>NW_027269269.1:39112500-41612500 GCF_023055355.1 Agelaius tricolor | reverse complement strand
TTTGTGGTTTCTGTTCTTTTAGTTGTCTTCCCTTCCCTCCTTCCCAGCTAACATTGATCTAAAATGTTGATCAGTCTGGAATATGTGGTTGGGTTCTTACTTCCTTTTCCTTGCATTGGTGGGGAAGGCTCCTGCAGAGGGTGGAGGGAGGGTAGGATAGTTGGTTCTGGGAGGATATTTGTCTATTATTTAAACTCTGGCAGGATCCCTTCAGAGTGAAAAGCAAGTACCTTAAGGCACTGTACTTCATAATTTGGGTATCTGACAGCTGACTAAAAACTTCACGTATCAGAATGTTTTGGGTTTTTTTAATTCCAGATTTCTACTGAAATGGATTCTAGGTACTGTCATGATATCATGCTGAATTTCTTACTGCTTCCTTTCAAGATTTTTTAATAGAAAAGTATCTGCATTTGATGAGTAAAATCAAACTGTGTTACATTTCTGTGGGTGCAGATGATTGAAAGCAGTAGACTGTAGTATAAGGTGGCACTAATATACAGGGAAACATCCTATCTAAGAAGTAATGACACTTGTTTTTATCTCACTGTTTGAGCTATTTGCCCAGTTTCCAACAGCTCAAGCACAGGATCATTAATATAATCTGCTTTAAAAATAATTAATGTGAGGAGAGGAAGACCTAATTGGCCACTGCATAGAACAGAATAGTATCCTTGGAGGATCTTTCCAGTTATGTTCTGATTTCATATTCTAATAAAGTGGAATACAGGTATCTTGTTGGGATACTGGGGTTTTGATGCTCTTTCTCTTGTCTGGAATCTTACTTGCATGATAGACTTCTTCAAGGATGCTTTGTGTTTGCTGACCTCTCTATTCTCTTTAGGTGTCTTTAATTGGTCAGAAAGTATGTGGAAATAAAATTGCTATAAGAGATTTGATTTCACTTGAGAATTCAACTTTAGTTTATAAAGCTTTTTGACTTCTGGAAAAAAAAACAAACTACAGTTCTTGTATTGGACAAAGTCAATTATTTGATTAATATGTGAGAACAACTCCTTTCCTCTGTGAGAAGTGTTAATTTCTTGTGTGAAACTCCAAGTTCAGGCATGAGCCTCAGAGTTGTATGAATATATCCTTGTCAATGTGAAAACAAAATCAGGAGATTGAACAAGAAGTCACTCAAATTGTCATTTAGCTGGAAATATGCATTTAAATTGACTTTTTTGTCACAAATGGCAGAACCCATTTGAATTCTGGTCTGCATTAATGCTCAGTTCATGATTCTTTGGGTGCTAAGGGTGCTTTCATGCTAAGGGTGTAGTTTTGAGCAGGAAGTTCCTTTGTGCCTCCCGTTGCTGGGGTAGGATGTAGTGTTTTAATAATTGGCTGGGATTGGAAGATCCAGTCACAGAGATGAGACAAAACAAATATCAGGCTATCAAAGATGTCTTCTGTGTTGGATTAAGCAGTAGCTGAGGCTTGAACTTTTGTACAAAAGCTTTTGCCTTTGTTTATGGCTTATGAGTATTCTGTGATGGTGTGCTTTTCCCCCAATACCTGTTCAAGCTGATTATTTGAACTTCTGCTGGTAATCTCCTCAGCTTTTTCCTGTTTGTAGTTGTTGGCAGAATCTTTGAAGTCTCTGTTCTCAAACTAAGATCTTTCTTTTGACTTTCAGTTTTTCATCTTCACAATACTCTATTAATCACTTGTTGGTTAGTTGAGTTTGTTTTTTTTTTTTTTTTCTTCCCTCAGGCATTTTTGGGCTAAGTTTTGCTGAAAAAATCAGAAAACCAAGCAGTAAAACTGAGATAAGCATGAGCCACTCTCTCTTTGAAAGGAATATTCAGTTTTCAGGGTTTTCTATGTTCTTTATGCCTCTGGCATTAATACAAAGCAGTGTTTTCTGTTATAATCTTTCTAAGTGAGCTCCTCTCCAGGGGTAATTAGTAAACAGTGGGTTTAAGTAGGACCATCTGGGGCAGATGGGTATTGCTTTGCATTTATTTTTAAATCATGAGCCACAGGCTTGCAGTCATGGACTGTGGCTGGGAACAGGAGGGATTAACAGGAGCATCTGGCATTGCTGGCAGGTGAAGGGGAAAGTTCAGGCAACTTTGGCAGAATCATCAAATCTGTCTGTGGAGAGCAGAAATATTTAAATAGGTAGAGAGATGTAACCATTCCCTCTCTGAAGGAGGGAAGAGATGTGGTTTTAGTAGAGGTCATGAGAATCTTTTTTAATATTGTAAGAATGCAGTGGTTTTGGTGAACATGATTAACTCTGTGCAGGTTCCTCTGGGTGAGTTTTATAAAAACTGGGCCTAAGAATTTTTTGCTGTAACTTTTAGTTTTGCTCAGTATTTATCACCTGGGCATATGTGGTTCAGTTTGTGCATTGAATCAAGAGGTGCAGCTCTGTTGGAAAGAGTTCCATGAGAAGCCATGAAGATGATGGGATAACTGGGGGGAGAAGAAGACGGAAAAAATTTAGAGTAAGTCCCCCAAGTTGGGTCTTGACTATCATAAATCCTAATCAGTTTTTAAAGCGAACTTCTTTTGACATCTCAACATCTTTGTTGCATTTTTCATCTTCCTTCTGTTTTCTCTTTTTTGCCTGGAATGTTTATTTGAGATAGTCTAGCTGCTTATGATTTAAAAAAAAAAAAACCACAACTTTTTCAAGTGCTGTTTTCTACATCTTTTTTACCATTACCTGAAATAAAAAAAAAAAAAAATCTATATTTTGTTGTATAAACACTACAGTTTGCAGTTTAGACATTTTGTTAAGGAGTATTGTTTAATTTCCAAGGTGTTGTTTGTTTGATGTTGGTCCTAGGAATAGTATTTGTTTAATTATTTTTCTTGATTGAAACTTCAGTGTAAGCCAAGGGGGATTAACCATTTTAATTCTTACTAATATGTAAGTTCTTCTGCTGTTAAGCAATAGTTTAGTAAATACATTTCCTCTGCTAATATATGTAATTTAGCTCCACTATCCAAATGCTTTAAACATGTTAAAACTATCATCTAAATAGAATACTGAATTAATTTCATTTCTGTTTTACTCTCCACTGTAAAATGAGTAGGCACCAGGATATTTGTCTGGCATGGTTATTTTTGTCACATTGTGTGGCCTTGTTTAATTTGTGTCTTTCAGTGTTCTTTAACTAAAGATTGGCAGTTCTTGGGTTTAAACAGCTGTGCAAATGCAACCAGTAACTTTGAAAGCAGTCTGGTCTTTCTCTGAAATGCAACACTTCCATACATTGCCAGGAAGTTTTATCCTTTTATTGCACAGCAGATAATATTTGTGATTATTGATGTTTAGGAAAATACATATGTTGATGGATAGACCTTCATTTCTCTACCTCCCCTGCTGTGATTTCCATGGTGGCACAAGTGATGATCCTGCTTCAGTTTAACTGTCCATTTTTTTTAATTGAAATGCTTTTAACCTGAAATTTTTAGTAGCAATGTTGTACTATACAACTCTGAGTTAATATTCTTAAACTGAAGGCTGTTTTTTCTTCTTTCAATGATGTGTGGGTTTTGGTTTGTTGGTTTTTTGGGTTGGTTTTTTTTTGTTTCTTTTTGTTTTTTTATTACAAGAGGCCATGGCATGCAAATGGATGAGCACAAAGGAAGATTAACTAGTGTTGCTTTAAAGTCTTTTAATTCAGTTTTCTTTGTTTACTGGTACCTATTTAGCTTGAGTCTGTTGCCTTGAACTATGTGAAACAGATATTTCAAGGCAAAAAGAAAAAAGGAATTTTCAAACTTATCTTTTATTTCCTTCTAGCCTAGAAATGACTCCATTGCTGAAATGTGTCAGTTCAGAAGTGAAATCTTCACTCCATTCAGAGGAGTTAACCTTGAATGTGCTTACAAACACTCCAGACCCCCTTGGCAGGTGTCTGTTCATTTGGACAGGCCATAATGACCATCCTTGCACATATCCAGTATGCAGTAAATCCAAAGAGGACAAAGAGTCTTGATTTAAGGGATTTCAGCTTGCTTCAGTTAATTTTTTTAATGACAAAGGAATCTTCCTGAAGACTTAAAACTGTGACTTTTCATTTTATCCTTTTTGAGTGTGTGTCCAGTATCAGGCATGAAAGTATTTGTGTCTGCTCTCACTGAAGTTTATTTTGAGAAAGATGGAACTCAGAGTTACACCTTTGAATTGTAACTGGATGCATTTTAAGATGAACACTTGGTATTATTTCTTATATTGCAGATGGCTGGAATCCATCTTCTCATCCATACAAGAAGTTGGAATATGGCAAGTGGGAGTTGTTCATTCCACCTGAAGATGGCCAATCTCCTGTGCCCCATGGGTCCAAGTTAAAGGTGTCGGTTCTAGACTTACTCTAACTCTTATAACCCTTCTTACTCATTTACTGTCCATTTTGTTTTCTTGTAAGTAACTTTATCCTCTTCTAATTCTTCTAAGAAGCAGAATCAGTTTGAGAATCTAGAATCTAGTTGAGCAAAGTGACCTAAAGGAGTGAAAGAATCACAAAGAGAGATTTTAGGAACAGGCATATGTGGCTGAAATGTAGTTGTAGGGTATTGCACCATGCCATAAGAGGAAAACAGTTTGCAAATTGATAATCTGAAAAAGAAGAATTAAGTAATGCATAAGTAAAATCTTTCTGTATTTGATGCAACTACCTGTTATTAAGATCCTATTAAAATCTCAATACCTGATAATTTTTGCAGTACTTTTAACCATGGCTTTTCAGGTGTTTTTTTTGTTGTTGTTGCTTTAATGGTACATGCAGATTTATAAAACTTCTACTTACCCTTCAGGAATTCAGAGTATTGAGTGGAAGGCTTAAGTAAGTGAAACTGAACACAATTGTATTTCATGGGCATCCATGAGCTTTAAGTATTTTCTTCCAGAAATTAATGGAAACTTTCTTTGAGCTGTCAAATGCCACAGTTGTATGCTTAGTGCAAATACACCTAACGACAACTAGCTCAGAGCAGAGTTGATGATTTCTAGGTGAATATTGATTTAAATCAGAGATGTGCTTTGTTGCACTCAGAGCTTGAGTTTCAGAGATACTGGGTGCTAATAGAGGGCAGTAATAAGTAGTAAAGGAAAGAAATGTACTGAAATTACCTATGAACTAGGAAAATTAAAAACCTGGGAGCGTTTGTGTGATGCTACTACATTTTCAGAGGTCCCATCCACAGAACTAAAATACTGGGAGAAAAAAATCCTCATTTTTCTGCTATAAATCTGTTTAGGCAAACAAGAAATCTGTTAAAACAAAAGATATGTGGGAAAATGCTCTGGAAATGCTTACTTCAGTGTGTGTGCTTATCTCTATGCTTTTTGTTATGGCTTATGAAATAATCCCAGTAATAAATAAGGATAAATTGAAGTTTAGGAACAGTCATTCAAGGACGAGAAAGCTGTTTTTATTTTACAGAGAAGGAAAGAAAATACTTGTCTGCAACTCAGAAATGCAGTGATTATGCAGCAAGGTATGAGAGTGCAAAATGGTTATTTAATATTTTCCATGGTTTTGAGATGCAAGTAGATTAGATTTGATTGTTGCTGAATTTACCATCTCTGTTTTATCTACAAAACTCTTGACTCATCTACTGTAGAATATTCTATGCTTTTTGTCAAGATTAGAGCTGTGAATGGTGATGAGTATTGATAATTATTAACACAATAGCAAAAAAAGCATAGAATCTTAAATGCTTTTGGAGCAATGTAAGATGATTTTTTTTTCTCTTAGATAATCACTGGTCACGTCTCCTTATTTTGAAGTAGTCTTGATAGTATTTTCTTCCTGTTCAGCATTTTCTTTGACATATAAACTCCATAAAGCAAAGATTGCATTATACATGATTTTTTTAGTATGTTGAATTGCTATGGATTGCATTTGGTACTGATGTACTTTCAAGATGAACTGCTGTACTTCTGTAGTTGCTCTGTTTTCTGAAAAGCCAGAAGATACCCACTGGCACAATACAATATGACTTTCCTTTTTTAGGCTTTTTCTACCCTCTCACTTTGCCTAAAATTGACCACGGAAAGCACAAGTGAAGTTATGTGGCTGTCATTGACACTCACAATACCTTTTTGTCCAGCAGGCTCTTAAAGCAAGACTGTCTGTCTGCATGTGAAACAAATTTTCTTTGGAGTATATTCATTACAAAAGGACTAAATATTTAGAAACTTGATTCATGAGTGTATGTAGTCATAATTGATGGCTCCATCCATATGGAGTTACTCCCTGCCTCATCTGTAGCTTTGCTAATAATCTTTCATGACACTGTTTTGTTCCATGGTGCCTTCAGGACTGAGTCCAGCACTTCACAATGTGTACTTGTGATGTAGTCAGATGATGAGACTAACAGAAAAAACCAAAAAAGTCTCCAGTTAAGGTTGTTCCAAGATGGTTTTTCACCAAAGCTTTTGGAGTATTCACATGGTAGGCATGTACCTTACCCTCATGCTACAGCTGATCTTACCCTCTCCCATTCTGCTATAATGGGTGCAGAAAGCTTCTGCTTTTCTGTAAGTTTTCTTTGAGCTATGTGGTTCAGACATTTATGATTGTTCATAAACGTCTGTATTTTGTGTGTTAGAGCGCAGTTTTGCTGTTCTTTGTTCATGTAGAAGCTGAGAAAATTGATTGTTTGCAGATAGAAATTGCTATGTAGATTGCAGAGGTAATGTTGAAATACACAGGCACTGGTGTCTGCACTAGACTAGGCAACAGGCATCTTTCTAGTAATGAAAGTATTTCCCATTTTTCTTTACTAAAGAAGCCTAAGGGAATCACAGCTTTAAAAGTTTATTTTGCCAGTATGATTCTTAAATACTTAAGTTAAAATAGTCAACTTCACCCATTATTGTGGTGATTAATCTGTTAGGGGAAGAAATGTCTCCTCCAGAAGGGCCTTTTCTTTAGCTTCTGTCTACTCTGTTTTGATCTTCAGTTCCACACAGGCGAATGAATGCCAAGTTCTGAAATGGTAACAAGGTCGTTTCTTTTAAATAAGTAATATCTAAGCCAGAATGGGAAATGGATGGAGTGTAGTCGGTGACACTAATTTAGATCAGGTCACAAAATATTTTTGTGGGGAAATAAATGAGGAGCAGAGGTCAAACGTTTGCCTGTTTTCAAATAGTAACAGGCTGTCTACTGTAGCTCTTCAGGCAGTGTTCTCATAAGTAAATATAAACATTGCAGAAAATGAGTAATTAAAAAACCTGCTGTAAATCTTCTGACACTTGTCTGTGTGAAGAGATGGATGCTTATGAGAGTTGAGTGACTCCCTTGTCAGTTTTGACATCCATCTTCAAAATAAGGTTACCTGCTAGAAAAGGGTATCTTTTCTTTCAATCAATTGGGAGCTTGGAGACTGAGTTAAGTGAACAAATATTGTTGCTATTATGGTAGGGTAGTGCTGGTTTTTAAGCTTCTGATAGGTGTCACAAGTGAGCGCAGATTTAAACCCAAAGCCAAATGTTATCCTTTAATAAAAGAAGCCTTTTTACCTCTCGTTATTTCTAATGAGGTAGTTTGAAAGATGTTTTCTGAAAACATCAGCATGTCTGTCATTCTACAGTGGTAGCAATTGGGGTGCAAGTACTTAGCTTTCTTGTAGAAAATGACTGGTTTTTTCTTTAGCTTTTGGTGTTCTTAATTAAATTTTTAGTGGATGCAGCAAGCTTGTAAATTATAATAGATAAACTTTTATAGCAAGTCTCATTGTGTGTGGTCATATTAATGCAGGAGTTTAATCATTGTTACACTTTGTCCTTTTACTGTTTATTTATAAATTATTTTTCCAACTGCTTAAATGTACCTGTAAATTAGGTTTTCACTGTATGTGGCAAGATCCTAATTTTGAAGTAGTGTCAATGGAGTTTAGGGATAGTATTGGTTAAATTTGAGATTTTAGTATCTGCACTGGGGAGCTTGCTTAATGTTATTTACAGGAATGCCAAAGAACAACAAAGAAAATGGAAAAGAATTGGCAAATGGAATCCTTTAAGAATTTAAACCTAGTTGAAAATAATTTCTAAATTCATGGTCAAGTTCTGAAATACTTTCACACATCTAAATTAGAAAAAATGGCAAGATCAGTACTTGAAAATTATTGGCAATTATGATAGAGCTACTTGATGCCCTGTTACATTAACTAGGAAAAAAATCTGTATAGTAGAACCACTAAATTTTCTTTTGTGAGCTGGAGAGGATATATTAAAACAGAAGTGATTGTTCAACTTTCTAATAATGACAATAGAGAAGTAATTTCTGAAATTATTACCAGAGCAATAATTTTTTAGACTAATCAACTCATCTGACACATTAGCTAACAATGTCCTGGGTAGGTGCATGAATCTATATATATGCAACTAAATATCACTTGAATATTCATGAAATGTAGTTAATGTATTTTTCCTGAAAAAACACCTCAGAAAGTGGTGGAAACTTCTTAAAAAAACTCTGCATTCCATTATTTAAGTCTGTATCCTTTTCTTCTTCACATGTCTCTGTGTGTGTATATATATATTTTCTATGTATTTAAATGGTGACATTTATAGTTTTTTGAGGGAGTATCTTGTACTGTAATGAGGTGATTAGATCTGATAACTTGTGCACTTGTTAATGCAATATTTTTCTACTGATACTCTTGCATGTTTGAGTGGTTTCAGTGATTGCTGAACAGGAGTTGTAGGTGCCAAGGCGGGTACAAGATGGAGGCAGGCATCAGCAACACAGTTCTGTCATCAGTTTGTACAAAATGCTTGTAAGTTGACTGTGATTGGTTTTAATGGTTTTCCAGTCCAAATGTATTACCTTTTTTAATACTCAAATGTACAAAGGAAAGAACTACATTGAGTCAGAGCATTAACAGTTTATTCATCATGATTGAAGGTACCTAAAGTACAGAGGTAGAGGAAAGCTAGTTGTGAAGAATAGTTTTAAAACTTAATCCTTAGAGTTTTACCACTCTATGCTATACTTCCTAATAGATCTGCATGCTCTGTGTTAAACTTGTACACCTTGAAAAGGAATCAAATGTGGTGAGCAGGTAGGTTAATCTGTGTCAGGGAACCACAGCTAGTAAAATTCATCAAGTGTAATTACTGTCACCAATGAAATAGATGGTGCTGCAGCTGACCCCACTGATCAGGAGGTGCAACAGCAGTACCAGACTGGTGTGGAGTTCAGGTCTCATGCACTTCAAGCAGTCTGCAGTCAAAAACGTGTTTATAATCAGAATGTGAAATCTATTAATAATGGCAGGCTGGTGGCCAGGATTCTAGGGACAGAAGTGTTAAAGATGTGGTTGGCTTTCAGGGCTGTAAAATGTAAATAGAAAGAGAAGACCTGGTTGGAAGGGACCTCAAGGATCCTCTGGTCCAGCCATTCTTGACAAAAGCATGGCCTGGTCACAATGGCCCAGCACCCTGTCTAGCTGGATCTTCAGTGTCCAATGTTGGGAAATCCAACACTTTCCTGGGGAGATGATTGCCATTATGACAAAGGTTATGTGCAGTCAGATGGCTTTTAGAAAGGGAGTCCTGGGTACCCTGAGCAGAGGCACTAAACTTGATTTCAGGAGAAACCTTCCTGAAGAAATGCTTGCTATTTCCTTTAATGTACATATAGAAACACTTCTAATTATTCTGGTTTTTACCTTAGCTTTGGGGAGGAGGGAATATCCCTGCTCAGTCTGCCAAGTTCTGGATCACTTGAATATAATTTCTTAAATAGTCAGTAGGATGCAAAAGAAAAAAAAAAACAAACAACCCAAAGCACAATCACCAGTTTTGCAAATTTGGACAGTGAATGAAACAAGTGTTGTGCAGCATCATGGTATATACCCTCTGTGGAAGAAGCAACAGACTTTAAAATACTTTAAAATATTTTACTTTTAGTTTATCCATACAGAATCTAATTGTTTCAATTACTATTAGGTGAACATTTAAGAAAAATGTGATTTTTTTTTTCTTAAGGAAAAGAGGGGAGACATCCTAAAGAAGAAGACATCTTGAAACAGAATTTGAGAGTCCATATTAAGAATAGACAAGCATGGCTGTGATTCTCATGGGAATTGTTTTTGTTTGGAGGACAGGATCACTTTCTAGGGAAAGCTCCTGATGTTCTCTGCAGTGTGACACAGCCACCCAATTGCAAGGTGCATTCTGCAGCAGTTGTCCTTGATACAAATGTTTTGTAGTTGAGGATAAGTAATACCTAATGCTTGGGTGCCTCTATTACATACTTCATCGGCTTCTTTTCTACTTGACATGGCTTGAAACAACTGTAAGAAGTTACACTTACTGTATGTGTAATGTGTGCTTTATTATTATGGTTGCTTTTCAAACCATGCTCTTGTACCCCAAGCCTCTTAACTAAAGTACTAGCAGAATACATCCAGGAATGCTTCTATATTATGCATACACATTTTGATAGACTTTAGGCTTCATCACTTATTATAGTAACCTTTTTCTGATTGCCATAGGGAGGGAAAGTATTTTTTCAAATGTATTTTCTAGAGATTCCAGTTTTCCTTTGAATAATTTTTTTTTTTTTTTTGCTAAAAGGTTTTCAAAATCAGGACTCTATCTTGAAATAAAAGTTTTAATGCTTTCCCCCAGAACAGATGTGTGTTTTCCCTTTGTGAAAATAAACTGGCTGTCCCTCACACCTGATAATTCTGCCCCTGTGTAGCTAACAGTTATATTGTACTTGGGTGATTAAGTGAAGTATTTTCTATACACTTGAACGTTAAATTCAGATGGGGATGTTTCTGTGTGATGTTGCTTTCATTTTTAACAACTCTCCTAAGGTTTCCTGGATTTTGACAGTTTGATTTTCCTATGGTATTTTTATCTGCATAGATATTTTTCAATACTAGGCTACTGGCTCCATCTTTTGAATTACTTTTTTATTCAAATAGATAATACAGCATTTTTGGGTTTTTTTGTTACTACTAGTTTCTCCTAGTTTTCTAAGATAAGCACAAAAGTAGAAAAAGGAACAAAAGCTTTCCTTTTTTACCTGATCTAATAAACTAGTTAAAGATGTTCAGAAGTTCTGCAATGCAATTGAAATACTTAAATCACAAATGGAGCTGCATCTCCCTCTTTTGGAAAATCAAGGCATGACTCCATGACTTGGCTTAGAATACAGGCTTTTGCCTGTTTCGTATCTTGATTATATTTTAGTTTTACTTTATTTTCTTTGCTTGAAGGAGAAAGGAAGGGGAAAAAGGGGAATTGTGAACAAGTTATTAAATATCCATAAGTTTTGATTGCAATAGCTGATGTCGTGATACATTTACAAAGCAAATAAATCTCTCTCCAATGATTTTTGAATGGCACAGATTTGCCTGCACAACTTTGTTTAACATGTAAACCACTTAAAAAGTACTGTTATGTCTGATAATTAAGGAATTTTTTTTAATATTTGATGTTAATGCTTGTCCCTTCAGCAGCTTTCTTTTTCAGAAAATAGTTAGGAAGAAACAGAGCAAACCAGTCAACTGGTTTGTATCATCTAACTCAGTTTTGATAGTAATCATAAATTGATCAGGAAAACAAAAACTTGGGGGAAGGAATAACGTGACTAGTGTTCTATTACTTTTTCTTTCCAGTGTAGCCAATTTGCAATTTAGGAAGGAAAACAGCCTGGAAGAAGCAACATGCTGTCCATTCTTTCCAAAATTTCATTTCAAGGTTTATGATCAATTCACTCTAAGGAAATAACTTCAGTCTACAAGCACCTTGACAGATAGACTCGATTTCTTGGTTATTTGGAGCAGTATGAATAGAGTATGGTAAAGTTTTTCAGGGGAAGTTGAGTTCTGGAAAGATCTCCCATTTTCTGTGCTTCTTGCCCCTCCAGTTTGGGTGAAGGTTCATTTGGGAACATACTCCTGAGCTGGGGAAGCTGAGGTGTTGAAGAGCTTCTGGTTCATTTATTTCCTTGCTGCCTCTCCTGAGCTTTGTTACAGGGCTGTGCAGGAGCAAGAAGAGTGAGGCACTAGTGCAGAAGCTGTGTTTGCTTCTTCATTTCTTGCCTTCTCTTTCTGAGGCTATTAAAGAGAAAAATTTATCCGGCCTCTAAAAATCTGTCAGGTAAAGTGAGACAATTATGGAGTAATGCTCTTTACCATGCTGTTCGATCCCAAATTTTCATCAGGCTTTTGTATTTTTAATCTAAAGCTACTTTAAAGTGAACTTTCAGACAAGAAACTCTAGATTCCAGTCCTGGGCTCTGCAGCAGGTTGCACTGTGTTATCAGGAAGTGTTCTGCTGTGGTCCTTTGCATTAAGAACCAAACATTATGAAGTACAGCCTCTAGATTGCAGTGCTTCTCTCACAAACCCCTGCTGACCTGTAGAAAGAGAGGAGTTGCTCTCTGGTTTCCTCTGTGCTTGTGAGCGGGTGATGTGATTTTATTTGCTGCTGTAAATGGCCTCAGTTTACACTGCCCACTGGCAAAAGATCATCAGAACTGTGTGTTCTATCCTGGGTGCTAAAGTCAGGATTGTTTCTTTTTGGGGATGAATAGGACAGACTGGGGTGTACAGGGAGAGCTACTTTCAGCTGATGGATTGTAGCACGGTGGGAGTGGGTCTCTTCTCCAAGGTAACAAGTGACAGGACAAAGAGGGCATTTCTTCCAGTTGTGCTGGAAGAGGTGTAGATTGGGTATTAGGAAAGAGTGGTCATGCATTGGAACAGAGAAGTCATGGAGTTGCCATCCTCAGAAGTTTGAGAAAACAGATGGATATGGCACTCAGGGACATGGTTTAGTGGTGAGCACGGTGCTGGGCTAGCTGTGGGACTACCTGGTCTCTCCCAACATAAGCAACTCTAGGATTCTGTTTCTGGAGCACCTTGAGGATTCTGAGAAAAGGATGTACAACTTAAAGAAAAAGAGAATAGCAGCATTGTATCGGTGTCTTGAATGCAGGACCTGTCTTGGAACAGCATTTATGAAATAAAATCTAAGATCAGGTTTTCTTAGCACCAATGTGTCCAAAGTATGTTGGGTCAGATTCTTTTGTATTCCTGGAAATTTGTGGTGCTTTTTCTTGGTTACCCTATTTATCTACAGCAAAAAAGTAAAAATATCAACTTTTATGTTCTACAGAGCACATTATGCTAAAAACACCCTTCGTATTCAAGCAGCTGTTTTCCATTTTCATGTACTTTTAGAAAAACTGAGGGAGGAAACTACCTTGATGCTAAATTTCTAATAAATTTCCTGTAGTAGAAAAACCTTGTTATGTTATCACAGCATCTAATATAAACTTTCTAGGGAGTCTTTAAGAGTTCATCCTGCTCATGTTTTATGTTTTGTGTTGAACTTGCTTTTAAGTTAGATGCATGTTATTGAGATGAAATGATATTTCCACCTGTATTCCTGTGGCTTTTATATTTGGATAATTTTGTGCAGAAATGAATAGATCTGAAGCAATTGAAATACTGTAGATTGTAAAATACTGAAATAATAGCTTATTGCCCTTATATAACAAGTCACTTCCATTTCCATATTTATATTAAAGCTAGTCCACTCTCTCATTTTATTAGCTATTGTTGGTTTGATGGCCAATTTAATTTCATCATTGTATTAAAAGCTACATATACCAAGAATCATTCTAAGTGTTTTCAAGCTTTAAAGTAATGAAATAATAATACAGTTTCAGAGCAATTTATTGGCTTGCATATATTCATCAGTTACTTAGTTATCGTTTTGTTATTTTCATTTCCTCAGCTGGAGTATAAATGATAAAGCACTATGTAACAAATTTCTCAAAAAGCAGAAATGTGTCTAAATTCTTATCTATAAGAATTCTATCTATATCTATATTTAAAGAACTTTATATATGTAATTTTTAAAGAAATTTAAATCAAAACAAATAACTGAGAAGTAAGGAATGGCAGCATGGCTTTTTGGTTCTAGTGTTTGAACCTGTCTCCTAATTAGTAGAAACAGATGCAGACACCTTATGGAAGCACATCATAATTAAATTAAATGGATTAGATGCAGGAACTGAAAGCTAAAGGAGTGGTTGCTGAGCAGAGTAGTTGTCTGATCTTCTGCAACTCTCTTGAATTATCCTCTCGCACTGTTCTGAAGATCTTTGTGTACACTGGGAATTGGGGTAGCCAAATGGAGCTGATGTGAAGAGAAGATGAAGGTAGGTAAACACAAAGAAAAAAAGGGATATTCGTAGACATACCATGAATTTTAAATGTGATAGTTTGTGTCCTATTACTGCAGAGGTTCGTCTGTCATAACAATAGCACAGCCACATTAAGCTCCATTTTTACGCACGGATTTTCTTTTTATGTGAATTTGTATTTGTGACAAAGCTTTTAAATTTGTTGTGAACCTTTCATACTTTTATTATTATAGATTGTCTTAGAAAAAAAGTGTGATGTCTGTTCATAAAAAGCCAGCAGATTTCCCTGAGTCACAGTAGGTTGAAAGTTGCCTGAACGTAAGCACAGAGTTTTCCTTTAAATGCCCCAAGACATCCAGAAGGAATTGCTGGATGTACTGTGGGTGATATAAAAGGCCTGTGCTATTTTGGAAAGGCAGAATAATGGGATACCCAAGAGTCTCAAATGCCTGAAAAATCAAGGCCTTTCAATCTCACTTGTCCTGCATTGGCAGCATCATTACATTAAATGAGACCTATTTCAGCTGCTGAATTGCTCCTATGTGTTATTGCATTTTCTTTATGATACTGGACTGACCTCAGAGTGGTGGTTTCCCCTTAACTGTAATAAACTGCTTTTGAGAGTTACAAACATCATCAGACTCATAACCCCTATATCTAATTCTATCCTACAACCTACTCCCCATTCCATGAATTTCCTATCCTCTAGTGGACGGACATGGAACACATTGTCACTTTTGTACTAATGTTATTGTGAAGTTTAGGTCCTGCTTTGTCTTCCAGCAGTCCAGCATTTGGAAAATGGGAGTGAACTTTTGCGCACCAGTTTTTACATATCTTCAAAGTCAGCCCTTGTTAGTTATGTTTTCTCTGGCTACAGCCATACATTTGTTTTTTATTTAGGTCTGAAAGTTTTTCAGTATATTCACTTACTAGCACTGATGCTGTAAAATTCAGGTTCAAAGTTGTGTTTTTTCTGTGTTGAGTGTACTCATCTGTGAAATCCACAGCACTTATTACAGTGTTTTGGATGCTAAACTTTAGGATGCTGTACACTTCAGACAGAAACTTTGAAAATACATCCAACATCCCTGTAATGGAAAAATGAATACCAAACATAAATTTTTAACCTTTGCATACGAAAGATGTACAGCATAGGTTGAGGTCTTCACTTCTGTTGTTTTGCAGTTGTACTTATATAAATTGTGTGTCTGTGTCATGTCCATTTTTAGAGCAAATTGACTTTTTAATGCCAGGTTTTGAAGGACATTTTCATTCTGTCTTCCTGACACTTATTTCTGTGAGATGGTTTATTTAAATGTATTTATATCTCACTTGGAAGCCAGAATCATGCGACATTCAAAGGTCATATCAAGGATTTTGAATGTTCACCACTAGGAGAGGTGGGAAAAAACCCTAAACTATTTAGAGGAGCTATTTTTAAAGTCGATGTCAGCAAATTCAGCATGACTTACTTTGAATTTCCTACATTCCTGTGTTAGAAGTTTCCAATGGGAAAGCCATCATGGAGACTTTGGAAATGGGGGAAAAACCTCTTTTTGATAGTTCTGAACAGGCTTGCTGCTTAAAGATGCCTCCCTCTCGGCACACAGACACATAAAAAATCATTATGTTGTCTATGTACTATACAATTTGATAATATATTACTTTGACTCATGTTTCAAACAAAGAGGTGGTTGATGTAGATGGTGGCAACTTCTTTACATCTGTTATTTTGTATTTGTTTCATTCTGTCTAAATTTGGGCAGTGGAAATGTAACTCTTTTGAGATACTGATTTCTTTCTTCTTAAACAGTTTTTGTTGGTTTTGAATGACTTGGGGAAGATGTATTAGTTTGTGTTGGAAACTCGGATTTCCTTTTTTCCCCTCACTTGTGCTCTTGTTGGAGTGTTTTCTGTAATAATAGGATCAAAAATACAGGGATTATTTTTACCTAGGATTTTCTTTCGCTTAAGTCTAAACTGTAGAAGAGGTTGCTTGTGATGAGAGGTTTGTTTGGTTCACTTGGCATGTGTTTCATGCTATAGCATTATGCGTTTTAAAAGCTTTATTTAATGTAATTTTTATATCAAATGGTGGGATGTGCCTCCTCATATACATTGAGGAATGATCAGGGACATGCCTTGTGAAAATCAAGTAGGTAAATCCCAAGGCCAGTTTGAAAAAGCCTAATTTAATGAACATCATGGCTTTATATATGTTCTTTAGACAACAATTTTTTGAGTTAATTAGAAAATGTAAAGTCAGCTATAAAGTCTTGATGAACTAAGTAGTAGCTTGTTAGGCTGCAACTTTTATGAATTTGTTTTTACTGATTTCAAACTGATTTGTAGGAAAAGTACAGTATCTGTTAAACTGATTTATAGGTACTCTGTCAAAAGTGCTGTGTAATGGCTCTATTCAGTAATCCTTATGCATGTAAAATCTGTAACAGCACATTTCAAGTGTACAATACACAGCAGCTAATTTTTATGTCTGGACACTGCAGAGAAGGGACCACAAGTCATGATTTGGGGTGAGTGGAGCAAGAGTTTTCACCTGTCTTTGTTTTATGTGTGCTTTATAATTTTACTCCTTTTATTATTATATTATTGTTATTTTATTATTTTACTTATATGTAATTGTTTCAAGAAATAGCTAAGCAAATATGGGAATGAAAGCTGTCAGACTGTTTGGATTAGAGTTATTTTTGTCAGTCTTGGGCTGAACTGCTATTTGTTTTGTTGTGCCATTCAGTTTTTTCCTGTTCCTGTGTTCATGCTTCAGCTGAGCGTGGTGACATGAGAGTTCTGTCCAAGAAACTTCAGAAAACATTATTTGTAATTTTTATTTCTAACTTTATTAATCAAAACTTGATACAATATCAGAGAGATGAATAAGATGATTGAGTACAGAGCTTGATAATTAAGCCTAGGAGAGACTCTGTAAATGGTATTCACATAAAATTAAGAAAAGTATTAAGCAAGCTTAGCTACAAAGAATTGAAATTGCCAGGGATCACTTGATAGATCTGTAAGGACACTGTGTTGATTATGCTTCTGCAAATCAGAGAAGGAAAGGACTCAACTTTACCAGCTCTGGTGGTGTAATAATTGTTTTTCTTGACTCTGCTTTCTCTGTGCACAGCCCATGATACTCAAAAATTACAGTAACAAATGAGCAAACCTGAGGTTTCTGCTGTAGGGGTGAAATTAATCTATAGCCATGGCTGGATGTATTTGAAAAATGTTTCTCAAGACCACCACTTTAAGAGAAAGCAACAAATAAATTTTATGATTACTTGTTTAAAATAAGTGCTTCTCCACATTTTCTGAGATTTTTAATATTTGCATGGTTAAATTTCATTACTTCTATTTTTGTATAAATGTATCTTGGGTTGAACTCTATGATCTTAAAGGTCTCTTCCAGCCTTGTGATTCTGGGATATTTTTTTCTTTTGAGCACGGAGTTGTCTTATATGTTTGCATAATAGAACTGAAAGGAAAGTTGCAAAATGAATGAATCCAAAAAATTTAGATTATGAGCCTTAAAATAGAGCAGCCTAAAGTTTTAAGACTGTTCAAGTGTGTAAAGCCAACCCTTAGAATAGTAGATTTCCACCACTTGTTTATGACTCTACATGATTACTATCATAATATATGAAACATAACTGTATGTATTTCTAGCAAGTTTTGGTTTTATCTTTTAAAATCCTGTCTGTAAAGGCTGATAGAAACTTATATGATTTCCTGTAAGTCTCTCAATTCCTGAAAAGTGTAACCCTTAAGTTTGGCTTTGTAGAGGTTTTGATTAAATGCAAAACTAGCACTTGAAAAAATTATTTCTGAATAAATGCTAAAAGAAATGCACTGGTGTCTTACAAAAGAGGGAAAATAAGTGACTTGCAATTAAAGTGACTATTAATTTAACTATCAATTTAAGTGACTACAGAACAATGGAAGTTCTTATACTTTGTCAGAAATATGGGATACAGAGATTGGTTGTGCAGTATAACTGTAGAATTTTAACCTGAAAAAGTCAAATAACTGATGGTTGGCCATTTGAATGATTTTCTGCTATCTTTTTTTTTCATTTCTTAATGGCTTTAATTAAAGACAGTATGTGACTGGATAAATATATCATAATAAAGAAATTTACATTTCCCCCCTCCAGTATCATTTTTGGATTAAACCAGTACTACAGCTAATTAATGTTCTGAATGTAGATTAATTACTTCACATTTCTTAAATGTGCCTACCCTTCATAAGCCTGTCTAGTATGAATTATGCTAAAATATTAGAAAAAAAGGAATGCCAAGATGAGTAGGTTATTATATGCAGTAATCATCTTATTTCTGTGATGGGTAAATTGGGAAAAAATAATAAAAGAAGCAATAGCACCGTCAGAAGTGTGATATTAGAGAGAGGAGATAACTTTTATTATTTTAAGAATAATTTGCAAATTGTCAATGCTATCAGCAAGGAGGATCTTCACAGTGTTGATAGAATTTGCAGAAATACTCTTTGGGTCAGCTTTGCTAGTGCAGCTAACAGAAGAAATTTTACATGCAGCTTTACAGTGTTTTGCAATAACTTTCTCAGCTTTTTTGGTGAGGTTTTTGATATGAATTACTCCATTTTATAAAACCTATTTTAAATTGTTGGAGTTATAATACCGTGTACTAAGGCACTGAAATCATTCTTCCTTGCCTTATTCCATCAACTTCCATTAACTATCTGCGTATACATATTTTTGTCTTTGTAGATCTAGATGACCTTTTAAAGGTCCCTTTCAACTAAACAAGATTCTGTGATCCTGCCTTCTTCCATGATTGGGTTAAGGATAACAAATAATCTATCAAAACAATGAAAGACACTTGCCAGAGGTGAAAAGGCAATTCTTTGATAATTTCGTCTCCCAGACTACCTGTTAGGAATTGAGAGCAAAGACAAGTAACTTTTTTAACAAAAATAATGAGCAAGGAGTGGAAAAAATCCCAATCCCAAAAATCCCTTTCCCTTTTTCATAGTTCTTCCCACAAAAAATAAAAAGCCCCATAAAACCAACAACCAAACTGAAAAGTCTCAGTCATCACTTTGTTAATAAAAAGCAGAATTAAGAATTCTGTGCATTCACTTGCTTATACATTTCTAGGTTTTAAATTTGCAGACCATCTGTGTTACCGTTTTAGTGGCAGCCAAGATACCAAGCAAAACCAGAGTGGTGCTGTTCCTTCTGTGCTGAGGAGAGGGGAGGTGGGATGGGGTGGGAAGATGTGAGAGAGGTGGAACTTTTTCTTTGCCTTGACCCAAAAACTGTCCTGTGCTTCTTGTGTTGTCTGTGGTCCTGGGCTATGTGACATTGTTAAGGACTCTCAGAGCATGGAAAAGAAGATGGAATTATGATATTAAAATTGCTTTACTAGATTGTTTTGTTTGTCAAGTTAAACAAATCACAGTTCTCATCCTAATGGCATAATACTGCATGTCTATTTAAATTTAGCAGAACATGGAAAGGAAATAGCAATGACAGGGGTAATTAGGGAACCTAACAGAAATCCATTTGGGAAGGCTTCTTCTCCCATTAGTTATATAAATCTTATGTATATTCTTACCTTTCATCTCTTGCTGGTGAACATCACTCCTGTCTGACATGTCTGGTTTAGTGTCCCTTTGCAAATCATCCCTGCGGGCAGGGTCATTCTTCCTTCTCTTGACTTGCATTGTGTGTTTGTGTGTTCTTTAAATTAAATTTCTGTGTAGTCTACTATTTCATCCTGTGCTGTGGCTTGCATAGAAGGCGTTCTGTGAGTTATAAGTGACTGCCTGCATATGTTGTGTTATTTTATAGGTGGTGATTCGTGCTCAGAATGGCGCCCTCCTCTATCGTATTTCACCCTGGGCAAGATATGTGGTCCGTGATGAAGACAAAGTGAATTATGATTGGGTTCACTGGAATCCACCACAGTCATATATAGTAAGGCTTCAATATTATTTTCAAGAGGTGTATCATGTTATCTTTGTTTCCCTGTTTGGAAGAAAATAAAAGGAAATAGCAAACTAGTTAAAAGAGCTGAGAGATGAAGGGCTTTTATTAATGGCTTTGATAGAAATAAATGACTTTAATGATGGATGTTTTTAAGCTGCTTTTCCAGCCTCCTGTAGAATATATAAAAATAGTTATTAATGTGGTATTTTAAACTTTTGCCACCTGTTAGGTAAGATTGACGGGTATTCTGGGACAAGATGGCTGTTCCTGGTAGGGAGGAGAGCAGGGAATTATCAGTACTGGATTTAAGGATTGGTTGTCTGCAAATGCAATGTTCAGTCCTCAATACTAGGTTAATGTTCCGTGAAGTCAGAAAAAACTTGCAAAATAACTTGCCCACACTCCAGTCAAATCCTGGTTTCTTTGTATCAGGAAAATCCCATTATTGAATTTAAAGCCCTCTTTCTTCTCATGCACTACTGTAAGGGAGAGAACTCTTTGCATGATATATGAAAAATACCCTAGGAGAATATTTGGAAACTTCAGACCATATGAGTGATGTTGTTTCATAAAAAACTTGTTCATGTTTTCCCTGGAAAATGGTATGCAGTGTTTTATATTAGAGATGCTGTAGTCTCTACTTTGAGTTAAATTTTCGCATCCACATCAAATTAGGAAGCAACTGCATGAGAGAGAAAAGGCTATTGGCATGGAAAATATTTTCTTTAAAAATAGATAACGTAATGTACAATAACTCTTGTTAAAGTGTGTAGTCTATCAATTTAGTGGCCTACTCTGTGTATGATGCTCTGTGACATCTCAGTGTCATCAAGAAAAGGAATGGGTAGGGATTTGGGAATGCAGTGATTGGGATGACCTAGAGTAAAAAAGAGGCTTGAAATTTTGGGTGCAGATAAGGCCTTACTGAAAAAATATAAAAGTCCTTTTATGAATAGTAGAGGTGTCCAGTGGAAATAAGTCATAGGGAACAAGCCTCAATCAGAAGTTTTGTCCATTAATTGTTCCTTTAATTTCTGTTCACATGTTTGTATTCAACTAGTTTTGTTCTGCATTTTCAACATTTCACCTGAATAATAAACTAACAAATAAGATATTAACTTCAATGGCCCCTGTATTCTTCAAATATTTTCACCCATCTAGAAATGCTGTGTACTTGTGTCCAGACTTGAGATTATTTAATTATATTTTAATCCTAAGTAATGACAATATAGTTGATTCTGTGTTATGGAACTGTATTCTTTAGGAATAACAAATTTATAAATTTCAGATAAGGCAGCAATTTCATAAACCTGCAAAATAGCAGGTATGCTTAAAAAATAAAAGCCAATCTTATTATTTTCTCTCTGTATTTTCAAACAAGCTTCATAGTGATTCAGAAGGACATCAAGTGGAGTGGCTACTATCAGTTGAACACTGAAGTGTAATTTAAAAAAGAATATAAGAAAAGTGTTGAATCATGGATGTCTAGTTTCTTGTTCATAAAGGACGTTAATTTCAAACAGACATTTGCTTTAACAGTTTGAAACGTTTAGAATGCTCTTGGAGGAAAAACTAAATAAACCGAAATTGTTTTTCATCTTGTACAAATCATGTGATTATGACAACACTTCTAAGCTGTTCCTAATGAGAACTCTGTTTTTTTTCTTATAGCATAAGAATCCTTCTCCCAAGAGATTAAAAAGCCTACGAATCTATGAATCTCATGTGGGAATTGCTTCCCCAGAAGGCAAAGTAGCTTCTTATAAAAACTTCACGTACAATGTACTACCTAGAATAAAGGATCTTGGTAAGTAATACTAGAAATGCTTGCAGAGATAGTTTTTATGTGCCTGTGCTTGTTAAAAAAAAAAAAAACAAACCTTTAGATACTTGACAGTTATCTTTTCTATTTTCCCAATTACACATACTATAAAAATAGATTCTTAGGTGAGCAAAAATTATAAACAAGTGAAATCTTTGGAGAACAAACAAAGACTGAAATAGGATATGTGAATTAAAGTCTATTCCAGATTTTTAAGTAAAATATGATTATTAAAGCCCAGATAAGTATTGCAAGGTAATTTGCTTTTGTCATGGTTTGCTTTCAGACTGAAAAAAGACCTGTTTTTGTGACAATCTTCAGAAAATACTTAATTGGTTCTACTAGTGTAAAGCTTAATTCTAAGCTTTACACTAGTAGAACCAATTTAGTATTTTCTAATTCTAATTCTTTTGTCCTTCTGATTCTAAGGAAGGACAAAAGAAATACCTGAATATTCTTTGTTTTGCCAGAATAACCGTGCTAGACATTTTATCCCTGAACAGTAACTCAGAAGTATCAGAACAAGGAAACTTTAAATATGAAAGACCCTCCTCGACCTTTTTCAGGAAAAGAACTTCTAGTATATTGGAGAGGATGTGTGAAAGAGCTGCTAACGTTATCTCAGGAACCACAGCAAAACTGTTCACCTCAATTTCATTTAATTATTTTTTTCCATGATGTCTTTGCACTGTTTCTGTAATGGACAATGTTAGAAGCTATTGCCTTTTACTGCCTTGTGATGAAATATACATTTTACACTGCTGTAAAATAATCATGACACCTGTAGCTGAAACCTCTGTGGATGATGGCTTTGTTTGTGTTTCATTTCTTTAATTCTGTTTTATTTGTCAGAGCGCCTGACGAAGACATTTTCTTGTAGCTTTACATGTTAAGTCAATGTTTTGTGGCTTTTGCCTTTTGGTAAAGTTGAGCTTGCAGGTGAGATGAGGGAGTTTGCACATGTGGAAGATGTTTTTACATTATATAAAAAGCAGTTTTGGATTTTACATTATATATCTGTGACTCCTTACTGCCAAGGAATTTCACTGGTCCCAGGAAGTTAATAGGATTTACAGTCCTACAGTTTTTTCTTTGTGGAGAAATGTCATGAAAAGGCTGATACACCAAATGATGAAACGCAGTATCAAATTTAGGGTATATAAAAATTATAACTAATTTTCCTTCTTGTTTACATTAAGTAAACATTGTGGGATTTAAGTATTTTTAAAATATTTTTTAAGGTCTGTTAGATTCAGTTGTGGAATGTCTTACTTTTTAGGACAAGCTTAAAGACATCACTATATGAGAACTCTAATATATTAGTAGTTTGTAGGAATATGTGCATGACAAATAGCAAAATAAGTAGCAAGGAAATTGAATGAGATTAATTTGATGCAATGTTGCTGTTTATTTATAAAAATGATGTAAATAAAAATAAGTACAGCAGGCCTGAATTATAAACCAGCAATGAATCTGACAAATTGCTGAGCTCACACCAACTGTCTTCTAATAATAGCTCTGGTTTTAAATGTCACAGCTATAAAAAGCCAAGGAAGAATAAAAAATCCTACAGCATCCTGTTGAAACTAAGGAACGAAGTGAATATTTTCTTCAGAGTAGTGGTGGAGGTGTGAGTCTTAATAACCTGTAGATAAAAACTGACTCTTTGGAGTTCCCTTCCTTAAGAATGCACCGAACTGTCTTAGGAGACACAACACAGTGTGTCCCCCAGCCCTCCTGGACTGCTTTGGTTCTTGGGTAAACTCGGAATAAAAGCACATTACAGTTGCGATTTTTCTTTTTGTCAGACTTTTGCAGAGGGAAGAAATAACTCTTAAAGTTGGAAAAAAGTGTTTTTTCTGAGTGAAAAAAATGGCTTCATATGTCATGAAGTTACAGTGTTGTGTCTAAGCTGGAGAGATGTGGGTCTGACAGATGGGCCACTTGGTGGATAAGGAATTAGAAGGATGGTCACACTCAGAGTTTCAGTCAATGACTTGATATCCAAGTGGACACCAGGGATGGGGTGGCCTCAAATTGAAGCAGGGTGTATTTAGGTTGGACATTAGGAAGAAATTCTTTACTGTGAGCTTGGTGAGACACTGGAATAGGTTACTCCAAGAAGTTATGGATGCCCCATCCCTGGAAGGGGTGTTGAGCAATCTGCTCTAGTGGAAGGTGTTCCTGCCCATGCCATAGGAGTGGGAACTAGAGGATCTTAAAGTTCCCTTCCAACCCAAACCGTCCTGTGATTTTGTCATAGTACGTGTAGCCAGTGGCTAGCCCTGACTGCAAGTGTCAAAAGTTGAAGCAGTTCAGGACATGCAGGTTGGCATTACTAATATTCTGAAGTTAAATAAGGATGACACTTCTTTCTGTCTGCATCTGGGAGATTGAATATGTGTGGCTCACTTGGCAAATTGACTGTTTCATTTGCCATGGAGATCACATTAGTATAAACTATTAATTAGAATTGCTTTGTCAAAGTTACTCAATCTTTAGGGTCAGAGGCAGCTAAAATGAGAGCTAAAATCCATTAGGGTCAGAGGCAGCTAAAATGAGAGAAGACTGGAATAGATATGTTATAGGTATTGAATACTCTTTGAACTATCCTTAAGGCATTTATTTGTTGTGTTTGTTTTTATTATATATAATATATTATTATATTTATTATAGGCTATAACTGTGTCCAGCTGATGGCCATTATGGAACATGCATACTATGCCAGTTTTGGTTATCAGGTCACAAGTTTCTTTGCAGCATCAAGGTAGGTTTAAGTGCTCCAGCATCTTCTCTGTTCTTTTCCCTTCCTTCCCATCCATTGAAATCAGTATGGCATGCAGGTGTGTGTTTGCAAGAAAGCGTAAAATGGGAAGCAATGGCTTAGGTATTTGCTCTACCTTCCTCTTAAATCTGAAATCAATTTGGCACAGTTATCAGCTGCTGTGTGAAATGCTTTCAATGGAATACAGACAAAAAGTTTATAAGTAACTTCAGATGCCATAACATATTCTGAGTAATCCACCTTCAGCAGTCTTTATGCATGGGTTTGTGGTTGTGGAATTCTTGGCAGGAACAAACTGGGTGTGTAGGGCTTTCTTTTATGACAGACAGAACTATACACTGTTGGTAATGAACTTGATTTAAATCATGACTCTGTGTGCTCTGTGGGAACCCTTTCCCTTACAGGCTTGTAACAGACTGTATCTAGACTTGAGGTATAGGGTGAAATTACATGAAAGATTAATTCAGGTAGTTGTTAAGAAAATTATGATAAATGTGGAAATAATTTTTTTTAGTTTTTTTTTTTTTTTTTAATCTTAGAGCAGCTCAAGTGGCAACCAGGCTAAATTTAGGCAGTTTTTAACTGGCTTAAATAGTTGAAAAAGGCGTGTCAGGCATAGGATAAAAAAATCTTTTTATAAAATAAGAAAATGGTCTAATACCTAAACCAAATAACCAAGCAGGAAAATAGCAGATAGTTATTTTGTGGGCTTTGTGGATGTACGTCTACTTTTGTAATCATTGTGTTACTTTATTCCAGCTATATGAATATATTCTTGTCCCTTATGAGCGAAGGAAGTGTTCAATATTAAATAGCAACTTTAAGTTCTGTTATCTTTTATACTGAATTTTATGTATTATTAAAAAAGGAAGAATAAACAATCTATTTCTTCAAAACATTGTGTGGATGATGGAATTCTTATAAGGAAAAATGGTTTCAAATGTTCATTTGTAAGCAATAGCTACTGCTGAAGAGGCTGAAAAAATGATCTGTAGAGTAGGTGATGAAGAACTGCTGACTTTGATGTAGTTTCCATGATGAATGTTGAGCATTGCCAGCAGGAGCCCTGATGGGGCCACGTTGTGTTTTCACAGCCGGTACGGAACTCCTGACGACCTGAAGGAAATGATTGACGTTGCTCACTCCATGGGCATCACAGTCCTGCTTGATGTGGTGCACAGCCACGCCTCAAAAAACTCAGAAGATGGTCTCAACCAGTTTGATGGTACAGATTCTTGTTTCTTCCATTCTGGATATAGAGGCAATCACCAGCTCTGGGACAGCAGGCTCTTTGACTATGCAAAGTGAGTATAAAACATCACTTCAGCTGTGCTAGTGGTTATTATTTCATAGCAATTCTGTTAAAAGTACTCTCCTCA
Organism: Agelaius tricolor; assembly: GCF_023055355.1. Lineage (NCBI taxonomy): Eukaryota > Metazoa > Chordata > Aves > Passeriformes > Icteridae > Agelaius > Agelaius tricolor. The sequence goes on along the minus strand of NW_027269269.1, from coordinate 41,586,378 downwards.
CCAAGCTCGTAAAGTCATTTGGATTGTTTAACAATTGCAGTATGTGGAGTTAAATTCCTCTACTTGCCTAAATCCTGAAAATCTAACACTAAATGATAGTATTTCAGTTTCATTACTTTCCTGTCATCTATGACTACCTCTGTGCATGTTATATACCATGTGTTTTGCATGCATTAGATAATTGAGTAGTTATTTTTATTTAAAAACATATTTCTCTATAAATATCAATTTCAATACCCATTATGTAGGAGTATATAATTGTGTATTTTATGCATTTTATGCATATTAATATTTTCCTGCTATATATACTAAGTTGCATATATATAATAGATGATGTTTGTGTATAAAAATAAAATAGTCGGAAAAGCTGATGAAAACTTGTAAGCTCTGTAAATTTATTGACATACTGTCAGGTTGTTGAAATGTAGGAAAAGATTTCCCCCAGGACAACTAACTCCATTTCAAAGAGCTTCTAGAGGTCAATCAACAATTAATACAAAGCAGGGATCATTTTCAGTAGACATTTCTAGAGACCCCAGTTTGGGCAAGCTTAATTAACCAGTATAAATATAGTGTGTGTCAAAACATGTATTAATGCCAGTTGATTATTAGTACTTAATATTGTTTACTCTATATTCTCTGAGGTACTGGGGGCAAGGAGATTGATCTTGTATGCTGAATGTTTCAGTGGTTTAAATGGAGAAACAGGCACAAGCAGCCAGCTTCTTTCAGTGTCCTTCTCGCATTTTTTTTCTGTTTGTTCATCCCTGAACCACCCTGATTCTTCCCTTTCCTTTCCTTTGTTTCTCTAAACATTCCACAGTAAGTTTTGTGTAACTTTACAATCTCCTTAAAGCAGGTCTTAATAAAATTGTGTATAGAATTGATCACTTATTCCAGGATAAATTCTCTTATTTTACCCCTTGAGATGCATAATCTGGTGTGACCTTATCAATTACAAAGTCCTGTTTTAACCCTTTCAAGGTTCCTTTTGAATGTTCCTGTAGTGGCTCATCACAGAGCAACTGTAAAGTTCTAGTTTCTTGTTAACCTCTTAGTTGTTAAAGTTTTTGTGCTGCAGGTTCAATTTCCTGTTTTTCCCATTTTTCTCCCTTGCTTGCATTGAATTGCCATGGACTGGATGGATATGATTACACAGAAGTCATGTTACATAGCATAGGCCAATTGTTTAATGGAACTCAGTGTCAAATAAACCAAGTGACCAGTGTAAAAACTGACTGGTGCACTTCAGTACTTAGTGGGATGAGCTGTTGGGACTTGTTATTTGGGACAATTTAACAGGTCATTTCAGGGGGAGTTTCTGATGTGATTTATTGTGATTTAATATAAATTGTGATTTAATTATAATAAGAAATGCATTTTAGTCCTTCCTATTAAGCTTTAAATTCATACTCAAATCAGTTGTATTTCAAATAATCTTAAAGCTTTAGTATTAATATGATAGTATTACACGTTTTATTTCATTTGATGCTTATAAGTAACCAACAAGTGTGTGAGTATAAGTGTCTCTACTGAGACAATGGAATGTGGTTATGGACCTTCCTCTGTTCTGGTTCTTCCTGCTGGAGAAGAAAGTGGTGCTGGTATTGAGTGTTTGGGGGTATTTATAAATGAGAGAAACAACCAGGTCTTCTGTGGGTTGCACTTGTCAATGTTAAGTATTTCTTCAGAAGTGAAGAGCTGCCTCCATGGCTTGCTTGGGTCAGTGATTTGTACCTGTGGAATTTCTTTGCATGCTGTGGCTTTGGAAGAGGTGCCAGACTGAATGCAGAAAGGGGGAAATGGAAAGAGCTGTGAGGGGAGAGATGAGATTAGAGAATAGCAAAGACCAGAGAAACTGCAGCTCTGCGCTGGATGACTGTGGGTCCCTTGAAGGTCATTTCCCATCCGCTGCCCTTTCATGATATGCAACAGCAAATCTGGAGTTCTCTTTTCAACTGCTTGTGGAAAAGCTTTCTTCCTTCAAGCATAGGATGCTGTGAACTTTTCTAGTCATTAAGGGATTCTTTCATCCTCATACCAGAGGTAGTAAATATTCTCCATGTATTTACAGTCAAGTTTTAAGGCTGAAAAGTTATAACCTTCATGATCATTTTAAGTTTCACAGAACTGATTAAAAAATAGCTTGCATTTTTTCCCCTATTCTTTGTGTGTGCAGGTTCCAAGCAAAACTGTGAAAGAATCAAACTGCCATTTCATTGAAAATGTTAGGTTTGGCTTTTTTTCCCCCCAGTTTAGTCTGTATTGGCATTCTGCTAATTTCCATACCAGTGGACGAGCAGCTCTAGTGTGGATGATGCAAGCATAAAAAATCTGTGAGAGACTCAAGTTGCTGGCAGATGTTGAAAGTTTGCTCAAAATAAATGACAGCAAACACAGTCTGTTGAATGGTCTACAGAAAAGCTTGCTTGCTGAGTGAAATTTCTTCAGCTAGCACAGCCTTCTATCCTGTACAGAGCTTGTACTAAATCCCTTTCCTTCTGTAGTGAGAAGAGCTGTTAAATCTACAGGTGCTTAGACATGAAATGCAAAGAATGCTCAATTCACTTTGGAATTGAGAGAAACTAATTCTGTACTGTGAAGGAGATTAAGGAACAGTTGCTTTATCAGTTTAGTCTGTCTACATTTTCTTTGAAAGCCAAGATGTAAGTAAGTTTATCTCGCAGCATTTGCAAGATTATTCAGTTGTCTGTGAAGGGGACTGTGACTATTTCCTATAACAGAATATGGCAAAAGATCCATATCCATGCTAAAAAATAAAAAAGGATTATATCCCTTGTGTATTTAAATACTGTTTTTTAGTAAAATTCATGTAAGTAGAGACTAGCTACAAGAAAAGCAATTGTAAACCTGTTCGGCAGCCTGGGTACTGCATATTTGCACCATAGTGCTACTTAAAAAGAAAAGGGCATATTTTAAATTCTTTATATTTTAATCCATATTTATACTAGTGTTGTATGCAACAGGAGCTTTGCTGTAAACTGTGAACAACATTTTAAAATTATACTGTTCATGGTGCTGTCACAGGAGAATAACAACTCGATTTCATTGAAATGAGAAATTCCAGATAAGATAGCTGGCCAATAGAATACTTTTTGCTTAAATATTTTCAATAAAAGAATATAAACAGTGCTTTAAAAATCAATCAAAAAGAACCTTTTACTTTAATAATTTTCATAGCTCTTTCACATTCTTCTGAGTTTTTCTAAAATATAGATCCAGGGCATTTTTTCCCTCAAATGTTCTGATTTGGTGACTTCCTCTCCATCATCTCCATCCTGTCTGTCTAAATCTGTGTCCATCCCTTTTCCCTTAGGAAACAACCCAAAAACCAGAATCACAAAGCTTCAGTGAGAATTGCAGTTGATTTTAACATTTTCTGTTGAAAAACAAATTTCTCTATAGTTTGCTTCGGTTCCTGTTAATAATTGTGACTTTTCTGGCCCCGAATTCATGACAGGGAAATGCTTTTAGTGTAAAAGGGGTGCCAGAAGCTCTGGACTGGTGGTACTCTAGTAGGCATTGTACAGTTAATTTTGGAGGAAATTAAAGGTCTCTGTTGTGTTCCTGTTAAAGGTAGCTCTCTTGAAATAGATGTAAACACCCTCCCATCTTAAGAAAGGATTCTACTTGTAATTAATTTTGCACAAGCCAAGTATAATTTTTTTTTCCTCCTAAAATCATATTCCAAGGTTATTCAGCTGCCAGATTCATTAGAAATGATGTTGTACACCCTGGAAACCAGGTGGGATCACAACTAGAGTGGTTGATTGTGTTTTGCTATTTGGAGAAATGAATTTAAATTGTGTCTAAAATAATAATCAGGCAAAACAATTTAAAAATAATTGAGAACAAGATATTACCTAGTAAAGATTTTCCCCACAGCACTACATGAATAGAATGTGTAAATGAGGTTGCCCTTCTAGACTTGTTGAGGTCCAAGAGCATTGTTTTGACTTATAAGGCTTTTTGTGTCTTTTCATTAGATTTTGTTGGATTCTATTCTGTCTTAATCCAATTCTGAATGTCAATTGGTATACTGATATATTTCTGTGAGCATTTAGGAATTATGGTAGTATTAAAATTCAGAAATCATCTGATGCCTTAAGTTTTGTTGGGGTTTTTTTTGGCTTCTTTTTGTTTGGGTTTGTTTTTTTTTTTTTGTGGGGGGGTTTAGTTTGGCTTGTTTTGGATTTTTAATACTATGGCATTTTTCACCTGAGCACTTAGGCAAATGTTATTTCACAGTCTTGCAGATGAATTTGGTGCAAGGTCAGTAATTGATTTACAATGCAGTTTTAATTTTACTTAGTCCAGCTTTCTTGAGTGCAGCAGTATGATCAGTAAGAGATTACTTTGGTTGCAAGGATTTGGGGCCAGCAGATGTCCCAGCATCTCCTTTGGGCCTTTTTTGAGGCCTGTTTTCCGGAGTTTTTTAAGACAGGGTGTTGTGTGCATATTTCTGGGGTTAAAAATCATAACTAAGCCAGGTAATGGAAGAAATCTCCTATTAAGTTTTTTCTTCATCAGTTTTATGAAGTTTCAAGTGACATCCATGCCAAATGTTCTTTGAAGTGCTACAGGTAGGGTTTAGTGTATACAATAAACACTTTGTCCCACGAGCCACAGTTTTACATCAGGGCAACAGATGACTTGCTAGTCCCCTGCTGCCAGTCCAGATGTTCTCTCCAGCTCAGTTTTCTGAGCTGCTGGTGGAACAGCTGATTATAGCTCAGTACTTTCTACTTTTTTTTTTTTTAAATTCAATTTTTCTTAATGTGTGTTAAGAAAACTGCCAGAGCTCAGAAACTGCTTTTAACCTTGCTGTCAGTGCTGCAGAAACAGGGCAGCTGCCAGGTGTTGAAGCTTGTGTCTTTGTTCTGGTGTAGGTGGCCTCTTCCCCAGCTTGTCCCTCCACAGTGGGGTGGGTCACCTGAAGCTTTTTTCCCCTTGTCCTGTGGTCCAGCCTGGGGCAGGTATCTCAGGTGCTCTCTTGAATCTAAAACATCCACCTGTGTTTGGATGCTGAGACAGTGGCCTTTTCTGCCACCCAGTGTTTAAATCGTGCATAAACCTTACTCTGTATATTCTGAGGGGAAAAGATCCACTGATTTTGCTTGACTTCAGGATCTGACTCTTTAAAGACATGTTTATCTTGTAACATCTTCAGCAGCTCGGTGTTTAGTTCTTCCTTAAACAGCTGTTATTCACCCAAATTGTTTTTCTTTCTTCTGATTGCCTACTTTGCCAGTCTTTATCTGCCACTGAGGTGATGATAGTAGGTGGAATGAATTGGAACATAAATCTTTCAGAGTTTAGTGTTTGGTTAGTAGGGTACCTGTCTGGGCTCATAATTCTCTAAAAGCAGCTGTTCAGAATATTTCTGGGTTTGTTTTCCTTCAATTCAGTGATGAATTCTAAATATCAGTGGAGGTAAAGACTTGTTGCCTTCTTTGAGAGCATCCCCATGGTTTGTAACAGTTTTCAGGATGAAATGGATTCACTGCTACTCTTTATTGCTTACATCATTAGCATTTTAAATAGATTTAAGTTGATACTCTGGAGTACCACAGTACTAAAGATTCTGGTTTCTTGCCTAATCCTCTTAAGGAAAATTGACACATGAGCAAGAGATACAGACTGCAGATAACACACTGTGTGTGTTCATGCCATCCACCTCAGGGGCCCTTTATTGACACACGTTGGAGAGTGCAAAGATTTGACTGCAAGCTTCATGCACACAAAGGATAGATGGGATTTAAAGGCTGCTAGGACACTCATTGCTGCTGACATGACACCTGAACAGACTCTGCTGGCCAGGCAGGTGTCAGTCAGCTGGGAGAAAGGAGACTGCCACTACTTGTCACAGACCCTTGATGGTGCTGGATAGTCCTCTTCACTATTTTGTGCCTTTCCATGGTCTTCCTTTTGAATCCTAGGGCTCCTAACAAACCTATCTGTAACTTTTTCTTGTCTAGTTCTATTCTAAAGCCTTTTCTGGTTTCTCTCAGGTAAGGAATTTTCTTAGAAGATGAAGCTGTGCAGGTTTTGAGACACAGTTTGGGACACAGGAAGAGGAGAGGGAAAAGCAAGCAGGAGGGGCTTTACCATAATTAGTAAATCATATCCAGTTGACTTCCCAGAGTGTAGGAACTGAAGCTTTTTCTTCTGCAGCTTCTGAGGATTTAGCAAGGTGCAGGTGGCATTCTCCCAGCTGCATTTCCAGTGCCATGCCATGGTTGTCACAAATGTGTTTTCATTGGGGAGAATCTTTGGCCATAATTCCAGCTAGACTAAAGATAATGCAGTGAGCGTTGACAGTGAGAGAGGTTCTCAGTCATGTGATGTCTTTTTGGTATATTGTTGATTCTAGGGTAATTACAATAGAACAAGGATGTAAGCTGTTTTTCATTATGTAAAACATAAAGCTGTGCTGATTTTAATTCATTTCCTGCCAGTCTTCCTGTACCAAATTAGTTTAGGAAAGCTCTGTATTTAAAGATCTGCATAATATGCGTTGGAATTTCATTTGGCTGGCAAAGATTATTTCTTAATGACTGTTTTAAGGAAGCACTGCTTGCAGCATAATAGTGAGATTTTCATTCTTCCCCTCACCCCTCATAAATGTAATTATTTTGATTAAAGATTGTCTTTAAAAACACTGTCTGCCTATGATCCTTAGCTCTCTGCTTCTAATAGACTGGATTTTGATGGTGACTGTGACAGTATAAAAGTACTTTATAAAATTTTCACCTTAAAGACCTTTCATGCCTAAAAATCCTTGTTTCTTTTTGTTTTCTCTTCTTTTAGTCATCATTATAAATGCTAGTAAGCAAACACTTTCAAGTATGGGAACATTGCAGTTTATAAATTGCCTTTTGTGAAGGCAATGATTACTGAAAGCATTCACAGAAGAGATGATACAATAGGAAATTACTGCAATGTAATTGGAAAAATTGAAATAATAGTACAAAAAAGTTTCAGCCATGATCCTATGATTTATACTACATACAGTCGAGACCTGCTGTATAATTGCTTTACTTTTTAATTTTTAAAGTTTTTAATTAAATAAGCTTAATTGTTTTACTGTACTGTACTTTGGTATAACAGACTGAGAAGCTTTAAATCCATAGGTGCTCTAAAACTGAGAGTTTCACATAAGAATCCATGTAGCTTTCTTTGAAGTGTCCAGTTTCCAAAATTACCTCCAACAAAGCATTCAAAGCTTTGTGTGAAGTTTCAAAAATGTAGCTGCACAGAAAGTGGTACAGCAATAAAACAAGATATTGAAATGTGAAGAAAGGCACACTGAAAAGTTGCAGTCAATTGTTCTAAATTTTGTGAGGTAGCACATTTTGAAAAATAGAGGTGACCACTTATAGCCACTTAAATTCAGTCTTATCTTAAATAAATACAGTCACACTTATATGAAGTTGATTATGGTATTTCAATAAATAACTAAAATTAGCTAAGATGCAACACATTGCAGAGAATCATTTTGCATCAGTCTAAATGCAATAATGATCTTGCATTTAGTAATCCACACTTGAATTGACAACTTCTACAGCATTCTTAAGTGATTGCTGCAGCAGTTGACATGAGCAGCATCTGTTGTGAATAGAAGATTTTGCTGGAGAAAAGGCTGATGGTTGTATGAGTTTGAGAAGAATCCACAAGTGAAATAAGGGATGTTGACTTTCTTCTAATAGGGTTTTATCCAAAGAAATTCAAGACTGGAGGAAAATTAGGCATGGTATAGCACATAGCAGGGAAAGAAGAGGGAAACATTAAGACAGTTGTTTGGGATTTTTTGATTCTATTATGTATGTGTTGTATAATGCAGAGATCCACTTGAAATGAATTTTTTGAAAACTCACTGTAAAGAGCATAAAATAAATAACTGAGGAAAAGAAATAAACTAATGGCTATGTCTATAAAGTAGAAAACAATCAAAAATGCTGTAGCATTTCCAAAAGTCAGTAGTGTATGTGTAGCCAATGGATCAGAAATAATCTGCAAGTAATTATGTTAATCTGATATATTACCTAGAGTTTTGAAAGGGATGCCGTGTTTTCTTGAGAGTGGCATAAAGGCAAAAGTTCCTGCCTCTAGAAGGTGATTAGAAGTGGAAATAGAGAGCAATGCATACAGCAGAGCTGGGCAGCCTGCTGCTTCAGGGAGTAGCTGCCTCTGTCCAAACAAATTGCTTCCCACCTGCAGCCACTGCCTGAGATTCAGCTTGGGATGGGACTGTACTGCTGATGACATGCTAAAATTTAGGGAATTTTTATAAGGACATACTCAGCTGTATATGAATGTTTTCTTTAGGGCTTATTTAAATGCCATAATGACTTTGGAGCTGTTGTTATTGAAAGAAATTTTGTTAGAGTTAATACTTAAGAAATTACTGGTGAAATTGTAAAAAAGATTAAAAAATAGTTCTACTGTTCTCTTATAATAGTAATGGATGGACAGCTAGCAGCTTTTGGCTCTGGTCTGGCTGATGTAGTTACACGACAAGTTAGAAAAACTGAAATAGTGTATTATGTCAAACATGTCCTAATGAAGAAGGACGATATTCTATTTAAAGCTTTATCCCTGGGAACAAAGCAAGTTGTTCTATACCAGGTCAGGAAAAGAGTGGTTTGTGGTTTTTGGGGTTTTTTAAAAGCATGCAGTATTTCCATCGCTATTTTCCCCATGGATTTGCTTTGGGTCTCCTTGTTGATAAGGGGGCTAACTCTTTACCCAATATTTGTATGTATCTGTATTACAATTCCTTGTCAGCTCTTGAAAATTGGTATAAAGTTATTTGGAAAAAAAAGAAACTAATTGCCCATTTGATTAATTAATAGTTTAAATAGTTGACACAAGTTTTTCTAAGTTATTCTACTGCAATTAATGAGTTTATTTCAGGCGGAGGAAAGCAAGTGTACAAGTAATACTTTGGAGACCTTACCCCTTGATTTATTTAGTGTTACTACACAATAATTAAGTCCTGTCAAGTGTAGTTTTAAAGATAGTTACATGTGAACTAATAAACAAGAATGGAAAAGCACATCCATAGTCACTACTATGTGCTCTTGTAATTTTTTTCTGTAGGAGACGACTTAATTTGTTCAAACAAAGAGCTGAGAATTAAGTTCTCTGAAGAATTATTAAGTAAAACTATGGATTTTTTTGTATATATAATATATTTAGTCATTGCACAAAGAGTGTTTAACTGAGTATATTTATCAAAAGGCTTCACAATGAAGAGAAGAATTCTCTTTGCGGTCTTTATTTTTTTCTTTATTCCTTTAAGATATGTGAAGAAAGTAAAGTAATGACTGTTGTCACTTTCCTGATTAAATAAACACCTAAGATTGCCTTTTCTTGGCTGCCGGGATTTATGTAAACACCATAGAATTTGTCATTTCATGATGTGGAGTGAGGCCATTTTCCTTTGTCATAAAAAAGAAGAAGTTGGACTTACAGCCTGTGTTTTTAACCCACAAAACTTCAGAGAAATTGGCACTGTTTTTTTTTTTTTTTTCCTCAGTGCTTGAGTCATTAACTTTTTCTCCTCTTGCTGTTTGTATTTAGCAACATTTTGATTGCAATGTAGCCCACCTTTGATTAGCGCATGATATTTTAGAGCACATTTTAGCACAGGCTTATTATTAGCAGCATATTTAAATTTTCTTGGACAGCTCTCCGGTAGAGTGATAAAGAAATTGGTGTCTTTTGAGGAAAGAATCCATTTCTTATTAAACCACAACTGGAAGTTAAATGAGTACAGTATTACAGTTTCATACCCTGACCTTTTGCAAGCAGGTGGAAGCAGTGCTAAATTCCCCCTTGTCTTCCCTCCCTTCCCCTCTTGCCCAAAGGCAAAAGGAAAAAAAAAAAAAAGTGGAAAAAAACCATTTAAGTTACTGTTTCACTGACACCAAGTTGGTCAGGCTGGTAAATAATTAGAATAATAAATAATAACAATAATAAATAGAATTTTTCACACAAAGGAAATGTATGTACTTCACTGGCTTCAAGTGTCAAGTTTGTCTGAATGACATTTTGTGACTGTAAATGTAGCCACAGCTATGGGCCAAAAACATTTCTTATTTTGAGTTATATTGTTTAAATATAGCAGATTTATTTTCATTTATTTAGTTTTAAATGGACCAAGCTTGGACATTGAGAAACAAGTTCTAAAAGTTGGAGTTTAAGGAACCAAATAGCATAATCTTTGAAATGCTATATGTACAGGTCTTTTTAGGAATAATGACTCAGTGAAATTTACTTTTTCTTGTTGAAATTTAACTCTTGCCTTTAAGATTTCATAGATAGAAACTATGTTCGAATAATTGGTGAATTGGAGTGATTAGTCAGTCAAACACTGGAGGAAAAAATATCCCAAAATATTTCCATTGTTGTTTCTCCCCATTTTCTGATGTGTTTTGTGTTTATTACCCAGGATTTTTAGACTGTTCACTACCCTGAAATATAAAATTCTGTATTTTTCTTCCTACAAGTTAGGTAGGGGCTTATAACTTTTCTAGGGTGGATGTTTAAGTCCTGTAGGTGATTAACAAAGTGAATGCTTTTTGGAGAGGGGAAAAAAGTCAACTACAAAACACTAAAATTTACATTATGAATGTTTCCAGGCTTCCTTTGCCACCACCTTCTTGCATAAGGGCATTGGAAAAGATGAAAATCTACTTTGACTTTGTTGTAAGAAATTTCAAGGTAATTACTTTGTCATTGGGTTAATTGGGGAGGAAACTGAAAGTCTGTCAGGAAATGGGAAACAGCTTTCAGCTGGATGTTCTTTCTAATCCTTATCCAGCTAACAAATTGGCTGAAAAAGGTAGTGACTTACAGAAAGTAGTTCAAAAGAGCATTTTTATAAACTCATTCACTGTGTACTGGAAACAGGAAATGTTTTGTAGGTTTCACCAACAGTTGCTCTTAGCACAGAGCCATCCTCACCCAAACTTGAAAAACCAGAAACGTTTGATTAGAGTCTGAGGCTTGAGCAACTCATTTGCCAGCAGTACTAGACTATCAATATATGTAAGGGCAAACTTGTTTTAAACTATTTCTGAGAATCTTAGCTTTAGTTTTTTCTTTGTGTTCTGTCCCGGTCTAGACAACAAAACTTGTTTTCTATAATATTCTGAATTTTCCATATCAGATATATTTTGATTAGAAGTCGCCAGCATTCTGCTTCCACATAAGCCAGGGTCAGTAATACTTGCACTGAAATATGATCTGAAATAGAGGATATCTGTAGTAGGTAAATAGTTGATTTCATTTCAGTTAAAAATCATGGCATTTCAGTAAAAAACCTTAGTGTTAAAAATAAAAACGTATTTCCAATGCATGAAATATATTGGTAGATTAATATTTCCAAATGGAGATCAGTAACAGTAGTGTCCCTAAGGAACTTATTGGGACTGAACTTTGTGGATGGCACCAAACTGTGTGGTGTGGTTGACTGGCTTGAGGGAAGGGATGCAGCACAGGACACAGGTAGCAGGACATGGGACAATGGTTTTAAACTGGAAAGGTAGATTTAGATCATAAGGAAGGACATAAGAACAAAACTTTTCATGGAGAGACTGATGAGACACCAAAGAGATTGTCCAGAGAGGCTGTGGATGCCTCATCCCTAGACATGTTAAAATTCAGGTTGCACAGGACTCCAGACTGGTGATGTCTCTGCCCGTGGCAAGGGGGTGTGTTAATATAGTTATTTTTGTCTCACAATACAACAATTACATTGTAGGTATTTATTCCAGACATGATGCAAATAATAATTTTGCCATGTATTTTACTAAGCAAAGCTATAGTCACAATCTATCATAAATGTGTTTATTGTTCTCATATTTATCTTCATGAAGTACAAATTATATGGTTGAAATGACAGTATCTAGTAAGAAATTGAGATTAAAAACTAGGTGTCTTTGAATACAAACCTGTTCTTCAGGTCTCTTAGATGAAAAAGTATTTATGAAACATACTGAAAGTGTATTTGCAAGTTCACAACTCTATTGGCACAGCCCAGTCGGAGCCAATATCTTAAATCACATTTTTGAATAATGTAGCTTCAAAAAGTGCAGCAAAGAGAGAAATACCATGCTGTGCTTAAGGATGGATTCCTGTTTAATATGAACCCTGTACTTGAGATCTACTGTGCTGGTTTGTGGAAATGCAACAGCTTTGCATTCTGTGCTTCCTCAAAGACAATGGGGACTGCTGCATGTCTTGGTCAGCTTTGCCAGGTGGCTGCTTCCCCTTGCAGATTCCCTGAATCTTGTGCTGGGGATGATCTAAGACAATCTTCAGGCTCTTCGAGCTTTCCACTGGAAGTGTTTTTCTGTGAAGGTAATAATTAATTGTACAAACTTTTCTGCCCTCCATGCCACAGTCTGTCACGTAACTGAGCAGTCTCATCCCACAGTGATGAGAACAGTTCCAAAAAGGAACATTTTGGACTGTATCCACAGCAATTGCTGATGCTGAGGATAAAATCTGAAAGCATGAGAGGAAGTAATCTAAGACTTGTAGTAGCTAATATACAGAGTGAACTTCCCTTAGCCCCTGCTTCCCCAGGGTTAGAAATCAGTAGATTGCCATTCAAGACATGGAGTTAGTATCTCAGATGCTTCCTGTGCTGTCTGTACTGGATGATGACTGATAATGAACACTTAGACTCATCTTAAAATTTCCTTATCCTTCTCTAGATTTGGCATTGCTACCAACAGCCTGTTTGGGATGAAGGGAAAGATAGACTTTCAGTCAATAAAATACAGACAGGCAGCTAAGTCTTCAGGGACTCAGTGTGCTGGACTCTGAGGGTCTAAAGTAGAAAGATATTCAGATAATATCTTCTGAGGTGGTGTCCTAGGTTGGTAAAATGCACGAGTTTGCCCCTTTTTCAGTTTTCTTTATATGGTACTAACTCACATTCCTTATGAGGTTGATTTTGCTATGTAAACATAAAAGCACCTGCCATGCTTTGTTGCTTGAGGATTAAAGTTTTGATTTGGGAATTTCAAGATAATTACTTAAATAATTTGTAGTAGGATGTAAATACTTGAATGGTAGATTGATAATGTATTGTACAAGGTATCATGGTATAGATGAACTTGAGCCTCACACCACTGCAGCAACTGAGATTTGCCATCATCTGTACACAGAGAAGACTTTTGAATCATCAGTGCTCTCTAACTTTTAGGAAAAACAGATATTTGATGATCTCTTAGTACTATTCCTGGAATTTTCTCAGAGGCAGAGGTCTGGCCTTTCTTCACTTCTCTAGTGCTTTTATTTTGGGTTTTCCAAAATGTTCTCTTTTGTGAAGAATTCTGCTTCTTAGCTGCTTAAATAACTGTTGCTATTCTATTAGCTATTCTATTAGCATTAGAAAAAAAATGCACCTGAATTCAAATTAAACCAGTTTGAATTTGCATTTTGAAGGTACAGGCATGGTATGAATGCTTTAAGAATTTTTGTGTGTGAAACCGACACCTTCTCAGTGTCCCTTTGAAGTCACTTGGGTGAGCATAAATTAGGGAACCAGTATTTTAAAGTAAAAAAATGAAATTAGGTTTACAGAAAGCACTGTTTCAGGCTTTTAATAAGATGGTTTTGAGAAAGCAAAGCTTAAAAATGTTAACAACTGGCCAGGTAGTTAATATTTTTCTCACAGTAATGAAATGAATTGATTTTGAGCGTAGTTTTGTTGATTTTGTTTTCCTATATAGGGAATAAATAAAGTTGAGGATAATTGTTGTCTATTCTTACACATATATAGTAGCATACTATTTCAGGGGAGAAAAAGCACCTCACAACAAAGCAGTTAAATCTCCCTTGACACTTGATCCTTTACCAGTCCCCATCTCAACTCTGGTGCTGTTTTCTGGGTAGAGTTCAGGATAGTGATCTGTTTAAAACCAAGTCACCTGACATGTAATACTTTGTAGCTATTTGTGCACTACATTTTGACTTATTTTGAAAGCAAGCTCAGTGTTGAACAATAAACTACTGTTCAATTAAGGAAATCATGAATTGCATTAAATTGTATGCAAATTCTGACAACACACCTTTAAAGCTGTGATTTAGTTTTATTTTGTAGAACAGCAAATTTTGTTTGTTAATTTGTGGAGTTGATTATATGACCAAAGAAACTTAATATTGTCTATGAAGTTTATTTTGGGAGAACAGAATTTTAAATAATCTCACAGATTTTTATTTTATAAGTGTATAATTTACTTGGGTAGAATATAAGTGGGATGCTAATTTATTGAAATCGTAGCTGAAATCCATGTAGGCTTTATCAGCTTTTTAAAAGAGTTTTGTAATATTTTTTGGTACTTTCTTTATTTTAAAATGTGTATGCCCTGCAGGCTTTCTTAAAACTGAGGTAATTGTCTTCAGTACTTACTTGGTTTTTTTTTTCTTTTCTATTTACCTCAGGAAGCCCACTGAGCAAAAAGCATCAAGAGTATTAAATTTCATTACAATAAGTACCTACCTGCTTTGCCTCCAAGGCTGTTCTTATATTCACATTTTGCAGGACATAACCTTTGCTGAGTAGTATCTGAATTATCACTTCCATTTTATAGGGCAGATAAGTGAATGCCTTATTTGACACTAGTTTACTCTTACCAAGTCTGGATAGGACTAGCCATAAAAATGTTGGCCTAGGACAGTGCTGCTTACTTGTAGGTTATTTTAAACCCTTATATAGTCCATAGTTCATTTGAGGAGAAAATTTTTTTGTGCAAATGGCATTTCAGGAAGGTCATGTGAATATATTCATAAGCATGTTTAATTCACTGGCAAAATCTGAGAGAGAATTGGTGCAGAATTAACCTGCACAATTTTAAAATGAGGTGTCTTTTCAAAGCATTGATCAAATGTCTAAGCCATCAAAAATTGGGAAATTCTTGTTTCACCTTGCTGTATGGCACTGCTTAGTGCCAACAGGGGAAGTAGAATTTTAGGTGGAAAAAAGTTAAAATACTTTCATGAACACTTCAGAACTACTGGTTCTATATGAATAAACAATGTGCCTAGTTCTAAGAATTCATTTTGCCAAAGTAATTATTGAATGTAAGTCTATAAGTTTAATAAATGCATAGGGCTGTTATATTGTTTACAGCATATTGAAAAAAAAGTGCTTCCTCCCTAGGTAGCAGTGGATTTATGATGATCAGGATTAATGGTGGCAGAAGGGCTGTTGTCTGGTGTGGCACTCTACAATTCCAATTTTAACTAAATTGGAAAACCCTCTGCATCTTCAAAGCTGCTGCTCTTGTTCACTCTCAAAACAAACCAAACCAAACAAGCTGCATTAATAACCAGTGGTCTGCTTATTAGAATTTTTAAATAGAAAAGTGTAAATATATAAAATATAATGTGGATTATGTAGAATATAGATTATTATTGTTGTAATTTGTTTATTTATTTATTTATTTGTAAAGCCAGACTGCTTCTCCTGTGAGGAATAGCTGAGGGAACTCAGACTATTTAGTTTGGAGAAAAGAAGGTTCAGGGGAGACCTTACTGGTCTCTACAACTTCCTGCCAGGAGGGCGTAGCATGGTGGGGTGGGTTTCTTCTCCCAAGCGGCAAGTGATAGGACAAGAGAACCTGGCCTCAGGATTATATATCAGGAAAAATGTCTTCACTGGAAGGGTGAGCCTGTGTGACAGGCTGCCCAGAGGAGTGGTGCAAGAACCATCCCTGGCAGCATTTAAAATGTGTGGATGTGGCACACACAGGGACATGGCTTAGTAGTGAACGTGGTGCTGTTAAGCGTTGTGCTCAGTGATCTCAGAGGTCTTGTCCAACCTAAACCATTCTATGATTATGCATATAATATTGCATATTTGTCTGTGGTTTGTGAAGAATTGGAGTTTTGCCCACAAAAAGGCACAGAAGTAATTGTGCAACCCTGCATCCAATTAATTTGCAACTATTAACTTTATTAGACCGAATGCCAATTTCTTTGTTTGGCAGTCTTTTGGTTGAATTTAAGCCAGTCAGCTGTTGAAATGTTTGGGGATAGTTTGAGAAATAATGTTTTAGTAATTCAGTGCTCCTATGTCTTAAGTTAATTAAACACTGAGAACTGAAACAGGCATATCCTCATAAAAGTCTAGATTCTTATAAGGTCAGCAGTTCTCCAATACATAGTAATAAATGCAATTCCTGGAGGTCAACATTAATATGGTTCAAAAATTACATCTTCAAACTGTATTAGGCACAGCCAATAGTATTTTTTGTCCATAGTGACAAAATTAACTGGTTTAAATGGATTCCATGCATCTAAATAGTTCATGTTCATCATGGACTGGAATTTAAAATGCTTATGGTGAATCATTATTTTGTTTTTTTTTTTAGTTTAGAGGAAAAAAGTAAATAATGAGTATGTCTTATAAGCGATTTCACAGGTTTTCTGCTGACCTAGTATAGGAAAGTTGTTAAATGTCTTATCACCTTATGAAACTAGGTCATCTAGGGTAGATGTGCTCATTCCACTTTTTCAGACAAAAAAATCTGGTTTTAATAAATGAGCTATGGGCTCCAAGAGTGAAGGGAAAAAAATTCAGCAATACTTCTCTGCAAAGACCTTCTTTGTTTTGAATGTCTGAGTGAATTCTGAGTTAGATTTCTTACACTGTAAATCATTCTGTTCCTTAATGATGATACAGAAAAGCTACATAATAGCCTGTCTTTGGTCATGCATGCAATGAAAGAGCTTGCTTAATTTTGATATATGCAAAAATGTGAGATTTTTAGGATAGAACTTAAGATATGGGTTTTTTCCAGAAGAAATGACATTCCTAATGAACGCTATCCTGTTTCCATATCTGTCGGTAAAATACAAGAATGAACTGTTTTAGAAATGCTCCTGAATTACTGCTTCTGTGGTGGTTGTATCTCAATAATGCCTCTTCAATTTTTGCCTCTGCTGGCTTTCTGCAAAGTTATTTGTTCTGTCAACTTCTATGTCTAATATTGCTGCTCCCATGAACAAATTGACTTGGATGAAAAAATGAACCTCTGTATGGTTTGTGTGATTTGCATGTCTCAAAAAATCTTTTATTCTGGTTCATGTTTTGGAGCTGTGTAGTTATCTCTCTACAATTCAATATGGTTGCTAGTACTTGATATACTTCTTAAAAATGATCCTAAAGCTGATTTTTGTCCAAGTTTAGACTAAAATCACAGATTAAATGATTATATATTTATTTATTTATTTATGGTCTTCTCTCCCATGTGCAATCAGATGCTTGGAAAACATCTGCTGCTCCTACTCAGGTTTTTGATCTCATAAATTTTCTAACTAATACTTTGGTGCAACAAATTCATCTTGTTTGTTTTTATTGTTGTCGCTTTTTCATCTAAAAGTCATTACAATTTATGTTCATGCTGGTTCTCCATCTTTTCCCAAAGATCAATCTTCAATGCCAGCAATGGTGGAAAAAAATTACATTTGTTATCCATTTTGAGACTTTTGTGTATGTTTTACAAATGTAAAAATCCTCTTCACCATCTTAAGGACTTTAGGGTTATAAAGTCAAGATGTTTGTAATGACAGGAAATAACTTTTAAGTCTGGATAGTGCTTGTAGTAATTAATGTACTCTTTGTGCATGCATTATCCTAATTCTGTGTGAGATACTATTTTTATTTGCGAAAATGCTGTGCTCTTTTCTCACAGTATTTAGCTTGCAGGAAATAGCTTTCTGTGAATTTCATGCTGAGTCAGAATAAGATACAGCAAACGTTTGCACAAAATTGCTTTTTTGTGACCAGTTTGCCAGTTTGTAGGACTTTTGATACTTTCCTATCCCTTGCAATATCAGAGCAATCTCAATCTTTTCCATTCACTGCAAACCATCTCACCTGAGAAGTAATAAATATATGAAAGGTTCTTCAGAAAAGCTCCTGAGATCTTCCTAGTGTCATGTTAACTTGTGAATTGGATGATTTGAAGCAGGGGAGTGTAGCAATGGAACAATAACCAAAAAAATCTTGCCATGTAATGCATTCCCAGGAAAGGTGTTGAACTGAGGGAATTCACAGTGAGCTGATTCACATTTCCTAAATTTGGAGGTTTTGAATTGGTAGTAATTCTATCTTTATATGCACAAGTGTGTATTTCTGTGCAGTGCATGCAGAAAGAAGGGGAAATATTAAAATTCTATGGAAGTTAATAAGAATTGGATACCTTAGTGAGATCAGGATTTGACTTTATAGTGTGTCCATAGCCTCTCCTCTTTTCTTCTAATACCACTTACTCAGGACTTAAAGCATCCTTCATATGAAGAAGTTTTTTGGAGGAAGGAAAGTGGTAACATTCGTTTGTCAAAAATGGAGTTTATTCCTTGTGTCATAATTTCTCCCTGAAATTGCTGTTTCTGATGTCTGTTAAATGAAATGTAGGAAGGGTCCCCTTCATTACCCTATGCCTACCATGTGCATAGGTAAATTGTGGTGTGGTTTGTGCAGCATTACCTGTTCTGTCTCACCCAGCAGAGGGTGGCTGGAGAGACTGCCTGCTCCTGGCCTTTTATCTGAACAGAAACTTGATAGGAAGTGGGGTTTGTAGCTATGCTGTCTTGGGAAATTGGTTAGAAAGAAATCGTAACATTGGCAAGTGTTGAAGATGTGAACAAAACCAGTTTCACTTCATCTTGTGTTGGCTGATTGAGATGGGTGAGGTCTGCAGAACTGTGGCTTGCAGGAGATGCACATGAGGGTGTCAGAGAGGGATGTGCTGTGGAGGGTGAACAGTAGAAACAAGGTGTGGGTGTCTTTGGAAGCTACAGAGACCAATGCCCAGGGAGAGGAGGTGATGAATACTAGGAAAACTGTTCATGAAACTATTTTATTCCTTAATATCAAAATCTGTTCATGACTGTTTCCACATACTTGTTCATTTTGGAAGCCCTTTTATATTTTGATTCCATCTCCATGCTTTGTGTATGTGTGTGTGTTATACCACATTCCTGATGTTCTGAACTTCAAAATATACCTCCTCAGCTTTCCCTTGGTTTAGTTTTTAAATGTGTAAATTTGCAACATAGTAGGTGATTTGGTATTCTACTGGTGACATGTGTTTTGTCATTAATTGGGAAGGGCAGCTTTTCAACAGCAATTATGCCTAAAAAATGCTATAAATCCATAAAATGTTGGGGAGAAGTTCTTGCTATTAAAATTTTATTTCCTTTTCTATAGCATCTTTTCCCACAGAGAGTAACAATCTTCAGAGGGGGAAAGGAAAATTACACCAGCAAGTATGGGTAGTAAAATACAGTATATGTGTTCAGACACTACCCTGTTAGATGTCTATGTAGATGAGAGTTTTTACTAACCTCCTATCTCCAGTCTTAAGATTTTGTGCCATAAAAAGGCAAAGAGTTAAAGACAAATCTTTTAGGAAAGGTTAATGAAAAACAGGGAAGAAGTCATTAAACCAATAAAATGTTCAGTACAAGTACCACATATGCAAGTAGAGGACATGGTATAAGGAACTCTAGTTGGTCCCAAGGTTTTTAAAGCTTAATAAATGTATTTCAGCTGGGAAGTCCTGAGATTCCTTCTGTCTAATTTGAGGATGTGGATTGAAGACTATCGCTTTGATGGATTCCGGTTTGATGGCGTTACATCTATGTTGTATCACCACCACGGCATTGGTGAGCCATTTGTCAGCTCTGATCTCAGCCCTCCTGGTGCAGCTCTGTTCTTCTAAAGTTCACTGCTTCTCAGGGGGGAAAAGGGGTTTAGCACAGGAGCTAGAGGGGCTTGTTGGTAGAGATGGGAAAGGGACAAAAGCAGGCTTGCTAGTGATGAGCAATGGGATGGCACAACCAAAACTTGAGGATGGAAGCATTAGGAAGATCCTTCAATCTGCTCTGCAAGGTGTCAGCTGTAACAAACCATACTGGAAGTGTTTCTGTACCAACACACATATGAAGAACAAAAAAGAAGAGCTCAAAGCTTTAGCCCAGTCCCAGGGTTTTGACATGATTGGCATAAGGAAAACTGGTGGGATGAGTCCTGTGGCTGGAGTGCCACAGTGGATGGCTGGATGGGAGCACAACACAGCTGGCAAAGGTGTGAAGAAGATTCCTAAACAGGTTCAGAAGATTCCTAAAACACCTGGATGATGCAGGGTGTGATTCTGGGGCATAGTCTTGTGCAAGGCCAGATATTGGACTCTGATCTTAATGGATCTCTTCCAGCTCAGGATATTCTGTGAATGATCAAAAAAATCCCAATTTGCCAATTTTCTTGCTTTGTTGCTATGAGGATAGATCGAAAATCATTAATACGTTCTGTGCTTATAAAATGAAATATTGAGTGAAATATGTGTTCCTAGATAAAACTTGACCCTGGCTTTTAAAACTTCTTGTCTTATTAGGCACAGGGTTCAGTGGAGATTACAATGAGTATTTTGGCCTACATGTGGATGAAGATGCTTTGTGTTACCTGATGCTTGCCAATCACATGATTAATACCTTGCACCCAGAATGCATAACCATAGCAGAGGTAAGATCATTTTGCCATCCTCAGTGACATTAATATTGATTAGTTTGCTTTAGGATGTGAATTTCCTGTTAATTATCAAGTCACGCTTTGGGTACTCAAGCAGTGACACGAGCTGAAAAATATTAATTAGTGGGCAGACTTTGCCTGCTGGGAAAAAACAACCTGAATATGCACTCTGGGAATTTTCTCAGCATTAATAGATTATTAATTAATGTGGCAGTTTCTTTTTCTTTTTTTTTTCCTTCATCACCTTGAACTTGTAATGAGAATTGTTTTTATTAGTTTATTGCTTGTGCATGATAGCCATTTGTCAGTAGTGCTCTGTGGTGCTAAAAATTAACAGCCCTAGTGATCTTTTGCATATTTTGAATTATATTGGTATATCTGACAATTACCCTTCAAATTAAATGCAATAAACTTATAGATGTTAAATATATAGGGTAATTAAAATTTATTATTAAGTTTCTCCAGGTTTCTAAAGGAGTAAATAGACTATATTACTTGAGTTGATTGAGGTAAATTTTTTTGACTGAAAAATGTTTCTGGCACATGGAGCTTTTAAGAGTATGAAACAGCAGAGCGTTCAAAATTCTAATTTTCACTATTATTTTCTTTATCCAGAAGAAAAATCATTTAAACATAGAGGATTCTTTTCTCTTATCATCTTTAAATAATTCATTTTGTTTAGAGGAAAAAGTGATATCTATCTCATACCATTAGAGACTATATGGATTTCTAATAAAATGGTTTGTGATGCTTAAGAGTTCTCTATCTTCAGGAAGCAAAATACTGCTTTACTTAATTTCTTATTTATAGTAAAGTCTTCTATCATAGACAATCACTGCTAAGAGCTCAATGACAAGATACCAAAACAGCATCTGGGGAGCAATCAGTAGCAAACTGGAGGTGGTTTCATTGAGCTGTAGGCTTATTTGAAATTAAATCAATTAATTTTCTAGGTAGGCTTGGATTATAAGCATTCCTACCAAAGAATTTGAATTTAGTTGTCTTGTATTACCTGGCCTAAGGATTCCTTTTTTTTTTAATAAGATGTGTCTTCAGTTTCTCATGCTTAAGTTGAGAGTGCTTCTTTTTCAATACATAATTTTCTGCCTCGGGAAGTCGCTACATGAATCATAGAATTGATCAATGTGCTTCATGGTTAAAGGAGAATTTCAGAATGAGAAACTATTGACATAATTGAAAATTACAAAAGGCAGTGAAGAATGTCTGCTTGCCTACAGAATCAGTGCCATGTGAGAAAAATGTTTTTCTCTGGCCATAACTAATGATATATTCCCTAATTAATGTAATTAATTGATGATTTTACAGCTTTTTAATATTCTGTATATTCACTGTCTTAGTAATTGCTAATTTTTTAGGTGTTACTGAGTATACACTTGTTTTTAATTTTGGTCTTCCAAATAAAGCGGTGATTAAAGTTCTTTATAATGGGAAGAAAAAATGCTAAGTAAAATTATGTCGTGCCTGAAGTATTATAGACACAAACAGGCAAAGAAACAGTATGTTGAGGTTTCTGTTTTTGTATGCAGCTCTTCTCAAACCTGGTATGAACAAATGCTTTGAAATTAGCTGTTTAATTGTAGCATAATAGAATGGCCTGGGTTGGAAAGGAACTTAAAGTATCATCAAGTTCCAACTCCCTGCTGTGAACAGGGACATCTTACACTAGGCCAGGTTGCTCAGAGCCCCATCTAATCTGGCCTTGAACAGGTTCTCTGGGCAACCTGGGCCCAGCCACCCTCACAGTAAAGACTTTCTTCCTAATATTTTATCTAAACCTCCTCTCTTCCTATTTGAAGCCATTCCTCCTTGTCCTATCAATACATATGCTAGTGAAATGTCCTCTGTGTTATTCTTGTAGGCTCCTTTCTGGAGCCACTGGAAAGCCACAATTAGGTCACCACAAAGGCTTTTATTCTCAGGCTTGAACAATCCCAATTCTCTCATTCTTTCCTCATAGCAGAGATAGTCTACCCCTGATCATCTTCATGGCCCTCCTCTGAACTGGGTCCAGCAGGTCCCTGTCCTTCCTATGCTGGGACCCCAGAGCTGATGCAGCCCTGCAGGTGGGGTCTCAGCAGAGAGGGGCAGAGGGGCAGAATGCCCTCTCTCTCCTGCTGCTCACTTTGGACACAGCCCAGGATAGACTTGGATTTCTGGGCTGCAAGAGCACACTGACAAGTCATGTTGAGCCTCTCACTCACCAGCACCCCCAAGTCTTTCTCAGTGGCTGCTCTGGATCTGTTCACACCCACCTCTGGATCTGGTTCAATCTCTGGTTGCCCCAACCCAGGTGCAGCCCCTGGGACTTGCGTCTTGCTAAACCTCATGAGGCTCCCATGGGCCCACTTAAACTGGTTCCAATACAGACACTGAGAAATGTGATTCCTGTCTGAATCCAGCATACATGCCCATTCTACAAAACCCCCAACATTTTGGCAGTGACACCAGCCATGGAGCAATGTATGAATAGACTCAGTCCATCCATTTCTTTCAGTGTTACTGCCTTCAACTAGAATTAGAGAAAAAGGCTTCTGCCTCAGCTTCCCTTACCAACTGTCTCAAGGTCCTGAAGTCCTTTTTGATTCCCCTTGGATCACATGTTGTCACTTCATTGCCCCCTCTGTGGAAGATCAGTACCGTGTTGTAGTCTGAGGGCTGTACCAGGCTAGGAGGTTTCCTGGTGGAAGTGCATCTGATCTACTCAACAAACTATTTATGGTTATTTATTTTATTTTTTGTGTGTGTCTAGTTAAAATTTGTAGACATAGATATGAATGCTGTTAAATTTGGAATTTTACTTCCCGAAAATCTGGCTTTAATTATTTTGATTTAAGTAGATAGGACTTGCTTAAATCTCAGACTTTGACATCCTCCAGACTGGCATCATAGCATTACAGAAAAAGGCTTTTGTTTCATATCATCATGTCCTGTATAACCTAGAGACCAAGAGACTGTGTCTGTCCTTTCAGACTAATTTAGGAAAGTTTTGAAATTTTTATCACATCTAAAACCCTGTAAAAAATTTACACTTGTCTATGTGTTTTTTACAGCCTGTGGAATGTGGACACAGTTTTCTGTGTGATCCTATGGCTGCTAACTGAGGGAGGATAATTCCCTCCTTTGATCTCCTGGCTGTGCTGCTCACACAGCCTGGGATGTGCTGGCCATCCCTGCTGCCAGGCCTGGCTGCTGGCTGAAGCTCAGCTTGCTGCTGGCTCACAGCCCCAGCCCTTTCTCCCCAGCAGAGCTGCTCCCCAGCCTGGCTGGCCCAGCCCCTATGGATGCAGGAGGTGGCCCAGCCCAGGGTCAGGATTAGCTTGGTGACATTCTGACATTCTGTGTGACATTTCTGCTGATTGATTCCTCCAGCCAGTCTCTCTGGATGGCAGCCCTGCCTTCCACCCCTGGGATGCCATCCATGAGCTTCCTGGTGATCTGGTTGATCTCTTCCCTTATGTCCATCTGTGTATGCCTGTGTATGTGTATGACTTGAAGCATAAATGTCTTTATTCACTATTCCAGTGCAGCAATTGGATTGAAAACTGGATTGAATCCAGCAAATCAGAATGAGCTTCCTAATTAAGCCCTGGTTCTAGTCAGTATTAATTCCATAAATTCTCTTGTGTAGATGCAAGAGGCGTTTGTTAATCCATAGCTGCTGTTAGTGAGACACCATTCCCCCACAAAAGTTACTAAAATTGAGTGCTGATGGATATTTTGCAATTATTGGAGACTTGTATTTTTTGTTCAGATAACTTTAGAAAAGAATGCTGCATGATAAAATTGCCTAACAACATGGTGAAATTAATATTTTGGGAACGTGGAATTACAAATTTAAGAATAGTCAGCATCCATTAATATGAAACTGGAAAATTATGCAGTAAGACCATGTCACATTCCAGGACTAGCTGGATCAATAGGTTTGGTTTTGATTAAAAAAATAGAGATTGTATTTTTCTTCCTTAGTGCGCTTTATATTTAACCTTTTTTTATGCCATTCCTTATGCAAAATATCAATAAACAAAATGAAGGTTTAATTTGTCTTTTGTTGACGCTGTACTTTCTATTGATTACTTGGAGCTCAAGAGAGCTAATTATTTCAAACTCTGCATCTACTGAGGTCTCTTCCCATTTAAATATTTACTGTATTAAAGTATTCTGAGGCAGCGTATTTGATGAGAAAAGTCATAATGCTTTTCTCTGTAACTTTTGCATTCAAACAGCACATCTGGGTGTAGTAATAGCCGACTTAAATTTATTCTGTTCTCCTTTAAACCAGGTCAATCTGTGAAGCTGCTTTTGGAGTGTTTGTCTATCAGGATTACTGGTGGGAAATATGCAGTGCTATTTGCAGTACTGTGGAAATGATTTTGTGGGTGTTTCATCTTTTCCAGGATGTTTCTGGAATGCCAGCTCTCTGTCGGCCTGTGGCAGAGGGAGGAGGGGGCTTTGATTATCGACTTGCCATGGCCATTCCAGATAAGTGGATACAGGTGAGGACTTCTTAAAAAAATACATCCTGCTCTTCCAAGTGGGATGTTTCTCTGTCAGTGCATACACATAAAACCTTCTGAATCCTGCTGACAAGTTTTGCTTTCTCTTATGTTAATGTGCTATTGAAATAAATTCTGACAGGCTTGAGCACAGGTATTAGAGGCTGAAATGAGAGCTGTCAGATGTTATGAACATTTCAGGTGAGCAAGTTCAGGAGCTGGGATTCACATTCCAGCTGATAATTGTTTTCTTAATACAATACACATAAGCTCAATTTCTCTGAAATGACCTGTGCCTTGCAACAGCTGTAGAATGTGTAATCTATATTGAATGTGAACAGGTAGATAAAAAGTTAACCATATGCATATAAATATATAAAAACAAACAAACAAATCACTCCAAAAACATGCACTAAACCCTCCTGATGCTGGGCATAGAAATTGCCATTGAATATAAATAGACCTGAAAGTTTAAGCAAAGTAATTGTAGGTGAATTACACAAACACCTGCAATTGGTACGGGGGGTTACAAAACTGAATAATGCAAATCTGTAATAAATTCTGACTACACTAAGGATTTTTATATCACCTTTTCCTTAATATAGAGAATCAAAAGAAAAGGCATAAACACTAAATGATCTGAAAAGGCTTCTAGTGATGTTTTAGAGAACATTTTTCAGTTAGATAGAATATTGCACCCAAATCCTTTGGGATGTCACGATGATCTGAAAACAATAAATGTTGTGTATGACCATTAATGCTTCAATAAATACAGTATGGAGCTAAGAATAATAACAAAAAAATTAGCTTACCTTCAGCATCTTTCAATTTTGTAACTAGGAGGTAGAGGGACAATTGAAAAACAGATTTCAAGCCTCTTTTCAGAAGACAAACTTGACAGCTTTTCCAACAGAGACACCATCATTAGAACTTGTAATGTGTAATTTAGACGTTTAGGTCCTGGAATGCAGTAAGTACTCTTTTTTTTTAACAATAAATACCCAATTGTGATGTTTTGTGGGTTTCTTGGAGTTTTGTTAGTTTGTTTTTTGTTTTGTTCCTTAACACACTTTAGGGCAGGCAAGATGAACAATTTCCTAGGTAAGCAAAGTGCAAGTGGCCAAGTTCATGTTACATGGGAAAAAACCCAGACCACAGCATTTTACATGTGCAAAAAATTTGCAATCTAATTTAGCAATCTCTGGTATGGTCTGCTTCATTTAATTTGCAATACTTGGATAGGAAACATAGTTGTGCTGCAGCAAGTTCTTTAACTGGAGAAAATGTCAGTTTCTCCCGCTTAAACGTGCACTTGACATGGGACAGCATGGGACACTGATGGGATGTTGAGTGCAAATCAGTTATGATTGGCATTGTACAAAAACTTAGTGTGATGTAGGCAGGAAGCTTCTTGCCAAAGAGACTGCAAATAAGTGACCAGAGTAGAGATGTGGAGTTAGAGAAAGAGGTGATGCCAGAGTTTGTTACCACATTTTATGAAGAGAAAAATAAAGCTGAGATGGTTGGAAGGGAGAAGTTCAGCTAAACAGTTTATCAGCAGTTATCAAGCTCTCCTAGACTGCTTATTCTCTCTCCATTTTTTAAGTACATACCTGTTCATAGGAAATTTTCTAGGCAACTTGCTGAAGTCAGTTTAAAAACTGAAGAATCTCCAAGAGATTCCATGAACTAATTCTGAGGAATCTGTAAAAGTAAGAAAGATTAAACTGTTTGGCACAACAGTGGTTGTACTAGTTCAGATTCAAGATAGATGTAATATGATGTATATGTAATATGATGCTACATAGGGACCTCGATGTGTTCAGAGCCAGAATTTATGGACTTTAAAAAAAAATTTACCTAAGGAGGAAGAAAAAGACTGTTTAGGAGTATATGGGCAGTTACAATTATAATGTTAACTTTTACAGCATGATATCAGCCATCTTGGTGCTATTGCCTTTTTATCACTTCTATTGTTATGTCTATATATTTGTGTATATTCATTTAAGTCATATGGAACAATGGAGGTCTACAAAGTGGTGTACAAAAAAAAGAACAAACTAGCACTGAGATTGAGCTAGATTTAGCAGAGGAAGGAAATAATGTGATACGAGGCAGAAAATTCCTATTATTGGGATTCAATTTAAATTGCTAAAAATCAGGAGGTAGCACCACACTGCCTGGTGGTTAAACTTCATTTGGAAGCTCTCATATGCCAGGATTGCATTTCATGATACTGTGAACCAGGTAGGTCTGTGCCCACGTAGTTCTTCCTTGGTTTTGTGCAGTGCTCTCTTGCAGGTCCTATCAATCACATTATCCACTTTATCAGAGGATTCATGTAATAAATGGCAAAACCTGTTGTCTGAGCTTCCTTGGGGAGGTAGAGGAGAAACCAAGTATTCTAGGTATTATATTTATGTGGGAAAGTTGAAAAGAAAAAGAAAAAGACAGCTCTTTGGATTATCAGAGAGAGCTCATCACTTCAAAACTTGGGAGCATGAGAATACAGTTCACAGTCCACTGGAAATTTCTGTGCCAAGATAATGTTGCATGTTTTTAGGTAAAGCAGTTTTTCAGTGATCTTTATTTCATTTCTGTAGATAATTAAGGAGCTGAAAGATGAAGACTGGAATATGGGCAATATTGTGCATACATTGACAAACAGACGGTGTGAAGAAAAATACATTGCTTATGCAGAGAGTCACGACCAGGTATTTTCAGTTGTTTGCTTGTTCATAACCAAGGGAAAGGTCCTGTTTAGAAGTTTGGTGATTTGTTTGTTTTGGTTTTTTTAAATGAGAAGGGAGTTGAGGAAGATGGCAAGAATTTCAGAAATGGGTAGATTTGGACTAGTGCTCATTTTTTTGTACTTTTTTGTTTGTTTGTTTTGTTTAGGTTTTTGTGGTTTTTTGTTTGGTTTTTTTGTTGTTGTTTTGCTGTGGTTTTATTTTATGATCCTTAATTTTAGTAAAAGAATTCTCCCTGGAGTCCGTGGGTAATATTGGCTTTCAGTTTTGTTTTGTTTTTAAGAAATGAATTGAAGCTTCTTATTTTGCCTGCCAAAGAAGACAGGAAGGTGTATAATCCATGCAGTTTCCGTTAAGTAAATTGTAACATGACTTCTGATAAGCATAAACGATACACCAATTTTAAAAATTTGTTTGTGACTTGTTTTCCCTTCATGAAAGACATTCCTCTCTGGAAGGATTGAAATCATACTCTTTTGAGACCTAAATGAAATATGCTGTAACAGTTTGGTTCAAAGCACAGCAATTATAATAGTTCTGTGTGTGAAAAAAAGAAAAAGTAATGATGAGTTTGGATAACACTCATCTCCCACAATCCTTTTAACCCTTGTTTCTGAAGAGTCAGAAAACATGTAATTTGGGAATTGTACAATTAACATCTTTAAACCTTTCATTAAAAAATTTATATTTTATTTAATAACCTATCTTTCCTTTATATAATAGAGGTTGATATTCCATTTCCTGTACTTTCTGCAATAAATGTCAACAGAAACGTCCAAAACAAGTTGTATATTTTAAAAAGAGCACTCTGAGTTTACAATTCATTTTGTGTGCCAACTTACACTCTAATCTCAGAGTCTGTTACAGTGTTCATTTAATGCATGATCCTGATAAAGAACTTCAGAAATTACTTGAAAATATATGTTATTCTGTGATAAGCTGCTTTCATCAAAGTTGATTCTTCACCCTAAAGCACAGCATAGAACATTACTGTTGCTGTTCTTTTATTTCATGGTGACTTTTAGCAATTGAGTTGTTTTCCATATCACTTTGCATTTTCTGTTTAAAATGTCATGTTTAGGAGAAAAAAAATCTCATTATTTTTAATTAGAAGAAAACAATGATTACAGATGTGCATCAGGCTGATATGTGAAAAGTAGGCTATAGAAACAAAAAGTGTGGGTAAAATTCACCCTGAAGATGCCTGAAGTGATCCATGTGAGGGTACAATCCTGATTTCTAATATACTGTAATGGGCTATGAGCTGACTGTTGCCAGTCAGAATAGTAGGCCTTGTGGTTATAAGAAGAGTGTGAAAATAGCAACTGCAAATCTAATAGCTGTCAAAAAAGCAGATGCAGTCCTGGAATTACTGAGCAGAATGGAGCAAAGAGCACAATCAGCATGCCTCTACAGTCTTTCCTGGTTTGTGTGCATCTTCAGTGTTGGAGACAGGTTTGGTCCTGTATTTTAAAGGATATGCGGCATAATTGGAAAAAAAAAAAAAAGCTGTGGAGAGGAATAGCAGGTGAAGATTGATTTTCATCAGAAAAAAAAAACTAAACAGAATAAGATTCTTTGGGGCAGCAAAGACATCATTGAAGGGGGAAATATATCCATTTATAAAATCACAGCTGCCACAGAAAACATGAATAGGGAAACACTTAGCTGCTCTTCCAATGGAAAGATTAGGGGATATTAAATGGCACTAACAAATGCCACATTCTGAATCCAGAAAATAGTTGTTCATTGCAGTCTTCAGTCTTGTCATTGTCACATAGGATTTTTTTTTTCCTTTAAATAGAGTATTTTTTTACTTAAGGGAGTAATCTATATATGCTGTTATATTGTCAGCTGGAAAATGAAACGATGATGATGCTTTTCAGCTAGACCTGTTTACAATTTTTCTGTATCTCTGGAATTTAGTAAGTTTTCATTCAAGAGCATGAAACAAGAATTGGTCTAATTGGACAAAAGTCAGCTCTTTAAATATAAATGCTCCAAAACGTTGTCCACTACCTGCCTGCTAATACATTGAACAGTGTTTTGTGGCCTTTCTCTAGTAGCAGTGAGCACTAGCAAGTTAGTAATTCAGTTTTTTCTTTTGTGTGAAATCACAGAAAACCAATCACATTCTTGATTGCATATAAGTCAATGTTTCATACTCACTCTGCATATCTGAATCAGAGGGGTTTTTCTATGCCCATTTATTTTTTTATATTTCAGGAACTTTTACTTTAAGTGTTTGCTTTCCTATTTTGTGTGTTTGCTATAAAAATTCCCAAATGGTTGGTCAGCTGTGACTTACTGAGTTGATGCTGATACTTCACATTTGATATCTGTAGGTGAAAAAGTTCTTGAAAGTACTAGGATCCCATTAGGCGAAATGTAGGACCAAGGGTTATCTGCTAGTCTGTTACCATAATACACTGAATCCCATCAGCCCAGGAGCCCCAGTAACAATGGGGAGGGTTGCAAGGGGAAAACAGACAACTGGGGCTGACAGCCAATCCAGGCTCAGCTCATGGACATCTCTGCCTCAGGTTTTGGCAGCAGAGCAGATCAATATGGCACGTCACACAATGCACAGATGCAGTCATCAGAATGTAGCATCACCATGACCTGATGATCATTGGTGGTTTCCTTCAGGAACAGGGACTGGGTCATGCAGTCATCTTGCAAGATCTCCCCCTACGATATAAACCCCTTGTTTTAAAAAAAACCAAAACTTAGAAACACTTCTATTACACCCAAGGGTTTTCTTCAGTGTCTTTCTGAACTGTTCTAGGCACTGGTTGGTGATAAGACCCTGGCCTTTCGCCTGATGGATGCAGAGATGTACACAAACATGAGCGTGCTCATGCCTCTGACGCCAGTTATTGATCGTGGGATCCAGCTTCATAAAATGATTCGTCTCATTACTCATGCACTCGGAGGAGAGAGCTATCTGAACTTCATGGGTAAGTAATCTCAGGAAAAAGTCTCTCATTTTCTCATCTACAGAATGCGTGGCGGGGAAATAAAATGATCTGACATCGTCTTCTATCCACACTATTTATCACTGTGCTGAAATTTGGAGCATAAATGCTTTTATAGATTTATTACAAAAGGTAATATGCGTTGTTTTTCTGTCTGCAAGATGTATGGTAAGACAAGAAAATAAAACCAAGATGGTTTCTAAGTGTATGAGAAATAACTTCTACAACTCAGACTAGTATTTTAATTGTTGTTTTGCAAGTTTGTCAGGTGGTGAGCTGTGGCTCATGCAGCTGAGTTGTATTTCATCTCTATTCTTTTGCTCTCTTAAATTTTGTAGGGTAACAATGAATTTACTAAAGAGAGCTCTGTGCTTATTTCAGTTATTAATTGTCAGGAAATAGTCTGGAAGCAGTTGATCTATTTAATTGCTTCTTAGTGCTTAATGAGGTAGGCAAGGACAAATCACAGACACAGGACACACATGCTGCTATCAAAGCACAGAAATTGTAAGACTTAGTGGTACTTTCTTCTGGTCCATCAGCTGTAAAATAAAACTGTTTAGTTACTTCCTAAGCACAGTTGCTACAAGAAAGTTCAATTGTTAGTCTAATTTAATCAGCAAGTTAGTTTTATGAAGTCATCTTAAAAGTTGAATATTCTTAGCTTTATGGAAAATTCCAAAGCTATTTATGTTGCCTGTTCTTTGCCACATTCAGTTGTTTAACTTCTTTGCAAAACAGTTTTTACTTGACAGTAAAAAATTTTGTAATGTGGTCTGACAAGTTCTATATGTCATTTGTGATAGTCTCAATGGGAACAAAAATGCTGAAAGCCTGTTACAAAATCACCATCTCAGTTTTCTGATAATGTAACACTTACAAATTATAGACATTTTAGCTTAGTGCTGTTTTCTACCTTTGTGGTTAAATGTTTTGTTATATAAAATTGAAAGGGACTGTTGGATATATACTGCCCTTCTTCCGTAGTGGTGTATTTAACATTGCATTTTCTGATTAAAAACCTGGAGAACATAAGACAATGGTGACACTGGATTTAAGTTTACCTATACTGGTACATATTCTTTTTCTTTGTATTAGGAGTAAACTCAGAAAATACTGTGCTGATTTTCTTAAAAAGAATTGAAGCAATTTCGGTGCAGAACAAACTAATTCACCATATGCAATACTAGTAAAAGTATTATTTCCAAGAAAATGTAGGTTGTTTGCTTCACTCTTGAGAAGAAAAAAAAACAAGAGTTAATGAAATAAATATTTATGAAGTGTGCAATCAGGCACCAAAGTGTTCAAGGTATGAGGTGTGTGCTTCCATTCAAACTAGTGATACTGTAATAGTTAAGGAAGCAGGTGTTTACTAAATACTGCAGCTAAACTGCAGGTGTCTTTGGCCCAGATTGACTTAGTAAGATTAGAAATATAATCAGTAATGCAATGTGGCATGTTAAATCCAGTGTGTCAATGCTGGCTGATTGAGCAATTAATATTGGGTATCTCTGAGTACTGCAAATGGTTCAGTAACTACATTATAGTTTGCTATATATAAAAAGGTGGAAAGATTGTAATAACTGTTGGAGGAGAAAACATATAAATTCGGAATGCTGGCAGTCCTGCAGACTTAAAATGCATGTTGCAACATGCTATCTAATTAAGCAAATACAGTGACAAATGAGTTTTTAACTTGCAGGTTTGTGTGAATGCCAAAGGTAAGAAGGAGAAGCCTCCTGTAGGGTGAGGGAGGGAGTGGAAATCTTCTTTCACAGTGCCTGGAGAAGGCATTCCAGGTGCCTCTGTGCTTCTCTAGATCCTTCCATTAAGAATCTGTACTTCCTGTCTCCGAAAACCCAGCAAAGAAACACCCTATTTTCTGAATGCTTTGCTCACCTTAAGGAAAAAGAAACCTCTTATAAAAATGTGGTGTCAGGAGTGGAAATCTGTATTCTCAAATATATCCTGGAATTTCTCTTTGAAGATCTGGAATAATATTTAATTACACACATGTTGGAGCATCGTTTGGGCTCTACACATGCAAGCAGATTCCTGCTGACAGAAGTTTGTGCACCAAACACTGATTGTGGCTTTCTCTCATCTTTCTCACTTTTCACACTGGATGGTTCTCTGTCCTTCTTACATGTATCTCTAAGAAACCTCTGCCAAAATCCTCAAAGTCGTAATACTTATTTTTTGTCTTTCTGGATGTTTAATTTTCACTGCAGACTTTTATTTTTCTTCCCACTTACTTATATCCCTCTATTGGCAATGAGTGTGTATGCAAAGTTAAATGTGAATAGGAAATTTCTGTCCTTTCAGTAAATTGGTTCCCTTGTAACAAAAACCTTTGGGAGCATTCTTTCTTCCAGTCTGTGTTTTGGTTTTATGTGCAGATTTCCAGGTGATCTCTCAGGCTTCATGCCTGCATCTAGCATGGAAGACTTAACCTAGGAAAGAAGAAACTCCATATGCTTGGCTGAAAATGAGAATAACAATGATAAATGTCTTGTGGCAGTGAATGCATTCTCTGGAAGGCCAGTTTGTTTCATAGTAATAGTAAAAAAGTAGCAATTCTTTTGGAACTTTTGCTGTGTCTAAATTTTCTTTTTTTCAGAGCAGGTAGAGAGCAACAGTGCCAACTTAGCTGTAGTTTGTACAACCGAGCTCCTGTTTTAGACAGATTTTAATACTGAGATGGCCCAGTTACAAGTCAGAAGTTGACACAGAATTTTAGGAAGTCACCAAAATTTCAAGTTCTTCTGCACAATGCTTTAATTGGGAGTACGTGTGCTTCTTAAGGGGTTTCTTTCTTTACTAATTTCCTATTAAGGCCTTGACATAGACAATGCACATGCACATATCTGAACTTTAATGACAATTATAGGCTCAAGCAGTTACAATGTGTGTATATTCAATAGTGAAAGTAGTCTTTTTAATTGTAAATAATAAGAAAAAACTCTCTCTCCCTACTCAAGTGTTTTGTTTGTAGTTACAGTGATATTGAAGTACCATACACATCTAATTAACTGAAAACCAGAAAAATATATGCAAAAATATTTAGGGCTGTAGATCTCTGCCCTCCCTAATATCAGGATTTGAAAGCAAATCCAAAATAAAAAACTTCTCTCAGACTAAAATTCTTAATTGTCAGTTTTAGTCCCCTACAAAATAACAAAAGTGCTTGAGATTGAGCATAATTCCTCAAGCACTAAACAAGGACTAATGGAAGTTGTTATAAGAGTTCTAGAGTATTAAAGGAATCTTCTGATCTCACCCTGAAAAGAAAGCAACCACTGTTGTTACCCAGCAAGGTTTAACTTCAGTGCAAATAAAGACTCACATAAATTTCTTGAAAATAATATTTGAACTTACCACTACAAAACTGCTGTCTCTACATCCTTGAATTTTCTTTTTGCTTCATTTTCCATTCTGCTCCTGAAGACAAGCTCTAGACAATGGTCAGTGCTTTTCTTTAAATGTTCCTTTTGTATTTTTCTTGTTCATTGCATCTGTCTTGCCCTTAGGGAAAGCCTGCAGGACATGTAAAAAAGCAATGCCAGTTCTTCAGTGGATTTGTTTTCATGGTCTCTCCTTATCTTGCAAGATACATCTGTGTGCTAGATTTAGACAAGGGAGGGTAGTTGTTTTGTTGCCCAGAATATACATACCCAAAGGGCCTTAAATAGCATTTTGGGTCCTTGAGATCCTTCATAGAACAAATGCTAACTGGTTTATGCCCCTATAGGGTCTTGCTTTTCATCTTGCTAACAATCATTTCCTTGGTTCTTTTTTTGTTTTTTTAAATTTGAAATTGGCTTAAGCTCTAATCCATTGATTTAAATGGAGATTAGTTGCTACATGAACCTCTAGCACTATTTTTCATGACTCTCCCGTAGTAAAACAACTCTTAATTAAGACTCCAGAGACCAAGTTTCACTCCCTGAAAAACAATTTTTGAGACTATATAGATGTATATAGTTAGGAAGTTATTTGAAATAACTAGAACATTTTTTTGCTATCATGAATATTGACTGAAAATTGGGTTGACATTCACCTGTTTCACTACTCTCTAATTTGTCTGTTAGGTTTCCTCTTTCCCACTTGTTAGTTAATTTACACAGCAGTTTTTATCTACCTTCTTTAGTGAAATGACATGCATCATCTATTCCTTGGAGTATTTTTGAGAGAGAAACTTAGATATTTTTTCAGAAACTTACTTTTAAACTAAGGAATTTCATAACAGCAGGCTCTTGAAAAAATATTGACAAACAGGAAAAGGAATGGTACAAAAACTGTATCAGTGGCACCAATATCAGTGTGAGAAAGGTGTACCATTTTCTTTAATAATATGCATTAGAAACCTGAAATAAAAATGGTGCAGCATAACTGACAATATAAATAGGAATGATACTTTAAACAGAATCTGAACTACTATTTTTATTGCTGCCTATTCTAGATGAAAAAGAAATTGCGTCAAGAACAGGATATTTAGCTTAAACCTAAGCGAGTTTGGTTCTCTTTGGCACATGTTGCATTTTGGTAGTTTCCTCTGTTCACTTTCTTGTGCATCTTACATCTGTGCACTGGTTACAGGGTGACTTTTTTGACCATCACCTAGAGAGTGGCCTTGGGAGAGCATATGCTCTTCAAATTTGCTCACTTGAGTCAGCTCCTCTGGATAAACAACCTTGAAGTGCTCACTTGGTACAGACTGCAGCTTTAGGAGAGGTAGTTTGAAGTCATCCTTCTTAATATGCTTGCCTAGGATAGGTGACAAATGTGCTGCCAGATCCAGCAGGTGCTTTAATTCCATGGCAGCCTGACAGAAAACAATTATGTTCACTTTAAAGTAGAGAGCAAGGGTGTAATCGGAAATCTCGCCTACAGTTTCTCAGAGACTTAGTGATAGACCACCTACAACTTTGTAGCATTATATACCCCATGTGCAACCCCACTCACAACTTGGGTTGGGCAGTGGCAGTGGGAAGAATCCAAATTTATATATTAGGCTTCATAAATCACTTTGACAGTCTCTTCTGCAAGGTCTAGAGGTGCAAACTGTTAATATTTATTCATTTAGAGTTGATTGAAGCAAGCTTCATTTCTACACTTCCTCAAAACACATGAGAGTGGCTGGGAGAAAAACAATTAGAGAGAGAGATTGTCTCATAATTCAAAACTAAATCACACACACAGACCTGTCTTATCCCACCTCTCTTTACAAATTAAGTATGTCCCAATATTAGGAATTTGTTCTGTGGGCTGACTGTACATCCTCCTTGGAAGTATAGTGAATAAAGCGATATACGTGTATGTATGTTATTTAAATACATAAATAACATTGTTAGAGGCAGCAATCTATATGTGGTGGTGCATCCCTGTCCATACTGTGACCTCTCAAGGCAGAAACCTTGAAACAGAAACCTTCATAGTCAGCAGCATCCTCAGAACTGCTGGAGAACCAGCAGTTGCTGCAGCTGTGTTCATGGAGTGAAATCCAGGTGGGATTTTCCAGCATTGTCAAGGGAATAGCCTTAATCAAGGTAGCTGGCACGAGTGGCACTTCGTTTTTTTTTTCTCAGAGTAATGCTGATGTTTCCTTAGTTTGTACCCACATCTGCTGGGTATTGGCTGTGACTGCATTGCCAGTGGATATTTGTGGTATATCAAGGCATTCTGACATTCTGCATCAGTTACAAGGTGTTGGGTGTTTTGGGGTTTTTTTGGTTTCTTTTTTTGAGGATGGGAATGCTATTCTATAAATTTTATTTATTTTATTTATAATTATGCTTAGTAGCATCATGTAGTCATGGGATACTGTTGTTGAAACTTCTGCTAGTGTCTCAGACTTTGCTTATAGGGCTCCACCTGTTGCCTTGCATATTGTATGATTTGCAAAGCTCACAGTTGAGACTTGTGACATCTCCACTATCAATGCGTGAGTGCATGCAGACTTGTCTGCAAATATAGTACCTGATGTAATGTGAGGGCTTGCTAAAGAAAAATAAACAAAGTCGCAAAATAAACCTTTAGTCTATAAGAACTCTATTTCTGTTTCTATGACAGCCTCCATTTTTCCTTTATTGTTGTTTTATTTGTTGTTTTGAGGAGGACAGAAATAGGCCTCTATATATTATAATTTTATATAACTCTACACTATATATTATAACTGTACTATGTACTATAGCATTCAGCATAGTTTTTAGAGGAATTTCTCTTTCCAGTTATTCAAAAATGTAATTTATTACAGAAATTATGACAAGCTAATATCATTTTGAAAAGCTTTTTTCACACCTGGATTTCTGACTTTACAGGACATGGCTGCTATTCTCTCCTGTCATAGTTGTTTGTTATTTTTCTCTCCACAGCTATAAGATTCAGAATTTCTTTGCAATGAATTATAATTAAGCTATTTACACATGGCATTGATTAGTTTTACTTGGGTGTCTTTTATGGAAAAAAATAATTAAAGATAAATCCAAAGACTAAAGTATATTTTGTTTTGATTCTCTTCACCCTAAGGTCAAATAAGTTTTAAATCAGCAGATTTACCTCACTTTTAGATTTAGTTGATTTTTTGTTGATTTCTTAATTCAGGATGTAAGCACCATTGTAAAAGTTCTGTCCTAAAAACATATCTTAAATTTCTGAGAAGTTGTGCATATAAACACACAGTTTTGTACATGAGAATCTGTTTTGATTAAACATCAGACATGGTCCAAAATTAATATTTGAGTAAATGACAGAATATTTTTGCCAGGTAGTATGGAACTATGCTAAGTTCTTGAAATTTTGTAATATATAGAAAAATTTTTGTATGCACATATGCAAATTTTTCTGTCTACATGTGTGTAAACATTAGTTTGCATATGATTCATTGTCTAAGCAATGAAACATAGCCCTCATACACTTCCTTTGCTGTGGTTAACTTGGATTCAAACAAAAGGCTTTTAATATCTTCTGTTTATGTACACTTGAAGTGCTTTAAACTGTTACATATTACAGTGACTTTAAGAATTTCATAAAGCTTGGTTCAGTCTATGAACAATTTGTTAATCATTAGTGCTTCAGAAGAGCCTTCATATTGTAAGGTATGTGAAATGCCTTTTTGAGATGATTTTGCTCACACTTCTGCTTCTAGTGCTCTGTGTCCCTCGTTGAAAGACACAATGCAAAACTTAAAGAAAATTAAAAGTATTTTCAGATTTTCAAGTAAATATGAAGTTTATCTATGGATGAAAGTGAAGTCCAGCATTCAGGTCTCCACTATAATTTACGTTTTGAGAGAGAGTATAAACTTTTTTTTGGCGGGGGGGGTGTCTCTGTGTTGTACCTTCTACAATAAGTTCATGTAATAAGATACAGTTTTCATGCACAACTTGGCCTCTGCCATGTCACAGAACAGATGAGTAAAGTTGATTTTTGAGTTTGTCAGTGTCACTAATGAAATGCTTACTGCAGGAGGTCATTCATTTCCTGAATGCCAGGTGTCTACAGAAGTGGTGTGCCTGTTAAAAAACTAAATCTGTGCAAGAATTTTGTGTTCTAGGAGCAGGAAATAAGGATAGGGCATACCCATTCAAGCAGGGGTAAATAGGATGTGGATGTCAAAGTTTTGTCTCTTCTCCCTGCTGCTCACTGTGTTACATGCAATTTTGATGATGATCATTTGTCAGTACTTGTTTTAAGTTACTTATTTCTGAAACCCCCAATGCTGAAAAGAAGCAGCAGCAGCCTCTTACCACACCCAGCTGTGTTTTACTTCTACTTTTGGCAGTCTGTCTGTACTCACTAGTCTGGAAGGGGCTGAGAGAAAAATGAAAATATTTTCTCCAAAGCCATCTACCAAAGAGCAAAAAATTTCTTCCTGATGATACTTCCTGGCTTTTAAAGAGGTAGAGAAAGGTGATCCAAATCAAGTAATTTAGTAAAATCAGGCTCTAGTGAGCTGGTGTAGGAGCGTGCAGAGGGCTGTGTTAATCTCAAGCCTACCTTTGGTGGCACATGGCTCTTTCTCAGACTGGTTTCTCTGGGCAAAGCAGAGCCAAATAGAATTAAACCCCATGTGTTACTCAGTAAGGAGTTGTTGGTTTGAGACATGACTGTGCAGGACACATTTTGTATTTGGAAAAGTCTGTCGTATTAGATCCTTAGGCATAGATTCCAATTTGGATTTTAATGCATGCAGTTGAAGTAATTTGAAATGATTTCATCTCAGTAGTGTCATTAATTCCCCAAATCAATGTAGCTTAAGCTGAGATAACACTTTGTGATGACATTGGAATAAAAAAAAAGATGTCTTTATTTGTTCAAGAGCTTATTTTCACAAGATGTTATTAGCTTAGAATCTTCTCATTGTCCTAATTTTTTGAGGCTATCAATCTAACACAGAGGAATTTGCTAGAATAAGAATTTGAACAACATTGTAGTTAAATTGGCATTGACTTTGAAGAGATAAGGTATTTTCTGCTTTTTCTGAGAAATAGTAAAGTCTGCAGAGCAAAGCATGAGAACATCTGTTATAAATGTTGACTTTTTCTTTCTTGGGTGTCTCTTGAGATCTTCAATTTGAAATTC
This sequence comes from Agelaius tricolor, assembly GCF_023055355.1. NCBI lineage: Eukaryota > Metazoa > Chordata > Aves > Passeriformes > Icteridae > Agelaius > Agelaius tricolor. The sequence goes on along the minus strand of NW_027269269.1, from coordinate 41,546,975 downwards.
CATAGAATTGTAGAATGTTGTAGGTTGGAAGGGAAACAACCAAAAGATCATCTTAAATGTCATCAATCCCAACAATCCTGCTGTGGGTTAGGACACTTTCCACTAGACCAGGCTGCTCAGAGCCCCATCCAATCTGGCCTTGGACAATTCCAGGGATGGGGCATCCACAGCTTCTCTGGGCAACTTCTCCATTCTCTCACCACCCACACAGCAAAAAACATCTTACTACTGTCTGATCTAAATACTAGTGGAGTAAATTAGAAAAGGAGTTTATCAACACAATAAAATTACTTCTGGCTGAAAAGAAAACAAATTTTGTTGGCAGGGGATTTTTTGGGGGTTTTGTTAGATTTTTTTTCTTTTCCAAACAGTACAGATACCTTTTGAGTTGGAATGCCTTGTTGAATATAAACCACTACTTTTGTCTTAATATGCTACATAAAAGTGCAGGGCAGGAGGAATAACAGGAGAAGTGACTAATGTCTTAAGGAGAACAGGATTATTCACCATGCCAAAAGTACTGGTGCAGTCTTTTTACAGTCAGAAGCTTAGAACTTTTACTCAGCTGGGTTAAGTATTGAGATCTTTTTGTGAAATTCAGAGCAAGTCCTGCAAGCAAGGTATTTTCATAGAGTATCTTCTCAAGTGGCATTTCTAGAGAGATTATTTAAAAGCAATCTAGTAATCCACTCACTCTTGATTTAAGAGTCAATCTCTAGACTATGAAATAGTTCCCTCAAGCCTCTCATATATATTTTTTTTAATCCAGCTAACTGTTAATACAAAATACTGCAGGAAAGCCTGGATCATCTAGGTAGTTGTATTATAAGTCGGCCCTTTTGTAGCTTAAGCTCACAACCTTTATCTTCATAATGGAGAAATGTATGGTCTTGTTTCAAAATATTATTGGGGAAAAAATATATATCTGATGGAAAACATTAACCAGTATTAACATACACTGCTGGATTGGCAGCATGCGGTTCCATGATTTACCTTGAACTCCTAAAAACAAACAAAAAACTTAGCTCAAGCTGAGCTGTTCTTGTTTGTTTATTTTCATGACTGGTTATTTATTGTAGCTCCTAGTGGCTGCCACCATTTTAGCAAGTCCTGAATTGTGCATAATTTTGCTTGAAAGGAAAAGTGCAGAAGTCTGAACATGGATGGACTTCAATAACTCACATTTTTCTTTCATCTAAGCTAACATAGTCCAAGTAGTAGTTATTGATAGATACCAAAGTGCTATGTGAATGTATATTCTATTTTCCATAAGTCTTCACTTGTGTTTCTATGCTTTTTTTTATCCTTGTGTACTATTTAGCTGTACTTAAACAGCTTTTATGTATTTCTTCTTGAATATGTGAATAGTTAATTCTTTAGAACTCTACATTTTTCAATGCATTTTGTTTAGCCTGGAGAGAAGGAGGCTCAGAGGTGAACTTACCACTCTCTATAACCACCTGAGAGGAGGTTGTAGCCAGGTCTCTTCTGCCAGGTAACAAGTGATAGGATAAGAAGAAATGCTGTCAAGTTACACCACTGAAAATTTGGATTGAGTATTAAAATATTTCTTTACTGGAAGGGTGGTCAGACACAGGAGCAGGCTGCCCAGGGAAGTGGTGGAGTCACCATCCCTGGAGGTGTTTATCAGATGTGGCTCTTGGAGATGTAGTTTAGTGGTGGACTTTGCAGACAACCATAATGATTGTATGGCTATTCAAAGCCCACAGGCAGATAAGAATTCCAGAGTAATGACATATAAATTGCAATAGATGTAAAAAAAACTTGCATTAATTGTGCAAATTTCATCAGTATGTGAAATTTATTGTTCTGTTTGGTGAGAGAAAAAAAAAAGAAAACAGAAAAATCAATATTGCACTAAGCTTGTTAGAGTCTTAGAAGTATAGTAAACTATTTATTAATATCCTGCTTTCCTACTTAGGGTTGGAAAGGTGTCTCCTAATTAAATATGAAGCAGAGAGTGTCATGACTTCATTTAAAATAGTTTTCATTTTGTGGAGTTTAGCCTAGACATAATTGAAGTTTTCAGAGAAATTGTACAAGTTCCTTTTTGCATTTGCTAGTTGCTTTTATATTTGTAGACCAGAAGGAGACTGTGTTTTTAGTTTATTTCCTACATGGAAGGCTATTTGGTTTGTACACTGCACATAAGAATACAGAACTAAATTAATTGCTTGCCTCTGGAAGCTGAAATACAGGAAGAGGCTTGTAGAAATTAATAAAATTTATCTTAATAAAGGTGCTGTGTGCATGTCGTGTTCTCTCAGTAAGTTTTTTGATTTGTGTTTTTTTTCATCTCCCAGTTGATAAAGGGATGATGTGATCCATGTCTGAGATACTGTGAGGCTGGGCTCAGGGACATGAGAAGTTTTTACCAGGCTTCTGTTAGGGCTCTGTCTCTTTTCCTCCCTCCTGCTGTTACCATGACATATCAGGTTTCCAAAGGATATGTTGTTTTCTGACAATAAAATGTTCCCATTAAGATCAAAATAAGAAAACAAGTATTGAAATAAGCTACCTCTGTAATGTGGCCATGTAAAGGAATGAAATGGAACAAAACAAAATGAGTAATGACATTGGCAAATATTTTTTTGCAGATAAAGGTGTAATTTTACTTGTTTCAGAGGATTCTTCTCCCCTTTTTTTATAGGTGATCCATGTAAAGCATTTATCACTTGAGCAAGTTTCTTTTCTTTTAAAGAAAAAACCCAAAAGGAATGAAAAATCATTACTGAGAAATTTCATATGTCCAATTCAAAATGTCTTTGTGCAAGTAATCTCTAATGGTTTCTTGTCTGTGTTTTGCTTTTGTCATTTTGAATTTCCATATAGCATTGCTGGAGGGGGAAAGGAGGAATCATCTTAGTGTTTGTACATATTTGGCTTTCATCAAACAGTTGTAACAACACTTTACAGACATGGAAGCAGGTTGGGGTTTTTTTATGAGATCAAAGCTTACTTTTTCCCTTGACAAAGAAGTTTTTTCTTAAAGGCAGAAAAAGCAATATGTGCAGTATATTTTCATCTTGGCCCCTAAAAAAAGCTGTATCTCTTCTTTGTGTACAATGCAATGACAGCATGAAATGTAGTACTTCAAATCCATTCATATTTCAGTAAATTAAAACACTATTTTTGGAAATAATATTTTTTAAGAAATGAATGTGTGCATACATAATTAATTCCAGCAGTTATGTGCAACTTTGGGGTAGGAAAAGGAGCAATTCATCTGAACATATGTTTTTAGTAAAACATTGATCAAGGAAAAAGAGGTGTCTACCTAAATGACATTGCTTTTATTATTTTGTACACTAGTTCAGAACTAGTGTATTTCAGAATTATTTCAAAACTGAAAAACAAATTAAAACTTTATCGTGATTTAAGCAGCCATAATGTAATCTGGAATAATTTCTGCTCTGATTCTCATTTATCAGTCTAAATTTGTTTTCTGTCTGTTAACTTGGTGTCACAAGAAAAATCTAAAATTCTTAGCTAGTTTAGTCCTGAAAGACTCACAGTTTTGTTATGCCTTCAGCTGATTCATGTCTTGATGCTGATTTATTTATGTTTTGAGCATGAGATGAATACTGTCATGTTTGCCTCTGTGTATATAGCAAATTGTTGAATTTCAAAGAAGGGTTAGCTGTCCACTGCAAATAAAGAGGCATGAGACAATGGAATGAACAAGGGGATGGTTCATTGTGAACCTCTTTTTCTTGGAAGTTAAATCTCAAAGGTTCACAGTTCTAGACCATTCTTTTACAACTATTTACTTGCTTCCTAACCTCTTTTGACCAAAGTTATTTGAAAAAAAAAAATCATGTGTGATGACAGATAACCAATCTGATTTTGTAATCATCCCTTCCTCAGGTGCCACCAGAACAAACCATCCAAAATTCAGCTTTTCCTCCCACCTGCACCACAGGGACAGTCAGGAAAAGCAGTGGATCACTTTCCAGTGATATGCTCCATACTAGAGTTTTTGATGTATGGGTTGATATGTGTGTGGAGTTATGTATATAATGTGCCCATTGCCAGGAAATGGAGTGTGTTAGTGGTTCTTGGGTTTCCCAGCTATTTGAAAAGATTTTCTGCACTAAACCCTGAGAATTGGAGGACCAATTAAAAAAATTGACCTGTTATTAGGGAGCAAATGTCCATAATCTTTTCTCTTGCCTTTCTGGCTGGTGAGAATGATTACCTGAAGGAAGGGGAGTGGAATCATACCGCTTAAATCAGGGAATATTGTTGCTCTTCTTATGTGTCTTAAAGCTGATTTTTAAGGCAAGTCCTCTTCAGAAGTACAAGGGAAGGAGTAACTAAACCTGCAGAAAGGGCTTCTTTTGGCCACAACTGCTTTTTCAAAAGCTGTAGTAACGTTCTGTTAGAGTCTATTTTCTTTCTGTATTATGTTTTAAATTTCAACAAACAACTGTTCTCTCAATATTATGAGATTTATTTTTTCCTGTCTCCTTACATAACAAGAACAACAATGACAAAAAAGAGGAACACCTTCCTGCATAACTCAGCTCTGTTCCTATAGGTTTTGGTGGCTGTTTTGTAATTCACCTGCTTCTTGCAGCAAAGGTGCCGTCACAGTACCAATTCCTTAAAGTCCCTTTTTTTTCTGAGCAATGGTTTTGCTTCAATTTTAAAAACTGTTGCCTGCTATCTATTTTTTTTCTTTGCTATATTTTCTTTTCCTTTTTTTTTCTGTCTTTTTCCTGCTTCTAGTTGTGCTGACAGTGGTTAACATACAGGTGAGTCAAGACTATCTTTACGTTGTGAATCCAGCCCATTTTGCCATCAGGATATTTGTAAAGGTCTGCCCCAGCCTGCACTGTAGTTGCAGTCTCCATGTGCCCACTCATACTGGAAGACCAGCAATTATTCTGGTGTAACTAATTGTAGATTAGTATTAGAAGGTGATGCTCCTCAGAGGCTGCTTCTTAATTACAGCCTTTCTTTGTCCTCTCCTGGAGTTGTAAACAGTCATAAAAGAATTTTAATAACATACGAGCTTTATATTGCTATGTTATTTTAATTTTCCTTTTTTGTTCTTATACTCTGAGATGTGACAAAGGATGGCTCAAGGATCAGGCTTAAGATGCTTAAAAAGCAGATGTTGTGACACTTCCTTTCATATAAGATGTGCATGCATAATGTCCACTTGAGGCAGTTGCAAATCTATGCTACATTTTAAAATCTAATGCAGTGAACATTCCAAGGCTCAGAATTTTTGTGGAAGCAGCACATCTTAATGATTCTAAATGAATTCTGATTTTTAACATTCTTCAGGTGCAGTCTGATCTTGCAATTCTTGCCTTGTATCTTGCAAAAAGTTCAGAATATCTCTTTGAAAACTGTATAAGATTTGGTCCCTAGTCTAGTAAGAGGGAGAGAGAAGACCAGGGCAATTACTGCTTTGAACAGGTCAGAATAACATCATCAGAGGTTTCTCTCATTAATACATTCCTTCTGTGCACCTTCATTAATAGATCTCATTTACAGACAAGACATTTAAATTTAAACCATGCATTTTCTGTTCAAGAACAGTTGACATTATTATGCAGACTAATAGTCATAAGTATTTTAATTGATTATCAGGCAAATGAGACTCTTCTTGAAACCTGCCCTATTTGTAGCATGACAAAATACCAGAGACCCTGACTTGAAATCTCTAACTGTTCTTTCTGGAAAAAAAACCCCAAACCTGAAAATTTCAATATCCATTTCCACAATGAAAAAACCAAAACAGCAAACAAACAAAAACCCCACCAACAATACAAATAACCTTGCCTTAGACATCCTTATTGTGATTGACTCTAATGAGCAGAGATCTTTCAACAGATTATGCTGTCACCATAATAATATTATGCTAGGACTTTTGAAATATGTTAAAACAAATAAACATGACTTAGAAAAAATTGCTTTCAAATGTCTGGTTAGAGTTTTACATAAACCACTTATCTTTCATTTTTTATGCAATGGTATCTTAAAAAAAAAATCCCCCACACAACTAAAATAAGCAAACAAAGCCCCAAACTGTGAAGCTAACAATGAACAAGTTGAAGGGGGAGGAGGAAAAGACTCCAAAACAATGGAAGCAAAAAGTCAATAAGTTGATGCAGGATGTTCTTCTGACATACACATAAATTATATTTATACAGGCATAAATATTTACCATCCAATGAGGATACTGCTTTTGAAATGCAAAGCAAAGCAGCAGTTTTGTTCTTTGGAATATCAGTGTATTTCAGAGCTAATTTACTTCCCAGATAAAGAGTCAAATTATTGTGAGAGGAACAATAAGGAAATTATTTCCACTTCGTAACGTTTAAACTGGTTATGATACTTGATTAATCTGTTTATTTAACAGTAAGCAAAAAGCAAATGAATCATGATGTAAATGTACTGTTTAATTTGTCATAGGTCTAATGAGAGTTTGTAACTCTCGAGGCTTCCTCTTTTCTCCTCAGGTTGCTCAAAATATTCACACTTTCATAAGGAGGGTTTTGGCAGACTTGTAATTCCCTAGCTTAAATAGTCAGTTAATTTTTATTCCAGGTAATGACATTCTTCTCTAACCATTCTTCTTAATCTGTCTGTTAGATGTTTCTTGAGCAGCCCCATGTTTTCCCTTGAGTTATTAGCTAAAAATTCCTTCTGAAACCCAGCAATCATACTGTGTTGGTTTGAGTGGAAATGCCAAAAAGCAGTGCATAATGCTGTATTGTGCTGCATTCCATATGGGGGTGGGTGGTTTTGGTATGTCTTTAACTAGAACTAGAAAACACCAAACCAACATTTGTGTTGGCTACTATTTGTAGCTATTATCACTCTTTCCCAAGATAATACCTTGTGCTGAGTTACTCTTACAGCTCATGCTGTGTATTGATTTCACCAAAGGGTTTAGTATGGGCATTCGAAAGTAGCAGGATAAGAAGATTGGTTTTACCTGTTGCCCACACTCAGAGTTCTTTCTCTACATGTTCAGTTCTCTTCATGAATCTCCTTATAACATTTACTTTAATAACTATAGAAAAATGGATTATTTAGCTAATATGTCTTCTCTCAGGACTATATTAAACTATTAACAAAGTGACTCTTAAAATGTGGATTTTGTATTTTTATTTTCCCCAGCATGTTTGAGTTTTACAGGTGGCTCATATTTCATTCATCCCTCAGCAGCAGCCCTGAAGCCAAAGGAGTAGTTGGCCAATCTTTTCCAGTGTCAGTCCATGGCATTTATTTTCATCTGTTGTGTAAGAAACCCAAAGCAACACCAAAAATCCCACACAAAACCAAGCTGCAAACAAAAAAATCCAAAACCTTAACCTGATATGACCTTGACTCCTCAGTGCATGATTATTTAGCATCAGTCTTATTTACTGTTTTGCTGCAAGGTAGAAGTACAATAAAAATTTGAATGTCTTCCTGTTAAGTAGTGAAATTTAAGTAATTGTAGAAAGAAAATGTCCTGCTGAACAGTAGGAAGGCTGGATATTGCCAGGGCTGTGTTTTTTTATCAGCTCACTCAAGTGAGTCTCTTTCTTGAAACTAATTATTTGAGGACACTGTCAGAGAAACTTGCAGCTCTTCTCATTTGGAAGATGTTTTGTATTGTGAGACAATGCTTACATACAATTCTGGATCACAATATTTGCCTTTCTCCTTAATGATGGGTTTGGATGTACTGACCAAGCACTACACACATTATGCTGGATTGGTGTTGTAAAACTCTATAATAATTGAACAACTGGAAAATACATCTGTATGTTCCCAGTCTTTACTTTCTGAACAGTAATTAATTGGAAGATACAATTATGGTCAGAAACTTCTTTGCTGCATGTTGCCATGATGTTTAATTGCTGAATAGGGAACCTGAAAGGATTTCAATGTAAAAAGTTTCTTATCTAATATGATGTGTGGCTAATTTCAGAATCATTTTACTGTAATTTCACTTCCAGTGTGTAAAATTCTCTGCTAACATTCAAGATTTTCTGTGTGAGAATTTTAGAAGTTGATATGAAAACTTTTATTCCTTTCTTTATTCTATAAACTTTTATTTTCAAAAATATTGAATTTTACTCTCTATGATGGTTTTGGAATATTGGGGTTTCTTTTGGCCAAGGACAACTAATTCTTAAGCAAATATCCTTATATATCTAAAATATGGCTTTAGTTAGGTATTAGTTCCACCTAGGATTTCAGCTGTTGTGTAGAATTGTATGTAGAAACAAATACACCAACTCATTGCTTTTTTTCATATTATGTTTATTTATATTTGTGTATATACAAATTCATAGCAGGAGACATTACAGTAACAGGTTTCTTTGAAACAGTGCTGAGTCCTTCAAACAAAACACGGATTGTACCTTCCAAATTCACAAATCACTTATGTAACATTCAGAAAACAAATAACTCCATTTCCTTATCTGAAGTGAAGCATAACTGTTATGGAAACTTAGAAATACCACTGATTGTTTTTCTGCATCAGAGGAGTCTTAATGTTGGCAGCCACAGCCTTGAGACTGAGGTCTCTGCACTCTTTAAGAAATGTGCAACAGTGCTGTTTGGAGTTTTCCATTTCTTTGAGAAAAAAGTAGTGTAGCAGTATGATGCTGTGCCTTTTCAAAGACTTCTACAGTAATTACATAATTCTGGTTTTGAAAATACCTTAATAAGTGCCCAGGTTCACTGGAAACAATGGCAGACAAGAGCTGTTTAAAATTGTGAGGATCTTGAGAACATTTTTTTCTAAAACAAGTGTTTTTAGGAAGTTTATAAGTATATTCTCAGCATGGCAGGGTTGAACCAGCCTCAGGTGGAGGGCAGGAGGCAGCTGGCAGAAAGAAGCTTTAATTTCAAAGCAGCGATACATGAGTCTAGGAAGAATCTTGGCAATGTACTCCTTTGAGGACATTAGGTAAGAAGAGGTTTAGAGGTGCAGCCAGAAGTATACTCTGATGGCTTATTTGTACTGTTTCAAGAAAACCAGAGCTTCTCGCAACACACCTTCTCTTTTGATTGCTGACATCTAGTTTAGAATGCTTTTTTTGCCCCCTATTTTGTTTGAAGTTTATTCCAAATTTTAATTTTAAATTTTCCTCATATTGTGCTGTTAGAAAATGCATAGTTATTATTTAAGTAATTAGATTTGTTCCTTAATAAGAACAGAATAATACTGAACTTTCATTTTTTATTTACTTTAACTTTCCTGTGCACCAAACACTATGTAAATGGTCTTTTCCCTCTGTTTACTTTTTTTTTTCTCTTAATTCTTTATATGCTCTTTCAAAATTAGACAATGAAATTCTTACCAGTAACTAAACTGCTATTTGTTGGGTATCCCAGGGCAAATAGATTGATGCCTTTCTTGGACTGCTCTGTTTCAGCCTTGTTCTAAATTCACTTTGTAAGCCCATTAACCTGTCAGTTGTGGTACCAGTTAATAATTGGCAGCGCACCAAACTGAAAGATCTAGCAAGAACTTCTCTGACTGCATCAGGTGTTAAAAAAGTTTCTTGATATAGATTTGTGTTGTTTTGCTAGATTTGGGGGGGTTTTGTCTGTTTTGTTGTGCGTTTTTCTTAACCTTTGCAATGTGTTCTGCAATATTTCTGTTCTTAAATATTTTAGTGAGCTTTTGGAAGTGGTTGACTAAATAATGTATACTCTGCCATGTTCACACTGAGCCTGGTGGAAATGTCACAGTATCAAAGTCAGTCTCTTGTTTTTTACCAGGATGCAGCTAATAGGAAACAACAAAATGGGAACTGTTTCAGTGTAAAAGCACCACAAAGAGTTTAGTTGCTACTTTACTGTTTTTAAATACTGTATGAGGACATTGAGTAAGTTGTAAGTCAGAAATATATTATTCTACACTGGGAAAGGAGGCCTGAAATGTACAATTTCACACCTGAAAGTTTCTAAGAGTAGATTAATAAAATAATTATCCTCTCAAGGTCCCTTCTAGCCTAGGTAACTTCTCATGGTACTTTTTTTTTCTTGTCTGTTAGTATGAACTGCAGCAACTCTTGCTCTGCTCAGTAAACATTCAAGGGAAAATGTTCATCTGCCCTTAGGAACTGAATACTGTTGTCAGTGAGGCCACTGGTATTTTATTGAGTACTCCTTTGATAGAACTTTACAAATAATTAAATGAAAGAATAATTTATTCCAGTTAAATGTTTTGGGTTTTTTTTTTTTTCTGAGTAACTAGAGTTTGGCTAAATACCAGCATGTGGGCATAACTGTCATGTGCTCTTCTTCTGTTGAAAAAGAAAGTAAGTCATAGGAGGAAATGCTATGGCCTGTTTACTATGCCTGTGCCTGGTTGTTCCTCTACGTAAGAAATCTTCTCAGCCATCCAGCCCTTCCTAATAGAGATGCAGAATTGGTGCTTCTTAGGGGAATTCTTTATTTCTTATTATTTGGTTTGGGGTTTTTTCTGTAATTTATCTGGCAAAAGAGAGATCTGCATTTGAAATATGACAACTGAACAGTGCCACTTATTATGGTTGGAATTTTTGTTGGAACAATTGGAATATTATCTCCTTTAAGAGCCTGGAACTGTTTTATCAGTGTTTATAAAATTGTGTGGTACAATAGCTCCCAACTTGTAAACATCATTAGAAAATGAGAGGAGACAGAGCAACTCTTGATGGGAAGTGGGAATGGGAGAGAAATAACAGGAACTGTATCCCTGTACAGAGTGTTGTGTCCCTGTGTGATTTAGGGCAAGCATTTTAAGGACTCAATCCTTTCCCATGTCTTGGATACATTGGAGGCACCCTTGTGTTTCCACAGGAATGTGTCATCCCAGAGGAGATGTGTTCTTTGATCCTTTAATACAGGGAATGTTAAATGTTCCCTCCCTTCTCCCCTAGGAGACATGGAAGATCCAAGCTGCAAAACAAATATGGTGTTTATCCTGATTTTTATCTTTCATTTTGTCTAGCCTGTGTTTCATGCAGAAGTTAAAATATAATCGTTTGCCTGAATTGATTCTGTTAGTCTTTTCTGACCCAATATGTCATTAAATACCAATGCTAGAAGATTAACATATGTGAAGGTCTTCATGTCATCTAACCCAGGTGTATCAGGAGTCTACTTGGAATTTCACTTAATTTCATTTTTGTATGGATTTCAAGACTATAGGAATGCTTGCAGTGAGGCTCATTCTCTCATCATTCAGAGACAGTATAGCATTTGTTTGGGTTTGATAGTAAGAAGATGATTTTAAGATGTTAAGAAGAATATTTGGTACAAATATGAGTAAATACAGAATTACTTAACACCCAAGAGCTTTACAACTAGGGAAGATGAAGATCCATTGTTTGAAGTGTTTATTGTTTGAGGTAATGATAAATACCATATGCTATCTAGATCTGATTTACATTGATTCTCTGTATAGCTTGCAGATTGTTGCACTGTCATCATTGTTCACAAAAGGTAGTGAAATTAAATTCAAAGCAGTTACAACTCCTGGATGACTTTATTATCTGACTTCTGTAAATTGGTGGAACTCCACATACTTTGATAGATGTACTTTAAGGTGAAACTTTTGAAATTCCAACTTTTGTTGGAATTTTTGTCCCAATGTGTCCAGTCTCCAACTCATCAGATTTAAATAGGATCTTTTTGTGGTGTTTTAGATCATTTAAAACCTTGTTTAGCTTTATGCACCTAATTAAACTTCTTACCTTTGTTGTATAAAATAAACTACTTGTTTTAACTGCTTTTAAAATATTTAGTGTCCTCGTATTTAATTCAAAATGCAAAGAACTCCTAATAACATCTCTTGAAACTGCCTTCTCCATCTTTTAAATATGCCTTCAGTTCTGCTTAGGCTTATTCTTTCAGAGAGCATTGCTACTAAAGATGTCTAAAAAAGAGAGATCAAGAAAACTTTATTGACCTGTGCAGATCAACTTTAAAAGAATTCACAGCAGCCTAACTTCTTTGTGGTGTTAATGCATTTCTATCCTCATAAACAAGGGTGACATAAATTTTAATTATGGTAGTAGAAAGTTAATTTATTTGTTGGAATTGCGATCTTGAAATCCTGTACATAATAAAGTTGTCCAGTGTGCACAATATGCAGGAAATAGCAAACTTCAATTAATTCCTAGATAAAATTAGCATGCATTGCACTTCAAGGATTTGTCTTTGTTTTGTTTCTCTAATCAAAACTTCAGTTAATTTCAGCTTTGTTCTCTGCCTCCCCCCTACATTAGTTCCATTGTCTTGATTTGCATCATTTGTGGCAGCTGGCTTCTTATCAATCTGTAGTTTAGACTCTTACATCAAACAGTAAATTAATTAGAGGAAAATAAATCCCAGTTATACTTCTTGGTAACTGTAGAAGCCTCTAAGCACAGAAGTGAAAGTTGCTGATTCTTGTCAGAGATGAGAAGTGTAACAATGGGGAAGGAGGCAGATGATGCTTCACATTCAGTGAACTGATAATTATCTCTAGCAGCAAGTGTTGGTCACCCGTGCCTTTGTGCCTTTTCTTTCCTAGTCCCTCCTATTGTTATGAAGCTAAACTAGAAAAAAATAGCATTTAAAAAAGTAGCATTTAGATGTGAGTCTTTTTAATAGGATGCATGGCCTTAATGTATTGCAAGAAGCAGATTCATCCTAAATGTTACTTTCTTTTCCCTATACCACAGTTTAAAAACATAACCAAAACTGCTTGAATTCATTCTGTTACAATTTATGAACTGTTTTTCTTCCTATAAAGCAAGGGACCCTTTTACATTCATGCCACTAGTACAAAAGGCTCAGGAGCATATTCTCCAGAAGATGCTCATAGACACAGACTGTCAAAGTACATGCAGACTTTAGACCTCAGCTTGTGTTTTTTGGAACAGAAAGTATCTTAGTGTTTTGTCAAATTGCTGCCCTGTACTAAATTCCCTTTTTTTTCTTAATAGCCATTAGTAATAGTTAGGAAATTAGGACTACTTTTAGTATTTTGCTACATTTATATTGTTCCTTTTAAAAAGCCAAGACAACAGAACGGCATTGGAAACAGATTAGTTCCTGTGGTGGGGAAATATGCAAAGCGAGTGGAGGTGAGAGAGTCATTACACGTTGTAAACTTGAAGGAAGTCTGCTCTACTTACAGTGAAATAATCTATGGAAATGATGGGCTAGTTCAGTCTAATTTATTTGCTATCTCCTATTGCTTATTTCCCCCATTGTTGTTTCTTTCTTGAACAAATAGGTATGATTTCGTTGCCTATCAATTCAAGATACGTGTCATCTCTGTCTTTCTGATGTTTTTTGCTGTCTCTAGCTGAGCTATCTCATGTAGTTCATCTTTTCAATAGTGTGCAGATCACGAAAGAAGGTAATACCTTGTCTAGCTCTTCAGAGAATATTGAATTTGGTTAGATACTGTGTCTGTTTTGCAGCAATATCTTTCCTCATTTTCCAAACCGTATTGTTAGCACAGTTTAAGAGCTCAATCCAGCATTATTCCAAGGTCATTTTGTAAGTCCTGCTGTGATTCTGATTCTTTTATATTTGTCTCCAGTTTTGAGCTGAATATGAAATTTAGTGGTTTAGCTTTTGAATAGGAAATTTAATTTACAACTTGTCAGTTCGTTTACAAAGCGGATACCACTCTGAAGGACTCTCCTAAATATATATGAGGCTTTTCTCTTTTGTCCTCTATTCATTTCCTTGTTCCCATGAAACACAGAATTACAGAAATCATTTCACAAATTGAAGTTCACAGTTGTCTCTGCTGCCTGTGTCCTCCAGGCCTTCTAGGCAGTGCAGATGGGTGGTGGATGCACATGCAGGTATCCAGCCAGGAATCTCTTGCCTTCCCTTGGCATCCCTGCCCTCTATCAGCCCACAAAGCTCCAGTTCATTGACAAAACTTAAGTAACAGTTTGTGGAAATGGGAGGATCCTTTTACTATTCTTTTTTCGTTTGTTAGTTTTAGTAGAAAAGCTCTTAAATGTCATTATATTACTTTCCATACATATTTCCAGGTACATGTTTTTGTCTCTGTTTTATAGTGAGTGGGTGTTGTGTAATCTCTGAAATGTTTGTCATGAATCAACTGTCATGGGCTTTGAAATGAGTGTTTAACTTGCAGGGTCCTTGATACCATTTAATCCTGTGTCCAATGAATAGTCCAAAATGTCAGAGAGTCTGCAGGACAATAGGTTTTATCATGAGTTAGAATTATTAAGTCCATTTGGAGTTGTCTCAATCTGTAATAATGACAATATATAAACCAAGAAAATTTTGGATACATCAAAGTCACTCAAAATACTGAGTCCCAAATGAGGTTTTGCTTTGAGATTTGCTTTGGAGATTCTACATAAGAGAAGCTAAACTTTTTTTTGACTAAATGTTAACCTGTTTTCTTCTTTTTGAATGTGGTCCAGGTTTGAATAAACCTATTCTTTGTCTTCAAGTGAAGTCCGGTCAGTAGTTTTTTGGGCTAGATAATCTAGGTGAGACTGGCAGACTTGTGAAGCCACTGCTATAAAAAACCAAATTGAGATATAATGGCAGCTACACAGAAAAACTTTTGGGAATTTATAAAGCATGGCATGATAACATGGAGTTCATAATTTGTCACTTTATACTTTCCCTGGAGTCCATGGATATTTTGCTCTTGTAGTTTTAATGGCCAAACAGCCTTGCTAAAACAAATGCAATTTCTGAGAGACGTATTAAAAAATGAGAGACATAATAATAAAATGACTGGTTTATATATGGAAGCAGATTCTTTGGAATTTAAAACTTTTAGAAAGGAAATACACATTAATATATTTTGCTTTTGCAGGCTTAGTATATTCTTAGCATGTGATTTCATGTATCCTTAATATTTTTAAATGCAGGTAATGAATTTGGACATCCAGAATGGCTTGACTTCCCCAGAATAGGGAATAATGAGAGCTACCACTATGCCAGAAGACAGTTTAATCTTACTGAGGATGATCTTCTTCGCTATAAATTCCTAAATGCCTTTGATAGAGATATGAATAAATTGGAGGAAAGATTTGGCTGGCTTGCATCTCCCCAGGTAAGCTGTATATATAAAATGATAAGTTTTAGTCACCAGTTTGGGTACGTGTGTAGAGCACTTTCAAATTTGCATGCTGAAATTTCAAACAGTGCTTTATTATGAGCTGTGTAATGCCTCACCTTATATTTCAAGTTGTCAAAATATGGCACTGAAATATCTTCCACAGATAATAGAAACCTGAAACACTCTCCTTTTAGCTTCATAACAAGGTCTTTTCCTATTATTTTCCCTATTTTTATTCAGTAACTGTGGATTGCATAAAGCAGACTATAAAATTGTCTGTAATCCTATCCAAGGATTGCTTTGCAAAAGTATAAGTTGTTCTGACATTACACTTTATAAAAATAATTACTCCATTTCTGAGGAAAAACTTTCAGCAAAGTCTAGTGTAAGTTATAGTCTCCTAGTCATCAACCTCCTGCTTCTGCATTTGCATTTTTTACACTGCTATCACACTGTAATTTTTATGAAAGATCAACTGTTATAATTTCTCAGTGTTTAATTATTTTATTCTAGTCCACTTCAAAGAATAATCCACTTTAAAGATTTTTTTTTAATTGATGCCTTGTTATTTATTAATGGCTTTAGCAAATAAAACAAAGTATGCGCAGCCATTTATTGTGGCTTATCAAAGCCGTTTCTCACACAGATTGCTAAAAAAACACACAAAAAAACCATATTGAGTGCTTCATTTTCTGAATTAATAATACTATATGTGATGCAGATCCCCATAACAAATAGGCTGAAGATTTCATTTGACAAAAGGAATGCATTTTTTACTAAAGGAAAGTGTGATGAAAAGACCATGTTACCAATCTTTGAGCAGGAATTTTTCAAGTGCTCTATGCTGAACAGGCCTCTACCTCTGTAATTTTATGTTGCCTTGTAAAAAGTAGGCTACAGCTTAGTAATCAAAAACTTTATATGAAATTTCATAGATAAACAATTTCAGTTTGCATGTTAATGCCTTTAGTTCTATTCCTTGAATATTTACTTGTATTACTTGAAATGAGGTACAGAAGCAAAATCTTTTTAAAGTGTTCATTTTTTTCTTTTCCCCCTAGGCCTATGTGAGTGAAAAGCATGAATCCAATAAGGTCATAGCATTTGAGAGAGCAGGTCTTATTTTTATTTTCAACTTCCATCCATACCAAAGTTATGTGGACTACAGAGTGGGTATTGAAACTCCAGGAAAATATCCTTTTCTTTACTGTTCTGCTTGTGAGGAAAAGTTTTAGAAATTGAAAGCTGATTTTATGTCTTTTTTTCCTAATATGAATCCAACCTGTAGTTAAAAGGTAAGAAATCACTAATTTGTCACCAATATAATATTGCTTTAATTCTTTGTGTACACCAAAAAAAAAAATCTATGAATTCGTTGTCTTCATGAGAGAGAATTTTGTAGAAAGCAAAAGTAAAAAAATGCAATTTAAAGATTTTTGAAGCTATTTTTTGGAATTCTCTTGAGGAATGAGAAAGCAAGTAACTCCTACTTCTTAAAAACACAGCAGAAAGCCATCACAGTGGGATGATGCTGCATGGAGTCACACAGCAATGTGCATTAGTGCAAACCTTCATCAGGCAGTTTGCATTTGTACATTTGTACTTTAAAACTTGAGTGGACTGCGAATGTGCTCTTAGATCAGCTGAGCTGTAAATGATTACTCAAGTAATTCACTGATTTTGCATTTGTGTCCATCTTCTTAGAGGCTGCAAAAATTAATGCTGATTTTCTGGGGGAGTTTTAGTTTCCAAATTCAGTTTCTTTCAAGTCCTTTGACAAACACAGCCTAGTGTGTGACTCTTGCTGTGTCAGTTTAAAGCACTGCAGTTCCAGTTTTAGCCTCCTCTTTATTTATTAGCCGTTCAGGGTAATTCCATGTTTTCAGTTGCTTTAGTTCAATCATGGAAGTTCCTGTCCTGAGGATCCCAGAGCTGCACACAGTACTCTGTGGCAGGGGAGCTCACCAGAGAAGAGTAAGGAGCTTTTTAATATCTAGAGGAATTTCCTTATCTGGTTTTTTTTTAAATACTTTGGGGTGTTTTAATGTTGGCTAAGGTTTCTCCCACACTCTTCTTCTGCAAGTAGAACCATGAATTTTATGTATAGTTTTTTAATGGATCCTTTTAACCTAAGACTTCAATAAAGTATGGTTTATTATTAGGATGTATGGTAATGTTATATTAAATCTTCATAACAATTTTTTCACATGAAAAGGAGTTATTTATGATCTGTTTGAAACTTCTATGTGAAGAGGAAGTGTACCTAAAAGCAAAAGTTTGTTAGTCTGCTTGTTTCTTCTAATAAATTAGTGGATTTTTAATTTGATACTCTTTGCTGTTATAAGCCGGAAGAGACAAACTGCAATAATGTATTGATCAAATAGTTTTTAATTAAACATTTTTCTGAATTATGTTGGGAATTCTGGGAAATGGGATGATCCTTTCAATACTTAGGTTTAAGTTTGTTTTGTGCATTGAACTAGATGAATGAGTGCACCTAACACGTGTCTTTGAATGTGCCTTTATTAAATGGATGGCTTTGGTCTATCTATATATTGTAGTGATACAAACAGCTTCTTAGACATGTTATCTGGTATGTTGAAAGGTACAGAGTTTCCTGCCTGGCCTGCATTTTTGTAGTCAGTCCTCAGTTCTGGACTCACTGAAAATGTCATTCTTCTTTCAACTGCTCTGTATGTAGGCTGTTGGCATAATAACCCCAGTTCTACTTTTATATGAGAAGGTGTAGTCAGCAAACATTACAGTTCTGCTGGTCCCAACTGCTTTGGAAAGTCTTTCTGTGGGCATTCAGCTAGTCCATGTCTGTATGAGAAGTCACAGTCTGTGGTCAGTTTTTCCTTCCTCTTTATACCTCAGTCTTCTCTCTTGTCTTATTTTCCTTGACACTGGGTTGCTCTGTTCTACGATTTGTTCTTGTAAGATACTGTACTTTGGTGTGAGGTATTCAAGGAATGAGACCTTAATTTTATATGTGAGCATGGGTGTCTGTGAATGTTGAGCAGTGTAAATTGCTGCTGGCTTATCTGTATTTTGATATTTCATGTTGTCATACACTGCTCAAGCAGAAAAAAGATGCCATGGGAAATAGCAATATGTAAAACAAAGTGCTTTCTTTGTTTTAGATATTGCTATTTTTGCACAGCATGTATCAAAGCACTGTAATCCCAGAGACCAGGGTGGCATGAATTTAGGGTCCATAAGGATATTCAGGTACTCATCTTTTCTCTCTGGTGACCAGTGACAGGACCTGAGGGGATGGTATGAAGCTGTGTCAGGTTTAGGTTAGATATTAGGAAAGGTTTTTTCCCCAGAGGGTGGTTGGGCACTGGAACAGGCTCCTCAAGGCAGTGATCACAGCACCAAATGTGACAGAGATAGGAGCATTTGGACAGTGCTTTCAGACACATATGATTCTTGGCTGTCCTGTGCTGGCCCAGGAGTTGGACTTGGATCCTAGTGGCTCTCTTCCAACTCAGGATGTTCTGTGATTTGAAGCCAGAGTCCATCCATAAGCAAATAACTAGATTTGACCTGAGAAATCACAAATATTGTCATCAAAATGCTGCAAAAATATACTTTTTTGTAAAAATCCCCACATTAATTCAGCCTCTCTGACATTTACAACGTGCATCTAGAGCTTCTAATGAGCAAGTAAGGTCATTTAAATGAGTCACTGGCATGTGGTTGCTGAAGGCAAGGACGCCCCTTTGAAGTGTGGTTGTGTAACTGTCCCTCCCTGGTAGAATTCTGGCAGGCTGGGACAAAGGACTTAATTTAGGATCAGTCAAATGCTAAATTCTATCAAGGTAGTTGATACTTAAGGTTAATAGGTGTGAATAAGAAGTACAGCATACTAATGTGGGCATGCCTCTTTGATCTGCATGGGAGAAGAAGGAGGTTTGCAGCACTGTGAGCCTGTGTAAGTATCAGAGTGGCATATCCTATTGCCCAGTTTCTGAGTCATTATGTGAAGGAAAAAGAAAAACATTTCTGTGCTTATGCTGGAATTTTACTTCATAAATTATGCTCTTTCAGAAGCCTTTTCATGAGAAAAGAAGCTTGAACTAACAAATTATTTCTGCCTAATTTGCTTCAGTCTGGAGGTAGATGAACAATCAACATCTAGGTCAGCTGTCTCTAGCTTTCTGATTGTAGATAAAACTTTGAATGTTAATGGAGAAACCATTCATAAGTTTCCAATTTTATGTTTTTACTACTGCTTAGGCCTTTCTGTGGGATAGTGCTTGGATTTCAAGGCCAGTCTGCAGTGAAAATTCAATATGGAAACCTTCTTTCCTCTATTGAAAAGGAACATGGCTGAAAGGATGGAAAACAAACCAGAAAGGGGCTTAAAGATTTCAGAAATTACTCCTTTTCTCTCCCTGAGAGTCCACATTTAATTTTGTTAAATAATTTTTCCCCTGTGTTGGAAGTCTCATTAAAATTAAGCTATATGTGTGTATATCCCCTCCTTGTTATCTTGGCTCCAAAGTAAAGCTGCATTTTATATTTATAATCACCAACCAGCATGAATCGATATATCTGTAAATTTGCGTGTGGTTTAAACAAAAATCATATTTGGCAGAAGTTAAAAGGGACAGTGCTCCCCTCCCTCTCAGTACCTGTGCATGCATTGAGTGCTTAAATGGCTTCACCTGTCATTGAAATATCCTGAGCTGAATTTTATCAAGCCAAGGTGTTTAACTTCATTACAAAATTTAGCCAAATACCCTCCATATGCTTTTTGTCACTCATAGGTTGAATCCTTAGACTTCAAAATTAGCAATGTGTGGAGATGAGCAAAAGTGGTACCCTTCATCCTGAAATTATGCTAGATTTTTCAGTGAAATTCAGGAATTATGAAAAGCAAAATGGCCTAACCACTTAAGACTTTATCACCCCCACAAGCACTACTTGGTTTCTTTCATCAACAGCAAGTGTTGGAACAAAAGATTTTCCTATTTTATGATTTGCATTTACTTTGCAAATGTGTCAATAAACATGCCAAAGATTGAATTTAAAAATTGTGTTAAAATATGTATTTCAAAACATTATAAAGACACAATGATTTAGTAATTAATGTGGTAGGTAATGTGTCAGTTTTTTTCCATTTTCAGCTCTGTCTATACAAGGGTTCATTGCTTTTGCTGCTCTCCTCCCTTGTAGTGGGTGGGAAATTTAGCTGGAGCACCAAACAGGAATCAGGCTTTTTTTTTTCTTCCAGTGAGAATATGGGATAGTATTTCCAACACTGTCACAGAAACAAAACAGACCTCACTGCAGTAAAAAATACTTCTATTATGTACTAAATTAAAATGCACATCTGGTGTTTAATGTTTTTGTGCAAGTAATCTTCAGAAAACTAGATGCTTGTAAAATTCTGAAATGTGAAAACTGACTTTTCTTCTGAGGCTTTAACTTGGAAGGTAAATGCACACATTTACCAAACTAGGTATTTTTCCCAACAAATACCTGATCTGTGAAGATCTTAAATTTTTTTTGCGACCCCATTATTCAGGATATGATTAACAGTATTTACACAAAATATGCTATATTTTGTGAATGTGTGAATATATGTGTGAAGACATGGTGATATTATCTTCAGCAGTACTTTCTGGCAATACAGACATAATTTTATGAATTGTTTTTAAAACAGCATAGCCATAACAGTGGCATTTGCCGTAAATAGTTTTGAGGGAATCGTTAAACATGTCAAGCCTTTCAACAACACTGATAACTTATTAAATTTAATGTATAGTGCAGATTACCAAAGCAAGGTGTGAAATGCTTGATGGAGGCATTCTCCTGCCATGTTAATAAAATAGGAAGGGGAATAATAGCAGACATTGCTGCTGCTGAAAGGACACTGAAGAGAGTGACTGCATCTTGTACTTTGTGGCTCTGCATGTTGTACATGACAGCAAATAAATGGTAATTAGATCATGTTTCTAAAAGAAAGGAGAGGTGTGTGTGGTATGCACATGAAAACCTTTGAGGACTAAAACTGGCAAAATATAACTTTCCAAACTTTTTTTTTTAGGGAAATTAACAAACATGAAGGTTTTGCTGTAGAATGTTGTGATCTTTGGGCACCTGCCCTGTAGAACTCAACAACTAACTTGGCACTTTTGGACCATTCTCTCATTTGCTGCAAACACTTGTGGGGAAGGGATTAGATACCATTTGTGATTTGGGAGCTAATTGACAGTTTTCCTGTTTTCCTTACATGCATTTGCTTTTCTTCATTGCAGTCTTCTAGACTAAAGTGCCTCAGAGTAAATTTGTGGTTACTTCTGTGTGATGTCATGCTCCAGCCTTCCTTGTCACCAGAGATTTCAGCCAGTAAGGTGGGTGGTTGGGGAATTTCCCACCTCATCTGATGGAGTTGTGTAAAGAGACTTGAAAACAATTCTGTTTATACCACGATCCTTCAGGTTTTGAGCAGGCCTGTTTTCAAAAGGTTGGACAAATGCAGAAGCCTAAGAACTGTTTAAGAACCACTGACTTTTTTGAAAGAGTGTTGCTTCACTCATCCCTAATCCTATTAAATACAAACTCTAGGAAAGTAAGATTCTTCCAGGCTAAGAATAGAGGAAGCAGGTTGTGGATTATAGAGCGTTGTTATTTCTCTCTCTCTTTTGGTTGGTAGGTAGTAGAGATTGCCTTCTGTTATAACTTCAGGAAAGAAAAAGATGCTTTCATTATGTCCAATCAAGAAAATGAAAGGTACTGAAATAATCAAAAAATGAAAATATTTGCAGTTGTCACAAATAAGAAGAAATTGATTTTGAATATGGGTTAGCACTTTATTTCCCCATTTATTTCCTTATGTTGTCTGACTTTGTTCAACTTTATTTTATCTTTTATTTTTTGCTAAATCTGTTGGAACCCTTTTAATTATCTAGAGGCATTCCAACTCATTGCTACACTTTGTTAAATAATTCACCCCATTTTAGCAACTGCAGTCAGAATATTGGTCTGTTAAAAAGCCTTCTCTTACAATATATTCTTTCTTTTGTTCCTCTGTGCTATAATAATTCCAGCTCTTGTCCAGAAGACTCTCAGAGGAGTTGTGGGGTTTTCTTCTGTAAAATTACATGCTTTTCTGATTGACACTTGCTCAGATTTTGACAGACTGTAAAGTACTGCTAAATAACAATTGATTTTGATGGTCACAATTATATTACTTCTTAAATGCAATTCAAATCCATTGTTTTGTTTAGTGGTACATTTTTAGTCTAGTTCATCACCTGAAGTCCTGTGCATATCTGCTGTAATGTATAAATTTATCATTCATGGCAGATTGCAGAAGATACTGGGAGGTACTTGCTGTAAGAGAAGTCACTGTGCTAAATAAAATTTTCAAAACTTCCTATTAATTCTATATGTTCTGCATGTTTTTCCATTCTTTTCTTAGATTTTGTTATGATTTTTGCTTTATGCTGAATATATCATCATGCTTCCATTACTGCATAACTTCCACTACTAATTCTTCTAGATTTTTGCTTTATTTTCTGTTTAAGAGATAATTGGCATAGTTCCTTAACAGTTGCCTTCAAGTATAAAATCCTTCTTGATTCTGATGCTGGAGAATATGGAGGGCATCAAAGGCTGGACCACAGTACGGAGTACTTCTCTGAGCAATATCCTCACAATTATCGACCTAATTCAATTATGGTAAGTAAATTGTTTGAGGGTTGTTTGTTTGTTTTCATTTTACTTTCATCTATGTAAGTTTTGCAATTCTTTGGACAACTATGGAGTCCCTTCTAGTATTTGGGGGAAGGGGATATTTTAAATTTATTTTCTGAAATTAACCTTTGTCTAAATACAGTATAGATAGCATTATGGTTTGATTATAACCAATAATATTAATTATTTTTTTCTTTTTCAACCTTGCTTTTATATTTCCATGCACTTTTGCAGTGTCTGGCACATGGTGTTCCTTGCCAACATGCATGGAAACATACTAATATGCTTTTGAGCTGCTCTCCTTAATATTATAATTTGCTTTATTTTCACTTTATTTCAGTCAAGAGACTGCATCTTCATGCTTGCTTTGTTTAAAGCTCTGCAGAAACTGAATCTCCCTTTTCTGTCTTAAAATCATGTACTTAACTCTACAAATACGAATTAGAGTCAATCATGTGTTTGCCAACTGACTTTTTGCTCCTCAGTTTACAGAAAAACTTTGCAAAATGGAACAGGATTTCTCTGTTCACATCAAGAATTTCAAAGATTTCCATTCCTAGAGTGGTATGAATAATGGATAAAGAGTTTTCCACAAATGACCTGAGATGAACTGGGAGACATCCTTGCATACAATTTCTGTTGGCTGAGGTGGTTACTAATAAAACTCTACCTTTCTTAATTGCTCTTGAAATCAGAATCACAGTTAGCAATTTTAAAATGTTATTTTCCCTATTCTTTATGTATATGTGTACATGTGCACGTATTTCCCATTTTTTCTGTATGCATTCACATCTGTGTATATGCTCACAAGCACAAGAAAATCAGATTCAGAAAGGCTGGAAATTAAGAGTTCACTGAAAAAAATTCTGAAATAATTTATATTGCTGAGTAGATTTTTATAACCAAAACATTTATGTGGATGAAGGGTATGTTTCTCTATGCACAGGTATATTGGTACACATGAACACCTGCAAATAAGTTACATTTGTAACATTAAGGGCCGGCAAAAATGGAGCATCTGCACTGATTTTTGTTGGCCACTCCCTTTCCATGGTTGAACAGAATATGAATTCCTAGTGTCACATCTGTTCTCATGAGATCTAAACTGCTGAGAATTATTTTCACTTCTAACCTCTGCCTCTCTTTCTTTCGTTGTATCCAGAGTATTGGCGTTTCTTTCATTTGCATGATTTAAAATATTTTCTTTACATGAAAGAATTTTTGTGCTTGGTGTAAAGGATCTTAGGAATGGGTTTTTGGGTTTGTTTTTTTTTTTTTTTTTTAAGTATCTGCATGTGATAGTGCCTTCATAGTGTGGGTAAGTATTTGTGCTAATTTGAAATGAAAGGTCTGAGGTTTCATTCCTGAAGGTTATGTAGCAAATTACTGCTTCCAGAGCTCTTGCTTCGTGTGCCCAATTCAAATACATTGCCTGGGTGATTGGAGAGCATCTTAATTATCTATCACTAACTTAACTTTTGCAAGCCAATTAACTGTGATTTGGAATGTATATTTCACATTTAGTTCATTAGATGGTGAGTGCAAGCCTTCCAAGCCAGAACCAAACGTGGCAGAACGTGAAGCTGTGGTTTGCTAGGAGTATGTGGAACATAAGGCATGTGGCAAACACAGCAGCAAATGCACTTTTGCACCAAAAGCTGTGGCATGGCAACGGCACTTCTAGGTCAGAGAGAAACCCAGTAAACCCTTTCACTTGTGTCCTTCTGCCACCCAATTCACAGAGCAGCTCCAGCCAACCCCCCAGAGGATGCCTCTTGCACCAAATAAAGGTAAAGTACCAGTGAAAGGACACCGAGTAAAAGTGATCGAGGAAAAACATCTGGAAAACCTAAATTCAGCAAATAGGTCTTCATGTAAGAACTAGCTAAAGTTACAGTAAATGCCTCCAGCTGCTCTTTTGCAGTAAAACAAAGATGTTTTATTTCAAACAGCAATTTATATCCAGGTTATTGGGTAATTTGTCCTGCTTAGGAGTTTCTTCAGTCTTATTTGTACTTTCTAAAATCCAACTCAAAAGTCTTCCCACCAAATTTCTTTTCAAATAACATATGCTACCACCTCAATAAACTCATGAAAGTTCTAAAGTTCTTTTCCTGTTGTTTAATAATTTTTCCTGTTTAATAATAATTCATAATTCATGAGACTTGAGTTTCTTGTTTCAAAAATTTTAGTTTCTCCTCCACTACAAACTTTGAAGGAGAAATTTTTTAATGAGAGATGAACCTTCTTTAAGGTGTGTGGGTAAATGTTGTCAGTAAAACATGCCCAGAGGGTTGTGACAAAATGAAATCACATGCAATAATTCTGCTCTTCAAGTCAGGCTTTAATAGCACACAAATGTGTTACAAAAATAGAAGATTAAATGTGACATGATTCATTCTAAAAAAATCACCTAATAAAAGAAATATTCAAGGTGGCATATCAAAATGAGAAGAAGGGAGATATGAAATTTCTGGAGCAAAGAATCCTGGAAGAAGATGAAGCTTTGTAAGTTCTGCTGAGCATTTCACTGTACAATTTTCAGGCTTGTTTAGTAAAGCTCTTAGAGGGCCAGAATTCAAAATCATCAGACACATCTTGAAAACTCCATAGAAAATGCACAGAAATGCCCTTTGTAGTATGACTTATTTAAATAACTGTACTAATTTTTCCATTTCACCGCTTTTTCTATAATGGATTGTTAACAAATATATGAAATGTACATAACATTCCATTCCATACATAACAAATAGATGACATGTACATAACATTCCATGTCATCAAACTTTCTAATAACAAGCTGTGAACCATTTTGCCGCTGTAGGAATAGATTCTTTTTACCCCTTTAGCTTAATTTCTATTTACAACTCCACTCTGGTATTCTCATAGTAGTATTTTTAGAGGTATGTTTATGTGTGCTTTTTTGATGAACCCTTAGTCTTGCTTATGTCTCATCATCTCTTTGCAAGATGTAAATTAAGTGCTGCACACACATTTCAACCCCTGTCAGATCTTAGTGCCCCTTTTTAGATTGATTCATTTGCTGGCACCTAATTTGTGGTTGGATGTGAAACTTAGATTTGGGGCAGGGAGAAGAAAACATGTAAATTTTTTAATAGTGTATCACTCAAAATATCTTGTTGGTCTTTTCTAAGGTATCCACCTCGACTGTGTTTTGCTGTAGGAAAAAACTAGCTATCAATAAGTGTCCTAGTGAATTTTTTGTACCACACCAAAAGTTTGGTTTTATATGAAAATGGAGGGGTTATACTTTCCTACATCATGCACCAACAGAAACTGAGGAATTGCTGGCTAAGTGGAGTATTGCAGAGGATGTTGTGTCACTGGAAAAGTAGTATATGATTTATTGTGAAATGTAATTGTTCAACATGTTTTGACTTTTATAGATTTGCTTTTTTTGTAGTTCATTCCAATTAGTTTAAAAAATAAATAGATGTTAGTGTAATCCTTTCCCCCTGTCCCCAGTGCTGTCTTTTCTGTTTCTCTATTTTTGGCATTCAGTGACAAAATCTTTTCACATTAAATTAAGGTGAAATTATATAGTTCATTTTAAGAATATCCTTATTACAGGCTTGAGTTTTTAACCTTGACCTTAATGTATATTATTGAGTGTCAAAGTGCAACTTCCTGCTTCCTTAAGTCTGTGGACAAATTAAAATACTCCCATAGATGGAAATGATCTAAAAGCATTTAGTGACCTTAGCTTTGAAAATATTCATTCAAATAACTTTCATTGTAAGGATTTATGTATTGAATTTTAAGTGACTGATGTAATCTTTCACTGTTTTCTCCCCTGATATGCAGATATATAGATTACATGAAAGAATGTTTGTAGTTAGAAATTTAACTGTTCAGACTAGGTGAATCCATCAGAATTTAATGCCACAAAGGTCTTTTTGATTTTTAAATCTTGATGATTAAGATGTCTAAATTCATTTGTTCATCTTCATTGAGTGTTTGACTTCTTAAAACCACCAGCAAATGTAATGTGAAGTTACTCTGTTATTAATTTTTTTTCATCCTGCCTTTGTCTTCAGAGTACTTGTTTTTCAGGGGTTTTTGTCTCTTTTTTTAAGTACTTTTTCTCAACTTGAAAAAAGAGTACAGAAGGTAATAGAGAAGAAGTTTTGAGACACACCCTTTGCAGTATGTCGACTTCTTTTTGCATAAATGAAGCGAGACAATCTAAGAAATTATTTTCTGCATATTCATGCTGTATAGCTGTAAATTGAAAATAAATTGGAAGGCAAAACTTCACATTATTTTAAGCATACATAGTTTGTTATGTGCAAAATCTACCAAAATGAAAACCAAAATGTGTGAGATTTTATATAATAAATTATAGTCTGAATGGGAGAGCTATCATCTATTTTATTCTTTGATGGTTAATTCTATTCTCAGAATAGTGTCTGTGTGTGAAAATTAGTGGCGATACAGGGACAGGAGATTGTCTAAAGTCCTCATTTTAATTAAAAGTTTTGGATGATGTTGGCACAGGCTCTTGTGGCATTGCCTTCTGCATCTACCAGCTGCAATATGTTCTACTGAGTATTTTTCTGCAGTGCCTGATCTAGCTCTGAGTTCTAGTAATTCTCCCATCTGTTGCAAAATGACCTTGAAATTGTTTTTAGGGCTTGGTGTTTTCCAATCCTGAAAGTCAGAGGAAGAGTAGTTCATTGCAGTTCCAGCCAATTTTGGTTGTGCTTGCACCTGGTACTGAATTAGTATGACAGATCTGAAAGCAACAGTTGTCATTTGTAGAACCTCTTGCTTGTGGGTTTTTAGATATATTTGGAGATTGCTGTGTATTTTAGTCCTCTCCTGAAATATGTAAGGAGATATTTCTGCCTATAGCTGCTGCTGTTCACAGGTGCTTCCTACATGTGGCATTCCTGTATTCTTCTTGACTCTTTAAATCTCTTATTTTCCTAGAAGTGTTGTGGATATTCACAGAAAAAAAATAAAGTATAAGGAGTAAGAATTTGGCTGAAAAGATCTTACAATCCTGGCCAGTAATAGTACCAGTTGTTTTGGTCCTGTTTGTGAGGTAGCCAGCATGAATAGATTATGATCTTGGTAGGTAGTTGGTGGGAAAGAGGTTGATTATTAAAAATCATTAATTTTTTTTTTTTTATCTCTTTACTCGAGATACTGTTTTAGTGCCAGAAGTCTTGATCTGTGTGGGACTTGCCTAGTTTCAGACAGTGTAGCTGTCTCATATGGATATGCAGTATAAAAAGGTCAAAAGTGCCAACAAAATCCCATTTTGTATTTGCCTTATGAACAAGATTCCCCACCATCCTCTCTGCTAGCACATCTGCTGGTGAAGTAACAGCAGTTATTCCATTCCTGACAAGCTGAGAATAAAAAGACATTCAGTGATATTTTATGAGTAAACTTTTCAAGGTTAACTTTGTCAAAAACTGTCTTTGCAGCTGAGTCATCCTGTCTCAAACAGATTGGATGCTTTCCAGTCCCCATGTTACACTCTTCTGTCAGAAAAGGCCTCATGAACCTTCCTGTGTGTGTTTTTAGGTGTCTTCTTGGCTTCCTAAAATAGTGGAGTTGGTGTGAACGTTAGAGGGCTCGAGGTTGTAAGTTAATAATTGTTACAGAGAGCAGGGGGACAATTCACTGAGATCCTGAGTGACCCTCCCTGACCTCAGAGCTCACCCTGCTCTCAGCAGAGAGTTTGGGTCTCCTGAGGCCCTTCCCAACATGGGTGAGCCTGGAGGGAAGGAAGTGGCTGGAAAGGACTTTCAGGATGAGCAGAAAGCTTGGAACAGAAGAGGGTGATTTGATTGATGACAGTCAAGATGTGGGTAAGCTATGAATGAATTCTCCTTAGTGTTCTGTTCTTTGGGTTTTCACTTCTGTCCATGTTCATCAAATGAGCCATGGGAAATGGTGAAAGAGACATGCATTGGGATAAAAATTGCGATCAGAAAAAGCTGGTTAAAAGAACAGAGATCAGTAGAACTGAAGCTGGTAATTGAAAGTGTATAATTCAGCAGCAGTATATGAAAGAATAAACTTCTGTGACACTCTTCCTAGCGTATGGAAAGTAAAAAATTACATATCTCTTATAGTGTTTTTTGCTGAAGAATACCTAGGTTTCCTGTAATGGTTTTAATCAGGAAGCCTCTGTGTCCTTTTAGTACACTTGTCTATTTATAGATGGATATCTATATCTCAGGCTGTATACTATATCTATAAAATGAAGAGGAGAGGAAGGTGATTTTGCAAATCTGCTGATAAGGAAAAAAAAAAGGCAAAGGGAAGACTCCCCTTGACAAAGGGAAGACTCAAAACTTTGATGGATAATATGGACAATACCGGAGTATGCAGTGCTTTTTTTTTTTTTTTTTTTTCCTCAGACTCCAAGGGCAAAGTCTGCTTTCAGATAGTTTTGTGTGATGGTGCACTACTGAACATAAAGTAGCAGGGCAATAGGTTAAATAGGCTGTATGTAAGTGGGGTACACCCAGAGGCTTGGATGATTTCAGTGATGTGATTGCAAGGCTGGTGATTATTGTCTGAGAAAAATCATAGTGGTCAGGGGAAACTTCTGGCAGCTGAACCAAGGCTGAAAAGGAAGGCTGAGGGGTCTGTAGGGCAATTCCTCAGAAGACCAGAACCACTTCTTGCAATCTGTGCCTAGGCAAGTGGGTTACATGAGATGGGTCAGTCAGAAAGCCAACCTGGATTTAGCAAAGTCAGAGCATGCATGGTCAGTCTGATTGTTTTCTTGATGAAAGGACTCAAGCTGTGTGCCAAGGTTGCTCCAGTCAGTTCAGTAAGACTTTCAGCCTTGTCTCCTGCAGCATTCCTGCCTAGGAGCTGAGCAACTACAAGGAAGAGAAGGTTATTGGGTGGGTTAAAAACTGGCTTGGCCACTGCTGTTTGAGCAGTCAGAGGCTCTGTGTGCATCTCTTGACTGGAATCAAGGAGAGAGTCTTAGGAATTGTGAGGGAGATGATCCTGTTTGGAGTCTGGAGCAGTGACCAGCATGATGGGACAGAGCACAGTTGTAGATGACACTGAATTAGAGTGAATCATTGATCAACTGAATGTTCAAGGTCCAATCCAGACACATCTAGAGCTAAGGATTATCCATACATTTATACATTCGATTATCCATACATTTATATATTTTGAAAGTGCCTGGACTCAAACATACAGTGAAATGCTTGCATTTCATCTTATCCTGTCAGCAATGGATTCCTGGCTTTTTAATAGTGTCACTTAGTGGCAGATTGAAGCATATGCTTGGAGCACAGTTGACTTGGTACAATGGCTTGAAATAGTCAGTACACTCAGGAAAAATATAGAGAAAATAAATTTAAGTAAAAGGGGATATGTTGCTACAAGAGTGGTAATTCAGGTGAGAGGTGCTGAAAGAAAAGGAATAATATTTGAGTGGAAAGGCTGAGGAAGTTTTTTGGTTCAGGCTGTCAGAAGGAGTGGAGGGGCTGAAAACCCTGCTGGGATGCTGGACAGATAATCTTCCAGTTTTCACTTTATCTCAGGAAAGACAAGTGATCTTTCCAACCTCACTGGTCACATTTTTCTTCCTCAGTCCTTCACACAATGTTCTGAGTTCTGTCTATTTAAACAAGTGATGGAGCCAGAGCACATAGAATGTAGTATTTCTGGAAATATTGTTGGGCTGGAGGAAAGGAATAATAATAATGCTTATATACCTATAATACCTATTATTTGTAACAAGTAGTGTCTAATAGATGTGTCGTATTTTTCCTTTCAAAAAAATTTTACACCAGTGGAATGAAAAATTAATAATCTTATTTGTAATTAATCGTAGGCTTAATCAATAATTGATGTTTTTGCATTGTTCATGCCTTTATTGTTGCTTTTTGTAGCAAATAGCCTCAGAGGTGGTTACATGACCAATGAAATAAGATTAGGAGATAGAGCCATATGTGGCTTTTCTATGATTTAGCAAGAAGCCCACTAAGATAAAAAACTCTAAAACATGTGTTTAATTTCCCTAGGTAAGGAAAAAACAAGTGACTAAAGTAATAAGCTGGCAGACACAGCTCTTCATGTCAAGTGGAAAACATATCTGTCATTAGTTTAACTACAATCATCTGTGCAAGTTCTGAAATTCTGCTTAAACCAGTTTTAAAATTCTGCTTGTCAATTAGGTGGTTGGAGTTGGGTGATCCGCACTGCTCTCAGATTCTCTGCTGATGTAAATTGACTTTAAAGGAATTGGGATAATTTACTCCTCCTAGGATCTGACACATTATTGACCAAAATATAATTGAGAATTGCTGTGTCCCTCATTAACATTATTTTTTCCCCATAACTGAAGTAACATTTTACAAATTCTTTCTTAGAAAACTTATTTTTGTTTGTTCCTTCTCCCTTCTCACTTCATCATCCAAACCCAGAGCGCTGAATTTCTCAGTGCACAACTTCAGAATCTCTCCTTTATCTATATGTTTTGAGGTAGTTGACTTCATTAAGTATTTCCTCTCCTGCACCAGTTTATAGAAGCTATTTATCACTGAAACCTTAGGGGAAATCATTATGTTCACTGCCTTTCAAGAAGCATTGGACACTGCTCTGTCTGATTCAATGAAGATCAGCTGTTTTCCTTTTTTTCTCCTTTTCCTAAAGCTCTTTGCTTTATTGCTTTATTCTGTTCTGAAAACAATGAAAGCCCTTCGTGCCATCAGGCTCTTGTTAGCAGATAACGCAGTTGAAATTGCAGAATATTAGACATTCCACAGGGATGAAGGATGGTCCAAAAGAAGACGTTGTCAGAATGAAACCAATAATCTTCAATCTTGTGTTACCTTTTATAATTGCATTTTTATTGACTTGTTCAGAAAACACATTCATAGGCCTGACAATTGATGGAGTACCGTGTATCAAGGTAATTGGTAGATACCACATATCAGTCTTGTTTTCTGATTGTGACTCTGCTCAGCTTGGAAGGAATGTCATGTAAAATACATTGCCACGAGTTCTTTTGTGATCTATGAGGAGTCTTTTGATTATATGTGTTTGGGTATTTTTATGGTATTCAGGGGAAAAAAAGGGGGAAGACAAGTGCAATCATTTAAATGGCTAATTTTGATTCTGTCCACTTTTGAGAGAGAGTTTTATTGCTCAGCCACTGACATTCCATAGGTGCCAAGAGTGTGAAGAATATGCTGTTGTGTCATATTTCTGGTATTTACCTGTATGAAATGACATCACAGGCCTTGGGACAACTTTAATTCACAGCAAAAGAGAGTTGCAGAACTTTGTCATTTATCACTGACCCATCTGTTGACCTGGATGTTCTCAGGTTTTTGAAACTGGTCATTGTAAGTCGTATGAGGCCCTCTCCTGGTGGCCACCTAAAATATATCACAATAAGCTGTTAAAAGAAAAATAGAAAAGAGATTGTAATCAGGCTGCCTTTAAAATTTTTATATTGTGTAATTCCAGTGCTAGGGACTAAGCAGTCAATAATCATTCTTTAAGTATGATATTTATACCCACAACAGTGCCCAAATGACAGATTTTTAACAGTTAAAATATGGGGGTTTTTTTCCATATGCTGTTTTTTAGAAATTGTGTCCTGTAAGTTTTCTGGGTTTTTCAGCTGTTCTTGTTCTTGTCATGTTTTTCCTAGGTGTACATTCCAAGCAGAGTTGCTCTTGTGCTTCACAACACGGACATCCCAAAGTGAAGTTCTCTGTAACCACCACAGAAGAAGCAAGTCACAAAGAAGTGCTGATACACTGTACTAGTACTAAGTATAACAAAACTTGCTCTAAGGAGGCTTTCTGAGGCTGAGTATAGTAATAGTAGGTGTTTAAAATGTAAGATTAATATTCACATGTAATTGCAGAGGTCTTGACTTGCTAGACCCTCTTTTGAGGAAGCTTTACAAAGAGGCAGAAAGGAAAATGTTGGGTTTGTAGTTCTAGTAGTACAAAATTACACTTAAGGTGTTGCAAAGCAGCAGGTATTCTCAATTAAATTGTTGTTTACAGAATTTTATCAGGAATGGTAAGAGTGATCCTGCTCCAAAGTTTGTAATTTCTTATAGCCTCATTTTGATAGTGAATTCAAATATTCATTATGTATTAATGCTTCTTACTAAAAGTAAGTAGTTTGCTTAAATGAAACAGAAGTTTTTGGCTAAAAGGCAGCCTTAACGGTTTGTGGGACCTAATTTGAGGCTCCTCTTCTTCAATGAAGTCTAACATGGAATTAGAAATGCTTATCCAAATGGATGAGAAGGTCCTCTGAGAGTCTTGTACTTTGCCATGTTTTATTTAATTACAAATGCACAAAAATGCTGGGCAGCAAAACGAGCAGGCCGATTGAGTGGGGGCCTGCTGATGCTATTGTGTGTGCTGGTCATCTGCTCCCACCCAAATCACTTAGTCTGAGCATCTCACTTGCTAGAGATGGACAAAAATGACACAACTATTTTATTTAGATCACTAAAATGTTCAGTGAGAAGCATGTTTTGGTCTTAATGCAACAATACCACACTGAAAGAAGTACTTAAAGTGTAGTTCTTCCCACTGCATATATTTCACTAACATCAGGACCTTGCAATACTGATTTCACTACTTGCAGAAGCTGCCTTTCAGCTTGGAACATGATGATGTTCTTGCACTTTTATAACTTTTGAAACATTGCTTCTCGTGAAGAAGCAGTCTCAAAATTCAGTGATCAAACTAAGGTGGTTCTTTTTGATTAAAATTAAGATAGTTAATTATTGGAGTGCTGCTAAGATAATTCAAGTGAGTTTATTCACAAGCTACAACTTTTTTGTAAAGAGTAAGATTTTGTATATTTGAAAATGTATTGCAGAGTATTCTGGAAAATTAATACCAAATTAACCAGACATGCTTTATTTTGTTCCATTTATTTAAAAACATATTTGAATTGGTTCTGAAATGAATGTCTTTTGTACCAATCTGAATTTTCTAACTTTTAAAGTAGCCAAAGAGGAAGATGTCCGTGACCATTTCCAAGTCATAATTTTACCCAGTTTCCTTTGTGAACCATTATGTAAACTACTGAATAGTTGGTGCCAGCACTGACAATCTATTCACAGCTCTTGGAATGCTTACTTGTGGCTTACTTCTTAAGCAAAATAAGGGATGGAATAATGCAGCATGATGGAAAACAGTCTTTTGCAGAGTTCACACTGAAAGGGCTTTGTGAACATCCCCTGTCTGATATGTTCTGTGTGGCAGAGAATGTTATATTGCAGTTGAGTACCATAGGATCATGCTTCATTTTCCTCTACACCAGTTTGATCATTGTTTGGGTGTGGGCTAATAAAAGCATTCCTGTTATGCTATGACTTTAAATAAAATACACTGAACTGGTTTAGCAACTGGAACTGATTATCTTTTTTTTCCCCCAGATTGTTTTCCTTCTAATACAGAGCAACTTCTAAAACATGTTATATTTACACTGTATTGATCTAATATATTTTATAGGGTGGTTTGTTTCTTTTTTTTTTTTTTTAAATTTTATTTTACTGGCGCAATTCCAGGTTTCAAAATGTAATGGCAAGTGTCTGTGTCAAACCTTTCTTCAAGAGAAGGAATAAATGTATGATGTGAAGTATAAACTGTAAAATCACCATGCAAAATAAACTCTTGAGGAGGAGAAAACAAATGCATATATGGTTTCATTCCTTGGATTGTAAAATGATTTTACAGCAGTCTTAACACTGAAAGACAGATTAGATTTTGCTCCATCCTAAAATGGTCTTGGTCAGAAGCGTTCATAATGAGATTGGTAGAATATTTGACCTATGCATATTTTCTTTAACATAATGATAGATTAAGAAGTGAACAACAAAATTTGCAAGATGAACATGTAAACACAGAAGGCATAATAATTAGGGCTTTTTGAAGCCCACCTCTGCATTTTAATGGTGAGTGTACTACTGCCTGTCTTGTAAGACTGGGAAATTTTCCCTTTCAACACCCATGGAAAGCCAATTTTTTCCTCCTGCTCCTTGAATATTGATGGAATCTGAAGAGAAATTAATCTTTCACTTTTCTTCCAGTGACACTCTGCAACCAAGGCCCCTCGTTAGAGTCGTTTACTGAGGTTGTCACCGTGTCTGGTTGAAGCCTGGCACATTCTGAGAAGAAGATGAGCTCCAGAAGTTTTTTGCTTGGCCACACCTCAAATCAGCTCTCCAGAGATACTCAGACACAGTGAAGGATAAACTCTTTAAAGATGACCTCTTAGTGTACAGGACTGAGAAGGATCTATATTTCAAGGTTTGGAAATGCAGACTTCCCTGTCACCTGGGAATTCCTGCTATCCCTGGCCCCAGAAGCTGTTGCTCCACAGTTTCTCTAACACATCATGAAAACTCAGGCTCACCGTCACCTGCCAATTTATCTGAAAAGTCAGGCTGACCTTCCTCTGTCTTGCACTGTGTGTGTGCAGGGTTCTTTGCACTTAATAATTCAAGTTACTCTCCAGACCAGGTGGTTATTGTGATAACAGGCAGGCATCCACTACACTGGTGTGTTCTGTGAGCAGTGAGTTTTAATTTCCCCACTGTTTTCTCCTCCTCCCACAACTCAAGCTTTACTATCCTTAGGTTTTGGTGGGTTTTTTTTGAAGATGAAGAATGGAGCCAATATTTAAAATTGGTGAGTACTTCTGGAAAACAAATTTAATTGGAAAAAATTCTTCAAGCTTTATGGGGTTTTTGTCCTATCAAGTTTTTCTTGCTCATTCTATTCAATTTAGTAAAGACTTTTTTTAACCATGTTCTCTAAGACAGGAATGTGGTGCTGGTAATATTCTGCCAAAGGGAGAGCAGCTGTGTGAACAGTAAGATACCAGATAAGCAATTGTGTGGTACTTGCAGATACTGCAAGGTGATATTTTGTGTATTAATCTGTCAGTCACAATTCTATTTTCAAAAAATGTTTTAAGTATCTTGAAGTAGTTTTAGCTTCCCCATTTTTTTCATGGTTCTTAACAGCCTATTAATGGTTAAAGGAAGAACTTTGTCTATTTGAGTCTCATTTCTCAGAGCTTAAAAGTAACTCTGTAGTTAAGTAGTGAAGAGTGAAGATTAACTGAATGAACAGCAGAAATTGTTTCCTTTACCTTAAATAAATGTGGACATTCTCTTCAGGATACATTGAGGTATATGGTTTGCCTGTCTTCTGCTTCATTATTTAGTTTTCTAGAAATTTAAGTATTCTGCATTTAAGTATTTTATCACGGACTGATGTTTCCAAACAGGGCGTGTTGACGTTGTTGAACTACTGCTACAGAGATGAAGCAATGTTTTACATATTTTTCATGTATCTTTCCTTATCTGGGATCCCAGTTTCAGAAGAATGAGCCTGTAAATGGTATCTTTTTAACAATTAATTTGAAGTGTTTTGCCAAGGAAGACTCTGCATATGTGTGTGTTTTCACACCTCAGAGTTTATGGTGCAAGTGTTTTGAAAGGGTTGAGGGTGTAATTCGCTGTGATGGAGAGCTGTTTCTTATGCCAATCTTATTTTTTAATTCTTTTTGGTTTCTCAGATTATCTAGAGTTGCTTTCAAATTATTGAGGAGAGAAGCAGCATCTTTCTGAAAGTTTCATAAGCATTTAAGAAAAAAAAAGGAAATCCAAAAGTTTTGGTCATGTTTGCCTTTACATAAAGAGAAAAATATTTCTTTTTCATCATGGAATGTTTCCTTTAAGTAGGCTTTTTCAGTTTTTGATTTATGTGAAAATAACCTGCAGTAATAGTGATGGGCTGACATATGACAGCTCTTCTTAAAAATAATTATATAAGTTGTTGGGTAAAAATAACTCCAGTTGAATACATTAAAAATATTCTGCTTATGGAAAGGTAGAAACAAAAGCTAATGATGACTCATTAGATGAGACAAATTATATTTTTCATGCCTGTGAGTACAATATGTACCCTGTAAATATAAATAAGTCTTGGTTATTCATGGTAAATTAAAGCCTAAAATACATTAGGACAAAACATAAGAATTTGTAGGTATTGAAGAAATCAGTATGAGCTGAGCTGATGGTTTTGCATATTTACAAAGCTATTTTGAACACTGAAAAAAAATCTTAAGTGTTGAAGTAGGTCTGCAAACTGTTGTAGAAAGTTAAGACAATGACAATAATCTCTCAATATTAGGAGGGTACTAAAATTGATGCAGCACTAATCATCCATTCCATTTGACTCCACATCAAATTAACTTCAAATTTTCCGTATTATTAAAAGCTAGGAGTGAGCTTTCTCATCTTCATTGTTTCTTCTGACTGTGCCTCACAGATGACAATTTGAATGTATAGAACAAGGACAGTCTGTTATTGAATATTCAGTGCATTGAATTCACATCATTCTTTCCTTGCTGGTGGTGTGAGATTTATGACAGAACAGGTAGAGTGTATTTAGGAAGAGAGGTGTGTCTGCAAACACTGAAGAAACCAAGCTGCCAGTGCTGTAATGGGTGTTGTAGTTTAATCCCAGGCAGCAGCCAAGCCTGAGGCAGCCACTTGCCCACCAGAGGATCAGGGAGAGAATCAGAAGGGTAAAAGCTGGAAAACTCATGGGTTGATATATAGACAGCTTAATAGGAAAAGCAAAAGCTGTGCCCACAAGCACAAGAAAAACAAGGCATTTATTCCCTGCTTCCCATAGTTAGGCAGGTGTTCAGCCATCTCCAGGAGATGAAGGCCCCATCTCACATAACAGTGACTTGGGGAGACAAATGGCATCACTCCAAACATCCCCCTCTTCTTCCTTCTTCCCTCTACCTTAAACAGTGAGCAGGATGCCATGTGGTCTGGAATATCCCTTTGGGCACTTTGGGTCACCTGGCCTGCTGTGTTTCCTCCCAACCTCCCAGGCATCCCCAGCTCCTTCACCAGTGTGGCAGCATGAGAAACAGAAATAAGTATTGGCCCTGTGCTAGCCCTGCTCATCAATAACAAAAACCATCTCTATAGTATCAACTCTGTGTTCAGCAAAAATCTAAAACACAGCCCCCTACCAGCCACTGTGAAGAAATCCAACTCCACCCCAGCCAAACCCAGCGCAGCAGGACTTGGGCAAGCACCCAGCTGTCCTGGGGTACTGGGTCTGGTGGGGCAGGTTCATGCTAAAATGGTGTTGATAAATCAGTGTTTTGGCTGTTGCTGAATGGTGTTTGCAGTGTGAAGGCCTTCTGTTTCCTACCCTGTCCTCACTCACCCCTTGCTAGGGAGTTCCTGGACATCTTTCTGCGAGTGGAAAGTTTTGAATGAATTTGTGTTTCTGCTTTGCTTGCACATGCACGTTTTGCTCTCTCTGTTGAAGTATTCTCATCTTCCTTCTATTCCCTCACCATCCTGGTGGAGAGGGGGCTAAGCAAGCACCCCATGAGGGTGTTTGGCTGTTGGCTGGGATCAACCCACCACCTCCAGCAAAAACTGAGTGAGCTGTCCATGTCAGAAGGAAATTGGCTGGCAGGAGGAAAGCAGGTTAAGTCACTTGAAGTAATTTGAAAGTAATTTGAAATAGAAGGGGGGAGATATATCCCAACTTTCCTTAGCTGCCCTTCACAAAACACTGAGTGTGTGTCTTGTGTTTATTTGGGTTGTAGAGTGAGACAACTGAAGTAGGTTATTTTTCCTTCTATTCAGGTATCACCTGTATGAGGGAACAGTCAGTCTTTATATTCAGTCCATTTCATGCTAAAAGTTCTTGGACCTGTTCTTTTGCAGTAGTAGCATAAGATTATCCCCGTAGAAAAGTGTAAAAATATTTTTCTACTTCAAAATTTAAGTGAATTCTAATGTAAAATCTTTCATAAAATTTTATTCATTATTAAAGGGGAGGATGGGAAGCTGCTAGTGGAAGACTACCTTCTGGTTCAGTGAAGATATGGAAAATTAACTGAAACATTAAATGAAAACCTGACCTTTAAAATGCATGGAATTTTAACCATTACTTTTGCACAAAGCTCCTTTCAGCTGTTGACTGCTGCTTCTGGGTTTTTGTTGTTTTCTTTGTTCCTAGCAGTGGTTTTAGACCAAAGGCAACACTGTCTTTCTGTGTTCTGTAACCTGTGTCACTGCTACCTATGAATGTTTGAGGCAATCCCAGTTTTCAGTCATCAGAAGGTGGGGAAGGTGGGGAAGGTGGGGTTATAGCCTTGCTTTTGGAGTTTCTAGGGTGGGGATAAGAGGAGAGACTGAAGATGCTTCCTGGTGTTGTTAAATACCACCTAAATTCCTGCCTTTGCAATGCCACTAATAACTTTAAATCTTTGACTGTGGCATGTCTTTGTCAGAAAAAAGCTAGCCCTATGCAACACCAAAAAAAAGCATGTCTTTAGACTGGCATGAGAAAGCAAATTATGCAAGCACATCATGTCCAAAACTGAAATGAATTTTTCTATCCGGGTTTGTTTATCTGAAGGGACCTATTGTTGATCACTTCATGAAATGGAGCAGATGAGCTGTATGGCATAGAGAGCAGGCTTTTGTGCAAAAAAACCCCCCTATTTTCCCAAGGCAAACAATATTCCAGTATTTGAAATACAGTTTTTTTGGGTTTTTTTCCATGAAAAATATTGGATTATGACAAGTGAGCATTTTCATAGGAAGACATTTGTCAAAAAACCCTTCCAGAACAGTTCTATAAAAATACTATTCAAAATCAATGCTTCCATTATGTGCAAAGCATGGGCACTCACAGCTTTAACTCTGTTAGTATATGCAGCTGCTTAAAGGGGGATATCATTAAATTCCTTGTGTAATTGAATTACTGTGCTATTTTTATGGGGGGAAAAAAAAGATTTTTGATAATCATGTAAAGCGATAGGGCTATTGAGTTGGCATTTCATAGGCCTCCTTGGACTTCTAAAATTCCAGTCACCTGTGTAGCCTCTGCCTGGTGCTTTTTGGGGAGCTTGGCAGGCAGTGGTTTGGGCAAGCTGCTGCCCTCAGCATCTCTTTTCCCAGGTGGGCCAGGTTGTGATTGTCCTGGTTGTGGTCCTTGCACAAATGGTGGAGATGCCAAGTGATGAGCTGGGCTGGGGAACTGATTTTGTGGAAATAGAACTCTAGAATGGCGTAAACTGCTGAGATCTGTAGCTCAAGCTGGAAAATTGACTCTTTACTCTGAGATAGACATCTCAGTCTCCCTGCAACCTGTCAGTGGGGTGAGTGCTGCATTTTTGTGTTTGCTCTAGTTGTGCTATTACACAGAACTAACTCTTCCTTCTGTTTTTCATTAACCTTCTGGATCTACCAGCCCCTGGTCCTCAAGCTTATCAGACAAGTACGATGCAATTCCTCATCCTCATGGATGAACACAGTGGACAGTTCTTTATGACAATTAACTCCATTTTAAAAATGCCCAGGGAATTCTGTAATGTGACTAAGTGTTTAGAAACAAGCTGAATATGATTTGCCCAACTGGGTAGAGCTAGTACAAAACATGAAAGGAGCAAATGTCCTGGAGTTATGCATCTGCTGCTGCTATAGAAGCTCTCACCAGGAAACACTTGCCTTGCACTGCTTGTTACAGTGGCTGATTGTAATAGTCCCATTTGAGCTTGAGTGGTGATACACACCTTGTTATGTAAAACACTGTGCAAGGCTGTTTAAACATGAGAGATAATTGCTGATTCCTCGCTGGCTGTAGCTCACAGGTAGACAGTCCTGCGACTGATTATATACACTGACCTTTGGTATTAACAGCCTTGATGGGTTTCAAGCCATGGTATGCTTTGATGTGAAGCATAGCTTTCAACCTGACTTGTCTGCTTTTGCTTTTTCCTGAACAGAGCTTGTCCATCTTCCTGTTTATTCTGGGCAACATAAGCAGGTGGCTGGTGCTCCCTGCAGTGCCCAGCCACATCCCAGGACTCAGCCCTATGTGCATCTAATTGTTTTCTTTCTATTTCTATCCTTCTGAGCAGCCCTTGTGTCCCTATCCCTTCCTATTTTTCTGTCTCCCACCCCAGGGAGGTAGAGATCTTGATGTTGAAGGTGTTCACATGGGTTTGGGCCCATCAAAAGATTTATTAAAGACAAATCTCTCAGGAGCTTGGGGACACAGGGGAATGCAGAACAAATGTGTTGGCCCATGTTTTGCTTCGTCCTTAAAGGTCCTCCTAATTTCCCCAGATTTTACAGATTCTGTCACTCTGGTCTGGGGGCTCCTCAGGGATGTTCTTG
This sequence comes from Agelaius tricolor, assembly GCF_023055355.1. Classification (NCBI taxonomy): domain Eukaryota; kingdom Metazoa; phylum Chordata; class Aves; order Passeriformes; family Icteridae; genus Agelaius; species Agelaius tricolor. The sequence goes on along the minus strand of NW_027269269.1, from coordinate 41,505,948 downwards.
ATCTGAAAGGATCAGTAGTGGTGTTTCCACTGTTTCCTTCACAGCAATGACTGGCACACCACAGATGTGTGCTGCAATCAGAGGTGTGCAAATAAACCACCTTCAGCTTCTTAAATTTATTCCTCCATGTCATCTGCTGAGCAATACTTCTATGTTGTAGTTTGGGAATTTCACCCGTGAGGAAAAATGGTAAGTCTGAGCATGTCTTTGCATATATCTCAAAGTTACTTTTGTGTCTCACGCATCTCCACTTTGCAAAGCTGATATGTGGCAGATGACTTGCCCAGAACTTGAGGGAATCACTCCAAAACTCACCAGGTACAGCCTATTGCACTGGGGGAAACAAACCAAGGTATGAAGACATGAAGGGTTGGTGATGACACGTCACCTGCTGATGCCCAGTGTATGAGTGAGTGAGTTGATGTGAATCCTCCTGCAACTGCTGGATTGGTACAATCAAATTCACCCTCTTCCCATCTCTTTTAGGGGAGCCAGTAATGTCCATGCCAGTATGCAGGAACTGCCTGTGCTCCAGAGATTATAGGTGGAATGTCACAAAATCAGGTGACGGAATGACCAAGGTAAACAAGGACATGAAACCTCGAGTGTGCTGCACATACACACAGAGTTTAGTGTTTCTAGCTCCCAGTTCCTACTGGAATTGATCAGCTGCTCACCTCATCTTTCACAGTGGCTGCTGCTGGCAAAAGACACAGGGAACCAACAGCAGGTACCTGTCTGATAATCCTCTTTCTGGGCAAGGCAGGTTTGTTTAGGGATGGAGTGCACATGATAGAGGAATCAATGTGGAGCACAGATATCTCTGGTAGGTGTCTGTAGTGAAGCTGTTTCTCCTGCTTTGAAATCTTCTGTTAATGTAGCTCTCTGTCACAGGAACATGAGTAATTTGGCCTTATTTTTAAGTACACATTCTGTAATATTTCGTACTCACTTCTTTTCTGCATCTCTAAGTCACATCATTAGCAGCAGCAACCTACTGTTGCACAATATTTCCGCAAATTATGCTGCTTGATTAACCAAGTGATGTGTAATAATGCTATGTGACATTTTTCTAGAAGTGTTACCTAAAAGGCCTGAACCTCTTAAAGTGATAACAGGAAAGTGGTAGTTGAGTTCAGAAAGATAAATGTGCTGCAAATTGTTTGGTAGCCCTGCAAGCCTGTGTCGACAGCAGTGGTTCAGATCAGAGCAGTACTGTGCGGTTTTGAAGTGAGTCCCTGGATGGTCTCCACTTACCATGGGCTAACTCATTTTCCAGAGCTATTTTGGGACAGAAAAGTGTAGATTCTATAGAGGTGGAAATAAACAACAGCCTCTTCTACAAAAGCACTCTGGATGTCCCTTGGTGTGTTTTGCTTAGACCTCCAATATTTCCGTGTGCTGCCTCTGTCCACTGCAAGGACTTCCCATGTCAGAATAGATCTTCCCATCAGGAAGCTTCAGCATAGGAGGTAAGACTGTCTCTAATCCAGAGCATACTGTCCAAACTACATGGAATAGCAGTGTGAGGAGCTCAGCAGCCACTTTCATCTCTTCCTAAAATATTTGCTAACACAGATGTAGCATAATAGGCCAGCAAGACTTTACTATTGTCAATTCCTATTCCTTGGCTTAAACCCTGTTCTTTATGTAACACTGCAAACCAAATTAAAGTTCCAGAAATGTTTCTGGAACTGTTTACACAGAGCTGATGTTGTGAATCTACAATTATTTTTGCAGTTATCTTAATGTAGCTGTTACAGAATAATAACAGCCTTTAGTCATTGTTTTTCTGCCTGCTATGGCAAATAATGTGCTTGTCTAATGCAACAGAAACTGCAGTCAGTGGCAAAATCTTTAATATCTAATTTACTAGACCTTATTTTGCACTTTTTCATCTGAAATGCAGATTTATAAATTGTAGCAGTGCATGTAACATTTCAGTGAACGAAATCATTACCAACAGGATGTTTGGATGACAACTGTAATTTGGCTTGGGAGGGTTTTTTAGCTGGGACTAATTTGTCTTTGTGCGCCAGAAGATTTTTAAAAGCTAACAAGTTTTATGGGGTTTTTTTTTGGTTTTTTTTTTAATGTGAGGAGGGGTTTAATTTATATAGCAACACATAGTGGAACACTTGGCTCCCCTCACTCCTAAGAGTGAAGGCTCCCTGCTTCATTCTTAGGCTGCTTCACCTGAGGGTTGCCATTCCATTGATGCAGCCATAAATTCAAAATCAGGAGTTGGTTCTCAATCTTTGAGTTTGGTGTTTTCTGACGCTACAAACAATACCTGAAGGGAACCCACAAGAAAGATGGAGAGGAACTATTAACTCAAGGGGGAATAGTTTCAGCATGAAAGCAGATTTAGATCAGATATCAGGAAAAAATTCTATACTGTGGGAGTGGTGAGGTGCTGGGGGTGTTGCCCAAGGAGTTTGTGGCAGCCCAAGGCACAGGACAGAAATGTCCAAGGCCAGTCTGATGGGGCTCTGGGCAACCTGGGATAGAGGAAGGTGTTCCCTATTCATGGCAGGAGGAATGAGATGATCTTTAAATCCCTTTCAGCCCAAACCATTCTATGATTCCATTACTATATTCACATAAGGGATCGTGGGGGATGATTTTCATCTTCAACAGAAGCTCAGAATTAAAAGTGATCCAGGCCCACTTGACAGGTTTGTCACAAAGAAGGATGCATTTCAGGATGTTCGTTCACTGCTTTCAGAGCTTGCAATGCATTTCCTTTACTAAATTATTCCTTAATTGCAGTAATGAAAAAAGCCCACCTGTGAGCTGGATGGGATGAACACTGCCCTTGATACTGTTGCTCTCATTCTAGTCCTCCAGGAAAATTCATTCCTGTTTCCATAAAAATCCAGCAATAACTTTAAGTTAGTTTCTCCTCCTAAGCAGATGTCAGTGTCTTTCTGAGTGAATAATTGATTTTTGTTTTTGGTTTTTTCAGCACACTGATAATATACAAATTAAGAATCATATAAACAGTTCTTATTTTTTGCTGCCAAGCTAAAACAATGTTCTGTGATGCTTGAAACACTTAATTTGGTGCAATCATCATTTTTGGACATCTTGATCTTAATGTGCCTGGGGAACTGAGCAAGGTAGACCTGAGCTCCTTGATCCTGAATAGGGGAAAAGCCAGAGCAGATCTTTGCCATGACCTTAAATGGAAATGGTACTAAAGCGCTGCTTTTTGCTTTTAGGGATACCTGATCCAATCTGACTGTTCTTTCTCTCCTTTTAATGGATGTTTTGTCTCCATAAAAAGGACATTTCTGGATGTGTGTGTGCCCTGTGCATGAGCACACAAAATATATTTCTTCTCTTTGAGTGCAGGACTGCATCAATACTTAACCAGATTCCATCTGTTTTAGGGTCAGGAACAGCTCCTGTTTGTATGCCTGAACAAATCTAACACAAAAGTTTTGGTTTACTCAGGAAATTCCTAGACAGATATGCATAAATAATAAACAATGAAAACTTTCTTAACCCATCATCAGATTGTTCTTTTACAGAGATTTTGATTTTTTTATTTTTATTTTTTTTAGGAACAGAATAAAAAGACAGATCTCCCTCTTGTGGAATTCTGCTAATGGACCTTTTTTTATAGGCTCTACATTCATTAAGGAAAATATACAGACAAGGAAATATGCTTGTATATTTCTTTCACATTAAGAATATTTATTTAAATATTAAGTGAAACTGTTGCCCTGACAACTTGCTAAAGCAGCCACAGAGTCTGTGTTGTCCTGAATGCTCCTGCTAAAGTGGTTTCAGTGCTATTTGTTTGTCCAGTAGATTCTATTGAATCTTTCATTGAACTGGGTTCCCTTAAGGAAGTCAGTTGATAAAGTTCTGGTATCACAAATTCAAGGTTGGTGGGAACAATTATATTTCCTCCTTCAAGCTGTGGTTTTGTCTTTGTGACACCAGGACTCTGATACCTTAGCATCAGAATTACATGAAGTGGAGAGCAGGATTCAAGTCTCAGTATACTGAGTTTGAAGAAGTGTTTTAATATTGTAAATTTGCCCAAAAATTCTGCCTACCTCTCAGGCTGCCTATGAATTATGAAATGGAATTTGGGTTCCTACAGCTCCTGAGATATAGATATAGGTATCTCAGCCAAATAATAATCATATAATAAGAGCTGATAATGACTGGCAAACTATTTCATCTTTTTTATTACTTTGCCTTCACCATCAGTACTTTTGCTGCATCCCCAATCTGCTCTGCTGTGATTTACCTTGTTATTTTATTGCAAGCTCTCTCATGGAGCTCCCAGAATCCCTGAAATTGTTGTGCCAGTTATCTCATAACATTTGATAAGCTCTGCAGCCGACTCCCCAGGGTCAGAATTTGTCACTCAGGTTCTTGCTTTTGGGATTGGCAGTGCCCTTGGATGCTCCTTTAGCACCACAAAACCTTGGCCTAAGGACCCTTTGGTGCTTTCTCATCTGGTAATTACTCCATGAGAGAATAGGAATGCACAGGATTGTGCAGAAGTGAATAAGCAAAAATGAGCAAGTCTGCACACGGTATAAGCCACTGCAAAAGGATTCAGGGGGTACCCCTGTGTCAGGGAAGGGCTGCCGTGCCCCACCTCTTCTCTTTGGCCACTCCAGACAGAAATTTAAGAGCTTGCTTAATTGAGGAATGCCAGTGAGATAAAAGCCTTAAAGAGGAATATATATCTTATGCTTTTTGTGTCCCTGTTTCCTTCATGACTGGGGAGCTCAGTGTCATGTAGAAAGGATGTACGGATATGCAAGGAATCACTGTCTGTCTGATACCAAATCACACTCCACCTCCTGCATTGTGCCTTTTGAAAAAAATCCCTGGAATTACTCTTTAGGAAGTGCTGCAAAAGCTCATTTCAGGTCAATGAAAGCAGTCATAGTACTGTCAGAGTTGCCAAATCCAACCCAGGACATTTATTTTCTGGCTCCCTTTTGCTTACCGTTTGCCAATTATAAACGCGTTTTTCCCCTTAATTATTGAAAAGTGCAAACGCTTTTATGCTCTCCTGATTTATATATATTTTTAAATTAAATTTTGAAGGAGTGTGGTGCTTATGATGAGAGTTAAACATATTTCATATCTTAATAAGCCTATTTTTATATTATGCTGCTTGAACTACAATCATGCTAAGGAATGGAGTGAGGGGAATAAAATTAATGGGTTACTCTTGAAGTAGAAAAAATTATTCATTTTTGATAAAAGATCTTTTTGATAATTTACTCTTGACTTCACTACTTGATTTATCTCATCTTCTCACATTAATTTGTTTTTAATTTTTTTCCGTTATGAGGTTTTTTAGCTCCAGTAACAGCTCTGAGATGGTTGGATTGATGGACTGCAAAATTTAACATTTTTGAACTAAAAAAGAAAAGAGCTTAAACACTTGAGCTAACAAGCAATATAACTTTCATGTAATAAACTAGAAATTCAGCTTTCCAGTGCCTTGATTTAAGATGCTGAAATTTGATTATTTAGTTCTCTTACTCCATCTAGAGTAGACATGAACTAAAGCTGCTTGGCGTCTTCCTTGTTGTGTCATTTTTTCCTCAAATGTTCCCAGTACATCTCCCTAAATCCTCATGAAGATGTTAGCCTGTGTAACATTATCAGTGTTGTTAGATCTCAACATTCTCATGTGTTTTTATCTCATTTGCAGCCTGTTGATGCGCTCTCAGAATGAACTAGGCTGAATTTAGTCAGGATTGGTCAGAATTTAGCAGTCCTTGTAGGGCAGCTATGTTATTCAATAGAAATTACAGATATTGCTTTCATTACTGCAAATACAGAGAGAATAGAGTGAAAGGAAAACCAAAGAGGCAAATGAAATGAGAAAAAGGTAGAGTGATTGGAAACATTTATGTTAACCAGGACAACAAGAGTTTTGATGAAGTTATGAACTGTACTTAGGACTGTGGGTGAATCAGAAGAAGAAAAGGAGAAAAACACTTCCTGAATTAGTTGACTGAAGGTGACAGATCATTAATTGAACCTACCTAAATCAAATGGTAAAAATCTTCTATCATATCCTTTGTCAAAATTTAAAAAACAACAACAAAAAATTCCCAAAATACCACAAAAAACACCAAAAAACAAACTGACAAAAAACCACCCCAATCTCCCTTTGACCTGAAAAACCAACCAAAAAAATAAAAGAAAAAAATACAAATCCAAAAACCAACCAAAAAAAAAAAAAAAACCCTAAAAAAATTAAAATAAGAAAAAAACCCAAAACTAAAATACCAAACCTAAAACCAAAGCACCTGAAGACAGGGAGGAGAGTTAAATTAACTTTGGCAGCTCAGCTGGAGTTATTGAAAGAGGGAAAATCATAGCTCTGTACCCTGGAGAGCTTCCTGCTCCTTTCCCCCACTGCCTGTTTTGTTCTTCCTTCTGTTGTTTTCATCCCCCTTGTTCCCTGACTGTGTCCCAAAACAACACGAGGTGATTCCCAAAGAGCAGCTGAGAGGCATCAGAGCACCTGGCCGGGCACAAACTGCCCAGACTGGCCAGGTGATGGTCTGGACCAGATGGTTGCAAGGAGCAGTTTTAGCTGAGATGCACAGTCTGTGCCTTCATGGATGATGGATCACATTTGATCCAGTTATATATAAAAATAAGCATTTTCCCCCTTTACTAATCTCCTGTGTTTGTCTGTGTTGGCAGCAACACAGCACAAATCAATTGAGATTCAATAGGAACACTGGTTCTTTCTTCTTCACCAAGAAATATTACTTGATGTACAACAGTACTGAATATCCCCTCTCTAGAAACATAAATCTGATAGTTTTTAGTAAATTTATCTTGTGCAAGCATTGACTATAAAAGTCACATTGTCCTACTATAATTTTATTTTTTAGTGTATTCTACTTCTTTCTCACTTGTTATCTTTGAACCAATAAGTTATCAAACTGTGTATCAAAAGCTGTAATATTTAAAAGATCCTTATTTTCATCAACTTACAAGTTCTTGGTCCGCAGTTCACATATATGGCATATCCATCTTTAACATTTTCTTCTTTGAGCACCATAGATGGTGAATTTGATTTTTTGAATGGCTAATATTTAACATAAAGCCCAACTTAAGTTCTTTTGAAGAAACTGATATATTAACTCTGTGGTGTTTACATACAAATATTTTTTAAAGCTTTGCTACTCAAACAGAGTGATTTTTGTTGCTATTTAGTAATTATCCCTAATTTGTACGACTTTCATTCTTATTTAAGGTTGTCTAAGAAAGTATAACTTTTTACCCTCCCCAGGTGCTTGCAGCCCTCAAATGTTCCATATTCCATTAACACACACACTTTCTTTTCCACACTTTACCTTTTAGTCAATTATTGGCCACATACACATTTGCAGTGATTTTTTGTCCTTCATTGTTAATTAATAACTGAGCAATCACCAATGATATTCCAATTTTCTGAGCTAGTTAGTGCATTGGAGTTATGTATGACATTTAAAGCACCTGCCCTAGATTCTAGGCTCTTCTAGTATATGCTGTGGTTAGAATAATGAATACAAATGTGAAGGAGGGAAAAAAAAAAAAGCAGCCTGTTCCATATCATAGCTTTTTCAGTCTTGGTTTTTGCCTTTTAAGTATTTTTTCCACTTCCATGAAGGAGAGAGATGAGCTTTGCAGCTTACTCTGGAAGGTCAATGGCCCGAGGCTGCTCTGAGGAATGAAGGGAATGAGCCCAGCTCTGTCTGTGCCTGCCTGCATGGCAAGCCCTGCTCACTGCTGCTCCTGTGCCTCTGGCCACAGCTGGAGCTCAGAGGGGTTTTCAGATCACAGCAAATGTCTTAGGTAGGGTAACTTTCCCTGCAAACCTCCAGCCAGTCTGTGCATCTCCTGGAAGAGTGGTAGTGGTTTCATACAAAGCAAAAAGAAGGGAAAAAAGGGGGTGGGGGAGAAAGAAAAAAAAATCCTCTAAAAAAAATCCTTTTGCATTATTTTCATAATTCAAGTTAATGAGTTGCATTTTTCAAATTCAGCTGAACATTAAGTGTGTAACATCACCAGAGACAATCCTTGCCACAGAATCAGCACACATCTTCTGTCTGGCCCAAATCCCTGCTGAATTTTTGCTCCCACTTCCATGGATATCTCTGCCTGAAAACAGGGGTTTGTAGTTGTCTATAACAGTGTAGTAGACAGGACAGACAGGTGAAGATTGACTCTATGTGGCTGTTCTTTTTCAGTGAGTTTTGCCAAATGGTCAGATTTTAAATAACCCTTCAGAAGAAATGTAGGTGTAGGCAGATATCAGCTCCCCTGGCTCAGGTGCTGGGTTTTGCCTGCTTGGACAGAATCTTTTGTCAGCTCTCTAGGAGCTGCCCCTGTGCTGCTGGCAGGAGCACAGAAGGGTCTGGTTCCACCTGCAAAAATCTCTAAACTCAATCTGCATTGAGCTGGAGCTTTGCAGATCTTTCACAACCTTTCCAACCTCGTGCAGTCTATTATGTCCACTCACTTAGTGAAATCTATCCTAATCAATGAAAGGGCCTCTGAACTTCTTGGGAACAGGTTTGGGCCGCCTCGCTTGGCTTCCTGCAAATCTCCATAGGCTCCTGATGGAGACAAGCAGACCCATTGCTCCTTAAACTGCCAGGGAAGGAATCCACACATTATTAGGCACAGACAATAGTGGTAGATCAGCAAGCAGGAGCACCTTGTCACTTGAACTGAAGAGATATCAAGAATTATCTGGCTTTGCATAGATTGACTTTGTTTTCTGCTTCATTTTCCAGGTAAGGCTGTCACTTCACCCAATTCCCACATATAAGGAGTACAGAATAACAAAAATGTCCTATTCATATGCCTTTTTTTTTTTTTTATAAAAATTATTGTATACCCAGACTTAATGAAAGAGAAGAATGCATTTCAAAATATTTTTTTTCTTTTCTCACAATTTTAGACAACCAAAGCAATTACTGAAAATTTTCCAGTTGTACAGTGTGTTAGTGAGAGCTGTATTTGACCCTAACGTCAGAAGTCTTTTGGAAAAGAGTGAAATGGTAAACAACAAGAGAAAAGTCTCCAATATCAGGTGTGCCAAAAGGGTATGAACTGGCTGGATTTAGATCTTACAGTTTTGAGTTTTGAAATGTTGAATTTTACAAAGGTTTAATTTTGAATTATATACATATTAAATTTTACGAATGTTTGCCTCATGCATTTTTAATGATCACATGCAGAGTGCTTAACCTTAATAGATGTCCTGGCTTTAAACCAAGTCACATGTAAGAAATGCCCTATAAATTTATAAATGAAGTGAACATGTGTGTGTTGGTTGTACAGTGGCAGACTCAATCTTGCCCAGTGAAATCTACAGACAGAAAATGTAACGTTCCAACCCCCAGTTCAGCTACAGCAATTTTTTAGAAACACAGAAGTAGTGACATCTGTTTTCAGAATGGAAATATTTGCATTGTAAAGATTGCAGCAATTTGTTAAAGCATTAGAATAATCTCTGTCTCTTTTTTTTTTTTCTTAATCTTCTTATTCTCTTAATATTGCTCATTTTGTGGTTTTATACAGTTTTACTTTGGGGGAGAATTATTTAAAAATATATTTCTGAAGGTTTGTGTTGGTTTTTTGGGTTTTTGTTTTTTTGTTTTTTTTTTTCCTATATGTTTACAGGGTTCCTTCTTTGCTTTATAAGAGGCAGTGGTGGCTAGAGTTTCTTTGTACCTAATTACTGTGGGGAAAAGTGTCGTCTGAAAAATCGGGATGGTGTTTGTTTCCTGTGTGATCATCTGCTCCTGCTGTTTAGGCTTCACCTGGATACCTAATCCTTTTAGAAGTGCAGAAGATTATGAAGCTACAGACAAGAGATTATGGCTCCAGGTGAGGGATAAGCAGCTGATCAAGTGAATGAAGGAGAAAAAGAGATTGTTTCAAGGCAAATATTCCCTACTAATTAGGGCTAGGGAGAAGAATTGAGAAGAAATGTGATTAGTAGTCTCTCTGTCTGTCTCAATAGGATGTATTTTTTTCCCAAGGAGTATGCCTTAAAATTTTCATAAGGAATTTAATCAATTCTTCAGGAGACCAGAATTACCTGTACACCAGCACCACACTCTTGTGTCAGCTTTGTGAGTATCTTTTCTGTCATTATTGATATGTGTTTGCTTTAAGCCTCCTTTGTAGCAGAATTTCCCAAGGACAAGAGCCAAGCATCAGGAGGAAGGATCTGTCAAGGGTGAGTGGCCAATGATTTCCATGACTTTGCTTGCAGAAATACACATCACCTCTTCATTCTGCAGCATATGTCTGGATTTTATTTATCTTGGCAAACACTGAGTGGAATAACAACACAGCAAGTCTTCCTCACTGCAGGATCACTCTCATCAATTTATGAAGATATGGGAGCCCAGAGTAGCAGCCAGTGCAGTCAGGTCTTTAGAATGTTTAGCACTTTCTCCCTGGTGTACTCTGTGCTCTGATTTGTCCACAGAAAACCTTTCACGTCTTGTGTAAAACAAAGAGCAAACTAAAACACTGATTAGCTAAATAATACTAGAACTACTCTTTTCCTCACATCCTATCCCTGAGAGGAACACATCAGAACAGAGGCAGTTTTCTGCTGGTTTTACCAGGGACCTCTGGGTTCTGCTGCAATCCAAATATTTGGATTTTTTCTCAAGCATTTAGTCATGGCTTCCCTTCCCTTTATCTTTTCAGGAAGTCATGACCACAGTTGGAAATCAGTTGTTTTTGCTGAAATTAATACAATTTGCAAATAGAAGCAAACTGGAAAATGCAGGCTTAATTTCATGTTAGCCTAAGTTGGTGTTTGAACTTCTGCAAAGCAGTCACAAGGTATTTTGTTCCCATGTGCAGGTTTTGTTTCTTCAGCTCTCAGAAAACTGCAACAGAAATGGGAAATACTTATCTCCACTTCAATGCAAATGCTAAACTGAGGGTGGCATGGTTTGTCCAGTCTCCTAATGACTAACTGGTATAGGGAAGAAAACAGAGCTGTCCTGTTCTGATCCCAAACCCTGCTCCAGGCAACATTATTGGGACCAGAAGATTGTTTCTCTATGCTTTTCATATTCCTTGAAAAGAAAAAAGATCCCTGGAATACCAGCAAAGCCTGGCTCAAAGACAGCATGTGAGTTAAGTACAAAGAATGATTTATTGTGTGAACTGTGTTTTCGACTCAGAAAACCTCACAAATTGTTTCCCAATGTCTATGTGCAAGACTCAATTAAATGCAGGTAATTAAAAGATCTTTCACAGAACTGACAAAGCAACTTCCCTACCTGTGGAGACATTCCTTCTGAAAAGAAATTACCAGCTCCCAAACATGCTTGGGATTAAAACAGAAAGTTTCTAAGCATTTTCATGTCTTTAAAAAGGACACTCTTAATATACTTGTGTCAGGTGTGTTATTTTGCAATCATTTTATTTAAATGAAGAAGAAAATTCTGACATTTTCCACAGAAAATAACAGAGGCCAGAGAGAAGAAATGCAAAATATTGTTTGGGTTTAGGGATGATTTAAGGTTTCGCCACCTAGCACAGCTCTCTGAATAAGTGCACTAAGGTGAACTCAACATACAATAGACAACATGATAGCAGAGAAAATAATTTGCAATTAAATTAGGTGGCCCATGCAGTTTGATATATTCATCCTTGAAAAAAATATGTGGATGCTAACACTCGAGTCAGAATTTAAATCTGACAGTTGTGCTATTAATAATCAAATTCATTAAGAAAGGTATCTGCAGTATATCTAATTAATTGACTGTTGCACAATACTAGTCTTTTCCTTTTGAAGTTTTTGAAGTCAGCCAGTATTTATAGCAAAAAAAAGTGCTGCTAGGGACTTTTAAGCTGTAATTAATAATTGTTATGTCCCATCATTTAAAAGGCTTGTCCCATCAATATGTTTCGTCTATTTATGGCTTATGAGTCTGGTAATAATTAAAAGGAAGATGGTGGAAAGTAAATTAAATTCTACATTATAGAGATATTAATAGAGAAAAAAATACACATTGTACAATTAACAACAAAGGAGTCAAGTGTTCCTTTAAAAAAATAAGAGCTGTGCTTCTACTGGAATATGTGAAAGACATAAAATATGGAGTTTTAAATCAAAATTGAACCAGGTTGCAGGTTAAAAGAATAGTTTCCAGGTGCTGTACAGGGGGAAAGGCAAAGGAGTGAGGAAGTGATGTTTTCAAGGTCAGGGCTGATGGCAGTGCTGCAAATGCATGACTGAAATCAGGTACTTTGAACAAAAAAAAAAAAAAAAATCTGTGTTTTGCTCTCTCTCATCCACTGATGCTGACTTCTGGTCCTTCCCTTGTTAAGCACATGTGAGCCCAGCTGCTTCTCTAAACTTTACATCTGGTCAAAAAGTAAATATTTGAGAAGAGCACCTTTCCTGAGATAACTTCAGAACAATCAGTTAAGCTGCACTGATGTCTTTTCCCACCAGCTCTAACTTGGGCCCCAAAGCTGTGCATTGAAAGATATTTTTCCTGCTCTGATGGCCTTCCTCCATGCCTGGGTGCTCCTGTTCAGCTGTACCTCAGCTTGCAGATGGACAGTCCTTCCTTTATTGTTTTTGTATTAAAAAATGCTCTCCAGTTATTTTAATCTAAATTATCTTTATGCTGTTACTGTTGGGAGAAAACCAGCTTGTTTCAGAGGGTGGAAAATGCTTCACTGCTCCTGTGTGGTAGCTTCTTCTGGTGAGATGGTGTTTCCTCGGTGATACAGAACAGTTGTTTGATAATTTTCTTTTATCTTTGTCCTCCTAAACCTTATCTTATGTGAGTACTGATATTCTAGATGCTAATCTTTCTTCACAAGCTTCTTAATGTTAATTTCTTTTGCTGTACCATTGGAGCTGTCCATTCCCCCAGGCAGAGACGAGAAAAGAGCCAACCCAAAGGTCTTTGAGAGAGTTTTCAAGGTTCACCTTACACTGCCCTTCTGGGTGCCAGAGTACCTGCCCATGAAAGATGAACTACCAGCTGAGCCATTTTGTTCCCCACAGTATTTTTTTGCTGTAAAGTTTGAATATTTCTCAATATTTCATTTAATTTCTCTCTAACCTTGGGGAAGCATCAATGAGGTTTCAGCACCCTTTGACAAGCAGCCTGAGAAAACAGCACCCAGTCCATTTGCTGGTTTTTCCATTATTTTGCCCACTTCAGAGCATGACAAGGGGTCCACCATCTTCTGGCAAAGATTTAAATAGAAACATTTATCTCCACACTGTTTTTCACTCCATCCCCTGGGTTTCTACATGGGCATGGATAGCTTGCATAGTTTGGCTGAGAAAGTTACTGCCCTCAGCTGCAGAGTGTAAATCAGCAACTACTTCCATTTAAACTGGAGTTCTGCACTGTAAACTATGTGGCTCAAGGTCTGCTTGCTGATCAGCTGAAACACCCTCTCTGCAGTGGCAGTGCGAAAAAAATTAACTGTGAACTGTCTGAAAATAAAACGTCTTGTTTGTAATTAAAGCCCCCTTTTTATATTCTTTGCCGAGTAAATCTAGATGACTTTTCTCTCCTTAGTGACACATTCATTACAGAATTACTGTGGTGATTTGAGGAGCAGCAGCTGAGATTATTATGAGTTCTTCTGGAATTGGTGGGACACAGGCAGAATAAAGCATGAGTTTTCAGTCCAGCAGCATTTAGTGTCTGGAGGAGGCAGATTGATGCTTCTTGCTGTTGCTGGCTGTCTCATTCTGTATGTGTCTGGCACCTTAGGGCAATTGCTTTGGATTAGAGATGGCACTGAGCACGCAAAGGAAAAATGGCACTTTGTGTACGGTGAGAGAGCTCCTCACAACAGCCCTTTGAACCAGCTCATTTGTTCTAGTCGCTGGCTGGGAGTCCTGGGACTTTATCTGGTACATGCAGGCATGAAAAAGGAGGAAAAAAAATAAAAGAAAGAGCCTACTTCTGCTCAAGGTTGTGCAGGTTTGGTCTGTGGGCCAGTTTTTCAATGTGTGAGTTGTGTTAGGAACATTTGTTTATCCAGGCAGGTATCTGTTCACCTGTGTGCTCCTTCTGCTAATCAGGAATAATGGGCACTCTCTGCCAGAGCCCAGACACACAACTGCACAATTGTTTTATTCTTCTGAAGTGGGCTTTGTTTTTGTTTTGTTTCTCCAAGTGGCCTACTGCACACTGAGTAGCTTAAGCTGCCATTATCTGTGACTAGCAGCAGTTATTTAGATAAATGAAATCATTGTATTTGCCTTATTGGCAGCGTGGTGGGTGGAAAATCTAATGGCCTCGTTTGCTGGAGCATTTTGGCATTCACTTTTAGCTTCATGGGGCCTCTATCATCCATTGGCTTTACTAGTTAATGCTCTCAATATTTACTCTGGTTCTTAAATAACTGTTTTACATAAGAATGTAAGATAAAGCCAACAGGAGCATTCTAATGTTCTCATTATGTTATTATTTAGTTGAACAAAAAACAACCTGATGGCTGAATTCTGCACCTTGAAACTTTGTAGTTAATTAACAAAATCCCCTCAGCTGGTGGTTTGGGCTGATGGCAAAAAAAGTTGTGATGGATTGTTAAAGGGTGAGAAGGATGGTTTGTTCCTACAGAAGAGACAAAAATTACCTACATGTGGTGCACTTAATTTTCTTTCTTGAATAAATAGCAGAGGACGCAACTATGATTATCCATTTTCCTATACAGGTGAACATTTTAACACTAAGAAGGAAGTTTTTTTCTTAAAGGAATATTCAGACATGTTTCTCTTCTATATTGTCAAAACAACTCAGATTTAAGAGTTTCCTATGTGACTTTACCACCACTAATAATGAAATAGAAAACGTTACATGAAATGTGGATGTTGTTCATTTTGTAGATAAAAAATACCTTTCCCATCTTTTGAATTCCTCTCCTCTTTGTGCTGTGTCTACCTGAAGATGTTTGTATGAATCTATAACCTCTTCCTTGCAATCCTCTTTGTTACAGCTGTGGTCACTTGTAAGCCTGTCAGGAAGGACTGGATAAGAGGTAAGCACTAAGTTAGTCTGATATTCCCCCAAAAGTTAGGTCTGATATTCCCCAGACTGTTACAGGGGAAAAAGATAATTGATGGTTAATATGCATTTTCAAGGATTTTTCCATTTTAGGGACATATTTATAAAATCTTTCTTAGTGACGTCTTTGCTTTTGAAATATTCATATTTCACTGCTGCAGAAGACTCTGTTTTGGCCTGTGTTTCATTAGCCTTTCTCATGTCAATTTTCCACAGCTCCTTCAGCCAGATCCCTTTTGGTTTGCTGTGTTCCATGGTTGGCCTCAGATCAGGAATTTTGTTTTGGAGAGTGAAGACAATTTAGTTAGCTTTGGATTTCTCCATACATTTTGAATCAGGAGAGCTGTAAATATGCAATTTAATGGATGATGCAATAATTGGATTTTAGATCTTTAGAAGAAGCAAGGCGGATTTGAAGCTAGAATATTTTGCAGGTTTGCATTCTGAAGACATTTGATTTTTACTTGTTCTCTGTAATTAATGGAAATCTGGTGTCATTTTTCATATTGTGGGATGGATCAGCAAATGGGCTGGAGAAGTATTTCTCTCACTGGATTTTTAGGCCTCTAGTCTATCTTAGACCTCTAAATTCAGCTGAGACCAGGCACACTCTGAATAAACCCCCACTTTTGTGCTGCTATAAAAGTCCATTTGACCAGCTGTCACATACCCTGTACATTATAGATGTATCTTTGGTAGGCAGGCAGATAAATCCTGAACTGTCTTCAGGGAAGTGAAGCACTGAAACTTCCTTTGCCTTGCTTTGTCAATGGTCATGGAGAGAAAACTTTGAATTTTAAATTTTTATTTTCTTAACTCTTCAGGGAACACCAATGGCACATATATATATATATCTATATATATATGTATGCAAGTGTATGTGTGGTATATATATAAAAATACATATATAGCAGAAGTGTGGATCTAGATTGTTTCTAAGCAAGAATTTGAGTTAGGAAGAAATTTTTTTGGTTACTTTAAATATGATTACTGTGAAAAAACCAGTCCATTTTTGCAGTCAACCTGCACATTCTGGTTTTGCTGGATATATATGGATTTGTGGTTGTGTCTTCTGAGTCCTGATTGGTTTGAAAGTTTGATCATGTGAAATGGGTCACAATTTTCAGAAATCAGCTAGGAAATAATCAGGAAATGAAAAGCGTATACCTGATTTTACCTTTGATTAGCTATTTTACTGTTGTGTAGGCAGAGGCAAGAAGCTCCCTGCAATAACCTAGGATAGCAGACAGAATCAGGTACTTTCAATATTATTAAGTCCCTTGGTACTAATCCTTTAAGCACCCTCCAGCAGATTGGGAAGTTGATCTAACCTTTGCTGTCAGTACCTATCAACCAACCTTGCACTCAGTAAATGAATGAGCTGAGCAGGGACAGTGTTGTAAACTCACTGTTTATTTGATGTTCTTTCAGCAAGTGGTGTCTCATTTCAAATTCACAGTTGGATGTTGTTGTTGTAGAATCTGTTTTTAAGTATGTTTTGGGTGCTTTTTGTGGCTTTTTGTCTTTTTTTTTTTTTTTTTTAATTCCACAGTCTTTCCTTTTCAAAAGGAAAAAAACACCTTCAAAATTGTGTGGTTTCTTTCACTGTTTCAAAAGTTGTTAAAGCTTTTTATTTCAAACCAAGTGCTTGAACTTTCTGAATGACTTGGAGTTGCCAGTACTAAAGGAAATCTGTATCTCTGTTGTTAAAATTTAAAGACTCTTGCGTCATAATCCAATAAATTATTTTGTACCCTACCTAAGCTGCTCTAAAATTGGAGGACAGAAAGAACTGAAATACATCAATGAGAGTTTTGGTAATTGTCCTTGACCTTTTCTGCACAGCCAAAACAAGTGCTCTTTAACCTTTCTGTGATAGAAGAGGCTGCTGCCTTTTTTCACACCCCAGAGTGTGTGCTAGAGGTTATCAGGAGTTTTGTAGCTCCTCCAACTCTGATGATCTTTTGAGACATGTACTGTAAAACAATAAGCCAGGTAAAATGAGACACAAGCACAGGAGTGCAGAGCACAGAATAACTGTCTTGATGCCGGAAGGGCTGTGAATACATACCTATATTATTTTAGTGGAGTACTCAAGGTGGCTAGAACTCTTTTTTTGTTTAGTGTGGCCAAGATTTCTATCTTCATGAACAAGTATTTATTTCTCCAGGCTTGGTTTAGCTTCCATCACATGATAAAGGTATCTGGAGGAAGAGTAAGCACGGAGAAGGTTCCCCAGACCTGATACGTATCCCTGTATTATGATGTGAAGGTCAAAGTCTTAATTGATTCTTCACCTGAGGAAGCAGACCCTTGCTTGTCCTTTCCCATGAAAGTCTCCTAATTGTGAAGCTGGAGGCTAGATTGGCCAGCCTTTGAATAAAAAAAGTGAAGGATTGTCTCCTCAGCCCCGTGATAAGGGCACTCCCCGGGCAAAGAGAGGACTGAAGATTGATCCATGCTTCCCATAGCAAGTGCAAAACCCAGAGCAATCCTAATTACTGCACTGCTATGACACATTTATCATCACTCTTCCCTATCCACCATCTCTGCTGAGTGTTTCACATGACAAGAAGCAAGCTGAGAATGCCAGCCCTGTCACTGCATGCCTGGTCTAGAGAGGGACAAAGGCATGGTGATGCTTATTTATTTTGTCCATGAATGAAATGCTCTGCTCCTTGGTTGTTATGAAAAGAAAAAAATAGCAGCACAACTTCCACTTCTATTTCTAGTGGTTTTTTAAAAGGAAAGTGTAAGTTGCCTGCCTGTGTTAAACAGGTTCCCAAGTCCTGCAGGGCTGCAGATCCTGACTGAATAAAAACAGCTAACACAGATCACACAGAGACGCCTGAGAAAGATGAAATTTTAAGCACTTCTCTCTTCCATTTTTCCTTCTAGCTAGTTTAGATGATCTTTGAATTATATAGGAACTCAGAGCTTAAAATAGGGCTTCTGTAAATTTTGTGGAGGAATGTGGGTGTCGAAAAGCCAAGCATCACCATGTTTTAGTCCTGTGTAGTGTTGGACTGTTGTGACAATGCTGGCATTCTCAGCTTGCTTTTCTGTCTTGTGAATTATTTTAGTAGAGCCAGTGGATAAGAATGAGTAATTATGGAGGTGTCATAGCAGCACCATAATTAGGATTGCATTGAGCTTTGCAGTTAAATTTTACACCTAATGCTCCCCTGCTGTCCCCCATCAGTGCACCACATTTGAAGTACAGCTACAATTAAACCATCATAAAACAGAGTACACAACTAGACAAAATGATTAAAAGGAACCTGAATCCATGTGTTCTTAGTCTGGAATGACTTTCTTATGACATTGAGTGTTCTTGCTGTAGGTTGTGGATTTCTAAGCACTTCAGTTTGGTAATTTCTCACTCTGCCCCTCTATTAATATTATAGTATGTCACCTTGGGCCCTATTATTTGTCCAATTGCAACATCCACTATGACAGAATAGAACTATAAATATTCTTGGCTCTGTTTATGCTTGAATAGTTCAACATGCCTCAGATGCCTAGGCACAGTTTGTGAGCACAGCTATATAATAATCCATAGGATATAAAGCCAGTTTTCCCTTTGAAATATACATTGGGGTTTGTTTTCTTTAGCTTGGATATTCACATCAGTGTTGTTTTCCAGGAAGCAGGCAGAACATGAATGGAAAAGTCTCACTGTGCTGTTGAAGCCCAGAACACCTGCAAAAAACTGCTGGAGTTTGAAATAACCCCGGGGTATTTTTGGCTTGTTCTTCTTTTATACAGCATTTGTTAGTTTCTTTTTTCCTGTGGTATTCTGCATATGGCATGAGGTAGCATCCATCTGGTAGAATACAGACAAGAGGGAATACATGGCTTCATTTGGGGGTTTAAAAACTAAATGAAACACCTATGTACTTACTGAATCAATCATTACTTACAAACTAAGTAATGATTCAGGTGTAGGAGTTGGGTTTTCAAGTCTGCTTCAAACATCTACATTCTTTAGCAAAGCATGTAGGGTTGGAGGCGTGCCCCAGATTATTATCAGGTAGCTCTGTGTGGGTCAGGAACTCATAAATCCCTTTTTTTGGGTGCTGAATTGGCACAGAAGAGTCCCAGTCCATACATGTGTGTTTATGTGTTGTGTGTGCACTGATGTTGGAGATTGCCACCCTGTTTGATGGCAGTGACAGTGAGAATCTCTCTGACTTGCCCTTTTCCAGACACATTGCCTCACTGCTGGCATCTCCTTCTTCAAAGTTATTGGGCTCCATGGAGCAGTAACAGAGAGCCTGAGTTCTACAGGAATTTGTGTTTGCTCATCTAATGAGACTGACATTTGTGGGCCCACTACAAATTAATGCAGCATTCTGATGTGAGGCTAAGCAGGGGTCCTAGCAGCAGGTTTTCCTTTTGTTTACAAGTTGTTCTGCTTGTAAAACCATTCAGAGAATCCCTACCGGAGAAACTTATTCAAACTCAGTGAAGTTCTCATTTATAAAGACCTTACTTCAGGAGGAAGATGGGTTTCTATAATCTTTGCAGGCATGTGTCCTGTTCCAGAAAATATTTAATTGCTTGCAAATACTGTTGCTTTTCTTTTCTCCAAAGCCTGCAATGCACTTCAGACAGAGAAATATATTTTACTCTAGGAACTTTCGCAATGAACGAAATGTTATTTATTCTATTTTTGTTACACTTTGCACTACAAAAGCATGAATATCTTTTAATAACTCATTAAACTGACAGTCATTACAGTGGATTAATTTAAAAACATTAGTGAAAACACTGTAAACTGCACCGAGGCCAAAATGTGTGCAATCACCAAAGTTTGCTAAAGAATGCCATCTAGAGGGCTTTGACAGTGCAGAAAGAACACTTCAGTGTTTTCAGGGAAGATCACTGTAGTGTCTCTGTAGGTATTTTGTCTTAGCTTTATATAATCTTAGTCAAAATTCAGCTTTCTGCATGAAGCCATGGGCAAGCGAGTATGCATGTTTTGACTGGTGACAGGGAATAAGCTGAGGTTAGTTTCATCATTTTTCTGATTTGAAAAAAGCAATTTAAAACAGAGTGCAGTTTGCAGGTTAGAGTTTTTATCTCCTGTGTATGCAGCAAGACTTTCAGTTTTCATTCGCTTCATCTTTTTGATGTAGAACATAAAAAAGACTTTTCAAATGGTGCTGCATAATAAATATTTGCATCATCCTTACAGTAGAGAATAATAGTTAAATGTCCTCTTGTGAATATAGGTGAGTGAAAATGTTGAAAACATGAGGAATAATTTTTCTTTCTACTGCTGCCTGTGTCTTAACAGGCAGTGAAACAAAGCTTTATTATTCTAAAAGCAAAGAAATTTTGCTTGGGAAAAAAATAAAAAAACACAAGAAAAAAAAAGAAGTAGCAATTATAGTGTCCATGAGGTTCATTCAGTAGAATGGAATTCTGTAGCAATCCTACAAGGTAACAAAAAACATATTCACATCCTTTTTTTTCTTTTTTGTCTTTTCCATCAATTGTTCATCATTTAAATAGGTGGGTTTCTTGTCAGGATGGCACTTGGCATTTCAGGTATGTAACAGGGCTGTAGTCACATCACTCCCTTAGAACCTGGGAAAATGGGCTTTGGAATGCATTTTGCATGAGTAGATACAGCAGGAGTGCCAAGTAAACATTAATTTTTGAATTTGAATTGAGTAATGTTGGTGATCCAGGGCTTCCTTATTAAAAAGATGATCCTGAACCTCTTGGTAAGATGGGGAAAATTAGTAGCATAGTATGTATCCTACTCTGTCTTCCACAAATACCTGCTGGGTTACCTTTCAGATTGCAGTTTTCTCATCTTAATATTCTGAGCAAGACTTGACTTTATACCCTGTAGCTCCTGGGGGTTCATTTCTGAGGGCAGAAGGAGGAGAGAGACTGGGAAATGGAAGCAAGTGGCCTCTGGTCTTATTTTGAATGGGCTGAGAACTTCAAATGGCACAAGAGTGTGTGTGTGTCAATTTCCTTTTTATGTTTAAAAGACAGGAAGGTACCAATTTGGTCCACTTTCAACTTTATTTTTAGGGTAAAATGAAAGTAAGTAGTCCCAGCAGGAACCTCCCCATGTGAATACAGGGAGGTTATGTAGGGACATGTACAGAAATCTGTCTTGGGCAAATCTGAGCTTTGATTTAAGTTTTAGATGTGCCTAATTGTGAACTGGTTTTACCTTTTCCTGAGGGAAAAAAAATGGAGTGAAGATTGCCCATGGAAGGATTTTCTTCATTTCCTCTTTTCTTTCTCACTTTGGATTCACTGTAAATGATGTAGTTGAGTGCACCCATTATGGAGAAAGGACCAAATATTACATTCTGATAATAAATGTACAGTCAAGTCTGTAATGGAAATCCTTGCTGATATAAAGGAAGATTTCTCAGTGTGTCTTTGTAGAGGGAAAAAAAAAAAAAAGAAAAAGCATTTCCACTTTCTGGAGACTCAGGCAGAAGGGAATAAATTGTGCTGGTTATTTAAGTCCAGATTTTTGTCAGGAGAAAAATCAGTCTGAGACAGTAAAGAATAAGGCAGAGAGAAGCTCAGGTCTCCAGCAGGCTCTGTGCTTTCACAGCATGGAAATTGGATTTGGTCCCTCCCAGCCAGAGAAAGAAGCCAGGCTGTTTTGTTTGTATTTTAATGCAGCATAAGATTAGATGAGATTCCATGTGTGCCCAGGCTTTCTTTTTTTATGGATGATTCTTTAATATTTCCCTTCAATTATTACCTCAGCAGATCAGTATTGCAAAAGCTGCTGGTCAGAGGCTCCTGAAAGCAGCTGGCACAGAGGTAATTTCAGAGAGACAGGGAGTGATGTTCAGCCTTGGGTGGAATTGTGCTTGTGGATGTGCACATAAAGAGCCTGGCAAGGAGCAGAGCTGCTATCAGCTCCACAACCTAGATAGCAATATTAACAAGTAATTAAAACTTGATTCCCTCCTCCATCTTCCCCTGCCCTGTTCCTCACCTACCTTTAAAAATAACCTAAAAAACTGGTTATGAATATTAACCTTTCTGCTGCTACAGAGAAACACAACATGTGGTGGTGGATTAATAATTAAAATCAGGAAACTAAGAGCACAAGCACTCGAGGCAGTCAGCAGCAATAATGTTATTGAAACAGCCAATTTAAGAGTCAGAATTTCTCAAATAATTTAAATGTTAACTTTTAAGATGACGTATAAAAGATCAAACAACATATAAATCATCAGCAACTACACCAACTTTTTGCATAATTGGAAGTTTCTAATTGTCTTGTTTCTCTGTCTCTCTGTGTTAGGAGAAACAGGAAAGCCCCAGAAGCTCAGAGACCTTTTTGGAAGGGGGTATACACAAACAAACGAGATTTGAGCACTTCAAGTAATATAAACACTGCAGCCAGAGGAGAAAAGATGAGGAAAAAAAGATAAAGTATTAGATGCTGAGTTCTGTGCAGCCAACATTAGGTTCTTGCCTATAATCAAGCCTGCCCCAATAGGAAGGTGATCTGAATGTCTGTTTTGTGATATAGCCACTGGTATACTTGAATGAAAACCAAACCTGTGCTGCAGCTTTTGTAAGGACTCCTGGGAATTGCTAGCCTTTTTCTAAAGCTGTGGCTTGTTTATTTTTTAACCCAGGCAATTTTTTTTTTGGTCACATTTCTTGTTTTGCTCGAATTTTCTTTCTGCCTCTTATTTGTTGTGGAGAATATCTTAGTCTGATCTGCTGGCATTCTCCCACAACAATTTTTTCTCCAAGCCCTTCCTGGCTTTGCCCTTGAATCAGGCACCCAAAGCCCTTTAGACATTGGGGGAAATCTCCCGTGAGGCAGGTATGTGTCACAGTGGGTTCTAAACAAAGCAAATTAGTCCATACAAACAGTTGATTTAACCTTCCTGCATGGCCTTTTCTTGTACAAAGTAAATGTGAAAATCTGAGCCAAGGTTTTCCTCTCTTCTAGCTCTGAGGCTGCATCCATGACATTTCCTGGTAACAGCTCATGGAGCTGTTGTTTGGTTTCTATTTCTTCCTCTTTTCTTCCTTTTAATTTAGGAATGGAGGTCATTGTCAAAATAACTTTTTTTTTCTCTCTTTAGTTTTCCAGCTGCTGCCTCTTTGAATACCTATTTGCACTGAAGGGCCTCTAGATGTGCTTCAGAGGAAGCCTGCCAAAATTTGAGAACCCTGCTGTTTTTCAGTGAGGACAGACCACTCTCTCTGATACTGATCTCAATAAAAGAGAGTTCTTGCCATTAATAGTGACTAACAATGGGAAAAGCATTAAATCTCAGAGATCTAAAATGAAATACATGAGGAGTAAAAAGCTTTCACGCAGTGAAATTTATTCCATGGATGTTAAACAATGAATTATTGTACCTTCTGCATTATTCTTCTGAATTATTATATCCTCCTGGTTGCATAAAGAAACAAGGAAACAGGGGAGCAAGGGTTTTGCAGCAAAGATCTGAAATCTTCATGAATGTTAAAAAAAATGTGGTAATGTTTGCCTCCACTACAGGTGCTGAATATTGCTCATTTTTCAGTTGAAAGTTATCTCCTCTCTCTTTCCCCCTGTCCAAATAGTCTTGCTGTTGTCACACTGATTGAAAGTGACTTATCTTTTTCTTACCTGGGGTAAGTTCCTGTTGTCTGAGAAATGAGGGGCAGCACTGTGCAGCATTTTGTCTGGAGTCTTTCTAATTGGGACTCTGCCTGTGTGCTACGGGTCCTTTTGATTTTCAGCACTCCAGGTGGCAAACTTGATTTAAATCCTAACACTGGAGGTAAAATATGTATGTGTGTGGGGAAAGTAGTTTTTAAAGTAGTTTGGCTTATGTGAGAATTTATAATAGAAAATAACACCTTGAAAGTCTGCATTTCTTTTTCTCTCTTCATCATTTGTGTGCTCAGTCTGCTGGTCCAATTTCTGGTCTTTCTAATTTGAAGCACATTGCCTTTCCCCCAGTCACACCATGCTTGTTAATTCTACATGTTGCTGTATTATCCAGAAGCCAATATTATGGTGTAAACCTTGTAATTCACTTTGCTGTATACCGAAACAGGAAGATATAATTTTTCCACTCCCCAAAGTCCCTGTCCTTCCCTATCTTTTGGAGGTAACTTAGAATATTACCTATTCAGCTATGTGCTTATATCACTTCTCATGCACTCATCTCCTCCTTGACCAGCCATCATTAGCTGTTTGAACTCTATGGCTACGAGAGCAAAGATCAGGTTTGAGGAAACGCTTAAATGAATAAAACAGTACAATGTGAGAAGGAGATAGAAAAGTGAACTTTTGAAACTTGATTATTGGTAATTTAAGGGAGGCTTGAATACTTTCCAGTACCTCCATCCTACTTCTAGGTGCCTCTGATTGCCCTGCCTTCATCTCTCTGCTCTACCTTCTTTTTCTGCACTGTGTTTTCTTCTCCCCCTTTTAGTCTGTTATATCCTCATCTGTATACAGTGTGTTTTCCTTCCCTTTCCAGGAATAGGCCTATTTCTTCCCCTTGAGCACTCTCATTTCCCTCTCCATTGCTCCCCCTCACCTTTCCTGAGATTTTCAATCATCACTTTGTGGCAGTGGTCTCTGAACCTCCCTGTGCTCACACTGCCGCGGAAAGAAAAACACATTACCTGATTCATTTTAGAAATGATTTTACAGTACGTCAAGATAAAAGGGCTTGGGGATATAAACAAGCTGAGAAATATTTTGAGATCAGGTAGATGTAATTAGAACACAGGCTGTTGATTAGATTTCTTTATTTTGCAACAATGTAAGTTTAATCATGTTGGAAATTGGTTACGGGATTTCTTGTGGTGATTAGATATTTCTATCATGTTTTAGTCTCCTTTAATTACACAAATAAATACTGGCTGTTTACTTTGCAGTTTACTTTTTCTAGACAGTATCTAGGCCTGCTGCTCAGCAGCCAGGCTGAGTGTGACCAGATTCCTCATGGCACCTGCTGGGAGAGGAGATGAGATTTCAATGCTCTTCCTCCATGAGAGGATCACTCACTACCTGCTTCCCCATTCATCCCTATCCCTAATCAAAGCTCTGTCTCCCTCTGTCCAAAACTGCAGATTCCAAAGTACTTGTGACCATGTCCAGGCTACACAGAAATGTTCTTCTTGAGCAAAACCACAAAAATCAAAACAGCACATTGCTGCCTGAATTGCTGTGGGTAAGTGCAGAGCCCTGTTGCTATGTGATGCACTGAGCAGGATCAGAACTCAGCCTAGATGTTTGGGATATCCTTCCAGAGCAATGTGGTGGGCTGGTTCAGGGATGATATTGCCATGGCAGTGTGATGGCAGTGTTGAGGAACACATTCCATGCAGGGAGCTCAGGGTGCAGCTGCAGATGGAGCTGCAGGTTCACCTCTGGGCAGGAGCCTGAGACAAGAGGCTGTGAGCTGCCACCCTCTGCACAGCAAAGGGCACAGGGAGCTGTGGCACAGCTGGGGAGGGACACAGAGACACGGCAGGAGCTGATGGCTGGGGAGGAACAGCGAGACTTTGGTGTGCTTGGAGTTTGAGAGGATAAAAGCCCAGGGGTTCCTTTGCTCAGGGTCCCTCCTTGGAGACACCAGCTCAGGCTGTTTGTGTGTTACTGCTCTGTGGATCAATGGCTTTATGGAATGAGATGTCAGAGCCTCTGCTATGGAAATTCTGGGATTGAGCTGGTGAGGAAACCTGGTCTGACTGTGAGTGGGTGTGTAGGGAGTCAGGCAGGGACCCACTGGGGCACTGGAGCCACCCCAGTGAAAGAAAGGGTGACAGTCCCAGCAGTGGCAGTCTGTGACATTGGGAGTGTGATTCACAGAGAATCTGGTGAATGGTCACACTGGGAAGTTTCCTTAACAGCAGGACCTGAGTTTAAATGGCTATTTACTATGCAGAGCTGGCCCCAGCTCTTCCATCCCTTGCCATGCTCACATCTAGTCTCCTGTGAAGATGCACCCACACCCTTTATTTATATTTATTCACACAAATACGGTGCCAGGTTTGTAAAAATAGGTAAATAACTGACATAGGAAACTGCAGAAACAGCTCAGCACCCTTCCATTCTTCCATCCCTTGGCTTGTGAGGCTGCAGTCTCACTGAAGCAAAGGTTCCCTACTTCCTTGGCAGTGCTCATTAGCTCCCTGCAAGGTTCTGTGCTGTCCCTGCTGTGTGTGGCACCACTGGCTATTGTATTTGCTGGGAAATGTCCTGACAAAGGCAGGAATAATGAATCTGACTCCATGTTCTCAGAAGGCTAATTTATTACTTTATCATACTATGTTATATTGAAGAATATTATACTAAACCATACTAAAGAATACAGAAAAGATACTAACAGACTGCTAAAAAGATAATAATGAAAACTTGTGACTCTTTCCAGAGTCCCAACATAGCTTGGCCCCAACTGGCCCAAGAGTCAAACAACTCACACCAGAATCCAGTGAAAAAATCACCTGTGGGTAAACAATCTCCAAACACATTCCATGTGTGAGCACAACACAGGAGAAGCAAATGAGATAAGAATTGTTTTCCTTTTTCTCTGAGGCTTCTCAGCTTCCCAGGAGAAATATCCTGGACGAAGGGATTTTTTCAGAGAATGGGAATGCTACAGCTGGCTCCCAGGGGAGGGACAGCAGAGCTGTTAGCCCCATGCCTTTCCTGCCACAGAGCAGTGCCCAGGTTAGGCAGACCCAGGCTGCCATGCCCACAGATCAGGTTTTCTGCTGTGGACACATCAAGGTGAAGCTGATGAGAGGTAAATGCTCCTCCTGGGCTTCTGCACAGAGTGTGTGAGAGCTCTTTGTCCTCCAGACAGAGGAAATTTATGGGATCCCAGGAGACTTAATGCACCAAACTGGGCCTGATAATCTTGCAGGAAAACAAATTTGTTGTTTCAATTGTCCTCCCACATTTTGAGCCTCTTTAGTCGGCTTCTCACACCTACCTGGCCAGATTATTCACACTCTGCCTGGGCTTCCACTCTTGTACAGTTTCTATGGCATCTAAAGAACCCACAGGCTCAGCAGGTAACAATTCTATGGCTTTATTGATATATTATATAACATATCATAACTATCCTCCCATAATTATTTCCCACTTGTAGATAACTGGTTTTGTCTTCTTCCTGGCTCTACTCAGGTGTGTCAATTACAGTCTGCTTCAAAATTTGCAGGTATGTGTTATCTGGCAGGCAGGGACCACAATTTCCAACATTAATGTTCCTCTAATGTTAAGGAATGGACGATTTAGTATGTGATTCTGCATTATTGAGGCTTAGGAACTATTCTGCATTCTATAAAGTAAATTTTAAAATGTATTGTTAACAGAATTTTTTCCTGCAACAGAAGTCCATTAAACGTTGGGCAATCCCTCTGTGTGTCATCCTGAACTCCAATTAAAGATGTAGGACACAGCAAAAAGCAGTAGCTCTGTGTGTACATATCCAGACAGCAATATTGTCCTCTTGGGGTATGTTGCAGGGGATGGAAAGTGTGACAGGTAAAGGTTTTTGTGTCTCTTTCCCCTGTAGATTGCTTTTCAGAACTTAATTCTAATGTATACACTTGATTCAACTTCTGACAATATGAGAAACTGTTCCTGAAAATAGGTCAATATGGTGAGGAATTAAAGGGAGAATATTGAGAAGGAAATAGAAAAATTAATTGTGTGATACCAAGAAGATAATGTTGATGAGAAGTCCAGAGAAAGAGATGATAGTGGAAAGATAAGGAGTGTATTTGAATATGCAAATTTGAAACATGTGAAGACCTATAGAACAAAATAGAAGAGATTTGAACAGCAAAATCAAAATTTTGATTAGTTATTTCAAGCCATGAATAGAGAACATGGTCCTCATAAGGACAGCTCTATTACTTTTTCTGTTGGAGAGTGAATGTTCAGTTCTGCTTCCTCACTTCTTTTTTTTAATTGAAAGATTTTTGTGGCAATATTGCATTCTATTCAATCAAATCACTGTTGCCTTGGTCATGTATAACTCTAGAAACATCATCAAAATGTTCTGTAGCTCATAAGCCTGTCTCTTGATAGTAGAGTTGCCTCTCAGAAAGAGTGGTCTTAAATTCCTGGAGTGAATGCTCATATGGTGAAATAGGTTTTGTGAACCAAAGAAAATAATGTGAGGTTCATATCTCCAGTTTAATGTATTTCCCCCTCTCTCCTAGTTCACCCTAGTTAGGAAAAAAACCAGTTCAAATTTGATGCTGTTAAAACTTTAAAACTTTAACATAAAAAAGGAGAAGCATTTCTCCACAGTGAATATCAAAATATATTTGATTACACCACCTTAATATAACTGTGATAAACCAGTTTTTAGCAATGCCTTCTATAAGATCTCTTAGCATGATACCTAGCAACTCATTGGCAGTAAAATCTATAAAGGCAAAATAGTACATAAAAGATGCAGTACTCAGGGCAGAGATTTCCTTTTGAGGTCCAAACTGTGTCGTGAGAGGAAGGAAATTTAGATTCTGACCATCCATAAAAGTCAGGATGCCTCATCTTTGCACTTTTGAAACTAAGCGCTTATCTCTTGATGAGATAAGTAATGTTTTGCCTGGGCCAAAGTAGCAGAATACAGAATTTCAGGGTCTCTGGGGTAAATTAGTTTTTACTTCCCCATCCATGCCTGGGTTAGGAGCACTGAGGGAGGTGACAGAGACCGAGCAGGTGCCACCAGCCCTTGAAGCTTTTCCTCCCTGCAGTCTCTGCTCACAGCCCCTCAGAGTTTATCCAAGGACAGAGGCTCAGTGGGGGCAGTGATTGTAGAGGATGGTTTGCAGCACAAGAGCAGCTCCCACAGGACATTTATCTACACAGGACATTATTTACACAGCCCACTTGGATGGAACAAAGACTGCTTCCCTTCTGGGGTGGCTGCATGTTCTGAGCAGGACTTGTGAAGCTCAAGAGCTCCTGATTATTGTTCATTATTAAACAGTAATGACAATGTTCTCTGGCTCCACATAGTTTTCAGTCCAGCAGTGTCAAAATCCACATCATGTCCCCGAGACAGAGAATTGGTGTTCTTATTTCAGCCATGCAGATGATGAAGCAGAATGGGCAATGAATCTGTCACAAGGACAAACACAGCAGGACTGTGGCAATGGCAGAAACACTGATGGGGTTTTTCTGGTGTAATCCAAAGGCGTCATTTCCAGCGGACCAAGAGCTAGACCCTAGGCTGAGGGTGAATCTGGGAGGAAAGATGTACAATGATTATACTGATTCCTTCTCCCTTGCCACAGGCTTAATGGTATTTAATGATTGTTTTACAGCGTTGCCCCTGGACTCTACTCTGCCAGGCTCCTTGCACACAATTAAAAACAGAGATAATCCCCAAACCATAGGTTATAGACTGTTATAACTTTAAAGTAACCAAGATTTCCCTGGAGAGAAAAAAACCCCGAAACCCTAATCTGACTGTGTTTCAGACAAAACACTGGAGAAATTTTCCCAGTGCTCTCACAGAAAAGTGAGATAAAATATACTGTGTTTATCATTTGCCAATAAGTTAAAAACAAATTAAAATGAATTATCCTAAAGATTTTGTCATTATTTTCATCAGTTCGTTCAAATCTTCTCTGCAATGCAAACTGGAAAGAAAAGAAAAGGTGAGATTGATGTGGTTTTTATTTTCCTTTTTTTTTTTTAACATTTTTTGTTGTTTGAGATCTGAGGTAAATGTGCTAAACAGTAAATCCCAACCTGACAGATTTCATCAGGTCTCTGTGTAACAAGCACTCTCTTTCAATCTTAAAATGTCACCACTGTATAAACCTTTTCAATGTTCCCTCCTGTTCTCAGAGCCCTTTATAAACCCATTATGATTTTAAAAAGATTTTATTTCTCACAGCTCCTGCATAGAGAAGGTAAAACCAATTGCATCGTTTCCAGGATGTTGTGACCTGAGGTAATTTCCAGAGTGCTTGAATTGAAACTTTTAAGAAGCATATGCACCCATTTGGCCCCTAACAAGGAAAAATGTGATCGCATACCTTGCTTAAGTAGTTAAAGATAAAAAAAAATGCCAATAAATATGGTTGTGTCTCTTTAAGTATTTGGAGTATACTAAAGAAAGTAAATAACTCTACAATTTTCACTGCAGCAGCCGACAGCTGGCTGGGTTTAAATCTTAGTGGAAACAACATTCTGGATGCTCAGAGCTTCCACTGTTCCATTTCAGCTGAAGGCAGGATTACTTGAGCTGTATTATATCCCCCATCTCATTTTCAGCTCTATTGCACCAATTATGCAGCCTGGAGGCTTATAGAGGCTTATATTGAGTTTCAGATAGATATAAGAAAGTCGCCTATATTCTCTGTGATAAAAATAGTCATTAATTACTGAGATTTGTAAACCGCTTAGCATCCTTCTTAATGTGCTACATCAGGCACTTTACTGCATTCTATAGCTAATCACCAAAAAAAAAAAAGTCTGGGAAAAAATACTTCTTGAAGAATGTGATCTTTCTTAGCTGGAATTGAATGCTGGAGTTTGAGGGATGAACAGAAAAGGCTCAGCCACTTCAGTATGAATTTGGTTTTCAAGGGCTTGGTTGTTTGTGTCTATAAAATCAATTAAACATTGATGCTGGAAGCAGCCCCTTGTGCAGGGCTCACCAATATAATCAAAGGTCTTCCTGAATCTGCATGGCACAGATATAAAATAAAAAAAAACAGCCTTATCTAAGTAGAAAATATATTTTCAAGTATGTGAGGGTACCAGAGTGAATTAACAAAAGCCCTTTTAGACTTCTTCAAAAGGACAGGAACCACAACAAACACTTGCTAAATTTCTACCCATGTGAATTATGTACCACTATAATGACAAAATGGCTAATTATCATTCATCTCTTTGTGGACTTCCATAAGGTGAAAGGCAACCAATCAATAATAATTTAAAAAATCCATTCAAATCAGTTTTTAAATGTCTGAGCTTCATATTCCAAGTCAGAATAAACCGCTACTAAGGGAGTAACTTCAGCTTTCAGTTTGTTGTTTGTTGTGGTGGTCAGATTTGTTGTTGTTTCTCTTTAGGAGCAAGAAATTCAGTCTATTAAAGGAAAACTAATTTAAGCTGGGTGGGTTTTAAACATTTATTTACTGCCTAATTTTTCTTAATTTGAAAGTCTCCATTTGCAGCTTTTCCTTGATTCTCTTGAGATGGATGATTTAATTACAGAAGCAAATGGGTTTAAGTCTTTTATGGCTTCCATTACCACAGGAGAGAAATGCCTCTCTGTGCATAACTTATCCACATAAACTTGCCCCTCTAGCTGGGAAACAACAAGTGGAATCAAGATAAAAAAATAATCCTAAAATCTTCATCTGTCTTGCAGCTGAAAAAGCACTATCAGAAGGTGAGTTTTTACAATAGAATCAGTTAGTGTGGATTCTCTGGCAGTCTACTGGACTGACTGAAAGTAGAACCAGACTCTAAAGCAAAGCAAGAGTGAAGGCTGAGATGTTTGGAGGTATTAACTGCATCACAGCAGAGGTTTCATCTATTTCACAGCTGCATCAGGCTCCAGCCATGGAGAATCATTAGCAGATCAGCATCCATTGCTCACTGCCATGTCCTTCAGGAGCAAAATGAAAGCAAAATCCAAAACTCACCTTAGACATTAACTCTGGTCTATTCTAGTCTTCTATTACTTTTATGCAATAAAATATTTTGAGTGAACTACCATTTTAGACTGTACTAATCTTTATGCATTGCAACACTGCCTAAGAGCCAAATTCTTAACCTGTGAACTTAATTATTTTTAGGAATTCAGACAATCACACCTCACAGTTTCCAAAATAATGTTCCATCATTGACAGAAGACATCTTATTTTTTTTCACATTCTACTATTTTAGGAAATTTTTGAAATATGTAATCTCAGCCTGCTTTTCTAATATTTTCTTCTTACTTTCCTCTTCTTGATAATAATGGCAAAACCAAATAAGGCCTTACTCATTTATATCTGTGTATGTCCATGTCCCTTTATATTTGTACCTCTGATATGGTATGGAAATCTTGGTGATGGAATATCCAAGCACTGCATGTGGCTCTTGAACTTCTGTGAGCAGGTAGAGGTAGATGTATTCATCCTGGCAGTTTTGAAGTGTCATAAGCAGCAGGGACCTGAAAAGAGAAAAGGCTTTTCAAATTATTTACCATTAATTACTTTTAGTGAAGTGTACACTTAGCATTTTAAAGATGCAAAGGAAATCTATCACTGACTGAGAAAGGTATCTGCATGAATTGAAATTTTTTATTTTCTCCCAGTATGTATTCCCATCTTTTGAATTTCACCCAGTGTTTTTCCTGACCTTCATATCTTTTGCAAACAGGCAATTACTATTCATGGAATTTTCCATCAGATTTGTTTGCTGTTATGTATTGGTTCTAAAATTACAGGTCTCATCCAGTTTTAATTTTTTTCCTTGTCACTGATACTATTACAGATTGTGCCATGGCTGTGCACCAGAAGTATTTGCAGCACGGTGGAAAGGAGAAATAGGCTTCTTAAAAATTCACATCCTTGTTTGATGCTTTCATAATATTTCTCTCTTTAGGAAATGGGACAACCTGCAATGCAGATTTCATAGCTTTTAAACACTAATTTACTCTTAATACTTTTTTCCCCAATTTGCTGCAACAAGATAGTTGTACTGACTGTGCAATGGTGAGTGAAAAAAGATTAGAGTATGTGGTATTCCAGTGTTTTTGACAGCCTGGTATATTGCAGCTTGAAACATGGAAGTCTTTTCATTGTTATTCCCTTGTGCTCATTAAAACTGAGAACAAGCTTTAGGAATCTGACACTACTTTTCTTTCTGTTTTTAAGGGGGAGCAGAAATAAGCCTTTTGCACTGATCCCATTCACATGTTCATACTTGTGACCAAGGGGCTAATTTCCTTTTTCAGTTTCATTCTCATTTCCAGTCTGAGCCTGGAGGAAAATGAGGATGGAGATGGCCGAGTGGCACCTCCAATATCTGTGAAATCACACGACAGCATTCTGTGCTGACTACAAGTAAGGGCAACACATGGCTCTGCAGCTGTTATCTCTGTGAGATGGCAGCCAAGGAGAAGGAATTACATGACTCTGTAATGTAGGACAGGAGATGACCAAGTCAAATAATTTCTGTTTAATATGACCTTTGAGCACACTCCCAGCGCAGCCTGAGCTTTCTGC
This sequence comes from Agelaius tricolor, assembly GCF_023055355.1. Lineage (NCBI taxonomy): Eukaryota > Metazoa > Chordata > Aves > Passeriformes > Icteridae > Agelaius > Agelaius tricolor. The sequence goes on along the minus strand of NW_027269269.1, from coordinate 41,472,652 downwards.
CACCAGCTCAGCTGCTGTGTGGCTCTTGTCCCTCATGCCAGATTTCCTTTTTGCAGAAACAGGAGGGCTAGGGAGGGGAGTGCTTTAGACCTAGTCATAAGGGTGCAGTGAAACAGCATTCCTGATGGGGTTTCTGCTAACAGACTCAGTCCTGTGCAAATGCTCAAAAATAAGTATTTCACAGAAACTCCTTTCCTCTCTTTATAGAGGTATGTCTTGGGTTATGGTAAAATTTGGATCATGTTCTGCCTTCTTCCCTATAAATCACCATGGATAACAGAGTAGGAAACTTCACCCCAGAGAAAGGATTGGGTCACACAGCATAAAAGTCAATCCTGGAAAGAAAAGAAGATTGCTGTCAAGTGTTTAAACACTATATGCCCCTTTTGTTCCTAAATGGGGAAAAATAAGTGATAATAACTCTGCCGTGTGCCTTAGGTTCCCTGGGTTGACACTTGACTCTTGCCTTATGTCACCCATATACCTCTGTGGCCATAAAGATTTGATTAGGAGTGTGGTAGCTCAGCAGAGCAGAGTGAAAGGTAGGCTATCATTCCAGCAGATAAATGTCTCAAGTAAGTCAACCTGACTCTTGTTCTTTGAGTTTAGTATCTATTGTATACCAGCCAAACCAGCCTTTTAGATTTAATAGGGCAGTCTCTTGACTTTCTGAAAGATGCAGTTCACCGGGCATTATTCCAAAAATCATCCATTTCCAGCACTGAAATGACTTTCAGGATCAAATAATGCTTTGCATCTCTGGTTTTCACAAAGATTGCCCTGCATCCATTATCCTGTGAAAACTAAAGAGAAAGTAACACTGGCTTTTCTCTCACTTAATCACCACCATTAAGAGCTATGGTTTTAAGGGCAGTGCCCAGTGGCAAATTTTCACTGTGGGAACTATCTGAGCCTGGCATAGGAGATTTTAAGTACTGTCCCATGAAAAATATAAAAAGAAAAAGCTTTTTGTTCACTCTGCCCCCTGAATATTTAGAGGCAAAATAAAGGTGGCTTTTAAAAGGTTATGTCTTTTAATGAATGTGCAATATTTGGAGTCTAGTAAGAAATAACGGAGCTCAACAAATTAAATGCTAAAACCTTTTTTTTCCAGAACATTGCTGAAGCCTACCTGGGAGAGAAATCTTTGTGTTTTCCCCTAAAGGCTGTGGAAGTTAGGCTTTAGGTTCAATTTAAGGCTGGGCAAAATAATAGGAAAAATAAATCACAAATAGCTGCAACTATTTTGAAAGGGGAACAGCTGGCCATGTTTTATTGACTTCTATGTTCATACCTTCATAAATGTTTGTACTCATGTGAGTGAAATTTTATTTGTAGAAAAGTTTGAGAAATAGACTTTTAGATTGTAAGCTGAAATCAGTTTCATACTATACCAAATCCATTTCAGGTGAAAGTGAAAGTAATAGATTTCTGGTTTTCCAATTAAATTTGTCAGAAGGCTCTTTTCTCTCTCTTTCCCAACTCCCTCTCTCTTCCCTAGCTAACACTCCAAGTAGAAATGAGTCATGATATTAGAAAAAATTTCTTCACTGAACAGGGGGTCAGGCACTGGAACAGGCTGTCAAGGGAAGTGATGGAATCAGCATCCCTGGAGGTAGGCATGATGTTTAGGGTCAAGGTTTCATGGCAGTCATGAGTTAATGGTTTGGCTCCATGGTCTTAGAGGTCTTTTCCAACCTAAATGATTCTGTGATTGTGAATGACCCAGTTCCTTGCTGTCCTAATTGCCCCATTACCTATCTCCATATACAAATTCAATGCTCCATATAGCAATTCAATATCTCCAATAATGAGATTTCTGTAATATTTTGCTTTATAGAATAATTATAGAAAACTGTAGCTCAAACAGATCTTTGGCAATCCAAATATAAAAATTCTTTCTTCCTCACCCTGGGGTGATTATTGATCTATCTTCGTTGGTTTTTTCTTCTTCTTTCTGTCTATGTATTACACACTTCTTCCCCATCCATTCCACACTTCTTCCCAGCCAGAACTACCTGGATGGGCTGCTGATAACAAATTGAATCTTGTCCTTGAATATCTAAACAAAATTTGGGGGCATCTGTTCTAAGAAATTTCCTCCCTCTTCCTGCACATCCCCCTGCCCTTGCTGTTCCCTGTCACTTCTGTGCAAGTGATGTCTACCAATGAATAAGTTGTATCAAGAGAGAAAGTCCTTCTCTGAACCAAGAAAATCTGCACTGAAACACTCTTCCAAAGGTTCAGCAAGGAGATGTTATTCTTGTGATACCTCCAGCACATCAGCTGAACCAGAAATCTTTGAGGTAGGCTGAATTCCAGGTGACACAGCCACATATCCTTGCAGTGAAATAAGTCTGGCCATCAGGGATTGTAGCTAACTTTCTTAACCTAATCCAAATTTTCTGGCCAGAGATATTTAGAGTTGCTCGGAAAAAAAATAGTTTTTCAAAAGAAAAACCCAGACCCCTTAACTTTTTAATTTGTTAACCTGACTTCCCTTAATTGCCTTTGCTTCAGTCTGCCTCTTCCAGGAATTTACTGAAATATAATGAAGTGTATCATCAAGAAAGGGAAGAGCTGAAATATATCCCAAGGTGACCTACTACAAACAGCAATATTAATTCTCTAAACACAATTTTCAAGCATGTCATAGGCTAAGTGCTGCTGACATAAGATCTCCAAATAATTACAGACTGCAGCCACACTGAGAAAAATAAAAGCATCTTTGTGAGCAATTTATTCATTTGCTCTCCATAGTCTATGTACAGACAAGTGGCAGCTGCAGATGTCTGGTTCACATGCTACCTAAGAGATATTGGTTTCCTTCAGTAACAATGGCAAGTTTGTCACTGATGGTGCCTAAACAGTGAAAATGGTTTCATAAATTTAGCAGTATTGAACCTATTCCAATATTGTATTTGGTTAAATTCTTCCCTTGGCTAGTAATCAGATAGGTAATTCTAAGCATAATCAGGTAACTCCAAAGTCCTTCAGAATTTTCAGGTGGATGTAATTTCTTCATTCTCTTTCTCATCTGATCATAGAACAGGTGTCACATTCTGCAGAAGGGAAGCAACATGCTAAGAAAAGGTGTAGTAGATGTTGACATACATAGACCCCTTTAACTTATTAATTTTAAAAAATATATAAATACTATATATTAATAAATATTATATATATTTATATATATTATCTATAAATATTATCAACGTATAAAATATGTAAATATTTTTGTGATTCGTAACTATTTATATTTTATTCAGACTAAGTATTACTTTTTGAAACTAATCATCAATAAGCACATCTGGAAAACAATAGAGTGGTAGTAAAATTGATTACAAATCTAATATTCCCTTAGCCAGCACTGCCTCAAGCTAAAAATCTTTTAACATATTAGAATCAAACAGCTCTTCTGCTTCCCCAAGACTCTCTAGCCATGCATTATAGAACACTAAACTGTATTTTCATATGCTTTGCCAAAAAAGAGCAATCAGGTGTTTTCTATTTAAAAAGCAAGGGATTATTCTTATTCATCTTTCATCTGAAAATTACCTGGGAGATTTTGGGGAGCTCCTTGAATGAGGACCCTTCCCCACCTTCATTCTAGAAATACCCCTGACCAATTAAGTTTGGTGGCATGTTCCAGACACCTCTTTGTTTCTGCACAAACCCTCAGAAAGCTTTTCCTTTTGCTGGTTTCCAGAGTCTTTAGTAGGTCTGTAGCTGGCATCCAGCATGTGAGGAGCTTCCATCCCTCCTTTCCCCCTCTGAGGTGTTGCACACTGCAGCAGAGAGCACCAGAGGCCGAGGAGTGCCGAGATGAGTCGAGTGTCGTAGAGGTCAAGATGCAAACTCCTCACCCAGATAATGAAAATTGCTCTGTTGACAGGGATTACACCTTCAAGCACTGACCTTATGCCATTCAAATCACTTTAAGATGCAGTTGTATAAAAGAGTGCTTTAAGCATAACTCCACGTTATCAGTGGAGAGTTGTTAAACAATGATGAGAAGGAGAAGCTTTATGAAAGTATCATAAAGTGTTGGCCATAATTTTATGCATAATAAGTGCTAGTTGAGTTTGTGGTTTTTTTCATGTTCTGTTCTTTTCTGAGACAGCTTCTCAGCTTGATGGAAAACTGCTTGTTGTCTTGGGCAGGAAATCTCCTCACACCTTTTCCACGACAAATAGGTAGAGTACGTAAGGGTGTGTAAATCAAAGCTGTATGGGACAAAATATTATGGGTTTTACTAGCAATTAATGAGAGGAAAGATTAAAATGTTTGCCCAGCAACACCACTGGTCTGGGCTATTTTCTCCTCATTGTGGACCTGTGAGTTAGGCATGTGGCTCCTAATGAAAGCATACTGGCTTTAGACACTTTTTAGTCTTAGCCTTCACTGTATCCCTTGGAATTAGAAAGTGAATGTGTGTAGCAGATGCTCCCAGCCCGCTTTGCCTCATTGTAATTCCTACAATACTTGGTTCCTTATCTTTAACCCATTTCTGAAATCGATGGTGTCAAGCCTCTCTGGCTTCACATAATCTAATATGTTTTAAAAAATGATTTTTCTTGCCATCTTATTCTTTCTGCCTCGCTTCTGCATCTTCCATCGACTTTAATTAAGCTTTCCTTTGGCTTGTGACCTTGGCGAGCTTTTAAAAATAAAGTGAACTGACTTGCAAAGTGATTTTTCCCAATCTTTTTGTAGCCCTGCTGGAAATTCCCTTTGTGTGGTTTGAAAATATAGGCTGTTCATTTGGGATCATCATATGTGCACGGTGTGGCAACCAGGAGAAACCTCAGTGATCTAATTATTAAATTCTAGTAAATAATTCTATTTCTCTATAATTTCTGGTTTGACTTTTCCAGCCATTTAGGACCTAACTATACGTGGTTGTTTTTTTAAAAAGAAAGATGGAAAAAAAAAATTTCTTTCAGACAGGCAATATTGAAAGAAAATCTTTTTTTAAAAAAAGTAGAGTACAGAGTTGAAGATGTCTAATGAAATACCTAATACAGATTCTCAGCATGCTTGTTATCTTCCTTACCATTTTTGCCCCCAAAAAATTCTAGAATAGTTGGGTAGAAGGAGATAACTCTTAATTCCATTTATAATTACATTTGCCTGGCTTCCATTGGAAGTCTGAATAGTTGCTTTTGTCCTGATTTTCACTGCTGTGGAATCTACATATAAATCACTGCACACTGTCATGCTCTGGAAGGCTGGACATGAAATACCCCTAAATGTGACAGTATAGATGCCAGATCTACAGAGGGTCTTATGTGCAGAATAACTAAATGGGTCTAAAACTTCAAAGGATTTTTTTGGTTTCTTAGCTTGTTCTCCTCTTTCTTACTTGCAACCATTCTTTTTGCCAGCTTCTGTGCCTGGTGGATGGAAAGGAGTGGACAATCCCAGGAGTGCACGGTGCCACATGGAGCTTTATGCAGCTTTGTAATTTCCTGCCTTTGCAGAGGCTTCTCTTCCTGTGTTCATGGGAGAGCTGGAGGAGCTGGCAGAGTGTGCCTGATTTTTTTGACAAAAATCACATCGTGCTGGAGAACCCACCAGGGTCGAGAAATGAAGGCAGTATTGGATGTGGCTGCACACACAGAGCAAACTCACAGCAGGAGGGAGAAAAAAAGTTTTTATAGGCACTACATAATGTACTAAATAACACAATAAAAATCTTAGTAAAGGCTGGAACTTTAGTTTTAGGTCCAGGTAAATACTACCAGGGAAGACTACTGTGTGCTTTGACCTAGTGACCAACAGTAACACGACTCCTCATTTATTTTTGCTGGGAACTTATTTTGGATTAGCCATTACTTTTCACTTGTAATGTCTTTTCTCTTGGGAAAAAAAAAATCCAATCTCTTCAAAGAGATTATGTTCAGTGTTAGCAAAAACCAACCTTGAATTCACACTGGCTACCTGACTACTGCTAAATTTAGCAATCCTTGATATGATGCATTTAAAACTCTCCTAATTTCCAGTATTCCTGAAGCCATATTCTATTATGTTGTAGTTTTCCACTGCACACAAGGTCTTTTTGTGTGGTTTTGAACAACAGATTATTTTTTCCTATTTGGATGCCTTAGTGTAAAGCCCAGCAAACTGCAACAGATCCCTGTAGCAGCATTCAGTACCCTGATTTTAGACCTGGAAACAGAATAGCAGGACAGCAAGATGTGGTACTTTCCTAACACTTTTCCTAAAAGCCAGGGTGCTTTTGCATTCCAGGAGCATCTTGTGCTTGGAATGAGCCTGGGTGTCCCTAAGGTATCAGTGCAGTGCTTTTTATGGACACAGCCTCACTGAGCGAGAGGGGACAACTCCCTGCTGTGAAACGAGGTACGTGTCTGCCAGTGTTAGATCAAGTCCTAACCCTGATTTTAAAGAGCATTGATTTAGTCACTCAGGTTAAATTTAATGTAAGTTGTTAATGATGTCATAAAATTGTTAATATCCACTTCTTTTCATCTATGAAAAGTGAATGTTTAAAACAACTGTGACATTCAAGCCACACCCATTTTTGGTGGGTGGGTTTTGTTTCTTTTTCTTTTTTTTTTTTTAGTTTTTTGGAGTTAGTCTATTTTTGCTATTATTAGATTAAAGAGAAAAGTTAGAAGAAGAATTCTGAGAGCAGACAGGTTGCAAATTATTTTTCATGTGTGTTTTTCCTCAGGAAGACCTCCTTGGTGTTTTTAAAGGTGTTTGAATGTTTTTCTGCTCCAGTTTGGAAGGTGGGCAATTAGCCTTCTCTAGGTCTGCAAGCTTTGAGCCCTTCAAATAGACTTGTATTGAAAAATGTGAGATGATGACGGAATAAGAGAGCTGCTCCTCAGAAGAGACCTTTGGGTAGTAGGGATTCTGCCTTTGGAAGGGAATGGACACTGTGGGATGTTCCACCTGTGTGCTGGGATGAGGAGCATCCTTTTGCCTGGCATTTCACCTAAACAGAAACTTCTGCTGTCACAGAGCCTGTTGCATTCTGTACAGACATTCTGCTCTTAAAAAACAAACACCTTTTTTCCATATGACTTGAATTAATTCACCAACACATTTGCAGACTGGGGGTGTTTGGGGGTGAAGGAATTCTCTGCCTGTGCTAAAACACACAAAGATGCAAATGCTTTCCTAGAATCACTGAGGATGAAGGTATGCCCTCAAGTTTCTGAGCATAGATCAATGTTCAATTTAACAAATCTTCTAGATAAGGATGAGGCTTTATTTTTATTTATTTTTTTTTTTTTTGGTCATATGCTGGAATATGTACAGCATCAGCAAGAAACTTTCAGGCAATTTTATTTTGGTATCTGAAACTCAGAATCTCTTAAGTGGTTTGAATTACCCTTTTTTACAGTCCCCTTAGGAGTTCATATGTAGTCAACAACAGTTAGGCTTTAGTTTAAGATAATTCACTGCTTGCTGTCCTAATGGTATGAGCTAGTATTCATGCAGGACAGATTTATCAGCTTGATTTTGAAGCTGTATTTGCAAGGATGTTTTGGAAATTTTCCTTTCTCTTACAGGTAGATCCAGAGAAATTGATAAGATCTGTGATCCCAGTGCCTTAAATTCTTTATTAGAATTTAATAAAGAATTATGTGTTAGTGAGTGGCTGCTCAAAGTGTATTATAGCAGGCCAGATCCTTTCTGGCTTGTCTGAGATGCTTTCAGTTTTAAAATGTAGGTTATTTGTATGGATAAATAGATGCTGGCTTACAGGCAGATTCCTTGAATATGGTGGTACTTTATCCACCAGCATTCTGAACCTGCCCAAAGTTGCATTTTGGTGCTCTGCTCCCTTGATTAGAGAGCAAAGCAGCACAAGAGAAAAGGGCCAAAAGTGTCATCTGTGTTGGCCACTCTTCCAGAGGTATCCTGGGTTTAGCTGGGTTGTTTTGACACTTTCCCTCCAGGTTTGCCCAAGCTCAAATGTACATTAAACCAGACCTCTGGAATTTTAGGTCTTTTAGTTTGATATGAATGAGGGGCTCATTAGGAGATTTCTAAGCAAAATTGCATAAATGGGGCTGAGGATCTTAGGTGACATTGATCTCAAATTTTTAGACTTCTGAAATGGAAATGGTTTGTTTTTTCAGATATAAAGAATGATCATGACACACAAGTCAGGGTGATATGCGAATCATTTTGCCTTTATCATATTTTCTGATAAAATAACTTGAATTTGCAATACATGTAACTTTTCATGTTAATAGCTGGTGAAGTTCCTTGTAGTTTCAGATATGAACAGAACCATTTTTCTTGGCATACTGATTATTCCTTAGATCAAAACTTTATCTTTCTTTCGCTTTTATTTCTAATGTGCTCATAAACATTTTTCTGACTGAAGCATTACTTCATTTCTGTGCATACAGACTGCATTTTAAATAGTCCCAACAGAATCTGATGCCAAACCTTCCCATGTGGAGGACAGTTGCCCGTAAGAGAACAGATAGGAATTTAACTTAAAGCCATTCAGAACTTATAGGTCAACTTCAAAGAGGATTTCTGCTTATGCTTTATTATTTTTCCACTTTACTCCAGGTCATAGGCTGTATATGACTGATGTTTCTGCAAGCTTTGAGAAATCCATCAGTGTTGCACTGGATTCATCATCTTTCCTGACATAAAAATTGATAAATGGGATGTGCTTCATAGTTAATTCCTATCCTTGCTATACAGGCCGTACACATAAAAGGAAAAGCCCTGTGATTATGAAGGAACTTTTGACAGAGCATGCATTCAAATTTATGCATACATATGAAGATCATCTGAAAATTTGTTTTCATATTCTGTCTGATCAATATCAGAAGCTGAGGAGGAAGAGATGCTGTGTCTAGACACTCAAAGATGCGTATCAGTTATGCTACAATAATTTTCAAGGCAAGGTACACAGCCACTTGACAGATGGTAATTCCTTCTTTAGAGCTTCCTGTTTTCCTCCCTGACTCTTGAGTTGTCATGATAAACTTGGCACAGCTTTGTTGCTTGGAAGGAGACTCTGTGACAGAGGAGCATGTGTGTTGTATGAGCATGTACACATGCCTCAAATCATTATTATATAACACATCCCCAGGCACTGCTGCATCTATTTGTGGAATAGACGGATGGCTGAGCTTTTTGAGCTTGAATAAATCATCTCTGACCAAAATATCTGAGTCCCTACTGCTGGAACATCCTCTGATATGTGTTTCTAAACCTCTCCCAAGTAAGTAGCCCAATAAAAGATGCAAAGCAAAAATAGATGATGACAAGGAAGAGAAGATTGAACACTGTGGTGACCTCAAGTGCTGCTGATCATGGAGGGCTAGAATTGATCCAGATGTGGCAACCAAGCCCAACATCTGCTGCTTGTTCTGCCAGCTGTGGCTATTTGATTTGTATTCAGATGGTGACCAGAAGACCTCAACAAGGATGAGTTCAGTCATAGTAGCTGGTGGGCAGTGCATGAAGATTCAGGTCATTTTGGAACAACCCATAAGCTAAACAAGCCAGCTGAGTAATCCCATTTTATTACAATCATTAAGAAGTAAGTGACCAAACAAGATTTATGGGTCTGTGTCAGCATGTCTATAAAGGTCAGCTATCATTTATTATAGTAATCTGATATATTTAAAAGATAAAAGGGCAATAAAAATGTTTCAATGTGCCAAAAAAAGAACAGAGTAAGAAAAATCCAAGTCCTAGCAGCTGAAATGTAATGATATTCCAATCAGCCTTGCCAATGGGGCAGAGGAGTTCTAGGGGGAATAGTAATACAGAGAATCAGATTTGTCGTGCAGACTTAAAATAGTACCAATGAGAAAAATTTAAAAGTCTAAAAAATTATTTGAACCTTCTTAGATATCTCCCTGACCACCCTTTACAAGCTCACAGGCATCTTCTTTTTAAGTATAAATATGGATGCTATCACTATACCAAGTAGAAAAACTGTTCATATGAAAAAAAATATGAGTAATCTAAAAGCAGAAAGAGAGAAAGGAGAGCTTGGAGTAATTCAAAACATATTTAGCCTTCATATTAGAAATGTTTACACATGTTTAAATTTTGTTTGATTACTGATGACAAGAGTTTCTCTCTTCTTTATGTTAATATAAATCAGGAACTGTAAAAAAGAAAATGCTATGGTTTTATTTTTCTGAAAGCAAATTTTCCTACCCTTATGTCTTGTTGGAAAAAAAACCTAACTGAAATACAAGGTGTCATTTAGGGCAAAGTCTGAATCTTTAAAGGATCTTGGTGCAAATTTATCTTGTAAATATTAGGGAAAATGAAGCAGCTATGGCAAAAAAAAGCAAATAAAAAACAAACAAACAAAAAAAAAACAAACAAAAAAAACAAACCCAAAAAGCCAAAACAATTGCTTATGACATAAAATTTTCCTTTCTAACAGTGTATTAAATTAGATGTCTCTGCTGCTGTCTTTGCTCTTTTAATTACCATCACAATTATATTAGTCAGTGTGTGAATGTCCCTGTGTAGTGGTGGTTTGGATCAGCTAAATTTGTATTCTTCCATTTCATTTATTCTCAGTGAGGAATAGGAATCTCTGTCTCTCATAAAACCCAAAGTGGATAAGTGAGAATTTGGACCAGTGTATTTCGGAGAGTGGGTGCTTACTTCAAGGGAGTTGCATGCAGCTCCCTGTTCAAAAGATGCAGCCCTGTTTTCAGAGCTGAAGATGAGTTATCTTAGTGAAGAAGAATTCCTTGCTCATATTTTGGGTGGGGTTTTTCTTCTTTTTTTTTTTTTTTCTTTTGGTTTTTTGGTTTTTTTTTTTGTTTTTTGGGGTTTTTTTTTGTTTTTTTGTTGTTGTTGTTTTGTTTTTTTTTGTTAATGGGAGCAGGTGTATTAAGTCAGGAAATATTCTCTTTTCAGAGACCTGAAAGAAAACCTGTCTGTCAAAATTCATTTGGAATGTGAGACAGGCAGCCCTTCCATCTAAGAGGGAATTGAGGGGCACTGACTGATGGCATCTGAGCCCTGTCCAGCACTTTTGAGGCATGACCATTCCAGATCTGTCCTTCAAGGATGCCTTTTTGCTCCAGCTCCAATTCCACTTGTTTAAAAGAGAGAGAGAGAGAGAGAGGGGAATAAAAGACAAAACAAATGGCCCACAACAGGTTTCTGGTTGATAGCATGGATTCAGGAGAGCTTGTTACAGTGAACAGATATTACTTTCCAATACCTCTGCAATAAAATTTTGCTGTCAGCAGGAATCCATATTTTTACAGAAAAAGAAACCAAGATTGTTTAGCCAGATATATTACAATAGACCTTGGAGTGTGACTAGGGAAGAACACATAGCTAGTAAAGAAATAAATCTTTAAGTTAAATGTATTTATTGCCAGTTGATATAATTCAGCTCTTTATGTACTGGATCATCTTAAATTTAATGGCTAACCAAAAAAGAGATAACATAAAAAAGGGAATAACAGAAAAGAAAAGGGATAACATTAAAAAAAATAAATGAGGGAGAAAGGGGAGGGAGAAATGATTAAAAATCTGTGTTAATAAGCTGAGCTCTGCTTTGCTAGAGGCATGTTTAGCATTGGAGAATAACCAAATATACAAACGAGATTAAAGCTTTGCAGTAATAGTAGGGTTCTGCAGTCAATGTGCATTTCCAGAACTGCAGAAAAATAAAAATTATGACCACTTCTTTAGGAGTGACTGATACAGTTACAGGTTTTCTGCTAGATATGAATCCATGATAAAATTCCCCTAAATTGTCAGATGTTTTAAGATTTGGAGATGTTATATGTACCTATAATGAGTTAAGATATAAATCATCTAACACAGAGCCAGTACTGACTTTCTTTCTTTTTTTTTTTCTTTCCTTTAGGACAATGTAAATGTAAGTTCCTCCTATTTAAGTGCAAGAGCTTCTCACCTTTCTAAAATTCTGGCAACTTGGAATCATCAGAGAGCATCAAGGCAAGTAGTTCCAAACTAAGTCTTTCACTTCAGCCATATGCTGAAGACTTTTTTGAATGCTGTCCCTTCTCTTTTTTCCTGGAGACCTCTAAATTTGCATGAAAAATAGGGGAATAAAAAACTTCAAGGATTATTGGTAAAATGTGATGGTGGTGTGGGTTCCTGTAACTATGCCTTGGGACAAATGGGTAAGTTGCAGACACTGTGCCTTGTTTTTCTGTCATAAAGATAATGTGAATACTTGCTGATTCCAAAAACATATTGTTTTTGGAGGCCTCATAAGTGAGTATTGCCTTTTAGAGGAATATAAGTAATTCTTATCAATTAAGCTTGTACTGGCTAAAAGCTAGATGCTGATTTTTAGTCAATATTGACAGAACATTTTATTGAAGGGATTTTTTATATCATTTGGTAAAATGCTGAGGTTTGCAATTAACACACTGTAGGTTCCAAAGTGATAAGATTCTTACAGGGCTGTAAATTACTGGTACTTATTGCCCATTCTACTTTCTGCATGTAGGTTCTGGCAGTTCATCAAAAGTAGCAGAAAATTACTGTTACAAGTGTCCTCTTGGATTTTGTGCGTACCACATATGGAAACAAAAGGCATTCTTGTAGTTTAATGACTTTATGTAGGAGAAATCTTGAATGAAGCATTTGGTGTTTTTATTTGGGTTTGCTTTTAAAAGAGGGACAATCTGCAGCTGATTTAATCCCTGGTAGCTGGTTTCATTGGGCACTTTAAGGTATATCTGCCACCTGAGAGCAGAGAGCCCTTCTGCACTGGCCTGGGAGAGGAACCAGCTTCAGCTACAGTTTCAGCAGCATTGTGCCACAGATGCTGCCACAAATGAAGGGAAAGGTGCTAGCAACCGTGGTATTCCACTTAACTGTCCTGAAAATGATGCTGGAAGTGATCATCCTCATCATGGAAGTGATTAGCCTGCATTCAAAAGGTCTGCACCTGCTTTTACTCAGTTCAGCAGCAGCTCTGAAAGGGCTAAAGTCAGTGCTAACATTTGTGCATTTGCAGTATAACAAAGTGAGCACACTTTTATCCACCACTCCCCCCCTCCTTTTTTTTATTTTTAACAGCAATTAATTTCAGCAATTAGTCTTCCTCCTTTCTGGTTTATTGCCTGGGTACCACTAAGGCCAGTGTTGTGATTGTGGTATCAATTTTACTGGAGGTTTACTGCCCAGCTCCCTCAAACCCTACTAATTGCTGACATGGGCAGAACTAAGGGAGCAGGAGGCACAAGGCAGGGAGAAAGTTAAAGGCCAGAGCTGCTGAAAGGAGCATTTGTGAAGCCCTCTGAGGATGCCAGCTCCCAGCAAGCAGAACTGACTCACAAGCAGGCTACAAATGTGCAGCCTCTGTGCAAGCTGAGCATCCTTTTCAGCGAGTTGGTATTCCCGTGACAGCGACAGGCATGCTCCCATCCAGCCCACACTCAGAGAGGATCAGCTGGGATCTGGAAACTTCTCAAGTGCATCAATTCAGGGCTGGCCCTGCCATAAACTGGATGAGAGACACTGCATTTCAATTTGGATTGAACTCCACGCCACTGTGGCTTCCAAACTAGAGCTGGCTCGCTTCTTGTTGATTTGGAGGACGGGCCACTGGAATGAGCACCCATGGGGAAATATGTTCTGCTGACTGATCTCCCTGGGAAGGGTTAAGTGGGGGTAACCTCATGCAGTGTGTAAAGATACAAAGCCATATAAAAAACTAAATTATGTCTTCAACAAGAAGTAGAAGAGAAAATTATTTTTCTTTTGTCATTTATCATACCGTCCAATACGTTGTATGTTTGTCATTTGTCATACTGTCAGTATCTTCACTGAGAGAATATTTATTTTTTGCTGTTGTATGAAGTAAATAGGGGATATACTTGTTTTTATTCATTTTTTAATTAGCTTTTTATTTACAAACACCTGGGACAGGAAAGTGGTAGAAAAATCTTTTCCATAATGGTTCAGAGCCATTGTAAAATTTTCATTCTGGGCAGTATGCAATGTGGAGAAAAATCTTGGCATGCCAGTATTTTCACATTGTTCAAAAGGTTTTTAAGGTCAGAATGGATTATTCTGATAAGAGTGTGACCTCCTGTCTGCAGCATGTGCCACAAAACCTAACCTGTCAGAGGAGTTTCATTTTGGTTTTGCTGCCTTTAGCTCACCTTGCCTAGCTTACTGTGAATATTCAAGATTTGACAGGCTTCAAGGAAAATATGCTGGATTCCAGAAAACATACACATCAAATCAAATCGGTGACTAGTCTGGGTCTAATATGAAATTTTCAAGGGAATCAACCACCACAGTATTTTTCTTTTCTTCAGAATGTGTATGTGCCCTTGCTTCCCAATCATCCTGAATGATTAAACACTTACTGAGAATGGCTGACCTTCTCATAGACCTTTCTGACCTAATTACTGCAGTCGATGTATTTGTCTTTCTGGAGATTTTTTCTTCTTGCTCAGCTCAGGTTATTCATTTGAGGCCCATATTGGGTTCTAAAGACACACATCATGGCCCTTCCAGTACTCAAAGTGCATAACCAAAAACTATTATTTTCACATCAGAAAGGAAGATACTTAAGAAATGTTATGCAGTCACCATCACCAGCTCCCATTTCTTAATGACAGTCCCAGTCTTCTCAAAACACAAAGCAAAATATTAAGCAAATAAGCAAAAAAAAAAAGAAAAAAAAGAAAAAAAAAACCACATCCAAAAGCAGGTAGTATTTATTTTATCTAGGTATAATAGAGATGGTGTACTGTCTAGATGAAGGATTCCACTTGAGATCCTCTTACTCTGCTAGTTTCTTAAGCCACCTCTATAATACTAGGTTATCTTTGGGTTTTTTTGTTTTGGTTTGGTTTTTTTTTTCAATAATGGGCATTATATTTGAGAGCTTTCTGTGCCAAAAAGTTTGGGGGAGGGTCTGAAAAGAAATGCTGCATTAAATCAGGTTAGGTAGAAGGAAATGCTTCTCACTAACTTATCAGTCTTTTAGTCTCTAATGTTTTCAGTGAAAGAAAAAAACTGTCATTTGGGCAAGCTTTTTTAAACTCTTCAGGTCTATTTCAGGGGATTGGAGCTGATAAAAGTGAGAAGTGGAAGAGGCACCCTTGGCCAAAAGCTGTGGTGTAGACACAAGTAGCCAAGTTACTTTCAGCCAAGCCCAATTTTGCTGACACCTGAGAAGTGCCAAGATTATCAGGCTGGCATTGACAGCATCAGCATGGGTGGACAGGGCTGACATCTTTAGGGCTATTAGGTCCTAGAGCAGAGATGACCCAGCTAAGGGGAGCACCCCAGCTGAATGGAGCTTGCCCTTGCCAGGCCTGTGAGAGGAAAACAAGCAGATCCCCCTAGCTAATCATGTTAGTGCTGCTGACAGCCTCTGCTGTGCCTCGAGGATTTTGAGCTCTGTTGCTGAGCCAGTGGGGTTGTGTGTGGGTGAAGCCTGTGCATCAGGCTCTCCTCTGGCTTGTTGAGAGCATGGTGGATTACTCCCTTTCGTGTTTTGGCTGCATTTGCTGAGAACTTCTCCAACGGCTCAAGCTGCTATTTTTTAAGCAGCCACAAGAAACTGATTTATCTGTCAGTGCAGGGGAATGTGCTTTGCAAAGCAGCAAGCTACATATCTGGGTCACACTCTGCATGGAGTGAGGCAGCCCTGAGCAGCTCAGTCAGGAAATAGGCAGCTATCAAATGTGGGGTTTGGGGGAGAAGGAAAAAGAATCCTCAAACAGCAGGGAAGGAGTCTTTGGGATAAGAATCACCATATGCTAAGCTGCTTTCTTGCCACCAGCTGGACAGCTGTACTTTAAAGCTGTCTAGAGGAATAAAGCAAACCAGTCTCTTTTTTCCACAAATTTTAAAGGAAAAGTACTTTTTAATTGGTTGGTCTTTGTTTTGGACATCAATAACATGAACAGGTACCCATAAGCTTCTCCCTTAAGTCATCCTAGCCTACTTGTACTATTACTGTAAGTTTAATAACACTGGAGGTTGCTTGCATGTGTGTGTTCATTAGAAAAGCAGCCTAGCCCAGCATTCCTTTGGATAAGAGAGGGGCAGAAAATCAGGCTGTACCTCTCCTGTGGGAGTCTGAGACAGTCCTTGAACAACTTCACTGGAAAATGAGTTCCCTGACCATTTGTTACACAGGCTCATGAAGGGGAGAGCTGAGTGCCTTTGCTTCCACAAGGCTCCCACCTCAAAAGCAAGTCCATGAGCAACACAACGTGGAAAGAGCAGGATCTTATAATTTCATCTTTCAACATCTTGCAAAATTGTGGCAATAATGGTATCATTGATGTGGGTAGAGCCCCACTATCCATCTGAGAATGGAAGGATGAGGCAGGCAACACCAGGGTCCAGAAGATGATGAAGTTCCATTGTTGTTTCATCCTTGCCTGGCACAGGCAGACACCACAAAACTGGGAGGAATTGGTGGCTTGTGACAGCAGCTCTCCAATGGGTGAGTAGAAACAGAACATGGCACGGGAAAAAGTGTAACTGCTGCCTTAAGGGAAATATTTAAATGATCTGGGATTGTTGCATTCTATTTCATTCTGTTTTCCTTCCTAATTTTCTTTAGTACAGTGTATTTTTGTAAGTTTTTAGCTTGTGTGGTATCTTAATACAAAATCTTTGAGGACAAAGGTACATCAATTAGATCATGTTTACAAAGACCATGATCGTGATCTTTTTATCCTTTAGCATTTTTGGCTTAAACTACCTGATTAGCTTGGAGAGGAGGGGTCTGGAAAAGGTAGGAGTTTCATTTATTGTTTCTTATGGGCTCATCAGACTGGATTGATGCTAATTGGCTTATGTAAAAACCACAACAACAAAAAAAAACAAACAGAAACCCCCCATGCAAACCCATGAGAAGTCCTTAATGATTATTTTCAGGGACTTGCTTTAATTTTTTCTCTTCTGATAATGAAATGGCAGTGAACTAAATGTAGCAGCTGCAAACTAAAAATTCTATTTTCTATATTCAAGGCAGGTACAAGATAGCAATATCTATCCTTTGGAAATTGCTTTTCCCTTTTTCCCTTTCCTTCTCCTTCCCTTTCTTCCTCTCCCTTCTGGTCCCTGGTTGAGCATGTTTTAGCTGGCAAGAGCACTAACATGGCATTGTGGTGTCAAGCCTGTAGGTCCTGAAGAGGCTCAGTAGGTATCACTCTGTTCCCCCAAATACACTCACAATCTGTATTTTAATATGTACCTTTGTACTGAAGGGTTTGCCTGAACTGAATCTCCCTTTTTTTCCAAGGCCTGGCTTTCTGAATATAGTCCAAAGCTCATTAACACTATTTAATTCTGCAGGGGGCTGTAATCTAGTCAAGGGCAGAACAGATTAAGTCAAATGGATGTCTACCTCGCTGGCATGGTTTAACCATGGCTGGCAACTAAGCACCACTTAGGAAGTAGAGAGAGCAAGGAGAATCAGAAAAAAAAAGAAAAAGATAAACCTCAAGGATTCAGTTACAAACAGTCTGATAATTGAAAAAAAATGTTAGCAAAAATAATAATGAAGAAGAAAAAGAGCATAACAGAAAGAGAGAGGCATAAAGCCCAAGAAATACAAGTGATGCACAGCAGATTTGCTCACCACCTGCTGACTGACATCCAGCCCATCCCAAGCAGTGACCCCCAGCCAGCTCCCCCAGTTTATATACTGGGAATGCTGTTCTGGGCTGTGGAACAGTTCAGCTCAGCTGTCCTGGCCATGATTCCCCCCAAATCTTTGTGCCCCTCCTCACAGGCAGAGCCTGAGACACTGAGCAGTTCTTGACTTTGGGCAAGCACTGCTCAGCACCAACCAAACCATCAGTGTGTGATCAGCATTATTCTCACACTGACTCCAAAACTCAGCTCTCTACCAGGGAGAAAATGAACTCTACCCCAGCCAAAATGGGCACTCACATCACACAAAAGTGCATCTAGTGAGGTGCCTATAGCATTCTGGTAAGTTTTCCAAGGTCAAATATACATATGTGTACATACATTTACATTCCTTGTTTTGCCACTCCAAATTCACCATTGTAGCACCAGTTGTGCAGCCATTTAAATGGATGGCAAGATATCCTCCCTGGATTCAGAGAACAGTATCTCATTGGCAGATTTTTGACCAGCAGCTGATATTATAGGGTCAGGGTAGTTCTCTTTCTGAGTTTAGTATATCAGGAGAATGAAGGCTGTAATAAAAAGGTTTAGAATCATCCTTATTTGCCACACAATACTTGAAATACTGTATGTAGCCTGTTTGCATTTTGGCAATATTATTGTGCTGGATGTGGGGAAAGAGAGATCATGGCATAAGACAAATAAAAGAAAAACAAAAAAAAAAACCTAATTTTTTTTTTTTTTGTGGAGACCTAGGACCAGTGAGGTGATAATTTTAAAGAGAGATAATTTAACATAATAAAAATTGAATGTAACAAGGCTTCAGGTTGCAAAATTTACTTTGGTTTCTTGGTCATTTTTCAGCATGCAGCACTTCAAATAAACTCTGATCATAATTCAGCCAAATTTCCTCCTGATGTTCAGTAAGGGAAGGATTTGTGCCCCATTTCTCTGAGGGTTAAACTTTATACCCCTGACAGAGTGCAGGTCTGCAAAACAGCTCAGGCATCCTTAAAGGGATTCAAGCACACCTCATTTTCATAACCTCTTCCATTTGCCTCAGTAAAACTCTGTGCTGCAGTCAGCATGTGGAACGGCTTGCAAGGAAAACTTCAAATCTTTCCAGTGCCTGTATGCATAAATGTAAAAATCTCCATCTGGTAGTGTGTACTGATACCTACTGGCCAGTTCTGTAGCTGGAAATTTAAAATCTATAGCCAAGGTTAACCAGTGCATTTTAAATATTTTATTCAGAGTTTGAAGATGATACTATGTAAAATATTTTTTAACTCAGCCAATTTTTGCATTCAGATTGTATGTGAGGTGGAATTTTAAAATCTTTGCTTGAACATATTTTTAACAGTTCCTTTTTATAAAGGTTGATAAATTCTCAGGGAATAACATCAATCTGGAGTCAGCCCTTATATCTTCCTTTAGGGTCATAGTATTAAACTTTCACTTTGGTCATGGACATGATTTTTATTTAAAAATAATAATAATATGATGCCTACTCTGGAGAGCTGTAATGACTTTAAGCAGATATCAGAAGGCTTCTGCACTATTCCAACAAAATTAGTTATTGAGTCTTGAATAATACACATTTAGGAAGGGCAGAGGACCCACTTGAGTGGAGTGTTTCTGTGACAGAATTAATACCAGCTACTGTAGTTTTAGCTCAGTGTTCACTGATGCAATTATATGACTTAGGAAACCTTGTGAAGTGATGTTGAACTTGTAATTTTCATTCAGATTCCTTCCCTTTCTGGGTCATTTGCAGTGCAGACAGACTTCAAGTTGAAATAGTATTCCTGTATTGAGTGACCACAGACAATTTTATTATAAATAATCCTGTACACATTTATAGGTTATGTGCAGATAGGGTTAGAAAACTAGAATAGTTTGAAAGGCCAGAGTAGGAGTCCATCAAATACCACCAGGGAAAAATGATCATTATTATATGTATTAGTGCCTAGCTTCAAATTGCATCTAAGTTTTATCTTTTTAGTAATGCATGATTCTCAAATTCATGCTGTCCTGGAATCATGCAAAATAGATGGAAGGCTTGGCTATCATGTTGTCAATAATGTGAATTTTGTGTTTTCTTGCTTATTCCACCATGTAAAAAACGCTTTTGGTATCAAGTGTGAAAAATGACCACAAAAACAACAGAGGAACCTGTCATTAGCAAAAAAGAAAGCAAGCTACATCCAGGAAAAAAAAATCTCACTTTCAGGTTAAAGGCAGACCACAGAGGATTATGGCTTTACATGCAGTTAATGTTCTTGTGTGGAATTATCCAATGCAATCATTTTCCTCAGTATGTTTAGCCAAAATACCTGTTCCTGAAATTGCTGCCAGACATAAGGCACCTTGTAATTATTGCATTCTGATCCAGTAAAGGAAAGCCTCACAAGAAAGAGTGTTATGATTGAATTTTGCTTCTAAAATGATGAAGTTATTTGGGCTAACAGATTCTAAATACAGGTAAAAAGCATTGTGTTGTTTACCAGCTCTCCAAAACAAGACTTTGCAGAACAAAACGGATTTTCAGAACAGCTCAAGTGGCACAGGCTAAAATGTGTTTCTGTTCTGGCAGGAGCTTTTCAGATGCCTGCCCTGAAGTCTCTGCTTCAAATCACACTGACAAGGTGTGGCAGTGGGTTTGCAGAAAGCCTTGGTGACCTTCACAGAGGCTTCTGGGCACCCAAGCCACCCCAGGAGGGCCTTCACCTCTCTGGAGATCAGATGATTTCAGCACATGAGACCTTTCCTGTCAGTGAAAGGAGAAGTTGTTTCCTTCTCGTGGACTTGGAATATTCCCTGCCAGCTGCTGGCTTTATCTGCATGGCCAAGGCAGAGCACAAGGAAGGCTCTGAACTGGTCTGTGAGGTCCTTCTGTGCCCCTCTGTGGAGCCTGGCTCAATGCTGCTGCCACAACCAACCTCTCCAGAAAGATACCAAGGGTGGAGGACCTGGCAGAGAGGGTGGGAAGGCTTTGAAGAAGGAGCAGCTTCATCCTTGGTTTAGGTGGAGGGCAGCCAGGCTCCTGTCAGATGCTCTG
Organism: Agelaius tricolor; assembly: GCF_023055355.1. Lineage (NCBI taxonomy): Eukaryota > Metazoa > Chordata > Aves > Passeriformes > Icteridae > Agelaius > Agelaius tricolor. Next base: position 41,451,990 of record NW_027269269.1, on the reverse strand, counting down.
GCACTGCTGGATCCTCCTGAGAATGGCACTACACATCCCAAATTAGAAACAGGCTTTTGTCCCAGAGACCTCATAATGGTGAGGAGGATTAGCTGAAGATCTTTCTCTTGGAGAAGGCAGTCTGGGGCTTGGAGACATTTAGGGAAATGATTTTTGACTAGCTGGTAATACACCTAACTCTGTGTTAAAATTTTATACCTTACAATTCTGCAGCCTTCTTAATACAGAAATATATTTTAAGTGACTAATCATATTTATCTTCAAGGGTAATTTTGCCACAGCAGTTCTAGAAAGTTGGCAGTTGAAAATGAAGGCAGAGATTTTTCTCAAAGAACTGCTGAGTAATTGCAGTCTTCCTGGTGCACTTACTTAATTTTGTTACCCAATACATCTTTCCTTCTTCCAAGTAGATTCAAGTATTTTCCAAGCTTGAACCTTACAGGAGGGTTTCAGGGTTGTAGGGATGGCATTATGTAGCCTGTCCTGTAGATTTGTGGGACATATTTCTTCCAGGGGGCAAGGAAAATTAATGGAGTAACATGTTCTGTAGGCTCTTGGGGAGTAGAAATACCTGCAGGTATCTATTGACTTCAGATTGCTGTTTCACATCCAGTCAGAGAGACTTAATTCAAAAGGGTTCTTTAGTGATACAGACACAACCTTACTCAGTTTAATAGCCTGCCTGTTGGCAGAATCTTTGCTTATGTTCAGATTTGAGGCTGACAAAAACAAAAATGAACATGTGCTTTAGGGAGATATGCAATTGGGCATTCCAGTTCTGGGCAATTCTTTTACACCAAAGAATTTTCTTATTGGAAAAGTATTATTAAAGGCTTCAGGTAATTTGGGGTACCCATAAGTGGAAAAAATCAATACTGAACCAATGAGCTCAGTGTCATAAATTATTTTTTCTACTTTGTGTACTTTTTGTACACTTTTTGTTGTATTCTTGTGGATCAGTTTGCTACTCTGCAGCCCTGCCAGTGACTGGGATATCTCTTCATCAGTGCTCTGGCCCAGGAAGGTGCTTTGCCTTCATCTCTGTGTAAATTGCTGGTGTGGTGGGGTGGACCTATTTCAAATGTGCTTCCCCTACCAGCTGTACTCAGGGGAGCTGCTCTTAATCTGTCATAATGAAGGGTGGCACAAGGAGCAGATGAGAGAGCAGAGGCTGTAACTCTGTGTTTGCCACATTATTGGGGTGGTGGTGGGCACAGGGAATGGATGGTCACGAACAGAAGAATTGATTGTAGTTATGTTGTTTGCTGTGATTTGAGGGATGTTTTAATGCCTCAATAGCAGAGACTATTTTCATTCAAATGTAGCAAAAAATCCTCTAAGTTTAAAGGCCTACACAAACTTTGATGCAAGCTGAACTCGGATTTGAAAGTTCATTTCCTCTCGGATCTGCATATGCTAGGGCACGTCTGCATGCTCACAATCAGTTTATTAATCCTGCAACCTATTTTCTGTGATGTAATCATGGGAAGAGCAGGGATGAAAATGTGCTCATAAAGATTACCTTTTGCCATAACTGTCACCCCATGTGCTACCATAAAACAACACCCTTATTGGCAACAGGAGATGCAGGCAGGAGCTGCTCTCTGCACTGTATGGTGTTTTAACTGGGTAATTACTTCCGTAATTAACAATGCGAGCTGCGCTGTGATTTGTGGCTGCATTCCTGCAAGTATCTCTCAGTAAATCAAAGTGGATGTGCCAGGGCTGTTACTCAAGTTCCATCACAAATATTTACAGGAGTACATCAAGCCCACTGAATTATAGCTGCTAAATTGATGGGAATGGTACCCACGAAAACAAATTCTGTTTGTACAAGAAAGGAGGCACAATCATTCTTTAAACACTGTGATAAATCTTACTGCTCTGAAAAGGTTGAAAGGCATTTGCATTTGGCCAAGGCATTGAAATACATCTTAATAGACTTAAATGTTCAGCGTTGTTAATGAAGAACAGCAGAACACAATCATTTTATGGGAGTGATCAGGTGGGTTCTGTAGAATTGAGGTTTGGTTCTGCAGTTGGGTCTTTCTCATTTCCAAAACTCTCATTTCTCCGTGGCAGCAAATCATGCAACAGACTTGCAGACAAATATAGCACCAGAGCTATTATCCTGTGGAAATAAACAAGAGCCATTTGTTTAGTCAGCAAATATATGCTTAATAAAGAATACAGATTACTACAACATTTTCAGAACTGCTGTTAGCTTGATTGGTAAAATGGTCCTTTTAAAAAATTCACTGAACTCAGGAACAATAAAATGTAATAGAATCAGTGTCTCCAGGGGTTTGCATGTTGCTGTATAATTCTGAGAAATAACTCTTACCAAATCAACTCTACCCAATGGTAGAGTTCTATGCAGCCTCTCTTTTAAGATATAGCTAACATTTAAAAATGTGGAATTTTCTTCACTTTTTTAAAAACTTGTTTTGAAAGAAGAGGATAATTTTATGTACAGCTTTGCAGGATCAGAATGAAATCCCTTCCTATTAGAATCTATGCCATAATAAAATCTGAATGCTATTTCAGATTTAATACTCAGTATTCTTTTATATCATGGAACATGGGTACCCTAGGTAAAAAATTCTTTCCTTCTGAAGAAAAGTAATTCATTTTTCTCTATCCTTTCTTCCTTTTATCATAAGAATTATTTTCATTTGTCAATGAGGAAATGCTTATTCTGTCTCAATATCAATGATAAATAAGAATAATTTCATACCTTGAAGAATATCTTGTTTGTATTACCCATCTGTATTTTTATTACTTGTTATGTGCACTGCAGTGACTAGACACTGTACATCCAGGGAAGGGGAATGAAGTTGTCAAAAATTCCCTTTAATTCTTACTGTAGGAGTCTCTCTATGGAACTAATTTTTTTCCATTTTTTGCAAGTTATTAATACTGATAGATGCTTTACAAGTTATTACTTTTGATAAGGTACTTTTTTTAGAATTTCACTATAGGGGAGTTTTTTAGTAAGTGCTCAGTTTTTCACAAGTTTTGTGAAGTTTGACTGTGTGTTTTCCTAATTAACAGGTAAATATGCAGAAAATACAACAAGAAATAACCTGAAATAAATAGACTGACCTATAAGCTGTCACCTGATTGACACTTTGTTTTCTGAGTAATATGAAGTCTAGAGAAATGGATTTAAAAGAACTCTACCCTCTCCTATAACAAACAGCAAAAAATCCACCCAGGTGATCTCCCATGGCTGCGCTGCTCTGTCTTTCAGAAGGGTCAGGGGGATTCCCATGTGAGACCCAAGCAGTGGTAAGCTTTGCTTTTTACTTGTGAGTATCTGCATTATCTGTCATATATTGTAAAGGAGAGTAAGAGACTAAACCCAATACCTGTCATTCTTCTGCCAGCACCTGTTTAGATGCCCAGAACCTCAGGAAAAGCAAGAAATCTGACAGTGCTCCCTTGAAAGCATGGAGACTCGGTTTGTGGAGACTTTTTTCTTATTGCAAGCACTTCTTTGTTCCCTTGTCTGTCTTTGGAGCCAGCCAACCTCCTCTGCAGAGCTTCCTTATTGTGCCCTGCACCCAGGTGGCCAAGCCCATGGCCATGGGCAGCTTATCCCACTGTTTCAACACCAGGGGAACCTCCTTTGGAAATCCCTGCACTGCACAACAAATAGCATCCAGCTCCTCTCCAGGCTGAAAGGTCTTTTGGGGTCTCAGAATTGTTTCAGCCACCTGAGTTCTCCTTTTTGAAGCGAGCACTTTTGATGCTCTGAGCAGCAGTCCCCAAAGAGCAGCATCATTTTGAACTGGAGAATCAATGATGTTACAGAGGTGGGTTATTTGAAGTCAGTTTTGTTGTTGCTGTGTAACCTCAGTTCAGTGACAGACTCTGTGTGATGGGGCAGCTCTTCTGATTCATTTGTTTTATTGTGTTTCACTAACCTGTCCTTTGCTTCTGACACTAGCTTGTATGATCTTTCAGTCAGACCATCTTGTGTGATTACAGAGACATTTGACTAATCACATTTGATTGCATATTGCACTTGGTAGTGCTTCTCTGTGACTTGCAAATGCAAACAGTGCAATAGAATTCATGCCTAGGTGCTTCAGCTTGGAGCCAAACTGAAAAAAGAAACAAAGCCGCTCTGTGAGTTGTAGTCCTTTGACAACTCAGTGACTTTGTGTGCCATTTGGTATTGTTTTAAGTATAAAATATACCTAAAAGTTCCTTATATTACTTTAATGTTTAGGAAGAAGACAGCTAGGTATGAAGGCAGCAGACAAAGCTGTATAAATAATGTAAGCTTGAACGCATAAGAAGTGCAGTGGAAATCAGCAACCTTGGAATGTATAGCAGTCAGGTCTTTTAACTCAAGAAATAACATGGGAAAATAACAGCAGAATTATTCTGTGACATTCACACTCAAAAATAACAGCAGAAACAAGTAGAGTGCTTTGAAATTCACCACCTATAACAGGAGCCTTTTGAAAAGCGGAATCACCTTTTCTTCCTCTTATTAAATACTAAACACTACTAGTCAAGGAAGCAGATGCATTTGAAATGTAAAGAAATTCAAGAAGTCACTTTACAGCCACAGTTACAGAGGAATTCTGTTTTGAATAACAAAAAAGAGTTTCCTTTTTCCCTGGGATGGCACATTATAATTGGCTTTCAGCTGATCTCAGAGCCACAGGAAAGGCCAATCTCTGGGGCAATGCATTCAGGACACAGCTTCGGTTTGAATTCTGAATTGGGTTCTTGTGGTGTGAGGAATATTCTGAATATTTACACATGCTTTTCCTTTTCTTTTCTTAGAACACCATTGTCCTGGAATGTGCTGTTTCTGGATTGACATAATTGTTCTGTAGGAGCCATTTGAGTTTCTCAGGTAAATACAAAATTGTTAAAATGTGTATTTTGTGATTTCCCTTTACTTACCTGACTAGCCTTCATTTTCAGAATTATTATAATCTGTTGTGTACCTCTGTCATTAAAAACTCACCCAAAGCTCATCTGTGAGCTAAGAGATTGTGATAGCCCCTTTATTTTTTTTGAGCAGTCCTAGGGTAACATGTTCATGAATTTCTACAGACCTTGGAATCCATGGGTTATTCATTGATCATGAATATGTGCCAGGACTGCAAGCTGAAAACCCCCTTGAGCATTTTATTGGAGATGTTACTGCATTCCCAGCCTCACTTTGAGACAAAATAACATCTCAATCATTTTTATTTTCTCCTTGAACACTCAGCACAGAGCATTTGAAGAAATGTCTGTGAAGGTTCCTTCATCACCATTGTGTTAGAAAAGTAATTTTTTCTCTCTTTCCTGTTTTGAGGGTTGTGTGTTTTCTTAGGGAAGTGATCCCATGGAAATGTGGACTTGGAGGGTCCTTTCTGGGCAGCTGGGAGAGCCCAAATATAGCCCAACAGCAGCTGGTTGGAAGGGGGAGAAGGTGCCAGGATGGATGCAAGGATTATTTCCCTCAGTGCAGGGAGAGAAACCATCACAGGAGTGCTCAAGTATTTTCACAGGGTGGAGCTGATTGCACAGAACTTTCATTTTTAGCAATCAGTTATTCTTTTAGATCCATTCCTTCTTTCACTGCTTTTTTAGATTTAAAAAAAAAAAAAAACTTTCCTGACTTACTCTCAAATCTGACACAAAAGAAAGCAAAATATACCAAATTTCTAATAGCTCTATTTAGTGTTTATTCCCTTTGTATGATTGACAGAGTTTAAAGTGTTTTGCTGTTGATTTCAGGAGTGGTGGATGGGTGTAGCATTCACATTCTCTAAAAAAATTCTTCCACCCAGGATTTTTCTCCTGGGAAACAGAGAGGCCTCAGAGAAAAAGAAAACAATATTATCTCATTTGCTTCTCCTGTGTTGTGCTCATCTAAAATGTGTTTAGATTGTTTACCCAAAGGTGATTACCTAATTAGATTCTGGTGTGAGTTGTTTTGACTCTTTGGCCAATTGGGGCCAAGCTGTGTCGGGACTCCAGAAAGAGTGGCGAGTTTTCATTATTATCTTTTTAGCATTCAGTATCTTTTCTGTATTCTTTAGTATAGTTAGTATAGTATTCTTTAATATAATATAGTATAACAAAGTACTAAATTAGCCTTCTGAGAACATAGAATCAGAGGCATCACTCCTGCCTGCATCAGGGCATCCTTGTAAATAGAGTAGATGGGGAAGAGGGAAGCAAAGGTGTGGGATCTTTAGAAAGCTCCTCCTTTTCTTCCAAGTTTTCACTGCTGCTACCATACTAGGAGAGGAAAGGAACACACCTCCTCTCTTGCTGTAATTTGAATGTGAATCTGTGTTTCCTAAAAAAAGATCAAATATCTTCTATCCAAGCACAAATGAAGAAAGGCAAGTGGAGGGAATAATGCCATTTGACATTGTCAGAAGTAACATGTAACCTACTGCCGAGCGGGTTGCAGACCTACCTGTGTCAACACCCAGAGAGTTTGTCTATTATAGTCCCATCCAGAGACCTCAATCCTCCCTTTCAGACAGCAGCAGCTGAAATTCTCAGCTGTAGAGAGAGAGAGAGAGCTGTACTCTGGCAGCGCTGACCCCAGTCTGTACGCGGGGGATTTGCTGTGCTCGTCAGGCTGCCGACGCTGCAAAGAGGGACCTGGGCAGTGCTCCAGCCCCTCTTCCAGCCTGGCTGAGAATGGAAACAGCAGCAAAAGGAGGGAGCAGGTGTCAGCAGGGGCTCACCCCAGAGTCTGTGTGTTATTTGATACAGCACACATGGCTGGCTGCAGGTCGGCCCAGGCTGCCTCTCCTTGTTCTCCACACTTGGTTAGGGACGATCCCGCTGCTCCTGGGTGGGATGGATGGCTCCATCCACTTGGCTCTGGTGCTTTTACAGCACTAGTAATCACAATAAATTACCTGCACTGGTGTGAAGAATAACCTGATGAGGACAGTCACAGTGCGGCGAAGCTAGGCACCACATGAACAAGGAATTGAAGAGCATATATTAGAGATTTTATTTGACAGGCTAATGCACCATAAAGTTTTGCTGGTCTTTGAGAGAGAGGTTCAGAGAAGCTCTTGGAGAGGAGAACTAGTCTCTGCTGGGGTCTGGTAGCTCCTCATTACAGTGTCTCACAGGACCAAGAGAGGGGAAGTTGCAGGAAAAGCATGCAAGATTATTTTTAATAAAGCACCTTTTTTTCCCCCCCCTTTCCTTTGGAAACATCTTACAGTAATACAAATTGGAGGCTTTATCTATTTTAATTAGGGTTTGGTATTACTTTATTTTGTTTTGCTTAAAGAAATCTATTCTAAACCTAAGCATTGTGCAATTTATTTCTAGTTAAAAAGGCAAAAAAAACCACAAAACCCAAAACCCCAAAGCCAAACCCAAATAAGCTTTAAAATTATGTGTTAGAGGAAAGATATTTTCTCTGACCAAGTCGAGTGAGTAACTGATCTGGAATAAACTACAGTCCTGCTCTGCCCTCACCATCATACAGCTGTTGTTATAGCTGTGTACTGGACATGCCTGGCACCATAACTTGAGCATGTTTTATTATCTTTCCCCCAGGCAGGCATGAACATTGCATGTTTGTACTTTATACCTCATCGAACCTGGAAATCAATTACAAAGTTCAGACAATGCAGTAGTTTTATTTTTTCATGTTTTGAAACAAAATCCCTTTGTAATGTCTGAAACATCTTCAAATGATTTTTCCTGTCCTGTTTACCTTCCAAGGGCCATAATATACCATTGATTATTTTTTCCTTTTTTTTCTTTTCTTTCTTTTAAAATTAGAGTTTCCTACTGAAATCAATGGGGAGTTTGCTTCAAAATCAATAGGGCATTATGGCACTGAAACTTAAGACAATGTTGGCTCCTTAATCATATCAGAAAATGTGATTAGGATGCCACAAACAAACCACTAATCCACAGACACAGGCGCAGCTGCTAAATTAGGAGCAACCATCTTTAGCAGAGCACAGGTCCATTTAACTTCAGTGGGATCTTTGAGAAAGAGCAGTAGAATCAAGGAAGAAATGTCATCAGATTTATCAACCAAACTCCTGTTGCTGAGCTATGATAACCCTTCAAGAGCAGGTTGGTGTTTTATTACACAAGCAACTGATTTTGTGGTTCAAAGCTCTTCTGGACCTTGGGGACTGGGAAAGCAAGAAACAAATGATGTTCAGAACATCAAACTGCCTGTTCCCAAATGAACAGGCTGAATTGATGAAAAAAAATCTCTCTTCAAAGACCTTTTGGGCTGACTGGACTTTGTAGGGCAGGAATTTACAGAATTATTATTGTGGAAACAAGTGGAAGTACAGATTGCTTCTCCAAAATTCCTCATAGTCCTGAAGGGTTGCATTTGGAATGTTTTGTATCTAATATTTCTTATCAACTTTACTTTTTTTGTCCTTTTGAGATCTACAACTCTGATTGTTGGCATTGTGTGGGAGTCTCCCCTTTGTTTGTAACAGAATTCTGTGCCCACTCAGGGGACAGAGGAACCCCTGTGTAGGAATTTTTCTTCACCAGTCCCATGTTATGATAGATTTTTCACAATTCAAATTTTGCATATGCATATTTTTGGCAACTGAGTAGCAATAAAGCTCTAAATGATAGAATTGTAAGCACTATGGCAAAGAGAGGGTTGGCTATATTTCAATAAAAATGTAGAAACTGAAGACTGGCTTTCCCATTTAAAATGGTGCAATAAATTTATTCATAGTATTAAAGATACTTCTGAGGAAGTCAGTCTCAAGGGAAAATGTAGGAAGAAACTGTTTGTGTATGGTTGCTCTTAAAGAGGTGGTGCTTCTGGTATCTCCTGTATCAGGGCTTAAGGTTAGAGAGCTGGTCATGGAATGAGCTTGGCTTTTATTACTCCTCTTGAGCAATTCACTTCATCCCTAAAAGCGACTTTAAAGAGTTATCACATTTTTCAAAGGCTGAAAGAAGAGCTGGGATCCAGATTATTAGTTCAGCTTGTGAGTCAAGAATGATTAATTTTCTAAAATCTGCTTATATTACTTTGCCAGTGAATACTGAGCAAAGCTTTTGTTTATCTTCCACACGTGGTCACTACTGCAAACAAACAAGTTTAATTTGCTTTGTAAGCTTATTACCAGAGGCACAGTGGAGAACAAGAGCTGAAAAGAACCTCTTGCCTCTGTGGTTTTATTAAGAACTGTTTTCTCCAGAGAACTTTCAGCCTGTCAGATTAGAAATGCAAAGAGACCTTTTACTGTAACAGCCTCACACTTATCCCCTTAGTAAAGTTTGCTTTTGTGATAATTGCATTTTACTATCTACAGTTGTTTACTAAATGAACAGCTTTTCTCTGCTGCTTCCAGCCCTGACACTTTTCCTCTGATAATTTGTGGTTACAATGAAATATTTAGAAATATGTGTTTGCCTTCTGTTTGTTGTCTTCCTCGTTTTGCTTAGATAGCAAATGATTTTGGTTGTGGTTCTGGTGATTATGGACCACAGGACTTGTTTGGGATTTATGCCTGAGGTAACACAGCATTAATGCTGCTGTTTGCACAGAGGGGGAAAGTGCAGGCTCATCTCTTCTCCCTGTTAGGAGAAGAGGAGCCATTCTGTGTTAAGGAGGGAGCTCCCAACTCTCAGGATGCCCTGAAGATGCAGAATTTGAGGACAGCATCCTCTGCAACATGAACAGGTGTTCTTATAGGAAATATTTCATGTGCAAATCCCTTCATAGTATCTCCCTACAAAAATGTTTCTCTTTTTTCAACTTTGTGGGAAATAATGAGCTTCTGCTTGCATGAAAAACTATTATTGTATATTAAACCATGCTGCTTGCTAATACTGATAATTTTGGAAAAAAACAATCCAAACTATTTCCTATCTTCTTTGAACAAAGAAGAAGATATAACTTTGAATAGGTCATAGAATCATAGGATATGTTCAGTTGGAAGGGACCCATCAGGACCATCAAGTCCAACTCCTGACCCTGTTCAGGACACTCCAGGAATCACACCATAGATAAACAGCCATCTCTATATAAAGTACAAACAAATATTTTCTCTTTTTAATTCCATATACATTTATTTAATGTTAAAGTGGTTTTGTTTCTTTTTTTTTTGCATTCCAGCTGATTCCAACACTTCTTTTTGTGTGATTGCTTTACATAGAAAAATTTGTGTAATAAAAAACCTTGATGCAAACCCACTTTCATTTATAAATCAGGATGTCTAGCATTTCAAATACTTGAGTGTGAATGAAACCCCTGCTCTAAGCGTCTGATTTTTGTGAATACTTGTGAATGTCACCAGAATTTCTGCTCTCTGTCACTTATTTCTGATCAGTTCTGAAAGAAGCTACCCAGAAAGAGCTGACAGAGGACAGATTTAAAGGAAAAACACAAGTCTTGGATGATTAAAAGTAAAGCTAGGATCTGAAACTCTTAAAATATATGTTTTCTTACCTGCACTTCAAAGGCAAACTTTCAACTCCCTAGAAACCTGGACCATCAGCAATATACAGCATTGAGTGAAATCTAAAATGGTTGCTGTATTGTCCCTGTGATTTGGAGCTTTGCTGTTTCTGAAAAGGCAAGTCAGCATCTTGGACACAAAATTCAGATTGCATTAGAAAGTTGTATGCTGAATAAATTTGAGTGTGATGCTAATCAGGAAATATCTCAGTACAGGCTGAGATCTTTAGACATTCAATCATAAGAAAGTCCTAGCTGTCTTAAGAATAGGGAAAATATTTTTTTGTAGTGGTGACATGTCTAATTGCTAAGGCTCTTGTCATCCCTGGTACAGCCTTTGTTAGAAAGTACATTAATAATTCAACAGTGCTGGTAGTTGGATAAGATGTGGTTCTTCACTGCAGTCCCTCATATTCCCTTTCTTCCCATCTTCCCAAAGGTCTCAGTATAAATTCACCAGGAAGGATGAATCAACCTTGCTGAGCTCCCTGGAACAGGTTCCAAGCCCAGAAGCATTTGTCCTCTGCTGCCTTGGAGAGGTGGGAGCTCACACAGGGGAGAACAAAGCCCCTCTGACTGTGGCATCTGCAGTAAAGGACCACAGGGGTGTCAGCCTAAAATACAAATGCTTTTCCATTTTCACAAGCTTATCAGGCAATTCTACCATTTTCCTTGCTGAGTCTCAGTGTAGACTAACGTGTCCATTTCCCCCAGTCTCAAAAAAGTCACAAATACCCGAAGGTGGAAGGTCTGTGCTTGAATCTAGCTGAGTGTAAATACAGAGGCAGGGATCTTAGCAAGCCAGTACTCACACACACTTTTTCTTTCTATTTGTAATACAAAGGAGCTGGCTGCATTTAAGTGTTAGCAGTTTAACCCCCCAAATTGTGACACGTTCTCGACTAAAACAAGAAATATTTTGTTTCTTGCGGCCGCTCTGCATATTGAGACCACTGCATCAAGCAAGAGCATACCTGCAAATCTACATTAAAATCATGTTAACAATGAACAAGAAAACTAGGGAATTCAGAGACAAGGCAGTCCCTAATCCCCCCTCCATCTGTGAGATTCTCAGCTGTCACAAATCAGGAATCCAGGCACAGCAGTGCTGCTTAAATGCTCCTGTTAGAGGCTGACAGCAGAGTATCTGTAAGCACAGGCAGTGTGGAGCAATTTTCTTGCTTTTTAAAAAAGCATTTGAACATTTTGCACTTGCTCAGATAGTGCTGAACTTTCAGTTCATCTATGAAAATAAAAATTCTGAACTATTTTACACAGCAACTGATATTTTTACACTGATAAAGGCTGCAGTCCTGTAACTTAGTGCAGATAACCTCCACCCTGAAAGAGCTCAGAGTCTAAACAGACAAAATGAATAAAAGGTAAGAAATGTATTGTTATTCTTCCCATTTTAGAGAAGGGGAAACCAAAGCACTGAAAGGTTAAGTGGCTTGTCTGTGGTCACACAGGGAGCCCGTGGCAGGGCTGTGAATAAAATGCCTCCTCTTGTAAGAACGGCGCTGTCTCCTTAGGAAATATGAATAGTAGAAAGGAGAGGAGCTGCCTAGCACAAATTTACTGTATGGCACTTGAATAACCTGGCAGGTAGGACTGGAGCTGAAATAATGAACCCATAGCTGCGAATGGACAAAAATGTATTATAACAGTGAAGGATGTAAGAAACTTGGAAATTCCTTCTCCCTCTCTAAAACCCTTTTCCTTAAGGCAACAAAATGCATGTATTTGCTCTGTCAGTCCCTCCACCCTTCCACTTGTGACTGATCCTCACAGAAAGGGCAGCATTTCTATGGATACCACATTCCTATCGCCATTACCAAAACTTTCCTCCTCGGCAGGGGCAGGAGCCTGTGATTTAGGTCCAGAAATGCTGCCCTGAGGGCTCTGTGGCTGCCTGCTCTGCTCAGCTGGGACAACAGCACACGTGGCTGGCACTGAGCACACCAAGGTCTGCCCCCTGCCCTGCCTGTGGTCAAACAAGCAGGGTGGATCCATGAGCTGGGCTGGGTGGAAGAGGGATCCCCACGGGCATGAGGGAGCATGGCAGCACTGCAGGAATTCCTTGCAGCAGGACAGAGGACACCACAGGTTGTCTGGCACAGAAAGCTGCTTCATGGTGATGAACTGTAGTCCATTGGTGAAGAAAAACAATCTGTGATCATTTTAGTAATTTCCTCATGGGATTCACTATAATTATTTTCTTATTGGTTCTAGTTTCATTATTTTCCCTTCCCCTGTTGTCATAGGCAGTTCAAGTTGTGCTTCTGATTGTCTTCACTTTACACAAGTATAAATTCACAGCTTGACACTGAGTCTCATACTTGGTAGGCTTTGGTTTTGTTATTTCAGGGTTTTCCACTAAGGGAAGAAGGCCTAATTTCAACAATTGTCAAAGATGCTTGAGCTGTACAAAACAAGTGTCTGACCAGCAATTAGCTAAGCCTTGAGAACAGGTAGTCTGATTAGTTTGTATAAAACAACCATAACAAGCCAAGATTTGTCCAAAATATCTAATTGAACTTAAGGTCATTTAAACTTAAGTAGCTTTTCTAACTTCCTGTAAAAATCTTCACCTACAGCATTTAATTTTAATAATGAATAATAGAAGAAACAAATAATATTAAAAATACTTTTGAAGTTTGTAGACTAGCCTAATTCTTATGCAAACAAAGTGTTTTCCAATGAATGTTTCAAAGATGCAGCCTTGAACTTTTTGATTATTTATAAGGTATTTTTTCCCTTTCCCTTTTATTTCTATAGGTCATATGTTTTACATTATGTATGGACTTCTTACATAATGTTCTTTCAAGTAATTTTCACAAAATGCATTATATTTAGTGCAGACAGGTCTGTGTAGCTCCAGATAACTCAAAATACCTAGCAGGATATCAACTTCCCCACAATCATTTCATTGTCAAAATTCTTTTCAGGTTGAGGTTCTTCCCTAGAAATGACAAAGGGCAGGTATTTCAACTCCTGATAGTGACTTGCAGATATATTTTAAAGATATAACTTTGAGAAGTCCTGTGCTTGTGTGGAAAAAAAAAGAAACAGAGCACACACCTTTATTAGTAAAGAAATTTGAAAATTTAGGTATGTGGTCTTTAATGAATCATATCTTCTGGACACAGATAAACAGCAGTTCTCAGTATCTTCCTACAGAGAAATGTGCTATTTCCTTCTGTAATTCTAGTTAGGAAAATGTTTGTTTGCCTGCACATTTCTTGTCAGGCTGTGTTCATGCTAAGAAAAAGAATTGGGAGGAAGAAAAGAAGTTGGTATTTATTTAGAAAAATGGCTGGACTGGAATGGTTTCAAAACCAAACTTTTCCTTATCAATAAAATGTTAAGGAATGAGGATCTGGATAATTTAATGCTTTATCTTTTTGCCTTCTCTAACTAAACTAAGAAAATAATTCAATAGAAGATCAGATATGAAACTGCTCTTCCACTTCTAGTGGTATGAAAAGAAAGAAAAAAATGGACACAGAAGGTCTCTTTCAAAAATCAATCTACATGTCAAAAAAAGCATTATTCAAGTTGTTTGATGAACAAACATCAACTTAAATTCCTGGATCCAGTGTGGAGGACCCAAGCTTTTCCTTGTCTCCTGTGTGGGAGCATCAGGATGCATTTCTGTGCTCTGACACGAGCTGGCTGCCGGTTCTTTATTGTGGCATTTATTATGCAGAGAACCACTCAGAGATGAGGTAATGTTATTCTGCTTCCCAGTAAAAGATCAACTCAAACAGTCCTCTACCTTCTCTGTGAGCTACTCTTTGCTCCTTCAGTGTCCTGGAGTTCATTGCTTGTTTTCAGCTCCCTGCAGGAAAGGATTTTCAAGACTATGAGTGAAGGGCAGTGGGATTGCACTGTGCTCTCAGTGCTACCACTGGAAATAGCTGCTTCTCACTGTACTTCACCTACCACTCTGTCAGTGAAGAAAAAACCCTCCTGATATTTAATTATTGGGATCTTCAATTGTTTTAAATGTGTGTGAATCACACAAAACCTCCCTTTCTGTGCAAACAACTTACCAGCAGGATTTCTCCACGCTTTTTCAAATGCTTGCTCTGACTTGTTCTGTTTGTTTGATCCTGGGCCACAAGGGCCCTTTTGAAAACTGGTTTGTGGGAGATGCTTCCTGTGTTTTATATAATTAACTCTGGATGGCATAACCTGAACCTTTAAATTGGATGACCAATTTCATGTCTGAGCAAAAAGAGTCAGCTCTCTTTTTACATGTGTGCCTAACTAGGGACGGCTGGGTGTCTCTGGTAAAAAAGCACATTGCTCTTTCCTCCAGTTTTGTTTCTTGCTGTCTACTTCTGAAAAACATTTTAAAAAGTTTAAAGAAAGCCATACCATCACACACTGCAGATGCAGTTTATTGGTGTGTACTTAGTGGTGCTCTGTGATCAAAAGGCTGAACTCACTGTTGTTCAATGTGCTTACCAGCATGTAGAGAGCTATTTCATGAGAGCTATTTCTTCCCTCTTCTGTTTCCCCCTACTCTTTTCAGAATTCCTGCTGGTCAGAATTTGCATCTGAGACATGTATGTTCAGATTTTTGCTCTGAACTGGATAGGGAAAAAAGGGTTTAGATCCTGGATCTAAACTCTGCAGTGAGCTCTGGTCACAGGTCATCTTGGACATGGCACGTTTCTCTACAAAATTCTTGTTCAGTGTTTTTCATTAGAAAGTGTTCTCTTAGAAACTAGCAACTCAAAGGAAAAGGAAGAAACTCTTCCTCTGCATCCCAGGCAGCTCTGCTCTGTAACAACCCTTGGAAATGGTAATGGAAAGGATGACCTGACAGCCCAGGAAGGACAAGGTAAGAATCAAAATAATGCAAGGATGACTTTCCCATTTAAGTTCTGTATGGTTTGGTTTTTGATAATTGTGCCTGACACAGAAACATGCCTAACATTTCTGCTAATGTTCAAGGAAATGCTTTTCCTGATTGAATTAATCTTATACTTTTAATTATCTCCATCAGATAGGTAATTTATCTGAGTGAAACTACCTCAGCGGGAGAATTTTTGGGCATTTTTTCCTTGGTTTTGCTGCTTAAAATCTAGTCTAAATATAAAGGAAGTAATTTAACCTTCATCCAATAATGCATAGGGCCTTATGTAAAATAATGCATATAACTTTATTTTGGCTGCAGCTACTTTCTACTTCTTGCTTTAGACAGGTGATTGAATAAATCTCAACCTCCATCTACAGAAGCAATTTCTAGCTGGCTCTGATAATGCAAGCAGATCTACTGAGAATGCTCTTTCCAGTTTTTGGGGACTTCACCAGCTTTCTGGGCATCTTGTAGGCTTCAATGAAGACACAAGAGGGGTTAAGTTGGACCTGTTCTTTTCCCATTGACATCTTCTGTGTGTGGAATTCACATGCTCACTTTGACACAACATCCAAAAACTTCGCAACTCAGGACACCTGAAATCTGAATCTTCATTCTGATATATTAAAAATAGGGATGCTTATTTTAAATTGGGTGTTTTGTTGTTACATTTTACTAATTAGGATTGGTTTTTTTTTCCAGTCAAACTGGTGAATTGAATGTAAGTTTGATAGTTTACTAATTGCTGTCATTAAGCCTCACCAAAGAAGTCTTCTTTTACTCACAATAGTAATGCTGTTGAAATAATGTGCAGTACTCAGTTTTTCTGTCTTTGAGACTGATTGGACAACACAGGACACTTTGCAGTTTGGGAACCTAGAAAATGGATTTTTGTAGCATTGGGGAACTTTATGCACTTCTGTCTTATCTCTTTGGATAACCCTTTTTCAATTGTACCATGTGCAATTTAATTTCTGATGTCATTATTATGAGCACACTGACTCAGGTATTTGTCTCACCTCAGGACACTCTCATTATTTGAAGGGATAAATATGTAGGGTTCTCCTAGTTATGTAATTTTTTTTCTGTTAGATTTAGGCTTGCCTTTTTAATCTCTTTTCCTCAGCAACCTCATTGTTTTTATGAACAAACAGAATTGCCAGAGACTCAGAAAATAATACCTTAATGCCTTTGAGAAATGCTCTTGGATGATGGCAGAAATAACATAAGAAAGATATCAAATTGGCTGTACTTGATAAGAACTAAGTATATGAAAATAAGTCCTAGTCCTACATCCTTTTTATCCAACAGGACCTTGCTCCCCACCTGCTTCTTGAGGGACAGAAGAGGCAGCATAAAATGGAGAGAAATTATGAAATCAAGCACCAACTGGATATGTGAAATTGTAGATATATTGTATCTCTATGTGGGAAAGTGGAAGGTCATTTTCAATACAGATTCCCTTCTACAACTTGCCATGCTTTTCTGTAAGTATTTGGTAATTTTTGTGTTAAATTCTCTGTTTTCAGAGAAATTATCACTTAAATATTTAATACAGCATTCAATAATAAAGTACTGTATGGTTCTATGCAAGGTAACACTCCTTTTCCAACATCAAACTGTTTACTCACATTTTTATTTTTGTAATTTTCTAATTTGATAGTCAGATGATAGTCTTAAGGTAAGTCCTCAAAACTTTACTCCTACCCTCTCATTTCACTTATCTAGGAATAAATTTGTTTCCTACAAATTCATTCCATGCAAAGAGTGACAAAAGTAACTTTCTCCATTTATCTTTCCATCTCTTGCAGGATTTGCCCCTGCCTGGGTCCTCTCAGCTGTGTTTCCATTCCAGGTTTTCTAAAATTTATCTTCAATAACTGGTAATCTACTTTTCCAAATGATTTCTAAGCCTTTTAGTCTCATTTCCAGCCAAAGCTCTGTTCCCTGAGCTTTTAATTGCCTCTGATGTTGTCATTCACATTTGTCCTTACATTTGTACTTTCCCTGGCTTTCTTGACTCAGTTCTCAATGGATTGTCCTCTGACTTTTTCAATGTATGAACAGAATTATTCTCTGCATCTTTCCTCTTGACATTATATTTTACAAAAATTTTAAGCAAGAACTAAACTCAAAAACTTATGCAAGAATAAACTTAGTATGTTGACAGGTTGTAGAGATGCAAGTGGATTAGTTTTCTGTAAGAACCAGAAGTATTTTTTAAACATTATTTAAAAATAGCAATGTGTAGAAAACTGAAGAACTACAGTAAAAGGCTTTCCCTGATTGTAATAAAGGCTACAACTGCCTAGGGAATGTTAGAGTCATATACATGGTAAATTACATCTACATTGTTTTAAATTGGTTTTAGGATTAGTCTGTAACCACAGAGTGCTCCCACTGTGCCATGTGCTTTACAGCTAATCAGAAGAGCAATATGTTGGAATGACTAAGCAGAACATTGGAAAAAATTAAATAGTGCCTTAAAAAGAAAGAAAGAAAAAACAAAAGACAAGATTAGGGTTTTCAGAGAAGATTCCCAGAGTGTCAACAGCCTGCAGAGGGTTTTGCTGGTGCCAAATGAGTGTGGGCAGTCCCCAGGCTGCTGGCTGTCAGTGCTCAGTTTGTCTCCTGCTCTGTCAGCCTCACCTCAGGCTGGCAGAAGGTGGCCTTGGTTCTTCCCACCTCCACATCACTATGCCACTGCAGTCCTTTGTAGCAGGTGAGGGATGAGCCACAGGAATGAAGTAACCAAAGTGATGGGGCTTTGAGCAGAAAGGGAAATCTAACAATCCTGCTACCCCCTTCTTGTTTTTTTCGGCTGCTTCTCAGAGCTTATTTTTCTTGTCTCCTTCCTGCTGTTGGATCCTGGGTAATATTTTCTGCAAACATTTAGTTCCCTCTTTCTCTCATCTAAAGAAAACATCTACATGTTTTCTTCAAGCTCACCTCTGTCCCCATCTCTGGCACCTGCATTCAGGGAGGCATCAGGACAGCTCAGTAGGAATAGAAGGTAGTCAGGCCCCCACAGTATTTGACTAGAGAAGCTTCTGGACAATATCTCAGTCTCACAGATTCTCCTCCTTTAGCACTTCTGAGAAAGATTTCCATGCAGGATTTTATATCCAGCTCATTGAGCCTCTCATCTCTCTTAGCTACAGCAGCATCCCTCACTCTGGCCTTGACAAATAGTGTTCTGTTCCACTTGTAGCCGTGGTGGATAGTACTGAAAAGATCAGTTTCTTTCATTATCCTCTTCTGGCATCTTTCCTTTTCCTGTGCTGCATTAGAAATAAGTGCTTTTGCCTTCCAGGCCCTTTAGAGTCCAAACCCATCATAGCTGTTACCACTCACTCACTGTCAGGATCCTGGCTCTTGCTTTTGATCAACCTATTACAGCAGCCTCCACTGCCTGCTTGTTAAATTTTTAAACAGCCACTTGTGTATGTACTCCTGAGCTGCCTGTCATGCTTGGAGGAGCTTCTCCATCCAGAAACTTAAACTAAACAGACACTTTCCCTCCTACAGTTTCTAAACTGTGAGTTCAAAGCCCTAAATGTTGTTGTCCCTTGCCTACTCTGCCCAGCATAAGTAGCTGGATCCCTGAAAAGCCTGAACACGTAGTGGTGGTGGGGCTTTAACACACAAACCCTTTAACACAAACCCTGGAGGGATGGCACAGTGCCCCCAGGGCACATGGCACTGGGGCCATTCCCTTTTAGCATTCTCTGATGCAGCAAGTAGAATTTTGTCATGGGAATTAAAGAAGACCATAGGAAGAAATTGTCTTCTGCTGCAACCAGAAGTTTAAACCAGGTCTTGTGGCCCAGTCTGCTTCAGAAGACCTTTGTGGAATAATGCAAGCCATGCTTTTCTGTCTTTTACCAAAAAAGACAGAAAAACATGGCTTCTTTACTTCTTTACCTTCCACAGTACCACTACTAATTGACTTTTGCATCAAAGGTGTTGAAAAAAAACCTGAGCATGGCCTAACGTTAATAACATCTGATAGAAAGGGCAGAGGCAGCTCCTCACACTACCTTTAAGAAAAATACAACTGAAAAAGGAGACTGGCTTGCCAAGGGCACTTTTTCCTTAAAAAATTTCTATTTACTATTTAAAAGAATTCATGGATAAGCATTTCTGGCAGAAAAAGTGTTCAGACCAGCACACAGTCTCAATTTTCAGTACTTTTCCATTATGAATTAAAATAAAATGTGAAATATTTACTGAAGTAAATATCAAATTTGAAGAAAAATGTATGTATGGTTCTGCTTGTTAAAGAAACATTGTCTCCAGCCAGTAATGAACTTCCTTCAGGAGTGTACTGTGAAAAACTGTAGTTAAGCTTAAGGTTTTCAGAGTTGCAAAGGAAAATTACATTTTCAAGATGATGTAAGAACGCTTCATCATTTGAAAGGGAATAATGTTCTTCATTAAGCCCACCATAAAATATCTTGAGAGCTGAGAAGATGTTGGAGGAATTGGTTTTTTTTCATAATTAGGATTTATAGATATGTGTGGAAGAGTTAGAGAGAATAACAGTGTGGGGTAAAGAGGAGGAAATCCTTTCAGTGCAGCAGAAATGTGGAACACTGAGCATGGTGCTGAGCCTCTAGAAAACCTAGAGAAGGAGGTAAAGCTGTCAACTATGGTGCAGAAAAGGTTAAAGAAGCCAATAAATATTTCTCTTCTGGTTTGGAAAGAACCAGCATGACATAATGACACCTGACAATGGTAAGGACTACTTCTTAATCAATAAACTGGGAGATCATCAAATGGCAACTGCCAGAACTAAAAGGTTTTTTGAATTTATAGGGTGAATTTACACCCAGGGAAATTCTCTGGACCATGATGCTGATTTAAAAAAAAACCAAAAAACCAGAGAACAGTGAAGAAGTTCCAGAGGACTAAAGCAAACTCAATGCACAGATGATCTAGGTGAGTAAATGCATTGCCATAAATCGAGTTGGTGACCTGCTAATTATCTCAGACCAAACCTTAGACTTAGAACTCAACCAGTAAAGATAAGAATGATAAATATATATACCCTAGTGGGCCATGTTAAAAACTGTTTAACTGGGGTAGAATGTAAACATGAAGGAGAAACCATCATCATTTGCCTGTTTGTTCTCTCTGAGTTTTTCCTTCACCAGTGTTATTCATTATTTCTGGTAACAGAACAAGCACACCATGGCAATTCCTTCCATGTCCCAGCCATGGGAATTCCAGGTCAGAGTTCCCAGGTGTGTGCTCAGAGAGCAGCCAGGGCTGAGCACTGCTCTTTTGCATGGGGTTCAGTGGGATGTGCAAGGCTTGGGAGAAATCACTGAAAACTCGCAGTTCATTAAGTTTAGAAAACTCAGAGAACAAAAATAATTACAAGTGCAGCCATTTTACATGATCAGAAAAGAAATCTCTCTCTCATACACACCTCCCACAAATTGGGAAAATACAATTGAAAAAGGAGGCTGGCTTGCTAAAGCTAAATCAGCCTCCAAAACTCCCACTGATTTCACCCTGAAGGGGTGAGGTGGAGCTTAGGTCACTTGGATGCAGATCCTGGGGCAAGACCATGCCTGCCCTCAGGAGTTACAGCCCCAAAATGCTTCAGAGCTGCTTGTGCTTCTCCTCAAAACACTCAAATAATGTCTGGGCTCCTGTAACAAGATGTGTGTTTTTTCAAACTGGTAAGCAGCAGGCTGAGTGTGTGCAGGAAGGACACAGGCATACCTGCTGCTGGCAAAAGACCTCGTCCCAGTCCAGGATTTGTTGGGCACTGGAACCCCTGAGTCCCTTCAGGAATGTCCTGGACTGTTTTCTTGCTCTGCTTCAGCTTTCCTGAGCACAGAACCCAATTAGGCCCTAGGAATGATTGGGTGCTAATGTTTTGTAAAAGGCCTTTTACTACAAATTAGATTTTTATGATATGCCTGCTCAGTACTCTGCATTTGAGTCATGGTATGCTGCTAATAGCAATAGGAATTTCTACTTTTATTCTCAGAGCTAAGGTCTGGACACCACAGCCTAAGCAGATGAGCTGATGCTCAACCCCAGAAAAGAAAGATAGAGAAAAGCAAGTCTTGCAATCTATATATAAAGCCAATAAAGGGGCTTTTTTTTTTTTTTTTGTCTTGACGTTGTCAGTGCATCATCTATAAAGAAAATAGTTCTATTTTTATGTCAGTAAAGCCTACAGCATGTGTCAGTAATGGATCAAGTGTGAAAAGTAATTTTTAATAAGTGTGAATCAAAGAGGGATTAGAAAAGCTCAGGGGATTTGGGGATGAGACTTGAGTTCAGGGAATTCCACAGCTCAGGGGCATAACAGGTGAATGCTCTGCTACTCATGGATGAGAGACCTGGCAAGGGGGCTGATGAATTTGAGATTTATTATTAGAAAGTAAGCACTGAGGGTATGTATCAATGGAGACCAATTTTGATAGGTATGAAAGGGATGATTCAGGCAGGTAATGAAAAACTCTGAACAAAATTTTAAAGTCAATTCATTGACTGATAGGAAGCAGGTATAAATCTGCCATAGCTGAAGTAATGCAATTGGATTTATTGCCATAAGCAAACATATGGGATGCAGCATACTGAACAACGGGGTCATTTGTGAATATTGTTCCTTACAGTGTGTGCCTATTACTGTAATCTAAAAGCCATAAAAATGAAGTTTAGAATGGGGCAAGCAACACAGGGAGCAGCAGTAATGCCTGCCCTACACCTGCAGAGTGGAAATGTGTCACCTGAGTGAGTGCTTCTGAGAAAAGCTTTTAAGAAGTTAACAGCAAATGAACTGAGGAGCCACAGAAGGATACAAAGCTGAAAGTTTTGGAGGACTCATTAGATGTACACAACTGCCACCAGATGGGAAAACAGAATATGACAAACAGTGCATAATGAAAGACAGGCAGGAAGGGGGAGGGTGAATTTGGGGATTTGATTATAGAAAGCAGTGTCTTATGTGCCCATCACAGGGAATACCTTCCACTTCCTTTGTTTGTGGAAATGTGCATGCCTTTTCCCCCCTTTCCTCCATCCCCCTCCCTTCCTTGCTTTTTCCTTCAGTGATTGACAGCCCACAGTTTGAAGAGAAACTTAGAGAGAAATCCATACCCTTTTTTTTTTTTTTTTGTGATAAATTATAAGCCAAATAATCTTGAGAAAGAGAATTTTCTCACAGTGGGGGCCTACGAAGAATTTGGATATGAATCCTCCACCAAGATTTTTGTACACTGTAATAGATAAGAACCAGATCACTGGGATCAATATTGGAACTGTGCATTGTTTAGAAATAATGTTGAGAGCTATTGCTCTTTGAGCAACCACTCAGAAAACATTTATCTAAAGCTCTCAAATTTACAATGTAAGTTCTTGTGGGTTTTTTTACCATTATTTTTGGCTTCATTTTTTTTGTGTTTTCCGTGACTTAGAGAAATAGCCATTAAACGATGATTTTTCTGTCTCTGGAGTGAATTCAAGACTGGAGAGTTACAGCTGCCTCCTTTTTGAAACCCTCTCTGTGACAGATTTGTGATCAAGGTGTTCAGCATTTCAAAGTAATGCAATATTTATTTCTGTGACTAACTCATCTATGTTGTATAGAGAATCTAATATCCTTTATCCGTGAAGTCTCACACATCAGAATATTCCAATATTTTATTATCAACTCTTCAAGGATTTTTTATTATTACAGCTTGGTGAACCTGGTATTTAATGAAATCATAATCTAGCTTTGCAATGTAGTCTCTGCTTGTTCTGGAGCAGCTTGTGAGTGGAGTTGGGCTGGTATATCTCTACCCTGGAGGCACAACACCGAGCTGTGCATGGCTGCAATTCTCCCGCCCTGTCCTAGAGATATGGTTTGGTATCTCCTGGTATCTGTGGTCTAAACTAGAGCTAACAAGGAAGGAAGGTCCTGAACTGATGATTTACTTTGTTACAGAAAAGATAATTCCTAGGATGACTTTCTCAGTTTGTATACATTAGCATGCTCTGGTTAATAAGTTAACCAAAGTCAGCATGTTCTTTTTTAACTCTTACTCAGGGTAAGTAATAATGTCCCCTATAAATGTTCTGGCTGACATTTAATTTCCATTACCATGCCATTTTGCTGCCCTGTTATGACCCACTCAAGATGGAAAAAAACATTGATAACTTTGCCAGTCATTTTAGATTTCTTGATGGCTCTGTAACTCTTAAGCAGAAATGTTTTTGTGTCCTGAAGGGTAAAATAAATTATTGCATAAGATCACTGTATCTTTCTGTTTATAGGGAAAAGAGAGAGCATTGCTAAATAGCAGGTAAGATAGCCGGTAGATAGGGATGGCTTTTTTATTTTTTTGTACTATAAAAAGAAAACCACTTATAAGGAAATCCATAAACACATTTAGTGGCTTAAATCCTGCTACCAACAGAACAACCCCCGTGCGTGTGGGATGATTCCTGCTCGGTGGCGCCGAGCGCGCCGCCCGCATTCCCGGGGCTGCAGCGCACTGAGCCGGCCCCGGCAGGAACTGCACCCGCGGCCCCAGCCTCCTGCAGCCGCCATCGGACACGGGGAGATCAATCTTTCATCAGCTATGCTGTGGATTCACAGCTCGGGCGGCTCTGCCGTGAAGGTCAAATGCAAAAATTTGTTAAAGTGCCCCCAGTGAAAGGGCGCGATCAATTGTTGTCACATTTTAATTAGCGTTCTTGCAGATGGTTTTTTTTCTTTTTTTTCCTCAGCATTCATATTAGACTAGAATATCTTCTCAACAGTGTTAGTTACGACCTTCAAAACGAAGTGAGAGTGAATATTTATGTGTTTTTTCTTTCTTTTTATGATATATTATTACAGAAATTAATGTAGTAAACTTTTCAACCTTTTAGGAGATCCTTTTAATAGCATGAACCTTACAGCTCTTCGGGTAATAATAGGCAGCAGTTTTAAGAAAAATAAAAGTCAACCAAAAAGCTACTTTTCTGGAAAACATTTTAAAAGAGTGAGTTAAGGAAAGCCTTGATTTAGACTATTTTTTAAAAATCATAATTATTAAGAAGTAGAATTCACTGTAAACTTGTACAGAACAACAGTTAATGGAAGTTATCATTTACATTTCTGTGTTGGAGTTCCTGACTTGAGACAGTAAATTGCTTTACCCACAGTTTTACCATCGGTGGACTTCTACCAGCCAGATTTTTGTCTGACCTCATGGCTGTGTTTTAACAGCACAGTTTAGGCAGTATTGAACTGTACCCTTACATATATATGTGTGTATATATCTATATATCTATATATATCTCTATATCTATATATCTATATATATCTCTATATCTATATATCTATCTATATATATATATATATATCAATATAGGATAGCTCACTGGTAAGGATACCTGTCCCACCTGACTGATTTACTATTCTACCTATTATTCCAAGGGTTCTTTTTTTTTTTTATCTTTGAATGGTCATTTCTTCAAATAAATGAAATATTAGAGGACCACCTGCAAGCAGAGATGTAGATGTGCATTGCACCCCTTTCTTTTGTTGCCTGACTTGAAGGATGTTTAGCCATGGCTACGTCTTTCCAATTAGCAGAGAGGAGGAAGGATTTTCTCAAACAAGACGTGGCTTGTGTGATGACAAAAAGCTGGCCACCTATCTAAGTAAGGCACTGTTATAATTAAAGTGGAACAGCAAATCAATTTTATGAAACATCAAAGGTTTGAAGCCTATTTCATTTTGCAATAAAATGAATGTGAGACTAGGTTTTCACAGAGGAGAAAGACTTCAAACAGGCTACTACTGAGTATTTAAAGCATGGAGTGAGGATGGCTGAACTAGATTCTGTGCTTTGTCTCTTTTGGAGCAGAGGTGTTTTATTAATTTTTGCCCATTCTTATTCAAGCAATTGTTATTTCAGATCTGAGAGATTCTTTCCACGACCTGTCCTTTCCTAGCTCTCCATCCAAGTCTTCTGTGTGTAAGAATTCATCCTAGCAAATGTTTAATTGAGACTTATTCATTTTCACAAAACATTTAGATTCAGCCAAATTGCATTTTTCCTAGCAGGGAAAAAAAAAATAAGGAAAAAAATAATGGGTTGTAATTATATTCTGCACATAGCCATAGGGAAGAGAGTATACAAGATCCCAATGGAAACCAGAGTGTGAATTACAACTCTTTTTACTTTCTTGCATAGAATAATAGTAAACCTCATCTATTTTAGAAAGATGTGGTACTTATCCAGACACAAGAGGTGGTCTACGCCTCTGTATATAGCAGTCACAAAATAATGATCAATATTGAATGTTCAAGGGAAGCAGATTGCATGCATAGCATAATTAGGTTGCTTAGGTGACCAGCCCTTGGAAAAAACAGTTTCCAATAAGCAGCAAATTGATTTGCTCATTCTCACCTTCTCCATATTATACATGCCACTTATGCATTGCAACTCACATTTTCTTGTGCCAGGGTAAGTTTTGTCATTGAAATATTCCAAGGTGAGATTTCAGTGAGGAAAGAAGTCAGGCCAGTGCAGAACCCTTTAAAAAATATGCAACACTGAAACTTTGGCATTGTATTTGGTTGACCCAGTTAACAATTTATTCAAGAGGTTTGTGATTCCTGGTGGGTTTGGTGATATTAAATTTCTTTTTCCATCTCTCATTCCCTCATTCCTTTCTGGGCAGAAGTCTGTTTTTTCCCACTCTAGATGTTGATGTTGCAATACTTATTTCAGTTGTACATGAGGTAATATTATCAGGATTTTGTCCAGAACTGAAAAGGGGAGTCATTACGGAATGAATCGGGTTAACTAAGCTGTAAGGGAGGCTCTGCAAGCTGGAATTGCTCAGCTGGCTCACTGGTGGAAAACAAACCTGCTAAAGCAACATCTTTTCTGCCAGATGACTGTGCTGACCTGCCTCCCTGGAGAAAAACCTGTTTCCACACACGAGGCAAGGCACAGGAGCAGGGAGGAGCAGCAGGAGGAGGGAGGCAGCGTGGGACTGCCTGACCTTCAGTGGATGCTGCTGGGCACACGGGAGACGTGTCTCAAGGCAGCAAGCAGGAGAGAAAAGAGAGCTGGGACTGCAACTCTGAGCCTCGTGTCAAGACATCACAGGCAGCCTGTGAGCTCACCCTGCCCTGCAGCATCCTAGGTACCTCAGGGGGTTTAGCTCTCTCCAGGTTGCTGCTTGCAGCATCTCCTCTCCTGTCTCCTCTGTGTCAGACCTTAAATTTTGAATGTTCATTTCTTTTCCCAACTTCTTTTCTGGAAGAAACTGAGAGTAGCTTCTCTTTTCTGTGCAGAAGTTGGGAGTAAAGTTAAAAGATTTACTCTTTCCTGCTGTTTTAGCTTTGGCTGTTCTGAGTAGCAAATGCTTGTGTCTGAAAAAATTACCTCAGGTGTACCAGCTATCAACAGTCCCTTCTTAGTGGGACACTCTCAGGGTTCCACACCACTGGAAGCAGTGTTGTTTAAAATCTTCATTAATGGCACAGATGGGGGGATAGAGAGCACCCTTTGCAAATTTGCTGTTGATACACCTGAAGGACAAGATGCCATCCAGAGGGACCAGGACAAGCTCAGTGACCAAGTGGCCCATGGGAATCTCATGAGGTTTTACAAGGTCCAGCTCCAAAGGGCTGCACCTGGGTTAGAGCAACCCCTGGTACCAATGCAGGCTGGGCATGAGCAGACCCAGAGCAGCCCTGGGAGGAGGAGCTGGGGGTGCTGGTGGGTGAGAGGCTGGCCATGCCCTGGCCATTGGGAGCCCAGAGCCCCCCGTGTGCTGGGCTCATGCAGAGCCCCGTGGGCAGCAGGGCAGGGAGGGGATTCTGCCCCTCTGCCCCCTCTGCTGAGACCCCACCTGCAGGGCTGCATCAGCTCTGGGCTCCAGCACAGCAAGGACAGGGACCTGCTGGACCCAGGCCAGAGCAGGCAACAAGGGGATCAGAGGATGAAACACTTCTTCTTCTGTTAGAGTTAGGAAAGGTCAAGAGAATTGAGTTTGCTCAGTCTGGAACAAAAAAGGCTTCATTAATTGTGGCCTATCAGTGCCTGAAGGGAGCCCACAAGAAAGATGCAGAGAGAGATAATTCACAGGAATATATAGCAACAGGACAAAGGGGAATGCTTCAAACTGAAAAAGAGTAGGTTTAGATTAGATATTAGGAAAAATTGCTTTGATATGAGGGTGGTGAGACACTGGCTCAGGTTACCCAGAGAAGCTGTGGATGTCCCATCCCTGGAAGTGTTCAAAGCCAGGCTGGATGGGAATTTGAGCAACCTGGTCTAGGAAAAGGTGTCCCTGCCCAAAGCAGAAACTAGATGATCTTTAAGGTGTAACAGAAACTGTTCTATAGTTTTATGATTCTCCCTACATTATTTTACAGGCTTGTGAAATGTACGTATTTAATCTTGAGTTCAAACATACACATTAAAAATTGCATGAATTAACACTAACACAAGTTTTACATCCATAATTAAGATGTAGCCCACGGTCTGTTCTCACCCCCAGCAAGGTGTCAACTCCAACATACATGGTGCTATGAATTATCTTTTTTTTGTATCAAAACCATTTCTTTAAGGAACTGCTGTTATCATATTAACTCATGTTGTAAGTGTGAACTGCAAGCCACAAAGGTTTTTCATATTTAAGGATATAAGCACAACCTATGAATATGGATTTCTCTTAAGCAGTTCTCATAAAAGAATTTTTAGTTTTGTTCACTGTGCATATGATTCATACTTTGTTTCTTTTCAGGTAGTTTCAGGTCTTTGACTGCAGACTTCTGCAAAATGTTTTCATTTCAAGTATAATGACTCCATCCAAGCATAGAGTACTGCTCCAGGTTTATTTCCTTGTCAAGATTTTGAATAACCTTTCATGCTAGCTTATATCAACTCATTCCAGTAGCAATTTGCAGGTTTCTCTCTTTAGGCTTCATCTCTGTTTTCCTTTTCCTGTTTCAAAAGCCCTCGCTTTTAATAGCCAGGGCCATCATTTCATATCCATTTGTTTTAATTCTATTCTTTATGGTGCTGCTTTCTTTTATTAAATAATTAATTCCCTAATAATTTTATTAATATTAGTTAAGATATCAAAGCACTATCTTTCTCAGATCTTGATTTCTAATACCATTGCCAGTTGACCTCAGTTCATGTTTTCATAAATTCTCTAATTCAAGAGGACTTTGACTGGATTTCATATTTGATGAAAAAATTTTCACAAGTTTCCTACGCAAGTTTCTTCTGCTTCCGGAGTTCTCAGATGAAATTCTTCACTTTCTAAAATAATTCTTTTAGAGAGCTATGTTTTCAAATTTTTATGGGCTGAACTGGTAATTGGTTTTCACTTCTTTGATCCATCTATAGACTGCTAAACAACTTTTGATTATCTGAAAGGTTATGTTAGGACAAAAGAGTTTGATTTAGTGTATCTCTACCTGATTGCATAAGTAGACAAAGCTCCTACATTAATTTCTTCCAGATGTCTTCTGCACTTCTAGATTACACAGATCAATATTCTCTTCACTCCTTATTTTATTCACTCTACTTTTTTTTTTCTATTTTTTTCACTCTACTCATTTTTCTGTTTTCAGGTTGGTACTTCTGCTCCTGTCTTGAACCAAATGTACCCTGGCAGGGCCTGTGGGGACAGAGGGACCCCACTGACAGCTGTCCTGTGCCAGGTAATACAGGAAGGAAGACAGAAAACTATGAGGATGACCCAAACCAGCAGGTACACTTGTCTAGACCAAGTTTTTTGTTTTGTTTGGTTTTGGGTTGGTTTTTTTTGTGTGTGTGTTTTTCTTTTTGTTTGTTTATTTGTTTTGTTTGTTTTCTGAGAGTGAGCTTCCCAAGGAAGATCAGAAGATTTTTATGCTAAGGAAAATTCATTGGGTTATAAACTATAAACTAGTTGGTTTAACTTTTTTAAGAGAGAAAGCCAGACAAACCAGATTAGGCAGCAAAAGTTAGTAAAGGCTTTACATCCCTCTTTCCCCTCAACTTCTGTGTTCTTGTGTTTCCAGGCTGAATTTTAGCCAACTTTTAATTATAGGAAAGCTGACACAGCTCTCTCTGGGAGATCAAGTAACAGTAGATTTTCTGCATCATGTTCTCCCAATACTTTCTAAATTTCAACATCTTTCTTCTTGCCCCTGCATTTGCTTCCTTCTTTCAGCCCTTGCAAGAGGCTCAGTGGTTTCTTTTCCACCAGGAAGACCACATGAATCAGTTGGGGTTTTTGCCTCAAAATAACAATACATACAAGTTTAGAATGGGCAAAAAAAGGACAATTATTGCAATACTTAACACAAAGGTGACAGAAAAGTTGTGAAAGATGCAGAAGTTTGTCTCTGTCATGTTACTAAAATCCATCAGTGGGAGCAGCAGCCTTCTCAACACAGCCTTCCCAGTCTCCTAAGGCCAATTATCTGTACAGTTGAGTTAACCATGAGATACTGACAGTTTTCATAGGAGTTGAAAATACGGATTTGTTCGGCAACTCTATAGTTTGATTGCCAAGGAATAGAAAAACCTTTCCTGTGTATTTCCTTTCTCATTTTCTGGCACTGGAAAAGTAGCAGTAGTTATCTTAAAAGAAATAAATCTAAAATTTAAAAAAAAAAATCTAAACCTATTTTCTTTCAGTTTGAATACCTTGTTCTACCACAACATGCCCTTGTAAAAAGTATACATCCCTAAATCCACCGAGTCCTTACTGCTTCTCCTTTGTGACTCTTGAAAATGGGTTGAGACTTCTATGACCCTTTGGTATTTTAGGAATCTTTACTCGGGTGTGTTTGTATGTTGTTTATATTGCAGCAATTTTTTTTCCCTCATTCTTTCCCATTTTGGATTTGTTTCAGTTGGTTTAATTCTTGATTTTGGGGGTGTTTATTGCTTGTTTTCGTTTTGTTTTAACTAAAATTTTACTGATTCTTGAAGAAAACTCTACAACCAGGAATTTGTGACTATTGTTGAATATTAACATTGAGGCTAATTTACAGGGGCAGGCCTTGTGTTTTTCTTCAGTGATAAAGAGGATAGAAATTCCTAAAAAGTGAAAAAACAGGAAGTAGTATAAAATGAAGTTGGCAATGGGAGAAAATTTCTCTTGTGCTCTGTGGGTAACTGCTGTATTTTGTGACACAGCATGTGCTACACAAATATTTTGTTTTCTCAGGTACAGGTGCTTTTTAACAGCTGTATTTTGATGATGCTTTGATACTTTAATTATATAAATTAATATAATATATAAACCAAATAAAGTTATATATATTATAGAATGTATATAATATATATAATATAATATATAAAGTAATATAATTATATAAAGTAATTTAATTCCTTTAATTATATAAATTCAATGAAGACTTCTGAGAAAAAAAATCCAGGCAAATTAAAAAAAAAAAAAATTTAAGAAAAAATTCGCCACAGTTAAAGACTGATTTGTGTCCTTAACTGTGATGATCAACATCTGTGCTGGAGAATCTGAACCTTCCTTTCAACACTGCCTCGGGGGTTTCTGCTGCAAAACTGATTAAATTGTTCAGAGATAAGACACTTGTAAATAGTCAATAAGAAGTGTTCCTGCAGAGGCAGGAAAGGTCATGGAGAACAGTCCTCTGTGTGTAAGATACTTAGGAGGTGTTTTTAATGGAGTTTAAATTAGCCAGTTGCAATGGATCCTGCATGTGCCACAGAGGTCACGCTAAAACCATGTGCCAGCTGCATTATTGGAGCCAAGCAGAGCAGCAGTTCAGGGGGCTTTGCCTGACATTACTGAAGGTGTCATTGCAAGGATCTCGCATCCTCCCTTCCCTGCAAACACTAATTTATGCCAAGATCTCAAAAAGTAAATTAGCTTTTCAATACAGGCTCTGCATTTTTAATGTCTGTATCACAGGTTTCAGGTATAGTGCCATAATCTGAGCAACAGTCTGGGCAAATTCCCAAATGTACTTGAGAAGGGGGTAAGTTAGGCATTTAACAGTGGATTTTTAAATTTCTGGAGGATGTGGAATTGGAAACAGAGATGCCTTGGTTTTCCAAAATAAGAGCTGTGAATCACTTTGAACTTGTCAGAATTCATGCAAGCAGGTGAGAGCTGACCAACCTGTGAAAACCTGGTTCTGACTGCTGCTCCCCCACCAATGCCTCCAGGCTGAACAGCTGGTTATAGAGTGACTCTACAAA
Organism: Agelaius tricolor; assembly: GCF_023055355.1. NCBI lineage: Eukaryota > Metazoa > Chordata > Aves > Passeriformes > Icteridae > Agelaius > Agelaius tricolor. The sequence goes on along the minus strand of NW_027269269.1, from coordinate 41,420,465 downwards.
CCAGTTCAGGTAAATACAAACCATTTGGCATCATCTTGTGAGACTGTCCTCTGTTCAATGAACAACAGTCAAAATAAGATAACTCACTCAAAGGGGTGAATTTACAAAGTGGAGCTGATAATTTACGTGGCTTTTAGCATTCATTTCCAATTTTTCTTATATATTTCTTCCTTTCTTTAAAATTATTGCTCTTTCTGGAAGATGCTGCAATTTATTATGTCACATATTGGTGTTGTTTTCCATTGGGGAAAATGCCTCCTGCTTCATGTGTGGCATAGAAAATGCTGTACTTGCTCCCTGGCACTGGAACACACACAGTAAACAATTTTAAAAATGTCCCATTATATGATTGCTTCCTCTCTTCCCTGAACAGAGTTATTTTTAAAACTACATATTGATTTCCTTCTTTTCACTTTAAACCTTCCTGGAAATGACCTCTCCTGTCCTGCAAGGGCCCCTGTTTGTAGATGGTGGCTCAGTTTCACAGTTAAGTAGGAGTCTTCCATTGATTCCTGGAGGACCACTGATGAGTTCCTCAGGGACCTGGGGCCAGAACAGGGAGCACTGCTCTAACAAGCACCCTTTGAGAGAAATACTGTGTGAAATAAAAGGGAGAACCTCCAAAATGGCCCTAAATTTATATTTTCATCAAAATTTCTAACAAGGAGCACAAGTCTCCCAGACTTAGCTACATTCCGGTCATTCAGTAAAATGTTTTTGCCATTCAACAATTCAGTTCACTCCCAAATCACTTGGGATATTGCTATAGGAAACCAAAAGTGCAGAAAGCCACAATCACCTCAGCATAAATCCTATGGAATCCTGATTTTGGTCTAAAAAATTTATTATGATTTCTCCATTGAAAAGATGTCATTGTGGGAAGAAGTGCAGAAGCATCAGGACTCTCAGCTGGAGTGTATTCTCTTAAAAAAAAACCAAAAAACAACAAATTAAATATTGTGTGTTTCTTCCCCCTATAGTTCCTGGTGAAGATGTTGAGATATTGTCAAAAAAAACCCAGAAATGGAGCTTGTCATGTAGGGCTGCTCCAGGGCCAACATTAGAAGTCACATTTATTTTTATGAATACTTTTTTGCCCATCTGAACAGGTAAATCAGACCTGCATATTCAAGACTTAAAGTAAATACTTCTTGGGGAAGGACACATGAAGAAGTTCAAATCTTAGACACGTAAATATTCCACAACTGTTACATTTTATAAGCAAGGTTTGGTTTCTTTCTCTAATGTGAAGAACGTGTACAAGTATTGATATCTAAAATGAGATGTTGGAAGGGTAAAAGGACTTTCTTGCAAGGTCGAATGTGTATGTGTTTGCTTATAAAGGGACTGAGACTATCTGCCATTGTGTGTCATTTCCCAGAGTTTTGTCATGTCAGTAACAAAAGTGATTTCTTTGGAAATAAAGAACTATAGAATTTTTTTTTTTTTACATTTTCACAACAGTAGGTGTATATTTTCACATAGATTAAAAGCAAGTTCCCTAAATGTTTCTTGTAAAATGAAATGATAGAATTATCACACAAAATGTTTCCTTTCAGGTTTGAAAAAAAGGAAAAAAAATAATTTACAGTAATTCTTGTGTACATCCATCAGCTGTATTTATGTTCCAGACTGAATTGAAAAATCAATTCAAACATTTACAAAATAATCTGCTCAGTATAGTAATTGGCTTTTTCTATGACAAGGTGAAATATTTTTTTTAAAAACCATAAGATATTTCCATGGATTCTAGTACTTTACTAGATATAATAAAATAATAACCAAATCATAAAAACTCTTAGAAAAAAGTAATTGTTTTTGCTGATGCACAACAGATCTATTTTGTTCCAAGCAGGGTGAAAAGCGAACTCCAGAGCAATGCCTGTTGCAGACTACTGAGCAGTCTGCAAGGACAGAATATTTTGTAAGTACAAATCTTGTAATTCTTCACATTTTCAGTAGCTAAATGGTAATATGATCCACTTTGTAGGTGCTTTGTCTTTTTTTTTTTTTTTAAGCAGTCCTTTCTTATTTTTGGTGAAACACTTTCCTGTATCAAAGCAATTAGTCTTGTCCTGTGGTTGGAATGCCACTATATCTGGTGGGTTAACTGCTTTTTGCCAAATTGTGAAATCTATTTTAGCTCTTTTTGCTGCCTGGATTTAAGAGGTGCCATGCCAGTGGGTAGCATGCTTGGAGATGGTGGCAAAGGAATGGTTCTGAAGAACTTAATTTGGTCTAGTTTAAAAGATGCCTCAGGGAATTGAAGGATGCAGCACACCCAGATGGCAGACAAGTGTGAGACAGAAAAACATGTGAAAGCAGAACATGGCTCTAAAGAAACATATGTGTGGGTTCTGACAGGTCTGCTCTAAAATTTGTCTGGCATCACCTCATTTCTAAATCTGAAATCCATCAAAATTCAGTCTATATTTTAATATATCTTGAGTGTACCTAAAAAGTGGATGGTTGAAAATTGCTACTGGCTGTCCACATGCCAGAGCAAGGGAAAAGTGAGAGGAAAGGAGGAGCAGCAGAGAGAAATTCTTATGGACTGTGGTCCCCATTCCCTTTCCCCTGCTCTGCTTGCGTTGGGAGATGTAGAGGGAATGATGGGTGTGAAACTGAGCCTGGGCAAAGTTCTGAAGGTGTTACTTGAGTTTTTTGTCTTTGTTCCTCACAACCCAAAGTTATTTTGATTACCAATAAGTTAAATCAATATCCCCCAAGTCAAATCTGTTTTGTCTGCAGTGGATACTGATATGATGTTTATCTTGCCCCATGAGGTTTTCTGTCTTATTTCTCCCACTGTCCTGTTGAGGAGAGCAAATGAAAACTGCTGGGTGAGCATCTGGCACTTGGATGAGGTCATCCCATCACAATTCTCCTTAGTTTTGAAAGATTTTTGGAGCATGAATTTATAGGCAGCCTAAAATATTAAGAAAAATTTTCAATTTTTTTTTTTTGGTTTAGAATAAAGATGTTTTATCCTATCAAAAAGCCACTTACTAAAAAAACCCCTTCTAAATAATGTACATTTTCAGTCTCCTACTAAGGCAGAGTATAAATTAAAGATTTTTGGCATTTTGTTTGCTGAGGCCCCAGATACCAATAGAATTAAACAGAATATATTATCCATAAGAGTAACTGAGTTCAGGTGTAAACATGGGTATTTATATACATGAATATTCTTGCTTAAAAAGTGTAGCACATTTTAAAACATTTTGTCTGCCTGATGTTTCCTGTACTTGCAATGAGGAATATATAATATAGACAGTTTTCCAATCACAGCTCCAAGGTAAGAACAGTAATAAAAGACTGTGCACACAAAAATAGAAGTTGTGTAATTCTGATCACTTCTGAGCTTTCATCTGTGACTGATGCAATTTACCAAAGAGGAAAGAAAGTGACATCTAATATGGGGTGAAAAAAATATGTTTAGGTCAGTGAAGATTGTCCCAAAACTTTGCAGTTTCTGAGTTACATTTCTTATTAGAATGAATGTCTCTTTAATATGAAGGTGTTCCAGAATTAAAATTAAACTCTCATGGAGTTACTGTTACCAGTATCTTATTCTTTCTAGAGTATACCTCTCTATATTTTGCTTGCAATCTAAAATGACAATCTGGAAAGTGAAAAACAGAACTGGCTTAATATTTTGCATATTCTTTATAACATATTTGAATAATTTATTTGAAAAAAAAAAAGTTATTTTGACTCCTAATCTGTTACCCATGAGGAAGATGCCCCAAGTTATGCTTCTCTGAAATTTGCTAGTTAAAAAAATTCAAGAAAGGAAATTCTCTTATGCATAGGTATTGGAAAAATAACATTAAATACATTAATTTGTAGGAAGATAGCAAACTCAAAGACCCCTCAAAGTGTTAAAGACATATAAGAGAAAAATGTTTGAGCTACTAATATGATTTTACACACAATTTAACTTTGTTTTTTCCAAGAAGGTTGACTTGCATTTATAAAATCTGCTTCAAGATGTCTGAAAGTTGTCTTATGTAATTCAAATAATTCGAATAATTATCTGTCAGAAGTTTTACACTACAGAAAATTAATACACCTGCATACATCTAATTATTGCAATTGTTGTGCTTTTCAGTGTGCACATAATAATATGAGGTAATTTTGCACTACTTTTTGATAACTCCAAGAATGCTGTTTCACTAGTCTCAAATTTGTGAAGAGGTGCCTATGATATGTGTTTTATTATAATGATCCCCTGAATAATCAGATGATAGTCCTTAGTAGAAGTGAAATACCAGACTAGATGTGCTGTTCTTGTGTTTGCTATGCCAAAATCATGTGTTTCTATGGCAACAGAGTTAATCTATACTGTTTCAATTGGATGAGCCCTGTTAAATTTTCCTACCTAAAGTAATCTCAACTGTAGCCCAGCGACATTAGATTGCATAAAATAAATTGTCTGAGTCTAGTCTTTGTCACTATTTAACCAAGATGCATTAAAGAGTTCAAGGTAACACAGCAGTCCCCATTCATAACTGCAATGTGGAGAACAAAAGCTGCCTACTCTATGAAAATATGGTTGTATTTTCTTAGCTACTGAAGGATCTAAGTCATACCAAACTGACTTTTTACCTTTTGTTTGATTCTCTGTGATAAATGCATTTTGAGATTTTGAAATTTTGCCTCTCTAAACATTAAAATTTTAGTTGAACCTCTTTTTGCCATAGAACCTTGTGGAAGTTCAGATACAAAGACACCCTCATGATGTTTCTAAGCTTGGCTCCCACACCATGGGGTCAGTGAGACTCTTAGAAAACAGAATCTTGGATCCAGCTCCCAGAGATCCAACCCAATCTTCTGGTGTGCCAGAGAAATTCAGGTGCATTGCAGTTTCACCTTGTGAAACACCTGGTTTTCAACCAAATTAAGACACCCATAGATTTTTGTGTGTAAAAGAAAAAGAGGGGGGGAAAAAAGAAGGAAAAGAGCTCTGTCTTAGTGCAAGGAAACACAGAGCTCATTTAGGGGATGAGGGTGTGTCATGTGTCTGCTTTTGCTGTTCCTCGGCCTTAGGCTGCGGCTGCTCAAGGAGGCAGGGTTTCATTCCCTGTGGCATTTCCCTGGCAGTGGAAACCCTTTTTCCTGTGAAGTTTCCTTCTCCAGGAGAACTTGCAATTAGTAAAGACATCTCTGTTCCTGTAGTTATTTCCAGACCTGCTCTTGGCCTTCTTCCTCTAAACATGACTTAAAATTTAAAAGGAAGCTAACTTGGCTTTCAAGTTTTTTGTCAAGTGACCCTGGATGACTGTCCTCAGTTTCTTGCAATTTCTTTGTAGGTTTTTTTGTATCCTTTGTAGGATTTTTTTACTTCACTTTCCCTTTAATTCTTCAGAACTGGAAGTTTAAATCAGCAGTCATGGCTGGTTTTGTTCATAGCTTGTGCTACTTAATCGAGGTATCATGAAAATTCAGGGGTAGGAATCAGAATTGGTTCTCAGCAGACAGGGTAAAAAAAGGGATTTCCAAAATGAAGTTCCTACTCTACTGTAAATGCCGGCAAAATCCAAACTTCGGACATGTTATATGAGAAAAAGGCCTTGAAAAAGATAATATTCCCAGATCCAAGCAATGCAAGTACTCCTCAGAGCTGATTTTCAACCTGCAGTTCGAGCAGCATACTCCAGATGGCACACAATGATGAGGAAATGACACGTGTGCTGCTCTGAGGGATGGAAGATGCAAACAGAAGGAACTTGCTAACAAAAAGCTCCTGAAAGCCCCTCAGGACTGACAGTCATCTGTACATTCAGAAAACACACAAAACTTTTCACTCTTTAAAAGATAGTGGTTTGGGGAAATAAACAAACAAGAAAAAATCCTGTGCTAATCTCAATTATAATGCAGGATACACAAATGTTTGAAGAATTGTCATCCTTTCTATGCTAATAGATATTGAATGGCAGATGTTTTCCAAGCAGAGGGATGATTAATTTGGCCTTTTGTTACAAAGAAGGAAAAGTTATATGAATTTTGAAGGGAGATTATTACTTGAACATAATTAGAAGGGCTATACCAGCAATATTTTATATGAAAGACGTGTTGCATTACTTTTTTTCTCATTCTGAACAAAACTTTTCCTTGTGATTAGCCCTAATTATAATGAGTACTGCAAACTGCAAAGGGCAACCATATCTGAAGAGTCATGTGCTTAGATTTCAAGAATAATTCCATGAGACACCAATACATGCAACACAAGAGAAGAGACAATTCTCTGACTGCATTTTAGCAACTGATCAAACCCCATATTGCATAAAAAAGTTTCAGATTAAACCTGTGGAAGATGGTGAGGCTTTTGAATTGTGGGATAAACCCTGTATTTCAAGAGAAATATTGAATTGTACAGGATTTAAGTGCTGGTTCTGACTTGCTGGTGAATGAAGATTGAGTTTTTGAATATTTACAGAAGGAATAAAAGAGATTTCTAAAACTAGCAGTGTTAATGCACTTTGTAACAAAAATCCAGCTATGTTAGAGAAACCCTCCATAGGGCCTGCAAACTGGCATTCTCACATTGCTGCCCACAAGGTTCTCTTGAGACCTCATGAAAACAGCTCTCCTGAAGGACTAGTGCCATCTTAGGGCAGGCAGATGCTGAAGCACTTATCTAAAAGCAACAAAAAATGGCACTAGTAGAGCAGCTTTCCCTACAGCAACCCTCTGAAGCACATTTTAAATAGTTTATTTTGTAGTCTAGGTGGCTTTAGATAAATGCTGCAGCAATGCTCTTTGTAAATGCACAAATCTAGGTAAGTACTGTATTGTGCGAGGGGGCAAGGTTTACTTTTTGTAGTTCCACACATTGATTCTGATGAACATTTCATGCAAAAGGAGTTTCTGTAGTAGAACATTTCAGAATTCATGAATAGTAATTGAGCCCTTTAGTTCTGCACTAAACTTAAATCCATTATTCTCCATTTAAAGCAGACACATCATGTTGCTCTACAGAACACTGCTCTGTCAATTCAGTGCTTTTTTCAGTGAGCTGGGCTAGAATATTAAGCACTCTTTGCTCTCAGTATTCTTGCTGTGCTTGGCACATTTGGATTCCATTTGAAATAGGCAAATAGCAATTCTGTTGTTCACAATGAATAGCCTATATGTGTATATGCACCTTGCCTTTGAAAGGGGGAGCATATATTATTTGCCACATCTTGATTCTCTGGCAACTGGGTTGCTTCATTTCCTCTCTCTCTCTTGCTCTCTCTGCACATAAGCAGCGAGATGTAAAATGTAATAAAAGCCCCTGACACATTTCTGTCCTTTATACTGAACAAACCACTCTCTTTTGGAATTCAGACTGTAATTTATTTTTTTTTCCTTGTCATGGACAAACTAAAGAAACGCATGTAAAAACAAAGAGTTAAGGGAGGAAGATTAAAGTTTCTAAAAGTCCCCTCCAATGCTGAACATTTTTCAATCATTTTTTAGCATGTAGCTATTACTGTGCCTGGGTTGTGGTGTGCTGATACAGCCATAAGCCTGCTCCTACCCTGCTGCTCCAGGTAGACACAATTCAACCTCTCCCCATATAATTGTTTTGTTGTTGTTGCTGAAGCTCTGTGAATACACAGCTTAAACCCTGCGAGCATGTCCCAGTGAGTTTGGGCACTGGAAGGATTTTATGTTCATCTTAAGCAATAAATCATGTGGTTTTGCTTAAATGAATTAGGGTGTTTGAGAACAGTGTGGTAAGCAGAATTTCATAAGAGCATGCCAAAATTTGAAGATTTCAGCTTCCCAATTTTTTCCCTGTTAGCTACAGTTCTATTACATTTAAATCTATATTCATGGGGTTTGCAAACAAGCTGGGGGGAGGAGGAATTGAATAGAGCATCTGAAGAGAAAGTGTCTGTTATATATTGCTTAACAAATCTCCTATTCAGATTCCTATGACTAGGAGAAATCATGCAAGAAAATCTCTCATTTCCATCCATAGTTTTCAAGGAACCCTAAAATAATGAGATTTTAAGGAGAAATTGTGATGATGCTTATGCAGCAACATGCACAAAGCATGATGTTTCTCTCTTTTTTTGATCAGCCAAGTTGAAATACTGTTACAAGGGATAATTCTCTTTTTCTGCACCAGTTTAGGTATGGAACTGAGGTATAAAGCCCTCTGCTTCTGCATTGGCTGGTGGTGTTTTGATCTGTGCATCAAGAAGATGTTAAGGTAAAGGTGAGCAGCAAAAGAGCTGAAGCTGCCAACGTTATGATGATGACTTAAAATTAAAGTTGTTGAAAAAGGTTACAGCAAATCTTTACCAGCAATTAGCTGATTAGATTGAAACACCTCTGTGAAACAGTCCCTGGGGAGAGATCACAGCACACCTGAGTTCAGCTATCCCAGCACCCATTTGTACCTCTCTTGCTAACCAGCGATGTTGGCACTGAATAATTTGCATGTTTTACCTGGTTTGATAACGCTGGTGCAAAGGGAGTCCCCAGTTTCCAGCAGGAAAAAGCAGATTGAGAAGATTTACAAATGTATTCCAGTCTTCCCAGCCCAGGAGATGTCAATGAAGTGCTTTAAGATTACCAATTACAACTGTCTTGTTTGAACTGAAAGATGTGTAAGGAATGGTGATGGTAGATTAGAAAATTGTTTGAAATGCAAACCATTGCCTTGCCTCACAATCAGTTTTTAAAGAAAATAAGAAGGCAACACTTTGGAATTGAAAGACTGCAATTTGAATTTAATATTAATGCTTGGATTGCAGGGCTAATTGACCTGGGTCTCATGTAGTGGAAAAAAGTAGATGTTCAACAAGAAAAGCCAGTTTTATTTGTTTTAATTTTTTTTTTTTTTTTTTTTTTTTTTTTTTTTTTTTTTTGGTGAGAAAATTGAGACATTGTGCTACAGGCTGGATTTCGTTCCTTGCAGAGGTCAAACAAGTGTCTGCTTGAAAAATTCATGATCCAGAAAAGGTAATTTTTAATGAATATTTATGAAAGATGTCCTTTCTTATCAGAGCTGTGCAAGTTTTCAGAAGCTTGCCACTAAGTCTGGCTTCTGATTTTTAGCAAATAACCTGTGAGTTCCATCTGAAAAAATATTCAGGTTACATTCTTGTCTAGCTTTTTCTAGTTTTTTCTGGGTTGTATCTTTTTGCATAGTAAGACATATCACTGTGAAACACGTGTAATACATCATATGCAGGTTGGTTTGTTTTTCCTGTAGGAGAGTAGTATTTTGGGAAGGTAAATGTTTTACATCAATCCTACCACAGTGTTAATAATTTTTAAAAAATCATCATGATAATAAACATGAGTTGATGGGATTATGTAGTTCAGTTTTCTAAGGTAACATGTAGCTAGAATTGCCAAAGATGAAAAACTAGAAAGCTTTGCTAGACTAGTTTGCTTTTTTGAGTCTCAACTCTTACCTGCTAAGCCTCAGAGTGCAGCTGGGCAATAGGTGAAAAGAATATTTCATTTTTTGCAGTTGCTTTTGGCTTTACCTGTGGCAGCAGCTAGAAAAAGAAGCTGAGATTGGTGCCTGGTGTTTGTTATGTGTCTGAAGAACTTGTTGTGCACAGGGCAGGGAAAGAAGGATCTGGAGCCAGAGGTGCTCCCAGGACCTGCCAAGGCCCCGAGGCAGGGATGGGCTGAAGCTTTACCATGATCCACTTCCAGAATAAGTTTTGTGTTCTGCTGGAAGTGCTGCCCTTAAATAAGTCCACAGAAAATGTTTCTGGAAAAAATATTGCTCCTGAGTCTAGATAGAGTCATAAAGGGTAATTAAAGTACTGGATTCTGATTTCCTCTGACAGTTTTAAAATTTATAATTACTGTGTGGATTTTCACTCACTTCCCTCTCTCTTCTCTACACCTTCTGTGTTGAAAAGGCTTTACATTTTTCTGTTACTTTATTTCTCATACTTGAGAGGTTTAGCTAATATTCCCAATCCTCTCACCTGAAAACATTATTTACTAAGTACTTTATCAAACATCACAGTGCCATTATTTTTATTAAACCATGACTTTTTAATGGATACAATTGGATGACAGCAATGCATCTTTTGTATAATGCCACCTTGGTGAATGCCCTTACACACTGGGACCATCCTGGGGCCAGCAGAGGTTTGAGGTACATTCAGCAAGGAAAGACCCTGATAATTCCGCTGCAGCCTGAATTTCTGCTCTGACTGCTATAAGAGTTTCCTTTATTTCTGGCACTCTGGGCTGGTTCCCTCTGGAATTTCTTTCAGAGTTAATCCCAAGTGGATGGGAATTATTCATAACTTAATTTAAGATAGGAGTACAAATCTCAGCTGGTGGGGGTAGTATATTGCCTCAGAGTTCTTTTTAATGCTCTGGCTGGTAAAAATACTGATTTTGTAGACAATCTCAAAAGTAATATTAGCTTTTCATGGAATCTGGGAGGGTCCTGGTGGAGAACAATCACCTCATGATAAAGTACTGAGTTCCTTTGGTTGTTTTTAAAGATTTTAATTTCAATTATGTGAATAACATAATTTTGACCTGAAAAAAAAAAAAAGAAAACACCTATTAATAAGAAAAATGCAATATCATGTGACTGTAAAAAAATCATAGTTGAGTGTATTTGACATTTCATGGAAGATAAGGAAAAAAAAACCCAATCCACAACCAACCCCAAAATGGGCAACAATAACAGGTAATTTTTCATAAATATCTCAAACAGGTAATTTCAATAAACTTCAGGATACCAAAGAATCCAAAATTTTCAATGTGTTACTGAAATTAAATAATAAAAGGCTTTCTAAAACTGTTTTTTTTATGATAGCTTGTCTTATACCTGATAAGTAAAAAAAGAGTCTTGAAGAACAGCTGGTTTTGGAAAAGAGAGAAGGCAGGTAGTCACAAACCTGTTTTGACTGTCATTGTTTTAGATGACTGTTTCTAATGGATTTGATGAAAAATGTGATAGATAGGCATAAATCTAACATTTGTATCTCAGAAATGACTTTTAATTACAAGAGAATGTTAAGGGTCTAAATCTATAAAATTAAAACAGAGTTAAGGTCTTCTGCTGCTTGGAGTTCAACTTGTCTGACACTGTTTGTGCAGTTCCCTCCCCCCTCCTGTGATTATGTATTTTTCCTCTCACATCAATGAATCCATTGCAAAGAGCAGTTCTGTGACCATCTTGGTGATGGTTTCTCCTGTGCCTCCACTGTTCATGCATAATTTAGCTCTGAGAAGATCATGCAGGAGTGGTGGTGAACCTGACTGCCACCTCCCCAAACAGACTGATGAGAGAAATCAGGCAGAATTTATTGTTGGGTTCTGTGCTTCTTTTCCTCTAGAATTTTGCAGTAGTGCTTCTGTTCCTGAATAGTGGGAAATGCTCTCAAAGTGCAAAATGAAGCATCTTTTATAAATAACAATAAGGACATAATGAGACATGCAAGTGGCTGCCAGCCAAAAGTACCTTTTTCTCTCTCTTGTTCAGTCCTACATCTCCATACAGTCATTTCTCCTTCGTTCCCTCTTGTGCTATTTGGAGCAATATGTCTTTTTTTTTTTTTTCCCACAGAAAATAAATAGTAATATACTGACAACTCATAATGACACCTTGTTTCTTTCTCATTAGTGGATGCAGTCGAACCTCATCTTTAATTGATAATTTAACTGATTAGTCCTACTTAAAAGTCACTCCTGCCAGGTTGAAATATATGTGCTAGGCAGTCTCTTCCTTCAACACTACCTTCTGTCCTCCTTCACTGCCCTGCTGCACTGATTTCTTCACATTTTGGTCGCTCACCTTCTTTTGGATGGACAGCCCCAACTCTGTCCACACAGGAGAGCTGTCCCAGCCCTCTGAGCATCATCCTAATGGCTCCCTATTGTGGGCAATGGGGAAATCAGCAATTTAAGAAACCAGTGTCAATACCAAGTTGACAATGAGATTGTGATTATTCTTAGATGTCTTTAATTGTTATTTTAGACTGCAGGTTGTTTTTTTTTCTTAACAAAAATTATTGTCTGCTAGCTATAATTTGGTAACTTTTCTTTCAAAAGACTCACAAAACTATTGCTAGCAGACAACAATTTCTTATTAGCTCCTTTAAAAACTCCTACTAGGAAAAGCTTTTATGCTCATTTTGGCCTCATCCTTGAATTTTCATTTGGGTTTTAACTTACATGTATCAGTTGTTCAGCTCTGTTCCTGGTAAACTGAAATATTTAAACATTTTCTTAATGGCTTCACCGAAGTAGGGTTTAAGATTTGCTACATGTTTCTTTTAAAATAAGATCTTACAAAAGAACAAGTCATTAATCAGCCTCTGAAAATTTGTAGCCACATTTAATAAAATCATGGTCTGTATATCCTTGGACAAAAATGCTGGTGAAGATCTAGCCTGAACTGCCACTTAGTGTTCCAGGGGCTCTTTTCTTCCTTTTCCTTTTCCTTCTCCTTCTCCTTCTCCTTCTCCTTCTCCTTCTCCTTCTCCTTCTCCTTCTCCTTCTCCTTCTCCTTCTCCTTCTCCTTCTCCTTCTCCTTCTCCTTCTCCTTCTCCTTCTCCTTCTCCTTCTCCTTCTCCTTCTCCTCCTTCTCCTTCTCCTCCTTCTCCTTCTCCTTCTCCTTCTCCCCTTTCTGAATTTGGAAAGGATAAACAGACCAAGTCCAAACCCCAAACACTCCTTCATGTCACTGAAGTCCTTAAACACCACAAAAGAAAAGCATCCATACACCCACAATAATACAGCTACCACAGTTTGGTTTTGGTTTTTTTTTGCCTCAAGGGCATCTGCTTCTGGTTCCTGGACAGCAAAATTCCTTTGTCTGCCCCCAAATCTGGCAGAAAATCTTCAAGATTTGGAGCCTGACCAGACTCTGCAGCCCCTTATCACTTCCCTGTCAGGAGGGAGCTCTGCAGCTCTGAAATCCACCTCACTGTGGATTTCTCTCTCAATTTGATGTCACAGCTTGGTTTTGATGTTCCTTCTCCTCAGGGAGCTGCTGAGCAAGGTATTTATGAACCCCTACTGAGAGTCCCTCCAAATAAACACGTGGAAGTTGCTTTGTCCATATGCAGTAGCTCCGTGCTGACTGAAAGTACCACAGTAAAAGGATTGATTCTAGAAATTCAGTCTCCCTACCTGAAAGTAGGAGATTTTTACAAACCCCTTACAGTCAGAAGAAAGCTAACTACTGTACAATGCAGTGAAATGTAATCAGGTTGTGAATAACCTGTAATTCACATACTTTACAAAGGATTTTAAAATAGCTTTCTGGGGTTGAAGCAATTTTGCCCCTATTATTATACTTACAAATGAAATACTTTTTCAAGATTTTTTTTTTAATTTAAGGAATTGAGTTTCTAAGATTACAGCAGGCTGCAAAAGATTACTCCAATTTATGCAATAATTGAATAATCTCCTTAATACACTCTCTGTTGGGCACTCAGACACATTTGAAAGCCACTGCAAAATTTCATACTCCTCTGCAGCCCTGGCGACTCTTTTGTGCCTCACAAGCAACAGGAATTAAGTATTAAAGTTTAGTCTGGGCACAGAACAGAAAGCTAGGAAGCTTATCCTGTATGCTGGGCAGATCTTGAGCTCTTCTTAAATTATTCCACAGTGCCATGCAATCAAAGTGTTGTTTTGTTTGGTTTTGGTTTTTTTTTTATCAAGCCACTAAATCATGCACCAAAATGGGATTGCTTGGAGAGCTCTGCTCCTATGGCAAACTGCAGCTGACTCTTTCTCTTAGGGCAGAAATCTGTGTGTGATGGGACAGAAAGCTTGGTCACAGCCTCTCCTAGTCTTCCTTTCCTCAATCATTGTGAGAAATCAAAGTATTGTTTTGCTTGGTTTAGGGTTTTTTTTTGTTTGGTTGGTTTTTTTTGGTTTTTTGTTGTTTTTTTTTTTTTTTAATGAGGGATGTTAAAATTACGGCTCATTTGTGTCCTTTTTTGTCTAGGAGTATTATTAGATGTTTTGTAACTAGGTTGATAAACCGTAGCTAGAGGGTTGAGAGTCAGTTAGTAATTCAAAATGTTGTTTTGTTTGGTTTTGGTTTTTTTTTAGCAAGCCACTAAATCATGCACCAAAATGGGATTGCTTGGAGAGCTCTGCTCCTATGGCAAACTGCAGCTGACTCTTTTTCTTAGGGCAGAAATCTGTGTGTGATGGGACAGAAAGCTTGGTCACAGCCTCTCCCAGTCTTCCTTTCCTCAGTCATTGTGGGGATTCCATCAGTTACCAGCCTTGTTCTCAGCCTTCTGCTTTTTTAATTGATTTTGTGCTTTGTGACCTATTGAACTCAAGGTCTCATCTTTGAGCGTGATGAACTTGGGAGGTTTTGTACAGTTAATTGGTGCTCATCAGCACAAGCCACAACAGCAGGCACTGAGGCCATTGTACAGGCCCAGAGGCACTGGCTATGAGGGAACTGAGCTCTGATTATTTCAAAAATATAAATGTGTTAAATGAGGTTTTGCTTAACTGAGGATATATGAATAAATAGCTCACTAACGCAGTGAAAGTAGGAGAAAACTGTAAAAAAATTGGCAGAATGGGCTGCAAGGAGGAGCTACCTGAAGGTTTTTTTGCAGGTCAACCCTAGAAATATCCATGAAGTATATTTGGTCTGTTACCTGTTAGCATTTACTCAAATAAAATTAACACATAGCAGCAAAATGTATATTCCTTGTTTTAAAATGTATTCTTTTTTTTAACATGTGCTGCCTTTTAGCAGTGAATATTTTTTTTTATTTTGCAGTGAGGTATTAGTGTAAGTGTAATGAGTGGTCTTTTTTTGTGGTAAAATGTTAGATTCCTATTTTCATAAATGTACATTTCAAAAGGCGATAAAATTTTGTTCCTTGATTTAAAAACTTGGTTTTCATTTAAGTAAAGAAAATGCAAAGATGAATGCTGAAGAATCAATCTGGAATTTGTATCCTTTCTTCTCTCTGAATATTTCCATTTTTTTTTCTTTCCTGGTTGAAGTACAAATTCAAAGCAAATTGTTGTGAATCTCAACTATTTGTGGGGTATAAGATCCCTGGTATTAAAATCCTTACCAGAATAGAGTGTTACATAATAGAATAATAGAATTTTTTAGTTTGGAAAAGGCCTTTAAGATCATCACGTCCAAGCTTTAATTGTGGAGAAACCCTGCGAGCTTCTCCCATTGATTTAAAAAACGTTATTTTCCATTTAAGTGAAATAATTGGCCAACCCTCCATCTTCAGAGAAGTTGCTCAGAAGAATGGAGGGGCTAAGTGGCAGACCAGCTTCACAGCCAATTTTCTCTGATTCTGTGGTGATTACAAACTAATGAGGTGACCTTGGGAACTGTATTGACTCAGTGCTTGCCACTCAGAACAGCACCACTGAGTGGTGTGTGTTAGTAGCTGGAAAATGTAAATACTCCAAGCAAATTTATAATTTAATACTGCTCAGACAAGCCCTGAGATCTGCATAGTTGGAGTTCAGCTCCATGATGTGCAGGGATTATGGGAAGAGACTAACAGCTGCTATGAGGTGAGAAGGATTTGGGGTAAGCAGCATTGTATTTAGAAGAATTTGCATGGCTGGGCTTTAAATTGGTGTGGTAAAACAACTTTGAATTGCACATGGACTTTTGAAGGGAATTCAAAAGTTGTGATTAAAATGTGTTTGGATTTGTTTGTTTTTTCCCTTTTTTAGTGCACATTTTTCTTCTGTGTATATGCAGGTCTGCTGTGTTTTATGTCATATCAAAAAAAAAAATCCAATTGTCTGATCACTTTTTGTTTGACAAGCTGCTCTTTTATTTTTTTTTTTTTTAGCACAACAATCCAGCTTGAAAAGCTGTTAAAATTCAGTGGATGCCTTTACCTTGGGCCACTCAAAGGGATCAACCAAAAGCCTGCAACTTTTGGCTGCCAGAACGACTTTTGAAAGTTCCCCTCTGCCAGCTCTCGTTTTGTGGAGCAACAGTGACAACCAGCGGCCACTCACTCACCTGAAGCTGGCTGAGTTATTCCTTGTGGCTGCAGATATCCCTGCAGATAACCAACCACCCACACCCATTCCTTTCCAGCATTGATGATTTTATGATTCAAAAGCAAAGGACGGAGGTAATCTGTTTCTTTCCACTTTTACTAACTCTGGGGGTGAGTTTAAAGGAGTCTTTGAGTGTAGATGTGTTCTCACAATTCCGTACAGAGCTGCCAGATCAAAAAGGTCCCTGCTGACCCATGTTGCCCATGTTTCAGTAGTGTATCTGCATATTTATGGCCATTAAAGGTTTCCTTGCCTTGCTGGTGGTGTATGACACAGATCAAATCAAATTAACTGTGCAAAGAAAGTCGTGGTTTGATCCTCCTGAAGAGAAAGGGAAAAGGTTTGAGGATACAGGTCGCCCTTTGCAGATTGGCAGTTCATACACATAGTATTAACTTGAATATAAATAATACACATAGCACTTGAATATAAAGAATTTGAAAATGACTTGTGCTGTCTGCATCTTTGTTTATGATTTCTTTCTTAAAACTAAAAATTTAATCTGAGAGAGTTACTCCTGGTGGTGATGCTGTAGCAGATCTAGTAAAACCAATATTTTCCACTGCTTTTAATGAAGATATTTGTTTCACTTAAGCTCTGAAGTTTGAGCTAGCTGTACTTTGGGATCAGTGGGGATATTTTTGTGGAGAGGTGCCCTTAAACTTGAGGAAGATACTGGGTGTCAGTCCAAAGGAGTTTGGTTTTTGTTGTTTAAAGTTGTTCCATGCATTACATTTCACTGCCTAACATAATGCAAATGGTTTGCCTGGACTGGAAATAACCCTCTAAGTGTGCTATGGCATTTCTTCTCCTTGGCAAAGATTTTTTCCCCCACTATACTAAAATGAAAAAAAAAAAGGTGGCATGGGGAGTGAAAGGAAAAAAAGGAAAATAAAAAGAATCTCCAAACCTTCATTTCCTCCTCTCTGGCACAGTTTTATGAGTGCTTATGGCAAATTTGCTTCTGTAATCATAACTTGAACCCATCTGGGGATGAGATTGGCTGCTAGCTTAGTATTTCCACTTAACATATTCATGATTAGCATGCACAGAAGGAGTAGAATTAGGATGAATGTTTTTGGAACAGTACAGATAAATCCTCATAAATGTAGTACAACAGCTCTGGAAATGCACAGTACTGAAATGTAATGAAGCTGAACTCTGTAGAGAGTTTGGTATTCTCAGTACCATGCCTCTCCTAATGAACTCATTTAGATTAGAAAATGGATTTAATATTTTATTGGAATTAACCTGAGCCAGTAAAGAGGATTACAATTTCTTTCTATAAATATGGTGATATTACAGGGTGAGGTAGCATGTTACATGAATATTAAGCATTTTATGAGCATTGTCATGAAGCCAGAAAGAGTATAAGGTAATTAGGTTTTAATATAGTGATAGTGTTCTTATAGTAATTAAATTTGAAAAGTGATAAAATTATATTTGAAAATTATTTAAATCCATATTATTTTGCATTTTAATAACTTTAAAAATATTTAAAATTGTGTTTCACCCAAATAACCAATTTCAACTGTTTGGTTTTAAACATAGAAAACTAAAAATACCACATGTCCTTAAGACAGGGAAGCCACATTCCAAGAAGTGACAAGTTTATTCCATTTTTGCTAGAACAGTATCTGATGGTGAGAGAAAATATACAGAAATGAGCAAAGAATTTTGGCAAAAATGCATTACCTTGCTTTCTTTTTGAAAGCCTTGCAAAGTTTTGTTCCAGTGTTGTTTCTGTTTCTTAGACAGTCTTTTAGAGTCACAAACTTGCTCTAAATTGGAGTCTATGTTCTCTTACTTTTGAAAGGTTATTTACTGAAAAAAGGACTAAGTCTCTCTCATCTTAATTTTCTTTATAGATGCCACATTAAAAAACAAAAAACAAACAAGAAA
Organism: Agelaius tricolor; assembly: GCF_023055355.1. Lineage (NCBI taxonomy): Eukaryota > Metazoa > Chordata > Aves > Passeriformes > Icteridae > Agelaius > Agelaius tricolor. Next base: position 41,402,540 of record NW_027269269.1, on the reverse strand, counting down.
TGCAAAAAGAGAATATTGCGAAAGCTTGGTAAATTCTTTTGTGCGTTATTCTAAATAAATTACGTGTTTAAAAAAGAAATTTAGGATCTGAAAATGCCTTTTAATATAGACAGTCTGTTAAAATATTGTCCTGCCTATCTGAACAATTACTGATTTTAGCAGCTGGAACTTAGTGTATGTTGTGCTGGACAACAGCTCTGATCCTGAGGGAAGCACAGGACAAATGCAGGTAAAGTTGGACAACTCAGAATGGATCCAATTGGATGTTTGACTTCTTGAGAGAATTTCTCCCTCTGCCCCCCAGTATCAAAGCTTTTCACTGAAAATGCCTGAATGCACAGAAATCATTTCTAAAGGCACTGGGAGTGGTTGTTTCCTTTGTGGGAATGTTCCAGCAATGAGTAACATTTGCAACCTGTTTAGGTTATGAGAAGCATCAACAACATAAAACCCATCACAGTCAGTCCTCAGAATATTGTTTGTGCTGAAAGAAATGGTCTTAAACCTAAAGTGTGTGTGGGAAAGAGAACAATCCCAACAAGGAGCAGCTTTCTGTGGATGGACATAGAATATCTGGGGGAGATAAACAAGAAAATGTCATGTCATGACTATGGTAACTAGAATGAAATCAGGGAAAAGTTAAATAGATATATTCAATGTGACTATTTTTTTTTTCAGTTACTCTCAAAATGAACATGATACAGCAGACAGAATGTGGTACCACACTACCTATATTGCTGCCAGGCCAGGGTTTTAAATGGTTCAGAATTCTGAGGGATAATCCAATGATACAGAACTTTGCTGCATTTCAATGTGAATTGAGCAATGGAATAAAAATTCAGAATTTAGCTAAATAAAAATGAAGAAAAAATAGCTATGAAATGTCACAGGTTTAGACTGATCTATTGAGTCTGAAAAGATGTTTCCAAAATATTTCCTTCTCTTGTGGAAGACAATGGGAACTGTATTATTCTCTGTTGCTCTGGGTCTTGTTATACCTAAAAAAAAATTACTACCATTACACTTTTGCATCACAGAGTTATAATACAGTTTTTTGAAGAAAATGGGATTATGAGTCAAAAAGTTGTGTGTGATGGGAGGAAAATATATTTCAATGATGAGTCATTCAAAAACCTTTGCATGTTTGTACTGATCAGAGCCTTAATACACTCAGGACATTTTCATTTTTTGTAGTATCACATGTATCAAGGAAATCTAGGAGCAGTTGGGTGTTGTGAATAATTTCTTTCAAGGCCAGCTCTCAATTTGCAAATTGGCCAGATCTTAATTTGCAAAATGTTGAACTCTAAGAATTTTACTTGGTGCGTAACAGGGAGATGATAAATTCTATCTCAGTTTTCCACCAGTTTTGAACAAATGGGTTCATATGCATGGACTGGTGAGTCAATGTTATTAATCCTAGAAAAACAAAACAAAAAAAAAAGAAGGGAAATATGGAAACAAAAAGGTGAGAAGACCCCATTTTTTTTTAATAGTTGCCTTGGGTTTAGTCTACATTCTGGTGGTGGTAGCAGTTGTTATCACTCTCATTCTTTTGGTTCCCTGGATCTGGAATTATCTACATGCATCACTAATTTTGGCATTCCTGCCATATTTATGGAGAGAAGTTACAGAATCACTTATCTACATTATATTAGTCTGCTTGACCAGCAGTTAACTGTGGAATCACTCTTTTGCATTATTCTGAGTGCTCCCAGCCTCAGCACATCTTCAGGGATTCTGCCTTTGTCTCCTGAGTCACCATCATGACCTCTGCTTCTTCTCCACCTACACACTGAGGGTAGTGAAAAGGAAAGGGGAATGGAGCAAGAGGGATGGGAACTGATAAAAAAAACCTGCTTGGTACTTCCCCCTCTTCTCTCTTCAGCTTTGTTTAAATAATTTCATTTCATTCCTGAGCCAGTTCTGGTAGTAAATTTTCCCTGAAGAGGTGGGGAGCAGCAACAACAGCCTGTCTGAGGAGATTTGCCTCGAGGCAGGACTGGAGTTCCCCAGAAGGTTAAAATGCTGCATAGCATTGTACGAGTGGCCTCTCTTCTCAGTGGAAGAAAATCTCGAGAGGTGGCGCTCCTTTTTATTGAATTTTGATCTTCCTTTGCTCACAGTACTGTCCTATGTGAAGTTCTGCATTGGGCTTGAGCAGTAAGCAGGAGGGCTGCAATGACAAATGGTGAATTTCAGTAGCAATGTCGTAATAACACAACATTGAGTTGTAATTGTCCTTTTGTTATAAATACATTTTCTTCCTTGGGCTCTTATCTCTGCTCGCACTCAATTTTTTTCATTTTCATAATTAATTAAAATGGCAATGTACTATAACCAGTGATTGAATTATATGATATTACTTGCCTAAGGCTATCAAAATTAATCAAAATAAGGAGCGAAAGTTTTGCTATTTTTAATACAGCTGATTTGATTCCTGGGTTTTTGATCAAATTAAATGAAGGATCAAATTAACCAGTGATTAAATTGAGTAAAAGGCACTTTGTATGCCTGAAATATATTTTAATTTAATTAATTTCAAGACACAAAATATTAACTGATGTTTTAAAAATTCATTTGTATTTTACTGTTTAATTTTCTAAAAACTATTTCCTTTTCAAGTTTAGAATCTTTTACAGGAGAAAAAAAAACACACTTTGAAAATTATTTTCCTCTTATTCCTTCCATTTTTCCCCCCATACCTTTTCTGTTTGTGGAGAATTTGCTGCTATCATAAACTGGTATTGGGGAGCTTGTGAACTCAGCCTATGAAGACCTGATGTGCCAAAGGCTGGTTTAGCAGAAATCTGGGACTCCCCAGAATAGAACTTGCCAACCTGAGAAGATGATTTTGACCACAAAAGACCTCAAGTTGTTAACATTTAGCCCACAATTTTGCAAAATTGTTACCATATTGTCATATCAAATTTCATTTTGCATGCTGTTAGAATCTAGCTTGTATCTTTGTTTAATGGGCTGATGCAACCGCTTACTGTATCCTGGTTTTGTTGAAAAGAAGTTGAAAAATGAGATTTCTGTTATGGTGCGGAAGTCATCTGCATGAGAAAAAAATAATCTACATTTTTTTTTCATAGTAAAAGAAAAACTTGGAACTGGACTCATGTCACTGTTGTGATGTTGTGAAGGTCCCCAGGACAAGGTGAGAGATGAAAATTTGACTCCAAGGTCTCAGAAGGCTCATTTATTATTCTAGGATATTATATTATATTAAAAGAAATTATATACTAAATCTATACTAAAGAATAGAGAAAGGATGCAAACAGAAGGCCAGAAAAGAATGATAATAAAAACCTGTGATAGACTCAGAGAGTCCGACACAGCTGGCTGTGATTGGTCATTAAGAAAACACAATTCACATGGAACCACTGGAAGACTCACCTACCACATTCCAAAGCAGCAAAACACAAGGAGAAGCAATCAGATGATGATTATTTACATTTTTCTCTGAGGCTTCTCAACTTCCCAGGAGAAGAAATCCTGCTGAAGGGATTTTTCAGAAAATATCGCAGTGACAAGTCACCTACAGGGAGTCTGCACAAAGTGATGGAAAGTGGCTGACCTGGTTGGAGTGCAACTGCAAGAAGCTGAGACTGGAGGTAATTTTCTTAAAGGTGGATTTTACTCAGCATTTAACTTAAAGGTGGCTTTTACTTAGCATCTGAGTTCATCAGACTCAGAAAACAGCATGGAAAAATGCAAGGTGAAGGTCAGGGTCCAATTTTGTGAATTGTGGTATTAGGCAAGCACTGCTTTGTCTTGAAATGCTTCTCATCCACTTTTTATCATTAACAGAAGTGAAATAAAGCTATGAGTGTGTAAAAATACCTAAGACTGATTAAAAGTATTCAGTGTTGTGTATCAAGGCTGAGTGTATTTGTGCATTTGAGGCACTCAGAAATTTGAAGCAGAATGTATTAATTTGCAAGTGGAATATAATCTCATTATTCCTCAAGTCCTGGAAGAGGCATACTTAAAGGGTTAGATCTATTAAGTGTGATCAGCATGGTCAGTCTGTTGCAGCTGGTTTTGATTAATGCATTTATTCTCTCAAAAGGAAAAATTATGTTTTACTGGGAGGAGAGAGAAATTGAGAAATGGACACTTAGAGTAGTATGAAAGTGAAGAACTTTCATACTCTAAGAAGCATTTCATAGTAACTTGAAGTGTCATTTTGAAATAAGCTTTGCCAGGAGGAAAACAACTGGCACAAGGTGGATCCTGAACTACTCTGTGCTTGGAAGTCATTTTCAGTCACAGGGAATAGAAGCTGGGAGATAAAATTTTGGCGTTGGCAGGTTGATAGTCCTGGTGATAACCTTAGGAGAAGTGTGTAGGACAGGAAAAGGCACAAGCTGCTGGACATTTAGGAGATAAAGGGCTGATAAAGCCAAAGAGAGGAGAAGCAATGGAGAGCCCTAGCCTTGCACAGCTTACAAAAATCAGGATTTTGGCCTGATCAGGATGTCAGGTCAGATTTTCCTCGCTGGCTTGTGCTGCATGTTCTGTGCAGGACTCGCCCTTTAGGATGAGCACACTTTGGGCCTCAGGTTAATGTGGGTGTTTGATGTTTTTGGGATGCACAGTGCCCACAAAGATGGGAAGGTGTCTGATGTTGACAACTGGGTCTGCAGGCACCTGCAGCTCTTCAGAGTATGTTACTACACAGAAAAACATAATCTCTCAGAAACCCTAGAGGCAGGATCCCTTATAAAATCTAAATTGATTTCCTGTCACATATTTTATGTTTGATAATGAATGTTTAATTCAGTGGGAAAAAGATTTTGAGTTTCCTTTCCTAGCCTTGCTATCAATTTGGAATTAGAGTTTGGACCTGCATTTCAGTAGCTTTTTCCTGCTCGCTGACCTGGAAAAAATGAATGAAACTCTAATTATTTACTTTATATGGTACTTGCATGACTAATGCATTTTAAGATCCTTGGATAAACGCTGTCATGGAGCAAAGTGGGTTTATGGTCTTTGCACTGTGCATTTTAAAACTGCAACTAAAATATTTGGGGAATTGTTTTATGAGTGAAATTGTTTTATGGGTGTTATTGGAATATTTTGAGAAAAGCTTGGAACTGCAGGTAGAGTTTCATGCCAAAGTCAGTTATATAACTATATTTTTATTGCATTTTTGACAGATATTTTATTTTCTGTTCCAGTTTTAACCTTGAATAGCAGTGGTATGGCATCTGTGAGTTCTTGAACGTTGTTTATTATTTTCTCAGATGTTAGATTATAGAAGTAGTTCTGATTTATAGAAGTAGTTCTTCAATCATTAACATGTTTTTCTTTGAACTTATTCCTTCCTTCTTCCTACTTCTCACTTAATTTTAAGAACTTTAGTTATCTGAAAAGATGAAAACAGTAAACCAACCCTTTTTAAAATTCCATTACCTTCCTGTGATTTACTCTTTTTTTCTCTGATGGATATAATCGAAATTCTTATGCTTCCTCTTTGGTGTTATGTACTTTACATGACATCTAGAGGCCAAAATTGATGTGAGCTGTAATTAATCTTTCTGCAAGGCTTTACAGACCAGGGATAGGAATCACACTGTCTGCATACTTAAAGTTGTTGGACATCCCAAAACAAATCTGCATTCAGAAACTCTATTTCATGCTGTCATTGTCCAGCAGATGTAAAAGATCTGTTGAGGGGGGAAAAAAAGAGAAAAAAAGAGTGTAAAATGAAGACTGCATTTGTTTTATATGCAGTCCCCTGTGAAATTAGTTCACATACAAGTTGTACCACAATCTAATTAGAGCATCTGACATTTCCTGTGACAACCAGAAGCCTTTAGGTAATCAATAATGTAAAGTGGCTGATTAAGTACACCTTCATTTCCACCTGTATTCTCAAGTTAATATGCAAATTCACCTCGCCTGTTTCATTTCAAGTACCTATCTTCTGATTCCTTGCTTTAGCTAGATCTAGTTCATCCATCAAAAGATCAAAAGACCAAATTTTGCTGTATAAACCATAATATGTTGTACTGTTGTAGCTTTATATGCATTTTGTGAGCTGTTTCAAAATCTTTCATTCAATAAGCTTGAGCGTAATGAAGTTATTGTTATGTATTTGCAAGCATATTACTAAATAGAGCAAGTAGAAAATCACTCATTTTTTTTTGGAGATAGAGTTTGCATAGCTTAAATTTGAATCACAATTTTTAATTTTTTTTTTCTGCTTTGTTATCAGGGAAGAGTAAAGATTCATTTTGTGATGATGTGTTCAGGAAAATATTTCTCTCTGTTGAAGAGAAACATCTTTTTCTGTAAATATTTGTGCTTTTTAGACCTGGTTTATCATTTTAGGCTATGTATTTTAACCTCTCTTTTTCACCCTCAAGTTAACTATTCTCTCTACTCTGATTAAAAACAGGTCTCTCAGAATGCAGCCCATTGATTAGCAATTAGCTAAGCTTGTTTCAAGTCATAAACACTTTAGACCTTGCTTACACTGAACCTTCCTAACTAGTTCATGCTTCCTCCTATAGCCTTGGAATTCGGTTTGGATTGCCAACACCCAGCTGCAGTGAATAAGAGATCATCATCAACAATAGCAATTAGCTTCTGTGTCATGTTTTGCCTAAAAGAAAAATAAATGACATTGCTTTAGAATTCTTTAAAATTAGATCACAGTGGAGTTTTCGTTTAACACTTACTCAGTCCCCTAAACTCCAGTTCAGAAGGTTTGGTCTGGAATGGTTGGGACAGTGGTCCCTTCACCAAGGCAGGCAGGGTGTCCTGGAGGTGGCAGGATTGCAGGATGCCAGGGGCAGGAACTGGAGAAGCTAGAAGCACAATTTAAGCAATTTCTCTAGTGTTTGTCTGCAGTAAATAACCCTAATTGGCTTCAGCTTCCTATTTCTTCAAAAGACTATTTTAGCTAAAAAATTCAAATGTCACAGTGGTTTTTGCATTCTCATGAAGGATAATCATTATCTGGGATTGTTCTTATGTTATAATTTGAAATTATATTAATTCAGTTCGTTATCACTCCTTTTTTTAACAGCAAAAACTGGAAATAAATTTAACATTTTAATGTCTAGACATAACACAGCACAGTACTAGAACTCAGTAGAAAGTACTTGAGGAAATGATAGGCCTAAATTTTGGTGGGTGTCACACCTTCCCCCCTAAATTACACAAATATCTTTGTGTACTGGGTTTGCCTGGCCAGGTTTGGGTGTCAGGGGGCTACAGGAGTGGCTGCTGTAAGAAGCTGCCAGAAGCTTCTTCCATGCTCAACAGAGCCAGGATGGACATGCAGCTGGCCAGGGCTGATCCAGCAGGAATGGTGGCCATGGCCTTGTGATAACAGGTTTAAATAGGAGACAAAATGTATTGTGCAGATGTAATGGTGGCCAGAGAAGAGCAGGGTGGGGACATGTGGGAGGAACACCAAGGTCAGTGCAGGATGAGGGGCAGGAGGTGCTCCAGGCACTGAGATTCCTCTACAGCCCCCGGTGACACCAAGGCGAGGCAGCTGTGCCCCTGCAGCACATGGGGATGCAGAGATCCATCCACAGCCCATGGAGGAGCCCATTCCAGAACAAGGGGATGTCTGAGATGAGCCTGTGACCCTGTGCTGGGAGTCCTGTGCTGGAGCAGGCTGGGGACAGGGACCTGCAGACCCATGGAGAGAGGAGCCCACAGAGGAGCAGGTAGGACCTGTGACCCTGCAGGGAACCCAGGCTGGAACAGGCTGTGCCTGGAGGACTGAGCCCTTGGAAGAGTTGTAGCAGGCTGGGGAGGATGTTGTCCATGGGATGGACTCACACTGAAGAAGTTAATGGAGAACTGTCCCCATGGAAGGAACCCCAGGGTGCGTCAGGAGAGCAAATCCTGTCGCTGGCAGAGGTGGAAACAATGGGTGATGACCTGAGCATAACCCCCATTCCCTGTCTCCCTGTGCCTCTGGGGGTGGAGGTAGGGCTGGGAAGGAGGGAGGAGTGGGAGGAAGGTGTTTTTAAGGTCTTGCTTTACTTCTCATTATCCTGCTCTGATTTTGTTAGTAATGAATTCAATTACTGTCTCTGAGTTGAGCCTGCTTTGTTCATGATGGTATGTGGTAAATGCTCTCTCTCTGTCCTTTTCTCAACTCATGAACCCTTTGTTAAATTTTCTCTCCTCTGTCCAGCTGTGGAGGGGAGTGATGGAGAGGCTTTGGCGGGTGCCTGGCATCCAGGCATTGTCAATTAGTAAATTTTGGCTTCTATATTTCAAACTAAAATAGTTTACTCCACAAAAAAACACAATAACAAAAATGTAAAATAGCACATATTATAAGACATAAAATAAGCACTTATTCCTGACAAGTTTCGCTACAGATTCCTGTCCTATAAACTAAAACCAAAACCTGACCAACTAAAAAAACCACCTTAAAATTTCCAAATCTTATAGTGCAAATCAAATCACAGTTTTTCCTTCAGTGTATTCAAATATTTTAAGTAAACTGATGGAATAAGAAAATATAAAGGTGACTTTAGATAAAACAAGAGAGGATATTGAAGGTTTTATTGGAAATGCCAGAATATGTTTATTCATAGATTTCTCAGAAATAATATTTATAAGTCTGTGTTCTATGCACATAAATATTTGCATTCCTGAAGTTTTAACATATATTTTGCATTCCCAAAGTTTGAACATATATTATGATGCAAGACCATTGACATCTCCCAGTTATCCAATTTTTTTAATGCTCTACAATTAATTTTATTTGTTGACATCTTCAAATTTCCTCAAAATATTTTTCATAGTTGGAGTACACATGTAAGCTAACATTGTTTTGTGTGAAGCTTAGATTTTTTTTAATTTATATCAATTATTCTGGGGGAATTATCACATCCTTGTGATGTTTTTGTGCTTAAAGAACTCCTTCCTATCCTAATTGGTATAAGGAAAATGTTTGCCTACTAGTTTCACTCTTTTCAAATTCTTTCAGTAGTTAAATACCAATAATGCACAGGAAAAATAAGATATTTCTGTATGAGTTCTGATTTTTCTTAGCATCCTGAATCATAATTTATTTCCACTTTAAAAGCAGATTCACCAACAGGCTAAAGGAAGTAGAGCATGCCAGCCAGCTGAGCTGGGTTTTATGGCTGTTTTGCCTCTAAATAGTCAAAGAATGCTGATGATACATAAGACCCTAATTTTGAAATATTTCTGACATCAGCATGCTGTATGAGGGCAAAAGGAAGAGCTCAATATGCGAGTCACAATTTCTACAAGCTCTGTGGATGTGCATTATTACATTTTTTTTTTTCTTTATGGTGCTGCTTCCCCAGCAGAAGGAATGGTGTGAAAGGGAGCTTTTCCATATGTGGCCAAGTGATTTTTAAATTCCATGAGAATGGAGCTGAGTACACCCCACATCCCATTTCTAATGCCTTTATTCAGTCTTCCTCTGGATATATTACAAAACACCAGAAATTCTGCATACAAATTTGATTGACGCATTAGCTCTGATGTCACAATTACCTACCAGTATTTAGTCTTGCTATAGTTAATTAAAGATAACTGTATAATAAGAGATACTAAACTTCACTTTTCTTCTTCTTGAACAGAAGATTATATACAGGAATTCCATGAGTAAACTTCAAGAATCCATAATATTTTCTTTTTTGAGGTCATTAGCTGAAAAAAAGACCAACATACAGCTAAATGGACCGACACTTTTCTTCCGGGAGTGAAATTTTAATTAACTTTAACTCAGATTAATTAACTACCTTGTAATCTCACAGAAACATGAATCATTCTCACAGGCTAAGCAGTAATTTCAGGGATAATGCATTACATTCATGGCTTGCAGCAAAAGTCTTTGCAAGATGGCATTTGGTCAGTCCAAGTGGTGCAACAAATGAGATTCTCCCTGAGATTTCTCCAGGCTGAGCTGTCCCAAACTCAGCTTTTCCTCATAGGAGAGGTTCTTCAATCCCTTGCCCTTTTTTTTTGTGGCCCTCCCCTGGACTAACTCCAGTTTGTCCATCTCTGCCTTGTGCTGGTGAGCCCAGCCATGGACACAGCACCCAGGTGTGACCTCACCATGCTGAACAGGGGCCAGCATCACCTGGCATGTCTGCAAACAGCACAAAGCTTTGGGAAATTCAGTCTGTGGTTCATCTGTTTTCAGCCACATAAAATATCCTGCCTGGCTTCCAGCTCCCAGCTAGAGGACAGCAGGTCTCACTTGGGTTGAAAGTCATATGTGGCAGCCTTGTAAAGCTGTTTAGATGACTGCATGGTAATGAATACTTTGTTTAAGCAGCTGAATCTTATCCCCACTGTTTGGTTTAATGTATTTGGGTTGGTTTGTTTTTTTTTTTTTTTTTTTTTTATCCCTAAACTTTTTAACTTGTTTAAAAAAAAAAATTTAAAAAATTATCACTAGTTGCTCTTAACAGCTGCTACTTGTTTATTTGTAATCTTTCATGCATTGCGTATTTTGTTTGCTTATTCATCCCTGATTTTTTGTTTGTTTTTGTTTTAATTCTCAAAGAATGTCACCTTACCTTCTATTTCTTTTGTTTTAGGATCTTATCTCTCTTCAAAATATCAGGTATTCTGAATAGCAGCTAACCAGAGAAAAATAACCTGATACTGATACAATAAGGTAGGAATCCAAATATATCAGAAGTCAGTAATTTGCTGCAAATAAATTGTTATCTCCTCTTCTTTGCTACATTTGCTTTCCCACACCGTTGAATCCAGCATTGGCTATGACCACATAGCCCTAAGTGCTGGACCTTTGAGTGCATCTTTCCTTCCAAAGGGCATCATCTCTCTGTAGGATGAAGATCTGTTCTGCTATTCACCAGGCATCCCTAGTGATATTTAGGTGATTATAGAGTGAAACACAATTTTAGGCTTATACAAACAGCTGTACAGAATCCTGTTGCATGTGCCTGCATGTGCCATCCCACAATTACAGTAAATACTAACTCACTACTAGGGCAGCAATATTTTTTTACTGTTTTGAGGCAGCAGACTACAAGGAGTTTGAATGCAAGCAATGACCTACCAGCAGGATCTTGGCCATTTCTGCTTTCAATGTATTTTTAGTGAATAGGCCTTTAAGAAATCAATGAAAGCTCTGAAATGGCCATTTTTCAAATGGCTAATCTCTTCTTCAGCTTTTCCCTTGTATCAGATACCGGGATCATTTCAGGCTGAAACACAAACTACTTTTCTCTCTCAGAAAAAGCTTTTATTTCTTTTTTTATCTCAAGTTTCAGCTTCAGCTAATGGATTTGGGCAGCCCTTGGAATTTACATACCCAATACCTTCCAGATGACTTTGAATTCCTTACAAAGACATGGAAAAGGAAGTTAGATCTAAAGATGTTAATTATTAGCACCTATATCTTTTAGCTTTCACATACACAGATTATCAGCTTAAGTATAGACTTATTTATGCCACCAGTGAGGATCATTTATTTGTAGGTTTTACGTAATACAAATTGTAGGCATAGTCCTGATATATCACTTTCAGAACAACAAAATTAAGAAAAGAAAAAAAAATCTCAAGAGTCAGGGTTTTGGGGTTTCTTCTAAATTTTTAAATATTAAATATTTTCCAGTGTCAGAACATTGTTCAGTCATTTAAAGTAAGCCCCTGGAAACTGAGTCACCTCTACCTTTTTAATTGCAAATTCTGGCTTCTTGTTGCATCTTTTGATGTTGTTCTTGGAATCTGTCATTCTCTCACACACTGATCATATTCTAGAAATGTGGAGTTATACTAATAACTATCTAATTACTGATGACTAATAACTAATTTACTAATACCCTGGTGCTGTGATGAGCTGGGGATGAAGGAATTTTGTGCACTTTTAGTGTCCCCATGGAATCTTTGAATAGATTTTAGCTCTTCTAGAGATGGAGGAGTCCTCTGTAGGTACAAAATCTACATATATTAGTGAGGTGATGTACATCAGAGCTATAAATTCACCTATTACTTAATTTTCATAACAGCAGTAATGAAAGGTCATGCCATAATGATTTGAAGAAACACTCCTTGAGTTGCCAGATTCCATGCATGGTATTTGGTATAAAAATAATGCTCAGAAAACTCTGCTTGAAAAATGGCATTATAAAATGTAGATTATATTTGTATCTTCAGTTAATATATTTCACATATTTCCTCTGTCTTGTTCTCATTAATCAGAATAAAATATTTCAAAAATTAATCAATTTATGAAGTCACTTCAGAAGTGCGTACTTATACATTTCCTTCTTGTTATTATTTTAAACAGGGATTTTTTTAAAAGAATGATTGACAAGGTTAATGACATGACAGGAATATTTTTAGAAGGGTATTTGATTGGATTTTTTAATATTTCTGCTATCAATTATAATTTTTTCACCAGTTCCTGCAAGGTTTTCTGGTATGCTTTAGTCTAGTTTTGTGGATGTATTTCAAAAATTAGGAGACCACTCATTAGATTTCATGCTTAAATATTCCAAACAGCAAATTTTTCCTTTGGGGTGGCTTATAAACTGGATTTTGGGATAGAAATGAGAATTTATCATCAATGCATCTATTACCAATTCATCAGTGACATTTGGGTGACCTTTTGTTACACAAAGTTACTGAAGTGCAGTTTGCAGCTTGCTGTGCCTGATTGTGTAACACTAAAACCAAATTGAATTTTTGGGGCTTTTGTCCATGAGAAGAACAGTAAAAACAAAGCTTTCTAGAAATGAAGATATCTAGTCTCTTTTATGTTATGTAATATCTAGTCTAGTAGGTGAGGTTTTAAGGAGGGACAGATTTGAAGAGTCAGCACCTGGTGTTTTGATCTCTCAATGTGGACACAATTCTTGTTGCCAAAACCAGATTTCTGTGCCAATGATAGCAAGTTTATAACACCCTGAATACAATAAATATAGGCTGGATTAGGAGTGATTAAATCTGTTAATCTGTGGAACCTAAAAAGGGATATAAGTGCTTGATTATATATGCATTTTCATACACAATACATCACTGTCAGCACATTTTGAAGGGGAATAACACACTAGGAATTTATTCACATGGGCTTCCTACTCAGAAATGTACTTTCAGGCAATGCATCTTTCGTGGTGAAAAATAACTATAACAGCAAACTTATCTCATTATTAGATCTTCCATAGATATTTTGGTCCTGGGCACTGTAAAAACAAAAGATGATGAAATTTCTTTGAAGAAGTTAGAAAGGACCAACAGTGGGACAGAAAAACAAAAAGAAATTCTACAGGTGAAAGTGAAGCATTACAATGCCTCGTTTGCTTCCACAGAGCTGGCCACATGCAAATATTGAATCAGAGGCTGAGCCAATTAAAGGCACAAGGTCCTTGCATTTTGTGAAGAGCTCCAAACGGGGAAGCTAAAATAAGAGATGTCAAACTAATATTTAAATGTATAAACAAACAAAGTCTGAATAAGTAAATAATTTACCTGCAAACTGCAGAGACAAGACACATTCATGACAATATCCTTGTCTGTTGTTATTGTAAAAGTCAAAATGTATCCATATTTATTTTAATTTAATCTTTACACAAAGAAGGGGAAAGGAGGAAGCCTGACTTCCATCTGGTAAGTACTGAACCAAAGTGATGGTTTGTATTTAGACTTATTGTCTTAAAATTATTACTGATTTCAAAAGTACCATTGCTGTTAATATGGATAATGAATAATAATGGATAATTAGCAGCAGGTGATCTGGGAGTGGCTTTAGAAATCCCAGATGTTGGGCCCTGACAGATTAAGCTGAGATTCAGCTGCAGGAAGGAATTTCCAGCTGTGCCATCCAGACAGACAGCAGAACTAGAATTTGGTTTTATGAGCCAGCTCTATGGTTTCATGGAAAAAAAGGCTAGAAATTATTTAAAAGATGTATAAAAGAGTTGAGATGGTAGCTCAGTTTATTTGAAGATACCCCATGTTCAAATAAAGTAAATTCTGACAGGAGCTAACCCAGAGTCTTGTTTACTGCAAAGTTGTATTTTGTAGGCTGTAAGGACTCAAAGATTTGAGGAGAGGCAGATGAGTTTGGTTATCAGAGTTTGGCACATAGAGAAGAAAGAAATCCTGTGCAACACAAAGAAAGGCAGGAGATTTTTCCAGTTTGGATTTTAATCACATTCTCTTGGCATTCTTGAAGGACTTTCCAGAGGGTTTGTGTTATCTGTGAATTGGGTCTGGAGAAAGTCCCAGCAGCTCCACTGGTACTGTTCAGCAAAATTGCAACCAACGAAGAGATCTTGACTAAGTTTTGTGTTAAAATGTGCTGTTGAAAGATGAGATACACAATTCTTGGTGCAAAATCTTTCAGGACAAAGCTTCACATGGCTAAAAACTCTTGTTAGTGTAGTCATAGCCAAAGAAAGATATACACAAACTTTTCTTTTTGTGAGAAGAAAAAAATCCAACACTCCTGATATCTGGACATGTGGAAAAATAGTGCGGAGAAAATTGAAGTTTAATTTAAATAGGATTATTTTAAGGCAGAATTTCAGAATGTGATGGAATTGTTTAGGCATTATTTCTCATATATAAACCATAAATACTTTTAGGAAAATACCTTCTGAAAATACCTCTTCTATGCCTAAACACATTTTTTTTTCAAAGGCAAAAGACTGAAAAAATTGACTGTTAGAACAAATACACTGTTTGTGATACTTTTGGGCTTGTTAATAATATACCTGAAAATATCAATGGTGTTTGAATCCTCAAGAATCAAGTTATCTTGTAAGATTCACTGCCTGGGTCATCTTAGAGTAAGTAGTGGAAAATATTTGATTTATGGCTATATTGTTAATTTACAAGGTATCTTTTCTTTTTCATTATATAAACTGAAGGGATACCAATTATACTTCTAGTGCAGATCATTTGGAATGCATGTTACAGCACAAGCTTTTACCTCATCTAGAACTATACCCAAGCACTTTTTTTATTCAATTTTCAATAATTCTGTAGCAAATCATCCACAGTATTTTATTTATTTATGCCTTCCCTCAAATAGTCCTTGCTTCAGTATCTTTCATTTTAAAATGAAATAAAAATTTACTGGACCATGTCTGGGAGATGCTTGTGTCTAATAATTTCATTAGCTTTTCCCTGATGAATTTTGTAGACTTCACTTCTTCCACTGAGATGGGCTTACATGGATCAATTAAGTGCAGTCATTCCCTAAGTGGAAAATCAAATTAAATGCAAGACAGGAAAATAGAATGGTTAAACTATGGCACTCTGCTGTGAGATGGGAGTGGCTTTGTGAGGAGAGCAGTCATCCTTGGAAGATGTTACTGTCCAGTTTTGCTTCCCTTTCTTCTCTGTGCAATCTGACACCCAAAATATGGACTGCTCTTGATGCTTTAACTCCTGCTGCCGTCAATAGAGCTGACTTGTTGATTGTACTGGGGAGAAAGCCTGGTTGTGCCTTTCCTCCTCCCAAAAAGGAGTGCCTGGAGTATTACACTGAAACCTGGGAAAGGCAGTCCTGTCTTCTGGCAGTGACCCAGGAAAGCACTGAAGGCAAAAGGAATTTCTGTTTTGTTGTCTTGTCCTCCGTGAATAATGGACCAAACCTGACAGGGGGACCTCTGGCTCAGGGCACTGCTTTGCACATGGAGGCCTGAAAAAAACTTCTGTGCATTCAGTGAAACAAACCAAAACTCTCAATTAGTATATCCTCAGGTGAACAAACTGAATATAATCCCATCTTATCTATATAATAGAATTTTTAATTTTTTTTTCTTTTTTTGTGATTTGGAGACATTTCTCAATTAAATAAGTAGCTGTTAAATACCTAGGACATGTTCTGATATTACGCCACAGCATATTTGAAAGTCCACATTAGTAAATGCCTAGAGAGAGAAATAAACTTTACAGTGTCTCCTTATCTTTACTAACTACACCAAACACTGTGCATTGGAAAATATGTCAAATCCCCCACAAAAAAGTTTTTGACTGCTACAGAGGTTTTTTCTTAGTCTCTTTTTTGTACATAAATTAAGTTTGGAGCTGTGAGCGTGGGTAAAGCCTTAGGGCTTGCTGGACTCCAGCTGAGATGC
The DNA here is from genome assembly GCF_023055355.1 of Agelaius tricolor. Taxonomy (NCBI): domain Eukaryota; kingdom Metazoa; phylum Chordata; class Aves; order Passeriformes; family Icteridae; genus Agelaius; species Agelaius tricolor. The sequence goes on along the minus strand of NW_027269269.1, from coordinate 41,386,452 downwards.
CTAAGGCTCTGTGTCAAGGCACAGAGGTTCTGAGATATTATCCACTGATTAGAAAGTAATGTTTTAATTTGAGGCTTGGAGTCCAACTGCTCTTTCATTTAGTTTGACATCCTCCTTGTTTGCCTTTCTGGCATCATGCCACAGATAGTGCTGAAGCTTCTCTCTCTTAGTAAAAATAAATCTAGAAAGCCTCCTATTGTTTATGAATGCAGGTTTGCCATTAAAGGTGATGCAATTGATGCCATTTGGATGATGGAATTCAGATATCATTGGATAGCACTGGAGAAATCGACACACATTCACAAAAGAAAAATTCAATGTTCTCTCTAGATGTCTCTGCATTACCCATTTTTAGACCATAAAACAAATAATGCTTTTCTATTAGGAGAAATCAGTGAGTTCTCATTTATGAAAGCAATTCACCTGCAGTGTGGAAACTGAGAACTGTTTGTTTGCTCATCTGGTTTTTACACCTTTTTAATATCTAGGTGTATATGACCTAAATGGGAGATTGGGCCTGTTTTAACTTACCTAGACATCCAGAATATTGGACTTTCATCACAAATTTACTCAAAGTTAGGAGTTATTAATAGTTTGGAAACAACTTCTGAAAAGCTGCTATTCAAAGCAGGAGAAAGGCACAGACACTGAAGTAGAGCTCCTTCTGAAGGTACTGTATGGCCTCTGAGATTCTTTAGGGATCTGTTCCAAATATTTGAAGTTCTCAATTAGTTTAAAAAATACCCAAAGTAGACTCATGCCATAGTGTCATTTAAGTAATAATTTCATATAAAAATATCCTGTAGTGGCCATATTCTATGTGCTGGCAGCAGAAATGTTCTGTGTTGCTGCATAATATTTTCACTTAGCAGTGAATGGTTACTCAAAATTAAGCAGACAAGAAGACTGAATAATGCATAAGATCTGTGACACAAGCAGAAATATAATTCCTTTTTCCAGGACCACACTCTAATGCTTTATCCATAAGATTATCTTTTGCTGTCAAGATCATTTATCTAAAAATTGAATAGTAGAACTGGAAAAGATAGAAGGGAAATCAAAGGAGCTATGGAATGGCTTCTGTATGAAGAATAGTTTTATAGACAGGGACTCTTCAGAATGAAAGAGAGAGCACTGAAGGGAGAATATGACATAAGACTGTAAAATCAAGATTGCAAGAAAGGAAATGAAGAATTTCTCATAAGAAAGGAGGGAGTGATTGTTAACTGGAACAAAGTAGAAGTTTATTCACTTGATGGGTAGATAAAGAGTGAATCACATTTCCGTAGGATGTTGTGGCATTAGACTGGTTCTAAAATGATCACAAAAATTGATGAGATAAAAAGCAAGCAAGAGCTATTAAATATAACTAATTTAAGCACAAAGGCATTAATAAAGATTCATTATTGATATTTAATATTTATTCTGACTCAGAAAATCCATAAAACATAAGAAACTAGAAGCTGCCAGCAGAATTTGTGTACTTTGTCCCTGAGTGCTTCTCCAGGCATCCTCTGCTGGCCACCCTCAAAAGATGGGCTACTGAGCTAGACATAACTTTGGAACTCACTTTGGAGCTGCTGACACATTAAACAAGGTATTAGAATGAGAAAATCAAATGTTTATATCCCAATGCTTAAAATTAGCAGTGATACTTCATGGGTACATAAACATCATCTGTGTGGATTATTATTCATATCTTCATTGTCTAAAAATTCCTTCATTTTCATTCTATTAAAGAAAACTATCCATAGAATTATAGCAGCAGATCTACCAGGAAGTATTTTTTTATTCCAGATAAAGGAGAAAGCTTTGCTTTGTGGCATTGATCATGGTTTTTGTTTTACTTCTGCCTGAGAACTTTGTTGGAATGCTAAGGCTTTACTCTTTAAATTACTTAAAGCTTATAGTCTGGCAGGTTTTGCCTTCCTGTTCTTTCCTGAAGCAGATTTCAAGGGAATAAAGCTGCACATAAGATGAAGATGTACCTTATCAGTGGTCCTAAAACAAAAGAGATAACGTCCTGTAAAAGCCTAACCATATATATGGAATAAAACTGGCCATAAATAAGAGTGATTTTGAGCTGTACTACTGATATCTGTTGTCTGAATCCAGTAGTCCTGCATCCTGTCTTGGAGAATGACCAACGTGGGCTGCCTAGGGACCAGAGCAAAAAATGAGCAGGGACACAATGATATGTCCCAGAATGGTCTCCCAGTCTCCCATTTTGCTGCTCAGGGACTGTCTGACCCAGGGATGGCTGTAAGTAAGTGTATAATTAATAATTCATTGTGGTCTTCCACTTTTCGTGAACTTGTTCTCTTTTCCCTTGGTGTTGTGTAGCTTTTTAGCAGCCACCACATTGTTTCCCCTCTTGTCCCTTTCCTCACCATTCAACCCTGTCAAAAATATGACAACTGTGCTCAACACAGAGTACAAATAATGTGAACATGTACACTAAATGCTTCTAATATGTCTAAGTGTAATGTTTATGTTGAAAAACAGAATATTCCAGGACAACAGTGATAAACTGTGTTGTCAAATTTTGCATCCCATCATAACTTTTCACATGGATCTTCTGATATTATTAATCTATTAACAGTGCTTATTTTTACAATAAGCACCTGTTTGTTTTGTTGAAAAGGATCTTGGGTGAAGGCACAATATTGAAGAAGTTTGTGCTTGGTGACATTAGATACCTACCGAGCTCTTAAAATGTTGAAAAAAGAACAATTTAAGAGCAGTTCAATCAGCCTCCTTCCCCCAGTTATGTTTCTCTCCTGCTTCTGAAAAGTTGGGTGGTTTCATCAAGAGGACCAAGACAATCTCAGATGAAGTGCTGTATATATCACTTTCAGATGTAGTGTGAGACATTATTGAGGCCCATCCCTAAAATACCATTCAGCCCATCAAAATATTTCTTTGACAGAAACAGGACTTTTTCCAGAAAGATTTTAGAGCTTACATATTGCCAGCCAATGTTTTAATCTGAGGTTTAAAAGAACAGGAAAAAGCTGAGTGAGAAAGCCTTGGATAAAGCAGCCTCATTACCTGGTAAGTTTATTTAATGGTTGTACTTCAAATACTATTTGCAATATTCTGGGACTATGACATTGTGTGTTTGCTCAGAAAATTTGCAATAATACTTCAATGTACTTTTTGTGTGTAAAGGATTTTACATATGCTAACACTGGATTTTACTTGTTGGATTATTACTGATTTTTTTTTATGGCCAAATAGATTACCAAATTCTAGTTTACTCATTAAAAAATAAAAAGTTTGGCAAAGGACAGAATTTTAGGTAATACTGAGCACCAATATTGTCTTTGCACAAGCAATATTATATCTAAAAATAATAAAATTCTAGTCTTTATATTGTAGAAAAATAAACCATAATAAATAATTACACTCTGTCATTATGAATGGCAGCCCATACCTTAGTTCCAGACAAGGTTTATTTAAAAATACATTTAAGCCACAGTGACAGCAAGTGTCTTCTTTCTCCTCCTACATTCCAAAGATGAAGCTTAGCAGGCTGGTTTGTTAGGTAGATGAGAAGGAAGAATATTTCACTTCTAGCCATGCTTTGTACCTCAGCATTGCAAATCTCCAAGATTTTATGTAAACCTAAGTAGGTATATGTATGAAAATAAAAAGCAGAAGAAAATGAAAGACAGCAGGAAAAACATCTGTAGTTTTTCACCCCTGATTAGCTTCATTTTTTATTTCTTGCATAAAAACCCCTGTCTTTGGAGCTTAAAAAATGAATGATTTTCTAGCTTTTCATAAAGGGTTTTAACGCCCAAAAGTTTGAAGGCTTTGCTGCATGTCTCCTGGCAGAGTCCTGCATTTTTCCAGTTTTTAGTCTCAAATTTATAAAAAAACTGCACAAAAATAAATTCTCATTTTATTTCCTTCTTATGCTGATTGCAAAAGTCTGTGATTTAAAACAGATAAGCAGTTTGGTCTGGCAAAATTAAGATTTCTAAAATAACATCCTTACTTGGACTTTCTTGATAAATTTCCATATTTCCCTAGTATAAAAAGGAGGGATAATTATACAAAACCTAATTTTTCTCCAGTACCAATGCACGCTAACTTTAATGTTTAGGAACTATTTTTATCTTTTTTCTCTTTGGTAATCTTTCGTCTCTTTTTTGCAGATTCTAGGAGACAATCTATTGTGGATCTCCCATTAGGAAAGTTATTTCAAATGAGACTGGAGCAGTGGTGCAAAAAGCTGAGTTGTTTTTGAGGTAAGAGTAAGAAACAGGATGCAGAGGTAAAAGTAAAAAGCAGAGGCTGAGGATTCTCCAGTTTGGGACCTGGAGGACATCCTCACACATTTCTGTGTGGCATGGGAAGTGGCTTTCCTGGCAAAAGCAGAGAATTGAAGGGACTTCAGTTCTAAAACTGCTATTGTGTAAAATCTGTTTCCTCCTTCAATTCAAAATAATTTTCTCTCTTTAAATATTTATTAATTTATTTGAAAAGTAGAGCTAACTTTAGAAAACAATAGAAAATAAAGCCATGGGAGGTTTCTGAGTTGATTAACAATAGGGAAACATATGGACTTTCAAATATTTAGATGCTCCTCCCTTTTTTCCAGAGAAAAAAATATCACCAAAGGCATCAGTTAGGATTAGAAGAAATGTTCAGAAATATCTGAAATGAATTTCATTTAAAGTTGTTAGGAGAAAAATGCTCCTTTATGTTGAAACATAAGATAATCTTAGCAGGAGATATGACAGAATTCCCTGTGGGTCTTTTTTTACTTAGGGCTATAAAGGTGAGAAATGTGCAGTAGAGAAGAGTTCTTCAGTGTCAGGACCCAGACCAAAGGTCTTACAGCCTTGTCATGGTTCTTCATAATGTTCTTCAGAAAAATTACTTCCCTCTGTTCTTTTTTGTCTAATCCAAACTAGATGACACCAACCAGGCAGTGTGCTGTGCCCTAAACTTTGTGTTCTTGCCACCTACCCAGGTAAGCATATTTTATTTTCTGTTGCCTTCATTTTACTTCCTAGAGGTGCACTCAGGAGACGCTGTTAATGTTGATGAGGAGCCTGGTGTCACCCAGCTCATGCAGATAAAGACAGAAGGGAGACAGGCTGTTCTGAGATTTGTTTGAAGATTAAATGCATCTCACATCTAGACTGGGAGGTTTTGACTTTGAAACCAGGAGAAGGTGCAGTGAGTCAGTGTGAATCAGAGAGGAGGCAGTCATAGCTGCCTTCCAGCATTAATGAGCATTAATCTAGGATGCTCTTGCACAAACATTTGCTTATTTCTAATGAAAATTAGGTTTTTCAAAGAATTGTAGTTACAGAAATAATATTTGGAGCAGGAAGGTTTTAGAGTTATTCACACTATATGGACATCACCACATCTTTTGCTTGTCAAAATCCAGCTGGCATCCAAAGTGAAGAACTGATTTAATTTGTTTGAAAATTTAGAAGTGTAAGAAGTAGAGACTGAAGTAAAACATCCAGTGAAAACCAGCACTGGTGCACAGCTGTTTTATTTTCATCATCTGCCTTATTAAATTCCCAACAATTTTTTTCTCTATGAATCAAAAACTAGAGGTAAAGACTCCCAACTTTTTTTTGCTATGAGGTAGAAATAATAATCTATTTTGTATTGCTGGCTACAGATGATTCAGGCGTTGAGGGCAGGATATCAGATCAAACACCAGCAATAAAAATAAAATTCTCCTTTACTGACAACCAGCTTACACACACAGTGCTAGGTGATATCAGAGTGGTAATTCTGCACACCAGATGCTGAATGAAGGCGCTGGACCAAGCAGCCACTTCCACTGTGGACTCAATCTAAACACCACCCAGTGGATGCTGTCAGATCCAGTCAGGTTTCATGGATTGATAGGCAATTCCTTGCTATTTCAAAGAATAAGCAATTTTAGTAAAAGTTCCTGCTGTTCCCAGTTATCCCTCGGGATTCAAGTTTCCCTAACAAGAGAACTTTTTCAACACTTTTCTGCATTCTTCGTCATTCCTCAGAGCAAATGAGGCCATACATACCTTGTTTTATACATACCTACCTTGTTTTGTATTGTTTTTGTTGTGCCCAGCACAACATATGTGACATTCCTTCATTTTGCAAGAATTCTGGGGTCATTGCTTGTTTGCTCTACATGAATGCAGTAACTTAAAATAATAAGGTATTTATGTATGTAATATTCCTCCTTTACTTGTGTCTAACTAATAGGGACAACCTTGGAAATAGCTGTCAAATTTCTTTGTTTACATTTGTTTATTTTCTTCAGATCACAATCTCACCTCCTTCCTTGCTGCTGTGACAAGTTCATTACTGGATCCCACCCCAGCTTTTCTGTGTCAGCCAGGCATCCCACACTTCCTCTGCACTCAGAGGAACATCTCCTTGGCCAGCCTAAGCCTTTGGGGAACAGTCTTACTGATGCCTTAAGTTTTAGCTTTCATCTTTTCAGATTCTGTACTGCATTGGTGTGTGACTCTGAACTTCATATAAAGTGTTGAGAAGTTGTCCTCACAGTTTAGTCAGAAAAAATCCTGCCTGAGAACCAAGGACACCATTGCAGATTCAGGCCCAAAAAGTATAAAAACCAGCAAATTCAGGAGAGCAATCTGGGAGGATGGGGCTTCATAACCTGAAGCTGTAACTGGACAATTAACCTCAATATGGAAATGGACCAAAACTTATAAAAGTTTGAAAAGTTGGGACCCATCATCCACCTTGGTTGGAACCATGGCCAGGCTCTTGTGCTGCCCAAGGTGTGTCCTTTGAAGGCCTTTTCATAAACACCTACTTTGTTCCTTTAACTCTGTCTAACCTCTGTTCTAAGTAGCCTCTCAAGGCTTCATAAGAATTCTGAACAGGTCCCAAGTACAAACATTTATATGTACTACATCTCTATTGCTGGAATGATCCAGAAAGGCATTTACATATCATGGGTAAATTCTTTCCAGTTTTACACAGCTGAAGGACTGAAGTTTCTTCATGGTTTGGTTTGTTTTCTCCAAGGGTTTGTCAGCTGGTAAAAGGACAAAGCTGAACACTATGTGAAAATGATAAATAACTTGATAAATTTCTTGAATGAAAGAATGAAAAGCTCTTTTTTGTCTACTCACTATGTACTATTGAAATAATGTGTTGTTTTAAAGAATTTTTAATCACTTACTTAAGAGTTTCTATTTCACACCTTTTTTCAAACATCTCGCTTTTTTCAAACACAAATTTAATTTGATAGGTGTTTTTCCATAAAAAGTAAAAAAAAAAAAAAGGGGGGGTGGGGGGAGAGCAAATCCTAATTTCCATGTCAAAATAGAATTTTTTATGATGTATTACTTCTCAGCACTTCACTTTTCTACAGAGTTCCTGCAGGGGTTTGCAATATTCACCTGTGCAAGGAACAGCACACTGTAATTTTTCTTGCTTAATTTCCCTGCAGGTCCCCTCAAAGCCTGTAGATCCCTTTTTGCAGGGATAATCAGTTTTCAGTGGCCTCTCCTGTGTTTATGAATGCAATGTTCTTAATGAAGACGTTGAGTACCTTGAATAAGGAGATGGGCACATAAGCAAAATGTGCTCTGTCCATGCTGTACCTAAGCCAACTAAAACCACCATGGTCTAACACTCAATAGTGTTTTGTGCTAATTATAATGTAGTATTAGTAATATGGCAGATAATAAAAAAAAAAATGTAGAAAAGCTGTCAAAATTGGGAATAAATTTTTTTGCACCAGAATGAGGCTGAGAGTTGCATATGGAATAACATCCACTTGGTAGGGGTGTTCTGGGTGGTGGGTTTTGAAAAAGAATTAGAATTTCCATAGGGAAATAGAGGATCTTTACCTCCAGGAAAAGAAGAATTCTTTGACATACTTGCCTTGCAAATCCAAAAAGAAACTGTGATGATGATGATCATAAATGTGTAAATCCTCATGTGAGAGGCCTTTCCCACAGATCTGAGGGAGGGCTTCTTATAATTTGTACTATTTATAATAAGAATGTCAAAATGAGAAGCCTGACTTGGAGCACATTTATCTTAATTTTACCTGTCTAGAAATTTAACCAAGTGAAAATGAAATAGTTTCTGGTTTTCATAATCTCATTTATTTTATTACATGTTACAGCAGAGAAATATATCCTGTGATTAAGATTAAAAAAAAAAAATCTCGTACTTGTAATTAGGCACCTGCACAAGTTTTGCAAAAGTTGAACTCTTGCTAGATTCCATCCACCTTGGAGATGCAGGTAAAATTATTTTTATTTTGTTGTAAATTCACTCAATGTCAGTACAGAACAATGAAACTTTGAAAAATGAATAGGTGATGCATGGGAGAAGCAAGTATAAAGACCTGTCTGGAATACAGAATTTAGCCCCCAACCATCTGTCTTTTGCTTGCACCTAATTTTTAATTCTGCTGTTAAATGTAAGATCAGCAATCAACAGATAAGTAGAGATTGCAGGAGTGGGCCTTGTGATTAGGTAGAATCAGATTCATTTTGAAGCTTCTCAAAGAGAATATAAATTGCACAAAAGTAACTTAAAAAAAACATAAATTCCTTTTACTAATTTTGTGGGTTTATTTGTTTGGTTGGTTGAGTTTAGGCTTTTGCTTTTTTGATTTTGTTTTTTTTTTAATCATCAGTGTCCACATCCTGATTTAAGTTTCTTCAGTGTAAATCCTCATGAGATGTTGACTTAAACTGTAATACTCTAGATTTTGTTATTGTTATTCTCACTAAAAGCTGTGGAATCACTCCACATGGGAACAGCTGCAGTGAAATTCTTATTCCTTATAATTCAGCTTAACAAGAGAACAAAGCTTCTGTTTCTATGAGAAAGTCTTTAATGTGTAACAAATAGTGATATTTAGCTATTAAGAAAAATTTTATTTGACTTTTTTTTTTTGAATTCTATTCCTTTCTCATCTAATATGGAATTCTACTGTCCAACATGTAGTTCTATGAGGAAAAAAAGTCTAGTTTTGCTTTGTTTTTTTTATTTGTTATCTACTTTAGATGTAATGAATCTATTTGACAAAACCATTGTCTTGATTTTGACATATGACTTGATTTTGATTTTGGCTTAATAGCTGGAGAATTTGGATCTTCAGAAAGTCTTTGAAATTGTGATATATTTGATAATATAATCAATTGCATTTTTTAAATTTGTAATATTAGAGATTTGCATACATTAATTTTAGCATATATTAACATTACTCTTCCTTAGATATTAACTTTTAACATATGAGAAACAGTTCCTTGTATTACTGAAGGAATAAAAAACTTAGATAAAAACTTTCTCAAATTGTTGAACAAACTAGAATAATTTATGAGATCCATGAAACTGATTTTTTGGGTTTTTTATCTTAAAACTTTTCTCTACTCCAATTTTAACACTGTAAGGCAAAATGGCTTCACTGGTCAAAGCTAGAATTAAATAAATTAATAAAACAAACTAGTTATGTGAAAGAGACAGTTACTAATAAAATGAATGATTCCTGGAAGGAATTCATCTTTCAGCCCTCACTGAGATAAATGAATTTAATAATGTAAGAAATATTGTAGGTCAGCACCATTAAGAATCAGCTGTTTCTGAAGGAAGAAGAATTAATGAGTCCTGAAGGCAGAAAACTGAATTTGTTTGTAACAAAGAAAGAACAGTTTAGTGGTCACATTTCTTGACTGGGGAAGAAGCTTGAACTTGATCTTGGCAGGAGTGAGTGTGTTTGCAGTTTGAGGTTATTCATTCAGTCAATGTGAGCACATCTGGTGTCTCACAGAGCTTCTTGACAGCTCTGAGAGCAGAAAGAGGAGAAATCTGGTGACTGTGTCTGTGGAGATGCCTGCAGCAGTGCCAGGAGTGTGTCCAGAGACACTGCTCTGCCCTTTGCAATAAAATCTCCTCCTTGTCCAGGGAAGAGAGACCTGCCTGAAATGTTTCAATTTTTTCTCCTCTAACTGGATACTGCAAACTAAAATCTTCAAGATTCAATCCCGACTAGGTTTGCATATCTGGGGAGAGAGCAGTGGAGCTACCACAAGGTGCATCTCTGAATTCAGGTGGAGTATGCTTCTGGGTGTCACTTGAACTTTCTGATGAAATGCTAATGCAAACACATTTTTCAGATGATAGTCTCAAAAATTCAGTCATAAATGTTTTTTGAAGACTCCATATCTAGCAGGCAGTCAAACCCATTACAAATCTGGTTAACCTGTTAAGAAATACAAAATTGTCTTGAAAGCTGTGAAGAAAGCCTCAAGAGCTGTCGTTGTACCAGAACAAATTACCTCTTGAAAAAATCTAAAAGAAACACTTGAGTTTTCAGTCAACAAAACTTGTAAAAAGAGTTTGTGTTGACATAACTTTCTGAGATGAGACTACAGCAAATTATTTTGATAAGACAGGTGACAGAAACGCAAATGTTCCAATGAGTCCAAAGGCTAATCTAATATGATCTGACTCTATAGACCCAGCCTGAAAAAAAGTGGTCAATAAATATTTTTGATTGCATGCCCCCTGCAAATTTGTCTGCTTATTCTGTCTTGAAGAATAAAGTCTTTTAGAAGCATTTTGTATAAAAAATAATAGAAGAAAATACGTCATCCCAAACACACACAAAAAAGAGGAACAATTGCCTTGTAAAATGATACACTGAGTTTCAAGATTTGCCTATTTCAGTCTACCAACTCCAACTTTTCACATCACACACAATAGTGCTGTCAGTGGAAGGTTAATTTGAAATTTGTCTTTTTCAAGCTCATTTTAAAGCAACCTTAAGTTATTTTGGTAATCTATTGTAATTCTTCAAAATTCAAATATCCTAGGCCTGCTGGTTCTCTGTTTTTCATTAATCTCTGACTTCCAATAAGACATCTGAGTAAATAACCTGTTATTTCCATTTTATGAATACATATTCTGTGAATCCATGATTTGCAGAAATTTGGCTCTGTGAAATGCTGTAGATATAATAGCATCCACTATCCATTTTCTAGTTCATTTACTTAGAGACACACACCCCCTCCATATTCGGAGGAAAACCCAAACATGCTTTTTTTTACCATTTGTGGCTAAGCACCAGTAGTCCAAATTATTGTTTCACAAATGCTTGCTGTTGCCATTATTATGTTTTGCTAGTTACCTTCCTTGACTTGCAAACTTCTCTTACAGTAATAGATATTTCAGATAGTTTTATTACATGCCATCTTCATTTGCATCATTTCAGCACGTTCCTCATGCAGAAAGTGGAAGGTGCTTTTATCATCCAAAATCATGGATGCAGCTACAGGCCAGAGTCATCAGAGATTGCACAGACTGCAGAAAATATTGTCTTTTTATGGTAGCCAGTTGCCTGTTATTCACAGAAGATTTACTACTGTAAAAGAGAAAGCTCTTCAGGATAACCTTTGAAGTGCTGTTTCCAAAAAGGATGACTTGAATTCTTACTAAGGCTATCTAAGTTCTCCAGCAGTGAAAAAAAAAAAAAAAACAAGAAGGGAGGTTTTGAATCATGGGCCTTTATGCCCATGACACATTACCTTCCAGATATCACCATTCACACTTCAATCTGTCAAATGGCACCATGGGGAGCACAGGCTAATGCAGTCATCTCCTGCTAAGGACATAATGTCAATGATTTTATCCTGTCATGCACCCAAAAGAGAAATATGGTTAAAGATAACCTCTGGACACTTACCACAGAGGTGGATTATGAAAGGCAAGAGCTGAAACACCATGTGGGACTTCTATTGAATATATTCTTTCCTGCTAAAATAGCTTAAGGATGGATGGATTTGTTACCAGAATGGAGTTAATGGGAGTTAAAACAATGGACAGACAAGGTCATCTTGTTTAAACTGCTAGAATGCTTAGATCTTCAGTACAAATGTGAGGTCTGCAGTTAAATCTCAATAGTTTTGAACATTACCCCCAGGAATCATCACTCCCTGTTGTACTAAAAGCAGTTTTGCAATTGAAGGTAAGTTTCAAGAGGAACTATCAGGGATCTCTTTGCAGCTGTTTTTTTTGGGTTGATGTCTACTGCATTTTACGCTGTGCTCTGGAAAAGAAAGCCAGCTAAACCACTTCAACAGAAGGTAATGGAAACACTGGGTCAGAATTTATGTTCTGCTCCAGATGGTTTTTAATAGTTAAACAAACTATATTCAAAATTATTTAATCTGTTAACAGGACTTTTTTTTTGGAGGGGTCCTTGGTTTTGGGTGGAGTTTGGTGTTAAACCATGAATCCATTCATAATTGAAAAAGATCCATTTCTGAATATTGTTTTTTCAGCAGGTGAGAGTCCATGTTGTGCTGCTCTGTGGATGACTAATAATGGGATAGAGCAAGTCTTAGTTGCTATAAGAAAATCAGACCCATCTAATTTGGCATATCTGTGTTTCCATGTGCTGTTATAACTCCTCCTTCTCCATCCCCTCCGTAACATTTTAATATTTTGTTCAGTTCCAGCAAAGGACACAGGCAAAATATAGTTTTATTCAAGGTTTTTGAAAATAAATTTTTGGGCAAGAAAATAGACAGTATCAGTATTGAAATGTGAAAAAAAATAGCAGGTGGTTTTTGCAGTATGAGACTACTTCCCTAGGGAAGGAAGCATTTCTCTAACATACCAAGAGCTTTGTAAGCTCTTCCCATAGTTTTTTCCATCAAGGCTGGTACTCATGAGACTAAAAACAATGGAAGCAGACTTCCTTAGCTGTGAGTCTGACAATTGCTTCTTTGCCTCTAGACTCCCAGTGGGAATCAGGTCAATTGAGTAGTGACAAGTTAATTATTGTGTGATATCTGGCTGTTTTATCTCCATAAATTCCATTCAATTCCCCAGAGGAGTAATTTACATCATGAGGAGCCCAGCACTGCAGAAGAACCCATTGCAAACCGGAGGCTTTCACCATGAAGAACTTCCTTTTTGAAAAAGAGATTCAAAACTTTGGCAGAAATTCTGCACTTCAAACCCTCATCTGCCAATAGATGCACAACTCCTCTGACCTTCTCCAGGTAATAATTTGCCTTGAAGGCTTCCAGTTCATACAGAGCTGGCTTCTCTTCTTTCCAAAGGAGAGGGACTGCTTTCATAAGATTCCAGCAGGATTACAGAGTAATGCATGAAAACAGCCTGTACTCTTTGCTCTCTTTAGATTAGAGTACTTCCATATATCTTCCTTCACTTTATAAATATAAATTTTTGGAAGAATTCTGTTGAGGTTCATCTTATTATATTTAAAAAAAACACACACACACCGACCCACTTTCTCCCCACTTAGTACTACTAACTAGTAACTTAGTACTACTAGTAGTACTAAGTAGTAGTAACTCCCTACTTAGGGGTTTTTAGTTTCAGGAATAAGAGATATTTCAGAGGATGCACTACAAGAGCAGAGTTTTCTGAGTGAATTGTAAGACCCCTTAACCAGAGAGACCCCATTGTGAATACCTGACCAGCAGCTGACTGCAGGCAAAAAAGTAACCACTTTACCAGGGCAATAAGAAAAAAAATTGACTTTTAGCAAGTGACAAATCATATATTTCTGATTTAAGTCTAATACAACAGAATGGACTGTTTCTTTGAAGTAATTTCCTTGAATGGATATATTATTAGACTGTCCTAATGCAAAATGATCAGCTGAAACTAATCTCACTAATGAGGTTCATTTGTTCTTTGACAAAGCAATAAATAGTTTTCTCAAGAAAAAACTTAACTAATAGTTGAGCCACAGCCTTATAATTAATTTTTTCTCAGGTGGTTGCAAGCATAGAAACAAACAGCAAATTTTTCATTTGTTCATCTCTTCAGAGGAACTGTTTAGCACAGATATGCTTGATTAATGGATTTAATTTGCTCCCTTCTCCTCCAGTCAGTTTTCATATTACACTGGTTATCAGAGGATGGGACAATAATGTGGCCACTCTCATTGTACTGTATTCCATCAGTGTCAGGGCTGCCTTCTAGCTCCAGGTCTGCATCTTTAACCTTTGCAGTCCTACTGAATCTTTCATCAATCTGTGTTACAGTCACCTTGGGAAGGAAAAGCAGAAGCACTCAGTCAGCACTTACAGGTAGTAAAGTGTGTCATTATTTCTTACAAAATGCTGGCAGCAGTGTACCTTTCATTTCCCACAGAAATATGATTTGTGAGATGAGCAGCCCTATGGTTAAGAGAGGGAAAATGTAAATTAATCATCTGCTTACTACTTGTATGGTTTATTTATATTTATGCGTGTGTGTAAATGTATAAATCATGTGGGTTTTTTAACCTCATGGAGTATATATATATATATATGTACACTATATTTTGCTGATTTTAAATCTGATTACTGTTATATACTTATATTTTGTATGCCTGGTTCAAGCAACATCATAAAAAATAAGACAGGCTTCAAAAACTTCCATTTCACAATGTTGGTTCCCTCCCAGCAGAACAGATAAAATCAGAGACACTTGCTAAGGTTATTCCAGGTTTCAGGCTAGAAAAGGGCTGCATAATTACAAGGTGCCATGTTCTTTCAGTTCCTATTATGCTCAAAAGGAGTTTAAGAAAATTTAGTGGGAAATATATTGCTTCTGTAAACGACATGGTACATGCTTATGCAATAAATCAAGTTTAAAAGATCATTAAGAATTACTGAAATAAAAACCTATTTTAGAGTGCCACTATGGGGATGCATGATATACCTCCTTTGAGGATGATGGCATGAAAATAATTCTGGTGAATTTGTGGATTTGTGATTTACATTCAGATTTCTTGATTCAGCAAACTGTATAAATGAGTTATGTATTTCCTGTATAAATGAGTTATGTATTTCCTGAGACGTCAAATGCATTTCAATATAGGAGTGCAGTACAGACATTTATGTGTGTTCTGATTTCAGTAGTGTAGGAATGCTGTAAGAGATCATCTAGGCCACAGAACTTGTACAATATAAGTAGACAAGAACAATTACACAGTGGAAAAAAACCAAAAAAGAGCTGAGGATGACTTGCCCAAAGTCCCAGAGCAAGCTGCTGTCACAGCCAAGTGTGAGCTTGAGATCTGGATCCTGCTCAGATCTGGCTGTTTCCATTTAAGGGCCTTCTGCCCATGGTATTCCTGATGTATTTTGTTTAGGAGGACTTAAAAATACCATGATTCCCACTAGACATTTTAATACTTACCACATCAGGAGGAAAACCATCTGTTCTGCAGAGTTTACATTGGAAGAACTATATATACTAAAGCCTTCATTTGTCAATGACAATAACGGCCTGGCAAATTGTGAAATATTGGGGCAGGTTTTTCCTCATTCATCAGGATCACACCATTTATTTTGTCTATTTCAAAATGTGAGCATCAATTGATATATTCATGAATTTAACTTTTCTTTTGCCTGACCCCCTGGAAAGTGAAATTGTGAAAGTTAAAAACTCCCTGATTGATATTAGACATTTTCTTGCTCTGATAATTTCATTATGATCCTGACATCTAAAGCCAAATGTAAATGGAAAAATTAAAAATTAAAAACAAAATAGATGGTTGTCTAACAATGAGATATTTTAGGAACAATTTTGAAACTAACATTGACCAGGGTGATAATTTTGAAAACTATCATTCTAGTCCTTGGTGGGGTTTTTTTTGGTTTTGTGGGTTTTTTTGGTTTTGTGAGGGTTTTTTGTTTTGTTTTTGGTATTTTTTCTGTTGTTGCTTTTTTAAGTTTAGTAAATTTTCTTGTGTTTTATGTAAAGACTTTTTCCTTCTCACTCCGTTAAACACCGTTTGGTTTCCCTAGGCAAGTTCAGGATGACCACACATAAATATATGGTTCTGGTTTTGAAAATATCTGAACCAAATTGGTTTTGGTCTTATCTAATAAGGATTTTTTCTTGTCTCAGTGAGTATACAAGAAACTCCACAGGAAATAAGTGGTCATATTTTATCTGTGGTGTATTATTTTGCTTGGTAAAATGTACATTTAAAATGTCTATTGAAAGTCTATTTAAAAGCAGGGTCTATTTAAAATTTCTGTGCAATTAATTTTTACTTTTGAAAGAACACAGTGTACAATTGAGGAAGGCTAGCATTTTTTCTGTATGTAAATTTCTATCTAAGTTTTCAGAGAAAAACAAATCTGGAAAAACACTTTAATAATTGAATCTTGAAATTATAGAAATATTGCACATAAAAGCCTTTTAATAGAGTAGGCTTAACTACCTGGATTGACTTTTATTACCTTTTATCACTTGCTTTTAAGGTTAGCTTTACAACTAATGTGGTTGACAGAGGGGAATTGAAACAATATTGTGAAAATCAACACAAAATAGCCAAAAGCTGATAGCTTTTGTAAGAAAAAATTAATAGACCTTTCAAGCAGACAATGTAGTTTTAAAGATCCCATCCTCTGCCTGTTGATAATGGCTGCTCTCTGTTACAGAACAGAAAAGAGAAGCAATCAAACCCAGAAAGGCAAAAAACACACAAAACCCAGACTTCTAATTATGTGTGGCTGGTAATGCTGCCTCACTAACAGTTGGTAAAATAAGAGCCCTTTGTTCATTCTTAAAGTTTCCTGAGTTGATGTCTGCCTCAGGCTGAAGCCTTCCAAGCCTACCTGAGCCAAAAGAGCTCAGGGTTTTCTAAGAGCAAGGCACAATTGCCTTCTACAGAGCCAGAGGGAGGGACCCAGGTGAGTTAGGGAGAGACTGACACAAGGAAATATTTTATGTGTTTCCAGTTAACCCACCTGAGCCTTTCTACAAATGTAACATAACTCTTTGTAGTTTTTAAATTATCGATGAGCTGTAGATGTTTCTTTTATTCCAATAGAATTTCAACAATTTGGAGGCCAAACTACAGGCATGCTAATGAATTCAGTGAATATTTGAATGCAAATTTTTTTACCTGCTTCCTATTTTGACAGAAAAAAAGAATGACCCACATCCTGAAAGTCTGATGTGGACATGGGAAGTCACTGAACTTTTTCTCAGCACGTGATCAGAAAAATGCCTTGAAAAAGCCACTGTTATGTGTGATGGAGCCCTGCTCTGCTGGGCAAGGCTGAACACCTTCCTGGCCATGGCAAGCCCTGAATGAATTCTTTATTCTCCTTTGCTTGCATGTTGAACTGGTTTTATCTCAGTCCATGAGTTTTCTCACTTTTGCCATCCCAATTCTTTCCCCATCTCATTGTGGGTAAGTCACTGTGTGATGTGCTGAGTCCTACACAATAACTGGGGGATACAATAAAAATTCTTTTATGAGTAAATGCTTTTGGCTCCTGTAGGTAGCAATGGAGAATAACACAGCAATTAAACTGCAATTCACCTCTTTTCCTCGCTGTGCAATAAATAAGTTTGCCTTGCAACCTGCAAGTTCCAAGCTAAGGACTGCTTTATAGGATTATCTCGGGGATGTTTTTTCTCATGTAGCACGGGGTGCACATGTGCCCCTGAGCAGATCCCTGAGTCTTCTTCCAACTCTGTCATTAACATGAGCATTAACAAGCCTGGAGATGACTCAGTGAAAGGTCAGGTGCTTCATTAAACCCCCTTGTCAGCCACTGGAGGATTTCCAGCGATGGTGAGCTATGACAAAAACAACCAAATTTACATTGTACTCTGCACGATTAACTCCAGGAAATTAGAGGCAATTTAGGGGTACAACTGAGGAACTGGCCAAGAAGAATTATACACATCTGTACTGAACCAAAGTGCCTCAATGCCCAGGCAATTAAAACACTGCTGTCTGTACAGAAAGGACCATTATGTCCAGCAGTTTGAGCCTGTAGTCCTTAGTCAAAAAACAGGACATTTTTTCTCAAAAGAGACAGTGGAAATCAAAAAACCTCCTGCCATCATCACTAGCATATTTCCAATCACTAAAGAGCAATTCTTATTTGGAAAGACTGTGAATGGTACATTTTGATGCAATCTATGCCTGCTGTGTGTCCCATATAACCACTAACCCTAACAGTGAAGCAAATACTGCATTTATTCTGTTTTCAACTTAAATACTCTGATCTGGCACTTTGACAGAGGTGGTCACAATCCTGAAGGCAATTATTCACTTTTAATGTCCTGTTACAAAATCCAAGAACAAAAAGAATGAAGAAATTGTTAATTTGAAGAAGGTGGGGTAAAAAAATTCAATTTTGGTGGAGGGACAGTTTTGTATTTAGTATTGGGAAGAGGCAAGGCAATTTCCTGGATGCTTATCTTACAATTTTTCCCTGTTTTCAAAAAAATAATTACCAATTTTCCTGCCACAAGTACTGCGTATTTTACTTGAAGGGAAGAAATGCAATTTTTCAACTTATATACAATTTTTTGCTGTAATATATTTGCAGTACCACAAATGCACATAACACTCAAACCCAGAATGAAGACCAGGAAGCAAATGAAAAAAAAAAACCAAACAATTAGATATAGTTTGATACAGTAAACTTGGGAAATTTGTGTACTTATCTGGTGTAATAATGTATTTTTTAATAATTTCATTTTCTGAAACCTGTTGCAAATTAAATCTGAATTAAACCAACCTCAAACTTTCTAAACTTTTTTACAATACCTGAGAATTGCAAGCTACTACTAAATGAGCAAGATTGGCCTAATGAATTCAGTTCTCTTCTGTACCACAATTTTCCTTGGGGAAAAAAAATTAAAAAATAAAACAAACCCAAGCAGTTAACATTTGTTGACTTCTACAGATATCAAGAAGACAATTTTCTGACTTTAATATTATGTGACAGCAATGGAGATTGAGAGGTTCAAAACTATGATACTGATGGTGAAATATTCATTATGAGAAATAGAAATATATAGTTTGGGGTGTTCTTAACAATATATCTTTGTTCTATGAGTAGCCTCATGATACAAGCTTTAACAAAAATACCTGCTTATTTTGCTTGATCGGTGTGTATTGCATAAATGTACATCATGGAATTTTAAAAAGTTGGTAGATCTCTATAATTTGCTATTTTTGCTGTGGTTTTGCTGCTGTTAAAGCCTTTCACCCCTAACACATACCAGAAATAGAAATATAACTTGTCAGCTGGCATGTTGAGAATACATAGCATACATGAAGTTTGGCCTCTAGTTGTCTTCTAAATGGAGCTTCTGGTAGTGGTAGATTTCTTTAATATCCTAAATAATCTTTCCTGGATTTTATATGAACAGAACATTTCCCTTACACCAGCAGAATACTTGTGGTGGTTGGAATCCCCTTAAACTAGGATTACTGGAAAGGAGTTCATTTCTTCTTCTCCATTTTGTTCCAGAAGTTTCTGATTACATAATTTAAAGAACATGGAGCTAAGTATTCCAGGAGGCATTGGTAAACAAGATAGTGAACAAAACAAAGTCTCAAAAACTTTGAAAGTACTTTGGATTCCTAAACATAGTAAAACTCAGGTCTCTGCCATTCTTTATGATGTCCTATTTAGTGTGCAAATGTGGGTATGCTGTCACAGCCTGTGCTCTCATCTTCAGATTGCTGTGAAATTGCATCTGGAAAACTTTCTTTTTAGTGCTTTTTGTAGTGTTTGTATTTAAACAAGAGGAGTAAACCCAGTGCCATTTGAACTAATGTTTCCACAATGTATTTTTGTGGATAACAAAGGACTTGAGGACCTGCGAGACCTGAGGTCTTTTTTTTCCTTCTTCATTTACATGTCAATGCCTCTCTGATAAAAGCTTCGGAGAAAAATATTTTCCAGACAGGCTTTGTTTGGGTTATTTCACTCCTAACAGAGAAGATAATGGGTAATGTACAGCTTTACACTGAGGTGGGGGAGATCTTGTCAAGGATTGCAAAGAAAGCATGACTGTGCTCACAACATATCTTCCAGCAACTGCAGTCCCTCTTGTGAATGGGGACAGTGACATAAAGTGTGATAGGAGGCAGATTAGCTGCATCTCAGTGTCTTCTGCCAGCACATTATGTTCATGTCATGTTCTTGAATTTCATTTACAGATAAGCCCTGTGAGTAATTGTAGCATGAAACTCAAAATTGTAATCTACTTTTGATGTATGGAAAGAGAGGGAATTAGATTAGGTGAATCTTTCAAATGACATTGCATGTTATTTAGGTTTTGAGCACATGGTTTTTTTACAGGCACAGTTTTTTTCTGCAGCTTCACTTTAAATGTTTTCAGCCTCCAACAGACTATAGTCAAAGGCAAGAGGGATAAATTGGTTCACCAACAAGCCCTTGAGTGAGTGGGTTTCCCCTTAATACATAATGGTCTTGCAAGCCTGGGTGGAATTGATGTATACCACATAATGTTATACATTATCCTAATGGTCTGAATGCCATTAATATTCCACCTTAAGCACCAGTAATTAATATTCTAATGATATTTGACCTAAAATCAATATCTGAGTAGATTCCACCACCCCACCTTTCTCCCACACATCTCTGTCAAATGTAAGAAGTGATTAGAAAATGGATTATATGATTTCCTGGTTATTCCTTAAAAAGGCTTTTCAAAACCCTTGTGAAATACAACAAGCAGAACATTCCATTTGAATGCAGTACAGTTCATCTTTCTGCTTAAGGAATAATTTCCAGATTTAAGTGAAGAAACTCAGTTTGCACAAGGATGTCATAAACCAGAGTGATGTTCTGCAATCCTAAGAAAATTTTAGTATCTCTCCAGTTAACTTATGTGCAAGGAAATCTGCTGAACAATACTGATCTTGGGTATTAGTAAAAATCATCTGCCCATCAACCTGTCTGCTCTGAAGTCATGTGAAACTGTGAGAATGGGAGTTTGTTGAAAAAATTCTTAATTTTTTTGTGTGTTTGAAAAGGGTTTTTGCTGTTGCTGTTGTTTATGGGGTTTTGTTTGTTTGCTTTTTGTTTGTTGTTTGGGTTTTGTGTGTTGGTTTTTTGTTTGTTTTTTGTGGGGTTTTTTGTTTGTTTGTGGGGGGTTTTTTTGTTTGTTTTTTTATATCTTCCTGCTGTATCTTATAAATTATTCTTCTATGGATTCATATTTGTTCAGAGCTATGAAAGATAACCATCTGCCTTTACACCTGAAGTTAGTCATTTCCTCAGTCACAGCAACATAAAAACCCATAAGGGTCATGATGGGAAATTGCTCACTTAATGATGTTAAGAGCTGAAATTTCACATCATTATAAAGAACTGTTAGGGCAGAGTTGTTTTGCAAGCAGCTACTTTCCTCTCTGATGTATTTGCTTTGCTTTGGGAATTAAAAGTTATCTTTGTGTGTTACTCGTGGAAAGACGAATCACTGCACAGATCCCCTCTTGTAGACAACAAATGAATATTGCTGAAGCATTTTATTGCATTATTGCTGCACTGTGCTGCTTCTGCCATTTCACAAATACCATTAAACTGAAGATCAGTCATAAGATATGTAAGATTTAGCATTAAGGGTAGTTAACACGTGTACATTTTCCATGCTCAAGCAGCAGACTGGCCCCTCTGGAATGTGTATTTACAAACAGATCCACTTTGCTGGCAGTTTTCATTGCACCCAGTTAGCATTCACTTCTTAGCTGCTGTAAAACTGCTTCTCAGGAAAGTCATTTTAGTGAGGTGGACCTGCAGTAGCTATGTGGTGTTTAATGATCATTAGTGACTAATGCTGGGTTTAATTTCTCACTGAAAAAGACTAGGATACCTGCAATTCCTACAGATTTCAGCAGAAGAGAGGCAGTGAGAACACACTTTATTAATTTACTTTACTTGTTTTTTCTTTTATGTTTTATGCTTTACTTACTTTATTTGGGAAATGCCTTTATGCATAAAACTGAAGTAATCAGGTAAACCTGAAACTGATGAGTTTTTGTTTTGAAGGCCTCTGAAAGTGCCCTTCTAGGGCCTTTTAGGCTAAATGAATACTATCCTATGGCTGTAGTCTCAGGACTTCACACCTGTAAATTCTGGATGTTCTTTCCCTGGGACTGCTGCAGTGATTCAATTTGAGGTGCTCAGGGATTTTCTCTATAGTCACTTTCAAGAAAGTATTTTCTGCAAGGAAACTTTCAAGGCATTGTAGTTGACAGAATTTCCTTTGTTTGAACACAAATATATATAAACTTATCATTAATGTCCCTGTATATCTTCAATTTCTAAAGCATCCTTTAGGTTTTCTGTTGCAAAACACCATTCTTGGCATGTTTTGTTTCCCTGCTGTCCTCTCTAGGACTTGAACATCCTAATAAAAGATTTGTGCACCTCATGCTACTCAGGGGATCTTGCAGCTTGTCAGCAAAAGGGACAAAATACAAAACAGTGATACAGAAAAATAATAGTACATCCTACTTCTATATGACTTTTTTTTTCCTTTGCATCCATCTTAAAGCAAAACTAGTATACTCTCCCAAACTCAGATTCTGCTAAGCATGACATAATTTGATCCTTTCATTTGAAAAGTTCATTCATAACTACATACCTTTTAATCTCATGTAAATGATTCCTGAATGAATGGTATAAAATACTTTTCATTATATATTTACTTGAGGATAATGAAAATTGCTTGGGAAATTTTCCATAAAGACACTTAAATATATTAGGATTGATATCTATCTGATTTAAAGCTTGCAGAACACAGGGTAAATCTTTGATACAAAGGTACTTTAGACAAAACCTTTATTGCTTTTGAAGATCTTCTTTCATAAATAAGAGAGATTCTAAGAGTTGTGTATTTTACAGTAGTAATAGAGAGCCAAAGACAGGAAATCCTTTGCATTCCTTTGAGTGAGTTCCATTATTTTAATGGGTGTTCACTTCATACTTACTCTGTGGTTGTGAACTATAAAACAACCAGAAAAAAGAATTTTATTTTACTTTTTCTATCTTTGTTTCTGAAAGACAATTTCCAAAAGAAAAAGTGAAAATCATAATTCAGGGTAGTTTTGTTGGTCAAAATGAGAAAAAAAAATAAAAAAAGATGTGAAGCCTGAATCAGATTCCCGCCTCCTAGGCAGAGAGTGTCTTTTAATGTTTGTATGATGTAGCTCTCTTACTAAATAACACTTTTCTCTCTCTGACATTGAGTCTTACATTATTCTGACCCTAATTTTTCTTCCAGATCTTTCTATGCTGAATGAAGACAGTCTGCGCCTTGTCTAATATGAGCTAATAACCTCACTGAGACCTTTTTCAGGCCAAGGCCACACAAAACATGTTAGGGTTGCAAATATAACCTATTTAAACTTAACTTCAGTAATTTTAATGGAAATTATATTTTGGAAGCCTCAGTACAAATAACTGAGCAGGAGCTTGGGAGTGGTCGATAGTGTTAAGTAAGAAGATGGTAATACCTGGTAATCATCAAGGACAATGACTTCAGCTGTGAATTCCTTGTTCTGCCATGGAAATCACATAACTTCTTTAGCTGGATGGTCCTGTACCCCCTCAGGATGAGTGTCTCAATGGCCTATTGTCCTTTGTACTTGTAGTTTCTAGAGTGCCTGACTTTTCTTCAAAATTCTACATCTGCTTACATTGAAATGAGCACCCACATTTGAAGAATATTGGATAGGAGGTGCAGAAAAATCGTATCAAACTGCCATTCTACTACCACTAAACAGAACACTTAAAAAAGAAGAAATTCAGTGGCATTTGCTTAATTTGCCAGCTGAAACACAAACACTGGTAAAGCACTGCCACATATATATTTACCCTCCTACAGTATCAGGAGAGTCTTAAACTGTGATTTAACAAGTTGGGTCACTGTTCCACCACTGACTTTTTCCTTTGCCTTAACAATCTACTTCTCCAATAAACATTGTCAGGAATTTTAATTAAAACAAATAACATGGGCCATTGGCTAACAGATCTTGAATTTTTAGTCGATGACCAAACCTTAAGTTTGTAGGGACTTAGGAGACAGTGAAAATATCTCATTACAAGAGGAAATCTCCCAGAAATAGAGTTGGAGTTCAACACATGCATGGTGAATATAATAGCTATAAAACTAGAAGGGAGTTTTACTTTAACAGATATATTTTAAGCCCCAAATAAACCAACTAAAATGTTATTTCTCTTATTAAATACTACACCAAAAAGACCAAAGGAAACAATTTCTTAGGGTGGAAGTAGTATCAGACAACATATCTATATAAAGCTTCACTCAGTGAAAAGAATACATAAATTTCTGACAGAAAAGAAATTATTATTTAAAGAGAAAACCAAGAAACTGCATCCTTGCAAACAAATATTTTTCCTCAAAGATCTATGTCTCTTACACTTGTTCTGTACAGATGTGTCTGTCCATAAGGTTCATCCTTTATTGTAAATCCAATAAGTGGCCTAAAGCCACAATACTGAACTTGTTTTTTTTGGAGCAGGATAACAGGTTGACAGTTAAACAATGACTTAAATAATACTTTAAAACCAATTGTTAAAGTAAAAAAAACATCTGCTTGTTTTCCTTTTTTTGAAGGGAGGAAAAGAATTAAAGGATCATTGCTCATTATAAGTATGTTCAGGAGAAATAATCTCATCTAACTTTGCAGTTATTGTTGTGGGAGCCATAAATTCTTCTCTTTTCACTCTTTTAAGGGCTGATGCATTACCCATGAAAGTCAGTGGAAGGTTATCAGGACTTACAGGAATAATTTACCACAGCTAAACATCTGCTTTGTCTTCAGAGATATGTAAGCAATCAGTCACATTTGAGTTTCATAATATGTTACATACTACTAAGTGTACATTAATAAGAATTATGTGAGTATGTTTTTCTTATTTTTAAAATAATATATTATGTTAAATATTGATATAATAATTTAACATGTAATGTATTGGATTGTACAAAGAAAAGATCATTTGTGTCATTTTTAAATTATGGAATGGAAAAGACTCTGTGAAGTATTATTTTATGATGAAAACAAGAGAAGTGTAATATATTCTATGAAGGTTTCTATGAAAATACCACAGTTACTACTATAAAGTTTTAAATATTTTTTCAGTATTTTCTGATTAAAATTTTCTTCACACCTCTTAAGTAAGAGTTTGTTGATAAGTGAATAAAAAAAATCTGCATTTTGAATCCAGAGCAATGCAGTGATTTCATTACTTCACAGCACCTAAAACACTTTAAGAATGAGACATTTGCAGTTTCATATTTGCAGTGTAAGTTACTGAGAAGAAAAAACAGGGAAGACCATTTTTAAATCTAATCACATTTAAAGACTGAATCTCTTTGATACTAATTTTTTAGAGGTAAAGGTGGCAGCATAAATGCAATCAGACTTTAGCCTGCTATTGCAACTTTTTATCAAAAATTACATATGATGGTGCTTCAGGAAATGTTTGTTCTGAGGCCAACAAAATGGTCCAGATTTCCCTCTCTAATATTCCAGTCCATCTGGTAGAAAAGTATTTCCTCTCATTAAACTTAATGGTATTTTCAGAATAAGTTATTTGATAACAGAGAAAGCCTTTCATAACTCTTTTTCTGGTGGCCTCTTCTACCAAAATGGCACCCAAACAATAAGGCTGGATGCTCAGTAGTTTCTTAATATTAAATTGCTGAAATATACCATACTATTTGTGTCATGGTTAGGCTCAAAAAATAATGTATGGTTTCGTTTTTTCTTTTAATAAATCTAGATTGGGTTGTACACAAGTGCAGTTACAAGACCTGAGCTACATACAGCTCTTTCTGTAAAGAAGAAACAAGAGTGAATCATTGCATTTTTCATCATCTCTGTACAGAAGCACTCTATTTGTTTTCATTTTCCCAGTCAGTCAAAATGGGAGGAAATAACTGAACCGAACAAGTTAGTAGATGATCCAGGAATCTGTTATTTTAGTTGGATACACGTTCGTGCTACATAAATTGGATCTAAAAATAAAAAGCCCAGTAACAACAATAACAACAACAAAATCCTTGTTAAACTAAAATTCTTTGTATCTTTAGGGAAGAAAGAGGCAACAATTGATGTGAGGAACATCAGTCTCTCAAGATCTCTCAAGATGCTGATTTTCCCAGTAGACAGCGACCAGAAGTGGTATTATACAAATAAATTAGATGAAAGGTAAGTTTGTGGATAAAAAGAATTTTCTGTTTTAATATAACTTGAAAATTTTAAGCCAAATTTCTCATAGATTCAGTATACACAAAGCACTGGTTCTTCCCTTTCTCACCTGATTTACAGTTAAAGAAATCAATGAAAAGAGCCTATTTTCCTATAGGCTTTACAGTTTTTTCCAAGCCACATGTAGAAAGATATTTTCCCAGTGGAAAACTGAACTCCTTCCTTAGACACAACAAAAATTCTATTTTGGCCTGTTGGGATTTTATCCCCAAGCCCTTCAGTTACATTCTCCTACACAAGCATTTTTTGTAGAGAAATGTAAAATTTTTCCTCACACTTTTTCAGCAGATGTTAATACCTGCAGTCTGGGAATACTGTTTGTTCTTCTATGCCACCTTTGAACTGACTGGTTCAAAATCCTTTTAAACTTTAAATTGCAGAAAAAGTTTTGAAAGCAGAGAAAAGTGGCACATAACTTCACTTTGAGCCAGTGTTATACAGGAGTTATTCAATTAAGGGGTTGAAATAGAAAACCATATTCAGTTTGAAACTTGGTCGTGTATTTGGATAAACTGCAAGTATGAAGTTTAGAGACACAAGGAGTCTCTGGGCTGAGAACCACATAAAGAAATAAGAGGTTTATTTGCCTCAATTTTGGGATCTCTGGTGTAATTAAAAGTAACTGGCTATTGGAAGATAGACAATTAGAATCCTCTGAAAGAAATCAGGTCCCATTATGGGTCTTCATACAGTATATGGAAATCTAGGGTGTACAGATTGAATAATTACATGTGAGGCTTTGTGTCAGTGTCCTTGCTCTGATGAAAATCCAGATGGCATCAGTAGATGAGTTGGTAGACTTCAGACCCCTTGAAAAGAAATACAGGCATGAGGAAGCTATACAGGGACTTCAAAAACCAAATATTTGAAAATGGAAATCCGTGAACAATTCAATAATTTCACAAATGATATAATCTTAAATACTCTTATAGCTCCTTCAAAAGATGTTGCACTCATAATGCCCCTCAAATCAGTCTAGAAAAAAGCTCAGTGCTAGAACAGGGATATTTATGGTTTCAATGTTCTCTATTATTATGAGGTTTTCCCTTTCAGTACATTCCAGTTTATTTGGTTTGAACGTGTCCTAGAGTGATTCCTCTAGTGACAGGTGGAACAGTCTAGTATTTCAGCTGATAGGTGCTCTCTGGACACAAGCTTGAAGTTACAAAAGTGGCATAATGCATGAGTTAGAAAAGCATTCTTATTACCTATGATTTCCATATATATTATCTAAACAGAACAAACAAATGCATCCCTTCATTCTCAATAAACATCTCTGGTTTAGAGAAGGGTGATCCATTTTGCAGGTCTGTATTTAGGAAATGCATTTGTAAACACATGGCTGGTTATTGAAATTTGCATGAGTAACAAGTTTCAAATGGGATGTTTGTGAGTATGGTTTAGGTGATTTTGTCTGTCTTTCTTTTCAGACGTATTGCCTAAGTATTTGAACTTTAGCTTTGAAAATTGCAAGAAAAAAAAATGGTTTAAAAATCACAGCAATAATACAGACAGTTTTCAAACCATGGAACAAAGGAAATGCTTGCAGATGAAAATTACTTAAACGTGTGAGGAGAGAAACTCTAGTTTATGGAAGTACAATTGAATGGTGTTTACCCAACCCACTCAAACAGAACAAAAAAGAAGCTGCAGCAGACAAAGGCTGTCATTATAATTCACTTAAAGATTGTGTGAAGTGTCATCAGT
Organism: Agelaius tricolor; assembly: GCF_023055355.1. NCBI lineage: Eukaryota > Metazoa > Chordata > Aves > Passeriformes > Icteridae > Agelaius > Agelaius tricolor. The sequence goes on along the minus strand of NW_027269269.1, from coordinate 41,358,668 downwards.
TTGCTAGTATAGAAATCCTACATTTTTGGTTTGTATTTTAGCCTTGGGGCAGCTTTCCCCCAGCTATGCTAAGCACTGATGCAGGCTCTCCCCTCTTCCATACAAAGACAAGATGTTAGAGGAGACAGAAATGTCTTTTATGGTTAATTCATATACTCCCTGTTTTGTGAAAATTTTCCTTACAAAGGAATATTGTGTGAATATTTCTATAATTTTCGAGGCTAACAATAACATAAATTTAAGCCAAAGAAAGTGTGTGATTTGACTTTAACCAAGCACAGCTAAATTCAGTAAATACCAATTATCTACTTGAATATACCATTTTGATACTGACTTTACACTCTTGTGACAGTCTTGCATAGCAGTATAACAGCTCTGTGCACATGTATAATTTGTGAATATAAAATAAATAAAATTTAGAATAGGATTCCTATGTGTGAATATGCATTTATTTTATTAATGGCTATGTTGTGATATATAGTAGATAGCTGTTTTCTATTTTTACAAAAAGTGCACTTTCAGTTTCTAAATCTTAAATTAAACTGCTGTGGACTAATAAAAAAAGAAATAAAGTCTACTGAAATAAATTACCTCTGAAGTAGATTTAAACCTTGCAAGAATTATCAGCCTCTTGCATCTAGTGGGGAAGGCACTATTAAATTCATATCTCAGCGATTACAAAACCATATTTCTGTATCTATGGTACATGAGATTTCAGCACTCTCAGATGTCTGTAAAACCAAGGAATCTGTAGTGATAACTAAGAGAATTAGTAAACAGATTAAGAGCTAGATTTTTTACCAGAGGGGCTGAAGTGTTCGCAGTGACTCACACCATATATTCCCCCAAGTTCTCCTGTAAGTGAATGCTCCTCATCAGAACTAAGGATGGCTGAAGCTCTTCTTCAGGATATATAACAGATATACTCAGCATATTCCGGGTGTAGTAATGTCTGAAAGTCCATAGAAAGGGACAAGGGAAGGGAGGAAATGAGGAAAATTGAGTAGGCTGATATCTCAAAGTAGGCTGAGCAAACCTTGAAGTGGAAACCAAGACAAAAAAATGACAAAAAAAAAAAAAAATTTTGCTTACCTGTTAACAATTAAAAGGTTTATTTAGAAAATAGAAATTCTACAAGGAAAATAGAACCAAGAGATTTTCTTTTGTGGACAATCTACCAAAGATAAGAATGGCCTTTTACAAGAGAATTACTAAATTACTGCAGGTCCAGGAAATGAACACATAGGCTCCTAGTGAGACGTATGCAGAAAATTCAACATCATGAAAAGAAAATATCAAATTAAGAGACTCTTGGAAGTAGAGCAGCTTGTAATAAATTCAGACTGAATATCATATCCTCAACATAAACATAATCAAGCCTAGTGTGCATGTCCACCTCTTCCTTTATTGCTGATGCTTTGAGCTCAGACAGCAGTTTCTCAGCCCAGTCAATAGTTAAACAGCAAGAATAGTGGAGAAACATTAGATGCTCCTTAATCTAACATTTATGGTATATACTAGACACTTATCTCCACTTCAGAGTCACAGATTTGGGGGGTGGGCTGTTCATTGGACAAGGGATTGGTTGGAGGGACACAGCCAGAGTTGTGGTCAGTGGCTCTCTGCCCACGTAGAGGCTGGTGATGCTCCTCAGGGCTCTGGCTTGGCATCTTATAGCAGCTTTCCTGTACATCAAGGGGGGTTATAAAGAAGGAGAGTGACTTTTTACATGGGCATGTAGTGTTAGGACAAGGGAGAATGGTTTTAAACTAAAAGAGGAGATAGTTAGATTAGATATTAGGAAGAAATTCTTTCCTGTGTGGGTGGTGATGACCTTTCCAACCCAAGCCATTTTATGATTATTTCAGTATGCATGGGTTTTGTTTGCCTGTAATTTCTCAGAATAACAGCGACCTGAGCTACAAATGCAATTTTCAACAACACCACAAAAAAATAGTAGTGTGTCCTAATTTAATGGATTTTATTTTCCCCATTTTTCCTGAAATTTGCTATGGTGAAATGAAGTAGCAAAAATGGGACTTAGAAACAGAGCCTTGCTGCCATAACCAAGTTTTTAACAGGTGAAAGAATTATACAGCAGTCATCTGCTTTGCACTTGTGATTATTATTGCTGAGAAAGAAACCCAGAGCTCTCCTTTTGATCCTAGCCTCTGTTATCTGTTATGTGTTCCTTTCATATAAAGACAATAAAAGAAAAATTCAAATCTCTTTTGAAATCCACACAGTGGAAAGGCAGCAGCATTCCTATTTTTAGTCACAGTTAACAAGGAGAATACAAAATCCTCCTGTAAATTGGGCATGGCAAATAGCATTTGGGAGTGCATTTCCTATCTTCCCTTTATTATCTTTGCTGGAAGTGCAAAGTGTTGCACATAGAGAGTCACCACAATTAATTCCACAGAGTCACATGATATAAATATAAAAGCCTTCATAAATATTATAGGAAGAGTTATCTAATTATGTCTGCTATTTAATGATGTCTAGCAGTATGACCAATATGTATAAATCATTTATAATAATGTAAATATATAAACCAAAGATTTTTACCTTTGTGAAGGTGAATGTGAAACTTTATTAATTCACTTTCCTGCCTCCTTTTTTTACATCACAGTTTTTATGAGTGAGGAACTTTGGTTGGCAAAGGGGCAATTAGTCATTGGTAAAGGTTGCCCCCTGAGGTCCAGTGCATGGCATTCACTCCAACATCTGGGTCAGGAATACTATGAGGCTGGGCCCATTCCAGAAAGTCTAATCATGACCTGAAGTGTTTATGTATTCATTAAACTCCAATGGCTTCTCCCTGTTCACTAATCATTCAGGTAATGTCTGCAGTAGAAACATGAACAGCTGTGTTCTCAGGCATTGCCATCAAGGTGTAAACACTGCTTTTCTCACAAGTGGAAAGGTCTAGAAGGTCAAGTCCTAATACAGCTGGACTTTGGAGTTCCTCTCAGAGTCAAAAGAGGTGAACTTTATGAGGACTTCAGTTAGTCTTCTTATAAACCTATCTCAATTTGCTGTGGGAGCAGAAAAATTTTTAAAAATAGGCTAATCTCTCTTGTTGGCTTTTTCCAGGCTGAGCAGTTAAAGCAGGTAATTCAGGCTGCTTAAAAATTAATTTACATATAATTACCTTGAGCAACTCTGTTCTCAGTGGTACAAGGTTGTTATCTGGCATATGTGAAATGAAATTCAAATCCCTGATCTGTCTAACTTATCATATACCAAAAGACTGTGCTCTAAATTTAAACAGTTTCAACAGAATCATTGCATAATTGAGTTTGTAGGTGGCCACTGGGGGTCATTTTGTCAATCCCCCTCCGCAGAACACGGCCAATTTCAAACTGAAACTTCACACAGAAGTTAGAGAGAGAGGTCCAAGCCTTGTCCAGTTGAGTTGTGAAAATCTCCAAGGGTGGAGAACACACAGAGTCTCTAGCCAACCTGTTCTACTGCTCTGCTGGAGGCCATAAGGAAAATTGTCTTTTTACATTGTGTCAGTGCTGAGTTGGGCCTGCTGCCTCTTTGCTGTGCACCCTTGGGAAGAGTCTGGCTCCATCACCTCTCATTGGGTGGTGAGAGGCTGTTGAGACACTCTGTTGGCTTTTCCTTCCTCACGCTAAGCAAAGTCACTATTTCCAGCGTGTGCCCCAGACCCTGTGGCTGTGGCTGTTGTCTGGGCCCTCCCCAGTTCATTCAGCTTGAAGATGAACATGTTCATGCTGAAAATGCCCCTGCTCATTTTATCAGGGTTGAACTTGATGACCTTTAGAGGTCCCTTCCCGCACAAAGTATCCTACAATTCTACAATCTTTCTGTCCCACTGGCCAGGCTGTTCATCCATAACCAGCATCAACCCTTTCCAGAAGCAGCAGTAATTATTGATGGAGCACTTTATAGCGAATTTGAAAACAAAACAAAGCAAAGCCAAACCCAACCAACATAACAACAAAAAAAAAAACAAGGAAAACCCCAGCCCAGGCTCCTTTGTTTATGATCTGAAAGAAAAAGAGTGTTTGAGAAAAGATCCAAGGCTGTTCATTTCTATGGAATTTTTAAGTAGGCCACCCTTGTCTGGTCCCCCAGAACAGTGCTATCCAGCTCCACACTATTTGAGATTCAAAAGGAGTTTTACAAAGGATATCATTTGTCTGGGCTTTTTCAAACTCCAGAAATCAATTGAACTGAATCTTTGGTGTATTCTGTGCACAGTAGTTCAGAAAAGCATATGCTGCAGAAAGCTTAGTATGCAAGTGGGTTATGAATAAATTTCAAGCAAACAGTCTTGTTTATTTAGGTTTTTAATCATAGGATTATTCATGAGAAATCCTGTCTGTGCTCACCATTTCCCTCATCTACTAAGAATAGAACCATGCCATTTAGGTTTATTAGAAAACATGTAACCTAAAGAAATGCCCTTCAGCTCCTAATTTGAGAGTAAATTGAGAGTAAAGACTACTGTGAACTGAAAGCATGAAATATTGACCCATCCCTGAAAAAATGGAAGATACGACTAAGAGAATATAAGATAAGTAATAATAGTGATCATGTTGTCAAATTAAAATTTTAAAGCACTTACTTTCCTATATTGGCTCTATTACCAGTTATCTGCAGTCAGGGCCAAAGAAAGCATGTCTGCTTCTTTCTTTTCCTTGCCTTGTGACTCCATGGGTTATGCTACACCTGTGGGTAAATTATCTGTATTGCCTATTAGAGAGGAAAATGGGCAAAATCAAACAAACTGTGAAACGTGTCATGTAACACACGTACATTCTGAAGTCTAATCACCACACCATATTTCAGGCTGACAGCTTATGTAGAAATTTTGTTGCTTGTGTATGATGGCAATAAATCCTGTGAATTGAAATAGATTTGAATTAATGTTTTCCAATTGTTTTCACCACAAGTTGGAGGATCACACTGATGCAAACCCATCCAGCTGTAACATGGATAAATATCTATATTACATTGCATGTGTGTGTGTTTATTAGTAGTGAAGGTAGAAGAAAAATGAGAGCAGAGGGCATTGGTCAACACCTAAATTACATTTTAAGAAATCTGCTCTATTTTCTTTTATCCTATTCTTTTCATTTTTTCTGGCAAAATTCTTAATGTTTCCTTTCAAGCAGACAGAGAATAAGACAGATGCTCAGAATATGTGGATGAAGGAACTGGTCTCATAAGAAACAAGAGACCAGGAACACCTCTTGAATTTTCTCTTCCATTCCTACACTTGTGAGTCTGTTTTTCAACACAGCTGTATGTCAAAACTGGAACCTCCAGTCTGTCTACTCCTCAGCTTGGAGGCATTTAGCAGCTTGTTGTTTATAACTATCCAGCTATCAGGAGCTTTTTAGCCAATATGATCTTTAATGCTTGGCATTGGTTTGGGCTTGCCCTTAGAGCTCTATGGAAGAAAAGGTGGAGTCATGAAAGAAAGATATTTCATACATCATTTGTAATCCAGCTACTTGCCATGCCTTCCTTCCCTTTCCCTTTCCCTTTCCTTTTTTTCTTTCCTTTTCCCTTTTCCCTTTTTCTTTTCCTTTTTTGCCTGTGGATCTCTGTATATGTCTTTGTTTGTTTGTTTGTTTGTTTGTTTCTTCCTTTAAAAAACAGTCATTAAATGCTGATATATATATGTAATGAGGAAAAATCACACAGGTCACCAAAAGCACTTTTACAGGTACTTATCTTTGTACTGAGAGACCTCCCCAAGATTAAATGAAACAAAATACATTTTGACAGAGAGACGAGTACCAACATATTTGTCTTCTGGAATGGTCCCTGGGCTTTTTTTTGTATATCAGACCCATCCTGAAAAATGTTCATTATATTTTATGGGCTTAGACTTCTTCAAACTTATTGTGATACAATAGCACAAAACTGAGTAAGAAGATTGGTGGTTAGTTAGAGTTTTGTGAGTTACTGGATAGAATTTGTCAGAAGAGGTCTAAGCTTATGGATGGTCTAAGGATATGTTTAAAGAAAAGAAACATTCATGCTGAGCACAGTTAAAACACAGTCAAATTAGATAGCAGTAGTGTGTTCTATTAGACCAAAAAGTAACAATGGGAAAAAAGCAAACACATAAACCAAAATACATATTTTGAGAGAAATTCAGTTAAGAATGGAAAGACTTGAATGTATTTAGCTCAAGTGTCTCAATTTTTTTACATAAGTGTCAGTTAAAAAAGAAAATCTGTGTTTCATGTCTCAGTGTTTTTCATGTAAGGTGGAGACATGGTCTAGTATACATTTAACCTGAACTCACTAACACCTTGTTTCTAACTCTTTAACCTCTTGCTGTCAATGAATACCTGTTGGAATTCACTGTACCATAGCATAGATTAAAAATTTCCATATATCAAAACCATACATTAATATCAGAGGCTGATACCCTTAATTTTCTGTAATTTTATTTCACTAAAATGTAGGATTTTATGCAGCAAGGAAGGAGAGCTCTGCTTAGCCTGCACTGTGCACCTTGGGATGGGTCCAGATGAAGATTTCTGTGAATTTCCTGTGCAATGGCTGCCAGCAGGGTCTGTCAAGGCTCTTTTTTTCTGGAAACAGTTCCTTGCACCATTTGTACTCATTAGTTGTACATATGTTGCTTTATTAACAAGATGTTATTCCAGACCAAGAATAAGAGCCTTAAATTAAGCTGACCTGATCTTACAGGAAATTGGAGGGAAAAAATAATTTCCACCATCCTGTAAAAAGGTACTCGGAAGCATGCTTAAAAACACATTGAAAAAATTATATTTTAGTAATGTTTCAAAGGAATACCTTTTTTCTTCCTCATTTCTTGGTTAAAATAGTTTATTAAAATGTTAATATAGTAAAGAGCTAAGTTTTTTATTAAACCTAATGCTATCGTCACTTGGCCAATTCAGGAAGTAAATTAATCTTTTGATAAAAATTCAAACACACAAATTGAGTTAGTGCTAAGATTTATCTGAATTCTGTAAAAAGCCTATGTGAGCTTTACACAACCCACAGAAAATGCAAGGGTCAATTTAAGAAGAAATTCTGTTGCTAGGAGACAAGAACTACAAGCAACCCTAATAATGTTTCCTCATTTTAAATAGTAAACAGGTCAAGAAATAGTAACCATGGATTACCAAGAAATAAATCCAGGTAAGTCAGTGGGAGTAGTTGTGTGAATATATGGAAAATTCAACACAAAAACAAAACATTTGGATCAATCTCTCTTTTATCCTCACAGCAAATGCATATCTAAGAAAATAAAGAGTAGATACATAAGTAAATAAAGAGTAGATAGTAGATCCACAGAAGTGAATTGAATCTATATTTTAGTTTACATTATACCTGGTATCAGCATCTGCAAAAATATTATGGAAATTAAAGGGCTTCTGGTACACTAAGTTGACTACAGTTTCATATAAAATATAACAAAAATTAGGAGAAAAAAAAAGTGATATTAACTATTATGAATGGGGAATTGTAGAACTAAATTTGACTGCAAAATTAGAGATCTATCAAAAAGGTTAATCACCTACACAACATCCAACATTTCACAGGAAAACATAAAGACAACTGAAAGGAGAAAACAATAGGTAAATTTATTTGGCATTGTTAAATGCCTCAGAAAAATATTATTATTTCATGCTTGATGCTGTTTTGTTCCCACTTTCCTTCCTTTAAACCCTTTCAAAACTCTTCCAAGAAGCAATTGATTTTTAATACAATTTCTTTTCAAGCCCTTTTTGTTCCCCTGTCACTAAAACTTGTTTCAGGTTTAGAAGTGTATCTCAGATTAACTTCAGTAATTCATCTGTTCCAACCTCTCTTGTCAATACTCGGTGTTAGGTCTCATTCTGCCATTTTTCTTCTAACACTTGGTTTTGCTGCCTTGGTCTCTAAAAGGCAATTAGAGAAAATTCTCATAAATGAAATGCTGGCAAACTATGGGTCCAAAATCTAAAACTTTTGATTCTGTCTACGGAAAACTTTGAACAGTGAAAAAGAAAAAACAAACACCTTACATTTTTACTGTGGCTCTCTGCTGACAGGCATTTGTGCAAATTTTTTCCCAATAAATTATTAGTATATGGGGCTAAAGGAGTTACACAACAGCATGAATATATGGCATGATCCTATCCCTGTGATACCAGGTGCAAATTTTTTAATGTTTTGGTAACTGGTATTTAATTTATTTTTTTAAAATTATCCAGAGTTGTTCCAGTTGTACAGTGTGTCACACTGCTCCAGCTGTAGAGAAGGGAAGTTTCAGTCCCAGAACTGATTCAGGTTACAAAGTTTGGGATGAAGTTCCTGGATCAACAAAGACAGAAGATTTGAACTTGGCTCTTTCACTTCCCTGAAGAATACTTTATCAATCAGATTTTTAGTATTCAGTAGAGGCTCCTTCTGGGGTTTGCTTTTGGGTTTTTTTGATTTATTTTTTTTCTGTGGGGAAACCCCTAAGAGTATCCAACATATCCTTAAACATTTTGATGAGAAGGGGTAGGGAGAAGGTATTTGGTGCAGTTGAGGGAATTTCTCACTCGAAACACAGTTTGAGAAGGCTCCAAATATTTCCCAGGATCCAGAGCTTAGAGAAGGATGTGATGAGAGAAGCTGAAAGGCAATGGAGAGCCACCCAGTAATGCTTCATCTGGTGCAATCTGGGCACACTGCAAGGTGTGTCCTGTGCTAAATTTAAACACACCCTGGCCTTTAGAGTGGAAGTCCTCTCCCACTCCAACAAACTGAACAAAAAGGATTGCTGATTTTTCTGTTTGTTTAAAACTCCATTGTACTTTTTTAAGGGAGGAGGTGGTAAATGGTTGTCCCACACATGCAAAATATACAACCTTTATAAATTATTCCTCTTTGAATTCTGAGATTCTCTTTCTACCTTCATTGTAAATACACAGATTCATCAAGGACCAGGTAGTATCATTTCCCCTTAGGCAAGCACTACTACAGAGCTTGTGGATACTTCTCACTTCTCTGATCTTGCCACTGATTCCTGCAATGATGGCTTTTATTAATATTTATGTCCTGCCCAGTGAGACAACTTGTTTTTTTAGCAAAGACAGCTGTGGTGAATAATCATCGTTCATCGGTGCAGTAATTCACAACCCTGGTCTCTGAAGTTCAAGACAAAAATTGAAGGCTAAGAGAAGAGGAGGTGATAGCCTGAGGGAGTTTATTGACTTAAAAGATAGAGAGAGCTCCCATTTAAAGGGGAACTTATTCCTGTGAAACTTAATTTTACTAATATGTCTGAGGTCAGACCACAGGTGTTTGGTCGGTTTGCATTTACAGCCTTCTTCTGACAACCTCATGTGAATCCCCAGTGAGAAAAGCACAGGCTATAAATGTAAAACCAGCAAAGCTCCAAAGAAATTGATGAATAACTGACATGAGAGTTTATTTTGATTTGGTCTTGCCTCTTCAAACAAGGATCTTGTTTCCCCTGTTGGCTGCTGCACCTGACATTTTTCCTCCATTGTTAAGAGTGAAAAAGGCTCTCAGTAATATCTGTATCATTTGCTTAAGTAATAAAGTTTAGAAGAAATAGATATATTTTTAATTAGCAGAAGAGTGAATGAAGCAAACAGTATTTACTGATTGAGTCATGTGTGTTATGATTATGGGAGCACACTGTTTACACTGAAAGCAAACAAGCAGAAGGATTTGACTGCAAACTGGCATTTTGAGAAACTGTCTGTTTGAAAATGTTGGTGACACAATCCACTATCTTCTTCCTATGGATAGTGATAGTGTCACAGGAGTTAAACCTCCAGGAAGATGCTCATGAGTATGAAACAAAATAAGACAGTCTGCATGTGAGACTTTCTAAATCCATGGTGTGAACAAATTTAATCCATAGGATTTTTAGAATGCAGTTCCTTCTAATTACTGCAGCTGGAGGGTAGGTCAGGCTTTGTATGAAAATAAATTTAAAGGAGTGTGAGATAAAGTAGATAAATCAAATGGTGCTTTATACACCACCAGAACAATCAATGAAACTGAAACAAAAAACAATTCTAATTGTAAAAAAGATCTATTGTGCAAAATGTTTAATTAGCCTGTCAAATTTATTGCTCTGAAAGGTTATTACAGAATTTAAGGAGGTTCTCATAAAGAGAAAATTTGAATGGATATGGAAAAAATATATGCTAGAAATTATTGAAAGAGGGTAATTTCAACTGCTTAAGAAGATAGTGAGGAAATAAAAAATAGAACTAAATTTTCCCCTGCAGTTGTTGTCCCCTACAGAATTTCTGATAAATTTTTTACTCTAACAAAGGGAAAAGAAATCAACTATAATCTACTCTTATCACTTGCTTAATTTAAATAGACTTTTAAAAAAATCTATTTAGCTAAATCAGTTTCTTCATAGCAGAATTATATACACAGCAAGAAGAGGAAAATTTGTACCTAAATTATCAAATTAAATCTCTTAAAATTACTGTATTTTTATAAACTGGCTAAAAATATTGTCTTTTGCCTTAGAGCAACTGAGTACTTGGAACAAGGCATTAATTTTTTCTTGGTAAGTATATATTTAAGTAAAATCCAAAATGCAATTGAAAAGGTTTATAATCTCTTGAATGTGTCAGATCCTTTTATGGTTTGGCTGTCTCCTTTTTTTCTCAGAAAATCAAAAGAGAGTAACAAGAATTTTATGAGGCTCGCAGCAAATTTGAACTGGTCTGCCTTCTGCAATCCCAAGGCTACAGATGATTAAAATCAAGTTTGAATATGAAGCTGCATTCTAACTTGTGCTCTGGCTTGCTGTGGCAGCATAGCAAAGCATTTCTCTAAGTGGTCTGTCTATTCAAAAGTTAAAACTGTGAGTATGTACAGTGCCATATTTTCTATCATCTATCAGTGGTTTGTTTTGGCCCTTTACACAGAATGATAAAGGGGATGTCTGTGTAGTTCTGGTGAATAAATAGAGGTCATGGATCTTCAGACAACACAGTTCAGGTGACACAGTGGGTAGGGCTGGAAATCCTGCAGCACAGCTTTGGTATACATGGTTTGATGAAAGCATTGGCTTGTACTTGAGCTTTGAGTTTTGAGTAATTCCCAAGTATTCATAGAACGCCTGGAAGAAGTGACTGAATAACCTTTTTGATTTGGGGATGTTTTGTGAAACATTCAGGTTTTCTTTCTTTTGAACTACTCTTAAGTTACTGAAAAAAGTCCTAATTCAAAGACTGAAGTCAATGGAGAAATGGTCATCTACAATGTGATAACTCAGATTTGATTTTAATGATGCTATTCCGCAGGCCAGCTGGTCTAGAAATTAAGACCACTCTATATAGCACAGGTAAGGTTCTTTCTGCTAAAATTCCTGTCTCACTTTGTCCAGTGACTTCTTTTTACAGCTGCAAGGTTTGCAAAAACCCTTATTTAAAAAAAAACCAACATAAAACAACCATCTCTATGCATACACAATGTCAGTAATGGAATGGGAAACCATACAGATTCAATTGTACGAAACCTTTTTCTTTCTGAACTCACACATCATGTTTGTAAAACATATTCACCATTCAGCTTTCAAAGGCTATTCCATAAGCAGAGAAATGTGTACTTTATTAGAGTGCCCTTGACTGTAATCCTAAAGCTAAGCAGGTAAACTAATCTTTTCTTTTTTTTTCTCTTTTACATTTTTTAAATTTGTACTTTATTTGCTGAAACCAATTGAATATTCTATTACTGCAAAGGGAGTTTAATTTTTATAGGCTTAATAAGAAGCAGCAGTTTTTCATTTGTCTTAGAGAATGGGATTTTTTTTTTCTTAAATCTGTTTAGATTGTTGTAGGAAGCAGATTTCCTGCTACTGCAGTATTTTGTCAAAGTAGCCAAAGAAAGTTGACTTTAATCTAAAAGAATATTCTAAATAAATAAATAGTAGCCATGGAACTTTTCTTTCCTAACACTTGGGTGCCAATTGAAGCCACAGAGAAACAGCACTGGCAAAGGCATTCGTAGTTTAAGGTCTTATCTGATATATGGTTCTGGAAAAGACAATGGAGGATTTTTCACAACCATTGAAAGCAAAACCATCCTGAGGTTTCTGGGTTCAGATACAGAGCTCACAGTCCTCCCTTAGTTCAAGAAGGGCACATCTGTGTAGCTGACCAAAACAGATCTGTTTGACACATCAGCTTTGCTTAGGTTAGTTGGGCAAGAAATTAACAAAATTACATGGAATGAATGTACTGTGACTAAACTCTACATGCACTCTGAAATAATCTGCTTTTCCTTCTGAATGTCATCCTCAATAAGTGCTAAACTTTATCAATGCTTAAAATAAGCTATTTTCTGTAAACTCTTCTTGAAAGACTATAACGGGGAATGGAAAAGAATGTTCAATGCTGCCTTTTTAGTAATTTTTTACTTTGACTAATGACTGTCTCTCTGATCTGAGAAGAACAGATGTAACTTGTGTTGCACGTTGCAGGCTTTACTGCTTTATTGTGATAACTTTGAAAACTTAACTAAAAAAGGCCATTTCTGTAGGGCAGAGATACCACAAGGTGAAATCAATCTTGCTGCTGATGAAAGGAATTGCATGCCACACGGTTTACACTTTAAATTATTTAGAGTGTTAAGGCTTCCTTGCCAGCAGACGTAATTGATTTGAGAGTTGGTTCACTAAAGACCAGCAACGTGCTATGTAAAATTTGTCATGTATTCTGTTTTGGCAGCTCACTGTGCTCCCAGCCTAAGGAAATTGCTTAGAATTGCTTTAATTCATAAAAGCAAAGTCACTGTGAGAAGAAAAAGCAAAGCAAAGTCATTGTGAGAAGAAGCACTGCAGAAATAAAATGGTCACTAGTTTTCCATGAGGTGCTTGAAATGAGGATTCAGTCTCTTCAGTAGATTTCATGCTCCCAACTCTCCTTCAAACCACTGGGAAGTTGTCTCACAGAGTAACTCCTGGAGCCAGGCAATCATCAAATGAAGCAGCAAATTTCTCTCTGGCTTGTCCCCTCAATCCTGGTGACTGGAACACTCACCGTGCAATAAGTTATAGCCCATTTAAATTATTCCCTGCCTGTAAAATAATTTACCACATTTTCTCTCTCACACTCCAGTAGGCTAGATGGAAAAAACATTGCAGTGCTTGGGAATTTAATTTTGGGGAATGAATTCTTTAGTTAAAAGAATATACTAAAGCCTAGCTCGTCACTCCAGCCTTTTGCTAATGAAAGGTTGCCCATCCTGTATCTGAACCAAATGAAATGGAAACAGAGGCTGAAGATTACTGTTTTGATTACATCTGGAGTACCAACCTCTATCCATCTGGATAGCCAAAAAGTCCATGAACACATATATTCCATGACTTCTCAGTAACCCAAGTATGAACCATTTGTATGCTTCCCTATGCTTGTGGAACTGCTGGCATGCATTTGGCTCATCAAATCCAGGTGGATATATTTTTACCCAAGAATAAATAATTCCAGTGAAAATAATTGAAATCTAGTATAATATCTTCTGACTGTATGCCTACCAGCTGAACCATGCTGTTTGAAGGCCTCAGGTGTCTATGCAGGAAAAAAAATCCCTTTATCATTTTTATAGAGTGCTTTTTCATTAGGTAATTATCTGTTGTGTGTAGGCTGACTCTATCAGTATTGGCCAACACTATGGAAACTATAAATTATTAGTGAAACAACTGTTCATGGTTAGTCTGCAATAAATGTTGTGCATTTAGGAAAGAAGACAGAACAGTGACTACATCCAGTGCAGCAGGTCAGACCTATGCATGAGTTAATGAAAGATAGAGAAGCATGTCATGTCTGAATGGAGACTTCAAATAAATAATTTACTTACTTGTCTATTCTGTCTCATTAAATCTTGCTCCTTGTCTTTCCCTTGTGACAATTTTATTGCTTCCACAATTTATTGTTTTTATCTGTCAGGCTTCACAACTGGCTTTCATTATTTTGGCTGTTCAGATGAAGCAAATGCATTGTGGTTTTTTTCTGTGACAATCAGCTAAACCATGGGGCTGCTGATGTCACCATCAGGACTTTTAGTTCCTGCTTCTCTAACAAAGGAAAATTAACAGAATTAACAGGAAGATAAAACTGTAGCTTTTATTTTTTTTTTTTTTAATCAATTGAAGGTGGGAAGTAGGAGTTGAAAAATGAATGGGTGAGTGATAAGACTTGTGCTTTGCTCAGTTAGGGCTATTTTGGCATACTGAGCTCTTGGAGCTCTGCTGTTGGCACTGAACCTCAGCAGGAAACTTTTCACAGTTCACAGGACAGTGGAAAGTGACTCCATTTCCCCTTTTCCTTCTCATACACACAGATGTTCACATCCACGTGCACACATACTCCAGTCAGAACCAGAAACTGGAAAATGCTGTCTGAATTAATTAAAACAGTCTTTATATTTCTAAGGCTTTTCATTATGCACTGATGTGCTGAAACCTAATTTAGTCATTAATCTCTGGTTATCAGAACTCAACCAAGGCTTTTTATTTGTGTAGTTTATTAATCAACAAGAAAATATTATATGAATGTTGTGTTAATTTTAAGGAGTATAATTTGGGTACATTTCTTGTCTGCATCCATGACTTCAGAAGAGAACTAACTTTAAGATGACTTTTATTGTATACTACACCAGGATCAAACCCTTTACTTTAAGCTCTAGTATTCTCACTGTTAAAATGAAAAAAATTCATGAGCTTTGGACACCTCTACCTCTTTTTCCCACCCTCCCTACCAGCTTCACCTCCTCCAGTGTTTCTGAAACCCCTGGGATCAGTCCAGTAAGAATCAAGTTTCAGGGTAATCAATATTAAAAAGGCCGCAATGATACAAATTAATTTAACCACCCTTGTTTTCATTCTGTTACGTATCCTTTATCAGTGACACTTCTCTTCCCTGCCAAAGAAAAGAATGACTAAGAGGTAACAATTTTCTAAATTTATGATAGATTATTTTTTTAATCCAGGTCTGTTTCTTATTTTGTGGCTGAAAAAGCAGTTTTATTTGTTTAAATGAGAAGATGATGGCAAGGGTACAGGCAAGAACACCAGGGAATGGGATCTGCTGGCATGACTACTGCCATGAGTCAGTGATTGTTTCAGATCAATTAAATGATCTGAATAAAAAAATACTACTCAAGATTGCAGAAAGAAAAATAAAGAAAAGAAAGAAAAATGTGTTTGGGATATAATTCACTGAGATGCAGAGTGACAATTTTCCTATGGAAGGGAGGGTCCTGATTGTGCCACCATTCATCCCAGCTATGGGCAGGTGACAATTACTTTGTACTGGTTCTTATGCCCATGGGACCTCTCCATCAGCTAATTCAATTAGCCCATTGGAAAATCTACTTATTGGCACAACTAGGTGGATTTCTGCTTGGTCAGTGAGTCAGTGAGGAAAGACTTGAGAGTGTCAGAGCTGGAGCAAGGCAGAAGATGTGTTGGTGCTCCTCAGTAATTCTTCTTGGCTGCTGTGGTGAACAGCCTGGATACAGTGCAGATGGAAAGGGACACTGCATAATCCAACTGCACTGCCTAACTCACCACAATTTTGCTGTTCCTCAAAAAAGGGGTCTTACTCCTTCTATGTAGGGAAAGCTACACTGATCTTTCAGGGACAAAAATCTGTAGTTACATTCTAGGGTCCTGGATAAGTGGGGAGAAGGGAAAAGCATTGCACAGAATTTAGCAGACTGTTTTCTGTTCTGTTCTGGTTTGCCTCTGTCCTGAAGCTGAGTAAGTTCCTGTAGATGCAGAAAAAATAAAACATTTGTATGAGTGCTGAATATTTAATAGAGGAGAGGAATTCTGGGAGCAACCTCTGGTACAAGTTGTTGGGTTTGGTTTTTTTTAAATAGAAAAATAGAGAAGAAGAAAAGAAGAAATAGATGGAAAAAGAAACAGAAGGAAATAGATGTACAGTCAGAGAAAAGGAGATAGAGCCAGGGCTAATTATGAGGCACAACACTAATGTTAATTCAGGGAAAGGTGGATTAGGGATGCAAAAGCCTAAATCCTAAATCACTGTGGAAAAAGATATTGAGACAAAGGACAGAGAAATATTTTATTTTTTTGTTTGTTTTCCTTTCTTCTGCATGCTTTGAACGTGCCTTGATTCTTGGCTTTAGTCATTAACACTATGCCTCCTTTCATGAATTGTTCTGTTATTTCAAGGACTGGAACTCCACAATGTTTCCACAGTGAACATCTTAGCTACATTTCTCCCATTTGATTTTTTTGGGAAATAATAGAATCACTAGGCCATGACCTTTCAAATAAGCCTTACAGCAGGTATCAGTTAATTTGCTTTTTTTTTCTGCTTGCCAGGCAATCATTCCTTTGTAGGTAATTTCAGCAGAGTGACTGACCTAGAAAGCCCTCTGCATCTCTTCATTGTAGAAAGAACAAGACCATGGAAATTATCTGAATGAAAGGTATCACTTAAAATGTGCAGAGAAAAAAAAAAAGATTAAAAAAAAAAGAAAGGGAAGGAGAAAAGTAATAATTATTCTTAAATCAAAGCTGTTCATGAGTCCTGTTGACTGCTTGGCTCAGCTTGAGTCATTGTGTCAGGCCTCTTTATTGGGGAAACAACAGATTGTGTCTCAGCATGTAAAACCAGAGAGGATTTGAGCTTCTATGAAAAGATAAAAAAGAATTACAGGGGGAAGCGGAGAGTTTTTTTTCTAAACAATGGTTCAAAGAAACCTTTACCTTCCAGGATGGATGATGGTGTTTGCAAGTTCCTTGAACTTGACTTCCAATATGTATGAAATCAAAACAAAAGTCCCATTAAATTCTTGAGCCGTGTTTTCCTTCTGTGCTGTGTGAGTGCAGTTGCCAGGTAGGTGGAATGGGAGAAGGACAAATCCTAGGGATCCCCCTTCCCTAATGTTGGCTAGAGGTGCCATGGAGCCCATGCAATCCCAACCTCCAGTGGCCTCAGGGAGCCCTGGGGAGGAAATTTCCTCCTCAGTGGATCACATGCCTCAGTGCTGCAGGTTTTTTCATGGTTGTTAATACAGACTTTTCAATGGTGCCCACTTTTCCCCCAGAAAATACCTGTCAGGCCTGTCATTAGGAGTCTCACTCTACCTCAACTATTCAGTTACCTGCAGTCCATATTTTACTTTTTTCTTTCTTTTAAGGCAGGCCTTTTCTAACAAAGTCTATGGCAAGTGTTAAAATGTTCTGAATGTGTAAAGGTATTCAGCTGCATAGTGGCTAAGCACAGAAAAGAACAAGAGGTGACCTGGACTATTTTTCTCTTATTCTTATATGCTTAGGCCATTGAAAATCATCTTTATCTGAAATCCAATAGCATATGTTTTACTAAATCATACATTTCAGGAAGGTCCTGTGTGGTTATGAAACTATTGAAGGATGAAGGCTCCAGATCTTTCACCTGTTAGTTATTAGCACTGTCATTTATTTTAGCACATAATTTATAAATTATGCTTGTTATGGAGGTTTAAAAGGTCATAAACATCCATCAATTTTGTCTCTGTGTGTATATGTGTGCAGACACTTATACAACAATGGTAGATGAATTTTTTGTTAGAAATTATACAGACTGAAGTCTTTCAGCCTCTCACTAAACAGCCTTTTTTCCCCTGGCCCTGAGTTGTTCTCGTGGTTATTACTCAATAGTCACTATTTATGGGGATCAAAGAGTGGTGTGTAGTGTTACAGCATCTGTCTTACTGATGCCACAGACTGAGGGAAAATTATTCCTCCATCCCTCTCATTACTTGGTTTGTATATCCATCCATCTCTGGCCCTTTGTGCAGCCTTATTCCACTGGGAGCTGGTGTTAGCTACTGCCTCCCCTCCCAGCCCTTAAATCCTTCCCAGAGTAATTGCTTCCCAGGACAGCATCTATCTCTGTTTGAAGCCACATCTTATATACCTGTCATATCCTCTCAATTATTTCCAATTTACCTTTGTTACAGACAGCTTTTACTGGTTATTAATCTTGTTCATCCAGATCACCAAAGGAAGAAAAAGATATCAGATCCACAAAGCTCAACTAGAAATGTGGAGTGGGAATGGAGGTTTCTTTGATTTCTTCATTTAAAAGCTTTTTGCATGATCTGTCAGTCAATTCATAAATCTTTTACATGGCCTTTAATGCTATTTTAATCCATTTGGTACTGCTAAGTGGAGCATCATGTGACATTGAGATTATGCTTTTTTTGCCATGCTGGCTTCCACAGAATTGGACTTCCTCTATATATGTGATACAGTTCACAGGGACCTCACAATCAAGTGAAAGAAAAAGGGGTTAAATAAATAGAAAGGAAGCATTCAGTCAGAAGAAGTGGAAAGACAGAAGATATTATAATTCTTCATGTTAACTTTGACAAAAATTGCAAGGTAAAAAATCATCTCAAGTTCATGTCTGTAATTAATCAGATTATTCAAATATCAACGTTTTCTTTTATAGTAAGATAATCAACCTTCTTTTCTCTTTTGAACAACATTAAAGATATTGTTCAAGTTTTCAGAAATATCTCTTAATATGTCAAAGAGATAGGTACCTTAGATAGTATATTTAAATCTTCATAGCTAAAATCTTTTGGCTGATTGTTAATACAAAACCACACTTTTTTTCCCCTTATACATATTATTTAACATTCTCTGAGGTTTAAAATGAATTGGAAATTATAAAATCATTATCAGTGATAAAGAGTACAGAAAATATATATGATTAAAATTCCTGTCATTCTGGTATCCACATTAACAGGTTTTTATTTCTATCTAGTTATGGTTCCATACAACATATAATTGTGAGAATAACTCTTCCTTAAATCCTCCTCACTCTGCCAGTGGTGTATTTTCTGTGCTTTTGACTTTCCTTGGCTTAGCTAGATACTTCATAAGCAAAAATCAATATAAATAAAATGCTTGGAACTACTGCTCTTTTTTTCCCCTTTTTTTTCTGTTACTTTTTATTTATGAGTTCTGTTGTGAAATGGAGATGGAATTTCAGTCTTGGCTATCATATTTTTATTTGAATTGTAGCTTAATGGATATATAATTTGGTCCTTTTAAAGAACTTCAGTCTCATTTATTTTAGGTTTTCAGTCCTACAGTATCTACTATTCAGGAGTATCTCAAGAGCTCTTTAGAGGGAAAATACATATTTCCGTGGATAAATCCCTATCATAACTTGTTTTCAAATGATTTTGTCTCTGGAGTCATAATTTTGCATTGCTAATCTCCAAATTGCAATCACAAAATTTATCATATCTTTGTCATTATTTAATGGCCAAGAATAAATTCCTTGATATTTTAAATGGAAGCTTAATCAGTGTTCAAAGTAAAAGAGATCTCTCTTTTCCTGGATTAAATTCAGTTCCTTTTTGGCTGTATACTGAATTTACAAGATGTAAAATGTTTTTTTTCTTTTCTTTTTAACTTTGAGACTTGCCTATTGTTTCAATTTAGCAACAATTTCATATGAAATAAAAAATTCTTTAAAGCCTATTAATACTTCTAATCAGTAACCTCGGAAAAAACTCAGAATTCCTAAACACCTGAAGGACCTAAGCAGATTTAAAATTGTCATTGATTAGCAATCCCTGAAAGTCAAGTGCTCTGTCTTTGTGATAACTAAAGTCTATTTAAGCTTTCATTCACTTTATATGTTCTGCTAGCCAGGAAAAAATTATCTTTAAAAAAATTAAGATAAAACTCAGCACAAATTCCAACAAAGCATTTTCATTTCAAATTACAGACTTTATTCTGCAAGAGTTTAAGTTACTGAGAATTCTTTGGTTTGTAAGGGAGTAAAAACTCGATTGTTTTGATACATTTTAAATAAAGAATATAGGTGAATTTCTCCATATGATGGAGAGATTCTGAAAGAATTCAGTGGCAGAACCCCTATGCAAGTCACCACAGGGATCAACTGAATGCATAAATGGGCAGGAACTGGGAGAAAGAAAGAAAGAATCATGTGTTCCTTTCTGAAACAGCCCCATCAGCTGTGTATGAGTTAAGGTTTATGTGCTTTAGCGTTCAGGCTTGATGGCTTTCGTGTTATTTGATTCTGGATCAATTTCAAATGTCAACAGCTCTCATCACTTTTTAATTGATAAATAAAAATAGGAGCTGAGCTGGATAACAGACCAACAATTGACAAAGACAGATACATATAACTCTAAAACAGCAATGAATGAAAGGATTTTTGGAGGTCACCTGGTGCCAGCTCCCACTCAGGGCAGAGCTGGCTTTGAATTTAGAAGAAAGTCTCAAGTCATACACAGTTAAAAGCTGATTTTTTTCTCAGGCTGGAGGTTGTATAACCATCCCGGGTGACCTGCCTAGGAGAAAAACAATTTTAAGGAAAAGAGTCATGAAGGACCAGCTGGTCATAAAATGGACAGGAGGAGCTCCTTATCAGAAAGCAGCTGCTACAATTTTATGATAAGTGGCACAGAATACACTAAAAATGATCACAACACCTGGACCCCATAAGGACAGCATTATGGGGTGTCACAGCTTTTATAGGGGTCATACCCCACTGACACTTTAAAATATGAGCTCAGTACCAGAGAGGATGTGAGGGATGTGAGGGAACAAGTTGTGTCTTCCTCATCTAATATTCTGGAGACCACTGTTTTAATCTGTCCTCCACAGGCAGACTACCCTAGAAAATTTTGTTGATGCAAAATGGTTTGGGTATCCTGGATAAAACCCTCCCTGCTTTTAGTACATGGATCTCCCACATTTTCCAAGCACTTCTGCATTTGGAGTAAAGAAGGCTGCTCTGGGGTAGGGACAGAAAAAGAAATCACAGAAGGTGAGGTTCATCCTGCCTTTCCCCAAAAACACTCAAAAAGAACGGACCAGTTTGTTTTGTTTTTTTTTTTTAATTTTTTATTCATGGGTTGGATGGATAGAAATTCCAATGAGGGAGCTGCTTCATCTGCCTTTTTATTCTGAGCTAAAAAAGGAGCCTTGGTAATTAGATTAAACTGAATGTGTAATTTTTAGATGAACATTCTCATAGAGATTAAGGGTCAGAAACATGATGGTATTTAAACTTTCCGCTCCTTTTTTAGGCAACTGTCTCACATTGATTTTACCAACCGCCAGCTGCCTGAGTAATTTCTGAGATTTGGATCTAATTACAGTGTAAAGATCATAAGTGAAGTCTGTGGCTGACCTTACTAAAGTAAATCTTTCAAGAAACCTTCCATCCTCTCTTGGATAATATCAATAATATTTCCATGTCTGCTTCATTACTGAGATATAATAATGGGAAAATGCATTTATAGCTTGTACTTTATGGAAACATTTATAAATAAGTTTTTAAGATATAAATGATAGATTTTAAAACTTTAGGTAGTGTAAATTGTTTTACTTTCTATTTTATTATTGATGGGGATGTTCCTACTCATCTTTCAGTAATATTAAGAGAAAACTATTATCAAATTACTTAAAATTCATAGGTGGATCTGTTACATTAGTTACTAACTCAGGCAAGCACTTACTCACGTGGTTGCAGTTAACTTTCCACTCTTTTAACCAGGTTTGATCATGTTCTTTTACATCCATTTTACCATACTAAGACACTAATAATAATACTGCATGACACTAATAATAATACTGCATGTACTGCTTCCACATGTCCTGACCAATATTAAAATTATTTCTTCTGAATATTAATTTAAACTCACATTTGTTCTATTCACATGGACAGAATAAAATAATTTGCATCAATTATCAAATCATAACAAGCTTCAAAGTCAGTCTTGCTTAAGGAAGTGCTCTCCCCTACTCTCTTTTCCTGTTGTATTTTAGAAAAGCTGAGGAAAGTCCTGGAATTAACGTGAATATGAAATATGAAATACGAGTTAATATGAATATGTGAATGCAGAAATGTTCGAAATTCATTACTGAATTTACATCTTTACAAGAACAATTAATTTTTCTATAGACTAAATAGCATTTTGATACTTCCTAAAAAAGACATTATTTCTTAAATAGTAATAAAAATGTGATAAAAGGATAGTAATCTTTAAAGTCAGAAGAGAGACACATGGCATCCTATGTCAATGCTAGTAAAAAAGCAAAATTTAATTCATAACCATAACTGTTATTTAATAGTGATAAACTTGGCATTTTTCCCTTTTCAATGTCATGCAAATGAAGCTTTGTAAAAAACAACCATTCAGCTTTGGTGATTTTTCTCTACTCAGATATCCAGGGACATTTTGTGTTTGGAATCTGATTTTTCAGTGCTTCTGTACAAGGAATTTAGTGGCTCAGGACAGAAATACATTTATTGGTTATGCTGTAGTGGCAGATGAAGAGAACACTTTAATTCCTACTAAATGATGCTAATTTTTGAGACTTGAAGAAAACAATGCCAGGAGATGCTCAGTTTCTTCCCATCATGCTGACACAGCTCTCCCCAAATGAGACTGCACAGGACTTTTATCCTTTATTTTATTTTATTCCTTTTATTCCTTCCGAAAGCAGCTTCCTCGCCAGTTGGGCTTCAAACAGGAAGGAAAATCCTGTAGTGACAAAGATCAGAGGAGGCCTCTGAGGAGGGATGAAGGAACTCTTGAAACAGTGAATAACACCTTGAGTGCTGCAGAAAAGCAAAAATGCCCAAGGAACTCCAGGTATAACATTTCCAGGGCCTGAAAGATACCAGCAAGTTCCAGAATTGATTTGCAAATTTGCTGACTCAGATGTTAACTTAATTTTTGAACAGCTCAGGAAGAGCAACTTCAATTTAGATGAGCAGAGAAAAATCAAACCCATTTGTTTACTTCCAATCTGAAAATAAATCTCTCTGATTTCATTCCATGTGAAATTTAAATTCTGCCTTTCACAACCCTAATAAGATTGCCATATGCACATGTTTTATTAATCATAAAAGCCTATTTAATTTATATGGCTTTATTTACTTTCTGAATTAATAGTATGTGGATATCCAGAGTACATAGCTGATATTATCATCTCTATTACTGCTTAATGCTTTCAGTGCAACAGAGCCTCAAAGGCTCCAGAAATGACAGATGTCCCTGGTGCTGAGCTCATAATGCACACAGGGAGGAAGGAAAGCAGAAATCTGTACACCAGGACAAAACTCTTCTGCTTTGTGCTTTGATCTTCCCTGTCCTGAAGTAATAATGGCAAAATCAGATTCTGGGCATGCACAGGAAGAGGCAAATAGGCAAAAGGTATTTCTGATTTCTGATTTGGGAGTGTTCTGTAATTCCTCTACATCCATGGTGATACTGAGCTGTTGCATCTTAAATATCCTCACTAAATTGTTAATAAGAGTTCAGTCATATTGTCCAGTCAGAGCCTTCTCTGTGGAACACAGATTCCAATATTTCTTTTTTTAGCTGAGAATATTTTAGTATCAGGTGGTTTTAAATGAGTTGCATTTAATTTTATCCTATGGCATGATTTCTATAACATATATAACATGTAATATATATTACATAATTATATGTTATGTTATATAATAATATGTTCTATAACATATTTATAGGAAGCACAATTAACCTTTAGAATAGTCTGCTTTCTGACATGATTAGTCAAATGGTTAAATTTACAATACCTCAAAAAAAAAAACAAAACCAAAAAAAAAAAACAACTAAAAAACCAAAAACTTGCTTTGCACAGGAATACAATACAGAAGATAGAGCAATACAATATATAAGTCCAGTAACTGAAAACTAGATTGTCTACCTAGCTAATTACTGCTGAACTTTAATAAAATAGATATTAGACCTGGAAGGGACATCCCACTCTAATAAAGGGCAAATATTGTGAGATTATTTCAAGCTGTTTCTGGTTCAGCTGCCTTAATCAATATGGGAAGACTGAAGTCTTGGAAATCCTACCCATTTAACCCAACAAAGTTTCTATGATTCAATAATTAGGGTTGTTGGGCTTTTTTCTCATTTTAGTCATGGAAAAATAATAATAAAAAAAGTTAAAAACCCAAACTTAGCCTCTTGTCATAAACTTATATACTAAAAAGCTAAAAGGTATCTCATAAACTCATCAAACTTTCAGGATACATTATTTAGAATGGAACAGGTTTTGCCCCCTAGAAAAACCCTAGAAATCTGCTTAGCTTTGATTAACATTTTTAAATACTATTAAGTTCAATTAACTAATTGGATTAAACCTGATTAAATACAGCTCCCTTTGGCTTCGCTGTATTTTGAATCAGCTTCTGAGCAAGTTGCAAGACTAATCTAAATTACAGTAAGTCACTGCATGAAATCCTGTCTCTGCTGAAATCAGTGGTAAAACTCCCATGGACTACATTTAGGTCAGATTATTATTGAAATTGTCTCATCAAAGTAGTGCTCAGCTCAAAGGCTCCTTTGCAGCAGTAACCTAAGTCCTGATATCACCTGGGGGTTCAAGCTGCTCGAATGAGTTTTAATTTTGTCCTTGCTACTCAAACAACAAAGTAAGGACTAAGCAGGGCTGGAGGGGCCTTGTGGAAAGAAAACCATAAGTCTAAAAATTTTTTTGGGTTTTTTTTTTTTCCTTTCCAGATTTTCTGTGTACTGTTTGATTCCTCCAAATGCTTTCTTTGCAGTCCTGAGCTTTACAAAATCCAGGTGGTTTGTTAAAAGTCATAACTGTAAGGTCAACAGACCACCAGCATTTTAACCTTGTTATTTGCCTCTCGTTGTTGTGATATTTGTTTTAACATGTCAGCCTGGATTTTGCACTAACCTTAGCATTTATCAGGAGATAACTGGATTCAAATATATAAATTTGGCTAAGTGCAAGGCAACTTTGCTCAAAGCAGCCCATTTTGTTCTTGTATTGTTCCAGATTTTTGGCTGTCACAGTGTTGATAACACACCAAAGTTTTAGTCATTATTAAAAGCACTTACACAGCATTAAGGTATCTCAGATGAGATTTGTCCGTGTCCAAAGCAGTCAGAAAGTTCCATTTCACTTCTGTGGTTTGTGTTCCATAGCTTTTTTGGGTTTTGGGGGTTTGTTTGCATGTTTGTTTTTTTGGGGGGTTTAATTTCTTTGGCTTTTGGTTTGTTGCTGCCGTTGTTGGTTTTTTTTTGTTGTTGTTGTTGTTGTTGTTGTGGGATTCTTTGCTTTTGAGCATTTCTTTGTTGTGTGGGTTTTTGTGAATTTGCTTCAAAATGGACTAAAATTTACAATCTTTTGATAATAATTAACATGACATTACATTGAAGGTTGGTTTCTGAAAATTCCTCTCAGGAAACAAAAACTGTAGGTATCTGGAATATAAATAAATATTTGCATCTATAGGAGAGCTGGTTCACACACAACTGTCACACAGTTAGGCAGCATGTTTTGAATATACTATGACTTACAATTCTGAATTTCTTTTAAAAATACATTTAGAAACCATGTGGGTTCTTTTTCACTGTTAGCAGGTGTATGTTGGTTGAATAAAGTATTGCAGGTATGAATTGAGCAGTATATTGCCAATCTGACAGTGATCAGCAGTATATGTTGAACAACCTATGCAATGAAATTTCATTCTGCCAGTCAGTTTTGGGAAGTGTTCTGCAAAGGGGAGTGTTGCTTTAATTTCATTTCTAATACTGTTTGTCATCCGTGTGTTTTCTTATGTGATATTTTGCAAACTGAAGTTCTCTCATAATTTATAATGCAGAAGTAAGTTTTTGTATCAGAAATCACTGACTTTGTGTAGTGCTCTTTTCCCCATCCCCTTTTTGGAGCAAGGTAACAAAGGGAAGAGGGCAACAGGGATTTGTGTCTAGCTGATGATGCTACTGGCTGAAATTTCCAGCATTAAGAAATGGACAGCTGGGTGGGCTAGACTGGAGTAATTTACAGAAATTTAATCATCAGGTTAGTATACCCCCAGATTTATTAGTGTTGCTGCTCATGGGACTCTTTAATATGGGAAAAGTACATATTGGCCTAAAAGATGCATTGGGATAAGAGGTATTCAAAAAGCTGATATTTTTAGCTGTTAGCCAGAAAAAATCTACAAATTAAAAAATCCATGTGGAACTATTTAAACTGGAAAAAGCATTTTTTTTAATATCTAAATAAATTAATGTAAGCCATTTTTTTTGAAAATGTTTTTGTTACTGTTGCTTTCTTCTTGTACATCAAACTGGTGTAGATTTTCAGATATTTAAATAGATTTTAATAGCATCAAACCAAAACACTTTAATTTTTCATTTTCTCATCATTTGCTTAATTCACCATAAAACTAACAAGTTATTTTTATTGACCACAAACCACATATTTGACAAACCTATTATTCAACTCCCAAACTGTTCAGTCCTAAATTGAATTCCACTGTCAAGCCCTTCCAGCACTATGAGGATTTACCTTTTCTTCATAAGTTCTAATTTATGCCATGTTGAACAATTACACAACCTTAAACACAAGAAATAATAACCTTTTCCCCTTTGTTTTCCTGATTCTCACATCTTTCTCCAGAAGAGTGATGTATGTCTCCTAAGTCCTCATTGCCAGATGTCTAATTTTCATGTCTGAATCAGTTAGAAATTGGTATTGTTTAAAGTCACTTACAGATGGAACTAATTAGACTAATCAAGGGAATCTGATGTGCTGGGGAAATTATCCTTACCCTCTAAAGCTGATTTGAACTTTAGACAGGCGCTGCTGACTCCTGCACAAAAGAAATGGAATTTTCCATCTTGTTAGTGGGCAAGCAAATCAATTCTGTGATGCTTCCTCATATGAAACATTTTCCAAAGTTGTGTCTGTTCAAGGAAAGAATTCAGATTCCTGATTGACTCTGCAGATATCTATGCCACAGATTTGCACAGGTGCAGGAAGGATGCCTTTGCTGTGTTAAATTCTTCCTTTGGTGATTAAATCTAGGTCTGAGTAGCAAAAGTAGTTTATTCAACATTTTCCCTTTCCAGCCAAATAATTAGTTTGCAAATTTACTGTTTTACAAGGACAATATAATGTAAATTGAATCTTTTTTAGTGACACTTGATTTATTTTCTTATGACAGATTGAGGGGGGAAGCCAGCCAACATGTAGTGCAAATCTGACCTCTCAGTGCCTTCCCTTTCACTACAAACAGAAGATTTGATCTTATCTTCTCAGCCCCAGTTTAATGGCTTCTATTTGTGACTGCATGTTAATCTTAGGTTAAGCTCCTTGGGGAGCTTGATCTTGTGTGGAAAGCTTCTGGAGATGATCTTATTTAAGTGGAACCACAAAAACCTTGTAGTAATTACCAGGAAATGCTTCACAATTGCTGCACCGGGGTCTGCATGGTGTTAACCCTCTGCTGGGAGTGGAAAGTTGTGACTGTGCTTACTGGAGGAAAAAACCCACCTGTGATACAGAGTGGACTTTCAGGGTGAGGGAAGGTTTCCTGAGTATCTCAAGAACCTCCAAAAGAGGCATTTGCCTCTTCCTAAAGATTCTGAAAAGCAATAAAATATTGGAATTCCTTTCCTCAACTCATCTCTGTTGAGCACGTTAATAATTTAGGGAAGAATCTCAGTGGAACTGGTGAATTGAACTCTTGGGAAGTAGAGGTTATTTTTTTTTCTCTTATAGTTATGAAATGTGATTTGTACATGGCAGGTTCTGAAATTGTTGTTTTGCAAAATTAAATAAAATTATTAAAGTACAACCCTCTCTCTGCTTAAGCTGAAAATATTAAGTTCCAGCAGCCTTGATACCCTTCCAAATGTGTCCCCAAAAAAGACAAGACTCTTAAATTTAAAAATCAATAGCTTCAGTGCTTCCCAGACACAAAAATGCAAAAGCTATCCTTTCTGACAAGTGTTTGGATTTTAGACTGATGAATTGCATTTCAGCAAGGATGGGGGAAAAAAAAATCCAATGCTTCTCTTCTCCTACAGAGTAACATAACAATAAAAGGTTTTCATGTCTCACTTATTTTGTCTTCTCTGGCTAGAATGTCAGAATTGCACAGCAGAGCAAGGCAGTTATCTCAGACTATTTGTTTTCCTATTGAAGTGTATATATACAAACCCCAGTGATTTTTGGAAAGCAGTTTCGAATTACAGGGGCTTTTAAGGAACTTATTCTATTTTTTCTGCTTCTTCTTTTTGTTAGCATCTAAAACCACTTAGTATGGCTTATAAATTAGAAGCAGGGGAAATTCTGCTAGAGTATCAAAGTTCCAGTGATGCTGGCCAGCTACAGAGACCATTGCAGGTGTTGTTGTAGGGATTGCCTCTGTGGGTCAGCAGGTGAGTTTTGAGCATTAATCCTCTCCTAATGTGCACATGGCAGCAAGGGTAGCCCTTAAAGGCCATTCAAGATCTGTCTCCAAAAGTGAATTGGGGAGTTAACCACATCTGTCTCAAGGAATTCAAACACCAGCCCCTGAGAACAAAAGGCAGAAATAACAGCCCTAAGTGGGGCTCATTTGCAAGGAGATGGGCAAATGCACTTTTGGCATCATTTATTGGACTCCACTGAAATTCAAACTGCTGCCACACAGCACTGCCAGTCCAGTAGCTGCAGGATGGACCCCACAGGCAGGCTTTCCTAGCCATTGCTGATACCATATGAATAGCAATGGTGATCCAAGTGAAAACTCAATTACTGAACTATGCAATACCTTTCTGTTGCCATGTGCAGTACATCAGAGCACTGCAGAGCAAGCAGGAAGATCTGCGTGCATAAACTTGTCTTGTTTACCTCCACATGTTAATGCTACTTATAAAGATGCTGCAGGAGCCAAAGAAAAAGTTGTATAATCCTGTGTACAGTTTAAAAAGGCACCAAAACCCACAACCGAATAAACCAAACCAACAAAAACCATCCCAACAAGGACTGACCTTGAGCTATAAGATCCCACAGTACATATCCAAACTTAACTTTAACTCAAATATGTATTTGACTGAAACACCATGGCCTTCTCCAACCCACTCAATCCATAAATAAAAATTTATTCAAGACCTCCTGTGGGAAATACAGTTCATAGCCTGAATTTTCTTTATCACACTTACTAACAAGAGTGAAAAAAAGGTAAGAAGTTATTCTTGTTAACAGTTTATGAGAGGCATCTCAAGAAAACATTTATTCCAGTATTACACCCCAGTGTCACCAGTGCAGTGTATGGGCAGCTGCACATGGACAGGAGCTTCCTCTGAGCAAGGCATGGTCCCTGCTGGAAGCTTAATGTGAAGCCACAGCCCCTGCCCAACACTTCTCAGGCCCTTTATTTCTACAGAGAAAGTTATGCTGGCTGAACTTCCCAGAATCTGTAACAGACTCTGAAAATCCTAAAATAAATGACTGCATTTACAGCTTTTTAATATGACTATGATTTTCATGCAGATTTTTTCTATTACCTATGGATTATTTACCTTCATCCAAGACCATGCACAATGAGGTTTTTTTGCTCAAATACATCTTTCACTTTAAGCAAAAAATCAGACAGAAATTTTGTCATGTTATAAAGAGACTCTTTTCTGTGTGGGAGATCATCTGGACTGTCCCCTTTGGAAACGAAGAGAAGAAGGGACAGGAAAGGAATTCTTGACTTGTAGCCAACAGAATTGTATGTAACTAATGAACTGGTATGTATCACTGAATTATAGCTTTATCCCTATGACTTATGATCTTGGGAAGATTTAAGAAATTAAGAAATCTAGTTACCTAAAAATTAAGAAATCAATGGTTTTTTTGGTTTGCAGTAGGAGGGTTTCTTTGTTTTCCTTTTTTTTTCTCTAGACATGAATCATATCAGGGGTTAGGGAGGAGAAGAGGTAAATATTCCTGGTAGATTTTTTTTAAAGAACTTCCTGAAAGTAATTTTATTACTGAAGAACAAGGAAATAATTCTGTAGTACTCCCCTGAAACTCCGTTATGGTGCATGCAAGGTGAGAGTCTGTTTCCCTCAGTTTCAAAAAATTTCAGGCTAATTTGAGACCATCACCATAGTCTGTGCTGAGATATTTAGAGGAGATGGAACTAAAAACCACATAGAGACACTGTGCACAAGTGGTAAAGCTTCATTCAAACAAAATTATAGCTTGAACTACAGTTAAAAAAATGCTGAAGTACAGAAAATATAGTCTTGAGAGAGAGGTATAGCTATAAAGAAACCCTAAACTTTTCCCTGAGTAGAAAATTATAGGAAAGGAAAAGACCTTTGGATATTTACTTCTGAAAATGTCTATTTCAAAGTCTAAGTATATGACTACTGTTACATTTTTTAATACAGTTTGCTACGAAAAAGTCCCCCAGACATTAAATCTCACTTATTAAAATTTTAGCAATTTGTTATGGGCTGAATATCAAAGGAATTAGGCATCATTTGATTTAAATCCATGTTTGGAGATTAATATTTGAGAGTGGGAATTCTTTGTTTAATTTGCAAACAAATGTACAGTTTTAGTTTCAGATTTGAAATGTCATGATCTCATGGCTTTCTAATAAGGTCAGGAATTGATTAAACTTGTATGATCTTTAAGAAATTAGAAAACTGATCACAGTCCAACAACAACAAAAAGCTATTTCCCAGTGGAGAATTCAGGTATTTCATTTCTAAGAACCTTTAATATTAAAACTTCATTGTATAAACATAAGCTATTTTCCATTTCAATTGAACATTTGTCTTGCTAATGACTTAAATGATATCCTAATTACAGTTGAATAATCCACTGAGATATGAGCAGATGACTTCTTTTCTATTCAAAACTCTCTACATTTTGTTCTTATAAAAGACTTCCTTCCCTTATGTTGTCCTGACTGTAAAAGGAAGCAAAAAACCTATGAGAAAATGCTGTTCTCAAAACTTACTTTTTTTCTGATTTGGGGTTTATTCACAGGTGATTTGGAAATTTCAAAAATGCTCCTCAAGTTGATCTCTGCAATACCAAGGTACTGAGCAATTTTTCTGATTCTCCAAAATGCACTTTGAGCCCTTATCTCTTAAATTTTCACAAAATCTAGGGAAGATTCTCATTGCTACAAATATTTGACTTATTATGCAATGATTTGTGGAAAAGGAGATTTAATGAAGAAGGGAACTGTGGTCCTCTAAATCTCTCTAACAGGTTGAAGGGTCTCTGAGAAATCCTCCCTTCCTTCTGCTTCTCCATCCTCTGTCGCTTTGATTCCAATGTATCTGGCAAATCTTGCTATTGGAGCCTGCTCATGTGAAAGTGGAATTAGGATGAAAGTAAGGGGGAAAAAAAGTGCAAAGGAAGTTTTGATAATGCAGAGGAGCTTGCCACATGTCCCTTGGGGGACAGAGTCTCATGAGCCTGGCCTTTGGACCGGCCCCCCATTCCAAAAATCCAAAAGAGAGGAGCCACAACAGCACTTCTGCTTTTCTGTGCTCCTTCTCTTCAGCATCCCACATCTCCCTGTGCTTCAAGGGCTGCTGTTCATAACCTGGCCCTTTAATTGTCACACCACTTGACAGCATTTCTTTGGTGGGAATGTTAATGCAAGCTGTTCCTGCTTTTAGTTTCTGCACTGCCTTCACAGCTGTGTTGTACAACTGTTCAAGTGATGCCATTTCCTGACTGGGATGAGGTTTTGGTATGTAAATCTAAGACATCTCTATAGCACCATAGTGATTGCTCAAGACAAAATTTTCAGAGATATTTTCATTAATAAGAGGGTATGAAGTGAATATTCGTGAAGAAAAGAAGACCAGATAGAAAGTTAAGGGATAACTTGCCTGAAAACACAGGGGAAAAAAATTCTAAACAGTTTCATTTTTCATCATATGCTTTTAGCAAAATCCTTGCAAAGAGAAACAAACAGGGTTGCCTATCACACCACAAATTGTGATAGATATAGATAGATATACTACTTGAGAAATTATCAGACGTTATTTTATTTAAAAGCTGAACTTAAATTTCTGCCTTCCTTCAGTGGGTGAGTGGCCATAAGAAAAAAAAACCCAACACATTACTTAGTTGTAACCTTGCTACCAGAACAGCTACCATGGTTTATGAAGTTTACTGAAGTCAAGGACTTCTCAACAACCAGGCTTTACTGTGAGTCAGGACTAGAGTCCAGTTTCCAGTCTTTCCTCCAGGAAAACCACATGGCTTGCATTAGGAACTACCATTGCACCAACTACAATTTTATTATACAACATAATTAACTTTTTTAGACGACATTTTCATTATGCATTCAACTTATAGAAGTCAATATAACAAGTATGTCTTTTTGCAAGTGTACACGTGCATTAAAAATTCATGCATCCATGGTGCTCAGATCACTTGGCAGCACTGCAATTCCTGTGCAGCCACTGGTTTTGGTTTTGAATTTTGTTTCCCTCTGCCCAAGCACATTCTCAAATTATGCTGATTCCACAGGTCAAATCCTGCTCTTTTCTGCAGAGTTTCTAAATTGGAGCCATCAAAAGCAGTTGTCCTATTGTAGCCCCACTTTTCAGCTGAGAATTAAATAGACCTATTCTTATTCACCTAAGTAACCAGCATGGACTTCCAAAAGACTATTGTAATATTTTGTCATATCCATAATAGAGAAATAATTTCATCTGATATTGTAATCTTCAGAATAGAAAACTGCAGCTCTCTAATAGCACACAGAAACATTTTACAACAGTTTTTGTACGGGAAATGAAAAGCAAAGTCTTATCCAGATAGAACTGCAGGGAAAATATAGATAGGCAGAACAAAATTATCACTTGTGATTGAAGTTGGCAAGGACAGGGAGGATAAGTCTACCCTTGTGAAGAGTGCCATGGGATCTTTAATGATCAGTCACAAAGGGGCCTGAGTGGGCTGTATCACCCAATTACTGTACAGATAGGCTCATTAATGGAAGATTACAGCAATCAAATATGCATCTCTTTAATTTTACTAGCATATCTATTCTCCTACCATGGATTCCTGTGCCCACAAATCAAAAGTTTTACTGGGAGGGGTGTGGGGGGGAAAAGCATTCTTTTTCTTGCCTTTCATAAATTAAATTTTGTGAATGCTAATTCTGTGCTTCTGGCAGCAGTGCAAGAGGAAGGACAATTTTTTTTTTGGAGTTTATCACTCAATAGTGACTGTTTTCCCATAGAGCAAAAAAAAAATCAATCTCTGCTCAAAATGCCCCCGAAGACAGGAGAATGCATTGTGTGCCTTGCTGGTTAATATGTCTATCTGATGAAAAAAAAAAATCAATACATTTTTCTTAAAAAGGGTTACTGCAAGAGGAGAAAGTAGTTTATCTCTTTCTGATTGATGAAACTGCATCAAAGTCAGTTATCCACCATTAAGTTCCATATTTATCCTCGTCACCCTTCAGACTGCTGGAGTTCAGTGTTCAGCCAGTACTTCCATTTTAATATTAAGTCTAAGTTGAGAGCATTTGAAAAACTCAGAGAACTGGAAAATTTTATTAAAATAAATGTTTGAAAGGGAAGCATGGGAGATTTAAATAAATATAAAAAATTAAATAAAAAATGAAAGGGTTCTGAGGGCCAGAAAAGAGGTCAGAACTATGGCAGACTGAGGTTATTCTATTTCTCAGGAGATTATACATTCATGGTTTTTTCTGACAGCCTGCAGTCCCAGGGCTGCTGTTCTTTTGAATCTCAAACTCGCCATTGCTCCAGAGAGATTTGGTGTCCTCCATTCCTTTTTTATTGGAGAAAACTATTTGGAATTTTCAAAAATGAAGGTTAAAAAAATTGCTTATGCTACTACCTAAGAGCCATAGTTTTAGCTTTAGGCTTCCTGCTCAAGTAAGCTATCAGACTTGGTATAAAGTATTTCTTGTGTAAAATATGAATATAGAAGAGTTAACAAATGTTGGTGAGACTCTGGAAGGGGCTGCCTGGAGGTACTGTGGATGCCCCATCCCTGGAAGCGTTCAACAGGTGGGATGGGGCTTTGACCAATGTGATCTAATAAAAGGGGTTTGCAACAAGATGATCTTTAAGGTCCATTCCAAGGAAAAACATTCCATGATTCTTGGAATGTATGATGGATAGTCATATTCCCCCTTCAGGGAAAGAGAAGGGACTTATTTCCTCCAGTTTAATTTGAATTTCAAGTAAGGTAAGGGAATTACTGCCCATCCTTACTGACCACTAGCAATATTTATAGAATCATGGAATCTAAGATGTTGTGCCACCCAGTGCAGCCCCATCTCCTGAAAAGGTCTGGGAGTAGGAAAAGATTGAACTGGGTCCAGGTTCATCTTTTATGTGTTACTATTATCTACAATCAGCCAATTTGCCAAGGAAACACAAGCACAGGGCGTGGTCTCTGAGAATTGAGTTTGTACCATTTCAGGCACTACATCATTCCATTTACAATTTTCCATGGTGAAGTTTCTGCCCAGTCTCTGCCCATGATGTTAGCAAAGCTGTCATGAGTGTCACTAAAGAGTTTCCTTCCTCCCTCCTCTGGTGGACTGCAAGCTTTGTGGTCTGAGTCTCAACAGCAGATATCTTTTACCATGAAAGAGAAACAAAAGAGGAGAGGCTAAGCAGGGAAATATACTGTGTGGAAAAGGGTAATGTACCATTTGCTTGTCAGCTGGGAAATACTGCTGAGCTTTTAAAAGTTGATCCAAGCCAATTAAAGTCAATGAAATCTTCCCTAAACATTTTAACATGCTTTGCATCAGTCCTCTATAAGTTATTAATTTTTGCATAGGCTAAACTTATATACAATCAGACCTAGAAAAAATCCATCTGCCTCCATCTCTATGAAGAAAAATCTGGGACTGAAAAATTCCTTGAAGTGTCAGATTTCTTCCCTCCTTGGTATTTCTTTGAGTGTTCAATAGCATTCCCCTTTACCCAGAAGATTTCTCCCTAATCCTTTTCTTTCTTTTTTGCTTCTGACATCATCTACTGAGAAAATATATAGTCTAAGTAGGAATAATATTATTTTAAAAACCACTCCACACTGGCTAGGGTTGCCAATCCCCAGTTTAGTGTCTCTTGATATCTCAGACCTGCAGATCAACCTTTGAATGAGCAGACTGGAGGCTTTTTGGAGGTAGTGTAAATTGCCCAAATTTAGGTGCAGCAAATTGTTAAAGAAGACCTAAGAAGACCTACTCCTACTTTTTTTTTTTTTTTTTTGTGACTTGCTATGCAGCAAAGGATCAGAAAGCAAACCTTTTTTCCTTAGTCTGTAGCTTTAACTTTTTTTTCTTTTTCCTGCTAGTATCCAGCCTAATCCTTCTACTTCTTCAGTGAGATGCAGAAAATGCAGTAATTCACTGTTTTCCTTCCTTCATGCTGTGTAGCTTTGGTATTGTTGAGTGAAATTACATTGTAGAGTAACGTGGGATAGAACATTATACAGCAAAGTGCTTTTTAAAAATAAGTCTTTTTATGGTAAAAAGTAGTGCTACGTGGCAAATAGCTCATGGTAATGATGATGATAGGAATCATAAACATAAAGGAGGAGGAGAGAAAAACAAGGTAATCAAAAATTAGCTCACAGAGATGAAAGCCTGCCTGGTCTAGTATGAGCCACCCAAATGTAAAATTACAACAGAAATTACCATTGCGAAGACTGTTTTTTAATTAGCAACAGTCACATTAATTGTCATGATGTATCTGTTTATCTCTCAACAAAATAGGTAAAACATAAATTCTATTCATCTTTCTCATCCTAACTGATTTTTTTTGATTGCATGAATAAGCCACCTCCTAATTAATTTTAGTTATGTTAATAAATAGCTATTAGACTGCAGTGAAGCTATTTGTTAGCCACAGCAGATATATTATTTAGAGATTGTAATAACCCTTAGCATTCTCATTATTATCAATCTGAATAGACATAGATCTTCAGAGACAAATGCAGCTTCTACAAAACCTTTAAGCCTGTAAATGCTGGAGTTTACAAGGAACAGCCTGAGATGTTGTAGATCCACAACCAACTTCTCTTCCAAGTCAACTGAAAGTTATTTTTGTGATTAAGAAAGGATAACTTCTCACTGCACTCCAGTAAAACTGTCCAACAGAAGAGGAAGGGAAAATTACTGAAAACTGTTTTCAGAGGGGCTGAAAGTCTTACAGCAAGACCTAGGTTCTTGAAAAATGGGGTTCCAAGAAGGGATGCTGTTCTCTGCTGCTGTTTAATTTGTATTTATCAAATACTGTCCTTCCAAGAATTCACTTCACATCTCCTAGTATTCAACAGAGTAACAGTCTGAGATAGGACTTCTTCACTCCTCCCATTCAAATTATGTTACAAAATGATTAATGAGAGATGCAGAAGCAGATTCTTTTATCAAATGACCATATGATAAATGAAGCAGTGGATTTCAGTCCTTCCTTTACTTATTGGTTCAGTCTGTTCTTCTTTTTCCTGCCCCATCTATTTTGAACATGGTTAAAAAATACCACACTGCTGAGAGAGTCGGGAAGAGGTGATTTGGGAGATGGTGACTCAAGCTCAGGAAAGCCAGCAGACAAAGCTTTTGACAGTGATAATGGTTCCAACACCTCCTCCACAACACAGTCAGAAAATTAGTGTGGGGAATCTAACACTCCACAGCTTAAGGCATAGGATAGGTGTGAGACAGAACACATTTCATCTAAAACTGGGATGAGTGGAGACGTTCAATAGGAGGGAGGAAAGGTCAAGAGATCTGAGATGGAAATCTTGGCTAGGGATGCAATGTGTAGGGGGTAGATGAGAGAGGAGAATGGTAGGGTGTGGTGAGAAGAAGAAGTACTCTTCGTGCAGTAAAATAAATGCATGCAAAAATCAGAGGTTGTCCTGTATTTGGAACCATTCTATTTTTAGGGAGCTGCTGTATTTAATAGAAAATGCAATTTGAGGTATAAATTCTCATTCATCCTTTTGAAATCTTCCTCTCTGTAGATATTGAATTCCTCTCGCAATAACTGCCAGGCTTCTGTTCCTGCACAGGGAATTTGTATGAGAGTTTCATCTGTCAGCTGATATATTTGGGGATAAGATAAGGTCAGAGTAGGAAGAGAAAAGGTGGATTTCATATACTGAATAAGAAATGCAAACAAAGATTTAGGAAACACAAAATTACTTCAGAAGTTATTGCAGGCACATTTGGTAATGTATATACATGCAAAGTAAATACTGCATTATATTAGAGTGAGAAAGTTCAGCATGTCATTTGCAATAGCAAGTATTCCAGAGATGATGAAATGAATAAAATAATTAATGCAAATTCTGAAAGTTTTGGTGAATTTCTCAGAGCTACAGTCTCACCAGTGAAATTCTCTTAGCCTAAAAAGTAGAGGTTTAGAGCAGGAAACAGCATTTCCTCTGCAGATACTGACAGAGCTATTGCATTGCTGACTCTTGCATGTTCCTTTCCCATCTTCCCACTTCCTTGCTTCCTCCCTTCCTCCCCTTATCTATATATTTTGACTATGCTATGATTAGGCTATGAGTTTAATATAATATATGCTCACAGAATCTCCAGTACATCAGGATCCTTCTCTAAATACTCTTTTCTCTACTCTTCATTCCTAATAACTCCATGTGACAAGAACCCTGCAGGTGTTTCACTGGGAAGGTGGCGGGGGGGGAGGGAGGGGAGTGGTGTGTGTGTGTCACAGATCACAGCAGAACTCTTTGCTGCAAATGCTTCTCTGCCAGGATCAAGGATGTACCTGCACAGCCTCATGTGACTATTCAGCAGCTGATGAATGCACACTGGGCCTCCTCCAATCACCTTCTAATTGATCTGGAGCAAATGTGCACAAAGATATCCCACTGCTTAACGAACTGAAGCCCCGCTGGTTAGTACAAGTATCACTGTGCTAACCTTCCTCCTTGGCTGATTTTAATCTTCTGGCTCCATCACACAGTTAATTGTTTCTCATTTATCCATATTAGAGGAAGATCATATGAAATCCATGTAAATTAGGCTGTGAGAGCCTCATTTACCACGTTTACAGAAAACTTGCAGAGAGGTTTTGTCAATAGAACAGGTTCTTAGCCAGTGGCCTGGTTCTGGTAATGATCTGCTTGGTGTGGTGGGTTGCATATGGCATGAGGTCTAACAAGGCCAGGTCCTCACTTGGGTCACCACCAGCCACCTAACAAGGCCAGGTCCTCACCTCCAGCCACCCCAGGCAGGGTTACAGCCTGGGGAGAGTAGCTGGAAGACTTCCCAGCTGGAAAGGACCTGGGGGTGCTGGTCAGCAGTGACTGAACATGAGCCAGCTGTGCCCAGGTGGCCAAGAAATCCAATGGCACCTGGCTTGGATCAGCTGTG
This sequence comes from Agelaius tricolor, assembly GCF_023055355.1. Taxonomy (NCBI): domain Eukaryota; kingdom Metazoa; phylum Chordata; class Aves; order Passeriformes; family Icteridae; genus Agelaius; species Agelaius tricolor. The sequence goes on along the minus strand of NW_027269269.1, from coordinate 41,320,446 downwards.
GTGTGGCAGCAGGACCAGGGCAGTGATTGTGCCCTGTGCTGGGCACTGATGAGGGCACATTTTGCATCCTGTGTTCAGTTTTGGGCTTCTCACCACGAGAAGACACTGAGGGGCTGGAGCTTGTCCCTAGAAGGGCAGCAGAGCTGGGGAAGGGTCTGGAGCACAAGGCTGAGAGAAGTGGCTGAGGAAACTGGGGATGTTCAACCTGGAGAAAAGGAGGCTCAGAGACCTGAAAGGAGTTTGTAGCCAGGTGGGGTTGGCACCTTATACTGGCTAACAAATGGCAGGACAGGAGGACATGGCCTCAGGTTGCACCAGGGGAAGTTTAGATGTGAAATTAGGGAAAATTTCTGCACTGCAGAGGTGGTAAGGCTTTTGGACATGCAGCACAGGGAATGGTGCAACCACTGGCCCTCAAAGTGTTCAAAAAGACAAAGAGATAAGGTTTGGTGGTGGGCCTGGCAGTGCTGAGATGATGACTGGGCTCAGTTCCAAACACTGTGATCCTGTGTGCCCCATGGTACAGGATCAAGGCAGCTGCTGCTCAGCTGCACTAGGAAAATTTCCCTATGATACTTGAGGATATTGACTGTACATTTACCTACTCCTTCCTCTCCTGAATGTGACCATCTTGAAAAACAATATTTTTCATACACTGAATCTGTTATCCTTGCCTGGAAAACCCTTTTGATTGCAAAAAGGACATTGTTCTCTTTGGTAGATTTTATAGCTGAACTTCATTCCATGTATTGCACATGAACCTCTGCTCCTGTGGGGACCTGTGTAATAGCTGCAATTCAAAAAAAAAAAAGCAAAAAACCAAAAAAAAAAACCAAAACAAACACAGACAGAGCATTTGGAGTTAATGTCTTTAATTTTTAAGCCTGATACCAGGCAATTTTGTTGAAATGTACTAGTGTAAAGTTGTAAACAAGGTCAAAATTCAATTTCCCTCTGTGTTTGGGCTTTGGAGGGTAAGTATCTTGGATTTTATTTAGTTTTGTTGTTTTGGCTGGGGGTTTATTGTTTGATTCATTTGGTTTTGTTTTCTTGAATACATTTGATGCTCTGCTGCCCTTTGCCTTGTAATTTTCCTTCTCTGAGTTGCCTTGTAATTTTCTTACTCTGGGTTTGTGCAGCCTACCGGTGAAGCATTATTCCTAGGGTCTGAAGTAATTTATTTTTTCCCACTTTTACCATAAACATATTAAACATTTATACACGGATAGCGAGGAATTGATCCCTTTGATCTTAGATCTTCTAATTTATTTTTTTTTTTATGCGATGAACTTTGTGTGCTATGAAGCTATTTCATTTTTGCAAAGGAAGTGTAATGAAGTATTACATAAAGGATTAACATTTTACACTTGCTTTACAAAGCATGGTGATAAATAATCAGCAGCTCTTTGCCTTGTAGTGTGTGGAATCATGCAGTGCCTATTTCATAGCTGTCTAAAAGTGCCCACTTGGTTTCTGTTTTTCAGGAATGACTAGTTCTGCATAATTTCTGCATTTAGGAAGTCAAGCTATGACTCCCTCTCAAAGAAGCCCAGTGCCTTGTATTAAATATTAAATAGAAATTTATAGTTTTTTCTTGCTTTTGTGATCGTGATCTCTCTGAACTCTGGCTGGGAACTGTAGGAGGAATTAATTCCTGATGTATGGATACCATGCGACGTCAGCATCACCTCCACAGGGAGAATGTTTGTTTTTGGTGAATGGTTTGGTCCAGAGGACTGTGGCAGTTCTCTCAGTCCCCTAGGGTTCTTCAAAAAGGGTAAATCACTGTATTTCCCAGGAGTTTCCAGCTCACACGTGCTCAGATGTGCCTTGTCACTGTGCCCAGTGTGCTCCAGCCACAGGCAGAGGTTGGAAATGTTTAATGGTGGTTCAAAAAGGAGCAGGGTAGTGGGACAGGAATCCTAGTCTGAATCCTGTATTTGTCCTGAGAGAGTGGTACACACTGGGATTCCTCACCCATGGTGCTCTCATCATCTTGCTCTGTAAGACACCTCTGTAGGAAAGCACAAATTTGGCTACATTGGACAAGAACACCTTTTCTTTTTGGTGAACGACTTGACTTCTCAGGAATGTTTTGTCTTTATTGCTTATGATGCAAATGTATCTTTCTAGGTTAGAAATGTACCACCTTTCCCATCATCCTGGTTTGAAAAAGTAAAGCCACTGTAAAAAAAAAGATTAATTTGATCTTGGTGGATTTTAAGGCTGTCAGAAAAATGTGGAAATCTGAGGTATTGATTGTAGGTGGTCTTGGTCTGGTGGGGGCTGTGAGGGGTGGCCATGGCTCATCTGTAACCCCACCGGAGTAGGGAAAAAGTGTGAGGATGAAGGAACTGCAGATAGGGGTTGCCATGGACTGACCACAGCCTTCAAGTCGAGTCTGTTGCAAACACAAGCTTTTCAATCTTAATTTTTCTCCCCCCTTTGAGGAGGGGGAGTAAGAAAGCAGCTGGGTGGTTTGGCAGCCAGTAAAAGTGAGCTCACCTCAAGGGAGATGTCTTGGGAACACCTTTATGCACCTTACTTGTGTGATAATGCAACTGTTCTTTGCTGTTCTATTACTGTGCTTCAGTGGTATCAAATCATCCAAATGACATGGGAATTATTTGCATGTGGTCTTGGTTGTTTGAGGGGAAAAGGAGGGCTTCAGTGTGAAATCTACTTGGGATAATTACTACATATGTGAAAATGTTAATACATAAGTTCTTCCAGACCAAATGAATCACTGTGTAAACTGTTCCTTTTCATGCTATTTTCACTGAGGAAATGTTGCCTGTCTATAGATGATCTCTCTTTGTTCTTCTTCAGTCAATATATGTTTTGTACTGATGCAGAAAGAAAGGACACAATGTACCTAACAAGACAGGAAAAATCCTGGCATTGTCATTGTATAAATTCATGGTATAGGACAAAAATGTTCTAGTTATAGTAGGAAAGCTCTAAACAGTCATCTTGAAAACAACCCAACAAACCCAACCCAAAATCCAGTGATCTGTTTCACAACATAAGGTTTATAAGCACATTCAGTTATTTGCATGTGCCTACAAAAATCTGTACTGACTTATTATATTTTAAAGCATGTATGCACTAATGAATATAGCAAAAGAGACTGATCTTCAGTGCCTTTGTATCAGTAAGAGGCTGGTCTCACACAGAGTGGATATCAGATTCTATATGACCAGTGGCAGGGTACACAGGAATGAAGGTAATAAGCAAAACAGGGATCTTTTACATGTCCAAAGCCCATTATGAGAAAACTAAAAAAGACTACTACAAAAGTAGATGGCAAGCAACCTAATGCTTTTGATCATTATTCTGATTTTAAATGCAGCATTTGACTAACTCAATGCAGCAAATTTTTATTATTTTTTTTTTATGAAGTGTAAGAGAAAGAGTTAAAAAAATTCTGCAGAATTCAGACCCAGCCAGCATGGATTATTGTGACTATTTTTATGTATGTTTTAAAGTAGATATCCTCATATTTTTGCGAACACTTTAATTCTGTTCTTTTTATGTCAGGTATGAGCTACTTTTTGGGCTGTGTCTCCCTCCAGAGGCATTTTTATGAGAATGTGTAATTTTTTGATTTTATGAAGCTGAAGGAAAAATGGAAAATTATGCCTTGTTTACAGTGTAAGAGGTAATTATTATTCCAGCATAATATTCTGTTCAGCTCACTCTCAGGCTGAAACAGGCAATTCTAGAGATCACAGTTACTGTCATGACACCTTGCTGGGACAGCAAAAATCAGTATCAATGATACTGAATATCAGTAATATTGCAGAAATTTGCAGGTAACAAAACTGAAGTTTAGCTTTACATAATTAAAATCAAAGCCACAGTGAGGAGAAGGATTATCCTTTAATGCAAGTCCCTTCCAGTTAAGTACTGCAGTGATTTTTACTCTTATATACATATTGTATGTATGTCTGTATATGTGTCTATATATAGACATATATTTCCATGTACTGAATACAAACCCAACCTAATACATTTTTATAGTTCCTTATTCTGCTGATGAAGGGTAGGAACCTTAGTTTCTTCCTAATCTGAAGGAAAGGAAAAAAAGGAATAAATGAGGGCAGGGACACCAATATATAGCCTGAAGATGTAGAGCTAACCCTGATCTCATCCCTAGGAATTTTCAAGTACATGTACAAAAATGCTTCCTCCAGCTCCCTGAAGGTCATTCCTTATTTTTACACACCTCATTAAAAGCCATATGGTTGACTACCCCTGCCCTTTATAGAGAATCCCCTTTGCTCAGTTTGCCTGTTCACTGGCAAATCTTCCTATATGTTGAGGAAGATCTTTTCCTCTCATGTCTTAAATAGCTTTCTTCGTGTTTCTGTGACAAAATAATCTAAAATATTGCAACTAATTTCATGGCTTTACTTATTCAGACCAAAGGGGGAAAAGCCCAACAAAACCCAACAAATAAAAACAGCCAACCAAAAAGCCCCAAAACAAACCACACACCAACTTTTTGATTGAAGCACCAATCTTTGTCTCACCCAGTGTGATCCACAGGCCTCCAAATCCCCTTCAAGGATAATTTTCCTGTTTTGTGTCTAGGATAGGGCTTCACAAAAGAAATAGCCTGGAAATTCCTCATCTAATTTAAAGAATACAAATAGGAAATACAAATAGGTACATCTGTCTTATATTTATTTACATGTTCACTTTCTAAAAATGTCCACCTCTGATTATGAAAAAAAAGCTGAAACTTTTGAATGCATCTCTTAGACTCAGCAATTTAGATATGTTAGTTTTCTTCAACAAATGGTCAGAAAATCATATTTTTCAGCTGAAATTATCTGTAACAGCTTAGGGCAACATGCACACACTGCTTGGGCATAGAAGAACTGACCAGCTGCATTATGGCCATGTCTTGTTAAATATTTTCTCTCATGGTTGGTGTCAGTAAACTGAAGCGTCAAAGGAAATTTTTGTTTTTCCAAATATTTCTTTAGCTCCTGGCTTAGTGACCTTCTTTTTGTCTTGTTTTTCCTGCTCCTCACCGTCCTCTCTGCAGCAATAGATCACTGCAGAAAACAGCTCATCACAGCTGTCACTTTGAGAACTTTTTGGAATTGTGAAGTTTTGATGTCTCAACAAATCAGACAGTATTTTCAATTTAGTACATGGCAGATTGCTTTTTACAATGGGCTGGGAGACTTGGTAATGGAATTTGGTGCCTTTCAACTACTTAAATCTATTTCAGTTTGATAGTGACAGAAAATTCATTACCACCTGTATTGTGAATAAGTGCAGATATTTGGGCAAAGGGTTTTTCTTCTTTGTTTTTTTTTCCTGCACCATACTCAGAAGTTCAAAAAGATTTCATTAAATTCAGTTATTTTATGATTACCATTACTTGGCTAACTATAAAGGATGTTAAATCAAATGGTATTTTACCTACCCTTTCAGTTCAGGGAGCATCTAAGTGTCGGGGAACTGGGCAATGCCTGTTTAGAGTTGGACTTAAGAAGCACAAATAGTCATAGAATTATAAAGTGGTCTGGATTTGAAGAGACCTAAAAGATCTTCTCATTCCAGACCCCCTGTCATGGCACAGACATATTTCATTATAGGTTGCTCGGAGCACACCAAACCTGCCCCTGGGGTGGGGCATCCACAGCTTCTCAGAGTAACCTGTTACAGACCTTCATCACCCTCACAGTAAAAAATTTCTTCCTAATTTCTCCTCAAAACCTACACTGTTTCAGTTTAAAACCATCCCCCCTTTCCTCTCATTACATGCTCTCATTAAAAGTCCCTTTCTTACTTTCTTGTAGGCCCCCTGTAGGTACTGAAAGGCCTCTGTAAGGTCTCTCCAGAACCTTCTCTTCTCCAGGATGAGCAGCCCCAGGTCTTTTATCCTATCTTCATAGGAGGGGCACTCCATCCCTCTGAGCATCTTTTTGGACTGACTCCAACAGATCCAAGTCTTTCTTGTGCTGGGAGCCCAGAGCTGATGCAGCCCTGCAGGTGGGGTCTCAGCAGAGGGGGCAGAGGGGCAGAATGCCCTCCCTGCCCTGCTGCCCACGGGGCTCTGGATGAGCCCAGGATAGATTTGACTTGCTGGGCTGCAAGTGCACACTGTCAGCTCATGTGGAGCACCCCTTCCACCAGCAGCCCCAAATTCTCCTTAAGGCCTACCCTCAACCAGTTCTTCAGTGGGCCTGTACTTGTGCTCGGGATTGCCCTGACCCTTGTGCAGGACCTTCAAAATATTCCCCTTCACAGCTAAAAGGGGTGAGGTTACAGTTTAGTTTGGGTTCAGGGAGCAAGTGAGAAATCTGTTACTCCATCTTTGTAAGAGCCACTGTCCATCACTACCCTGAGCACTCTCAGGGTTTCTGCATTAATTCCGAGTCCTCTGTTCCATCCAGTTTCTTGAACAACCATGTAGACAGTTTAGTAGTTTTGCTTCCCTTTATTTCCTTCAGCATATTTGATTCAACTTTGGCATTTTGAGCTTCAAAACTTCCTCAAATTCTGAAGAACTTTTGATCAATTTTTTTCAGTAGTGGAGTGCAGAGTTCTCTTCCTTGAATGTCTCCAAAGAGATTCTGGATTTGTCTTCCAGATTTGTGTCTCAAATATTTTTAAGGTGCTCTGAGAATGCACATGGTGTTCCCCAATTTAGTTGATGGAGATTAAAAGTTAATAACACAAATTAGGTCTGATACAACTTCATTTCCCAGTAAGGTTTCTTTGAGTATGTTAACATGTGTAACTATTGTCTTCCCAAGAGTGGATTTTTAAGTCTAGGAGAGACAAATGAGTTCTGGATTGAGTTACCTGATCAGTTTTTCAAAAGGGCTTTGCTGATTGTGAGATTGTGTTGAGACACAAGCTGAAGATAATTCTGGAGATTTGTATGTAGCTGATCCCATTTCTGTATTATTTACTCCTAATTTTGTATTTACTTATGCAAATATAAGAATGAGCAATAGTAGTATAAACTCTGCTATTAGTGTTCCAGACTACCTCCTGTTGTTTTGTTGGATCCCCTCTTCTTATATTTTTACAAATGGTAATTCTCTTTTTGTAATAAAGGTAGTTAGAAGTATTTATTTACTTAATAAACCCACACATCTTTACAGAAGTCATTGGGATTGCATGAAGTCAAGAATCTGTCTTTATGTACAGTGAATCATCAAAAATGGTTTTGTCATACACATTTTAAAAGACTGCATAAAAACATTTGCATAATGCAGTCATAATAGAGCTGCTGCACTGTGATCCATCATGTCAGCTCTCAAACACTCTCTGCAGGGTTTATGCTCTTTTTACTATGAAAAGAGAAAAATTAATTTACTGCACTGATCTTATCTCCCTACATGGTGCTAAAGTGTACCATGTTCATATTTTTTTCCAAAGCTGTGAAGTGGAAAGTATGTTTATCCTTCTTAAATTTCTAGGAAGAATGAAAACTCTTAAAAAGGCAAATCAATAGATTTACCCTTTTCCAGTGGGAAAATCACTACTACCAGTTGCCATTTAAGTTTGGTGTTTTGCCTGGACTGTACACACTGTCAGACAAAGTTAATAGCAAGATGTCGAGAAATAACTCTCTGCATCCTAAATTCTTTTGCATTTAAAACAAAACCCAAATAAATGACAATAACTTTCATTCTTGATCCAATTTAAATGTGCTTTTTTGCTTTAAAAAAGAAAAAACTCTCTTCTCTGTGAAAAGGAGAAAGGAAATGGTGTTATAGGTAAACTGTGCTGTGCATCTCTCTCCATGGTTTCCCAAGCTGTGAGCAGAATGTGCTGCTGGCTCTTTGTCACAGTGTAAATTCTTACCCTATTTGCTGCCACCCTCCTCTCCCACCACATATCAGAATGTAGAGCATGTTTCACTTGTTGTCCACAGCCAGTATCTGCTGGTATAAGTTGCATCCCATTTTAAATTAAGGGACATTCAATTTCATGCCCATACTTACGGACTCTGAATGAAGCTTCGTAGAAAATTTCACTGCAAAATTAGAAGGAAAAAAACCTTGAGCATTATTTCTTTCCTGCTAGTCCTGGGAAAATGAGAGACTAATTCTTGTGTCTCTCAGCCTTTGGCTTAAGAATGATGGATTTGTCTGTGGCCCTGCTTCCTAGCCTGAGAAATACAACCCTTTTTCTATTACTGTGCACTTAAAGCTGATACACTCTGGGAAGCAACAGTGAGGAAAACAGTTTAACCCTACCTTATCACAGGACTAAAAAATATCATTACTAAACTCTCCTGGGATTTGTAAAAATAGTCTGTGTCCCTTGAAGGAAGAAAGCTTAACGAATGACTCTTTTAATGTTATCTCTAAAACTTGCTGCAAAATTCAGGGAGATGTGGACTTTGGGTAAAGGAGAAGTCAGTGTGTCAGTGATGTCTAGTCTTGAAACAGATATAAAGGAAAAGCTGTTAACCAAGACTAGCAAAATATTTCCATTAGTTACCCCTCATTAGTCCTGTGACAGCCTTCTACTATTGTACATTTGACATTCAAATCTGTAGGGTTTTTTTGCATGATAATAATCTGTTAATTGATCATTTATCTAATCAGTTTTATAAATGTGGTTTATTCATGAGTGTAATTTAAAGATGTGATGAACTATATTATTGAGTTTTAAATATCAGTGAGAGTTACAAGCCTGTCTATCAGAAATCTGAAATGCTTAAAATGTTTAAAGATGCCCTGGACTTTGATTTTTTTTTTTTTTCCAGTTATATTTGTGTGTAACTGAATTATATGTGAGATGTAAGAGAGCTTAAGGGACCTGTTTAATTATTCAACATGACTTGATGCAAACCCCAGCCCTTCAAATCGTGCTCATGCAAAGTGACTCTTTCCACAGAACCACAGAATATCCAGAGTTGGAAGGGACCCACAAGGAACACTCAGTGCAGCTCCTGGCCCTGCACAGAACCTCCTCAAGAGTCATACCATGTGCCCAAGAGTGCTTTCCAAACACAAACTCCAGCAGGATTGGTGCTGTGGCCACTGCCCTGGGGCCTCTTTCCCAGTCCCCAGCCATGCTCTGGGTGAAGAACCTTTCCCTGATATCCAACCTAAACCTGCCCTAACATAATTTCAGGCCATTCCCTCCTCTCACTGGGCATCAGAGAGAAGAGATCAGGGTCTGCTCCTCCTCTTCCTCTCCTGAGGAAGTTGTAACAGCAGTGAGGTCTCCCCTCAGTCTCCTCTGCTCCAGACTGAACAGACCACGAAACCTCATCTGCTCCCCATAAATCTTCACCTCTGCTGGGTCTGAATCTCGTGATCAATGAGGACTAAATGCACTTTTCCTACAGGTATTTCATATCCAAAGTCTCTTGTTTTAATGGCAAGTGTCTTGGTATTACTTTTTTTGTGTGTGTATTTGGTTTTTCTTTCAACTGAAAACATTTCTAATCAACCACAAGAAAGGAGCAATATCAACTAATGGAAGACCAGAAACACGAGATTTAAAATATTGTCTTACAGTACAGGTAGAAGTACTACTAAATGCTGAAGATACAGTACGGATAATATCAAACAAAAATAGACCCAGAGGATTCACAAGTCATAACCATGACGTTTCAATTTCAGTCTTTTAAGAAGACCCTAAGTCTTTTCTCAAAGATCTTCTCATCTTCTCCAGCACACTCTCTCCTTGACTTTACAATCTCATTCCAATGGTGTCCTGCAGCTAAGCTCTCAATCATTTCTCAATTTTCCTTTAAACTTGGTGAACGGACTGGACTCTGCAGGATTCTTTTAGCTCCCTTCAACATATATCTCTTTCTTTTTTTTTTTTTTTCCTTTTTTCATTCAAAGTTTAGACTTGATAAGTGGTTAAATTACTGTTGTGGCCAAATTTTATAAGTGCTCCTTTTGTTCTGAATCATGGTTTTATGCCAAAGGCCTTGAGGAAACTGCAACTACAGTAGAAAGATCTGTTCTGTTCAGATAATTTGATAGGCAAGGTTCCATTATATCATGTTGCAGAACTACACTTGCATTTTAGCTTTCAGTTTTGTATTGATGAGTGTCCTGAATCGAATTCCTGTATTTTAAACCTGGCTGAATGTCAGGCTAATTGCTGTAAAAACTACTGTAAAAGTGGATGTACCACTTTTGAAGTACCCTAAATCTTTGGAATATCTGCTTTTGCAGTTTGCTCGGTACTTTTTATTCTTTGAAAGAAGTGGTCTGGAACTTGAAATATTTAAGGTTTGAAATATAGTGTACACAAACAAGAATTTATCATCTCATGTTAAAAACACTGCATTGAAACTTTGTGATCTTTGCCCATTTCCCAAACAGATTTCCTAGAGAACATGAAGTAAATCTCCACAAGTTTCTGCTCTCTGTAGAGATTTCACTTTTTTTTTTCCCCTGCCATATCTCTGAATCTCATCTCTATGAATTGCACAGAGGAAATGCTGTTCATTACATAAAAAGGGTGAGGAAAAGCCCTGTCAGGAAGGGGTGCTAAACTTGACCAAGATTTCTAGGCATACCTCACAAAAACACTTGGTTCTTCACTTAAAGGACAGGCTAAAAGAGGCACAGGGCAGTGTGTGTATTTGTGTTGGGGTTTTTTTTTTTTTTTTTGTTTGGTGGTTTTTGGTTCAGTTTGGAGTGGTTTTATGTTTTTTTAGGAAGGGGTTTAGTTGAATGACCTCTTGGATGAGGCTGTGTTACTGACTGATGCAGCTCCAGAGAGGACAACAGAGCTGGTGAATTGTCTGGAGCATGAGGGACAGCTGAGGGAGATGGGGGGAGAAAAAGAATCTCAGAGGAAACCTTATGGCTCTCTAAAACTGCCTGGGAGGAGGTTGTAGGCAGCTGAGGAATTGTTCTCTTTGCCAGGCAGTTTGTCCCTTGTACAGATGTCTGAATTTATCCCAGTACTTCCATAGTCCTACTGGCATTTCACATTTTAATAATCACCTGATTACCAGATGAATAAGTACTGGACTGGATTTTCAAGCTGCACAAAAGCCCCACCTGCCAGAGGGATCCAGGGACGGTCTGTAAGCATTCTTATAAAAGGAAGAATTGCTCAGAGTTCTGTATAACCTAATTTTTGCTGATGCAATACAACTACTTTAGATACTGGAATATTCTTCCATATTGTCTTCTGCTGGTAGGGGGAAATTGTGAGGGGGGATTATAAAGGATTATAACAATTAGCCAGGATCAGAGATGAGAGAAGATCCTCCAGAGGTTGTCCCAGCAGCTGTCCCTGGGGACACTTCTCATGTAGGCCTCTGGTTCTGGGACATTTCCACAACCTCCATCACAGGCAGTAGAAACATCAAAACACAGTCCTTCCATCAGTCAGAAGCAGATCCCCTGAAGTATAGCACAGCTATTTTCCAAAGTTTATTCCAACAAAAAACTGCCTTGAATAGCCTGTTTGTAACACTAATTACTTCCTCTGTAAGACTTTGCAGCCAAACTACACGGCAAAACATTTCGTGTTTCATTTGGAAAGTAAATGCCTTGGTTTTGCTTTCAAATGAGGGAATTCTAAAAAAGATGATTCCCCAAATAATTATCTACTGATGCAAATGGAGAAATTGCTACTAAGGTGAACAACATCAGTAGCCACCTAACAGAATAAAATATGCTATTTCCCCTTCTTTTGCATTTTAAAACATTGATGAAGCATCAGATGTCTAACACCTTCAAAAGCATGAAATTCAAGCATTAAAATGCAGTCTGAATGCTATATTGCTTTGTCCCGCTCATCCAACTATGACCAGGCTCCTGCAATTTTTCTTTCTTAAAGTAAATTTGCAAATAGGATTCAGAGAACTCCATTAGCTCCAAAATGCTGTTTAGAGCAGTGCACCAAGCATTGTGTCAAGGGTGAGAATGGGCACTCACAGACTTGAAATGTCATTTTTCTTGTTTTGTTTTTCCTCCCGCTACATGGATCAGTGGTCTCTGTGTGATGGCCCCAGCATGCTCTCTTGCCATGTAGTTAACATCATACCCACCCTGGAAAATCACTGGAGCATGCAGCTGGCCCACAGGAGTCAGGCAGGTGGCCTCTTATTAGTGTATTGCATGGCTCTGCAGTTTTTCTAAAGCTTGCTTGTTGAGGCATCAGTCCTGCAAATATCTCTCATATTTACCCCTTTAACCATTAGTCTATTTGGCCCCTCTGAAAATTAACAGAACCAACTGATGTGGCAGCATGCAGAACATGCCATGCTTGGCATTTATTGCAAATAAGAAATGGAGAAAAGAAAAAGCACTTTGAAAGAAAAAAAAATAAGTAGGATGGGGGAAAAAATAAAACCTCTTAGCCTTTTTCTTTTGCTTTCTGAGATGTGTCATATTTAAATTTTATTTAATCGCAATATAATTGGAAGAAGAGAAAAGCTTTAAAAACAATTGAAATTTTACAGTGTTAGTCAGTTGGCATCTCTGATTATTGTTGAATAAAAGAGAGGTAGATCTGGCAGTTATTATTTTATTTTAAAATTAAAATATGACTTTATAAAGAGGAAAATGCTTATATATATATATATATATATATATGCACAATATCTGTCTAAACACATGCATGGTGCAAAGTTGGGGTTTTGTGTTCTCTGGCTTGGTTTAAGTCATTTTTTTTGGACAGGAGGCTCCAAGTCCCAGTCACTGGTTTTGAAACTAGTTAACATAGGTTAGTTTGCTCTAGAAAGTTTATGGCTAGTTTTACCTGTAGGAAATTGGTCTTAAGAGTTAGAGGAGTTTAAAAATATGTGAGAAATTGAGTTAAAAGCAAACAATATGGACAGTCATGAGTATGGTCCTCAGACTTGTCCTTGGGTTCCTTTTTTTTAAACAGTGTAAATTTACTCTAGGTGTCCAAGAGATTTTAAACTGATTATGACATTAAAATCTTAATTTTTATACAAAACTGGCATATGTCTGTGGTAACACCCTATGGAGGCTGAGCTTTGCAGTATTTATTATTATCTGTACATTATTAAATGAAACAAAAGATTGTTTTAAGAATGAGTATTAATGCATTTGATTATTAAGGGAAAGTACAAAATCTGCTGTTCAGAGTTGACTGAAAATTGGTAAATCATCCCTCAGCTGCTATCCATCCTTGAAAGAAGGTGTACATCTGTATTAGCAGCTGTGCCTCTCTTCTAATTCCAGTTTTGGGTTGAGATTTGGTCAGTCATCATCATCACCCTCAATTTTTATCCTCTTGCCTGATTTCTTTGGAGGTGATCCTGTGGTTCCCTTCCAGAAAAACACATTTCAGCAGGTGCCTGTTTGGTGTGAGTGGCACATGAACTCCACACCATTCAGTGCATCCCAGCAGTCAGACTGGTGCAGCCTGACATGACCAGACACAAATGATAAATGAATCCCACAGGAAGAAGTAATAAGTCTCATAATTTCATGAGATTAATTGTTCAGTTTGATGCTGATTATATTCAGTTACTTTCTGGATATCTCACCTCAAAATGTACCTTCTAAAGCTTGAGTTTGCATGATAACTGGCTGTGTACTAAAGCAATAACACATATCTCCAAACTGAATAATACCTAAATGTTTTGTCTTTGGCTTTAAAATCAGCATTTTTTCTGGTGTTCACTCTTGCTTTTTCTTCCTTTCCTTGTTTTCATTCCCAGGGAACTTTGCCATCAGCTAACTAACCCAAGCAAATCAAAACAAGCCCTGTATAGCTTTTCCTGCAACCACTATAAATGACCTATTTCAATTACTTTTCTTGCCCAATTTTAGAAGAGCTTCAGCACAAATTATGAGAAATCATCTGAAATAATAACAATAAAAATATTTGTATTTTAAAACACTTGGCTTTATGTTATATTTCCTGGGCTTAAAACAGATACTAAAATGAAGTCTACTCAAAAATGTATAAAGTTTGCTACTGTGAATAATACCCTCAAGCAGTGACTTGTAATCCTACCAGGTATTTCTCAAAACAAGGAAGAAAACCATCCTTGTTCTCAACTCCCAGCAATTTGAAAGTTTGAGTTGATTATTTGTTACCAGACTTTATGCTAAGAATACATCAGAAAATAAATATTTGCCAGCAATACACAGGTCATTGTTGTTTTTGAAAATACAATGCAAGTATATTAAACTGTAGTTCAGAGTAGTGATGATAGAATTTGCATTTGCCAAAAGGTAAGAGCACATGCAAGGCAGTAAACATGGCACAGACAAGGGGCAGAAGGTTGAGATGCTATGGATAATATCCTTCCCTTTGCACCTTCTCCATAAGTAAACCAAAGACTGTTTGGATTTTAAATTGTAGCATGGTGAAAAAAAAAATCTATCCTGCATTGAGACAAATAGAAATGTTTTATTGTATTTCCTGTGCAGGCAGAATCTCTGTTCTTGTCAAAAACTGGTAAGTTTTTGCATTGTCCAAGAAGATTTCTCCTGGTGCATAGCAAACTGTCATACTCTGTGATTTCATCCCTCTTAAATCATAAGGCATCAGAGAAACAAATTTAGTTTTTGCTCTGAAAAAAGGCATCAGAGCAAAATACATAATGCATTTTGTGTGGTGTGATCATTCAGCTCTATGAGCTGTATAATTGTCCTTCAGATTTAAGACTTCTCCCTTCAAAAACAAAGCAACCATTAATTTCTTTCCTTATTATTTTTATGAGCCTTCTTTCTCACTATGAAATGTAGGTAAATAGAGTTCAGATATTTGAGTCCTTATCTTCAACTAGAAATAAAACCTGCAAGAATACCTTGCCAATACCAACCAGTTAATTTGATATTAGATCTGTTGATCTGAACGTGGTTGACTATTTCTCTATTGATCAATTCAGGAAAAAAATCAATAATTATCACTGATATTGCTAAAAGTGCTTCAGGGTTCTTATGGTTAAAGACTTAAAACAAACTTTGCTCCAGCCTATGATTTAAGAGAGCAAAACTCAACAGCCAAAGAATTTTGAATTTGAGGGGGAATAAAAAGTGAGTATTACTGACCAGTGTTCCTCTGACACTCAAAAGTGACGTATTTTAAATGTGTGTGAGTACATGACAAGAAATAAATATATTTTTACCTTCCCTTTTGCATCCTTCACTCTCTCCCCCTCAGAAAGGTCTCTGTTTCCCCTGGGGAAGAAAAGAGATTATCAAAAGCAGGCAGTGTTGGGTTGGGTTGATCTGGCTGAATGCCCTGGTGCCCACCAAAGCTGCTCTGTCACTGCTCTCCTCAGCTGCACCAGGGAGAGAAAATGCAAGAAAAGACTTGTGAGTGAGTCAGGGTAAGGGCAGGGAGAGATCACTCAGCAATTATTGCCACCAACGAAACAGACTCAGCTCTGGGACAAGAGTTTAATTACCAACCAAATCAGAGTGGAGTAATTAGACATAAAACCAAATCGTAAAAATCCTTCCCCCCACCCTTCCCTTCTTTACAGGCTCTGCTTCACTCCCCTCCTCTCGCTCCTCCTTCCTCAGAGATGCAGGACATCTCTTTAAGATCTATATCCTTCCCCAAAGTCTGCCTAAAAATTCAAAGACTAATTTTTTTCTCACATGAAATCAAGATAACTGCCATTCCAGACTGTAATGATACTGCTAGTGCATATTTTGGAAAAAAAAAAATGCCTTTGCTTTCCATGCAAAGCTGAAATCTCTGGTTGGCCTTGTCATGCACTCTGTGAGGAGCTGCAGCACAGACTCCTGTCCTTAGCATATAGTCATGCATCTTGTTGAGCTGAAGGGATGTTATGAGCTATGAAAAGGAACAGCAAAAGCAAGTGATGGTGTTTGTGCACCTTTCTTGAGTTTTATGATACATATTTTCTATGACTGATGTTTCACTGATAGATTTCTGATAATGGTTTTCTAACTTGTAAAGAAGAGTTTTGGATTTTCAGTAGACAATAACTTCAGTAGACAGTAACTTTACTTTCTTATGTAAGTTTTCAAAGTGATGTAACGTGGGCATAGAATTTTACAAAACAAAAAATCTTTGGAAGTAATTTTTTTTTTTAGTTTTGTACTGATAAAAGTGGAAAGGCAGCTGGAATAGCAATGGTTTTGTTTCAGAGAGCAAACCCCTAAGAAACATTTGTTAAAGTGAGGATTAGGCTGTGAAGGGTTTCAGCCTCCAAACTAGTTGCCAAGGTTGTTATTTTCATGCTCTTGCAAGTCAGATGTGATGTTGTTTTGGGGATAGGATTTTACAAAGGGAAAACTGCATCAGCCAGAGGCAATACAAAAACGAGATGTTTTAGAAACTAAACTTTGAAGAATTAAGAATTGCTTTATATATATTCAACTTACCTGAAAAATATGTTTTCTGTAACATGCGAGCTTGCTCATGACAGTTTCATAACCCATCTTCAGGTCCTTTTTTTGAGTTCCCTTGGTAGAAATTTGCTAGGTGTGTCAGCAATTGCATCCAGTTTTTGTGAAGCTGGATACACAAAAGTCATGGTAGATGCCTAACTCACCCTGGGTTAAGTAAATTAATTTTAATTTTAAAGTAATCACTTTTCCATTGTTTATTTATCAAAACCATTGTTTGGTGGTTGTAATTGCTGACAGAGCAGTGAAGCTTTCCTTTGAAACTACAAAGATGTTTCCTTGACAGTTTTTCCTGTCTTGCAAAAGAATGAGTTTCAGTAGTTTTTTCTTACTAGAACTGGAAAGAAATATTTGGAAAGTATGGGAGGTATCTTTCAGATTGAGTGGGTTTGCTTGTTTGTGGGTTGTTTTTGTTGTTTTTGTTTTTTTTTTTTAATTGAATAACTGACCAGATTTTAATCACTGTATAAATACATTAGGAAAACTATTCTTAAAAAGAATACTGGCAATTAAATTAGACTAACACAATGCACATGAGACCCAGGATGATGAACTAGGCAACTGTAGCTCTGGGAGAGCTATCTTATAGCTTGACACAGGTAGAGGTAACATCAAACTTAGTCAGGGGCACAGCAGGAGGAAAGACAAATGCCTATAATGCCATCGTCAAGAAAGGATTGCACAACTTCTTTGAAGTTGCTAAGATACATTTAGAAAGATGCCAGTTTTATTAAAGGCTTCCAGGCTGTAATGGAGCAGGACAGCTGGCAGTGAGGTACAAGTTGACTGGATGTACAAGTTGACTTGAGGTACAAGTCCCAGCCCCTCATGGTGTTTGTGTCACTCTCACTTAGTACCTGCAGAGCTTTTAGTTCTTGTTCCTCCTGAGAATCAGAGGAACCAACACCTCCTTTGCAGTGCAAGGCACTTCATACAAAAACTGGTGTCACAATTTCCGTGGTAATTTCTTTGCTCTTTATTTACCACTGGCAAGCTAAACAATGACTAAGAAATAATTTAAAATCAATTTAGGTAGGAATAATATAGTCTCCAGACACACAGAGAGACTGAATATGGTATGTGGTTATTGAACTGCTATGAAAATAAATCCTAGAAAAGAGCATTATGTCTGTTTGAACCAAAATCTTGTTTCAAGTAAAAGATTGTGTCCTGAGTTGGGGGAAACAAACACCACGGTCTTTGGCAAGCTCCAGAATGCAAAGAGGTGCTTTTAAAAATGTACTTGAAGAATAGTGGGCATTATTACAAATGTCAGCAGCAGAGCAAACATTATGTGAATACATCTATATGTTCATTAGGAAGAACACATGAAAACCAGGAACTGAGCCTCCATTACAAGTTGTTTGAAGAAATACTATCATTTTAAGTGATACATTGAGTACTTGCACCTTTCTGATACCCAGATTTCCATTAATTGCACTGTACTGGTCTGAAAGCATCATAATTTGTCAAAACACTGCATGATAGAAAAACAATTGAAGCATCACATAGATCGTTTATCAGCTTAGAAATTGTCTGTGCTTCATCTTTTTATTTTTAACCTGAGAATTCTGTATGTATTGCAATAAGAATAGAAACTACTTTCTGAATGCTCTGACAATCAATTATTTCTCCTTCCTGCTTTTCTAGTAATAAGAAGTCAAAACATATCTAACCATAAATTGCTCCAGAATACAGCATATAAAACATTTTGACAAAGCAAGCTGCAGAAAAGAGATATATATTCTAATAAACAGCTTAGGTGATTTTCAGGATCCAAATGTCTGAGTCTTTTCCAAAATAATGAGGTTTGGATCCTATCACTTTGTTTTCACAGTTTTAGTGTAAAAAAGTTTTACTTTGTTTTTTCATCTATATTCAGGTGTATTTCCTTTTCTATTTTGCAATTTGTTATCTACTTCCTATATTCTTTCCTCCTTCCTCATCTTTAAAGAAAAAAGTACACATACAGGATAAAACATATGATCTGTAACATGGAAGCCAAATAGGATTATCCTTTCTTTTCTTATTCTTTTAGTGCTTTTCTCCCATTCTAATCAATATTAACCTTAGTTCACCTTTACATTCAAATGGATTTTAATGTGGCCAAGCTCACAGACTGGGTTTGATGGCTTCATTTGTGTTTACCTGCCAGTTCCAGACAGACAGAACTCAGTGTCTCATGAAGCAGTAGAGAAAATTAGGTGTTTGAGCATCTTCATTGTAGGAGGTGCTCATCAGTTTCCCAAAGTATCAGAAATGGTGCATATCCAACAGGAAGAAAAGAACCAATTTACCAAAATCTTGAGATCTCCTTTCTTAATTATCTTTTTTAGCCTGGGTTTCAGCCATCTGTTGCATAGAATATACATGAAATTCTAACTTTCATTTTTAGGACCAGCCTTTTTGCCTGGTAGTTTTCCTAACACAATAATTATTCTGCCGCTTTAGGACAGTGCCTTCTTTCATTAAACAATTTAACTTTCATATCTATTCAGCATTCCGATGTCCAAACTGGAAATGTTCCTTCTTTAACTGCACATGCTTTGGAAAAAAAAAATTTGTATACTTATAAATTAGTTTTATTGTAATGGAGCATAAATACTTATTTAAGAACATCTAGCTAATTAGAAAAGCATTTATTGCTCAAAGTTTGGACTCAGTGGTCTTGGAAGTTTTTCCCAACTGAAATGATCCTGCCAGAGCCTGAAAATGAAAAATTGAAAAGGCTGAGTACACTGCATGCAATATTTGTATTAAGTCAAATAGGCATACTCATGTGCACAGTTTATCAATATTTGTGCCCACAGGAGAAGAGAGTTACTCAGCTGGGAATGACTTCTGCATCATGTGTGGTGTGACTTGGAGAGCTTTTCTCTTTTGGCTGTACCCACAGCAAAATCTCCCTTTGAGAATGCACAGGAAAAGATGCTCATGACCTAAGGACTGTAAATCACAAGTGCCAGTGGAAGCTTGCTGTATTCATTAAAATACCAATCACAACATTTGCTCTCTGTCTTTTCCTTCCCCCTGAAATCCAAGTTCTTCTCCAATGGCCTGGTGAGATGAATGCCTGTAAAATACAGTCATTGGTTTAACATCACATGCCATTAAGACTAAGTAAATTTCTTACTAGAGGATACTCCCCCAAAACCCCAAAAAACCAAAAAAACAACCAACCAAAAAAAAAAAAAATCCAAAAACCCCCAAAAAACACAACAAAACAACAACACCAAAAAACCACCAAAAAACCATAAAAAAGCCAACCAACCAAGCCAAACCAAACCAAACCAAACCAAAAACAAAACAAAAACAAAAACAAAAACAAAAACAAAACAAAAACAACCAAATAACAAGAAAAAAAACCAAACCAAACCAAATAAAAAATCACCACAATTGGTATAACTAAGTCATGACTCTGTTTGTATAATTAAAGTTAATTTGACAATATTCTCCCAAATCTCATCCTTGGTCTCTGTCAGTAATATATTTGCTGTTTTGAATAGTGGCTCTGTAGGTTTGGTTGCCTTCTTCTTCATCCTTCTTGCAAATGAACACTGCTTTATTTTAGCAACAGAGTCCAGATTTTAGGATCTCCTGGATTACTCTGATGTGTCTTTTCCAAACTTTCATGTCCTTTGTTCTAGGGCTGATACCACTTCAGTCCTTTCCCTGTGCCTCTTTCTCCTCTGCCTTCCCACATTTCACTTTCTAACTACAAACAGGGATGTTTCTGGATGGAAAATCTGTGTGAGAAGATACTTCTGTTATTTTTTTCCCTAATATCTGTAATGGCCTTTGTTCTGCAAACCTCTTGAAAAAAAAAAAAAAAACCCAACAAAACAGCCAATCACTCAGCAATTAGGTGAAAAGTAAGAAAACACCATTGTAACTTTTTTAAAAGTTCAAATTTTGACTAGTCCAAACTTTATTATGGCAAAATAATAAAGTTTGTCTTCCTTTGTCTGCAGAAGGTGTTGTGTATTTTTGTTTTTTATTAATTTATTATTTACTTCAGCAATTGATTTTGTGTAACTGCTGGGACCTGATTCTCCTCTCTCTATTGAAAGACAGGAATTTTGTGAGGGTTGCTTTTGACTTATGGTGGGGCAACTAAGAAGACAATCAAAATGAAATAGTTCAGCAAAATTTATTATTTGTGGCAAATCAGTCTTTTTTTTTAGTAAGACATCTTCTTCTGGAGTGTCTTTTACATTTGTGTCTTCAGCAGAAAGCTCAAGCTAAAAATTGTCAAATTGCCTAAGTTGCACAGTTTCTAAAGTGCCAAACTCAACAATATCTTACACATTTTTAAAACTTTCAGGAGAAGTTTTGACAAGTGATTAAACTGATGCAGACTTCAGAACACTCAAAACCTGAGACATAAAATAACTAAACCTGAAGGCTTGAAAAGAGTGATAAATTTCAAGGTTTTTTCACTTTCTAGTTTAAAGTAGACGTATCATAAAATACTTAAATCCTAGCAGTTTTTCTCAGTGATGTTTGGAGTGGTATGAATAAAAGTGTACCATTTAAAACTCTTTATCCAGAACATCAAAACAACCCCCAAAGTTTTTCCTTCTGAGGGTGTGCTGCTTAATGTTAACTTCTTTCATGGGAAGTGTATTTCACTCAGTAGGAGGGAGATATGGATAATAAAAAAAAAAAAAGAAAAGCCACATGTCTATGTTTTGGGATTCTTTATCTGCACAAATGTGAAGGAACAGCTTTTTGAGAGCAAAAAGTAAAATCATTAATATTGTACAGGAGAATAAACAAGGGCTGTGGTTGATGGTCACTCAGGATGATGAGAAAACAAGCAGCTAAGTGCTTTAATTTGTTTTGTAAAATATGAACATTTTTATAGCTACAGTAAGTGATAAATAGAAAGAAGAAAAAGTCTTAACTAGCTCAAAGCTTTAAAAATATAAAAGAAAAAATAATTGTAATTATTTGTGTTTTCCTGATTTTCATGTGAAAGATTTAATAGCAGTGCATTTCACAGCAGGATAGCTGGAAGTGGCCTCACTACCCAGAGAACCCTTGTGAGCAGTGAAACCAAAAGATTTCACCACTAGCAGTTTATTAGGATTAAATGTTCAGTCACTTGCTTGCAGGTGATTGTCAGATGAACTGGGGTAGGCTATGACACATGCAGGAAATTTTCATTCACCTAATGACAGCAGCAGTTGTGGCAAACCTTAAAAACATTCATTTAAAAAAAGTATATTTAGGTTTGTACTCATTAAGTTATACTAGAATTTAATTTTCTATAAGAAATGAAATCTTAAGGAAGAGGAGGAATTTTAGCTAGAGGGTTTGTTTAGCTGAGCTCTGAAAAATGAAAGAAAAGCTAATTTCTTCTAAAAGAAACCATCTTAGGTATACCACAAGGAGTACAATTACTTTTATATTCCTTCTGAAAGGAAGGTGATTTTTCAGTTCATACCAGGAGTGAGATATTTTTAAATCACCACTGTTAGCTAAAAGCATTTGACAAGGAAACACAGAGTCTGCTGTGCTACCTCTGAGACAGAGACTCCTCTGAAGTTCAGTTTGAGGCTTGTATAAATTAGTGCAATAGCAAGTATCACACTCTTTAAATCTCAGTGGGTATGGCCTTGGATGTTTCACAATATTTGAGCACGGCTGTGTGCTTCAAAAAAGACAAATTTTGTTTGTCATGCAGTACAGTGTGTGCTTCCCACTTGCATCATCATTCCAGCTGAAGAGTGTCAAAGCAAATTTCTCCAAACTGATTTGTAACCACAGCTTTCATGCTGGGTTTACAAAATTTGATCTGTAAATAAGGTCAGGTGTCTGAACTTGATATCTGGCATGTTTTATATTCTTTCTGCTTCAAAATTCACATACAGACATTCTGATCATTGCATTTCTCTCTTTTTTTTTTTTTCTCTAAGCCCATTCAGTAAATTGTAGAAATATCCTGACAGCTTTTTTATTCCTCTGAAGTCTTCATATTACCAGATAAACTTTTTTTATCTTGTGCTAGCTTAAGTTATCACTAGTTATTGCTTAGTTTCCCATCACTGCAGAAAAAGAAATTCTTTATATTAAATTCATGCCAGAAGAGTAATAGGTGAAAATTCCACACAATTACTTTTAAAAAGTTTTTTTTTTCCACACAATTACTTTAAGAAAGTTTTGAAGTTGATTTAAACTTTCTGGAACCAACAAACTAGATGAAATACTACAGCTCCACATCCATTTTATTATCTTGTAGAAGGAGAATTGAAGTTTGTCATAATATGTGAAGCAGCCAGAAACTGAGAAGATTCAAGAAAGAGGATTCAAGACTTATCAAGATGAGGCATTCTGCTACACAAATAAAGTTTAGCATAATAAAACATGGGTCTGGTTGTACCAAACATCATTCAGATTAAATCAGCTTCTTGAAAAGTGCTCCGTGCCTTTTTGTCAGTGGGTTGGTCTCACCTGCTCAACACTTGCAAATCTAAATCTGCAATTCCAGAAACTTTCAGCCATGATCTAGCAAGATCCAACATTTCCACAGGACCTTACCTTTTAGAGATGTTTGCTGTTTTAAATTCAAAAACTATCATTTCATTTTGATGATGCTGAAGGATTGTAATTATGCATATTTGGAACTTCCACAGAGGGGCTGTACCTGGCTGGATAAATCATTCATACATGCTATTCAATGTTGATTGACTAAACATCCACAAAGTTCCAGTGTCCATGTCCTAAAAATCTTTGGCACTAAAAATGATTCTTGAAATATCATTCTTGAAATAAAATTTAGAATGAATTGAAGGATGCAATGGATTTTTTGCTGATCAGAATTACACTTTGTTCTGTTTTATTTTGCTTTTTTTTACATGAGAATAGCAAGACATACAAAATGACTTTTGATCTCTTAAGGGAGATTTATTAACATGTAGATGATCAGAAGTTGCTGGGCATGGAAGGTTGAAATGAAAAGTTTAAAATATTGTTTCTTTCTTATCTATTGCTCCATTGCTTCTTTGTAATTTTTTTTTTTTTTTTTTTTTTTTGTCAGAACTTCTGTTTGTGTTGTGGGATTTTTTCCCAGGTGAGATTTCACAGCTGAGATGAGCTGATCCAACAGGAATGTGTTACCTTCTGGTCTCACCCTCAGACTGATTCTGGTTATTACCTAATCCCTATGAAAGCTGGTACAGCAGAAAATCCACTTTTTCTTTTTTCTTGTTTTTATTTTTTTTTCCTTTGGCTGGTTTAATTTTTCATCATTTTAATGAGCTAGGGGACAAGAATGCAATCCCGGCTTGCAAAAGAAAAGTGCATAATGGTTCTCTGTTTGTAATGATCCAAAATTGACTGACTTCCTTGCTCATTGAAGATCCAACAGGTTGAAATTCTCTTATGTTGTCCCCTGCCCCCTCAAAACACCTACAAAAAAAACCCCCTTCCCCTAAGCCTCCCAGAACTCTAAAATACTCAATTTCTATTCAGAAGAAACATGGTATCTTGATTTTTGTGTTCTGAAAGAAATGATAAACTGTGTGCTGTGTCCTTCAACTGTAGGACTCCTAATGAGATTTCTAGTTCTGGTCATTCACACACCTCTTTTTCTGTCATCACAGCTTGAGTCATGTATTTAACCATGTATTGGGCAGTGAGAGAAGTGTGAGAGCATTTAGGAGAGTGTAGTTACAGATTTTATGATGCAGTAATAAAGGAGTCAATAATTTGCCCAAACCACCAAGCCCCACATCCAATAACTGCAGCTCTCAAGAACAACAACAGTGCAAAGGAATATATTTCAAAATATATTTTGAAAGAACAATGGTTCAGTCCATGTGTCCAATAATGGTTAAGCAGGGTTCTGAATAGGAAATGTGAACTGCATATATAGCCATGGAAGATGTATTTAAGATAAGGATCATTTTGTGAAAAAGGGTGGAAAAACAATGCAGAGAAAAGTGGACAGAGATTTATTAACAGAAAAAAAAGTCTTACATTTCTGATAGAACATGGAATATGGACTAGAGTACTGGATAGGGCATATATATATATATATATATGTCCTATATATATATATGAGAAAGGAAACAGTACACCAGTGAAGGAGTCATCAATGTGTCCTGCAGGTTTATTTGGTCACACTGTTCATAAATTCACAGAACAGGACACAGAATGCTCCTACCCAGTTTACAGAGGAAGTTCATTGTATTGAACTAGGTTTCCCTGAGCCTTTCTTTTAGATGTGATAATGGACCTTACCCTTCTTATTGACCTGGCAGTAAAAAATGAAATGGTCACTCTCATGCTGTGAGTAAGAACCAGCTTTTCTTAGAAAATAGATCACAGAGGCCTTTTCAAAATGGCACCAGGGAAGCTGCCAGTGAGAACTCCCCCAACACTCCTCCATCATTAAGATGCTTTAAGCTTCTGGAGCAGCAAATATCACACCTGAGAAAACATTTTCAGCCAGCCCAACAAGTGTTACAGCCATTTTCAAATGGCTGCCTGTTCTGATGCTGGCAGGAAATCAGATTGAAGCCTCAGGAATGGCAAATCCTGAAGTAAGCAGCAATTTTGGGGTGATTTAAGACCTCACAAAAATGGTGAACACTAAGAAAAGTAGGCAGCTGTGCTCCAGACTAGAATACATAAAACTTTGTGGCTCTTGGTGTGAATACCTAAGCAGCTTTGGCTATTATGCAGGGGGATCTCAGTGGTAATTTTCTGAGGCACCAAAGGTAATACCAATGTGTTGCACAAAAACAACACCTCCTGTCTCTTGAGGATCCATACCAGGGGCATCTGCTTGGCCATTTGTTAAATGTGCCACAGTGCCTGTGCCTCCAGGCAGTAGATTCACAGCTGCTTTGTTATATTAGGAAATTTAAATTAGTTTGGTTAAGACAGGAGGATGGGTTTGTTTAGTTTGTCCTTTATGTCATGGATTTTGAATTCGAGATCCTCGCCTCTTTGTATGGAGACACAAATTACAGGTGTTTGCACTCTGCAGAAAAAATGGGGATTCTGAGGTAAGGTGGTTAAAGTTAGAAGCTTTGTCTATTCAAGACAAGCTCTGTCTATTCATGTCATTTCAAGACATCAAAGTCTATTGCTTTTTAACCATAAATATATTAAAATATAAATGGAATGAAGTATGAAGGATGACAAGAACACTGAATTTAGTTGAGAAGAAGGGCTCTTGTGCAAACATATCTCAGGATAAATATGAACTCGAAAAAGACTTTAAGTGCTATTTTCAAAAGAAATGTATAAAAAATGTTCAGAATTTTAAAAAGTCTATTTCTGGATTTGTTATTCCTTTCATTTACCTCTAGTTATGCAAAAGGTCCAGTTTGTTCTTCTTTGAGACAAATAAAAAATAATTGTCACAAAAAGAGTTGCACATATTCATGACTCAAGAAGTTACTCCTTTTTAATTTTTTTGCCTGTAGACTGTGAATATATTCTGAAAGCCAGAACCCTCAGTGCCTCTGACATGCTGTTCCTGGTCAATGGTCCTTATTTCTAGTTAAACAAAGCATGGAAGAACTCCACCCAGTAAAAAGTAACACAATCTCTCATTTCAATAATACAGTTTTGCATTTCTTAGGGGGGCAATCTCCTCTGTTAATCTCTTCCATTTTTCAAAAATCTCAATTTAATATGCAACTGGGCTAAAACTTAAATCTGCACTCCTGGACTCAGATCATCCTGTTGATTCTCACTCTTCTGCATAATTCTCTTCAAGGGTGGAATTAGCTGTGCTTTCAGGTCTTTAAGAAACTCAGTGCCACAGACAAGCACTGATGTGCTGCTGTGCACATCACCAGGTGACCATGGTGCTCTCATAACAGCAGCAAAACCTTTGTGCCTATTTCTTAAGTCTTCATAACTTGCTGTTAATGGGGCCTGAATATATATTCCTTGACACATCCATCATCATCATGTCTGAGCACCAGGTACAAATCAGCTTTGTGACCAGAGAAAAGCTGGTGCAGAGGTGGCAGCTGTGGCCTGTAGCCACCTCTGCATTTTGATGTGGATGTGGGAGTTCCCTTAAATTCCTTCTTAAGCTGAAGACTACTGGATAAAGCTCCCATTGCCATGCACACCTTTCCTCCCAAGGAGTTACCCAGCACTAGGGCTGCAGTGAGATTTGACAGCTTTTTGGTTTTGTTTTTTTTTACCCATAGATGTGCAAATATACAGGTGGCACACAGCCACCCTAGATTGCAGCACAGGACAGCAGTGGCTTTTGAGGCAGCTGCAAAGGATGCTAAGGTCATCGAAAATGCTTTCGCTGTCTTATTGGGAATGCAGACTGAGAAAGTTTTGAGCAGGATGCCAACTAATTTCTTAAGGCTACAGAGAAACCTCGGGATAAATTATCAAACTCTTTGTCTGGAACAATTTTTTTTTTTTTTTAATATAAAAGCAGCACTTACTGAAAGGGAAAAGAGAAATCCCCTTATTTTTTACATATGCACCATACCTTCCAAGCGTAATTGAGAAACACTAACAGCAGTTTGGAGACAAATTTGAGCGGGACTAGAAACAAAGTGAACCCGTGATAATCGGCAGAGTGACAGCAGAGGGCACCAGTGGCCTGCACTGGAGGAAAATGGCCTTTTCTTTCCCCTTGTAAATTGCCCAATAAATCCTTGTTTGCTCTTACCAGCGTAATGCAACAAAGCCAAAGCAATGTGTCAATTTTAACAGATTCTTAGGGCTGGTTCTTTGGGGTGTTCCAGATCTGTGCTTGTGACGGAAAGGCAGTTTCCACCATCTGATGCCAGACAGAAACAAGAAAAATGTCCAAGCTGTTGTTTATCAAAATCTATTGCTCACACATTTGCTGAAGGTAATCTATTCATAAAAACATGTTGCTTGGGAATTTTTAGCCTTTCACCTCCCAAGAAAAGTATTTATTCCTCATAGAAAATATTCGGTGCCCGATATATCAGTAATTTAAAAGTTTTAAAGACTCGGTAAATTATGATTTATGTGACAGTTATTTTCATCTAAACTAGTAGAAACAGAAAAGAAAATATTAGGCTGTGGAAATCTATGCATAAGTTCCTGAATTTATACTTTATAAGTTTATATCCATAAACTGAAGATGACATGTTTACAAACAGTAAAATCCACACAGATTATTAATTGCATTTATTTTGTATTAATATGCCTGTTTAAACAGACAGTACCTACCACAGGTATTTCAGCTTGCTGTGGAGACCTCGTGCCCCTGAGACTTTCAGCTTCTGTTGGGTACAAGGGGTGAGTGGGATGGGGGTGTGGAAGCCATGTAAGCACGTGAATATTTTGAATTTCACTATGTAAATATTGTATTGTATGCTTTCTTCATATCAGATGTTACTTTTAGGTGTATGCATATGTATTTTAAATACTTTAAAATTATTGTATTGTGTTTATCTGGATGATGGTGATCTGAATATCTCTAATGGGATGAGAGTAGGAGCAAATTCTTTGCAAATATCTGTGATGCAGGTTAGTATTTAGACATGCTCAGAGAATAATGAAATTGTCAGCTCCTGCCAGACCAGGGATTGAGAGAGGAATCAGTAAACCTTGAATGGCTATTCACTTGGCTTAATACTATGCTTATTATTACATTTTCATATTTGTTTATTGGAGATAGCCATGTGAAGATAATGACTTGATGACCAGTCTTCATTTCCTGGCACTCTCAAGCACCTAGTCTCCAAGGATTTTGAAGCTGGCGTGCTCTAAATTTGTAATAAAATACCCCTTTAATTGGTAAGCACAGAAAATATTACTTTTATAAATATTTGATGAATGGAGATGTTTTATCTATTCATTAGACTCCAGAGTAATATATGTTCATTAGCAGAAGATGAATAACAGCATTTAATATTCTTTGTTTACAACTGAAGGTCACATGGAAGAATATATTAATATATAAGTTGTGACCTTCACGTTTTGTCTGTTTTAACAAGAATGGGCTTGTTTGCCTTTATGGTCAGATCTGTGTTTGATTTTCAGCTTTAATTAGCACAATTAAATTCACTCTCTGTGACAGGCAAAATACACTATGATTGGCAAGACTGGTTTGGTGACTTACAGCTCTTGTTCAAAAAAGAGAAAAAAATGATAATTTTTAAGAAGACAAATATTTTTTCATGTGCCAGAGAATAAAATTATTGAATATTATTGTGTAAAAGAGTTACTATTATCAGAAGTAACCAGAAATATGTATCAGAAATAACATCAAAATTAGTTTTCTTTTCTAATATATACTTTAATAGGAATAAACAGTCATACAAAGATAAGGACACAGTTTAGGTCCATTGCTCTGTGTGTCTCAGGAGTCATGGACACACTCCAAGCTCACAAAGCTGTTAGATAGCACAACTCTCTTTAAAATTGTATGACTGGTAAGTGTATTACACTTACAGCTTTCAGGCATGATTTCACAGAACAGACAGCAGGGAGGAACAGAGAAAGACTAGGCTAAGAAAAAATGGTGCTTAGAGCTCCTCAAAAGCTGAGTTTGTCAGATTGGCTTTTGAAGGGAACTGTGATTTCCAGAAAATCATCATTTTCTTGAAAATAATTACTCTGCGGTTTATCTTGGGAACTGGAGTTCAGTCATAGCGCAGCCTAGAAAAGATCCAGGGAATTACTGGGTTCATTTAAAAAAAGAAAATCCTCTATTTTTCTTACTGATTTTAAAACTAAAAGAAAGTGACAATATGAGCGATTCCTCCAGGATGTACACTTAAATGTCTGATCAACAACAACTGGAGAAAAGTCTTTCCAACAAGATGTTTAACTTTGTGGAAGGTAAAGCTGTGGCCTACCTGCTGCATGTATTATTTTGGTAATAATATAAAGATCTCACCAATGTGATGTTCTGATTTTTTTGTTTTGCCTTTTTTTTTTTTCCTACTTAGGCTGTGTTGTTCATTTCCCTGTTTCCATAAACTATGGTCAAAAGAGAATTCCTGTGTCATAAACGGGTCAGACTACATAATGGATTTAAAGGAAGTCTCTCCCCTCCCAAAAAACCCAGAGTTACTTTAGCATGAGAGGACATGGCCTCAAGTTATACCACAGGGAGGTTTAGATTGGTTATTAGGAAAAAACTCTTCCCTGAAAGGGTGCCCAAGGAAGTGGTGGAGTGCCCATCCCTGGAGGCATTTGAAAGATGTGTGGATGTGCTGCTTAGGGACAGGGTTTAGTGGTGGGCTTGGCAGTGCTGGGTTTGCACTTGGACTCGATGACCCCAAAGGTCTTTTCCAACCTGAGTACCTGAATAATTCTGTGATTATCTGGTTGTCACATATCATTTCTAAGTATAAGCTTCTCCCTCCCCGCTCCCCAGCTCTGGTGTCATACTGTCACCCTTCTTGCTCAAAAGCAGAGCATGAAAAACACATCAAATCTTCATCCTGTTGATAAACTGCTTGATTTTCCCCCCTCATTTTAATGTCATACTCTAAATGCAAACACTGAATGTTGAATTCTTTGCACTACTGTAGCCCATCCTCATGTTACAACAATAAGGTGATGCCCCCAGAGAAAATAACAGCAGTAAAGCCTGGGATCATACTGCCATCAGCATTTCTGCAGTGAAACTTGAACTGTGCCTTACCTTTGTGGACTTGATTTGCATTTCATTAAGTCTACTTTCTTCTGTGAAAAAGCACTTTCTGCTTATTTGCATAAACATATACATTGCATAAATAGCATTGACTATGAAGGAGTCATCCTGATGGAGGCAAGCAAGAATTATGCATATTCAAAGCAAGAAATTAATAGATAAGGTGTAGTATATCTCTTGAAGGGGAAGTTTGCCAAAATATTTGCTGAAAACCTTGAGTTTGTAGATTTGTGCTGCTTAGGAAGATCACTGAAAAATGGCACCCAAGATGCTGAGGGAGAACTGTCATTACATGAGGAAAAATATCCCTTTTTTGGGAATAGTGCAGATCCACTAATTAATCTCTTCTTCCCTATTCTGAAGTATTTCCTCACCTGTGGAGAGGAAGCAATGCTTTGTTCCAGGGCTGTGCTCTGCTCCCCTTGGATTTGATGCCTGTCCCAGAAGCACCAGGGCTTGTTGATGTCTCTGTCCCCACCTCCACAAGGAACAGCAAAAGCACTGAAAGCAAACCACCTCTCTCCTTCCCTTCCAGCATCATGGAGTTGTCTGGTGGGTGCTGTCCAAATATGTTTTCATTTTGATTAAGAAAAGTCATTCTACCAAACTACAAAGCCATAGAAACCTTGCCCTGTGGTGACACAGCCAATATGAGAAGCCTTTACTGGAGATGCTTCAGGGGAGCAGGGCTTGACTGAGGTGAGGATGGCAGATGATGGTGAATTTTCTCTTTCTTTTATAGGGCTCAGCTTTCTTTTTTATTCTCAGGACACGTGCCTTCATTAGCACATGTGTGAAAGCCTGTAATTTCTAGAGCGCTCACAACAAATTAGGGATTAAATTCTTTGCATAGGAAGATCCCCCTGCATTATTAGAAGGTGAGGATGGATTCTCCAGTGGGCAGATATTCAGAATATGTCCTGGAACAGCTGTGTCCTAGGAGCATGTCCACGTGTCCCAGGTGTGGGAAAGTTCAGTAGAGGGAACAAGACCACAGAATCCTGGAATGGTTTGACTTGGGAGGGACCATAAAGAGTATCTCCTTCCAACTTCTCCGCTCTTTTGAAATCTGCATTAAGGTCTATTCAAAATTAATTAATATTGCTTAAATTAGTTAATGGACTTCACTAAATTGCTTCGTGGGATATTTAAGAGAAACCTTAACTAATATAAATTAACAAAAATAAATTCTATTATAAACCAGAGGTCAACATTCATTGCCTTTTTTCATTCTTCTCACCATTCCTCTACTCAGAACTGATTTCTTTACCAAAAATAACACCAGATATGTACTTTTAGACTACAGACAGTAATATATGTTGTGATGATAGAGGAGAAGAGAATGGCTGTTGGATTGACTGATTTGTTAGATAGTAAGTGGATTTTCTAAAAAGGGAGAGGACTTTCCCAGTTGTCTTTGGGGAATGTTGGTAAGTCTAATGAGCAATACATAATAGCTTATTCTTGGACTTGGGAGAGTTTACAAGAAGAATGAAAACAAGTTTCTGGGAGAAATAGAAGAACTAAATCAGCAAAGTTGACAAATTGATACCATTTAGTTCACTTTTATTATCTTTAAAAATTATTCTTCAAGCACAAAGCCTTCTACAGATGCCTCTATTAATGAAAAAAAGTACTCTAGAATAATTATTTATTATTGGAAAAGAAATTTCTTTCATGATTTTGTTTTCAAGAAGGACTAAACATTTTTTTTGTGTGAGAATGTGCTAGTTTTTGCATTAGACACATTTGTCAGATTCAGCCAGACAAAGCCTATGAAAGAATTTAATAAAAAAATCCTTTACAGCAATCAAGACTTAAGAGTCATCCTTTAGAAGATACATACATACCTAGCCTTCAGAGGAAAATGATACCATCCTAAAATGGCTAAGAGTTTCAGCTTGTTATGGACAAAGGAGCCAGAAAATCATGGGTTTGCCCACGTAAAATTTTGTATTTTTGTCACTTTTTAAAACAGATATCTGAAATGCCAATCTTTTACCTTACTGACAGCAACCTTTTAACATTCAGTAAAGAGAGAAGATGTTAGACATTTCTTGAGGATCTCTAAGGAAGGAGGTACTATTACTACTGGCAGCAGTTTTAACTGTATAGTCAAAACACAAAAAGAATGAAAGCTTAAATAAATATCAAGTTGAAAAGTTAATTTTCAAAAAAACAACAAAACAGCAACAACAACAGGAAAAAGCCCTCTGGAGATTAGTTTGCATTTGGAGCAAAACAATTCTGTTGCATGAAGGCATTTAGTTCAAAACATTATTTGTTATTTTAAAAGACTTCTCTAAATGTCCTTCCCTTGTATTCATTTATATTCCCATTTAGATTTGTCTTGTGTTTAGACTCTCAATAGAATCCATTTATGCTCAGTGTATTTAAGACACAAAGTATAAAGTAATGATTAAAAAAAAACCAAACAAAACAATTCTTGACATCCTTAGGCCACAAAAAAAAAATATCAGCTGAGACAGAAAACAAAGGAGGATTAAGAAAGAATAAATAAAAGGAAGATATTTACAGTGGTATACAACAGGAACTTCATCTTACAGACTTTTCATCAGAAGCAGTGCCAGTGTGTGCAAAACCTCCATCACCACTCCAGAGCATTTAGAGGATATTATTATTATTATTTTTTTTTTTTTTTTTTTTTTTTTATTATTTTATCTTCCTCATTTCTAATACATACGACAGTCAAGTCTCCCTAACTATGACACTGACCAGACTTAAATTGCTCACTGAATAAATACTTCATTTTTCACAGTGGTGATTAATACCAGATTTGGGATATTGGCTCAGTCTTGAGACACTGTCACTCCATTGGAAAGAAGATAAAAAGGGACAAGTCCTGTTTACAACTATTGCCAAGTTTTCCCAGCGTTGTGCATTTCCATCATGTAGAGAGGGTACATGAAAGAGCAAATGGTTTCTGCTGAGGAAATTTTGGCTGAGCTTCATGGAGGCACAGGAAAGTGTGTCTTGTTTGGCCCCAGTTTTTCAAAAGTTGATCCTTATACAAAGAAACTGTGCATTTTAGTATAAATTTCTGCCCAGAAAGGCAAGTGATTATTCAGCAATACCAGCAGAGCATCTAGTTTTTGTGCCTAGACCTGGCTGTGTATCTGTTCTGCTGTGGCCACTGTCTGAATGGGGCTGGGACAAGGAAAGGTGATGATGGAGGAGCTGTGTAGTGGCTTTAGTAACACTCAGGTACACCAAGGGATAAATGTGCACCATCACCAAGGGCCAAGAAAGCACAATAAATGACGATTTTTTAGGATGTAAAGGAATAAGTAATGAATTAGGACACAGTACGCTATATCAATCAATGCTGTTCTGCATTTTCACCTTGCTGCGTAGCTCAGATTTCCTCCTTCAGAGCTGCTAAAACAGAAAGGGCAAAAGGGAATGTCAAAGACAGGGAGCAGCAGCTTCAGGAGGGCTGACTACTTTGACTAGGATGGTGTTGTCTGGAAAAAAGAAAATTACATAAAATGTGATTAAAAAGTCCATATAAATCCCACGAAGGCAGATATTTGACATCTTGGTTTATAAAAACATGAGAGGGATGGTGAAGGTGTCTTTTTTTTCTTGCCTAGCATGAGGACAGAGAGTGCTTTTTGTTCATATTCTTAGAAATAACAAATAATATGGAAGAAATTTTCTGTGATAATACCAGAATTACTCCCATGACATAGCTCTGTATATGGCTAGTCAGGAAAATAATATAGAACATAAGCTTCCAGTGTGCAAGGAAAGAAAAAGTAGCCCAAACCTAAGATTGTAAAATACTGCTATTTTAGAACATTTCAGGAGTCACCATTCTTGAAAATGTATAAAATTAAACAAGTTTTGAAGGCTTATCAGTCAATAATGAAAACGAACAACAGACTGAAAAAAAAACTAAACAAAATTTTCATTTCATAAACTTTTTAATTTAAAAGTATATGACAAGATTCATTAACAAATCTCTCTGAGAAAAGAGAAATGCTTAAAACAACTAAAGGGTATAAAATTATCCTTGTGTGAAATTTCAGATTAATTTTAAAAGTGTCTGAGGTCTTCTAAGATGCATAAGAATATTCAATAATTATGAGTAAGGCAATTTATCAAAGTCATTTGCTTTGCTGGAATGCAGGTTTTAATATGCAAATGTGAAGTAAAATCACTACTACAGCTGCATATAAATACTATAGCTTGCTTCCCTCAAGTTAATTTCTATGTTGCCAATGGAGAAATAAGGGTGCTTTTTATTTAATACAGCTCATTTCATTATGGATATTATTCAGCTATACATTCTGAAATGACAGTTTGATTTGGTTACACTTGAATATTTTAAAACTGTTTTGAGCTATAAAGCTCTAGTAGGCACCAGAACAATGTTTTAGCTTGGTGTTAATATTCAATGTTATACTCACAAATTGAATTAGCTGAGGAGCTGCTACTCCTGTAGTGAAAACTCTTGGTATGAAATGTACAGCTCAGTGCAGATTTTATGGTCTCAAACAGAAGTGCTGTGGCTTTGTTTAGCAATTCTTCTGTTTACAATATGTTCTTTAAGATGGCATGTCAAAGGCATTTCTGATGGAGCAGCTTTAGTAGAAGAAACTGCTGTATCTCTTTTGAAAGTATGAAAACCATTAGTATTGGAGAAAATGCACTAAGAGAGCCTGAAATTCAGTGTTGAAATGGAACTTCTCACTTCTGAGGAAACGTTCAGTTTGGATCAGATGAACTTAGATTCAGTCTTCAAAATAGTGAATAATAATTCAAAAAAGCTGCTGATGAATGACTGTTGTATAACACAAATAGGGGCTGAGATTTTATTAATTCTAGAGAGCAGCCTGTTTCTGCTGAAATTCCCCTGCAAGGTTAATTCAGTGTAGCCTGTGCTTCCAGAAACCCTTCACAGTGATGCTGTGCTTGCAGTAACAGGAGTGTGCTGGTTTTAATATTTACAGGAAAGTGAAAAAAAAAAATGAAACAAAATAAAACAAAACAAAACAAAACAACAAACACTGGTACAATTATTCAATGAGGAAAAAACTCCACAAGAACTATGTCAGGCATGTTTATTAAGTGAAAGGCAGAAAATGATAAAATTGGGTTTGTTATTTATTTTTTTAATTTGTTTTTCATGGGGTTTTAGGAGAAAAACAGAGGAAGACAAGAGAAAGGTATTTTGGATAGTAAGTCTATATTTGCTTGGAGACAAGTTGTTAAAATGATATAATAAATCCATTTCCTAGTCACTACTTAAGTAGTTTAGAAATCAAATTTTAAGGGAAGAGCAGTGATAGCTCTGTTTTGAGGCTCTTAATGCATTTCTCACAGCAAATGAGGATGTGAGAGGGGACAGAGTGTGACCCACTTCTGAAGCAAGGTTTTAGGTGAAGGTGTCCCGGTGAATCTGGAGCTCCTAAGAACTGCCCCCTTTCTCCATTATTCCTTTCAGCAGTTTTCTGAGGTTTCCAGGCACTCCTAAAAGACTCAAATCCTTCTTAAGGACTTTGCAGAACTAATCCTCACAATCCCCTGTCAGCCTTAGCAATATTCCTTTTTCACCTTTGCAGGTTCTAGACCCTCCCAGAGTCCCTATGTATGGGAGCCTTAATTCAGAGCATCAGTGTTCTGCTAAATGTATCATCAAATTCTCTTCATTCTCTTTCCATGAGCAGCCAATCCCTGTCCTCTGTGCTTTCTGCAGGGATGGCAATGGAAAGCACCTTTTTCTGCCTTTCTCCTCCAAAAGAGTTCCACAAAGACTATAAAACCAAGTCATTCAAGGTAAGAGGTTTTGTGGGGGCTGATTTTGAGCTGTGAACCCACGGCTTCTGAGTTTTCACTCAGCACCCTCAATCTCAGTCGCTCACAGCTCATTAATTCCTCATTTCTGAGGAAGAAGAGGAGCACAGGGTGTGCACAGGGGACTCTGGTTTCAAACCATTGTCTCTTTCTGGTCCTCTGTGGCCAGACCAGGGCATAAATTTGCTCCTCAAATCCATCTGTTCTCATCCATGGTTATCTCCAAGAAGATAAGCAGTTGTACTACATTTAGGGACAGAAAGATGATGAAGATGATCTTTGAGGACCCGATGATTTTTGAGCAGTCCTGAGAATCCAGAGGGGTCCCACCTGAGTGGAAGCTGGTTAAAGTCATCCCAAAGAAAGAGGACCCCAGAAACTATAGGCCTGTCAGTCTCACTTAAGCTTATCTCCCTAAATCAAGATTTAATCATTTAACAGAACAATAAGAAGAAATAAAATCCTCCTAGCAAGTAATAATAACAAAGAAGCTGTAAAGGATACAGGATAACTTTCAGGAAACTTTAGCTAGCACTAATCGTTACTGCAAAGAGCAATTCTAAATTTTTATTTATTTCTATTTATTTATTTCTGGGCTACTTTTAGCTTGCATGCACCAAGACACTTCTGCTGACACAATAAGGGGGGGATAAAAATGTCATGAGAGAAAATAGCAGCAACTAAAAAGTGTCAGGAAGTGTTTTTCTTGGGTTTCAGTCCTCTTGTGTCACATAAAGGAAATTAGCCTTAATAGACCGCTGCTAGTCAGAAAAAATATCTCTCAGAACTGTGTGCTTTATATAAATTCTGTGCTTCATATAAATTATATAAATATCTCTCAGAACTGTGTACTTTGTATATAAATGATCTGGTTTCCCCCGTGACTGTTCTAATATTTAATTTTAGGCAAATGTTTTTAAAACATTTCTATTTCACTAAACTGATGTAAGTACTGAATCAATTACAGAGTTGCTGACCTCTTCATGTCTTATTTTAGGTATCCTTTATATTAAAAGTTTTTAATCTGTAAACTAGTTTATATAGTTATAAATGCTTCCTATTAATTTTCTTTCCCTTGTTTGTGGAATAGGAAGAATGTATAATTTGTGGAGAACTTAGGCAATTTCAAGACCTCAACATTTCCACAGATATTTATTGATTGAAGACTCTTACTAAGCACTTGTTGAGATAATTGCTTATAAAAACACAATGCCATCATGTGCAGTTCAGTGTCAGTGATGCCTCAGTTCCTTTTGCTTGTTTATTTGGATTTGGATTTTTTGTTTTTGTTTTTTTTCTGTGGGAATTCCTGTCTAAGTTGTAGAAGCTGAAGATATAACCAGATTAACATCTACATAACCTCTACAGTTTTCTGTTATGTATCCATACAAATTAGCAAACAGAACTTAATCCTCCAGTTGTGATGGGAATTAGTGAACAGAGTTATTTCTCTCCATGGTAAATAAATCTCTACTGATAAGTGAGATCTAAAGATGATTAAATGGAGGTGTG
Source organism: Agelaius tricolor (assembly GCF_023055355.1). NCBI lineage: Eukaryota > Metazoa > Chordata > Aves > Passeriformes > Icteridae > Agelaius > Agelaius tricolor. The sequence continues at coordinate 41,283,147 of NW_027269269.1, read as the reverse complement.
ACATGGAATATTATTGCAGCTTCTAATTCTCGTGGATATATGTAGCATGGGCAACACTGGGAGAGCAAATGATGTTTTGAGCTGTGCAAACACATTAAAGGATAATCAAAATCAACTGACTCCTATGCTTAATTCCCTTCAGCAAGGAGAACTCAAAATATGTAAAAGAGGCAAGAATATCTGTTTTCTGTATACTTGCACACAAGCTCAGACTGTGTATATATTGTCTACAAGTGACATGAAAAGTTATAAAACTGATTAAAATCATTGGTGTCTTCATCTTTCCGATTTTTTAATGCAATTTAATTTTCTTCATTTTTATATGCTAATTATTTGTTAGAAGTGTAATGAAGCAGAACATCCATTGCATTCTCTTTAAATAATATTATTTATTTTGTTGAATTTTGCATGGGTAACTTTGCTTTTACAGAAAGAAATACGAAAAGTAAGTCATAGCCATTTTATCTTTCTGTAGAAAATGCTGGAAGACCAAAACCCTGGAATATAGACTTTGTGAAACAGGGTACACCAAAATAGAAATATAATTACCATGAACTGAGGTAGAATTCAGAAAATTTTGTATGTCAAAAAAAATAAGTTAATTTTCATTTTCATTTCACTTAATTCCAGAAGTACATGGAACTGCTGTCTAAAATTTTTGGTCTTCCCCTGAGATCCTCTTCCATAACACATTTTCATGCATTGCTGATGGCATCACCATTGAAGAAAGCAGGTGTAGCTGACCATTAATGGAAAAAGGAAGATGAGCAGCAATGTGATATTGAGGAAACTTTATTTTCAGGTTTTCTACCATTGCCATTTTAAAGTTCTTCAGTAAATCCCACAGAGATTCAAATGCAGGATGTTCTGTCCTTTCAACCAGAATAATTTATTCATAGTTGGTATATAAAATACTCCTGCATCCAAAGACCTAAGTGGTCTTTAGACCCTCTAAATGTGTGCTTTAACAGTTCTTTTACTTTAATCTGTTGTAGTCCCTTTCAACAGCTGATCACTTTGTCACAGCTATTCTTTAATACTCATTCCTTGCCTTGAATCTATTTAAAAAAAAAATATAATTGAGCTACAAACAAACAAACAAAAAAAAACCCCCAAAAAAACAACAAAAAAAAAACCACCAAAAAACCCCTACAGCCCTACAGAAAACATACCTTAAAGATGGTTTAGAGTTAATGAAACATTTTTACATAAGATTTGAGTGTCCTTTGACACCCACAATATCCATTAGCAATTGAGCATGAAATAAAGTCCATGGAATAATCTGATTTTTTTTCTAATGTTACCTTTTTTGCTTTTTAGACTGTTATTGTTCATTAATCTATGACAACAAGATCAACAACAGTTTAAATGCCTTTTGGTTTTTGGCAAATATTATTTTTTGACAATTTTTGGTAGTGCAAATAAAATTTAGCCTTTATTTTCTTAGGTCAACAGCATTCAATGATTAATTCAAAATTTAGGATAATCTCAGGGGGTAGGTTGTTATGTTGGTAGAATTGGAAGCAAAACGTAATTGAGAAATTTTTGAAAAACCAAAATTGTGGTGTTTGTTTGCTTCAAGGATTTGAAAGTCCCCAAAGAATGATCTTTCCTTTTTGTTTTGTTCAAATGCCCTGAAAGTTTCCACCCTCTTAGATTGTGGTTGTTTTTTTGGTTTTTTTTCAGTGGGACTTGGTGCCAGCTGAGATCTGCTGGGGGCAAAAAGGTGAGGAGGTCTGGAAGGAACACAGAATATATTCCCTGGTCCAATTTCCCAACAATGCACTACCCCAGGTAAGAGAAAATCTCCAAACCTACAGTCAGTAATGAGAAAATCCAAAGTGCTCATAAAATGGTTTGCTGCAAATTCAAGTTACACTGGCAGGATTCACAAAATAAAGTGATTCAAGGTAGCTGGACAAAACACACAGAACCAGGAAGAAATATTTTATTTCCCTAGTGTACCTTTGAAAGATAAGATAAATTTATAATATTATACTGAATATTTCCCAAACAGACCTTAGGTTTCTGTTTGTTTATTTGTTTTTATGCTTTTGATATGCCTGCTTTTTGCCATTTTTCTTCTCTGCATTGGCTTATGGAGGACTTCAGGGCTCTGCTGTGCTAAAGCTAAGACCAGAAGCAGAAAAAGCCCTGTGCTGCACAGGGGTGAATTATCCCTGCCCCAGAGTGCTCCCAGAGGAAGACTGAGGTGTGCAGTAGGGAGAAAAGTTGCAGGAATTACTTTGGTGTGGTCAGGCAAAGTTGAGATGGTGATAAAACTGAGAAAGTGTAGCAAAATTCTTGCTTTTCAATGCTTTTATGCTGAACTCTCTATGTGAATAATTGGCATGACAATGTCCAATCACACCAACAGCACTTCAAGCTCTTTGTCTGAAAATCAGACTCTGAGATGTGCAGCTGGATGAATTCAGTGCAAGGAACTGTATTTTTTCTTTCCTTATAAGCAGATAGCTCTCTGATAAAAATACTCACAACAAGATGTTTAAAACAGACTGAAAATTGCTTGATGAATGTAATAAAGTTTTCTTGGAATTCTTGTGTATAAACTAATTTGCCTGAGTGTTCATGCAAAACAAGAAGGAAACAGCCACAGAATGACTATTTTATTGATATGAAAACTTGTGAAATTTCTTATTGGAACATCACTTTACAGTTTTTATATTTTGCTTGCCTGCAGGCAGTTTCTCTTTAAAAGTGATTTCTGGTGTATTCAGTATTTAATTTTACTTTTTTCTCTCAAAATCCAGTTTTGATTTTTTTTTTTTGCTTTTTATTTTTAATGTGACAACAGATTCAATGTCTCTTATCATCTAGCCCAGGTTTTAAATTTTTCCAATTAAATATAAAGGTGGAAAATATAATTTTCTTGTTATAGTGCAGTTAATATCTTCCTGCCTGATAAATTATTATCTTGTTTTCCCTAAAACAAAAAATGTCTCTGCTGTCTGCAGTACATATGACCTGTCACCAAAAGCATAACCAGAGCACATGCCCTTTTGTGCCTCCATCAGGGGCAATGCTCCAAGAACCATTTTTTTTTCTTTTTTGTTAGTGAGCACTATGAAAATACTGCTAATTATTGCTGACCCAGTCTGTGACACTGTGAATCCAGTCATACAATTTGAAGCAAAATCTGAGCAACAAGCTAATCCCTTGCTACATCATTATACATCCCTCACCCTCCTCCTCAGGACACTGGGGGAGAGGATTAAAGCCATGACACATTTGGAAGAGATTGAAATGACCTATGAACCTTGTAGTTAATCTCTGATGTCTGAGGATCAATGGAAAAGCTCTCATAATTGGGATTTTTTAGCTAATTTCATTTGTGCTAACACATTATACACAATATTTTCTGCTCTTTGACTCGGAAGAAAAAGGTTGATGAGGAAAAAGAGGCAAGAGAAGACAGTATTATAAAACCAAAGGGTCAAACAATTGTGACTTTGGTTGCCCTGGCAAGCAGTGGGTGTCATCAATAGTAAATGCTGCTAATCATTAATTTTCTTTGTCAGAAGACTATATATTGGATTTTTCATTGGTCTTTCCACAGCCATTGTGTAAACAATACAAAGCACTCTTGGTTTTTTACCCCTGGTTTTAAAAGAGATCTGCTAAATAGATAATTTGTGTCATTAGGGCAAGTCTGGGGATTTTTCTTTCCTTAAGGAATAAAAAGCCACAGCTCTTTTGTAATCTCTGGATCCTTGGAGACTGATGAAGTTATTCCTTATCAATTGAGCAGCTTTTCAAATACTTATAGCAGGGTTTGGATTTTTGAAAAAAGCTACCATTCAATTCTAATCTTCTTCTGTCTTCATGCTGTTGCAGAACGACCCGCCATGGCATTGATTAGGAACTCCTGAATGAAAATATAAAGCTTACTTTGTTTTTCTTTGAAAGGAATTTTGAGCCCCTGTGAGCCCTGGCTGATGTGTGGTAGCACTCTTTCTGATCAGAACTTCTTAATTTCACTTGGGGCACTTAAAAGAAATTCCAAACTTATATTTTACTACACACTTTAACATACACAATTTTACTATTCTCATTTTGACTAATTTTGTCCTATGATGGGGGATTAACCTCTTCCTGCTTCCTCTTTACTTCAGCGATTGCCTGCACATTCTTCAACAATTTTCTACTCGTCTAAAAATCTCAGAACTTTGGTAGGAACAAGAAATCTTAATCAAATGCCTAAACAAGAGTGCTTAGCACAATGCCTAGCAAATTCCTCTCAATATTCTGCTTCTTTTGACATGAAATAAGAATAAAGTATAGCAAAGACTTGATGGAACCTTCTGAAGCTACCAGGGCTACTACCACCATGAGCCTTTATTAAAAAACAAAAAGAAACCCCAACCTATGAATTAAAAGACAAAAGACATTGATTATATTTAAAGTAGAGGTTTTTTTCACCAGAAATATTCTCCCCTGCTGTCTCATTCCTCTGCAGCTGTTTGTGTATTATCCAGCATTACTCTTGGCTCAAAACCAGGGCTTATTGACTTTATGGTAACAAATTAAATGACTGGCCTTCTGTGTTATACAGCTACAAAAAGGAAAATCAATTCTCCCTCACACTTCATAATACACCTTCACACTCCTCGGCAGATTTTAGTGTGGACAAGTCTTTTAGCCCCTTGAAATATGTTCTTGGACAGTTGGGTTTGTTCTTCCCTAAGAATATCTATTTCTTTTTCATAGTGATTGTTTCAGATCCCATTATGGCGTTTCTCTTAGGCAAATATATTAAGAGAACATTAAAGCAGTGTCTCATCTCAAGGCTGTTATTGAACCAAAGGTTCTAATAGTCAAACCTCCCCAGTTACAGCAAAAAAAATACATAAAATAGTTCTTCCATTTAATAAATTATTTTCTAAAAAAATAGTTAGACAAAGTGGCATCCACATTCTCTTGTTTTGGATTTTTTTTTACAGCTTCATCACTCACATTGTTTTTTGATTGATTTGCTGTTTATTGGCAGCTGAAGTATCTTTTCAGGTCTTTTGCATAGGTTTAATCATGTGATGGAAATCATATGCTTGAAACTAATAATCATTGCTCTTTCAAGAACAACTTTAACCTTTTTAGCTTTGAATAAGTTTTGTTATTATTTTAATTTACAATAAAATTAAGTGGGTTTTGCATGAAGACACTCCAGAAATTAATGTGTATAATAAGATATTCTTTGGAAGCACAACAATTTAAACATGTTGCATTCAATATATAATACAAGAATGCATGAAAAAATTCCATTACTCTCCTTTACAAATAAAGGCATCAATACAACTATGATGAATATAAATATGCATGATGTTAGAAAAAATTTACTAAAAGAAAAAGCTGATAATGAAGGTAGATTTTCTTCCTAAACCAGATGAAGTTGCAGTTCCTTGATATTACAAATAACTAATAAATAAACAATTGCATTTTAAATTTTCCACATCAGCTACACAATCTGAAAATAATTACCTATTCTTTTCAGGGCTTGGCTGGAATTGGAATACATATTATATTAATTTGTTTTCTTTCATTTTTATTATATTTTCTATAACTCTGATGTTAAGTAAAATTACTATTCAGTTTCTATGGACAGAATAAAGATTTATTTGTTTTCCTCTTACTTATTGATAAATAACCTTCCTTTCTATGCAGCTAGCTCCTCCATGATGGAATCTGAGCACAGGTGTTTATTACCCCAAACACTGAACACCAGTCCTAACACAGAGCTGACAGAAGGAATTTCCTAAATATGTTTTTTTTTTAATAGTGACATGCCTGAGAAGAGAAGAGAAGAGAAGAGAAGAGAAGAGAAGAGAAGAGAAGAGAAGAGAAGAGAACGTTTATTTGGAATATTTCTTTGGAATATTTCTTTGTTCTGTTGTCACAAATTTTGCTGGTAACTTATTCTGTAGCTTGGGAAAATGAAGAGAAATGTTTTATCATAGGCAGCTTTTACAGCATCTTTTAAACCACCTGGTGATTTGAAGACTCTTCAATCCAAATAAAGTGTGGATTTTGCAACTGTGGGACATGTTTGTACTACCTATTTGTAGGGAATTAATGTCTCCTTTCTATTCAACCTCTGTAGAGAGGTGAAATCTAATTATCTCAGTTGCTTTCAAGTGCTCTGTCTCCCTTAACCCCATAAAGCTCCTCTCTACATCCTTTACAAATAACCTGAATATCTTTTGTCACATTTGTCTATTTCTCAGTAGAAAGCAGCCATTTTATAGCCTCTGTTAGATTTTCTCCAAGCCCTTTACAACATATGAACATACACCCACACAAAATTATAATATTAAATTCTATTGTGTTAAGGTTTTCTTGCTTTCCTATCTGTCTCATCCTTAGCATTAAAGTCCTGGGTAACGCCAATATTTGCAGGTTTATCACAAATGTAAAGAAGAGTTGTGCACAAACCCTTTATGCTTTCTCTGCCTTTTTACTGTCTTTCTTTAGTTTGTTTTTCCCTGTGCCCTTTATTAACATTGGCAATAAAAGGAGGCAGAATCTTGTGATTAGTTTTTGCAATCCAACACAGTTCAAAAGTGGGATTTGTTGCATACCTGTGGTAGCCTGGGACTTCAAACAACCAAACAATTCTAAGTTCTTCTTCACTGCTCTTGAACAAGGTGAGATTTTCTTTAATTAGTCAGAAGTGAGCATGGATGGAAAAATATTGTTTGATTTATATAGACTTAATGGATGAGGTGTGCTCAGTGTGTCACTAAATGGTTTTTTATCTGAGTCCAAGGATTTTTCACCTTTAATGCTTAATCCTTATCAGCTCCAGAGGTGAGCACTGGAGAAATGTGATACAGTGAATGAACCAGGGTGAGATACAGGCAAACTTGCAATTTCTATAATACTGTTGGCTGCTAAAACCTGAAAGGTGAACCCTGAGTTTTCCTCCCTCAGATAGTATCCAGGGAGCATCTCAGCACAAATTCTGCCATAACACATGACCAGCTAATGCTGGAACTGATGGGGAAATTTTGCTTCCTTCAACAGGGAACAATTTCCTCAGATAAAGCTTATTCTGAAGAGCTTAGATGCTATTTGAAATTGTTTCATGAATTGTGTTACGATTTGCATGTCTATTTGCCACTTATTTATAATCTTATATTCAAAAATAAATTCAGACTTTAACTTCTTCCCCATTAAAATAAAAGTGTAGTCTTTTTAATATAATACATAATAATTTTATAAATATAGTGTAACATAAATTGTTTTTATAAACATTTTCACCAATTCCTGTTGTTAGAGCTTCAGATAATTTACTATTTGTGAATATTGTTTATAATAATACCTATCCAGGTGACTGAGGACTAAGCTAGGGATTGCTTGTAGAAAATTCTCCTCTACAGGTCCATGTCAACTTTCCAAAATGCACATATTTATTCATTTTTTTCTTCATCCTCTACATCAAAACTAATCTCTGAAATGACAAGTTTCTAACTTACTATTTGGACCTTCTTATGGAGTTATCTCACCAGCTTTGATGGCATAGTTAGGCAGGGGGTTTTTTTTTGGTTTTTTTTTTTTTTTTTAACATAAATGTAAAATAACTAAAATGCAATATCTTTAAATAATGTTTAAACGCTTGGGTTTGGGTTTTTGACACATCACTTCTTTAATTAATTATATATATATATATATGAAAATATAAATATTTATCTTCCAGTTTATAAACTTTCAGCACTTTAGTCTGAAGGAAGGTTCCATCATCCAATCGTGCAACTGAATTTGTAAACCCCACATAACTGAGCTTTGGATTTAGTAGCCAAATCTGATAAATTCTTCAAAAGCATAAAAAAAGTTCAGTTCAATGAAATAACAGCTTAGGTCTTTGATTAAGATTTGGAAACAGGTTCTCAAAAATCAGAATAAAACCCAAACCAATTTATGCTTTTCGAAGCACATGATTTCTAAGGCATCATTTAAAACTATTTAAAAGTCCCAAATGGTCACTGGAGATTGCAAAGTCCACTGGATTCTTCCTACAGGAAAGGCTTTAATGATCAATACTTCCTTTGTTTAGGGAAAGTGTTAACTTCATGGGTAATTTTGTTACTGCTATTAATATTAGAAGAAATACACACCTGATACTTGTATCTTTTAGTGTTTCAATAAATAGGTGCACACATCTCAACAAAAGAGTGAAAAATTAAAGACATTTTCCTCTTCCCACCAAATGACAGTAGAAAGGTTTTTATTCATATTTCAACATTTTTAAGTGAGGTAATATTGCATTGGGACTCTTATGATTCATTTATTAAGAACATATTTGAGATGAGAACTACGGAAGCCAGAATAAATTATTTTTTCTTTTCTTCTCTTTTTACTTTATTTTACCTAAATCACTTGGTTGTCAACTAAATTCATAAATTAAATGAAAAACCAATAAATAATAAGAGGCAACTCTTAAATAGTCCACCAGTTTCTGTGAAGTACTACCTGAAAATATTCCCTTTGTGAGATCTGGGGGAACCTAACAAAGCCTGGATTGCTTTTAAAAATATACAATTACCTTTTGTGCTTTGTTTTAGTTTTTGTGGGGTTTTGTTTGGGGTTTTTTTGGGGGGGTGGGTTGGTGGTTTATTTGTAACATTAAATCCTTTACAGAAACGGAAAAGCCTCTAAACATTCAATATCAGAAGAAAATTAATTTGTATGGATGTAGAGTTAATTGAATATTCTTACCATGCTTTGCTTTAATAAGTATTTTTCTGGTAATACATCAAGGAATATATAATGTACTTTACAGCTCAGCATGGATTTCCAATTTAATGACTTTCCTCTGGTTACGAGACTGTCTACTTCAAAATGATTTGTTTAGAAATACAGTAATTCCTTGGGTTTAGCTCATTTTTGAATTACTATAGGGGTCCAAAGCACTCTGAGATGCTTCAATTAAATATGTAAGATGGGACTGAATGCCCCTCATGCTGATTCCAGGTTATTCAGAGGCATTTACCATGTAAGTCTTTTTATTCAGGCTGTTTTCAGAACAGAAATGCAATAACCGCTTTTCCTGGAACAGCAATGTTCATATTGAGTTGGATAATCTTCTGCAGAAACTCGTGTGGGGTGAGACAGGAGGAGGAAGGAGTCTGCAGAGCACATTTAACTCCTGACCAAACCCAAAAACCCACATAAAAGTGCTGGAGGCTCAGTTCAATGCCAGTGAAAATCTGAATGGCACCCATTTGAAAAAAAACCACAGCACTCCTTGTTCAATCAGATTCTAAGATATAAAGATTCAATGGATGAAGTATCAAATGGATGTTGTCACCTCTTTAAAATGAGAACAGGCATGGAAAGGAGGGTGTGTGCCCCAGCTCTGTGTTCCTCATCTATATCTGAGCATCCACTGGGTGCCCCCAGGAGATCTTGTCTGTTCTTCTGGGGGTGATGAGATGTTAAATGTGCTGCAGAAGTCCCTGGATGATCTCAAAAGAGATTGGGGTTCCCTAAAGTGTGTGTGTTCAAGGAGAAAGCAATTCCACATCCAGCTATCAAATTTGGAAGTTCAAATATCAGATTGTATCAGTACAACTGAACTTTGCTTTCTGCACCTTTATCTTTTAAAAGAAACTTTTAATGTTGTGCTTCCTGGCAGAGAAAGCAGGAGAACTTCCATTGGAATAGAAAGGACAGCATAAACTGTCCCATTAAGCCCAGTTTTAGTGTTAATTCAGATGTGAAACATGCAGCTAAATCTGACTTGATTACTTAAACACCCACTAATAAAGCAGCATCCTCACCTCGACCTCAACCAGGTAGGAAGCATTTGCAGACCCAAACCAGTTCTGCAGCTGGGAGCCACTCCTGCTACCCTGAGGTGAGGGTCTGAAGAGCACAGTGTGTTTTATGGCATTATCCATCTGCAGGAGAAGGCACTGTTAAACACTTGGAGCTTTCTTGATGAAAGTACTAAGTGTGCACAGGGACCATGATGCATCAACTCTATCCATGAGATTTTAGTCAGGACAGTTGTAATTAATACCCAGTTCTTGATACATTTAAGAGCTCTGCTTTTAGAAGTACATACCTAAGAGAAATTTGAGAATTTGTGGTTCAGGTTTTCTTCAGTTTGTCTTTAATCTTTGTCTTTAATCTTGTTTTTATCATCCTTAAAATAGCTATTACTAGTTTCTCATAGTAGTAGCTACAAATTTTCTGTTGCTAGCTTTTTTGCTCCATATTTAAAAAGTGAGATGATTAAAACAGAGGTTCCCTTCCTGTGGATATCAACAGGAGCAATCCTACATCATCATTACATGTAGATTCCCTTTTCATGTGCTTAAAGCTTTCTCTGGCACTGCTGTCATGCATTTCATAGTCTGATCCAGCCTTCCACATTTGCCAAAACGAGGCAATTAAAATGTTCTTGTGAACCAGTGGCATAAGCCTGCAGAGTCTGGAGCATTTGTGGCCTAGAAACCAGGGAGATGAGTTATTAATGAAATGAATCATTAGATAATAGTCTCCCATGAATTTTAAATGGAGTTTTCTAAAGTTCTCATGGGTAATAGGATGTGAAGTGACTTGTATTGACTTATAAAGAAAAATGCAAGGTGCTTTAGCAGAGAATTAGCTTAATAAGAGAATTAATTTTCTAAATATACCTCTCCAGAGTTAGTTTGCAATAACATTCGAGTCTAATTTCTGTTCTCACAGTTGATGTTGCTCTAGAGAGCTGACAGTCCTACCCTCATGACACTCTTATCATCACATGGCAGCCTGAGCAGTGGTGCTGCAATTCACCAAAGTAAATTTTCCCTCAGCTTTTAAGTGGGGACCAAGCATTGTTCATCTTAGTTCAATTACAGCAATTACTGCAACAAGTGGGCTGACTGCTGAGCCTTCCGATTTTACCTTCACATACGAAAAATCTTACATTCTGAAACACAAATAAAAAGAGTCAGGATCTGGCCCAGAGGATCCATCCTCAGGAGAAAAATAAGCAGGATTTAACTCTTGTATAAAACTCACCTTCTCTTCCCTTGTCTGGCAGGTAGCATTACTGTTTGTTGGTGAAATTTATGTTTCATATGATGTAACAATTTCAGAATGCTACAGATAATAAACTTCAACACCTGAGGCAAGTTTATTAGTAACAAGTCAAAATTTAGTTGATAGTGTTAAAGAACTGTACTACAGAGATGTTTTAGAGGAAGCGAGACTAAATGTGCCCTTTATTCTGAAAACCTAGGTGCTTTTTTGGTAGCATAGACTTCTTTCCATTCCACTGAATTTTGACATCATATTGCACAGAATTTCCCAGGAACATTTTTCCTTCTCCCTTCTAAGAGTGTGCCTGTAGCATAGTACTGCATAATGAACAAAGTTTTCTGAAAGAAAATGTCCACGCTTTGATTTTCTTTTTCTGTTCAATTCAATTTCTTCTCACAGGACTCAATCTTTTGAGGTATTGTTCTCCATGGCTGATAGAGCAGTGCATAATAAATGAATAAGTCTGTAAGGTCTTTATCTGGAAAACTGTGTTGTTCTAACCTGTAGATTCTCCTTTCTGTTTCAGTTTCCTAACTCAGCTTTAGTTTGTGCAGTGTCTTTCATAATGGAGATGAGTGATTGACTTAAAAAGGTTAAGTGAATGATTTGTTGATGGAAAATTTATTTTGAGGATTTATGGAATATCACTGGGTTTTACATTTAAGCTGCATCTTAGGCGAATAAATGTAGTTTGTGATCACAGGTAATTACAGAAGCCAGCAGAACACCAGAAACTGCCTTTTGCCCTCTCAGCTCTGAGAATCAAAATTTCCAACTCAAGGCAATGTACAAAAAAATGGTTTTGCTGATGAATTTGAACGGAACTAGAGCAGAGTCCTGCAGCCAGTTAGCTTAATAAGAAAAAATGTTATTACCTTTTTCCCCAAGGATGCCATTAATTTAACACTGGCAAGCTATCATTAGAGCTGTGTGCAATGACTAATTCTCCCTCAGGAGCTGCTCACACACGAGGCAAGGGGTTTCCCATAAGTGTTCACAAGCCTGTGTGAATCATAGGTTAGACTCTCGCTGCAAGTGCTAGGAAAAAGCTGCATGTGGATTGCTGCTTTTGCTTTCAGCCTTGCCACCTTTAAAACACTTCAGAGTTAAACCTTCGAGACTGAGTTGAAAGAAAGAATCAAGCACCTTTACATCTCCAAAAATGCTTGCTCTTTCTTGTTCCTCTTACTTACTTGTCGACCTTTTAGAAGACCCTTTCCACTTTTCCATTTTATTTTTTTTTCCTAGTCCAAAGACTAAGCTTCTGGTTTTTAGCTTTATTATACTGCTGCTTTTCCACATATTATTAATGAAATACATGCATACATGCAAAACTGATGTTTTAAAGATTCATCACAAAAAAACCCTTCAAGTGCTGCAATTAGTAGACTAATGCCACTGGAGAAATCCAGAAACGTTTCAATATATTTATTTGCAGAGGAAGGTCAAAAGAATCCAACACTAATGGCCATACCCGAAATTTCTTTAAAAAAGACAGAAAGAGAGAAAGAGGGAAAGAGAGAAAGAGAGAAAGAGAGAAAGAAAGAGTGAAAGAAAGAGAGAAAGAGAGAAAGAAAGAGTGAAAGAAAGAAAGAAAAAGAAAGAAAGAAAGAAAGAAAGAAAGAAAGAAAGAAAGAAAGAAAGAAAGAAAGACCCCTAAGTTGCATAATTCAGCTTGCATATCAGCAAATAGTTGGAAGAGAAGAAAGAAGAAATGAGCCTATGGTCTAAAAGGAGACCAATTGCCTGAAAAAATGTATGTTTTACTCTTTGCCCATTGAAAACAATCTGGTTTGTTGAAGTTAAGCTGGTAATTATACAGCCATTTACTGGCAAAGTGGTGAGGGAGAAAAAGATATTTGAAAGAACTATTTAATTTTTGGATAGGAGTTGCTTTTTGGTGCAAGGTTCGGTTTGGGATTTTGTTTGTTTGGGGGAGTTTGTTTGGGGTTTTTTTTGTTAGCATTTTGCTCTGTTGAGATGGTTTTGCAGTGTGGTTCTGTCTTATTCTGCGTGCAGGCAGTGCCAAGGATGTGCCATAATCATCTGGGGGCAAGGTGTCAGATGTTAGCAGGAATGACTTTGCCTTCCCTTGCTACTTTTCTATGTCACTTAGCAGTAAAAACAGCCACTATGCTCTCAGTCTCCAAATTATCTGACATTATTTTTTAGACTCTGATTGACAAAAGTACATCACAGTATTTGAAGACTTTCAGTAGCCTTGCTGCTGTGTTCCCAGCTCATAATTCTGCGTTGTGCTCTAGTCCTATTAATGCCTTTTAGATTTTCAGTGTGTGTGGATGACACTGCTAACCAAATATTAAGAATAGTCTAGATTGCATCCAATTCTTCTTGAAAGAAGAGTAATGCTTTCAGTGAAAAACTGCCAACACCAGAACAATTAGGGAAATAAAGCAAAACAAAGTTAGAGGAAGTGGAGCATTGCCAGTGGTTTCTGTAGAGCCAGAACATACCTCTGATCATCATAAAAAGTTTAGGCAATCTTTAACTCCTGAGCATGCTGGAGATTTCAGCAATAATTCCTGAAAAGGCTAGCAAAACAGAAATTATTATTGATTTACCTGACACTAGTTGATTTTGAATGCAACCTTCCAAAATTACCACTAATTAAAAAAAAAAACCAAAATCCACTCTTAAAAGATTCCCTTGAGTTTAGGTTACACTGAAAACTTGTTTTACAAAGCCTTTTAAAACTTCTAAATTTTGATAGCACTTGACATTTTTATTGTATTTCAGTTCTTCTGTCCATACAGTTGTGTTGCTTCTGTGAACATGTAACTTCAAAAAATTTGCATTTTTAAAGTTATTTTTTGTAATTTAAAAAAAAAAAACCAAACCAATGGTAATTACAGGAACAGGATGGTAGAAGTAATTACATTATTAATACAAAGAGATTTTTTCTCACTCCTACTAAGTTCATAAAATTATAAAGTAACCTCCTACTGTTAAAGAGAGTGAGAAAGAAATCATGTGTATATAAATGAACAATTGTAAGTGCATCTTTAATCTACTGAATTATGTCTTCAAAGGGCAGCTTATCAAACAGTGATCTTTAATGTCTGGAGGAGAAATTAAAAAATAAGTCTTTCTCTCTCATTAATCTCTTCCTTTCTCTCTTCACTCTTATACAAAATCCACTGCCATGTGCTTATAAGAGTAGGTCAGAGACTACTATAAAAATTTTCATACCCAATATGCAATTTACTAATAAAACTTTGTGATTTTTTGGTGGACCCTCTTATTTCTTCCATTTCTTTCAACATAAGCATTCATGAATCTGGGATGCTCCCCTCCACCTTAAGGGTGGGATTTCACAAGCAGAAATATTTTTATCTTTATGTGTGAGTATACATGACAGCAAATATGTCATTGTAAGAGCTGTGATCATAATGAAATAATATTTTTAAAAAAAGAAATCTCATATATAACAACAAAATTCTGTCCCTATCTAAATATACTTAAAGTTCATAAAAACAATTGCAAAACTAAGCCAGGACTATTCAATGATGACTTTGAGTAATTAAAATTGTGCAGATTCTGAGCTTCAGGTTTTCAGCACCAAGGGACGGACAGTCATTTCTATTGACAAATTTATCCTACATCTCATGGCAGTGCTGGGCCATTTAAGGTGGATATGCTACTCCCAAGAAAGTGGCAAAATGGAGTTTAATAAAGTTCCAGAAATTCTGGTTATGAGAGCAGGAGTCTGGTAAAATCTTGTGAAAAGCTTCTGGCAAATCTAATGCAATACATAACATGTTTTATTTCTGCAAGTAGGAACTAGGAGCCAAGACTTGAAAAGCAATAATAGGAAGCATCATAAATCCAATCAAGAAAGGAGATAACGCTATAAAAAGCTGCTGAGAGAGCCAAAGAAGAGTTCTGCTTGAACTTTGTGCTAACATTTGGTCATTAATACAGTGAAATCCCCACCTGTAGAAGCCTCCATCTCATATAAACTCCTTCCCCATAGAGGATGCACAGCAAAATACTTGAGGATTTTCATAATCAGTATAATGAAAAGGAAACAAAGGAAGCTGTAGCCATTGCTTAGAGCTTTAGCTTGTTGCATGTGTAGGAAATGTTGATCCTTCCCTGTTGGAAGTGTACAAAAGCAAGCAGCTGGCACACTGAGGCTGTGCGAGATGTGTGGATTTGCCACCTAGCACCCAGCTCAGTACAGATTTGAAATGAATAGCTCAAATCTGTGTGTGGATTGGCTTCTTGCACAGCCCATAATTGGGACAACAAATCCAGGTTGTGCTCTTGCCAATATAACAGAGATAGATTTTTTTTTTTCCTACTGTCAGATACAAACCAAGAAAAGAAAGCACAGGTATTATTTAAACTGATTTATGTTAAGGGGGACCCTTCCTCACCCCTACCCCTCCAACAAAATTTCTCAAAGGAAACAAGTTCCAATTGCAAGTTGCTTTGAATAATTTCACATTATTCAAGTCTTTTGGATATTGTTATTCCAGTCAGTCCTTCTGTTGCTTGCATATCTTTCTGTAGAGAGACAGATGCTTCTTGCAATTGTGTGATTTTTTTTTTTTCCTGAAAAAAATCCAGGATGAAACAGCAAACCTTTTAATTAAAGCTCTGTTTAGCATAGTGAAAGAGAAATGGCACATGTGAGAGCTGATTACCTGGGGGACTGAGAGCTCAAAAAGCTGCAGAAAATATGCCTGAAAAGAGCGTGGAGATCATTTGCTCTTTCTTCTGGAAGATGCAAAAACCTGAGAAAAATGGGAGTTCCCCATTTGAGTGATTTGGGATTTGAAGCGCCCATGCACGAGCGAATTCTGGAGGTGGTTGATCTGTCCTCTCTCATCTCTCTACATTCTGGGCAGCTGGTGCTGCTGCCCTGCTCAAAAGAGGGAGGGGAGATGCTGGAATTGTGCTGCTTCAACCCCTTCTCCCACCTGCAGGCAGTGAAAAGGGGAAATCTGCCTCCTGCCTGCTCCCAGTGCAATTCCAACAGGTGGTCCCAGCTCCCAGCAGTTCCAAAGGATCTCACTGGTGATTGGGTCCTCACAGACCATGCTACTGGGTATCACCACATCAGGACAATATCCATTTGCTTCCACTTACCTGGAAGCAAAAATGTTTTCATGTTTATTTTCATGAATTGGAAATGCATTTTTATGGTAGGCTGGTTTTGGGATGGTTTCAGCTGGCGTGCACTTGATGAAAGCTGAGTGCAGGATTGTGTGGTAGATCATAAATACAAGAGAAAAGGGCAAAGAATACAGAAGTAATAGATCAGATTTTTAAAATCATCTGCTTTTTCCTCTGACAACATTGCTTTCTTTTGTGTCATGATGCTTCCTACATCATTTATTAGGAGATTTCAACCAGCATGAAGGATTTTGTTATGCTGAGCTATTGTTAATAAAGGATCCCCTAATCTATCTCTGTGTGTATTTAAAATAACTCTATAATTATGTTTGATTAGAGAGATTGCTAAACATCTCTGTTCTGTAGAACTTTGGTCATTTGTCTTGAAAATACAAATTGACTCCCAGGCTACAGTATTGAAATGTAAGCACCTCTGGGGAGCAAACTGAAAGGCTTAAGCTTCTTTGTTTAAAACAATTCTTCAGAAAGCAAAAAAACACTTGCCCAGTCAAGTCACAGATCAGTAATGGCATCTCTTTCTGTATTTTCAGCATCATGTATCTGTTGCCTGTAGTAGTTAATGTGATTCATTATCTTGCTACATTCTGAACCTCACAAACTTTGCATCCTAAGATGATACTGGAATTCTAGAAAAGGGATTTTTTGTTGTTTTTTTTTTTTTCCTGAGGGACGATGATGATGTGGGTAACTGTGCATTAAAAAGTTTATCATAAGCAGACTAACTGCCTGTGAAATATTACTGAGAGCATATTAACCAAATTGGGTTTTTTTCTAGGTAACACCTTGTGAAAACCTCATTTCTAATGTGATCTGGTCCATTCCCCGATAGCCTGCCAATTTCCAGTCACAGGCAATGAAAGCGAACTGCTTGGTTCAGAGACAAACCCTGCAGACCCAAAAAATATTTTGTCTTCATTTAAACCTTAATCCATTTAAATGGAATCTGCACTGCAATAGTAGCATTAAATCACACAAACGGGAACAGTGTTAACAACAGGACATTATCTTTTATTGAGGGCAAGCAGCAGGGTTGCTGCTAATGAGGACATCACCAATTTATCAGCTAAAGGTCAATCTAAAAGGATTCCTGCCCTCTGCCTGTCCCCCGCCCCAATGTTTTTTCACTCTGTGCTCTTCTGTCTGCACCCTTGATCATTTTTATCAATCATACTGTGCTAGGACAGGAGACACCTTAAAGTCTGCATAATGTTTACAAGAAATACTGATTTGCTTAACTGGGAAATCCTGTTTTCCTCCTCCTATTTTAATATCCTGTCATTTTCCTTAAAGTTTCTGGTCATTTTTAAATCTTAACACAAAATAAAACTCTGATGGCATGAATTCCTTAGTGACTGGTAGGTTTTACTGGAATAAAACTTGGAAAAGGATTCACTATCCTTCATTTATTAGGTGGCTATCAAAGACGAGCTTCTTAATTCAATATTGAAAATTACAGCTGCATATCTTCAAAAGGCTTCTTTATTGCAAAAATATGAATTAAGATATAATCATAGCTTACAGTGGTATTTTAAAGACTGGATCAATTATATCACAACCTATCCCATAGTAAAATCAAATTTAGATTTTATCATAAGAATTTAATTACTTTTCCCCTTCCCAAGCTTGTGCCATATATTAGCTATAACATGGGACCCAGAAAGATATTTTCTCTTTGTTTAGTGGAGCAGTCAAACTCACAAGGTTCCTTTCCACAGGAGCTGTCTGGTGTGGTGTGGCTTTGCACCTGCCAAGGGATGAGACCTTGAGAATGAACTGAAAGAAACAGCGTGTTTTTCTGCACCTCACTGGGAAGATGCTACTCTGTTTGAAGCTGTGTATCAGCTACTTAGTTATAATTTCATTATCTCTACACATGAGGCATGTTATTGGTGAAATCTGTGCTTTTCCTAATTTTGTAGAATGTTTTAATCCATTAAAAGCTCAAGTCTTCATCTTAATTCTTGTATTGCTTTTTTTTTTTTTTCCTTGTCATCTCACCATACATGGATTAGTACCTTAGGGACAATTTAAAAATAATTTTGACAAGAATAAGCCCCAGCTAAATCTCCCCTTGTGTAGCTTGAGGCTGTTTCCTCTCATCCTATTGCTGATTACCTGGGAGAAGAGACCAATTCTACCTGGCTACAATCTCCTTTCAGGTAGAGAGCAGCAATGCCCCCCAACCTCCTTTTCCCCAGCCAGTCCTTTTACTGCTCCCTTTTGAAAACACTGCTTAGTCTAAATGGACCTTTTTTAATGAAAAACAGAAGCTAGCATTTACACACAGGAAATCCCAAATGCTGGCAATCCATTACTTAGGACTATTAATTGAAAGTAAGGCCACACTTTCATGCAGAGGTGCACTGTTCTAGTGTTAAAATCCCTGTGATTGTACCCAGGAGTGCCTCAATGCCAGCACACCCACTATGCCAGATTGGGTACAAGATCTGAGTTACCACCTTCAAAGGAAACAAGAAAACAATAGTGATCATCATGATAAACACTAGTCTCAGCATGTGTTGTTAAATTATTAGGTTTTTAAACTAATTTACTTAGTGGATACCACTAAACAGGTTAAAAATGGATGCTATATTGATTTTACTAATCTTGTGAGGAATCAATTTTACCTAGGCTGATATTTCAGGTTTAAAACAATTTAAGAGTGTCTACATGGGAGTTTCGCACCACTTTTAACTAAATCAATCTTGAACCAATTTAATTTGGCTTGGTATAATGTTTTGGACAGGAAACACTGAATAAAATGCTTAAATGTAGAAATAAAGTGGTTCTAATCACAAATTAATGATCAGACTCTGCCTTTGGTTACTTGTCATGCTCCATTAAAATTAGTAGGATTCTGCTACATCTGGGAAAGCAACCTTTAGCCAGAGCTTTGCCTTTTTGAAAAGCACAGCTCTTTTTGAGGTGTTACTTCATCCAGATGGCAGGTGATGGGTCAAGGCTTTAATTTTTTTTCATGCAGATAGATCTTCAATTTAATGCTCCCAGATTTCTGATGAGTGTGAGTAAATTCCCCATCATGGTGAGGAAGGGGTGAAAGAGGGAAATAAAATATAATGATGGGCTACATGTTTAAATTCTGATTTGGTCTGATTTATTGACTCTTCCTTTAATAATTAATTAATAATCTATTTGGTTTCTCAAAAGTACTACAGTGATCCTGAATGTCTTTTTTTGCTATGATCTATCCTGAAGAATGCATCCATGTGCAGACAGGTGTTACACAGCCTCCACTTCACTCTGTGCTGTGCCATCACTAAGCACCCTCCTCCCGAGATGAATTCACTGAAGCTTCTTCTCATCTTCTTTAGAAGAGACCTGAGGTCTGAGCCCATCCTGGCTTAGAACAGAGCCCTTCAAATTCTGTTATTTTCTTCTAGCCACAAAAGAGTAGAGGGGGAACCTTACTTGCTTACTCCTGCCTAAGGGTAGGCTACTTCGCGGTAGTCTGGTGTCTACTCTGAACAGATGCATATGCAGAATCCTACAGTCATAGAACTGGTTGTGTTGGAAAGGACATTAAAGGCCATCTAGCCCCAACATCCCAGCTGTGGGCAGGCTGTCCCATCCAACCCAGCCTTGAACGCTGCCAGGGATGGGGCAGCCACAGCTTCTTCCCCATTCCAGTGCCTCGTCACCCTCAAGGTGAGAGGAATAGCAGGTTTGTCTTTACAAACAAGCTGTGGGTCTGCTGGTAGATAAAACTAGCACTGGGAGATAAAAGAAACGATGGGAAGGATTCCACTGATTGATGAATGGGAAAAGATACTTGCTTTTACAAATAAAATAATAAATGAAATTAGACATTGTAAGATGAAAGAAACAATGGGGAAGAAAACCCCCTAAATGCCATAAGGATTAAAAATTAAAAGGGAGGGTTATACATTAGAGGGAAATCTTCGGTATCAGGTGTATCAGGAAGTCTGTACCTCTCAAGTACCTCAGCCAATGGGTAAAGAGAGAGGGAAATGCAATTGGGAAATTAGGATAAAAAGGGAGGCTGCATCCTCCAAAAATTTGAGAGATCCCAGCGGAATGCCCCATGGCCTCTCCCTTTATTTGAATAAAGTCAAAGGACTCCTCTGTCTCCATTTTGGACCCCTGATGTTTGCGGATTAATTTTCCTGACAATGGTAATAATTTTTTCTTAACATCCAATCTAAATCTGCTCTTTGTCAGTTTGAATCCATTCCCCCTTGCTCTGTCACTCCAGGCCCTTGTAAATAATCTCCCCCCATCTTTCTTGTAGGCTCTCTTCAAGCACTACAAGACCACACACTTGTGTGATGGATGAAGGCAGCTTCCAGGGAGCGAGGTAAAAAGCATCCTTTAGGATTTTTGGCACTAGGAAAATGTTCAGTGTGGTACTCACTACTGAATTTGTCCCAGACATACTCCTGCCAATGAACAGAAGCATAGTTGGATATATACCTTGCTAAAAAGCAGGACTCCAACTTCTTAAATATGCTGGTGGTATTTTAGAAACTGCATGTAGGGGGTTCATAGATTTTTTCTTGTTCTTCCTTTTGTGCAAGGCCAGGAGCATAAGAGCTGCTTGATAAATCTTAACGATAATAAAGATCAATAGACATGACTATATTTATTGCTGTTTGTAAACAAAAAATATTATATGCTATCTCAGCTGCTGTAAAAAGTGTTGATGAGGCCCATTTAATTCATAGATATTGCTGATATTTTAATTCAGCAGTAGCACTGGGATGAGAGAAACATATATCTCTCTGAATTTACATCTGCAGCAAAATGAGAGCTACTGGAAATATGGTTTGAGAGTAAGTTTGCTGCTAGTTTACAATAGCAGAATCCTACTTCACTAGATTAATAATGGGAAATATCTCCATTTAAAAATTCAGTCCTGTAGTTTATGGTTTGTCACAAATGCCAGAAAAATAATATTGCAGATAAAACTCTATGCCACTGTCCCTATAGGCACAATGTTACAGAATACATATGAGTGTATCAAGACTGGTTTTAACTTAACAGTTTTAGAAAATTTACTCTGGCAGGTCTAGTTTGGCATATTTCTCCTCTGAACCATCCAAAAATTGAAAAGGGGAAAACTCCTCAGTACTAGGGTGAGAAGAATGTTCCTTTTTTAGACTCCTTTTCAGCTCCCTCCCAAAAAGGCATTTTCTTTGTTAAGAAATAACTGAAAGTACTTGAAATCACATCATTACATCAGCCATAGTTTTTCCGATATGTTTCCATATCTTGAAACCAAGTGTCATGCATTTTCTCAAACTGAAGAAAAGAAGAACTTAAATCTTATCTTTCAAAAATGAAGGTCCAGTGAGAGGGAGAGAAATTTGCTGAAGTTTTAGCAAGTAGTCCAAACTTTTCAAGTTGCTTTGGTGGCACCCAAATGTTAATGCATATGGGCAAATTGCCACTGTCAAAAACACACATGCTGCTTTCTTAAAATTAATTTAAAGTACATATTTTACGGGCCAGACTGTCAAATTGATTCTCTACTGGCTTTTATCCACATTCTAAAATATACTTTGTTCCAGATCTCCACTCTTGCTGCAGATGGTCAAGCCTCAAAAGAGGCTTGGTTTGGCCAACAAGTGGCTTCACAATTTGTTTCCCCTTGCCTGAAGAGGCATGAAAATCAGCTCTGAAATGAATTCCTATCTACCACCATGTTTCATTTAATTGATTGTTTTTTTTGAGTTTTTTTTGTTACCTCACACCTTGAGCTGATGCATCTGGGATAGGCCATGGGGAAAGTTTCTGTAGCTATTGATGCTGATACAAACTGAGTGTAAAATTACTTCTGCAAGTTTGAGGTGCCATAAGCAAGGCCAGGAAGTTCAGCTGAGAATCAGAGTCCTGGTTTGAGGCAGTGGGACTGGGCTGAGTTACCAGGGGTCTGCTTTCACTTTGCCAGCTATGCTGGCTCTTTCATCAATGATAGAAGGCATTTTAAACCCCTTTTCTTGCAGCCAGACAAGCTAAGTTCACAGAAGATGATTTCCAGTACTTAAAGTCCCTAGTGTAAGATTTTTGCAACCAAGCCTATCTTCCTCAGGGACTTTATGCATGCCACATTCAGCAGCAGCAGTAAGAACAGCTTTTTCAGTTTATTGGATTTGATCTCTCTTTATAGTCCTGTTTGTTGTGCTAAGAGCTACAGCTTACAGTTTGTCAGATTTACACCCTTTTTTCATTATTTAGTCAGGTGCATGTTCTATTCTCATCAAGTATCAGTAGCTGTTTTGAAACATTTGTGGCTCAGCCATAAAAGAAGTCAAAACTGCAATATTCCATGCTGCTGATGGAATGATTTCATGTTCAGTTTTCACACAGTTTCTTTAGTCCTAAGTCTAATTGGGTGGCAGCCGAACTCAGATGCTGGAAAAACATTCCAGTATGGTTTAACATAAATAGATTTTATCTCTTCTCCTTCTCCCCCTAAACAAAAAACTAAAGTGTTGTTTTTTGGGCTTTTTTTTCTACATAGAAAAGAGTAATTTTAGACCTTTTCTAAGGAGGGAAATTCCTGATATCTTTATTTTACTTCCCTCCCTCTGGACTCCAAAGCACAAGAGAGACAATAAGGACAATGGCCTCTTCACACCTGCCCTGGAAGTGAAAGTAGCTTCCACCTTCTGCCGGAGAGGTTTTAAACAGGCCTCTTCTCCCACCCCTGCCTGAGGCTGCTCCCTTAGACACTGACATCCCAGCTACTCTCAGCCAGCCTACATAAATTTCTCCAGCTGACACTGGTTTGTTCTGTAGCATAAGTGTTCACAGGAAAATAAACTAGAATCCCCTGCAACTTGTAATTTTAACTCATTTCTCAAGTGAATATCCTGCTCACTGGAGTAAGTGAAGGAGCAAATTACGTAGCACAAAGCAGTTCTGGCTGGGGACTGTGCTGGGTACAAGTTTCAGCCTCCTGTTGAAAAGCAAAGCCCTTTCATTGGGTATAAAAGCCTTCATCCCCTTAGATTAATGCTATCATTCCACTGTCTTTGGGTGGAAAACACTCATTTCAGGCAAGCTTCATCTCTCTGCAGCTCCACATCCTGCACATAATCCATTAGCAAAACCCAATTAAAAAATATAGCAGACTAGATGAAAGGATTGCTCTCTGCCCTCCTATCCAATACAAGACTGCAAGGTAAAGGGGTTTTCCTGGAAACTGAATATATGAGTTTAATCTACTGAGGGAAAAGAAGGAATATAATTGATATTTTCCATATTTTTCTCCTGAGTTCAATGTGCTAATGCATTGTCTGATCCATTCCAAACACATCAGGGTTGTAGCTCATGTGCAAGTCAGCTGTGTGATACACGTGCAATTTGCTCATAGTTTCCCAGATAGATTAAAGCCACTGCACAAGAGCAAAAGCCTGGGGAACAGATCTGCACTTGCACAGCCATATGATCTTTAAATGTTGAGTATTGGACTGAGATTTCTGAAACGAAATCCATCAGGGGTACAGCCTGTATATAAACCCAGAGGAAAAGACAAAGTCTGGAACTCAGATAAAACTCCCAAAGAGAAAATAAATCACGAAGCAAAAAAAACCCCAAAAAACCAACAATATAACAACAAAAAACCAATCCTCAAAACCCAGGAAAAAAAATCAGATCTGCTGACCTTGTTGCTTAAGGAAATCAGTAGACTGACTTCTTTTGAGTCCAATAGCTACATCCTGACCCTCTGCATTTCCTAAATTACTTGTCTCAGGTCTGTGACTCCAGCTAATGAGTGCGGCATGAAAGGCTGTGGAGATGATGGAAAGGAGAAAAAAAATGAAAAAACCTCTATGTATCATTGAAATGGGGTTGATGTTCCATTTGAGGAAAAGTTTGAAAGTATTTTTTTGGATACAGTTTAGCAATGAAGGGGAAAAACACCTCTTTCTTTAGTGAACTAAAATTCTATGGTACTGTAAGAACTCTTATTCATGCCTAGCAAGACTAAATGAAGGGAATCAGAAAAGAATTGGAGAACCAGAACAGTAGGAATATTTAAAAATAATTTAAATTATTTCCAGCAAGTGCAGCCTTCCATGTTTCAAACATACCACACATTTTAGGGTATTTTATTCTTCCATTAGAGAGCAACTGAATTGATATGTTCTGTTCTGTTCATTTCTGGAACTGTAATTATTTGGAACTAACACATTTCAACTATATGACAACCTCTAAATGAGATCAAAAAATAAACTAAATTTTGAAGGGTTGCCTTGGACACCTACAGAGGCTGGATGATTAAGTGAAACTGGGTGAATAACGGGTAGGGGATAATATACTCAAAGAATTTTCATCTTTTTTTATTTTATGGAAACTTCCCTATCCGACCATGAAGGAGCCACTCTGGCAGTCACACCCACTCCACCTGATCTGGGTGACACTAAAAAGGGACCCTGAACCAAGGAACCTCTGAGCTTTTATTGCCTCACAGTCTGAGTGTGCCAAAGTCTGGGGGTAGTCAGCTTCAGCTGTGCTTCTCAGTGTCCCTGTGTCCCCCTGCCCCTGGACCCTTTCCTATGCAAAGGGTTGGCAGTTCACAGCTTCTTTTCTCAGGCTCCCACCCAGAGCCTGACCTGCTGCTATCCCAGCCACCTGCACAGAATATGTTCTTTACAGTTCTCCCTTTATTTTAACTGAGCACACCTGCTAACATACTAAAAGGGAAAACAGAAACTTTTCAAGGCATTTGACCTCTTCCCTTACATAATTACAAATAACTACTCCAGAATGAAGGATAACAAGATTGTCATGGGGTGGAAATTTTCATCATTATTAATGTAACATCACAAAGGATTCTCAAATCAGTAACTATGAATTGATTGAGTATTCACTACTTATACAGGGTCAAGAATTCAACTTCATCCAACACGGTGGCCTTATCTATGTAAGTTCCTGGTAGGTGCCTCCTAAAGAGCCTCTCTGACCATAAAAACTGATACACTTAATCATATTCACTCTAAAATGAGCAGCGCTGTTTGATTCACTTGACTCTGGAATCACATATCTAGGTATAAATTCCTTTAGCAAGGCTTTTACTACTGCTCTTATGTCAGCCCTCCTTGTCAGAAAGGCTTCAGTCAGTCTGACAGCTGCTCTTCTATCACCACTAAGTGTTTGTACCAGCCATAGATGGCACATCTGTAGAGTTTGTGAGCAGCTACTGAAAATGGAAATAGGTCCACAGCCATCCTCCTAACTCTGAGATCAGTCTGATATTTGGGACCTTCTGGCATGTCAGGCAACAGTTTATGATTCCTTTTTTGGTGGCATAAGCTGTTAAGTGCTCTTTGGCAGAATTGGTTTTCCTCCAGTCATTCATATTCCATGACTATGCTGAGTTGCCTCCCACTTTTCCCATTGCCTCTTTACCTCTGCTGAGCAGTCCTTCTCACACAGAGTCTTAGGGTCTGCCAAAGTTGATCTTTCACTATGGCCAACCCTCAGGACCAGAGCAGCCCTCTAATTTGTCAAGGTCTCTCTGACTTCTTCCCCTCTCCCCAGATGTGCTGCACACACCACATACCCATTCTGCTCCTTGTGCACTCACCTTTGCCAAGAGTGCTTGTGCCTCTGCTACCTGTCCTTGGCTCAGCACAGAATTAAATCAGACCAAACCAGTTCAGACCAGCTCTGACTGGTTCAAACTGATTCCAACCAGCTACAACTGGGTCAAAGTGGTTCCAGCCAGCAGATCACCTTGAGCTGGGTGCCTCTGGAGTATAGTAGATATTTTTGCTGCTGACGAAGGAGAGGAATGATGAGGAGGACTCCATCTCATCAGAAGGCTAATTAATTACTTTATTATACTATATTATTCTACATTATATTACACTATGTTACATTACATCTAAACTGAATCTGCCAAGCACTCAACTGCACTCTCACAGAATCTCGTGACTGTCTCCCAACAGTCCCCACACACACACACACATTTGGCCCTGAAAGGCCAAGGAAACAAAACTCCATCACTTTGGGTAAACAATCTCCATATTGCACTCTACTTTTGCACAAACACAGGCAGAGCAAATGAGATAAGAATTCTGTTTTCCTTTCTCTGAGGTTCAGAGAATGTGAATCTCAGAAATATGCTTGGGAAGTTGTGCCTTGCTTTTCTCTGTGAAGAGAAATATGGCTACACTGGAGGGAGACCCAGGACAAAGAAATTATATCCTTTCAACTTCTGCACCTGCCCCTCACACACTCTTCACATGTCTTGCAAGTGTCCCTTGGCACAGTGGTAATTTTCGGCCACAGGTCTCCTAACACTTTACTGGGCTCTTTCTCTGTGTCCATGCAGGCTGGCCATTAATTGTAATTGGTTAATTATCTTGTCAAGTTGAAGCTTCTGCTGACAACTGTATCCTCCTTATATTCTGCTTTGTGGTTGTGGTGCACTTGCCCGCTGGCACAGCACAGGAAACTAAAGGAGCCCTAGACTTAGGATGAGTGTTACCTAGCAACAACAAAAACATCAGTGTGTTATCAATATTCCTCTCATACTAAAGACAAAACACAGCTACTAGAAAAATTACTGAGAAAATTATTCTATCTAAAAACATATCTAGTTCTAAGTTCTCAGCTTGCAGCCTAAGGTTTCAGCAAACATAGCTATTGTATTCTGTATCACACAGTATTATAACAATGTAACTCGATCAACTTAAAACTGATTTATTCTAAACAACTGATTTCTCTCAGCAATATAATGACACAGTCCTTGGGATCCAAATTCTCTGATAAAATCATGCAGTTCCTTAGTTCTCTCTGCATTAAAATTATGAACCTCCATCTTCTGCTATCCCTCTAGTTTTCCTCTAACATATCAGGATATAACTTTTTAAAGAACTAAAGCACAATAGGAGCACGATAAACCAGGCTGCTCCAAAATGCAGCCTGGTTTATTGCACTTCCTTTTATTCCTGCAAGAAAAGCAGGAGAGGTGAAGGAAGGAAGAGATCAGATGGGGTAAAATAAGAAGAATTGTGCAAAAAATTAACCCTTTTTACTAAAATTCCACTCTCTCCGGGGCACATCTGCTGAATATTATGTCTGGAGGTAAGTATGCTTGGGAGCCTAAAAAGATTCCTGCAAAGAGTACATAGAATGTTTCAGAGACCTCAAGGACC
The DNA here is from genome assembly GCF_023055355.1 of Agelaius tricolor. NCBI lineage: Eukaryota > Metazoa > Chordata > Aves > Passeriformes > Icteridae > Agelaius > Agelaius tricolor. The sequence continues at coordinate 41,255,788 of NW_027269269.1, read as the reverse complement.
TTTACTTAAATCACTTGTCAGAGACACACATCTGTAGATTTGACTGCTGAATTTTCCCTTAGAATGTGGCATTTATTTATGACACATGCTAGGTGGGTGCTGACTCTTACTCTTATAGTTTAATATTTCCCTCCAATGATGTGTTGCTTCTATAATTAGAGCTCTTCTTCTGATGCCTCCTAGCCTAATTTTCTTTTGTATCTTGTGTTTGTTTTCACAGGGTTTCCATGGAAATCCTGGAGTTGTAATTGATTTCTTTGAAGTTCAGCAGCTCTGCAAGTGGATGTGAAGCATTCTAGTTAGGATAGCTTCCACTACTCTATACAATGCTACCCTCTAGTTCTTTTACAGTACAATAGCACCTTCCTTTAAATCTTTATGTAGGTATAACAGACTAAAAACGTCTAATACACCTGGAACAACTATTTTGTGCATGCATATTCTGGCTGTTAGCTCAGAGGAGAAAAAAAAAAATCACCCTACTTCAGTACACTTACTTTTGGAAAAAACGGGGCTTTCCAAGAGAGTTTGTCATCAAAATTAGAACAAGAGTTGTTGAAAATATTTGTTGCTGTGGGAAGATGACATTTGCTGCTTGTCTTTTGCTGCTGTAAGCTGTGTGGGGTAAAACAGTTAAACCTGTTCAAATTCAGCCCTGGTCATTTGGGTGCTGAGCTCAACTGGCTATGTTGCCTTCAGAGAGCCTTCAGCTCCCAGATCTAAATCAGGAACAGCAACAGGAATTAAAACAAGTCACAGACAAAGCCACCTTTTTATCTGGTTACAAAGTGTTTAACTTGAAAATACAGTACACTGTTAACTCCCATGTGGGAGTGAGTTGTTAAGACAGTGATTGCAGCATATCACATAGTTTCTCCTTTTGTACTTCAGATATTGAAAGCTATGATTGAAATCACCCTATACCCTTTGGCCAAGATTCCCTAAAAAAAAGGTTGTCATTGATTCTTTTACCTGTTTGTCTCCCTGGACATACCAACATGGTGCAGATGCTGTGTGACATGTAAGTGCATAACCCCCTTTGTGAGAAAGTGCTTGTTCCTTTCTTGATAAGAAAACAGAATGAGTGGAGAGAATGTCAGAAAAAATAGCTAGGCTTTCAAATTTCAAGAATAACACTGGGTTTAATATGGGATTTCTACAGTTTCTTACATATACCTTCATTCCACAGCCTGGCACCCTCTTTGTTGTCATACAAAACATTTAAAATGCAGTGGTCATCCTTACCACAAGCATTGAAGACATCTCTTCTTCAAATAATTTCATCACAACAGTAGTGAAACACAGTCTTACTACCTTTCACATGACAGAAGTTACCTGGAATATTAATTACTTGCAGAAATGTAGTAAAGTGGAATGAAACAGAAATCTGTTATTTAATTTTTGAGAACATCTGCATAATGTCAATAATCGAGATTTCAAATTTTTTAAGCTTGGGAAAAGTCTAATTCTGTGATCTGAAATGCCATTGTTTGATAGTTGAGTCAGTTTTAAATAGCAATGCTTACTACTTTTTTCTTCCTTATATACTTCCACGTTAATCACAACATTCCCCAAAATCAGAGCATTTTGTGACACTTTTCATTATAAAAGCACAAAAGAATTTAACTGTGTTCTGGAATGCATTAATAATAATGTCACTAAAATCATTAATAATAGCATACAGGAAATCCTCTAAAGATGCAAAATTTGGTTCAAAAGTTTACTTGAAGCTTATGCAATCTATGTAAATCTCCTGGGACATACAGCATTTATAGGAATCTGTTCAGGTGGATCCTATATCCAGATACCCAGAAAGACAAAAAATCCCATTTGCTCAATGGTATTTCAGTGTTCAGGCTCCAGAGACACTGAGTTTAAGCTACAGAACACTGCAAAACTAGCATGAGTGAAATGAATAAGGGGTGAGCATTAAAAGAAAAAAAAAAGCTTTAAATTCAGGTGAGAGTTGGGTGTGCATTGGTCTTCTCAGTTCTAAGTGAGAATTAATCTAGTACTTAGTAATGAATTTTTAGAATTAATGGACTGTCTCAAATGTCCATTTTGATAATTTATCAAAAAAGACAAAGTCTGTTTTTTTCTTCTCATTTTTTTATTCCTAATGTTCAGAAATCTGGCCATGTTGAAGCTAGATCATGAAAAAAAAATGACTGCTTTGGATTCATCCATCCTTGGTTGTCATTTAGGCATGGGAGGATTGTACTGGGGAGCATCCATCAGTTCACAAAGAGAAAAATCTCAAATTACAAATGGCCAAAAAAAAAGCAGAGAAAGATTTGGAATTTGGGTTTTTTCTTTGTTTTGTTCGTTTGGGTTTTTTGTTGTTGTTGTTGTTTTTTACATAGAACGGACATTTGGTAAGCTGAAAACCTTTTTTTATCTGCTGTCTTTATATACCTCTTGTCTTTTGACAGACAGCAGTGCAGGATATGTGCAGAAGTGCCATTGATGGCAGGGCCACCGGCAGGAGCTGCAACGTGTCCTGGGTTTGACTCTCCAACCTTTCCAGGATGACCGAAGATCGCAAATGTGTAGGTAAAAATCTGAAGAGGTTGGTCTGAGAGGCGTGTTGGTGTGATATCAGATTTATCTGATAAGTCATCATTTTGAATGCATGCTGCCTCATTTTTCACAAAGTCAATACAAAACAGCACCTCCTGAAGCAGGAAAAAGAGAAACTGGACTCCCAAGCAAAACTTGTGTCTTTCAGCTACTGATACCTGACTTGGTGACTTCTTCACCAAGAAGACAGATCTTAATGTTTTTTTATAGGGAGATAATTTTCTCTAGTGTACCAAAGAATTAAGTGATATGTTTGTGACAATTTTTAAAATCTAGCTGCCAACCCAAGGGAGAGTAGAAGAGTGAGGAAGATGATGGAGCATGGTCTCTGGACAGCATGGGCAGCCTAATGGCTCCTCCTCCCTGGAAGTGGAGGCTCTCTCACTTCATTTTATATCTTGCTCTCAATTCCATTTTACGTCTTCCTTGAAATTTTTGGTATCAGCCCTGTCCCATTTTTTTCCCTCTGCATCTGATGTTCCCTTCACCATTACTATAAACTGATCTCTTCATTCTGCATTAGTGAATTAAAATAGTCTAATTTTCAAACAATTTTTTGCAATCTTACGTGATACAAATCAGTTTGGGAAAAACTCTGGCAAGGGATGTGGATGAGCAGTAGCCAGAGCAAGGAGAATAAAATAGGAGGGGAGGACTCAGTAGCAGCAGTGAGCCACCAAATGGCTCCCCATGGCCTTGTGTCCTTTATCATTAGGCCAGGAATAATTTTTAGGAAACTCTTTTTGAAATTATTTGTAAGATTCAGACATCAGTGGCTTTTGTAGCACAAGCAGCTCAAGAACCCCTGCGACCTCCAAAAGGAGGCACATTTCTCCTTCCCATTAACTCTCCTCACCAGTAATCCAGCTCCTCAGTTCAGCTTGTAGGGGGCTCCAGAAGTGGAAATGTGTTGAAAACTGCTCATGTCTGAGCTTGGAAATGTCTAAAGCTGGTCCCACAAAAAGTGATTTTACTGAGAGACTTCATCTTGCTGAAAAGATTATCAAAGTGCAGCCTATTTTGATTTTGATCTGTGAAATATTTTGGAGCACTTTCTATTGAGAAATGCTGAGTCCAGCAGCCGGTAGGGTGACACCTCAGGGAAGCTGTGGGGACAGAAAGGCAAAATGCTGTGTGGCAACAAGGGGAAAAGTGTGAGAAACATCCCTGTGGGCCCCAAGAGAAGGAGGGGGAGGTCAGGAGGAGGTGACCAGGTCCCAGAGCAGGGATTCTCTGGCAGCCCCTCCAGAGACCATGGCTGAGCAGGTATCCCCACACAGCCAGGCTGGAGCAGGGTGTGAAGGGGAAGGAGTGGCAGAGAGGAGCTGCCATGGGCTGGCCACAGCCCCCATTCCCCATCCTCCCAACAGCACTCACAGTGAGACAGGCTGAGGGATCAGCGAATGAAGGAGTGAAGGTGAGGCTGGGAGAAAGCAGTGGGGGAGTTTTAATTTTGTCTTTGTTTCTCACCATCCAAACCTATTTTAACCACCAATAAAGTAAATTATTTTTCCTCAATGTCACAGGGATCCAGGGATCTCCTTTGCCTTCACCTTGACCCACGAGCTTGTCAGTTGTATTTCCCCTTGCCTTGTCCTGTTGAGGACTGGGGTGAGAAAGTGACTGGGTGGGCACCTGGCAGCTGGCCAAGGTCAACCCACCACCACCAGGGAAATAATTTGTAAGTCTAATTATATTAAAGAATAGTGCCTAGCTATAGAAAGAGCTAGAAAGAGCAGGTGTGAGGAAGAGCACCAAGCATCAGCATCACAAGCCCCAAAGCCAGCTTGCAGAGCCAAGAGAAAACAGCAATATGAAACAGTGGGTGTAGCCTAGTTCTGCTCTCACAAACCCTCTGAATTTGGATTGCAAATAGATGTCTTTGGTGTTCAGACACTGAGCTTTCCCCCACAGCCTTAAAAAGGGACAAACATTGTCCTGACTGCCCGTGGCAGAGCCTGAGGATGCTTTTCCTTGTCTGAGTGCCCTGCTTTAGGAAACAACAACCACACATAACAATACTTCCAACATTTGTTGGGCAATTGTTTTTTATGTTCTTCCTCATGAGTGCTTTTCATAGCTCTGCTTTCTCGTACACCTAATGGACTCTTACACTGTCTGTTGACCCCGTAACCCTAACAACTTCTGAAAATCATTAGATTTGAAAGGAAAATACATAAAGTGGAAAATAATGGAGCCTTTTGTTACAGGATTGCTTGTGTTTCTAAAAGATGCTGAATGTCCCTTGGAACTAAAGAGCATTGCATCCTCACCTATAGTGTCACACAGTCTAACACACATAGAAAATTACATCTCACAGCAGCAATTCTTCTGTTAAAATATGATTTGTACAGTCAATAGCATTTCCTTCAGTACCTGTTAAAGACTTTTTAAAAAACTCTAATGGTTCTACATTAAAATTTATTGAGAATTGAGGTAGTATATCTTACTACCTCAATTCTTCTCAACTGAAGTAGTGTTTTCAGAGACAAACAAAAATCCACATATTGACTCACAACTATTCTTTAATAGTATGTGTTTGCAAGGCAGTCCACCTTTTGAAAAAGCTTCTTGAATTGGCTTAAATTTTTATTTGGACCAAAAAAAAAATAAGGCAATAATAAAGTACTAATTGATAGTTCAGAGTCTCAGGACAAAATCTAAGTAGTAGATAATTTGCTATGTAAGCTTGTAAGAACAGAAGACCAAGACTAACATCTATGGAAGGAGTTAAATAACTTTACAGAATGTTAAGCCTCTACCAGCAAAGTAGACAGAAGAACGTCCTGGCTGTGCAAACTGGTCAATGAGTGATGATTTCTGCACTCATGGAGCTCTAGTGAAATCAACAATTCAGGAGCTGGTGTCAGTGGATTAAATTTCAGTCACATCCTGAGGAGTGATTGAGAAATTGTCTGGGACTAGTTATTGTACTAAAATATGTTGATGTTGTGTTCTTTGGCAGGAGAGAAACTAATTAGAGAGTTACAAAGCACCAGGATCATCATCTTTCCCAGTCCCATGGCAGAATTTTAATACTCGTGCCAGTGGCAAAAACCTGATTTCCTGCAGACAGATGGAGCTGGGAGTTGCTGAAACCCTTTAAGACCTCCAAAGAAAGAGCAATACAGCCTCTCTCTGGTCTCCTCTTGCTCTCTTTGCTTTCTGTTGTTTACTTTGCTAATTTGCCCGAAGCTGTTTGCTCTGGTTGGTTTGTATTTGCTTTAGAGGATGTTGCTTAACACAGATTGTATCTTGTGTTTGCTTTTTAAATTCAAACACCGTGCTACCTTCATAGTTAAAAGCTGACTGCAGTATCAAAATCTCAGACAATCCACCCTGAGGAAAAAAAAACAAAACAAACAAACAAACAAAAATCCCTTTGATTATGCTTGAAATGAAATGCAACAATTTGCAGAGTTTAACGTTGACATGTGAGCTCTAATGATACTGAGTGTTTGTCTGTGGTCTCTCTAAGCAGTATTAACATGGAGATAAGGTGATGTATAGCAAAGGGAACATGGAATTTCCACTGCTTCAGGAGCTGAGGGGGCAAATCCTGCTCATCATTCAGGGATGGAGCTGCTCCTTGCTCCTGCTTTTAGGAGCACAAAACAGCTTCCAGAGCTTTTAGGCACACAAAATCATCTTATGTGAACTTGAGGCCCTTTTGACTTCTTTAAATTTCCTAAGAGAGCACAAGAGGCAGGCAGGGAGCCTTCCCTCAGTGCTACACGGATAAAACTCCGGGAAGCAAATCGCTTCATTCGGTTTTGCTGCCACAGACACCTATCATGCATAAAAAGCAGAAAAACTGCGGCATCTCTAAAAGCAGAAATATTCCTCAGAGCGGTATTTTAGATGAAATAATTATCCCGAGGGAGAACAACTCGCGGCGGGGAGGGCCTGAGGGGCCGCCAGGTGGCGCTGTGCGCTCGCGCCGGCGGCGCTGCGGGAGCGGGAGGGAAACCCGGGATGGATCCCGGAAGGGATCCCAGGATGGATCCGGGCGAGGATCCCGGGATGGATTCCGGAGGGGATCCCGGGATGGATCCGGGCGGGAATACTGGGATGAATTCCAGTGGAAAACCCGGGATGGATCCGGCGGGAATACAGGGATGGATCCGAGCAGGAATACAGGGATGGATCCGGGCGGGAATCTTGGGGCTGGTCCACGCGGGAACGGGTAGGAATCTCGGGACAGATCCACGCTCTGGAGCCTTTCTTGGATGCTGTTTGTAACGCCCACCTAGTTAGGAAAGTGTGTGGAATTCCTCCTTTAGTTTCCATTGAAGCTGTCCTGTGCTTCCTTCTCTTCACCCTGGGAGGTAAGCCCTTAACTGGCAGATCACTTACTGCTTTCTCTTATAAATTCAGTATATATAGTCAAATGTATATGCGTATATATATATATTTATGTATATACATGTATATCTATATATACATATGGATACGTATATATGTACATATATATATACACGGTTATATATATATATGTATATATATCCATGGTTATACATGTATACATGTGTGTATGTATATGTATATGTATATGTATGTAGATATATATATATACACACACACATGGTTTATATATCTGTCCTTTGATTCATCTCCTTCTGCAGATGTGCCTGTACAAATCAAAGGAATATTGCTATATGTAATTATAAGCACACTCACACTGACTGTGTTTTTTACCATGAAATAAACGGTGAATGAAAGGTGAAACAGCTTTTGGCTTCCAAAGAACGTGGGTAGACTTCATTATTGCTGTGTCTCAGTTCGGGGTTGGAGTAAAGCTGGCTTAGCACAGAGCAGCTGCCCACAATGAAAGGCCTGCTCAGCTGGCATGGGTTGTGGAAGGTGGCTCACACCACCAAAACTGGTAGACAGAATTGAAGCACAGTGGTTGGGTATAGAGTTTTATTGTGTTGAAACTTTCATCTCCCCTTAACCTTCTCCAGCTAAGCAGTACAAGAATTGTATTTCTTGCATATGGAATAATGTCATTTTGAGAGGGTAGTAGAAGTAATAAGAATAATAAATTACGGTTTGATGGTGGTTTCTTTGTTTGTTTAGTGGTGTTTCTTTATTTGGTTAGTTGTTTGGTTTTCACCTCATCATGTAAACATTATTTATCTGATTTCTTTTGATTTAATATTGCTCTTTTTTATTTTTTAGGAGAGAGTTTTGAAGATTCCTTTATGAACTATTTGTACTGGATATTTTTTTAAAGAGATACAGATTAGTCAGATTTGTTATCTAATTTAATACCTCTCAAATGAATTGGGTGGATGTCACAGCAAGTAATGAAGATGGGAAAAGGGATTGTCCCACAAACCAGCTAAAAATAAAAGGTAATGAGAGATTAATTTAACCTGAGGTATTGTATGCGTGGTTGTGGGGATAGAAAACACAGCTCAGAAACACAGCTTGAAAACTGGTGTTCAAAATGGACTCTGTTCCTACTTAAGACAAAGTTTAATCCCTTAACAAGAACACTTGAAAATATTTCTAAGAAATAGATAATCAGATATAAAAACTAAAAATATGTCATGTTTTCAGTGGCAAACAGAATGGGCATTATTCATCAGTGAAAATAAAATTAAGCTTCCCACAAAGGTTAGATGATGCACAGTGCAGGTTTTGTTATGTTTGCTTTTAAATATTAAGATAAAGTTTACTGTGTGTGAGAAACAGTAAAGTTTCTGAAAATACAAATTTTATTCCCTATCTCCCTCATCCCTTGGCTCCTAAAATCCATGTAATGTGAAAAAAAGAAAGAAAATAGTGCACTTTTTCTCATTCTTTTTTTCTCACTTCTACCTCTGTTACGCGCTCAGTTAGAACTTCTTACAGAAATCCCACCCAGAAAGGAGCTCTGAAAGTAAATAATTTATATACTGGAATTTTGATCATTAAAAGTGATCGTCTATAGTAAATAATTTTTATCAAGGAAATTTTAAACTTCAAATTCTTTAAATTCTATGTCATCACACCCCTCTCAAAAGGCAGAAAAGAGGCTTTGAGTTCAGGGAAGTTTCAATGAGTGAACTACTACTACTACTACTACTCCTCCTCCTCCTTCTACTACTACTACTACTACTACTACTACTACTACTACGTGGAAATCAGTTACTGACTGAAATAATATGCTGAAATCACCTGAGTGGCAGTTGCAAAGTTCTGCAGAATACCTGTGGTATTCTTATCATGTTCTGGTATTGAAAAATGCTGGGAAAAAACAACATTGAGTGCATGAAATATGAATTTGAGGTTATTGAATAGTCAGTCATGTCAGCTTTGTGCTGTGGTTTGATCAGCACAAAGCAAGGATGTTTTGCAGAATATCATGAAGATCTGATAAGGACTGTAATTTTAGATTTACATCCTTATTTTTAAAATGGAACTGGATGCATCCCCTATGTGCTCTTATATATGTGTTTTATAGAACATAGTTTGGTGTTTCAACCCTTTCGGCGTGTATCTTTTAGCCATGATGTATTCTTGTATAAAATAATATTTGGCAAATCAGTTTTGCACAGAACAAAATCTGATTGTATGATGAGCAAGCTGTCCTGAGTTCAATCCTGTAAGTGGTTTCAACAGGCTTGCCTAATTTCAGCTCCATCTCAATTTATCTTTTTCATTTTTCTCAGCAAACTTCTTTCAGCCTTTAGTTTGAAGATGTACCTTTGAATGACAAGGAGAGAAGTCTGTCAAACAGTGGGAAATAATGGTGAATATATATTTTTTAACAAGGGCAGAAGACTATTCTGGAAAAAATGGTGTTCAAAGACTGGTTATATTATACCTTTGTATTACTTTTGGAGAGCTCATACTATTGTATGAAATGTCTTGCTGAAAAAAATTTAGCTATTTTCCATCTTCATTCCTTTATTGGGAAAAAAGATAAAGTGAGAAAGTTACATGTCTCTGTTAAACAGAAGGAAGGGTTATCCCAGAACTTTGCATTTATCATCTGATCATGTGAACACCTTGTTTAGTGCAGGAATAAACAGAGTCACGTTAAATTTGTTGTGAGCTTGAGCCTCTGACAGTGCTCATTTTATCAACAAAGACAAATGAAGGAACAGAAATTGTAGCACAGCCTCTCCTATTTCATCATTGTCAACCTTAAATACAATCATTCACTGCTGATAGATTTTTCTCCTTCCTTCTCCCACTCATACTAAGCTGTCAGAATCCCTCTTGATATGGTCCAGAGTCCCAGTAGCAGTGATTAAAAAAGAAGGAATTAAATTAACTTTTTTAATCTCTCTTAATAAATATCATATTTTCAGACAAGGAGCTCTGAAATATCCTCTTTCTTGTTGCCATTTCATTAGAAAGAGGTGAAAGTAAATAGTAGAGTGGTTTGACATTAAGTTTGTTTGGAAACCAGTGATTAGTGGCATCACACATGCTCTTGAAAGACTGAATACTGAAAAGAGAGGAAACTTAGTTATCAGTGGAGGTTGATTTTCTGCAGAGAGGTCCACAAAAAGTACCCTGTAGGACGATAGACACACTTAGATAGGGCCAAAAATTAATTTTATTGATCATAACTGCATTGACATTGATCTAATGACCTCAAGGAACTACCTAAGGTGCAGAACAGCTCCTTACCATAAAGGGTCATAATCTGACCTGACACTCTAATGGTTAATTTTATTTTTTTAAATTTTTCCCATGAAATCACTATTTGGACTTTTTAAATTATTGTTAATTATTTGCTAAAGGGAAAAGTTGATTGAAAATCTTGTGGATAAAATGTTCACAGCTTGCCAGATCAAAATATGTCAGTTCAAAAGTGCATGATCCAAAACCACCACGCAACTAGGGTTTGGGTTTTGCACTCCAAAAACACCCTATGCAACTAAATACCAATATCTAACACCAAAAAGATATTAAATATTGGTATTTAGTTGCATAGGGTCAGGTCACATTCAAGATGAGACAAATTAAATTAGGCAAGGCAGATTTCAAAAATATTTGTTTATCCTACCCTTGCACAACAGGAGATGAGCACCCATCAGACTACTCATGTCTTGTATGAAATAAGGGAGACAGAATCCAAGGATAATGACGTATTTAAACAAAAACATAACTTAGATAAATGTAAAATTTGAAAAGCACAATAAAATGAGTTTGAAAGATTGCAACCTTTGCAGATGGAAAGGAAGGATGAAATGATCATCCACTGGCAAAGACTGAATAAGATACTATGTTTCACAAATTCTGACTAAACAATACAGAAGCGTGATGGTGTACAATCTAATTAGCCATATTAAAAATATTTAGAATATTTTTTTTTCTTTGAAAGCTGAAGAGCATGGTAGTAAAGGAAGAACCCCCAAATGATATTTTATTCATATTCTATTTAACTAAGTTTAAAAATGACCTGTGGCTCTTTTCGGATTTAATTTTTATAAAGCTTTATGTTTATAAAGCTTAAACTGTTGTTTCATGCCAGACTAGAAATATGACCAAGCACAGGCTGGAGCACAAGAGTCCTGCCAAGCCTTGCTGAACCTGTTTCAAGGACAACAACTGAAGTTACTGAAATTTTCCTGAAAGCATTTGCAGAGGGGAAGCAAATTAGCAGTGACATTCACCTGCCAGCCCGGAAGGCTCATGAGGCTGCACACCTCATAAATCCTCTTAAAGCCCCTTTTTGAGAGTTTAGGTGGGACTTAAGTGATGGTAGGCCAAGAGCAGGGATGTGAATTTTGCTTTAATGACTTGCATGTCAGTAGAGTTAGACTGGTATGAGAAGAGTAAAGAATAGCTCAGAAGATCCTGTGTCACTGCAGCTCTGTTATTTAACTGTGTTATTTTGCTGAGCACCTATATTAAAATAAATTGATTTCCTCTCCACAGGATGTAACAGCTACACAAAAATATCTAAAGGGTACTTATAACATCAGAAGACTCTCTAGATTTTGGATTTCATTATTAACTCAGGGCATAAATTGAGTTTGAGTGTGAATAAAATTTCCATTTTCAATAGCCTTTATGGATTTTCATCATTTAAAAATTAGTGTTCTTACATACTTCTTGCCTGTTATTGCAACCTTTTGTTAAACCTCCAGACCAGCAGCAGCCTCACCTCAGAAAGCTGGATCCTCACCTTCTGAAATGACTTAATAACAGAATTTATTGTGCATTTTACTGATTGACATCAGCCTAGGATTTCCAAGGTGCAATAAAAAGCATATATGCTTTTATTATATACTTTTTTTTTGAGTTTATAGAAGAGAAGATTGAGAGTGGATCTCATCAATGCATATGAATGTTTCAAAGGTGGTTGTCAAGAGGATGGTGCCAGATGCTTTTCAGTCATGCCCAAAAACAGGATGAGGGGCAATGGCATGAAATAAAACACAAGAAGTTCCACCACCACAATGAAGGACTTTTTTACATAAAGGGTGGCAGAGCTCTGGAAGAGGCTGCCCAGGGACATCATGGATTCTCCCTCTCTGCAGACATTTAAACCCACCTGGACACATTCCTCTGTCACCTGCTCTGAGTGACCCTGCCTTGGACCAGATGATCTCCAAAGGTGCCTCTCAACCCTATAAATTCCATGATTCATACAAAGCAATGTTGTTAAAGAAGCAGGAGTAGAAGCAGGAGGTACCTTAGGTCACAGAAACAATGGAATGTAAAAGGTGAATTTACTAGACCCCAAGCCCCAGCCTGATATTCCTTTAATTGTGGCTGAGAATTTTGTCTAATGCTATGCTGGTCATTACTACAATGGGAAAGTATTCTCTTAATGTTTCTGAGGCAAGCCTTGGGGAATAAGGGATGAAAGGCTGAGTGTCAAACTGAATAAGGAATCAAAGATATTGCTTCTTCTGAAAAGAATAATGAAGTGTTTCAAGATGCAAGTTTATCAGGTTTTGTTGAAATGTAAAGGGACAGAACTGTCTTTTCTCATCTGGGATGGGCTGCTTAAAGTCAAGGGTCGTTCTTATTCCCCATTTTTATTAATCCAGGGACTTCTCTAAAAATATATTTAATTCTGTTGAATCATTATCCAGATGGAACGACAGGTAGGGTACATGAAACAGTTTAGCTAATTGAAATATTCTGAAAATAAGGATGGATTATTTTATATGCTAACTCTACCTCACAGTTATCTCTGTGGACTTAGTTAGGCATAGCAAGAAAAGGAGAGACACCGCACATTTTGATCCATGTCATGTGAAAAGGGATATTTCTCCAAACCTTTTGTGTTTGATCAGTCTGTCATCACCCCAGGTAAGCCAAGCTCCTTGTGCCCAGCCAGTCTGTCATCATCCCCTTTTGGGGACCCTTCAGTGAGCAGCCCCCTGAATAGGAGAGCAGTTTGACTGACTTATTCAGAGACACACACAGAACATAAGAGACTCCCCTTCCCTGGGTCCCCATGCTTTTATTTGAGTTTGTTCCCTCTGCCAACTCTGTGAGTCCTTGAAGGACTCACACTGATGGCTCATGGAATGCTCGTTATTAATAACACTGTGGTAGTTTGAGGTTTGAGAATTGCTGGTGACAGTATCTGATTGCAAAAATGTATTCCAAGCAATACACAGCTTTGAATAGCTCTACTCCCTGACAAAAGCTCACTCCAGGTAATCATTCAGTGCTCCTAGAGGACGGTTCTTACCCAGCAGGAAACCCTCTGAGGGAGAAGAAAAATTCAGCTTGATCCCAGAAGTTAGGATGGAGTCTAGTCTGACTTCCACCCATTCCTAACTTACTCTTATACTGTTTCTTTATGATCACATGCAGCTTGAGTGACTCTAGCCACACACAATGCTCAGTGAGGTGTGGTTGTATGGTGAAGGCAGGTAACCTTGGGATGGAGGTGTGCATCAGTGTTGCATCCCAGAAGAGGGATTTTGCCACAGTTGCTGGTCTTCTTTTATCTCCCTTGGTTCACAGCTGCTCTGTGGCTTATCAGCTAAAAGGTAGCATGGAGTTTGCTCCTCTGCACGGATTTCAACAGAGCTCGGCCACGATGTCTCCATTCTGCTCCTCCCCTCTGCTTCGTCCCCCCTCAGCATGTGAGGTGTGGGGGAAGTTGGGCATGCTGGCCACTTTCCATCCAGGGAGTAGCAGCCACATTTCCCACTACAATTTCTCTACTCTTATACCTGTATCTGTAACTTCCCATTTTTGTTTAATTTTACCCCCAGCTGTTTTTTTTCCGCAATCCATTTAAAGTATTTGTTTATGATAAAGACAAAAGCGAATGTGTCTGAGGAGTGAAAACTTTTCTGAATGAGTAGGTTTCAAAAGAATTGTTTGAAACTATTGCCTTTGGATCATAAAAATTCACTAGAGATAACTAACACTGATAATTCCTTTTGCATGTTTGTACAGCAGAAAGAAAGAAGGGATCAGTGTTTGGAGTGATCCATTCACTTATGGGGTCATCCCTGGTTAGGAAGGTTGTTGGGATGCAAATTCACGGAGGGTAACTGGAGGAGGAAAGTAGTTGTCAGAATTACAAGATACTCACCCTTCTGTCTGTTGTCAAAGGGGACAAATGAGTTGCTGAACATGTAATAAAATTTATTAGGAGAGAGAAGAAATGAGAAGTTGGAGGTATTACAGCACTTGAGAATAGCCAGGCTGTTTTCCTTCATCGGGAAAAATACACCCTATCACATCTTTATGTGCATTGCACATCATATACAACATCACTGTAAATATGTCCAAGAGAGCCTGATTTCAAAATGTTACACATCAACTGAAAAAATTGCAGAATAAATTGGTTTTCTTTAAATGACTGTTGTGTTTAACAGAGTTTTCCTCTCCACAAATGTGATTTATAAGATTTTTTTTCATATACATTATATCCTGTTACCTGTAAAATTGATGTGTGTCTTATGATGCTATAAATGGCTAAAGAAAGGGAGTTTTGTAGCACAGATACTGTGAGGAGAAAACATGACAGAGAGATGAAGTGTCAGAAAAATCAGATTTTGATTTAGAGAGATCAGTCTGGCTTTATATTGCAGATGGGGAACTAGAAAGCGTCCTGGGAATGTGAGATGTTTCTGAACTACGAATTTACATCCATATTTTATAACCCATAAATTTATAAGGATTTTGACACGTCAATGTTCAATAAGTAAGATAGATAGATTTTCTTTGGATTGTTGGGTGGGGGGGTAGAAAATTTTATCAAAACCGTAACTTTGCACACTAAAAATGGGAATGATGTTGTATTGTGGCAGGAATAAACAAAATCCACTTGGCTGTGAGCTTTCATAAATATTCTGATCTTATTCCTGCCCATTCATATCACATTGCCATTGATTCTGCTTGGGTGATTTTTTTCTTTCCCCCAAGGTTAGGGGGCTGCAATGTTCATGCCTATTGATCTCCTTGCTGGAGAGAGCATTCCAGAGAAATTTTCTACATGTAGCTCTGCTGGATGCTAAGCATCCCTGCCACCCCTAAACACCTACAAAAGGAGGTGCTAGGACACTGAAACCCAACAACACATTAAACAAAAGCCACCAGAATTTGGGCTAAAACAGCCAGAGAATACCTACAGAGTGTAACTGAGTGTCCTACAAAGGCAGTACTGCTCTACAAGCAGGTGAAAACAAGCAGAAATAGAACAGAAAACTACACTTTGCCTTTTAAGAAAAGGCACCTTAAAGTTTGAATGTTTCCACCCCTGCTTAGCCTTTGAAATGTAGGAGACTGTTGATTTTGAGTAGCATGGTTGTTGGAGTTTTTTGGGGTGGTTGTTTGGTTGTTTGGTTGGGGTTTTTTTGGTTTTTTTTTTTTTTTTTTTGCTTGTTTGTTTTTATTCTTTTTTTTTTATTTGAAGGCAGATTTTTGAAAAATCATGTTTTGTCTTAAACTCATCTCCAAGCATACTTAACTTTTTAAAATCTTTCTTTTGCAGTATATTCTGGGTAAAGACATGAAGCCAGCATTTCCTAAGATATTTCAATAGGGTTCTCTCTGATTTCTTGAAATCAATGACAAATAAGTGAAAAAAAGATTATTTCTCATTTCACTGCTGTCTCTGAGTTTGAGTTGTGCATATCACAGGGTTCAAAGATACAAGAAGAAACCTGGCTCAAATCTCTTTTTCTTATCTCTGAAACACTCTTCCCCTGAAACATATGAGCACAACCACTGTAACTTAGATCAGGAAAATTATCCCACAAAAAAAGATTTTCATCCAAGTCATCTATTATTTTCCCTCATGTCCCATCAACACTTTCATTCTGGACGAGAAGATGAACACATTTTCTTCAGTACTGAGTACAAGAAAATTGTCATCATTTGAATGTGACAGAGGTTTTGTTGTATAAGGCTTCACACAAAAGACAAAGCATAAAGCAAAAAAGAACTATACTCATAGTTGCATGTAAAGAGAGTCCAGTTAATAGCTAATGGCAATATTGCACATTTCTCTATTCTTTTTGTGTCAAGTCCTGCAAATCTAATCAATTACAAATGTTGTAATGTTATAGCTTGTGTGCCACTTGTGCCTTATGGCTTTTAAAGGAGTTTGCCAGTGCAAGAGGATTGAACAGCAAATAGATTTTCTTATCAAATGAAAGTAAGTATATTTTCATATATATTTACTTTGTTATATATTTTCATTGTGTCTTTTTTCCTGAAAGAAACTACTTGAGTACATATTAAAAACAACAGTTAAATGAGAGCAATGGAACGTTACCACATTCTGTTGTTGTCTAAGAAGAAAATAATCTATAAAGCATAATTGACTGCTGCTAAAAACTCTGTTTTCCTATGAACAAATGCTTGAAAAGAAGTTATTTGACTTTTCCCCCACACAGGACTCGGGTGGGCTCACAGTTTTTCTTGCATTCCAAGTACTGGAGTAGTCCTCTAAATGGCATAAATCCTCCTGGGTCCCTGGCTGTCAACAGATCCACAACTGTTGATAGCAGCTGACCTAGACAGTGCATTGTGGAAATCAGGGGAATTCACACCTCCTCACTCACTCTCAGTCACTAATAGCTTATTAATCTAGTCATAATTTTCCCACATTATATGTTTAGTTTTTTTTAAACACCCAGCAGGAACATTAAAAGAGTTTAAAGAAGAAAAAGTGTAATGGAAATATAATGGAATCTAATGGAAAAGGGCACTTTTCTCTCCATTGAGATAGGTATTTGGTTTGTAGGAATATGCCTATCTTCTTGGAGAGGATCTTCAGGGATTATTTTCATTAGGTGGTGCAGAGGTTATCTTCACCTCTCAGTCATAAACAGCAAGGAGAAAAGGAAGGGTGGAGGTGGAAAAGAGGGGAAAGCTGACTTAAGAGACAAGGCATGAGAGAAGGGTCATGAAACAGACCTGAGGGATTAGTCAGGGAAGGAGATTTAATGGTGAAGTGGGAAGAGAGGCATCGCTAAAGGAGGCAGGCACAGAATTGTGAGATGTACTAAAGTGTTATGAAGGGGAATGGAAGTAAGAAGTGGCTCTAGAAGGTATGGATGGAGCAAAATCAGAAGGATTTCTGAATAGATGGTAGTAGCTTAAGGGGAGCTTAAAAGAAAATATTTTTTAAAGAACAGAAAGTAAGAAAATATTGCCTTTATTTGCACATTTATGCAAGGGGAGTTATTTGCAATAACCTTTTTAGGTGCCATTTTCCTTTCCATCTGCTTTCTTCCAGTTCCACTGAGAAACATTTGAATTTCATGTCCTTGACATTCTGGTTTCTGTGTTTACAGAAGAAGGAAAGTAACATTGTTCGGACTGCTATTATTTCTTGAACATTACGACAAAGAAAAGTTAACTTCACTGTGAACCTTTTCAAAGTGACACAGTTTAGCACATTTCTTTCTAATATTTGTTATTCCTAATGATTCCTATTATGTGGGGCTATTTGTGCCTGCTTTATTTATTGTACTAGGAAATATTTCAGCTTTAAAGAGACCGGCACTCTATTCAGCTGACTCTGGCTTTTACCTAATGATCCAATAAGTTGGTGAGTGTTTGATGGGTACATATTGTGTTTCAGGTCTCAGTGGGAAGTTGCCAAGACTTTTATTGAGTGGTAATATTTTCCTCTTGCTGGTTTTGGATTTCTCTGAGGATCAGCAGTTAACACAGCCTTTTCTCTTACAATTAGATTAAAGTGCCAGTGATTTGTTTTTCCTTCATTCAATTTTTTTAATTAGGTCATTCCTTAAAAGGTTATCTTAATATAGTAAATGCACTACCTCTATGAATGAGGCAAGCTGAATGATGCATGGGTTTTTGCTGTTAGGGCTCTGTACAAAAGACTTTTATAAAATTCCCATCCTGGCAGAAATAATGCTAAACTGCAAGTTACAGACTTTTCCTCACAAGTGCTAAGCTTGCTTGTAAGCAGTGCCAAAAAATCACAGATATAGAAAGAAAATCCCTAATCTTTTGAGCTCAGAGGCTGATCTCTAGCATCCTTGCTCCTGTTTTGGCGAGCAGTTTTGTGTTGGCTTATATTAGTTAAGGATCTAGCCTAGGAGGCTGTGCAAGTAACCACTTCAGGTTTAGCTTTCATCATTTTCATTCAATCCATGAACCACAGCCATAAGCAGCAAGAAAATTTTGGTTGTTATATTTTTGTACTCTAGTAATGGATTTTGAATTATTTGGGTAGATGGTTGTGCCTCAGTGGGGTTTGTTGAAAAAAAAGTTAGTGAAAACTCGAAAACCTTTTGGGCTTAGCCTAGGTTGCAATTTGTTATTGGTTTGTTTGTTTGCAGATCCTCTTCAATCTCCAAATTTTCTCTCTCTAACAATTTAAAGAAATAGCTGCAGATTGGCAAAATAAACACTCAGCCTTCAATAAGCAGCCTTTAATAAGGAACATGGATTATGTCCTAGCTCACAGAATCGTAGAAGCAGCAGTTTATATATAGTTTATCTTCTAAAAAATTTAATTACTACAGAACTTTAATTATATTGTTACATGAAGTTATGTTTAAAAGAAAAGCTTCATGAAAGATTAATTTTTAAATGCATTTTATATGAGTGTCTATAGTATAAAAAACTATCTAACAGAGAAACTGCAAAACAGACAATATTTAAAATTTTGTCTTGTAATGTGCCTTTAAAAACTGGGCTAGGAATTCACACACTGTTACCTGGGGTCTTTGTTGGCCCAGTCATCCTGAGTAGACCTGAGCAGCAGATTCATGGAGAGCTAAAGCACAGAGAATGAAAAGCTCAGATACAATAAACTACTAATTGATCAAATAGAAAAAAAGATCAAATTTGTGATGGTAAACCCTTTAGTGCATACTAAAGACTTTCATAATTTTTGACTATAACGGATTTACTTTAGAGACTATCATCAAATTCTGGTGGATGTTGACATTTTTAGTGCAATATTCATAAAGCAATATAAATAGTGGGTGACCCTTCAATCTTTTGGGTTAAGAAAACTGAATCATGTTCCAGATTGGCAACACTGAACTTCTTCCCTATAAAATGTCGCTGGAACATTGGCATGGCATGACAAACTAATCCACTGTTTGTTAGTTTTGGCCATTCCTTTTGGATGTGAATTACAGTTGGACTGAGTTTGTTATCTACATTAAGTTGTTCTTGTTTACCTCCATGATAGCAGTGAGGAGTGGAACAAGAGAGAAGACTCTGGAACGTTTTCCCAGAGGAGCAAGGATCACTGCCAGAATTACTCTGGTTTCTTCTGCATCTGTCCCTGGATTTCAAGGCCACACTGCTCTTGAGGGATGTTTCTTTCTTATATTTCATTCTGGTGTGCTTTGACACATGCAGACATGTGCATGGAAACCTTGACAATAGGTGAAAATTTCAGCCTTCTACCAGGTGGAATTTTAAGGGATATTTTAAAGTTTGTCTCTTGTCCTGGATTTTTTTGGTAGGATTTGATTTGCCTTTTTTATTCAAACCATTCAGTATTTGCAATGCTCTGAATAACTTGTATACAGGCACATAGAAACAATGTGATTGCTTACCCAGCAAAATTTTCATTGGTGAGAAAGAATGGTACAGTGAAGAATAAATACATGAAAAAATTATATTTTTTTATAGGTATGTTAGTACAGGAATGCTTTTTACTGTTTTGTTTAATAATTAATTTACTAGATCAGTCTTAAATGCATTTCTTCCCGAAGTACTTTCAGCTCTGAAGACAAGAACAAGTGCTGTCAGTCTTGACAAAGAGGAAACATGTGAAGTAGAGACCTCACTGGCCCATCGTCCATCCAGTGTGACCAATTAAAGCATTCTATCCATCTATTTAGCATACCAAATTCAATCAAGCTATTTAATTAGTTGATGTTGCTATTAATTGCCTAGCAAGCACTGATAGGGCGTTAAATGCTGTAGAAAGATGGAAAGACAGGATTCCTTCCTTGAGAGTCTAAGAGAGTCACAGAGACTTCCCCATTACATACAGGCAGCTCCAAAAGAAGGTTCACCTGAACAACAGCCTGAGAATTTAATTTGTTTTATTTATGTAGTGGGTGTTGTGCTGACTCAGAATTGATGATTGATCCTGTTGGAACCTGGATATGTAACCATACGAGGGAGGATGAGACAGGCTGTAGAGCTGATATGCAAAAGTGTCTGAAGGAAAAAGGGAATCTCATTTGTTTACTGTATGTTTTTACTGCTGTATATCCCAACAGAGTTTTGTCACAAAAGAATACTGTGTAAACAGAAATTTAAAATAATTATGTCTAAATCATAAAATATCTTTTGAAAAATTCTGTAGCTTGATTTTGTTTCTGGTATAATACATGTCACTGTCTTCTTTTTCTAACGCTGAAAATTCTTCTCTGTGGAGAAAAAGGAGGAGGAGGAGGACCAAATCAAACAATTTAATCTTTTTACTTTGCACAGCGTATTGTACTTTATTCAGAAGGATCCACTTGAAATTCAAAGTAGCACTTCACACTTAATCACACTGCACAGGGTGTGCTAACATTTGTGCTTATGTAAGGAGCAGTTATATAGATGGGAATGAAGTATCTGACGTTTGTAAATATAAATTAATACCCACGTGAGTCACACAAGAATACAGCCAAATAAAAACCTTCTGGCATTTAAGGTTATGTTCTGCCCAAAGGGACACCGAATTTCTACCAATACATCAATGCTTCTGGAGACAGGTCTTGGTTTCATATTCCACAGAACTTCTGCTGACTGGCAACATATGAAAATATGGATCTATTGAACTGTGTGCAGCGAGACTGATGTGTTTAAGACAGTCTTAATAGACACTAGGGAGAGGGAAATTAGTCTGAGAACACAATGATGACAGAGTTGTTGCTTAATTTTACCAATTTAGTCGTCATATTGGACCAAATAGGATCAAACAACTCAAAGGGTCAAAGTCCCTCTTCAAAGGGAAGTCCTAATGGATAATATGAATTCCCTGGATGAAAATTAATTTGGACTTGGTTTGTGAAATGTTTTCCAAGTATATAAAAGCACAGGCTCTGATGCCATTATTTGGCATGCTTTTGAAAAAAATGCCCAACCAAACTCTTTCATTCAAAACAATTGTCCTTATCTTTTTTTGCATAATGTTGGATTCTACAAAAAGGAACATATTAATACATCTCTTTGCCAGTGGAAGATCAATTTAAGCCCAATACATAATAACATTTAATCCAAGCTGGATTAGAGCTCCAAGTGATGAAATAATAGGCAATTCTGTCTCTTCAAATATCTGGAAATTGAGCAAAATGCCTAATAGGACTTCATTAAATTCCTTTCAATGTCCAGTTTTCAGTTACTGTAAAAAATGAATTGCATTTTTCTTGTGCTTAGTAGAAGGTTGGAGGAAAGCATCCCTTTTACACTGTGCCTTATTGAAAGGCAAATATTATCTTGGTCTTCTTACAGAAATCATATCTGTAGTCTTTGGGATTATTGGTAACTCATTGCAGATAAGAGTATTAGGGAGTAGTAGACTCCCTATACTTTTAATAGAAAATATAAATGTTCATTCCTTATCAAAAGTGCAATTCATAACATTTATATTTAATTTCTATGCCAATTAATTATGTTATTCAGAAAGATTTAATAGTAGCCATTATAATTTTCAGTCTGGATTGTAATCGTTCTAAGCATAGAGAAAAAAAGACATTTAGCTGGGTTTTTCATCTGTACATCTCTTTCTCCCTCTGTGTGCATGTTGCAGGTCCTGGGTGGATTCAAGGTGATAAGCCCTTGAGAGAACCATAATGTGATTATCTTGCAGAGAGGTGGTAGAATAAATAAGATTATCCATAACAAGCTTAGCTGCTGATGAGTTCAAGCTGTGCTGATACACAAAGTCCTGACACAATTGTAAGGTAATAACAGAAAAAATACACGTTTGCAAAGGAGAGAGTGATGCTTGAACTGAGAAATCTTCCACCGTTAATTCAAATTCACCTACAGCCTTCCACGTGGAAGCTTCACTGCATTTTCCATGCTGCTTTCATAGACTATTCCAGGGTGAGCTTTAAGTCCCTTTATGCATATAAAAATTAGTATTACTTGAAGTAAAATGATTTCTAAATTTACTTTTGTTTTGTTTGTTTGACTTGAAGAACAGCGCAACATTTCTTTGAGTTTCGAGGTATTTGCAATCTATATTTGCAAAATGAATGATTTTGATAAATGATGTTTATATGGTCATGTAGGTCATAAAAATAGACCAGCCTGTTCTCCTAAAACATGAAGACACCAACTAAATGTCATGCACTCATGTTACATAAGGGGTAGAGGACATGATATTGAATTCATTTGCATTTTTAAGTTAATATCTGTTTCTGATTCTTTCTTGCATCATCTGACTTTGACTCCAACAGTTCAGACACCTATTGCTCTTCTTTTCTCTTAATTATCCCAGCTGCACAGAAATAAATGGAAAAATTATTGATGTGAACACTAATCTAATCTGCAGTACTTAATTTAACCTTTTGGATAAAAAGGAACATATGTAATTGTTCTCTCACACATACCATTATTTAGAAGCAAGAAAGTTTATTATGGTTAGTTTTCTAATAGGAGTGTTGTGAAAAAAAACTCCAGCATATAGAAATTAAAAGGTTTTATAAGTAAAAATTGTATCATTTCAATGTAAAAAAAAAGAAAAAAATAAATCTATGCCAATGTTTTCAAGCAGTGACAACAGACCCAGCTTGCAACACCTTGATTTTCAGAAGCACAGATCATAGGTTTATTAAGAACATTGATTATTTTGTCATTTAAAAGTGCAGGAATTCCAAGGCAGGAGGAACTTTTGGCTTAAGAATATAGTTTAAGATATCCAGTTTAGAGCCTGACAAAATGCTTCAGGTCATGATAAAATCTATATTTTCTAAATGATATCTAGGGTGAGAGATATCTTCTGAGATGACAATGCCTTTGGCTATTCACTGCCTTGTGCCAAGGGAAGAAAGTATTTTAATTAAAAGAAAGAGTGTCTTTAAGGCTCAATTAGGAGGAGAAAACCATCACAGATAGATGTATATTATTATGAAACAGGTAAAATGCATACATTTTCTAACTCTGCAGTGGAAGTGTCTGAAATAAATTCCTGGGAAGAAGATAAAGCATGCAGGTAAAAAAAAAAAAAAAAAGACGCATTAAATAAATTGATCAATTATCCTGTAGAATTTATTTTTAAAAAAAGAGAAAGCATAAAGAAGTCAACATCTATCTGGACAGAGAGAAGAACCTAATGGTACTTCATTACAGGTTTTATCTCTTAGAGTTTCTTTCTATTAAGAAACAGCAGAGGAAATTTCTAAACTTTAGAGGTATTTCATCACAGGTTGTTGGATATTGCAAAGCCATTAGATAGCATCTAGAACTTTGTCGCTGATGATGTATAATTGAAATAGGAATCATTTTGATTTCAGGCATCTGGAAGCCAAAATTCTTAAACAACCTTAACAGGGTGGAACAATCATTTTATTGCAGAAGTAAAAAGAAGAGGTTGCTTTATAAATTAGATTTTTTTTTTCTGTAGTGTATGCTTTTATAAGGAAATTTCTAATCTGAATTTATTAAAAAGCACTAATCCTACACAGGTGAACCTTTTGTACAACTAAGGAGTTAAATTTGCAATGTTATGTTTCTTTTTTAAACTAAAGCTAGATTGCTTGGTTTGGTTTCTTTTGGGTTTGGGTTTTTTCCTCAATAAATAAAATATATGAATTCCTCTAGCAGTCAACAGACACGCAGAACTCTGTTGTTATTGCTTTTTTCTGACATTTGAAATTCTCTCTTCTGTTCACTCTTTTTATAGATGATCATTAATAATTAATAACTTTAATAAAAACTTCTTATAGAAGGGAGGGAAGTGTAGAGGAACATTCCTTTTTTTACTATATTGCTGTGTGAACAGGGAACAGGGATGATTCTCTTTGTTTCTAAAGTGGTAAGTAAGCGCCTTTAAACAGTTCACAGCAGAAACAGAACTTAATATATTTGCACATATCTACATTCTTTTTGGTTGTTTTAAAAAAAAAGGTGTGCTGGAAGCTGTATAAAGCTGTGACATCATTGCAGTTCATTTTAGTGTGAGTGAGGTCAGAGCCAGACTCCTTGCTCACAGAACAGGAAACTTGCTGTGGTAGACCACTGCAGAGGCTGTGGACATGTCTGTTCATTACTGTCTGCAGAGAAATGTGTGGCCATGTAGACAATCAGCATCCATGGTGAGGTTACATAGCTGCCACCTGGTATGCTAATGAGATGGAAGGCAATTAAAAATAATTACCACTGCAAACTCATTAAAATTCCGTAGGTTTCTTCAACTCTGGCCCCTTTATAATTGCTGCAGAACATTTTAGTGTGTCTCAAAAATTACTGTGAAATTCAATGATATTTTAAATCGGGGATTGAGAGGGAGTATGAATCTCAAAGGTTAATTCCAGGGAAGATATTTAATGGCTACAAACCACCATGGTATTGTATTGAGAAAGTTATCATTTCAATCTTGTAGGAGTATCAGGAGTCTCCCCATCAAACCAGATCTGAAGGTCTTTCTGTGTAGTGTTCTGAGGTTTAAATTTGTGTAAATAGATGTACATCTCTTTGGACTGAGAGACTTGAGTAGTAAAATTATCAGCAAGTTTTTAAGTTTTCAAGGCAACATCACAGAGTTACAATGAAAATGTTAAAAAAAGAAGAAAAAGCATAGAAGTTGCCACAAAATGGTTTCTGTAGTTAATCACTAGTGATGACAGAAGAGAACTCTCAGAGCTTTGTGGCATCTGTGGGATGTCTCTGATTCCAGTGGCAATGGGAAAAGGATGTTCCTTCCAAGCAGGAACCTGCTTTAAGCAGCTAAGCAGTACATGAAGAAACAAGGCAGGAATTATTTGAGAACAGTGCACCTCCTCTGGGGGATTGGTTTGAAGACCTCGTGCAAATAATGCACTGGAAAAATCATGAGGCTGCTGCTGATAGGACTCTTTATCAAGGCCATTCACACTGAAACAGAAACACATTATGCAGTTCCACTTCTGGTATTCACTGTCCGTGCCATAGCCTCTGTTAAAATAAAGAGATCTCCAAGCCTAGAGGAATGAAGTTGGGTGTCATGAATCAGATCTCAGAAACATGGGAATGAATTATTTGATTTGATTTTTTTTCTGTATTTTTATTCTAAATAGTCTATCTGGACAGGAAATAAAGAGTACATTATGCTTTGCGCAATATATGTGTACCATAGCCTGCGTATGGTCTGAGACAGAAGTGGAAATTTAGCTTCAAGATACAAATTTATAATGTTTGCAGAGATGAAATTTTGAAAATGAGTCATTTATGAAGATTTTAAAGAAGGAACAAATGATTCCTCCCCACAGTTAATAATGAAATGAGCTTTAATAATTGCAACATTTTGGTGCTGCACGGTAATCTGGAGTTTTGTGGTGACTTCTGGGAGTTCTCTCCCTCCTTGGATACCTCTTTCCAGAGAGCTGTCAAGTGTCTGGTATGATAAGGACCATTTGAGCAAGCAAGGAAAAGAACCAAGATCAGAGAGATTAGAGGGGCTGGAATGGGAGTTTTGCCAACATGGAGGAAGGAGGAGGCCTGGGGTTGGATTTTACTGAAATCTAGCTGCACATTTCTTGCATCCCCTCACACAAGATGTTGAACTTCTGGCCTCTGGTTTTCTAAAGATAAAATGCAAATGAAGTAACTAACCAGCTGGAATGTGACATAAACTGAGAAAGCTGCAGTTCACATAATTCACCCTCTATTCTGGTAGAGTTCACTACTCTAAAGTTTCTGGTGGTATGATCAGTTGTGACTGGGGCGGTATGGCATTCTGTAAGTGTCATTTTTTTACGTAAATTCAATCTAGAATTGACATATTTTCACGTCACATTATTTGAGAAATACTTTACGAAAAAAATGCCATATCTTAAACCAGAAGTGTTATAGACTAATATTCAATAGTAATTTTTTTTTTTCAGATTTTAATTCCTCATTGTCTTTGTCATAATTTTCCTTCATATCTGGTTTTTCTTATGAAAGAAGTAAAGGCAAAACATATACTAGAGGATTGATGATTTTTTGTAAATGCTCTGATCTGATTTTCTGCCTATTTCAGACTCAATTATTAGTGATGGCGCTATTATTTTTGCTTTTCTTCTCCTTATAACTGTGTTAGTTTTGGTATCAGCAGAGACAAGCCACCATACTGCAAAAGTGTGCTGTCATTTGTCATTCCAGAGGACAACAGTTCCATACTGTAACAACTGTGTGTTTTGTCATAGTTTTATAGGCATCAGGTATATGATCATATGCTATGTTGTGGCAGCCAGGAAGGCAGTGCAACACATCAGCAGGAGAACTAAATGGCCTTCAGCAATATGTGCAAATTCAAACAGTGAAATGCTGCTTTCTGTGGGCCTTTTGTATTTATATTCAAAATGTTGCAGCACAATAACAATAGTTGAACACAGTCAGAGGTCTAATGAATTAGATTTTTCCTTGGCTCTGCTGAAAACACATTTAGCAGTTTCAGCAATGGCAAGCCCATCTCATTAAATTAAGAGCCTCAGCCACCAGTGCCAGCAACACTTTATAAGGCTCATGTGCTAAAGTTTTTGGGATATTGCTAGTCTGGCACATGTCCCAAAGAGATGATCATCTGCTTTTTAGAGAACCACTATCAGATGCCATAAATATTTGAGGATCACCAAAGGTAGACAGAAGGTTTGTTCTTTGAGGTGAGAGAGGATGAAAAATGTGAAGAGTTTTCTAGATTTGTCCCCAGAATATTTTAAAACTTTTATCCAAGGGAATTTTTCATTTAATATAGGCCACATTTCTTTGGTTTTGTTCATCTTAAGATATAATCACATTGGCTTAAGCTGTATTTATCTTGCAGCAAAGTACTTTTTTCTGTTACTCTAAAGGAATGAATTAATCTCTTTATTGTCTCCAGTACAAATATATTTGGAAATGCAGACCCAAACCTATTTCAAAAGTATTCCCATGCTTTTCAATCAGATGAACTGTTAAGGCAGGACATCACTGGACTGCAGAGTGCTGGATGAAGGTGCCAAGGGTCTGGCTGGGGCTGCTGGGCAGTGTCTGAGAAGTGGCCAGAGCTGACCTGTGCTGAACATAGAGGAGGATGAGGTGCAGGTGCCAGAGTAAGAGCTCCCCTGTGATTCCTGGAGAAGACCATGGCGGAGTTCTGTCAGGCTGCAAATGCAAGATGTGGCCGGGGTCGTGTATTCCATTGCCATCTGTTAGAGGTGGGGCAGTTATATCCTGTTAACTGGGCCAGCTGCTAAAACCAGGTGGGCCAGTTTTCTTTATCTCTCCTGGAGCCAGCCTCCCTCTGGGAAATATCTTCTGTTCATGGGCCATTGAGTGTCACTGCATGACGGATAAAATTCCATCATCCCACTGGGAGATGCTCCACCCAGGGGGAGGAGCCAACCATTCCTACCTGGAGATAATCTGAGATTTGGAGCAAGAGAGACAGCCTTTTCCCACTGGATTCCCAGAGGAAGAGCAGGCTCATCCACATGACCACTGGACCTTCAGAGGAAAACTCCACCCTTCTACAGGATCCCTGCTCCAACAGAACCACACACGGCCCTGCAGGAGGACTGCAGCCACCATTTAATCAGACTGTTATTAACACCCTGACCAGCAGGGTGTCAGGTCATATTCTGACTCTCTGTCAGTGTTGGTTTGTATTACTGCACTTTTATTTTTATATTTTCTTTTATTTTTCTTTATTTTTTCCTAATAAAGGACTGTTATTCCTACTGCCATATCTTTGCCTTAGAGCCCCTTAATTTAAAAATTATAACAATTCAGAGGGAGGGGGTTTACGTTTTCCATTTCAAGGGAGGCTTCTGCCTTCCTTTGCAGACACCTGTCATTTCAAATCAAAACAAGCTGGCATTTCCCTTCAGCCCATGGAGAACCACAGAGGAGCAGATATCCAGACAGCAGCCCATGGAGGATCCCACACCAGAGCAGGGGGATCTGAAGGAAGTGCAGGTGCAATGGAGGAGGCTGCACCCTGAGGGGGAACCCATGGGGAGGACCGCACACAGGTGCAAGTTTTCTGGCAGGAAAAATGGGAGACCCATGCTGGAACAGTGTGCTCCTTAAGGACTGGGGCCCAAGGAAAAAGATTTAGGCAAATAAGTAGGAATTTCCAAAATACAACCTGCAGCAGGTGAAAACGGCCTTCTGGTTTCCGACAGAAAATTTGAAATGGGCAGGTTTACTTAATTTTTCCCTGCTCTGTGGACTTGTAATTAAATTGTAGCAAGACATTTCCCTCTATTCCCAACCCCCAGCCCTGGTGTTGTATTATGTTCCCAACCAGTCCTCACTCAAGTGACAAATAGCTTATTTACTCACATCAGGAGGTGAGGTATCTCAGCCATCATTTCTCCTTGCTTGAGGGTAATCTTTGTATCCAGGAAAGTACTGCAAACATTCATTTATGGATGTTGCAGTTTGAGGGGACTGTCTGCATCCTGCTGAAGCTGTCACACACTGAATGATAAATAGCTGCAGAAAAAGACAGAAAAATGACTGTTTCTCTACAGCCTGGCAGTTATCTTCTCATTCTTGAATAGGATCATCTTTTTTCATAGAACATTTTGTTCTTTCATAGCAAATATTCAGGGTTTTCTAATGAAATAATGTTGTTTTTATACAGGCTAGGAAACTGAAAGGCAGAGAGATTAGAAGTGTGCTATAGGTACAAGTCCTCAATGGTTGAACTGGTTTTATCCACTCCCTGAGCTGGCTGCAGTTGAAATACCTTTGATCCAAGCATAATTTACAGTGTTTGGTGGTACTCAGCAGTAATTTGCCTACCAGCTTTGCAGAAGGTGAGGGGCATTTCTCATGTTCTTAACCTCTCTGTCTCTCTAACCATATCAGCTTTTGGTTCATAGTATTTAAAACCTCCTTTAATTTCTGGTATAATTACACAATATCCTCTGTATACAATGTACATATAGAAGAGACCAACACCTAAGAGTTGCATGTACCTGCTGTATTAGATGAACATTATCAGTTAATTTGAAAATTTGATCCACACCTAAACATTTGAGTACAGTACAGAAAGGAGATGAAAAACATGAGGAGAAAAACTCTTTAACCAAAGGGGTTTTTGCTGAAGTCTCTTTTATTGTCACAGAGTCACAGAACTACCAAATTGTTTGGGTTGGAAGGGACATTAAATAGCTTCTAGTTCCAAGCCCCTCTGCTGTGGGCAAGGACACCTTTCTCTATCCCAGGCTGCTCAGAGCCCCATCCAGCCTGGCCTTGAACACTTCCAGGGATGGGGTATCCACAGCTTCTCTTGGCAACATATTCCAGTGCCTCTTCACCCTCAAACTAAGAATTTTTTTCCTCATAATTAAACTAAATCTGTTCTTTCAGATTAAAGCCATTATCCCTTTTCATATGCCCACCTGCCCTTGGAGTAAGTCCCTCTCCAGCTCTCCTATAGTCCTGCTTTAGTACTGGAAGATGCCACAAGGTCTCTCCAGAACCTTCTCTCCAGGCTGAACAATCCCAACTCTCTCAGCCTGTCCTCACAGGAGAGGGGCTCCAGCCCTCTGAGCCATCTTTGTGGCCTCCTACAGACAAAATTACTTTGCCTCACACATTGTAGAATTTTTCTATAGAATCATCTATCTGATCTGTCCATTAAGAATGTGTTTACATGATGGCAAGAAAGGTGACAACTGCCCTATTTTTACAGTTCAGGAGGCTACAGCTTCAAGAGCATGTTTAAAATGAGTGACTGTGCAGTGCTGAACACACCTCTGCTCCAAGGAAAATCACTGTCACATTTCCATCAATTTCCAGGAAAGAAAAGTTGGTATTTTATACAATTCCATTCATTACACTTATAAATCTATGATTTTACTTAAGCGTCAAAAGTGATGTCTGTGGTTTTGTTTTTGTTTTTCTCATGTTTGCTTGGCAAGGTAAGAACTATTCTGGCTCCAGTTAGAAACCTAACAATTCCCACCACAAAACACTCTTCTCCAAAACTCTTTTCCTTCCCATCTAATATATTTGTTTTAGTATTTCACACTGAAATGTGATGAATGATGACTTCATAGACTACCTGGGTACTTGTGTTCTGCAATACCAGAATTACAAATTTCTATCCTGATTCTTCCCTGATTTCACACCAGTCATACTGACAAAAGAATTGCTTTCATAAATACAGCATCTGATCTACAGCAACTGTCCACTGTGAATTCTTTTAGCCCATGGCAAATGTAAAATAAATTGAGTTTGCCTAGCCCTCATTCATGCTAACTTAAATTACACTGCATTTGCCACAGGCTAAGAACATTCAATAGATATTTATTGTGGATTTTCCAGCAGGTGGTAACTTCTTACCCTGCAGCAATATGGCTGCTTGAGGTCTCAGGCACAGAAGTTTTAATGTTGCAAGTTCTCACATTAGGCAATAAAATTAATAAACAAATAAAATTTCAGCATTATTTTGTGGAAAGTGGATACAGACACTAAGCTGGCCTGAGATCAAATACAAGACCATTTAATTAATGAATAAAGGTAGACAGCCAAAAGTAGATCTTGATTTAGAAATCTTTTAAAGGATGAAGTTGCCTTATTTAGATTGTCAAAATCAATTTTGAATGACTGTCCAAAACTCCTAATGACATGCTTTCAGAAAGTTTGGTTATATTGTCCTTACAGAGAGTACAAGGTCCATTATTGTTTTCTGACTTCACAAAAGTAGTCTGACACCTTACAGAATATCTTTATGCATTATTCTCCTAGAGTAGTAGCTTCTCTAAAACTCTCAGATATTGCTTGACCTTGATGCATTCGAGAAGACAACAGCCTTAATTTTATGCTTTAAAAATCCAGTAGTATAACTGACAACTCTAACAGCAATTTGCTAATCCTAGAAATACTTTTATTAGGAAAAATTTGCAATCAGGAGATTTTATGTAGACTTGTGAAAATCCACCATACCTTTTATGTGAGATAGGATAGGATAGGATAAGATAAGATAGGATAGGATAGGATAGGATAGGATAGGATAGGATAGGATAGGATAGGATAGGACAGGATAGGATAATGTGGCTGAACAAGAACTCAAGTGATGTTCTAATCTAACTGACCAATTCAGGGATGAAGAAAGCAGATATATTTCCCCTTTGCACATTAATGACATTACTTTAGTTTTATATTTAGAGTTTGCAGTTTAATTAGCTTTAAGCATGATCCAGTATCTGGAGATCTGTACTAAAATTCTTGCTTGTTTAACCACTGTTTCAAAACAGCTTTCAGAAATTTGAAGAATTCTAAAGCAACACAGTCAATCTTCAACAATATTGCCATTGTAAAATGCTACCTTTGGCTGGTTGGGAGAGTAGATAAGGAGAAAAAAAAATAAATAAAATCTCAGAGTCTCATCTAAATGCCTGATAAATTGTGTGGTGAAATTCAAGCCAGTTAATATCTTCTTTGCTGCAAGTGCTCACATTTGTTTATTTTGATTTATGACAGACCAAAGACTTATATTCACCCACAGAGAAGTGGAGGCTTTTACACAGTACTTCCTGGGCTATTCCTGGTTTTAGTCAGCAGCATGTCTGATGATGATATGAGCAGTCTACTTGCACAGGGCTTTTCTTAAGAGTAAAATTATGAGACTTAAAGCCTAATCAGTGTGCCTCAAAGATTTCTTCTTTTAATATATAAAATTAAGTGGTGCTTTTACCATACATAATATTAAGTTCCCGTTTTGATAAATCTTCAAGCAGACAGGATTTTTCTATGTTGTTTCATTATGCTTGAATTTGGTATTTAGCACAGCTTATCTGCAATACACAAGACTCATTTCACAGCTAGTTTTACTGGGGAAAATCTGTTAAATTTCTGAATGTTGGGTTCAAAAGAGAGATCACTGTCTTTAACTCTCACAGAAGTCAGCAGTGACTTGGGGTCAGTTAGCTAATTTGCCCATGAGGCTTGTTATCACAGAGAGGTGAATTTGTTTTCCCATAAAACACAAGACTGAAGCTCTCCTTTTTTACCAATACAAGTGACCTGATTAGGACTGAGGTTATAACTCCCTGTATCTTGAGTGCTATAAAATAGCTCAAGAACCATAAAAATATTCTTAATCTATAAGTACTTGCTTTAATTTCTAATGAATTACACAGTGTTCTATACAACTCTTGGTCACTTTTAAGGAACAATCCCCAGCTGCAAGACTAAAGTCTTCACAATTGAAAACATGCATATAAGACAGTCATGATCAGCCATGGAATGGTTCATAAGCAACACATATAGTCCTTTCAGGCTTTACAATTTTGTGGTATCTAGGATTTTGCTTCAAGAAGAAAATTTCTTCATTTACATGTGGCATAGACCAGCACGTGTCAAATAACAGGAGCTGAGCCTGTGCTCATGCTAAGAAATGTGTGTCCTCTCCTGAAAAATCTTGTGCACTTCTGCCACCAGCCAGCCAGTCAGGGGCTCTCCTTGCAGCTGGATCAGATTCTTATTTCACTGGCCAACCAGCAAAAACCCTTTTTTTTTTACTCCAGCTGACCAGCCAGGGCCTCAAATCCCCACTCAGTCCAGTCCAAGAAACGTAAAACCCTGAGGACGACACACACTTCTTGCTGGATTAACTGCAAATTGCTCAAGTTGTGAAAAAACTCCTTTGCAAACCCAAAATATCACACTGTTAAACATGTAATGTTTGTCTTTTAAACAGAACAGTGACACAAGTGGGAAGCTGAGGAGTTTCAGCCATTAAAACCTACACTGACTCCTGTGTTTGGAGATGTGGTTTGCTTATACCTGCTGCCCTTAAAGCCCCTTAACTGAATGATAGATACCTATCAGCTTTTCTTTACAATTAAAAAGCACCTGGCTAGTACAGCAGACATGCAAAACTCACACATTTAAACATTATGGAAATTGAAGGGATAGTCAGGGAATTTGCAGTATTTACTTAGTTTTCACCTTGGAAGCAGGAAGAAAGCCTAACCTCACAATCAATTTTGGAAACTCCTTTTCTGTGACATCCTGTTTGCAAATTCTAGTAGCAATTCCCAAATTTACCTAAGTTTTCTTGCACAGTTTTCAGGCACTTTTTGCTCATCAGATCTCAGTTTTTCCATCAACCTTAAGTTTAGTTGTCTCCAGAAACATCATTTACTGTAATCAGATCTGGATATTCCTGAACTGTGGTGTCTTAACTTTAGCTGTCTGCCAGAGACTCTCTCACCCTCTCATCAGCAAGATGGGGAGGAAATAGGATGGAAAAACTCAAGGATTAAAGTAAGGACAGGGAGATCACTTACCAATTACCATCCCAGGCAAAACAGGTTCCACTTGGGGAAATTAATTCATTGCCAAATTATAAGAGTGCAATAGTGAGAAATAAAACTAAAAACACCTTCTCCCCAGCCCTCCTTCTCAGTCTCAAATTATGACTTGTGACTCTTGTTCCTCCTTCCCCGAAGAGGCACAGAGTTGTGAGGAATAGGGCTGGAGGTCACCTCATGATACTTTGTCTCTGCCACTCCTTCCTACAGCTCCAGTTTGGGGTCCTTCCCATGGCAGACAGTCCTCCCAGGTACCTGAATAGGAAATATAGCTAAAATGCAATTTCTGAGTAGAAGCCCATCTGTTCTGAGGAGCAAAAGTGGTATGGAGTAGTACTTGGATAGCCTGATGCTACCCTAGAAATAAAAACTGGAAATTCTGAAGTTAATTAATAAATTACCAAATATTCCCTTGGAATGCTGCTGCAGAGGAGGTTCAATTCTATGGAAAAAAATGGCAAAGATGATAAGAAGCTTATGTGACTGAGAAAATTATGGATGTATAGTGGCAGGTAGTAGGGAAGTCCCTCACTACCTTTGTAGATGTATCCTAAAGAAATTGCTAACCATGGCAAAATCTCTGCTTTGAACAGATGACAGGGAAAAGACAGATGGACCTGAAATGATCAGTGGAACACAAAAAATAAAGCCAGATATCAGAATTCATTCTCTGTGTGAGTCAGAGGCAAAGCCAGGGTTTCTAGCTCATATTGGAATATGGGTTGTGCTTAAACCTTACTTCTGCCAAGTGTTGCTATACCACTTATTTAAAATCAGTTTATTTTTTTAGTGGAGGGTAAGCAGACACAGTTTCATCCTTTTTCTTGTTCCTTCATGTTCCTCATTTTAATCATATTATTTTCATCCATTTTTCCTTCTGGAATCACTGACCTAAAAGCAACATCCAGTCACATATGTATGTTTTCATATGTTCCTTAAGTTGTCTCAGCAGTGAACATTAAGTTTTTTACTTCTTCACAGAAGTGAAGCACATTGTCACAGCTCTGCTGGTTAACATAACTTTTTCCAGTCACCTATATTGAAGTGAGAGTGGACTTGGATTTCTGTGTTAATATTATCCAGTCTGCACCTGGGCAGTAGATGGAGAGGGAAGGAGAAGGACTTTCCCTAGTAAAGGCTCACTCCACTAGTTTCTCACATTGCTGTGTCTATTCAGATGGACATGTTAAGATCTTGCTTCCTTTTTTCCTTCCAAACTGTGTTCTGAACTTCGTCCCCACCAAATAAGACAAGCATATCTGTATTTTATATTGCAATTCAGCAGACAAGTTAATTTTCTCATTATTGTTAACCATAATCATGTTGAGGGTTTTTTGCTGACAGAAGAACCGAGGTCAATATTTCATTGTGTTAAGCAGGAATTGTACAAATAAAAATTGCAAATATTATCTCTTGAATAACAGATATGGCAACTGCAAAACCAGGAAAAGCAGCCAAAGTATCTGGAGGAAAAAATATTTTATGATTTCTACAGGGATAAATGATTTATTTCTTCTGATTGAGCATTCCCAGTTTGGTCTCTGTTTAGGCCACATCCAATGTGGCTGATAGAAGAGCATCCACTATTTTGATGGAAAGGAAAAAGCTGAATCTCACCACATCACCTGTCCAAACAGTTGGGGATTTGAGTACCGGGACACATAGAGAAGTGTATTTACTGACCTCAGTGCTGCCTTGGAACACAGATTAAGACTTCAGAACAAACTAAAATATAAATGCTGGCATTCTTTCCTTCAGAAGTCTACCTTAATTAGAGGTTAATTTTGTTCATCTTTTCTCTATGCAAATTTCCACGGGAATCCAGCTTAATTTTTAATTCATGCTATAACAAGAGTTACATAAAAATAGATCTGAGTAGCTGATAATTACAAATTAGTTAATCATCATTCCTAACAATGGATAGAATTAATTGCAATAAGCTACCCGGAGCATCAAGGTATTAGTGGATAGATATGTATGTTGCAATAATATTTAAATAAATGTTGTGCACATATCTTTGATCACATGGAAAGCTATGTGTTTCCAGTCTGAGAAATATTATGGTGGAAGTGTCAGAAGAACAATACCCTTGTTTTCTTTCAAAGATAAGGTAAGATTTGCATTCAATTCACAACACCTCCAATACATGGTAAAAAAAAATAAATATATGAAAAGAAACTGTGGCGTGTTAATATAAGTAGATATATGAATGAGAGAAAAAGTTCTAAAATCTGTAGGTGAATATGTGGAAGTTAAGCACTAACAGTGAACTTGAAAGGCATTTTTAACATGTAGATTGATTATGAATTGTGCATGTATAAATACATCTATAAAGACATGGAAATATATATCAGACACTCAGCTGGTGCTTAATGAAAAAGCCTGAGGCACTCACACAAATGCACACTCTTGCACACCCGCTCACACTCATGCACACCCGTGCACACTCATTCACACTCTTGCACATCCGCTCACACTCACGCACACTCTTGCACACCCGCTCACACTCGTGCACACCTCCTCACACTCTTGCACGCCTGCTCACATTCTTGCACACTCGTGCACACCTGCTCACACTCTTGCATACTCATGCACACCTGCGCACACCCACTCACACTCTTGCACACTCTTGCACACCCGCTCACGCTCTTGCACACCCACTCACACTCTTGCACACCTGCTCACACCCTTGCACACTCTTGCACATCTGCTCACAGTCTTGCACACTCTTGCACACCTGCTCACACTCGTGCACACCCGCTCACACTCATGCACACCCGCTCACAGTCTTGCACACCCGCTCACACTCATGCACACCCGCTCACACTCATGCACACTCGTGCACATCTGCTCACACTCTTGCACACTCTTGCACACCCGCTCACACTCGTGCACACCTCCTCACACTCTTGCACACTCTTGCACTCCTGCTCACACTCACCCACACTGCGCACACCCGTGCACACACTTGCACACCTGCGCACACCTGCTCACACTCATGCACACCTTGCACACCTTCTCACACTCTTGCACACTCGTGCACACCCACGCACACCCGCGCACACTCATGCACACTCTTGCACATCTGCGCACACTCGTGCACGCTCATGCACACCCGCTCACACTCATGCACACCCGCTCACACTCATGCACACCTGTGCACCCCCGTGCACACCTGCTCACAGTCTTGCACACTCTTGCACTCCTGCTCACACTCACGCACACCCGCACACACACTTGCACACCTGCGCACACTTGCTCACACTCATGCACACCTGCTCACACTCACGCCCACTCATACACACCGGCTCACAGTCACGCACACCCACTCACACTCTTGCACACACTTGCACTCCTGCTCACACTCATGCCCACCTTGCACACCTTCTCACACTCTTGCACACTCGTGCACACTCGTGCACACCCGCGCACACTCATTCACACCCACTCACACTCATGCACACTCTTGCACATCTGCGCACACTCGTGCACACTCATACACACCTGCTCACACTCATGCACACTCATACACACCTGCTCACACTCTTGCACTACTGCTCACACTCTTGCACATCTGGGCACACTCGTGCACACTCGTACACACCTGTGCACACTCTTTCCTGCATGTGTGATGGGTTTAAGGAGGTAAAATCCAAACCACACCTGTCCCACAATGCCCTGTATTGGTTACACTGTTTTCCGTCACTCTGCTACCTGTGCTCCTCATGGCTCGTGCATCTGGTCAGTGAGAATCTAATTGAGCTCAATATTATGCAGAAAATTGCACTCATGACAGAAATTAATTTCCATCCTTTATCTAATTATTTTGTGTTTTAGATTTGAAGGGTAAGGGAAATAGCATCTGACAGCAGACGTGCCCAAAAGCTTCACCAAAAAGGAAAAGTTCTGTAATGCCTGAGAAATGTTGAAATGCTGAGTGCCTTTATCACCCCAGAAAAGTGATAAGGTAGCAACATTGTGTCACTTGAAAATGGCTTGTCCTCAGATCCCTCTCAACTTAATTTTTCATTTAGTTGCTCGTACTTGACCAAGCCATGTTTTAATTTAAATAGCTCCTTTAAAAATTATTTAGGTTTTTTTTTTAGAATAGGAATTTCACTCATGATATCAAGAAAATTAAAATGTAGTTCCTGCCAGTTGCATTTCTCTTCTCCCTGTCTCTTTTGGCTTAGTTGTCTAAATCATGCTGCTTTTTTTCTTTTTTTTCCTGTTTTGTGCAAGATTAGAGAGCTTTATAGTTAATTGATTGCTACAGATTCCAGTAGCCTGAGAAAATATATATTTTAAATCTATTTTCATATATATGGTTCTGTACACATAACCATACATATACATACAAGTATGGATACATATGAACATGTAGGTGGACGTGGTGTGGGGTTTTTTGGTTGGTTGGTTTGGAGGTTTTGTTTTGGTCTTCACAGATGATTGAGTTACTTCCTAACCACAATTGAAACCCAAGTGAAAAATAATGAAATGTTATGCTAAATTTCAGTAGGTTCCTCACACAAGTCATGCCTGAAGTGATTGATAAAACTGAAGAGCAGACTCATCTTACTCTGCATACAAAGATTCATCTTACTCTGCATACATAACACAATGAATGCCATACTAATCAGGTTACTATAGCTTTCCTCAAGTTCATATATTTTTTGCTTCAAGACCTTGATATTCTTTGCAATCTCCACACAAAATATACTGGAGGAAAGACAAGCTGTAGGCCAGTGCTCCAGAGCATGCTAAGGGCATTGCTAGCACACTAGTCCTTGTTGTGAATTTATACCCTCATGATGGGCCATATTTATTGAGCCTTTGAGTTTGGTTTTTTTTTTTCCTCTTTCAGTCCATTTTCTTCCTTTATTCTTTTGGTCTTGTGAATGCTGATCCCCTTTGGCAGAGCATATATAGTCTGTACAGTGGAAGAGCTGTAAGGACATTTTTGTCCAATATATCAAACTGGCATGATGGTGAACTTTCTGTTTCTCTACCTGGCCACACAAACAGCCCAATCCATGCTGGCAGTACTGAGTAACACCAGCTGCTTTTGATAATCAAAGATGATTGAAGTCTCCCATTCACTTGATTCCATTCAGCCTTCCCAAAGACTTAAGCAAGCATTAGTCCAGACCCTCCTGGGTGTCAAAGAGGAATGCAGGGATGTGGATGTTCTGGCATTGCTCAGGCAGGGAAAATCCAGAGGCAGGAGCCTGGGCAGGCAGCAGGGACAGAGCTGTCATGATCACATTCCCCTAGACAAGGCTGCAGAACCTGTTCCAGCAGAGTGAGCAGCTGCTGCCACAGCAGCATCCACAAGCAGAACACTGAATCATCCAGATGATGCCAGTGATTACAGATGCATCTCCAGCAACTTGAGAGTCCCAGCCCATTTAAGATCATGTCTTAGCAAACTTCAGGATGTAAAGCACACTCTTAGATTTATCTACCTCAAAACCAGTGATTGCTGCCCTTAAGCATCCATATTTTTCAGACCAAAGTCCTTCCAGAGGCTTCTCTGTATTCCTCTTGCAGGGCTTATTCAGATAGGGCATGTTGATGCATTTCGGTGGTGGAAGGAAACTGACTTTGTTTTGGAGGATATAGTGGCATCAGACACAGATAGAAGAACACTTTGAGAATCATGTGTGATCACTGCAAGGTATCACAGTCAAATATGCAAATTGGAGAGACAAGCCGTATTCTTCCAAAGACTCTGGAACTTAGGTGTGTGTATATATATCTACTTTTATAAAAAAACATATGAGTGAAATATTTGGGCACTGTAACAAGCTCCCCAGAGAAGCAGTAAAAGCACCAAGTCTGAAAGAATTCAAGATGAATTTGGACAGTACTCTCAGGTCCTGTGCAGGGCCAGAAGCTGAATTCAGTGGTCCTTGTGGGTGCCTTCCAACTCAGCATATTCTGTGATCCTGTGACTGCCTGTAATAGCTCAGCTGTCTATCCTGCTTAAAATGCTTCATACCTTAACATAGTTATGATTCTTTTCTCCTTAAAATTTTTAATGACCTCTGAATGATTTTTGACACACCTTTAGTACAAGTAAGTAATTCAAGATACACATTAATCCTTTTGATATACTGCAAAAGGGGAAGTTGATTTTAAATGGATAAAATTATGAATTGAACCAGACTGTTTAATTGAAGGCAGCTTTGAGCTATTATTATTATTGTTGTTGTTGTTGTTGTTGTTGTTGTTGTTGTTGTTGTTGTTGTTGTTGTGAGTCTTTGCTCCTAATGGTGATAGAGCCAGATGTGGGACCAAAATGTGTAAATGATCAAGTAATTCAGGAAACTGAAATCCTGTGTGGAAATGTGACACCTACCATTGTGTATAAAGTTACTCTCAGGTTCCATGGGTGCAAACAAGGAACCCATCTGCAAACAATTTGTATGCCCTTGGGCAGGGACGATTAAGAGATGAGTTGTTTTGGCTGCAGTCTAACCTTTCCTTGCAGAAATCATATGCTTTAAACACAATCTGATAATGTTACCTCTAAAAATCAAAATTGATGAAATAATATTTATGTGGACAGTGGGAAAATAAGCATTCAAACTAATGTATTTTTCATGGCCCTATGTATTCAGTGTAGTTGAAGAGAAAAACTCTTCTGTTACTGCAGAGGCAGCAAGAACAATATTTCATTCAGCTCTTGGTGTACTTGAAATATTTCTAGAATCTCTGCTAATTTCTTAACAGTCTGCTCAGCAGGAATTATTTTTGCTGATGCTGTATGCCATTTTGATGGTTTATGGAGTCACTGAACTTAATCCAAAATTCATTTCCACAATTTTTAATTCTTTTTTTTGCAGAACACAAAGTACTGGTCCCACCAACCTTATCTACACCTTCTGTCCCTTTCCTAATGTAAAATGAGAAGAAATCCCTCACAGATACTTTGATTCTATGTGTCATATTGCTGAACATGAAAATAAAACATAATTAAAAACTATTTGAAACTGAAAAGTCAGCATTTACTAGAGCCAACACAGGCATCTATTGCACTGGCACACCTATAGAAAACATTCATCATAACTTAGAATATCTATTAGAGTGTAATCACTGGAGTATTTGTATCTCTGACCAGGTTTACTTCAGTGGACACCTGTTTGACAGCAGGTGAGGCTGCCTGTGGTAGAGAAGCTGTATACTCATCCAGTGCTTTCAGGATTTGGACTCACATGGTGAACAAAATCATTATCTGCCAATGTTTCTATAGCCATCCATCACTGTCCCAGACTATTTCTGCTTGCCATGCTAAGCTTCAACTCCCCGCAGCTGTGAAGTGAAA
The DNA here is from genome assembly GCF_023055355.1 of Agelaius tricolor. Lineage (NCBI taxonomy): Eukaryota > Metazoa > Chordata > Aves > Passeriformes > Icteridae > Agelaius > Agelaius tricolor. The sequence continues at coordinate 41,215,015 of NW_027269269.1, read as the reverse complement.
ATCCTCCTCGGGAAAGACCAGAAATTTCCCATTGAATAGTGCAGAGTCCAGTTTAATTCATTAGGAAAGTACTACAAATGTTATTTCTTCACTATTAGTTGCACATTGAAAAGCTTTTTATCCAGCACACATGTACCTTCTAGCAAATATCTCTCTCATCCTATAATATTGTTGGAATGTTTTAGAGGTCACATGGAGACTGCTTGCATAGAGCTCAATTAATGTAGATCTCAGTGGAAAATTTTGCCAATTACTTTAACACTTACTTAGGTGCATGTTTTATTATTCAATATTCAAAGTTATTTTTTGAGACAATGCTGTATTTAGAAAGAAGTGAGTCATTGGTACTCTAAAGATACCAACAGGGTGTTCATTGGAAAAGAGGATGAAAGAATTTGATTAAGATGTAGCAATTTAATTAGAAAATTACTCCAAGAGCACAAATAGAACTGTTTTAAAATCCCCTTCTCATTCACAGTCCATTGGGATTGATAACATCTTCTAAAAAAAGGCATAGAATGCTCTAGAAAGTGTCTCTAGATCTGCCTGTTTACATATAACCTGTATCAGTGAATGACTGCGGGCTGGTTTTCCATGTCTGAGTACATTTTCTCATTGAATTAGTGAAGACATGTCAGTAGATTTACAAAATATGTCTGTTTTACTGTAGTTCAGTGCTCCTGATCTGAATTCTTCTCTCTGCCACTATGCTGTTGCCAATATAGAATAATATGAGAATATTTCATCTTTGAGCATTCAGATCCAAGTACCCTTAGTTAATAAGTATAAATGAATGCAGCTATTACCTTAGCCCATAATCTTTTGGCAATGCAGATCAGTGCCAGGGCTCTGGATGTGCAGTGCTGTCACATTTCAGGATTCCAGTGCTTTCAGTCTTTGAGAAAATGCATTGCCTACACAGTCCCTATTGGTGTCTTTTGTTCAGTTGCAAGATATTTTTTAGCAATAGGGAGGAGGCTGTAGCTTGAATATTCCCTGTGCAAGACTCTCCATGGAATACTGACTATAGGAGGGGAAATTTACTTTGCTAAACTACATTCGTCTTCTGAACACAGCCTTTCTGCCCTCTGTCCTTCATCAGATCACAACACGTGACCCAAACTGAATGAAGTGATTGCAAAATATCATTTTTTTCTTGCACAAGTGATGAATGCTTACCAAGGCACTACTCTCTGTTTTCAGCAGGGTTGTAAGAGTAACAGGCCCCCTAAGAGCCATGAGCTGAAATGTCTCAATCCCTTTAAGACTGTCTTTCCATTTAAGAGCACCTGAGAGTCCCGGTCAAAGTATATTAGCAACTTGATTAAATTCCTCTCCGTTTCTCTCAGACAATGCCCTTAACGGCTCCTGTTGGTTTACTGTATTAAGGGCTCATCAGAGTTATGGCTCCTGGCTCAGTATTAATCACCCCTGGAGGGCTCTCGTGGGGTTTGCCGGCGACGCCAGCGCGCTTTGCTGACGCGGTTTGTGCACAAGGTCACGGTCACCTTCATCGCGTTGGCACTCACAGCACGGCAGCCCCACCCCAAGATTCTTGAAGTGCCAGGGATGTGAGAGGACTGATTTGGTAAGGTCACTGTTACCTTCATTGCATTGGCACTCACAGCACGGCAGCCCCACCCCAAGATTCTTGAAGTGCCAAGGATGTGAGAGGACTGATTTGGTACACGAGAACTGTCTCATTTTAAGACAGGTACATCTCTTTAAGACACCTTCAAAGATCTGTTACACTGTTAAAATAGTGAAATTATTGGATACATTTTATTTTTTTTTATTTCATTAATATTTAAATTGATCATTATATCCACTGATACGTTGCTAAGGAAAAAAAGTGAATGTGCTTACCTGTTTGATATTCACACCAGTGAGAAATTGGTTATCAGTCAGGTTAGATATGCATAAATTCTATTTACTTACATTTAGGCTGGCTGGACCTTTAGCTGCAGCAATACAAAATGAATGTGAAAGCAGACCCATTAGTTATAATCATAAATTAAACAGGTGCACATAAATAAACATACTTGATATACTATCCCTGATGAGAGAGTGGATGTACTTCTACATTTTATGGAACATATATTTCTTTTTGATAAGCATTATTTTCAATTCCTGATTTGGGCTGTAAATGTATCTATATTATTCAAAATATTCTTCCCATGCAAGTCTTCAGAAAATATGTAAGGTGATCAAGTTTATAGTTGCTGTATTTCTTGGAAAATGGTTTGGTCGTGCACTTTTGGTTTTTCAAAACAAGTGTTTTCCCCCTATCTTTTCCAGAGTTTCCTTTGTTGCTTATCTTTTTGCTGTCATATAATTGTATTTAATGCTTAATCGTTTGATATAAGCCAAAGTGATTTTTTAAATGAGCTGTAGCACTATTGCACATTGTTTTGTGCTTTAGGATGGTAGGTCATTTTTTATTTATTATTTGCTTTCATAATAAAAGATTCAGAAGAGATGTTTATCAGGACAATTAGTGACCCTGGGGTTCTTTTGGCTAGGAAAGCAAGCCAAAACAGGATTATAACAGCCCAGCATGGCTTCAATCAGCTGTGGGCTCAGAGAACATGCTCCTTTGCCAGGAACATCTGGCTTTTGAAAAGCTGGTAAAAAGTTTGGGATTGCTGTAACAAAACTCAGAAATTAATTACAAACCCAGGAGTAACTTCAATAGTTTCTTTTGAAGTGGAAGCAGTTTCATTTTCCTTAGGGATGAAGAGAAGCACTTGCCAGTAAAGCTGGCCTAAACAAATTATTCAATAGATACACACTGCTGCAGCTCAGAAAAAATTGATTCCACACCCTTGTCCATTAGTCTACTTCATAATATTAACACAAAAGGCACAAAAAGCCTGGTAAATACAGGTAAACATAGTTCTACAAACACCAGGAGTTTTGGTTTTAATCTCAATTTACTAAATATGTTGGCATCTTTACAGTACAATCATGAAGCAAAGAAAGAGACTTTTTAAAATATTTCTGTTCTAGAAAGAATTGAATCCTGTTCTGTAAGTGCAATAATTACATAAGAGAAGCAGTCATGAAAGGAAGATCTTTTTTTTTTTTTTTAATTCTCTTGGGAGACTCAGCTGGCAGTTTAAATAGATGTCTAATTTCAAAGTTATGATTAGTTTCATAGAGGGTTTATTCATATGGTTTAGTTCTGTATGTACTGAAGAAATTTGCTGAATCAAGGTCAATATCCTGTGCATATAAGAACATCCATACTGATTTTGTCTGTGGCACGGACATTATTACCTGCACATTATAGGGAAGACATCTTTTGAATTACTCCACAGTGCATTATGTCACCACTGAAATTTAATACATTTGTGGTTTACATTCAAATAACCTACATTTTCAGACCATTTTCAAGTGCAGAACAGGCTTCTTGGTAAAAAAAAAAAAAAACACAAACAGACTTAATAAATCATCTGTGCATACAAATGAGTGATTCTGCAGTGCAAAGATGTGTGGGAAGTAGCAGTAAAAGCACCATCAAGTCCTCAGCACAAGGGAAAACTGTTCTTTCCTCTGTGGCTGTGGAGGTTTGTTCCTGCTGGAAGCTCTATCCTTCTCCCATGCACCATGCAGTTATTTGACAACTGTTAGAAAGCTGGCTGGAGTCAGGTCTTCCATGTGCAGCTGGAATGCTACAATTTTGGTTTTCAGAAGGCTGTTAGGTCACAGTGTGTGACCATGGTCACAAGGGTTTTCAGGATGAAGAAGAGATGAGAATGTTGACTCCATGATCAGAAGGCTTGATTTATTATTTTATGATATATGTTACATTAAGACTATACTAAAAAGAAATAGAAAGGAAAAGGTTTCTTGAGAAGCTAGCTAAGCTAAGAATAGAAAAGAATGAATAACAAAGATCTGTGTCTCAGACAGAGCAAGAGCCAGCTCTGCCATGAGTGGTCAGGAAATCCAAACACCCACAGGAGACCAATCACGGGTCTACCTGTTGCATTCCACAGCAGCAGATAACCATTGTTTACTTTGGTTGCTGAAACTGCAGCTTCTCACAAGGAAAAATCCTAAGAAAGGATTTTTCATGAAAGATGTCTGCAACAACAGTGCCAGACCTGGGCATGGGAGGGAGCACAAACAACACGAGGAAGACCAAAGTATAATTAAACACATCATTGCTTGAAAGTTGAGATTCCAACTCCTGCTTGTGCAGGGGTAGGATCTCAAAGACCTGAGTGAAATATATAATCAATTAGCTTGTGTATCAGCAGTAGCTTGTGTGTTTGGATCTGAATTTTGTTTGTCGTGTTTGTGCTTTATAAGCATGTTCACATATTAGGTGTTAGCTGTTTGCAGAAATCAAGTGCATCTTGCAGTTGGGTGAATGTTTAACTCTGTTAGTTTTTTTCTCTAAATAATAAAAGTATTAAGAAGAATTATTTAGTACCCAGAGGTATTTTCCATGCTGGTTTTTTGCTTGTTTCTTTGCTTACCCTCTTTTCCATGTACAACATTATTATTTGAGGTTTTTATTTCCCCACAGACTCACAGAATGAAAGTCAGTAAGCTCCCTCCTTGCTGGAAATCTGTATATCCTTAATTTGCATTACAGTGAAAAGGGTTTGTGGCATTTCAGTAGGAAAAGACTTTATAAAATATTAACATTTGGAGAGATTTGAAGAATTACAAATCAACCTCTAATTAACTCTCATAAGAAATACTATATTCTGTGATGGGCGCAACTCAAAGTTTCTTAATGACACATTCCAAACATAATTGTTATCATTCACTGTTTTCATCCCATTACCTTTTTTCTGGTTTTCATTTCTCCTCTGATCATCCAAGTTGACTGACCAAAGTCTCAGTTCAGCACAGCACTGGATTATCTCTATACCCAGTTGCACTTCAGCTCAAGCTAATAGCCCCAGGTTTAGGACCCTTCAGAAATATGCAATAATTTCCTAATCCCGATGGAATGAATGGCTCAATGTCCTTAACATAACCCTGATCTGACCAGGTTTAGAGTTTGAAGTACTGACCTGGACCATCAAAAGCCCATGGTACAGTAGAATTTTTGAGAGACTTTGATAATAAAACCAGCAATGCAGAAAAAATAATACAAAAAAGCCCAAAGAAGCAAAACCCCCAGTAAAGTATAAAACATGTGGGGATTTTCCAAGACAGCGAAATAGTGAAATAATGATCTTTTTTTAAGGTAATAGTACCCATTTTAATAATTGAGGGACTGTTTGCTATTTCATCTTAGCAGCACTTACCCGTGTCTCAAACATATATTGGAACCTAAGTTACATAATAAGAAGACATGTAGTATATAATAAGAACAATAATAATAATAGTAATAATAATAATAATGATATAGGATTTATACACAATAGAACAATAGAACAGGTAGTGAGATTTAATAGCAATATAACATGGAATAAACCAATGCTTTCCAGGCTTTCTCCCTTGACACTGGCACTCCCCCTGTTCTAGCTCAGATTTTGAATCTCTGGAGAGGAAAGAATTATTCCTCCTAGCCTATACTCTTGATTGTTGGGGGAAATGACTGATGATAGCACTATAGAGTGGAATCATGTATAAATTGAGTAACTGCAGTACAAGCTGCCACACAGAGTACCAGCCTGTGGTTGTGAACTCTCCTGCTGTATTGCAGCCATTTAATGGTGCAATACACACCATTTGAGTGATGAGAACAGTGTGTTATTTGATGCACATGCACTGACACAGGGCCTTTTTCTACTTAAGGCAATATTAGAGGGATGTTCCTGTGGTTAGTGGCAAAGGGCATCTTGAATGGGAGATATATCCAACTCCAAAAATACCCACTGGAAAAAATATCCTACCTCTGAGCATGCAAGCTCTTGGCAGTTTGGTGATGTTGAGTTAAAGTGTTGAAGGTTTTCCATGGGGACACTGCAGGGATCCCAGGAGCAGAGTAAGGAGAGCAGCCTTTGGTGGCTCTTCTCCAAGAGTCCAGGGACATGAGGATCTACAACTAAAAGTCCCATACTGGGCACTCCCAAGGGGTGCTGAACATCCTTGGTTGCACCCTTGGGTTAGCAGATAATCCACAGCACCCAAACAGCCCCTGTTTAAAGAGAGAAACCCTGTCTGACTCAAATTTCTTGACATTTCTTTAAAAAAATATATAAAATTGCTTCTTCAGGTCCTGTGTTGAAAGTGACAGATGTCACAATGGAAGGACTGCTGATCTGAGATTGCAGTGCAGGCCATTTAAATAGGCTGAATTCTATAGTACTTCTACTCTTCCTTGTGAACCCTTTTTTTCTGTGCTTATTCAGGTATGCACTGAATCCTATGGCTGGACTTAAGAGGTCAAGAAGATTTACAGACAATCCAGAATAAGACTGCAAAATTTCACCACCTATTTACACAACTTTCTGCTAAGTTGTATTTTGTCTCAGAGACTGGGGAGTAGGTTACTATTTTGTTTGTTTTCTGTGATACGACAACATTGCAAAGCTCTGCTTCCAGCAGGTGATTGGCCTCCAATTCCAGGAGGTTTCCAGGGGGATATTTTCTATTTGTGTTTACATTTATTGAACCTGTGCTTTCAAAATCATTTTTTCACTGGAGTATTTCCTGCCACTGGTAGCATTTCTTCCTTTGTAATGACATACTTGGACAACGGAGCCCAAAGGGACATGTACAGCTAAAAAGTAATTTTCAGAGAGAGAATAGAAAGCAAACAGTAACTCGCTAAAGCAAATCTTGATTTATATATTACTTGAACTACTACTGAAATCAAAAGGGGAAAAAGCATGTTTTAGGTCTTCCCTCTTCTTATTAAATTACTTGAAGGTCTGTGTATGTGATCAGCCCAGAGTCTTGCTAGCAAATGAAAAAACCACCTTCTATTGAGTATCTTTCTGAAGATAAATTCTTTCTTTCTTTCCTTCTTGAAATGGAGCATTTTGAAAGAGCTGTACTAAACACACAGAAAACACTGGCATGTGATTATGAATCATTTAGTAAGTTGTGTGTGCTGGCTTGTTTTGCCTTCTAACACCCACCATCAATCAGGTGCAGCTTCACTGCAGTAAAAACGAGCCAGAAAAATGAGGGCATGCAACATGCAAATGTGAGGAGATGAACCCACAGCAGCTGAGTATCTAGTGAGTGAAGAAATCCAAGTATGATTTATATGCAGAACAAACAGAAGAAAGCAAGATGGAATAGTTGTACCAATCAAGGGAACTGCAGACCTCTCTCAGAAACTTTTTCAACCCCATTCATTTCTTCAGAGGTAAAAATATTTGCTGCTCTATAGGGCCGGAGTGACAAACTTTATTATGCATGGGCACACTATTCTTTCTGAACTTGGAGATCAGGTAGTACCACACACACTTAATTTCTGCCAAATTAAACCCCATTCTCCTACAGAGATTTAGTCCACATAGTCTAGACATGGTACTTTTCCTAGTATTTTTTGAGTTGGCAGGGAAAAAAGAAAACTGTTAGACCAGATAACTGACTGTAAGCTTATAACTGATATATTAATCTAGAAGTTTTAGTGGTGTGGCCTATATTGTTCTGAATGGTCTGTTGAACTGTAGCTTGAAAACAAGACTGAGGGAGGAAAAAAAAGCCTGAAAAAAGAAACATGGTTTCATAAAGGAAATGATGGTCATACTTAAACACCAAGATAACAATGGAATTTCTATACTAAGAAACTATGGAAATAAATTTAGCAGTTTTTTAATAAGAAATGAGCTGTCATATTTTTCTGTCATGTGTGTATTTTGAATACACACATGATATGAAAAATGCTTTAGCAGCCTTCTCTTATAGAACCTAGGACAGAGCCTCTGAAAAAATAATTTCTTAATTTAGTTAGAAACAATAGGCACATAAACATTGTCTCCATGGATCTGGGACTACAGTTCAAAAAATAGCTCCACCACAGACAATTTAATCTGTGGAACTGCTGGGTCTTTTTATCTTGACCTTTCCTCACCTTCCAAAGCTATCACTGAAGTCTTCTTTTTGTTTTAAGTAACATAAATGTAAATTGCTGGAGTTTTTTCATAAGCACCATTATACATAGAAGCAGGCCCATTGTGTCCCATGTAACCTCGCTATCTGGGTGTGCCACACCTGAAAAATTCACACATTATCGTGGCTGTGTGCTCCAGTGTAGGCACAAAATTTACCTTTCCTCATGAGCTGAAAGCTGATCAAAACATAAAGCTTTCCAAGACAGGGAAATGGAACTGGGAGCTCTGAGCAGTGGGTGATGTATCCATTTACTCAAGACACAAACACCAGTATTTCACTTGAAAGCATTTTAGCAGGAACAGTCAAAACACAAGTGACCCAAGCCAATATTTATCTTTCCAGGTATCAATGAGCTCTTAAGTCATTTTCCCTGGCTACAGTTTTAAAACACTCCAAGTGGTCCTCAGATTTCTTCTTTGGCTTTAATCTTACTGGGCTCTTTTGTTACCCTGGCTGCAAGTTTGGTTTTCTACTCAGACCTCTGCTCAACACTCCGTGCTCTTAATTGTCCATAAAAGTTAAATAAACTCCATGTCTCTCACTTCCACATTAATTTAGCACATTGCTTTTGGATTTTCTTTCAGTTATTCCAAGCTTGACGTATCCTCATAATTAGCACTACTCTGTCAAGGGATAGTAGCAATAAAATATCCACTTGTCTCTAGATGGATGAAGTCCTCAGGATTCTATTTTCAGAGACAGAAAAGAAGAGATGAAAGTGAAAACAGCAAGGCACAGGCAACCCCTGACCTGAGGAGTGGCACAAACCCCCAGTGCCGCGTGACGCAATGGGGGACCGAGCGGTGACAGCTTCCACCCTGCACACCTGGGAAATGCAGCATGGAGAGACATACCAGAACTGTGCAGGGCAAGCAGCCAGCACAAACACAGCAAATCTGACACGTCCTGGTCGTGGATTGACTCTACAAATAATCCTGTGTGGAGCTCAAGGGGCTCCATCACACGCAGAGCAGCTCCGCGCAAGGCGCGCACGGCGGGGTGGGAGCGCTCTGGCACGACATCTCTGTGCACACACTGGGCACTTAAACTCTGCCATCTGTGCAGGACAGAAGGGCCCTGAGCAGCCTGACAGGCTTTCTGAACATCTGGAAATTTTGGACTAAAGGGCTGAAGTGTTATGTTAATAGCTAAGAACTACAGGACTCTCAGTCTTTGCCCAGATCTGCAAAATTCTGTGCCTCCACACAGGCTCAAAATGCTCTTTTTATAAATGATTCCTGAACTGTGAGTTTGATTGGTTTAGTTTTATTGTTTTTATTGTTTGTTTGTTTCTTTTGTTTTCTTTTTTGTTTTTTGGTTTGGTTTTTTTTGCTTGTAAATGACTAGAATTAGGAGAGGTTTTTGACAGCTTAAAAGCATTTCAAAAGTCACGTCACTTCAAAATCCATGCTTGTTTTATAATTTATGAGGCATTACATCTCTTTATTTCCTGATAGGATTCATGAAGAGACCAAATCCTCTGACTAAATAAATTAATTCTTCAGTTGTAGCTAAAAATATTCTTTTTTTTTTTTCAGGGATAACCTGACCTTAGAAATTCCTTGCAAGATTCCTGAGAAAATAAGGATCTGTATTCCTCAGCAGAAACTTTTCAAGGCTATTTGTTCTTTTTACTTAACATCCTCCGAATCTACAGAATTATGGCAGGTTTTGTTGATATTTTCTTGTGTCCTTAGTCCTTATCTAAATACTTTTAAGAAATTCATCCAGTGATTTCAAATCTTATTTTGTATGATGTTGAGGGAGCACCTATTTAGTAATGATAGGCTCAAGTATCTCAGGTCTGTAATGTGCCCTTTGACAGCACAAAATTTTCTGTCTGCATCTTGGGGAACATGGAAAATTTGTGCAATAGAGAAAGAAGCTCAGGATAGAGGGATGAATGCCTCTAAATACCAGGTAGTAATGGGACAGCCTGACCTTGGATGCAATAGCTTCAGCCCACATTTTTTTGACTTCTATGAATTGTTTATAATAAGAATTCACTTGCGTATAAGGAGTCAACAACTCAACAACACCATTCAAATTGCCCATGAAATCTTGAATAAAAAGTGATCTGCAAATTCTAGGTGTTCAATTTATGAGGCTATTCCAGTTTTTAAAAATGAATTTTTTACATTTGCATTATGAAAGTTGTTTATTTTTTATTTCCAAATATGTTTTCTCGGATGATTCTACAGTCAGGAATATAAAGAATGGAATTGAAAGCACCTTTTTGAGCAGCACTTTCTGGAATTTAATAGATCAGTTACAGATCTTAACTTTCTAAAGGTAGTTCATGTCAGGCCTTTCAGAGACTAGAATAAAATCTTCTTTTCTATTGAAAGTTTCTCTGAATTTTGGGGTTTTTTTAAGGATTATAAATATAGAATTTCATTGAAAGTGTATTTATCTCTGTTATCAATTCCAGCTAGATACTTGAATTAAACAGTGCTAGATGAAGATCTGACAGTTTATTTAAATTACATGTTGCAGATTTTTTCCCTAGTGACTCCAAAACTGATATTTTATTCATATCTTACCTGAGAGTAGGCTCAGAAACTGCAATGCTAAACCTAAAGGACAAGGTCTTTTCCATTGGTTTCAGCAATAGTCCACCCTGCATATGGGAATATATGAGTAAAATCTGTCTGTTATCCACTTATTGGCTAAACAGTAATGAAGGAAATTAGTAAAGAAACAAGATTATTTTTTTTCACTTTTTCATTTACATGGAATTATGTATAAGCTGTCACTCTGAGGAAAGTGGAATAACAGAAATTGGTCCATGTGGAGTAGCTGCTCTTTGAGGTTCGTTTCAAATTCTCAGTCCAAAAAACATCCCTAAATTCAGTTAAAATCTGGCAGAACACACTGATTTGCCAGCAGTGCTGTGCAGTCTCTGCTCACTGGTTTCATATCCAGCGATGAGCCACAAAAGTTGCCTGGATTTTCATGTGGAAAAATTGGCTTGAACTTCTCTCCTGAGATCTTGCTGGCAGCCAAGTGGATGCAGCTTCCCTACCTCCAGCCAGCTGGCCCACCTGGCAGTTATGTGCGAAGATGTTCCCAGGGATTTGCTGGAAATGCTTGTTAGAAATTTACCCTCCAAATGAGGAGGGGACGATGGTCGCGTATGTATTTTTTTTTAATAGCACATATTGGATGGTCTCTGCTGGAGAGGATGTTTCCCAAGGTCAGAAATCCAATTTGCCATGTGTATTCAAAAATATAAGAAACTCTGAGACTTGTCAGTGATAAGGAGGTTTTTATAGCACAGAGTACCTGGAGCCTTTAAAGAAATAAGTGCCATTACCAGAAATAGATGTAAGACCAAAACTTATTACCAATGAGCTGGAGGCAAGAGGGATGAATGTCTAACATTTCTCTGGACTTGAATATGACAATAAATATGTTTGATTATGAAGCAGTGGAATAATACTTAAATTTTTGCCTGAAAAATAGAATTCAGTGAAGTTGATTTTTCTGTGGGGAAAAACAGGCTACTCACAGATTGTAAATTACATAATTATCTCTCAGATAATTGGTCTGTTAACAGAGAAACAAAACAAAAGAAAACAGAAAAATAGGCACTTAAAAGATTTCTCTCTATAAACAGATTCATTTAAACTCAGCTGAGACAGATAAAGAGTCACTGAATCCCTGAAATGTATTTAATCAATTTTCTATCTCTTGCTGGCTGTCATAAAGAGACATGACTTGAAGGTAGTTCCTAAAGGTAGTTCATGTCCGGCCTTTCAGAGACTAGAATAAAATCTTTTTTATCCATATATTTCAACATTCTCAGGCACATAGCTATATCATTAAAAGCATTTGATTAATTTGCTTAAGATAAAATTCTTCTTGATTGTTGTAGAAAAGAAAGATCCTGATATACTAATGAGATTTGCATTTATATGCTAGGCACAATTTTTTTTTACCAGGCTCATTTATTTCTTTGCATCTAACTATTTATTTTACATTCTTTCTCATGCACACAGTACTTTGGATTGCAAAACCATGGAAGGTAAAGGATGTGGCAGTATTGTTCCAGTACTGGCAACATGGCTTGTCTTTTATTTATTTGCCTTGTTTTGTTTATAAAAGTTCATATCAGTAAGAACTTTGTCTCTCAGTACAGGAAGAAGGTTAAGGTTAACATCATTTAACATGACTTAAGGTTAACATCATTTACAATTTTGAAATTTCCCACCACAGAACACATCAGATATTTAAAATGGAAATTAAGCAATGTATACTACAAACTATATCTAAATTCAATGCATACTCATAAATACATTAGAAGAAAAAAGTTATTTGGTTCAAATATTTAAATATTTGTGCAAGATCTGAGATCTGGACCTTTTTTTTCCTTCTAAGTGTGCACAAACTAGTCATATAATAGCCTTGAAATTTTGCCATATCTTGAACAGCTTTTTATCATTTCAAAGTTCTCCCTAAAATGACAAGAAGCAGAGCAGTAAAAAATTATTACCAGTATGATGATACTGATTTTCAGTAGAGAGCCTAAACTCTGTTCAAAAGGATAAAATAATATTACATTTAAACAAACATGCTGTATGATATTTCTTGCACATAATGGCAGACAAGAGGAGGGTTTTTTTTTTTTTTTTTTTTTTTGTTCTGTTTGGACTTTTTAGGGTTTTATTGCAATTACTGGTCTCTATTTCCATTTCTTAAAGTATGGGAACGTGAACAGCACTCTTAGTGCTTATAAATAAAATTTGGGTATGTCTTGAGCCTGATTTTCTCTGTTCCACCTGAACTGGTAGGTCTGTAGACCTAACACATCAAGGAGGTGAAATTACTATTGTAATGAGAAAATGGTATGGTAGCAGAGCACATAGTAATTCTACATTTTCCTCAAAATTCTTTGCTTTTCTAGCAAAACACTTTGCCAAATTTGTAGGTGTCCCAATGTTTTTAATGTAAAAAACATTTCAATGTCTTGTGGACCAGGAGCTAATTTATACCGTATTAGAGAAAGTGTAATTAGGATGTTAAACTTCAATGAAAAAACAAAAGTCAAAAACACATTTAAAAAATTACTAAGAAAATTAAATGGATTAACATGTTTTTGAAAAACATGAGTTAACTTTTCACCATGAAGACTTTCCTGAAGTTTTTACTCACCCATTCTTTGGACTCCTCTCAGACTAATGTGAAGGATTTCTACTAAATGATTTTGATCTTTAAGCTGAAGCAAAGGATATCGTGGACATTTTCCATACAACAAACAGAATCTATGGTATGGCCTAAAATGGGAAACCATAAAGATTAAATGTGTAGTTTAATCTATAAGATTATGTTAGCATTCACAAGTAATGTTTGCATGTGATGGAAAATATGAGATAATTAGAACTATCTGTTTAGCAAACATAGTCCCATGGAGCTAAAATCAATAAGCCAGTGAAATTCCCCTCCCTGTTTGTTGCATAGATGTTTGCCTATATGTGCATGAAAACACATGAAAATATTCTTTCTAAACATTTGTGATTAAAATGTGTATTGTTATTAATTATTTTTAATATTGATTTGGTGGGGTTTTTTTTCCAAGTGCTAGCTTTGTAGGTGTGGAAATGATTCAGAATAGTTCTACTCATAAAAGTCATCAAGTTGATTTGGCTTCAGAGCACTTAGATGGATTTGATAAGCAATTGTGTATGACAGTTCTCCTGAAAAGATTTTCAAAATGGAACAAGAATGCATTGACTTAGAATAAAGCAGCTCATAACCCAATTAAAATAAATAGCATTTTGAAATAATAAAGTACTGGTATTAAAAAAAGGAATGTGGGAAAAGACAGGGACCACAATTCACAATTTTGTCTTGGAAAATGGCGTGTTAAACTCTGCCAGACCTAACCTTCCAGGTATAAATTCAGCTAACTCCACAGGCAGTAATGGAACTGTTCCAGTCTGTCACAGCTAAAGAGCTATCTCTAAATCTTTTTAAGCAAATTTTCCTCTTTAAAACTTGTGCTGTCTAAGCACTTTCAAATACAGCTATCTAAGTGAAGAAATTTCTCAAATACAAAAAGTTTTAATCAGGACAGCTCAAATTAATTGCTCAGATAAATTCAAGACTTTGCTTTATTGCAGATGGTTTTCTGACTCAGAACCATTTGTACATTATGTGAAAAACTCTGTGCACAGTGCTTTGGTGACATTTTGGGTTTTGTTTGCCATCAGCAGCCAGTTCTCCAAAACACTGCAGATACTGTCCTCCCCCTTGTTATACACAGGAGCCCAAAGCATAAATCTTGTGCTTTTCACCTAGAACTGGACTCTGACAAATTAATTCCAGGGCATCTTGCTCCAGCAGCTTGGGGAGAACATCCATCAGTCTGCTCCACTAGAGATTACCATGCTGGTGGCAAAACTGGTGGGAGAGACCTTCTGCCCACAGCTCACCTGCTTCTGTGAGTGGGCTGTGAACCTCCTGTAATTTATTGTATAATAATGCCCTGAAACCCAGTATAAGTAAGTTACAATAAATTATGATGCACACAGTGAGCCACTTGTCATAACTGCAAACTACATAAAGGGGGAAAAATGGGGCTAGGAGGATGAAGGACCCTTTAAATCCAGTGTTTGAAGGGACTTAACACAAAATGGAAGGAGACACTGTTTTGTGAATGACTTGAGAGCATAAACAGCAGAGGAAAGGAGGATTTATGAAAATACATAAAATTTAAAGTCAAAGTCTATGGAGGCTGTGGAATAGCCATAAAAAAAAAGGGAAATTATAAAAGTTACTGCATCTGATGTTTTAAAATTAGATTTTAGAAGAAAATAGGGAAGGAAGAAGAGGGAAAGTGCTGAAAGGAGCAGTCTGATTCCTTCATCCTGGGGCTGGCTGAGCTTCATTTATGCATCTTAACAGCAGTCACCTAGGCTGATCTAAATTACATTGGTAGCAACAGCTCCCCAAAGACAAGAGTTATGCTCCCTGTGTTGCAAGGCTGACAAGAGGAGGAACAAAAGGTTTTGAAATGAATGTTAAGTTCACCTAATTTAATTCAAATAGATTGGCCATTTGAGAAATGTTCTGCTCTCTCAAGGAGACTGGAAGTACTGGAACAAATTTCTGCTTTAATGCTGCTGCCCTCGGTAGAGTTGTATCAAGTTTAAATTTAGGCTGCACCAGAGAGAGGGAAAGGCAGAGTTCTTGTATTTTTCTCTGTGGAGCATCAGTGCTGAGTTTATTCAGGGATTTATCTGGAAAAGGTTATTTCATACATTCCTATTTATGTGAAAATATTTTATAATCTCTCTTTTTTTTTAAATCATTTCCAATCTGTTTTCCTGAAGAATTACCTCAGGATGTTTTATCAGAGTCTGGGAAGGGTTACAGTAATCCAAAGCAAAAAAAATGAACAGTTCTGTTTGCATGCCTGTAACTTCTCAGAGAGCCACCCCTGCTCTGCAGCAGCTTTGTAGCATGTGCAGTGTGGGTGTATCTTTCCATTTGCTATAGGTTCAGAGGAAATAGAGGTGAGTTATCATGTTTCACTGCTAGAACAACTTGTAGAAGAAAGAAAATATAAATGTTGTGGGAAGAAAGAGAATACAATTTGGCATATTTAAATATTCAAAATATGCACTACAGACAGCAGGGCAGGGAGGGGATTCTGCCCCTCTGCCCCCTCTGCTGAGACCCCACCTGCAGGGCTGCATCAGGTCTGGGCTCCCAGCACAGCAAGGACAGGGACCTGCTGGAGCCAGGCCAGAGCAGGCACCAAGGGGATCACAGGGATGGAGCAGCTCTCCTATAGAAAAAGGCTGAGAAAAATAAGTTGTTTATCCTGGAAAAGAGATGGCCTTAGGATGACCTAATTGCAAAGTTCCAGTACCTGAAGGGGGCTCACAAGAGAGATGGAGAGAGACTATGAGAGCCTGGAGTGACAGGACAAGGGGGAATGGCTTCAGACTGAGAGTAGGTTTATATCAGACATTGGGAAAAAATTCCTTACTCTGAAGGTGCCAAGGCACTGGCACAGGTTGCCCAGAGAAGTTGAGGATGCCCCACCCCTGGAAGTGTTCAAGGCCAGATTGGATGGGGCTTGGAACAGCCTGGGATAGTGGGAGGTGTCCCTGCCCATGACGGAGGGGTTGGAACTGGATGGGCCTGGCTTTATGGGCCCTTCCAGTCCAGGCCATTCTATGGTTAGAATGAAAAGTTAAGCCAAATATATCAAATATATTTTGATCTTTACTAGACTGAAAACTATTTTACCAAAACTAGAGTGTCTTTTCTTTTGGAGGACAGCTTCTTCAATACCTGTGGGATCAGTAAGTTCATGAAAGGTTACCAGAAGTTTTTTTTAAAATGGGTGGCTTTAAAATGGCTTTTTATCAGAGATAAAAATTTCTCATGGAGAAATGAGAGGATAAGAGAAAGCTGATAAGATGCTCAAAAAAGAGGGTAAATTGATTAATAAAATACTTTCTGGTGGAATTGCAGAACTGGGGAAAAAATTTAGTTTTAAATCATGTCTTATTTTTTTACAAATTTCATGTGGTGCTTGAATTAAAATGATTGAAAATTCTCCACTTAATCTTGGTTAGCAGTAGCAGCCAAAACAGAGGCAGAATATTTTAATCAGATAAGAGGACTGATGTTATTCTTCTTGCTGGAGGTTTAATGAAATATATTAAGACTGTATTAAATGCAGATAAGTGGAGAATACCTTTCCATATCCCTTGGAACTCAAAACAGTTGCTAAGTAACCAAAGATCATATCCAAAATCTAGTTTCAACAGTGATTTATTTTGAAGTAATACTAATAATTGCATTTGTCCAAAAAGTGTGATTTTCCTCATTCATTAAGTCTAAATTTAGAGAACGTTCTGATATTTTAAGTAGCAAAAATTGACATCAAATATTTCCATATGTCCAGCGGCCTTGTTTATTTAAATCAGTAAAATTTATGGATCAAAGTTCTAATCAACAGTTTCATAAACATATTAGTTTTGTCCAGAAAATATGAATAAAAAATTAGATTATCAATCAAGCATGAGTCACACTTCTTCAAGTCATTATGTATCATTCATACAATCAACACCAACAAAAGGGAAAAGGATGAGGTGTGTAAATAGGTAGAAAAAATATAAGTACAATATATTTTGGATATTTCAAAAGATAATATTTAATTTGACAGGTGTAATAGAAATGGTAGATTATCTCAAGCAGTAATATATAAGAGCTCTTAGGAATTCCAAAAGACTGGAAAATTGTGACTGTAGATTGCTGTATTTTAGAGAAAGAAACCAAGATCATGAGAATTAGATTTTCCTCACTTTCCATTTTCAAGAAAACATTGGAAAAAAAATATTCAGGTAAACAAATCACATAGGTGGTACATAGGATATGAATATTTAGGATATATACATAGGATATGAATATTTACCAATACAGATTTATCAAGAGTAAATGATGTTAAATCAATGTATTTTCTGTCTGGAGGAAAGAAGTGCATGCTCTGTACCCTATATACCTTGCTTTCAGAAAGGCTTTTGTTTCTGCTGCAGATTGTATTCTTTAGCAAGATAAGACAATAAACCCAAGCTAAAATTACAAAAATAGACAGCTGGAAAAGAATACTCAAGGGCTACTTAACATTGTGCATTTTTAAACTGGAATAATACATCAATAACTCCTGAAAATTTTGTTCTGAGTCTTGTACTATTTTTTAAATGAATCAACCAACAGAAGAGAGTAGGAATATTCACTTTAGAGATGCCACCCATTCAGGAAAGCTGGCAGTCCTTTAGGAGATGGGTTCAAATGTAAAATGATTCTGGCAGTCTGCAGAAGTCAATTAAAAAAAAAAAAAACAACAAAACAACAACCAGCAAAACATGGTTCAATTTTAAAAGATTTCTCCTTATATTGGCATATAATGAATTTATTCTTATATTGTGAATGGGCATGACCTCAAAATTCCTGGCTGTGCACAAAAGACTTGTAAGAATGGAAAGCGTTGGAAACTCAGTGGGACAATGTCATGTTGTTTTCAGAAAGATTGGCATCCTACTGCAATCTGAAATGTGAGTTTGTCAGTAAAACATGGAGCATAACCTTTCCACCACACATATCATAAATTATCTGCCCAGCTCTGGGAATACACTGGAATAAAAATTTGGACCTGCCAGTCAGTGAGAATAGAAAATCTGATCAGTGATCAGGAGAACATTTCTTAAAATTAAATACTGGAACTTTGGAGTTTTTGGAGAGAAAAAGGAGACCTGAGGGAGGTCTTTATCTCCTTTATATAAATGTTAGTTAGAGGGAAGAAAAAGTTGTTCTGTAGTTCTCTGTACATGTTATTATTGCATGTATGAATTGGTAATAGCCCCAGTGCTGTTAATCCTATTTCTGAAATTTGTCAGAAAGTGGCACTTTTCCCTACAAAGGTCCTAAAAGATGCCTATGTAGAAAAGCTAGTACTCATCATACAAAATAAAGTACTTATCTGTTCCTAAAGATCTTTCAAATTATTAAATTCAAGTCTTCTTCTCTTTAGCACCTACAGTAATGAGGGAAATGTAAAAAGAAATTTAGAATAATAGATCCATCAAATAGTCATAAGGTGTAATTGAATTAATTTCATTGAACTACACAAATTAAGACAACCTAAGAAAATGTTAATTTAGAATTTTCTGCCGGAGTAACCTTATATTAATCAGTGCAAGTGCATGCTTGTTAATCTATTGCATTCTCAGGGATTCATGCCATCAGAACTTGGACAGCAGTTTAGTAAAGTGCCTGCTCACAACATCTGATCATGTGTAAGACCTCCAAACTGGGCTGTGAGATGAGTAATGAAAATGGCACCGAGCAGAAAAAGTGAAGATGTTAATCCTATGAGGAGAAAATACAAATAAGCAGTAAAAATCTAGAAGAAATGCAGAGCAGATGACTGTGGGTGAGGAAGACTAGAAGAAAATCACAGGGCCACAGAATGGGCCACTAAAGTTCCTCTGTTAAGGAAAGAAGCTTGCTCTGCTGAAACCAGTGGTTCTGTAACTCTTTGGAACCTCAGGAAATTGGAGAGATGTGAATTTGGCCCAATTTCTCCCACCCTGAGGAATTACACTGGTCATGAAAAACCCATTTCCTTTCTAGAAAGCACAATTCCTGCTCATGCAAACAGGCAGCTGCTGTTTGCAGAGCTGGAAGAATGTGGCCTGAGAATCCACTGAACCACAAAATTAGCTTTTGTGGGATTATGTGGGACTCAAGATATCTACCCCTGCAAAAGATAGAAGTACACACACACAGGGACAGACAGACAGAGATGCCATTTCTCAAAACAGGTTAAATTATGCTTATTGATGATACACAAGTGAGAATTTCCAGGATGAGTAATTCCAGCACAGAAAACATCAAACCAGCTGAAATGGATTTTTAGTTATTTAAAATGCTCTGACCCTAATTTGCAATTAAGAAAACCTTCATTCTGAACATTTTTAAAATCTTTTGTCTAGTCTAATTTAAGGACTTCTTGAGGAATGATATTTAAAAAGCATTTATATTGTTTACATCTTCCAAAAAAAAAAAAAAAATGAGAGTACATGCTTAATGTTCTCATAAAATTAAATATTTTACTTTATATTTAGAGTACAATTTAAAAATGAAAAATATATGGTAAGGATAACTAGAAGATAATTGGTATTAGAGACATAAACAAAAACCTTGCCAAAAATATTGGAAACAGACTTTGATTACTTCCTTTACAGGAGCATAGATCAGGATCTACTCCACTCAAGTCATTGAGATTAGATTCAAGTGTGAAATCAGGAAAAATTATATTTGATTATGCCTCAAGTTATTAACTATTCTGTAAAATTAGAGCAAATAGGATGGGAAGAGTCGTTTGCACCTGCCGATAGAAGAATTCTGTTATCTCGAGGCCTTCTTGAAAACCATTGATGGTAATTATAATCTTGCCAAGAGCTTTAGTGCACCTGGAATGGTGCTTTCAGGAAGGAGATGCCTGCAAGATTAAGAATATGAACAAAAGTCAGAGTATTCCTACTGTGAGGGGAACGTGGCTCTCGCACATTTTTCCGGACTCTCTTCCCTGCATTTGCATTCTAATGCATGTATTTCATCAATGTGCAATTGCAAACATACCCTTCAGAAAAATGACCTATTGATGGGTTCCCCAAAAAGCCTCTACTGCCTATAATGTGTAATTTAATTTCAATTTCTATCTGAAATTAATTATAAGCACTGTGAGACATCATAAAAAATTGCATTTTCTGTTTTGCTTATTTTTTTTATTAGTGGTAATAAATTCCTGATTATTATTTTTGAATTATGTTTATGGTTTTGCTGATATGAAACTTCAACTGATAACAGTAGTGAGGCAGCAATAAGGATTGTGAAATATACATGAATGCACTTATTCATGGTTTATGATTAACCATAAAAAACAACAGGATTTTGAACAGCTT
This sequence comes from Agelaius tricolor, assembly GCF_023055355.1. Lineage (NCBI taxonomy): Eukaryota > Metazoa > Chordata > Aves > Passeriformes > Icteridae > Agelaius > Agelaius tricolor. The sequence continues at coordinate 41,194,493 of NW_027269269.1, read as the reverse complement.
ATCTTTTTCTAACGTCCTTTATAGTGTCTCCAAGGCTTGGTATTTTATATATTACTTAAAATATATGCTGCTCTTACCATGAATAGAAATTAAAACTACAATTTATTTACAAGACACTTTTATAGCCATATATATGTATACTGCTGGTCATAACCCTGTATGAAGCTGAATGAAAAAGATTTGACTATAAAATATGTTACCCCTGATATCATATGTTTTGCTACTGTACTGCATAGAATGCATAAAAAAACATTCACTTCCAATGCCCATGATATTTCTAATATATAGAGCAATATTTTTTTTGTTTGTATAACTTCTTTCATACTGCATCTTTTTCAAGCTTTATGTTAAGAACTTGGCTTTCAGAATATCAAACATAGTATTTTGCCAGGGTGGGCTTTTTTCATGTTTTTTGTTTGTATGTTTGGTTTGGTCTGGAGTTTTTTTAGTTGTTTTTTTTTTTTTGTTGTTTTTTTTTTTTTTTTTGGTTGTTGTTTTTTTCCTTTGTTTTGTTTTGAGTTTTTTTGGGGGTTTTTTGTTGGGTTTCATTTTTTTGTTGGTTTTTTGGGGGTTTTTTTGTTGGTTGGTTTTTTTTAAATGGCTTTTGTTGCAGCTTCACCTACTCTCAGGGCTTTCTTTTCCACCTTCAGACAGCCCTAGGCTGAAAGAAAAATTTAATGTCAGGCTTTTCTCTCATATTGGGTAGCTTGACTTGGCTTCCAATATCTGATATACTTCAACACTAGAGAAGACCCAAACTCCTAAGCTTTGTAGTTCAGTAACACTTGAAAGAGAGCCCTAAGGCAAATACCAGACTCAAAGAAGTTAAATCTGTTCTGGATAGGTGAAGTAATACCCCATAGCTACCAAGGGAGATTTAATAAATAAAAACATGTCAGCTCCCTGTTCTGCACCAGAATATCCTCTCATGATCTTTGTTAAGAAATTCAGTGTTATTAACAGTTCAAATTGAATCCTTTATTCAAGACTTAACTTCTGTTTGGTATACCAGCTTGGGTACTTTTTGAATTTAAAAAAAAGAGTTATCCAATATAGAGAGAAAATAGTTGCAGCTGAGTGCCTTAAAAGCCCCTCAGATGCTTGAAGAAGAGATATAAATCAGAAAAAGAAGGAAGACCATACCTCTCAAAGTGCTCTGTCCTTTACAAAGCATATTGTTACACTGCTTAGCCTCTTCAGGTCAATGATCCATGAAGTCCAATGTAGTTTCCAATTTTTTGCAGAAATTGCTGAGTTTCTGCTTGTCCATGACAGAACACCACTCCTGGGAGAAAATAAATAAATAAATAACATATTAAATTTATCCACATGGATAATGTTGGAATAGAGTCAGCCATCCAAAAAGAAACTTCATCTGAAATACATCCATTAGGCAATACTACATCTTAGTGTTGGAGCAGTTCTGGTTTTGCACACAGATCTACAGAGAAAACCATCAAAATGTGAAAACAGATTTAATTTTTTCTTGTTCTCCAATTTTTTGCTGCCTATAATTTATTCTTCTCCAGATTCTTTTTTCTTCTTCCTTTGTGTCCTCAGTTTGTCAGCTTTAAAATCCATCTAGTTTTGCTTGTTTGTTCTCTTCTCTAAGAAAAGTTTATCAGTCTTTTCTAAGTGTCATGTTAGTAGATTCTTCCAATAACCACATAATCAAATACATTTTATCATGGTGTACCAAGGACTGAAATTTCTGGAATATGATGAACAGTCACCAAGAATATTCATGTAATTATAATAGCATCATTTACTTGGTTTGCTGAAGATATTTTCACATGTAGAAATATAAATTCTAAATATTCTGCCTGCCCCATTCTTTTCTGCAGATAAATACACACGCTTTCAGCTCGTATCAATAACAACTTCAGCACTGGACATTTCTTTGGGGTTTAATGACCCTTTCCAGGGTTCGGGATCATTGGCTCCCAGGAGGTTGTTAATTCTCAGAAAAAGCTCTGTTCCTCTGCTTTTATTGCTCAAAAATATTGTTTGTGGAAATATAATATAAATACTGAAGAGAAAAGCAACTTACCAGCTGAGCAGAAACAGATATGGCTCAAATTGACTTTATTTTATACTTGATGGCTGGATATTAGCAATCACATCCACTGCTTATCCTTAATTTATTAAAATTTCAGGGTAAAAGACTGCCTTTTACTTTTCCTTTATAAACAACTTAAAGATGAAGTATCTTAAGTGCATCAGTTGTACTCTTGCATCATAAACTGAATAAAACCCATGAAAATTCACATTTTTAACAAATGTAATTTTGAAGTAAGGTATGTTTCTGGCCTTTGTTGCAATATCAAAAGACATTAATCCTTTTGATAAATCAAATTATGACATTGGACTCAAAAATTTGGGTTTTTTCACATATAAAAAGGATTTCCAGGAAAGTAGCATTTTTTTTCCAGTCTCTGATAACAACAAAGAAAAACTGTACTCAGCAACAACAAATATTTCTGACCCAAAGACTCTTAACTTTTTCAGTTTATTACAGAGTTAAGGATTTTGCCGGTATTCTTTCCTCAGTAATATTTTTCATTCTTTAAAAAAAAGTAAATCTGATTCCTCTCAGACAAGTTTCCTAATTAAAAGTAATCTTTAGTGCAAACACAAAAAGATTTTCTTTAGCTACCCTTTCTCTTTGTGCAGAGGAGAATAAATGTGATGATGCACATCGTCTATCTACCTCATATGTCTAGTGACAGAAACATTAATTCCAAGCACAATTCTATTTCAGCCACTTATTTGCACCCTGTTAGTGCATGAAGAGCAATATTTTTGTGGAGTTATGGTGACATCAAGTGGCTGGCTATACGATCCCTGCAAATATATGGATAGATGCTCCAGACATTGGAGAAGAAACCAATACAAGGAACTACCATTAAGTAGTTTTACCTCTCTGAAATATGAGTGAACTTCCAGTCAGTTCCAAGTGATGGATGGAAATCTTAATTTTAGGTGCATCATCCAGGTGTGTATCATTAAATGCCACTGATGAAAATCAAACCTTCATATTTCATCCTTGAAATGGAGTTTAAAGGCAAGAGACTGGTGTTGAGATGAAAAGCGGCGCTCAACACCAAATCATCCAACTGTTCTCTTTTGCCTTGTGTTAAAACATTTCTGGGTGACTCAGTCAGTGGCTGTGCACTTGTTAGGAAAATAGAGCAGCACAGAATGATCTTCTGATAGGATTTTTGTGATTGAGTTAACAAGTTAATATGCTTTAATTTCATCTTCTGGTTTAACGAACAGAGCCTCATAAAGGTAACAAATGAAGTTCATTGTTCTACAGCAGGTTGGTTTCTTTAAAATTCTCTCTTGTCAAAATTTCCATTTTCAACCCTTTCCATGCCGTAGCTGGTTCACGAGTAATGAGCATAAAGACATACATTTTAAGAGTCTTCAGTGACTGCATTCTTCACCAGCTTGTTTTTACAATCACTTTCCTAATGGGATGACTTCTCTATATCCTTTCCTAAATCTCTTCCTTCTGTTTGCTATCCTCAGCCTCTCAAAACTAATGCAATCGCTCACCATCCTTTTCCCACATCACATCAGAACTTGTTCCCTGCTTCAAGGCTTGAGTCCACCTGTTTGGATGGCCTCCAACAAAGATTAGCTGGAGAATAGGCTCAATACGAAATCAATAAAAGATTACTGCTGACCAAAGAGTAACTACAGAATTCCAACTCATCACAACATTGCCAAAATGGTAGCTGAGAAGCATAGAGAAAATAGTTAATGGAATTTGTTTGAATTTAAATATATTGATACAAAAATTCCAATTAAATTCACTATTTAATACAAGCGCAGTTTAATGCACTGGCTGCATAATAATGACCTAAGTTGTAGTAAAAGATGTCATCTCCTTCATTCAGTTTAATGAAAGCCTTTAACTTTGACATCTTACTTGACTAGTTCACATTTTCCCATGTATTTTAATGACTTTAGATTTGTGAGTGAAATAGATTTACCTGAAAGGACTATATGTATATATATATATGTGTGTGTGTGTGTGTGTGTGTGTGAGTGTGAGCACCTAACCTATAGACATCTTTTTTGTTGTTGTTGTTCATCTTCTTGTTCTGTGATCCTCAGAAAGCAAATTATTAACTCTGGTACAGCAAACCTTACTTGCAAGATTAAGAGGAAAATTTAATTTTAGTAAGTAGAGAAAAATTCTGACTTGAAGTGCATATTCTTTAGTGGGGACTCATAAAAATATTATGTATGAGAAGCTATTTGGGAGAAAAATCACATGGATTCATTGCTCTGGAAGATATACAAAATAAAATACATTAATCAGTCTGCTCACAGGACTATTTAAAGGAGAAATCCCATTAAGTGCTTAAATTGATTTACTCTTCCCTCCCTCAAAATAATAAAATAAAATTCCTCAAGTGTCTATTAAATTAGACAATAAATAAGGATAGGTAGGTAAAATCCTTGGGGAAAGGAAGGACCTTAAGGCCATCTGATTCATATTTCATACCTCTCCTATTTCTTCATATTTTTTCATCCTTGTTGAAATTCATACATATACAATGTCATAAGGTAGTGTTGGTTTGGATTCAATTTATTTTACAAAAGGAAAAAAATATAGAGAAAAAATCATGTGGACTGATGCCAAAATAGTCTAGTGAAATAATTTTTATTTTCATTTATATTCACTGCCATGTCTCTCCACTGAAGTTAATGCATTTTCCCTGAAAGGTAATTCATTTCAATTTAAATCAATACAGTATCTTTGAACTAATGCCTTCCAGAGATGCCGTGGTTGAACAAACAGTGGTATGTTTGTGTAAATTGCAAATTTTATTAGTAATTGTACCAAAAAAAAGGGTGCTCAGAAAAATACTTTTGCTTCTAAACAATACAGACTGTGAACACAAATAATCTATATTTTGTTTTGCTGTTCTGTTTTGATATTCAGGGTTATTATAAGTTTTGACATAGAGAAGGGAAGGAAAAAGCTATTTATATAGCTACATACAACTGGGTATAGTTTTTGCCAAAGAAATTAATCAGTTCTTTTGTGAAAGGAATGTCTACTTTTGAAAATGTTTTTTTTTTTAATTCCATACCTTTCAACATAGCAGGGAAGACTCTCCCAGGGTGGTACCAGGAACATAAAAATCCACCTTATTTTAAACTTTGCATTTACTTACTTACTTTAAACTTGCATTTTCTAGCCTGCAGAACATAACCTCCCAAATATCACTTAACTGGTGGGGAGGGCACATATGAGAAGAGAGCATTTTTTGTTTAGCACAAACCAGTAATGTGTGGGGTCAAAAAAGAGGCAGATGAGCCCTGATTTATAAAATATTTGACTGTCATTCTCAAGTTCCTCTTGCAAATAATCTGCAAAACTTTTCTTTCAAGCGGTGTTCTTCAGTCTGAAAATTACCATCCCCTCTGAGGGATCAAAGGGATTATAAAAGGCTGGAAAATGTCACATCTGTTGCCAGTTGTTCTGTTCTTTCAAGGGAGCTGAGGAAAGCAGGGACTGTGTTTGCTGGCTGAAAATGCCTTCATGGGTAACAGCCTTGAACTGCTTGCAGTAATTTGGCCTCTTTATGGCAGGAGGTAGAGAGGGTTGGCTTTTCTGGCTGGTTTGGGTTTGTTTTGCTTCCCAGTTTTGGAGGCCACCAAATTGGGTGGTTGGAACCAGTTTAGTCAAGTTTAACATGGCTTGAGCTGAATGGAACTGGTTCGAACCAGTTTTATCTGGTTTGATCCTGTTAAAATTGGTTGGAAGCAATTGAAACCAGAGTAGTCTGCTTTAAATTTGTTCGAAGCAGGCTGATCTGGGTTAAAGCACTTAGAACTGGTTTGAACTGGTTGGAACCAGTGTAGTCCAGTTTAAGATGTTTATGACAGTTTGGATCTGGTTTGAACTGGTTTTATCTGGTTTAAACTGTTTGGAACCTGTTTGATCTGGTTGGAAACAGATTAGTCCAGTTTGAACTGGTTTGAAGTGCTTTAAACCAGTTTGAATTGGTTTTATCTACTTTGATCCAATTTGAACGGGCAGGAACCAGCTGGAACCAGTTTAATCCAGTTTAAGCCTGTTAGGACTGGTCGGAACCTGACCGAACTGGCTTGATCTAGTTGAAACAGGTCGGATTTGGTTTAGACTGATGGAAACTGGTTTGTTCAGTTGGAGTGAGTTTAGTTCAATTTAAACTGGTTTGATCTGGTTTGAACCAGTTTCAAATGGTTTGAACCAGTTTTAATTGGTTCGATCTGTTTTAAATGCGTTTGAACCTGTTGGAACAGAATGGGACCAGTTTGATCTGGTTAAACCGTTTTGAGCCAGTTTGATCTTTTGGAACCAGTTTGATCCTCCTGCAGAGTAGATGGCAGCAGCATTCCCATTTCATGAGATGGCTCCATGAGGCTAAAAGGACCAGGAAAGACACGTGACCTGCCTAATGGTCTGTAGTATTCTACCACCCTTTTGGTGCTGATTGTCAAACAACATTCTTATGCCAGTCATGTTTGAAATGATGGAATGACCCAGCTTTATTTTCCTCAGATGTTTTGAAAGATCACACAGAATAAACTTTAGGAAGATGGTCAGCTCCTCACATAGGGCAGTCACCTAAATTCCCAGGTATGTGCTTCCTCCACCTTTTTTTTTATCCTGTTATCTCCTTTAACCCACACTACAGACATCATCCTTTCTTGAGAGAAACTGCAGGGATGCCAATGGGAGATACATTAAACATTTTACTGTAATTAATTTTTTTCCCAGTACTCTATTTTTTCCTATTACTCTATATTTCTGTGTCCAGTTCATTGTATGAATGGGTATTGATCTTTAAATATAATACCTCTAAATCTTTCTGTATCCTTTTGTCAGCTTCCTTATTTATTAATTTTACTTTTTTTCTTTTAGAAGCCAGGAGCACTTAACACAGTTCTTCCTTGAGATATCATTAAAATATGCTAACTAAGGTAAATGTGTAAGAAAGAATGCAGACATTTCTAAAGGTTATGATCTATGACAACACTTCTTAGCTTTAAAGTTATTTTAATTGAATTAATTGTAGCATTGAAGAAACTGAAGAACAAAGAGATCTCTGACTCTGAATGTATTAAAGAGAAATATCTGACCTTTTCAATATGTTACATTTTGATTGGCAGTCCTTTCTGTTGGAGCTCTCTTAATAATAACTTCCTAATTATTTTCCCCATGAAAAGTAAGGTAGGTGTGTCAAAAAGCTGAAGTACAGCTGAGATAATTTGAAATATCCAAGAGTGGAAGTGTGCAAGTATACGTGTACACTACCTGCCATAATTCAGAGGATGTCAGCAATGGCAGGTTCATTTTGTTGGCAAAGCTTCTGACAGAAGGAAAAAAAGCTAGACCAATTTAAACTTAATTTTTCATATCAGAATCATAGAGTCATAGAGGGGTTTAGTTTGGAAGGGATCTTAAATAAAGAACATCTCATTCCAACCCCCTGCCATGGGCAGGAGCGCCTTCCACCAGACCAGGCTGTCCAAAGCCCAACCCAACCTGGCCTTGAACAGTTCCAGGGATGAAGCAACCACAACCTCCCTGGGCAAGCTGTTCCAGTCCCTCACTAGTCACAGTAAAGAATTTCCTCCTAATATCCAATATAAACCTACACTCCTTCATCTTAAGGCCACATTCCCCTTTGTCCAGTGCCTACATGCCCTTGGAAAAAGTCCCTCTCCACCTTTCTTCAGGTCTTGGAAAGCTGCTTTAATGCTATTTCACAATTATTTTGTTTTGCAGGATCATAAAGAGTCCTTTATTCATAACGTTTTTCTCTGAAAAAGATTGTCCACTGTTTTATACATGAGAAGAAAAACCATTTGCAATGAACTTCAGGTTATTTATTAACAGATCTCTCTGAGAAGCAGAGATGCTTTTCAATTTTATTTTTTTTTAGTACTTTAACTCAGTAAGATTTAATTAATTTTCTTTAAAAAGCAGCAGGAGTTTCACATGTCATGGTATTTACCTGAGGATAAGAGCTTTTCTTCTACCTCCTTGTTTACCTTTGTTACTGAGTATTATAGCTGTTCCTGTTCCTGTTTTACATTTTGCTGAATTCCCTCTCAGTAGCTCCATGATCCTGTGTTACTGGTTCCATGGTGCCCTGATCTTTTTGGGTTTCCTGGCCCCTCATTGTTACATGATTTATGAATCAAAAGTGAATCAAAAGCAAGGTAAAGGGCCCTACCTCTTCCTGAGAGTTAGTCCTTTATTTAAGTTTACATAAAACCTCAAGAATATCTCTGACAGCATGCTACAGATACTAAGGAAAAAAAATCACTTGGTAAACTGTCTTTTCAGCCCCTGCATTGTTTTCCTTATTTAGCTTTTACTGAAAAACTTTACTGCGGAAAAATTTTCAATTTCAATCTTTCAAAGTCAAAACGAACCAAATTCAGGCACTGTGAGAGCTCCTGATGTTTACTGATTTATTGAAATGACCAAATTTCATTTTACATGCAAATCTTCCCTAAATCCTCAGAGGTTAGGATAGGTGTATTTATACACAGGCAATATCTTTTTGTATAGTGCTGTAATTCTATGCAAAACCAAAGCAAAAATTATTTTCCTTGTACAGATTAAAGCATGCTTGAGGCAAAAATCTGGGTTTGTTTTCAGCTAGTGAAGAACTTGTTTGTAGACTACATAAGAACCACATTTCTGGCCTACTGCTGCATCTCTAACCTCCTTGTAAATTGTTTATAACAAATACTCTGATTTTTAGCTTTGATATCTGATTTGTACTTACCCCATGAAAAGTTAAAAGGTCACTAAGTGTTTTGAACTAGCTTAGCTTAATTTACTGATATTTCATTTCACATTGTCAAAACATTCACAAAAAGCCTCAAAACATGCCTTTGACTGTATAGGAAGAGCAAATACATTGTAAATAATTTCCTAACTTCTTTTTAAATTGCTGCTTTCTGGACTTTGGTTCTCTAAGAAGAAAAACACTTCAAATTCAGCACATCACCAGATCACTTTAACCTCTTTGAAAATGCATTTCAGGAGCCTTGATAGATCTCTTGCTCAGCAATTGGCCTTGGGAAAGTATACACTTCATGGTAAGCCAAGTGCCACGTTCTGTAATCTATCAGAAAAGGAGCAGCAAGTGTAATGGGAGGTTGAAACAGATCATTTAGCATTGTGACATTATTTGTGAATTTGGCTCTATGAGAGAGATTTTTGTCATGCATATGGTTGGTATTGATGTGAGGCTATGAATGTGGCTGGCTGTATCCCCAGTTTCTGAGGAGTTATGAAGTATAACTTCACTTGGGTCTCTCTCTCTGCAACCTTTTAAGAGTGGGACTGATAACACATCCTGCATAAGATGCTCCACTGGAGTGAAGATGAACAGTTCTGATGCCTTCCCAATTGCCTACAAAGCAATTTGGGAGGAACCAAGCTTCACTTTTACTAACCCCAGAGGTCTCCCCCTTTCTTTGATTTTCCAGTCTACATCTTTCTTCAGCTGTCCAGCTAAATTGACAAAGCACAGAGTCCTGTTCCGTGTAGCAAGTGTCTTTGTAGGAATCTCTTTAAAAGCTTTAGCACTTAAGAAAAATCAATAGCGCTTATGATGTCTTGCAGGTCTCCCCTCTCCTGCACGCTAAATTCTCATCAGCCTGTTATTAACTGTTGGAAGAAGACAGTAAACATTGCATTTTAAAAGCACTCGTGTGGCATTTCACTTGAATAACGTTGCCTCTCCTTCCTTAATGAATTTAGTGGGACTGTGTTGTTGGTATATTTAGAAAGAGAAATAAGAGCTGTGCAAAATGCATTGCAGGTATGGAAGCCAAGTATATCTATTATATACAAGTCCTCCATGCTCATTGAAATAAAATGAGCCCATAGAAATACTGATGTTTTAAATACCACTTCAGAGTATAAATGGCCATAAAGATAATCAATTATACCTTTGTCCAAATATACTCAAGGAAAAAAATAAAAAATAATTTAAAAAGCCTTGGAAGATCAACCTGTGATTTATCATAGGAAAGAAAATGTAGATGTAAAAAACAATCCAGTGAAAAACTGAAGCAAAAATGATATGAATGTACTACATTAAGAAAGGTATTTAGTGAAGAAACTAGTGAAGACAAAACATGTAAGTTTCAAACCTCTACTTCCCCAGTGTTATCCTCATGGTTTCTAGACATGTAGAGTTACCGTGTCTTGGAAAGGGATATGGAAGAATTGGATTTGGACTGTTCTCCTCATAACAGGAATTAAAAACAAAGGGTTCTACATCAAGATGGTGAGTAGGTTTACCTGCCATTCACAGTTTGTAGTCTCTGCTTGTTTGTCCTGTATGTCCTTCGCATTTCTATATGTATTACAGGCATTTTTCAAAGACAGAGAAAGGATGATTTTTTTTTTCCCCTTACTGTCGTGTCCCGGTGGTTATAACAACAGTAGAGAGTACAAGAATCCTAGCTGCAATCCCCCAATTTGCTTAATAGCTTCAAATGTTCATCACTGCAGAGACTGACTTAATTGCCACGGTACTGGCCACTTCAGTAGTGCTCATGCACCTGTGAAAGGAGTGGACGGCAGGGGGGAGATTTCCCATGCTGCATGTCAGTTGTTTCCTTAAATAAAATGAATTCAAGATTCTTTTACTCTGGAATGAGAGTGAAAATAAATGTATGATTCTATAGACTAGTGATGATGACATTTCATGGAAAGGGACAGGTTTTGGTCATGCAACATTTCTGCATGCTTTTAATCATCCATGATTAAATGATTAAACAGTACTTGGAGATGAGCCTGTAAGCTAAGCCCACATCTTCCAGACCTAGCCTTGCACATCATCCTGGAAACAATCACTTAATTAATCTTGATCTTCTTGATATATTTACTTTTCAGTTTAGTGAGATGGGAGTTGTCCTTCCCAAAACAGTTTGGTGCTCAGCTCATGTTTTGCCAGGATGGGGGAAGGTTAAAACTCACTGGGCATGAATCCAAGACTCCTGCAAGGGGATTGCTCTGGCTTCACCTGGTACTGGAGAGGCCAGTCTGCCTCTATTGAGTTTTAAATAAAACCTTTTTTATGAGGCCCTATTTCAGTAAAAACACCTGTCAGAGGAACATGCATATCCTCAGAGGAGACAAGGAAGGGAAAAGTCCAGTTTTCTGATCCATACTGGTCTTTCACTCGCAGCCCCAGGCCCTGGATGATGCATACTGCTAAAGCACATTGGGAGTCCTGTCTGCTCAATACCTACAGCACCATTGCACCTTAGCACTTCACCAGTCATGCTGCTGCAAGAGATATTCTGTAGTTTAAATCTGGTAAGGACATGGGAAAAAAAAAAAAAAAAGCCCTTTAAAAGAGATTACAAATATTTACATTGGCATAAGTGAGAAATTTGAAGAAATGGCCCTCTATATGATAGAGAAAAGACATATTGAGCAGGCTTCACAACTGAAGAAGCTGTAAAATGGAATGGCATCTTTCAGTTTATTTATAGCTTAAATCCAGCAATTTTTGCTGTCAGATTAAAATATCACGTGAGTCCTTCTGAATCTGCTTCCTGTGGTGTGAACATATCTTTTCTCTGGCTCATATTACTTTTATTATCAACATCAGCAATCTTTTACCCTTTCTTAAGCAGAAAAAATTAGTAGCATTTCACATTTACTCTGGAAAACCAGAGTTTTTTGGCATTGCCTGTACTGAAGAATGTAATATGAAGCAAGTTCAAGAGAATTCTGGGCTTGTAAGTACAAAGGGTTGTGATCTTTCTGTTTCTGGTCACCTTTGCTGCTCTACAAAAATTTTACTTTGATCTCAGTAGCTTGAGGTTCTGTCTCTTGTTCCATCCTATGTCATCTCATTCTTTCCTATTTAATGTGTAAAGTAAATCACCTCACATCAATTTTCATCTATTCCATATTACCTTCCAAAGTATATGTGCCCACACTGTTCCTTTTCATTGCTCCAAGTCACACAAGCCTCTGATATTTCTGACCATCTCAGTTTCAATTTCAGATCATTTTACAAGAGTGCTTTAAAAGAACCCCAAAACATTGACTTGTTCTTCTTTATAGAAGTCATTTAAATTGTAGGTACTCTAGATAAATCTCTTCTGTGTCAGAATATAAATGTTAACAATTCTGAACGTGTAAAAGAAATATAAGCATACAGCCAGTAGGAGAGAACTGGGGACCAGGAAAGGTTTAATTACTGATATTCAACAGCCACAAAGTCTTTCTTGTGACTTAAAAGAAAATAAAAAAACAATTTTTTATTTAATATATAAAGCAGCACTTTGGGGGGAGAATTATTCACTAAAAAAAATTAAAAAATAAAGTGGATTGCAATATCCTAAAGCATAGTTCACTGTGACCAATTAAGAAAATGAAATCTATCCAACAGATTCAAACCAATTTCTTTAGAAATCAAAATCCCAGTATATGCTTAAAATCCATGCCCAGATGTATTGATTTGGATACTTTCTTTTGATATCAAAAAGACTCTGCTTTTCATCCCAACAAGAAACCTTGTGTACATCAAACAAGAAAAGAATAGATACCTCTCAAGTTCTACATTAAAAATTCACTGTTTAGGAACATAGGTTTTTTTAAGCCTAAAAACTCATTTTTCAAAAGGTGCAAAGAAAGTCTGACATGCCTCAGGTCAGAGTAGATAATTGGAAAAAAATAAATCTTGCTTTCTCTGCTTCATCACATCATATTTATGTTGTGTGACCATGTTTATTTTTTATATTTCTTATATTTTTAGTATTTTAGATACTATGATAAGGTAGTAGATTTCATCAAAATTCATATTTTGTACAAGAATCATAATCACTCTGAGCGTGCCATGAAGAGACCTTTTAATGATATACAGATAAATATCCAGAAAATAAACTATTCATCCCCCTTGAAACAGCTTCTAAAAATTACCTGTAAATCAAAAGATGGGATAGATTATTTTTGCTCAGATTCATGCCCAGTATCCACATGAACACACAATTTAACATGAAGGGTAGTCTTTTTTAAAGGAAACTGAAGTACATAGCTGGGGCATTAAAGCAAAGATCTTTGAGGACAATTGGCCCATGTCCACTGATAAAAATATGTATTGCATTGTTTAATGAGGGTAATAGTGAGAAAATAAGTAGTCAGAAAAACAAGAATAGGGTGTTTTCTTCATAGGTAACATTTCTGCATATGTGTTATTTGCATATCTAGGTAAAGGTCAAAGCCAATTAAAATTTTGGGTAAACTTGCAAACTGATTTAAAAAACGAAAGATTACAATAGGACAGGAGGACTTTAAGGTTGCTAATATGTCACTGGGGAGCATCACAAACGGGATAGTTTGAGAGGGTAAGCCATGCATTGTTTCCCTGGGTGTTATGGTATAATATAAACCTTTTACAAAAGTACCTCTCAGTCAGACTGAAACCAGTTGGCCTCCATCTTTTCCAACACAGGAGAAGTGAATTCTCCAAAGAGCTTCTCAGTAGGTTGTTTTATTTGCAATTGTATATTGTACTTCTGGAACTTCAACTTATCTCCCAGTGCTGGACACTTCATTTCCTTTACAAATGCTCAGGTTAAACAGAAGTCATTAACCTTTGGTCATCCACAAATCTTCTAATCAGATCAAGAGCTGATCAAAAAAAAAAAAAAAACCACCCAAAACCAACCAAAACCAAAACAGGAAAAGCTCCAAAAAACCACTCAGTGGACAGAGAAATGAAGCCCATTGGGAAAACCTTGTTTATCATCATCTGCCACTGTTCTGCCCACTCGGATGGGTAATCATTTTGCACAGTTTCTCCAGCTATCTTTTGCCCTGTGGGAGAGATGACAGTGCTTTTCATCCGGTCTCCAAACTAGGAAGAACCGTGGTCAAATATTCACAACTGCCAACTTCAAAGCAATTTTTCCATGGCAACCATACCTCAAAAGCCTGGAGTTGCAGAACTTGCCAATTAGCAACTCCAAAGGGGGCCATTAGCTCCTTCAAAAACATAGAGGACACTGTTTTTAATCACCATTTGTTTCCAGCCTTACAGCAAGCACTTCATGAACACCAACCATGCAAGTGCAAGGCTGACTACTTAAAAAGAAGTTGATGTTGCATGAAAAGAACACACATCAAGCTACATTTTTTTAATAAATAAAGGACAATTATCCTCAGTAAATCATTGCTTCTAATTTATTGTTGTTTAATTAAAGCAAATGGTATTTTCTCATTATTGCCAGTGGTAAACCATGCATAACAGCCACGGAATTCGCAGTCAGTAGGAGTCCTTAGTTATTACTGCTGCTTGGGAGTGAACAAGTACTACAAAACAAGGAACATCTGCATAAATATGGACCTGTAGAATAGCCTGCCTAGCTGTCTGAGGTTTCTATTCATAAAGAGAGGACATACTGTAGAAAATGAAAATATTACCTAAGGAAAGTACAGAAATAAGAATTTGGCTCATTAGCTTGTAAAATCTTTCTGACTCCACTGAAATCTCTGGGAAGTTGTACCATTATCTGTCGTGAAACCTAGATCTATATTGGTTTAAGATTATCCTATACATAAAAAGGAAAACAGACTTTTTAATTAAAAAAACAAAAACCGCCTATATTTTCACTCTTTTGAAGTAATTATTTCTTTATTCACATAAATGACGTGCCATGTCCTTTAGAGGTCATGAATTTCAGCTAGAAAAGAGAAACATGAACTTCACCCATTCATTTGAAAAGGATGTCAGTTGTGAAGCCTTTACTACCATTAAAACTCTATCACAGCCAACTAATTTATCACTTACCATTCTGGGGTCATAAAACCCCAGTTATCCAGCTCATCATGTGTTGCTGGAGGTGTTCATGTCATTTTGACATCTGGTGCATTTGAGAGGGATAGCTGTGCAAATTCTGAACATGTAACCAACTTAGGGACCTCTCCACACAGCAGAAAGACATTTTCTTTGATGCAAAATTGGGATTATTTTGGAAGAAATGAGGCACAGAGGATGTTACGTGAAACCTGCCTGAATGTCTCTCTCACAAGACACGACGTGGTCAGGGCATCGCAGGTTAGGATGCTCTATGCATGTATAGTGTCTGTGCTGGTACTGCCACATGAGCCTGTAAAAAGCAGCCCAGACTCCTTGACAAGAGCAGGAAAGATGGCAGGGCCAGCTGAGCCACCCTCTGTATAAGACCTGGAGTCCTGACAGGTCAGGACACAAACAAGAGACAAGTAAGATGGTGTTTAATTTATAAAAGATGATTTTCACACACACACATGAAACGTGTTCTCGTCTGTCCAGTAAAAGCCTAATGAACTCATAGCTGGTTTTTCAGAAATGGTGCTAATTGAAGTTTCTAGTACTCCTACTTGAATAATTCCAGTCTCTTAAAAAGAGGTTCAGTGGTTCTGAAATACTGAGGACCAAGCCCAAATAAATAATGCTCCTTTTATTATCACCTCTAAGTAAGCCAGGGATTTCCATTATGAGCTCCTCAAAGATTGTATTCTGTTTGCATGTGCTTGTTTAGAGTCCATATTAAAATGAGCTACATGCTTGTTGATCACTTGGAAATGAAGCTAATGAAATGTTGTGGCACTTCAGTTGGATAGATAATGCAAATTTCCTCGTGCATTCCCAATTAGCATTTAGCCTGGCTTCACAGAGGAAGAGATACTATTGCTAGTCCAGGCCACGGGGTTATTTTAAAGTATATTTTGTAGGGGGAAAACCTCATGGTGTGTCCCTTCTCCAAAGCTGACATCTAGCACTGGAGTCAACAGCTATGAGTAGGGAAATGATGGAATCATAGCAACACTCTGGCTGGACATTGAAATCTAGGGATAAAAAAAAAGGAAAGTTTTCTCTACTGAAGGTATAGAAAGTATTTGACTGCTAAATTATTGCTTTTCACAGTGCCCTGTACTTTGTGTTAGTATGTTAATGGGGCCTTGTCCATATAAAAGCAGGATGAAGACTAACTTGAGAGAAAGGTAGAGATTGCCTCACAAAGGCTTCCTCTTAAATGAAGTTCTTAAGTCATGTGAGCTACTGCCTCAGAGAAAAGATTAAAGAAATGCTTAATAAAAGAGAAGAGATAGATCAATAAGCTCTTTTTTGATAGACCAAGTTGAAAAAGACAGCGTAATGAAATTTTTAAACAGGAAAAAAAAATACTATGTCATCTCTTCTTTGACACATACAAGATGTTTTTAAAAGCAGCAGTATGGAAAAAAATCATCAAATCCTTGCAAAACCAACAATGAGAAATAAGTAAAAGATAGGATATTTCTGTTGGTTTGGGGTTTTTTTTCCTTTCCTTAGCATGATGTGAAAATCCCTAGCAAAGTTATTTTTACAAAGGTATGCTGTTGACCTAACCAGTAATGGTAATGAATGCCTTCACAGCCCAGGTCTGTGTTGCCTTTGTAGGTGTGTTTAATATATGATGTTGCTTGCTTTTCCTCTGCTGTGGGAGTCCTTCTTATCCCAAGGAAGCACTGGGAATATGAGTCCTGAGTTAACTGTGCACCATCTACCTCATAGATCAACAATATATTGGTAGAGAAGAAGAAAATTCTATTTACCAGAACACCATCCTCTGCTGAGGTTTCTTCTCCAGCGGTAAATCTATCTTCCCTCACTAGGATACAGCAAAAACAAAAACAAAAAGAGATACAAGTGTATTTTGAGAGCTGTAATTTTGCCATGTGCCCCCTCCTCTCCCCCAAAAAATAGATCAAACTATTAGCAATGGCATGTCAATACAGACAGGCATGGCTTGATGTGGGCCTTCTTCAGCTGTTCCTAGGAAAACAACTCCTGCCTTGAAATTCTGTCAATTCTTCCACTCTGTGGCTGAACCTTGCTTAATGTGCCCTAACAGATTCAAGGGGCTTTCCCATTTAACATTTAAAGATTTTCTGGAACAGGACTAACAGTCAAGTGTGTGAAGTATCTCAAAGGAATGACCTAGCTCCCATCTGATGCATGTCCTCGTGTTTGCTTTCACAATGTCTGTTCGAGACTTTTGAACACACTGGAAGAGTTTCCCCCAGTGAAACAGGGAGCACAGCCCTGCTTGGTGGGTAGGACATGCTTCTATGACCTGGTCCCAGCTGAACCACTTATCTTTTACTCACATTGCCTTAGTAAAGATAATTACAATCCACAGGAAACCTCTCATGAGGTCTTTCTATCACCACACCCACTGCTCTATCCTGAGAGTATCCATTTGATATCTCTGGTATGGTATTACACAGCAGCACTGCTTAACATCTATCACCACTAGTTCTTTGAAAAAGAAACTGAACAGAAACAAGATTAGCACAGTCTTATTCTGTATTTTTACCAAGACAAATGCATCCCAGGGCTCACATCCTGGCCCTCTAGCCCCATCACATATGTAACAATCCCCTAGCTCTACAGCATTCCAGGTATCCCTTGCCTGATCCTAAAAAATGAGTACATATGTGTCATATTTAGCAGTGCACTGTCTTCTTTTCTTACACCTTATTTCTTTTAACATGTGCTTCATTTATAGCGTAACTTTATAGCAGGTAGAACAAGAGCCAAATACTTCCAAACAATTCACATCACTCCTGAATTCCTTTACTATGAATCAATATCAGATTCAATCCCAGGCCATTCTGAGCCCCCTCACATCCTTTTATTTCTTTTCAGACAGAGTGCCAACAATTCTATTAACCTTCTTGCAAGAACTGTGTGAATTCACTATCACAGTCAGTACCCCTTGCACCAAAAATTTGAATTTCAGTGTCACAATGTCATTAATACTCTGTCAGAAATACCCTTGCTAGAGACATTTTTTACACATCAGAATTTAGACAAAAATGCTTCCTGTAGGTGTATCCTTGATGTGTGGTCTCCCAGAACAGTTTTTTGGTTTGTTTTTTTTTTTTTTTTCCCTTGCTTCTTTTTTCATTTGCCATTGTGCTCATTTACCAAGTCATACTGGAAGGTAATACAGTTAAGTCCCTCCATAGTGCTCTTCTATAAGATCCCCAAAGCTGAGGCTTAGAAGCATTTCCAGGTGATAATTCTGTCACTGGAGCTTCAAGGATGAGTGTTCCACGTTCAGGTTCTTGGAGTGGGGAATGATGGTGTGTCTTCAGGCTGTTATGGGCTCACAGGCTCCACCTAACTCACAATGCACAACAAAGCCACGCTTTTCTTCCCTGGCAGTCTGTTTGGGCCTTAAAAGGAGCTTTCAGTCTGAGGATCATAGTTTTAGGATATCCATTTTTTCTTTTAACGCTTCAAACTCAAACTCTTGCCTATCATCTACAAGGATTTAGTTGGGTTCATTCCTGCTTTCAGAATGCTCTGAAATTTCTCCTCAAAGCTTTCTCTCTGTAGTCCTTCCCCTGCTTTACCTCTAACTTCTAGTCTTCAATAACAATTCCATGCCTTGATTCCTTTCATGAAACAAATGGAGATTTCTAGTTTGTAGCTCATCTGTCACTCAATTCCTTCTTCCTTAAAATCCTGCCTTCACAAAGCCCTTCTTCCACTCTCTGTGCTAGTGTAGTCTCTTCAAATTCACTCAATACTGATGTCTTTTCTTAAAATTGATTTTCTATGGATTTTTTTCCTTTTTTTTTATTTGTAATTACATTTTTGTCTTCTCAATGCCACAGAGTTGTGTTTTGTCAATATTCTTAGTCACTGCACACACACTCATAATCCTGTATGGACTGACAGTTCGCTAACCTCCCTTTTTTGGGCTGTTACTTTTGAAAAAGACAGGTATTTAAATTATTTATTTTATTATTTTCCTCTTTTAGCATAGCTATTTTGCACATGGTTACATCTGTATGGAACTGCAAAGGTCTGTACCAAATGTTTTTTTAAGTGAGTAGTGTTTTTATCTCCCTTATCTATCTTATCTGTACTACACATATCTCACTTCTTCCATGTGATGCAGATAAAAATGTGAAAAATGCATGTGGTGTCAGTAATAATAAACTCAGCTCCACAGGGTAAATTGCATCATACATCCTTCACACCTGGATGATACAATAGTAGAACTTGGCCTCAACTATTCATATCATTGATGTTGAAGAATAAGCTGTATTTTCCTAGTTCTCTATTTTTTTTAAACACAATCTCTATTTCTTATAATATCACTGTCATTTGAACATGTATTTTTCAAAGACCATCAGGTGATTCTAAGCTAAAAGTATTTCTCCTTCACCATTTGTCACACATTATCCCAGCACTTGTAATTTCACACACCTTAATCGCACACCTTAAAGCAAAAATTCCATCTTCACTGTGTCAAAGCTCATTATCAACTGTTTTCTGATGGCCTTATACACTGCTACAGTCAATACTTGCTCTTGAAATCATGTCAATTGAACAAGATCAGAAACTCCTACATTGAAATTATTGTGTGCAGCTGTGAAAAAATATACTTGTTTCCAAGTAAATGTTCTAGCACAGATTTCTAAGGGGTCTGCTGTGACTTTTATTTATTAATGACATTTTTTCTCGTCATTATCTGCTGTTAAGAAATATTTAGATAGAAATATAAGAAGAAATATATAAATACAAGAAATATATAAATACATGATACACTATCTAATTCCTTAGAGTGGATTATAAGTATATCAGTGACAGCAGCACCACAATGAGAGTCACAGAATCACAGAATATTGTGAGTTGGGAGGGATCCACAGGGATCATCAAGTCCAACTCTTAAGAGAATGGCCCACATTGGGATTGAACCCCACAGTCTTGGGCTTTTTAGCATCAGGTGCTGACCATCTGAACTAAAGTGACACTTCAGCTCCCTAAATTAAAACTGGAAGAAATATGAATGGAATTTGGATTACCCTAAACATATCCATATTGCCGTATTGTATAGAAAAGCCAAAGGTAGACAACCACAAGAAAATTTGCACATCAATAAAGTCCTATATTTCTACAGGATTATTGCAGCATTTTGTTGCTGGGGTTTTTTTATAGCCATCAGTATAATATCCCAAGCAGCTAAGCATTTCTGGAGTGGAGTTTCCACTGATTTTCTTTATAAAAATGTCACAAAGGATTTTGCAGTAAATGAAAATTTCATCATATACCCTTCACCATCTGTGATAGCAATAGCAGCACTGCATCATTACTATGGGTTACAAGTATAGACAAAGAGAAATGCAACAAATTTGGAGAAAACACAGGCTAAGCTATATTTTTAGATTTATTTTGAGAATGGTACTAAAACTCCAAATGGCCATGCTGATTGTATCACATTTCTCCTCATGGCTTTTCTCCCTCCCCTGGCGAGGATTTCGTGGGCACAAAGCAGAATTACTTTAGTTGCCTTCACTCCGGTATGACTGGATGAATCCAGAAGGAAGAACTGAGTCTATTTTGTAGAATTTCTCTGGAATTCTACAGAACCATAGAATAATTTAGGTTGCAGGGGTCATCTGACCACCTTCTGATCAAACCTTCCCTGATGGTTACAAGGGTAAGGACATGCACATCTTCCAGGCTGTGGGACTGGAATGGAATCAGAGCAGTGAGATGTTCCAGTATTAAACAGCTGTCCATTGGAGCTGAACCGTGAAAATATTACAGTGATAGAAAAGGCCTGCTGGAAACATGGAAAACAGAAATGCTTTTAACCATATTTTTTTTTGGGGAAAAAAAAATAAAAAGGAACATGGCACTATTCATTCAAACGACACCTGGCACATGCTATTGTTCTGCTGGCTTGATTTGCCACTACAGGCTGAAAAATTCATCAGTCATCTTGCAGAGATATCACATCAGTTTTAACTCTGATTGTGACAGCTTAATTTTAGTTTGCAAAGATGATGATGATGTCCTTTTTTGCCTGATTATTTTTTTCAGACTGATTTAGAATCAGTTTCTTTCACTACTTGGAACAGGGAAACAGGGAAAAGTAAAATGACTGGGTCTTTAATTCTTTTTCTTTCAGGTTTGAATTTATCCTTTGTCTAAGAATGCAAAAGATATAGATAGATATATATATATATATATATATGTATAGCCCCATATTCTTTGACTTTAGCAAAACTCTTGGCTACTCAATGAACCTAAAATCCTTACCTACACTTTTTTTTTTTCTCAATTCTAAGTTTTCCTGACCACTGAAGGTTTGCAGTGGATCTGTTGACTGTGAGTAGGACAGGCTGTGTAGAAAATCTTTCCAATTCATCAGATGCCCAAATCCTAAACATTCATGCATATTAATGTCTAGGGGGCAAATGTGAAGTGAGAAAATGAGGGTATGGGAATACCAGTGACCCAGAATCTTCAAGGATTCTTTTTATGACATGGACACAGGATTTGTCTATATTCACCTGCTTCTTCTGATGTGTGATTGACTTTCCTTAGCCTCAGGGACTGGTTGTAAGCATGAGATAGCAATGGTTTTCCTGGGGGAAAAAAAAAAAGAAAAAAAAAAAAAAAAGAAAGAAAAAAAGCCCAATTTAAAGAAATAGACTAGGTGTAATCTCTTACTGTGTGATTTTGTTTGGTTTTCTGAACCTTAATGTAATAATTTAAACTAATTTCAAAAGGAAGAAACAAACAGCTAAAAGGATAGTCTGGAAGACATAGCATCACAAAGAAAGAGAAAAACATCAACCCCCAGAGACATTATCTATCTATTTGAAAAATTATGAACTATAAATTGCATCATATTTGTAAGGAACCAGCTCAGTTAATTCTCTATTTTTCTTTTCCTACACTATTCTCCCTCTCACTGCTGCGCTGAAGCACCAGCTGTCCCTGATTTTCCCACCTCTATGTTATGCCCTTCTAGTGAAACTGCACTGGGTTGAAGCACATTTTTTCCTTCTCTTGCTATTCCTCCTGGAAATCCCTGCACCTGCAGGCAGGGGTACCCACAGGTACAAGGCAGCTCTTTCCCTGACACGTGCTGAACCTGAAGGATGTGTAAGGGAAATGAAAAGCGTTAATATTCCGCTTATGGCAGAGAGTCCCTGGGAGTGACCTTCAGAAGGTGCAAACATGGAACTCCCTGGTATTACACGGCTCCCCCGGGACCAGCTGAGCAGGGAAATTGCAACAGAGCTCACAAAGCTGTTCTGCTTCAAACTGCAGCCTTGCAGGATCTTAGCTCTGCAGAGACGCTGCCCCCTTCCTGGGTAAGCTGATGGTGGCTGTGCAAACCTCATGGCATGTGGCTGAAAAGTGTCACTCTGCACCAAAGGATTGCTGGGGGACTTGCTGCTTCCTTTCTGCCCCCTGAATAACTCTGGATCATCTGAAAATGCTGAGGATCACTGCCATTCCAGCTCTCCGTGCTGTGAGATCTGCTTTTTGTAGGGCTGGCAGGCAGAACCTTTCATGGACCAAAGCTTGACCTGGGGTCTCCTGCTCTGCTGAGGATCTGGCTGCAAACCTGTAAACTGTGCTGTGCTAATGCAAAAAAAAAGTCTCTGGAAAAGTTCACTCCATGTTATATGACCTGTAAATTGTTACAACAGAGATTTTTATCTGCCTTAAAACCATTAAGTCTTTACCTTGTAAAATACACTTAACATTTCCCAGAGATTCTCTGCACTGGTTAGGTCAGGAATGAATTTGATGTGTAACATTCTACTTGTGTAACATCAGGTGTTTTTTGTTTTTTTTTTATTAAAATTGTTTTTTAGACAGAGACATTTATTCACTTTGTGTACTTAAGAGTATTTTTAGCATGGAGTACAAATGCTTTAATCCATTTGCTTTTGGAATGAAAACTTACTGAACATAATTCATTTATTAATGAAGCTACAATTGTGCAGTAAGTATTCTACTGAATTGAAACAGATGGAACCAACAGATTTAATATAATTGGCAATATAAGAGTTTCTGATTCAAAATGAGCTAACACATAAAGGCAAATCCTTCATTTAAGTTTCCAACATTCCACCTTCTGCCTTATGTAATAAAGTCTTTTGGGGGCCAGTGTGATTTTGGGTCAGAAGTACAACGTCCTCACACAACCATGGCTTTTCCACTTTGGAAACCTGAGCAAGCAGCTTCACACACATTTTTCAGTCCTCTATGGGACAAGTGCAGTGCTCCATGCAATAACAGACAGCTTCAGGAGAGAACAGGACAGACAAAGGGCTAATTATAACTTTGAAGGTTGAAATTTGCTTTGGAAATGTTCAGCCACACAGAATAAACTATCATCTATATCTCTATATAACTATAATAGAGCGTGCAATAGCTCCAAGAGAGAGACAGCATGCAGCACAGTACAAAAGCAGTTTTTCATTTAGATGTATGCACTTAAAAGACCCAGAATAAAAAAAGTGAGAGCCAAAATCTGAGTGGAAGAAAATTCTTCCAGGAAGCCCCAGGGTTCAAAATATGACTGTGGAAGACAGCCAGTGAAACCTCATTTCAAATTTGTGTGGATACAGGAAAGGGGTTGGCCGAGGTCTCACTGAAAAATAGAAGAAAGAGAAAGAAAAAATCACAGGAACAGCATTTTCAAATGCAGATTTGGGAGTTTCAGCACTGCCTACATTTTGAAGAACAAAGGAGTCACAAGGAGATTTACAAAAAAGGCCATGATGTCCTCAGGGAAATCTCAGTGAGGGGAAACCATGGCACCTGGTAGTGAAGCTTATTCTGCATATTAAATGAGGTCATGAAAAAGCAATTTTTTTCACTGATCAAAGCCTCTCTGGAGAACTCATGAAAAAGCATCAAAATGAGAGAGCAGAACTACTGTCCAGACCAAGTATGTTAATAAAAATACTCCACTGTTCCACAGCAGAGGTCAAATGTTCTGTAGGTGAAAACTAAAGAAAAGTCCTAGGACAACAGGTGACCAGTAGCAGAATCCTCTTTGTAGAAATGAATAATGACATTAAAAAGTTTTCAACTAACTTCAGCCTTAAAGAGAGAGGATCACAGCAGTGAAAAAAACCCAAACCTAGTGTTCACTGGCACAGAAATTCAGAACTTATATAGTCTGGTAAAAACAATTTAAAAAATCCAACACCTTAGAATCTTCAAATCAGATGATGAGACAAAATATATGTCCTGTGAATGGTACTTTTTGTGTATTGGCCAACTCTTTAAATTGGATATGAGTATGTAAAGGTATATTTCTTTTTATACATATACATATGGGTATAAGTGCATATATACAAATGTATGATATATATACAAAGAATTTCTTGAAAATAAAGTCAAAAATCCTGCTGAACTGATTACATAAAGACAAATATATGTTGCCTCAAGGAGACCTGTTACTTCTAAGCTTTGAAGTATAGTGGACATAATCAATATTGCAGGACAGTGGAGGCACACCACATGTAAAAGGAAAAATCAAAGTATTTAGCATAACAGTGGGAAACCAGAAGGTAATTATAAGAATGGAAGCATGGTCATAGAGTAAAATTGAAATTTTTATCATTATGGAAGCTTTTAAAGAAATTACTGTGACAAAGTCCTAGTTTGTGTATTTAAAGTTCTCAAACATAATTAAAATTTGATAAATATTCAGTGTATCCTTTACAAAGGTGAGGTAGTGACTGTTTTAGTCAACTGATGGGTTATCATTCAGGAAGTCTGAGATCATCCTGCCTATGCTCTTCTCTGTTTCTGTGCCAATTAAAGTGATTTGCAGCTGTGATGAGGTCAGACACGCCTATGATTCTGAGACTAACAGGGAATTTTTGGCATGCTAATCACAGGCTAGGAAGCTCTCTTTATCACCTTTCACCTTAATATAAATAAATAAATAAATAAATATTAATTTTTAAACTTATCTTCATAAGTCTTTGACTGAATACTGAGATCACATCTCATTAGCTGTAAGTTCACCACTCAGGGCAAAACCCCAAAATAATTGTTGCAGCATTACATACAGAAGATGTAAGAGAGGTATTTTTGCATCCTTCCCTCTTTCTCTGGAATTATGCATAATTTCTTTTTTTATTTGTGAAAAAATTGAAATGGAGAATCCACACTGTGTTTCAGAGCACATTTCAGCAGTGAGCCAGAGGAATTCAGCTTTCTCAGGAATTTAACACAGCCCTTCTCTAGCAGTGCTCTGAACGTGCTATTATAACATGATTTCTATTGCTCTGTCAGATGAGAAAATTGAAAGATCCCTCTGAAACAAAGACCAGAAAGAAGAGAAGATAAAAAGGGAATGAAGCCCTAAGGACTAGTCAGGACAGGATCCTGAGTACACAGTGTGATTTGGAGCAATTTGGCTGCCTCCCTTTAAGAGCATCTTCCTGGCAGAGGTCTCCTCCCAGGTAAGCAGAGTGGCCCTGCAGCTGGAGTCACTCCAGGTAGCACAGGAGATGCAGAGAAAAGCAAATATCCAAATCTCTCCAACATTATCCAAATCTCACTGCTTTCAGGTTATAAAATGATATTCAAGATTTTCAAGATAATCTAGTTATTCAAGATGAACCATTAACACTTATCATGATTAAGAAGATAATGTTAATAATGGTAATGCTCCTTAGATGTGCACCAGTCTTGGCACTATCCTGGGAAAAAAGGATTCCAATAGTACTGAACATTCTTAAATTCTGACTGGCACAGGGGGCAGCTACTCCTCTTACAAACAACCAGATATCTCTGCCTGCATCCCACAGAGACAGCCACGGTGGAGGAGCTCTTTTTTGGAGAGTTTTATACTCTCACACTGAGAGGAGGACACCAGCAGGTTTCAAATAAGCCCAGCAACATGCAGCATGTGAGCTCCTTATTAGAACTCCTACAGAAGAAACAGCCTTTTGGCTCCCCAAAGATGTTTTATTTATGAATTGTTTGCACTCATACAGATTGAGAAATGGAAAAAGTTTAAGTGGTGAAAACTACTTATTGGTGAAAATGGTGAAAACTGCTATTTTTTTTAGGAAAATATTACATCCAAAACACTGCAGAATTATTTTTGCTTACTTCTTGCAATTTTTTAGTAAGGTTTGGGGTTTTTTCAATATCTTGGATCACAGTATGACAGAACATCTAAAAAGCTTCGCTCTCTCCAAATTTCATTTAAACAAACATCTAATTGGAGGAATAGAAGATGAGAAGTTTGAACAAATCATGATCATCTTTGGACAGGGTACCATGACTATTTGAATTATGTTTAGCTTGATGATGCTTTCTTTCTGCTAATTTTGTCTTTGACAAAATAGCAATAATGCTAACAATCTAGTGCCCATTAACAGACACAACCCGTGTGCTCCCAGTACTGAGCAGTACTGGCAAGGATGGATGCTATCTCTCACTACCAAAGAAATCTAAAAGAGAATAAAAAAAGAGGATAGCATGTCCTGGAGATATACAGCATTTTAGCCTAGGAAAGTTAGTCTGTTATTGTATTCCTGAGAAATAAAATACATTTATGTCATGCAAATTGCTGAAGAAAGGATGAGAAATTTGATGTCATATTTACATTTTCTAGTCTGAAGATTAAATTAAGCAAGTTTTTCATTACCTTCAAAATTATTTTATCTACATCCTCACTTGTATTCCCCATAGATAAAAGAAGCAAGACTTTAATTCATGTTTTCTGCTTTCACAAAAAAAGCGATCACGTGGGAAAGCTGAAAGTTGTGTTTTACTACATGTGAAAGACTCTTTGCTAATTCCACCTGATGATAACTGAGTAAGTCATTAGCTATGAAATTTTTGCATCTTGCTGAATGTGCCATGACACCATATCTCGAAGTTCAAGTTTTACACTAAATTACATTGTAAAGGTATTAAGCTCTTGGAGCCAGAGTTTTCTATCTGGCTCATTTTGTTCTTTCTTCAGAGTCTAAGTGTAATTACTTGAATGGTTTAATATAATTGCATCCTAAATGTATAATATTAGGCTTCATTCACACTATTGTAGCTCCTGGCATCCTCTTAATTATTGAATAAAAACAAGCAGAGATATAATTCCATAGTAAATAATAGTAAATACCCAACAGAACAGTTTCCTAATAGTGGAGAAATCACAGATTCTTTCTGAATACAATAGTTCCATTACTCCAAGGGACATCAGTTTAGACCTTTGACACACCGTTTACACATTTTGACCGTATATGATTATCCAGTTATTTCACTGCATACAAAAGATAACAAAAAGCACTTATTATGTTTCCCACCATACAAAGAGAGCATAATTTACAAAAAGCAGATAATTCATAGGTTCAAAGTCCTACCAAAGCTGTGAGAGAATAAGTTAAAAGAGGCAGATTAAATAAACCATGCAGCTGTTGCTGTTGGACCAAGAATTCCTTTTTCTCACACGAATGGCTTTGTCACAGACTCTGGAGACATGTAGCTCTCTCTGGCTCTCTGGGAGATTTTCTACTTCACCTGAGCTATTTAAATCATAAGGATATGTCCCACTCAATAAACAAGAGAATAATTTTTTTTTCTCTAAAAATGTTTTCTAGAAAATGGAAAACAAAAACAAAAGGAAAGATAAAGAACGGGATTTTGCAATGCCTAATAGCCTGACCATTAAAAGACTTTGATGAGAGCAGTGGATTCAAGACTCATCAAATAGGGGAAGATATTGAACCACGCTATTCCAGATCCAAGATGAGCAAATTAAATAGACTTCAGAATTCCCTTCACCTGCATTTTATGCCAAAGTAAAATAATATCAAAACACTTAGTCTCAAAACCGAAAACAATCTTTGAATTTAATCTACAGAAAAAACCTTACAATTTTAAGTTAAATTCAACTGGAAGTCAATATCAACAGATTTTTCCTTTGATACTGTTTGGACATCTCTCCCCATTAGATCCATAGATTTCAGTATAATCCTGTAGTGTCACCCTGTGATGTCCTCCATGAAGAATGAATATAACACAGTAAGAGAAATATTTTTACCTTTACTGTGTGAATTCTAGAATTATATTTAACTCTAAAGAATGTTAACTCAAAATTAAATGTAAAATCTAAATTTTAAAGTAATACTTGTTTTATGTTTGTAAATGTACCATTCTGAAGATAGATTGCCCTGCAATTTGGGGTAAAACAGCCACCCTACACCTGTTCTAGAGTTGAATATTCAATTTCTTTACTGCAGCAGCACATTATTATAGAGGTTTTCCTATCATGGCAAGTTAGTATGTATATAATTATGGGCATGAGCCTGTAGATATGTTTTTGTTAACTCTGTTTACAATTTTTATGTCAGGATAACTCACCTTGACAGTCATGGCTACTGGAAGGAGGGCACTAATAGACATGATCACAGTTCAGTCTACATTGTAAATGTTACTTTTTCACAGATACTAGCTTCTGCTTTGGCAAGGAAAATGTCCTTGGTACAGCCCTACTGATGACACCTGGTGTCTTATTAAACAACTACAGTATGAATTAACCCTTCAAGCCTTAATAATGAGTATATGAATATTGTTATTGTGTCCAGTCACCCTTATATAAAAACATACCTAGTCTGTTTATTCTTCAGCCTTAGCTATTGCATTTATGTGTTTCTTCCATGGTTATCAATAAATGCACAAAGTCTTTGGTTTGTATCAAACCATGACATGAGTCTATAGCAGATGAAAAATCAGCAGGTGTGATATCAAGGCAGGAATCAGACTGAGACCTGACATTCACATCTCCAGGAGCAATAGCACCCTTTCAGACACAAAATGTGTTCTGCAGCTACATTATGTCATGTCACTTCAGCTTTCAGGATATTATCCTATCAAGTTTATCATTCTTCTTGCAAACATGTTATCTGCAAGTCAGCGTGGCCTTTTCAACAGCCTGTCTATGGCAGGAAACAAAATTATTTGCCAGTCCACTGACACAGAGGATGCAAATAAAAGGGAATAAAAGGGCATGCAAATTGTGTCTGTTCCCCTATGAGAAAAGGCCTTTGAAGCAGACAGGCAGTGCAATGAATATTACTAAGGAGTATGAATCAACAGGTTGTTGTAAGGACTGCTTGGCCTCCACAGCTGAGTGACAGTGTCCTCTTAATCAGCAAACATTGACCATGGACTTAACACAACCCAGGCCCTGCAGACAGTGTTTGTTTGGCTGTTTCTTCTCAATAATTGTGATTAACAGTTCTAATGCCTGAACAGAAACTGAAATTTTGCTGGGTCTTGCTTACTTTTAGCTCAGAACTCCCTGCACTGATTCCAATTTTTTTTTCTCTTCTTCTTCTTTTTTCTTTTTAGATACTTTTTAGATAAACAACAAATGTTAAGGCCACTGAAGAAAGAATCTTTAAAAAATCACATCATTAAGACTATTCAGGTATTCATGAAGTACTGAAATATGGATAATGACTTGAGCATGTCAGTAAAATGATCATCTGTCCCAATTAATATTGATATATTGCAGTTGTGAAGGCTTTTAATGATCACATTACTAGGAAATTATTGCTGCTCATATAATTTGTCCTTATAATCATGTATTTATCATAGATACAAAAGACAAGTTCCCCAAGAGGACAATTAAAGCCCATATTCTGCTGATTCTTAATTGGTAGAGAAGACAGTCTTTACACTTATGTGGGAACAACTGGCTTTTTGTCAACACAAGTGTCTCTTTTTAATTACAGCCTATATATGCTACACATACCGTATGTTTTATGGGCATGGGATGTAACAGCACTTCTGAAAAATATCTGCATGGGATAGAATAGATAACCAGTTAGAACCAGCCCAAATAACTTTCTGAAATTGTCCTTAGAGAGGGAAAAGTGATGAACTAAAAATATTAATAGTTTTTTTTCTCCGCCTAATTTGGTGACCAGTTCTGTTTGAGGCTATTCTATCGCAGGTTAGCTCTGCAGAACACAGCTGCAGTGACTGCATCCCAAAATAATGCCACAGGTATTTGAATGGTGTGTTCAATAGATTCCAGAGCACTGAATTTTATAGGCCTAAAGATTAAATGAGGAACCACTGCTAATCACTAAATCTCACTCTGCAAAATTAGTTCCCTTGTCTCATATAATTGCCTGCCTGTCTTCATAAATAGATTGCAACTGAGTGTTGTATCTTCCATCTAGTTGTATCTGTAAACTAATCATACACATGGCCATTTGGTATACTTTTTATTATGATTAAAGATTCTGGAGTCCTGGTGTTATAGTTTGTTGGCCATGTAATTTAGAGAGTTATCCAAGGGATCCATTTCCCCTGCAATTACAAAATGTGTCAGACTTGAGGCCCACTAAACATGAAACTCAGTGTGTGTGTTCCTGCACTTCTAGGGCAGGCCTAGCCATGAATCTCAGAGGGTATTTTATTTATAAGGACTACAGTGTCACACACAGCCATAAAGCAAGAACTCTGAATTGTGAATGCATTGTTGCAGCAGTCCTTTTCTTTTGGCTGACTGGTGTAAGAACATTTACTGGTTAAATTCTGCTCAGATAGGCCCAGTGATATTGATACTTGGTCAAATTATTAAATTAACATGAAGAGAGTGCAGCTCTCAATTAAATTTTCTAACTCTGAAACTCCCCTTGGACTCACACTCACCGTGGCACACTGGGATTCTTTTTACAGAGGAGGCAGCAAATTCTTTCAGTGTGAACCTGCAAAGTGGATTAAGGCTGCTGTTTGCAGAGAGACACACACACACACATGAGGGAGATGCAGAGGGGAACCTGGCAGGGCTCAGCAGGGGATGCTCCTCCTTGGCACGTGGCAGTGGGTCAGCATCACAGCTCTGCAGCTTGGAAAGGACAACAAGGCACAGCCCTGGGGTTATTGGCAGGTGCCTGTAGTCAGCAGCTGCCAGAAATTGGCCCCACACGAACCAGCAGAGGCAAGAAGTCTCCAGTTCTGCTTTATTAGCTATGTATGACAAGCCAAATGATGGGTTTGGTGCCTGCCTCTGCCTAGCCCTGATATTAGTGTCCAGGCAGGGCTGGGTAATGAGACTGCACGGACCGCGCTCCTCGAGGTCTCTCGTGAAATCACCAACCTCCCTTAACTCTCATAAAGATCATTTGGAAGATTGACTGGATCTTTTTTGCCTTGGGTTCTGTGCTTTTATTATACAATGCACAACTTTTTTTTTTTAATTTTATTTTTAATATAGTTCTTTATTATAAAAAATACTTTTTTATTATTATGCTTTTCCTTGGGGATGTGTTTTGTGTTTACCTCTAATTGTGTGTCTAGATTCCCTCAGGGAATTTGAGTGGGCTCTCTAATGCAACACTTGTCCAGCTTTATAAACTAAGATTACAGGTCTGTTCTTTATTGCACTTCTACTTAGAATAAGTTACCTGTATGCAACTTTATACAAGCACATGGAATAATTGTCAACTATCACCTTTTCTCTCCCTCAAAAGTTGCCAGGATTATTTTTTTAATTTTGATTTTTGGGTTTGTTTGGTTTTTTTTTTTCATAAAGATAAAATATATATGTCCTGACAGAAATTACAGCCATTCTTTGCAGGAGAAGCAAAATAGCCAATTGCCCAGTAAACCCCAATGAAATCACTTAAAGCTCAGCAGAAACCTAGCCCAATTATCATTCCAAGACAAGTTATAATTTCAAGGTAAAATGCTTACAGGATGCCTGAAGCTGGAGAATAAATTTTACCTTCCAAATGGCAGTATGAAAATATTCTTACATATTTTTAAGTACATTTTGTTGAATAAAATCAGTAACTGGGCTGATATATTTTCCCCCTTTTTTCTCAAAACTAACCAACCAACCAAACATGAATCAACCAAAACTGAACAACCCCTCACCCCCCTGCAAACCAAGCCAAATCTGTATTGAAAACCTATATCTTTTGACTGAAAATTAAACTTTTAGCCCCCAGAAAATTTTCAATAAAATCAATAAAACAAAGAAATAGATTTATGAAACGGAGGAAAAACAACGTGGCATCACCTTACTCTGCAGAGCACGACAATCAGAATGCTTGTTCCACTGGAAGGATTCTAATTTTGAGGATCTGAAACCAAGAGCATCATTCCCAGACTTATCAAAAGCAGGTTCCTACCCTTTAGTCACAGCACAACCCAGGTCATGTGCTCTCAGCCTTTCCTGCTGGCACGATCATCCCACATAAATACTTAAACTCCCAGCTGAGGATCTCAGCTGCAAGGTTAAGGAGTCATGCTAACCTATTTGCTCATGGGCTCAATTAGCACTTGGGGTATTGTGTATTATGACCCATCTCCAGCAGGAAATGCTGCAGCTGTTTGACTTGTAAATACTCTGAAGTCTGCTTCTTATGACAGTTTTCTGGGGGCAAGAGATCTTGGGTCAAATCTTTGATCTGAATTGGGTTTTGCTTGTCTCCCTTTCCATGGGTTTTTTCAGATATTTTGCTTCTGCAAAATATCTCTCAGGGATGAATATCAGTCTGGGATGAAGCTTTCCTGCTGCTTTTTGTTGGTGCTGGAAAATATGCTAAGCAAGCACTGAGTTAGAGGGGAAGCTTGAGGATAACTTGAATCAAAGGCTGGTGCCCTTTCTGTACAGCAAGAATCTGATCTTCTCTCCTGGAAAGGCAAAATCAGAAGAGTAGCAGAGAAAAAGAAATAAGACCCTTTCCCACCCTACCTGATAGTATCTCATTCTTGTGGGAGCTGTAAATTCAGATGACTTTAGGCAGTTGGTGCTCCAGCTGTAAATTTCACACAAATTTTTTTTAATGTGTCAGGAGATGCAGGGCTCTGACAGTCAACACTCACTCAGAACCTGTCTTCTCTACGTGCCTCACCCCTGAATTCTGCACAAATATTTTTTTCCAAGAGGTGAAAGATGGGCTACATAGCCCAGAGGCAGAGTGTTTACAAATACTTTCTGAATTCACCTCTGATATAAGAAACCTGAATTCATCACAGAGAGAAGTGGAGGCAGTGTAAAGATGGGTGTGAGGACACAATCCTCTCCTTGGTGTCCATAAGATCCCGTGGAAGGGGAGCCACGCGGGGAGAGGCTGTGTCAGCTTCAAGTCACCTCAGAACAGTATTTCAAATATACTGAAGTGAGTTCAGTTTTGGGCAGAACCATCTGGAAGGAACAAAGAGGTATTCACACTGAGGTATTCATTGTCAACAATGCCTGTACTTGGGAGTTGTAACATTAATTGCAATTTTCATGTCCTTCTTCCTTTATGGAGGCCTGGAATAAATTGGGTTTATTAGCTACATTTAATGAAAACTGTGTTTCTTCCTATTTTTAATTCCCTTTTTTTCTTTTTTCTTTTATTCCTCCTGCCCTGCTCCTCTCTTGCCATGTGTTGCATCTGTGTTCTCAGACATCTATGGAAAGAATACAGTCGTCTCTTGTTTTCCCTGTGGCACAGCAATGCAAGGATCTAAATTCTACTGATCTGAGCACTAAAGACATCACTATGCTTCTTGAGTCAGGTGGCTCACTAGCTGGATTTCACATCAGAGACAAATAAATGGAAAGAAAAAACAGTAGTGAGAAATGTTTTCTCATCTGTGTGTCTGGAGACACAGCTTGACATCACTTTAACAACTGCAGAGTTGACTTGAGCTGCAAAATTTGAATTCATAGCCTCAGTTTTCCTATGGTCCAGGGTACACTGCATTAAAAGTTTTTCCCTTAAAAGTATTTTCTTTTGTCTTAGAACCTTCTGTTCCCCTGAAGTGTCTGTAGTTACCAGCTAAAGCAGCTTTTAACTGCATTAGAAAGGCAAATGAGTTAAATGATGTAAGGACTTCTTTTCTTTCTTTAATGAAAGAAATGAGAAAATATCTCCTATAGCTGTCCTGACAGGTTGCATGCCAGTCTCAGCCAGATGTGATTTAAGGCAGACAAGTTATAAACCCTGAAAAATGGGGTTTGTAATGGAAACAACTGACCCTGAACCTCAATGTCATGTGCACAATGCTATAATAGCTGCTACTTGGCACTCACTTTCATCTCTCACTTCAGTCAACAGATAAAAAAAAAAATAAATAAAATGCTGCTCATTTATTAGCTTTTAGGTTAGGCTGCCCATGCATAGGCTTTCAATTTCTCCTCTTCCTCTGGCTGCTGCAAAACCTGCCTCTGAGACTCAGATCAGAAAAGTGTTAAGCTTGACTTTGCTTCTTCCAAAGTCAAGGTGGCTGCACGCAAGACAACAAATTTGCACATCAAGTTCTGTGGGCTTGGAAGACTTCCAAAGGTTTGGTCAACATTAAGCAATTTGTTTCCCAGATCTTATCCAACACTGAAATAAGAAAGCGCTGTGTAAAGAAGTATTTTGGCAATATTACTCAATACCCCAGTGGAGGAAGGACCAGGACGCTTCAGTGGGAAACAGCAAACTCCCAGAAGGATTTTCCTAGCTGGAATAACCTGGGAAAAAAAAACCCCTATGATTATCTGTTTCTCCTGCTTTTCCACCTCTTGAATAATAAGTGGCCACCTAATAAGCACCTAATAAGAGAAAATTCTCTTTCTAGCACCTAATAAGAGAAAACTCTCTTTCTATCACATCAGGATACTGAAACAGATGTGGAAAATATGACAAAACAACTTCTTTCCTTTGATTTGGTGAAACAAGTATTTGGAAGTTTTGAGATTTTATCATCTGGAAACAATTTTAAGGTAGTCTAAGTTATAGCAAAGAAGGCATTAATTGGTTCAGAGGAACAAAGAAATTCAAACAGACAACCAAGTAGGTGAGAAATATTTTTATTTGAAGCTGGCTTTAAGACAGTAATTTTTCTGCCAGAGAAATAACGTCTTTGGGACTGAGTATCAAAAAAAAAAAAAAAAAAAAACAAAACCAAAAAAACTCAAAAAAAAAAGGCCCAAGAAAACAAATCACTAAAACATTTTCACTTTCAATGGGACAAATTAGAGCTGGGCTGGAAATGTTAGCTATGTGCCAAGTTGAGCCATGCCAAGAATGTGTAATGCCAGTACCCTATTAGGATTTTACAGAATTTCTGCTGTTTGAGAAGCCAGCAGCTTTCAGATTTCTGAGGAAGTCACATCAGGTCACACCTATTCCCTGGTGCAGCTTCATCTGGTTCAGATGCCAGCACAGCATCAACAGGATCCTATGGGAGCATTTGATGATGATTTGAGGAAACAAACTGCAAATATTCTGATAAACCACATATTTTGATCTTATATTTTTGTTTAAAAAACGTTACTTGGCACAGGAATCTACAAGTATTGATACTAGAGGTACCAAAGAGAAGCCTGTTTCAGAGCAGACAACAAAAATGAAGACTTAACACTGGCTTTTTAAAATTTAAAATATTAATCAGTAGTTCTGGGCATTCAGAGAATGTCTGGTTTTAATCAGAGAGGCAATGTTAATTTCCAAATAATACCTCAGAGCCGTCCTTCTCATTAGGGAGTTGACCTTTTCCCAACTGATATCAGAAAAATCTCTGTTATCTCCATACATTTATATACAAATACTGAAAATTTATTGGCCTTTGTAATTGTAACGTGTATGTGATTTTCTCATGTCTGAAGTCCATCTCTGACCCAAATGACACTGAATAAAAGAAAAAAAAAAAAGAAAAACCCTATATCTCAGCATCAACAACCTAACTTTAAACATTTATCTCTGGTGCACCTTTGAAAAATTAAATGTTCCTTGCTGTAAAGCTGAGGAATTAATAGCAGTTATGTTTAAATGCTGCTTATGTTGTTTAGCAGGCAGGCTTTTCTAATGTCAAGTTAATGAGAATGCCAATCAAGGAGGAATACTGCATGCTAAGACATGCAAATGAGACATTAGCGTGCTGAAATTGCTGTCATCTTTACATCCTGTGATGCTGTGCCAATCTGGGAGAACTTTCTCAGGAAATGGCCAGATTTCAATGGAAAAGACAAACTTAAGTGGTTACTAACTCACAGTGTTTGTTGCTTCCATGACAGCTGAAGGAAAAAAAAAACCAAACCCAGAACATGCTCAAGCATAACTTCATTTTGTTCTAATCCGCAACAAAAGCACAGTTCATGGCATCTTGAACTGAATGTGGTTGTAACCAAGTAATAATTAAATTGGAAAAAAACTACCCAGTGATGCCTGAAAGCCATGAATTACAGAAATAGCTCTGGTGGAGGCCTGGGCTTGATGGACACTGTGCAAACAGTTTTAACTTGAAAATTCTTTTTCCAGGCACAGAGGCCTACATAGTACTGTCATAAAATAATTAAATGCCAAGGAAAGTTTGCCCTGGTGGACGGAAATTGGGATGCCTCACCTGCATCCTGCTGCACTGAGCCTCTATTTTTTTATGTCAAGATCTGTTCTGGTGAGGTTTTTTAGGGGAATGGAAGAAGGCTCCTGACAGGGAGGAATGGGAGGTGTGTGACTACTCTGAAGACTTTATGGCTTTAGGCTTTATAGAAAAATACCTTTTGCTCCAAAGAGCCTGATGTACATCAGTGGCAAATCTGCCTCTTCCCAAAAGTTCAACACTTGTTGAGAGCCTGGTTTACATCTTCACAGCACCAGTATCCACAATAGATCTGTGAAATGCAGAAAATACAGCTACTTTCTACTTGGCCTGACCTAATACCTTTCTGGGGAGAATATTTTACATAGCAGAAAATTCAAATTTACCCAGTTGGTGTGGGGATTTTGTCTGGGTGTTTGTTATGTTCTGGATTGAAAACTCAAAAGTCTTTTTAATTTGCATTTTCACCTTGAAAATCAGTTTCTGTCTCTGCTCTATTAACAATTGTTTAAGGAGAATGATTTCTTTTATTGCCACCTGAGTTCAGTATTATTCATGCTCTAATAATTATTAAAATGTATCCTGATGGCTGTCTTATTACTTTAGAGTTTCATTATTAGAAAAATTATTATTTTAGTATGGTCTCAAACGTAAGATGCCTAAGGCATATGCCATGTACACATTTTATGCACTTAATTTTTTGGCATGAATTTTAATTTAACAGCATTATACCATTCCTTGCCTTGCCCACACACTGTTCTCCTACACTTCCTTTTTAATACAGTGGTAATTTTAGAAGTAATTTCATTTTCCTACAATATTGATGAAGAAAGAATGCTAAATCCCTCAAGAAATTCCTTTCTTTACCTGTGAAAAATAATTTTTAAGTCAGATTATATATTTTATGATTCTGTTTGCATTTCTGGTCTCATCAATGTAGAAAAGGAGGTTTCTTCTGTGCTTTTAAAAACATTTGCATAAATAACATGAAACATGGAAAGAATCAGAATGGTTGCAGGGCCTCTTCTGTAAAGAGAGGGAGAATGTCCTTGGAATTTTCTTTCTCTTAGCGCAGTAAAAATTTAGTTTATTTATAATAATGATGAATATATTTTGGTAACTTGTAATATTTTCTTCAGTACAACCTGAGTTAATGTAAGTTCTTCCCTCTTCATCATATTGACTTTAGCATAGCAGTTTAGTAGGATACTTTTTGGCTTTTGTGGTTTGTTTTTTAGGGTTGTTTTTTCTTTGATTTTTGGGGTTTTTTTAATATTGAAAGCAAGCAAAGCTTGGCTCAAGCTGCAATCCTTCAAAAACCAATAAGGAATGTGCCAAATAAATGTACAATGGAGAGAGAGGCTGAAAGTCTCAGCCTCCCTCCTCGTGCTGCAGCACTGAGAAATTTTACATTCCAGAAAATTCCAGGTAGCCCTTGGCTTCCCTGCTCTGCCCTGTGCCCTTGCCCAAATGGGGACTCTCCCCTTTGTCCCTAGACCCATCCAGCTCCCAGCCCCAGCCCCTATGGAAGTTCAGCTGAGATGTATTTCCCCAACACTGGGAATTCCACTGATTGCCTGCTCTGAAAGACTAAAAGCCAATTATTCCCACTGGGCCAAAGTGGCTGCAGCCAAGCTTCCTCCTCTCCTTTAAAACAGTGGGAGGCCTTGCTGAATTATAGAAAACCAAAGTTTAGCAAAAGCAAAGTTTAGTTCACTTCTCACCATTGAAGTGAACTGTAGGAGCTGGCACAACTCCAGCACATATTAACAGTAAAATTGCAGACCGGTAGAGGTAAAAATCCCACTTTTTTGTTGGACCTTTTGGCTTCCACAGGAATGTCTCCCATTTGATTTCCTGAATTGCCTTGGACTGTATGGATGATGCCTTGCTGTAGATCATTGCCCTTGTGCCTGTAGAAATACCTGTTAAATGAGCAGTGAGTGAGACAGTGGTTTTGTATTATCATTATGTATCAAATTAATACAGTCAGATATTAAAACTCATTCCTGAGGCCAAACCCTGTTTCAAATCCTGTAAGCATCTCACTGCCAGTGGGCTTCCTCCTGATGCTGAAACTGCTCATTTCCATAAATCAGTGGATTTATTTCCATAAATCACAGAGGGCATCACAGAGTTTATTTGCTGCATATATTCTGGCATAAAATATCTATTTTATGCTATCTCTTTGGATGTTTCTCTAACATAGTTGGGTTTGGTTGTTTTTGGGGTTGTTTTTTTTTGGGGGGATGTTTTTGATGTTGTTTTCTGGTTTTAACTGATGTTTCTGAGATTATTTGAAGAGTTATTCTGCTTATGCTGTTTGTATCAGTAATAAGAAATAGATTTTTAATAGCAAAATTTTCTCTGTGCTGAGCTTTGTTAGAGATGTGTGGAGCTTATGGGACACTGTGGCAGTCTGTCAGAGTTTAAATTTTGGTTCAGCCACATCAAAACCCCAGGGACAGATCCCAGGGAAGGACTTTAGGAGCAGGTACTCATTTTGGCATTGCAAAGCTGTTTGGTAAGGGTGCTCTAGACAGAGATAAGCTTTGAGGAGAGAAATTCAACATTAAGAATGCGAAGAAAACTCAGGAAATTATGTGTAAAATAATATTAATTTCGTGAGGAAGGGACTGCATCTGCAGAGGTAAGTTCAGAGAAAATATATATGGGAAGAAAAAAACTGAGTTGAACGGAATCCCCCAAGCCTGACAGTCTTTAAGAGGCATTTGGACAATGTCTTTAATAACATGCTTTAAGTTTTTGTCAGCTTTGAAGTGTCAGGCAGTTGGACTGGATGATCATCAGATGACACTTGTAGGTCACTTTCAGCTGAAATAATCTTCTTTTATGTTCTGTGCTGTTCTACAGCAGTTGGGAGAAAGGAGAAAATACAGTTCTTCTTTCCATCCTGATGAAAGTATTGTAGGCACAATTTTCTTTCCATTACTTCATTTTAGCCAAGAAAACCTCATCCTCCTTGCCTGGGAGCACCTGGGGGCATGACAGAACCCAGTGTCCCAGGCAAGGCTGTGACAGCTCTTTACCAGTGCCTGCTGAGCTGAGGCCAACTGGGATTTACCAGCAGCAGAGCTCCCCACCATCCTGAGTGCTGAAACAACATCTGTGGCTGAAAGTTCACAGGCTTTCCAAAACAGCTGGAATGGTCTGAAATTGCCATTGGCAAGGATGGGGATTGCCATTTATGTCATACAGCAAGAAGATCACTAAAGCATCAATCCATT
Organism: Agelaius tricolor; assembly: GCF_023055355.1. Taxonomy (NCBI): domain Eukaryota; kingdom Metazoa; phylum Chordata; class Aves; order Passeriformes; family Icteridae; genus Agelaius; species Agelaius tricolor. The sequence continues at coordinate 41,155,039 of NW_027269269.1, read as the reverse complement.
CATTTCTGTGCTCTGGGAACCAGAGAATAAACATTGGTCATAAGTTAGCAGCTATTTCCATACACTGATCATTTATGTATATCTATATACAGACTGGATTTTCTTAAAATTTTCTGCAGCCTTTTCTCAATTTTTAGTCAAGAGTTTAATACTGTTCTCATCTCATCCAGAAACTGCTTCTTTGATAATTTGTTATCAAATGTTTTGTTGATTTCAATCTGTCCTTGCCTAATGTTTCAGTTTTCAAAATAGTTTCCAGCTGTTTTCAGTGATCTTTGAACTAATCTTATACAGGATAACAATTTTAAAAGTGAAGAATTTCACTGGTAAAAAAACCTAAAAATGATGTCTTTAAAAGACAGAAAGATTATAACATAGACTTTTTTCCCTTTGATTTCCATCACTGTGGGAAAAGAAAAAAGAAAAGAATATTTTTGAGCCCACAGGAATTTAAATATTAAGGTGATGGTGGCCTGCTATGGGAAAGGAAAGCATGCCTAGGGTGTTGCTCTAAATTCCACAGTCTACAGTGGATACACACAGTTTGTGATGCATTAGTAAAGTAAATATATATTCTTTAAATTATACATGATGCTTCAGCAAAATGAAAGAGAATTTCTATAATAAAAGCTGAGGACTTGAATCTGATTCAAGCAAACACAACCACAGCCGAGGGAAGGATGAGAGGCTTCATTCCACTGACAGTTTTTGGAAGCTTTCTGTCCTTGGAGCACATGGGAAGACAGAAAAGCTTTGCAGCATCCCCAGAACAGATGGGTAGTCTCTGATTAAACTTGAACTGGATGAGTGTTAGTTTTCAGGGATTTCAGGGAGTCCCTTTTTAAGTGTTTCTAGTTGTATCTTTGGGTGGAGTGTTGGCCTTTGTTTCACAGAGGAAATAATTGGCATTTTTTCCATAACGTTTTGGAGTTCTACTTCTACCCACATGAATCCACATGAATCAAATATTTTCTTTGGATTTTCTGGATGTAGAATAAGGAACTATGCATGACTGGGAGAGTACAGGACTATTTCATAATTTCCATTTGTGTTTTTTTTAATGTGCATAAATGCAGTTTTGAGATAGTCCTTTTGAAAAACACAAATTAAGAGTGAGACTTTGGCAACTATGCTTTCCCAAAGCTTCTTTCTCAGTTATCTTCTTCATTCTTTCTCCCAGCTATAATCTGGAGGGGTCTAGCAATAAAAAATGAATATAGAATTTAATGGTAAACAACCCTGTCTTTGGAGCAGTTTTTAGTACAAAGACCTTCCACCCTGTGCAGCAATATAGAGAAGTATCAAGAACTTTCACACAAAATGGTCAGATAGGAAGAGTTTATTCTCTTTATGTCCCTTCATCTAATTTGAGCAGTCTGCACACCTTCTCAATGGCAGCTGTGTCCAAATATCTGTAAAAACAGCAGCAAGCTGAAGAAAGGGCAAATAAAATTCAAAATCGAGAAAACACTAGATTTCCAGCTCAAACCCACATTAAGTCATTTTTTGAGCTTTAAGAGGCAGTTTTTAGTCATTATTCCCTGTTTTTCCCCATGTCTGCACACAAGACAAACCTGTGCTGATGACTGGAGGTTCTGCATGGTTGTCCAGGTCCTTGCTGACAGCAGAAGAATGAGTCCAGTTCCTACCCAGTCAGGGGACTTTACGCTCACAGCTGAAAAATTTCAAATATACTTTTTAATTCCTCAGCCCATAAATAGCAGGTCATGACTGTCCCAGTCCTCCTTTCCTGTCCTTCTCTCACCTTCTATTCACAGACCCTACAGCATTTTCCATTCTCACTTCCAGTTAACAGCTATTTTCTTCCTTTCCGTGAACTCTCTTTTGTTCTTTTTAATAATCACTCTCCATCATCCTGCAGTCACTTTCTTGCTTGCCACAAGGAAAGGACCACTCAGAGGACAGAAAATAAAAATGGGAACCTAAACCAGAGTCTTCCATAACTCCCAATGCCCTTGACTGGGCCAGAAAATTACAGTTTGGAAAAATGAATCTCTGTATGAGACAGTGGAGAATATTTGCTCTTCTACATCACCCTTCAGCACTTTTTGTGGCACTGATAACATGGAAAGGAATACTTGGGCAATATTTCTACAGGCAAGGAAAAATGTGAGTGCTGAAATCCTGCTGCACCACACCTGCTGATCCATCCTGCATTTAATTTTCTTTCTATTTATGCTCTCCCTGCCAGCAGGGAAAGCTAAATAATGTCAATGTCTTCTCAGTCATCCTTATCACAAATGATCATTCTGTGTGGCCTATGTTAATCATTCTCACCCGTCTCCCTCTCTCACTATTAGATTAATAGTTGCCAATTATGCATTCTCTCCCCTGCACAGCTATTGTTTACACATTCCCTAATTCTCTTCATTAGACCAGTGAGTGGGCATAATTATGGTTATAAGTTATCCATCCATTTTCTCAAGGACAATGAGAAATGCAGTGCAGCCAGAGTTTGGTTTCATGATAGCATCTAAGGCTAATAAAAAAAGAAACTTGGGCTTCACACATCCACTGGGAACATTCATCTAGTGTTCATGGTGTGTGTTCAGTATGCAAATCCACTGCAGTTTTAGAAATTGTAGACACACAGAAAGAGAAGAGGTGCCTGCTGCTGCCTTGATCCTCACCACTTGCCTTTTTAATGGGGAAAAAATGTGAATGATAATAACTTGGCTTTTGAGCATGTAATAGCTAAGGCAGATAATGAGTGGTGCTCAATATTTCTCCCAGCATTTTTGAGACAATCTGGAGGCTAAAGGTGATAGAAAGGACATCCAAGGGGCACATTGTTTATTTACTGAGATGAGCAATCTGAAAACTCAATTAGAGTTTAGCTAAAATCCATGTGAATTTTAAGGAGCACTTTAAAAAATGACAGAATGACTTCTGTTTTCATTCTGGTCCTTTAAGTAAATCACTATGACTGCCTGCTCCTAAAATGTGACTTTTAAAGGTGCCTAACTTATTCTGCTTTTTTCTCCTGACTTAAGAAAATAGTAATTTTCTTATTCCTAAAAATATGCAAATGGGGCTTGTCAAAGACAGAGAATAAGCAAAGCTCTTCTTACTATAAGTGAAGCTTTCATAAGGGATCTATTCCAATAAAAAAAAGCCAAAAATTTTGTTCAGTATCTCATTTATTAAAAAGACAGTAGCAACAAACATTTGGTTTATATTTCTAATTAACAGATTTTCTCAAATAAAAATAATGTGGCATATTGAACAATTAGTTAGGAGTGCAAATCTCTCCATAATTAAAATCCAAAATTTATTTACAAATAAGATGGCTTGCCCAGTCCAGGAAAAAAGAGTAAATACTTTGTAATTAATTATGTTTCATCTGAAGCTCTCATTTGACCAGCACATACAATCATATTCCACTTGGTAAATGAAACAACATGTAATAATCATTTTCCAAAACAGGCAGAAAATTAACTTTTCATGGTACTAAATTAGTACTTTTTAAAAGCAATGTTTTATATTTCAGAAGAATACTGATCTATTAACCCTACAAGATATCCAGTTTTTATTCCTTGAAGAGTTTCAAGAGTCTGCTCCCATTTCCTATCCAAATAACAGCAGTGGCCCATATGGTTCCCCAGCGAGCCAACTCCAGCATGGAGCATTTGTGTGCTCTGACTCCTGGGAAGCTCTGCAGAACAGACACTAATCCTGGAGGTTTGGGTTACTGGCAATTTTAGCAGCAACTTGTGCATGAAGCACAAGGATGGTGGTGCAGCGGACAAAACACATGGAAAATGTTGTTAGGAAACCACTCTTCCAGAGAAATTATTTTGACAGAATGTAACTACTCCTCCAGACAGGGTCATAGAGAGAGTGGCCAGCTATGTGCTTGAGGCCTGAAATATGCATACCTGACCAATTATTTCTTGAATTTCTGCTGTTCTGGGCCATCTTAGCCTCTTTCATTGGTAATTCACACACATTTTCTTTTCTCCTGTGCCTCATTGCTCTCCATATACAGACCTACAGTCTGTGTTTCTGTGGCACTTTGTCTCTCCATGTGAAGGTTTCCATGTTTTTTCTTCCCTGACTGCAAATGCTGCATTTGGCATTTCTTAGCAAGTGCAAAACCTTGAATGATTTACTGAAGCTGGACTACTTTGAGGATGAGAAAGAAATTCAAACAAAATGACAAAGGAATTAAATGGTTGGGATACCTCCTGTGCCATCTCTAGTGATTAAAATCTGGTTCATTACTTCTCCTGTGATCTGCTGCCTAGACTTTCATTTAGACAAGGTGCATGAGGGTGGATCCCCACCAAATCTCAGCCTGCAGATCACTTCTATTCATGAAAGCAAAGACAGCTGAAGGACAAAGTAAAATGCAGCAACACAAAACAAGTCATTGATCTGAAGCTGTAGACCACTCATGTTTTTTATTGAAATGAAAGCAGAATACACAAACAAATTCACACTTATAGACTGATCTAATGCCTAACATATTTGACAGGCCTGACATAAGAGTGCTTCATTCTGTGATCAAATAGTTTGGATTGAATCTGAGATACGTGCAAAAAGATGTGCTGGAGACAAAGGATTCAAAAAGCATAGTGGCAAAATACCTCAAAAATTACTTTCTAATTCAAGAAGCAATAAGTACTGACCAATTCAAGATCCTGTCTGGGGTAAAATTGGGAATTAATATATCTGATAATATTCTGATAAATATGCTCTTCCTCTTTTCAGTTTTTTTAGGGTTAGAAGAAACTCAACTTGCAGCTGAATAAGGATGGTATTCAAAAAAGAAATGCTGTCTCGACAATTAATCCAGTCCTTCTGTTATGAAATGACAACCTATGTTGTAATTGTCTCAAAAGTATCTTGTGGCCTTTTAGCATTTACCTCTGAAATTATGTATTCCATCCAAGCAATTCCAGTGGAAATCCATATCAAGATATTACTGCTACAGGCTCCCATTCAAATGTTCTTTGGGGCAGCAAGATCCAGAGGGTTAATTAAGAAAACATTATATAGTCCTCCACTAAGGGGTGGCCTAATGACTCCAGGCCGTAGGGGACAGAACCAGTTACACAAATATGGGACCTGAGAGGATGGTTTAATGGGGGCAGCAATAAAAGTGTGAGCAGAAATATTTTCACTACCCACCGATGGTCAATAGCTTTCTTAACACAACATCTGTGACAGCCTGGATGGCTGTGATCATCAGCAGTCACCCTGCATTCAGAATCTGGTTGAGGAAGAGTCCCAGAAATACTTTTACTCTAAAGCAAATAAGTCACTGTGAACTTCTGTCCATGAAAAATTGCCTCTCTTCTGTAAAAATTGTTGAATCAAACAATTCAGTTCAAATTGTTCCTTACAGAGGGAATGGAGTTAATGAAATTGTGCTGATTTAATAATGTATATGATTTATTAATGCAACCCTGGAGTGGAAGCAGGTTTTAAGAACATTCTTAGCACTTGAACAGTAGATGTTGAACTCTAATAAAACCACCTAAGAACTAATTAAAAAAAAAAAAAGTGAAAAGCATGGGCACTCAAAAATGGAAGACTGATGCAAAATGAACAGACAGTGATTTCACAAAAATCCATCTTGGCAATATGAAAATACTAAGCCAGGGAAGCATTAAAAATATGTTTTCATCTGAAATTATTACAAACTGTGGCTTTTTACTCCCATAAGAACTGAAATTTATCAGGATTATATTTCTTACATTCAAGATGTTAGTGGTGTTCTAGTGCTTCTCCTTACCCACTCCCTGCCCCGTCCACTTATTTGTTTCTTATGTACTACCATTAAAATTAAAACTGTTTTGGGGGCTGATTTATTATTTATATTGGCAATACTTTATCAAATTCCAGGCAGAAATCAGATGTCTGCATTATTTTCAATGTCAAACGAGTGGGATTTCCCTCTCCAGTATGAGCCTATTAAAGTTGTGACCCTTGTGATCCCTCTGCAGCTCAGCTTTTGGGATTAGCTCGTGAAGAATGGAAAGGTTAAAGCAAACCTTTGCCTTTTACCTTTCACATCTGCAAAGTTCAGTGAAAAGCAAACAGAACTTGCCAGAAAAAAAAAGTTCAAATTTTACCAGCAGTCCTGGTGAATTCCCAAGACGTGGTAAAGGATGTAAACCTTTTCTCAGCATTAGAAATAACAATGAAGCACTGATATTGTTTTTAAAATGATGGAGTAAAGGGCTTGACAGGCCTAAAAAGGTCGAGATGACATCTAAATTTACCATGATCTTCCATACTGATAACACTTGCTGACTTCCACAGTGACACCAGCACTGGAGCCTCTTACAGAAGTAACTGGAGTCAAAATATCTGAACCTGAGTCAAAAATATCTGAATCAACAACCTGATCTTACACCTACTGAAATCAGAGGGAATATTGTAGTTTATTTTTGGAAGCTGACTATTACTTCTGGTAAAGTCTAAAAACAGTCAAATAAGGTAGACATTCTTTATACCTATCTCCTAACAAGTGAAGCAAAACATGAAAGGTGAAGTTGGAAAGATCAAAATGATCCAATTTCTTTCAGTTAATTCCAGTACAATATTACACTTCCCACAATAGAAGGTTATCTACTTTATGAGAGAGAATTCCCCAATTTTTTTTTTTTTTAATTTTTTTTTTTGGCTTCCATGATCCTCCTGTAATACATATAGGGAAATCTTAAAGATCCCTAAAGTTTCACTGCAAATATAATGGGAAACTTTTATGTGTGTTTAATACATGGAAAATGAATTAAACTATTTGTTTCTTCTGTATAATCACCATGGCCACTGCAGCCAACCCATGGAGCAAATTACTGAAACATGTGATCAAGTCTGTATCACTGTATTTTATATTTTGCTCCATGAATTTTACTAGTAAGGCAAAATTTAAGAGAAGATTCAAAGTCCCAAACCCCAGACATTAAGTGAAGCTCACAGTCAGAAAGCTTAGTAGACATCCCCTTGAAACCAGTGAAAAACCCTTTTAGAGATCACTGGGTGAGACCACTGACCCATTTCCCAGTGGTCCCAAATAACAGACTCATTTAAGGAATTCCTTAGCCAGAGATGTCCCCAGTTGGCTGGGAGCAGCACAGTTTCATTAGTGCAGTGCTGTACTCCAGATAATTACATCTATTTTCCCTGGCCACTTAATTCTGCCTGCTCAGGCAAAGATTCAAGTAATCCTTTCCTGATGCCTTCCAGCCTTTGGGCTGGCTCATTCACAGGTCACTTCAGTAGCCCTGGCTTGCATGAAAACCTTCTACTTTAATGTTTTTTCCTTGGAGCAGCAGCTCAAACATTCTTTCACTGGCTCATTCACAACAATTCAGCATCAAGGAAACAGCAGCAAAACCCAAATGTACATATTTCCTTAGACATCACTTGCAAACTCTGTAGCTGAAAAGTGGGAGGATTTGCTGTATATGTGTTTTGGCCGTCCATGTTCTATCCCAAATGCTAGGAAAGAAATCTCTTGGATGTTTTATAAAGAAAACTGCAATCCCAGGGCACTACAGTGGTGGGAACAATTCATTCCTGACCCTGGCTGCATTTCTTGTCCTTATAACATTTTGGTGGGTGCAGCTGTTGAAGCTCTTGCTCCAGAGGCACATTCTGCATTCTGTACTCATGATTTGTGCTCGTGGCACAGCTGTTGGCAGCCTGGAAGGATGGTACACCCAGGGTTTGCACACAGATGATCCAGACAATATGTAAGGAAGAGAGACAGACAGAAAATATTGCACCAAGAAGAAATAACAAAAACATTCAGTAGCTGTGAGTTTGCCATAACCCTTCTTTGAGTGGAAGAGAGAACATCTATCATTTTTTTTATATTTCTACAGCTCCTAGAAAAATTTGATGCTGTGCCATTTGGCCTCTAGATGGTACCAGAATATAGAGGTTTAATAATACATAATTTTTTGTCTCTAGAGTCAAAGCATTATTTTAAAAATATCTTCAAGTCTCAAATTCTACAAGTCTGTGCCTCTTTTTATTTCTTCAGTGATTGCTATCCCTCATTAATTCCTATTTTTCTATCAGTGTATTTCTTGCTACAATTAAGTTTGTTGGCTTGCTTTTTACATGTGAACATATTTTGGTTGTATAAAAACAGCTCCTGATAGCCACATTTATATGTAAAGGAACTAACTTATCACAGTCAAAATTAATTGAATGTTAACAGTTTGATATTCTTAAACTAAAGCTGCATTCTTTATTTTATAGACTTTCTCACTGTTAGATACTCTCCAAAGCTCACACAGTAAAAACTAAATAAAGCCCTGAATTAGATGTCATGGGATTCTGGGATAAATATTTGCATGGTATCCTTATTCTTGTTTCATTTTAAGTCTTAAAAGATCCTCAGATTTTTATGTTATCATCTCTGTCACACTGAGGCCATTGTAAAATCCTCAGTATCTAGTCCAGCTCATACCACTTCTGGTTTTGTTTCCTTTGCTTTTATGTGGTTCAGGATGAAGCCTTTGTTTCCACCAGTAGCTTTTGGCAGCACTTTTGGATCAGGCATCTTGCACTTTTCATATATTGATAGAAACTGCCTTAAAGTGCATCTCTGAGGCCAGAATTTGCTTTTAGAGTCCACCAGCCCATGTCAGTGTCTAAAGAATGAGAGTGAGACTGAGTAAAAGTGAAGCAGTCAGTTTGATGTGTTAACTTTGTTTCAGTCAGATAATCATCAAATAAAGACGTTGTTTCAACTGCAGTAGTGACTGAGCATCATACAGGATTTTTGTTTTAACAGGACATCATACATGTTAGGTATTTTAATACAGTTCATTTCCTCAAGTGGGTAGTTTGATATTTTTCCTCAGGGACAAAAAGAAACCTGATCATCCTGGTAAATCTGAGCTGACATACTAAGTTATCTACTTTGAGCAAAGTAGGAAATTCACTGGAACTAAAATGAAGTTAAAGGCAAAAATATTAAATGTCCTGAGATTTAAAGGCCGTATATTTGAACAGAAAAAAAAAATAAAAGGGGTTTTTGTGGTGAAATGTTTTTCTCTGTTATTCAGCTGTGAGCCAGGAGGAATGCTGCTGGTTTTAGTGCAATCATTCCATGTTTATACCCTTGTACATATGAATAGCACCAAGGCTTTTTTGTCAAGCTCTAATGACAGGTATGGGTGTCCATCTCCCTCAGTGTTTTCCTGCCCTGAATGGGGCAGCCTGATCAGACTCTCATGTTGAGCAGGCACATCATGGCTCATGCAAGTCTCCCCTACAGCACCCATTCACTACATGAAAGTCAGCACCTTTTCCTTTTCCTCCCTTTCTCTTTGGGGTGGGACATTCATCTCACTGTCAGTCAGAACTCTTTCAAAATTCCCCATTTCAACATATCTCTGCTTATCCTTTAGAAAATCTGAATTGAAAATTCAAGAAATTTAATTTGAAAAGTAGTTTTCCCTTAAAACTCTAGGATATTATATTAATTAGAAGAGAATTATTTTCTGCACAAAAATACTTAGATTTTGATATCAACTGCCTATTTTGAAGTCCAGTAGTGCTTTAAAATAACAATAATTTGAGATAAAATAGTTCTATGTATGTTATCCTGGAAAAAAAAAAAAACCCAAAAACAAAAGGTGTTCAATATTGCAATGAATCAAAGTGCCCATTTCTTTCCCCAGCTGTCAGATCAGTCCACTCCAGCTCACAGATCAGCTGATTCTTAATTGTGGGATGGTAAAGAGGCTGCTGGATGAAAGCTAAAGATGGCAGATATCCTAGTCATCCTAGAGATGCTCTCTGGTTGTCGTGAAACTAAATCCTGGTGGGAAAAAAAGCCAGGAGAGCCTTTATATGGGATGCCACAGCCCAGTTGGAGCTGTGAGCATGGCAGGAGTTGAGCAAGGCAGGATCTGGGGGGAGCTGGCCCTGCACAAACAAATCCAGGCACATCCAGCTGGCTGGGACACTTGGGGACGTGTGTGGCATTGCCACTGCAGGAGCAGTGACCTGCAGGGTGTGCTGTGAGCCAGCCCCTGGCACTGTGGGCGTGTGCCAGCACTCTGTGCAGCACTCACACCAATTTCCCTGCCCAAACCGAAGGAAATGTGGCCACCCTGCAGTGGAGGGCCTCAGGCAAACTGCAAACATTCAACTGCCTGTGAGGAAAGTTTGTAAAAAAGTCTGAACCTACAATCTCATTGAGTAGAGCTCATTTGTTAATTGTTGATTTTACTGCAGATTTACTGTCTCTCTCTCTCTCTCTGAGGCTCTAGGAACATAAAATCAAATTAGTGAAGGAATTCAGGTGCCTCAAATTGCCAATACATAGATAGGTGTAGAATTTTTTATATCTAAATGCTTGAAAAATTATAGTCATAGCACATTGCTGTTATTACAGCCTGCAACAAGTAGAATGATTTAAGGTATTATTAGCTTTGTTCCACTGTGGAAGCAGTTTCACATTGATATTTTTATTAAATTTACCACCAGAACCAAAAAATGATTTTACTAATAACCTTTTTTTTACCTGTTCCTTTTACCTCTACCTTTTTCCCTGTGCAATTAAGCAGATCCCTTGTCACCTTTTCAGATGAAGCACAAAGAGCAAGCTTGCTTAGGATTGCAACACCTAAAACTGAGAAGTCATTGAAAAAAGCTTTCAAAGAAACAAAGGAAGAGCAGAACACTTCTGTCAGGTAGGCACAAGGAAGCATATCTGACAAATGTGGGGAGCGTACAGCACGTGCTTTATCAGTGTCACTCTTTAGCACACGCTGGTGGCTGCAGAAAGCATCTGTAAGGAGTATTTTGCCATGAAAAGGCAGCAATACACAAGCAAAAGCAGATGTAGACATCACTTTGTCGTTATTGTACTCCCCCCCTTTTTTTTTTTCCTTTGTAATTTAAAGTGCTGTCTTTGGTTTCACATGTAAGATATTGATTGCACAAGGATACTGCACTGCTTTTGTCACTTAATAGTCATCCAAACACAGACACTGCAGGTTCATTTCAGCGTCACATTTATGGACTGAGTAAACTCTACAATCCCTGCCACTACCAAAAAGCCCAGGGCATTTCCCCCCTCCCCTCTCTGCTGGGTAGTGTATTATGGATTTCTGAGAAAGGAACAAACAAGCCAGGCAGGAATATAATTGGGCCAAGGAAATACTGTGAGGGTGCAGAAGAGCGATCGCTCGGCAGATACGTGCGTCAGCCCTGATGATTGATTCCGTGTCTAAAATCAGGAACAGGAGACACCAAAAAAGAAAACCTATGGGTACTGACACACCATAAAGAATAGAGATATGTTTTGGATTGATTGTGGATGGTTATCAAAGGTAAGAGGGAGCTATGGCTTGGAAAGTGACAGAGCAGGGAGAGCGATGGGGAACCTGCATAGGTATAACTAGAGGAAAGACAGAAAAATTATTTTAATGTTTTCCCCTTTTTATGATTGACTATATATATGAAGTGCCATATTTAACATTCAGAGGAACAGTTAATATTCACCTACAACAAATTTTAAAAAATCAGCTCTCAGTCGTACATATGATTATATTACTTCATTCAGAACATCATTTAGGTCTCTGTATAATCAGGTTTCCTAATTAGAAAACTAAGGTGTGAAATTAAACATGGGGGAAAAGGGCTGAAGTTGCACATTTATATTTATAGACAACTCTATTATTGAAAGGTAGATGGGTTTGGCTTTTTATTAGGTTACTTAAGACATGTCAATTTATCTGAAGGTTCACTGGTCTCTTCAGGGGAAAAAAGCTCTGAAAAATAAATAACAGAAAGTTTAAGCACACCTCACTCTTTATTTTTCATCTATATAAGTTCATTTGATTTTCTCACTCTCTTGAAACCATGCTGTATTCTTTTCTTCTCTGATCAAACAGCTTCCAAACATAATGAATAACACCTCTCAGCTGCAAGCAACACTTCAACAGCAGATCAATATGGACACACAATAGAAGATAAAAGATTTCATTTAGAAGTTTCTAAAGGATTAGTCATAAAATACATATATTAAACTCCATGAAAAATACTACGGTGCTGTCAATATATCTGGCATAATTTTCACAGCTGTTTTTTGCCTTTGGACTGCTAGTAAAGGCTTTCATTTATCAATTTGCATTTAATATGGCAGTTCTGATCGCTTGGGTCCCAGTCATAACAAGGCAATTGACACAAACTCTCTGCTAAGGGCCAATACTGTCTTTCCACTCAGAATCCCTGTGAAGAATGCCTGAAGTGCAGCCAGGCCCCAGGAGTCATTTTTTCTGAGAAATCTGTGTGGTTTACCTTAATGCTAGAAACAAACCTCTCCTAACTCCTCATTTATACCCATGCAGTTGTTCACATTAATGTCTTTTTTTTGTATGCTACCTTTTAAGACCCTCAAGTTAAAGGGTGAAACAGAAATGCCTCACCCATATGGAAGATTTTTTTCCACTCTGTTGGACAGTAAATGATGGAAAAAATCACACAATATACACCTTTGTACCTTTGTTGTTTTTCATATACAGTGCTGACAGACATAACTTAGTTGAAGTGTCTCATAGACTTCAGCTGCTTTAAAAATGCACATTCACTCTTGAAATAAATCAAAGGAAATTAAACTACAAAACTGATATTGAAAGGTCTGCCAGCATGTTATAGATGACTGTGTGTACTAGGACAAATTTAAAATACACTGAGGGATGCAGTGATAGCACTCCTGGATGGGAAGACACCCAGATGCCACTTTAAGAGAATTAGTATGTTTCCATCAAATTCTTCTTCTGTTCACATTTTGAAAATTCATGTTTAACAGCTTTATTTATGGTAGGTATTAATTGGTTTATTAATTGGTAGGTAATTATTTATGGTAGGTATTAATTGCTCTTGGACAAATGAAACCCTGTCTCATTAAGAGCTCCTCAGGTTACTCACATTAAGTGAGTGAGAATTGTGTGTATAAGAAAGATTTGAGGAGCTCAGGCTCTTAAGTTAAAATTCTGAAAAATATCTTAGCCAATCCTTCCTGGTACTGATCACAGAGCAGGATTACAGCATCTTCACTTCCCAAATGAAAATCCACTTCAGAGACCTAGTTAGGCTGAACAGTTCACTTGTCACAGTAACCTGTACAACCACAAAAACAAAAAAAAATCATGAACAATGAGTGGCGGGAAAGATGTGGCAATTAATAAAAATACACTTTTATTAGGCAACAAAGACATCAATATTTGTGTCCAAAACAATAGGAAAATTACATTCCCATTAGTAAAAACTCAAAAATTACTAGAAATCATTAACAATTTTACTCTTCTATTACTCTCTTTCTGTGTAGTTAGCATGACAGGAGATGGAAAGGGGAGGAAGAAGGGTACTAATATATTTTTTTGTATTACACAATGGCAAACCTCTGAATTCTGGTTTTGGAGGCCTCATTGAGCAGTGGAGTCTCCCTGACCCCTTAACTCCAAGTGAGAATACCTCTGCTTGGATGCTGATGCAGAATGGCAACCCATCATGTACATGGGAAGTAGTTAGAATAAGTCCTACAATATCATTTTTAATTGTTTTTTGCAAAAGAGCATGGAAGTAGAGAGCACATTTTTTCACAGAACCCCTTTTATTGCTAAAAATTGATCTAAGGCATGGTGGATATTAGTACCAGCCTTTACTAAGCACCAGTTTTAGGACTGTGTTCAAGGTAGTAGCAGGCAAATCTCTGTGGGTCTAAGAATTATGGTGCTGAAATACATGTATTGGGCACAATTTTTTATTGGCACAAAGGGAATCCAATTTCCAGGTTCATTACCCAAAACAACACAGAAATTTGAAACAAGAAAACATTTTAGTGCTTGAACTATAGATCAAACTATAATTCATAGTCCACATTCCCTCATGGATTGCGAGGATAAGAAGGGGAAGGAAAAAAGCAATTTTTCTGCCCACTTGATCGATGTTCTATTTGACCTCTGAAATGCCCTCTTGCCATAACCTTTTAAATACCATCTGCTCTTTTTGTGAAGAGTGTGATGGGAAGGAGTCACTTCCAGACAGCAATTGATTATAAAAGCATTAATCAAGCACATGGATTATCTGTAGCATGACATTGTGTGCTGTAGTTAAGCAATTTCACCTTAAATGTGATTGGAAAGGTTAATCCTGTTTCTCAAGACTAATTTAGACTTTGTATCAAACAATTCAGGACATGGTGAAAACAGCTGCAGCAAACAGGAACTGAGGAATTGTCTGCTCCCATTAGGAAGTCTTGTAAACTTTGGCTCTGAGAGCAGACAAACAGTGGGTCTGTAGGCGTGTCCTTCAATTTTTCCAAATTGAGTGAATGGTGGCAGCTTTCCCTCTCAAGTCACTGGAATTGCTCTCCCTTTTTCTGCAAGTCAAGAGAAATTTCTTTTTTACTGTTTGGTATTCTCAGATAACAGCATCCATTGAGTCAATCTCCACCACTGAAGGATTGCAAAGTCTTTTTCTGCCGTGCATTTCCCCTCAGGATGTTTAACACACACTTCTCCCTGGGCCAGGGTGGGCAGGCAGTGTCCAAAGGTGGTGGCATGCAACAACTGGAAACCAAACCCAGATCCCAGGGCAGCCTTGCTTTGATTGCTCTTTCTCATTAACACTCCCCTCCACGTTTTAGGGTAATGTGAGAGAAGCTTGCTCCTGTAGGTATGGCACTTGCTGATAGAGAATGCTGCAATAAATACATGTCAAGTGTATTGTAAGGTTGAGGTAATTTATTTTTATCTGGGGCTCCAAACAGGCTGATTATGCTATGAAAAATTAGGATATTCTGTTCCTTTCTCCATATCTGTTGTCACCATCTTCAGATAGTGCAATTTGCAATTAATAAAGGGATCTGTCATTGCTATTACAGTTGAAGTAATCACTAGAAAGCTTGGTAATGGTCACTTCAAACAGCTTGGGGGGTGGGGGTTGAATGTCTGTGACAAAGGGCTTCAGCCATGTCACACAGATTCAGGAGAGCTAGATACAGGAAAAAAAACATGGAAGCTCAGACTTCCAGTAAATGCTGAATTCATATTTTGCCTGGTTTATTCCCCTTCTGGAGTGCTTAGCCATTTTCTCATATCCATGGAAATGGATGGAAAACCACCTTGGTTCCCCCAAAGTCATTGGGTTTTCAGCCAGCAGTGGCTTTCAGCCTCCTCTGACCAATGGACAATATTGAAAATAAATGTACTGAGGGGAGTGCCTTGTTTTACTC
Organism: Agelaius tricolor; assembly: GCF_023055355.1. Classification (NCBI taxonomy): domain Eukaryota; kingdom Metazoa; phylum Chordata; class Aves; order Passeriformes; family Icteridae; genus Agelaius; species Agelaius tricolor. The sequence continues at coordinate 41,139,801 of NW_027269269.1, read as the reverse complement.
TTCACATCTGCCTCCTGTTTAATTGTTTAATTTCCTGTTTCTGCAGACAACATCGGGGCACCATGCAGCCTGTAAATTATGAGCATGTATCACAGATGAAAGTCCTCACCTCAGAGACATAAATACCACAGATCAGAAGCAATAAAATCCAAAGAATAAATGCCAACACAGCACCAAGAGTGTCAATAACCTTTCTAAACGGAAGCCCTGTATCCCCATTACATTATCCTGTATATAAACAAAAGCAATATAAAACTTCTTGTTGAGCAAGACTAAATGTTAGAATGCTGCTCCCAAAGAGAAATATGGAACGTGGTGCCATTTACTGTTTCTGTTGATTGATTTTTTTCTAAATTGAAAGCACTCTGCTACAATAAAAACTGGAAGCTTTGTGCTCATACACATAAAGCAGATCAGTTACTAGCACTTAAGGTTTCTCAGATGTGACAAGAAATCACGGTCCCAAAACACCCATTGCTGGAATTTCTCTGTTTCTGGTCTCTTTTGCAACTTAAAAATAATCTATGTGCATGTTCAACCAGTACAAATAAAGCTCAATTTGAAGCTCTCATTGCAGTGTCACAGAAATCCTCCTGTGGCAGACAAACCCCCTGGAAGGGGTAGTGGTGGGACTGACAGATATTTTATCATCTGGGCATGTCCTTGAAGTTGCCCTGTAAGACACAGTGCTCATGTCCTTGTCCTGGCACCATCGTGGAGGCAGAGGCTCTGCTCTTCTGCAGTGTCACGGACATCTTTTATGAAAAATCCTTTCCTTAGGAGTTTTTCTCCTGAGAAGCTGAAGAAGAAAAATGTAAACAAGGATTTGCTGCTGCTGTGGAATGCCACAGGTGCATCTGTGATTGGTCTCATGTGGTTGTTTCTAATTAATGGCCAATCACAGTCAGCTGGCTCAGACTCTCTGTCCGAGCCACAAGCCTTTGTTATTCATTCTTTCTTTTTCTATTCTTAGCTGGCCTTCTGATGAAATCCTTTCTTCTATTATTTTAGTAGAGTTTGAATATAATATATACCATAAAATAATAAATCAAGCCTTCTGAAACATGGACTCAGATCCTCATCTCTTCCCTCAACCTGAGACCCCTGTGAACACGGTCACACTGCAGAGCTTCCTTTAGAGCCCCACATTTTGTGTTTGGATGTAAGAGAATGTGAGAGAAGGCAAGGGCTGCTGGACACCCAAGCTGGAAACAGAAAAATTACCTGTACTCATTTGTTCCTTTCTTTCTTACACATTTCGTGCTCTACATAGTAAAACAAAAAACACTTGAAAGATCCAAAATCAGGGAACATCTCTGAAGATTTGAATTAGGCAGGCAGTTTACTCACTTTGTTGTGGTAAAAATCACTGCATAACATTCAGGGTACGATAGCAGGACAACTGGGCTCTCCCACTGAAGTGGGAAGATCCTGAATTAATAAAGCCAAGAAGGTGGGAAGTGAAGTTCAATGCCTTTGTGTCCTGACTAGGCCTGTCTGCTGCCTGAAATGTGCCCTGAATTCATCTGACTGACCTTTAGGCTTTAAATCAAGGGGCCTAAGACAGGAGTGTCACCTTTACAGGAATGTAAAGGTGTCTAACCTTGCGTGCCCCATGAGGTGTGGTACACTGCTCCAGCACCCATTCATTCCACTAAAAAATCCAGCTCAATGCAACCCCCAATGTTTTTTAATCCATGAGCTGTCTGGTATCAGGTACAGTTTGTCAGCTTGACCTTTCTAATTGCTTATAAAGCAGCCTAATGATGATGATTCATGACCATGGGTGGAATAATTTTTTTTTAAGGATATCAAAATGGAAGCATTTACTGCAGATCCAGATACTGTCTTCCCCATACATTCATGTCTTTAAATATAATTAATCAAGACTTTAAATAGAAGTCATACATTTGTTATCACAATCATTATCTTTTAATTTAAATATTTAAAATAATGAATTAAATTCATATATAAAATACCATATGAACCCCTGCCTGTGATCACTGTCTGCTCACAGGTACTGGCAGAGGACAGCAGACAGTCTAAAAGTACATCTGTCAGCAAGTGCTAACAGGGATCTGGCAACTACATGGGAAAGTGTGTGGGGGGGGAGATTTTCTTCTTTTTACTCCTTTTTTAAACCATTTTCATATGTCTTTCAGAACTGACACAAGGAATATCAGAAAACAATGCTTTATAATATTTTTTCCCCTCTTTGAATACACTGTTCCTACAGAAAATATTTTCTTCAAATCCTCAGCACAAGCTAATTATATTGGAAAGATTTGTAATGGGATCTCAGAAAATAGCAGGGAAAGAGAGCCAGCAGATCTGCAGAAATACCTCTACAAAGGAACATAATCAGAAACTTAAACTAAGGAGCAATGAACAGCTGCATGAGATAACTACAGACTCATTCAAACAGTTTTCTACTGTTCATTTAACATCTATTACTGAAAATTGAAATGTGCAGGTCTCCGTCACCGAAATTGCCATTCTTCACTATTTAGGTTGATGACATGAGGAGCTTAAAAATATTCTCTTATTGGCTCAGCCTAGTCTGTGAAAACTGCATATGAGGGGAACACAGCTAAATATCAGAGAATAGCTAACAAAGAGCTCTAAGCAAATTATTGCCTCATATTTCTAGGGATGGGTAATTTTGATCCTTTAAAGTTTGGCTATTAATCCATGGTAAGGTAAAACAAGAGACTGGGAGAATTATGCCAGATTGTGATGAGATGAGGGGGGGGAAAAAGAGCCAACAAATGTTGGTATCCCTTGCAAACATAACTTTAGATCTTATGCCAAAAAAAATGCATTTAAATAAGTGCCTGTCAAGACACCAATGTTTATTCAGCCATTTGAAATAATGACTCTCAGAAGCTTGCCATAAAATATAAAGCTGCTAATATGAAAAAATATATAAAGTAGAGGAAAATGATCCTGCAATAATGTTGTAGATTTACCTAACATGAGGGAGAATTTACCAAGAGAGAAAAATATTAAACCAAGACCCATAAACCCACTTCTTCCTTCATTGTAATGTGTTAATTTCAGGGTTTCTGCCACTTTAATGGACAGGAATCTGTGGAGAATCTTGTGTCTGTGCCAAGTCTGTCGTGTGGCCAAACCGACACTCAGTGAATAACAGGGGTGACTCTTTGGACTGAATTAATTTGGGTCAATATTTAAAACTATTTTATAACCTTACTGTAAATCTTTTGACTGCTGATACAGTGACAATCTGCAATAATTCTCTTTCCTTGTACCATGAGAACTTGTCTAGCCTCCACACTTGGTTAGGACATTTTTGCATCATTTTTTGGCTACTTGTGGTAAGATCTTGACTGAAACATTGCCTGGAAAAACATATTAGTAATTTAGATTAAAAACAAGCTATTGTCTTGTTGCTCATATAACGTGTAGTTGTCACCCAAAAGCCTAATAAGCTTTTTGCTTTCAATTTAAAATATAAAAATGCAAGTAAATACAGTAGTAAATTGAGATGCCAGTTAGCCTCACCTCTGCTGTCCAACACAATCTCATGCAGGACTCCTCCCCTAGATGTGAAGAAACCTATATATACAGTTATCAAATGTGCACCTGTAATTTCTGGGGTTAATTTGCATTCTAACATAGCAATTTCAGCTGACATGACGTGGCAGGATTGGGATGCCACCGAGCCACACTGCTCAGTGATGCATGTGTCAGCTGGAACACCCACTATTTAGGAGGTGAATGACAGCAGGCTTGGGAGGGCAGGGGGTGTTTCACAGGCAATCACAACAGGCCAAACCTCTCCTCCAGCTTTTCAGCAGGGTTCCCATCATACTGCTACTAATATTTCAGTAGAGAAGCCTTTTCTTTTAATTTGCATCTCAACTAAAAAGCAATACAGAGGGAGTTGTTGGGGCTTTTCTTTTTCTTTTTCCTTTTTCTTTCTTTTTTTTTTCCCTAACCAAAGGAGCTTTGAGATTGATACAGTGTAGGAGAAATGAAATGGAGAGCATGCCAGATAAAAATGCCTGAGGCCAAATCAAACAAATGTCTGCACTTGGCACATAGATATTACAGCAATAGAAATATTATAGATTTTTTCCCAGCTCCAGGGACAGCTTATACATTTGCATTAAGTCTTTGGATATGATACATAACAGCACACAGAGCAGAGAGGTGCAGCTTTTCTGCTTGCAGGAGAGGGTCCTGCTGGTTTTCCTCAAGTCCCTGTGATATTTGCAGCCTCTCCCATGCTGAGGTCCCCAAGCTGGCACCAAGGGGAACAGGGTTTTTCCCTGGGGGATGTTGGGAGCACCCCAGGACCCAGCCCTTCCTCACTCACAGGGATGAGATAAAAAGTCAAACCAAGCAGGACTTGCTCTCCTTCCTCCCCACCTCCTAACCCCAACCACTGAACCTCTGTACAGCAGCTGGGCAGCATAACCACTATCACATTTAAAGGGAAAGGATTGGGTTTGTGGGGAATTTTATTGTGTTGGGGCAGGCTAGCCGTGCTTCAGGAGGAGAATTAAAAATGCAACATGCAGGTTGTGAGTCCCCAGACAGTTTTAGACTGCAAGGTATGTCTTTAATGGTGCACACTTTTAGAGAAAAGCAGCTGCCCAAATATATTTTGTGGATCTGAAGCGGATTAACATTTAAGTAAGGTCTTCCTACTGGCATTTTTAAAAGCATCTAGACTTAAAAAGTTTATGCATACTGAGAGACTGTATCCCTTGAGGACAGAGTAGACCTGAGGGTTTGGAAGTTTTAAGCTTAAAATTTCCCATTCTTGTCTGTAGGCACTTATCAGGCTTAATTGCAATTCTGAGCACATTTTTCTTTCACTTACAAATCTATTTCAGCAAATTGCATTCATAGCACCTTATTAAGATTGGTTTAAAAAGCCCCACACATCACACTGAAAATGAATTTCAAACAAGCCCCCACCCCAAGTGCTTTGCTGAAAAAAAAAAAAAAAGGTGGGGGGGGGGGGGGGAAGATTGAGGTCATCAGCCAGAATAAAAATCAGTTGTTGGTGTAGAAAATGATATGCTCTTGTGGCTTAGTGAAACAAAAAGTAGTATATCTGAATATCTGAAAAAGCCAGCTCTGAGCTTTTCCTAATCTGCCTAATATTCAGACTTTCCTTGCTAACAGTACCTTCTTTTTACAGGGACTAAAATGTTATTTAAACAATTATATGCTATTAAGTAAAAGATGAATTACAGAGAAAATTGCACCATTAGTAAAATTTAAGTTCTTAACTTCATGTAATAAAAGATGGTAACCTTTTTGTAATGGCATTTCAATTTACCATTTATTATAAAAGTCTAATTTAGAAGGTAAAATGAATTCTAGTTCCAGACTTATTACTCTAGCTGTTACATTTCTATGCAAGATGCAATTCATAACACAGCTCCAGAAAAAAATAATGAAGAATATTTTAAAATAATGTAAGATCTTGGCTTGAGCACTGAAGTACATTAGAGATGATATCCTTATTTAAAAAGACAAGGAAATATATTTATACATTAAGAAAAAAAGAAAAAACAGATTAATTCAGATATTTAAAATATATCATCTACCAGCCTTGTTTTACTGGAATCCTGGAATGGTTTGGCTCCCCTGGACTTGTTCCAATGGGTCCATGTTTTATGCTGGGGATCCCAGAGCGGGATGCAGCATTCCAGGATGGGTCTCACAAGAGCAGAGTAGAAGGGTGGGATCACCTTCCTTGACCTGCTGCCCATAGAGCTTTGATAAAGATGTTACACAGCTGAAGGCTCAATACTGAGCCCTGAGAAAGCCTCTAATAAGCCTTTCAAACCAGCCTAATGTTTCAGTTAATTGTTATAGTAACTGCTCACAATTTGGTTCCCTCATTCCTTCTACTAAATGCTGTTTCTAGTAAATTAGGTATTGTAAGTAATCTATTTTTTATCTTAAAGCAGAGGAAATAAACTTTAGATTAAATTTTGGAGTTAAAACTTAACAAGGAATTGTTTTTATTTTAAAATTATTGTTATTGCTAACAGTTTAAAAATTACCTATAGCAAGGAGCACACCAGACCTGTCTTGCACACAGTTCTCCATCCCTGGCTCACATTTCATGCTTCCTGCTGTCATTAAGACAGTGCAAAGAGGGAAAAAAAATCTTTAGACTGACCTAAAATAAGTACTTTTTTAGAGTTCTATCAGAACATGTTATTTCTGAACCCAGTGTGCTACTGGATTTCAGTGGATTTTCAGAAATAGAGATATAATTTGTAAATTGACTCATAACTGTCTTTATTTTCATTGTTGCTATCCTGTCTTGATGGTGCCCTTCCTGAATGATTTATAATTGTCATGTCAACAGCACTGCATTAACAAGAAGACGCCCTTCATTTTAAAAATAGCTGAAACTTCCAAGCAAAAAGCCTGAAAATCTTTGTCAGTCCAAGAGAAGGGACAATGCCTGAAACACCTCATTCCAGCAGTCATTTCTCCATGAGGCTGTCACCATTAGAAAGCTAACATGAGCACACAGAGGTACCTGAGACACCCCAGCCTGTTACAGGAGTGCTGGTACTAGAGCAGGAAATGACCTTTGGTATTTCAAAGCTCTTTGATGGAGGGAGAGCACACACCTACATGCTGTACCATCTTAAAAGGCTGAATTCTAAATGCTGACAGGTATTCCACAGTGAGATCTCACAAAACAAGACATGGCATTTTAAAATCCAGCCAAAGAGCATTTTGGAATGAAAGACAAAAATGTGGTTTCTGTCTGCTGGGGAACCCTCTGTTTCTCACATTCTGCTTTGCTTCAGGGTTCATAGGAGCTCAAATTAAAACAGAAATTAAATGTTGCTTATTTCTTTGAAATATTTTGAGCTGACTGGAGTTGAGCTCTCATCTCTATCCTGCCCATTATTGAAGAGAGGTTAGCATCTGCCTTCTCCTCTTTCCAGTTAGGTATTTACAATGCCTAACGAATATAAACTTACAATACTGTAAATACTGTATTACTGCAAACAGTATTGTGTTACCCCAAATTATTTGGGTTGGTTTTTTTTTTTTGGCTGGTTTGGGGGCTGTGAGTTTTTTGGGTTTGGGGCTTTTGTTGATGGTTTCTTTGTTTATTAAACACCTTGGACCAGTGCCTTGGGAATTACAGTGTCTTCTGGACAGGAGAATTCGGTCCTCTGGTTGGACAGGTTATATGGTTAGAGCAAAAAGCTGTACAGGATCTCCTTTAACCATCTCTGAAATTTAAGGGGAAGGTCTTGAGTTTTGCACAATGAAAAGCAATGATCTCTGCAATCATAGGTTATACAATCAGTGGCTATATTTTATAGAATAATTTTCCTTTCCATGAACAGAATGGAATTCCTGATAATGGTGCAGCTATGACATGGGTTTTTTTTTTACAAGATACATATTCATCAGGTGTCACCCTGATATTACTATAATTTGTTTACAAGGGCAAATGAATGGTCCTAGCACCATTTTTCCTTTCTGGACAATCCTCATGGGTGCTGTATTCATGTGCAAGGTGTGATTAGAAACAACAAAATTAACTTTGTCCTCCGAGTTACAGAACACATGTAACAATGTAAAATAGAATTTGTCTCATCAATTATTTGAGGCTTGGTTTTTTTGGAGTGTTTTTCAATCTTTATAGGTCTGTATTTAATGTGGGTAGGGATACTCTGGAATCTTATATGCAGAGAACCTGATAGACTTGCTCATCAGTCCTTCTCACCCTTATAGTAAACAAAAAAATCTCTCTTACACAGATGTTAGTAGAAGAGTCACACTCTAAAGGAAAACATTATTAATGAAAACCTGACTGAAAGATACTGCTAACTTAAACCCTGGCCTATTTGTCATCTTTCAGTGCGTGATAAACTCTTGTGTTTTCAAGCCTTTACTTCTTTACTCCCTTAAAACTGCTGCAAAATTATTATTAACAAGCATTTGACTGCAAAGAGAGAAAGGATATTCACCCTCAAAAGATATTTTAATAATTTTATGGATTTCATATGCTTAATATTAATAGAGCTGGCAACATTAGGAAGAATAAAAGCATGTTTATCTAGTTAGTTATAAGTGAACAAAAAGATTAAAAATTATTGAAATGTTTTGTAACAGCTGTGTGTCTTTACAAAAGAAAGCAAAACCCGATTCTGGCATAGTGGGACATAATCTGATTTCTAGCCAGTTAAGGAATACAGTTTAGGTAAAGTAATTATAGACTGGCTGGAGTATTTTTAGCCAAGAAACAAACACAGGTGTGTATTTGTGTTCTCAGGACAGGTTACAAAATGATAGGTTTGGAAAAGGTGCCAGTTTCTTCCCTGACTGCTGGTACCACTCTGGATTAGGAGTACAAAGTACTGTGCAGTCACACTCCAGTGACCAGATGCTCTGTTGATACCAGACAACTCAGACCACCTGTTTTCACATCCCTGCACACACTTTAGTCTGTCATTCAAAATAGGCTTGTGCTGCACTTTGGCATTGGAAATCACTATTGCTCTGGCACTGAGCCAGACCAAAGCACAGCCCACACTTATCTGTCAGTGAAATCCAAGCAAAACCATGAAAAGTACCTAAACCTACCCTTCCATTGTTATAAGAATATGTTTGGAGACAGAGAGAAAAAGGAAGAAAATGGTGGAAAATGAGTGAAAAGTTTAAATCTCTGCATAATAAAATTGTGTTAGCATTGTAAATTTTCCAGTTCCTAAACATCTCAGCCACTCTATCTCATAATTGTCCAGATGATCCACAGAACACATGCTCATCACAATGCCATGAACATGCAACAAAACTGGGACAATCCCAAATTGCTGGGAGATAGCAGCAATCTCAGTCTTTCCTAACACAATTCCTAGAGACAAGAAAATCCGTTACCACCACCCCCTTCATCTTTTATACCAGGTACATATGAAGGAAAATCTTTGTAATATTCTAACTTCCTGCAATATGGTCAAAGTTTGGGCTTCTGTCTGAAATTTCAGATAATTGGATGGATGGATGGATGGATGGATGGATGGATGGATGGATGGATGGATGGATGGATGGATAGTAAAGAAGGCAGGGCTCTTGTGTCTAGGACTCCTGCATCTCAGCAGAGAAGTTCTATTTACCTGGCAGCTTAGTTACAGTAGGGACATGGGGCACCTAGAAATCCTGGAGAAATTTAGAAATTCTTTTCTATTTCTAAACTACCCAACTCTATACTGCTTCTAATAAAATTTAAAGTCTTAACACTGTCTTAACACTTCCTTCAGGCAGAACAATGTGGTTAGGTTAAGACACTGGCAAATCCAGACATGGCCTAATTGGTCTGGCTTTAAATTCTCTCACGAAGCTATTATATCTATAAATGTCAGAGCTGTGCAGAATGGTTACACTTGCTGAAAATTCACAAGTTACTATAGGCAGACAATTTTTAGCAGACACATCTACACCCAGAAGAGGATATATCACCTTTTACAAAACCTTATTTCTCCTGGCATCTTCTGCCCTCATGTTTTGTGACAATAAGGTCAATAAGGTCACTGCACAGAGCTGTGTCCTCATGTTCCTGGCAATTTCCCTCCCTGGAGCTGTTGCTGGGGACGTGGTCCAGCAGGACAGCAAGAACTCTGCTTGACTTGCCTGAAATTGAGTGGCCTGGCTCTGGCTGCCAGGGAACACCAGAAGGACCTTCCCAGAAGGATCTCCTGAGACAAGAAAGTCAGTGGAAGTGAATCGTAAAAAGATGACCTCCAGCCAGGTAATAATTGCTCTGACTCCAATGATTTCAGAAGGCTGAACAATTGCCTTATTAAGCTATACCATCTTATACTAATACTATACTATATTAAAGAGATGCTATACTAAAGAGATACTAAAAAAAAAAACAAACCCATGACTGTCTCCAGCAGTCACGGCACAGCTTTGACCTAATTGGCCAATCAATCCAAACAACCATCACTGGTGTCCAATAAACAAATCACTCTCGGTAAAACAATCTCCATAACACATTCCACATGTGCCAAACAACAGGAGCAGCAAGTAGAGATAAGAACTCTTTTCTCTTCTTTGAGTTTTCTCACTGCCTTTCCCTAGGAGAAATCCTTGGGAAACTTGTGCCTGCTGCTGTCTGTGAAGAGAGCTGTGGCCACAGAAGTGTGTGCCTGGACAAGCCCACAGAAGCACTGGGCACTGGGAGGGAAGGGGGTGTCCTGTAAGTGATGGGCCCCTTTCACGTCCTGAATGTTCAGTCCTTGCCTTGTGAAAACCCTTTACATGTTTCCTCTGAGAGATGAACGCCTGAGAATTTCTGACTTTAAAGCCAAGCAACTTCCTTAGCCTCGGAGTACTGAAACCACTGCTTGCCCAAAGTACAGAACCATTTTATTTTTCCTTTTATTTATCTTATTCTATTTTTTTTTAACCCTGTAGATTTCTGTCTATCCAGTAGATCAATAAGTGGAAGAAACACTAGAAGAAAAATGAGAATACATTCATATAGGAAATTGCTGCAATAATTGTTTTCCCCTTGTTTCTTTTAATTTGTGTATTTGGTTTACCAACTCTAAACTATAATGGGGCTGTAATCCCCATTCCCATCTCCCTGTGCTGCTGGGGGGAAGGAGGTAGAGCAGGGAAGGAATGAGAGGGGAGTGAGGGGGAAAGTGGTTTTAAGGTCTTATTTTTATCCTGCTCTGATTTTGCTAGCAATAAATTCAATTAATATCTCTAATGAGAGTCTGGTTTGCCCATGACACTATTTGGTGAATGATCTCTCTCTGTCCTTATCTCAACCCATGAACATTTTGTTATAATTTCTGTCCTCTGTCCAGCTGTGGAGGGGAGTGATGGAGAGGCTTTGGTGGATGCCTGGCATCCAGCCAGGGTCAACCCACTGCAATTTGCATTGAACAGGTTTAACTGCAACATTTAATATGCCCTTTGTGGGGTCTGGGAGCTTTCTGCTTCCTCTCTTCACAGAAAAAAGTGTTACCTTCTCTAAGGCATCACGGGTATTTTCCTCAAAAATAATTAATCATTAAAGAATAGGGGAGGAAAAAAAATTGCATAAATAATGTAATTTTAATCAGCAAAGTAAAAACCTCTACTTACTTTTGGCAACAGTTTGCAAAATACATTATGAAGAATATTTTACACAGCTTACTTAAGACAGCCACTAAGGTTATTGTAGAGCTTCTCATATATCCTCAGTTCTCCAGCAGGAACTGGCAGTTCCCTGAGGGAATGTCACTTGGAACACAAGGCTTCAAAGCTTCCTCTGTGACTTCCTGTGAATCCTCTTACTGTGGCTCATACACAGAGATACTGAACATGCTCCTGAAATACTGAACATCGACTCCTTGGTTGTGGTTTTGGGTTTTTTTGGTTTTGATTTTGTTTTTGGTTTTTTTGGGGTTTTTTTTCCCCAAAGGAATCAATTACCATTTTAATAAATATTTTGCTTTACTCTAGCCAATATTCTAGCACCTTTTTAAAACCACCACCCTATATTAAAATTTAAGATATTTTTAAATGGATAATTTAAGATAAATTTAAATGTTATGTATACTGCTCAGGAGCAAAATAGTAATAAAATTTTGGAATATGTTTTTCTCTCTTGGTTTTGTGAGTGAGAAGAAATCTACCCACTGTATCCCCCTGCTCATCAGTTTATCATCAGGATCTAGTATATCAAATTTTGCTCAGAGATGCTCCATTTAAGATTTGCAAGGAGTTCAGTCTTTTGTTGTGTAGAGCTGCCTAAGTGCGTGTGCTGAAACTGTAATGCATTCACAGCTTTATGTTGGAGAAATCTCTATTAAGTCATTTAAGCATCCAATATTTTTTGTTACTTTATATTTTCTTAGATGGCTCATGGCGCTGTTTTCACATCTAAGCCTCAGCAAGCCTCGAAGGTTTGCTTGCAAATCACTCCCCTACCAGGCCACATGGTAAATCTGAAACAAAAGAAAAAGAAAAAGAAAAAAAGACAGTCAAGCTTAGAGCTTCAAGGGACTGCTTTCATTTCCCTCTTCCCTTTCCACCTGGGGGGATGGACTTAGGGCTTCTTGCAGGAGTGATGCCAAGCAGCAGGTGAGTGCTGCCAGTGCTGCTCTGAATCTGCTTCGTTTTGTATGGAACAATTGCTGTTTGCTGGGGGAAGACAGGCTCTGATCTGGTAGCTCTCAGCAGGTAGAAGTGAGAGATTAAGGGATCCCAGCCCCTGCTCTCATCCATCTGTGTTCAGCTCGCATATTGCTGAAGAGACAGATTCACCTTCTGAATGCAAATTCAGGGTTGTATTCTGAATCCAGCCCCTCCCAGACGTTCACATAATGATCAGCCACCATGACACTCAGCTTTAGGGGGCACAATTCCTTATCTCCATGGTTTTCCTTAATTTCTGTCATTCAAATCTTAATTCCAAACAAAAGGGAGGGGGAAGATACCTGTCCTTTTTCTCATATTTTCCTCATCTTGCCAAAAATTGTGGGGAAAAGACTATTTTTATAATATTTCTATACTGCTAAATATTTTGTTTTCATTGCTCTTGCTAATATAATTTTAATTTGGTGATGGTTTATATAAACTTTTTTATATAGTCTTCTGAAAAGATTTTGCTTTAAGTCACTTTTTATTCTTTTTTTTTTCTTACAAACAAAGCTTTTTTAGGATTTTAGAGGTAAATTTGCATCTTTTCTAAGAAGAACTGAGTGTTCCTGCATCCTGGCCAATGTTATTCACATTAATCAAAGCTGCATTCAATAATGATGGAAATAGAAATGCTAAAATTGGTGCCACAGTCCCAAGGTGAGGCAATCACGACATCAAACAGGGAGCTGAGAGTCAGGCTTTTGAAGACTGCATGTTGCTAATACTTAAACAATTACAGTTGCAATCACAAGTAAATAATGTTATTCAATTTCATCTTAACGCTTGTTTTGCAATTTCTCATGTTGTAATTCCCATGAAGCAGTCACAGACCATAAAACTAATAGGTGGGGAAGAAAATGTTGTGGATTTTCTAATAGCACTGGCTATCAAACTAATTATGAGTCGTTAGACAAGCTCTCTCAAGGCTTGTGCACAACATGCTTAACTGTAATCAGGGGGTAATAAACTTCAGAAGCATTTCTATCAAAGAAGATGGCTTTCAAAATAGAGATGTGGGAGATTCTATTGAATACTTTAAATTAGATATAGATTAGTCACAAATCACTGAGAGGGCTTAACAAGAAATCCAGATCAACACCTTGAGTATGGAAGCTGCTTGTCAATACGCAGCTTGCTAATGTGTGTCATGATCAACATTTCAATATATTCCACCCCACTCATCCAACAATTCTTTGGATGAGCTGAGGCAATATGATGACTCTCTTATGCAGCACTCAAACATCACTAACTACTCCAGCAAACATTATGGTACTAGAATTATTTTTTTAATCACTTCTGTCACTCTGGACCACTACCAGTTAAAATATTTGCTGTAGGAGTGTTTACATTTTCTCCTGTCAGAGAAAAACCAATCACAAATGTTGTCTAATCTAAGGTTTATTTTAATCACCATGAGATTTCCAATTCTCTTGAGAGAAGCTTGGATGAAATTATTCCTGCAGCTAAATATATGTTGTCATTTAGATGGCATTGTCATTTAAAATAAATTTTCCTCTCAGTTTACTTTAGCCAACTTTCCTAGATTTCTATTGTTTTCTAGCTGGGTGATAAAATTATTCAGGTCTTCTAAAGATGGAATAATTACCTCCATTCCCTTAAGCTTGCAGGACAAGGTTAATTTGTGGTAGAGTCTTTCTCTGATGAGTTGAACTTATATGGCATCTTAGATTTTTTTTGTGTTTTTTTTTTTCCTTAATTTGGGGTAGAGAAAAAAATATAGAGAAACATCACATCGTATGAAATCTGAATCTCCAATGCCACATTTTTATGTCTTCAGTAGATTCTGCCTTCAAGAAAAGAAAAAAAAAAGAAGCAAACAATATAGGCTGTGTTTCAGCAAAGCATTTGAATACATATTTCACACAAAAGAGCCAAAAGGAACCATTGAACATTGATGGAGTTAAGGTGAGTTTATTGACAAAGGCTTTGCCTTGTGTCATCCTGGGTACTCCGCCTTCTCCTTCTGTGTAACAGATTTTCCAGGGGGTTTTCCAGCAGCTCTGACTGAACCCAGATTCACAGAAAGAGCAAGAGTGCTCAGTAGCAGGGCTGGACACGAGGAAGGGCACTGCTGCATCAATCACATTTGATTACATAATGTCCCACACAGGTTTCTCAGAGCTGATGTCCACTTTTTCCTTGAACATTCACCTAAACTCTTGTGCACTGCACCCTCTACAGGATAAAGTACACAGCATGTCAGAGGGAAGGAGGGGAGGAAAAGAGGAAATCTCAAATGGATATTAGAGATTATTTTCTGCCGTTGGGAATCTAATTGCCGATCCAGGCGGTTAATTTTCAATGATGTGTTTCTTAAAGAATAAAGTAGGTTCATTCCATTAGAATAGGAAATGTCAGATTGAAATATTGTTGAATGAATGGATTTATGCTTTAAAAGCAAGGAGTGCAAAAGCAGGATTCAGGCTGGCTGGATGCTGAAGCAAAAATGAGAGCTCTTCCTCAGTATGTAATCAGTGTGCTGTCAATACATCACCAATCCAAACTGCAAAATGCTAATTAAACTTTTGCCTTACATAGCATACAAGTGACAAGTGTATTTTTAAAAGCCTCACTGTCTTTTTGCTCTTATTCTGACAGTTTTTAAGTGCTTGATGACTGACAGATTTCTGTAAGCCTAAAGTTGTGTATCAAAGGGGAATAGTAAGTAAAAGTAGAATTTCAAAGTGAATAAAATGTTCTTAACTGCCATTAGTTTAGGGAACAGAGTAACACAACCCGAGACGTGAATTTTTAGACCTTTCTTATGCTAAGTATTTATAATCAATAAAAGCAGCCTTAATTTAGAGATGCACACAATTTAAAAGTACTTCAAAATGTGACATAGACCCATATTAAGTCTACTGAAGGACTACTTTGATTATTAACACTGTCTTACACTTCTTTCCCCCTCTGTCCATTCTATTTTTCACTGTTGTTATTAAAATAAGGTAAATAGGAACCAATTGCCTTTCTTCTACTCACCACCAAGTATTTCACCCTGAGTTTAGCTTCTGGCTAACTTTGTACAAGGAATGAAAATCTCTGTTATAACCTGCCCTTTCCAAGATGACGAGCAAACTATCAGAAACATAACTCAAGAGCTGCATCTTTTTGGCAAAAATACTTTTCTTTGAAGTGGGATGATTAGATGACTATCTCAGCTTGCAGTGTTCATCAAACCTGTTAGCATATTACTTGAACAGGAGCAGTAATTTTCCCTCATTGACAGTGACATTTTGAGGAACAGCTATTTCTGAGCACTTCAGCCACACGAGTAACAGAACTGCTGCAGAAACATAGTTTCTATTCAATGAGAGGGAGCACTTTCCTAAACTAATATTTTTGCAAAGTTTTGCTTTCATTCCTTTATCTTACAGTCTCTGAGGGAAAGCTTAGACTTTGTCTCATGAGTCAATTAGAGCAAAATGCTCGGGGCTATATTCCCTTGCATAAGATCTTCTCCATAAATGAAGTAGGTGTCAAATATTCAACTTTATCTTTACAATTCACATTACCTCCTCAGTGACTGAAATATATAAGTACCAGAGCAACAAAGAGGAAAATAACTTTTATGAAAGGCATCCTTCTGTAGAATAATGGATAAATGGAGTGGGACTTTTTTTTTTTTTTTCCTAAGACAGCTCCAATAATGTTGGATGATTTATAGCAGGGATGAATTTGGTTCACTGTCTTCCATGCACTGATGAATTCATTCAATGAGAGTTCCTCTTAGCAACTGTAGCCAGTCTCATGGCAGTGAATTGAATCTATGATAAACTTACTGTAGAATATAGTTGAAATGAAGCATTATACCTCTCCATACTAGTCTGTTATTATGGAGGTGCTTATCTGAAATCATCATGATGAGGCAGAGAGCTTAAAAAAAAAACCAATCTCATTTTTGGATGAGGAGAAGAAATCAATGAGGTGGTAGTGCTTTTCATTTCTATTTCCATTAAGAGGCATCTGACCTTACTTGCCAAGACTTTAAAGGGAGAGGCTTAAAAAGGAAAATATTCACTATACAATATGGAAACACATTATTGCATGATAGTATCAGTTTTTAATAATTAAAAAATGGCAATGGTGTTTCATTCTGAGAACATACCTACAACTTATTTACCAATCTTTTCTTGTAGAAAAATAAAAAAAAAAATCCCCCAATGACATCTTTTGAAGACTACCATTGATCACTGAAATTTGCATAGAAAAAAAAGCTATAGCAATCACATCCTAATCACATCCTGTCTTTGTCCTTGTATCCCATTCAGCTTTGGGATTTTTTTGGGGTTTTTTTTTTGTTCTGGTTTTAGGATCTTTGTTCTTCATCTTTTGTCAATCTTAATATGTTTCCTTAGGAGCTGGGATTTTCCCTCTCAATGCTATAGTCTGTCACAGTGTCTTGACAAAATGTCACTGTGCTGAACAGCTTTGTAACCAAGGAAGGAATGGGATAGCAGGGAAATAAAGTGTGTCTGGAGTAATTAATATTGGGTTCATAAGAGAGCTCAAATATTTAAATATTTGAGGGCATTAATAATGAACAAACTTAGGTACACATGTGTTTGTGTGTGTAACAACATACAATATGAAAAGAACAAAAACATTTGAAAGGTTACTTGACCTTTCAGAGGAATCATTCAGTGGAGGGGATGAAAAATAAGGGGGTAAAATTCCCACCATTATCATCTACCTTTTCAGTTTACCAAATTAATTATTTAATCTCCATAAAATCCTCATCAAGAGAGGGGAAAAAAACCCAAAACCATCACAACATCCTCTGCAGGAGAGTTCAGAGAAGGATTTGACTCTCTTTACTGAGTATAGAAAGCCTGAGGAAAACTGGACACCTATTTCACTTACCTGGTGAAACAAATTAAGCATTCCCTCTGAAATTACAAAAATTCAAAATAGGCTCATAATATAATGGGCATAATATAGAAGCAAACAGTGAATTATTATTAATGCATGTCAACAATTATGAAAAAAAATCAATTGTCAAAAAGCAAAGTTAGTTACAATCATAGTGGCTCTATCTCCACAATAACAATTAGTTGGCACTTAGCTTCATGCCTAAATCATATAAATATATGTGTGTTTTTGTGTGTATAACTAGGTATGTGAATTTGCTGAGGCAGGAAGATTTGATGAAACTGGAAAACAATATTGTAACTTCCTTCAGTTCCAGGCACTCAGCTTTCATGATCCTGTCCCACAATTTCAGGTGTAAAATTCATGTCTCCTGTGATATTTAGTTTATAAAAATGGGCTGTGGAGGTCCAGGATCCCCTCACACATTCTTTTCAACAAAGCAGGACAGGAACACCCCGAGCAGCTCTCGGATATAAATATTACCCAAAGGGTGCATAGATCATTTGTGTATAATGGAGGATGGCTGAATAATGGAGGATGCTACCCCTCTAAGGAGCAGTATTATTATTCCAGAATTTTCTCATGTGTGAAGCTTTGCCAGGGTCATGTGTGTAAATTCTCCATTTAGCAGCTCAAGTAGGTGAGCATTTGCCTGCTCTCTCATTTTTTTCCATATACACTTAACATTTTGAACCATAAGAAAATTAAAACCTCTTTCATATTGCCTAGCATCTTCCTAAAACATGGCCCAGTTAAAACAAAATTTTTTGTAGAAAAATCATCATTACTCACACATTTTTGACTTTTGCCATATCCATCACAACAAATGGGAAAGGATATCCAGATATTCCCAGATACTCTTTAGCATGGCAGATGTAAGGGAAATTATAAGACAACAATGATTGTTTTTTATCCTTTCCTTTCTCCCCATACTGAAGGCTGGTCACTGATGTTTCACATCAGTGCAACATTTTACTGTTTTATAAGAAAGGGACTTAAACCAATGGTTATCAAATTACACTCACTGCCAAGTAATCTGGAATTGATTTGTCTGGATTGTGGCTCCTACAAGAACCAGATTAGGTCTAAGAAAGTCAAGGCTAAGGTAAAGCAAACTAATCCTGCTGAATCTCAGCAGGCTCTGCTTGAAGAATTTGGTGAATGCTCTATCTCTTGGTACAGTGGAGTCCTTTACAATCCATATCTTGCAAAATCCTTTTCCCATGAGCTCAGATGGTCTGTCCAGACAGACAACTTTTCACAGTTTCATCAAGCCAACACACATTAATTTCCCATCCAGCTTCCCATTTGGCAAACTGCTTTTGGTCATTTTTATGCCAATGTTAGCATTCCACAGCCATTGAATGTTTTGATTATTAAAGAAAGAGGAAAGAAGCCCACCAACAACCCTACCAGCACCACCACTGAATGAAAAGTCCAACACTGTGTCATGAATACATTTTCAATAGCAAATGACATTACAAGGCTAAAATGACAGCATATAGATGAAAATGAGCAGCCCTGATGTGATGCTTACAAAGGCTTCTGTGGGGACTCCCAAAAGCTTTGAACAGCCCATGACAATGAGGCATTATTGGGAACCCTCAAAGGGAAATAAAATAACTCTTCCTCACTCTCTCCCTATAACTAAAAATGCTAAATGGCCACTAAGAAAAAGAGCTGCTTTTGTAAACTCACAAGGGTGGCTTTACCTGTTGTGTAAAAACGGCAGCACAAAATGAGGTTATCTGAACTGTGTGCATTTCACACAGGTTTGCTCAGCAGCAGATCTGCTCTCAGGATGTGAGGTGTCAGGCACCTGTACTGTGGGTTATTTATCAAAGTCTGAACAGAATTTCAGAGATATCACTATCATCATATCTGGATTTAGTGATCAGGTTGTTCTAGTATGATTTAAGAATATCAATTTTAACCATTCACCTTCTTCTATAGGTAAGTAGAAAAAAGAAAAAAACCACAAATTTCATAAGGAAAAAAAAATGACTGAAAGTCTTTAAAACAAATAATTTTCTGTGCTTTCAGCCTTTGAAGCAAAGCAGACTGTAAGCTTATTTTGTAAAAAAATACTCCAAAAACCTTTCCCTGTTATCAGCTACAATAATTTAGAATATTTTCCTTTTTTTTGCTTACATGAAAGTTTGTACTTACAAATAAGAAGGAATATTTACTTCAAACCTAGAAGCCTGAAGATAGTGTATCTGAAACCAGAAGGAATTTTTTGTTGTTGTTGTTATTCTGGTTGGTTTTGGGTTTTTTGTTTGTTTGTTTGTTTGAGTAAAAATAATAGGATAAAGGGAGCAGAAAAATGAGAGAATACAATTTATTTTTATACTACATAAGCAAACTTCCTCACTGGTTCTTGTACCCTTTTAAAACCATGCAAGAGGTGATCCTGTTAATAATGCTAATGAGCACCCCCCAAAAAAAATCACAGCAAATTCTAATTCTAATAGAATAGACTCCTCACTATAGAAAAATCTGGTTTGTGTATCCAAGAAAAATAATACTCATCATTTAGAAAGCTGGCGATATTTCTAAATTTCACTAATCTTGCATTATGAGTATTCATTTCAGTCTGTATTAGAGGAAGGGTTTTAAGGAGCACAGATTTTGTAAAGTGAAGATCAAGGATAACATTGAAAAATATTTTTATTAATATATTAAATTAAGAGAATGGATAAAAAAATCTCATTACCTTTGACATAATTTCATAAAATAATTTAAAGACTTTTCCATCAACACTAAAAAAAAAAAGATAAATCAACAGACAAATGGAATTTAAATGACTCCTCGGTCTCAAATACCAGCCTTTCTACTCTTTCACAAAAGCTTAGATTAAAAGAAAGAAATGGCACTAAGAGTCTATTGATTTGAATTATTTTGGGGCTGGGGAGAAAAAGAGATTCCATCCACGAAATTCCCATTCAGTGAAAAGCCAGTAATCTCTTGTCTTCTTTAATGATGAGCTCCAGCTTCAGCTTTTGGGACCAAAGCATTAATGAAGAAGGAAATGAGGCCATCTCTGAGACAAATAAGGCTCAAATCATTTAGGCCCAAAATGTTAAAGAATTAAATGGCACAAGGAAACAAACCTACAGCCAGAGAAAATTTTGCAACTCTGCCATTATAAACTCTGAAAATGCACTGCTAAGGTGTAGTAGTTGTTCAAAATACATTTTGTTTCCAGATGTGATCTTAGATCCACAAAAGAGGGAGGAGGATTTTGGGTATTCACAGTATTACCAGAAACATAAGGGTCAGAAATCAAAACTCACACTCTAACTCTGGGAGCTCTTTCTACCAAAATAAAAATTAAAAAATAAAAATTGCAGCATCTTCTATCTCTACAAACCAAGCTTGTCAGGACAGCTGCACAATTTGCAAAATAAGAAGGTCTTTCCCAGCAGTTTCAAGCATATGGATAAAAAGGAAAATTAAGACTAACTACATTGACAAAATTTATGTAGTTTGTACACTGAAATGTTTGAGCTCTTCTCCAGTCCCCTTCACGTCCCCATTTTTGCAGAGCTGTATTCTAACCTTATACTGTTATTGATCATATTATAGGCTTTTTTCCCCCTAGACAGTTTTAAAATATACACATCTTGATGGCTGAGATGCTAAATTTGGAAATTGGTGCAGGAGACTCTTAGCCCCTCTCCAATTATATCTTGTGAAACAGACTCTCTGGAGATTTTCAATAAAATGTTCTTTCATTATCACTCAAATTACATCTTCACGTTTATTGACAATAATCCTGAAGAGGGTGAATTCCTGCTGTAAATCAGCTTTCACCATCAGGAGCAAGGATTTCAGGAAAATGGGCATTAAAAATGGACTTTTTTTGGGCATTAAAAATGGAAAGTGTAGGATTCTATTTCTGCAGAATGCTGTTGGGTAAATGACTGTTCTATTGCACACTATCACTGTTATATTATGGGGAAAAAAGAGCCTCATTTACTATGAAACAGCATACATGAGCTGAAATGATAAGCTTGTAGATTTAATGATGGGTTATTAGCTGAGCATCTATTTAGAAATTCATTTAGGGAATAAAGAAAACGAGCAAACAAAAAAAAAAACCCTGATTGTGAGACAGATTCCAGCAGGTATTTCTGGTGTTTGCTGTGATGGATGAGCATTCCTGAATTTGCATTGCTTCAGTGATAATATCCTGTTAAATCTGGGCTCTTGGAGAAGGAGATATGTAGAGACACATCCATTTAAGTGCTTTTGTACAATGATTTTCACCACCTACTTCCAAACTCAGAATACTGTTAAGATGTGGTTGACAAGCTTCTGCAATCTGCATAGCTTCAAACAAACTCAGATTAATTTGAGTTTGTGAAGTTAAAAATTAACAACTCAGCTGAAATTTAGAGGATTTTTAGTTCTCACTTGGCATCTATGTAAAAACATCTAGCATAAGTAAGTGGTAATCTAGAAAATAGTTATTGCAAAAAAAACAAGAAGAAGAAAAAATTACTACAGAAAGCAAAATATTTTAGCTATGTAGGAAAAAAGTTGATTTCATATTTTGAAATCAAATGTGGCTAATTTTTGCATAAGAAATCTGAAAAATCCAAAGATTTTATCTAACTCAAAGTGGAAGCCAAAAAATAGATTTTTTTGGTTTTTTTTTTTAACTCAAACTAAGATTTCTTTGTGCTTTAAATCTTTGATCCTAAACCACCTCATTAGAATCCCACTCACATGGTTCTCAATGTAGTGTCATGATTTTAAACAAGCTAATTCCACATTGCTGCAATAATTCAAGTTGGAGAAGAGCTGGTCTTGAATTCAACATATATTTATTCATTACTCATTGTTATATAAAATAACCCTCCCTGTTATTTATCTTGTCTAAGGAACAGATTTTTATAAAAGTGAGAATTACAAAGACGATACATTCAGGTCTGGTCATGCCTAGTGCCAGGTATTTCCTACTGCAAAACATGGATGCTGTAAAGTTTCTCCCCCTCCTCCCAGGGCAGACCCCACATTATCTTTCAGTTTTATTTTTGTTTGTATTGATCAGACCCCAACAGCAATTCCTGGTGCCCAGCAAAACCACCCAGTCCAAATCCAACCCAACCATCTGCCTCCTTTGCCTCCATCCTTTCTATTTTGTTTCTAATTAGTTGTGGCTGTTTCAAATTCCAATTTAAACAACAGCTCCTAGGGTTGTTTCACTTTTCAAAAAATTGTTTTTATGTGGGAGAAGGTGGCAGGGAGCCCCTTTTAAAGGGTGCAGCTCCACAGCCCTGCTGCTGCCCTTTCATCTGGCCCTTCCACGTGGTGAGGAACTGCTGCTGAAGAAGAAGAGATAAGACAGAAGAAACAGATAATATTAAGCACCACCCAAGGAAATAATAACTGGGAATGTCCAAGAATGTATTTCTTACAAAAATGGCGCAATATAAAACATGACAAGCTTATCATTTGTGAAAATTATGATATATCAACCCCACAATTTATCTTTGAGTCTCCTTGTGATTTCAGCAGATGGTGTACATGAATAAAGAAGGAATTATTGCATAGGAAGCTGTGGTAACCTCCAATATACTGATGCATGGCAACTGGTGGCCAGTTTTGTTCTCAAAGGTCCCTTGGGGAGTTTTCATCTCTACTAAGATGACAAATTTTTTGCTCTAAATTTACCTGGTCATCTCTTTGCTTTCATTCTGACTGACATACCTCCCTCTCAACTGTATATAAAGAATGATGAGGAATCTTCTCTGATTTTACTGTGAATCTCACAGTGATTTTTTTATACTATTAATGAAGATTCACAAGTTCAGAGTTTGCATTCAGCAAAACTCTTTGTATTTTGTTTTTTTTTCCTTTTGTAAAAATGAGCTGGACACATGCTAGAAGACCAGGAGTCAGAAAGAAAATGAAGAAGCAACAAAATCCATTTAATTAATAATTTAAATATTCATCAATAAATTTAATAATTTGAGCTTTCAGGGCAGTCCCACTTGGCTATACTGCTCAAGTCCTGAATTCCAGATTCCTGAGACTGGAAAAAGAAGATTAGAAAGCTGCAGCCTCTTTTTATCCTCAGGCCCAGTAATAAGCAGACAATAGCTAGGAACAGGCTGCCTGTCCTTTATGTTAGTTCACAAAGCACCCATGTATCCTAGGCTTTTTATAATTTCCTGAGGTTTCCCTGCATTCAACTGGCTGAAATATTTTTTTTTTAATATACACAAGTGTATTAAAGATGCCCCTCCCTTTTCTCTTAGCTTGATTTGCTCTAACCATATTTTATGCTATTTTCAGCTTGATTTACAGTGAGTTTCCCTCTCTTTTATTCTTGCCACTCACAGCAGCACACAAATCCCTAAATTTATTAGAGAAAGAGAGGAAAGAGGGGGAGAATTTATGTTAATAGGGAGATAGGTGTTCACTTACTGTTATGAAAATTTGTCTTCTCTTTTCACCACTGTTTGGCCAGGCCCTCAAATCCCAGCCCTCCACTCTGCTAGGAAAGAAACTGCAGAAGATCTGAATCCACCTGGACTGGTCATGACAGTGTTCATCAAAACTAAATCCAGAAAAATCTATGGCCTAAACAGGGGATAGTGCAACATCATTTACACCTCTCTGAACACATGAAGATGAACTAGCAGGAGGAGAAGGAATATGGGGTGAGCTCTCTCATCTCATGAACATATGGACTGAAAAGATGGAAATGTCCTTAGGTAACATCTGGCCACTTTTTCATAGTCCAACAAGGGCTATGAGGTTCCAAAGCCAGGGAGAACATCTGGCCCCAGAAGGCAGAGCACTCATAAAAACTAAAACTTTATGTTCCATAAAATAAGTCAATGAATAGGCTGGAGGAAATCTCACCCTTCAGCAGGAAGATGAGGTGAAAGGCTGTTGGGAGGATTTGGAGACAAAGAATCTAGGAGAGGAATCAATCCTCAGGTTTGAAACAGGAACTGCCAGCTCCTTCACACTGCTGCTTGTCATTTGAAGACTTTGAATATTGAGTACTGAACACTGACCGATTCTATTATTTCATCTCCCCTCCTCAAAATATGTGTGTGACCAAGGCCATCAGGTTTCCAGGAGCAGTTGTTCATCTTTTTTTGGGAAGTTCCTGGTGCATGTATTGAAGCATAACTTGGTCTTTCATTGGCTTTCCTTAAAGGAGAATATTGGAGTATCTCAGCAGGTTATGATGTCCGTGATCAAGAGACCACAAAGTCACAAAGAGGCTTCTTTTGATTGGCCTAAACAATCTGGTTTTGCTGCAATCTGCTCTGCACAGAATAATTCTCATCTGTGCCTGGAGCCAAAAAAGATCAGTCCTTAGCATACTGCCTTTAAGTCTCCATTCTCATTCCAAAGTCATTTCTAGCAAAAAAATCAGCTCACGCTGACTAAAACCCAAGATGCGTGCAAGTAAAAAATTGATAATCAATTTATTTCTCTTTAAAAGACTTCTCTGAGGAAAAGAAAATGAGATGGAGGAGGGTAACATTGGAGCAGCAAGATAATAAGCTTCTGACACCTCTTTTTGTTGACATAATGGGGTAATGTGGTAATTACATTAGTTCAAACACATGATACCTGAGTTGGGCTGGAATAATCTGACCTCTCAGGCTGAGCTACACAAATATTGCTGACCCTTCTTCCCACACATTTCTGTGCCCCTGGACATGTGCTAAAAAATCCTATGAGAAACAGAGTTGTTCTGGGGCACAGTTTCTTAATCAGATGTCATCCACACAGAACCAGGCTGAGGAAGACATGCAATTGATAAAATAACTTGGTTTTCAGCACTTTATCCACTAGAGGTTTTAAGTTGGATGCTAAAAGCACTCTGAGCTGATGAATTTATCATGGCTTCATGGTTAGTTTCTTAATTAACTGGGTATTAAAATCCATTTTCCTAAACCTGGAGAGGCAGGGGAGGAAGCAACAAAAAAACCCCAAAACAGACTGCTCCATGTGCAAGAAGCAAAGAAGGGTCCTTGAGGTAAGAGAAAGTGCATTCACATAATCATAAACATTTATTCAATGTGATTCACAAAGTATAAAAAGAATACATCAAAAATAGGTAAAGCCCTGGACTATGGGTCCAATATTATTTCATTGGACTGTGCTAAATGCACCTCTTGAAACATGCCTTTTTATAATTCTTTAAAGTATTTCAATCTATGTTAGAGAATTTCTTCAATAAAACACCTACATGAACCTACACTGGAAAACACCTAAATACTCAGGGTTATAGTGTATGGTTCCTAGGAACTCTAATTTTAAAAGTCTTAGCATCAATTGAGCTGAATGGAGAGATTATTGCACTACTGGGACTGTGACTAAGCAAAGCACCCTTACCTCGTTTTGAGATTTAAACGTGATTTTATTTCATGCCCAATTTTAAGAACATATTACATGCTTTCATATATATATATATATGGACTTATGCTATTGTTCAGCTCCTTTTTCTATAATCTACTTGTTTTGTAACCTTGTGAATTAGGAGACACAAACATTTATTTAGATTAACTCTGGATAGGCTAGATTGGCTATGTGAGGATAGAAATAACACTCAGATTTGCTAAGCCAATCAGAAAGCAACTGATCAATAATGATATATTGATCAATTTTCCTTCGCTTGCAACAACATCAGGTTGAATGATTACATCAACCATTTAGTATTTCAGAAACAAAGTAGAAGTAAAAGGGAATCATTGCAGAATCAATTTTTTCCTACTTTGAGGCCAGTCTCAGAAAATGCTGCACTTTCCTGAAGCAAATTTCAAGATTAACATTCCAGGCTGTTTCACACAAAGTTAAAGTTTTAACAGCATTAAAGTAAAGCTTCCTAAAGGTCTCCCTTAAAATAAATTTTTCATGCACTCTCCACACAAAGAACAGAATTAAATCCTATCACCTTTCAATCAAAGGATGTAAAGAAGTCATATACAAGACCATTCTATAATTGCGGATGCTGAATACTGCTATTATTTTTCATCCTTTCTCACTTTTTGTTGCAGGTATTTCTAAATTGAGATTACATTTTCCTGCTATTCAGAGACCTAAAAAGATTAGAATTTAAAAGAAAACCCCACAAACTTCTTAATGGATTTTTATTATTCATAGTGTCTCCTAAGCCACACTACCTAAAATCCATTGGTGGGTGTTAGGATTTACTACTTGCTCTTCAGTTTGGATATATATTGGGAAATTAGTGACCAGAATTATCAGACACAACTGTTTGCTTCATTGTTCCCACATTTTTCTACAGCTCTTTCTTTCCTATTTTTGTTCTTTTTCTTTTCTTCTCCTCCTGTGTGTATCAATTGAAAGCATCCACATTTTCCTGTCAAGCTCTCAGGCTGCAAAGAAGGGAGTGACTCTGTGCACTGATAGTTATCAGCACAGTCATTAAGAGGTCAGCAGGCAAGTGAACAATTAATCATGCTTTGTTTAATTCATACCATAATTTTCCAATGATATTCTTCAATTAGAGATGATTCCTAGTCTGTTTTTTTATGCATCTACCTAATGCAACATCACTTTAATGGCACAGTTACTCTGCTATTAAACAAAAAAAACAATAGAAAATTATGTTAAATATGGAGAACAAAGTCATCAGTGATTTCTGGAGAATGATCTTTTATCCTTTCTCCTCTTTCTTTGTTGTGCTTTTATAGAATGAAAAGCTCAGTTCAATTTAGTTAAAAATCAGAGGAGGCTACTAAGTCTGGAGATCAGACTCCAGCCACTAAAATCAGTCATGGAGATGGTAAAAGATCTACAAATAGAGAATAAATAGTAATTAGGAATTTAAGTAGGATTAAGCAGAATACAGTCACAAAATTTCCCTAATTTGCCCAAGAGATGAGGTATGTTATTATTTAGTGATGGCTGATAGTTAAGATGCTTTATATTGTCTAGCAAACTGGATTTTTTTTCTTTTTAAAAAACAATAAAGAGCTGTGGTAAGAATCTCTCCTTGCCTTTCAGAAGTGTTCCCCAGGAAAGAGAAAGCAACGTATTTTACAGACAAAAACATTTTTGCAAAGAAAGCAGGACAAAAATCTAGAAAACCATGCAGGGCATGCAGTGCTCTTGTGCCATAGTGTGTTTTGTGTCTTGATCCCAGTCTGTGATGCTGCAGCCAGCAACACTTTGTGGATTTGCCTTTGACAAAAAAAAAAAAAAAAACCAAAACAAAAAAACCCCACAACATATTAACATATTATCATGCTTATTCTCCAATTTAATGTTCTTCCCTTTTGCCCCTGTTTTAGAGTTTGTTCTGATCTGGCTGGCTCCACTGCAGCCTGCATGAATGCAGCAACCCAGACATGTGCAGAGCACTGCAGAGCTGGAGCCAAACAGGGCATGGCACAGCTCAGTGTAAAATAAAATGTGGAAGTGGACGTCTCTATGCATCAGAGCAATTGCTCTCCACATGTAAGGGCTGCAATTCAGCTATACCTGCTGAATACTAACAGATTTTTTTCTTTCCCCTCATGTACCTCTGTTCTCCTAAACATAACAGTTTGCTCTTTGGGGACATTATACTTGTTTAATTTCCTTGGCAGTATATGCAGAACACAATGTACTATCAAGCAAAAAATACAGATTGTACTTGTGAATCATATACATTCCAATTAAAAATTAATTTTGCTACTTTTCATCTAAAAAACCCCAGCATGAGTCTGTGTTCTGCCAAAAGATTTGTAGAGAGAAGTGTTTTTATTCAATGCTGATTTCCACTGATGCCCCTGAACACACCCTCTTCTCTTCCTTTTTATTTAAATCTCTGCCTTTCCCTATGACAAAAAAGCAACACCTTACTCTTTATAGCTAAGGTTATGTTTTTCTTTCTTTCACCATGTACATTATCACTAACCATTTGCAATGTTTTGTGACCTCCCTCAGGTGGTGGGAAAGGTGAATAAAACATCTCTGTCACTGTTGGGTTTGGTTGTGCAGCAGGCCCCAAATCCTTCCCTCAATCCTGGTGCATATAAAGCTGCAATAAATTAGAGAGTTTTTATTCTCAGCAAGGTGACTTTAATGCCAACACACCCTTGCCCGAGTTGTAATGGAGGAATAATCAAATACATCTTTTGTTCTTCAAGCATCTTCTTCCTACTTAAACATGGAGATTAGCTAACACTGCCTTCTGGTACTTTCTTTCTGAGATGAGCAAACAAAAGTCACTGCTGTTGTCACTTCATCCCATGATAGATCAATACTTCTCCCCCAGCCTGTCAGAGGAGGACAGCAGCAATCTGGACTTTTATTATAGAGCTCTCAGGAGAGAGATGTTAAAAAACCCACGCCAAACCAAAACAGAACTGCATAGAACTGTTTGTTGTGCCAGCTTTGATTTGAAAAAAATATCAATCCACTTCACAATGTAAGACCCTAACAATAAGAAATTAAGAACAATATTTTTATGGAGGTAGGTCACAGATTCTGCTCACAAATGTTTCATGCTTTCAAAAAATTATGGTGTACACATGCAGCATTCCTGTTTCTCCCCTCTTTGTTCAAATTGAAATCAAAATCAGCTCAAAAAATTACCTGAAAACTTCCATGGATTATAACTCTCTATTAAGCTACAGATTATGAGAATTTGAGTGTGTCCTGTGACAGAGCTGCACTTTGTTATTTTCCCCCAAGAATCCAAGTCACTTTTAGATTCCTCCCAGAGTCTGGACAGCCTTCTGCACTCATAAAATACCCAAAAGTACCCAGGGCTTCTTGTGGATTCTGGCTACTGAGGAACAGCAGGAAATTTTCCAGCAGCAGGTTAAAGAAACAAAAGATATCTAGAAAGCATAACCTACCCTCAGATTTAATGTCAGCTAAGAAATGAGTACAGCAGATCCACTGAGGTGTCCCTCCTTTAAAACCCAGTGTTCTCACCCACACTCTCAACCTCCACAACAGGATGGTCTGCCTGTCTTGGAAAAGAATCCTTCTTAAATTACAGCCTGAAAATGAGCAGATTACACTCTCTTGTCTGCATGTCCTACCTATGTATTAAAATAACAAAAAATAAAATAATAAATAAATTATTTTCAAACACACATTTTTCCTTTAATTCCTGATGCACTCCATTAATTTCCATATCTAAGTGTCTGGCTTTGAGTTTTTAGGATTTACCAGTTTCAAGTAGTTATAAGTGTTGAACACTTGTGAAAAATCCCCTACCAAAAATATATAGGTTCTCTTGCATTAAATTAAGTATGGCTTTACAAGCTAGGAAATACTCCTGGAAAAAGAAAATTAAGTAAATTCAATCTTCTCCTAGCTATAATTTATTCTTCATCTCAGGACAATGGGTATGAACCATCATAATTTTTATTAATGATATGTTTAAGATTGTCAGGGTCTATGAATAGTCACAGGTATCAAAAGTTCACAGAGTTTCAGATTTTTTCATTTTGTATCTTACAGCTGCATTTGTTATTGTAAAAACTCATTAAAATTCTCTGCACATCTCATGGACTGCATGTAGACAGTGTGAAAAAGAATAAATAAATCTATGAGAATTGAATAAGACCTCGGAAAGGAAAGCGCTGTTATTCTGTAGTTATAGAAAATTTATAAGTACTTCATATACAAATGTTTTCTATATTACTTTAAAAAGAATCTTCAAAAAGCCATAAAGATTGGTGCTCATATTTGCTGGTAAGTCAATCTTTCTTTCAGACATCAAGAGATGACCTCTTAAGACCCAAAGATTTATCAAGTCAGCAGTTTATTCCCTTAGGCCACCATCTTCAGCCTCTTCCTCTTCCAGTCACGTCTATTGAAGGACTTTGCAAAGCCCCATGAGGAAATGGACTAATCTACTGCTTTCTAAAGGACAGGAATGATGCCTATCCTGGCTGCACTTTATGGGATGAGAAAGCTAATAAAGGCAAGGAGACTACATCTATTCGTGAAAGATTCAGTGTGATGTTTGTGTTATAACAGACAGAGTTGGAGTGCTCCAGCTGTCAATCACAAAAGGAGCATTGTTGCCCAGCTTCAGCAGACACTACTCAGAAATCTGCCAGAAAATCCATTCATCATTTTACTTTATGGGCACAAAACATCTCTGCATTGATCTGAAAAATACAGGAAAAATTGACATAAAAAAAAATACAAGCCAAATGAACTTTCTCCTCTTTTTTCTCTCTTTTATCAGTTGATTTGTTAACAGATATATACACATTAAAATTTAAAGAAGTAAAAAAAAAAAAAATAGAAAAAAATAGAACCTTCCAGTATTTCTTAATAAATTAACTCTTCTTCATTTGCATTGCAGAATTTTCAATAAGCTTGCTTTTTTTTTTTTTTTTTTTGCTGTCTGCTTTGAAAAATTCACATATTCAATACACATTGCATTGTTATTTGCAAATGTTTTCACTGCAACAAGGAAATGGCAACACAGGCACTGCAATACCTTCACCAATGTATATACAAAATAATTCCTTGCCTGCTCAGACAATCTGGTTTGGGAATTACATGAAAGGAAAGAAAGAGACTCTTCCTCTTTTAGTCAGTCACCAATTTCCAATAAGCAAATCCAACCAAACTTTCTACCTATTATATAAGTGTAAAGGCCTGTGTTGCTCTTTTCAGGCAATTGAATAGGTAGGTCTGTTGGTGGTGTCCCCTAAGTTCATGCAGATACCTCTCAAACAAGTTCTGAATTCCTTTATCTTCCCTTCTTCCATTTTTTAAAAAATACAAATAAAAATTAACTTCATTCACCTTTCTTCATATTCTTCCAGTCTGGGATTTTTCTTTTTTAGTCATGGCAGAGAGCATCTAATTTTCAGGTTCAGAAGTGCCCCATTATCTACTCTGCTGGCTGCTACTGTGCTGAAAAAGTGTTACCATGGGAAAGGGTAGAGATCAACCTGCATGGCTCTGATAAGCACTCCTTTCTGTTTATTTTTGAAAATTCTATGTACTCTGCCAGTTTAGGAATCTAAAATGTGAAAATACATAAATCAAACCCATTGGAATTTAAGAAAAGAAAAAGAAAGGGTAATAATAATTACCTCACCCTGTTCAGATTAATAAATAGAGGTTCTTGAAATAAATAATAGTAATGATAGAAAATAACCCACCTAATTGTCTGTTGGCAAGTCTAAGAAGAATATATGACTAAGATAGCTTAAATTGAAGACTTTTGTGATGCGTTTTAGGAAAGTTGGAGAGATATCAGATTCCCCACTGCCAAGGCTGGACATCTTGAGTGCAGCAACAAAATAAAGTGTCAATGATAGGCAAAAACATGAAATGTGGCAGCGAAATCCTTTTCTAAGGGTACAGAAATACTTTAGCAACTGAATTATGTTTCATTAATCATAGGGGGATAAACTAGCAATGGTGCTGTGTGAATATCCACATTTTCTTTCAGTTTTGGGATCTTATGCCCTTTAAAGTCACAGGTGCTTGGTAAACTGTGTGGCAGGAAGCAACCCTTCCTGAAGCTTTCCATGAGTCCAGGGTGTTTTGAAAGTCCCAGAACAACCCAGCAGACACTTCATGGAGTGCACAGCAGGCTTTTGCATCCCCCAGAAGTGCTGAGGAAATCCAAAGGCTTCACAAGCAATGGCAGCACCTTAAACACCACTGAGAGAAGTCACCCTCTCTCTCCAACAGCCTCGCTGTGAAATGCTCAAGTTCCTGTTTCTCTGAAATTACAGAGAGCCCTGGGAAACACATTCACAGCTTTGTCAATTAAAGACAAGCAGCTTAAATTAGAATGGTCAGAATGAAGCCTTAACCAGACTGCTAAAAGCAGCATAGTAGCTTGATGAGAAGAATTAAAAATATCTGAGCAATGTGAAAAGCATTCCTATGGGCTGAGTTCCAATTTCCCTACTGAAGTACTAGACATAGCAGAAGATGCTTATAAAAATACAATATGCATATTAAAACCATAAAAACCATCTGTAAGTGATTTTAATTAATTTGCTGGGTACATGGAGAATCTGGAAATCTGCTAGAAGTGCTTGGGTCAGTTGAGTTAAAAGTCAAGATTCTCTCACAGATACCTGAAATAGAATACTTGATAATAGGAATATAAGGTTTGTTTGCAATGTTGCTTTGCATGCTGAGGAGTTTTTCTAAGAAAATTACTGTATATGAAGTTCATTAAGTCATGAATTCTGGTCTTGTTTGCTGTCTCAAACACCAGAACAAAATGCATATTTTAGTTTAAACATCTGACCAAAACAGCTGTTACCTGTTATGTTTTGGACCTTGAAATCTGCCTCTTTTCCAACAGATTCCCATTATGTGTTTTACAGTCTGCAAGTAACTTAAAAGTACAAAGCAGATGCTACTTAGGACTGCAGTGCATGACTTCCCATTGTCCAAGACAGCAAATCTTTTTTTTAATTCATCACAGAACATAAGGATGCTTCCATAATCCAGCCTTTAGCACAACTAAACCTTCTAATGAGACAGTCATGCCTTACAAATTACTTACAAAAATCCTCTTTTCTGTGTTTTGTTCCATGAGAGCAACAGTCAATAAAAGAGCTGTCTCTGCAATCCTCCCACCAAGCCCATTTCTGCATATCCACTATTGACTGTAATGAAATTGGCTGGATTAACATTTTGAATGCATTTTTGTCTTCATCACCTTTGAAAGACATGTGTTTTACTCTGGTTTGCTGTAATGTGTGTCTCAGTACAAGTTAGAATGAGAAGCTGCCATTATAAATAGTAAAATTAATAAAATTCAGCCTCCATATGCTGATTTTGCAAAGGAAACCAAAAATTTATATTCAGGTAACGAAATCCCAGTGTCTCATTAGGAAACCAAGAAAAATATTTGAAGTCTTGCACTTGTCCAGAAAGTTTAAATAAACATTCTCACAATCACTTTCTGGGCTTTCAAAAGACTGACAACCACTAGCTGAGAGGTAGGAGGAATCAGCCTCCTAAACCATATCTTAGCTGTTTCTCCTCATGTTCTGGGGTATTTATGTTAAAATTACTGTTTTTCAGACTAATTTCTACTCTGTATCTACCTACAATACTACCAACATGAAGTCTCTTTTTTTTTTTTTTTTTTTTTATGGTGACAGAGAAACATTTGAGAACATTAAAAAATAAGTGCAATATCCCATAAATGTACTGGAAACATAGAAAAAAACCTCTGGAAACCAGATCCCAAGTCATGCAGGGGAGGATTTGTTCTCACCAATCACTGTTCTCTGAGAAGTCCTTCCCAGTCCCACCAATGCCTCAGTCTTGCCCCAAATTCACACCAAGGTCTCACTCTCTCCATTGACTTCATCATTACCTGAGAGCAGAAATTCTAAATCCAGCTAAGGAGCTCTGTAGAGGGTTCTGCCATTGACTTCAGGAATTCTGTTCCAGAAGGCTAAAGGAAAATAAGACAAGAAACAGAGCTACAATTCTTGTGCTTCATTTGCATTACACTTCCCCCTAAGCATTTGACTTAAGGATTGAGTCTGGAAGGGAATTTTTTTAGTAAAATATACATATTACCCACTTATGAAAGAAAAGATGACAAAAGATGAATAAAAAAGCCTGACAATCAGCCTGAATGCTAGAAATTGCTTTCAACTGCTTTTCTCTTTGTAAATTGTTCATATAATTTAGAATGAAAATTAGGTCTGACTCTTTTAATGTGAATATGTAGACATTCAAAGGCCTATAAGCCTGATGAATTCTCCGAATTTCAGACTTTAAATGCTTGTTGCCACTTTCTTAACAGATTTCTGCAGTGCTTTTCAGCTTAAACAGGCCAAGATAATATATCTGTCTGTCACCAAGCTAAGGAAAGTTGGTTTAGCACCAGAATTTGAAATTGAAGCCCCTGTACTTCCTTCATCCATCTAAATTGTGTCTGACCAGGCGACTCTTCCTCTTCTATTCTGTCCCAGTATAAAATTAAATAAATAGCTTATCCTGCCAACTTAGGCAGAAGATAAAAACACTGAAAAACTGCAATATAGTGGCAATATGAGGGTGTTCCTGTTTCTGATGCAAGACTGGTAACTGCTGACTTTTTCTAATGCTAAGCTGGACTGAGTAGTTTAAACCACTGGTAGTTTGCACAGTAGAGGTCAGAATGATGACTTTTTAAATTTTTTTCATTTTTGGTTGGCTGGTCTGGTTTTGGGTTTTTTTCTTTTTGCTTTTTTTGCATTTTTGCTTTGGTTTGTTGGTTGCTTGGTTGGTTCTTTTGCTTTTACCCCTGTAAATGCAGCAGGTCTTTCCAAATGTCAACCACTGCATCAATCTGGTTTGCATCCACATCTCCCATACACTTCCATTTTCATCTTGCTAACTCTTCCTTTGCAGTTATTTTCAGGGTTGGGCCTGTCCCTGTGTTTCTTCTGGATTACTGATCCTTTCTACCATGGTCTACCTTTCCAATGAAAATATAAGGTCTGTTGTTATTTTTTTGCAACCTTACAAGCAGAAACTCACTTTTTTCCTACATTTAAGTTCACATTGGAAGCAAGATCCTCTGGTTCATTTCTGGCTGCAGTCTCACAGAAGAGTTTTCAGAAAGGTTCTGGAATTCCACACTTGTTGCAAGTCACCTAAAAAGCTCATAGTTAGCAGTCAGAGGTTTGGGGTTTGTGTAAACTGTTTGCATTCCTTAGAGGTATGCACCAGCCTCCCAAAACTTTTCTGTCTTTCAACTGCAGCTTTTCAGACAAATGGCTCAAAGTATCAGCACCAGGGTAAAGAAAAGCTAATTTATATCCTACTTTATACCATTTCCATTTCTTTTTGTGAGGGTTTTCTTTTGGGAGGGATCCTTCCATCACCTCACTCCATCTCCTCCTAAGTACTGTACATTCCAGAGAGTTTGTCTTCTACTCTGCAGACTTTTTCTCTATGATCTCCACTATTTTCATGTGTAAACCCTCTGCTCCTCTAAAAAGCAAGTTATCATTTATTGGTGGGTGGGTGATTTCTATTAGACTCCACCTAGGAAATGGAGTGGCCTCCCTGTCTCGGTTGAGAGCAAGCATTCAAGATGAACTCCTCAGCTTTGGTTGGAGCACAGCTGCACAGAAGCAGCTCTTGTATGATTGGAAACACCCAAGAGATGGTTTAGGAAGTAATTTCTCCCTATTATTTGCTGTCTTTCAAGTGAGATGAATGTCTGTTCCTAAAAGAGTGGATTGACAACATAAGTGAATACACCTATGGTATTCACAAGGCACACTCAGGGCCCTGGCAAGTGCATTTTGAAAGAGATAAGGAGTTAAATGATATTACTGCAAAACACTGTCTTACACAAAGGACAAAAAAACTTTTTGTTAAATTGCAAATTTCCAGATTCTCCATGTACCCAGAAAATTAATTTGCTGGGTACATGGAGAATCTGGAAATCTGCTAGAAGTGCTTGGGTCAGTTGAGTTAAAAGTCAATATTCTCTCACAGACACCTGAAATAGAATACCTATTTATAGGTATAAAAGGTATTTATAGGTATTATAAATATATATATATATATGTATTATAAAAATACTGCAAATTTTTAGCAGGTTATAAATTATTTAGTGTAAAAACCCCATTGTCTTTTCATATGACTTATATTATTTGTGGCTTCACCTTTACAGGCATTCAGGTCCCCAGTCCCAAGTAAAATCAAGAGATCATTTCAAGCTTTCAAAAAGACATGATTTGAAATGCTATGTAAGTACTTATCACTAATTTTAGATGGTTTAATTTTTAATGAATTTGTGTACATTTTCTGCAGAAATAAAGAAGGACATGATAACTTTTTAAGTGAAATATCTCTTTTCATCCAAAATATTGGATTAATACTGATATTGCCAATTAATCAATCAAATACATAGTACAATAAGAATTTCTGAAATACCTTTGTTCTAAAAGTACAGAGGGTGCTGTCATATTTCCCTGCTACCTGAAATTAGATTGTTCTGCTTTGGGAAGGCAGCTTTTCAACATCTAAATCTACATTATATTTAAGTTGAAATTGTTCTGAGTGCTTTTATAAGGAAAGTATTTCTCTCACATCAGTGTGTGTGAGCTTCAGGTTCCAATATCCTATCATGGGATCTTAGCCCTCTGACTAAAATAGCTTTTCATGGAAGCTTTTCCTTTAAATTGTAAACAGGAAGAAAGTTCCTTGTATATCCAACTTTTCATTTCTATTCAGGTGGCTGATTGACTTTTTCTTCTTAAAACTAACAACTTTTACGATTTGCTAAAACCAGTCAGAAATGCGAGGTCTTTAGGCATTTCTGACCATTTGCATTAGTTAACTGACAAAACATTAAGCTTTTCCTCAGGGTTCCAAAATGCCAATAAAGATGTCCTGTACCAGAAGGAGTACTGCTGAAATGGGATACAGCTGCCATTCTGGTCAGAGACACTTTTCCTTGGGGGCCTTTTCATTGCTTTAACACTAATCTGTGACAAAAAGGCCTTGTCAGATTCTTATTGCATTTAAGAAGCTTTTGGTAAGATTTGTATTGATTTGGAATAAGGCAACTGACAACATTGCAATAAATTTTTACTACTTAGTACTGATCAATATGGATTTTTTCAACCTTTCTCAAGAAAATTGCTTTCTATTGCTTCAGATATGGCCAAGCTGCTCCTAACTTAATTATATCTCATGCAACAGGTCATGCACTTTTTCTAGTTCTAGTTTCTGACATGAAACAATTTTTAACAGTCCAGCAACATTTTTGTTTCTACTACTAAAAGACCTGAAAGCCTGCTGCCCTAACAGGAGTTAACAAAGGTAACTAAGGTAAATTGCCTGTGCTGTATCAAAAAGGGAACACTACTACCACTATGCCTTAAAATACCAAGATTTTCAGAACAAACTGAAGACGTTTTGGTCTGGATAGTGGGTGACCTCATCTGTCCATGTTCCAGATGCCTCACACAACTCTCAAATTTAAGCCATCCTTTGTGAAAATTATCTAAATGGATATTTTTTTTTCTTCATGAATTCTACTTTAAATACAATTATGTTTTTTGGGGAAAAAAGGGAGTGTAAAAATATGCAACCAAATTAGAAACCACTAGCAGAAGCCTTTGTAAGAAGTTCATCCAGCACAGCAAAATAAATATGACTTCTTCTCCTCATGTGCAAAGAAAACAGGAAAAGATAATTATAAACTAACTCAGGGCTTTGATATGCTCAGCAGGAATTGCCAACATTGACTCATGAGGGAAGCTTAGGCAGAAGAATATTTGCAGGAAAGCATAGGAAAACCCATTCAGATTCAGCATTTCAGCAAAACTCAAATTTGTTGATTAATGGAAAAATGCATTTTTATTTGTCCTTCTTCAGCCACCTGTTCTTACGTCTGACTAGACTGATTTTGGAGAGTAAATTGAGTTTCTTGCCTTGTCTCAGCATCAGAGAATATCTGATCTGAGAACTCATTCAGTACTGGAGTTAATAAAAACATGCAGCAAGCACTATTTAGTATGTCTTGTGGCTTATGGGCATATATTTATCAATTCCTATTTAGAAAAAAGCCATGAATATTATTCCTTTAGAAAACAGTATTTTGATTGAACACATTCTTAAAATATTTCCCTTGCATGGGAAATTACTGTCAAACGTACCAATTCTAATTATTAAAATTACAATGGCTGTGGTTGTGTCACTGGGTTTTTTATCCTCATGTTTTCTGAAATATCCAGTTGCATCTATTTTAGCTAATAATTTTAACTCAATTTTTAATTGAAATTGTACCCTCCAGACCTACTTTCTCATCAGACAGATGTGGATGTTTGCTTGGATGTAACCTATGGATGTGACCTATCCACTTGTGAAATTAATGTGTTATTTATATTACTTTTGTTAGGTTTAAATAATCACAGTGGCACTTGGAGCAAGTGTAACTCCAGCTACAACTGAGTAACTTTTAAAATGTCACCTGAGGAGAAGAGCATGGCAGAGTTACCTGTCATGAGGACCTCTTCTCTTGTTAA
Organism: Agelaius tricolor; assembly: GCF_023055355.1. Lineage (NCBI taxonomy): Eukaryota > Metazoa > Chordata > Aves > Passeriformes > Icteridae > Agelaius > Agelaius tricolor. Next base: position 41,101,756 of record NW_027269269.1, on the reverse strand, counting down.
CCCAGTAAAATCTATGAAACTGGTTTGAGAAATCAAATAAAAATTAATGCTTGAGATATAGTTTGTACATGCACTCTATTATAGCTCTATTTCAGAGCAACATAAGTCAAATAATTGAATTCTTAAAAGAGGTTTCATTTCAGTGGTAAATGACATTGAAATTAAAATTGACTTTTGGACAGTTCTTGGTGGAAAAGAGAAGCTGTTCCTGAAAACCAGAAAAGACACCCATGTTATTTTCATTTATCTAGGCAAATAAACTCAATTCCTAGAAAAGTTTTAGGATATTTTTCTTCAACTAAAAATACTTTAATACATCTTGTAGGGTTACATGTAACAGCATGCATGTCACAGGTTACATAGTTTTGATAAAAATCAGTATCTATCCAAAACCAAATTCATGTGTGTAATAAAGCACAAAAAAGATTATACCAAGTGAAATGTGCCTCCTGGACTGAAAGCATAAGTGAGAAAAGAGTGAGGATTGAATTTATTATGCTGCTACTGTGTTAGCCATGAATTAAATATGAAAGTTAGAAATAAAGAGAAACAGAAAGAGAAAAAAAAGAAATGGGAAATAGAAGATGGTGAATGAGAGCAGCTGTTTTAATCTCCCCCAGTCTCTGTATATTACTGAATAAAACAGGAAGATAAGCCAAGTTCATCACTGTGAGATGCTGTCCCTGAAATTCAGCCCTTTTGCTATTAAAGGAAAAACCTGACTGCAGTTGCTGTAATTAGGAAAGATGAGGAAGCTGGAACTGCCTCAGCCAACAGAGATTTTTCCATATTATTCTGATTTTTATAAATAACAACCTGGTAGATTCTGATGGCATTTACCAGCTCTAAAGAAGTGTGGATGAAGGGAAAGCAGAAAGACAATTCCAAAACCATAATCACAAGGATATAAGTTCTCAAGCACAACCATTTCTCCCTGTCAGAACAATCTCTGGTTGAATGTCTATTTATAGTATTTCTCTTCAACAAAAAATGCAGAATAATTTAACTTTAAATAATTTTTAAAACTCAGTGAAAATGAAAACTCAGTGACTCAAAAATAGCTTTTTCTTCAATGTTTTGGTTCACTTACAGACTTCTTGGAATTAAGAAAAGGGGGTCTTTCTCTCAGAATTTTACACCAAGAAAGGTATCTTGAGTTACCTTGTGCTGTAGAGCAATGCTTGTCCTGTTTTAGAAGTACAAGCTAGTATAACATAGGTACAATTTTAAAATATTTTCATATAATTTTTCATGGTGATTTGAAAAGATCAAAAACCACCAAGAAAAGGTTCTTTCAAATTTCATAGGAGGTTTTGGTTTTTTTTTTCAATAGAAGTCTCTCAACAGTGGATATGACCTGTGATTGGGAGGTTAAGCAGGATAAACAACACTTGGAGCACTATAATCAGAACCTGGATTTATCAACTCTTTATAATATCATAAATCTGTGCCAAACAAAATGAGATACCATCCCAAAGATATAAATGTAAGCCTATATTTCTTCATATAAGTTGTTAAATAACTCTCTAAGACTCTAATCATAATGAAAAGAAAATATATTAACAGTCTGCCATTTTACCCACAGGCAAACCATAATGATACCCCCGCTAATTAAACCAAGACTTCATTAAAGTGTTTCTCATTATCATTTGCAATATTTTATGATAATTATCTGCCTTTTATATAACAAATTAAATTAATGTTTTTAATAACACCTTTAACCTTAGCTTAGGTAATTTAGAATGACAATGTAAGGAGTACACTTTAATGCATATTTTAATTGCCCATCCCATTAATTATTTTCTAAATGAAATAATTTGGGTAACTTATTATTTGTTCCTTTTGCATTACAATTAAACACTCGATATGCTTCGTGAGCAATGTTAACACAGGCTTAAATTAGCTCAGCTGCATTAGTGTATCAATAAAATGCCAGCACTGAAGGATCTTTCAGTCACACTTAGTATTTCTCTTTCCTCTTGCAGTGTTCTGATTAAATCAGATAATGCTGGTGCAGTAAAACAAAGGTTCAGCCCCATTTTACCATCACAATATAAATTATCACACATCACCACAGATCAATAATGACATGGAAAACCACAAGACTTGAGCAAAAGATGGTGCCAAGCAATGGACAAGACACAAAGGGCAGAAACTGATGCACAGGAAGTTCCACCTGAACATGAAGGATTTCTTTACTACGGAGGCAACAGTGCATTGGAAAAGATTTCCCAGAGAGAATGTGGAGCCTCCCTCTTTGGAGATATTAAAAATCTGTCTGGATTATCCTGAATAATATGCTCTGGGATGGTCCTGCTTGAGCAGGGAGGCTGGACCAGCTGACCCACGGTGGTGTCTTCCGACCTGACCCACTCTGTGATTCTGAGGCCCTTTACTGTACAAATTTACTGTACAAATACCTCTTGGTATCTCCTTGGATCACCCAAGGCTGAATCATCACATTCCAAACCTCAAAAGCTCCTGTGCCAAACTGAGGTTTGATGAGCTCACAGGTCACAAACTGGCAATAATTGGCTGATAAAGTTCCTTTATTTCACCTATCAAATGTCTATTTGCTAATAGACAAATGAGAAATAACGCATTTTGTATAATCACACTTACAACTTCACTTTTTGAAGGATACTTTGAGAATGTAAAAGAAAGAGAGAGTAAAGGAAATCCTTTTCTTCCTGACAGGTAACAGAGTAGCTGTCACTTTGGCAGAAGCAGAACAAGGCTCACAGACAAGCAGCTGGAAACTAATGCACAGAGATGGGGAGTCACACAGTGCAAGGATACCTTATTTGCATATAATAACAATAATAATTAGAATAATAATTCTACTTATCAAAATTGCATTTCATTCTTTGTTTCATGACCCCAGCTGAGATCCTTAGAACTTCCAATCTGATATACTAATACACACATTTTCCAGTTACAAATTGAAACAATCCTCATTTGAACCTGCTTGGAAAAAAAAACACCCAAACCTGATGATTTTACAAATTCATTTAGGTTGAGTGTCAGGTATTTGACTCACTAATTTTAGAAGTGAGAAAATCAGTACTTTTCCATAGGCATATGATACATGCTAAATTTCAAAGGAGCTGGGTGACTGCGATAACAAAAATTCTCATCAGACCCAGCTATTCCACCTTTGTTTTTTAAATTTACACTAAAAGACTTTCCCTTGCTGGGGAAACCCTTTTATTGAATGGTTGTTCCACTAATACAGAAGCAGTGTAGATGAAGTTTGCTTTGACTTTGCCTCTTTAATATGGGTAGGTGACAAATGGCTTCTGCTTGGCAGCATTCAGAATGTGCCTGCTGCATCAAGTGTCACCAAGCTATTTCCTATTTTCTTAGCAGTTTCAAATCCCAAAATATTTGCTTCAGAATGTTCTCTAAGCTGATTTATGACACACATAATGCATAATTTCACATAAAAAGACATTTCAGAAGAGAAGAAGGTGTGCTTGCAAGTCTCTGTGGATATTGCTCAGGTGATCAAAGGACTGCTTGCAGGAGGTATAATAGTTTCTCAATCCTTTAAAATGCATTTTGCAGCATTTCCAGAGGCTTATACCATGGCCAAACATTTGACTGATGTTGGTATCTAAATGTGTCTAGACATAAGCTGTAAATATCTGGATAGACTTGACCATAACATATGCTGATCTTCAACTCACATAAAACTGTCAGCTTTATGGAAAAAACCCATCCTCTTGTTCATAACAAAGAACAGAGACAGAAATAGGAGAGGTCTTGCAGAGAGCACAGATAATATAAGTGTGATCATTGCACAGAAAAGCAAAATGCTTTCCCTTTCCCCCTTCATGGAATCAGACAGAATGGCACCTTGGTAGAGCATTTCCTGGGTGAGGGATTGCTTCACCACGATCTCGACTGAAATGGGATCCTATTTTAGAACCATTAACTGGGATTGTGGATAACTTTACCATTCAGGGCCTGCCACCTGGAAATGGATGCAGCAGAGGTATATAAATACACCTATGAGCACTGAAGTTGGATTTTTCCCTGCAGTCAGAGGCAATCCCACACTGGACAGATTGGGAAATCACTTGGGCAGGATATTATACAAATTGCTAACACACAAAGGAGGAGATTTACCTCACACATCTTCCAGCACCTTTGTAGGGCACCTCCACCTGAGCTCAGGAACAGGATCCCTTTCAAAGGAAATGGAGAAAAGACTTATTTCAGACATGGCTCTTTTGATCCACTTAAGATATTTACTCTAGTGTCAAACATCACAAGCCTTCTGTGATCCCACCATGTCTGTTCACCTCCCATTTTTACCTTCCTCTCTGTATCATTAAAAATGTCAGACTTAAGACTTTGTCTATTCTATTTCCTTTGGCAAAAAAATGGGATGAATTGCTCCCAAAAATACAAGCAGCAGGCAAAACTATCAGTTTCATTTTCTTCTCTCACTTTTTGTAAATGAAACCTGAAGCAAGGTTTTGGAAAGGGATGTAAAAATTCATTCAATGCAATTTAAATTCTTAATATGTAAAAACAACTCACTTGAAATCTTAATATTTTAAAACCCTGAGAATCTTGGTGTTTCTTGAAAGAGAAAATTGTTAAAATCAGCTTCAGAATTAGGTTTCCTTTAGGTTAGAGGTAGCTTTGGTTAGGTATTGCTATAAATCAGTATGATATTGAGTGTGGTTTATGATGCTAAGCATTGCATTGTATTATACAAAGTTGATATTCAGAAAAAAATGTACAATCTTCTGTTTTAAATTTACATTTTCAGCATCTAAATTAAGAAACCAGAAGAGGATGTGACACATAAGGACCTTTCAGAAGCATGCCATATATTAAGGCCTGATGAGGACATCCACAACTTCATTTCAAGTACAGTATTTTGTCCCAAAGAGACACAAAAGTGAGTATATGTATTTTCATCTCTATATGTGTGTCTGTAGACACAGACATATACAGACGTTGCCATAATTTTCAGCATCATAATATTTTACTAAAATCAGCAATAAATTCCATTTCCTTCATGGAGAGAAAATGAAAATATTGACATTCTTGAAGTATGACTGAAAGCATAAACTCCTGATGCTGCTCTATATGGATGAATACATAAATCTAATTGGTATGTGTACATTAATTGCAAAAGAACTTTTCATCAAAGGTAAATGAACTTTCAAAAAAATACAGAAAAATAAAACCATTATATATATTTGAATATGTATAAATATTAAAAAAAAAAAATAAACCAAAAATAGAATAAAACAAAGCATCTTGCCTGAAAACTGAAAACTAATGTAATATTACATAGACAGGTAAAACTTTTATCCTGAAATCACCTTTTACTGTTTGTGTTCAGATATCAACATTTGTCAAATGATGTGTCATAAATAGTTGTACTTCAAGTTGAATAAAGTACAGATTAGGTACAGATTATGTTCCTTTCACTGTTTTCAGGGTGCCTTTGATGCAAGATGGTTGGATATTAACATCAAAGTAATGTATTCACATGCAAGGTGATCTGCTCATAAGTATAAACTGCCTTTTAAACTGTTCAGTGAAATCATTAAATATTTGCAAAGAGTGTGAATCAATGTGCCTAAATCCTGACTCTTAAACTTCAGGAATTGCCCACCACTCATTGATAAAATCTAGAATTATTAATCTGTTTTTAGGCACAGCCAACTCATTATTATTCACTCCAAGGAGTGGAACGTACCGACCACCTAAAGGAGTAAGCCTTCCCCAACCAAAACTATAAAGAAAGCTGAATTTTGGTTACATTTTATTCAGCTTCCTATCACCTTCCTAACACCTTTTAGAAAATTAGTTGGAACTACTTATGAAAAATTATGAAGGAAAATAAAAAAGAAGCTGAAGTAAAAGGTTTTTAAAGCTGACTGATTATACACCTCCAGGAAAATTACAAGCATCAGGGTGCTAAAAGGGCAGGGACAGTTGGAGACCCTGATCACTTGGATCTGAGAATCCATGTATTATTTTCCACAATTCAAATCTCATATCAATGTTTCCAGCACTCTACCAGCAGGTTTCATTGTGAGCTGGTGCATGACAGTCACTTATGGAATGTGCCAAATTCAAACATATTGTAACACCTTGTAACATTTGCTGATAGGCAGCAACTGGTGCTCTTTCAAGTGCATTGAGCAATTTGTTTTAAAATCCTTTCCATATACTCTGTCAGCTGAATCACAAAAAAACCTTTTTGGATAATCTAAGTGGACTCAGTTAAATCTGAGGCATAATTTAAATCCTGTTTTTATGATAGTGTTTGTAATAAACTGCTGATAAACATGATGATTTAAGGAAACCTCATACATAAAATAACTTTCAAATTTAAATTTTATCTGAAATTCTTGAAAAATTATGGTTTTCTATAAGACTAAGATATTGTCTATGTGCTCCACCAAAAGCTATCACTAGGAGAACTGAGTGGAATACAAGTTCCATCTTGTAGATGACAAACCCAAAACAAAACTAATATAAAGACTGAGATCTCCTATGAAAATATTTACTACTCTGAAAATATATTTTAAACTTTTTGTCTTTCTATTGGTGTCATGATGACACATTTTGTTGATATTCATGAACACTAAAGAAAACCAGAAACCTGGAATAAATGATACTATTTAATGGGCTAGCAAAAGGATTTTAAGACTATGAACAGAATGTTGTGCTCCTTATCATAATTAATGTCAATATTATTTACATTATATAATTATCTAATGTATATTATTTATATTATATAATTACTTTATTTGTTTATTTATTTAGTTGTTTTCTATAAATTGCACATTCATTGAAATACTCCCAAAACTCAACCCAGAGGTTATGAGAAATCTCTACATAAAATTATTTGGTGCACTGATGTACAATTCTTGTTTTGCTGTTTTTTAAAATCTCACATGCACATTAAACTCTACTGCCTTTTCTGGCAATTGATCACCTCTAATCCATTGTGACATCTAATAAAAAAAGACTAATGAAGATATTCAACCTGGTAGATGTGGTGGTATCCACAGTGTGGAAAAAAAGTAAATCCAGTACTAGACTCCAGTGGTGGAAAGAGAAAAATGCTGACACAGAAAATAACCAAAGAAGGAAAAGCTTATCTGTGAATATTATATATTATTAGCAAGTATTATGAGAAGACATATTAGTCATTTTCTGTGTAATAAAATCCTTATCTACTTAGCAAGGGCATTTTATGCTGCCCTGTGAGTCTCTCCTTCTGAAGTGAGTGGCAAAATTCCCCTTTAAGGGTTTGAAGTAGGGTGTTAGAAACATCCTACAAGCTGTAAGTTGTACTGCTTCTTGCATTCTGTTCCACAAAAATCTGCTCCACCTTGGTTCATTTCCCCTTGGATCATTACTTCAAAGAACATGAACCAGGTTTACTTTTCTTGCATATACAAGATTTCCCAGGGAAATGATGAAACTTCATTACAAAAGGCAGCTGGATGGAACACTAACAAAACATCTGCAGGGGTGCAGCAGCATCTGAAGCTGAAGACCTCAAGGATCTATTTGTTTTTCCCCTTTTGTAGGAGTCAAGACATCCACATATTTGCTCATCATTCATGCAGAAATTTAGCAATTAAGATATGTATATAACCTCGCTCACAGATTTAATCTAAATAACATTTTCCTTTAATCCTAAATCTCCTTTCTCGTGGAGATCTCATCAAGAGCTATTTTTATGTAGAACAGATTCATTACTTGTACTCTAGTAACATTTTCTTTTCAAGTTTTTATGTTTGAACCATAAACAAAAAGCACAGAGGAATTCTGTCCCTGTGTCTCAAACACTGGGATGTCATATATTCATAGATTCCTATTTTCCTGCTCCAGGTTTTGCTGCAAAATATGCAAAACTAGTATTGGCTATAAGTGTCCCACCTTCAAATTGCATTGATTTTTGACTCCTCCATTTACAAAAAAAAAAAACAAAGCAAACCAAACCAAAACCCCAAAAAGTCATAAACAGATTTTATGTACAATTAACACCATAAATGAATCCTTCCTAAAAGTTCTGAGAGTAGATAATTGTTCATACTTTTGTAGCATTTTCTCTTATAAACCAGCAAATGTTTTATATATTTACATAATTAATGGGGTTTCTTCAGAGGGTCTGTTCCCCAGTGTCCAGATCTCCCTATAGTCTGAATTGTTTCTCTAGTCTATATTTTTTTATTGTCCAATCTTTTTTTAAGTTTTGAAACACTCTCAATAATTCTATTTGATTATCTGTATATAAATAGGATCCATAAAACTCAGGTTTCTCAGTCTGGTGACCTTTCTAATTACATTTAAAATTCTGTGTGAAAATTACTGGGAGTTTTCATTCTTATATTCTTAATTTCTTTAGAAAAATATATTTCCTGTGGGCGAAAAAAAATATTTTACACCAAATATATAAACAAATCTCCCATATTTAAATGTGAAAGCTCATCATTAATTTAAAATTTGGGTTTAAATGCTGGGGGCTCTTACTTTGACAGAGAAGGCTCACAATGTGATTGATGCATGTGTACAAATATTTGATGGGGGAAGTAAAGAAGAGGCAGTCAGGCTCTTGCCAGTGGTGCCCAGTGACAGGAAAACTGGAAATGAGCATGATCTGCAACCTGAGGAACGTGACTTAAACATCTGAAAATAATTTTCTGCTCTGAGAGTGGTTGAACACCGGTACAGAGAGGTTTTTGGGTGTCCATCTCTAAAGATACTCAAAACCCAAGTGGACACAACCCTGAAAAATCTGCTCGGGCTCACCCCCTGACCAGAACACCTTCAGAGGCACCTGCTAAACTCATTTATTTTGTGATTTTGTAAATATTGCAAAATAAGGGAGGGAGGGAGGGAGGGAGGGAGGGAGGGTGAAAAAAAGGTTTTGCCTCTTGAATTTTACCAAAGAAAATAGGAACAGTCACAGCTAGGGTGGGTGACAACTAAGCTTCTCATGAGCTAATATATGTGCTTGAAAACACTGCATTTTGGTCTCAAAATTGTTTACCCTGCAATAATTTCCACAAAATATTTTAATTTACTTTTAAACTGAGGTTCTGCAGCAGGTGCATGTATTCAATTTAGATATCATGAAAATATATTCCACTTAGTCTTAAAAAAAAAAAAATATTCTCTGTTGCTGTTTTCCAGTGTTCACCACACTGAATCCTTTCTACTGAGACAACCTGGTCAGGCTGAGAGATAAGGAAGGAACATCAGTATATTCCAGTTCTGTTCTGTGCATCATTTGCAGATGTTGATTTATTAAAATGTCCCTGTAAAACATGAGCAGTTGTGTGAGGAGGTTTTATTAGAAGCCACAAATTTCCAAAATTCCTCTCTGTGTCCAACATTATTCTGTATTCGAATCACAATAGGAAAAAATTCAAGCTGAGTAGGAAGAAGCAGATGCAGCATCACCTTTGGTAGTTTTACACTTTAAAATTTCCTTAGGCATGCTGCATTTTTCATGAAGCAAATACTTTCATTAATAACAGTAATCTTCTATTACTGTGTGAAGAGACCCAATTTAAAGCACTTGTTATTTCTGACAGCAAGACTTTTCCAGCAGCAGCTCTACCTGCTGAAAATGACTAGCCATGCCACATAGAAGAAGGAATTGTCATTAGAGGTGTCCTTTGGAAAAATAAAAAAATAAAAAAAAAATCAAGCAAGCCTGCCTTTCATTCTCAATAACTAAGTTAAATATAGCAATTAACTTGCTGTCTGGCAGATCTGCAATCATCATCATCTTTTCCAAATAGGTAAACTCACCACCATGCATTTTAAGCCTCAAGATTAATGTATTCCAAGAATGCACTGAAGAATAAAGGTGCTTTGTGGCTGTCTGATTTTAGGCATCTCTCCCATCATCCTAAAGTGTAATCCCCTGGAGTGATTCCGTGTGAATAATTTAGAAAAGTGCACAATGCCTGACGATTATAGGCATAATGTAATCCAATATTTGTTCAGTGGCATGGCCATGGCAGATAGACTGTAATGATCTTGCTGAGGGCATGGCAGGCAGCTCGTGTGTATATGGACCAATTTTTCACCCCAGGGACTTGTTCTTTCTTCATAAGAACAAGCTCTGCCCTGCAATGGCTGTTAAACTTCTTTCCTAACATGCATTAAAAAAAAAAAACCCAAAAAACAAAAAAGCAACAAAACATAATCTAGCTTAAAAATTATTAACTGTAAAAGAGAAACTGAAAGAGCCCCACTAATAAGAAACCAATACAATGTCTGAATTTCAGTGTCTCTAGCTCAGAAGCTTAAATGTCATTGACTTTTAGAAAGAGGGTTCGAGTGCTCAAGAGTCTTTTGAAAATGATCTGTGACCTCCTGTGCCACATAGGTGACATATTATGTATTTATTATTGCTCATTCTGAATCAAACTTTGCACAATGATGTTGTATTATCATTGTGCCACTAAAAATAACTCAATTCTTATCCTCTCTCTCCTAGATCCCTCTTTCTTGGAACATGATCTTTTTTCCATATAAAAGACATTTCTATCAGAAACATCACTGAGAATTTAATCTCTACAGATGCAGGAAACATTAAATTAAATCTGAGTTGTTTATGGATCTTTGGGAAATTAACATTTTATGGGTACAACAAAATCAAAAAGTAAATTTATGTTTGTAAGGTTACAATCCAGAATGTTTGTGAGGATTGATATTTTTCCAGCTCTATTTAATGTCTACATCTAATTTTTTTCATGTGAATTTTAAGGTATTGTTAAAATAAGTCTTCTACCAAGACTTCCTTTTAAAATAAAGCTTTATGTCAAAACACTTTACAGATGTTGTTTTGTTTTGCTTTTCCTGTTGCTTCACTATGCTCACTCTTCACAGCATTCTCATCATTTTGTTGAGATGGAATTATCAATTTTGCTTATAAATCTAAAGAAAAAAAAAGTAATAAAATTAAAATTTTTATACATTTTAATAAATTAAAATTAAATTAATAAAATTAAATTTTTGCAATCGAGGTTAATTCTGAGGAAGGAGGAAGAAAAGTAAATCTCATTTGAAAAGTGTCTATAGTCCTGGTTTACCATACACACAAAAATTACCTTCATAATGGCAAAAGCATCCTTTTGTTGTGGCCAGGCAGTCTGACTTCATCACATGGAAGAAACTCTAATGAAAGCAAGGGAAATAAAGAAGTGTAAGCCAGATGTCACACCCATGGCCTTCATGTGCTGAAGGAAATTTAGATCTGAATCTTGTTCCTAAGTAGCACTGGCAATTTTAGTCATGGTTGGCCATTGTTCATTTGTGTTGGAGGACTCTGAGGTTTAGGATCATGCACTTTCCAGAGTCAGCTTCTATACTCTAAGGTACAGTGATATTCAAAGAAAATTATTATTGATAAGGTTTTACCAGGCTGGTTGGTGTTTGGTTTGCATAATTGTTTTGGAATTTTGTTTATTCGTGAAGCTCCATTGTGACAATGTGCTTAAATTTAAGTTTTCTGTATTGCAGCATACTTTCTGCATTCATCTTAATAAAACTTTAGAAATGTTAAGAGAGACTAATACTTTTATAGATGTTCCCAAGTTGCCATTTACAGGCTAACAATGAGATATTGATTGTGCTGGTTTATTCCCATGCATAGAGTACATATTCATCACAGTAAAATACTTACACTCTATCAAAGACATAATTTGACTTAAAATACTTCCTTTTAGCATGACTGTAGTGACTTATATTACAGCCTGCAGTGAGGTGTATTTTCTACTGTTCTATTTGCCTGCTCTGAATTAGGAAAAGTCTATTTCTTATGGTATTACTGTTGTAATTTATCAAGCCATTATAATTATTATGGCATATTCTTTGTTTTTCATCCAGTGGAAAAAAGAGTAATATCACACACATTGCAAAGAGAAAGCAAACCCATGTTGTTTAGGGAAATACACCACCAAATTTCAAGTAATTATTTCAAAATAAGTAACTTTTACCTTCATAATTTTGTATTTTACATATGTTGTATGTTATGTAAAATAATGTAGTCATGTATATTCTGTATGTATATTAATATGTAATGTTATACATATTTTGTATATTTTACATTTATTCAATTTCTGTAAAATATGAGTGATTAAAAGAAATGAAAAATATATTATTCTTGAAAAATAAAAATTTATTATTATGAAACAGATCTCTAAGTTTTGCAATTCCACTTCACCTATTTTCAAAAATGTTACATACTTTAAATGCAATATTGAAAGACTATCTGTATGACTTTTTTTTTCCTTTTTGCTTTATTTGTCTAAGCAAACAGATGATAACATATTCCCTTTTCTCCTGCACATCAATTTAGTTTTTCCTTCTCTTCCTTTGATGGCCTTAAGCCATACTCTATTGAAAAAATAATTTTTGAACTGTCATCAGCTCATTTCCCTACTCTTCCCTTAAGATTTTAATCAATACATGCAATTCCTTGTGCAACAATGGCACTTGCAGCTATAAAGGGAATCTCATCCTGGATTACCTATTTTTTTTTCTTTTTTTTGCTTTAGAATCTGACCAGGGAGGAACAATTCCAGCCCAACAATGTTGGCTGCTGAATGCTTTATTAACGTGGTGCACTACCACTCTGCTCAGTAGAGTCAGCAAGTTCACTCCGCCACGCAGCTGAGCCTTGTGCAGCACAAAGAGAGACAGAACCACCCCATTCCCCTGCCTTGGCTCAGCTTCCAAACGCACATCAGCTCCCAGCATCTGCCAGCAGCCCCAAGGGACAGATCCCCAAGGTGAGGGGGGATCCACATCCTCCATCCCCAGCTCCTCTCTAGCAAAGAGGATGAGGGAGGGTTCCAAAGGCTGTCCGTGCACCAGCTGCCGGTCAAACTGGCAATTTTCCCTGGCTTTGACATGCCAAGGAAAATTCTGGTTTTCCCCAGAAGCAAAGCACACTTAGAAGAGGACAGAGCTCCAGAGATTTGCCCCAGCCCATTATTTCTCCGTGGTGCTGAATCCAAAGCTCAGATCCCAGTCTGACCTGCTGACTATGGAGATTAGTGAGTTGCAGATGAATGCCAGAGTGCAGTGCTGGTTGGATTTGTAGGGGCTCCTCTAACATCCTACTGTCTTCAAAAGGAAGCTGTGACCCTGAAAACCAGATACAGTAAAATGTCAGTACCTTAAGAAGGAAGTAGATATGAGGTACAAAAATACCTTGGAATATACTCCCAAGCCTTCTGATGAAGTCCACCCTGGAGCAGCTGTAAATGAACTGGATAAGATTTATAAAGACAGGAGCTGTGTACCCCAGTCCTTTTGGATACAGTTCCTAGGAGGGCTCCACAATAATCACTCCTTTTTCAAAGGTATGACTAATACCAGTTTTGAGCACAGATTTATGAAAATATAGGTTGATCCTTCCCCTGAGGAATGTTTGCCTAAGAAAATGTTTTTAAAGATCATGTGGCAACACCGCAATCATTGTCTTATGCAAAGTACCTTGAGTTCAGAAAGCTAATCACCCCCATTGTTTGGCTTACTTTTTAAAGCCCCTGTTATGTTCTAAATACAAAAACTTAGATTCAAGCCAATTTTCAACTTCTGGGCCTTGAATTACAAAACATCAAACTCTAGCTTCCCTCAGAGGTCAGCTTATAACTCTGATTTTCAAGGAATGTTAAAGAACACAGTGCACTTCAGAAAGATGAAATTAAAACAAACAAAAAAAAAAAGACACAAAAAAAGCAACAAAACAGAACACAGGAAAAAAAAACCCACAACAAACAAGTAACACAACCCTGTGATTGATATCAAGCAGAAACAACTTTTTAATGCTCTGCCATCCAACATAATATTTAAAGAACCAGCAGCATATTTTGAATTTTATTTTTCTGTTGTCTCTTCTCTTTAAAGCTGCTTTATCTGTATGTTACAGTAGCAGACAGAGAGCTCTTAAGAGTGTCATCTCATCACTCTCAGGGAAGCGAAACCCTGGAAAAAATTTCCAAAAGTTTTGTTGTCTCAGATGTAAGAAACACAAATCCATTAGCTATAATGTGATTTGAGTAGCACACAGCAGGATGTGTGGTTAAATCTGTGAATGACTGAAATGCATTTCTGTGTCTGCTTGTGTGTATATATGAACAATCTATCTCACAAACATAAGAAATGGAAGGGGAAAGTTATACATGACAAGAGAAATCCTTTTTTATTTTTTTTCCCAGAAGGCTTTCAGCAATATCTCAAATCTGTTTAGATAAAGTAATTAATTAATGACATTTTAAAACTTCAAAGTAAAATTGAGAATTAAATTGGTTTCAAGAGGAGTGCAGTAATTATCATTACAACCACAAGGAGTGCTAAAATGTGCACTTACTATTCCGTGCACCTACACAACTTCTTTCTTTGTACAACAGATTTTATTAAATCCTTGATTCAACCTTCTGATCTTTAGCATTATAAATCTTGCAACAAGCTACAGAAGAAACTCAGGCAGAATTTAATTAACCAAGATGTTTAAGCAAAAGAAACACAGTAGCATAGCTCAGAATGTGTAGCAGCATCAAACTGAAAGGGTAGAGCTCAGCAAAGACCGATTCTCAGTTTTCATTGATTTTGACAGAAAGCTAGCTGGGGTCTTGTTTATTTTATTCAATGGTAACATAATATAATTTCAATTTTTTTTTTTTTTTTTTAAAGAAGGGCATCTGAAATTAACAAAATACAAAGTTGTAACAAAAGAGAATTAAAGGGTATCAGAGTCTGGTTTATGTCTCTGGGTCTGCTAGGTGGCCCAAGCTCTTCCTCCTGACCAAGGCAGTGCTGTGCCAGTCTGGCACTGGGATGCCTGGGGAGGGCAGGATGTCTGTGCTGCAGGTGACATCCTGGGGCTCCAGTGCTGGCAATTCCCACATGGAATCAAATTACTTATTTTTTCCTTTTTCCTTTTTTTTTTTTTTTCAGAGGGGGGATAAAAAAATGAAAGAAAAAAAAATAGAGATCATGACAATAGAAACAGAGGCAGGTATAAAACCAGAATCTTTGACACACACATACTAGACCCCATGGAGCTCTGTAATAGCAATTTTCTCATTTCTGATTGTTCCCCTTTCCCTTGGTACTCAATCTGAAAGTCCAATTTGCCAGAATAATGTATCTGGCGTGAGAGACAATTTCTACGACTGAAATAACTGTTCCTTAGCAACCAGAAATGCTCTAGGAACAGGTTTCATTTTCCCCCATACCCACTGAGATGCAGAATAATTGTTGAGATAATTATATCACATTTGTGAGGATTTACATATCTTCTATATAGTTATTTACAGTACTAGTCAATAAAATGAAAGAGTTAATTGACCACAGCCAGGACCCATACTTAATTTACAGATATCCCCTAGAAATCTGAATCAATTCCAGTTAGCCAGGTTACAGATTTCCATCCCAATAAACAGATTGCTATTTTTCATTTGTATCACTGTAATAGTGAGAGATATCCCTGACTTCTGCCTCTCCCCTGCGTGCCTGAGGTCACAGTGCTGTTGTACCAGGCACTCCAGAAGGACATCACTCCACCTGGCTGTCCAAACACAGAAACCATACAAAGCACAAGGAAAAGGGAGTGTGATCCTTCTCAGCTTTACAGAGGGGGAAACCAAGCAAATAGAGCTGAAATAGCACAGGTTGGACACAGGTTTAAGAGGTAGTTCCAGTTCTGGAGGATGCTGAAAGCATCCCTTGTATACCCTCAGTCCCTTGCTATAGCCAGGGTCGTGCAGGTGAGGCTGTATCTCCAGGACACTGTAAGGTTGTTTTAGCCAGGCTGGAATCCCCTCCTTTGCTCCTGTGGAAGGAATGATTCCTCCCCCCTCCTTTGCAACCCAGTGGCTGCCTGGCAAGCTGGTTTGGAGGCCTGATCATTTAGGAAATTACAGCCAAAGAGAGCAAATGCACTGTCAGACTGCCCAGGGGATCCAGTGCCCTGCATAACTAATGCTGGCACAGAGGTGAGCCTGGAATGCCTCATGGGAAGGGAAGGGGAAGATAGGCACATCCACCCCTTTACATAACATCACAATTGCATCCTTTAGGCAGGTAACGAAGTAGTAACTTTTTAAGGGAGACCTCACATCTCAAGTTCTCCAATGGCTAATATGGAAAATTTCCTGAGCAAAGTCACAAAATTTCCAAGGTGCATCAACAGCCATTAGCAAGAGCCACAGAGAAGCTGCTATTACCAGATGAGAAAAAAAAATACTTTTCTTATGATTGAAACACTGAAGAGATGTGGTCACCAATTGTTGCAGTGTTGTGGGTCCCAGGACGAGGTGAGAGATGAGAATTGACTCTAAGCTCTCAAAAGGCTGGTTTATTATTATGTAATATTATATTACTAAAGAAAGAGAGAGGATACATCCAGAAGGCTAGAAAAGAATGATAATAAAAACCTGTGACAGATCAGAGTCCCGACACAGCTGGACTGGGATTGGAAATTAAGTTAAAACAATTCACATGCTGGGTAAACAATTCTGCAAATCACATTCCAGAGGAGCAAAACATGGAGAAGCTGAGGCTTCCCATCTTGTCAGGAGAAGAAATCCTGGCTAAGGGATTTTTCATAAAATATCACAGTGACAAAGAGATGTTTTGCATTACTAAGAGCAGTGGAGAGTTGCTAAAATCCAGGAGATGCAGCTAAACAAAGCTGTTTCATTGTCAATAGAGTGGGATGTCCTTAGTCTGACAGGAATTGCTCCTGATGCCAATGTTTGCCTTCTTTTTTTAGCCAGTGCAAATCTCCAGGCTTAAACCAACAGAAAGAAAGCTCACCCTCATTGTGCAGGGTATTTGCTTTTTCAGGTGGATGTGACAGCCTCTCATTCCACTGTCTGTGGAGGAGAAAAACCTCTGATGGTGTCATTCCATCGGTGTTATTTACTTAAAATTAGCTGACTTTCACATGTTGACCATTTTTGCCACCTCCTGCCTTCTGAACACCTCTGTTATGATTGGATCCCAAAACACTGCATTACAGCTTCCCACTAGTCTGTGTGCCAAAATGGCCCTAGGCTCTGGTCTCCCAGGTAGCTGTAATATCCTTTTGTAAACCTTCCATGAATGATTATGGTAAATCTTGCTTGCAGCGATTTCTGCTCCCTCTAGCGTTTTTTCCACCCACCTGTCTGTGCTTTTTTTTTTCCTTTTCTTTTCTTTCTGATTTTCAATTCCCTATTTTACCCTCTACCCTACAGCCTAACAGGCTGTCATAATAAACTTCTTTTTCCCCTGCTGTCTCTTTTCTCTGTGTCAGTAAAACACTGTGATTTTCAAACCTCTCAAGATAAGTAATTTTTGTACTAAAAATACCAATACTAAGCATCTACAAAAATCAAAATTGCATGAGTAAAATCATTTTAGAGACACCTTAGGTGTTGCTATTCATCTAAATTGCACTTACAAAATGTAACTATTGTTCTTCCTTTCTTTGAACTGCTACAACAAAGCCAGTGTCTCAAGTGCTGAATTAAATGTTAATACCAAGCTGTAAAGACATCACATTTTGAGGCTTAAAGTACTTCATAAGGCAATTGTGTTAACTTATAATTACTTATTTTAAATTGACAAAATCTAAATTATTTCTCTTAGCATAAATAGATACAAGCCTAATACATTTTTGCCAGCTGAAAGCTGTCATGCAACTTCAGTTTTAAAAGCAAATATCCAAGAGTATGGAAGACCAGGAATAGTGGACTTGTATGTCTTGAGTAGCTGCTAATGAAGTGCAGGATATTTCTGACCTTGGTCAGGCTTTCATATCAGCAGCCAAATCTCCATGCAACAGGGGAGATGTTCTCACTCCTAAGAGAACTGCTGCTAAAATTGGTCCCAGATCCTGAAATACCTCAAACTTTAATATTCAGCTTCAGTAAAGAAATAAAGGACACTGGCTGCTTACTCAATCATTGGCTGAATATTGTCCTCCTCAAAAATTTTACATAAGTCATGCATGCACTGGAATTATTTTAATTACATGTGAAAGACATAATTTCTAGAATAAAATCCAACAACTCTATAACACCAAGCCTGGTGTTGCTCCAAAATATTTTTCATTGCAAAAGTGACACTAAAAAATTATATGGATTTTTTGGGTGAATAGTGGGTAGATTTTAGCTGGGAGTCCCAGATTAAACTTTGTCTTCTAAAACCACACACAGGAAAAGAAGAATGATTCTCAAACTCAAAGTGAGAATTTAAGTAGTAAACAAATAAGGCACTCAGCTATTAGCTATATATCTTAGAAATCCAAATAAATACTGGCAGTGGATTTTTGACTTTTGAAATCGGGACTTAATCTGATTTACCCTCTGTTTCAAAACCTAGTTCTATAATACATATATGAAACTGTAACATGAGTAGCTGGAATTGTTGCTCCTTAGGCTTCTGAGGCCTATTTTAGTTAGTCAAATTGACTGCTGACTTCTCTCAATTTCCTCTGGTGACATGTACTGCATGCTGTTATTATAAGCAAGGGAACCATCATTGAAAGTCTCATCTAAGCAAAACTCCACTTTAAACCAACCATATTTTTGCTTTCTAAAATAATTTTTTCCCTATGGAACAAGTTCTGCCAACTTGCCAATTCTTCCAAAAATTGAATTGCTGAAGGTTTTCTGTGGTCTTTTAAAATGTGAGTGATTCGGTAAGCAGTTAACTAAATTCACTTCACTGGAAATTTCACCTATGTATAGACTTTAGAACTGGGTTTTGCTTCATTCCATTGGGCAAATGTCCATTTGCCTTTCAAGAAAAAGCAATTTGAATATCTGGATTATCTGATATCTGGATTTACCAGTATAAAACTGCATACTTCCCTTTCTTGGGTTTTCTGTGGAAGCAAGAAGAGAATTATTTTGACTACTGTTCCATCAGGGAATAAGATTTGTAAAACCTATTCTTGAACTTTTTGTCCCTGTGCAGCATGTGGATACATTTACTATTCTATCCACTGGATTAGGAGCACACTGCTGAAATACTATCAGGTAAAACTTTTTCTACCAAGTTTTTACTCCAGAGGCTTGAACATATGAATGGAAAGTAGTCTCCATCTCCTGGTTATTATTAGGAAGGTGGTTTGTTTTGGCTGATTTTTCTTCTTGTCCCTAGAAAGAATAGATTCTGTAAGATTTCTCCTGAGCTGCGCTTTTCTTTTTCCTTTTTTTTTTTAAGTTTTCAACCACAATCCATTTTTGTTCTTTAAGAGTGCTGTATGTGGGTCTTTGGGGTTTTTTGGTTGACCTTTGGGAGTTTTTTCACTCCCAAAATAAGAAGCCATTCTCCTGGCTTCTGAAAGTCTCTTCCTGCCTCTGCACCCCTATATCAACAAAATTGCACTGTGAAAAGATTTATTTGCTTGTTCCAGTGTTTATTGCCAGACCACAGAAAAGCTTTATCACATGAATCTAAGTATTATTAAAATATGAGACGCTAGTAGGTTCAGAGTAGAATGAAATATGCCATTCAGCACTGCTGACTCACAGGCATTGACCAGCCAACATAAAGCTACTGACTTTAAATGAAGCAAGACACAAAATGCTAATTTTCTTCTTCTTTCTAATTCTTAAAGCAGTACAAGATCCAGTCTTATGAACATACAAGTTTAACCTCCCCGTAAAAAAATAAAACAAAACAAAAATAACCTCAGGCTTAAAAATACAAACTTAAATGTCTGCAAAATTAGTGCATGAAAATACTCATGGTTCAGCTGGAAATGATAGGTCATAAAAACAAAAATTTAAACACAAGTGCTTGCTTGCTCTCCCTTCTGCTGTAAGCTTCATGGTTTCTAGAGCTAGGAGAAATTACCTTGGTGAGATGATGTTTTGGATTATTGCTGTATTCAAACACAATATTTTGAGAAATGAAGCATGAAACTGAAATCACAATAATCCTAAAGCTGTAGTAAAATTGTATTTTTATGCAGTTTACTTTTATAGTATTAATAAAAAGATTCTTGATCTATAAGGAAGTTTTTTTACTTCATGACTCTACATAAATTCCCATTTCCTTCTGTTAGTGGTTCATGGTGGTAGTAGATGCTCAAAAGGCTCCATACAGAAACCCAGGTCAGTAAAGCTTAAACTAATATAATCCTCTGTGCATTTTAGCTCCTTGAGCAACTCCAAGAAAAAAAAAAAGCTGCAAAATATCCATAGGTATGAAAAAATGAGCAGAAGAATGTTACAGAAATCTATCATAAGATTACTCCTAGTATCAAGAAAAGCAAGAAAAGGCCTATTTCTTAAAAGATCTATTTCTGAACAGGTACCTCAGCTTCCAGAACAGTAGGAATAGAAATATGAGGTTATGAAAGGGTTAGACCTTGTTACTCCAAAGTAGCTGAAAATTTCCAGTCTCTACAGGTCAAACACTACTTGTGAGTATCAGAGATATGAAAAATACCATGAATACATGTTTCAATTTTTTTTTTTTTTTCCTAGTAAGACATATTGCATTTTTCTACCTGGTAGGTAGAAAGGACATGCCTTGAAGGAGCTGTGCCCAGTGAGAGCCCATGCAGGAGCAGGTTTATCCCGCTGGGTTGTTGCCCATGGAAAGTTCAGTCCACATGGGAGCAGGAGAAAACTGGGGAAGAAGGAGCAGTGGACACATGATATTATGGATGGATCACAGCCCCCGTTATCCATCCCCCTCATCCCCCTGTGCCAGTCATGAGGGGGGAGGAGAAAGAGGAACTGCGGATCAAGGAGTGAAGTTGACCCCGGGAAAAAAAGGAAGTGAAACAAGGTGCCGGTTTAATCTTCCTTTGTTTCACACTGCCTAATTCTCTTTTCACTGACAATAAATTGAAGTAATTTTTTCCCAAGTCTGTTTTGCCCATACAATTGGTGAGTGGCCTCCTTGTCTTTATTTTCACCTGAGCTTTTTCTTCTTATTTTCTTCCCCTGCCTGTTCAGGAAGAAGGAGAGTCCAGCTGGAAGAGCAGCTGGCACCCAGACTTGATCAATCCAACATAGCTCCAGAACTGTTTAGGTACTTGTTTTGTGGGCCAACTTTGATTCCATTTTCTAAAGTGGGCTATTTCTGTAAGCTTACTGTCTTTTCCCAAGTTAAATCACTGCCCTGGCTGTGTGTGAGTCAGAGCTTCAAGCCACTGAAGCTCCTCATTTCCTCACTACATACTGTTACCATCAGCAAAATCTGGGACTTTGTGTGCTTCTTAAAAAGCAAGCAGAAGATTGATGTCTAAATGAGAAGAGCAGTTCAACAGAATTATTGAATCATGAGCTAGATTTAATAAAATGACAATTTCATTTAGTTGTAGTATTGGTTTCAAATGTTTCACTTACAAAGGCAGAAGGAAAGCCATCAATTTGTGTGATGGAGACCTAATTTAGCACATCTTCTATAAAGCTCCAGTTTATAAAGTTAGCTACATAAATCATTAGTGCTAGAAATCTGCTGATATATCACATTGAAAATTGTCAGTACCTTAAAAGGTCTGCATCAAATACCAAATTGGATGGGATATAAATTTTTCTTCCATGCAGTCAAACTTAAGCCTGAAAACATCAACTATATATTCTACATGTGCAAGCTGTTCCCAACAGTGTGCATTAAGGAAATAATTAAGGAAATGTCTCAAAAGACTGGGATGCCAAAGCCAGGGGAGCAGAATTTATGAAATGAAGGCTCAGATAACTCAGCAGAGACAAAAAGTAAAATCTCTGAGAATACTTTCCAAGTTACCAAACTTGGCTACTCAGACTATTCCTAAACATTGGCACTTCATAGCTATATGATTTAATGTCTACATTGATTGGTCTAAGTGCATTCTCTCCTGCCAAAGATAAGCCACTTCTCTTTTACACACAGCTTTGATTTTCCTCTGTTGCCACTCTGCCAACAACTATCCATTTTCTATAAACATTCAGGCACTCACCAGGATGCTATGGCAATTTGTACTTTTCACTCAATAATTTCCAGTGACATAAATATTCAGCTGGGGTTTCTTTCATTCAACACAGTGTTTGTACGTGTTTCTTTCATTATTCTTTCAGCCACTAATTAATAGGGGGGAAAAAAGAAAACCCTCACCTCTTATCTATGATAGAATATTTTTTTAAAACATAAAAGACATAATTTAACTTTAATTTTGCCTAATTCAATTATACTGACTACTGATATGCTGCCCTAGTGCTGGTTGACTCGTTCAAAGAGCTGGGACAGCTGTGTGATTCATGGCTTCCCTTTACAGAAGCTGTGTTGACTCAAGCAATATTCCTCACCCTCACTGGCCTCTTCTCAAAGTCTGAGCCAGTACTGTGGAAGCTCTGACTCCTTCCTAACAAGCCCCTCCATAGAGTCTCACTCTCAGCCTGGCTGGTGGCTGTCAGCCCAGCAGGTTCGGTGTGCTCACTCTGGAAATGGTGCCCCTCACTGATCTTCTGGTGAGGCTGCTGCAATCAGAGTGCCACAGGGAGCAGCTCTCAAAGGTTTGGCTTCCCACCCTCTCCAAGCCCGCTGTTTGATCCAGCAGCATTCACTCCGCACAAGTTCCCTGCCCCTCTAGAACTTACCACACAAGAATTCAAGAATCCATCACTACATTCGAAGCAATAGCAGCAATAATTTTTTATATAAAGTAATAACTTTTAGAGACACCATGGGTGAGTGTGAGTGACATGATGTCTCACTCATGGTCGTATATCGGTGATTTGTTAACAATGTATGGATGTAAGCTTGCGTCGCAGAGGGAGGACCCTGGTTACTCATTCCAGCATTAATTCTCCTATTTGAATGTAGGTTAGCCTGTTAATGGGGAGGGAGCCATAAAACTCTTATATTTTTGTAGTGTAGAGCCTTAACGCACTCTTTGGTGATGGCTGCTCAAGGACCTTCAAGCAGGCTTAGAGCTCCGAGTACAAATCCCACTTGGCATTCAGGAAATACTGATTCTTTCTAAAATTCTTTCTAAAATGTTTTAAACCATGTTGGATGTCACTGGATTTCTCCAGTTTACAAAGACCTGCCTGCTACATGAAAAAAGGTGTTCATGCAAATGAAGACATTTAAATAACAAGAAGAAAATCAGGCTTCCTTTTGAAAAAAATCAAAATATTACAGGAAAATTAGTGGTATAGACCAATTCAAGGAAAGCTTTTGAATTATTACAAAAAAAATGCTTAAAATTGAGATCAGTTTTTTTGTCTGCGGGGTTCTCTGGTGTTCTGTCCTTGTTTTCTTTATAAACTAACTTTTATTACATTAATGTGTTTAGTTAGTAAATGCCTCCTAGGAGTTGTGCTTCTTTTTATTCTGAAGTACTCTGGTTGTCTTTTATTCATAAACATGCATAAGGATATGTGCAATTAGCAGAACTATTAGCATTGAATCTATTTTATGCCTCTGTGAATAATGAGTAGAAAATAACATTGATTTTGTTTCATAAGCATGCTTGCATATAATTATCTCTATATTCCTCTTAGAATGCTCATCAATAAATATTGCATATTCCACAATTATACCATTATACGCTTCTGAGAACTGTAGTCTTTGAATTTATGTCAGAACAGAAGATATTAATTGATTCACACCACACCCTGGAAGCAATTTGGAAGTGATGCTCATCAGATTTCAAATGCACTACAGTTTCCAAATGTCATTAGTGGTAAGGAAGAGCTCATGCATGAAAAATGCTCGCAGAAAACTCCACGTGAGACATGAAGCTATAATTATATGTGCTGCATTCTGCAGCAAGCTCCTGTCTATCCATACAGCACATACTGCACTGATATTTTCCAATTTTTCTTGTAATTTTCCTACTACTTGCACACAGGTTTTGCATCAGCCTTGTTGTAGCTAAATGATGATGCATCAAATCTGTTCTTTGTTTCTAAGCAAACTATTTTCTGATTTCAATTCAAGTTTAGTGCTTTTGCAAGAAGTTAGAGACCTAAATTTTGTACTTTTCTTGATGGCCATTACAAGTCTGCTGTGGTTCCTAAAGGTCAGTTGGAGAATGTGGTATAATAAAGAATAAAATTCCTATGCCTGTTGGGTTTTTTTTTTTTCATCTTTCTGATCAACACTTTGCTCAATTCCAGGTAAGTTAACTCAAGTTTCCATAGCAAAAAGGGCTACAGGTGGGCTGGACTGTCAGAGACTGAAAAGGACCCCCAGACATCCTTTAGTTATCCTTAGCCTCAAGAGAAACGTACAGACTTGTCAGCTGCTACTTTGGTTTAGGCAAGACCTAAACCAGGTATCTATTCCAGGCAGAAATAACTGAAAAAATAGGTTAGAAAATAATTAAGCCTTTGGGGTTTGTTTATTTGTTTGAATGCAATTTGAATGCAATTCTGAAGAGGGGAGGATTCCTTCTTTTACCTGTGCATTAATTCTTAAGCACAGTAACTCATACAAGCCAGGGTTTCACATTTCTGAATGTTCCCCAGACCTAGAGCCTTCATCAGAGGTCATTAACACGTAGGTAACTCCAGGATCAGTGTTTTGGTGGATTAGAGTTTTTTCTGTCTCCTTTATTAGCAGCAGTGTTGTTATTCCTCTTCGCTTCCTGCCATCTTTCTGCAGTTATTCACAGATCCCAAGGTTGTAAGGTGGCATATAACAAGGTGCAATTAAATAATTCTAAATTTGCTGCTTTTTTGTCACTGGAGTGGATTGCCCTTTATTCCTTATATTCCAAATTATGTGCTATGGAGCAGATTTCTGGCTGGACCCAAAACTGTAACAGGATTTGACTTTTTCTTTGAGGGTTTTTCTGCTCGACAACTGCATTCACATTAGAAAAATGAGGCAACTTAAATAAATGAGATAATGACAGTCCTTTCCCTTGCCATAGCCAAAACTCCAACAATGCTGATTAAATTAAGACCATGGTTAAAATAGACCACTCTCATTGTATTAAAAGAGATGGCAGCCAGTCAACACATGTCTGGAGTCAACTGCACAGAATTTAGATTCAGCCTGCTGTGGAGTCCCAACACTGTTATCTCAAGGTTTAAGACATCAAGCATTTCCAATACTAGTATTTCCTGATGACTGCTTGTAGGGAAGAGCAACGTTCTGAAACTGACCTTTTTCAGAAATGTGAAGGACAAAATATCTGCTTAATAAATCCCAAAGGTGGAAACCATCATTTTATGAAGACCATCCAGGATAAGATAAAGGCCTAAGGTTGTAACAAAGGCACCTTAATAGCTGTAGATGTGAATCACACAGTCCACTTGCTATGGCCATAAAGACATAATTGAAAGATGTATCACTACCATCATCCTCCTCCAAATCATAAAATGTTGTGAATTTATAATTGTTTTAAATGAGGCAGTTTAAGTATGTATAAAAAAAAAAGCCTAACAATCATTCAGCTGAAGAGATTTTTGGTTTTGTTGTACACCACGGATGTGATGGTGACTGTGTAGGAATCTGAAGAGCTTGTTGCATTTGAGCTTTGTGAAATAGCCACTAATTCAGCAGCAAGCTTTTAAATCACGTGGTTGTACATTTCTTCAATAAATGAAGAATTTTTAATATTTCTGCTCACTTGTTGTGAATCAGATTTAGCAAAGAGCCTGTTGAAAACTTGTTTTTATACTATTTAATGCTGACATAATAACACATCTGCAGTTTATGATTTATAGGAGTTATCAGGTGCTGGGTCATACTGACCTAAGAAAGGCAAAATTGTGCTTCTTTCCACTGATGAAACGACAGCAGAAATAACCTTCAGTGCTACAGGGTAGCTCAAACTCTATTTGTTGACACTGGAGGAATTAGTCATGAATGAGTAACTCTGCTGCTTCTGATGGGATTTTTATTATATCATTGACCACAGCATAGTGTTATTAGTATCAAATAAAAGAAACATTTAGGTGATAAGAGAGGGCCTGATGCATCCCCAGGAACATTCTGCAACGTCTGCTCTTGTCCTCTGAGCTCCCAAGTCAGTGTCAGGAAGAACAGCTGCCATCAGCATCCATTTCCCTCCTGTCATCTCTTTAAGGCAGTTATTTTATTTTTTCCTTTTAACATCTTTGCAAACATAACAGCAATTCTGCTAGTGAGGATGCTAAAGAGTGAAGTATGATTGATAAATCTCACCTTTTGTGCTGCTACCAGCACATTCCCTTATGTTTTATCAATATATTCAGAGAACAAAACACTACAAGGAGAATTTTGAATAGTAAATTAAATCTAAAGAAGGATCACTGTGGAAAAAAAGACTGTACCTGAAAAATGAGTTCTTAAATATGGGGAGGACAGGCAAGGTAGCGAGAAAGTCAGGAGACAAATAACCTCATTCTGCTTCTGCCTCATCTGATAACTAAATTCCCAGCCAAACTGCAATGCCTGGAAACTTGAGGAAAAGCAGTGACAATTTAGTGTGTAGCAGATCAGATGCAAAAGAGAAGTACAAATCAGACACTATCTAAAAGGAGGAGAGAAAAAAGGCAGGGAGAAAAACCCAACCAGCTGGTGTTTCAAACTCTTAGAGAAATTTCCAGGCCAGTGTTTAAGAGATTTTCTGTTAAACGTTGGTTATTCCCCTCGTATTTTATTTTCTTATAGCACAAGGAGGAAGAGAAGCTGGGGGAAGGAGGGGTAATCAGGATATCTGAACAAGTTATCTGTTGCCTCTTTCACTCCTGTTTCTACTACCTACATGTACATGACTTGTTGACTATATTGCATAAACAGGAAATGCTGTAGAAGTATCTTGCTGCATCCTTGATCTATTCTTTAAATTATTTTAGTTGCTGTTTTTTTCTTTTTTACACTGAATATTTCAGAAGCTAGCATGGGGTCCATCAAAACAAGGGGATTAGGATTTGCTACTGCAGGCACAGGGAACTGAGCTAGCCACTTCAGGTCTCCTCAGCAGGTAGAAATTGCTGTTTAAGGTGAGATTTTTTTAATAGGTCTTACCTTGTATCATATAGGTCTATATCTTCCTTGTTATTCTCTTGGTTGTTTTGGAGCTGCAATAATTTATGCCCTCCATTAAGCATAATCTTCATCCATAGGTTACTCCTACAAGCTTTGGAAGGATTACTCTAGAAATACACAGATTTACAGTGTGAGAAAAATTAGCAAGACTAAGTCATAGTTAAGGAATTGATTCTTTATGGACTGCATTCAGATGAACTTAATAGTGCACACATGTATTTTGCAGCTGTCAATATTAATATTCCCACTAATTAAAAATTAGACAAGTAAAGATGTAAAATTTTTAAAATTTTGGATGGCTTCCTTTCTACCTTCACAGGGTTAAGAAAACATTGTACACTGGAATGACCTTCTGAATTCTAAATAAATACACTTAAGAGACTTTCTAAATATGGGGAGATATTTTTTGACCTGGTGCTGTACCACTTTATAATTACCTCCATTAAGAAAAAAATAATTATATCAGGAAAAAGCACAAAAACTGGGAGCCAGAATTTAACTACTAAATAATGAATGCCAACTCTTAATTTATAGTTAACGAACTAAACTGTCCCAATCCACACATTAATTATTCATATAAATTTTGAAGAAATTAAGGAAACATTGAGCATGCATAAAATGAACAGCTAGATAGTAATATCAAAGCTGATTATTTAATGCATAAATAAATCAATCTAGGAGACTGTGTATGAGGCACAGGCATGTTGGGGTTTTTTACATATATTTTGAACATATAATGTGTTTAGTTACTGCTCAGGGACTAATTTAATTTTAAAAATGGAAAGAGCTTTTCCAAGGTGCCAACAAAGCAACAGAACAATTAATTCTTCCAGCCTCTCAGTTTTACACATAAGGTAAGGGAAGCAGGGAGTATGTTTTGTTGAGGCACATGACTAAGTTTGAAATGTCATTTTCCAGCTTTTCTGTCTGCATAGTGCACCCTAACATTTCCAAAATACTTTCAAAATAGAGGTTTGTAGCTGGATGTTAGTGCAGGCTTGGATCATAAAGGGATTTCTGAAGAAGTGGATTTCAAGGTGAATGACAGTAACAGCGATGCATTTCTGGATGGGGATACAAGAAAGAGCAGAAAACCAGCACAAGATCTGGTTATGTGCAAACAGCATGTGTTGGGAACCAACTGGGTGAAAAATGGCCCCACAGGGATCAATTCCCACAGCAAATCTTCCTGCCAAGGGGGCTGTAAGGGTGGAGAGTGCTGCAATTTCTGCCTCTGCTCTGGAGCTGAGGGTGTGGGGTGTGCAAGGCATGGCAAGGAGACAGGACAAAGACAAAGGCACTGCAGAAGGAGTCACAAGCCATTACCTGTCCTGACAGCTGTCCTGGTGGCCTCTGCGTGCAGCTGTAATCAAGAATCCAGATGGTGTGAATATCCAAAGCAAAAGCTCCACTTTCAACACTCTTGCACTGCTCATGCACAGCTTTGAGTATTGACCTAAAATTTGGAGCAAATGAAAGGATTATGCTGATTTTTCCACCCTTAATAAATGAACCTAAAGCCAAAGAGAAAAACAGCTTTGTTTATCCATCTGTCTCCTTAATGGCTTCTGCATTTAATAGATTGGATTTTCACTTTTGTTTCTGCTAATTATCTAAATCTTTCCAAATTGTTTGTTACCCTCCCCAAAAACATGAGCAACCTTTGCCCTACTGAAGCAAACTAATACACTTTGTAACTGAGAAATCTTATTAACCTGCCAGTTTATATGGAGGATGCAATTTGGAGGTTTTTCTCTAAAACACCATAGAAGTTATGTTACACTTCTCTATTCTGTTTTTACTGCATGTCACTAAGTAATCTGAAATGCAAAATCTAAATTTGGTGACTTTAAAAATAAAAGCATAAATTACAGCAATATGCCACTATCAGCTGGGCTGCCAAATCATCTACACAAAGGATGAATGGCTGATATTAGAAAAGGAAATCACTTTTGATTTCTCTTGGGGGATATGGAAGCCTAAAATCCTGAGCTTGGATTTTTAGGTGCCTTGTAAAGAAAACATTGAACCAGTACAATCAGACAGTAACCACAGTTACATTATTAAAACAGAAAGATCTGAAATGCAAACAGCAATATTAGCAAGATGAAAGGAAGAGTAGTCATTACAAGACAGAAAATGTAAGCAGGGCTGAGGGGACCTGCTGCTCACTGCCCCTGACTGCAGATCCAGCTTTCCTCTCTTCCCCCACACAGGAGATAGATGCAAAACAAACCAAGAACCCAGGGAGGTTTCAGATAGCTTTTGTGTCCTTAAACCCCACTCTGAAGTTTCACTGGATAATTTGTGTATCTCCCTGTCAAAGTGATCGACTCTAGAGCTGGCTGGAGTCTCAGCTTTCCTGGTGCTGTTTATACCTGGATAATATCACAGCTTGTAGGACACCTTCCCTCATCTGTTCTAGCATGGTTATAAACTTAGGCAGGCAGCAATCCCCCTAAATTTTTACTAAAATCACCAAACCCTCAATACTTATTGAGTAGAGAGCTTAGGAAAGACAAAATCTGGTGGAAAAAAAAGAATGGCCTACAGGCTTTGAATGAGGAATGGTCTAAGGCCCTGAAAAAGCATCTGAAAAATAAAAGGCAAGGCTTATAATTTAACTCATTAATTAGGGTAACTTTTTCTTCAATATCTTCCGAAAATCATGTAAGCACCATAAACAGAAGGTAACCCAAAAGGCCATGATGATGAATGCATGCTATCCATCAGAAACATTCCCTAGTAGTAGGTAAAACAGTACCTACTGCATAGAACAATTAATTTATAATTTGGCACGATTTCTTAATTTCTGATTCACACACACACACCCATATATATATAGTAATATAGTTATATATATTTTTAAAAATAATGGTTTAGCTTCTAAAAATCTAGTAAAGCCTCACATAAATGCAAGTTTTGCTTTGCCATTTTTATGGAGACTAGGGTCTCCAGCCATGCTAAAAATATATTGGATGCATGCACCTTCTGTTTAAGAAAAACAATTTAAGTACATCCTAAAGCTGTGCCTTCCATTTGAACTTCAGCTTCCTTTTCCTTCACTTCATTTTAATTACTTTCACTTAGCTTTTAGCCACTCACAAGGCTAATAGATTATAATATGTAGATCTGCATTTTGTAATCCCAGTATTACATTTCTCATATTCCACTATGCTTCTCCTTCCCTGGCTGAGTCTCCAGGACTGGACTGGGCTGGATGCCGCCCCAGTTGGTGCAATTGCCTCTACCAAGAGTTCTCAGCATCACAAAGAAACATTTGGATCCAAACAGAAACCCTGTCAGACAAGCCAAACCTAAATATCATCCCCTTAAAGCTCTCTCTCCTGGCTGAAGTGGAGTTTTTAATTCCATGGGAAGAACTCCATGTATGCTGCAGATCCCCCCCTCCTCTAATCACTCAACCTTCTCTTTTTCTGCTCTTTTCAATCCTGTCTTGTGAGGAGCAGAAGTTGTTTGGCTCTCCCAAGAGGCTCTTCTGCCAAATTTAGGGTTTGCATCAAAAGTGTTTCTGTCCATTGCCCAAAATAATTTAGCAATTGTTATTTCCACCCCACACAGTCACAAATACATTCCAGTTGATCAGCCTTATAATAGTTTTTGAAATATTTCACATTAACTCATTTAAATACTGAGCTGAAAAAGTAGCTCCATTAGTAACTGCTCAGAGGAAAGGTCTTTGCAAAAAAAGGTGGGAGGGAAGAACACATCCCACAAAATATTTATGCCATTAATTCAAAATTCTGAATGTCACATTTCAAAGAATAGTTATGGCTGCAGAGGTTGTGAGTTGTGAGATACTCGTGATAATGACATTATAAAGTTAAATTGTCTTGTATATTTGTGTGTGCTCAGAATGAGAATTCCAGTACATTTATTCAGGCTTTAAAAACCTAAAAACAACTCTATTTTGTGTTGTTAAAAGGATGCCAATCACATAAAAGAGAATTTAGAGAACTTTTCCTTATTATGGCTCAAACCACCATAAATAAAAAGAATTCTGTAACAAATATGAATGTCATTATGTGTGAGCTTTTTCATCTTTATTTGTTCCCAAGCCTAAAGTAAGACAATGATTGATAGATATGTGGAAAAAATATTCCCACTACCAGTCTTGCCCTTTAGCAATCTCTCTGTACTCTTGTGCTATTTCAAATAATCACAGGCTCTGGTGAGATACTAATGAAGATGTTTATGGTTGCCTTAAACCAAATGCAATATTTTAATTTAAATCTGATACTGATCCTCAGTGTATCCTACAATAATTTACAGTCAATGCATCTCTCCAGCCTCACTTAATCCACAGAACCAGTTTTGTTGGACTAGGGAAACTTCTAATGTCTCATGTCATCCTTTTATTTTTTTCTTTGCCCTAAGCAGAGGCCGTGATGAGCTTGGAAAAGCACAAAAGTGGAAGCAGGTATTTTCTTTTTTCCAAGAAATATGGTCTAGCATGAATTATGGCTTTTTAGACACTTCCCGTTTCCCTTTACTCACTTCATCTAGAAACAATGCTATACACAGGGAACCTTAATAATAGCAGCAAGGTTAGTTGTATCAATGAGATAACTTGCCCTCAAAAAGGCAGCATCAGGTTTTGATTACCCTGTAAGATCCATTGTAAGGATTTACTGCAAAACAAAATGTCTGCTGAAGGATTTTTTTTTTAATTACCTGAATTTTTATTAAAAAGCCAAATCTTGTATTTCTCATTCAGCCTCGTGTCAAACTGACAGGTGACATAAGTTAAATTGTTAGCAAAAATAATTTTTTTTTTTTTTCAGATGAGAAAAATTTGAATGTACATTGTTATTAACTTTGAAATTACCTGTCTGGTACTTTTAAAATGCAGCCAAAAAGTAAAAAGGGCTACATGTAAGTGCTGATGACTTAAAGCCTATTTTTTCCCCATCATGGTAAAAGTCTTTCATATATTTTAAGTTTTGCTGCCTGCAGCACAGGCAGCAGTTAATGACCCCTCTGTGTTACAAACCATCCTGGATTATAAAATCTTCAAAGGGAAAAGAAAATAAACTAGACAAATGACAAGAAAAAAAATCAATCAATCAATATTTGCAGGTCAACATTCATTTGCATTTCTTGGAATGGCATCAAGCAATTGGAGAGGCAATCAGAGACTGCAGGTAAGAAATATAGAAAGTTTAAAGGGCAAAAGACCAAAGGATTCAATATGTAACAAAGAAACAAATAAGTAGTAAAACATTCTGAAGTGATATACTTGGTTCTTCAAGCATTATGCTTTTGTAATCTGTTCTACATTTTGTGGGCTTTTTCTCACTTATACATTTATAAGGAAAAGACACACTGAAAAAAATACAAACAGAACAAATAAAAATATCCTGAAGGGCAAAATGCACATAGAGATGGAAAGAGGCCAAGCAGATCTGCAATACTGAATGCTTTATATATTTCACCTTGGCTGAGTTCATGGTTTCCAAGTGAATTGATCCAAAGTTTTCTTCCTTAATAGTATTTGAAGAAAAATGTAAAACACGCACAGTAAATAAAACTGCTGGTCTAAAATGACTGGGACAGTTGCAAACAAAGGATGCTGTGCTGTATCTATTACACTCCTGGTTTAGATTCTCTTACCAAATATAATACCCTATCTATTTACAAGAAGTACAGCTTACATTCTCAAGGACAGCGTGTTGGAAATGTAAAGGGTCTTCTTTCTTTCCTGCTACTCTGCTGCCAGGCAATCAGTTGTAGGAGGAGAAATGGAGAATGAGATTCTCCTTGAGTCATCCCAAGATTCACGCTGGCAAGAAGCAATTTCCTACTCCTGAATTATGAACTGATCACACGGCCTTGAAGCTGCCTGAGTGAGGGGGCAGCTGCCATTAGCAGGTGACAAAATGTCATCTTTGTCTCCGAGGGGCCAGATGTGAATGTTCCTTTGCAGCAGCCAGCCAAGCGATCGGAGCTGAGCGTGTCTGACTCTGCCCAGGCCTGCAGATGTTGACAGACACTGCAGATGTGCTGCTCACTCAAAAATGCATCCCCTGCACCTGGGAGAAGCCTTGGACACCTTCTCCCAGCAAACAAAGTTCCCAGTGTCACTGTCCCAGCACACCAAGGTGCAGGGTGAATGCTAACCTACCAAAAAACTTCAGGTCTAATCCTGGCACTAGGCATGTTTGCACAGGTTTTCAAAATCAAGAGTTATATTTGAAAATGAGATTTTGACAGAGAAAAGCACTCAGTGAGCAATATGAGTTATATTAAAAATAAAGGGCCTAATTCCTCAGTTCATCACTCCAGGATTAAATTAATGAATTTCCATGGAGTTATATCCAGTGAAAAACTCTTCAGATTTGAGCCATCATAAACCTAGAGTAATGGAGTTTTTGCCCATTATATGTGGAGAGTGTGTAGTAGGACATTTTCAGAGGTGAAAGGCAAGGTTTGGGTGGGAGCAGAAGAGGGAAGTAAGCCCTTCTTTCTTGCCTTTCCCACTATCCATTTTTGTACACCACAAAAAACATTGATTTTCCTCTTAACACATACATATATTATGAACCCTGTGCAAAATTAATTTGCTGAACAAGTGTCTGATACTAATACAATTTTTCTTAGTCTTTGGTTTAAGTTACCTTCTTCGATGAATATTTTTTCTCAAAATGAAAGAAAGCAGAAACAGATGGAGAGCATATTAATTTCTACACATTATTATCACTGAAATTTGAAACTCTATGACTCAGCTGTTTTAACAAAGAAAGGTTAATGTAAGGAAGTTGGTGGTTTCTTTTGAGGACAAAAAATCCTGCTGGCTTGTAAATAAGTTGTTGTTATTTGGTTTTGTGACTGAATATAATTTTTTTTTTTAATTACAACAGCTTCACTTACTGTACCAGAACACTTCCCTCTGCATCTACAATGTGGAAAGAAACAGCATGTATTTGTTATCTTCAATGGTTTTATTCTTAGCGCTAAAGTCAATATTTAGGAAATTGAGCCATAACACACAATCCTACCACCAAGTCAGAAACAGCAGGGGACAGAGAGGAAAGTTTGCACCAAAGCCCAGCAGTAACTTCTCTGAGCAGTGGCTTTAATGTCCAGATGATGTACTTGTGAGCAGCTCTGCAGACACATCGCTTTTGCTTTTCATTATAGCCACACACCAAATAAAATTAAACTACTCCTGGAGTTGGTCAGACCAGGAAATGAAAAATGTTTCCATTAGATGCAAGAGGAGGAAGGATTGAGTTAAAAGGTTTCATCCATTTTTGGCAGATGAAAGCATGTCAGTGAAAGTACAACTTTTATGTTGCCCTCATATACAGAGACTTCTAAAGGCTGAACCTGGAGCTGTTATTGCATGTTGCTGACAAGACATATGAATATAATGAGGTTAAGGGTAAAGGAAACCCTCAGAAATGCTAGAAGTGCACTCAGGGAATTTCTCAAAAGGATGTAGCTCTTACTGTAAATCTTCTGCAGCAGTCTTTCTCTTGCCTCTTTTCAATCCCTATGCAGCCAGACAGGAGCAGTTTAGGAGCAGTGAATGCCAGCTTGTGTCACTGCTGCTTCTCCTGGAAGCAGCCCCTAAAGGTGCTGAAAAATGTTTTGGCTCCTAATTCCTCTAGAGTTGGCCAAATAACATTCAATGATGTTTTCTTCCAGATGCACAATGATATGAAAATGCAATCCCACACATGGGTGCTAAGGAGATAAAGGATCTGGAAAGGGAAAGGGAAAGAGTCTCCTGGCCTCAGCACACTTATGTAACAGTGACATTTCTCTAAGAGGCAGGGATGGGTTTTCGTTCATCCTTCAGTAATCAAAATTTGATGCCAACTCAAGGAACTCATGAAGGTTTTATCACTTGGGTCACCAATTCCAAAAGCCTAAAAATATATATTTTGAGGATGGTTTACGTACTAGAGGCATGAAAATTGAGGTACCAGGTTTATCTGACACCATATAGAGAAGCAGAGTGACAGATAGAAGAGACAGACATAGAAACTTATATAAAACACATTTATTAGGGAGGTTTAATAGATTTTAGTATTGTCCAGTTTAAATTATCTAATGGAGTCAAATTACTCCTAGTGATGTTTTAGTCTACACTCAATTTTAGCAGGACTTGTGGAATAAAGTAAAGCAGGCTGAAGAAAACCTAATTAAATAAAAATTTAATACAGGGAAAGCATTCTAACCAGAAAATGGTGACAGAGAAACAAGATACTTATTGTGGTTTAACCAGGAGATTAGTATTGCAAGAAACCTTCTTTCTATCAAGTTGCAAGTGCCCTGAACTTTTCAGGCTTGCACCACTGACAAGATGGAAATCAACACGTTGTAGAACCAAACACCAAGAAAAATGTCTTAAAAGACATTTAAATAAAAGGCTTAGTGACTCGACAAAGAAAATTGTATCATGGTTTCATCTGTGCAGACAGCAAAATACCACCAGCTGAAAGGAGAGTCCAGATTATGCTGTCATTGTGGACACGTGTGGATGTTGCTAAACAAACAAAACATTGGAAGTTTAAAAATGTTAAAAACAATGGGCAATCATCACATTGAGCCTGCTACTTAGTAATGAGGAGTATAAACACTTGTTTCAAATTAGTAGATATAGTTAGATCTTAGTATGAGAATTAAAATAAAAAACGTTTCCCGTGAAACCAGGGATGTGGGAGATGTTGAAAAACCCTAATACTACAGGCAAACAGAATCCCAAGAATTTCTCTTTGCTAAAATTTTAGGCAGCTATTAAAAAAAAAAAAAAAGTCAGAGCATGGAATAATTCTGCCTGTTGAAAAGATAATTCATAATGTTTTCTTATTGAGACGTAAGAGCTTAGAGGAACTGCTGGAATACCGCAAGCAAAAGAAAATAATAAGGGTCAGCAAATAATGGAAAAAACCAAGTTATAATTACTTCAAAGCAGCTAAGGTGCTGACTCTGCCTAGGAATACACAGAACATGTTAGTTTGTATCTTCAAAGGAGAACCTGTGACACTCACAGAGCATTTTGTGGACTGCTTGGAAAGCTGAGCCTCGTCAGGACTTAGGGGTGACAAAACCAATCTGAGATAAATGAAGAGTTCTGTTGACTTTGAGGAGCCTTTATCAGAGGTTATCACAAATCATACAGTACGAGAAATGAGAAGGAGAAGAGCAAACTGAAGCAAGGGTGAATATGTGTGTGGCTGTCATCAGGGAACCCAAGGCTGGAAAGGGCACCAGTGGGTGATCCCTAATGGAAATATCCCTGCTTTGCAAAGCAGCTCTGAAAGTCTTTAACAGACAGGGCCAAAAATAACAGAGTGAATAAACACATAGAACATAAGAAAAATTACAAAATAATAAAAGCATCATAAAATGAGAAAATCAGAGCTTCAGAGCAGCATTTTATGCAGCACAGTGTAGTACAGACAATGCAGTGTTGGCTACAGAGAACAAACAATCAGTCAGGTGGATGCATACAGATAACACACAGAGTGTAAAATATGACAAAGCAGAAAGCTCTCATTACTCTAGAAGACACTAGCAAGGGGATAAATATCAAGCCTGTTTTCATTCCAATAAAAGCACCTGAGCTGTATTTTGACTAAAGCTGAGTGATGCAGCCTTTCTGTCTACAGCTTGGAGTAGCATTATCACTCTCATGTGAATGAGGGACATAAACTTTTCCCATTAGAGGAACATTAAAGGGAAATATTTCATTTGTTGTAGTTTACAGGAATAGGATTTACTTGTAACATACAAATCTGTTTCTGGCCATCCATAAAGAATGAGCATGAATCAAAACTGCATCTGTCTCAATATAAATAAATGTTTATTTTTATGCCAATTTTATACCTCTGTTACATAAAGTTAAGGAAAAAAAGTGAAGCAGAAAGGGGAGTTATGTACTGCAATAAGAATTTTTGGATATTTCTCTGGGGTGAAATGAGAATAATCCAAGAATGAGTTTTGCTATTTGGCCACGTGTCAGCAAAACAATTTGTCACAAGCAAACATTTTAAGTGGGTATGCAACATAATTTTGAAGTAATTTCTGGCATTGCTATATGTGACATGGTTCCATTCAGCCTAAGAATTATATCCTGGACTGGAAGGGACCCAGCTGGATCAACATAATCTTTTGATGTGTTTATATCTGTAACAAATAATAAAGATTGCTATAGGAGATGTGGGTGCAAATTCAAACTTTTGTCATTAGTTTTCCTAAGCAATCCCTGGTAAAGCACTTCAAGGCTCTCTCTTCACTCTGTAATCTGAATCTGTGAAACATTTTCCCTGAAGCATGTAAAAATTTGTTTGAAAAACAAAATAATGTAAAATAAAATATGCAAAAGGCATAACTGTATTAAGAATTCCCCCAAATCTCCTTATTTTATAAACAACCAATCAAAACAAAAACCAAGACAAAAATAAGCAGCAGCATTCCACCAGACCTTATCTTAAATATGTGTTTTATTTTCCCAGGGAAAGGAAACAATAATGGAAAAAAAGCAGAAATAGGCAGGCAGGACATTCAAAGCTTATATGAAAACTCGTCTGGAAAATAAATTTAAAAAAAAGATCAAATGTAAAACAAAATAAGATAAATAAGATATAAAATAAAATAAAATATTGGGTTAAAATATAAAAAATAAATAAGAAATGTTACCAGAAGTACTCATAAAAATATATGGTGCCAATACAAACACAAAGAGGTTACTTACCTTTTCTGCTAACATCCACAGGAGGAAAGTAAATTGAGTTAAATCAGAGGGAAGAATTTAAAACAGTTAGAAACTGCCCTGTTGTTCAATATATAATTTGTAATAATATAATTTATAATTATAATTATATATATAGCTTAAAATTTATTTGTAATAATATGATATATAATTTGTAATAATATATAATAATGCTTTCATTCACTGCACCTCCTTCCATCTTCTTCCATAAAAATAATAAATAAATAAATTCAAACATCAGCACAGAAAGGGTCTGAAGCATTACTATCTCTTTTATGAATAACCATGTCTCATTTACTAGAGAAAAAAAAGATTTACATGACTGAAGGGAGTTCCCCACAGGGAAGAATCATCATTGTCCATTTGAGACTTCTGCCATTAACCCTGAAAACCAGGGATGCTGCTCTCTACACATGATAATGTAGACCTGAACTGGTGAGAATTTGCTGGAAAATGTCTCTGTCCTAAATGCAGCCTTGTGAAAAAGAATCTTCCCTCCCAAACCCAATGGAAACATTACCATGGAGTTTGCTTAGAGTTGAACAGGAGTTTAAATATGGATTTTCTTAATGGCCATGAATGTTCACTCTGGAGTTACATGGCTTTCAGAAGCAGGATGAGTCAGTAGAGTTACTTAATTGTTTTAAAGGCCAAAGCCAGGACTGTCTGGAAGCACAACACTGAAATAAGAGTTATTTGAACAGCAATATTAGTGACACTAAAGGTCAAACTGATGAGCTAACAATTTTTTCCTTTTTTAAGTTAAGCTGCCTAGATGCTTAAAATAATATTTTTGCTTAAAATAAAACCATAACCTAATGGCAAGACATGGAGGAGGCAGGGTGCTTGTTATTTAAATCTGCAGAAAAGTTCAAAAACATAAAACCTGCATGGGTCTGTGTGCCTTGAGTTCTGGGAGAGCTGATCCCTGTGCACCTTTTGATGGAGATGTCCTGTGCAGTGCTGTCTAGCACTGGCTTTTGATGCCTTCAAAATACCGAAGTAGTTCTTGGAATACTTGGAAATTTTAAAATCCTCTGCAGCAGTGAGGGAAAAAAGAAAATTTTTAACCATTGTGAGGAGAAAATACCTTTTCTGTAGTAATTGAAAAGACAATTTGAGATGCTGAGAAGTGGGGGAGAAAAAAACTCCTTTTGTTTCTTTTTGTTTTTCTATCTATTTTCAAGCAACTTATAAAGAAGATGGCAAGGCTTTATTTTTTTTTTTTTTTTAAGATTTTATACCTTGAAATACAATTATTCCATGAGATAACACATGGATCTAACTTAGTGGCTATCTTTTGACTACTAAGCCATGTTGACTTTTTATCCTTTATAGTATAATTATGAGCTGGGTTGAAGCTTATGGCTGTAAATGGATCTCTTCACCATGCATACACATATGCATA
Source organism: Agelaius tricolor (assembly GCF_023055355.1). Classification (NCBI taxonomy): domain Eukaryota; kingdom Metazoa; phylum Chordata; class Aves; order Passeriformes; family Icteridae; genus Agelaius; species Agelaius tricolor. The sequence continues at coordinate 41,062,613 of NW_027269269.1, read as the reverse complement.
GGACAAGTAAATACAGAAAATTACTTGCTGGGCAGAGCACAGCATTTAAAAAATATCTGCAGTACTGTATGTACTAGTAGTGCTGTACTTCAAATTCCTGAACTGCTACTGGTGTCAGACAGGAATCAGAACAATCCTGTTTTCAGTGGCACAGTAAACTACCATCTCAAAATCTGATTGGCACATTCTCCCCAAATTCTTCCCTCTAATTTCATTGTCCTTCCTTCATTTTGTCTTCATCTGACCTGCTCTTGGATCCAAAATACAATCTCCACCCCATTTTTCAGCTGTGATATTCTATTTTATTGTTCTCTACTTCCTTTGGGGCTCTTTCTTTTCTAATTATCACACTAAGTAGATCTGGCTTTCTTGCTCACAGCTTGATCACTTTTTTCATGTGTGATACCATCTGCCTAATAGGCTTTCTTCTCTGGCTTGGGGGGAAAGGGGGGGCTGCCATTGTAGATTCTGCTGTGTATCCCCAGAGATTTCAATCCATGTTTTCTTATCATTAAAAAACAAACCCCCCCCCCCAAAAAAAAAAAACAAAAAACAAAAAAAAAAACCCAAAAAACAAAAAACTCCTCAATCTTCTCATTTTATAGCTGATTTCAGCAACAAGTTTTTTAGCCACATGTAACAGAATATGCTTTTTCTGCAGCATTTTCATACAAAGCTCATGGCTAGTTACAATATTTTCCATTCAAATGTTTACATCCAAGTAAAGACAGCCATCATATGCATGCCCTGAAAGAAGCAAATTCCCTTTATTCTGTCCACTGGCAGTGTAAAATCTCACCTAGCACCAATCAGAAGGGATCAGATTGATTTTACAGATATTAATAATGTAATCCTGATTACCAGAGCAGACCTGATCATTTTAGAATGATTGTTTCTGTTAGACAAATTAGTAATAGAAATGCTCCAAGAAATTAAATACTCAGCTCCCAGTGGGGAGTGTGGGTGCCTGGAGCTGAATTGAGATGAGCTCGAACAATTCCATATCCCTTCTGGAAGAAGGATCCTGCTCTTTGTGTGCAAAAAATGCCCCTGGCATGAGTGCCAGAATATCACCATCTAATTTATTTACTGTGTGATTCATTGATTAATCATTTCTTTGCATTCCATGACACAGAACACTACACAGAAACACCTCCCCCCTGTAGGACTGGGTTTGTGGATCAAGAGAGCTGTGTGTAAGATGGAGAGACAATAATAGCAGAACAAATTTGTTCTGCACATTTTAGTTTCACAAGGGATCCTCTCAGTGTTTGACTTCATTGAATGAAGTTACAATTGATATTTGGAGGCAAAGCACAACATAATTCATTCTGTGAGAGAAAACAGGAAAATAATGAAGCGGCATCCTCATTTGCTGAGGCTCACATTAAAAACTGACACTGGGAAAATATTGCCATACTTTTTTTTCATACTTTATGGGATCCTGACCATCTCAAATTTCATGGCAAAGCCCCTTTTGATTTCTAGAGGACTGAAAATTTATTTGTATTAAAGCCATTATTTGACATGTCAAAACCTTTGCATAAATGGCATCATGTTTATATTAAATCTGCATTAAGAGCATGACTGCCCACCTAGCTTCAAACTGAGTCCTCACTTTTTCCACTTGAGTGTTCTATTTATTGTTACACTCTAAACCCTACTAGAAAAACTACCAGATTTATTTGCAACTTGATGAAATGTCAGTGACTTCACAGAGTTTACCTCATCAAGAAGTTAGGCCTGAATTTTTGGGATGTATCAAAACACACCTTCAAGGCAATAGCCCATAGAATAATGCCAATTTATCACATTAATGGACAAGCAGCAAGGGATTTATGGAAACCTTCCCAGCAGGTCTGATAGATGGGATAAGGCACCCATAATTGTTCAAATATCAGCTGTGTGACATCTGCCTCGCAGGCTCTTGCTTTGATTAGGGTCACATCACAGGTTAAGAGTAATTCCTTACCTTTGACTATGTGTGGAGTCATCATTTCCTCTTTCAAGTGGTGAGTCCATGTTGGAAGAAATCCACTTAACCGCACTTGGCACTGAATTTTAGCTGAAGTTACTTTGTTGTCATTGCTATTTTAACCCAAATCAGGCAGGGTGCACACCTAATGACAGACAGGGTGATCTGCAGAGCCCAGGGCTGGTGCAGGGAGCACACCAGGAGCTGGTGAAGTTGTTCCTTCCCCTGGAGTGGGAATGCAGCTGTGTTCCAGCCACCTGAGTGCACTGCCCTTTCAGCTGAAATATGCTTCAGTGCACTGCACCATTATTCTGCCACCTGCACAATGCCAGTCCAGCTCATTCACAGGGAACCTGGGTGCAGACAAAAATACATTAATTGCACTGGTAAACCTTTTTCACAGATCAATGCTCCTCCTATAAACCAACCTGCAATGGAACAGAAGCCAGTAAATCTCAGTTATTCATTAATTCTGTCATCAGAGGTCCCATGCATAGCTCCATTTTCATTACTGTTGCTTTATTTGGTATCTCTGTGGGTATTGAATAGGCTCTCATGAGTATTCTGCCACATTGTTTGACTTTTCACCCATGTTTCTTAAGAGACTACAATCTGACACAATTCAATACCTATTACCTGTGGGGTAGCCTGAGTACCTGTGAAGGACATTCCTTCCTTTAGCTCTGACTTAAAGGAGTTTGATAATTCTGGAACAGCAGAGGGAGTAGGACACATCTGGTAGGATATAGAGCAGGTGTTCAAAGACTGGACACTCAGATTCAGACAAATTTATGGTTAGGTCTACACCATTCTTGAATTTTTCCATCACCAAACAAAAATATTCCAGTCAGTTAAAAAAACACAACAACAAAAAAAAAAAAAAAAAAAAAAAAAACAAAAAAAAAACAAAAAAACAACCAACCAAACAACAACAACAACAAAAAAAAACCAAAAAACCAAAAATGCCACACCAAACCAAAAAAACACCCCAGCACTTTTCTGTCTCATCAGGAAAAGTAGGCAGGGATAAAATAAAGCTATAATGAAAGCATAAGAGAGAAAAAAAGAACACAAGCAGCTTAAAAATAATAATTTTTAAAAATATAGACAATGGAAAAAAGAAATGCAAGAGCCAGATTATCAGCATCTATAAAGACAGTGTGGCTAAAAAAGCACTGAGGTTTTTAACAAGAAAGTGAGAGCATAGCAGCTGCATTAAGTTCTAAAATCTTGAAGGAAAATCAGCAGAAAAGCTAAAATTAGTATCCTTGGAGCCTAAATTTCAAAATATTTTTCTTGGATCCTATTCTAACCCAGAGAAAGGGGGTCAACTTTATGATGCAGACTTAAAGAGGTGAAGTATTTGATACAGCATTATTAACCCCACATCATCCATTAAAACATTTCTAATTGTCTTGATGATGATGAATGGGAAAGAAAAAATAATCAAAGGCATTAAAACATTATGATATCTCTTTAGAACATAGTCAAAAGTGAAAACATGCTTGATCTTTAACACTTGGATTTGGTAGAAAAAATTAGGTGCTTTCTCTTTTTATTTAATTTTTTGTGATTTTAATCTTAATTCATGTAAATTAATGAACTATCCAGTCTAACAGTCCCAGAATCCAATCTCAAACAGCACTAGCAACAAAAAAGAATTATTGACTGCAGAGTGAAACAGAGCCCACAGCTATGAGGTGCACACTCAAGAAATTTTTGGGCAGAATTATAAGAATATTCATATCTGTGCCAGGAACAGGTTGCAGATTTTAAAATCTGTCTTAGAGCCTGGAACGCATACTCTAACTTCTGTTCTGGCACTACTTGTGAGCAGGGTGATGGTTGGACTCCATGATTTTAGAGGTCTTTTCCAAACCTGATAATTCTCTGATAAGGTCACATTCCCCTTTCCAGGGCAGGTATTGCATTTCAAGGTAGACAGGCTTTAGAAAAGATTGCACCAGTAAGCACAGAAGTGCTGTCATCCAAGAACTTTGCTGAGGAAAGAATTGTTATTATTTAAAGTAAAAAGAATGTATATAAAATGTGTTTATTCTGTCCTTTGACCATATTTAAGCAGATTGTTAAAAAGCAAGAAAAAAATGGCTATAAAAATGCTGTTGAAATTGCATTCAATTTATGGAATAAATGGAAGAGTTACTGCTGTTTGGTTTCTTCAAACATTCCATATATTACAGGTATTTTGATCTGCTAAAGGGACCCACCTGCCAGAACGTCCATCACACACAAATGGGTAGAGATGCAGTGTTACCATAGAAATGGGACAGCACCCCAGAAAAAAGACATCTAATCATGTGTGTGTATCCTGAATGGAGGCACACTAACTATGCATGGGAAAGCAGCATGCTGGGATCACTTCCTGGAATGATGATGGGATTGCCTGGAAAATTGCTGCTCATGGTGTCTGCAGGGTTCACAGTGGCTGACTCCAAGGCAGAGTGCAAACACGAAACAAAAGAAAATCTTCGCTAAGACTCCCTGCAGAGCATGCAATAGATAAGGTGGGGAAAAGCAGTCTATGGAAAAGAAGGAAATAGCAAGAGTGGAAGAAGAAAAAAGGAGACTAATTTAGAAAATGAGAAGCTGAAGAAATTGTGAGCGAAGTAGAAGCAAGAACTGAAGGGAGAGTGGAGGATGAGAAACTTAATGACAGAAAATGGAAGAAATCCCAGACTCAAATGGGAAAGAGAAAAATGAGAAGCAGTGCAGGAAAGTGAACAGGGAGAGGAAAAGCAGAGGTGAGGATAGCAAGGAGAAAATCCCTAGGAGAAAATGATTGCAAATGAAGTAGTGAGAAGGAAAACAGAGGAGGAAATGCCCAAATTTAAGAGGACTTGGAGAACCAGCTGACAATGAAGAAGCCACATATCCCATAATTTGAAGTATAAACCCCAGATATATTTTCTTTTTAAAATATTTATAACAAAGCAATATTAAATCTCACAGTATCATTTTTTTTCCAAGTCCACTAATATTAATAACACAGTAATGGGAGCTTGCAAAATTGAACCACATTTTTTATTTCTGGAAAATGATCATCCATTTTTTATGCAGTATTTGCCCATGACTCATACTTTTATTTCATTTGCTCATGGATGTTTCATCATCAAGAAAAAAAAAAGCATGAGCAAAATTTAGGCCTGAGATTAAAACACTGAACCCATGTTGAGATCAAAAGTACCTGGCCAGATTTTCATATATTTAAAGAACCCTAATAGGAAGTGATAGCAGGAGCAGCATTTTTAACATTTTATTTGCTTATTTAAATGTTCAAAAAAAAGCACATGGGCTACTTGGCATGTTTGTTTCCTTTTTTCCTAAATTCAGGTTTAAACCTTATGTGGCTCTGAGTGAGGATAAACGAACACTGATAATTTTTACATGCATAAACAAATATACTTCCTTAGCTGTTGTTTCTCTAATTAAAGCTTAACATCTTTTTGGTTTTTATCTTAGATAATGGCATCTATTCTTACACTTTGGGAAATGAAGTAAAAATGAGAACATGTTTTAGATTTTCTTTTAGAAGTTTCCTATAGTTTACTGGGGGGAAAGAAAGGGTTGCAATGATTTCACTTTTCAGCTTGCAAGACTCAGCTCTTTTGTCAGACTAGGGATTTTATCAGTTCTTTTCAGAACTTTTGTACCTTTCTAAGGTGTTTCACTACCAAATAAAAGGTCATAAGAGGAGTTTCTCTAAAGAATTCAAACAATCTGAAATTGCTGATAGCATAAATTTATAAACACAGTAGCAAGACCAAAATCAGTAATCAATTTACTTGATTTTACTCAATCCAGCTCATTTACTTAGAAAACTAAAAAAATATGTGAGACTAAATAGCCATAGCTGCCCAAATTTTAAAAAAAGACACACTCTCTTCCATTATTTCTGCAAAAAGAGATTTCTGCTCCCAGCAATGATTTATTCTTGTTTTGACACAACACAGTGTGAAAACTAAGTCCAGAATAGCCAACAATGAAAAGTTCAGGATTAAAGTATAGGTACCTGAAGGCCTGACAAATGATAAATTAGGAAGGGAACCAATCTGTTAACTTTTCCCACTCAGGGACTGGTCTCTGAAGCACTTGCAGTGCTGTCAAAGTTTCATTAAGACACAGAATCCTTTGCAGGGCTCTCCAGGTGCCAGTTTGATGGATGTGCACCAAGAGATCTGTTCCTGGCCACTGCAGAGGGCTGCAGTTCCTACTGCACAGCTGTCAGGGGTTGGTTAACTTGAGCCAATAAACAGCAAAGACCACGTAAATACGGCCCAAGAATGCAAAGTAAACAAAGGCATAAAGCTGTGCAAGAAAAACAACACCTGGAGAAGTCCGTAAGTCTGGAGAACTAAGATGACTGTGGGGAAAAATTAATTTTTCTGTTCTACCTGAATTACAAACATAAACTTCCAAAATCAGAGTTTCTGCAATGACTTTTTGCAATTTTTGCACAGTTTTCAGTAAACTGAATTTGTTTGCAGTCCTGACTTAATACTCAAAAGCATGAATTTACTGTTGTTCCATTTTTGTCTTGTTAAAGTCTCAAAAAAAAAAATGTTGGGCCTAAGGAACAAGTAATTTTCCATGGGTATGAAAATAAATTGCCAGAAGAAAAATCAGCCTAAAAATACACAAATCTTTTTGTGCTGTTAATTATCTTACAAGTAACATAACCTCTGTCAAATTCCCAAAGAGAATATGGTGATAATGAAGGTCTGGCCTTCTGCTTGTATGAGCAAATATGCAATAGCAATACTCCTTTTCTCCCATACCTATCACTTCAATGTTTATAATTGAAAATATATTTGCCCATTTAAAGAATGTGGCTACATAATTAAAGGTTGAATGAGAAGTCTTATAGAAAGACAGTGCATTAGTAATATATTTATCATTGCAATTCCCTGTGAACAAAATTAATTGAAAAGCATAAATTAATTTGTAACCACTGTAATCACCAGCATGCTAATGAAATCACAAATATTCTGGGCAGAATTAACAAATTTGGAAGATATAGTTATGTTAGTTATGCTAGTACTCTTGTTATTCAATTAGCTTGTGTGCAGAGAGAGATTCAGTGACTATCTCAAAAGGCAAAAGGCCTTAGTGTTCTGAAATTTTACTATTAATATGAGAATAGAATTTGCTCTAAATTTACATTTGAACAACAGGTTGTTTTGAAGAATAATAATTCTATTTAAAATAAACACCCAGTAAATATCTTGAAAATCTGCTTACCGAACCTGCTTGTGTTCCATGCAAAGAAAATACATTTGTAAGTGTCACATTAACTATGTTTAATGCACTGATCTATTTACATGAAAGCGATTAAAGTCTACACACTTCAACATAAACATGCATTGCAGCTTTTGGGAAGGCAAACACAGACACTTTTGCTGAAAGATGAAACACTGATTTCCAAAGTATTTACCTGAAATACTCTGATACATGCTCAAACTGCAAAGACAATGGGAAACAGGCTGAAATTGATCTTCTCCTGGTTTAAGAAAGTTCATCATACATTTTCTTCTACAGTCCTGTGGCAGAACTGATATTGCAACCAGCTAAATTCCCAGAACCTATCTATTCCCCTTTTTTGGTCTGAGAATTTGAAAGCTGCTTTTAATTTCCCTCATAAATTCATATATGCTGAGGTTATCCCTGTTTGTCTTTTGACAAGTGTTATCTGTTAGCTGAGAGGATTTTTCCCCAGCTCCATGCTTGTCTCTTCTACATTTAAACACTGTTTTTATTTTGCAAGGCCCTTTCTTTGTCCCTATAAGCAAGGCTGCCACTTCCTCAATCACTCCGTTGCACCGTCACTTAATCTTGCAGAACACAAGCAATAAGAATTGCACATGATGTTGCAAGTGATATCTCTTTTGTCTCCTGCACAAAAGAGCAGAAAGGCTCCCTTTATGCTGGAAATAGCTCACTCAGTACAACTTCCATAACATTAATACTGGCAGGGGAAACAACCTCCCCTCGCTGCCAGGGGCTTCAATCCAGAGACTGAAATTTCTGATGAAGGTCTCTGAATGCTGGGCAAAACAATACCTGTGAGCTCAGAAGGTTTTGGGGACAAACCCCTCAATCCTGTGCTGTTTTCTTCCTCTCTGCTTTTTTTTTTTTTTCTTCCTGTCTTCTAAAACTGGATAAAAAACCATTAATCTCATTCTTTTAGGTACAGGGGTTTTTTTCCTATCACTCTGCTGCTGCTGAAGATTCCCTGAACTTGGAAAATGTCTGTGTGCTACCTCTATGCCTTGTTCATGGCATCTGTCTCATATCATGCTAATTCCTATGATTCCATATGATTTCCTATGTACTGTGCTCCCAGGAAATCCAAATTAAAGTTAGTTCTCCAAAAGTTTGCCTTGTTTTCTTATTTCCTATTTATATCTATACTCTGATGCCACTCCACATCTTCCTACTGTAATAGGAAACCAACAAATCTGATGGGACATTAGAATGCATTTTATTTTCTCCTAACCTGGAGTAATTTTTTGCAACATGTCTTCATCTTGAAAGCTTTCTGTTTTAATATCTGAATTTTTTTTTTTCTTAAAGAAGTTGAAAACACCGAAGAACCGCTGTTCCTTCAAATGTCTCCACTGGATGCAGACACTTCAGAATTCTGAGCTGAACACATTGCTCCATGAAATTCATATGAGATAATATAAAATGTTCTGGGCTAAGGATCCATATCTTCCTCAATTTATATATACAGCCACTACAAATTTTCAGTCAGAAGATTTTTGATTTGTTATTTCTTGACAGCAAAATCAGCTAGGGGAGACTTTTCTGTTTGGCACTGAACTTATTTTATAATGTTTATTTATAGCTTGAGAGTTAAAAAGAGTTATGCCATAACTATTAACTATTACTCATAGGATATGAATCCTATGGATTAATATTTGTCTCACACTAGCTAATTAAAAGTAAAACCTCAGGCTTACAGAACTCCTCAGAATACACTATAATCATTCACTAGAAAATATTTATTGTGAGAAATCATATTTCCTCCCAAGGAATCAGTACGCAACACTTGTACTTGAGGTTCTGTCAGACAAAAAGATGTTTCATGATGCAATGGTGGCAGTGGGAAAATTTCATTAATCAGAGCAAAGCAGATGTTTTATAGCCACTGGCTTCCAAAACTCCTTTCCCCCCAAGTTTGCTGTGCACTGGCTGGAAATTGTGTTGGAACTGATAAATCTCTTCCTGCCCCATTCCTCCAGCCTCACTTGTCCCCTGCTTGCTGGAATAATTTGACATGAGAAAAAGAGCAGGGCAATTCTAGAAGGAAGAAAGCTATTCCTTTCCTGAGCAAAGAGTCTAAAAATCATGAAATCTGATAAAGACTACTTTACATCTGTGAACTCTGTGTGTGTACAAACACAGCCACCACATTTTCTTAGCTGTGGTCTCATTTTAAATGGAAATGTGATGAGTGGTTATAGCTCTGAACATCACAGGGAAAAGGCTGGGATCACTTTTGGCTCAGAGAGAGGTTCAACTGCACAATCTTTTTTTAAACATTTGTGTTTTAATTTCTCAGTTTATGGACATTACAGGGCTAGACCTTATATGTAAACCTTTGGCCATGAATGGTGACCCTGGCCAAGGATTTAAACTCCCTAGGATCCTGTTTCCAGCTGTGAGCTGCAGATGTTACTGAAGAGGTCTGCAGATAAACTGATCCATCATGAATCTGCCTGGAATAAACCTCTAAGCTGCTTAATCCTCAACTTCAGACACCTTTAGGGTCAGGTGTTGCAGCACTCAGCCAGGCAGATGTGTGAGGCTTTCAGTGCCCAGCACTGGGGTGTGGTTGTTGGGGGATATCTTACCTTTAACAGGTTTTGACACACAAAAATGATCTATGCTTCATGAAACAGCCTCTTCCTCATGAAAGAAAGAAAGCTGCAGGGCACAACATGTTCTGCTTCTTTGAGAACTTACAAAGAGTGGTTTTCTGCAGGTGATCATTTTTGTCTGAGTTATGGCCACTGTATGAGCAGCAAAAACATTTTCCCAGCCAAAACCCAGGCTTTTTACTGTATGAATCCATCTCTCTTTTGCCTTCTTTATATTTTATTCTAAATACATATTTAAATGTGCTTTATCCATATCTCTAACATTTCCCAGCATTATGATTTTTAGAGAGCCTCATTAGATAGTAGGAAAAAAAGTGCCATACATCCCCCATCATACTTTAGAGAAGACTTAAATTTCCTTTGCAATTTACCCTGAGAGATGAATGGATAACAGCAGTGGTATGAAAATTATGGCTGCTTATTTTTCCTAATGATTAGTCACCACAAAAATTGCTTATAGGCTGAATCATATCTGGCCTTTTCCCCCTCTATTCCCATTGCAGTGTAAGTGGAAGCATAATGGTTCTGATATGCAAAACATCAGTGTCATTCATCCATGCCTCTCCTACTGTTTATTTTCAAGCTTTTATATATTTACTGTAAAATAATAAGATTAAATATCTTAAAAGCTGCTTTGAAGGACTGTTCTCACAGCAGCCTGAATAAATGATATGAATCACATGCAGCATTTCACAATCCAGTAAGAGATGAAAAACAATAAAGCCGATAAGAAAGCCAGGCATCCTAGGAACATTTTGCTCAATTACAGTGCATCATGGTGGAATTTTGCACAGTAATGTTCCTCAGTTTTAAAGAAGAGACATTTTTATTTAGGCAGTAAGCTTCAGTTAATTTATACCAGCAGGTTTTTCTGCCTTCCTAAACAGGGACAAAAGTTTGAATTTAAGCTGTGCCTCAAGTATGTCAAACATGGCACACTGCAGACTGAGTCTGCTGCAGGGCATTAAAATATCTAAATTGTGATAAAATGGGATCAGTTTTTCTGATTATAAAGAAGAAAAGCAACTCTGAAACAAAAATGAGAAGAAAAAAGAGAGAGGAGAAATCACACTGAGAACTACTTCCTTTCTGAAATGATCACTGGAATCTTGGAAAAGACAAGCACCTCCATCCAAAGGATAGTCCATGATGTGTTTGAGTTTCACAGGCACCCCTTCTTCATTTTCTACAATACTATATATGGAAATCAAAGAGAAAGAAAAGAAAATAATGCAATAAAAATACTGCACAGCAGCAAACATCCTTGAAAAAACATTTAGAAAACCATGGTAAGTTGTTCTTACCATGAATCATTGTCATTACTTCTTTCTCCAAGATAAGAACAATTGTATCTTGGAGGGCCCTTTAAAAAGACAATAGTTGATAACATTAGATTTGAAAGAGGATGGAAACATGATGTTCCCTGCATTTCCCTATAGGTGACCCCTTCACCAAGCATCTATAAACTACAGACAATTTGCCTAAAATATGCTGCAAGTGATAAGGAGTGAATGCAATTGATACATTAGGTTAATTTTAGAACATTATTCTGCAAACCAAGAAAGTCAGAAAATTAGTGACAGAAAACTGAATGTTTTGTTTTCTGTTTTGTTTTGTCATTAGGTTTTGCCTCAGTTTTTATCTGAGACCAAAAACTCCTTTTAATATGTATATATTCAATTACAAATTTAGCCCTGGACAATAGAGTATTTAAAACTCACTGAGAAAATATGTGTGTTTTGGAAATGGAAATAGAAAGCTAAACAGACTTATTCTGTGTTTACATTGTTGCAGCTGATGACAAATGTATACATTGAGGACACAAAAAGATTAAGGGCAAAGGGGAATTTCTTTTGCATATAATACATAAATAAACTTGTAATTACTGAAAAAATATAAGTATAGCCAAACATGCAAATACAAAGAAATTTCTGATGCTAAGGCTTAGAGCTATTCTTTCATGTCTGTAAATTCATCACTCTAATAAAGTTTGCTCACAAACTCTTAAGTGTTTGGGGGTAAATGCACAGGAGTGTTCCTGGTGAAAATAAACTTCCAGATCCTTTTCCATACCTCTGCATGCAGATGATATAGAAATTTGTATGTAAAAGAGACAGATATTGCCATGGCACTCAATGGCCTGTTAAAACCAAGTTTGGTTTAAGAGTTATCTCTACAATACTTTCATAATATTCCTGACCCTACTGTTTGAGGTGTGCAACCTGATTTGTACTGTGGCCAGGGAAGGTGTCAGCCACTCTGCACTGCAAGGTTGGTCCAAGCCTCACTTTTTAAGCGGCTGCTGTAACCCATCAAAACATGTTCCTGATGTTTTATAATATTTATTTCCTGTATTATTACTTGTAAAATTCTGGCACATATCAGAGTAAGGTGGTACATGTTAGCACTGAAAAGTCTAATAATTCTATTAACCTGTTCATAAATATGTTAGTAATTCTAAACAAAATAAACATAAATAAAATAGCATAAACAAAAATAACAATTATAATAATGGTAGTCATGCCCATTTAAAAAACATGGTCTGAAATAGATTTCTTAAAAGTATGTTTTGAGGCTAGAAGGTAAAATCTATCAATTGCACGATATAAAAGCATAATCTAAGAAATTGCAAGCAAATTATTGTTTACAGAAAAAAAAATAATCATGACTTCTTGCAATTACCTAATGAATATAATTTAAAAAAAATGTTCTTAAAACATGAAATAATGAAGCATAAATGTTCAACAGATAAAAGAAGCAACCATTAATAGAATGCTGGTATAGGAACCCCAGGAAGCTACAGTAGGTGTCTGAAGGAGTTGATGATTTTCCAAAGAACAAAGAGAATGTGAGGGGCTGTTAATAAGTCTTTCAAGAGAGCTGGACTTGAGCCACATAGTGCTTGGTCTGCAAATACTATGTTTAAAAATCAATCCTCTGCTTCACAGGAAGCCAATGTACTTTTGTCAAAATTAGAGCAACATGAACATCTGTCCTGGAGCCAGTTAACCATCTCACTGCTTGCACACTCCTGATATTCCCTTTCCTCCCATGAGCAGTGGAGAGAAAAATTGTAAACATCCACAGAAACCCAAGGGTTAATGCATTTGCAGCAGTATGAGAGTATCAACACACTTTACGATTAGTGAGAAAATTCAGGCAGTCAGCAGTGCAAGACAGAACTTGAGGACACAGAGTCTCAAAGCAGAAACCAAAGCCTGAAGTTACAAGCATTGAAAACTGTTGAGGATAAACAAGACAAAAGCAACACAGGATGCCATTTCACAGCTTCAAGATTACCTTTCAAAATAATTCAAATATGCTTTTAGGAAGCACTAACTAAAAGGTGTTGATGATACTATTTAACTGGCAATCTCTGCTTTCAGTTAAATTTTGGTTTTTTTCCAGACACATGTTTTGAGAGAAAATGTTTTGTTATTTTTTTTCTAGTCATAGAAATATTAATATTCTAGGGTTGGAAAAAAGGAAACATACCAGGAGGATTATTTCCTTTCAATATCTTTCTGTACAGAGCCATCATTATCCAAAGAATTAAACACCCTCTGCTACAACCATTGTTGAATGGATGACCCTTCTCCCTTTCTGGAGGTGCTCTCGTGTGGATGCAGGTGGCCCAATCAAGTCCATCTCTGCCTTCTGATTTTTTTTCCCTGGAGACCACCTGCCCAGATACTTGCATTTGACTGTAATTCCCTCCAACAGCACTGCTACTTACTTCCCTGGGGCAGGATTTTGCCTTAGCTATTTACAGAACCATTTTGATGCCACCTAAAAAAATCTCATTATCGTGTCACTTGAGAGAGAGAGAGAGAGATATGCAAGTGAAATATTCCTACAGAAAAGCTGAAACACTAGGGACTGGAATAGACAGGAAAGCTGCTCCCTGCCTGAATCTCACCCTGCTAACAGGTCTCAAAATCCTTCAGCAAGCTGCAGATTAAATACCTCAGCCTCAGTGGAGCAGCCCCATCATGAATATTGTGTAATGCTGGGCATCCAAGCAGAAGAAATGAGATTTTTCAACTTGAAAATGCATCAAATTCTTATGCAGCACCACCTGGCACAAACTAAAGCTTGCAACAGGCACTGCCACATCTGCCAAAGGCATGCTTGGTTAGCATTGCCCAAGCCTTTGTAAACCACAACCACTCACGTGCCTGGAATTTCACCTGTTCACAGGGAACTGTCAGTGCAGTGTTATGTGGCAGGTTTCATCTTGGATTAAAGAAAGGATTGAAAGCTCTTAGGAGAAAATAAACACACTGTAAGAATAAAATCCCTGTATGAGAATAAAAAAAGAAACCCACCAAACTAAACCATAAAGCAAATAAGCAAGCTCAAAACAAAAGAAAAGAATAAGCCCTAAAAAATAATACTTATAGCTACTGGCTTACACAACTGCCCCTTGAAGCTAAGAATAGCCAGATGAAAAAAAAAATCATGGAGGTGCAAGCTCAAGAGTTAACTAATGATCATTTTCAATTTCATTTCCTGTTTGCTGATGTTAGGTAGCTGGGCTCTTTTTCCTTTTCAAGAACATGAAGAGCATAATAAAACTGAATGTGGATTTTGGTAGTTTGCACCACACTTTTTTCTAACTGGAAGGATGGAATTGCAATTAGAGCACTGAAAACCATCAAACCCCATTTCCTCCCATACACAGCTGGCCTTTCTCACATGGAATGCAGTTTCTGCTCTCTTTCCTATACACCAACTCTTTCTGAGTAACAAAGGAAGGCCATGAAACAAGGAAGGTGAAAATATAGATCCCTTGACTGCTTTAACATAATTGTGTTTTCTTATGGTAAGACACAGTATTTTCATTTCTTCCCTGGGTGGTAGCTCATTAATCATTTTAGAGTACTCTTCCCAAGCTAAAATTCACCCTTATAACACACCTTGTGGGAGAGTCTCAGAACTCTAAATCTTGGTGCATTAGGGGTCAATAATAAATGATATTAATTTTTCCTCTACACAAAACTAAAGAGCACTTTAATAAGTAAAGAAGGCAATAAACAAGCCTGAAAGGAAATGTGATTATGACAACTTGTCATAGAATATTAAATAATGTAGCATTGATATAATTAAGTATCAGAGATAGGGATGCAACAAAATAACTTATGCTAATCATTTCATTTGAGAGTTAAGAAATATTGCATATGTAGCTAGACCTATATTTGTGTCCTTATTTACATATTTATAGCATTTTAACAATAGTAGGACAATGGCTATTTCCATTTTGCTTCTTACAGAGCCTCCCTGCAGTGCTAATCAAATCTTGACATCTGACTCTAACACTGAGAGTTTTAAGATAATTAAGCACTTTAACCTAATGAACTTGCATTTTAATCCACTGTATTTGTTTAGAGAAAGCCCAGGAGACTAGTAATGAGATATGGAGTTTTACACACATTTATAGTGAACACTCAGATTAAGCTCAGCTCAGGAGCAAGACAGATCTGAAGCTTCATCTTCAGTTGTAGCACAGCACAAGTGATGGCAGAGTTCATCACGGGAGATTAGATTTGTCTTGCTCTAATGAAATGCAGTAGCTGCTCCAATGCAATGGCTGCATGCAGCTCCCCAAAATAAAAACTCTACTGTGGTTGACTTTGCAGCAGGCCAAATGCTGAATGGAAATGGAATTTTATGGCTGTGGCTGCGCCAGAAAAAGGGTAAAACTTTCCAGTTGAAAGGGGAAAAGGAAGCTTACAACTGCCAGGGCTGTGTCTGTGGCCATCAGTCCCAAAGGCTGTTTCAGCAGCACTGCATTCCTCTGCACAAAACAATCCTGCCAAGAGCCAGAGGCAGGCCTCTGGCAAGCTCAAATCCATGTTACTGGGCAGTTACCAGGTAAGGAGCTCCACAGGGAAATGCATTATTTGCCTATTCACAGCAAGCCTCACCGAGGGAAGGGGCTACAAGCTGGCTATGTTTCCTCAGTTTCTTACATATTTACTTCTCCAAAAGGCAAAACAGTTACAGCAAAGAGTTGCCTTGCCATCCATGCCTAGCTTCTCTTTTTTTTTTTTTTCCTATTTTTCTGCATCCCACAAAAAGAAAAAAATTAAGATTGTATATATTCTTCACAATTGAAGCCAAGACTGATGAACAGGAAGGCAAGAAACTACCTGCTTTCCAAACAATTGCTGCTGTGCATATGATTCAGAGAGATGAGCTAAACCTTAATCTTACACTTTGTGAAAGCATCTCCTAGCCAAAAGCATTTATTTATTCCTGCATGGAATATATTCTGGAGATGTCCTGTTTGGAGCTTTTCTTTATCTGTTTTTAAATAACAAAATGCTTTTCATCATCATGACTCTTAACTCAGCAATGCCTCAGAGACTGAGGCTGATGCCCTTGCAGCTCAGGAGGGACAGCCTGCAATTTCTACAATGCTGAACACCCAACAGCCTGACAGCTGGAACACTTCCCTCTCTGCTTTGAGTTTTTCACTCCTCCCTGCACTCCTTCTTTCAGCTTTGTGGCTGCAGATGTACCCCTGATAACATGGAAACAAAGACACCAAGTTACAATGCAGAGCACAGCTCTCAAGCTTTTAAAAATGACAAACTGTTCCAGTCTCTTTAAGCATCACAGCAGTCCTCATGTTATTTCCCCTGGCTTTCTGGTTTCTTTTTTCAGTGGTTACATTTTCAAAATTTTCACCACACCCAAGAAGAGTGAGAGACTTTGGAATTACTGCATTTGCCAGCTAAACCCATCAGGCAATTTCTTGATTTTCTTTGATAGATTAAAAAAACACTAAAAAATACTGTAGAGGCTGTAAAGAAGAAAATTATTCAAATGTGAGCTGTCAACACAGAATGCCAGGTTTTCCCTCCAGTAGCACAACACAACTCAAAGGTAGATGCAGCGGGAAGTAGAAGAGACCTCACCACCAGGCAACCATGCAATAATCACCCAAAATCACCAAGGCTCTGCTTGCTTTCAAATCCAATACGTCGGTGACACAATCTGATTTTCATTTCCCACAATATGTTTTCCTATGAGAATATTGGAGGAAAATATATCTGCATTAGAAATTACTTCAGTGAAATAAAAATCAAAAGAACCCACTTCATTTTGTATGATAGATCAGAGCAAAACCTGTAATGAATCCTTATCCTTGTACCAGTACCAAGTTAAAGTTCTGAAATGAGATTCATAATATCTTTTGCTCTTTATTTTTCAGTGCTCTTTATTTTGCTAAAAGATTCACTACATCCCTTCCATATTATATTTGTGCTCAATGCTTTATATGAGAAGAGTTTGATTTTTTTATCTGTGTGTCTTCCCCAGCTAAGCCTGGGCACAAGTCTGCTGTTGAGCACTCCTTACTTGGATTTTGAAAATAAAGAGCAGAAAGATCTACAAAATTATTCAAAAATTAACCAAAACAAGGGTAAACCAGAAAATTAATTCTTTTATATATAACTTAAAAAGCCAACATTAACTGTGTTTTTTAAGTTGTTAATGTGATCACTGAGGTTTTGGTAGAAGAATTGTATCCTACTGAGATCACTCCACAGAGTTAAAGCCTTCTGATATGAGCACTTATGTGGATTATCCACTTATATTCCAACTCAAACAGGTTATCTGCTAGAAACATAATCAAAGAGCCCTCCAGCCCGAGTTTCTTTCAGATTTAGCTAAGATTATATCCTCCCACTTTTAAGTCCTGTTTTTTCTCGTGTAATCCTGGCATTCTGGTCTCTCCCTGGCTTGCCACCCACCATTACCATTGCCACTATTTTTCAAGGCTACCCCAAGTCTACAACCTGACGTGCATGTGAAAAACTGATGCCAAGAACCACACACCAACACCTGTAAAGCATGCATTCGTTTTAGAAAGAAATGAAATTGCAATTGCTCAATCATATAATCATCCTGTGTTTGCAATAAAAAAAAAATCAGGGAAAAATATGTTGTTTCTTCCTGAGGTTTGTTAATACAAACATAAGATGATTTCAAGCTAAACGTGAAAAATTACATCCAATTTAACTTATGAAAATAAATCTATTTTCTAGAGGAAGTGGTTGTGTTGCCAACATCTGGTATTTATGTACATACATGTGTGTACACACATGCTTTTTTTTTAGGAGTTTTAAAAATGCAAACAATTGAAATGCATTTCCTTATGTCATCTCTAGTCAAAATATACAAATAAACATTGTTTTTCACAAAATTTTGTAACCCTCTTTTTTGCAACAGACCAACCACTTCACTAATGAATCTGTGCTACTGTACATTGAATTTTACATTAAACAATAAATTTTACATTAAACATTGAATTAAGCCAGGGTACACATTATCAGAATAATTTATTACATACTGTAAAGAAGGTTGCATTTAAAATGCAGATGAAGATATTTAATGAACTTCTTATAGATTAATGATGTGGCAAACAGTTGTTTGTTTCTATTTGATGGTGATCCCATGAAACCATTAGAGGTCCAGCTCCAGCTATTAGTCACAATTCAGTGGCAACAGAGCTCCAGAAAAGCCAAATGCAACACATCCTTGTGACATTCTGCACTAAAGAACTGATGAAATATTAATCACTCAGGCTCCACATGCAAAATGCAACAAAAAAAGAAAGTCAGAATAAGAAAAAATAGCACAGCAGGGGTGCTGTATATTAACATCAACAAGCCACTTTGAAAGGCTAAAGCAAAATGCAGCAACCCCAGCCCCACATGTTTGTAATTTTAAAACTCTTGTCATAGCTAAGTAATAGCATGGCCACAGCAGGATACACCAAAATTAAAGGTAAAAGCTCTCCTAAGGGGTGAAGAGAAGATGTAATAGTGCCAAAACAGTCCCTGGAAAAGGCATTTAGGGCTTTTTTTTATTTTTAAGAGAGAGAGAGCAAAGCAAAAGAACCAGATTCATTACAAAGATTCATTTGGCACAATTATGTTCTCCTTTGTGATTTCTGAAAGCCTTTGACTGTCATCTGCTGTTGCAGAAATTTTCTGTGGTCTAGACATTTGGTCACTCATACAAATATCACCTCTTACCAGAGCAGCTCTGTGAGTGACGCTGGTCTTCCCAGCTCAGGTCTCTTTTGTATGAAATCTTTCAGGAGTCTACAATGCCAAAAAAAAAAAACCAAAAAAAACAGTGGTTGTAAAAATGTTTGTGTACAAGAGAAATTTTGCAAGTCTTCAAGTTTCCTGGTGCTTCAAAAGACATTCTCTTGTAGCAAACAAAAATGCAGGATAAGATAATTTGTACTTTGGATCTCTTCCCACAATGTGCTTCTAATACAAATACTTCAAGATCAGGCTAGCACCAATCTCACTTGGATTTCCCTGATTATGTAATACAGTAATTAAACTACCTTGAATTTTCTAGAGCCTTGAATGTCAGGAAAAACCTTAATTTTTACCAGCCTTGCTGACTCATCAGTACTAAGGATACAGTAAGTAAAGATTGCCCCATTGAGGCCATTATCTTATTTCTTGGGATGACTACAATTTACTCCACAGGCCTGTTTCTCATATTGTCTGAATTACATATTTGGATTAGATGCATTAAATTGTTCTCAAATTGTACTTTTAAGATTTCAGCCATTCAACATCATCAGGCTTTCCAGTAACCAATATTACCCATTGTTAAATGAATCTGTTCTCCTAACAAAAGCTATGGTAGATTTTTCTGTATGTGATCATCAACCAGTGAATTAAATGAGCCAGTGTGGTTTTTTTCCAGCTACAAAGTTGTATATGAGAATATTTTTACATTCCTCCCTCACTTAAACATTGATCCCAGCTGTACAAAACACCATTGAGAATTTCAAAACCACACATTGTTGTACTGTGGTCATCAGTTCTCATCTGTGCATCTTTACATAAAGAACCAATAAGTAGAAAGAATTTTAGTCTAAGATTGTTGCTGGTGCTCATTGCTGCTTGGAAGGTCTTATTGTATAATTCCAGCTACAGTGGTCAAGCTCAAAAGAGCAACACAGATACCTTTTCACACAAAACACAGACTCTTAATTGAACTTATGGATTCTAAAAGTTGTTACCAGGCTGCAGATCAAACCTACCGACTGCTCATGAAATTTAAAACATATATACATTATAATTAATGTCAGGGAGGGAAAAAGCAAACATGGGTGGCACCTCTGTCTTTGTTAAATTCTGAATTAATTTAATCAAAACCTAGAAGGCAAAAATATAACTAGAAAGAAATTACACTTAAATCATAAAGTTGCTATTTTTTTCCCATTGTGTGACTTCATATTGGCTGCTAGAGTGTAATATAGGAAGGGTGAGAGAAAAGGGGAACTAGAGCTGGACAAGTAATATTTGAGCATCTTGGAGTTGCCAGTGAAATTGCACACAACAGTGAAATCCCCCTTCTCCTCTGATGCCAGGCTCAATCTGTTTTGTAATAGCTGATTACGAAGCCTTGCTGTGTCTCTACTAGATTGATTTCTGTGCCAAACACAGAAATGAAATGGGAGCTTTTGAGGGAGGGAAAGGCTATAAATTAGGGATCTACAAAAATTCATTACAATTCCCTTTTTCTCTGAACTGAAACTCTTCTAGAAATGGCACATCAAAGCCTCTATCATCTGACCTCCACCCTGTCAATACTTAAAAATGAACTTGAAGGCTTCTTGTAGCCCAGTATTTGCAATGTTTTGCACATCCTAATGAAAGAACCCAGACTTTTTATTGTATTCCTGACAGGACTTGCAAGGGCTCATCCAGATGTGCCAGGCTGCTGTGGCATTTACCAAAACCCCTCATGCCCTGTCTGGCAGAACCTTTGGGGCCAGAAGGGGAGCCCCAGGGTGGTCATAGCAGCAAAAGTAAAAGGTGGAGATTAACAAATTTTTGCATTAAAAATTTAAACTTTGTTATCAAAGAGGTTTTTCTGCATTAATTAGAAAATTTGGCTGCAGGTTTTAGCATGATTGCAAGGGGACTGAAAGTAACTGCTTGTAGTTTTTTTGATCAATCTGTTACAATTTTAATTACATTTACAATGAATTCTTATCTCTGAATATGAAGGGTTCTCTTTTGCCAAAGCAAGGTTCCCAGTTTAATATCCTTTCCCACCTTTCAGCTTTATGTGGTAGGGCTACTTACCATCCTTTATTACAGTACTGCTCTGCAGTCCCTTTTCCTTCTGCAAATCTCAGTTCTTTCCTGCTTAGAAAACTGAAAAAATAGTTTTCAATCAGCTCATACAAGACAATCATACTGGTAGTGCTTGTGAAAATAGCAGTGGCTGGAGGTAACTTGTAAAAATAATTCTAAAAAGAAGCATTATTACATGCCTTCATGACATATCTTTTTTCAAGTTCTTTCATTTTGATTTTACATTTTTAAAAGGAAAAGGTGGGCTCATACTACAAAGCCCATGTCATAAAGAAAAGCATAAAGATTTAGGAGAAATTTACTGAGAGATTCACTGCAATGACATCTATTTTATACACAAAGAAAAAGATAGCAAATGTGCTAATGCTGAAAACTAAGACCTGCAGAAATGAACTTTCTCAATTTATTTCTAATGCTTAATAAGTTCACCAGTGAAAAAATACAAACAATAAATACTATCACAAATAAAAGTAACCCAGTTTTAGAATTGAACCAGATTTTGACTCATTACTTTCGTGGTAAAAATTAGCAGGCAAAATCATAATCCATTATAAATTGATCACTGCCCAGGTCTAGGTGGCAAATGGGAATTTGTGATGCTTTATTCCTACAGGTTATGCAGACTTCTCCATAGTGAGTCTGAGTCCTCTGAAGTGGAGCCAGTTCAGTGAAATTAAAGATTGGCTGGCTTAATTTGGCAAAGATTCTAGATTTTTTCCTCAAAACGTGTAATAAAATTGCATGAGCAACTTGCAAAGTAAAAACCCCAAGTATATAATCAAATATTACCCATAACCTTTTATTTTTCTTAAAAAGCACTAAAATAATTCATTGTGCTCCTCATATTAAAATCACATCCATACCTAAGAATATCTGCAAAGAAATTATATTTTTTATAAAAAGATCTAGAAAGAAAATAACAAATTCTTGCAGGTGCTTCTTTATGCACTGATTTACATCTACATTTAAGTGCAAGTTCCTTACATACAATACTGCATTTCTACCATCTAGAATTGGACATTTCAGTAGATAAAGTACATTTTATTACGTAAACTGACCAAAGGTTATTAATCTAAGTAGTTTTTTACCAATTTATTAACCATCACGTGTTCATATGATTGGTTTTTAGGTACCAATCTTCTAACAAGAGTGAATAATGAACACACCACCTAAATATCCCTCAATTTAAAGAGGGATATAATGGAACCCTCTCCATTAGGGATACGGGAAATTTCACAATCAGGTTAGATTGATCAGGGTTATGCAGCTGGGCAATGGTGCAATTAAACAATAAGACAGATAAGAGAGATTGTCGGGTCCGGCTGTCTGTCTCTGCCCCGACACGGGTAGAGTGGTTCTTTGGTGGGCGCGATGCAAAGGACGAGTCTGGACTCTTCAGCTTTCGGTCTTCAGGTTGTTTATTATTTCTTATCTACAAAATTTTTCTGTCTGCCCAACAGAGGTCTGATCTGCAGGCAGTCACAGGCACTCTCTGACCACCCACGGGGCGGTCATGTCTTTTTATACTAAAACCTACGTATACAATATTTACCTTTATTTCCCAATGCTTTTCACCCATGTTGGCAAGTGCACCTTCACCATAAACCAATCTCTAAGTGCCAACATCACCACAGGAGATGGAGGACAAGAAGAAAGAAGAAGGACAAGACACGCCCCGATCTCTCCATCTTGTCTCCATAACCCCCCTGTACCAAAAACCTTAAAGTCTATATCTCACCCTCTAAATGTGTCTTTTTTACACCTTGTACTCTAAAGTGATTCTCTTGTCCTCAGACTCTTGTTACTTCTGTGGATGGATCAAAATCAAGCCACCAAACACTCTTGGCAACATTCCAGGGTTTTCGAGACCCCCAAGGGTTCTCCTGGCATCTCTGGACATCGGGAACGATGTGCTGAGATCCCACAAGAGATATTACCATGAGATGACAAATGCCTCAGAGGTGTTGGTAAATTCTGAAGCCTGGAATAAACAACAGAATATATCACTATTGCTACATGTCATAAATTCAGGTTTCTCTTCAAAAAAACAGTAACACAGCACTGAATTTTTTCACTTAAAGTAAATACTTAGTGTTTTCATTAGAAGAGTCCTGAAAATGTAGTAAGTGATATTTTTAATAACACTACCAAAATGAGTAATCAAATAAGAATATGCAAAGTATTTTCTTCATTTTAATGTATAAAAGCTTTCAAATATTTGGTTTTGTCTAATATTTATCTGTTAAAATTTAAATTTTCAAGCCTGGGGTAGGTTGCTGGGCTTAAGAGCAACCAAGACAAGATTTTTAGCCAGGATTTGTCACAGTGGGGAAGCATAAGTAATATTTTTAAAGTCAGCAGGTGCTTGTTTTCACCTGATTTCTGCATAAACCAAGAATGCAATATTTTCTCACTTTCAGTTACCCTCTACAATTGGACATTTCAGTAGATGAAGTACATTTTATTGTGTAAACTGAGCAAAGGGACATTCCATAGCACATGGCATCACACTCAGCATACAAAGATGAATGTCAGAAGTACTGTCTGCCCATGGGAACTGGTGAATGAATTCTTGGTTTTGCTTTGCTTTTGTATAGCCTTTGCTTTCCCTATTAAACTGTTTCTAACAGCCCACGGGGTTTTGCACTTTTATCCTCTTGATTTTTTCCCCCAAACCAATGTGGAGCTTGCGGTTGGGGGGTGCTTTGTTGTTGTCTGGGGTTAAACCACAAGCAGAGGGTGTGATGGCAAAGCCACTTATTGGCCACATCAAGGTTGCATGAGTAGAAAACAGCTTAATTTGTCTCTTGGAATTCCTGTCTATACAACAAAGAAAAGTGCCAGCTTGTTCTTTTCTTCTTTTTTTTTTCCTTAATTTGCATTTTCTCCAAAATCAAAGCAGCTTCTCCTTCTCATGTCACAATACAGAAAGGCTGATCATCTTGAGACAATATACATGTGAGACAGAATGTGTGGTTCACAAAGTGTGGTTTTAATAATTCATTCTTAGGTCGTCAAAGGGGAGACAGGCTTTAGAAGTTCCTTTTGTTGTCACTTTAAAACAGGTAACACTACACAGAAGAACAGCAACCACTGGGTGGCCTCTCCTGAGTACTGAGCCCAGGTCTTTTTCTTGTTTTCTTGTTTATATCAGAAACTTACCTGCAGTCCACCCAGTCGAGAACTGTAATTTCTTCAATTGCTGCCCAGGAGGTGGCGGAGTCCTTATCCCTGGAAGTGTTGGAGAAATGACTCAGTGCAGCACTTGGTGCTGTGGTTTAGCTCACGTGTTGGTGCTCAGCCAAAGGTTGGACTTGGTCATCTTGGAGGTTTTTTCCAGCCATAATGATTCTTGGATTCTAACCAGAGCCTGATGAACAGCAGCATGTCTACAAACAGACAGCAGTGGCTGGTGTCCTCCCAGTGTCAAATCACTGCCACGAACCTCTGGAAGGTTCTGTGCCACCAAATGCCCAGTGAGAGCCAACATCTCTCTCTCCTCCCAGTCAATGCAGCAGGACATCTTGGGACTCCTCAGGACCTCTTGGCCCAACAGCAACTCCATAAAAGAAGTGGCAAAAGGGCAGACACCCTCCCACAGGGATGCTGGGCCAGCTGGTGCTGCTGGCACTGGGGGCTGGAGCCAACCCAGAGAGCTTCTGGTCAGGAGAATTAATGAGAGATTACGGCCCACAGTCTTCCTCACAACTGTTGCTGACGTGCCACAAATGCCATAAAAGCTGCTGCTCTTGGGGCAGCAGAGGAAGAATGTGCTAAAACAAAAGAGACTTTTGATGTTGGTTCCCTGGGTGGACAGACCATTGTTGGCTGTGTTTGGGACAGTTAGCAGAAGGCAAAAGGAGAAAGAAAAAAAAGCAGAAACAGCTGCAGGTTTTATTGTGGGTGCTCAGTCCTGCTGCATGTGGTAAATAAGGAATTTTTAAAGACTAATAAGGAGAAAAGCTGGTGAATAAAATAGAACAGTGAACTGGCACAGCTTCCTCTTCTGATCCATGGCTCTATCTTGATAATAAAAAGAAACTGTAAAATAAAGTAAGCATTTTAGTCTAGAACATGTGAAATCACATTCTAAAACATTTATAGAAAATGTTTAATTTTTAAACATGTAGGTCCAAGGTTACTGAAAAAAAAGACAACATTCAAAATGAGCAGATAAAGTATAAAAATGGCTGTTTCAGTGAATAGCTCTCTAGAAAATAATGTACAGTGGTGACTAAGAAGTAGTTTTCCACACCAGTACTTTAACAGCTCATCAGAGAGCTTTATTATCAGTTATAAAAAAAAATAAAAATTTAATTTTTTTATGTAATGATACATTCGCATAAACTTAACAGTCAAATTATTCCCTATAAAAGTCGTGGCTTTTCTTATGAATATCTTACATTGCTGGGACCACTTAAAAGGCAATCAGAAATAAAAATGCTACAGACACAAGGAAATGAATCTAAGTTGCAATGTGTGTGAGAAGGTAAAACAACAATAAAACAGTAAAAAACTCAGCCTAAAACTGTGACATCAGGTTACTCCAGTATATGCAAAAATGTAGGGAAAAACAGCACACAAAAAACCAGAAAGGCTTCCTTAAGAGGTCATTTGTTCCTGTCCTAATAGTGAATATAGTGGGGATCTTAACCCGCATTTATCGTTCCAAACTATTTCACTAAAGTGAGGTTGAGTAAAATCATGAGGCATTATCAAAAAGCAAACATTAATTTAGGGTAAATAAAACTTTTTTGAAACTCACTAACACTTGAGCCATTAAAAACATATAGGCTGAAATGTATTTAATAGTAAAGAGACTAATTAAGTTGGCTGACCTCTTATAGGAAACAGATTGTTCCCAATATCTGCAAGTACAGTTTATTCCATGGGAGTTTTTTGCCAGCTGTGTGAGGAAAAAAATTCCAACTTGGACCAACTAAAGTTATTTAAGTAATTTACTTTTACTGCTTTTACATATCTGTTCCTGATTTTCTAAGAAATCTATGCACACAGTTGGAAGGGATTTTCTGCCTGTTTAAGGGACTGCAAGCTACCAAAAACACAGCTTAAAGTTTTGCAGTGTATACAGATTGCACCTGAAATTGTCTGTAATTTTAAAATTTCCACATTTTATTATTAAAATTCATAGTGGAGAAAAAGCTGGCCATATACACGTGGCTTATTTGCAAGCCACCGAGACTTGATGAATTTTTATCCTGAACAGGGGGAGAAAAAACAGGCATGAACATTTAGCAGGAAGCAAAATCTCCAACCAAGATACACAATCCAAGATCTGTTGTTCCTCAAAAAATGC
Organism: Agelaius tricolor; assembly: GCF_023055355.1. Taxonomy (NCBI): domain Eukaryota; kingdom Metazoa; phylum Chordata; class Aves; order Passeriformes; family Icteridae; genus Agelaius; species Agelaius tricolor. Next base: position 41,036,276 of record NW_027269269.1, on the reverse strand, counting down.
AGCCTTGTCCTGTCCAGACTGAGGAACTAAAACAGAGAAGTCTCATTCAGTTGTAACAAAATATTGAACTGAAAAGAAAAAAAGTCTGTTATCAATTTTTATTGTTTGGAAAGTTTTCTTTTTAGACACCTAAAAGATTCCTATTCTAATTTCACTGTTAAAATTCAGATCTGAAGGCTTCTCATCAGTCACACCAAACATAAGCTCCTGAAGATCCTGCAGCTGGGAATAAGTGCTTTGAAAGTCAATGTGTTGCATTCAGGTTTCCAAGGATATTGTGATACAAGACTTCAGATCCAAAGTAGATATAAAACTTCAAAGAGTGAGATTAGATTTATATCCAGCACCTAGGGACTTGCTCTCTAGGTAAAAATCCATTGCTCTTAATCAAATATCCTTATGGTACCGCATAATTTAAATAAAGACATAAATAAGTACATCTATTTTTTGGTAATGAAAAGCACTCTAAAATTAATGGTTCTTTTTCCCATTGAAATGTGGAAATGAACAGAGAAATTAACAATGTAAAGGATGGAATTATGTCAGCAGTGTGGAAGTATTTTCCCCTACTAATACCAATTCACAGGACAACAATTTGCCTCTGTAAATTCAACATCAACATCCACAGGGGCTGCAGCATGTACTGCAAGGCCAGACACCTCTCTTGGTACAATTTTCTATCTTTTATAATGAGAATTGTGTTGACTGGAACCCTTAAATTCTGTGTGGCAGAGCATGGCTCATTCATTATAAGCTGTCATAACACCTAAGAAACTAAAATTTTCTTGATCTAGAATACCTATTATGGCCTTAAAATTGTGGTAGGTTGCAATTTTTTTTGTTTTAATAAATAAATAGTTTTAGTGCAAATAGTTTTAGTGCCTTTTTTACGCAAATTGATTTTGTAAAAATACCTTGACCTCTATCTTCTATAGGGAGCTAAAACAAATTCATCATAGCAATTCTAAATTAGCAATAACAAGATAGATAAAAATAGGCTTTGCAAGTTATGCATCATGGCTTTGAGAAAAATGTTGTGGGTTTTTTGTGGCTCCTCAGTCCCGTGCAGATGCTCACTCCCTTCCCCACAGAGGGATGGAGGAGGGAATTGGATGTGTAGAAGTCAGAAGTCAGTCTCATGGGTTGATACAAAGACTGGTTAATAGGTAAAGCAAAAGCTGCAAGTGAGCAAAGCAAAGAAGTCGTTCAGTGCTTCCCACCAGCAAGGAGGGGTTCAGTGATCCCCAGGAAAATGGGGCTCCATCACAGAACAGTGATGTTTGAAAGGCAAATGCCATTATTGCCAGCATCCCCTCTTCCTCCTTCCTCACCAGCTTTTATTGCTGAGCCTGGTATGGGATATTCCTTGGGCCTCTTGGAGTCTGCTGTCCCAACTCTGTCCCTCCAAACTCTTTGTGCATCCCCCACATCCATTCACTGGTGGGTGGCTTCAAAGGCAGAAAAGGCCTTGACTGTACAAGCTCTGCTCAGCAAAAAATAAAACATCCCTGTGTTATCAATACTGCTTCCAGCACAAATTTAAAAACACAGCCAACTGTGAGGAAAAGTAACTCATACCCAGTCAAAACTGGCATAACTTAAGGGGGAAAAAAAAGATAATCATTCTGGCAAATAACATGTGCCTTCTTAATTGTAATGAAATTTATTTTCCCCTGTAACAAGAACAGCAACAAGAAGAAGTTACAGGAAAAGAGACAAGGAAATTAAATTGAAAAGTTATGTTAAACATAATTAATGTTGTGACATAAACTGACAAAAGCCAGGAAATTGAAACCTAAGGCTGACACTCTAGCTATAATGTTCTCTGTTTTTCCATTACATGACTTAAAACCACAGTTATAGCCTTAACTTTGAATTTCCTGTCTGTTGTCAGTTTGTGTCACAACCTTCATATTCCTTAAACATTGGGTGAATTGAATTGTATATTACTCTTTAATTGAAATGAGAATCAACAGTAAAATTAGAACCTTTTGAAAATAGTTTTGGAAAAAACCTGCGTGAGTTTTAAGTTGTCCATGTCTTGCATTTGAACTTTACCACACGTTTTCTCTAAATGAAATTAGCACTAAATCTTAATTTCCCACTAAACTATGAAAATAAACATTTTCTGTTTTCAAACACAGGTATTTAATTTATAAACTACAAAATAGATCTCTAGGAGAAAGCATTAAAATCTATTTTTGTTGGAGAAATAGTTTTTCTTAATCATAATTGTTATTTATTGTATCTGCAAATCCACCTCGTATTATAATTTTACTTTTTGATGCAGGACAAATCGGTGACAGCAAATGTATCTGTGGAGTTTGACATATGACAGTAAATGCTCTGCTTGGGCATCAGTTTCTTTGTATAAATAAGATCATAATTTTCAGGCAAAAATTATTACTGTTGCGACAATTCAAAGCTGCAGAGGCAGAAGAAATGTTTCTAAACAACATCAGCAGTTTCAAGAACTACAAAAACTCAAGAATGTGTTTATAATGTATTCTATTTCCTTCCTTCAGAGAACTAGAAAAAATAAAACCAAATTAATTCCTAACATATATCTTAACATCCTATTTTGTTCCAAAGGCTTGTGGTTTTCCAATCTCTTTGTAGATACTTGGTTAACACACAGAAATGATAATTTAAAAGATAAAGAACATCACTTTGTTGAGCTACACTACAGACTGCATTTACAACTCTTTGGTACAGGTATATATATTTTCTAATAAAATCTCAAAGATTTTAAGCATACTGAGGCAACCTAATCCTTATTTACTGTCAAAATATTTACTTTCCATTCTAAAAGTAGTATAAAGTAACAAAGTAATGATGTTGTCTGTGTAAGAGAAGGAAATCAGCTGAAGGGATGTTATTAGCTTTAATTCAGCCAGTGAAGAGATAGGAAATAGCATATTAGAAATCTCTTTTGCAAGCCAGTGACATTGCATGTGAGGAAGCAAGATTATTTCATATATGATTAAAGGGACACATTTATTTAGTGAATTCATTGGAATTACACCAAGAATCTTTCTTTGGGAATAATTTTACCTGGTGCTGCAGATCATTCTCTGGTATAAATCCCTCAGGCTACTTTGGCTTGATTTATGACTCCTAGCAATGAGGCTCATTGTTCCAAAAGAGCAAAAATTTTGTTCCTCGGGAAGAACTGCCAAGAAAAGCAAAGGAGCCTTAATTGTAGCATTTGATAAATTCATATTTTCTCTAAATTTATTTAGATAGTCAATCCTCTTTAAACAAACATTTTCTGAATGCCTAAAGCATGTTATACATATTTTAAACAGTGTCCTACTACATACGATACGGTGCTATAAATTAATATATTTCCTGAGGAAAAAGTACCTCTTTGACCTCAAGGCAAATTCATTCACATCAAATCTCTGCACATGCAAAGGACTCCTCCACACAAGGTGTGCTTAATAAGCAGGCAAGTTTAACAAGATGGTCCAGGGTTCACCTACCCCGAGCACACCTAGAGCCAAGGATGAGTCTCTCTGTAAATCTCCTCATTACCTAAATGAACACACATGCCATTTGGCCTGGGCCTGGCTCCTGGATGCTGAATTCCAGGACCATTCTCCTCAGAAGAGGATCAGGAGCAGAGTGAATGCAGAAATAAATTAAGAAAACAATGAGGTAGGTGCACTGTCTCTCAGCTTGTTGGAGCTCACAGAATAAACTCCGTACACGGCCATGGGGGAAGGATGATACTGGCCAGTGCAAACTCAACCTGCCCCTTGGGCTGCCTGGAGCATCAGTGGAAAAAGACAAACATTAGCAGCTCTCCTCATGCACAGAAATCATCAAAACAAGTTAGCTGGCTTACTAAAGGTGGCAGCTCATCTCTTTTGTCTTAAAGGCAGGTCAAGGCGCCAGGCTCAGATGCACACGATACAAATCCCACCTTAGGTAACTGAAAATATACTTTTTTTTCCCCCTCCAAATGTAAGTAATTTAAAATCAAATGTGCAGAATTTGTGACTGTTTATCTCTTCCTGGTTTTATCTTTCTAAGTTGTATTCTTTGATACATATCATAAGAAGACTCCAACTCTTTATCTGTTTTAAGTACTGCCCTTGTGGAAACTGATATGGGTACAGACTAAGCAAATGGCTCATTTAAAACAGCAGCTGCAGTGTATGAGAACAGGCTTTCTCCAGTCTGAAACAGAGTTACCTTTGATTTTGCATTAAGGCCATAACTGATTTATATGTAAAACCTATGCTTTTTCTCCCTACAGGCTGCTGGTTGGTTGGATAACCTGCTCTTTCACCATCTTTGCAAATCTTGCATGTGCAGTAAAGATTTTTGGCAATAGTTTAGAGGCTTCCTCCCCCACAACTTCTTATGAACTCCATCTGGCCAGAATGAAGGAATCTAAGTTGAACAGTACATCAAATCCCCAAGTGATATACTCCTAAATCCATTGTTTCTTGTGATGTTTCAAAGAATTATGTTTGAGTAAGGAAATTGAGAGCTTAGTAATATATTGATAATTAACACAGCAGATGTTGTATAAGTGTAGGTTGAAATAGCATTTCTCTCTGAAAAGAAAATAAGTACATTGAGCAATAATAGAAACATTTTAGTGACACTATTTCAGGTATTTTTAAAATAGTTTAGTCATTTATAAATAGCTGATTTCATGTCTGAAAGAAAAATATCCAACAGTCTTCACAGTCTGCTCTTTGGATTTGGTTTGGTTTTTTTTTCCCCCCTGTCTTATTTCATTTAAGTTCAAAATGAATCCATATTTTCTGTGATTTATTGGGTAACATTGTAAGAAAGGCAAGACAGTAACCTCGGGCAAACCATATGCAGTGAACAGGTTCCAGAGACATTTTATTACTTTCTACCAGTGGTAGGTTAGCACTGGCAGGCTTCCTTCTGAATAGGTTACAACTGCTATCAGATACATCTGTTCAGCATTTTACTGCAAAGGGATGTAATGCCAAAACAATGCTGAACTTGGATTGCCCATTTCCTGAGATTACTGCTCTCAAAAAAGTTCACAGAAAGCCTTTGTCTCTGTAATTTTAACATCTGACAAACAAAACCTGAAACAATATTTTAATTTCATGCATTATTCGTAAACTTCTGCAGAAAATATAACTATAATTAGTATAATCACTATCATCTGCCAGCAGAGAAAAGAGGTTCCAGAAATCATTTATGCTGGTTAATTTGCAGGATTTTTGTGGTTGTTATTTTATTTTAATGAGGAAAACCTACTTAACTATGTTCTAACCTTGCCAGTTAGATCTGTCTTGTCCATTTTGTATCCTTTTCTAATGGAAAAATCACTTAGATTTTATACCATAAAGTTTTGTTATTTTCAATAATGTTTTTACAGGAATTTTATTTTGTAACTGGTAGTCTTAATAGAGACTTTCTACTCTGTTTCCAAAATGCAAGCCTGTTCAGACTTATCATGTACACCCCAGACAGTTCACAGGTAATGAGACAACAACAACAACAAAAATTCACAATACAGAAAATTCATCACATTAAAACTCAATCTCACTACTTTTTTTTTTCCTGAATATTAATGTTGTCCAATATCTATACACAACCACAACAAGAAGAGGCTACTCTGGATGAGATGGAGGTGAAGCCTGTAGTTCATCAGCAAGATAAATGTCAGCTCCGGAACACATTCTCCCACTGCCTTTTGCTTGTTTCCTTTCTGCAGATTCAGTGGTGCAACAGAAAAGTGTAGGGTCCTGTATTTGTGTAAATGTGTATTCAGTAATCCATGCTCAGCCTTGTGCCTGGCCATGGTTGGGGACATGGAGCTGTGGAGCTTTGTATCTACCAGAGTTTGGCTACTGGTAATGCCCTATACTAATAATTTAATGGGAAACCATGAAATCCCTTCCTTCTCTAGTGCCAACTGCACTTCTCAGCTTGGGGCCACCTGCAAACCTGCTGGGAATGCACTGGATATCCCTGTGTCACTGATAAGGACATCAAGGAGCCCTGAGGGACACCACTCCTCACCAGCCTCAGCCTGGACAGACACACTGACCACAGCCCCAGCTGCATCCATCCAGCTCGTGTGCAAAATGCTCAGAAAACGGGATGGAAAACAGCTGAAGAATGATCAGAGCAACAATCTTGCTTTCATATTTCTGCCTTAATCCTGTGACCAAACAGAAGTGAACTGATGACTGAAGTAGATGAAAAATTACTTACAGATAAAGCTGAGTCATTTTTCAAGGCACAATACACTTATTTGTTTCAGCAGTGTTTTCAGTGTTAAATTTACCACTGGAGAACAAGCAACTCCACTCACTTTTATAGAGACGACAGAAGATTTTTATATTCCTGTGTCTATCAGAGATTGAATGTGGCATTTACACTTTTTATCTCTTGTTATTCCTCTGTACCAGGTTTTCCTGGAAGGGTGGGAAATATAAGACATGGCCAAAAATATCAAATTTAGATATTATTAGATATGTTTCTTATTAATGTCACTTTTAATAGTTAGGACTATGAGGTTTGATGAAGACAGTTCTTACTGAACTTTCAGAGATATAAGAAGGACTATAATTATTGTTTTTGTAAGTGCAACGTCTTAGATTTTTACAAAAATTTCCAGCTCACTCTGCTTTAAAGGAAATTTTTGTGATCCAAAGATTCAACAGTTCCATAATAACTCCAATTAAGCATCAACTCTTTTCAAAAATATTCTGCTAGCCCACACGTGTGTGATGATGTGTATCTGCTGGAACAGCTGACAGAGTTTCCATCATGCCTGGAAATGAAGCCTCAAGTTTATAACCCCTCAAACTCTCAAAAGCCAGGGACAAGCTATTTTACTTATATCCTGAAACAGCAAAAGGAATTGAACAATCTTCTTTTCCAATTCCACCTATATAACACAAACAGGAAGCCAGGTCAGTTTTATCTGAAATCTACACTGAATGTATAACTTAGCACTTTCCTCTTCTCACTATATAAAATTTCTCAAGATTACACCCAGAACTAATGCATAGAGAAGACCCACTTTTCAATAGATTTGTCTTTGTTCTTTTCAGAGATAATAGCATTTTTGTGCTAAATAATTTTTAATTTCCATAGGCCTCTAGAGAAGCGAAACAGGAAAATGCTGCATGAGGTACTTACTGTGCTGTTCCAATAATAACAATCAGATTAAGCAAGAGACAGGATCCAGAAAGCTACTAAGACTGTAGTGAAAGAGCCATCCAATTGTTTTTCTTTGTGGAAATAAATATGCCTGAAACCAGTATGTATTATCCTAGTCTTATGAAGTAGCTGAGATGATAATTTAATTTATGTCCATCTCTGTTATATGTTTCAAAGGTGTTTTCCTTGACAAATAGAATTCTTAAAACTGATCTAGTTGTCACAGCATTCTGCAGAACCACTGCAGCTGATCCATGTGAGAAAAGGGGTTAGAACACATTTCTTAGAGCAGATTTCTAATGAATTACCATGTGTTGACTGATAGCTGAGCAAACTCAGAGTTACTTGAATTTCTTTACCACCGTGACTATATTAACCCCTGATTCCACTATCCAATGGAGTCAAAGCTGGAACTATATTTTTTCTACCAGGTATATAAATATCACTCTCTGAATCAAAGTCAATACCTATTTAATAACAGCCCCTGAAAAGCTCAAATTCAGTCTGCTTCTACTGCAGCTGAAGAAACATCCAGGAAGGAGATTGTTTTTTGCTTTCCTGTGAGAAAATGTCCACAAATCTTCAACACTATAATTACTGGTAAAATCACAATTAACACCTTCAGCTTCTTTCTAAATCAGTGAAACTCAAAGTTAATATTGAGGGAAACATATTAAGCAGGCATTAAATCATAAAGAAATGACTTGTGCTTGAGCATATACTCCCAATGTTTTTCTGAAGGCTTGATTTCTGCACATCTTGGCCTCAGATTTTCATTAGGTCAGGGCCTGCAATATTTCAGTCAATTTTGCACTGCTCAACTCAGCTCCTAATTGGTAGCACTCACCTGTATTCCAGTCCAGAGCCACTCTTACTCATAAAGTTGGGATGAAAACCAGACCATGCTCCACTCTGAGCTACACAATTGTTCATAAGCGAAGGGACAGTGATAGTCCTGCAGCCTCCAGATGGGAGCAGCAAAACAAAGAGGGTACCCTGAACCACTCAATGCTGCAAGTAGTGACCAAAGCCTAAAAGAAACTAACCCCAAAATGCTCAAAATGCAACAAGAAGTGGTACTGGAATGGCTGAAATTACATTAGTAACTTGTGTTACTGTACATTGATTCATGCTGAAAAATACATAGGTGTTCTACCCTGGCTGCAAATTCTGGAAATATGCCTTTTTGTTTGTTCTGTGGGAAATTTAGAAGTAGTTTTATCTTTTGCATCACAAGCTGAAATGCTTTCCACAGCAGCAAAAGAATATTTGGCAACAGCACACTCTAAATTTTAGGTTTAAATGCCGGATTTGTTGAAAGTTCAATCTTGTGTGTTGAGGAAGGAAGTAATAAATTCTATATATGACCAGACATGGACCTAGTATCCTATAGGGCAGTCTGATTTATTGTATATATTTTTGATTTCTGTCTTTTCATAAACAGTGATTATCTTAATGTTAAGCAGAACACTTTGTGAGTGAAACAGACCAACTGACAGGAGACTGCTCTAATCTCAGCCACTGGACAAGCTGTGAATAGATGCTCAAATCTCAGTGCAGCTACATTTACTTTCCCCTGCTAAGTATAAACCTGTTTGGTATTCACTGCAGCTGGTGTTACTAGAATGATGCTAATGATAGTTTATCTGCTTCCCACTCTTGCATAGCTCAATTCGTATATTTAAATCAATGATGCCAAAAAGAAAATTGTACAATATATCCCTGGTCAAAAGTTAACCTTCAGTTCTGGCATCACCCACTTGAACATAGAAAAATATTCCACCCTTTGGCAGATGAAACTGCTGTCATAAACTCCCATATAGATGCCTTCATTATTTTCTCAGTCATTGACTTTTATTCCACAACAAAACTGTTTTCTGTTCTTTCAAACAAGAGGTTGGTTTTGTTGCTTTTATTTCCCCTCCTCTTTAATAGCAAAACAACCTTGTTGCCTTATAGAGTATATTACTTACAGAGATTCAATTTTCATTATTCATTTCAACAACTCTGAACAGTCTCATGAACTCCAGGACCACTAAGTATTTGTCGAAAATTGCCATCTGTTTCCTCCAGCTCACTTTTCCTACTCTCAGTCTTCTCTCTCTCTCAAGAAACCAGAAGTTTCTCACCCACCTCAATGCCCTGTCACTGACAGGGATCTTCCCACAACAAAATCCCTCTCCAGCATCTCAACCAACTCTACATCATCGAATGACAAATTAAAAAAAAAAAAAGTATTTGTCATTAAACTGGATTTTCATGTTAAGTTTGGTGAGATACAGAATTCTTCCAGTAATGTAGTAATGTCATTATTACTGGATAAAGACACAGAAGGAATGAATAGAGACCTAATTTTCTAGGATTCTTTGTAGTGCCACTCCAGGTCCAGGACATCACAGAGCTGAACCATTCAAGTGCACAAAAGTGCTTGGTGAGGCCTGGGCTTCATAAGCAGAACCTTACTGGACTTTCAGAGATAGAAGAAGGACTCCATTCCTCCATTTCAAATTGTGCTGCCCTCAGCACAGAACCCAAAATCCTCCACAAAACACCACTGCATGGTCCCCCAGCTTGAATCACGAGGCCAATATCCAAACAAGTAAAACAATGGGGAAAGAGATAGGTTAATGTTCTCAATTCAAATTGTTAGACCAGTGAAATTCTTGTCAATCCTCTTCTTGATGAAATCCAGACCCACCTGTTAGTCCCATACCCCCTTGTACAAGCATCCATGGAGAGAGATGAGCAAATCATTAGCACTGCACCACTGATAGGACCTGGAGCTTAAATACAATCATTTAATTCATGAGAAAAATGCTACAAATCTGTTGTTAAAGCACTAAAGATATTGCTCTACAATATAAGCCCAGCAAGTGTTACATGCCCTGTCATGTGGTTAATATTAATTTTATGCCTGTAAGGTTCCTAAAATTAAAAAATAAACAAACAAAAAAAGTTTGTGCCATTTACAACTGTAATTTTACATAACCCTCCTGCATTCTGTTACAATTTCAATGTTGATTACATCCCCAACACACAAGAAAGCTACAGAGTTACAACACACAATTTATTTACAAAAGACAAGTTTATGGAAATATGTATTTATAGTCTAGCAGTTTAGCAAATTTTTGCTCATTCAACTTGCTGAAATGAATAATATTATGCAATACAGTGAAAAAAGAATTATTAATTCACCACCATGATTGATTACTGAGAAAAAGAAGGCAAAGAAATAAATAATTGCATCCACACCAGTAAATTTTCATGATAATTTTGCAAGGCTGTATTATGCAGTAATATTAACACAATTTGTAGTAAATCAATTTCCTACTCTTCCCATTAAATTAAAGTTACTGAAGTCAAATATTTTCTTGACTTACATGTAATGACATACTGGATGACAAGGATTTAATAATTTTTTATATGTATACACCACCAAGTATCTTCACTATTTTTCCACAGTATGTGTTCCACTGTTGTGAAATAAATTTGATTTGTCTCCAACTGTAAAATTAGTGTTTAAAAAAACAATTAGATGTGGATAATAAGCCATAGAGAAAAAAGGAAATTAAAATCTCTTTCAGTTATGTATCTCTACTCAAGTAAACTTGACCAAGATAGCTTTTCTAATACTAATTCCTGTTTCTCCCTTCATTCCCTCAAATGTCCATCTCTCTTCTCAAATATAGTACAGTGGCACATGTTTGATTTCAAATTATTTAGTTTCATCTAACAATTGAGAAAGACTGATTTCCACTTTAAATTTCATGTTCTCTAAGTTCTGGTATTCATTTTTTTGGAAAAAAAAATCTTTTATTTAAAATATCCAATCTTATATAACCCTAATTAAATAACTGAAGTTAAATATGAGAAAGCTCATGGAAAGCATCAATATAAAGAACAAAATACCAAAAAATACAAATTTTTACAAGGATGTAGAGTATCAAATAGTTTACCATGAAAATGTATCCTTTGAATGACATTTGGAATCTGGGATTCCAGCCAAAAGGAAAAGGCTTTTAGGTTATGTTGTTTCAAGATCAAAAGACCAGAAGTTTTCTATAATTTATCAAGTAAGAGCCAACAGATTTACAGTATAGTTTTTCTTGTCCTTTCAACCTTCAAGAAAATATTAAGCCAAAAGACAACAGGAACAGTCTAGAAAAAATGTATAATGTAATAAATATATTAGAGATATTAAACTACTTCATAATATTTATTTTACTGAATTATCTTGTGGATTATCAGAAAATAGGTAGCTCAAGCACACAGTGGTGCCTTGATAATTTATTATATTTCTATTCAGAGAGACACCTTTAGGAGTGCTAATGCAGCTAAGTATTTGGGGATATTTAATTTTACGTTGTACAACATTTTTTTCATCTTGAAAATGGTGACATGAAAAATAAAATTAAAAGTGCAGATGCATAAAACTCAGGTCCACTTTTGTGGCTTCATTGGCCTGGACTTATGTATCCTTTTAATTTTCATACATTAGTTCATGTGGTTATACATTCGTTCAATGCAAATAAACACAAATGGAATTTAGGACCCCTTATTCTTTCATATGCTTCCAAGATAACACAGAAATCCATGCTAGCATAGGTGAATGAGGATTTCATAATTTTTTGGGGGTCTGTTTTCACATATTTTTTTCTTAGTAGACTGAGGAATGCTCTGTTAAAGGTTTATATTCCTCCACCCAAAATTTATATATATGCATCTATGCTAAGTTTAACCTTCTCTCTTGAAGGTTAGACTTTCTTGACAGTGAAGAAATCATCAGCCAGCAAGATCCAACTTCTTTTTAGACATAATAGCAAAGTCATGAGAAGTCTTGGTCTTAAAAAATGTTAGTGTAATACCTTTTTATTAATAACAAGAGCTTTAAAAACAATAACTAGGCAAGAAAGAAAAAACTACAAGTAACTTTTCCATGTCAGCACATGTGCTACAGTAGTTTTAAATACCTTCTTTTGCTAGTTAACATCATTTTTACTCCCTAACACAGCTACAGATGGATTTGTCAGTCAAGAAATATCCTTTGTACCTGATGACAAGGCTCAAGGCTAAAGCTGAGAATCAGCAATAAGAAGTGACACAAGGGCTGGAGCTTGAGCAAAGGGGAACCTGCTGTGGCCACTTTGCCATTCCTGGTGAGCACAGGTGATGGTGTACACTGCACAGAGCAAGAACACACCATTTCCATACAGGATTGGAGTGTTTCAAATGGACAGCTCAAGAACAAGTGGCGTGATCTGACCCCGACTGTCTTGGGGGATGTGCAAATTTGGCACCCGTGGTGAAGCAGCAAGAAACGCAGATTTTCCTATGTGTTAAGGTTTTAAGCTCTCAGGTTTGAAATGTAAATGATGGTCCACAGGAGTGATCAATGAGATTCTGAGTCTTTCACAGACTACTCTGTTCCTACTTTCTCTCTTTCCTGCCCAAACTCCTTTTGGATCTCAGAAGCAGGATGATGGCAACTTCTGTATTTAGAATGGGAATCAAGCACTAATGAGCCATAATAATACATATTTTGCATATTTTGCTTGGATTTATTTTTTGTGCATGCCTGTATTTTTTTAAAATAAAATGCTGATCTGAAAAACAAGTTCATAGTGAAGATAATTATGATAGGTTTTTGAACATTAATCCCATACAGGTAGGTTAGAAAAAGATTTCTCCCTGCAGTACTGTCTTTACCTTGACAGCAGGCTCTAATTCTTCATGTGCAATTGTCATTTATGTTAATGAAACCCCTACCAGTACTTTTCTGCATTAAATATATGTGTGCTGAAGAAAACACCAGCATACCCGGAATTTTAATTTAGAAATACAAATTAGCCCATTTATGCCAGATGATGCCATCAAACCAGCCTACTAAAAGCACAGAATTACTTACCCTAAGTCCAGGATGTCACAAAACATACCTCAGGTATTAAGCTACATTCATTTAAGTCCTAGTTCAGTAATTTTAAAATGGCATGGCTATTTAATCATACCTTAGGCTGGAAAAACCAAGGTTTGCAAAATTCAACTCTGTGTTAAAAGATGTGATAGAGCTATCAGAACTTTGGCCACTGTTCTTACAATTCTGTTGGAGCAAGAGCAGACTTTGCAAAAAAAAAAATCAATAAGGTTTTGGCTGTACATTTATGGAATGGGCATCTGAGAGTAAAGGGAAATGAGCTGCAGTGCTGGAGAGCAGCTGAGGAGTGCTAAAATACTTGGATTTTGCTCAAAGCCTCTCTGCCTTCTTTTATATGTGCATGGGAGACCCCATGTCATGCTGGAATATAGAAAAAAAATACCTGGTCTTGAAACATATCTCCTGCTACATAATAGGGAAAAAAAATCTATAAATATCTATCTATATATAGAGATAGATTTATGTACCATTTATGTATATTTATAATACATTTATGTACCAGCCAATCAGTTTAGCCAAGGAGGAGAATCTTGAAGGAAAAAAAGTTCACTAAAAAGAATTACATCCTGCCTTCTCATGTTTCATTTAAACTTTGTTATCTCACACTTCTATGCTTTACTCAAAAAAAAAACCAACCCAACCAAACAGATGTACTGAAGCCCTTTTAGACCTTGTTAGGACTTTTTAAATGTCATTCTAAAGGGTAAAAGGCAACAGGGCTATTGACTAGTGAATGCAGTGCTCTGTGTCTTTGTTGCATCATTTTTACTCTTTTAGTTACAGTTCCTCTGGTATCTGTATTTGGTATAAACTCAGAATGAGTGATAGATACACTCACCAGACTTTAAAAAAGCCACAGGCTGAATCAGGCAATCATTCTGTGCTCATTCTTTTCATGTACAAGTGGATGAATCAAACCTAGTAGTAAAAGAGACAGCAAAGGAACTATCTATTCTACCTGCAAATGTAGAAAATACCTACTCATCCTAAAATGAAATAGAAAACAATTGCCATATTAAAGAATAGTAAAGTTCCATAGTGCTAAAAATAACACTCTTCTTCCACAGGTCATTCTTTGGCTTTTCTTTTTACACTTATTTTCTAATAATGGAATGTGCATTTTGAGACTGTAGAAGAATTAAAAAAAAAAAAATAAGACCAGTAAGAATAGTTTGAAATTTCCTTTCCATCTAAAAGGCATGAACACACACACAAACAAGCAAAAACAGATCACCACCTGATGTTTGGTATGAGAAGTCTTTTAAAATAGTGAGAAGCCTAGTAGGTCTTCTAACTTTCTCTTTTATTAAGATAATGTTCTACTTCTTACTCCTATGTTTTGCTCCTTTTTTTCCCTCCAAGGTTCAATTCATCCAAAATACTAACAGCGCCTTTGTGTGTCTGAACTTTTCAAAAAGCATCAGAGTTGGATAATGCCTTCTCTGCCATATCTGTGGTATGTTTATGTCTAGATGTAAAATCCCATCAAATAGGTATTAATACTCAGGTATTGAAAATTCTGACAAATATATAGATGATATAGATGGTATAGATATAGATAGATATAGACAGATATAGATAGATATAGATATAGACAGATATAAAGCACCTGTGCAGTGTTTGAGGTTAGCTGGAGACCTAATTTAATTAGAAATTTCTCCTATTACAGCAAATTTTATAGAGAATAAGCAACAAGGAAGGATCTTTCACCAGGTTAGAACCTGACTTCATTTGCCAGGTACTTACCTTTGTGAACAAAGTGATCCATGACAGGGCTCTGAAACATCTGATCTAGCCAAAGAATACTGGCTGGAGAGCAGGGAAACACGTGCCGTGGATTACAGAGGAAGCTCTTGTAGACTTTAGGTCTGGAAATATAGTTTAACCTTAGAAAGTGAAGGTCTGTACAAAAAATACATGAAAGTTATTTTTACTTGTACAGATTCTGGACTTAACCCTGCTGAGCTGGCAGCTTGAGTTATTACATCCTCCCTACCAAAACAGCTGCTAATTTCTTCACTTTTCCCCTTCCTGATGAACTGGGTAGATTTCTTTCCCAAAAGAAGCCCCAGCACTGTGGAGGATGATATGGGTTGATTCTGACAATTCAGCTAGGCTTTGCTCAGTTAGGTAAATGGAGGTAAGTCCTTAACATCCCACCCTAATTTTTGAACCTACTGGATGACCTGTGATTTCTTGTGCCAGTCAGTATTACACGTCAATGGCTTCAACACCTAGGCAACAGTTGGTTTTTCTTTTTATTTTTTAATTTGATTGGTTTTGTTTTGTACAGCTGCTAAACCCTTACCTAAAATCTTAACCTAAGATGATAAAGAGTGAAAAGGACAAGTTTAAAATATACCTAAATAAGATCAGAGAAGATACTTACTTTGAAACATGAATATATCGACTCATAACCATTTACTGAGATTCTTACGGTATTTTTAATCTCTACAGTCTAATAAAATTAAACCTCACATTTCTGCTGGCACAAGATCCAGCAGTAAAAATAACACTATACATTGAAGTGTCCTTCCTCCTTTTTACAGATTATAAGGGGGGAAGGGAGGGAGCCCTAGTTCTTTAAAGGGAATTACAGAGTTTAAAAACCTAACTCAAACAAACCAGATCTCCAGAGCTGCAACTTCCTCTAGCTGTTTGTCAAAAGCCTGAACAGGTATACAAGGTCAAAATAGTGTAGTAGGACAGGATGTACTTTTTTTGTGTATATAGGATTGGATGTTGAAGTTCAAGGTCAGGACTTTTTCATTACATCTGCAGCACCTCTGGCAAAGAAAACAACGTGGCCTTTTTCACAGTTTATATGACCATGTAGATACACTTCAATAAACTAGTGTTTACAAGCAGGCAGTAAAATACTAGGAAAACAATGTTAATAACTGTCCAGATACCAGACTCTGTATTAAACCCTTAGTTATTACAGCTTGCTGTTGAAACACAGCAGTTTAGCTGTTGAGTATTAAACAGTTCGTGGCATGCTATAAATTTCAGAAGCATTCATATTATATAGTGCTGTGCAAATCATTATCTGAAAGTCAGCTTCATTTGTGCAATGTGTGCTTTAGAGGAAGAAAAACAGTTCAAGCAAGTGTGTCTTCTGATTTTATAAGGATTTTAAGGGATTATTTAACTTTAATGAAAAGCAGCTCCTAATGAAATTTGAGCTATAGCATGAAGCAAGGATCACAAGCAACAGCTGAGCTGGCTAAGCACTTTGTAAAACTCTTTCTCAGGTTTATGATCAATTTAAATTTTTTTTTTAACATTCCATTTGGGAGGGCACAATACTAAACTGCCTTATGAAGTACATGGAGCAATACTATTGCATAAATCAGTTAACTTGGTTCTGTGTTAAGGGATTTGAATTCACTCAGTTCTCAACTACTGAAGACTTCAATTCACAAATACTCCAGCCAACCATGTGGCCCTGTTTCCTTTGGCCCTTGGGAAGGAGCACCATCCTTCAGGACAAAAGAGAGTGGATCACTAAAAATCTAGTTTCTATGGGAAGCACAGGGAGGACTAAGCACTGTGCTGATATGGCTGGATGTCACCTTTAAAAACGGTAAGCTCAAAAAAAAAAAAAAGCCATTCAGGAATTGTTCTGCCTGTTGCAGAGATGGACAGCAAAAGGGTACTTTTCCTCTAGTAAGTATAGAGCATTCCTTCTTTTCCTCTGACAAAATCTGACATCCTTCAAGTTCTGGAGCAGGGAAAAGAAAAGTAATATCAAAACCAAAAATTAAGAAAATTATAAGAATAAATAGAGGAAAAAAGAAAAAGCAGGGAGGTAAAGAGGGAGGAAAAATAAGAAAACCCCAAAATAACACGAGAA
Source organism: Agelaius tricolor (assembly GCF_023055355.1). Classification (NCBI taxonomy): domain Eukaryota; kingdom Metazoa; phylum Chordata; class Aves; order Passeriformes; family Icteridae; genus Agelaius; species Agelaius tricolor. The sequence continues at coordinate 41,019,315 of NW_027269269.1, read as the reverse complement.
AAAAGGAAAAACACAAAACAAAATCCACAAGGATTTTTTCTCCTTGAGGTATCAAGAGATCATGAACTACAGATAGGGGAAATTAAAATGCTGCACCAAGATAAGTCAGAAATAAATTGCCAGCTCCACACAAATATATTTAACCTTTTCTGTGACAAGACAGCAACTAAAACTGCTAACTGAAGTAATCAGACAATAATTAATTTATTCACTTAATTTAAACATATTTAGCAAAACATTTGCCAAGACATAAAGGAAACAGACTAACAAGGCTGGAATTTTAGCAGCCATAGAGATCTGAGGGGACAAAAAGATATCTCTACAACTAAGGGTGGCACCAACAAGAGATAAGCTGTTTTTGGGGACTCCAGCAATTGAAAAGTAATTTCTGGAAGGATCTTCTCCCTTCTCCTCCAGTCTGTGCCCCCAGCCCAGCTGGGGCAGTTGTACCTTGCAAGGCTTACATCATTAAAGGAGCACTGACAAAGGATGTGCTTGCTGATGGACAAAGATCCTGAATATTGCCTCAGGTACCAGATATGGCCAAAAGATGATTCTAGATAAAATATGGGGTGGCACAGTTAAGAAGTAGGCTGGTTTGTTTATTTTGAAAGAGTATCCAGGGGTCTTTACAAGAAAGAGTAGTACAGCACTCAGTAAAGAATTCAGCCTGACTTAGATGTGAAACAGACCACAGAAATATTTTTTTTTATCCTGTACAAAGCTTCTGACATTTTGGGATTAACAGATAATTCTAGCAAACTGTGCTGTAGAAATTAGCATCCTCCTACCCTGCCACAGATTACCAGAATTACAAGAGGGTCAGGGAAACTCTAAACCACAGAATATTTGAGGTAAAAAATTGTTCTCTCCTGCTAACGTTGCTGGGAGGCAGAAAGCTCTTGGGACAGAATTCAAACCTGGAGTTAAAAACCTAAACTGCAATAGCAAGGTTTGACAGTGCTTGTGAGAAGCAGTAGATAAACACATGGGTTCAAGAGGCATTTCTCAATAAGGCAGAAGTATTATAAGTGCTGAACGTAAGTGAATATAAAGCATTAATTTAACAAAGGGCTGGTTCCTGTGAGTGGAGAAGAATGCAGCACCTTCGGATGACTTCCCATCCAGCAGCACTTGAGAGGCAACACAAGGGCTGACCCCTGCTTGAACTCACCCGACCAGGTTGTCAAAGAGGAAAGGCACTGAGAAAATGAGAAGGCAAAGGCTTTGAAACTGGTTTGGAAAGGAAATCCTTCTCTGGACCACAAAAATTGCTAAGAAATTCCTTGAGAAGCTGAGCTCAGATAAAGCTCACTGATCACTCCTACAGTTTATAAAAAAACCCAACAAATTCCTGAATTCCACAGCAGGGTGTGGGCAGATCCAAGTTAAATCACAAATGTAGTTATTTTTGTTGTTCAAACGACCCATAGAGGGTTTTGTGTTCCCAACATTAAACAATAGTTTGAGACACCTGTCTGGTCACCATTTTCTCCACCAGGCATGAACTCCAGAAGCAGCAGGAGAATTTTAAACTGATCCAGGAATGTGACATGGCAAATAACTGTAGGAATTACAAGTGGAATTGCACTGTCTGTCAGGATCAGTGACAACCCCACTGAGGTATGATCAAAATAGAAACAAAGATAAGAGTAGCCCCATAGCCAGAAATACAATGCAATAAATACTGTTTAGATAGTGCTTCTGTTTATGAAGGACCACCTTTAATAATATTACAGGTCCTATTAATATATTAGCCCAGCCGATTTGAGGCTCGCTTAATTATGTTATTCAATTTCATCAAGAAAAAATTAGTGTCAGAACTGCTCATACTACTCAGCAAAATTCTTCTTTAGCACCCCTTACCTACTTTATTCATCTTAGTAAGGCATTTTCTCACACATCTGCTTTAGCCTGAAGATTAGAGCTGGTGATGTTCCTCATGCTGAAATTATCATCATTCTGTGTTCTTTGGGCAATACACAAAGCATCACATATTTCTATTGTGCACTTAGCACATAAGTCTCTGAAAAGCACCTACAAAGTGTAAAATGATTCATGTGTTCTCAAGGAGGTTTATCACTCCAGCAATGGTAGATACCACAATAAGTGGTTAAGGAGTCCAGTTTTATTAAGATTAAACATTCTAGTCTGACTTGCTTCATGCTCTTGACAGGCAACCTAAACCTCAAAGCTTTGTTTAAATTCCATGGTTGCAGGCCTTCCATGGCAGTTTCTGGGATTCCCAAGCAGTGTTGTCCCTATAGATCAATAAGAGATCCTACTCTCACGTCCCTTAGAGTCCCTATTTAGCATTCCTTTATTTTAGATTGGTGTTATATAGGTAAAAGGGATTTGAAAGTAGTCCCTCCCTTGCAACATATTTTACTTCTGACTAAATCATGCTTTCACTTGCCTGTTATAGTAGATCACACTTATTTATGGCACCAAGGAAGATGTGTCTAAACTGAGTATTAGATACCACTAATTCTCATATAATTAACATAGGGCTCCATTCTCAGAGCAATTCCTCTACAGGGTAGAGGAATGTCTCCAAGAGAGACCATTTGCCTTTGTTTTAGAGTATTCCTGAGAGCAACATGCTCAGTCAGCCCAGGAAAACCAGGACAAAGTTAGAGGTCAAAAGTTAAACACCCTCCAAAGGCTTGGTGCTTCAAATGGTGAGGCCAGACAGCAAAAAGGCTCCTCACCAGACTACAGAAAAACAAGAACAGACTGTTGGAAACACTTTTGTCTCTGCTCCTCTCCAAGGTCTTTGTTTCCCTGTAACCAGCAGGGAACCTCAAAAACTTCTTTCCTTGGGAAGGGCCTGGTTGAATGCCAATGAAATTCAGTGAAGATTTTCCCACTGACACTTTTAGGCATTCATTTATCATCATTTATAGCTGGGCTTTTTATACCTATGTTGTTATAGCCCTAAATATTTATAGACCTAAACACATTTGGAAAAACACAGGTGTTTATAAGGACTATGTAGACATACCTCATTAAGAGGCAGCTCTGTGATAGAGCTTTCCTTTGCAGGCAAACTCCTGGTTGCCACAAGGCATTTGGTGGGGATGGATCTCTGGAAGTTGCATCTCCATTCTGCAGGAGGCAAGGCAGCACCAGACAGAATGACCTGCTGGCTGACTAATTCTCCTGAATCTACAAAACCCATTTCACAGGAGAAAAGTACAGCTTTAAGCAAGGAAGAAAAAGCTTTAAACAAGGAAGAAAACTCTTTTAGCTCTTTTTCAGGGACAGTATGCCTTGTTAGAAAATGAAGCAGCATCCATAATAAAGCTATAAAATCTCTACAGTTAACACATAGAGGGTAGGCTGCAGTCATCTCTCAGTCCCATCATTATTTTTCCATCTAGTGAGAGTTTCATGTGAAACACAGCAGCGATTAAAAGACAAGGACACAGATATCCTCCTTTTCTGTTTGAATTTCCCTCTTCCTGGGACAGGACACAAAGTCCTGCACTTGACCTGGAGTCATTTCATGGAGAGTAAGTGAAAGGAAATTAATCCTTTGAGAGTGAAGAGAGCACTGAACTTGTCTTCTCCTATGTAAAAGACAGATCACCGTAAGGCAATTTTTCTTTGTTTTGTGAAGAACCCAGTCATAGAGACAGACATTTATTATGCCTTGAGCAGGTCTGCTGGGTAGGTCCTGTTGACAGCCTTCAGAACAGATAAATTTCCTTTCTGAATAATCCCTACACCCAGATCCCTCACCTGATCAGGCTGAACAAAAAGCCCAATGCCACTGAGCAATCTCCTCAGTGTTAAGTGGAAAGGAAGAGAAAAGGTTTGGTACAGGTTGGCAATGGGGCACACAAAGTCCTGGTGCTCTTTTGTCATTCGGTCTAACAGCTGTTAATTTACAAATAAAATATTTAAATTAATAGCAGTTACTCGTAGATATTGACTCTTAGCATTATGTTGATGGCTATGCAGCTTTTATAAAATAAAATCTAGCCTATGGATGTTGTGAGCTTAGGCTTGGACCTCAGCCATATTACTTAAGTCCCACCTGTATATTTTTCCAGGAAATGAAAAAAAATAAATAGAGACTCAGCCATAAATCAAACCTTGCCTTTGGCAGCGGATATATGGGATAAATTTACAGTTCAAATTCTTAAAATTTAAGAAACTCCTCACCTCCTTTCTCTAAAAGTTTTATCAGTTGTTGACTGCTCTGTAAATAAATCTCTGGATCATATTTTTATGAAATCACTTGGAACTGAAGACACTGCTGATGTAGATGTCCCAGGCTCACCCCATATTAAAAACAATACCAAGGGTTCTGGCAGGTCTTTTGTAGCAACTTCCAGTGGGCATTACAACATAAAAGTGAGCAACCGACTAAACACAGAAGCCACTTGCTGACAGATGATAGGAATAATTTCTCAAGCAAATCTTTGAACAGTGAGTCTTGGAATATAAACTGTCGAGCCTGATTTCATTGACTGACAGTTTTTAGTATTTAAGTAGGTAAAGAGCTGTGAAAATTCTTCACTTCATAAGCATTTTCAAAGTGGTTTCTGACATATAAACTTTTGGCAGCAATTTTCAAGGGGGTCATCTGAAATGACTGATATAGTAGTTAGTGTGATGCAGGCATAGCACATTTAACAGTCACTGAGCTTGGAATATGACACAGTGTGATACTAATTGCAGCACTGCCAGCAAGGCATAAAGGAGTTGCTCAGAGTGCTTGACATATACTTTATGACTTTGGAAAAAGAAAGAGGCTTCCACTGGTAAAATCAGGACATGGTACAATACCTCCACTTCATTTTACACATGAGAAAGTGCCATTTACTAGCATGACCAAGACCATTCAAAAAGAAAAATAAGATAAATCCCAACTTATTTTAGCTTTTTGAGATCCCACGTCACATTTATTCTATTCTCAAATGTCACAAAATTATTACAGCATATTGTAGTTTAGGTTTTCTGACACATTATGAAATATGGAAGCTGGAGCAGTAAGACTTGGATTCTGGGACCCAACTCCCATGCCAAAAACTCAGTGGTGTGAAGAATTGCTTCTGTTGTATGTTGTTTTATTATAGCAATGTACATGATTTATACCAGGAGAGACCTTGGCTCTATGGTTTTAATTCAGTTCCACTGACAGATTTTCACTTGAACTGCTCAATGCACATGAACTTAGGGAGCTGGTTTTGTGAAGAGTTTTGCAGCTACAGAAAGGCTAATTGGATTGCACCATGAAATTCTTTCTGGAAATATTCTTTGTAAAGGGGACCTGGCCAACACCTTCCAGTCAGCATTTCTGTACTTTTTAAACCTTGTATTGCATTTTATGAAAAAGAATTTTAAAAAAGAAATCAAATACTTGCCCAGAGCACTTGTTCAGGTTTGGCTTTTTCCTGTCTCACTACTAAGAAATTCAGTATTTTAGCCTTCGAGTTCTATTCTGATTTTATATTTTCTTCAGCTTTTAGAGAAAGCAATACTTCACATTCTAGATTTATAAATCCTTTTGAGGCCTGATGTTGGTTTAGAGTCAAGCTGGCAGACCTGGAGGAAGCCATGGTGGTAGACAAAGACTTTATATCTCTCAGGGGTTTTTTTAATGTTTTTTCTTAACTATTCATGCTTATGTTTACAGTCAGTTGTTTGGGGCTTAATAAAACTGTGAGCATTCATCTTTTCTGTTTATCACTGATTTTTTTTTAAGCTGCCCTTTCTTTCTTTGATAAAATTATTCTTCAGCTGGCACAGTCATTTAATGTATATAAAACATATAATTATCTTCCAAGCAGAAGCACTAATGCTCAAACCTGTGAAGCAGCAGCTCCAGCCCTTGCTCTTCCTTTCACGTGGACACTTCTATTTGCTCTGCTGGAAGTCTCAGGGGTGGTGCCTGGTGCTGGCTGTTGAGTGTGACCTGCATGTTGGTGGCACATGTACAGCCCTGTAGTGCAGCTCCCAGGGTCAGGCAGGCAGGCTCTTCTCACATTGATAAAGTGGCTGCACAACACAGCAGCATTTGAGTGCTGATATGACCTCAGTTTGCTATTAGGGGATTAAAGCCTTGGCCAGAGATAAGCCAAACAGAGCAGAAAATGCAAGGCTGAACAGGGACTGCATCAAGTGGCAAAGAGCAGTGGGGTAGGCAACAAAATTAATTTAAAATACCTGCTGCAGGTGTTAATTTATAGAGAATCTTTAAGGTATTTTGAAGGATGCTAAATTTTCTGCTTGAAATGCATATTTAGCAGTGTCCTAATCATCCACAATGGCATTTTTTCCTGGAATTACCACAACTCTGATGTGGTAAAGTGTTAGCAGATCATATTCTTACCTATCTTCTTCCAGTCAGTCCTCCTCAGAACAAGTCTCTTGGACATTTGACTTAGCCTGGGGACACTTCTTCATTCCCAGGTTTGGACACGTGGCCCTGCTGCATCCCAGTGCTCTGCCAGGCAGAGAGCCAGTTTGGCACCAGTCCCTCTACATACACACCAGTTACTGCAAAATGAAATAGAGACAGAAGCCAAGAAAACATGCACAGACTGAATGGAAGCCTAGACCCTGGGCCAGAGCTGCTTCAGCCCTTGCAGTCCAGGCACAAATGAGCTTTGAGACAATTTCACCTGTCAGACAAAGCAATAATATTAAAATGTGCTGTACAAAGCACAGAAATCTCCGTTTCATTCTTTAATACATTTAGATACCAAGGTTTTGGCATCAATAAACCTGATTAGACTGGAATACTGCATAATAAACCAATTTTTAATGATGTTTCTGATTAAAAACTGAGCCTATTAGTGCAACAAGGAGCACCCAACCATGTGTCAGAGCACTGTGCAAACAACATGCAAAGAAATGGCCCCTCCCACAAGTGAAATCCCAAAGGAAATGTGGACAGAAGAGTAAAACCTGAGCTTCAGGGAATTATAAGTCAAACATAGTATTTCATACTGTTTTTCCACATACACTTTAATAGTTATTTTCCAGTCTGTGGAAGATGCTAAAAAACCACATTTTCTGTTCATTTTAATGTAGAGAAGGATTTATTTTACACTCCAGGGTGATCCATTAGGTTAAGCTGTATTTTAATGATCTGATTTACTCAGAGTATTTGAAACACCACAAAGACTTGCCATCCATCCTATTAAGCCCAGTATCCAACATTAGTAGCAGAAGCACATGGATAAGCAAATCAAATGAAAGCTGTGAAGAAAGTTGCACAGAAGCTGCATAAATGAGATCTGTGTATCTGCAAGGCTCGTGGGAAGGATAAATTATTTCAAGATTGATTTAATGCAAAGACACAAGCTGAACAAGCTGACTGATTTTTCTCATTTATCAGTTCTCCAGAACTGGTACAATGTTGACTCATTAATTTTCCTGAAGTGATAGACACATGGAGAAAAGTAAAAAAATCAGCTAAGATGAATAAAAACCTGGCCATTAATTCAATGCAGAGGAAGGGTAGATGGATAATGTTACTCTTGCTAGCAGTAACCAAAGTTAACAGCCTAGTCATAATATTTGAACTTAAATAATAAGAATGTTTTAGTCATTTGGGTTTATTTTCCTTTTTCAAAAAGGACATAAATTTTATGGAAACCGAGGGAGAGAAAATTAACAGTAGTAATACTGGAGCTGGAAACAATTAAAAAATTATGCCATGGGATACATTGAACAAATATGTCTATCAGCCAGGTTCTCTTACAGACCTAAGTGAAGTTTGCAGTGCAGAGAGCCTGTAGAATTCCTCAGAAGGCAGACTGGGGAGCTGCCATTGTAGATTCATAATAGAAAGACCACAATGGAGTGACACACAATCAAAGCTTGGGACTTACTCAGAAATTAAGCCTGAGCCTGCATGGATCACTGTATCTGCGCCTTCATCTTCACACAGCTCACCAAAAAGCCTCACAGGTGCTGAAGGACAATTCACTGATAAAACCATTAACATTTTCAGCTATTTTCCAATCCATCTTTTGATTCATAACACAGAGCTGGAAGAAATAAATATTGGCCTCTTATAGATTCTGGGAGAAGCAAAGAACTTAATGGCAACAGCAGAATCTAACACAAGTACAACTGAAAAGGAAAATGTTTCCAGGGCAGATTCTATAAGTCGTAATCAATCATTATTTCAGGTACTCAAATGCTACACAGAAACATCTTCAGCTTTTTTTAATACTCAGTAACAAAAAAAATTGTATTATTAGCATCCACTTCAAATATCCAGGAACTTATCCTTAAAATTCAATACATTCATTCCATATATAATTTTGAATGCTTTTAAAATACTATTGCTTGTTATTTCTGCATGAGATTTTTTGTGTTCTTTCTCTTCTGACCTTAATTTTTTTTGAGATACAGTCTTTCCTGACCTTAATTTATCTCAATCTGAGAAAGCATCAGTAAACAACCACCAAGTAATTTTGTTTGTGAAAATATCTTTTTTATTTCTATATTTATGCTTGTTTCCTTTGATAGTTGTAGCATATTACAGAAATTTACACAACTGTGTTTACCCAACTCAGGGTAAGTTATTGATACAAATTTACAGTGTTGATTTACAGAGATTGTAAATTAGTATTTTAGGAATAGTAGGAATTTTAGGAAAATATCTGAATACATAGGTTTCAAAGTCTCACCTACTCTTTTTCTTGCTACAGCATAATCTCTTGCAATTGTATACCTATGGAACAAAGCAAATTCTATTTTAAAATCACAATATCTACCATTTTTTAAGAAATTGATGGTTTAAAATATTTTCCTTAAAAATAAGTGAGTCATTTTCAGTAGGTGGAGACACCACAATTACTGCAAATAATCCCTGGAAACTGAGATTACCAAATCCAAGCTACCAAAGCGAACCAAAATATCTATTCCAAAACTGGTGGCCAGAACTCCTGGCTGGTCTAGGGTTCCTCCTATATCACCAAAGTTGTGAAATTCTTGGGTGCCTGCCCCACCATCAAGCTTTCCATGGGCAGAAAATAAGCATCTGAAGCCAGCCCCAAAGTGTGTTTTACCCTATTAATTTTGGGCTGATGGGAGACGCAGTCTTTGTAGCAAGAACTCTCTCAAAGGTCCTAATATGAAACTATGACCTGAAAAACACCAGCTTCCAGAATGGATGAAATAATAAAGAAAAAAAAAATCAACATTTCTTTTCCCCCCATGCCCTTAGGAATAACATGCTGGCTTTTCCTTTTCAACAGTACGTGCTTAGCAAACCACTATTTATCTTAATTGACCAGCTAAACCTGATCCAGCCAAACTGTTCAAGACACAGAAAAGAAAAAACTGTATAGAAAGGTCTCTGGTAATGGAGCTTTCTTTCAACTATTTACAATAACCAAATAATTTATTTTAAGTACTGAACATTAAGAGTTGGTTTTCTACCAGGTAACATATCAATAAAGCAAAATTCATTTCATTGGTAGCTTCATTTTTTAAAATAAAACTAAAGGTAATGACAAAAAGTACAGCTTCAGATTCAATTGAATTGATAAACAATGAGAAAAAGATGACATCATTAATTTCTCTTTTTTTTTTTTGCTTTGGTTTGAGGGGAGAGAGGGGGCAGCCAGCTTGTTCCCTATCTGATTCTTTTTCTTGTTTACCTGGCAGCAGATCAGTGTAAGGGCTGATGGGACCAACTCTCTCTGCTACTGCCCAAGCTGCCAAAGAAGGAAGCAATGTCACATCACATCAATAGGTCAGTAACAATTTCTTTATGGAAAACCAGGTTTCCAATCCCACAAAATTACCCCAGGAGAATTCACTGACCAGATGTCACATCAGGAGTTGACACAAATGCTGTGCAACAGTCCTTAATCCAAAGTATTTAATCAATTTCAAAATCAGTATTGATTTATTAGATTTCTCTTTTCATAATATAGAAATATTTCATAAAAGCATTTACACTGCCTGGGTAACTAATTTAATGCTATATCAGGAGATGTGTCTCTGGTGACCTGAAGCGTTGTTTTGTTTGATTGGGCTTTTTTTTGAGTGTTTTATTTCTTTTTGAATGCAGGCAAGTAGATACAGGCACGGACACACAATAATTATGTAGCATTTCATTGTGCTATTGATCTCTGCTCAAAACTCCTATTGATATGCAGGATCAGGTACATCTTTGCCAGATGGGATTTTTCCAGACCAACCCCTCCAAATTCCATATTGCTCTGTGATGGCAATGCTTACCACCTTAATTGAAAAGGTAACAGTCAAATGTCATTGTAAGCTCAGATTTGTTGATCAAATCCTCGACAAGACAGTCCAGGAAAGAAAGATGCAAGATTCCTATGTGACATTACACACACAATACCCTCTCCCAGAGCAGTGTCTACCCACATGACATTGGCCTGACTCACCAAAACAAAGGAATATTTTCTTTTCATGCCTATTTACTTTGTCTGCCTGTCAGCCTGTCAAACAGCAACCATCTGTGACTATAAGGAAAACCAATCCCCTGATCAAAGAACTGAAATACAGTGAGCAGAGGAGTAGTAACATCAAAATGATGGCCATGAAGGTCCCCATAATCTAACATGAACCACCTGTGAATTTTCTGGATTGAAATGAGAGTGGGAATAGCTCAGCAGGTGCCTTTAGGCTGAGAGACCAACACAGCTGACAAAAAAGAATTGCTCCCTGTACATTCACATGACTACAATCTTCTATTTAAACAGGGCTGTGTTTTTCAGCACATAGGTACTGAAATTAGTCTTTTTCTAGGTTGTTGTGATACTGGTGTGTTGTGGTGATTACAGTCCTATCTTATCCTCAACAGTATTTTCTACTAAATCTCACAGAAGCCAGGAAATAGGAGATTTTCACCTTCCCATAGGTTTCTGCTGTGTCCAGAATGCAATTTGTACTGAAACAAAGGACATTGGTTCCCATACCAATGTACCAAATTACCTTTCCTGGTGTATTGATATTTTTCATTAGTAACACCAGGTGAGGGAGTTATTCTGTAAATCTGTTTACATTTTCCTTCTGTAGCCTTCCTCTTTGCCTTTCAAAATTGATATCCTTTCCAAATTCTCTTATGATCCTTTGCTTCCCATCACCCAATAATTGGTAATGAAACACCCAACAACTTATTTCAGTGGATTATGATACATTTAAGTATGACCAGCATACCAGTGATAACAAAGGGAAATGTACATGCCAATGATATTCTTCAGTCCAGCAGAGAGAGGAAGAGGCACTCCAGGGTACAGTTCCCTGCCATCCCATCCCTCTTTACTGCAATGCAGTTGTTTGCATTGTCTGCACAGTAGCAGACACAAAAACTGCAGACTCTGAGCTCCTCCCTTTGCCCTGATCTACCTCTAGGGAACAGCCAGGCCACTGAAAAGCCAAACAAATGATGAGAGTCTCGAGGCCAGGAATCACCTTCTAGGCAGGATGAATGACTTTACTTCTGAGGCTCAGTCTCCAGCACCTCAAGTGAACCAATTCCTCCTTCCCATCACTTCCTAAAGCCCCAGCAAGAAAACAGCTTTTCATCCACCAAAGGGATATACTGCATACTGGGCACCACTGCATTAATGCCACATGTTTATGGGACAGTGATTTCTGTGTCCATCTAATAATTGAAATAAAAAAACCATCTCTTTAATCATCATTCCTCAGCAGAAGATCTGAGGCTTCCTCTTCTTAACTACGTTCATACCACTTTGGCAGTGTTAAAGATATTTGGGATCTGTGCAATGGGGGAGTGCAAATAAAGGAGTTACTCATATTGGAGGAGACCTGGCTACATTAAAAACATGCAGTCCAATAAAGACAGAGAACCATGAATTTGGAAATAGAACATCATACAGCACCACAGAATTGCCTACGAATCTCCCAGACTCAGAGTGAAACAGTCCTGCACATTCAGTTTTGAGGATCTCTGCTTGGACACAAAGTCCCTCTCTGCAGAGTAAAACAAATATTCAGTAACAGTGCCTTGGTAATTGCAAAACACTATTTCAAATCCTATTATTTAGCCTTTTTCTCAGCCATAACCAACTGTTCTCAAGTTCACAGGACTAAGCACAACCTCATTGACACCAGCACAATGAGAGCCATTCACAGCCACTAATGGTGGTCGGTTCAACAAACAGGACTTGGCTGAATGGATACCATTATGCCACTTTATATCTTATTTACTTGCACGTGTAAGCACAACAATAACAGTTTTCTGGTAAAGCACAAGCCAACTAGTGCTTTTTTCCAGACAAAATAAACCAAACAAAGCAAACTTCTGCTCACATTTGTGACCAACACTAAATGTCACCCTGAAAAAGAAAATACATGGAGAATAAACATACACAGGGATTTATGTTTTGGTTTTTTTTGTTTGTTTGGTTTTTTTTCTGAGCCAAATAACCTGGAAAATTCCCTAAACTGCAAATTTAGACTCTCCTCTTATCACCCTACCTGCTTCCTAATTTTCACCTGCATAGAGTCAGAAATGTTTTCCTGGTTTTTTTCCTTTGGAACTGAGAACCTGTGTCGTAGAAATCCCTGGGATAACAATTTTTCAGAGATTGAATTGTCTCCCATATTTTAAAAAGTGTTCATTCTGAAGCCAGGATTAAGGTCTCAGGCAGGACAAGATTCAAAGGATTCAGTGGTTTCATATCACTCTAGGGTGGTTTTGTGCTGCTGATCAGATTTTAGTTGCCATTAAGACTGCAGATTTTTACAGCTGAAACTCACAATTGGAAAAGCAGGAAAGTCAATGGGGAAATGGAACTTCTTACATGTGATTGCTAGGTTTAATAGAAAATGGTCGAAAATTGCTGAAAAATGGTTGAAAAGAAAATTGAAAGTTTAAAAGAAAATTTACTTGGTTACCCCCACATGGAATTATGGAGAGTGCAGTTACAGTGAAAGTATATATATATATTATTAACAACATATCTTTACAAATCTTAAAAATCTTCAGTAAGGTTTGGTTTTTTCTTTTTTCTTAAATTACCATATAAATTCTCAAAGTGAAAAACACATTCATGGATACAAGTGAGATACTCTTTCACCCTTGTCTAAAAGCCATTTCCTTTCATCTTTCTGAACACCCCTTTAACCAGCACGGATCACATCTGCACTCGGCAGTGACACGGAAACAGAGGCTAAAAGCTCTGGAATAAGAAACAGCCTGGGTTAGTGAATGGCATGGGAACTTGCATGGCTGGAGAGTGCTCAAAAAACTCGAGCTCCTCCATGAAAATTGTGAGCTGTGCTATGAACAGCCCAGGTCACTGCTGAGTGCAGATGTGGCTCAGCCCTGGCTCAGCTCCAGGTGCAAACCTCGTACAGCAGGGCCAGCAACACCCCAAAGGCCCTGGAACACTGAGAGGTCAGCTGGGAAGCAAAGCCATTAAGGACTTCTACTGCCCTAGGAGCTCACTGAAGGATTTAGGAACAGGATTGTGCATTTTTTCCTCACACCTGTGTTTTAGTGGAACACGACTGCTAATGGAAAGGCAATTGAAGGCTAAAATAATCAAGGGATCACCCTCATATTCCTGAGAGAATATCAGTTTCTGATTCCTCTCCTTGGAGCAAACAGAGGCAGAGGGAGGGGGTTGCTGGTCCAGGGTTTCTTTCCTGTTTATCACAGCCCTCTGGATAAGTACAGCTATGGCAGAAGAATAGATCAGCACATAAAAACTGCAGCCTGAAAAAGGACCAAGCTGACATTCCTGATGAGCTGCCCTGGATGCTCCTCAGCTGAAAGCTGCAATTACAGCCCTGGAGTCTAAATTCCAGTATGTAACAGCACAATCTTTGTTGATTACTACTAATTAAGTTTCTTTATTTTTTCCCCCCACTTGAAAAGCACATTCAGTATATTTACCTTTTCTGAGTTTCTAGATGGTTGTGAAGCACAGGCTTGTGTCCCACTGCAGCTTCTGCAGCCATACAAATACTCATATGTTCTGATTCTTAAACCTTGTTATTCTTCTGTTGCCACATTCCTTCTATCCAGCACATGCAGGTACAGTATTGCTCATCCTCATCTACTTGTGCAGAGCCTCTGAAAACCATTGAAATAGTAGGGGGGCAAAAAACCCAAAAATTATTAAAAATGTACAAAATTTGCTTTTTAATAAAACATTATTTATGCAGGGGGCAACTACAGTATGCAAGACGCTATTAGCTGTGTAAAAAAAAAATAATCTTAATATTTAATGTGTGTCCTCACCCCATTCTAATTTCCAAATTACAAAGCTGAAGACTTCTGCTGCTGGTAATTAATTCTTTGCCTGTTATTAACTCAAACACTGATGCCCCATTCATTAGGTTACACAGGTGCAACTTCAGTAGCAGTTTGTCTGCATAAATAAATAAATTATATGTTTTGACATTACTGTGTATTCGGCCTTGATATCCACAGCTGAATAAAAGGCAGGAAAGGGCCCTGATCTCTCCCTGTCTGGAGAATACAAACAGATTGAGAAGTGCATCACCTGCACATGTTACTGCAGCAGCCTTCCCTTTGTTGTCAAACTCGACTCAGATTCATTTCAAAATATCCAAGTCCAAACCTAATTTCTGGCAGGACCTACAGGATCAAATATGTCTCCTTGGCATTCATTTGCTGCCAGAAAGCCTCAAAAGGACAATGAATGACAGCCAAACTGATTATCAGTTTCAGTGAGTGAAGGTCAGTAAGTGTAACATCTGCCTGGCTGGTACATATTCATGCGCAGCGCTCTGCTCATCCAGAGGTCACAAAAACTCACAGAATGAACAAGATCCCACTGGAGCCCTCTGCTTCCACAGGCATACAGGCACATCATTTTTTTCTCATTTAGTGTGTTTTTTTTAAAACAGAAATGACTGACTGAAGGAGCTACGTAGGTCAAAATTACGCTGGTTTTCGTTATTCTTTTTCAGGTTTTTTTCTTCCCGTTATTTGAAAATGCAAAGACAAAAAGAAAAGGATGGCAAGCATGGTATAGGAATATTTCTTCTATCTATTATAATGCATTCTGATTCACTGAGACAAAAATAATTACTATAATTTTTCAAGTACCTTTCCTAGGGGGTAAAAAAGAGAGGCTACCTTAATTTTTTGGATTATCATGAGACATAAATTAATGCATCTCTGTCAGATTATGATGAATATACCTGTTCCTTGCTTATAAAAAACTAAGCTTAAAAACGACAGTTGCAAGTAATAAAATTTAATAGTTAACTTGTACAAAAAAAAAAATCTCAAATGCATTTGGAAGTGCACTGGTTCCTCTGCCATGATCTAAGAGAATGCCCTAGTCCCACCATGAGGGACTTAAAAAAATATCATATTCCAAAAGCATATTGGAACTGTACTACTTGTAAAATTTAGGTATGGATTCATTCAACTTGAAAAGATCATTTTGAATTCCGAGAAACCAAACACAAATAAGCTTCAAAATACATTTTACAAAAGTCAGACTTTTGGCTCTGGAAAATTGGAAACGTGATATGGTAGGCATGGAATAATTTATAACAAAAAGAAACACTAACAAAACTCAGTATTTCTTCTGCTGACACCCATTGTGGTTATGTTTTGATTATTTTGGTTTCAAAAATAGTTTTCTTAGTTTGGGACAATATTCCTGAAGTTATAGTCTTAATATATTGTTATCCAGTATTATTATTACTATATATTAATATATTAACATTGCTATAAAATAATATCCTGAAAGGATATTCCTTAATAACAACCTTTTTATTAAAGATACAGATTCAGTACATTCAACATAGCCCAAGAAAATTTGTTTTCATGCTCCAAAAGCCCAGATTCCCAGACATAAATCAGGCAGTGGAGCCCCAGTGTCTGAGTAAGAACTGCTCTGTCCAAAGCACATTTTCCACCACAGCCCTGGGAAGTGGCTGTGCAGTTCCACAACCTCCTCAGCACCAACAAGCAGCCCTTCAACACCATGAGAGACAATCCCTGTCATAACCAGGGAAAATCCCAGAGTTCTTATTAAAGCTGTTTTTTCTAATATCCTCTTTCTTATCACCACATGTTCTCATTACATGTCATGCTTTCCCAGTACACATCAAAATTAGGGAAAATTTCATCAACACAGGACGTGAAATGCTTTAGGCTCCTGATAAAGACTCTGAAAGAGGTAAGACAGCATCATATGTTAATTAAACCTGAGTTTTTAAACAGCTAGAAATTTCTCATACTCAATTTTGACACAGTGAAACAATAGGAGGAGAATGCCCAGGTGCAATTAGAGTATTACAAAAACAGACAGGGAAAGACATCAGCAAAAGAAGACAGGAGTATTTGTGTGAAGACATTCCAGGAGATGGGCTGCAGAAATGAGTTTCATAGGCATGGGAGTCACTTAACTCAAGCTGTGCCTGAGGCAATTAAAATTAAAAACCTTTTCTCAGTCCAATTTTCTATTCTTGCAAGAAGCTGATATATTTTATTTTTGTGTTATATTAGGTAAACACAACAGAACTAAGAGACATCAAGGTGAGACATGGAGATAATGTCACAGCTCCATTTGCTGTAGACAAAGCACAAAAACATAAGAAGTATTCTTTCCATGAAGTCAGTGTGCAAAAGAAAACATGTTTTTTTAATTTGCTTAATGCAATTTCACATATACACCATACAGCTTCTGAGTGCTCTGACTGAGAAAGAAATGAGGAAGTTTATTCTTCAAACAGCTGTAGCTTTCCACCCACAAGGTCCTAAATGCAATATGCAAAATTTCATGAAAATTTTAATTCCAAGAAAAGATATTTTGGTTTCCATTTACAGTAAATTACATGAATGGCCTCTTTCTTGAATCCTTATCCTTCAAATAAATTAATGAGCAGCTTTAATTAATTAGTAAATACCAAATATTTGTTGTTAATGGTCATTTCCTTGTCATTGTCCTGGATTATATCAACAGTTTATTAGAGCAGGAAATAATGAAAGTCGTGATTCATAGCTGTGTTTATTATAGTAAATTCTAATTAGTCTATAGATAGTGTGTTCCACTGTTGTAGCTGCTTACATAAACATATCATGGGAGAAAGATGTATAACATAAATAAATTGAGGAATGCAATTGCAGGAGCCATCACAGCTCCACAGTATTTCAGGAGTGCTCTATTTAGCAAGGATTACCCAGCTGGAAGAAGAACAAAAGAAGAAACTGTGACTATATCAGGGGAAGGGAGAGGTGGAAGGAGAGGAAAATGTTCTCAAGTAGAGTGAGGAGCAGTTGGGTGAAGGAGAGGAAGGAGAAAGAGCTGAAAGGAGCAGGAGAATTTCACCCAACAGAGGCACCTACACCTGGTGATTGCTGATGTCTGTATCCCTACAGCTGATTAACTACTCCTCCATCTGAGGAATTCTTCTTGTTCCTAGGCCAAATATTGTGGGGCTTGGGTGCTGGAAGGGAGTTTTCATAAAAATCCCACATGAGATTTAAGCATGGCACATTTTGTTCTTCATTTCTCAGACAGAAAAAAGTGGCTTGATTCCTCTCTACCCACATCATTGTGAGCAAAAGAACATTCTAGGTTGAGAGCTGACCTGTAGGAGCCCAGAACAGGCTTCAGCTTAATCAGAGGCACAGAGAGCATAGCTAGCATGGCTAGGCAGAGAGGTGGCTGAACATTTTTTACTGAAAATTTATTGCACAGAAAATGGTTTCTCTGCCAATTTTACAGTGAAAAATATGGATTTCTACAAGCCTCTGAAAAGATAATAATTTCATATCAGTGATAATCCATTGGAAAAAAGGCCTTTTATCTCTTTTCATCTAAATCTCCATTTTTCAATATTGCTGAAAAAGTTTAACTTCTGAGTAACATGAGTAAAGGCATGGAAGATGTGTTATTGAGCAATGGTCCATTGAAAAATGAAAAAGTAGATGAGTTCACCACTCTGTTAAATAAGAAAGCCCTCTCCTTCTGCCTGAGAGAAATTGAGGAGTCACAGTCATTTGCCAGCTTTCAAAAAACAGTTCTCTACCATTATTTGAAATCAGATTATTAAGCATTTCTTTCCAGAACCATAACTTCAGGGACCAGACTCTATACACACCAGCTTTAAGCCTTTGGGAAAGAGCTGTTTTACTTCAGCAAACTAAAAATATTTATCTGGTCACACGTTTCTAGAGCTGGAAACTGTATTTCAAAATACTTTTTAAAAAAATTATATATAAACTTATTTTTATGCTCCAGGCATTGCCTTCTATCACTGAAATGCTTTGGGAACATAGCTGTAGGCTGCCAGGGAGAAAATTTTTTTGTCTCTCCCAAGACTTTTGGGTCAGATGCTCCTGACCATGCTTGCCAAGCAGAACTCCAAATCTTGTTTGAGTGCAGTTTTTATGCTTAAACTCAAGACTTTTTCTCACATGCTTAACTTTAAGTATTTCCCAGGAGTTGGGGAGATTACTGGCAGCAGGTTCTTACCTGCTAACTCATGACCAGCATAGGAAGGAGGCCATAGATCAGATAAAGTTATGCTGTGTTTGTTTAGGAAATAGGTTTTTATTTCAGTGAGTAACATCTGCAGTCATATGAGCTCTTGCTCTTAAGCTAATGTGTGGCAAAAAACACACTTGAACTTTCAGCTGAAAAATACATAAGGAAAAATGACTCTAAGCTAAGCATTCTGTTAAATCAAAAAGTATTTAGTTGACTCATTTATATGCAGTACATTAGGTCAAACAATTTATTTTTTTATGGTTAATTACAACTTTTGAAGGAAATTGTAAGGCCTTCATATTGTGTGTCTGCTAATAATTACCAGTAATGTGATTAAATTCATGTTTAATGCTTATCTAAATTAGCTCATTAGCTTTATGGATGTTTGAAAACCTCCAAAGACTGAAAAATATTCAGTTTTCATTATGGTGCTGATACTGATCTCACAGACTGTGGCTACCATATTCATTACTCTCTGTATACATAGTTCTGTATGGAATATCACTTGTTTCAAACCAATTATTATGCAAATCCCAAGACCTTGCTTGACACTCCCTGGTGACAATGAAACCTTGTTTGGCTTAAATAATCATTTGGGAGCCATTTATACTATGAATGAATATTACAGATTTTGTATAGCAAGGAACTATATTTTCTTTCATCAGAGAGTAACAGGAAATAGCAAATATCAATCAGAAGAATAATTTTAGTTTGCCTGCAAATAAATTCTGGTGCTTCAATGCCTTTTTGTGGAGTATGTGTTGATAGATGAAAATAACAGATTGCTATAAGTTAGTCTTGCTTATGCTTCCTATTTCTCTTATACTGAAAAAGTTAACATGAACTGATTTCAATTACATTAACTTACCTTAAGTTCGTTGCATTCCACCCCCCTAAAAAGAGTATAAGAAACAATAAGAGAAATATTTTTGGAATCAATAGTTATAAAAAAACAATTCCTAAAACAATTTACATCTTGTAAAATCATAGAAAGTACACAGTTACAAAGCAATATTATAAAACTGTTTTTATGAGGATGTGCAATTAAATAGATATATAACTAAAATTATTAAGGATATGAAAAATCTATTGGTTTTATTTAGTTTCTTTCTATTTTCATTGGTTTTATTTTGTTTTGTAAGGTAACAATTTGGGTTTTATTCTGACTTTTTGAAGGTGATCTGAATTTTTTCGTAATTGACATGTGGCCAAACTTTAATCTGCACGTGAAACTTAATCTTTAGACTACAAACTCCTTAGAGTTTCTTTAGAGCAGTTTTTTAAAGCATAGATTTAGCATCATGCATTATTTTCTAACAAAATCTTTTTTAAAAAATAAATTTAGTATCATGCATGTTGCAACTCAATTTTTTTAGATTATACTGAGTACTGTCTTGCCAAAAAAAAAGGCAATTTCACGGCATTTATTAAAGCTACAAATTAAGATATAATTAAGTAGATTCCTTCTGGCAAAGCACTGTGACAAATTGATAGAGGAAAGCTTTTTCCTCCAACTTCTCCATAGTCAGGAGAACATTAGCTGTATTAATAGTGCTACATTAAAATATCTAGCTGTGTAAAACTGTCATCATTCAGAACTGCTGACACATGAGTTTGTTATTAGAAAAACTCTAAACTTTTATTTGCTCAATCCCTCCTCCAACCAATTCTACTCATTCAATGAAAAAAAGGAGAAATTAGTTCTGAAACCCTTACTGAAGTAGAAAGAACTGCTAAATCTTTTCCCCTTTATTATCATTGTTTTCCATATTTCAATACTTTTTCTTCAGAATAGATGTCTTAGGTGGCATCTATTTAATACCCTGAATCATTTCAGAACCAAAATACCAACCCAAAAAATCCTGTAGTGTGGTAGAAGAAACTCTGTCTAATAACCATCATAATTCCAGCCACTACAATTAAAGTGTGACCCACATAACCATGGGAAAACAAAACAAAAAAAATTTATCAAAATTACTGGTTGATGAAGGCAATTTGTCTTCAACATCTGCAAATTTCAAGCCCAGAACCACATTCCCCCTATGGAAGTTCTCTTTCCCAAGTGAAGATTAAACCCAAGGCTACCTGTTGTTGCTGTGTAGGTCAGTAGCACTTATACCTCAGGATAGCTCACATTTGGCAACCAGGAGCAGCCTCTTAATCTTCTTTAAAACACTTCCATTTAGAAGCAGTGGTTATTTCAAGAATTACTGAAATTCACTTCACTATCTTCTTGTCCCTCCCTGCAACATGGAATTTTATAAAATCTAAAAACTCTGATCTTGTGATGCTTCCCTGGCAAGGATAATTTCTATCTCTAGTAAAATATTCTCAAGCAGTAGAGCATTCATGGGACCCAAACTTCTCCCCAAGGATGAGAGTCCATCTATTTTATTTCCAGGTTCAATTTTTACTGCAAGTGGCTTGGTTTTTGCTATTTGTACAATGTTATCATTTATAAGTTAGAGATGGTGTAGATATGTTATCCTTCAAATAAATTATTCCAAGCCATTCCATTTGTATGGTTATGCAGCCAGGAAAACACATAAATAAAAATAATGTATTCTGCACAGAATGCAAGGTATATTGCTCTCACTCAAGCCTACATTTGTATTTGGATGGAATCACAGAATATTTAAAGGTCACCTCATCCAACACCCTACAAGGAGCAGGGTCATTTCTTCAGAGACATGTCCAGCCTGACCTTGAATTTTTCCAGGAGCAGGGCATCTACGACCTCCTTGAGCAAAGTGTGCCATTTGCCTCACCCCCATTGCAAAAATTTCATCCTTATACCTAGTCTAAACCAACCCTCTATTAGTCTGAAAACATTACAATTTGTCCTATTACAACAGGCCCTGCTCAAACACCCATTCCCATCTTTCTTGTAAATCCCCTTTTAACATTTAAAGGCCACAATGTTTTGGAGGTTGAAGAATAATTTCAGCTACAACAAGGCACCTAATTTTTCATTTATCTACTAGGTTTGGCTTCCTCTTGGCTGAAGCACATATATCATGGTGTGGGGCAAAATTCCTTGGTCTATGTGAGGAGAGGAATAATATATTTCCTAATATATTTCATAAATTGGGAAATCTACTTGGATGAGCATAGCATACGAAGATACTCAATACAAGTTGTGAAATATCAGGAAAGTACATGGAGTTCAATATTACAGTATAGAAAATTAAAGTCTCTCAACTTATTTTACCAAGCTGACATCAAAAAAATTGTGTATCTGTTTATTTTAAATGCTCTACCCCAACGGACAATGCTAATGAAATATTAGGCTCTAATAAATCTTCAGATTTTTATGAGAAATGTGAATCTTAATTTCTTGTCCTCTCTGAAAACAATATACCTTCTGAAAAATTAGTTTCTGGCTAGATTACAATTTCACTATTCAAAAAGCTCAAGGACTTTTGCCTTTAAAGATAAATATTTCTTCCTGATGGATCTTAATAGCATTTTCTGAAAATTACTCATTGTATACACTGGTAATATAAGTTTGGATTGTCTGACTTATTTCCTTATTTATAAAATGCTATACTTCTAATGCCAAAACAGGATTGTAAGGAGATATGTTCTCAAGGCTGACTCCTCTAGTTAGTTTTCAATTCCATCAGCATTCATGACAGGTCCATTTGTACTGAACTGCCAGAGAACACATCAAAGAGCATTTCCTGCTGTTACCAGCAAGAATATTTATCTTTTCACTCTGCTGAACCCCCACTTACCTTTTGAATGGAATATCCTGCTCTCACCTCTAAAGCTCAGTCACCTCCCATACACCTTCACTGAAAAATGACACCACAGGATCACATTTCAGTAATGAGTGTGCAGTAAATCATAGAAATAATTGTTTTCTAACCCTGGACAGTAGGTACCTATATTTTAATAGCAGGGAAAAGTCTAAGTTCTGGTTAATTATGTCTGAAAGTAACCTTTTTAATTTACAATTTTTTTTTTTCCAAATCTTTCAGAACACCAATATATTAAAGATCAAGAAACTTCCCCCCCCCCCTCCAGGAGATAATTACATGCTCTATGCTAATCAGCAGATTTGGGGAGGTAACATGAGCTTTTTATCCAAATCACAGGCAAGTAAATGCTAAGAAAAGGGATGAATCCTATATGGGAGAATATATAGAACATATAAATACATAAAACCCCCTTAATTTTGGATTGCTATACCAGTGTAATTCATGTATTAATACATACATTTTTCTAAACATCATATGAAAACTAGGAAAAACATTTACACCTTTAAATTAAAAGGGTTTCAGTACAAATAAAAAAATCTTTAAGAGGAAATGTTTGATGTGTTAATTGATGTCACTTCTGCAAATATGATTGTAAGAAAACAAGAGAACTCAGAAATGTCACACTCTCTCTGAATAGCTAGTGGCTATTTGGCTCTGAGCTGGTGTGCATTAACAGGTCCCAAAGAAGTGCAACAATTCATTGGAAATTCAAAAAGCCTGCATAATACTATCACTCCCTAAGAAATACAATCTGTTGTAATAAAATATCATTCATCATTTGAAAGTTTAGGAGTGTTGATTAAGAAGCCCTATGTCTAAAATAGTAAATCATATTGTGATAGTTAATAATGTACAGAAATTGTAAAAGTACATGTATATGTGAGTGAATCATTTAGCCCTTCTTTAGCACTAACAGAAATGAGTGCTTTCATTTATTCATCATCAAAGTAGGGCAGATACCAGCAATTCTGATGTCAGTACAATTCATTCCTGTATTTACATGAACAACATCAGCACAGCAAGCATATCAATAATAGATGTGCCAAGCAAAACAGAACCCAGTCTGGTATGGCAACTTCAGAAGTAGCAATTTCATCTGCTCTGACTCTTAGGACCTCACTCTTTTGTCAGTGTGTACACAGGTTTTCTTTTTGATTTTCAGAATAAGTCGTGGGATCTTCAGCTGGGAAAGAGCACCTGCTAGATTGTGCTGTACACTCAAGATTGCTCACAATATATGCAAGGATAAAAGACTGCAGGCAGGCTCTGTCTAGCTCTAGATCTGAAGTACAGACACAAGTACTCTCTTCTCCATCTGTAGAGCAGAAAGCACCACAATCCCACAGTGCACTTTGTGTGTCATCCTGCCACAGAGAGACAACCTGCTGGGATGAATTGGAAATGCACAGGAAAGCTGCCTCAGCCTCCCAGCCCTGCTGAGCCTGTCCTCCTAATGCCAGCAAATAGGGACCTGCTGCTGGCAATCCTCCACATTTAGCAAAAAGAATAAACAAGAAGGAAAAAAAGATACCCTTTTGGATGCTGACACATCATATGTGCTGACATATGAAACAGAATAGCAGAAACAAGCCATACATTTACACCAGTTGATTCAAACTTGTCAAGCTGCTACTTTCTTCACAAGTAATTGTGGTGGTGTTTGCAGGTCCCCAGGATGAGGGAAGAGATGAGAATCTTGACTCCATGTTTCAGAAGGCTGATTATTTTATGATATACATTATATTAAAAGAAAATTATATACTAAAACTACACTAAAGAAAAGAGAAAGGAGCTATCAGAAGGCTAGAAAAGAATGCATAGTAAAATCTTGTGACTGCCCAGAGTTCCTGACACAGCTGGACTTGTGATTGGTCATCAATTAAAAACAACCACCTGAGACCAATCAAAGATGCACTCACCACATTGCACAGCAGCAGATAATTATTGTTTACATTTAGTTTCTGAGGCCTCTCAGCTTCTCAGGAGAAAAATCCCAGTGAAAGGATTTTTCAGAAAATGTCTGTGACAAGTAATATCACTGTACCTAGCAGAAATACAATATATGGGATAAAAAGAAAACAAGAGTATGCTTACTGGGGATTTTCTTAAATTATCTGCATCTTCAAGACATTTGAGAAATTAATATCCTAATGTAAGGGAGAATAACAGCCTCATTTGGAAAAGCTGAATTTTGCAAAATGTCCCACAGCCCTTTGGGTGATAAAGAGAAAAAAGTCATTGTTGTAAACAAAAAGGGGATTTGGGCGGGAGCTATCAGAAGAAAAATAGGATTGGTAGCTGGTGTGAAAAATGGAAGTTTTTCCTAACTCAGGAAAGACCCATGGAGCTGGTAAATACAGAAAATTTCATAAATACAGAGTGGGGGAGAGTAGTAATTGAGAAAGCATAAGATTAGGTTCTTGTCTGAAGTTTGAAACAATAGTTGCACAAGGCCATAGGGCAGGAAAGAGAAGGAAGTGATAAGAAAAATCTTGAACAAGGACTGAGATGAAGAACCTGAAAGAGATGCATACAAACTGAAAAGCACAAAAAAGGCACCTTCTGATGTGCTCCTTGTGAAGCTGGAGCTGCAGAAGCAGAGATACATAAAAGGGAAGAGGAGTATAAAAGTTATGAACACACCAATTTTCTATGCAATATGTTTTGGCTTTATTACAGGATTTGAGATGTGCAGCCACCAGAACATCCACTTAAAATGCTTCAAAGTGATGCTTACTGTAGCATTTGCCTAAAGCTATCAGCAAATATTTATGAAATGCACCAGCTGAGTAAGCCCAGTAACATTTCGTACACAAAAAGGGTAAGCTGCTCCTCTTATTAGTTCCCCGTTAGGTCTGGTGGCAAACATCCATAAAATGGCTTTAGCATGTTCCAGCCATGCAGGTGACCTATGAAATGTCACTTCTTGGTTTTCATTTGCCTTTTTTAATAGACTCATGAAACTTAACCCTCCCCATAAAATACAGTTGTTTTTTGGATTTTTTTTTCCTTAAAAAAAAGGGAAAAGAAAAATGTTGTGGTTTGACCTCAGCCAGCAGCCCAGCTGTTAGCTCACTGCCTCCATGTTGGGATGGGGGAAAGACTTGGAAGAACAAAAGTGAGAACACCCACAGGCTGAGATAGAGACAGCTTAACCAGTCAAAAACAAGCCAGGCATGCAAGCACAGTAAAACAAGGAGTTCATTCACCACTTGCCATGGGCAGGCAGGTGTTCAGCCATCCATAGGAAAGCAGGGCTCCATCACATAAAACTGACTTGGGAGTACAAACATTGTAGAGTTTCCAGGTTCCCCTGCAGCAGAAAGGAAATGATGAATCTGACTCCATGTTCTTAGAAGGCTAATTTAGTATTTTATGATATGAAATTATATTTCAGAATGCTATACTAAAACTATTCTAAAGAATAGAAAAAGGATACAGAAGAAGGCTAGAAGATAACGCTGAAAAATTCCTGACTCCTTCCAGAGTCCTGACACAGCCTGATCAGGATTGGCCATTAAGTAAAAACAATTCACATGTTGGATGAACACTCTCCAACCACATTCCAATGCAACAAAACACAGGAGAAGCAAATGAGATAATATTGTTTTCCTTTTTTTCTCTGAGGCTTGCCAGCTTCCCAGGAGAAGAAGCCCGGGCAAGGGGATTTTTCCAGAAAATTTGACAGTGACAAAACGTCACTCCCAACATCCTTCCCTTCCTCCTTCTGTCCCCTGTTTTACATACTGAGCATGGTATCATAGGGTGTGGAATATCCCTTTGGAAAACACCACATCCTTTCTACACACAAATCCTTGCTCACAAGAACAGTTCTAAGCATGCAATCCACTTTAAGTGTCACATTCCTGTGGGACAGGCCTCATGCAGGAATTTATTCACGTTCATATTTTCAGGATCAGGCACCAAAAACACAGGTGCTTCTGAATAAATTCTCTCTGTAATACCAGAAGAGTTAAAGGTGGCAAACAGAGCTGCTGCAGGAGCAGTCCAGCAAAGTCTCCCTGTAGTTTGGAGAGGGTGACAGTGTAGATAACAAGAGCACTGTCCCCATCAGTCACTCACTGCCAAGCTGCCTTCATACATGTAACTGGCTAGAGACCAGTTCCCTTACCTTCTGTGCAGGCAGAAGTGTAGAGATCAGAACCTGACTTTTGTGCTAATTTGGTTTTTTTCACCACTATTTGTCCTTCAGGCAAGACTGTGTGTCTTTATCAAGGCATAAAAACTCGGCCCCTTGTTCTCTCTGGTTTATTTTTTTTAAGCGAAGAAAGTTCCACTTGAATCTATTTCCTTCATCTTTCTCCACTATTGTGGTTGCAACCAGACTGTTTAAACCCCAATAATTTGACCAGAACACCTTCTTCAGCAATTATTTAAAATATCAATTGTCTATTTTTTCATTGTTATAGTATAGCTCGGGGATTTTTTGACTCAATAGATTATTCCAACTAGTTAGGATCAGTTATAAGCAGAGCACTTGGTGTTGTGCAGAATCCTTAAAAAACATACAAATCCTATCAGAATCTCTCAGATTTAGTTACAGAGATCTATAATCTGAAGAATGACAAAGTTTAATTTAAGCAAAGCAAAAATCAATAACATAAAGAAGGCACAACTGCAATAACTCATCATAAAGGGTGATCTTCCTCATGGCTATCAACAGATACAGTCAGATGTAATAAATTAGAAAAGTAACAGAGAAGGAAAATTTTTTTCAATAATGTTTAAGTATTATGCTTTGGTTGTTGATTCATTTTTTTTTTTAATTTTAAAACCATGATTTAAAGACGATTTACATTAGATATACATGAAATTAGATCATAAGTAGCCCAAGCCTTTGTTTCTCATAATAACACTGTCAATATCAAACACTTCGATATTATTGACACATGGCATGTCAATATAAAAATAACTTTTTTCCTCTTCTCCTCCACTGACTCTTTCATGTCTTCCTGACATTTTACCTGCTTCTAATCCAGATTTAAATATTCTTCCATTCTCATGGTATGTCAAGGGCCTCCGAGAGGTAGAAACATATGCCCAGAATTCTCTCAGATTTCAACTATAACAGAACACACAAAAAAAAAAAACAAACCACAAAAAGCCCCAGTAGTTCACAGGCAAAAAACAAACCTCAATTGTCTATTTTTGGTCAAGTTAAGCCTACTTTCAGCTTTTTAGCTTTTACTGCAAATGGCATACATCAAACAAAAAATTGCATTTAATGGTCACAGTTATTACTCGCAACACTCTAAGGGGAGCAGAACTGAAAAGCCACTGCCTAAAAATTACTTCTATTCCAGTCTTATAGTTTAAAAAGAAAAACAACTTAGAAGATGTTTACAGAGCAAACGTACATGAGAGGTACTGGACACATCCTGTTCCTTTCTCCCTAACTGTGCAGAAAATAAATCATGCCAGAAATCTCATTTCTAGGCTATTGTTTTTTAAAGTATTTCCCATAGGTTTCCATCCAACCAGCTCCACGGAAAAAGGTTCTGAAATGTTTAAGCTCATCTTTTCACATGCTTAGTATTAATGTTTTTCTGGTATAGGTTTCAAGGAATTGAGATTCAGGCAAATGGTAGTTGAGAATGATTTACATCCTAGGGCACATTAAAAAAACCCAAACTGTTCTCCTATGCTAATCAATCTGTCTGCAAATCTTGTCTATAGCATTAATTTTTTGGAAGCAAAAAGGAAGTGTTTCCTACCTAAAAAAGTATTTTGCACAGAGGGACACTCCAATTCCTTTATCTCCCATAAAATACACTTTCAATACTCAGTAGCACAGTCCTTTAGATCAGCAAAAAATTGTTTGCATATGTAGTTCCCTTTATGTCATCAAAGTCCGGGGCTGCATAATTTAATAATATGACAAGAAATAGGAAATATTTCACCAGAAATATAATCAATAAGACTCACTATATTACCCTACCATGAACACTTGTAAATGAAAGTATTCAAACATGCTCATTTAAAAAAGAAAGGTAAATAGGTTGGAGGAGGAAATTGTCAAGTACAAGACAATATCACAGGTCTGTAGAAATACCTCTGCCCCTGAAAATAAAGGAGATAAAGAAAAGAAAATAATTCAATCTCTTTTAACAATGACTCAGGTTATCTATTCCAGTTCCCTCTGGGTATTCCCAATTTCAAACCAGGATTTCTTTCTATTCAAGAAGTGTTGAGGCATGACAAGTTCCAACCTTTTCCTCTTGTTTCATTTTGTATATAGAAGTCAGGTATAAGAAGTCAGAATGGATTCTTAAAGACTCTGATCAATCTATTTGAAAAGCTACACACTTCATCAAGCTGCTAGTAAAGAAAATAACAGCTTTTTCTAATCTGTGAAATTTTACTTAACATTTTTTCCATCTTCTATGAAAAAAAATTTAAATAGATTATTCATTAAATAGGTCTAAGCAAACAATCATTCCATATTTACTTCTTTAACAATTATCAATAAGATTTCTGAGGCTATATTGAAAGGAGATGTTTCCTTATAAGGGTGTTCTGTAAAAGTCAGTGTATACTGGTCAAAAAGGGTGGTCAGAGTACTTAAAAGCAAGAAACTCTCTAAGTGGCCCAAAATATTTGCTTCCCATGTGTTTACAAGAGTATCTTTTCTTTACTGTGAGCAAAATGTGTGTGCATAAGATGACACACCACCAGTCACTATTGTGTTATGACATAAATACATTATCTTTAAAATAATATCCTCATAAATGTAATTTAAAAGCAGTTATCCAAACATTTCTTTTTTAAAAGGTCTCTCAATAGCAAAGGTTTCATTCTCTATTATAACTCTCAGTGTACTTTATTATCCCAAGACAGAGAGGCCATATAATTAAATTAACTGTGACTTTGCAACTAATTTTCAGATTTTAAAAAACCATATGGTACCTTTCATGGGACATTTAATCTGCTCATTCATTAAAAACTTTGACCCCACAAGTATTTTCCTCAGTTCAATTAAAAATCTATTAGAATATTAGTTCATGCATCAGTGTCATGTAATCATCACTACTCAATACAAGACAAATATGAGTGAGAAACGAATAAACCTTCAATGATTATTGAATTAATTTCCATAATAGTGTGAAATCTTTGAAGTGAACATTTTACACTTTCTTTTATTCAGATTTCAAACATTTATCCTTATTTGCATCTTTCTGAGAAGGCACCTGTTCCATACCCTCACCAGTGAGCACCAAAAATTCACAAGCCTGTAGAAAACACAGGTAAATATTTGGAGCTACACATTATGCTGGACTAGAGAGGAACAGTGGAAGGCTCCAAATCACTACTTTGATTTGGCCCCTCTTTTGCTCTTATCTGCCACTTTCAAACTGTCCAGGGGCTGACCACACCAAGTTTGATACTCCCCCCCTTCTGTGTGCCATCTCCCATGTCACTGCTCCACGGCCACCTCTCAAGAACACATAGCTGGTTTCATAACATCTCTTATAATTTGATTATCTTAGAATTAAGTTCTCTTATCATTATCTCTTATTATAAGAGACTAAGAACCCAAAGTCCAAAAAGAGCTAATCCAAAACCAGGAATTTTTGCCAGTTAGGTTTATATTGTGCCTTACAGTGCCAGACTTCTGCAAACACAGGCCAAAGAAGGATGGGGACAGAAAGGATCTCTGTCTGGAGCCTCCAGACCAGGACAAATAAAGGCTGCACTTGCCAACAAACCTGCCATGGACAGAAAGAGAGCAAGGCTAATGGGAGATGCAGTGTGGGAGAGAAGCAAACCTTGACCTTGACTTTCTTGCCTCCTTCACCATCATACTTTGAGTTATCTCCTCTCTCTTGTTGTGGCACATTGTTATCAATCTTCACTGCTAATTTATGATTAGTTTCTTAATAACCTTGCTTCCTCTCCTATTTCTCCTCACTCATCATTACTACTCCTCACTCATCATCACTACATTACTACTTTTTGATACCTCCTTATTCATGCACAGAGGTGGTTTTTTAGGATCATTACCTCCCTGATTCCCTTCAGAGGAAATCCCATTGCCCTGCTGCATGCAAGTTTCAGATTCAGTATTCCCCTTTGTTGCCACTTTTATTTTCACTTTTATTTTCAGGGGCCCAAACAGTCTAACAGCCTTGCAGCTTCTCTTTTCATATGTACAACATTTCAAAACTCATCTAGAGAACCACGGATAAAATCTTATAGAAGGACAATTTAAAACTTGCATCTTTAATGCGTCTCAGACTTAGTAACCTGCAAGTAAAAAAAACTTTTGTAAAAAATTAATCTATTGTAAAACTATTTCCTAGATTTGCATTTTGACAGTGAATGTTGCTCAAAGTACCACACCATGCTTGATATCTGTACTTCCAATCTAGATAACATTTGGAGAACATAAATTATTATACCACACAGAAAGGGATTTGAACACTCTGAGCACTTAATAAAAAATTGCTTGAAGTGTTTCAGAAATAATTAACAGTGATCAGCCACAGAAATTTCCAGAACTAACACTGCATTGATTTTATGATTATTTCTATGGAGTTAATATGAAATTTAAAACATTTTTTTAGAATACAGCTGTGCTACAGCTAGTTTGCACGAGACAATTCTACCATTTTCTGTTCACCTTACTGTAATAAATTTCAGTGGATTTATCTGAAAAAAAAAAGTGTTTCCACTGATTTAAAAGGTTAAAAGAAACATGTTTCAAAGACAAGGTTCAGTACACTGCAGGCATTTGTTAACTCCCCATAATATCTACTGAAAAGTGTCCCTTTTTAAGAGCTCTATAATACAAGAAAGCACAGTGAGATTTTTTTAATAGAAAATACAGTGAGCTTTTTCATAGAAACTGTTTCCTAATTTTCTGTTATTTTCAACTGTAGTTTTATGAGTGCATAGGAAAGAAAATCTGGCCAAGAAACAAAAAACAAAATCAAGCAAATGCCTTCACATAACTTTATGTGAAGCAAAAGGGATGGCAACAGTGTTCTAGAGATGCTCTTCCTAAGGTTTTTCACTCCTGCTGTATACAAGCATTTATGATAATGAAGCAGACTGCAAAAAAAATGTTAATAAGTTGCATTGATAAAAATATGATCAGGTGAAACATCATTTAATACATGGAAAACTTCCACTCAAATTTTCTTTAGATAGTGCGTTGCAAAAACAAAGAAAAAACAATTTGCCAAAATAATAGGCATAATACATTGCATAATTTTACATTTAATATAAAATATAACAGGCATATGAAGTGCAACTGCACTTTTGTGCATTATGAAGAATTTCTATTTAGTACAGCATTATTATTTAAGCTTTTTTAAATTTAAATACTTGGAACAAACCCCAAAAACATGCAAAGTTACTCAATGTTAGTCTATATTAGCTCTCACTTCCCATCAAAAGTTGTAAAATTGTAGTTCCTACCATTAGCCAAACTCCTGGGTTTTTTAACCATAGGGAAAACAAAATAAATCTGGTTTAAATTGTTTTTTTTAAATGTTTTATACTTCTTGCTCTAACTAATGCTAGTAGCACTGTTCAGCATCCTTAAAGATATCATGAGTTCTTTAAATTGAATACATATTATGCCCCTAAGAACTGTCAAGAGATAGATAATATATTCTAAAAATATCATTAAGATAAACAGAATATTAGTTAGAGAAACAGTTGATAAACACTTCAGTAGAAGCTTCATCACAAAACGTACTTTGAATTGAACATAAAGGAAGTGCAAAACTGGGTGTAAAAAATTGAATTTTTATCTTCCAATCTAATTGAGCAATACTTGTTTGGCCCCAGTATCATATGTTATTATACATTAAAGAAAAAGGTCGTGTGTCCTTATAGCTGCCCTACAAAGGGTCACAGGGTAGATGATTCTGAAACACTAGAAACAACGGGAATATTAAAACACAGAACAAAACTGGAAGGCAGGGAGGACAAAACCACATTCAGTTCTGGCAAGTATCTGCAGCCAGCAGGAGCCACTGCCAGCTGGCCATCAGCTGTGGATGGAAATATGTTCTAGCAACTGTTCTGGGTGGTTTCATCCCAAAACAGTGGCTTCTCTCTCCGAAAAGGTGCTTGTCTTGGAAAGAGCCATATGCACCCATCCACCTAAGTCTAATCATTTAGGGAAACTTACATTTTAGGGAACTGGTTTAAATGAAAAGAGAGTCAGGAAATCACAAATTAAAGGCAGTCAGTGAAAACTGCGTGCTTGCAGCAAACTTACCAGCTCTCACTTGAGAGGTTTCCGTGACAATTCCAAGGTTTCCCACAGGTTTTTACCAGAATAGTATTCAACATGACCAGACAGTTTCTAAACCTAAGCAGAGGAATTATTCCTTTGATGATGTGAACAAGGTCAACTGCACTGTTTTCAATGGGATTTTCAACTAGTAGTGTTTTCAAGAAAATAGAAGCTTACTTATTATTTTCAAGTACAGTACATGCCTGAAAAAATCCACTAGAACAAGAGTTTGTAGCTACCGAGGAATACTCAATCAAAAGAAATATATACATCAATAATTATTTAATAGACAGCATCCTAGAATTGTTCATGGAGTTGACCTTAAAATTGCATATCATTTATTTACTTACATGCTGTATACATCTCTTAAGAGTAGTGTTCAGGAGTAGATTTTCAAAAGCATAGAAGTGCCTATAAACATCTAGTTTTCTAGAGTCCTTTGAAATTGTGCTCTTAAATCCTCTAGCAATTTTGATAGCTGTTGTTCACTGCTGGATTTAGGTACCATGAAAAGCATCTGACTGGTTGATAAAGCATTTTCAAGCCATCAGTAGTTGAAGTCATGCATATTCATTTTAACACATGGTTTTCTAAGATATAGAAAAACCAAAACTGAAGATTTTCAGGGCATTCATAATTATTTCCAATTCTCTACTTTTCTCAGACCTATTAATAAGCAACCTCCCTACTATTGTTCTTTATTTCTTTAAGAAACATTGGAATACACCAGGCTGAAGACATCAAGCTCTACTTTCTTTGTAGTATTTGAAGTCTTTGTGCTGCTATTGCATGTAAGAAAATCGTCCTTAATTTTTGTAAGAGTCTGGACTTGACTTTCAAGGAGACTCAACTGGTTTATCTTCAGGGTAAACAGCTGTTTTTAAAGAGAATTTGTACATTGGGTACTGAGCACTTGAGGAATTCTGGCCAATTTGCAGAAGTGGAACACCTTCAAACCCACATGTCAGATTAAAAGAAAAAGTCTAATACAAGAGAAAAATCTACTCCAGTTAAGGAAATCAGTTCTTCATGATTATGAACTAAGTGTTCCCCAGGTCACCCCTCTGCAATCACAGCCTCTGAAGAAGTTCTATTTCTGTCTCTTGCTCAAATCTCTCCTCTTGTCATGTAGTTTCAGAAGCACCTTTGATATGAGCCACAGGACAATCTTAAACAATTGTTGTTTCTTTTCCGTGGCACCTGTTTAAGACTGCCTCAGCTTATTAAATTGAAAGGGAAAACATGAAAGTGAGGAATATTTCCGGCTTCCTTGTCCAGTTATGGAATCCCTCAAAAAGTGGAGCTAGAGTTGAATAAGTTCTCTCTGCACACAAAGGTGTTTGCTGCCCACTATAAAAATGAGATTGATGAAACACAAGACAAAAAGAAAAAGATTTGCAAATGAATGTTCTACTTAGAACTTGCTTATCATTTGTCCCAGAATCTGATTACCCAAATGCTCTATTTTGCAACCATACCTGTAAAGCACAACAGGGGGAAAAAGAGATTGCTGTATTTTTATTCAATTTTTCAACTCAAGTGTTCTCCAGACATTACACAAAATGGAGGTATAAAGTCTTGGATTTTAGAGCTTTATAGTGTGTGGCTCTTCCTTACTGCAGGAAACCTTTGTCTACTTAGTAACATCCAGTTTTTAGAAAAGGTGGAGAGCAGGATATGATGAAGAGAGATATAAAAGTTTGATCTGCTGAAAAAAAATTAAAAAGATTTTGATATTGTAAGATAGCACTCTCTCCTTATAGTGAGAGACTGAGGCAATTTGAAGGTTGAGCTTGCATCACAGAAGACTCCAAAGCTTTAAAAAGTGATAAATGCTTAGCGACAAAGCCGGCCAAAATGGCTTTCTCCTGAATTTATACTTTTAATAACAGTGTACATGCTTGAGAAATCTACAAGACACACTTCATTGGTAGAAATGCCTCTGCAGGACTAATTCTTTCTGTGTGACCTGTAGTTCTGACACACCTCTGCACTGCAATAATCCCTTTTAATTTCATTTTTCCCCACCACACCCCTCAGCTGCTGACTCAGGAAGGCACCACTACTTCAATTACATGCTGGAGATGTTTTCAAGTATCATCTCTTTCCTTTCACATGGGTGAGAATAAGAAACAAAAGTATTTAAAATGAAAGCAATCATATTTTACTCTAAGTCCAGGACATTGGCCCTGGATGTATTTATGTTTTAAGCCCCAGTTTGGACATATCCTTCCCTCCCATAAGATATGTAACTCTTTTGCTATATGCTTCATTTGTGAGCAGGAAAGAAAATGCCAATTCTGCCAATGTAATCCTATCCAAAGCATGCAAGGTATTTATCTTTTTATATAGCATTCATCCAACTTATCTCCACTTCCCAGCCAGTCCAGGACACTATCAGCAACCTTCACAAGTCTTTTTTCTTAAAACAAAACTGTCTTTTTCCTCTAGTTTGTCTGGGTATTTTTTCTACTTCTCCCTTGGACCATTTCCCAGGCTCATGCATTCTCTCTGCATTGCTCCAGTTAATTACTTATATGTGATGGCCACCTCTGCGAGCCCTATTACTTATTGCCACTTGTGAACTGCTGTAATGTGGGGTGTTTGTCACTTCCACCAAGGTCACAGGCAGCCCTGTTATCATGTGGCTGCCCTCCCTATCTGGCAATATTGATGATGGTGGGGTGTGAAGCATTTTCATCTCGCGCTGACCCCGTACGAGCGAGCGCCGTGCACTCACCTTAGGTTTCTTCTGCTGAGTAAGCCTTTAGTTCTCAGCAGCCACTGCTGCAAATGTGAACTGTAAGTCATTGTGGGGAGCTGGAAGCAGCATAAAAATTCAGTTGCTGCAGCTTTTGTGTCTTGAAAGGTGACATTGGTCATTTTTCCCCTCAAGTTTTTGCTGCTTACTGCTTATCTTTTCCATCCACTAGTCCTTGCAAGTGGGAGTAAAAATAATGTGTCTCACTTTTTAGGGACAAATACAACACTACTTTATTTTTAATTATGAAGGGCATTTCTAACTTCCATATCCTAGACATTAACTTCCTTAAATTTTCAGGATCCTGATGACCAGAGTTCCACTTTGGTTTATCAATAATATTTACAGCCATATTAACAGTTTATAGTAAACAGTTCAGAGGATTTAACTCCAGATGGACTTACATACTTGCACCTGCTTTCAACCTATCCTGCTGCTGTATTTTAGCAATCCCTTATTTACCCTTTGGGGTTTTTTTTCCTACATTCACCTGTATTGCACCCTATCACCCTTCCCAAAACTGGCATACTCCAGCTGTCTATAAACCCTCTTGCTTTTATCAAACAGTGTCTCAAGAAGGATGAGTGCAGAAGACTACATATTTTTATTGATATTTGATATTAGCTAGACAGCAGGCTGAATAAGATGAATAATTTCTCTGAACAAACAATGAGAGGAGTCCACTCTCACTGAAGCTGCAGACACCTTTCAGCTCAAAGGCATTCTAGCCAAGCAAATGCCTTGTCTTGAGTACAACACCTCTGTCAGTGCTGTTACCAGTGCCTGACATGACTGGTGGCAGGGGGCCAGTCACCAGGCTTCCTCAAGCTTCCTCAGTCTTCCCATTTGAAAATGGGAAAAAAAATCCCAAGTTTAATTCCTGCTTTGAAATTTTTCCATACCCACTTCGGGTTAAAAAAAAAAAAAAAAAAAAAACAAAAACCCAAAAAACTTAAAAAAGTCCAAAAACCTACAAACCAAAAACAAAAAAACCAAACCAACCAACTAAATCCCCACCAAACCAAATCACCCCCACAAACAGTTTCCATTCAAAGCCATAGCACACAACTTGTGACCTCAGACAACTTCCCTTTTCTCTAAGGTGTGAGAGCCTTTAGTCAGGAAAATACTTGAATTTATTTCAGGAACCATTAGTGCACTAGTAAAAAATAAGGAATCCACACTCCTAGGAAAAAGATTTCAAGCTATACAGAAAGAAAAATGCACCTCTATTTTTAAACAAGGCTACATGAAAAATGTCAGAAAACAAAGACAAATAAGAAACCAGGTTTCTCCAAATTGCCATCTTTTATACACAGGTCAGTGCCTTTTGATCTGTTCTCCAGAAGGGATAGTGGCACAAGATGTACAACATGAACTCAAATCAAGGCTACATATTTTATCTAAAAAGCAATATTGAGAATTTCACCAGTATAAACAGCCTAAAATGTCATTTAATGTGTCTGTGGTCATTCCAAAAATATTAGACAGCTCTTTAGAAGCTCTACTAGAAATACATTATTAAAAACCACTTTAAAATTTAGCTGGTACAATGCTTCCCCAATCATTGTCTAATTTAATACTCCACTTAGTTTGAATAGAAGCTCAAAAGCAAAGCTACCTATATTAAAAGTATCATTTGCTCATTATTCTGATCACTACAGACAGATATTATTGTATCATTTCATCTGCAGTAGTAAAAAGCATCCATTTAATTAAGAAATAAGGGAGAACAAAAAGACTGGAAAAGATCACATACTAGTGAGCAAAAGTTGGTCCAGGAATGAATACTAGTAATAAACTCATCATTTAGACTTAAAGTGATGGCAGGTAGAGAGGATTTGGGATCAAACTCTGAAGGACACAGACTTGGACAGTGTGTATCTACTCAGATAAAAAGATTAGCCACTGAAATACAAATTAACTTTATGATTAACAAACAGAGGATATTGGCAGACACAGGATATAGGCACATCTGTGCCATAGAGAAAATGGTCTTGGAAACCTTGGTCACTTTATTAAGTCAAACCTCAGTCTTTTAAATAATTTAGAAAATGTATTTAATTGTCTGCTATGTTGTTTCCTGCATATATAATCAAGTAGACAAAACGCAAAGTTTAGACTAGTTCAGGCTGATTTACAGCAGCCTGCCTACCCAAAATTGCAGCTCTGGCAGCACAGTGAGCAGTGTACTGAAGAAATACTATTGCACATAAACTAGAATGTCATGTGTGCAAACATGAGAAGAATTTATAATTCACATCTACAAGGAAGAACACTAACCACAAAATAACCAGGCTATAATTCTAAAAATTAGCTAATTTGTGTTTCCCAATAACTACTTCTAATTAAATGTTACTTTTTTTTGTTACAGACACTAGGCAGAGAGGAGGAGTACAATGATGCAACTCAGTCCAAAAAACAGATAGTACTGTATCTTTCTACAAGGTAGAGGAAAAAATATTGTTTACATATTTGCCTATATGAAAGCAACAACACAAAATCTGATAACTTGCTTAAATTTCAACCCTTAATTAATCCTAGTCTTATTCACAAAATCATTTAGATTTACCATCTCAAACACCTCAAATGATCATAAGTATATGTTGGTAAATCTCCAATACCACATTGCTTTCTCATCATCTGTGATTAAAAAAGGCCCATTCCTGTCCACATTACTTTTATAAGATATCAAACAGTCTATCAATATGGACATATTATGAGTGACAAGGGTAACCACATCACCAAAAATCTATAGATGATGTTTTACCTCATTATTTGAAGATTTGTTAATATGAAAAGTTTTTCCTTTGGCTTAGTTGTCTCAATGTACTCCATTTCCTCAAGTGAGGTAAAAAGGAAGGCATTCCTTCCCCCATAACTCCCAACAGTGAGTTTGAGTGAATTCTAACTCATTCTTGAGGTTATGCTGAATTTGCCCTTGTTGTAATTTGTTTTCCTTTCTGGTCACTTATGTATGCATTCTATCTGTATCTTCAACCAGAGACAAGCTGCTTAGCTAAATAGAATTATTACATAATGAACTTTACGTTTGCTGCTTTACTCAATGAGACACAAGGTTATGAAATTTAGCCCTTGTTATTTTCCCCTTACAAGGTGACGTAAGCAGAACATAATTGACCAGACCTGGAACCAGTATAAATTGAATGAAAACCAATTTACATCAGCTACATCAAGGCTCTTAACATGAAAGAAATTTATCTATACAAAGTTGACACATTAATTTGCCATACTATAGTAGAATGTGTATTATCACATCAAATTAGAATTATTGCTCACTCAAGTCAAAGAAAAATTCTAGAAACAGTGTTTTGCAGCATTAGAGTTCATCCTACTCCTGATAAAGCAGTAACTCCAGTTGGTTAATTGGATGCATACACTGCTTCCCAAAGGCATGCATGAGTCATTGTCTGGAACTTGTCCTTCTCAAGAAAATCATTAACACTTGCAGAGAAAATCATCTCTATCAGTGTTTCCTTCCTCAAATTAAAGATAGCCAGCTTGGCAAATGCTTAGAGCTGCTGTCAAAAGGTTTGACAGGCTAAATAGAGTTACAAACTGAGTGCCAAAACAAAAATGGATTGGAAGATTGCAGCAACCTCTCTAATAAGAGTGGGACCAGACCAGGCATATATCCTAGAGATACATACAAATATTTTTAAGGAGGTAATTAGAGGTAAATCTATAAAAAAAATATAAGTCCTTAAAACAAAAATCTTCCTAACTCTTAATTATGCCAGGAAAAAGGAACATGTCTTCCAGTTTTGAACTCAATCATAAAGCAGAAGTGCCCCTCTCAAGAGGTTCTGTTGCAGGTTGGTGGGAAGGTTTGAAGACAAATAAAACACCACACAAGCAGCAGAGGTTATTGTAAATGGCCTAAGATACATGAAAAACAAGACAATTCTCTCTCCTAGTGGATGCCTGTCCTTAACTGCCTGCTCTGCACATTAGTGCCCTTGTGAGCAAAGGAAGACAAACCTTTGTCAAACTCTTGTGTTCCCACCTGTTTAGCAGCTGGAGTAAATCCATTTCCTTTATTTTGTTCTTTTTTTTACTGCTATTTTTTTATCCACTGCCAATAACAGAATGGGACTTCCTCTTTCTGCTGCAAAAAAATATTAGCAGCAATATCTGTAGCTATCTACAGGAAAATTAGTGTTGATGTCTATCTTGGTTTTCTTCAAGTGGTTGTTGTTCCTCCAGATGTCTTGATGTGTGCTTGCAATTACAGTATAAAACTTGGTAATTTTATGTAGGGAAAAGAATTATCAAAATGAATAATTATAGCCCTTGTGGTCCTTATTCTCCTACTCTATTCCCTGGACTTGAGTTGTTGCTCTGAGGGCATGATCACTGCAAAGAGCCTGACCTTACCATAGAGAAAACAACTCACAACCCTTCATTTTCATCATTAAGATATTCATGTAATTGAAAGGGGAGGGCTCTAATTGCAAGCCCACTCTAAAGACTGGTTTATGCACTTCAGCTAATATGTAATCACACAGAAAACATACTACCAACTTCACCTCCATCTCTGCTGCTGCCTGAGAGGCAGATTCCCACTCAATACTTAGAGAAAAAGAGCCTTTATGAGGAAAAGAAAGTAGACTTTCAGGTAAACAAGCTCTTCAGATTTAAACCAGGGGAAATTTCAAAGCTGCACACAAATTGCAAATGATTACTTAACTGTATACATTAGTCAGTCCATCTGAATGATGTTTTCTGACTAGAGGGCAGAAAATGCTGTTATCTTTCAGAGAGGAAAATCCATACTGTCCATAACCATCAAATAGCAATTAAAACAGCAAACAAAAGAAAGGAGATAGTAATCATGAAATGGAAGGAATACATCAATGAGGCTGACAAACAGCTCTGAGAATTATTCACTACAACAAACTTTTTACAAGTGTTATATTTCTATCCCTCTTGTGCACCAGTGGTCCATACTCAAACTTCATTCTAAAGACATGAAAAAACCCTCAGGAGACTGAGGAACCTTGAGCCTGTTTTAGGATTCTTGTCCCCTCCAGATGATGAGATCCAACAGAAAATAGTCAAGAGTTCTCCCAGACTAATTTCTACCTCCAACAATCTTTCCAACCAGATGAAAAAGAATTCAACACAGGTATTGTGAACAAGAATTGTTACTTGTTGATATGATTATTGTCGAAGTAACAGTTGTTCTAATCAGTCATCATATATTTTTTATCTCTATTCTTAAGAATTGATTTAATTAATATGAGACATGCCTTCAAACATGAGCATATCTTCTGAGGAGGACAGATGTGATATCACTTAGTTACCTAAAAATATTTTTAACTTGACTAGAGCAGTATTCTTGAAAACACCTCTAATGGAGTATTCTTATTTACAAAAATAGAGCATTTGAAAGCTTACAGCCTGTGCTAGAAGAATTGTGAATCTTCCAAGGTATTTCCCAGAAACTCCTACCTTTCAAACAGCCCTTTTTATCATTATACTCCCTGAATACATTATATGCATCAAACATGACCTCACACCAAGAGGGGAAAAAAGCACCAACCTAGACACACATGTGAGATGCAACTCACAGTGGAAAAAAAATCACCCCATACCCGGTCCACACCCTTTCCAAAATGCAGGGTACACCATCCAAAGCACCAAAAATGCTCCTCAGTTTGTATGGCTCAGCAGCCTCACAGTGCCCTTGCAAAGACAATGGATGAAGGACACAGACACCCAGGGCAGAGCATTTATCCTGAGTCAGCTCTGACTCCCTTCTCCTTCCCTCCAGGGAGGCTCCCCAAAAGCCTGGGAAAGATGACCTAATTAACATAAAAAGTAGAAACTGGAATCCATAACACTAGAAGATAGCCTAATTGAGAACTTTATAGAAATACTGCCTTTATGGAACACCCCAATTTCCCTCTGTTAACCAACAGCATCCCACAGATGGTAGGGAGACAGTGAATTTCTCTATCTCCCTAAGACAGAAATATAGGCAAAGACATGGTTAACACCTCCTTATAGATCCCAATTACCTATTTTCCCATGGTCTAAGTAACACAGCTAATTAAGTTAGAATAATTGTTTTCAACTGGTATTTGGTTTTAATTTTGGCTGTTTCTCTCTCAGACAGGAAGATCACATATCCCTACAAGCTGCAGATTTCCTTCCAGACTATGTTGGTTGGCCTAAGATGCTACTTCCAGCCAAAATCTTGTAGAGCATAACAGCTACTGTAGTACTGCTACTGCAACCAAATGCAACATAAATTCCAGAAACCTAATTGACCTGAGGATGTTCAACTTCCAAACACACAGCAGTAAAAGAGGCATCTATGCAGGCAATTTTAAACCAAAAGGGAAAGGAAAGTAAATATAAACTGTGAGTCAGCTCCTATGCTGGTGTGCGAACAGACTTGGAAGAATCAGATGGAAATGGATAAGATGGGAAAAG
Organism: Agelaius tricolor; assembly: GCF_023055355.1. NCBI lineage: Eukaryota > Metazoa > Chordata > Aves > Passeriformes > Icteridae > Agelaius > Agelaius tricolor. Next base: position 40,977,600 of record NW_027269269.1, on the reverse strand, counting down.
AGAGGAAAAAAACCAGTTTTTTTTTAAGTAAAAAAGACACATCAGCTAAAAGTAAACTGTTCAGGTAAACAGCCTTATCAGAAGTTAGGGGGAGAAAAAGATAGGAGGAAACAGGAGTGAATTAAAAGATAAAAATAGAGGACACAAAAGCCCATGTAACGAAGATTTATTTCACTACACTCCATTTTGTTGCATCTCTGGTACTAAATTAAAATTAAAGTTATTACCTTAACTAAGAAAAATTATTTATTAAGTTCATCTCTTAGGCCAGAGAAATTGAAAGTCCTGGGGTTTGGCAAAAGGAAATTCTGTCTGGTTCCTGAAATTATGCAGGTCCCCTCAAAAAACCCTCATCAGCAATGCTACATTTGCTAAGACTAATTTCCCTGTTGCTGTCTTTGCCCCTTTTCTAACCATTACACGCTGGTAATCTTGTCAGTACCAGTTCTGCAGTACCACAAGAAAAACTCTCAGGACAGCCAATTTCTAAGCAGGACAGATTCAGCCTAAATGAAGACAGTTATATACTCCCTTCACCCAGACCACTACACCCATTAAGATCTCATTAGTCAGCCAATTGCCTCATCCTACTTATGGTATTAAAGAAATGAGTGGGTCATAAAATCCTCATCACCATGCATTTGGATCAGTCTATCTTTGCAATAGGGTAGTTCACACCCTCAGATGAATAACAGCTCAAACTTGACTGTGCCTTTTGAGGAGAACTCCATTAAATCAAGGTCATTTTGGTTCAAAATTATTAGTTTGGGGTCCATCAAATTGGGCTATATAATATTTCTGGACCTTGGAGGTAACTGTATCCATGGAAACAAAAACATGCAATAGAACGACAAGGGCAAAATGTCTCCAAACCCCAGCACTCTACATTTCTGCATAAATAATCATAGAGCAGGTTCAGGACAAATCCCTCTGTGTTACTGACAACAAGAAGCCTTAAATAACTCACCTAAGCCCCCCCAAAGCTCAAAACTGACAACAAATGTAATGCATCTTTTTCACACCTTCTTTCCTTCCTCCCTCTTTTCTTCCTTATTTCAGGAAAATTCTAAGCTATAAAGCCAAAATTTTGAATCTCAAGCAAAGACTGCCCTATATCTTGCACCTTGAGAGCTGATCTGTTTTTTATAAAGGTATATATACACCTAAAAACTCTCACACTAATAGAGCAATGACATACTGAAAAAGGGATGAGATTTATATATTTCTAAGAGAATCACTGATGAAAATTAATTCTCTGCCTGTATTTTAGGCAGAGCAGAAATTCACGCACTTTACCAGCCTGACCTTCACATTAATCTACTCCAGATGCTTCAGAGGAAGGAAACGGGAGTCCTAACACACACAGTGGATTAGCAGCACAGCAAAAAAGGCAAAGTAGAGGCAGGACAAGAAAAAAAAAAAACACCAGTGAGATGAATCACATTGAGAAAAAAGAATTAAAAACAAAAATGGAGAGGCAGCTTTTAAAAGCAAAGATAAGTACACTGATGTCGTGGTTTAGGGCAAATTTGGAGGAGAATTTCCAAATTAAGGCCCCCTCAGTAAGCAAACCCACACCGCCCCTCCCACCAACGGGTTCGGGAAGGATTCCTCAGAGAGGAGTGGAAAGAACCTGTTTATTTAACAAGCACAGCACCACCCAGCACACAAAATGAACAATACCGGATGGCAACACTCTGAAAAAAGGTGACAAATTCAGAAAGTCTCTCTTGGGGGGTGGTCGCTCTGTTCTCAGTCTCTCCGGCGCTGGGGCAGCTGCTGCAGGCCGCAAGGTGCAGACTCTTGGTGTTTCACAGGTCCCAGTCCGGAGCAGGTTCGAAATGGTCAGAAAAAGGAAAGGAGAAACCGTCCAGGGAGAAATTGGACAGTTTAGCTAAACTAGCTAATGAGCAAAAGCAAGCAGAAGTGAAGCAGAAGCAAGAGCAAGGGAGCAAAGCAAAAAGCAAAAGCAGCAAAAGCAAAAGCTGCAGTCCCTGTGTCCCGCCAGGCTGATAAGAAAACCGAAACAAAACTTTCCCTCTTCAGAGCCGGTCTTAAAGGTACAGAACATAATATCCAACATTAACAGAACACATGAATGGGGATGCAAGCATCATAACGTCACCCTAAGACAACTGAAAACCCTCCCTTTGTCAGAACTAAAAGGTCCCTTCTGGGAGCTTCTTTATACCTTTCTACAAGTACTTCAGAAAGCCAATTTAGCATAAAAATGGACACTGCAACCAAAACAATGAAATGTTGAGATTGCTTTTCATACAAACTAAAACTGCACCATTATTAATGTTCTGAAATCATTGAAAGGCATTCAATTCTTACCTAAAAAAACCTGTGCTGATTAAAATGGAAAGAGAAAGCCATAGCTGCTCTAGAGAAAAATTCTATAGCTACCCTCATAGAAACATTCTAGCCATCAAAAACAAAGCATCGTGGGGATTCTTTTTAGTCAACAAGGATGTTAAATATCAGATCTTACAAGATCCCTTGTAAGACTAAGTTATTCTTTGGTTTGTTGTTTTTCTTTTACATGCAACAAGGTCAATATCACAATAACCCTTCAGGAAAAAAAAAATTTAAAGAACTGCTCTTTAACAGTCTGGAAGTGTCACTAACACGTGATGGCTCAGTAGCAAAGGGCATTAACACCTTCCAAAAGTGCCAGCAGCTGCTTCAGAGCATTCTGATCACCTGCTGTTCTTCAGGCCAAGAGGTTCCAGAACAGAAATAAATCCAGTTATCCCACAGAATGTGGAGAAACATTCACCTTCCAGGAAAATCACACACATCACAAATTTTTCCAGATCTTAGCCTTTAAAAAAAAACCACAGAAAGACAAAAAAGCAAAACCAAAAGAGCAACCCACCCAACAGCATATTTCCTAACTTCAGAAATAAATAGTTTTAATTTTAACTTTAAAGCATGCTCTGTTTTCTACTGGGATAGAGTTCATTTTCTCCCTGGTAGAGAGCTGAGTTTTGGAGTCAGTGTGAGAATAATGCTGATCACACACTGATGGTTTGGTTGGTGCTGAGCAGTGCTTGCCCAAAGTCAAGAACTGCTCAGTGTCTCAGGCTCTGCCTGTGAGGAGGGACACAAAGATTTCAGGATAGCTGGCCTGAACTGGCCAATGGAATATTCCATACCAGGGAACATCATGTCCAGTACACAAACTGGGGAAAACTGGCTGTGAGGGGCTAATCACTGCTCAAGGACAGGCTGGGTACCTGTCACAGTGTGGTGAGCAGGTGTATTGTGCACCACTTGTCTTTATTGCACTTCATCTCTCTCCCCCTCTCCTTTTTATTATTATCATTAGTATTTTCATTGATCTGTTCTTATTATCTCAACCCACAAATGCTCCTTTTTAGGGGTTTCTTGTGTGGTTGATTTTCCCCCGATTCTCTTCCTGATCCCTACAACAGGAGGGAGGGAGGAAGCAAGTGGCTGTTTGGTATTTCATTGCGGGCTGGGGTTAAATCACAACAAGGCCTTAGTTCCCTCTTTTGTGATTTTAAAATTTAATTGAATAGGATTCAAAATTATAAATTTACCAATAGTCAGTTTAAAAGTTCAGAGCAGTACAGATTTAACAAAGCCCAATGGCTTTCAGCAAACAGATTTTTCCTTTAAAAGCGTGTTATAGATCTAAATTGTTTACAAAGCCGCAGAAAATAAGTTGGAGTTTATCCTTATTTTTTTTCTGATCAATAGCAATTCAATTCTCATCCTTCCAAGAATAAAAACGCCAATCTTGTTTCTCTATTTATTACATAAGATAACCAATTTTCTGTTTTAATCTGCAAAGAAATCACATCTGTTTTTTCAGATTTTAGAATCACACAAAGAACAGAGAGAAAAAGTACGTGCAAGAGAGAGCAAGAAGAAAATAAGCCATGAATTTAAACTGTAAACCCACTCAAACACAGCAAGAAAAGCCTGACTGGTTTAAAAATACCATTTACAATTTAAAACCATTAAAAAATTACTTTTTAAAATAATTCCACCAGCCAGATAAAGCTCACTATTTTAAGCATTCCCCTAAAAATTATTTTCACTGCTAGTAAAAATGTGATAAAACAGAAAAAAGGACTGCAGCACTTTTAAGCTATACATTAGACAATACCAGATGATCCTAACTAATATCTTATTCCTAGTGTACCTGTAAATGGGAGAGTTTAAAGAAATATTTAAATTAACATTATAATGAGAATCACATCTCAGAATTTAAACATATTTCTGATAGTGCTGTGATCTAGTAAATAAAGGTCAAGGTCTCAAACACAAGTTTATCTCTGCCTTTGATGAGGAAAAAAAAATGATTGAATCATTCTTCCATCTGGATTCCCAGTGGAATAAAATAATACCATTTCTATAAGTTTTTCTGAAACTTCTGGTAAAAGATAGCTAAAATTTTCTAATTAACACTACACACACAGGAATCACAAGAGATTGCATTAAAAAAAATTGAACCAGTGTAAATTTCCACATTTTCACCTTCTTTACACTTAAAAAATTGCTTCTTCTTTCCAATTCGACATAAGGGGTGACTTTTGTTCCTGAGCTTCTTGAAGCAGGCAGGCCACAGCCAGAAGGCAACTCAGATTTTCAGAAATGCCCTAAACCACTGATGATTCCAAAGCAAGGAGAGGTCATGAAGGCTTTTTCAAAGCCTGAGCTCACCACACCCTTATCCTACAGTCCCTGTAGGCCCCTCAAGAAGGCACCAGCCTCCATATCCCCAGGGCTTGTGGTGCCAGGCTTGCCTCAAGCTCGGAGTGAGGGACAAGAAGGTGCCCAAGGCTCACATCAGAGCCTGCTCATAACCGTGCTGCTCATTTAGAATCATGGAATGGCTTGAGTTGGGAGGGGCCTTCAAGATCAGCTAATTCCAACCCCTTGCCATAAGCAGGGACAGCTTCAACTGGGCCAGGTTGCTCAGAGCCCCATCAAACCTGTCCTGGCCTTGAGCACATCAAGCAATGGGACATCCTCCAAGTGCTCAGAGAAATCTGTTGCAGTGTCTGACTGTGTTAACATAAAATGAAAGAGAACTTTGCCTTCTAAGCCATCACCCAGTTTTTTTCACCTTATCCATGACCTTTTTGCATAATTTTTGCATTTCTCTGCCTTGCAGCGACAAGGAGAAGAGATTTGTACCTCACACCTTTCTTCTTCCTACCCTCACCTTCACCTCTCAACTCCTGGCAGCAGCTGATTAAAAAGGGACAGAGACACCCGACACCACCCACAGCACACTTGTCTGGGAGGGTGCTGGACATTCACACTCCTACATGACAATGATGCTTGGCACTTCTGCTCTATTTTGCATCTTCCTCTCAAGCACTTCACAGTGCCTCAGACATGTGAGAGAACAGTTGCCACAGGGTGGAAGGATGGAGGGACTGCAGGAGCAGCAGAGATTCACATCAACAGCCACATCCTCATAACAGGCAGGTAGGAAGCTTTCTTAAAAGCACAAGCTCCTCCAGGAGACAATTGCCATTAGCCGAATCTCACAGGGTAAAACATGCAAATTCTTAAGATCAAATCTTCTGGTTTTGCAGGTGTTTTATGGACAGTTTTGTCACACTGTGCTACAGCTTATTTTGTTTCAGTCTTATGGGCCACATTAAAATAATTTATACACATTAACTAGAAAAATCTAAAGACATTACTGCGTCTGACACAGAAAAAGATGCTTTTGGTGTCTATTAGCTACTCCATTCGAATTTACAAGTCCTAACTTCTAAAGCAGCTTAAGTACTCATAGAATATTTCAGTGTTTCTCCTTTTCAGCCCAAATACATTTGTATTTATTTTGCCTTATAATAAATGTTAAATTAATGGGAAAATATACAATAACTATTATATTCAAAGTACAAGAAAATAATGGTATTAAGCTACAACAAAATGTCTTGAAATTTTCATGTTAAATTTATTTGATATCAACCTATTTTTACTCAAGTCACTAACATATTTTTCTTGCAAAAAGCAATTTAAATGACCAAAATCCAATTTCCTTTTGTGTATTTGCAGTATTTATATATTAAGACTATTACAGTACAATAACACAGTGAAAACAACTCAAATCAATAGTTGCAATCAGTGTCTAACTGATTTGTCTGTTGTCCAAAGGAGGAAACTATTCACTTCAGTACATTTTGGCTCCTACTAGGCCCACAGGTAACATACATAGAGAACAATATTTCCTGAAATATTTTTAACATGCTTCACCAAGAATAATAGCATTTACAAACTTGCACAAAGATATATCTTGATATCAAGAACTGACATTACCAAGGGGTTCTCAATTCAACCTCTATGCAACATAAAAATTTTGCAAGACCTGATTAAAAATTTCTCTAGGAAAAAAAAAACAAACAAAAAAGACCGCAAGCAAAAACCTTTCAAAACGGCATTTTTCCCATATTTAAATGTCACCTCTAAAAAGAAAAGTTTCTATAACCTCCAAGACAGTGCAATGATTTATTGATAATTTTGAGATCTAAATTTTAAGTAGAATAGGGTTAGAATCATTGAAAACATTTGCATGTAGGTAAAAAGGTTATGCAAAAATTCCCTCTAATAAATTTCTAAAATAATCAAATGGACTTTATTATAATTACCTAGTATGTCCTGCACATTCAAAACTCTGGTCTACAAAAGATTTGTTAAGAATGATTTCTGAAGAGAGATTACAGAGGTAACATGATTCAAAGACTCTCCTGACTGAGATAGAACCAAAAAAATAGGCTTGGCTGAGGAAGAAAATTCACCCACTATCCCTGAATTCAAACACTAAGAAATTGAGTTCTAAGTCTTTTTATAATTTCTCCACAAATATAAGAGACAAACCAAATGCCAAATTATTGACAAAGAGAGGGGCCAACACTGAATTTTAAACCTATATTTTTCAGGAACTAGTAGCCTTTATTAGAATTGGTCAAAAGGTTACCACAAAACTAAAGTAATTTCAGCCCATTTCAGACTTTGAAAACAACATGGTGTTTACTAATGCCTTTTGTTGAAAATTTTCTTTTTTGTTATAAGAAAAAAAATCATAGCCAGGGTGAGAGCAGTCCAAATCTGGACCATATTGTAATTTTCATATATAAGTTAACACTTGATATCAGGTGAAATCCAGGAACAGGCTGCAGATGCCCCATCCCTGGATGCCCAAGGTCAGGTTGGATGGGCCTCTGAGCAACCTGATCCAATTCAACAAGTCCCTGCTCATCACAGGGGCAGTTAGACTGAGTTACCTTTAAGTGTCCCTTCCAACCCAAACAAGTCCATGGTTCTGTGTTCCATTATCCTGACAGTATAATCTTAAAGGTAAAATTTAACTGATCAGAGAGGGGATTTTCAAAATGGAATTGATAACACTTCCCTTTTCTTAACTCTAGAAGCTCTACAATTGCTGAGACCATTTCAATCACTCTTCAACATTGTTGTGGCTAAACAGCATATATTGATATCTCAGGTTATATGAAAGCAAAACACAGATTTTCTTAACCTAGAGATGCCAAAACCAACCAACACCTTCTGCACAGATCTACCTTCATTTTACTTTCTCAAAAGAAATATCCTAGGTGATTAGTTCTCCTCTCTCCAATGAATCCAATGGATGCTCCCAGTAACCGTGTTAAGCACAGAAGCTGCAGAGAGGTAGAAAAATGAGGAATCCCTGTTAAGCCTGTCACACACTTCGCAAAAAAATTTGGAGGCCCAACATGCAATACACTTAAAATAAAGGCAGCAAGAAACACTTGTGATTTGTTCCAGCTGACCAAGCACAAGACCACACTGGCTGATTCACTAGAAGGGCAGTTTCTATCAACTCCCTGAGAATCAAACATCTGCTGCCACAACACCTGGAATTCGTTCTACTTCACAAACAGAAAACTGCTGCAGCACAGCCAACACCGTGGCAGTTTTCAAAAGAACTCATCGTGCAACAAAGACAGAAATTCCACACATCTGACAGAAGCAACTAGTTCTTTCCAAGCATGTGATTAGCAAATAGTGGAAATACACCCACAAAAAATATTGATATACTTATAAAAAATTATAAAAAAGACTTACACCCAACAAATGTTGATAGATGTCATGAAAATGCTGATAGTTGTCATAAAATGCTGCTTTTTGGAGTCGTAATAACAACTCCAAATTGTTGCAAAACATGGTTTCCCTTGATTATGATATCTCAAGAGTTACTCATTTCTTGTGAATAGCTTATTTTAATCTCCCCCCCCTCCAAGTTTTCATAGGCACATTGTGATAAGTGAAAATTATTTCATACTAGTGAAGTGGATGCAGCCTTCCACTGTTCTTATTTTTCTATTATTTCTTTCAAACCCATGTTGTTTTTCTCAACAATTTAACCTCTAAGATTGAAAAAAATACCCTCTCTAATAAATCTGGTAGGGTGTTTAAGTATAATTTAAATATTTGTCTCAAAATAGACAGTATGCTATTCATTCTTTTAAATAAGCTTATGTTGGCAATAAAAATCAAGAAAAAACATAGATGGTGGTGCAATGCCTGAGGGAATATTGAGTTGAGTTGTGAAACAATAAAATTTCTTTCCCTTGTGAGTCTGAGATTAAAGGCTTGTGATTTTGGTAAAACAGCCATGAGTAATACATACAAGTGATGTTTTTTACCGCATGAGATTCTCCTCATGCACATCTCTTATTTCTTCAAGATAATTCAGATAATCAGCAAGGCAAAGACAACAGATCACATTGTTCTTGGTGTTAAACAGATAATCAATACTCCAAGGCAATAAAATTAAATGTTTGAGCTTTATTAAACTTGGGAGACTGCTGGTGAGTAGCTGGAAAATAAAACAACATTAAAAGTCAATTAGCATAACCATTATAGCAAAATATTTGCTTTTTGTTCCACTACAATACTGAATTATAAAATAAAATAAGTGAGCCTGTAAGCTCATTGTTACAGCCATGTGAGTATTATATATCTATTTAACACCAACAAGAATAAAAATTTGTAATGCAAATGCAGACTGAGGCAATCTACATGAAAATCCAATAGAAGTTTGGCCATAACAATGAGCTGAATAAAACAAAGCCTAGCTCATTATGTTGCTTTGTTTCAGTTCTTCTTTCAGGTTCTAGAAATTCATAGGTGATTAGAGGCTCGTGTGTGCCATGCACTCCTGAGCCATCCAAGTTATTAAGGAATGCAATACCCCATTAATGTATATTAATTGGACCTACTTAGTGTTCAGAAATAAACTGTGTGATTAAGCATTTTAATGGATTTAAGCAAAACATTTAACACTACAGGCTTGAGTCTAAAAGCCTGCAGATCTCAGATAACTCCCAGATATATTAAGTTTCTTTTTAGAGTTGCTTACTGAAAAAAGGTTTAAATCACTGAAGTGAGCAAGTCTTACTAGGTTTAAGGTGGAAATTATATTTAAATTGAATCAACTGATGTAAAAATTTATAAAAAAATAAAGGCAGCCAAAAAAAGGCTTCACTGTATATATTTAAAGCACACCAAAACACAAATTAAAGCTTTAATAAGTTTCAGTCTTTGCAAGTTGATTTCTGGTGTCTGTAAACTCAGCAACTGAAGCCTGAGCATGACCAAGATGAACCCGTTCTAGGCAAGATTAGATGGGGAGCCCTTGTACCAAATATGCTTCTGTACCTCATGTGTAAATCCAGCATTTCAAAACTTCTGCCTCTCCAAGGGATACTTTTATTCACATCCAGCTATTGTGCAATGCTACATCAATAATAATACATACAATCCACATCAAAAATACCTATGGAGGCCTCCAAGGAGCTCCCATGCAATGGTGGGTGTAGAGATCAGCTGTGATTCAGCTGATCTGACTGCAGCCCCCTTGCAGCATTTCCAGCATGGAAAACTAACCACAGAATGGATCAGGTTGGAAGGGACCACAATGAATTTTCTGGGCCAACCTCCCTGCTCCAGCAGAGTCAGGATGCTGCTTTCTCATCCCAGATGTTATTGCTGGCACATGGGGCAAGATATTAACCTCACCACTCAAAACTAAAGCCATTTCCCTCCCCCCCCCAGATCCATTAAAATTTCGTTTTAAAGGACTAAATGAAGTTTTAGGTTTCAATTAGCAGAAAGAAAACTTACATTTCAAGAACCTGAGAACTGACATAAAACCAGCAAAATATGTTTTAGCCTTGTTTCACCAAGTAAAGGGAGTATCAGAATTGATAACAGTTATCTCCAGTTATACATCAAAATAGGACAGCTTTTCCTGTAAAATTCATTGTAAAACAGTGAAAACCTGACTTTCCAGAAAGGTTTTTCCTCTTCTGCCAAAATTTCTATTCAAATGGAGATTCCAGGCTCTATTGTAGACTTTTGTTTAACAGTTACTTCAAGGATTTCCCAGCTGCTTTATTCATCAATCATTTCATCACCTCCAGCTACATTGACTCTACCTAATCTGTCTATCTGAAGCTTTTAAAATAGGCAGATATGGTCTTCATTAAAACACATTTACCTCACTGCTGAAAGCACCAGTTAAATTCAAATTAGAAAAGTTTTGAAAAAGAAGTTTTGCTAATTAAAATGTAAGAATTTTTCTATTCCTCTCTTGCAATAGTGAATATGTCAATCATTATGTCTAATTTTTCTTTTCCATTTAAATTATTTTAGTTTAGCTGACAAAATTCTTGCATTCAGGTTTAACTTCAGGCATAAGTGCTATAATATCAAGGGTAGCAGTAATTATAAATATGTCCCTTATTTTAGTTGACCTAACTTCACTGGATTTGTGCAGGTGAAGGAGGAAAGTGAGATAACTTTTCCAAGACCACTCACTGAGAAGATTGTAAAAATAAGATTGTTACATACTTATACAGGCAGAAGCCTCACATTCAGCAAGTCCGTAGGAACTATATTTGCATTACTTACAAAATAAATATAAACTTCATTGATCAAAATATTCCTATTAACATTTTTCTCTGAGGAGGCTCTACTAATTGAAGTCTTCAGTCATGGTTCTCCTGCACACAACACAGTTCCTGAATATAACCTACTCATAAGGCACTGCAGTGCTGTGATTATTCCCCATTTACTAACTTGGAGATTTGTCTCAAAACACAGAAAATTGGTATTTTCCCCCTCATATACAAAATACTCACTGCAGAAGCCATCATTAAGATTAGTCTCTTCATCATATGTTGCATCTGTGGTTTTAAAAAGGAAACTTATTTGTGTCTCAGCTATTACCATGGGTATCACATCATGCTGCATTTCCTTCCTTGGTCTGGACATCATCATTCCTTACCTCCTCAGACTCTGGGATTCAGCTTGTCAGTTCTCCTCACTGCTCAGTTTTCCTGCTGAAGCCCAGAGAGATCATGTTTGGCTCTCAGCAGTCATTATTCATCTCCTCAGCCTGAACTCTCTCTCTGCTGCAGTGTGACCGCTGGGAGCAGCCAGTCCAACAGGCTCCCTGCCCACCACAGATCTCTCTCTCCAGACTGATTTTGGACTACAAAGTTTTTCTTCTCTTTTTTCCCCCCCCCCCCTTTTTTTAACCGCCAGCTATCATCCACTGCTTGGGATGCCCTCCATTCCCTTCCTAAAAATCAAGAGCTGCTTTTAGTCACTTTTAAAACCACACTGAAAATCACCTCACATGCAAGCTGGAGTTTCAGTTCTTGATTTCCCAAGAACTCCCTTCACCTTCCCAAGCTGTCAAGTCTCATCAGCAGTACAAATTGCCAGGAGGAAAAGCAGTTTGGTTTTTTGTTTTTCATCAGGGCTTTTATTTAGTGGTGCCAAGGCTCAGGGAATTCTCTTGCAAAGCTTCACTGAAGGGAGAGCTGTGTATTTGTCTGACTCATGAACAGATGGGCATATCCCAGGAAGGTCTGAATTTCATATGCATTTCACAAAAACAGAGAAGGGGAGATACTTCCACAGCTACAAAACCTGCTTGGTTCTCACTTTCAGACAAGTTTACATAATACATTTTTCCAGAAGCCTTTCAAGGCAATATATCTCCCTGCCTCTGGATCTCTGTACTAATCTACATGGTTATTTTTAAATTTAAAAAGTATAAAAACAGCAGTAAATGAAAGACAACAGAAAACCTGTAACTGATTTTTTTACTCAGATTGAGTTGCATCTCATTTTCATGCTATTTGTCTTCCATTCCCACTAGAGGCAAAAACATGAAGTTCAAACTGAGCAAAAAGAAAGCGAAGAAATTTGTATTCATTTTCTAGAGACTACTATGAAAGGAAGGAAGAAGACATCAGAATAAGTGACTATATAGTGGAAAAATATAGTCACTTAACTTGTGACTATATCTTGTGAATATAGTGACTTATCTTGTGGAAAAAGGCATTTATTTCTTTAAAATGTCACTTGTTATTCATCTTCTGCCCAGGCTCAAAATCATCCAAACAATCCTAATCATGGAGAAAAAAATCAATCATCCGTCTTCTACCAAAAAAATCAACGGTTAACAATAGCTTCAAATTTAGGCAAACTGGTGAAATATATCCTCTGGCCTCAATGACCCAATCTCTTCACATGTCTGGGCAACAGGGAGGCTTAACAAGCAGTATTTAATTAGAAAAATAGGAGATAACAGCAGTAGGAAAATAAGCACCATTATGTAGACATATACATACATATTTTTAAAAGTCATCCTAAATCATATTTGCATGCAGAATTTAGGGGTGTGTTTCTGCTTGGTATATCACTGAAATAAATACCTTGGCTCCGTGTTACTAGCCCCCAAAATTTAGTGAAAACACAAGAACTCTTTCTTCTTTTAGACTTATCCCTAAAATTAGACAAAACTTGGAGAACCCACAGCCCTCATATAAATCTAGACTTCTCCATGTAGACCAGATGAAGTCTGGGTTGTCTCTTCAGAAGCATTGTTATCTAATTAATTATTATCTAATACAGCACCCAATAACACCACCTAATGCTTCAGCAACCATTCAGCACCAAGCACAGCCCAAACATTCATACACTTTAGAGAACATCAATGTCAAAAGAGTAGAGAAACAGATGTGGAAAGGAGAACATAACTTCATCTAATCCAATCAGTTGACATAGATTTAGAGACTGTTTGCTGATTTCTGGTGCTTTTCTGATAACCTTAACTGAGGGAAAAAAAAAAAACAATCAGTATTCTTGACTGCTTTAATAAAAAGCTCATTTGTAGAAAAAATAGCCAAAAATACAATTCCAGGTTTTGAAGAAACAGCATGTGACCCTATAACCGCAGCACAGCAAATGCATTCCAGTGAGAGGGGAAAAAAAAAACCCACAAAAGAAAAAATAAAAGAAAACCAAAAATGCCTTTCAGTGGTGTAGTGGAAGATTTTTTGGGATGAAATTTAAGGTCATGGTATAGGACTGGTTTGGCTGATAACCAGACCATACCAATTTGCTTTAAAAGTGCTTCAGTGAGTCCTTCTGAGAGAAAAGTTCTGTTCCCCTGTCACACAGCACCTCAGATCATCTTCAGAAGAACCCCAAATCACAATGTTTTACAAAAGAAAACATTAATACTTGGCTTTCATAGTTGCCCATTGTCTTACTGCAACCTGAATTTAATATTTCCTAAAAAACCATTACTTTCTCCAAGGTACAATCAGGGATGAAAATTGAGGGACCATTACAAAACAAATTGGAAGGCCTCCTCCAAACCATCACTTGTAATAGAATTAAAAATCTGAAAATGAAACTTAAAACCCTAAACCACTGTAAGAGACAGTATTTTAGACAAAACATATCAAGAGCAAAGGGAAAATTGATTAGAATGACATAAGCTATAACATTCAAGCAGTAGCTTTACAAAAATTCCATATAAATATAGAATTGCTCCCTATCAAACACTTCTTAAATGATTTTGCAGAATAACCACAAATATGTCAAATTAAGAAACTCTTTTCAGGTATTTATGGTTTTTTTTTTTTTTTTAAATTCCTATTTCACCATCTAACAAGCCAAGTTCCCAGGAACCCTTCCAGATATGGTATTGCTCATTTTCATCCCTTAAAACATATTCAAAGTCCAGCTGAACATCTTGGTTTCTTCCCTTGTCCTTTTTGTTTCCAGTTTTTATCCTTGCCTCCCACTGTTTGCACAGTATTTTCATGCCTCAGAAATACTTTAGAAAATTAAATCCATTTGCCAGTTTACTCAAACTCTTGACATAAATTAGATTGAACTAGTTTTGCTAAGTTAACTTGACCTCAACCAGAACAACCCTTTTTGCACAAAACAGCAAATTATTCCCTCCACAAAGCTTACAGATTCAACCAACACTTGTACACAAAAATAACATCAATTTTAAAAGGCCCATAAAAAGCCCATATCATCCACATACTTGCCTGCACATGCTCTCAGCCACAACACTCCTTCCACAAGCACTCTCCAACTCTACCCCTTCCCTCCCATGGGTCTCTCAAGGTTTCCAAAAACAAAAAGGAAACACCTGCAGACATCATCAGTGACTTAATCAGCATTTTCCCATCAGTGAATCATCTCAGGAGGTTGGTTAAGAACAGGAAGACCCTTTACTATATTCTAGCTCTGGATTTATTCTTCCTATAAGTCATATGGTGCAGCTAAAAATAAATTCCAGGTTTAGGAAAAAAAGTGTCAATTGAAGGTAGCTATGACAACCTCCCATCCACCCCTGTCTTCCTATTGACTAGAATAAGTTCCTTCTACATGTTAAAGCTCTAATTAAAAAAAAAAAAAAAAACAAAAACTACTAAAATATTTCTCCTTTCTGATGTGTACAGACCCTGGAAATTTATTTTCCCTTCCAAACATTTTTGTTTCTCTACATAAAGAACGTACAGGCCATGATGGAGCATGACTGAGAAACCAAGAATAAAATGATGCAGAAGCATTACTGCTGTACTAGGGAGATACAAAAGTAGTGCTTCTGAATTTAGGGATTCAGTTAACTTTATTAACTTCTCTAGAGTTGGTGTGTTTGATAAGAAATTAGTGTTTCCCTAAAAAAAAAAATCTCCTTTTTGTTAGTTGAATACTCCATTCCCTCCCCAAAATATTGCCTCAAGAAAACATTATTGCCCAACAGTTAAACACATACATTGGTGAATTGAAAGAACTGCTTTCTAAATTTATGATAGAACAGGAAGATTTTCATTAAAACTTTCTCTACTTCTCAGCAACAAGGATCTGAAACAAGATAGGACTTTGTTTTATACGAAGCAGTAAACTTGCTGAGAATTACTTTGTATTCCAGCCCCTTGATACATCCACACACAAACAAAAAACAACAAAGCACTTCACTAACTTTTTCAGTGTTGTTTTGGGCTCTGACAAAACTCTCCCCTGCCATACACACTTCGAGGCTTTTCAAATAGGATCAAGTGTGGCTGGGGTGAGTCATCCTTTACAAATCATTGATTCACAGGGTGCACAGTGCAAACAGCACAACCTGCTTACCCTCAGTCAGCAAAAAGCAAGTGTAAAAATAACAGAGAGAGAGACTATCTAGAGCTGCCACCCTTTTCACATCTCTTAGTGCTTCAGCAAGAGCCCAGGTTTTGCTGAAGGACCACATTTGTTAGTTAGCAGTGGCAGCAGATTTGTGCACTCCTGTAGAGCATGGAGCGATTAGAATCCAGGTATCCACTGCTCCATGTCCTGCAGCCATACACGCTCCTCAGGGGACACTAATCTCAAAATTCAGATGTCTACAACAGCTAAAATCTCATGTACACCTGAAGCTTAGTGCTATCATAGTGGATATTGTATATGCTTTCCATATTTTATTCCAGTTTATATTGAAACCAGCATTATCAACATCACATAGAAAGGAATTGCACTGTTGGAGTTTTCTGTTTCAGTACTTATTCTGGTATCTTTTAAATCAGGGAAAAACTGTCAAGGTTTCCTCCAGTGCTGGAAGACAATGACCAAGGAAGCACTTATCCACGTTCACGTTTCAAACCAAAATCCAAGCTTTCATGTTGCTGAAGCTGACAATGGATGTGAATAAGACAAACTGCCAGCTGCATCAGTGAGTCTAGTTATTGTATCTTTCTAAATTTACTCTCTTAAAATCAAATGTGATATAATCTAGAACTGATATCTTCTACAGATATAATTTCTTTTAGGCATGCTTTTTAAATTTTTGGTAGAAGCTCTGTCAAAATTACTTTCAGAATGACCCTTTGGATTTCATTATCAGAAGGAAAAAGAAAATAGAAAATTAAAGACACCAGTGTCTGAACCAATTTTCTTCAGTCTTTCTTTTCCTCTTCATCTGGCAATAGCAAGAGTTTCTCCCTGACACTTTCCTCTGATAAACACTACTGAAGTCTTTTTTTCCTCTCCTACAGTTTTTGGAATGCCCTAACTAATTTAGCTTTTTCCTGACACTATCTTTTCCCTGCAGCCCTCACTAAAAGTATAAGGTAGCTTCCCTATTTTTCACATTTACTTCAAGCTCACTTGAACCTTCAGACTTGATGCACCACTACAGCTTGTGGGTTTGTCTTTGTTTTTTATATGTTTATTTGGGTTTTATTGTTTTTAAGTTCTGAAAAAAAACTAAATATGTAACATATAAAATGATCTCCCAGCGGTCAGGTATCCAATTTCACAACACACCTCAATAGGTAATGATACAGAACTACAGGTGAAAACACCCAAACTGTTAATTTCTCCTCCACATTAAAAAAAAAGGAACAGAAAGCATTCACTCTCCCAAAATATAGGAGGCACATGGAGTGGTGATCTTCAACCATTCCTTGATGCTGATAACAGATATCGATGAGACTGAAAGTGTTTTGGGCTTTGGAATAAAAGGATTGTGCATGGGGCTACATATGTGACCCTATAAGAGGAGGAGGTGCTGAATGTCCCTCTTCAATTATATCCTTCATGCACTCCAACAACAAATACCAGCTTGAGTCCATTAAATCAGTCCTTAGTCCTTTCCTACATTCTATTATAATAAACATCAATTATTTTTTGTTATTGTCCACTCTTAGCTATAGACCAACATTTCTGCTCAATACAGTATATATGTATTTCTGCATATATGTAGATTTGTCCATGTAGTGATATGATAGGGGGAATAGTTCTAAGCTGAGAGTTGGCTTTCATTTGCTATTAGGGAAAAATTCTTCCCCACGAAGGTGCTGTGGCACTGGCACCATATTATCCAGAGAAGCTGGGGATGCCCCATCCCTGGAAGTGTTCAAGGTCAGGTTAGATGGGCCTTTGAGCAATCTGGAATAGTAGAAGGTGTCTCTATCCATGGCAGAGGGTTGGAAAGAAATAATTTTTATCACCCCTCCCAACCTAAAACATTCTCTGTTTCTCTGATTCTCTAACTCTCTGACGCTATTCAATTCCTTCTTGAAATCTCATTTCAATAACTCAAAATTTGCTTTCACCTTTTCTCTTTCCTTCCTATGTTTTCATCACTAGAGGTACCTGATGTGGGATAATACAGGGTACTTGAAGAAGATTCAGCCCATTATTCTAGGAGAACTTCAACAATTTGAGTGGGAAATTTGACTTTATTCTTCAGAGACCATTCTACTGCTTTCCTCACAAAATTTCTCTGTAATGAATTTCTGCCTTCATCAGACTATCTTTCTGGTAGTCAGAAGGCATCTCCAGCTATTATGAATAGGAAAGTTAAAAGGAATGATTGCCCATTTCCCAAACTGTTTTAGTCAAAAGTGATGAGATGGCAGTCTCAGACTTTTCTCAAAATAAACTAGCAAATACAGATAACCAAGAATAAAAATTAACTGCATGAGTAGAAGTGAAAGGCTCTTATGCAGATGACACATATTTGGGGCAAAAACAGGACACAAGGGATCTGGTGGGGCCCCTTATGGCTTTAGGGACAACACAAATTCTGCTCTTTCATTAGTACACTCCAACAATACCTATGTATTTTCAACATATACACTGCTCACTTGAAAGGTGTCTCCATATGCCTTATATGTTCTCTGGTTATTTGTAGCCTGGGAAAGGCAAAACAAGTTTGCTAAATATATCTAATCTTTTTACATAGGAAAAAGCATTAAAAAGCTAAAAAAACCCAGACATAACTCTCTACAACTGAATCTAGGAACTAATTGCCGTTACCTTGTACCCAAAAACATCTTCTCAAATATTACTCAAATTCTGACACAATCGGTGTTGCTGTTAATCAATAAATATATATATTTTCCCCCACATTAAAATAATCATTACAAAATGTTATTTAAGCTATATTATATTGTTGTCATCTTATTGCAGGGGTTCCATTCTGTTGCTGCCTTATCACAAAAGTTCCATACCTTCTTGATGTTTCTCGTGGGCATCTCCTCAGAGCACTGACTCTTTCTTCTTCCCAAAGCAGCCACTGACTCCAGTTCCCTTCTCACCCAGCCACCCCACTCTTTTATAGCACTCTTCTTCTCACTGGTTACAGCTGTGGCCTGGTAAAGTCAGGCCTGTTCCCAATCTTTGATAATTGGCCCAGCTGCAACTCCTTAAGGCTGAGATCACTCTCTCACTATCTTTATTTTCTTATATTCTATCCCCCTACATTCTATGAATGCTTCTATGAAAAAAAATCGAGTATTATATTTGAGCAGGACTTTGGGTCAAGGGGACAAATCTGGTCACTGCCACTGACTTTGGAGGAGGTTATCACAGCATGCTCCTTCTGTACAAGCTATTTACCTTTATACCCTGGCTTTTATTTCATACACACATAGGTGTTACCGCTTACCTTCCTGTACAGGGATGCACGCTTTGCTGATTACCAGATATAAAAATGTAATGCTGATATATGACAGGCACCCTTTGTTTTACTGCCTCCCCATGTCCACATAAACTCCAGTCATTTTCCAAGGGCAAGCTGGGGACCAACATGTGTCATCACATATGCTGACCTTGGAAACTGTTCCAGAGCAAAATTCTCCCAAATCACCTTTGGCTGGTACATATGTAAAACAAGAAGATTCTTAGAGATCTAGGAAATACTGAAATGTAGCGGTTGTCTAAATGTGTGTTGGATTTTTACCCACCGTGTGCATTATAATGATTATGTATCATTGATGTTTACTCTTAAACTACAAAGGAATAACTAAGCACATTATGTACAGCCTTGCTTGTGTCATGTAATGCACTATACGTGTATTAGGCATAAATTAATGCAAACAAGGAAACATATAAGCACACAAGTATTATTAATATGTTTCAAAGATCTTTGGTTAGCATAATGTTTTATTTATTTGCTTGTCTTCCATCAAGCTATTAGCTGGAGTGATAATTGATCAAGCAATTGCATTTTAATTGTGGTAATAGAGCAGCTTTGTGATTTATTCCTCTTTGTTTTGTTTCACTACAAAGTAATCATCTTTGCTCAGATGTTTAACCACCCACCCAATTTATCTATTGAAACAGTTTCACAGCCATATTCCATTAATCTCTGTAGACTCTACAATGGCCATAGTAATTTCTCTCCTTCACAGGGCAATTTCTTAATTGTGATAGCATTGGTTATTGCCTCCTTCATCTGCACTTATACTAATCCACCCTTTTTTTCAAATTTGCCAATGACTTCACATTGCTTTGTTAAATACAGTAGCCCAGAGCCTGTTATCTTTTAAACTGATGTTAATCAGAAATCTCCTTAAGATGATGATGGCAAGTGTTAACAGAAGTAATAAACTATGAGAGACATATCTGGAACTCTCAGGTAAACAAAATTTGTTCCAAGTAGAGCTAAAGAGAAAGAAAAGCAAAACAGTGAAACAGTATTTGGCCAAAACTGCAAACTAGTACAACATCTTCCTTTACAACTCCTATTTACTAGTGCAATAGGCAGCTGTTCTCAACGTAGCCTAACTGAAGCTTAAATTTCTTCCATTTAACAAGAAAAAAATATGTATGTGTACCTACAGTGATAATGGAAGATGTGTATTCATAGAAGATTGTTTAGATATTCATAGATAGCTTGTTTATTAATTGTTCTAGTATACCTCCTCTGACAACAGAAATGCTACTTGTTTGTAACATTTATCTAAAAGATGAAACATCCAAAACAAAGCAGCAACAGAATTCAAAGAACAGAGAGTTAGAGGCTTCTTGCAACAAGATGCACATACCTAAAGATGCAAGGTGTGAGGTACATCTGAAGAGCTGATTTTGATCCCATACTTGTCAGCATTTTTCTCATCAGAACCTACTGATGCACAAAATGCTGATTTCCTCCTGCCCTCTCTGTTGCTCCAAGGTCTACAGTGTACTTCTTTCAAAGAGTGATCCTGAGAGTCAGTTTAAACCCTTGTTTTACTTTACAAGATAAAACTCCA
Source organism: Agelaius tricolor (assembly GCF_023055355.1). NCBI lineage: Eukaryota > Metazoa > Chordata > Aves > Passeriformes > Icteridae > Agelaius > Agelaius tricolor. Next base: position 40,957,216 of record NW_027269269.1, on the reverse strand, counting down.
TGTTTTATCTTGTCTCTTTTATGTGTATACCTGGTCAAATACTGGGGTAGTGGCAAATAACCTTTTGCTCTATGTATGACTTTTCAATAATATTTGTAATATCTATTGTATCCTCATTATGTAAGGACCTTGCCATGTAAACAACATCTTACACACTGGACCTTTTGTCCCCTTGTCTCTGATTTCCATTCTTCTGTGTAGGACAAGTGGCATGTTTAGGCTTTCAACAGCATCATGCTTTGCAATATATTGCAGGTTTTATTCCCAGATAATCTTCATACACTATTTAAAAGACTTCATTGCATACGTAGTTTTAAGCCTATTAATGGTTATTATCTAAATGTATGTTTATTATATAAAGTATACTATCTACAGGCAGTAACAGAAGTTTAGCTACGTGTGATACTCTTTCATATATAAAAGTACTTACGTTGCTTTCATTTCTCATTATGTTGACCTATGTTGTCATTATCTCACATTTGCCCTCCATGTAGCAGTTGATACATAAATGCTGCATCTGTTTTTCGGTCCTTTCACTGCCTGGATTTTCAAATGGGGTATTTTCCTTAGTCCAATGATTCCTTGCATCCAAAAATTGACCACAATTTAAATATCATTAATAATATCATTATTAAATATCATGAATTGTGTCTGTCTCTGTAGTCTGTCATGGAGAAAACTTATGCTGGTAACTGTTTTTTTTATTTTTAGTCTCTTTTAATTGGGAATAAGTTGCTTAATGTTAGAGAATGTTTGTTTACTCTTTTTTTCACTGAGGAGCCGATGTGCCCCTGCAAAGCCATAACTTGAGAAAGAAAAAGCATAGGTAAGTGGAATTCAATGAATAATTGATTACTGAAGTAACTACATAATTATTAGGGAACGTGACAGAGAATTGTGACAGCGCAGGAGAAGGGGGAAAAAAAAAAAAAAGCTGAAGACAAATAAACTCCTGTTTTTTAAAATCAGACACATTTCTCATACCACACCGCACAATAACCCTGCAGGAGCAGCGAGGCAAGGCGAGATGGCATGACATCCTTTCGGAACGTGCCTTTCTCCCGCTCGAACATTGCGGCGCGCATCACAATGGGCGAGGTAACGAATCAATTGAGCGGGACTCGCCCCCGCCGCCGTCCCCCAGCCCGTGCCCGCCCCGGAGCCGCCGCCGCCGCCGCTCCTCGGCTTTGTGGCTGTAGGACCCGGGGGGCGCCGCCGCCGCCAATCGCCGCCGCTGCCGGGCTCTATTTGTATGCGATGCCTCCCGCTCCCAGCCCTGAGAGTAACGCGGGGAACGGGGCCGAAAGAATCCCTTTCCGGAGAAGGATTTGATTTTTTTATTTTTTTATTTTTTCCAAGGGTCCTGATACTGGGAAGAATCCGGTTTCATCCCCCTTTTATTCAAAAGTCTGCTGAACAGCTTGTCGACTTCAGCGCGCTTCCCCTCTCTCTCTCTCTCCCTCTCTCTCTCTCTCTCACCCTCGCTCTCCCTCTCCATATAAATACACGGAGCTCTGTCCTCGCCCTATGCAAGGAAAGTTGGGAAGGACTGCCTGGATGATGGAACCGCTAGTTTTCTGAGAGCCGCCTGATCCCGCAGGGTGAGTGCCCCAACTCCCGAAGGAGAGGCCGGTGCCGGGCTCCGGCCGGCAGCCGCAGGGACGGGATGGCCGCTCCCGCTGCCGGGCAGCGGCACCGAGCGAGGGAGGCAACACTTTCCCGGAGGCGCCGGGAGAGGTCACCGCGGGAGAGGGGATGCCAGAGTCGCGAGTGCGAGCGGTCCAACAAGTTTCTGCGCGGGTACCGCCGGCGTGCGCCTGGTCGGGAAAAAGTTGCCGGGGGCTCTGCGGATTGCATCCCCCGCTCCTCTCGCCGCCCGCGGGCTCGGGTGTGATTAACAAAGAAGTTTGGCCGCTGCGCAGCCGGCATCCCTGGCCGGGCGATCTCGGGGCGCCTCTCCGGCGGTCCCGCCGCGGAGCGGAGCGGGGGATCCGCGCCGCAACTTCTGGCGGGGCGCTCCCGGCAGCCGGGGCGAGGAGCGCCGGCTTTGTTTTCACCGCGCTTGCGGTGACCTTTTCCCTTCTGGTGGGGATGCCGCCGCCGAGGAGCAGCGCTGCGGGGGAAGCGCCCTCCTCTACCCGCGACGGGGAGCGAAATTGCGCGGGAGCGGGGGAATGTGCATCTATATTTGTTCGTGCGTATCTACATAGATGTAGGTGCATAAGCGGTTTTAGACACGGAAAGCGCAGCCCCGGAGGGGGATGTGACAGCGTGCCCGCCAGCCGTGGGCGGGGGGAGCGCCTCTCTCCCTGCGCAGGGGCGGAGGGGATGCGCATCCCGCGGCTGTGCGGCCGCCTCCCCGCACAATGGAGCGGCGCGGCGGGGCGGCGGGAGGCGGAGAAGGACGAGAAGGAGGAGAAGGAGGAGGAGAAGGAGGGAGGTCGTCTCCGGCTCCGCTGCAGCAGCTGCTCCTGCTGCTGCAGTGCCGCAGACCCGCGTCGCGCCCGCCCTGGCGGAGGATGCTCGGCGCGGTGCCCGCCCGGCCAGCGCAGGGTACCGCGCCCTCGCCGCCGCTGCCGCAGGGAACCGAGCCCCGGCCCGGCGCGGGGGGAGGCTCTCGGCCGGCTCCTCTCGGTCCCTGCGCGGTTCTGCCACGGGGGGCATGGAGCAAGAGCCGCTCCTTCGGTAGAGGGGTGGCAGCAGGAGTGTTGCCGCACCTGAGTGCGAAAGTATTAAGGAAAAAAAAAAAAAAAGACATAAGGAGAGAGAAGTGCAAAACACACACGCCAAATTCAGGATGCAATTAACTTTACTTATAACAAGATCAGAATCAATTTTTTTCAATTTTTTTTTGGTTGTTGTTTGTTTCCTTCATGTTCATTGGGATGTATGTTAATTAAAGAGTGATGGCTCAAAAATGAATTTAAATGGAATGAAGATGTTTTTCATTTCAATTTCACATTTTAGTTATAAAAATAATTATTTTTAAGTTGCTGGTTGTGCTGAGTGCATTGAAGATCTTTAGAGGCTTTTTTTTTTTGCTTTTGAGGAAAAAACATTTTGTGTCATGCCTATGTTTCACAGATATGTGAGTAGAAGGGACAGCTCTCTAATAGTAGAGCATTATGTGTAAATACATGTTAAGGTTCAACTGATGGGCAAGAAGTGGCATTTGGGAAGGTTTCTTATTAAGCTGAAGTTCATCCTCTTCACTTAAGGAAAAAGCAGCCTTTGTTGTATGCAGTTTGTACACAAAACAGGTAAAGAATCTCCTGTTGTATTATGGAGTAGTAAGGCTAATCTCTAAACATCACATCTGACTTTTACTACGTGCTGATTTTCTTAATTCATTTTGTATTTGTCTCTATGTGTGTCTTCTACTTACATCTTGCACTGCTGTTCATTCCACTGGCATGAAGAGGCTATAGGAGTGTGGAAAGAGAGACAGCTTTTGGTGATTAGGGGCAAGGAAAGGAGGCAGAAAGCTAGTAAAATTATTCTAATGCTTCTCAGAGTAATTTATTGCTTTTCAGTCTTACAGCAAAACCAGCCAAACTTCTGCAAATTGTATAACAATTTTCTACAATAACAGGTTTCTGCAAGCATCTTTGGTGCCATGGCTGATGCTTGTCTAGAAGCTGCACTGATTTCCATAAGAATCCTCATAAAAACAAAGGATGCCATTGTGGAAACTTGAAACAGCTTAGCTTGGTGATTGTTGATTGACTTTTTAGTCAGTGAAACAAAATTTCAATCTTTTCCTCTTGCTTTCCTTGGTAATATTGAATCCTCAGTATTGAGTATTGACTAGTTGAATATTGGAGAAATGAGGAGGACTCAACCAGTTTTACAATGAGGCTTCTGCAAGATGACAAAGACATCCCAACAGGCTTTTAAAAACAGGGAAGGTTATTTGAGTCCTGATGCTTTTCTTTATTTCTTTTGTTTGGGGCTTTTTTTCTTTTCCCCCACTTTGTGGACTTTTTATATTGTCTGTGGTTTGGACCACAATAAGCAACATAATCCACATGGACCTTATACATAAAAAGTATTTCCTTCAAGTAACTTTTCAAGGCATATATGCACAACCAAACTTCAATCTAAGCAATAGAGGCAAATATGTTACTCATAGGAGGCTCAGATTTTTATTGTTTTTCTAGGAAACCATAGGAAATTTCCATGTATACAGATAAGCAGATGCAATATGCTTTACCCATGTGTAAAGTATTAAGCAGGACTGATACTTGACAAGTCTGTCTTCTCTCTGAGATTCCCTGAAAATGTTTTTGCTGGGGCACGATTTAGCAAACTTGTATGAGTCAACAGGTAAGTGTGTAAACCAAGGAGGAAGAAATAAAAAAGAATGATGTGAGAAAGAAAGTGAAAGAAAATATTTTCTAGATCTTTAATTTGAGAGCAATTCCATGGCCTGTGATGCTTCTGTGGCAGAATAAGCTGTCAAGCCAATGAGTCTTTAGGAAAAAAAACATGACAATTATTGTGATTTTTGTTTGCCCAAATTTTGCACCTGCCCTTTTAAGTGTGTTCTGTGTCCTCAGAACTATGTAGCAATATCATGTTGCTTTGCTTTAGAGCCAGATCTGAACTGTCAGGTAGCAGGTGACAGAAGTTTTGTGTGTAACATGTGAATCCATCTGAGGCTGCAAACCTGTGCTTGTGGAAGAAAGAGATGGAAATTTAGATAGTGGGCTTAAACTTCACTTTTTCAAACTGTGTGTCTTTTCCAGATGCCCTTTTCTGTGTCTTAATATGCAAATTATGTTTTTTTAACATATATAGTGCATGCCCTTGTACTAACGTATTTCTGTACAGCCTTGTTACTTCCTTAACTTTGACTTTGTTAACATACAAGATCAGGAACTTTGCATATTTTCATTTCTTCTGTTGAGGAAAATAATGGAATAATTGCATATCACTAGTCAAGTTTCTGGGTAACATTTTTAGTCAACAGTTTATTTTAAGTTGTATTAATCAAGCCCTGTGAAAATAGTTCAGGCCTCAGTTCCAGGTTCAGGAGGAACATATGGCCTAATATTTCTTAAACCTCTTTCCATGATTCATAACATGACAACTAAAGCAATTTGAGTGGATTTGCACACATATTTGTTTGTATTATAGGCAAAAGAATCTCTTCAAGGAAATTTTAGATAATTTCAGAATTCTACATTCACCAAAATGATTCATCACATAACAGAAATGCAAAAAATTATCACATGTTCTCCCCAGCAATTACATTATAGACTTAAAAAAAAAAAAAGCTGTAGAAAGGACAAGGGAAATAAATAACTGTAAAGCCCTTGAAAGAACTGTAAAACAAGGATCTATACTTGAGCATGTAGGTTAAACAGCACATTAGATTTCACAAGACTCAAGTAATCCTCACCTTGCAGGGAGATACAATGAAATGTTTCTTCCAATCTACAAGAGACTTAATAGATATTCTACGTTTCACCTGTACTGCTCTATCTGTCTAAACTGCTCAGTCCATAAATCTTTCATTCCCTATCCTTCTTCTAATCATCAGCCCCATCAGTTCTCTCTCACCATTGCCAGTTTATGGTCTGTCCAAACTCATCAATCCTTTGCTCCAATTAACTCTGTCCTACAAACTCCTCCATTCATTAATCTGTCCTTGCCCATAGTGAGATCCAAGTGTGGACCATCCTCCTTCCTCCCCTGGCCATCTCTGTGTCCATTCCATAAGGGCATTTTTGTTTGCTTCCAATCCTGTATCATCCATCTTTTCTTACCCATTTGCAGATCTGTTCTCCAGGTCTGCCAAGTCATGTTCTTGTAGAGTAAATTTGTTTTCTCTAGCTTTTTCTTTTGTCAGTAGTGGACACATTGACTGTATTTGTCCTCTTTCCATTCCCAGATCATCTCTTGCTCCTCAGTAAGAGGAGTCAGTTGGTTTGATCCTTTTACCAACAATATGAACGTGGCAGGACAAAATGAGTTGGCAGGCAACAGCAGTGTGCATTGGTGACCTACTGGTGAGGGGAAATACTGCTAGTTTTGGTCTGACTTTGTAATATAACTGGTTTCAGACAAATACCTTGTGGTTATAATGTTTAAAATTAATTTAAGCAGAGTAGGAGCCAGAATCCAGAAAGTCTTGTCTTCAGACAGGTCCTTGAGTTTCTGAGCCTCAGACTTTTCTTATGTGCTCTTTGGGCCCACAGTGTCATCTTTTCTTCCTTGCAGCCTGGGACAATAGAGATGGAAGATGTTCCCTGTTCATCTTCCTGAACCATAACACTGAATAGTTTGTTAGGGACAAGGAAGTGTCAGAGACCTAAAAGAGTCTCGAGACCTGGCAAGAGCAGGAACTGATGTCTTTTACTTCCACATAAAGCAATTCCTTCCCAGTATATCATTCCCTCTCTTTCTCCTCAGTCTTTTAAGTAGCTGCCATGGTTTGTATTGCAGTTCAAACAGCCTGGATCTCCACCTGGCTCAGAGCACAGGGCTTCCTTCAGCCAGGGTATGGCACTGAGCTCAAAAGTCCTTTCATCCTCATTCTGTATCGCTGTGAGGTTGATTCAAGCTCCTACCTGAGAAAGTTCTGCCTCATTCCCATCCCTCTGGAGAAATTTTCAGGCTGAGGAAAGAAACACCTTAAGCAGCAATTAGAATGTGGCTTTTTCTACATCACTTTGGTCAGTTTAGGGGAAATCATTCTGCATAAACTCTGGATTTCCCTCTCAGAGCCTCTGTGTGATAGAAGAAGTGGGGAGGCATAAAAAATAAACTTAAGTGTGCATCTTTGTTATTCCCCATAACAATTAAGTCTGTTCTGCTCCTAAAAGTGGCATAAGAAAGACTCATCTGTTAAAACAGGATTCACTTGCCAACAATGGTGACTTTTCACACTAAGTTTGCTATAATTATGACTCCATATTAAAAAAGAACCATATCTGACTATGTCACCTAATGTATCACTCCTTGATGCTTCTGCTATTTTATGTGTCTGTTTGAACGCAGACACAAGTGTCAATTAAACACTTGGTTTGTTTTATTTAATTTTTTTTTGTGCTTCTGGCTCTTTTCTTTCTGAAAGTAACAGTAGAAAAGTAAGGGAAGAAGTTTTGTCATTGTAAGACCCTGTGAGCAAATATCTTGTTGCTAAATCACATTTTTTATTGTCCTCTAGTACATTCTAAAAAAAACCCCAAGGCTTAAGGAACTTTTTAAAGTCTTCATTAACTTCAACATTCAAAATAAACCAGTGATAGAAAGCACCAAAAGCACCCCTAAAGATGAAAGGTAAAGTGATTCTCCAAACCAATATAGGTGTAAGAACAAATTACCTAACTCTACTGGAGGAGATTCACTGCATATGATGCTGCCCTTGGCAAATATGGAAATCTGAACAAATTGCAACAGTGTTTGTAACTTGCTTTTGTTCCAAGAATGCAAATACTTTAGGATTTTACTAAGAACAGCTGGACAAAAGAGTTGTAAAGTAATTTTTATTCCTTATAAAACTCTCCAATTTACTAAACTTCCAACTGCAATTCCTACCACACCCAACATAAGATGTGAAAGTCAAATGCTTTTCTTGCACTCTCTTTTATCGCCAGTGGTAGTTGTGACTCAGAGAAATTACTCTGCAAGTTTATGTCTCAAATCCACCCTAGCTGTGTAAAGAATTTTATTAGTGATAAATGAATTTAAGGATATGTCTTGACTCTTTGAACCCACGCTTGATTTTTTATAGCTGACAACTGAAACAAAAAATCTTTTCTGTGTTAAAAAATCGAGCAGGAAAATTAAACAAATTGTCTGCAGGCGGACAGGCCTGCAGACAATTCTAGCTGAAATATTTGAATGTAATAAAGCCAACTTCAGTCCCCAGATAAGCCCCTGATGCAGCTAAGTATTTTTGGCTAATAACCCTTCTGAATGTTTTTCAAAAGAAGAAAAAAGCTGTTCTTGAGAACATTGCACCCATAAGGTCTAAGGAAATTCAAAAAGTGTCACTGTTTCCCATATCAGGGTATGGTTATCAAGTTTAACTGCCTATGGCTTAAAAATGAAGCGCTGAAGAAACTGTTTCAAACAACTTTCAGATTGGGTGTGCTGTCCATGGATGAAAGCAAGGCACTCTTTTGAACTATCTCCATTCTGTTATGCAAAGATAGGAACACTTCCTCTGGGTGCAATACGAGAGGAATGAGAGAATGGAAAGTATGGCAGGAGGAATTATGAGGTCCAAATATGCTTCATCTTGCATGGAGATTTGACACTGAGAGTTAAATTTATCTCTGTTTGCTGAAGTGTATTCTGGAGTAACCCAGAGCCTGTGTGTTATTAGTGAACCTCATATCAGGAAACAGCCACAGTAAGGAGAGTACCACCAAATAGATAATATATATCTAAATAATGAAAATTACTAGATGGCAAACAAAACCAAGAAGCAGTTTTCTTCTCTTCTAACAGGAAAAGAGTACATTTTCTGTAATTTTAAAGCCAAGGTGCAATGAAGATTATTATATCATTTATGTTCAACACATTATCCAAACAAGAGTTTTAATTTTCTAGTTTCTCAGCAATGTGCAGGATAAGAGGCATCTCTCTATCTTGAAGCATTATCTCAGCTGCAAAAGATCAAAACCATACTTCAATCAAGTGCACAGAGTTCTGTTCATAGCAGTTCAACTTGAGAAATGCAAAGCTTTCAATCTTGAAATGCACATGTAATGTATAAGATACAAAGTTAGCTCTTGGACATGTTTTGAGATAGTGAGGTTTTTTTCATCTTAAAAGTTCTGATAACAAATATTAAAATGTAGTAAGTGTAAATGGCTGAGAGAAGGATGGGCATTTTCATGTCTTGCCATATTGAAACTCGATTGCAGAAGGGTGCTGTGTTTCTATCACCAGCTTGTGTAATTTAAGTGGTGTTGTTTTTATTGGCATGTAAATTGCAATTGCAAATTTCTTTTTCTTCTTTTGTTCTTGTTTCTCACACTATAGACATGAGCAACCCTCCTCACTGTGACCTTTTTTTCTTTAAATAAGAAATAAGTCTCTCCAAATCTCTGCTAGGAGGAATTTGAAGTAGGTGATCTGAATGATTTCATTATCCTCTCTCAATATCATTCCTTTAATGTCATGTATGATAGAGTCAATGTGCAAATATGCAATATCCCATTCACACTGGCAATGCAGCTCACAACTAAATTTCTGTGAAAACACGTACTCTGAATATCTTTTATTTAAATATTGCAGCCTATTTTTCAGGAAAGGTTAACCTAAGTCTTCTAGAATAAATTTCTACTCTCATTAGGGTAAATCTCTAGTTTATTATCTGAGGTCACAGATATTAATTTATATGTAAGGAAAAAAAATGCCTATGGGCTCAAAGTGTCTTCCTGATTTTTTTGCTGATGGTCACCCTCCTTGCTTATTTTAGGACATTTCTTAATGGGTATGTGTTTGCTTCACTTGATAAATAACTTTAAGTGCGAGTACAATAATTCTTTTGTACCTTTTCCCATTGATTGGTGCCAATAAAACAATTCCACTTTATGCAACCCCCAGCAACAGGCAGCACTTTAAAAGATGAAATCAGGTGAAACTGATCTTGATCTATGCCAAGGCACGCAGAATACTGCAAAGCAAAACACATCCGTTTTACTGTGATACTTTTTGTAAGGCCGCAGAGTTCATAATCTGCTGTTTCTAAAGTGCCCTCTGTGCCCAGCATCACCCAGCTCTGACTAATGAGACACAAGTTCTGCTCTAATCAGCAGAGATCAAAAGAGGCAGTGGCCATAACCTTGCATTGATCCAGAGAGAGCCCAGCCATTGGAGGAAGATGTTATTCAGAATGTTTCTGTCTGACAACAGGAACCAAGTGTGAATCCTACAGCTTTTCTGCTCATCTGCTTATCATCACAGATCGAGACAGTCAGAAGGGAAATCTATATACTTTGGGAATAGAAAAATAATGCAAATTTCTGCTCACTGACCTCTATATGACTCTGCAATGCATTTCTAATCTCAGACGACACACATCTTCTTATCCCGCTGTCAGGAGTAACCTATAATAAGACAACCACTAGATATTTCTTGCAGTTTAGTACAAGACAGTTCTGCCCTTTTCTGCTGAGATGATCATGGGTGATTCTAAAGCTCTTTCTGGTTTTATTCTGACTATAATATAACATGCTGCTTGGGAGAATGGTTCAAACCCTCACACATCTCTGGGAAGGCAGGAAAATTTCAGCTGACCTCAGTTACTCAGATTTCATTGATTCTTGGCTGAGCTACAGTAATGAGAAGCATGAGAGACTAAATATTTAGAAAACACTAGGCAATATAAAATCATGCAGCACATTTCCTGCTGGGGCTGCCAGAAGCATGTTGACCCTACTCTTTGCATCCCCTTAAGTTCAAGGCTTCTGTCTTAATATCCAGGGATTTTAATGTTTTTCGTCCAGGATAAACAGAATTTTTCAAGCTCTGTAGATAATGCCTCTTTCTGGCCTGAAGGAATGTAAAATGCATTGAAACCTCTGCAAGACACAAGATCTTCTAGGGGCGTGTGCTAAAGCACTATGAAACCTATTCCCTGGGGACTCTAGGACTCATTTAAGTGCACCCCTCCCTCTGAATACAGCACTCCTCTAGGTTGGAGTCATGTCTAGATTGATTGCATAACACAGAGGGGGTTTGGTTGGTTGTTTGTTTGAAGACTGTCTCTCAGTCATCAGTGAGAGAGTCAAACCTGATAGCTGCTGGTCAAACCCACCCAAAAGACATAAAACCGCTTAGTATTGTGTATTCTGCATGGATGGCATCACAAAGTGCCCTGAAGGAGAAACTGAGCATCACTCTGAGCGCTGTTTCAGAGTGGGAGGAGCAGGAGAGGGATGTGTGGCAGGTTCCCTCTCTTCCATGAGTGTCCTCCTGTCCTGGCTCAGCCATTCTCTGGCAGGTGGGATGGATAGGTTGGACTACAGCCATGTGTCCTTGCAGCCTTGCTTGTCTGCATAAGATACAGCTGCTCCTTTGTCTCCTTGGGCTGCACTAAAGAGTCACGGGACTTGTCCCAGCCAAAGCCACTAAAAATAGTTTCTGTAGTGAGTGACTTTAATCTTTCCATGACAGTGATTTGCCATGTTGTTGTATGCAGGTGAACAGATAGAAGCTCTGACATGGGGGCTTTGCGTTTTTTGAGCTTTTTTTGGAAGAAAATGGAACTTTTGAAATCTCTAGGGCTGTTCTATCTCAACTATATTTCAGGGGAAAAAGCACCAGAATTACAGGTATTAATATCTTCATACTCAAGAGGTATGAGCAATCTCTAAATTCTTAAATATACCACTTTTCAGATGAAGATAATACCTTGCTACCAAATCCTAGCAACAAGAAGCAATGTGACAGAATACAAGAAAATAAACATCTACACGAAGCCCTTTACAGGAAAGGAGAGAAGCTATAAATTGCTTCTCAGCTCCAGGTAGCTTTATCTCTATGTCAAAGAAAAGCATGTTCTAGAAACTTATATTTATTATTAAAGAAATTATTTATGATTAAAACCACATCCCCTTTTCAAGATAAACAGGGACAAAACAAGAAATCCAAATGTACCTCAAATGAGATTCTTCCTCTTTCTTTTTTCTTTTATTTTTCTTGTTGCAAAACTTATTAAAGGCACTTATTCTATTGTGCCTTTTCCACACTTTCTGACGACAGACCATCCTTCACGTAGGAGTAAATCTGTTATTGTAGGTGGCACTGGAATATTAGTTGGAAATTCAGTTCCTGAGCCTGCTCCTCCCTCTAGTGGAACAGATACTCTTCTCATCAGTAATTCTGGAAAAAAAGAATGGAAATACATAACCTTGACAGCATATTTTTCTTCTTCTCTATGACTGGCTCAGAAAACTGGATGGATAAGACCTGTTCAGGCAGCTAAGAGAACTTAAATGCTGCTCCACCTGGAGCACCTGCTGGTGAGAGCCATTGCTGGAGTGCAGGAGGAAGGTGCCTGTTCTGCCCTGCTTTCCTGTTTTTCCTTGGTGCTTGGGAGTACCAGGGGATGTGACAGGTAATTATGTGTCTGTCACAGAGATGGGACACCCCTCTCCAAGAATCTGCTTCAACTGCAGTAGTTTTTTTAATTGGTTGGTACTAATAATTTAAAGTAGAGTGATTGTAGTTCAGAAGCAAAATGCCCACATCAATGCTTTTCAGTGTGCTTCGAAATTAAAAAAAAACCAAAATCAACCAACCAACAGAAAACCAAACAAAAACAATGAAACAAGCAAAAGAAAAACAAACAAAAATTTGAAAACCAAACAGAAGAAAAACAAACAAAATTTTGAAACAAACAAAAGAAAAGCAAACAAAACCCCAAAACAAAAATACAAGCTGTGTAATTGCTTGTATGATGTTGTGTGATTAAAATAAAATTAAAAGGGGCCGTAAATGCAATATCAAATATTGCACAACCCACCTTTCTATTAATGTTATTTTTGTTCAAGTGTAGCATTTCTGTTTCTTTAACAATAAGCTACTGGTGAAGAATAGAGGGGATTTGCTGTGAGAATGGAGATTACACACCTGATTTGGGTTCACATAGGGAATGTAACATGGATTTAAAGATACAAAACAAATCTGGGTGTTCAGCTGCAGTATTACCTGCCAGCAATTTTCAATGGTTTCCATGAAAATTGTTTGAATAATAGAGAAACCATCTGAATAGGTAGATGTGAGGACCTATTACTTGCCTGGCTCAGCAGTGGCTGGCAAACCCTCCTTTGTGACCCCAAAGCCTCTTCCCACTCTCTTCATGACTCATATCCATCTACTGCTTTCCTTAGACATTTAGGAGACTAAAGATTATCACAGCATTAAAGACTTGAAAATGTTTGTGTATGTTAATTATTCAATGATATGCTGTGTTTAATTAATACCTTATGGTTTTGAAGTGTTTTTTTCAGCTGATTACATTCCCAGTTTTTTCAGCTGATTACATTTCCAGTTACAATTTCTTGTTACCTTACATTGTAGCAACACAGTAAATAAACACCAGCATCAGGGTTTCAACCTGTTACTAAAGATCATAATTCTGTTTTCCCTGAGTCAGTAGGAGCACACTGACTAGAAATAGGTCATAAAGAAACACCAATGCTCTAGATTCTCTAGATCATCAAAAATAGTAAAAATGGGAGCAAAATGTTTGAATTTTCCTGAACTTTGTCCATGACTTAATAGTCTGTTGAGAGTTTTTGAAATACAGAACGTTAAGGAATGAATGCACTGAGGACATAAGGACAATAAATAGGAAAGGTACTGCACGTTACATTGTGAATGTTACCTTAAGTATATTTTTCTTAAAGTGGTGTATGATTTATGGAGGCTGCCTGTGTGAATTGTACCTCCCACCAGTAGCTTCTCCGCACAGAGAAAGAACAGCTTATTGCAGCTGTCAGCTAATGAAATGACTCCTGCAGTTCAAGTAGTTGCAGCTTTGGGATGAAAACTGTGGTTCTGACATTTTTGGCAATGTACACTGATGTCCTGTGGCAGAGGGCTTTTGTTTTGCCATGATGTACAACTACTGCACTGAGGAAACCTCATAAAGGCTGGAGTATCAGAAACCACTTTATCATTAATCTGCTGTTATATTTTTTTGCTGAGCAGCAGAAAGTCTGCCAAATTTTGTGCAGAACATAATCTTTGAGGTCAATGTAGTTTCAGTGTGTGTGATTACTTTCTTAAGATGTAAAGCTTAAAAAAAGAATAAAAATAGTAAGGGGCTGAGATTGCCTTTACAGAGGGTAATCACATGTCCATTTTGGAGCTTTGGCTGTCAGGGCACAGGAGGAAATATCTTCCATGGGATATTAGTACTTTGTTTGTAAGGCCTTTAGGGTCAAGAGATGCATCATCTTAAAGCCACACTGCACCTAGATTTTTTTTTTTTTGAATTAGCAAGTCCAAATATCATGCAAATGAATGGATAAAGCAGCTGGAAATAGTCTGATTCATTACTGTACAGTTTATGGCTGTGCATGTAACTCAAAAAGATGTGACGGCAATTCCAGCACTTATACCTTATTTCTCTGAGTGTAAATGCATCCACAGACCTCTTATTACAGTCTAACTGGAGGGCTGGTGAATAATCTCAGCATGGTTGAGCAGCAAATGTTGGAGGATAATTGGATCTGCAGGCTAAGATAGTATGAGCCTGGAAGGTCTGGTAGGGAAGATTGATAGGCAGTTGTTTTACATCACATTTGAAATCCACTTTTTGTTTGTAATTTTATGTGCAAGATAAGTTGCCTTTAAAAGTTTAAAATTAAAAGTTTTGATTCGAATGAAAGATTGGGGTTAATGTTCCCTAAATAATGTCTCTGTAGTCATAAGCTGGTGAGCAGAGCATGCTGAAGAGTTCATTCAATAAAGCTTATAAGCCTTTAATTAAATTGAGAAGCCATTTATACAATGCTTTAAAAGTGGATCTTTGAACGTAAATTTGAGACACTGAGTTGAGGATAATCAAGCATGATATGTCCTTACAGTGTACTGTACTTGCTTATTGGATACTTTTCCATCTCAAGTGTGTCTTCAGTGAATTATTGTATGTTAAAAGACAAAGAAAAAAGTACAGCTGAAGCACTCTGGATAAACTCTGGCCTTTGTCTTCTCTTTACAAAGCTGCTAGTGGTTTGCTGTATTTTTAGCATTTTTTGCTGGGATTTTTTTAGCAAGCCTAACTTGGACAAGTGCTGCTGCATTAAGCCTTTAAATATTTATTATTATTATTATCATCATTATCATTATCATTATTACTATTATCATTATTATTATTGTCCGTTGTTTATCCATTTTGCCTCCTTTTGATAAGAAATCTGTTCTTTCATTGTTGTTTATTTTAGGACACTTAACAGCTCAGGATAGGATACATTCTGCTGGCTTCTTGGCAAAGTTATTCTATTTAAAACATGTTTGATAAGGCCATAGAATTTAAGATAAAACTTGTCTGAAAGGAGGGGACTCATTCACACTGGTTGTCAGGCTGGGTTTCACAGTGGTGTTGGCCAACATAGTTGGGATCTAGTACCTGAAATTGGGATGATTTTACATTGCCCTCTTCTCACATGCTTCAAACAAGACAAAACATGAGCAATCACAATGACAGCCACCCTGTGTTCAGAGCTAATCTTGGAATCTGCTATCTGACTATGCAGCTCAATTTGCTTGAGAGGCAGAGGTCTCAAAGATACCCAAGTTCCTACAAGCGGCAGAGGAGAAGAGAGTGACCCAAATTAAGGTGCACATGACCCCAGTATTTATCTGTTCTGTGAGTCTCACTGAGTGACTGAGCAGTGTGTACTTCTTGGCTGGATAAAGAGAAGCAAGCTGCTCCAGACAAGTCCCAGATCCTTTCCTGTTTTTTCCCTCTGCATGACTTAGGCATGTGCTGGTGGGAAATTGGGGAATGTGGAGCTGACCTGCTCATATGTACAATTTTCCACCGTGGCTGGAAGGAAGGTGGCTGAATTGTAACCAGCAGTGTTGTAAGAGAGGAGGAGAAGGGGTTCAGGACCTGAATTTTTAGGAAGAGACCCTCCACAGCACAGGCTGCTCATTGCAGGCATCTGCAGGGACAGCCTACGGCATTTTCTCACAATCTTAATGACACAGGAAGGCAGGTGAAGACCAGAGAGAAAATAGGTTGTAGTGGCCATCAGCAGTAGTTCCTGAAAATCTGAGAACATCCCCTAGATTTATTGACAGGAAATAAATCCATAAATTGGCTGTTGTTGTGTCCCTCACAATTGCAGTTATTAAATCTCTCCATTCAAATAGGAGAAATCATATGACATAATTTCAGGTCTGGATTTGACCAGCTATATGGGACTGTATAAAATGCAAATTATTTAGTCTTTACCATAGCAAGAAAGGAGAATTAGTATGTCTTTAGCTTTTATCATACATTGTTAGCATCTTAAATGAGTAGTGTAAATTACATAAAGGTGATTTTTTAACTTCAATAGACCTTTTTAATAACTGTCTCTGAATCCTACACTGTAGCTGCAAGTAAACAGCAAAACCTTCAAGTAGTCTAATACTCTATTTATTTTCCTGCTATAAAACATTTTTGTGTTACCAGTGGTTAAAAAAATTGATAAAGTTTGAGATGGAAGTATCTACTTATAATTATGGTCTGTATATTTCAATTCTAACTTTTTATGACAGGAGATGTCAGTAGTCTTGCTTTCAAGCTTCAAAACAAAAAGCTGCTTCAAACTATAGAAATTGTTAATCGTGAATAAGATTTAGAGAATATGAGAGGGAAAATGAGCTTCAGCCTAACTTTGAATTCCTGAAGCAGCAACCTGGGATTCAGTACTTGGTTTCAGTCTCACACATTACACACTAATTGGCAGACAGGACTTTCTCCTTTCTGGGAATTGAATTAACCTTTGGCTGGAGAACTGTTGAAAAATGTATAATCCATAGCTCCACACTGTTGTGCAGCACCGTGGTGGAAAAGGGCCTGAGTTAGATACGCTTTCTCACTGTTTCACTAATCTCTGCCACATTAGTAGTCCAGAGGTAATTTTAAAGGCCTGCAGTAAACTTAGTTGAGTTCACAGAAAATTTCTTTTCCATTTGGATGTTAATTACTATTTTGCTTTCAGGCTTGTCTAGCAGGAGCACCACGCTTGCTGTCTACACTTGTAGTACTCACCAATATTACAGTCTCTGATAAAAGTAACATCTGCAGGGTTATGGTATCTTCAGTCTAACAAAAAGGTGGAAGTTGTGGGTGGTTTTTTCCTATTATTTTGTTTTGTTGTGTTGTGGGTTTTTTTGGTTTTTTTTATTGTTTGTTTTGTTTTGTTTTGTTTTTCCTCCAAGAAAAAGGAGTAATTAGACTGTACTAGAAAATAATCCTGTAGAACTGATGTTTTAGAACCAAATTAAGCAAGAGTTTGGACAAAAATTCATATATATGGAACTTGCAGCTGGATGGTTCAGTTCACTTACAAGGTAAACATGTCAGTGTTGGAAAAATCTGCCAGCACTGGGCAACCCCTTAATAAGCATCCTGCCCACCAATCAGCATGGGTTGTCTTTTTTTTCTTTTCTTTTTTTTTTTTTCTGTATAGCATCTTTCATGTTTTGCCTGCACCCCTCCAAAACCATGGCAAACAATATTTAATGAATCTGCCTGCCATCATCAAACCTGATCCAAATCTGTACATCCATGGCTTCAGTGAACACAAGGACAACAGTTGCAGATCCATTCTTTGTTTGGAGGTTGAATTGAGTACTGTTATGTGGAGTTAATGCCTTTGAGCATGATCAGAAGGAAAACAATGCTGTTACAGATTTGTAAAGAGGCTAAAGTTTTAGGTTTAGATAATTTATGGACAAATTTTGAGAAAGCTCAGTGCCACCAAAGACATAATGATGGTGTCTGGCACCACATTTACCACAAAATAAATTCCCATTCCTTGTGCAAAACAGTTATGAATAACAGTGTGCTGATTTCCATTGATCTCTCTGGAAACAGATGATCAGTAAGGATGAGCAGTTTTGTGAAAAGAGGATGATAAATGCAACATAGGAAGCAATGGTCCTATTTATTTTGTTTTTTAGGCAGTGTGGTCTTGAGAACTGACTGCTGGAGCTCATAAAAATATTGTATAAAATAAAACAACAGCAAAAAGAAAAAAAAATGAAAAGCCACAGCAACCTACATTAAAATAACCTACACTAAAAATTAAATAATAAGTTATATCAGTCAACACTGGGCATATAGAATAAATATATTAGAGGAAATTGAAAACAAAAAAAAAATCAGAAGCATAGCTCTTTCTGTTCTTCTTATGCAATTACTTTGAATATATTTATCTTTGGGAATGAAGAATTTTAAAAGTTACTGTGCCATAAATGGAAAAATCAAATTGAATTCAAGTTTATAACTATTAAAATATGCAATGGCTTTCAATGTGACAAGATGATTAACACTATTTGTAATAACAAAAACATGTAATTTCTAACTTTTCAGTTGGAAGAAGTCACCCCCATTATATGCAAGTTAACAGCTGCTAATCAGAATACTGGTGTTTGCATGAGGGCTGTGGAAAGACATCATAGTTATTATAATTAGTGCTGAAAGAATAGAAAATAAATAAGTAATCTCATTATCTGTATTGACAGAAATGAAAAATCTAAGACCAAATTATTCCTGTTTTCCAAGTTTAAAATGAATAAGTGTGGCAATCGATTACTTCTTTTGCATTGCCTCTGTTGCACCACCAGCCTTATTGATTGGTTTCAATTAATGTATGCCAACAAGTAAATTAACATAGCACCTGAGGCATAATTCTCTGGTGGTTCGTGTACACCGACTTCTCAGCATTCTTGCTGTTTTAATTCCTACTGAGCATATTGCTGGGAGCTACAATATTTTTCAGTCTGGACACGGACATTACCCATGGCTCTAATGACAGGTCATTTACAGCAAACCCATGTTTCACTGCAGAGATGTCTCTTTAAGTGACATCTTATCAATGGCAATTCAATTAGTCAACCCTAAGACTCTGAGATACATCTCACACTGTGTCACACAACGCTGGCTGTTTTGCATTTTAGATGTTAGCTTTTGTCATTGCCCTGCTTCTTTGGTATACATTAAAAAAAATTCATTTTCAGTGCAATTCTTCATTCAGAACTTCATGGAAAACATATTCTATATTGAATGAAACTGCCTTCATTCCCAACAATGCTGTCAGCTGAAGACACTTGTGGACTTGTACTGTGGACAGGAGCCTTTCAAAGCTGATGCTCACCCTATCACCATATTATCCCACATGTCATTGGCTGCTGTAAAAATCAAATGATTCTGAGCATCTGAAATAGCAGAGCATCCAGTTTTATTAAATAGTCAGCTACTGCAATATAAAAGGGATGATACATAAATGCTACTGTGGAGTACACAGCCTGTACATACAGGCAGAAACACCAGCTAATAAAGTAGCAGAGTAGCAGAGAATTTATGGCCAGGTCCTGGTTTTTCTGGGATACTTACTTAATGAAGACATCCTAATAAGATGTGGTCCTGCTCTGCATCAGCCAGCTGAGGTCCTTAGGGATAAACAGAGCTGCTTTCCATAGGGAGTGGTCATGTGCTGAGGAAGGTGCCTTCTGGAGTGCTTACTGTAGCCCAGTGCAATTGCATTGTTCTTTTTTCAGTGTGCAGTCCTGTGTGTACTGAGCATGTACTGTTCAGGATGCACGAAGCAGATGTATTCCCAAGCTGTGCAGTGCAAAACTCTGAGCAACATAGCACACTTAAAAAGAGAACATTTTTTCAATTATAAGTGCTCTAGATGTTTATTGGAAACTGTTGGGAAATGAGAATACAGCCAGGTTTCAATAAAATCCAAATATTTACTGGTTGTAACTGAGTAAAGGGTCTTCTAAACCAACACGGAAATCTGGAACACCGGGCACTTTATATCCTTAAATTCTGTTTTCTTCCTGTGTTGTACTGTGAGTGTGACTGACTAGATACACACAAGCCCTTCTTACATTAGCCTTATAAATAAGAAGTTATGTTTGTCAGTCTTTTCAGTAGTACTTGAATGTTTTGTGGGTCTACACCTTCTTATTTCTAAATAAGTATTTTCATATGTTCATCTTTCAATTTATTGCTGTAGAATCAGACTTAAAGCTATTTTTCCAATTGTTGCCTAGAAATAAAAACCACTTGTTATTTACCAAGAGAAAATTATTGCCAGTGCAACTCAACTGGTGTACCTGGCAAGATTGTAAGCTAAATGTACACAGATAATTTCCCTGATAAGCTGAGTGATACTACAGAACACCAACTTGTTTAGCATGTGTTACAAGTGTGTGCAACATCAAATTCAGTATTCAAAATTCCATGCTAATGAACAATTTTAACTAGTTTCAAACTACTGGATTGCTATTCTGAGATCAAATTTTAATGGAGGAAATAATTGTGTGATAAGGTTCATTAAAAGATTTAAAAATTTAATTAGACTGAAGTTTAAAAAAAATTCTGGGCAAATTAATCCTGATAGAGCTATGGTGCTCTTTAGTAAAGAAAATTAACTCACAAGGAAAACAGTTAATGATATCCACTAATTTATGCTAGAAATGGTTTTGGTTTGTTTTCGTTTTGCTTTGTTTTTAAGCTGGCAATAGATATAGATATAGATATATATATTTATATGCATATGTGTGTGGGCTGAGATATGCATATGTATTTTCAGGGCACATCTTTGTTAGTGTGCTAGTTTGAATCAAGAGCATGCTTTTGAAGTGCATATTTTTCTTTCTTTCTTATTGAGCTTTGGTTCATGTCATGGGGAGCTTTTGCAGTGCCTCCACTTGATTCCTTTCAGATGAAACTAGGGTTCAGATTTGGAAGATTTAGCACACTCCAGGAGTGTAACTAATGCACTCCAGCTGCAAATGGGCATTCAGTCCAGAGAGCCAGACTAGAGTTAATCTGAAATAAAAAGCCTTGAAAGGTGTACATTATGGACACGTGTTGTCAGCATCAACTGTTTCTCTCTACAGGGTTGCCACTATTCATCTATAAACCATCTGCTAACCTAGAAATGGCCTTTGAATTTTTGTATGCTCTTTATTTTATTTTATTTTAGCTTAGTTTTTGTCTTATTTATGATTCTCTGTGAAGGATTAGACATTGCTCATACACAACCATAGCAGGCATTGCTATAGTGCAGCACAAAATAAATATTTACATGCATTCACTCAGATGGCCAGATACAACAGCTTCATTATTATTATTCAAGCTGCTGTACAATTCTACAGAGCTAGTTGGATGTTGTTGCAGTATGTATGAAATAGCAGCCCTAAAATTCACCCACATGGAACTCAATCCCTTGCTCCACAGATTAAATTCCAATATGAATTATATTTTCTATTATTATGGCGAGAAACATTACAGATTTATAAAGTTACTTATAAATGTGAGTTGCTGTCTGTAGACCTTTCTGAGGTGGGGAAAGGTTTTTAAATTTGCACATGCACAAGTTTTAAATCCCAGCTGTACTTCTTCCATATCTCTCTAAAGAACTTGGTTTTGTCACCACGCTGCTCAACAATGCTTCACTTTTATGCATTTGATTAAAACTGAATCACTGGGGAATATTAACCCACATGACAAAATCATCACGTAATTTGGCAGAAGCATGGAACAGTTGACAGACCTTGCCTAGGGAGAGCCCCAGGACAGAGCTAGCTGAGGGAATAAATTCACCTTTGACCAGAAGCAAAAGCAATGCCTTTTGGATTGAGAATTAAAGTCTTGCTATAAAGCATTCCATCTGCTCCAACACCAAGCCTTCAAATGCCTGCCACAGGAGCATTGAAATTTGAGCTTTTAAGAAATGTTTAATAAATTATACTGTTGCTTATATCCTTAAAATGAAATTATTCAGCCTCTCTCATATTCTGAAAAAACCTGATTGCATACTTCACTTGATCTGTGTACAGGGTAACTTAGCAGTAGGAAAGTTACTTCCCTGCAGTAGGAAAAATTATTTCTCATTACTTTTTCTGATTCTCTAATTAAAGTTGTAGGAGTACATATTCCTCTAGTCTTAGATGTCCAGTTCAGGATAAGGTAATAGTTTAAAATGGAAATTACACAATATTTTCCAAAAATAAGATTTTCTAAAAGACACTACTGTTAGCCAACTTTACTTTCTCAAGGCTAATAAATATATTGAACTTCAGTGACTTATATTTG
The DNA here is from genome assembly GCF_023055355.1 of Agelaius tricolor. Lineage (NCBI taxonomy): Eukaryota > Metazoa > Chordata > Aves > Passeriformes > Icteridae > Agelaius > Agelaius tricolor. The sequence goes on along the minus strand of NW_027269269.1, from coordinate 40,935,411 downwards.
CCATTTTGTCTCATTTGTAATTGGTATTTTGGGGTAGGGGAATAGTGAAAAGTTATGACTTTGTATGTTGAAATTGGTTTTGTTTATTTTCTGAACCAATGAATAGATATACTTATTTAGGGTTTGATTTCCCCTTGGTTTTCTTTTCCTGTTCCTGTTAATAGGGTAAATGAAAACCAGACTAGAAGGATGAAACGTGGTTAAAAAGGAATATGGGGTAAACCAGCTATGTATTGGCAGGCAGAATCAGCAGCCAGAGGCAGCCTAATGAGAATAAACTACTCTGATACAATAGGAGGAAAGAAATTCTTCCTGCTGTATTTTTTTTTTTAAATTTCCCATTCTCTTGTCCAAATCATGGATCTTTGGATGACATGAAACCAGTTCCCTTTGTTACAATTTTCTAGGAGGCATTCTGCTTACAAACTTCAGTTTGTGACTTTGAATGGTTTCAATGGAGCCCCGAAAACTTCTGGCTCAGGTCTATTAAGACCACTTAGAAAAGAAAAGAAAACTTTGGCATGCCAGAATCATAAAGCTGAATATCTGGAGATTTCTACTGAATGAATTAACCTCAGAATAATCCCCACTTAATCTCTATCTAGTCATGACCTAAGTGGGTGAATCTCAGGAGAAAGGTGGTTTATGGAACCAAGACTCAGAACTAGAGTATGTAGATTAAGGACACGTGTGCTGTATTTAATGTTTAATTTAATCAAGATGTTCAGTGGTGGTAACACAAGATAAAAATACACTAGGTTTTCTCAGAGAAGTTTCTGGAAGTGATAGAGGATGTATGTCATTGTGTGTTCCAATAATGTATCACTAAGTTGGCTGTTCAGAGCTCATTGAGAGAAATAAGTTTTCCTTGAAAAATTGTAAATGAAATCTGATCATGATTTGTGAATATATTTTATATCCATCCATCCATCCATCCATCTGCCTCAGAGGCTTGGTTTGCTAGAACTATAGAACCACTGCAAGATTAAGAAACCCAACCACAAAAGAAACAAACAAAAAAACCCAGTTAAGGCAGAAAAGTTAATTTGGCAATTTTTTTTTTTTTAAGTCTACTTGAGGCCATGTATATTACAGGAACTTTTCCATAGTGGGCTTTACTTTCGAAATGTTCAGCATTCCTGTCTTGCATCAGAAACTTACCAGTATGTTTATTTATCTTTGTGACATTCACAAAGATCACAGAACTGTGCTTCTATAAAGTAATCTAAACAAACAAATTGCTGACTAGCTGTAATAAACATTCACTGCAGTTAATCCAATACATCTTCTCATTGAATTTTTGAAACTAACCAGAAAGCATTTTCATTTTAGACAGTAACTTCTATCAGAAAAGCAGTTCAATATTGGATAGTGCTCACTTTGGAAAAGAAAAAACAAAATCACAAACTACATTGAAAGGTATTTAGAAATGGCTTATTTGTAGTAGAACATGAAGACTCATGTTTGCATTCCTGAAAAAGAGAATTTTCATCTAGATAGGAAAACTTCCTAGTAAGTATGTAACCAGGATGAAGTTGGGGAAAAATTCCTTAAAAAATTCCTTCAACTTTGATTTTGCAGGTTTTTAACTAAAAATAATTTTTTTACCTTACCTATAGGATCTAGCCTTCTTTGTTTTACATCAGAATATTTCCCTTTTTTTTTCTCTCTTTTTCTTATTTTTCATATTCAGCTAAATTGATAATTTGCTTAGTAGAGGAGACCATTTGGGACCATGTAGTATTCAGATTCTTCTGCTAACTTATATGTCTCATACCACATTCTTTCTGTTTAAGATGTTCTTCTCTGAACCACAGTGTCTAGACAAAAAGCTTTCTGAATGGAACAAATATTCCCCAGGTAGGGTGTTTAACATATCAAAGATAGAAGAGACTAAATAATTATTCTTCTAAATCGAACTCTGGTTAAGATTTAAAATATAATGATTAATAAAGTATCAACAGCCCCTGAGTTTTTTGTAATTTCAGTTTTGGGAAAGAGGATGAATGACAGACTTTTCCTAGAGCACTGTGCCATGGGCTGGATAACCCACACCTCTATGACATCCAATAGTGCAGATCCTGTTTCTGGCTGGCATAAACCAGACATAATTCAAGAGGAAATGAATTCTCTCTTAATTTGGGCTCCAAGTGACTGCAAGAACATAAACATTGTCAAAGACAATTTGATAGAAACACACTGACAGTTTCACAAGTGTCTTAAAGAGGGAAGCAGGGGGAAAGAGGTGGCAATAAGGGAATAGAAACTAAATACTTTAATTAACATATTTTTATATGCAGAACTTATATATTTGTATAACACTTATGCAAAAAAATGTTTTGTGAGAAGAATGATTATGATCTTTAGTGGCTATAATACATAGAAAAATAATGAGACATTGTTATTGTAATTTTAAAACTTTTTAAAGATGATTTAAGTGCTTGAAGAGGAGTCATCTATGTAAGAAAGAAAAGAAGTCTTAATTTTGAGTCTAGACAAATATCGATTAGTTTTGACCGAGACAACAAATGATAGGAAATGTTCAAAGTAGACGTAAAATTTGTCTATGAAATTAATTTCTTTTACATTCAGAATGTATTTGACCTGGACAATAAGTAGCAAGACTGTGATACTGCTCTTTAAGCTCATGAATGAACTATGAAGAAAGTAAATGAGATGTTCTATAAATTTAAATTTATAGCTAAATGAGATGTTCCATAAATTTAAAAAAAAAAGCAAAAACAAGAGAGCATCTGATAATGGTCTCTAATTCTGATCTATATGTTTGGTAGATAGAACTAATTTTTCTTTATCATCTTGTGTAGCTGAAAACTGTTGCTGTTTAAATGAAGACAAAATAAGGTCTTAGAATGATAGATTTCGACTCTTTTTCATCCTGGAAATGTACAGTCAGTGTCCAGTTCTTTACAGAGAAAGAAACTCTGTGAGAAAAATTTTTAAGATTAAAAAAAAGGTTTCAATATACAGAAATTGAAGCTATTTTGCATTAGCAATCTGAAGTTTCATCCACCTTGTATAGTGGAGTTTACAATCCCTCACAGGGTTTATGAGCGATGTACTTGTTGATGTCATCTTTTGCTGCTCATGTTAGTTCATGTTTCCTGTCCAAGAAGTAAAATCACATGATTTCTGTGACAGAGCATAAATTGTGCATGTATCATGGGAGTCATCCTCTCTACATAACCTCAAAATATATAAAAAAGAATTCTATGTCCAGAATTCCATCCCGTGTCCCACAGACTTTTTGCTAAATGTAGGGAAAAACTTCATCTCTACAGTATTTGAAATATTGTTAGAATCTATGGTCAGAAAGTACACATGGAATATACTGGATTTCAGCTTCTGTGTATAGATTGGGTTGATCTTGCCTTTATTCAGGTGCTGACGTGTCACATTCCATTTTTAAAGAAAACTTGGAGTGTTTTAAACTTGAAAGGTTCTGCAAAAAGCTTCAGTGTGATTTTTCATTTATCTTTCTCAATACCAAGAAACAAAAAGCCCATACAACTCCCCTACTCCCCACCAAAATCTGATACTAGTATGGATAATAGTATCCCTTAAATCAGTTGTCCCCATCTCTAAATCCTTACTGAAGTCAGTTGAAAGGCTTTGTTGTCTTAGTGGGGCATTTGTGTTTTAGTGACCCCTCTCCCAAGATTAAAGGTTGCCATCATTATGGGGCTCCGATTAAGGAATAAACCTGCTGTGTCTCAGTTCAGCTGGTCAGAAATCCATTACTGAATATTTATATGGAGACATTACTTTATGTCCTTATTGTCATTCCTAAAAAATAAAGTAATGTGGAAAAGAGAGCAGCAGAGATGTCTTTTTTGGCTATGAGACTCTGAAATAGTTTTCTGTGAAGTGCCCTGACATTTTCTCTCCAGTGCAGAATATTTACAGTGCTAATATAAATGTCTGAGGCGCGAATAGTTCCTCCTGGGTGTGTCGAATCTAAACCAGCAGAACTCTTGGAGACAAGCCAAAGATTTGAACAGCCTATAGAAGTATTTTTTGTGAGCCATATAGCATTTGGATCTGGAGAGTATAAATAAAGATACAGTGAAACCAGTCTGAATGGCAATTTACCACATATTCAACCATAGTCATCGGAGCCAGCTAGTGCTGAAATTTATTTCCCTAAGAGTTTATTTATGTCAAGTATAGAGTGTTACTGTAATTTTGGAGCAGGCTCTTTCAAAGACATGAAGCTAGTGTGTGCTTCTCAGATGTTTCCAGCAGGTTGGGCTCTTGGTTTCCCATTCTGATGGGATGGCCCCGCCTTCAGGCATTGATTAATTAGGAATTGAGTGACGAAGGTGAAAAATGTTGGTTTATTTATATTTCTAATTAAGCTTTGCTGCTGGAAGTTTTCAACATATATATTCAAAGTTAATGTGTTGGCTGAATTCTGCACTGAGGGAATGGTGGTTCTTCACAATGGGATCCAACACCTTCACCTTCTTCTTTTGCTATGGTTTTATTGGATAACATAGGAACTGGCATAATTGCTCTCAAAAGTTTGTGAAACAAGCTTTTCAGTTTGTTTTCATAATACATCCCCACTGTAAGGCTGATGTGGACTTAATTTTTGTTCTCTCACTTATTTTAGGGTGGAGTACTCAAAGATTGTACTGTATTAAATACTGCATGTTTGACACACCGTATATTTCATAGAGTTCTAGAGATCTGCTGCTCTTTTAAACAAGTTTAGTTAAATATTTTGCTTTTCTTTCCATCCAAACATTTGAACTGTGGAATGCAGTAAACTCCTACAGCTGCACAGCCACAAATTTCAGTGGAGCATGAGTGTCAGGCTCGGAGAGAAAGCGAGGAAGGTGTGTTTCTTTATCTGCAAAGTGACTGTCCATAATTTCAGTTCTCTTAGTTTTATCTGGCACTCCCTATGACAGAAGGGCCATCCCCAAGTTGCTTTGAGACACTTAATAAAATCCACTGCAACAACAGATGCAGTGTCAATACAAGATGTATGAATTTGTGGATGAAATTATATTTCAAATGAGAGTGTCCTTTCTGCTTTGTTCATGAATTTCCTTTATCCCTTACTGCCAGTGATCTGAACGTTGTAGAGTTGCCATTATGACTATTCCACATGTCTCCATGATAAATGAAGGTTTCTGGCTCATGTTAGCTGAAAAAAAAGCCACTTTGAATTTAAAACAATTCCCTTTTTTAGGCTCATTGCATTGTGGATTTAGGCTTTGACTCAAAAGTAGTTAAGAAGTAAAAAATCTAAAACACGTACTGTGACCATGAGGTCATCAAGGCTACAGGTATGTTGACTCTTGGCCTTAACATGAAAATGGGCAGTTTCATCAACATAGGCCTTCTGCTGTTTATTTTAGTGAGATCACTCCTTAATTTCAGTGAAATAAAATGGTAATTTTATGAGTCAGACTCAGCCTTGCTAGAGTGATTTAGAAATTCATGTCTACTGACCTCTATACTTCAGACATCATGGGTTTGAAGTATGATGCTTCTTTTCCTTGATTTCATAAATAATTTAGATTAGCAAAATCCAGATGGTCTAGAGCTCCAAGTAGCTACAAGCTCAAGAATTTTTTAACCTTTGAAAGGAAGATTCTATACTTTTTCTGTTCTTTCAGCATTTAATTCAGAGCTTAACAGTTCAGGGGTTTTATTGTTTAGTTTCTTTCTTAAGAAGTCTATTTTCTTTAAAACATCTGTTAGAGGCATATTTGGAAGTAATGAGTGTGTGCTTAATGAGTGTCTGATAGAATACACAACATGATTGTGCAGTTTTCAATCCTTCAAGAAGAACTTCTGAAGATTTTCTGAAGAAATGTAATCTTCTGAACATCAATTTCATTACTTTCAAGTATTTTAAGGATATATGTTGTCCTTTGAAAAGCAAAGAACATGTATGAACTATTAGGTGGTATTATTATGAATGGATTTCTGTAAGACACATGGCAAATACTCTAGTTTTGCTCCCAAATTCAGACCCTTATCTTTCCTTTTTTTTCTGAAAAGTTCTCCCTTCTGAAAAAAATGAATATTCTGGTTGATTCCTACAAGATATATAGAAAAAATGTGTCAGATGTCTTATGAGTTACTCCTCCCTATTTAGTTGGGGGATGTTGGAGGATGCATAATAGATAAAGAACTGCTAGATACATTTTTATCAAAATCTATGTCAATACTTATCCACAATCTGTATTGTTTTCCTCAATGTTCTTAGTAAAAAAAAAGTGTGACTTTACCATGGATAAATATTATGCTTTGTTCAATTTTAATTGAGTTTATTTTAGGAGTCAATGCTACTGATTTTGTATTTTGATTGGAATAATAGCATTTGCCTAAACCTGAAACAATTTGACAGCTCATCTGTGTTAAGTTCTCATAAGTTTGCTGGAAGTGCCAGGAGTCTAAAGCAGAATAGATTAGCAGAAGCTGATTGCAACATCTGGGTTTTAAATCAGAGCTGAAAACTGGGGTTTTTGGCCTGGTTTTTAACTATTCAGATTTTTTCACTAGTTCTATCTAAGGTGCAAAACGAGTGTTTCTCTAATATAACTTCAAGGCTCAATATGTGATGATGATTTTAATATTTATTAAAATATTATTTCCATAAATAGCAAGAGTGTTATGGCAGAAAAAATCAGTTATGAATGTAGGTGTGGACATCTCTGGAATGCTGTGAACTCAATTTTCTCTCTGTGGCTTTATTTCTTTTATTTCTTGGGCCTCGTTTTAGGCAGGAGTCAGGATGGAGCAGCACTGCTTGCCACAGTGACTGATGAATGATTGCTTAGCTCTAATGGGACAAATAGAAAAAAGAAATGAAAGGGTAGAGAGACATCCCCTCATGCCTAGTTAGAGCAGTACCCTGTACACTAATGTGATATTTTATGGTTATTTATCCCCCGGCACTATTTAACACCACCAATTTTGAAGATAAATGTAGTAAAAGCATTTTTATCCTGCTGCTATGAAAATGTGCTTTTAATAGATTTAGGTTTTCTCGGGTCATAAGAAAGAAATAGAAAGATTTTGCAGCTTTCTAAAGGACTGTATTATATGTGGAGTTTAAAATGTCATAAAGCAGCTTGAAACACTATAGGGAGTCTGTGCAGTAATTGGAAAAATGTTTCATACTAATGTTTGGATTGCATTAGTGTGAGCTGTTGGCATACATTTTGTGACAATAAACATGTCTTTCCTTAATTGTAATTATAGCTTACAAAAAGATTTAAAGAAAGAAAGTGAGAAAGGTACTTTGGTGAGTATGGATAATGACATTTGAATGCACTTAAAGCACAATGCAGCACTCCCAAAGACCAGCTCTGGCTTGCATGCACTGTAGATAGAGCAGCTTTACATATTTACTTAATATTTGGAAAGTGGGGGAGCTTGTTAGGACTTCTCTGTTCTACCCCTTTTCTTCACAAATGAACAACTGCCAGGGTTGTCTGTCTGTATCTCTGATTAAATTCCTGTTAACATCACATGAGCAGATTCTAATCATTATTCAGTATTATACAGGGACCTGTTACCAAATTTTCACTGGTGCTGTTGTCTACTGGTCACTCCTGCCACAGCAGGTTTAGTCAGCATAGAAAAAGATGGAAGAGCCAGAATCATCCACCTTTGAAAAGTCAATTGAGGGAAGAAAAAAAATAAAAATCTGAGTGTAGATCCATATCAGCATTTCCTGCCTCCACAGCAGCCCATTGTGAATGTTTATCTGGGGTTTTGTGTGCAGATTTGGACCTTTTGGAAATCCCCCAAACATCTTCATATATTTATAGTTTTCCATATAGAACCACTGAAAATTGTAAGGTTAAATTCTGGATCATAAATAATTGGGAAATATAAAATTTATTTTCCTGTCTTCACAACAAGGTAGGTCTGCATGACTGGGAAAGATGATTTAAAGAGAAAAATAACAAGGTGAAAAATATTTACATGTAATAGGGGGCATGTTTTTTTGCTTTGTTTGAGTTTCTAAAGAAATTTTAACATGTAACTTCTGTTTTCACCACTGTCTTTAATGACATTTCAAACTACGTTGAGCAGAATAACTGACCTGTAGCCAAAATCCTTGTGATTGTAGCATCTATTTTGTGTGCCAGCTTCCACAAATAATGTGGATCATGGTAGCAATGTGATTGACTGGGCTTCGACATGAGCTACATACCCAGAGCCCTCGTGAGTTTATCCTTGATCTCTAGTGTGCCAAACAGCCACACCTTTCTACAAGCACTTCTGTTGTTAATGCTTCAAGACAAATCAAGCTGGATGCATAAGTAACACATGTTTACCCTATATTTTGATTGCTATATTTTAAATTTTGCTCTGGGCCTGCAGTTCCCCATCCTACCCATCCCTTTCCCTTTTTCATTTATAGAAAAGATGGTTCACAAATACTGTGTTCAAGGTTTCTGCACAAACAACAGTTTCTCATTGGACATGATCTGCTTGAACACATTCCCTGTAGTGGAACCTCCATTGTACAAAGGTCTGTCAACATGGAATCATTAGGATATGAAAAGTAGTGGTTTCATTCTATGTATATAACTTACATATCTACTGCTTATATATCTGAATGCAGTTATCAGCCATATCAGCTTTCAGGAGTTTAAATTACAGCTGACATTCATGATAATAGAATATAATCTTTTAGATAAGAATCCAGAAATATGAAAATACATTGTTAATCTGAGCTATACCAGAAATGCCATAGCACAAGCAATGATTTAGTGGGCAACATTAAGTGATTACCAAACAGAATGTTGTCATCAAGTACCTTATCAGTGTGAGTAACAGGTAGGTCAATCAAGCACAGAGCACAGGCAGCTCACCACAAATATGGTATATCTCACCATGGATATGGTGCAGAGGTTTACACATAAGCCAAACCAACTCTCTCAAGCAGCTTTAGAAGAGTTTATTTTCTCTGAAGCATTAAAATTGTTAGAATAAGACATGAAACTCTTTTTTGCACTGTTTTCTCACAAGCAATTCTGAGTAAATGGTTTTCATAAATTATTTCTTTTTCAACCTAAAACTATGACTGTAGGAATTTAACCAGTTAATCACATGCTATGATAGATGAGAGGATTGACCACACTCCACTAGGTGAAAAACTAAAAGCTTCTGCATTCCTGGTAACAATTTATGGTGGTTATGTTAAGCGCTTTAAAATGTTCTGGTTTTAATTCATTTTTTATGTTCATGGCATAAATACAGGGGTTTTTTTTAAAGATATGGCCCTCAGTGAAATGTAATCAGTCTGACTGGGTGTTTATGGATCTTTGATTTACCTGTCCTCTGTCAAAGCTCTGGAGGTGGTAATGGAGAAGCATCTTTGCCAATGATGTAAGGTATTTCTCAGGGAAAAGCAGCAAAATTGGAGAAAGGAATTGTGTTCCTCTCCATGAACAGTTTTTCAGCTTCTTCTTTGGTGATCATGACACTGCACTTTCTTTTACTATAGCATGCTAAGATTTTTGTTTAAAGAGGCACATTTTTGTAGTATGAAGTGCTTCTAGTCCCAGCCTCAAGTGGAATACCACACACCATGTAAAATCATTTTGACAGCTGTGTTCTCCAGAAAATACCCTGTGGGGGGCCAGGGAGAGGCAGGGAATGGTGGAATACAACATGAATCCTAATCTGAGGCAGGAAGAGTCCTGCAGAACAGATCAATGAAAGATATGGCTCCAGATGGGAATTATATCTAGCAGAAGGCTGCTGTGGATACCAGGAGCCAATCTCCCTTGTCAGGACATGCTAGGAGACAGGAATTCTGGTAAAAAGCTGAAAAGCGCTGGCATACCTTCTTCTTGTCCCATTTGCTGCACCAGAAAGCTTTTTTGATGTAGCCCCAAGGTGGTACTGGTACCCCTGCACTAACAGGACTCTCTTACTCTCCTTGGTTCACACCTGAAGCTCACCTTTAATAACTTTAGAGAATTCAATTACTAAAAAGTAAAGATGAGAGCAGGTATGGTAAAGTGTGGTGCTGTAAACCCCATCAAAAACCATTACGGCTTGTCTTGTGCTACAGCCCTGCATGTATTTTATTCCTGTCTTGAAGCACGTTTTGACCAAAATAAATGTTTTGGAATAACTATTTAATCCACCTATGTGGGTTTTACACCATAAAAGGTGTCACCAATGCTGCCTTCAGAGCTCTTAAGAGAGTTGTTTATGGTTGGAAGGAATAATTTACTACCCAGTTAATCTTAATTTTTTTCCTCACTGAATGTTAGTACTGCTCAAGATGTGTGTGTTTTACTTTTTGTGTGTAATACTTTATGGGTTATATTAGACTGAATTTTCTGGTAATAAGTTAAAGTCAGGTAATTCCACTTTGTGACTGTTCTCCCTCCAACTTCTCTCATGAAGCTGCTGTCAGAAGCTGAACTGTATTTATGTATCCCTTATAAGCCAAAGCATGTTGGCTCTACAGCAAGTAATCACTGTCTGGCTGACTTTATTGAGCATCCATGTCAATTCATACTACAAAATATGCTTTTCATGTACTACAAAGTCTTTTTAAGGCATCTGAGGCTGGAGTATGGTCTCAGTACAACAGCAGTGCTTGAGATAAACCCCTAAGAGATCATCCTCCTGACATCAGGAAATAAACCGCTTGATGCGCTCTGTCTGAAAGTCTCTTGAATCATTGGAAGTGAGTTCCCAGAAGGGAGGAGAGAATCAAGTAGTAAGATCCTGCTAAAAAATCAAAAATACTGCCCTCTCAATGAAATCCTTTGTAACAGTCACATTTACTTGGAAATTGATCACTTTATTTGCCAACATAATAACCCCAAAACCCCCAACTCCCCACTCCAGTAAAATAAAGGGAAATGTTTTACAACTTCCAAGCCTACTTTGATTATCTAGCTCCAGAAAACATTGCCTTGCTAAATTAATTACCTCCAGGATTCATAGCTTGCATGTTTTTTGTTAATGTTCATTAGAAATGAGACACCATTGGAGTGTACATAATACAAAGAGCAGTTGCTCTCCTTTCATAACCCAGGACATCAGTTTGGTGTCATCTGTTCGTGTACCCTACCTCTGTCACAAGAATGTGACAGAAGTGGGTAAAGTGTAAGTAAGAGTAAGTGGGTAAATGACTTTAAGTAAGTGTAGGTGGGTAAATGACTTTATTATCTGTATTAAAGGATGAATGAAAGTCTTCCACAGAAATATGGAGTAAGAACACTGTGCTGACATTTTCCAGTGCCTCCAGCAAACAGACTGGATGGGGTTTAGCTGCATACATTTTCCTTACCCCTGGTTAGGTGAGGGTGAGCAGACTGCACTTGAATATTTAGACCTTGCCTTTCCTGAAAACTTCATTCATAGTGATTGTATGTTCTGCTTCACTGGCAGCTTGTGGTAGGGCAATTCATTAAGACTAATTGAATTCTGAGGGAAGGGAAAAATAACCTTTGGATGTGAATGTGAATTATTAAACTGTAATGTACACACAGTTTTCAGAGTCTATAACAAAGAACATACTGATTTTTAAAACAACAAAGGTAATTTCACATTTGAAATACTGGAGTTAAAAAGCAGTGTGGAATTAAAAATAGTGCCTTTTGCTTCCTCATTAGCAATCATGATTGTTTAATCGATAGCAGTCAGGAGAAGTGACACAGAAACCTGCATCGCTGCTGAAGCAGACAGGATATTGACATTTAAACAAATGCCTTAAACATACTGTGCTTACACTTCTGGTTTTAATATTAAAAGCTAGTGGGGGAGCTTGTCTTGTCTTATTTTATCATTCATAATAATCTTGCAAGCACAGCAAACTTCATGCTGTTTTTTTTTTTTTGTTGGTTATTTTCCACAAGAAAGAGAATCACAAGCCTATCAAATCATCCTTTTCTTTCAAGAGTTTGATTGAAACCTCTGTAAGATTTGGAACTTTTGAGATATTTCCATTGATCTCAGCTGCTATGAGCATGGATAATAGCCAGAATAAAACAAAACAAGCAACCTCTCAGGATTTCTTCATTCTAATAATTCACGTCTGAAACTTTTCAGCAGCACTATTGGTGAACCATGGGTTTGCACTGATTTTTGGGGTATTAGAAGAGTTAAACTCAGTAGGGCTAATGAGATCTGAGACTTATATAATGCATAGTTATGAAGTATTTTCAGGGCACTGAGCTTACAATGTAATTTGGAAATTACCAATGTTGTATTTTATGATTCCCTGTGATCTGTTGAAATATGGAGGATGCATTTTTGCTCTGAGGTTAGCATGTTAGTTCTTTGTCCTTTCTTATTTCATAAGAATTTTGGTTCTGTGACTAATTTTTATGCTATATTAAGATTCTGGAATTTTCAAATGGCCTTCATGAAGGACATACTGACAAGAAATTATGTTCTAACTATTTAATCTCCCCTAAAGGCATTTGAAGAGGTATCATACATTCATTACAGGGAGCTTTTTGGTGCTCTGGAACCATGTGATTCATTGAACATTTTGTGATTTTTTTGAAATGATGGGGATATTTTGGTCTTTGCTTTTAACATGAATTGCATTAAATCTGACTTTGACTAACTTGACAGAACCTCTTAGAACTGAAAGTGCACTTCTTGCTAATTTATGTGAGTAAGCAGAATGGAAATACATTTGAATCCCTATTTATAAAATTGCCACATTCAACAGACCCCAGATTTTAGTTGAGCACTAAAAAAACAGCTAAACAGGAGGAAAACAAAATTAAATACTTCTGGGATTAGTTTTGTCTATCTCATTTAGCCTTTTAAATGTTTCTATGTTATCACACAGGTTTTAGTTCTGCTGTGAGGGTGAATTCCATCATCCCTTCCTGGGAGATGAGCTGAGGGAGGAGATCTGACTGTTCTGAGTCAGGGTGCCCAGTGAATCTGTTGCAAAGTTTGCAGAGCAATATCAGCCCTCAGGCTCTAATTCACTTATCCTTTTATGAATAGGGCCAACAATAACAAGCTGAAGTCTAGAAAAGAGGAGTCCTTTGTGACAAGGCTCCCTCCTTCGGTGCTTAACACCCAACTAGCTATAAAAGTATCTAACATATTGGTGAGGCTAAATGGTCTTAGCCACAGGATAGTTTACTTAATTTCTTGCCAATTAACACAAGCTTCTAATGAGCAATTTGGGTATTGGGGATGAAAAAAAAAGATAAACAACCAGGCCCTGAAGCAAACCCAAGCAATTAAGTCCCTCCCCTCCCCAGGCCAGCCAAAGCTGGAACCAGACCCCTTCATTCCCCAGCCCTTCCTGTCCTGTTGGGATTCAAGCCCACATTCCCTCCCTGCTTCATCCAAGCTTCATCCAAGCAAGCAAGGAGAAAGAACAGCTTTGGAGCCTTCTGGAAACTTTGCTATCAGGGACTCAAGTCCCCCAGCCAAATCCACAAAGTGGTCAAGCCTATCAAGGCACACAGGGCAAAGCAGTCACCATGCACAGTTAATCACAGAAATCTCTGTGGTTGGCACCTAATAAATATTCATGGACAAGTGCTTCTGCTATCATTATATACTTTAAAATAAAGATCTCTGTGTGAAATTGAAAGCTAATGTTTCATCTAACTTGTTTGCAGTGCAGGAAAAAAAAAAGAGATTTTTACCTATTAAAATGATGGATTAGAGCTCCTTAAAGGATGATTATAATTAGTTGAATAAACATCTAGAAAGTAATGATCTGTAAAGATACTTCTATCCCACTTTCACATACTGAAATAATAATAATGAATGCAATAGAAATCATTGGTGTGCTGGTTTACCAACCAAAATGATGCTTGTACATGACATCCTTACTGATACAAAATGTAATGAACTTCTTATGGTTTGAAGATGTTTCTTCGTAAGTTTGTGATAAATCAGTCCAAACCGTTATGAATTTAAAATTAGTTCTTTTTAAGCTCTTTAAACCCTTTTAAGGTGTTGTCTGTGGTTCAATATGAGCACTATGAATATGTTTTTCTGACTGCCTCAAAGTAATAGAATTTGCTCTTGTGAGAGCCCAGCTGGAGCACTGTGCCCAGCCCAGTTGGGCCCATCATAAGAAGGACACAGACCTGTTGAAGCAAGTCCAGAGGAGGGTCACAAAGATGCTCAGAGGGCTGGAGCGCCTTCCTTGTGAAGACAGGATGAGGGAGCTGGGGCTCTTCAGCCTGGAGAGGAAAAGGTTTGAGCGAGAAATTTCAGTATCTGAAGGGATCCTACGAAAGAGCTGGAGAGTGAATGCCCTTTTTACAAGGGCATGTAGTGATGGAACAAAGGGCAATCGATTCAAACTGAAGGAGAGTACATTTAGATTAAATATCAGAAAGAAATTCCTTACTGTGAGTTTGGTGAGGCACTAGAATGGGTTGCTCAGGCTGATGAGGCTGTGAATGCCTCATCCCTGCAGCCAGGTTGGTGGGGCCTTGAGTAACCTGGTCTCACTAAAGGGCCCCTGCTCATGGCAAGGCATGTTGAGGAGCACCTTGGGTGCTGAGGAACACATTCCATGCAGGAAGCTCAGGGTGCAGCTGCAGATGGAGCTGCAGGTTCACCTCTGGGTGGGAGCCTGAGACAAGAGGCCGTGAGCTGCCACCCTCTGCACAGCAAAGGGCACAGGGAGCTGTGGCACAGCTGGGGAGGAAAAGAGAGAATGGTGTGCTTGTGTGGTGGGATAGAATGTAAGAAAACAGTGCAGAAGGCAGTCTCACACCTGAGGAGTTGCAGCTGCACCAATCACCAAAGACGAGGAACAGGCCTGTCCTTAACAGGCCACAGCTGTGTCCAATAAGATCAGTGCTACATAAGAGTGGGTTAGTTGAGGGAGGAGAGAGTTGGAGTTTGTTGGCTGTGCTGTGAAGAGGAAGAAAAAGCCAGTGCTGCAAGGAGATGCCCATGAGAAATCACCAAGAAGGTATGGGAGCTTTGAAATAAGATGAGAACATGCTTGGACTGTGAGGGGATAAAAGCCTGGGGTCCCTCTGCTCAGGGTCCCTCCTTGGAGACACCAGCTCAGGCTGTTTGTGTGTTACTGCTCTGTGGATCAATGGCTTTATGGAATGAGATGTCAGAGCCTCTGCTATGGAAATTCTGGCATTGAGCTGGTGAGCAAACCTGGTCTGACTGTGAGTGGGTGTGCAGGGAGTCAGGCAGGGACCCACTGGGGCACTGGAGCCACCCCCAGTGAAAGAAAGGGTGACAGTCCCAGCAGTGGCAGTCTGTGACATTGGGAGTGTGATTCACAGAGAATGATTGAGGTTGGTTGAGAATGGTCACACTGGGAAGTTTCCTTAACTGTGGGTTGGAACTAGATCATCTTCAAGGTCCCTTCCAATCCAAGTCATTCTATCATTCTATGAAATTCTGTCATTGCAGTGTAATTGAGAAGAAAGGTTTATCTTTAATGGAAATAATTGAAATTTATAGATAAGTGTGCTGTCCCTGGATTTAAGGATAACAATGAGAGAGAATGATTTAGACACTTTCTGTAGGCCTGTGGGGTTTGGTTTTTGTGGTGTAGCTGCTGGTGCAATAATCAGCAGTGTATCCCTCCATATGGTTAATGGATTAGCTGTATGCCATGATGACTGTGACAGTGTATTAGATATGAATGTAAAAATTATTTACACCTTACTATGAATGAATAGGTGTGTTTGTTTTAAGATCTGATTTTTAGGGAAGTAAGACAAGTTTTATACTGTTATTTCTTCCTCTAGTTCTTACCTTGTGGAGGACTTTTCCTTGGGTGTTTGATAGATGGTTTTTTCAGTGGAGTTATTCAGACATTAGAAATGATACTGTTCAGAATTTACTATCTCTGTGTTTCAAAAGAGTTTATAAGTTCACACATGACATATGATATGTTTTTATGCCTTAGGGAGGAATACATAAAACTGTATTGTATAAGAAATGAAAAAATGGGAAGGGAATGAAGAGCAGACAAATGGGTTTCAAGAAAAAATCTGATTTTGGTGTGAATATAGCTATTCCTTGTGCTGCAAATCAGCAAACTAAAAGGTATGAAAAGATACTTTTCACCAATTGACCTAAATTAGGTTTAATTGCCAGTTTAGCTGAATGACTGAGGTATCTAGTTTTGAACAGTTATAGCTTGTGACTGTCAATTTACCAATGCAAGGTAAATCAAAATGACCTTCACCTGAATGAAATTAGGAATATCAACTAGAGGCTTGTATCATTTAGCACTGTGATTGCAGATAAGCCAATTAAATTTATATAGACTTAGACCATTTCTGGTTTGGATCTGTACAGGACTGGCAGCATATTATAAGGAAAAAAAAACTAATTGTTAATTTGGAGTTTACTTTTAAACCATCCAAGAGCCACTTGATTGAATTAGTGTTCATGTGGTTCAGGAGTGACCACACAAAGGTCAGTGGCAATACAAGCTAAAGGGCTCCCACCTACCTGCCCACTCTGTCTCAAACACAGACATTTTTCAGGCTGCTGTGTTACAGACTATGAGGAGAAAGAAAAAGCACTTCTTGTAGATGTTTCAAAGTGTTTTGTTTTTTTTTTTCTTTTAAATGAGAAATACCTTTTAGAACTTTACAGGTAATGCATATCACTAAGTAATCCCAACTTTGGTCATTCTTAAAACCGGATGTTTTTTATTGTGTACCTATCTCTGCCTCTCTCCTGTAACCCAATTCTTATCTCCTCTGGGCCAAGAGGCCACCCAGCTCTGGGATCAATTAGGGTCTTCCCTGAAACACAGCCCTGTACCTCCAGCATAGCACAGAGAGGTCCTTTGGGAAAGGACTCTGCTCCAAAGGGGGAGTTTTCTAGCCCCTGGTTAACCCACTTCCCCTTCAGCATCTGAGTGGACCCTGCCATTGCATTGTGGCTTCCTTTTGAATTATCTGTTTAAATTTTAAACTGCTTTCTGGAGTGGTCCCCCTGGGTGTTGTAGAGAAAACTTTAATCTCATGTCTGTGCTGAGAGGCATGAAGGAGGTCCCGTGGTAGTTCTTTCTGACAGGGAAATGGATGCTGCCTCACAAAACAAGTTTGAATTTTACTCCCAAAGTCTCCAGGCAGTTCTTTCATAGCTTAGCTCACAGGCATGGACAGCACTTTGAGAAAAACTAACTTAAAACAAGCAAACTGAAAATATGGAAAAACCTTAGTAGACATTCAATGTTGTTGCTAGCAACTTTTCAGAATCTTAATTTTAAATCTGACTAATAATTACAGGCACTATTTTGTATGTCTAGGTTGGAACACATTCACAAAATAATTTAAAGCCTTCTCAGTGAAAATTTACTGGGATGCCCAGGCTATCGTGGCTTTCAATCAATAACCTCTCCTTTAATAATGCAGTATCCTGTTGACAAGAAAAATAGTGGGGATGTCTTTCTGTAAATCAGTCAAAGGGGATAAGCCCAGAGAAGGAGTAGCAACTAAATTCTCTAGATCAATAGCTACTGTTGTGTATCTGTCACCTCCACTGTGTGGCAGGAAGTGTGGTTGAAACTGAAATAGTTATTGATGCATTTTCAAATTTCAAACTCTCAGTTACTTGAAGGTACTTAATGAGAGCTTTTAAAGCACCTGATTACTTGTCCTGGTTCTAATGATCTTTGGAAGTCAAAATCGATCTTGCAATTATTTTTTTTTTCCAGCACTTATTGCATGTGTATACCCACAGACTTATTTTTCCAGAGGAACTGAAGTGACTAGCACAAGGTAGAGCAGACAAGCCATGGGTGCTGTGGTTTCTAGAGCTGCAAGCAGGTGCCATGAGCACCAGTCAACCCTTCCTCTCTTCAGAGGGAAGAGCCCTGGCACTATGGAGCAGCTGAGTGCAGGCAGTGTTGTGCTGACTCAGAAACAGGGCAGAGCACGGGCAGTGAGGGTGAAAGAATCAGAATCTTTTGTTATTGCAGCTCCTCTGGTTTAGCTACCTGGGCTGGATTCCTTCTGAGCTGTATCTGTGATCTGTCCTGCTCTTGCATGTCAGTGTACACCCCTCTAACAGGTTTGGAGTGCTAAAACATTTAAACTATTTGAAAGCCAGAGCAGGGTGGAGAGGTAGGAAATAAAATTGGAACCTGTGGAAAACCAACTGTAGGTCTTGTCTGGAGAGTAAGAACCTGTTTCTCATCTAAAGTAAGCAGATGAAATTCACTGTCTTCCATGGAGTTACATGATTAACAGGAACTGATGTCTCTTTGATGTTTGTTGCCTCTCCCCACTCAAAGCAAATGTTGGCAGAGGAAGATAAGCTAAGAAAGCTGGGAGAACAGTGTTAGAGTATACTGGTTACAGAAAGGTGACCTGCAAATCAATTTGAAGGTACACGCTCAGTGCCCCCGGTAATTGCCAAGCTTTCAGCACATTATTATCCAGCCTCACCTGGATCACTGCCCTCTGCTTGTGGGCTGATGTCACATCAGCTCTGCTGGACCATGAAGCAAGCTAATGGTTAAGTGTCTTCCACTGAACTTCAAAGTTTGGTAGAACATTCACTTTTAAATACGTTAAGTACTACTAAGCAGCTTTTTGGACAGAACTATACTTCACAGGAAATAAAAATGAAATATAATCTGATTTCTTTTCTTTTTTTATTCCCTCATCTTGATGAATCTAATTTTGAGGTCTCTCATTTCTATGGCCTGCTTGACAAGGAGAAGATTAGTAAGAGTCTTAATATAGTTACAGAAGTGACAGTCAGGAAGTTCCCTTCTTTGGGGCATGTGTGGTATTGGGTTGCCTTAGAAAGGGAGTTAAGGCTTTACAGCCTTTCCAAGATCGAATTAAACTATTCAGAATGAGCCAGAGAATCTGCTGGGATAGGTACATATGAAAATACATTTCCAAGGAAGTGGAACTATGTGGAGGAAAGCAATCAGATG
Source organism: Agelaius tricolor (assembly GCF_023055355.1). Taxonomy (NCBI): domain Eukaryota; kingdom Metazoa; phylum Chordata; class Aves; order Passeriformes; family Icteridae; genus Agelaius; species Agelaius tricolor. The sequence goes on along the minus strand of NW_027269269.1, from coordinate 40,916,513 downwards.
AACTCAGGAACATGATTTTGAAATAAGGAGGGAGGTAATAGACTGTTAACTCTGGAGGAGGTGAGAAAACTGAGAGTCACCCCATCAGTCTTTGCATATGCAGACAGATGAAAATAAATTCTCCATGACAACATGGAAGACTCCTCTATATGTCTGGCAAGTCTTTTCAATCATAGGGATGGTGAAACTATCAATAATAGGGATGGTGAAATAGATTAGTTGGGAAAACTCTGAATTATCCATGGTACAAAAGCCTCAAGAATAGCTTGAGAACACATCTGTTGGGAATGCCATGAGGTATATTAGGGAGAAATTACCTAGGAAGAAGTTTCTTAAGGGAAAAATGATTTACTGTGAGGGTGGTGAGGCCCTAGCACAGGTTGTCCAAAGAAGCTGTGGCTGCCCCATCCCTGGGTGTGTTCAAGGCTGTGTTGGATGGGGCTCTGAGCAGCCTGGTCTAGTAGAAGGTGTCCCATGGCAGGGGGTTGGAATGAGGTGTTCTTTCAGGTACCTTCCAACACAAACCATTCTGTGATTCTACAATTCTGTGATTGCTGCAGCCTTCGATCAGAGGGTTACACTGAATCATTTCTTGCTGTCTTATCCTCTGATTTTTTTTTTTTTTTTGTGTGTGTGTGAGAAGGCTAAAGGAAGATCAGAGTGAAGTGAGTGCAAAAAAGATATGGGAAGAAGTGCATCAGAGACAAATGATAGCATTTTATATGAAAATGCCAAATTTTATAAAGGTACCACAAAGAACAAAGAAAGGATAAGTTCACAAATATATGTATTGTGACTGCAAAATATCTGTACCTGACCCTAAAACCAGTCTCTTCAAAGTGTAGTTAAATTTGCTCACATGCAAAAATTATTGACTCTAGATGATGAAGTACATAATATGTTAAATCATAGAAACAAGAGTTCTGAGATGCATCTCAAATGATTTTTTTCTTAAATATAGAGTCTTCATGTTTCTCTTCTGCTGTTGCACAATGAAAATATATTGTTCTATATATCTCTGAAAGAGTACATTTACAATTTTTTTTTTAAAGATGGAGTTCAAATTTTACTTACAATTTTGCTGTAACCTTTCCATTATTAAAAATAGTGGTCTTGTGGTTACTTTAGGTAGCTGTCAGAGAAATGAAACTCAATACTGAAGCATGATCAAGTGTGAGCTTGAACTTCTTCCTCTTTCTCCATTTCAATCTCAAATTCACCCTCCACAAACTGCAATTATGTGCAATACAGGATCCTTTTGATTATAAAGTAGCGTTACTTGGAAGTCTAAAACAAATGATTACTTAAAATTCCAGCTTCCTATCTCAGGGATGGGTTCGTTCAATCATTGCAACTGAAAATAGCTGATAAACCAGAACATTAAATTTAGGTAACCCATGAGCTGCCTATGGATAGGTACCTATATCAAAAAGCAAATGGAGAAATTCTGCTTAAGATTTCTGAGACAGCCTAGTACAAGAATCCATATGGCCTTATTACTAATCCTTATCATATATCTGCTTATGCATTAATAGAAAAAGTGTATTGGAATTTGCTGTGCCTCAAGCAAAGATTACTTCCACCTTCTTTGAAGGTGAATTGTCTGTCTCTCTAATCCATCAGAATAGGATGTGCTCTGCATCTGAATTATGAGCAAATGCACTGGCAAAATTGAATTCTTTCTTTTAAACTTAATGCTGGTAAGAACTATAATTTCATACTGTATTGGGTATTTGCATATATACACAAATAATAGCCACACTTTTAAAAAATACACGCTAGTCCCATAAACATTGCTGAGGTGGTCATAGGCAAGAGGACCAGCACTTTCTGGAGAAGAAATGAATTATTCAGTGTTGAAAAATGTTATTATTAATTTGGGATTTTCAATTTGGTTGAAAAGTTGTATTGAAACCCCTCTGTATGGATACTGAGGTAAAGAAATGTCCATTATGTGTTCTTAAATAGCAGTTTGTTACATTTACATGTGCAGGGTATGATGCTTTTGCACAATTTCTGAGTTCCATACATAAAATATGAAACTATTATGAAGATATAGTGGCCAGCTTTGCAAAGTTGAATTGCCTTATAATTTTGAAATACAACAAAATGACCCAGGGCATGCTATAAAAATCTTAAATTAGGAAAATGTCTATGTGAAAGTGATTTGATAGCAAATGGCAATTATTTTCTTCCTTATTGCTATAGCCAAATTGTTAGGAGATGGATTTTGTTTTCATTCTTAATACAAAGTGTTTAAAGAAAAAATCTCTTGTCAGCTGAAACCTTGTCTGCAGCTTCCCAGCCTAAAGCAAGATTTTTACAGTCAAGTTTTAAATCCCTTGATGTATCTGTGTTTGTAATGGAAATGCTAACATAACCCTAGCTGTTACAGGGCAAACAATATTGCCATAATAAATAATGAACAAAGTGGTTTAATAATTTGAAGCAAATCATGTCATGGGCCTGGCAAGATTTTATTACTAAATTATATGGGCAGGAACCTATCAACGGACATGGTGCATAAATACCATAAATAGATGGACTAAGGATGTGTGTTCATGAAGCTGAGACCACAGTTTTCGTGATCTGGGGGATAGAATGCTGCAGGAGACTGTAAGAAATTTTGTGGAAGCTTTGGGAAAGTCAAAAACCTGAACAAATGATCAATGTGTCAGTTTTTAATCAACAGCTATTATCTCTAGTGCTAATGAGCTGTACGATACCTGTAAATCTGTTGGGCTTCTGCATATGGATGTAATGGTTAATGATCCATTATGTGGCCTGTTGGTAAAAATTCTCCCCTTTTAACTGCAAAATATCAATTTCTATTTTCTTCTTTTTCTTTTCAGTACCCTGCATAACCTGAGTGAATGTTTTTGTCTTTGTAGCTTAAGGAACAATGGGAGTTTCCCTGGCACAGTTAGGTTCTGGTTCAGCTAGGCTAGCATTTTCTTTTTGACAGTCACTCATACTCACTGTGTGCTTCTAAAATGATGCAACACCTCCCAAAGCAGGAAAGGGCTGATTAACTTACTCCTGCCTGAGCTCTGGTACTAAGAGAGACTTTCTGGAGTTACAGCTTGGAGCAAATCAGTTTTCCTTCAAACAGTGAAGTGCTTGACCCTCAGTTAACTCTTTTCCCTGGAATTGAGGGGTGAGAACGATGACTACAGGCATGCCTGGAGTTACTTGTGTTTTGGAGGGTCTTATGGCTTCGAGTTAAAGAACAGGCAGCATATGGGAAACAGCCCCTGCTTGGTGCACTGGTGATGCAGCACATTCTGTCCAGAGGAGAGGATCTAAAGAGCCATGAACCCATTGCAGCAGACCTATCTTAGTCAGTAATGGCCTCTTCTTGGGCACTTTTCCCTGAGGAATTGTTAAATGGGCAGGAAAAAAACCTCTTTATGTGGTAATCCAGTACTAGGGACACTTTATGTAAATAAAACTATGTGCATTGTACTAGAGTTGATGTGCAGAAGAGATGGAAGAAGTGAGGCTGAGATTTTGGAAAGATTGTACTCCTTTTAGGTTCCTCCAGACCAGCAAATACTGAGCAAAATCAGTATTTTAGTAGGAGGAGGTTTAAGCAGTCAAAATCTGTGTTTATTTTGGTGAGGGATTTGGTTCTAAGGGTTTGCGTTGCAGCTGGCATTCAGAAGTGCCCTGCTAGTGCAGAGCAGATCTTTGCAATTTCCTGTCATGATTTTGTTCTACTTATACAGGCACAAGCAAGCATTTGTGCTGTTGTTAGTGCATTCATTTTGTAGCTCTCTGACATCTCTGCAGGTCACAGCAGTGGTGAAAGGATTGTCAGGCTGCTGTGCAGTCAGAACTGAGGATGCCAAGAGAACGATCCACCTCTCTAAAGCTAGGGGTGGGCTTAGGGCTCAGTCTACCTCAAGTCCACTTGTGAAACACCTTTCATCTAGGAGCCTGGCAACCAGAGAGATCATTAAATGTGTCCCTAAATCTATGGGTTTGTCTGCTGCTTCAATAACATCTGTCTCCAAGAGGTGCCCTTCAGGTAACAAGGCTCCATGTTAGTTCAGACACTGACACAGGAAATGCCAGCTGGTGATCATCTCAGTACATGCAGTTTTCTGGCCAAATCAGTTTTTAGAGATTCTAGTTTACTCATTTGTGACAAAAAGTGGCTGAGTTGCCTTTATTACATAATAGGAATAATATTATTATTAATAATATTAATATTATTCCTACTTCTTATTAAAAATTACTACTACTACAATTAGTGTTTAATAATAATCCATCTCCATGCTTTGTACGTTCTTTGAGAGATCACCCTTTGTCTGTTTCCCAGGCAGCCAAATTAGGGCACTCTGATTTGATACCATTTAATATTCCCCTCTTAACTCATCTCCTTATGGAAAAGCATGGCAGATGTTCTTTAAACTCTAGGGAAGGCTCTGTGACCCTCTACCAGGAAATTTGTGCTCACACCCTGTCACTTGGAAGGAAAGGAGCATTTTTGCTGTCCTAAAGAAAGCACACACAAGGTTAAGGGTTCTTGATGTGAGGAAATATAGGGAAATAAGGAGTATAAGGAATTAAGACTTTGACAGAATTTCAGGTCTTGATTTTGGGGGAGGGTGGGTATGTACAATGGAATGCTAAAATTTATGTGTATTCAAATTTGTTACTCAGACTTAGGCAGAGCAAAGGCAGAAAATTATCCTCGATCAAAATTCTGTACTTTGCACAGTATACTAACACTGTGGATTCAACTAAAATTTTCTGTCATTATAGTTTAATGAGCTTTAATGATTTGGAATCCTGTTAAATTTGAGCACAGTTTCTCTCCTGTCTCAGGTTTGGGAAGTTTAAATCTGTTAATCCATGTCTGTCATACATTACAAGGAATGCAAGGAAAGTCCATTTGTGAGATAATTTCAATAACAGGCCTTTGCTTTTACAATTTACTGATAAATTTGCAGACATGCACTGCTTAAGCCACACTGGATGACTGCATTGGGCTTTATAATCCTTCGTTATTAATAGGTTGCTGTTTCTGGTACCCATCATCTGTTTGTATTCCAGTTTGAAAGATTCTTATTTATCTTTTGTGAAGGTTTCATGTGGTTTAGAGTGTGATTTTGTTCTGTACTGGAATATTACCTGAGGTTCTGTGTATTTGTTAGAGGTAACTTGTTCTGTGCTTTTCAGTGATGAATTCAGCAAAAGTGATTTTTACCAGGGTCTTTTGCAGGAACTAGAAATGAGATTGCAATTCCTCCATCCCTAAACCTTCCAAAAGCTCAACTCTCCCAAACTATTTTCAGTACATAAGACTGTATTACACAGTATAAAGTCGCTGCAGTTAATATTTTTCAGAGAGAGAAGGAGAGTGATGAGGTTTTTCTAGGAGAGAAAGGAAATGGAAAACAAATGTGGACAAAAAATTGTCTTTTCTTTTCCCCCAAATGCAAAATTCATTCTTCAAGGCTTCTCTAAGGGAAGATTTGAATAGCAAAAGTACCCCAGTCCAAGCTGGCACCTAAAGATGCTGGGTATATCAAACATTTGATGATTAGGATTCTGGAAAAAAAAACATCTTATGTCTTGTTCTAATGCAGGTCAGATGTTTGCACACCCCTATAAAGTTCAATTTCTTGTAAAGCAGACGCTAGCAATCCTCCTACATGAATTAATGAAAGCTATGTTGAATATTTTATGAAATGTGTTCTGAAGAGATTGTATATATGATTTTTATTTAGTTTTTTTAAAATTTTTTATCTCTGGATAATACAACAACACAGGAACACAAAAATCTGTTGTAGTGGTAGAAATCTACCTGATAGCTGAACTTGACCCTTTGAAATGCTGTAATTTTGACAGAAGAACAAAGACAGGTATTGGAAATGAGTGGTTATTTCCCTGGTCAGACAGTTTAAATAAAACTTAAGGAAGGGAAGGTTGTTTGAGTGATACACCTCGCAGAAACAAGCCATAAGAACTATCTTAATACCAAGGTGTTCAACTCTCCTACTGTAACCATGTGCCTGTGCAACATATTTCCATTTCAAGTGGCAGGGTGAGTTTATGTGCTGCATAAACCCCAGTATTATCTCTTTTGCAAACTTTCAGAACAGCTTATCTGTGCTTATTGGCAGCGTTTGCAAACACCTAGAGGTGACAGATATGGATGGGGGGAAGCAGGGCTGGGTAAGAGGTTGAAGGGGGGAAAAGCTAAGTGCGGAAGAGCTGTTTGAATTTGGAAATGTGGTTGTTTCTGAAAGCCTGGTGTCAAGTGATCCATGTTCCTCCTCCGTGCTCCATCTGCTTGTCTTCCAAGTCTGACACCAGAGAGTTCCAGAAGCTTGGCTGAGTGCACTGTCCAGCACCACAATCCCTAACTCTGACAACCCACACCTGCTCATGGTTTGACCTCTCTGAACCGCTGCCCTCTCACTTCCTCCTGTGCCCAGCTGCTTCCAATAGCTTTAATTTGGATCCACACCTGTGAGCTCTGGCTTGTTTGATATCTGCTGGTCCTCAACTGCTGCCTCTCTTTATTTGGCCTTTGCAGCCCTTCCCTTCTCACCTCTTGCAGTTCACAGGAGCCATTGGGGTTTGTGTTATGCTTTTTTTCCATCTTCCTTTGTCTTTGGAGGGGAGGAAGGCTGGAGTAGCAGGTTGGAAGGTAGGTAGTGAAACAAAGGAGGAGGCAATTGAGAAGGAAATTTGAGGGTCTGTCAGTGAAAAATAACGATAATAGCAAAGCCTTAATGCATTTTATTTAATCACTGAAGGATAAATGCAAATTTCCAGATTTTGTTTATCTTAGTAGCACATTTGTTTTACAAATTATTTAGGAGGTAGCTGAAATGAGTATTACTTAATTGCAACCTGTTTGCCATGGGGAAAGGTGAAAACAGAGTTACAACCAGCCAAGCTTTTCTTATAGTGTACTTTTGTGTTGTGGGTTTTGTTTTTTTTTTTAGGATAAGCAGTGCAGTCTTTCTTTTTACCTTGTCAATCACACATAATTAGTACTTTCTGTGCAGAGAGTTTTCACTGTCATGCAGATTGATTGGGAAAAGGCACATTCTCTAAGACCTCAGTTGTTCTGATGAATTAAATAGTCTTGCTATTCAAGTTAGCAAGAGCAGACTGTGACACATATTACATATGTATACTTTCTGCACTGTTTGGAAGGCTACTTTGCCTTTCATGGGATTTGGATCTGACTCGTAATGCCTGCTATCATAAACACAAGCGATCCCTTAGAATAAAACATTTGGCAGTATTTACCATCAGTAATGCCTCTTTGCAGAATCTATGCTATTTTCTGCCTTCTGCAGGCTATCACTCTAAATTTGTATTTAATTGGCACCTACACCCTGCTGGAACTGGTGTCCCACCTTGTCTGTGGGCTAAGTGCCATGCTGACAGATGGACATCAGTGCTGGTATGCTCCAGCCAGTTTTCACATTGCACATGAGTCTGAGTGGCTATGTTTTCCTTTGCAGATAGTGAATTTGAAAATCTTAACAAGACTTTGAGGTTGAGGGAGAAAGGATGCAGCAGTGCTTTCCAGCTCCATGGTGGGAGACTAGGAAAATGTATTGCAGTAGTACGAAGCAGACATTAGCTATGGTTAGCCAGGGCTGCTGTTCAGAGGGAGGATTATCTTCATCTCCACCCTCAATTAGCTCTCCACAGGGCTCACTCTGACTTTTCAGTGACATTATTTCCATGGCTAAGCCAAGTTTCTTGTGGAATACCTCTGCTGAATACAGAAATCCGATCTGTCCTGTGTCCCGTATAGGAGCTTGTCTATTACTTCTGCTCGATAGAAGCTTTATAAAGACAGCTTTGCAAAAGAGCATCATTCAAATGGCTATTTAACTCCTCAGTGAAGAAGGTAAGATGTTCCAGAAAAGAAAAAGAAAAGAAATCAGTAATTATGCTGTCTTATTATTCTTCAGCATTTAATACACATTTCAATACTTCCTGTTCAGCGTTTCTTTTCCTTTCTTCAGGCAATTAGCTGCCAAGACATAAACATAATAAAAGCTAAACTGTACAAGAGAGGGGTTTTCAGCCTTTTGCTAATGCAAGCACAGACTTTAAATCTCAACCTGAATGCTCTTTACAGATTGACAAGGGGCGCGTTATTCCAAGTCATTCGGTATTATGTGTGAAGAGTGCCCCAGCTGTGTCGCTGCTGAGGTTAAAAGGTGTTAGTGCTTGCTTCTTTTAAATGAGCATAGTAAATGAAAGTGAACAATTAAGTAAGAAATTTGGCTTGCTATCTCTGCATGCTGCGTTTTATTGTGGTGTTGCCAGCTTCTCTGAATGAAAATACAAGAGCAAATTAAACAGCTTTATGAACTCGCAGGAGGAGCAGTTGTTCTAGTGGCTTTCATACAAATGTCTAATTAATTCTTGAAGTAACCCAAATTGTTCTTTTGTGATCTGTGAATGGGAATTTGTGAGGAACCTGTGCAGATGAAACTAAGTGAAAGGAGAGCTGGGATTTAATGATTAGCTGGCAGTTTGCACTTGCTGGGTCCAGAAAATTTTAGTTATCTTTCTCATTAATATTGCATTACGAAGTTAATGAAACATTTGGGTGAATATGTTATAAGTAATAAGGCATTAATGTTATTTTTCGATCAGTCACTTATGCTAATGGACATCTGTCATTTTTTTTTACCAGTGTTGATTTGAATTATTTGGCCAAACGTTAAAACAAAGGTATGATGCACTTAAACCCCAAAATTTAATAAAAAGCCGGCATTTGGCTAGTAGTAATGGACTTGAAATATTTTATTAACAGAAAGACTATGTTACTTTAGGAGAAAGAAAACAAGAGTTATAGAGTTGGCAGTCTCTTTTCCAATGTTTTAGAAAGCCTCAACTTAAATTTTTTGTTTCATGTCAATCCCGCATGAAATAAAAAAAATCCTTAAAAAAATATAAAATATTCATTATCTGTAGCCATAATATCATCAGAGCATGCCTTGAAATTATTGAATTATCAGAAATTATTAAAAAACTACTTACTGTAGTATTCCTATTCACTGCACCACTGCAGTGTATGATTCCCCTGGAGACAACTGAATTAATGTGGTGTCAAGCAACAGCACCTTCATAGGTAATATTAATCCAAACTCTTTTTTTGCAAGCATATTTGATATGGATAGCTGTAAGCACTTATGTCACAGAAGTGCTGTGTTGCATACTTAAAAGTCAAAGCTAACTGGTTTTAGGTAGCAGTTGACCAGGTCTCCATGGATTATATGGTACACTTTCTTTAGCAGGTTTTTTTATGGAGCACAGTGAAGTCAGACAATGGGCAGAATGTAAATAGCAGAAAAAAAGCTTGGCCAGGGTGCATCCAAGCCCCCTGCTGCCACCTATGCTGGCAGCCATAGGTGTGAAATATTTCCTGTGAAATATCTCCAGTAGGGATGCTGAAAGGAGCTGTGCTTGGAGCAGGGAGAGCTTGCTTTCTTCATCCCCTGTTAAATATGTAATGTCATGTGGTTTCCCCCCTCCTGTGTTTTCATTTAAACTTGGGAATTCTGTTTTGAGTAAGAACCCAGCCACTGTTTGCGTTTGAGCCAGGTTGTACTGGTTTAGCATAACTTGCATGTTTGAATTTGTTTACTTAGTAGTACTTTCTCTTTTTTCTTGTAGTTGCAATAGCTTTGTTGAAGATTGAATTAAGATCATAGATTTAAAATAGTCTGGTTTAATTTGCTGTTGTCATAGTGGAGATTCAATTTACCTCCATGTTGTGAATCTTTTTGTTAGCTGAGAAATGTGGAACAGGTTTACATTTCCATAGATCTGCAGAACCTTATCCATCTGGCCCATAAAATGGAAGTGATTTCTTTTCAAAGCAAATCTCCCCACTTTTCTGAGGTTTAAAATAAGCCCCTTAATTCCTTGGTTAGTTTAATTAGCTGTAGCAAAGACCTGCTTTGCATTTTCAAAAAAAACCCCGAAAAACAAACAAACCCACCAAAAACAAACAAACAAAAACCCAAACAAACACAACAAAAAACCAAACACAACAAAACCCACTCTGGAATAATGATAGAAAATAGTATTCATCCATGATGAGCATAAACAAAGAGACTTTGTAGAAAGAGAAAAGGTCTTGAAATCTTTGGGACATAAAGACTTCTTGCTCCCACTGCATGTCTTGCTCTGGAAAAGGTCCTGATCTAGAGGAAACACCTAAATATTGCCAGAATACAGTAAAACCCTGAATGGATAAGCTCATGTTGTCCTGTGTGGTGATCTGTAGTAGGAATTATTCATAGATTGATATGGACAGTGTTGATTGCAGGAGTTCTGGCAGATGGGCAATGTCTTGGTTTGATCAGAAGCTTTTTTCTGCTCTACCAGATTGTCCCTGGTCAGCTGAATTCATACCTCATGTGACACTGGATCCAACATGTTAGCTAAAGGTAACCTGTAACCACAGCTGTAATGGTAACTCTAAAATTGATTGTTCTCAGACCTTAATTTATGGTGAGTGTTTTGACACGGTCATATCAAGATCAGGATTTCCTGTGTGTGTCTATGTAAGATGCATATTTACATCCCAGGGGAGCATTTTATTTAGTGAGAGACTTTCAAACTTAGGTGAAAGGAATAGGAAGGCTTAAACTGGAAGGTTACACAAAGTAAGTTATATTTTAGTACAAGAGCAGACTTCTCTCTTTTATCAAGCAACAGCAAGTGGGCTTTTATGGCCACCTGCCTGTTGATAGTGTTCCTCTGAAAAAAATTTGGAGTAGAAAAAACAAGTCTGTGTTTCCTCTCTCATGTAAACCTGTTGATTAAAAGTGTATATGAATAAGCATATTTTATAGATTGACTCCAAGACCTGAAGATGTTGACGGGGCAGGGACACTTGATGGATCATAATGTTGTCTAATTTAGTACATTTGACTGTATGGAAATTTTTATGAGTTATGGAAGAGAGTGTCAGAAATACAAAGTAGTGGAGAGCACTGCTTGGCTTACTTATCTATGCTTATAAGGCATAAATTGTGGTGTAGGGATGTGCATTCACAACTCGTGGGGCAGTGAATAAGGCTGGCATTGTGTAAAGTTTCAAAAGAGTGATTCACTCTCATATAGATAAATTAATAGATATCTGTATATACAAAATAGACATAATGTCTACTATAGATCTATATTTAAAACAGGTAACAACTCTTTGTCAGATCACCATTCTAGCAACACATTTGAGTTTCTGAGAGGCTGGAGCAGAGCTGTGTGCTTTGAAACAGTCAATATTAGTTCAGTCAACCTTTGCCAAGCACGGCCATATGTGGTACACCTAATTCTGCGTAACCCCTTCAGCTTTCTGTCACAGTTATTGCTAATGCACTATATTATTTTCCTGGACCCGTGACTTGCCTCTGTCTCCCACAGGGCTGGAAGTGACAGCTCGGTAAAGACACTTAATGCCTTCCCGAGCCGCGTGTCAGCTGTAATGCACTGTTTTGCACCTTTGTTCAGTAATGGTGCTGGTGCTCCATAGCAACGTCGGCTTCCCAGCTGTGCAGAGGTCTGCCATGGGGAGGCCAACTGGGAACTATTAGAGCCTGTGGAAGATCGCCAGGAAGGATGCGAGGTGCAGAGCACATGTGAAAAATGTGTTATTTTATGATTGGCTTTCTGCGAATATTATAATGAATATTATATGTGATGTGTTAGCAAGTAATGCTGTATTAATTCTCTTAAGTAGTGTGTTAAATATAGCCTTAGGGTTATAACAAAATGTGAAAACAGAAACTATGCTATGTAGGATACTTTTTTCCTAAAGGAAGGACTACAGGACACCTAAATCTTTCAGAGAAAGAGGATTTATTGCTCCATTATCAGCAGAAATGAACTTCTTCCTGCCTCACTTGGGCAGGATGATGCCATTAGGCTTATGAGGAAGAAGTTGATGATGACCAGACAGAATCCTGTATTTTGAATGGATTTTATGCATCATGTAGGAGATGAATGTATGTATGAATATGCAACAGGTTATTGTTTTTAAGGGTTAAGCCTCTGTTAACATGTGTCCTTTTTCAGGCTTATGTTGCCCAGAAAAAGGTACCCAGACGTCCGTAACTCTTTGTTTCTATTGTCTCATATTGTCCTAATTCAAATTGTCCAAATTATTATTACTCTAATTGTATTACTATTTTTATAACCATTTTATTACTATTAAACTTTTAAAATTTGAAAAACAAGTAATTGGTGTTTTTCACAGCATGCAAAGCACACAGGGTGGGAGAAGCTCTGCTGCTGCCTGTGCCTGAGCCCCCTAATCACCACTAAGCCCTCATGAATATGCTTGAGTGTTGCCAACAGCGTGCCTTTTGACAAAATACTCTTTCCTATTGATTGGAAAGCAAGGGCAAATATTAATTTATAATGTAATCAAAGGGACAGCCATGAGTTGCTACTGTGCATGACAACTGCGAGATTTGAGGGAAAGATTTTTCTCATGTAAATGAGAGTGTGTTAATCTGCATACAAAGGGATTTTTGGAGTGAATTTAGACCAACTGCTTCTGCAAATCATTCAGAGGAGGAGAATCCTACTCCCTTTCACTGCCTTTGAAATCTGCCCAGTGTCCCATAGAAATATGCTACTTCTCCAAAGAACAAAAGATGAAAATCTCAAATTGGGGTTCTACCTGATCACCCTGAAATTTCAAGAAATATTTGGGTTCTAATTAAAGAAACTAACTAATTAATCAAGTCTTAAGGTACCATCAGGCTTGTTGTTCATTACTTGCTCTTTGTGAAGCGGAATAAGACTCATTCACAAATCGATGCTTACCATTCCTGACAATCTTTAAGCTACATCTGAAGTGTAATAACATGCTTCATAGTAGTTCAAGACTTCAAATAGACTTCAGTTTAAGTATTAACACTGAAAATAGCCTTTGAGGGGTTTTTTTTCGCTGAAACTGCGTTAGCCCTGATTACATGAAAAATTTCTTTGAGCATTGCAATGTTGTATTTTATGATTGCAAACTCCACAATTTGTTGGGTTGTGCTGTTCATGTGATTTCCTCCTATGCATGACCCTATCAAGATTTGATTTTTTATTAGCCAGCCCAGATGTCTGAAATCATAAAAGCCAAGACAGTGGAAACCCTGACATAGAAATGCCAACCACTTCAGAGTAGTCTGCAGCTAGCTTGTTGGTGATTATTGGAATCTGCAGATGAAGATTTGAGCATGTCTACTTAAGTTGAAATTTACATTTATGGTTTTAATTTCTTTTATTTTCTGTGGTTTTGGGTTGTTTATTTTTTAAGTCCATTTCTATATGCTAACTTTGTTATTTGATACAGAGATGCTTGGGTTTTTTCTTCTCTTATGCTCATCTTAGTACCCCTTGTGAGCTGCAACCTGAGCAGAAATAGAGACTGAAGGCAAAATTGCTTTTTTGTTTTTAATCTCAGTAATAATTCATCTGTCTGGAAGAATATAACTTGTGATAACAGATACAAAGGATTTTTGTCATGCCCAAGAACTTTTTGTGTGTTTTGGATGAAGTTCTTTCCCATGGGATAGCCGAAAGTAACATAATCAATATCAATGCTTTCCTAATTCCTTGTCTGCTGCTGTGGAGACAGAATGGTGCAGGGACACCTGCTTTTGTGTCCCCATTTGTACATGTGAGGTGGCCTCAGTGGGAAGTGCTTCTGCCCTCCCTTTGCATTGAAAGCAGCAGGAGGGAGATAGGACCTGTGGGTAGTTTTTGTCTGACCCAGTGTCCTTGAAACTCACCTGCTAAGGGAATGCACTCAGGTTTGTGTTAGAAGCAGTTGAACAAAGCATTTGAAAAGACACAAAGGTGGAAGTTTCCTGCTTCTCACATAGCTTTACAAAATGCCCCAGAATGGCATTGTGATACCTGTGGGTCCACTGAGCAGCCTGTGCTGGTGTACCCTGCACCATCCATACTGAATTCAGTAACTGAAGGGCTTTTTGTCTGTAAGGAGCACAAAACTAACCAAATATTGGTTTGATTCCTGAAATCTGAAATATCTGTTTAAACAGCATCTTTATGAAATGTAAGGAATTGCTTCTATAGTATGTGGACAATTTGGCAAATGATGCAGTGGCCAAAATGGACTAAAACATCAATTGAATAAGGAAGAAACCATCTATACAAAACATAATGAGTAAAGATAGGGACTTGACCTCAGATTTAGGAACCTCCTCAGCCAGGAACTGCTGCAAGTTGGGCAGTCACACCAGAGAAACAGTTCTGTGTACCTGACCTGTTCTTGTCCTTTCTTTTCCCCATTGACCCATATGCTCAGTACTGAGCTAGAAAAACTTCTGGTTTGATGCATTCTAACTGATTTATCGTGTGTGTGTATATATATGTATTGATTTTTATTTTTTTGTTTCTTCTTCAGCTGTTCCTTCCTTCCTCTTTGGCAGTTATATAGCTGTTGGTTGACTATGTGGGCCAATGTTATTTCAAGTATTGCCGTTAGTTTGCATAGGCATAAAAATGATCCCCTTGAGCTGATAATTTCAGTATCTAGTGGCTTTCTCCACTGCTGTTTATTACCTAGAGCATTTAAAATTTTCATCTGAGTCAAGGGAGTTTGCTGAGTAGGGGTAGTTGTAGGGCACAAGGTTAAATGCTTTGCTGAATCGATAGTTTATTGTCTATATTCACACCTACAATTCTTCCTAGGTTATGAGGGGAATAACTAACAGCTTTTATTATCTAACCCAATTTCAGAATTCCCAAACAACAGTAAATATGCGAGATAATACTTCCTGTTTGTGTAAAAGCTCCTGAACAAGGGTTTCTCCTCACTTGCTTTTAGATATTCATGTTCTCCATTGACCCTGCATTGTAGTGGAAAAGTTTGCAGGACAAGTTCCTTAGTTCAGTGTTTGGCCTGAAGTGGTTAGTGACCTTCTGCACCAGTAGTTTTGTTTTGCAAGGGCTGACATGAATTTTACTCATCTTGACATGTGCAGATTAAGGTGTTCTTTGCTTCATCACCCATGAGAAGTAGCATCCTGAGAGAAGGATATTGTGTCAGCAATTTTAGGAACATTGGATGTCTGAGTAACTACATAAATTTCACCACCCTTTTGCTGGGTGTTCTAGAATGCCAGTGTGAAGAAGGAACATGAGACAGAGAGAAAACCCTTTTGTTGTGAAATAACTTACTTCAGCCACTTAGCAGGTTTCTTTCTTTGTCTGGATGTGGTTGCTATAAAGAATATATGATAGTCTATTATTTCTTTGTACACAAATGTATGATAAAGAGAACTTTTTACATCAGATCTGAAAAATAAACCACCCTAAAGCAATCCAGAGTATTGATGTTTGAGAGCCATGAGCTTAAACACAGGCAGAATTTAAAAGTAACCCTAGTTTTATACTCATGTACTTGTAGAGTGGTTGTTTTCATTTGAGATGGGAGTTAGAGGAATTTTTTAATACTGCTGTGAAATTTTGTCTTGTTTGCCTAAGATGCCACATAGCAGGATTTTTTGGTGTTTTTTTTCCTTTAAATTGTGGATAGGATTTTGATATGACCTTATCACTCAGCATACGGCAATACAGATGGAGAGTGAAGTCACAGATGAGTGACAATGAGGAACTGACTGGGAATGAGCAAAGCCTTCAATGTGCAGAGAATGGAGCAGAAAACCATCTGCCTTAGCAGTTTTCTGATGGACTCCCTTGCCGGCTGTGTGTCAGATGTCTTCTGGAAGTGTTGAGAAGAACAGCTTTATTTCCTTCCAGTTTTAGATCATACTGAAATGTTAGCCAGGTGCCCACAGTGGGAAGCAATCTGCCATCCCAAATCAGTTATCTTCAGGATAGGCTTGCACTGTTACACTCTAGCAGCTTGACCAAAATGTCAGTGGGGAGCAGTGACTGTCCAGAGAGTTGGTTCCTCCTAAAAATTTGTGTTTAAGGTGAGTCATGTACTTGAAGGTGCCTGTATTTTGTGGTGGGATAGAATGTAAGAAAATAAAGACAGTGCAGAAGGTAGCCTCACACCTGAGTAGTTGCAGCTGAACTAATCACCAAAGATGGGGAACAGGCCTGCCCTTAATAGGCCACAGCTGTGTCCAATAAGAAGAGTGCTATAAAAGAGTGGGTTAGCTGGGTGAGGAGAGAGCTGGGGTTTGTTGGTTGTGCTGTGAAGAAGGAGTCAGTGCTGCAGGGAGATGCCCATGAGAAATCATGGAGAAGGTATGGGAGTTTGACAACAGTTGGTGAGCCCAGTGTGATTCTATGGTGATTTGGGTGGAGAACTGTAGAAGATGGCTGCAGACTTAAGAGAAATAAGACAGTGGAGTCAGGCAGACCAAGAGCTGAGAGCCTCAAAATCCAGATGAGTTAGAGCCAAGCAGACCTGAGCACCTAGAGGTCTGGACAATGTATGAGATGCCACCCCCAGGAAGGAGGACACAAGCTGTAAACTGGAGCTCTGAGAGTCAGAGCTGCACAGACAAAATGTAAGAGAAGCCCTCTAAAGCTGTATAGTGGCCATCTCCACAGTAACCTGATGTGATTGGGGATTGGGCTCTAGGGCAAGGTGCAGCTGGAGATGGAGCCCATCTCCAGCACTGAGAGCAGCAGGGGATGTTGCCTGGTCTGGAGCTGACAGATTTTGACACATGGAGCACAGGTGAGCTGCTGGGGACACAATGGGAAATAACATATCTAGTGAAGAACAGGTTGTGTCATACACATGGAAAAGAGAGCAGGGCAAGAGAGGTTTGCAGTGACCAAATAATACAAAAAAAAAACTGTAAAAGGAGGAAGAGAATGATTAAACCAGCAGTGGGAGCTGGGGACAGAGTAGCTCTATCATTCAGTATGGTATATTTGTTTGCTCATGAAACATGTGCATTGTGTTTGTGAATTGCAGCTATTAATATTTGATTAGGCATAAGTGTAAAAGTTTATATTCCATAAGCATAAGTACACTTGACTGATACTGGATTAATGATGTTGAAGTTTTATAGCTATTGATAAAATTATGTAACTTTTGATTTGTTACTAGCCTAATATATAGCCTTTAACTTATTCTTGTGAGTTGCCTTATCAAGTTGCGCAGTATTGATATTGTCAACATTCTAAAAGTGTAAGTGTAAGGGTTTCTGATGATATGTAATGTAAGTTTGAGTAATGAATAAAGGTCAGGGCACAGACATATTCCTAAGTTAAATAGAAATCATACAAAATATGTTTGTACCAGGTTTACTATCTTTTGCAAAGGGCCCTGCAAAAGATACTAAACACAGCACTAGCTTATGAAAAGCCTTAGGTTGATGTTGTAGTCTGTGAAAAGCAAAACTAAATCAGAACTTAGAAATGTATGTTCTTACTGTGATGTGTTGCCTGAACGTTTGTATACTGTTAGTCCTAAGTGAGATATGTGAATATGTTATCATGTCAATTTACTCAAACATATCTTTCCAGAGATGTTGCAGCTTTGTAATTAAAAGAAAAGGGGGAATTTTGAAGGGATAGAATGTAAGAAAATAGTGCAGAAGGTAGTCTCACACCTGAGGAGTTGCAGCTGTACTAATCACCAAAGATTAGGGGCAGGCCTGAACTTAATAGGCTACAGCTGTGTCCAATAAGAAGATGAGTGCCACAAAAGAGTGGGTTAGCTGGGTGAGGAGAGAGCTGGAGTTTGTTGGTTGTGCTGTGAAGGAGTCAGTGCTGCAGGGAGCTGCCCATGAGAAATCACTGAGAAGGTATGGGAGCTTTGCAATGAGATGACAACAGTATTTATTGGTTATAGACACTCAAAGTTAGTTGAAAGCCCCTCTTGCCTGTGCTCAAAGAAAGGCCAGAGATGGAGTTTCAGGAAATGCTGTCTTACTTGAAAATTGTATGTGAGTGAAGTTATTTTTCCAAGATGTGGGTACTGATAAGCATTTGGGTTGCTTTTCTAGTTGTGTGTTTTTGTTGTTGTTTCTTTTCAAGACAAATTACAGCTGTGAAATGAATTAATGTATTTAGCAAACGAAATCTGCTTCAACAGAAGTACTTGCGCAATAAACATGACATTTTATTGAAATTACATGTGTACTGAGGATATGTACAGATTGAACTTGGGTGAGAAATTTATAATATCTCAGCAATCTGAGGAGTTGAGGCTGGAGCTCACAGATTGGGACTGGCATGTGGAAGGTGAAAGAACTTGTACTTTATTTTCCTACATTCAGAGACCATTTTTTGAGGGCTCTTGAGGGTAAGAGGATAAACTTCATCAGAAAGCAGGGTCAATTTATCTGTAACAGGTGTTGGAAGCCCAAGAGCTGTAGCCAAGTGAGATTGGTTTTATGCCCTCATCTTGGTTTACTAGCCAAGATTCTTGACATGAGAGTGCATTCTCAATGATCAATTAGCTACTTTGTATTATTTGTTAATTTTCTCCCAAATGTTAGATCCAAACTGCTTCCTTTGCAGCTGCCACAATATCCTACTTCTCTCTACCACGTTCTGTGATGTATTCAAAGAATTTTGCAGCTTTGAGTACACTAAAATGTAGATGCACTGCCAAATTAATGGCATGGAGTAATACCCAGTGGCACAAGGCAAGGATTAACTACAGATTCTTTTGCTGCAGTTTGTTAGTTAGAAAGAAGATTTCCATTTCAGGCTGAACATTTTCTTGTAGAATAAATGGATACTGGCTGTACCCCATTGTAGAAGAAGACTCTTTTCTTACTATGATTCTGTTCTTTATCAGCAGTTCACATTTAATTTTTTTACTCCCCTGTTCTTTTCCCTGTGTTTCTCTACTTTTTACACCCCTGTATTCCACACCTGAGATCTTTCTGTACATGATGGTTGCCCCATTATTCACCCCAAATAAAAGGCAGTATCTCCAATGCTCCTGGGAAATAAAAACAAAATATAAATGCAGGTAATTTCCTGTTTCTCTTTTTCTTTTCCAAGGGAATTCAAATTCTATACCAGCCTTACTGAGGGAATAGGAATTCTGCAGGCAAGGGCCAGGCCTCCCTCCCTTCTCCTCCCATCTGTGCTGAGGATGGTCCTCAGCTGAGAAGTGACTTTGTAGTGAACCTCACCCTCTGTACTTTGATGTGTGGGCAGGTCAGCCTCTATCACATGGTACAAGATTGCTGAAGAGGTCTATTACAGGTGGTTTCATTGCAATAAAAATCAATTTATTTTTACTGCTTTAGAGCATCTTCAATTTATCCTTAATTGCTAACTTACTTTCTGTATGCTCCGCTTTAATTTTCAGATTGTTTTATTTATTGAAATAAGACAAAGTAGCTGGAATGGTGCCAAGGAGAATTAGCAAGTTCTGAAAGAGAATTGTAAAGCATGATAAAAGAGGAAAGAAGGAAAGAAAGAGCTGAACTTGATCCTTATTATTTCTAATGTCATCAGGCTGACTCTTGAATACAGCAGCCAATAGATTTAGTTCACATTTGGTTCATACAATACATAGAAGACTGTCAATGGGCTTAAAAAAAAATAAAAGCTTCATGGGAAGTGTCACCTTAAATTCAATAGGTCAGATTCTCAGCCGGTGTACAAGGAAGCTTTGTGGATTTCCACCTGTTTAAAGTCAGGCTTAATATATTCACAAATGGTTTGCTTATATTGCCATTTTATACAGCCATGTAACTTTCTACTTGTTTTTTATTTCTTTCTAAATTCATCCTCATTTGGTGCACATATAAAAAGCTATTAAAGATCAGCAGTGGAACAGTGTAAAAATTCAGCTCTGACATTAGGACTCGAAATGAGTTCTTCACATCAAGTTATTAATAATTTTTGAAAAGCCAAAAAAAGTATATCTTTCAGAGCTGTCATTTTACCTTAACTTCATTCATTCAGGGAAATTTTGCATGGGACCTTTGTCTTGTAGTTCTGTCAAGGCAGCCTCAGGTGTGCCATGTGAGCCATAGGTTTTTTGGAGACTGCTCCCCCCTCCCCATGTTAATTTTAAACAAATTTATGAGTCAAGCTGTTAATACTGTAGATATTTAAATTTTTTTCCCCCATGGGACTTGATAAGAATTGAAAAATTGTGGTTTTTTGACTTTCAAGTGCACTTGAAACACAAAACATAAAAGGCAGGTAATGGGCCACATTTCATTAAAAAAATAAAATTGTAAGGTTTTTTTTCACTTGTAGACTGCAGCGCTGTATCTGTCTCCAAGTGATTACATGTGGAAATGAGAGTGCCCCTTATTGTGCTGAATAAACTAAAGGCTATTGTTTAAATGGTCTCTAATGACCTTCTAAATCTTTCCTTTAGTAGCCTTCTGCTATAAATAATGACTCTGACCTTCCTGGCTTTTCTCAGGGTATGAGGTGCTATCCAATATGCCCAGGACCAGCAGGAGTCTGTCCTTAAAGGAGTCCCACTGAGAGGTTTGATTTGCCCTGTTGCCACCGCTTGGGGCGTGGCGTCCCGGGTTGAGGACAGTTGAGTGGCAGCGCCTCTGCCACACGGGCCAAGCACACGCACACGCCAGTGTGGTGGACAGTAACTGGCCTTTGTTAATGGTTAGACAGGGTCATTTATAACAGGGGGGAACGGTCAGTTAACGGCAAAAGGGGAGGGGTTCCGCCTGAGCTTGAGGCCTCGCGAGAGCTTGAGGCCTCGCGAGAGCTTGAGGCCTCGCGAGAGCTTGAGGCCTCGCGAGAGCTTGAGGCCTCGCGAGAGCTTGAGGCCTCGCGAGAGCTTGAGGCCTCGCGAGAGCTATCTCCCCACATTGCCCTCACACCTCTTTCTCTTCCTTCTGCACTTTAAAGTGGTAAAAAGCTCTCTCCTGGAGCATGGACAGTGTAGGATATTCCCCAGCTGGAATACTGAAAATCCTTTTGCAGCAGAGTATCCTAAATTTTGTGACATTTTAAACTGCTCTATAATATAAGGTGCACTTCCATTAAAAAGAATTGTTTAAAAATAGTTTGGATGCTTTACCACATGTAGGTTGCTATTAAATTTTCAGGAATTAGCTCAGTGAGTTCCATCCAGTAATATAGCACTTGATACTATGCATTTATTTGTTAGGGTACATTTATTAAGTTTCATGGCCTCTGAAGCTAAAAACCTCTTGTATTTCATTGTTTTTGAAATGGAATAATGAAGTATTAATTGAGATTTTATATGGGGAGTCTTAGCTGTTGCTCTTTGGTACATGCAGAAAGAGTCTTCACAAGGGCCCCCTCAGAGAAGCATTCTTTAGAAACTATTTAAATGGCGGCTAAATTGTTGGGATTTTCTTGTTTTGGTTTCTTTGTTTTACTTTATACAGGTGATGTTATTTGCATTCACATCAGCCAGTTCTTTGTGGAAGTCTCTGAGACTTGCATTGAAAAGCCAACAGCAGATCTTCCTTTGTGTAATCTGTCTGTAGCAGGGCAGCTACAGGCATATCCTAGGCAAAGAGGTTGTTCAATAATGTCAGATGAGTCCCTGGAGCCCTGCTGTGTCATATTATTTTCTGCAAATGCTGACAAAAATGAAGTGAAGCATTTATTTATATTCATATACCTATTATTATGATAATAGAATGGCTATTGTAGTATAAATAAGAGAATTTAAATATATGGGGTTTAACTTTAAGGCCCTTTTCTATGATTACCTCACAATTTTTATTTCCCAAAATGGAAATGGGAACTCAGATGGAGCTAAAAAATAATGTGTTAGTTAGTAAGTAAAAAAGGTAACAGTTGGAGAGATGAGAATAGTTAGACCTTAGGTGAGGGGCTCTACTTAACTGCTTCCTGCATCTATATAAGTGAAATAGATCCAGTAATATACAATGGGCTCTGTGCCTTCAAAGGGATACCTTAGACTGCCAATGTGTTGTGAAGCAGAAAGAGAAGGCAAGTTTTCTTCATTCCCCAGAGAAAAGTGAGTATCCATTGTGAACTCTGTTTATTGAAGTGCATTATTGCACTCATAAAATGCTTTTTGGTTATGGTTCAGATGGAGGAGAGAGTAATTTATCCCCCAGCTTGCAGAAACACCAACACACTTAGAATCCCTGTTAAAAATAGATGTTGAAACATTTGGCACCTTCACTTGTAAGAGTGTCCAGAATTAATTTTAATTGACTAGTGGACTAAAAAAGATGCCTGGTTTATATGCTTCAGGTCAGACCCTTTGCTGAATGACACAAGTATTTATTTATTTATATATGTAGTTATATATTGGTTGGGAACTTTATTTTATACTTATTTGCAAAATCTGATTATAAAAAATAACCAGTTATTTCACTTGCTTTTGTAAAAAAAAAAATGACAAAAGTGTGCTTTAGAATTTCTAGCCTACTCTTGTGGTGTTGTTCTACTGGAAATCCTATACAGTCTTGCATACCCATGGAATTAACTCTGCCAAGTCTTTTAAATATGTGTAAGTGCCATGAATATAAGTGCCCTTTTAAATATAAGCTCCTTCCCTTTTTGCTATTCCACTTTCCTTCTAGTCTATTATGCCAAGAAGGATGAATGAAAATGTAGTTGTGATTTGGGGCTACTAAATGCCTGTTAGGCTTTCTTAATGATAGTTTATTTTTGTTCTTCTTGCTCCTCTATGTTTGGCTGTCATCCACTCTTCCTTGCTTTGAGGATTAAGTGGTTGCTGCCTATTCCTCTTTTATATTTCTCCTAGTTTTCTGCATCTCTAGTGAATAAATATATAGTCACTTTGACAGTTTTGTGTCTTTTGATAGTGGGGTTGTGGCTTTGTTTCTCTCCAGTATATCTTTCTGTGATTTTTATAGTTGTACAACATCCATTGCCTCAGGGTATGTTCAGAAAATCCTGCAGGAATTTGTTGAGTCTTTAAGAGGTATCAGCTTGTTAATAATGTTACAGGACTTGGAAAGCACAAATGTGTGATATTTCTAGGACAGGTTGTTCATCTACTGTGGCATTTTGGCAGATATATTGATAGATAGCTTCTTTGAACTCAGTGCTTTTCCATCAGTATGAACTATGCTTTTCTTGTTCAGTCTCAGTGCTGACAAATGTGGTGTAGGCAGTGCTAATGTGTGGATATGTACATCTATAAAAAAGTAGCATTATGCTTTACATCCTTGCCTTCATTTTGGATTTTAGTCTTCAAATTATTTACAGCCTATATCTCACCTACGTGGTGCAATGTACATATTCTTTATTTTCTTTTACCCTCTCCATTTTAAGTTTCCAGCCAGTAATTGTTCTGTCCCTGATCACAGATGTCTGAAAGAGATGCACTAGTTGGAGTGATCCTATTGGTTAATCAGGAAAATGCATCTGACTTGGGAAAGGGAAAAAAAAAAAAGGAAGAACTATTCAGTGGAAAGCAAAAGACTCAGGGGCCTTGTTAATGAGAGAATGAACGGTCATAAGAGAGAGAATATTTCACTCCTAGGTCACCAGTTCAAATGCAGACTAGCTTAATAGTATAAGTTGTTACCATCTGACAGCTGTTCCATAATCCATGAGAAATGGGAAAATTGTCACAGTCCAGTTTCTCTGGCTTCTAGCTATCCAAATGTTGACATCCTTCAGACAATCACAATTTGCACAGGGATATTAATCATTTGTTTTACCCTTGCGGACAATGAAGGGGAGTATTTAAATACCAAATGTAAAGAATGCTTGAACTTTGCCATTCTTTACATGTTGTTCTGTGGAAAAGGTTGAAGGATATTTGAAAGCCACAGTGAGAGTTACTTGGTAATTTATTAAGGATAACAAAGAGACAACATCAACCTTTCTGTAACTAAGCTTTACTGGATGCTTTTAATGAGTAAATATGGAGTAAAAAAATCCACATTACTTTTGTAAAGCAGAAGGAAAATTGAAAAAATTTGAAGGGCAAAGAGCTTCAATGTTTTCTTTTGAAATCATAACCTTGAGGTCATGGTGTCAGTTCCAAGTTGTAACTTCCAAAACTCTTAGTTTACATCATTGTGTGGACAAATAACGTTAAGAATAACATGCCTAGAAAGGTGGAGTATTTATATAAATACTGTCATTTTAGCAACAAGGAACTATTTTTTTTACTTTGCAATGTTTCAAATAGTAAATGAAATGTGTGTCTATATTATAAGGACCATCAGCTGACCATAGAAGAACAATTTCATTGGGATTTATAGGCTTAGATTTTCATAGGCAGAAAATTTCATTACTTATTTTAAGGCAGTAAAATTTCTGGTCTTGATTCTGGAAGGTTAAAAAAAAAAAAAACCTTACCAAAGCACCAGGAATATAAGTCTGGGCTGGAAGTGAAAAAACATTAGAATGAGACATAATCTCTATTATTTCATTTTTTCTCTTTATTTCATTTTCAAAAAAAAAAAGAAATCTGCAAAAATACTCAAGACAAATATTACTGAAAGGGAGAAAGCAAACCAAGGAAGTACTTGCACACATGTCATCAATGTTACAGTTGTGGTCTGTTTTCTGGTGTTTTGTTTGGAAATAGAAGATGAAAATTTCTTTGTGAAGGATTATTTTTTAAAACAAAGTGAAAAATACTATGCTCTTTCTGTGTCATTTTTGTTACCTGTCTTGGAGGATTTGGGGACTTGAGTGTCTGTTCCATTCCTCAAACTGTAGAAATATTAAATGGGTTAAAATTTACTTCAAGCCTTCCCATTTGTTTTAAATTAGTTTATTTTATGAGTTTTCTTGCGCTGCCAAGCATCTGTGCATCCTGGTTACTTCAACAGGCCTTGTGTTTAGTGAGGTTCAGACTGGTACTCTAGGAGGAGTAGATCCATGTAGGTTCATTTTGCTCTTTGGTGTGTCTTGTAAAGGCTCTTCAGATTAACACAAGCCCAACCCAGCTGCTAGGAATAGGGAAATGTAATTTTGAAGAGGTTTTGGCTGTCACAAAACATAAATGATGCATAGATATGATATGTTTGTGAGTGAAAATGACATCTCCTGTCTCAAATGGTAGAGCACATCTTAGCAGCTGCTCTTTACGTGTAATTAGAAGCCAGATGTGGTGGAAACCTGGGCATTTAACAGGAGTTACAAGAGACATTAAAAACTTACTTCATCAAAATAAAAAATGCTGCCAATACATCATCAGGACTTGGAAATTAGTGATCACAAACTAGATTTGAATTAGCCACTCTGCCTTTCGTTAATCACATTTAATTGTTTATATAAATGTCAACAGTTGTAGTCTCTTGGCATTTTCTTGAACTACTGTAATGAAGTGTTTATTTTGAAGTAGCATGTTTTTCTGCATATAATGAGAATCTTAGGCTGGTTTTTTGCTCTTCAAACACCTTTTTATGTGGCTTTAATGCTTTTGCCATTTAGTCAATTTTATTTTTTTGGGGACATATGCTTAGAAGGATCTGCCTGTTAATGTCTTTGGATCAAAAGACGAAAGAATTACTTCCATAAAAATGATTTTAGTATTCAAACTGAATATACTAGCACGAGTGTCACTGGAGGCATGTAACAATTATTTTCTTACAATTTGTGACCCAAGGTTTAGTTGCAAACAGAATCCAAAGTGAAAATAGCTGATGATCAATAAATAAGAGTTTGCTATCCACAGACATTTCTACCTAACGATGAGAGACAAAACAAAGAAAGCTCAACAGTAAGTCTGTTTATTTAAAGTGGCTCACTGATTTTACTGTTGATTAAATTTTCAAGATGTAAGCTCAGTTCCTTATGATGTGATCAGTCTGATATACAGGCAGATGGAATTGCTGATTTGTTGTTTACTGTAATTTGAAAGCTGAACAATTCACTACATACAGTATAATTTACCCTTTTGGTTTGTTGCTATTTTCATCAAAATTGCAAATTTGCTTTGTAGTTCAAACTTGTCAAAGAAAATAGCAAAATTCAACTCTTTATGAGCAAAGTAAACATTATTACCAGTTAGGGGTGGAGGGTGTGTTTCAGATGTGCCTTTTTCCAATGTGTCTTGCAGAAGTGGAAATTTTTTGGCAGAGCCTAATGGTTCACGTACTGAAGATTTAAATTATTTCTTCTCTTTATTAGTTGTAAGCATGACTAATTTCATTTTTTCTATTTGCCTAAAAACATTAGTAAGGGATTTTACTAAGTAAAGCTGGTTTAAAAAAATTAAATACCTTTGCCTAGAACTATTAATTCTTTAGCTTTTTTGAGTTTTTTCTTTTTTTGCTGATGTTAAAAGTGAACTAGAAAGTAAGGACAAGTCTCTTCCTCCTTCTCTTTCTGAAATTCCATATCCAAATGGCATGGCTGTAACCATAAATAAGATGTAGGTTTTGTGGGAAGATATAGAGTTCTTTACATTTAATTAATTAAGCAAGGCTTAAAATATGAAGTTGTATTTCTCCATACTTGTTATATAGACAGTAATAAAATGAGCTCTGAAATATGGGAAAAGGAGAAAATATTACTTCAGGCTTAATGGAAGTCAGTGATTTGTAGGTCACATACAACAATAGGGTTCCTAAGTTTTTTTGAAGATGAATAACAGCTTTAAAAAAACACTGAGTCAATGCTATGAAGCAATGTTCTTTTTGAATAATTTGTTTTATTAAACTCAATATCTGACTGCATTGAATAGCTAAGATTTTGTTGTAGAAAAACTTGATTTACTGTAGTGATAGGCACAGATTTTGATGTGTCTCATTGCAGTTTCCTTGCAGAATTAATGATGGTGGGAAAAGTGAATTGTAGTCTGTCACTAGCAAAATAATATTCCTTTGAAACATTGTTAGATTTTCCTTTTTTTTGGCAAGCCTATGATTTAGTCCTTTTGTAGGGAAATCAGGCATGTTCTTCCAGGTTTTTGTTTGTCCTGTCACATCCCAATCCTGACAGCTCCTCCTCTAGTGCGGCCCCATCCTTCCAAAGTTGATGTTGTCTATCAGGTGCCTGGTCCAGCCTTCCCTACCTGCCTGTTTGACAGTGGTGTTTGCCCAGAGCCCAGATGTGCTAATTCACTGGCTGGGCTGGGTAGGGGGTGTTTGGTGAGGAGAGACCCTGCTGCAATTCCATGGGGTGGAGATGGGCACCCGAAGAGAGACATCCATGAGTGCTTTCACTGAAGGGCACCCAGGAGCAGGTTCTCTGAGACCCCCACCTTTCAAACTTGGGTGCAGTTTATGAGCAGATTCAACACCTGCCATGGTCATGGATTTAGAGTATATGGCATATGAGTGCATAAATCTTGTTCTGAAGGATACCAGGAGGGGGAAAAGCAATCAGGTTTATTTATTTTAGTTTAGGCAGCTATTACCAGGAAAAAAAAGTTGCTATTGTATATAGATTATATTCACCTATTCAGGTACATTTTTACTGCCATTTCCATGCCAGTTTGGTGCTTGGTTTAAACAGAAATGAAAACTATTTTCAGATGTATCTGTGTCCATGAGATTTGAGAGTAATTCTGGCTACAAGTGAACCTTCATATACATCTATGGAAAGCAAGCTGCAAATCTAGGATGGAGGGTTCTTTAGGTGAATGCTGTGTGGTATTTTAGAAATATGGAATCCTTTTTTGTTATTTTGCATGTGAAGGTGTCAGCATGCAGATACAGGAAGGCAAGTTTGAAAAGAATGTTTGCCTAGTACTTTGCAGAAGCGAGCAATGCAGGCAGAGTGGGATGGAATGGAAACTCAGTATTGAGTTATGCTTGCTATATAAAGTTCACCCTGCATTTTTTAAAATTCTCTCTTTAAAAATTGCTTAAGACTGTCTGAGAGTGGTAAATGGTGTTGGACACCATGTGTGGTATTAAGGGAGCTCACCACTGCTTCAGCCTGGTGGTCTAGAACAGGAGCTTACAAACACAACACTATGAAAACAGTCAAAGAGCCTGTGGCTTATAAAGGCATAGATGCTATGAATTCTGTTAATAGAGCAGAAAACCTGACAGCTTTCATGCAAAGAGGAAACCATAGTGGTACTTTTGTTTATCAAGGCTCTCTGGATGGCTGGAGTCCCTCTCATCAGCGCTGTGGAGATACCACATTGCAAAAATACTGTGAAAGCTGTGAATAACAAATGCTGGTCAAATATACCTTTATATCTGTTATGTTGCATTCCAATCAAATGGGCAAAGACAGAGATTGCAGTGTACGGTTAACATTACAGGAAATGGAAAAGAATTTTGTACTTTGAATAGCTGAAGCAAAGAATTGTTAAAGAGCAGAAATTGCAAGCTGAAAACAGGGAATAAATTATAGTTTTTCACCTGCCTCAATCAAAGCATACAATGAATCCTGCATTTCCTGATTGAAGTTCAAGCCATTCTTTTTGAGTAGTTTGAGGCTTAATTTAATGGACGCATTGGGTAGTGTAGATTGGATAGTGCTTCTCTCAATCTCTTTTGCTGCATTCAACTTTTCTTTGGTAATTTATGTATTTACAGATAAAACAAAGATGTGAGTTTATAGCTTGCTATTGATTAAACTCCTTTTCCAGTTGATTTAATTAGGTCCTTTGCTCCTTGAAAACCTGATCTGAAGCTTAGATAGGGATACATTGCTTCAGGCACTCAGGCTGAGGTGATGGAAGGAAGCAATGAGCCCATTGTGAGGGACTCGGCATGAGGAGCAGTGGGGGGAGCTGGCAGCAATCAATCAGCTCTGCTTTCCTTAAGAGAAAACTCTCCAGTGCCCAAGTTATTACTAGGAACAGAGATATGCAAATGACAGCACCACGGAGAACTGCATAAATGCAGACTGCTGAATTTGTATTTGTATGTATTTGTGTCCAGTTCATACAGGTTTAGGATTGTGGTGTGGTTTGGGGCTTGCCTTTTTTTTTTTTTTTTTTTGTGGTGATGTTCTGGTTGCTTTCTTGTTAACATGACTAAAAACAGAAATGAGCAGGCAGGAAGACCTGCCCTTTACGAAAGGATGATAAATGAGCTTTATGTACAGTTATTCTAAGTGGATGTAAAGACATTCCTAGGTATGTGTGACCTATTGCCCATCTAGAAACAGTGCAGTGCTATAAAGAGCATCCACTGGTATTGCAGTAAAGATTATTTCTTGTCAGTAGATATTTTTAGGAACTGGGAAGTGATGAGACCTCAGTTATTGTCTCCTCAGTTCTAGCATTTCATACCCTTTGCTGGGGCTGTCTCTCTTCTCTGTTTAAAACGTCTATTTTTCTCATTACTTCAGGAACGAATATGAGACAGTCTTTATTCTCAGGGGCTCTTTTCCCATGACCTAAGTAGCAACTACTCCACATATGCAAGATATAATCCTAGTTCTAGAATAGTAATTACTGTGTATTTAAACCAAATCAAAATAGGAAGACCAAAATAAGATGACTAAATTTCTTAAAGTAATTTTAGCAAGTTCCTTAAGTCAATAGGTTGTATACTTTCAACTTAACCATAACTTATTTCAGATTCCAACTCTTCCTACTGAAATGTTGCAATTTATACCCTTAGATTATAAATCTACCATGCTCAGGTAACAATTGCACTTGCAGTACCAAAACTTTAGGAAGGCTCAGGTAAAGCATTATGAAATTATGTAAGTGGTTTTACATCAGAATTATATGTATTAATGCTATGGTGTAGAATGTCTGTAGAGGAAGATAATCTTTATTTCAGACATCCTAAAGGGAATGCAGATTATCTTTTGTTTCTCAGACAGTACAACTTGAAAACTAAAAGCTGCCAAGTATCTTCTTTTTGGTCAGGTGACAAGCAGAGAATAAGGATTAATGAGCTGCAACCATGAGGAAAAGGGAGATTGTTTTCCCATGTCTTTGTAGTTGGAACATATGCACTTAAGATGATGTTCAAGCTTCAGTACTTGGCAGCCAGTTCAACCACCTGCTCAAGCCAGGACTAACTTCAAAGTTCTTGACACTTTGTTCTATTTCATGGATATTAAAATAAAGGGCTTGCCTTAATCCTAAGCAAAGTTTTTAGAATTAAGTAGGCAGGTGAGAAAGTTTTGCTTCATTCTTCTGCCCAGCACTAGTGAGGCTCTAATTGTTGTGCCAGAATATGCCATGCCCAAGCAATAAACTAGGGGAGGTCACAGAGGAAGGGGGAGAGAGAATCAGTCCACCTGTCTCAAATTCTTCAAGGAAAACATGGGAGGGGTGTGTCCAAGAGTGCAGCTGAGCCAGGCCTTTGTGAGCAGGGAGGTCCAGATGTCTATAACTATTTTATTTGTCTTATTTCCCTCCTGTGCTAAGCACAGTGATGTAAATGCCAAAACAGCCCAGCACAGGGAAGTGGATGGTGCTGCCTGGAAGAGGAAATGCAACCCCCTGGGTCTGGGCATATCTCTGCAAGCAGAGACAACCCTGGCAGCCCCAAAGTGTGGCACAGTTGGGGTTGCATGCTTGCACTTTTCACCCTGAACTATCTCAGCTCCTAACTACCTGGAAATCATATCCCTACATGCATGAAACTCCGCACAAGTAAATAACAATTATGGAGACTATGAATATACAAAGTGTACTTTGGAAGTTTCCCTGCAAATGCATAATAAGTGGCATTACAAAAACAAAAAATAGGTAAGAATTTCCAGTTATTATGTTTATGATATTTATTTTTTTTCCACTGAAATATGGAAAGTTAACATATAAATAGGGCGGTAAATAAGAGGAGCTTTTACCCATACTAGCATCTACAAAATGCTGTTTTGCTTACTATGTGACTAGTGATAGAATCCTATACCATCTCTCAAGATATTTCAACAACTTGATTTTATATTGTCACCCTTTCCACCAGGCAATCACCCAGTCTCAGTAAGGATTAACCATTTCACTAGCTGAGTATATGAACATGGTAAGGAGAAAAAAATTGATTCCTGATGGAATTTGCAAGTAACTTAATATTGTCAGTGTCAACCATACTTGAAAAACAGGCCTACTTTTTCTAGGGATCTTTAAAAAACTTTTTTCCTAGAGTCAGTTGCTGTAGCCTCTCCCCACCTTGGGACTTGAATTATTCCCAGTGCCATATGGAAAGCTTTCAAAAACCTCTAAAATAAATGTTGCAATTAGGTTTTTGTTTTTATTGTGTTTGTTAAAATTCAACTCCTAGATTCCTTTTCAATTTAGAATGTGTAGAACAAGAATGTCTTTTAGAGGTTGATTCAGTATTGGATATGTTTTTTGGAAAACAAATAGGAGTTGTGAGATGGGCCAGCATATCCATCACATTGCATTACTGTACTGTAATTTGCACTATTGTTTCTGTAGTTTGTGTTACACATCTGTCCAGGTCTGACAAATGGATTCAGTACATTCCTAACTACTGCTCCTATTTTTGTGGTTCAGGTGGCATCCCTCCCTCTCTCTTACTCTGGGCACCTGTGGCCTGGATCATCTTCACTCCATGGTGCCACATGTGTGATGGCACGAGCATCCCTAGACAAAATCCAGTGGTGTTGAGCAGTTGAAGATGTGCTTTGTGCAAATGTGCTAAATATGACAATGCCTGAATATCTGTGCTGTAGGGACCAAACCAGAGATTACATGGAGCTCCACGGGGTGTAACTGCACAGAGCTGTATGCCTGTGAGCCACCCTGAGACAAATGGCATAGGAAATAGGGATTAAAGCAGCTCAGTATCCATAGCCCACAAAAAATATGGGAAGAATGCTGCCCTAGCAAATATTCCTGTAATACCAATGCAGGTATCACCAAAAGTAAAGTGTGACTTTGTTGCTAGAAGGTGCTCCTTAGAGCCAGTGTTCTGTAGTATGACTTTGGCATGTAGTTTTCCACTTGAACAAGATTGGCACTTTGCCAGCCCAAACCCCCAGGCAACAGTGTTTTGGTTTTTTTTTAGATGCAGAGATTCTTTGTGTGTCTCCAGGGGTTGAAGTCAGGTTGTTCCCTCCCTCATCCTCTTTTAAATATGCAAGCAACTAATTGGGGTTTTTTTCTCTACTTGTGAGTTTCTTACATTTTCATAAATTTGTTAGCTCGGTATCTCTTTGCAGGCAAGACAATAAATGCTCTTAATTATATTGTTTTTCCTTATCCAGAGATATAGTCTAAAACATTGCTTTTCCCTGGCTTTAACCTATTCTTTCACTTTGATAACATGTTTTAAATCTAGAGCCATGCTTGCATGTTTCCATTTTAATTTTGAGAGCTAGAAGATGATTAAGTTTAACAAAAATGTACGTCCAAGGCTGTCTTGGTTTGAAAAGACAGGTGTCAGCTAAGGAAGGCAGGAGCCTCCCTTGAAATGGAAAATGTAAATCCCCTCCCTCTGAATTCTTATAATTTTGAAATTAAGGGGCTTTCAGGCAATGACATGGGAATAGCAATAACAGGTCTTTCATAGGAAAAATAAAAATGCAATAGGGGAAAAACAAACAAAAAAACCAACAAACCACTGACAGAGTCAGAATACAACCTGGACACCCTGTTGGTCAGGGTGTTAGTAACAGTCTGATTAAATGGTGGCTGCAGTCCTCCTGCAGTGCCATGTGTGGTTCTGTTGGAGCAGGGATCCTGTAGAAGGGTGGAGTTTTCCTGTAAAGGTCCAGTGGTGGTGTAGATGGGCCTGGTCTTCCTCTGGGAATCCAATGGAAAAGAAAGCTGCTCCTCTGGGAATCCAGTGGGAAAAGGCTGCTATGGCATTCCAAATCTCAGATCATATCCGGGTAGGAATGCTTGGCTCCTCCCCCTGGGCAGACCTTCTCCCAGCGGGATGATGTAATGCAGTGGCACTCACTGGCCCATTAATAGAAGATATCTCCTGGAGGGAGGATTGATTGTGAAAGAGATAAAGAAAACTGCCCAATTAACAGGAGATAACTGCCCCACCTCTGACAGATGGCAATAGAATGCACACCCCCAGCCACATCTTGCAACATAGGACAAAGGCTTATGCAGAAAACCCCATAATTTTACTCCCACAGACTTGCAGCTAAAGTTTAGGACCACTGGAAATAAGCTGGTGGAGTTACTGGCACAATTTGTAGTGCTTTTTGTTGTGATACACACCAGGTAACAAAGTTGTGTCTGGGGCTGAGTATCCAGCAGTGTTTGTAGGAACTATATTCACCAGAATATAAGGGGGGAATGTCAAGGAGGTCTCCAAGCTTCTGGACAGATGTAAGAATGTATGAAGTCTAGTATGAGGAATGGCTTTATGAGGGAGTTGTTAATAGTGATACTCCCATGTGGAAAAGTGTCTTGGGCTCATGGTTACTCTTTTCTGTTATGAGACCAAAGAAAAACACATTTTGGTCATGTTCATTCTTGATCTCTTGGTTACAAATGCTCTTTTATAAGAAACTGGGATGTGCCTCTTAGACTGTGGGTCATTTCTGTTTCTCTACCTGTCTGGGTGTCTTGATTACAACTTTTAGCAGAATCAAGGCCTTGACAGTCATGGCCAAGATATACTCAGCAGAGCACCTGGCAAAGCAGTTCTGGTTGTATATCATTATGACCTTAATCCTCATGTCTCTCCTTAGCTCAAATGCCATTTCAGCTAGCAACAATTAAAGAGTAGGAGAGGAGTACGTGCTGTTATACAAAAGATTATATCAGGTGATTAATGCTTATGCTGGCCATTTTATTCCACCACTGAAATGTGCTGAATTAACACTTCTGCCAGAAATTTCTTAGTGCTTCATCCCTAAATGTATCTAATATGAATTGGTTTTGGCTTCAGTATTAGGCCTTTGTTTGTAAAGGATTTTTAATAATACAGATAAAAAAGGGCAATGCATATTTCATTGCTAACCACAGTTTTGGATTCAGTGGTTTGTTTTTCTTTAACTGAGAGCTGTAGGTAATGCATGGTTTAATAAAATTACTTGAGCATTCCCACCTGAGCACTGATCATGATAGAATAATACAAATGATTGATGTTCTCTTACTTTATGGTAAGCCAAAAAACCTGATCATGGTATCATAAAAAAGGAATAGCATTTTATAGCAGCAGTCAAAGTTGAATGAAAACTAATGAATTAAAGGGAGAAGTTTTAGTACCTCTTTGAAGGAAAAATTCCAAGTATTTTATGGGATGAATTTATATAGGCTTTAGGGGTAGAATTCTTTTTATAAAATAGATATGATAGTTTTTGTTGTCACATTTAGTGCTTCTCAAAAGCATTCTAATAGCAACAGCCATAAAAATGCAGTAGGGTTTACTAAATAAAAAGCTCTGATTTTTTGATTAGAATAATTAAGTATTCCTTTTCTATAGCTGTGAAATGAATGCATAAATAGAAGAGCGTATGTGTTTTCTGTTGTGGATAGGAGAGAACTCTACGTTTCTTCTTAGTAACTTAGTTATGTATAAAGTTTGCCCATGAAAGCTGCTAAATGCCTTCTTCATGTTTTAGTTTGTTGCACAGTGCTCATTTGCATATATATGCCTTAAAAATTAGTCCAGAAGGTAAAGGTTTGTAATTAAGAATATCTGACAGGTTAGAGTTGTGATTTGGTCATGGTCTAAAGCCATGGTCTTAGAGTCATTTAGCTTGGCACAAATGTCAGCAGAAGCAATACTTTCCTTCTTCTTCCACAGTCATGGCTGCCTACTTGGATTATGCCCTTCATGCTCCCTGTAGCATTTGTGAAATTAAACCATAGACTGAGTGGAAACCTTATCCAATATAAAGGAGATGGCTGGCTGGATGCATGCAGGAATTATACCATCACCAGAACTGAGCAAACAGCTTGGGGATGGTCTTTCTTTACAGGGATAGAGACTTGGACACATTGAAAACAAAACCTAGCAATAATGCTAGCTCAGGGCAGAGGGAACAGGACAGGCCACCAAACAGGAGAAACTGCTGTTGGAATTTTGATATCATGGGTGGTTTGTATTTATTTGGATTTGAAGGACAAAATTTTTAACAGAACCTCTAAACCACACTACGCCTAGGGAGCCAATACTCTCACAGTTCCAGAATGGAAGTGGATGGATGCAGGCTGAGGGCCATGGCCCACTGATGTCCAGTCCTATCACCACTGTTCACTTCAGCACAACACAGGACCTGGTGTCCTTCACAGCCCAGAAACATCCCTCTGTGGCATTCAGCACATGGACTCAGATCTGGCTGTTGGAACATCAACAGGTTCTGGTTCACTTTGCTCTTTGAGTCAGCTGTGAACCACTGTTGTTAATCTGCTGCTGCCTCAGGGGACACTGCAGTACTCTCATGCATTTCATCTGGCTACCAACATAAAAATGCTTCTCTCTAATTTAACACATTTTTTTAATTTGCTCTCCAAATTTTAGATTTCTAATAGTAAATTTAACAAAAATTTACTGTCATGGATGAGAGAGGGCAAGAAAACCAGGAAAGAATGAAATACTGTTCATTTATACTTCTGCATGGCTGTCTTCAAAATTTTAGTTTGATAATTTTCTATATAGTCTGTGTGCATGAATTACTAGAAACTATAGGTTCAATATATGTATAGATAAAAGATTTATTGTTCCCAGTGGAGGCTCGGTCTCATGATACATGGATTAGACTGTAGGAATGACATGGATTAGAATGTAAAGTAAGCAGGGTGACAATATGCCATCAAATATATGTTGTTTATGTACATATACATTCCTTATATGAATAGTTAATTGCTTTGTTACTATTTTAGCTTTAAGCATCTTAATGAAGTGGCATTAGTGAACTGCTACTTAAAGTAGAGTTAGATGTGCCATTAAAGAGGAAGTATACAGAAGATCCTTTATGCCAAAGACATGACATGAAATGGAATTTTAGATATTTATGGGATGAGGTGGCAAAGCTGTATTTCAAATAGATGGCAACAGAAGTATAATTTAAAATGCCCAAAGAGAAGATGAGGCAAAAAAGGACAAAATTAAGAAATTATACCAACATAAATGGATGTGTGAAATGTAAGAAGATGGCAGAAAGCTTACAAGAATGGATGAGAGTGTAAAATTGTCCAATTTCCAAGATACTTAGGGACTTATGTGCCATTGTCAGGAGGAGAAGCTTTTGTACATGTTCATGTGTCTAATAACAATCTGCATCTTGAGCTGCATGAATGCTTACAAAAATAGCCCATATTCATTTAGAATCCTAAATGGATTTGAGGATCTTTGGGTTTTAGTCTGTTTTATGCTTTTGGAATTTTTACCCATTGTGATGAAACCTAAATGGAGATAAAACTAAAACCTTCATTTAGAATGGGCTGAAAGGGAATGGTTGATACGATGTAATGGGACTTGAGAATAAATGAATCGAAATGAGAACCAAGAGCTTAAGTGAGCATTTAGCCGTGCAGGCAAAAAGGAAGAAAATGATCTTTAATGTGTAGGAGAAGCTGCAGAAAGATTTATTTATGATCTGGATTAGGAAGGCTAGGCAGAGGTGAAACAAAAATGAGGTCTTTACTACAGGCTTGAGTGATGGGAGATGCTGGTGATACAGTGCTTTGGTGGGAAGACAAAGAGGTCAATTTTGGCCATGTTAAGCTGATGGCATGCCAGCTAGGTGAGGTGGAAGACTAGGTATAGGAAAGGTCAGGAGTGGGGAGGGAAATCTTGGATTTGTCAATACAGCTACTTGTGTATTTTGTTTAGTAAATACTTTTATTGAGCCTGTATCAAAATCACAAAACTCCTCCCAAGAAACCCTCAAAAGCCATTGACTGTGACAAGATGTGTTTAATAAAGGGTGCATTTACTGCAGGTTTCATGAGTGGAAGTAGGATCTGCTACCACAAATTGTTCTTGTACCTCCTATGGCTTACAACATGGAGTGTGATTCATGTTTGAAGGGAGACAGTGATCCACTAAAATAAATTGCCAGAATGTTTGCCTAACAGTTCAGATTGACCTTCATATGTGGAATTTAGTGGTTTAGGCTCACAGTTAGACTGACAGGTTGTACTAAATGGAAGTAAAAACAGACTGTCACTCCTGCACTGGTTTTCTACTTCCTTTCTTCTGATGTTGTGTTCTGAGTCCTCTGCATCACACTGAGCATACAGTTCAGTTTTTTCCATTTCCTTATTCAGAGAAGATGTATGTTTTTCTATATGGTATTTTCTATTTTATGGAAAACTAAAACAGATGCCTTGCCTAGTACACAGTAAATAAACTGCTTAAGGAATGTGATGATGCAGTTGGCTTAATTTATATGTAAATGTGAGCAATGCTATTTTAGATTAGAGCAGCAAATTGCTAAATAGGACTCTCATAAATATTGACTTTTGAAGACTGGAGTCTGAATATTTAGAAATGAAAAGTTTTTTGCAGGGAAATTTGATTTTCTGGGAAACAGGTTGTGATGGTCTGAGGTTTTTTTCTTTGTTACCAAGGAGCGTTGATTTTCAAACAACTGTTCCACAGCTCTGGATTTTCTTATTTTTCACTGTAATCAAACCTGCTGTTATTTCTATTCATGCCCTATATTTTTATTTATCTTAGCTTTCCTTGCTTGCAGTAGTAGAGCATCATCTATTGCTTTGAAGAATGTCAACTTGTCAGTCATTAATTATTTTGTGTTTGGTCATGTTTTATCTGTGAGAGTATCTTTTAAGGTGATATTTCTGGAGGAGAGAAGCAGAGGGAGTTGTTTGTAGGTATTAATGAGGGAAACATTTTTCCCAGTGTACTGATGAAAGTGTTTTCCTTCAAAACATACATTAGGGTGTCCCACTGTGTATCTTTGGACCACTGGCAAGCATAACAATGTACTTTAGCATGCTCTTTCTCCCTGGCTTCAATTTAACTTTCTTATTTCATCGAAGGCAATCTTGACAAGAATTTTAAATGCCAGGAGAGATGGTGTTCATTTTGTGAAAATGAGATTTGGTTTGTCATCTGTTGGCCATTTGAGTACTTTGAATAAGCTGAGTTTTTGTGGAGCTGGGAGACATTTGAGGAACTGAGAGAGTTTTTCATGGCAACATTGCCTCAGCTGGGAGAGAAAAATTGAAGTTGTTATTGAGGGAGAGGAACTGTTTATAAACAAAATATATAAACTGTTGTGTGCAAAGACCAGGATAGTTGTAGATTTCATGCTTAGGAGTGGATTATTCCATGGAAATGATGTCAGTAAAAGCTCAGTCAGCAAAGTTTGGCCAAAAGTTGTGATGCTGCTACCTGTGAAAAAGGCACAAGTAAAAGTATGGATGCAGGGTGACATAAAAGAAATGAGAAGAGTACTAGGGAACAGTTAAATTATTTTTTTAGGTACAAAAATTCTTGAATTGCTTTCTGATTAAAAGGAGCTTTACTTGTATGAATTTATTAATGTGATCATATATTGTTAGAGGTTTCAATTTTAGTGCTTGCTGTGTGAGATACAGCTTTCTTCTATAAGCACATACAAGTGTGCTATTGCATACCAATTTCTCTGGGAAAATATTAACTTCTTTCTAGTGATAAAGTTGAGGAAGGCTTTGTACTCTATAGAATGTGCTTTTTGTGGCATTCAACACGTTTGCTTTTGTCTGTCAATACGTACTGGAGATCTCCAAGGTAGGCTGAAAACAAATGAAATATCCATTTATCAGGAGATGAATGGAAATGAATGGTTGTGATACAGGTTGGTGTAGAAGAGAGCAAGGATTTAAAATAAATTTATTTCCCTTTCACTAACAGGAAAATATCTGGAGAAGGGTAGCTCTGAATGAGTTTAATGCTTGCTAGGGATGGGACTTAGAGGCATGTTATGAACCTCTTCATCAATACCAATTATTTCATCTGGCTGTATGATAACTCATGTGCTCAAAATGTGAGCAGATTTACACTGCAGCCATGTGAACATCTAATCCACTGCCTTCTCACTGGCAGCATTAGCAAAGCACCCATCTACCTGCACTTACCTGAAAGGAGAGGAGGGAATGGGTGAGTGTTGGAAAGCCAAGCCAATATTAAGGAATATTAGAACAAAATTCTTATTTTAAATAGGAGTGAATGAGGTAAAAATATCTTGAGTAATTTTTTACAGTGATTTTCTTTGGCTGAATTAAGTTAATGTTGCCTTTTTTTGAGTCCTAGAAAGTATTGTCTTCCAAAAGTACCAGTAGCACATATATAAATTTCTTTAATATCAAACTAACATTCTTTGATTCAGTTTCCAGTTCAGAGATGAAGAATATGATATTGTTCCTATGTTCCACTGGCATCTCCTTTCTAATAGTACAGGGCTTGTTAGAAAATGAATTTCATTTCAGGTATTTTCAAAGAAACAGCCACTTCAGTGAAAGAAAATATAGAATTTTCTGAAGTCAAAGACAGTGATATTCCTCTTGAATCTTAGCCTTTTTAAAATTACAGTCTCACAACACCTACTCCTCTAGTAGTCCCAGATCACAAAAACCATTTAAATAAAAATGCATAAATGCAGCTGATTATTAAGCCATGAAGAGGCAATTCCTGAGGACTCAGTTATTTTTTCTATCCCTAAGTAGTTATTCATCCTTTAAAGGTTAGTGCTATTATTATGGGTTACTGCT
This sequence comes from Agelaius tricolor, assembly GCF_023055355.1. Taxonomy (NCBI): domain Eukaryota; kingdom Metazoa; phylum Chordata; class Aves; order Passeriformes; family Icteridae; genus Agelaius; species Agelaius tricolor. The sequence goes on along the minus strand of NW_027269269.1, from coordinate 40,877,095 downwards.
AGGAAATCAGTTGTCCACCTCTGTAAGTTTCCAATTGTCTATTTCTGTCAAGCTTGGGAAAACTTGAGCTTCAACTCATTGAGCCTCTGAAGGGTTAGGAGCTGGTGTAGTTTAGTTGCTTGGTTTATGTTTTCAAATTCCTGCTGATGTGACTGAATTCAGCAATTCAAGATGTTGTTGTATTTTTCTGCCCACATGAGACTGATTATACAGCAGTTCCTCTATCAGCAAAGGTCACACCAGTTATGTCAGGCACATCCATAACTTTTAAAATATGTTTATAGCTGGTGTCCCTTGTACTTAGAGGGAGCGTGATACATGTGTGAGCATCTGATGGTGCATCTGACAGATGCAAAATGCCTCAGGACCCAAGCTAGGAACTACAGAACAGTCAAAATGATAGCCAGTTAATCTTAACTTTTAGTATATTATCTGTATTATGATAAAATGCCTTTTCTTGACTGTTTTCTCTCAGAAAACTGCATTGTACTGATAGGAGAAAATAAGTATGAAACTTTGGTTTATTTTGCTATTTGAATAGCTGAAACTCTGGAATTTAGTATTGAGACATGTATGGTTGTTCATTCTTGTATGTGAAGGTTAGTTCAAGTTTTGCACAGAATTGGTAAGTTTGAGTAGCCTTTTTAAGACATAAGTCCTTCATTCTCTCTTCCATATCTGTTGTGCTTTCCTGGTCAGGATATTTTTAGCTTTATCCTTTAAATTTACTTTTCTACAGTTATACTTAGGAACAAAACTTTAAAAGCACTCTGTTGTTTATTGCATTTCATATTCTGATGGACACTAACAGCTTTTGTCTTTCTAACGGACAGAATAAATGATCTGGGAGCATCTTCACAAGGCAAATTGTCCAGGGTCAGAATGCTCTATCTGTTTCATTATTTTTCTACTGTTAACTCTGTAACCAATGACTTCAGCTCTTAAATGATGAACCAGAACTTATGAGTCAATAGACCCTGAGATGACTAAAAATATGCTGTAGAGGACTTTTTTAAAAGGAAAATAACAAAAGAGGAAGAAGGATGGGGGGGGGGTGGGGAAGGAGGGAGACATTGTTTTTAGGAGCCATCTTCATTTTTCAAATTACTGCTTAGACTATCCTGCTCTTCATCAAATTTAGTGCAGCTTTTAAATATATTTTCTCTGCAATTCCACGGACACACTAAAAATGAGTTTTTAGGTCTTGCCTTAGATTTTCTTTCCTCCTACTTCCAAGGGTAGGAAGCCTGCTCCTGGGAGGAGCTTGCTGGTGATACCTCAACCTTTCATAGGTTGATTACAGCACATACACTAAACAAATCCCTTTCATTCAGCATCCTCGAGGGATTATTAGGGTTTGCAGAATAACATTTTATTGCATGTAGTCTGTGGTCTTGCTGTCTCTTGGCTCTTCTTGTAGGAGTTTGAAGCAAAAGTAGCAAGACCACAATGATCTGAAGGGTTCCTGCATCTCTAAACTTTCCCTTTGAAATAATCCCACATCTCTGTTTTCATTCCCTCACATGTACTTCAGGCCCACCACTGCACTGCTCTGCATCTCTTCCCTGGAGATAGTGTGGAAATTTGCCCATTAGCCAGACAGGAGAGGTAAGGGTTACATCCTCCCTGCATTCCTCCTGTGTCTGGGAGTGGTGACATTTAGGATTTTTACCTTTGACCTAAAGATTTACAGTCCCAGGAGCTGTAGAAATGCAATTACTTTAAATATTTTTGTTTCTCTGGACTCCTGGTTTCAGTGGGAACAAAATCAGTGAGATGGCTTTAAGTATAACATATGGGCATATGTTATATGGCAGAGGCATAACAAAAAGCTACCGATTTTATTCCAGGAACAATAGGAGGCATTAGTACTCCTCACTTGCAGGCAAAAGCTCTTTTGTCTGCTAGATATGAACAGGATGAGGCTTTCAGAGACACAGCCCTGCAATGACAGCTCGGCTGCTGCCTCCCCTGAGCTGCCACTGAATGCCAGAGTCTCTTCCAAGGAAGCAGAGGAAGGAGTTGCTATTAACAACCATAACGACCTTATCAGATCAGTCTCAGTTTCAAAGGGATCCTGCCACTCTTCCAGAAGCTTCATGAAAGCTGGCATCTTCTTCCTTTCCCCCAAGGAGTTAGTATTTCACAGAAGGCTCTTTAAGCAAGGAGCAGACAAGGTTGCAAGTCCTTGCATTGTTTCACCTTTCCTGGCGGCTCCAGAAGGATCAGTGTGCTGTAGGGGAGAGCTGAATATTCTTTGAATCCTGATGTACCTTTCTGTCTCTGAGAAGGCTTGTTGGTGAGGCAGGTTGTGGAAATCCTTTCTAATTACTCTTGTTCTTACTAAGGGCAAAAGCCAAGCTATTTTTCTTTCCTTCAGAGTTGAATCTCAAGTGGAAAATAATTCCAGCAAGCCTTTTGCTGCAGAAGCTGCAGCCCACAGTCCCAAAGTGCTTATTGTTTCATAGGTTTGCAGTAGAAAGCAGTCCCTGTTTTGTCTAGAATTCCTTTTTTTTTTTTTTTATTAATTTCACAAAGTTTTTTCTTTCTTTGAGAGGGTCTCTAATGTCCCTGCTTGTCATGATAGATAGAAACCTAAGAAGTTTGGAAACTAGATGAACAAAAATATGTCACCATATACTGAAAAGAAGTCTGGGTGTTTCTTTTCACTGTGTGGTTTGCACTCAGGTCTCTTTCCTCAAATGTAGTTGTGGGGGAGAATTCATCCAGGACTTTTACTTCCATAATTTAAACAGTTTCAGAACAGTGGTTATACCAAAGCTGTGACCTGAGGTCACATCTTAATTTTCAGGCAGGCAAAAGCCCAGGACCTTTTGCTTCGTGCCCCTCTGCATATGCAGGCCTGATTGCTGGAACTCAAATGCTAACAGAGTGTCAGCTCTTCCCAGACAGCTTTACTTCATGTTTATGTGCAAGGTGAATGATGGCATGTGCAGAAATGCTCCAATTTACTAGCTGAGAATCAGAAAGGAGCAGGTTTGAAAACTCTCACGCTGTTTATTGTGAGATAGCAGAGGAAAGGCAAGACAGCTTAAATCTTTGTTGTAGCATTGTGTAATTGTTTAGATTGTAAAAGGCCCCTGAGAATGAGTCCAACTTAACTCAGCACTGTTGAGGTCACCACTAAGCCACATCTCAAAGTGCCACATCAACATATCTTTGAAGTGGTTCCAGGGATAGTAACTCCACTTTCCTGGGCATCCTGATCCCTCACATTAGCCACTGACTCACATCTCCAGTATGTACATGCAAGACTTTTTTTTTGTCCTCACTCTTAAATTCAGTGAGTGAGATTTACAGAATTGCTTAGGTCCATCCTTGTTTCCTTGCATTTGCAGAATCCCAATTGATTTGCTCCCATCTGGGAGCAGAGTTAGGTGAGAAATAGGTACTTCTGATATCACCACCCCAGATCTGTTGCATTTTGCACAAAGTCTGGGGAATATATAACTTGTTCAACTTCATGTTGTGGAAGCATTATCAGTAATCTCCTTCCCATCTGTGATTCTGAACTCAACACCGTTACTTTGATATTTCATGCTCTTCAATCCTTTGACATTTAGGATATGTAATAGGGGCCAACACTTCTTTAAGCACAAGGAATTCAGCAAGATTACAGGATTGGCTTTTACAATGTAGATTTTCAAAAGATTCACTGAAATCTGAGATGCTGCATGAAATACCTGTGGGGTTTTGTAACTGGTGGAGATAACTTAAAAGTGATGAAACTTGGTATGTTCAGAAAGCATTGCTGTATTACCAGTTTGCTCAAGAAGAATGACAGAGTTTTTAAACATTGATGAAAAATTATAAATTCTTATTTTTTTGGCAGCTAGGACTACCTAACAGGCAGGACTATAATTGTTTAATATCAGAATGCTTTTCTAGTTCTCAACAAAACTGCAATATAAATTTACTGTAAAGCAATTTTCCTCTTGCATAGCAATATCAAGAAAAGACAAGGTTAGTCTGAGTACTGTACAAATGCTTTCTGGAAAAAAATCAGTGGTTTTAAGGACTCTAATTACCAGTGTGGATTTTGGAACGTAATTGTTCCGTAGTATGCAATTCTGTGTTATTTGGAAATCTTTTACCTCTCTGGTTAAATATTGGTTCTATTTATTATTTCAACATTTTATGAATTTTTTTTCCCTCTGGGGACTTTCTATGCATTTTATCAGCTGAATAAATGAAGTAATTCACAAACCAAATGCCTCTTGCTCTTGATGGCTTTAGGGGACCTTGTCATTCCCTGTAGCCTTTTCTCAGACCCAGCTGTGTGGCTCTGAAATCACTTGGCTGGTAATTAGGTATTTATCAGATTGTTTCTGAAAAGGGATGAGACAGCTATCTGACACAATTATCTTTGAAAATTGAATCCTTCTTTTCTGGCGCTGCTGAGGACATTCAAAGATACTGTGAAAGCTTAAAGCTTGATGCCTTTGAGAAACCCTTGCTTTTTACATCAGGTATTACAGAGGAGTCAAAATGCAGTCAAAAGGAAGAGTTTGTTTTTGTTGTTTCTTTTTTAACCTTTCAGCATGGGATTTTCTTTCTATCAAATTTTTTTTTTCAGTGTGACTCTACTTGGAGGCACTTTTGACAGCAACCACTCCTTCAAATGTCCACCACTTAATAATGTTTGAAAGCTATCAGTATTTCTTACAAATCAAGAAACTACTAATTACATCAAGGCAGTAATAATGTTTTTTCCTGTTAAAAAACTGATGAGTGTATAGATGTAGAGAACACAGTTCCCAAACACTCCCTTGAAAGTCCTGGTAGCTGAGATATGAGTCTTTTGTTCAATTTGCCAAAGGACAAAAGGAAGATAGTGCACCAGTAATGCAAAGTATGAGAGTTTTTGCTTTATTTAGGTTAATCCTTGGTTGTGCATAAAATTTTTAAACTTTTTGCCAGGTTTTCAAATTTTGGTGGTGGAAAACAAAGGCCTCATTACATTATTAATGATTTTCTTATACGTTTAGATTATTTTCAAAAGATAGCATTTCTTTCAAGAAGTTCAAACCTCCTTGAAGGAAGCTATGTAAGTTTGAACTGGAGGTACTTAATTCTTGCACCACTTATGTGCAAAAGGAATTCATAAAATGGAAAGGTGGAATTATCTAATAGGAGTAAAGCACCACTTTCTTCCTGACATCCAGTAGGAGACTTCTGAATTGAGAAACTCCCATGTTTGAGAAATGATGAGAAATATTTCATATCATACATAGTTCATATTATACATATCATAAATACTTCTGAGTAGGTATAGACAAGTACGTGATTGACGGTCTTGCAATTTGGGTTCAAAATCATGTTAAAGTTTTATTTTCTGGTTGTTCAATCACAGAAAAGGAAAAATAACAAGGCTAAGAATTTTAAATGTAGCAACCTTAGAGAAAATCTATTCATTTTGTTACCATTTTTAGTCTCATGACTATCTGCAATTTCTTCGCAGATACTTTGCCTCAGTTAGTGATCCAGCTACTAACCAAGATTTGTCAGCTTTTACTTTCCCCTCCTTGCTTTATATTTTGAATATGGTACAACATCCAAATCCAAGTCTGAATTCCATTCATTTTCTCATGGGGTTTTCTGTAGTGCTGTTAGTTACCACAGGATTTGTTTCCCATTTGCTTGCTTGTCCTCATTAATAGACAGTGCCTAATTGTACAAAGACGGAGACCCAGGCTGATCACAGGGGGTAAAATTTTGAGAAATATGAAACTGCATTAAAGACCAAACAGCTGCTTCACAAGTCTTGTGTTTTAGAGTTGCATGGAGCAAGCTGCTGTTGATGGTAGTTCTGCTCCTTTGGCAGAGTTATTTTATTAATATAGAGAAATTGTGTTCTCTCAGCATGAATTATGTGAGGCTGCCTGGTTACTATTGGGAAGAACAACCCAAAGCATCTCCTTCCTCTAGGTTTGAAGTAAATTTTGTCAGATTAAAAATCTCTAAAACCAAATCTCCTTTTCCTCTCACTCAGGCACTTGTGTGTGCACACACACAGGCTACCCTGCATTGTAGAACTCTTCGCTAAGACCTTGATGGCTCTCCCTCTCTCTCTTGAATAGCTTATTGAGAGTGATGGCACACACACACACTCCCCTCTCTTCCCTCAGCTTTTAGCTATATCAGCAGTTTCCACAAAAAAAAAAAAAAAGCTAATTAGCAGAATGAAATCACTTTCTGGATTTGAGGAAAGTTTTGTTCAGTGAATTCACTGGTGACTGTTACCAATTACCTTTTGGCCTCTGATTGCTCCCCTGAGAGTGACTGAAGATAAAATAGAGAACAAAATCTGCAGTACTGAAGGTCTGTGCAAAATAATAGTCTGCAAGTTAGAATTGATTTTTGCATTCCAGGGGAATAATCAAGCTGAACACAACTATCACAGTGATGACAGGCCATAGCTTACAATGCTGCATAGCATGTATAAACATTCGTCTATCTGCTTGTTCTCTTTCCCCGTGGGATCATAAGGTTATTCCCCTAAAAATGTCATCACAAACCTCCTCAACTTTCTATTTATTGACCGTGAATTGAGGGCTTTTCGCAGAATAAGTGATTTTTGTATTCATATTATTTAATTTTTTTTCTATTAAGCCCCAAAGAGCATCCCCATCATGCTATCTTCATTCAGTCTGCCCCTGCTCCAGGACCATTTGATGCTGACAGCTGTTCTTGTCACCCTGCACTACAGCTGCTAAGCATTTTGTGACCAATTTTCAGTGAGAGAGCCTTTTTTATTCAGGGCTGGACACTTTGTAATATTCTATTGCCCAAAACAGAATATTGATTGCTGATTTTTATGTATCATTCCTAAGCCTGGAAGCAGGATTATCAAAGATGAGGTAAGGAGAGGGTAATTTAGCTGCTTGGGAATGTCTTATCATGTTTTGCATCTAAAGATGGAGTAACCACATTTATCCAGGCTGCCTATTCTACTGTGCATTCACCTTGTAATAGAGAAGTTTGTTTCTTATATCTAAGTGGAATTTCTGTGTTTCATCTTATTCTTTTAGCCCTGTCAATGCCCACCACTGCCAAGAGGCAGTGGCTCTTTATTGTTCATTCCATCACAGCAAGGATTTACTCACATGGATCTGATTCCTGGATTTTCTGCTGACTGACAGTCCCAGCCTCTTCCCAAATGACAGATTTTTCCTAACTCTTAAACATTTTTGTGCCACTTTGCTGAATTTGCTCCACTCTGTCTTGTACTGGGGTGTGGCCTCACCTCTGAGAGAGGGAGAAGAAGGAACCCTTCCTCCTACCTGCTGTCAGAGCTTTCCCAGACCTGGTCCAAGATACCTTGGCCTTCTTTTCAGCAAGAACACGTTGCTACTCAACTTTTTGTCCAGAAGGAGCACCGAGTCCTTCTTGGCAGGGCTGCTTTCCAGCCAGCTGCCCTTTAGGGTATACTGGTGCCTTAGGTTGTTCCTCACCCAATGCAGGATTTGGGATTACTCTTGGAATTCAATGAGATTTTTCCAACCTGCAGAGGCCCCTCTGGATAGTGGTACAACCATGCTCCTACTCTTCCCAGTTTTATGTCGTCTTCAAACTTGCTGAGGGTCTACTTAGTCTTACTGTCCAGGTAACTGGTAAAGATATTAAACAGTGTTGGACCCAGTAGCAGCCCTTGGGATGTACTTCAAGGGACTGCAAACTGGGCTTTGTGATGCTGCTAACAATCCTTTAAACCTGACAGTTCAGGCAGTTTTTAGTCCACCTCACTCTCTGCTGATCTAGTTTGTACCTCATCAGCTTCTTTACCAGGATCTTATGGAATAAAGCATCAAAGGACTTTTTGTAGTCAAGATAAACCATACCCACTGGTCTCCCCTCAGCTACCCAGCCAGTCATCACAGGAGGCTTTCAGGTTGGTTAAATGCATTTTTTTCTTTATAAAACCATGCTGACTACTGATGACCTTCTGGTCCTTCCAAACATATGGAGATGGTCTCTAGAATGGGTTCATTCCTCACCTTTTTAGGGTTTGAGATGAGGCTAAGAGGCCTGAATCTCTTCCCTGAATTCTTAATCCTGAAGATAGTAAAATAATCCTTACTTTCTTCCAGTTCTCAGGAATATCTCCTGAGCATCTGTCAGGTCCAAGGAACTGGTGGCAGAAAAACTGGGTTCTGTTGTCATATGTCTGTCTCAGACTTAGCTTAACTACAAGGGGATGAGCATGGATGCAGCTTCTTTTTCATTTTAATTATAGTAGATCAACTTGGTATTGCTTAGGCAGTAAAAATACCATACAGAAATCACAAGTCACAATCTAGGTAACACTGCTTTACATGTAAGTTTGTCACCTGCCAGCTTGGCAATGTAAATTGAGCACGTTCAATACATTGCTATTATTAATAACAATAAATATTTTACTCTTGAGTTTCTCACTGTATTAAAAAAGCAAGCAAACAACAGCTTAAAGTGAGCAAAGTGCAAATCTTGCATCATAACTGTTCAAACCAATTGTTAAAGGTTCTAAAAATGCAAATGTTGAGGACTACTAAAGATGAACTAAGATGAGCTTCATGAATGTCTGTTGAAACTGTCACTTGATAGGGTGACAGTCTACATCCCTAGATGAGTTATACTGATAACTACTCTGGTTTAAATAGATTTCTATTTTTCAGCTGCTTTGGTCTTGGTAGAAATAGACTTACTTTATGGCAAAAAAGGAGGTAACCAGACTTTCCCCCCTAGATCATCAACTCAGTCATTTTTGCTCCTAAATGGACACAGTTGAGTCAATATAGGGCAGAACTTCCTTCTGGATCTTTAAATCAATTTAGTTTAACATAGACAGGATGTTTAAAATAGTAAAGGGAAGTTCTTAATTTCAGTGATCTGTAACTGTACTGATGTTAAGGCACAGGAGGAGTAAGTTCAGAAGTAGTGTCAGTCTAAACAGACATGACCAAATAACTGGGTGTCTGACTAATAGGCATGGGGATTGAAAGTAAGGGAAGGTCCAACACTACCAGCAGGTCTAAAAATGCATGACAAGCTTTAAAAAATTCCACTTCCAAAAATAGCTAGTCTTGCTTCAAAAGAAATATTTTCTATTGTTTTTTTCTCTTTTTGGTGAAATTTTGCTAGTCTATTCCTGAATGGTTGGGTACACAGCAAATCAAAATTATGCCTCATTCTGTAGATAAGCAATCCTCTTTAGCATAATATTTACTGAAGTGCATCTATTGTATATAGGGAAGTTATTTTTACAAGTCAGGTAATTAAGATTCTAACTTTTGTGTCCACTCTTTCTACTCAAGGCTCTGTCAAAATCTAGTCTTAGGAAGATGCTTACCTAAGAGAATCATCAATAGTTATCGCATTTTTGGAAAAAAAACCCAACAAAACTCCTAAAGACATGAAAATAAAACCAGCTTTGGTTTGATCTTGTCTGTGTCTTTGCTTCTACACTGGCTGTAGTGATAAATAGCACTAGACTTTGGAAGTGGAGAAAAAAAATTGATTGGACCTTTTCCCTGCATTTACCACGCTACTCCTTTCCCCTCTGGGCTTGTGCAGTTTAATTTGCCATTGATTCTTTAATGATTATAATGTCATAGAGAAGCCAGTGTTTATCTTCATTGTGCACCCTGGACAAAGCATTGGGTTTGAGTCTTTTCTTGCACATTCTGGTGAAGGTCTGTGGCCGTTTGGTGCAGAGTGAGGTGAGGTCTCAGACCAGCTGAAGTGTCTGTGGTGAGTGCATCCTTCTCCTGTCACTGGCAACATCTAATTAGTGCCAGTCACTGTTCTGCAGCATTAGTTTTGTAGGTCAGACACTGAAAAACTAATTGCAGAGAATTGCATCTGTGTCCCTTTGGCTGCAGTATATTTCTGGGTGTTTCTTCTGTTGTTGTGTAGTGCAAGAATTGTGGCACTGTGGCAGTAGATGATGAAAAGAAAGATCTTGTTTCTCTTTGGCTGGGCTCAGCTTCTCTCTGAAAACCATTCTGATGACAACTCTTTCTACTTTATCTTTCCTGTGATCAGGGCTACTCTTTCAGAAGCTCTGTACCCCAAATAATGAGAATTTGCCTCCTATTCAGGATTGTTTTCAAGGAATACCTACAGGATTTGTTTTTAGACTGTAGATTAAAAAATGTTGTTTTCCTATTAAAATTATTTGGCTTCATGGAACCTGTTTTCACTGAATTTTTTTGTAAGAATAATATTTTTAATGATGCTGAGAATTTCCAGCTTTAGAATGAAATATTTTATTTCAAACATGAGCCTACAAGCAGAATAAGAGGGTGGAAAATCTTTTAACTGAACATTCATGGTCAGAGCTCCCTGTGGAGCGGAGCTCTGTCACATAGAGAGATTAAAAAGAAGTCAGAGACTACCAGTTAAGTACATGCAAGAGAGAGGTATGGAAAGACAGTGTTGGATTCATGCATGGCATGCCTTCACAGAGAAGGTGAGTGCCATCAGGTCTGTTCCTGGCATTCATCTCTTCCCTGCAACTTCACTGTTGGGGTCAGCTGAACTTGGCTAAAGATGCAAAATTTATTTTTGATTAAAATAGAGTTGGATGGTGAGAAAAAAAGACAAAAATTAAAACCCTCCCTCTCCCATCTTTGTTGTTGTTCCTAGGCCCAACTCCATCTCTTCATCCTCAACTCTTCTACCTCTGCTGCCACACCTTTCCCTGAGGAGGTGCAGGGGGATTTGGTCAGTCTGTAAGAGCTTCTCTATGCTTCTCCTTCCTCTTCCTCATACTTTCCCTCTGCTCCAGTGTAGTTAGTTCCCATGGGCTGTAATCACTCAGGATGCACCTGCTCCTGCTGCTTTCTCCAGGGAACATTCACCTGAGGCTCTCTGTGGGCTGCTGTGTGGATACCTGCTCTTGAGCATAGTCCTCTCCATGGGATGTAGGGGAGTCTGTTCAGCCACCTTGAACACCTCTTCTCTCTCCTCCTCCTTCACCTCACATTACAATGAGAAAGTAAATCTTGAACTGAAAGTGTTGTTTTTCTGGTTTTGTTTGATGAAGCAAAATCCAAGGGCTGGCTCCTCATCTTTGTGTTAGAACCAACATTCAGTCTTGAGCTCACACAGAGCACAAGTTAAGGTAAAGAAACAATGGGAATCTGAAACCAAAGCAGTAAATAGCTTTACAGAGTAAACCTATATTACTATACAGAGAAAGAGATGGGTATTCTAAGGGCCTGAGCTTGCAAATTTCAGTCTTGGAGTCCTACCATGAACAGCATTTAGAGCAGCATGTAACACCCTGGCCATTAATTGCAGTTAACTCTGCCATTAAGAGCTGTCAAGCTGTTTGCAACAGAAGAGCAGCCATATGAGTGATAGGGGAAATTAAAAGAATGAGAATGGAAGAAACAGGGAGGTTTTGTGTGCAGTGTGGTTGAAAGATGAGAGAAAAAAAAGTAGTAAGCTATGTTGTAAGACACAGGTAATTGTAATAGGAAATGGATTATTATTATTTCTAGTTACTAAGATAGTAGAGGCACACAAAATTTTGTGCAACACAAAAAGAAAATTTAAAATGCAACATGTGTAGGAGATTGAATCTGTTCATATGAAACTTATTTATGCATTTTTGAACATCCAAAAGTGTCAGGTGGTGCTGAGTGCTCCCAGTAGTCATGCAACTCTTCAATCTGTAGTCATTAAATATGTATTAGGTTTACAGATGAAACTCCTCTGTCCCAACAGCACAAACAAGTGAGTGGTGTCACTGTAGTTTTCTTCACTATTGCAATTATGTCTGCTGGCATTTAAATAATGTAGGATTCATCATTCAAACTGGCCATCTCTGAGTGTACATTAACTACAAGGAGAGCGAAATAAGAAGTGTAGTTGTAAAGTTATCAAGGTCTAACATAATTATTTATTGCTGGATTAGATTTTGATGTGTCAATGTACATCAGATTTACAGTTGCTTGGTGGTCTCTAATTGTTGGTTAGGGTCGGGCAATTTGGCACATCTCATAACTTGACAGACACTTAAAACAGTGTCTGTTTTCACCATCAAGATCTTGTCATGAACCCAGATACTCTGGAATATATGGGATGTTACATTCTTATGCATTTGGGTTTGTATTCAGAGAAAGGCCCTTTAAAAAACCCAAAACACTCAAAGAACCTCCCCCAAAATAAATCACCCAAAATGAAACAATCAGATTTCAGATTGTGTGTTTTTAATTATCTAAAAGACATCTTACTGCTTTTAGAAATCTACTGAATTCATCTGAAAAACACCATATATATTTTAGAGAGTTTTAGAGGAAAGGCATTTGGAACAGGCTGAAAACAAGGCCTGAGGTCCAAGGAGGCCATGTGGTCTCTCCCTTTGGGGACATTCCAGTCCCACTTGGATGCACTCCTGTGTAACCTGCTCCAGGTAACCCTCCCTTGGCAGGGGATTGGACTGGATGAACTTCAGGGGTCCCTTCCAACTCCAACAATTCCATGATTTCTGGACAAGTCTATACTAAGCATTAATGTAGGTGAAGAGTAAACAAATAAGTAGGATGAGCAGAGATAACTTTTGAGCACTGGTAGAGCTGTGAATGCTTTTTAATCTACAGATGTGGTCAGAATGATGGATCTAAAAGTCATATTCTGGTTAAAAAGATTTTCTTATTTTTTTACTTCAAAATATTGTCTTCCTTCATAAGATTGCTTTCCTGTCAATTAGATGAAAGTTTTTTGCCCTTAAGAACATAGAAACTCACCAGAAAATTGTCTTAACTGTTAAAGTTATTACTGGGTAAGATTATCCTTAATCCTCCTTCAGCAAAACATAGTTTCATAAGAAGACTCAAGTGAAGTTTTAACCCTGCTTTCATAGTAAGTTGAATAGCCTTGACAGTGGTTCCAACTTAGGCAAGAGTTTAAGTATTTCCAGCGCTGAAATGGATTAAACATGTACCTAATTATCCTGCTGAAGTGAGCAATTTCTTTAATAACTTAACCAAACAACATATGTGCATTTAAAACACATATGTGCACTATGGGGATCCTAGTGTCTCCCTTTAAAACATCTGGTTTGGGGTTGTCTGCTCTGCAAGGATAGCTAATATTGTGGTTGTGGTTTTTAACTGCCTAACTGTTAAATAATTTAACCTTGTTTTAATAGCTAGAGCTGTATTGAAACCAGCATTCTTCATAGAGTTACTCTGGACAAAAATATTTATTAGTACCTCAATTTATCATTAATTCTTCTGTTCTTATTTCTGTGGTGTATTTCAGGTGACATTTGCTGTTAGTGCTGCTGAGCTGGTGTAATGCAAGGAGGGACACATCATGAAATGGAAACATTATCCTTTTCTGGCTGTAGTAGCTGTATTCAGCCTTTCCAGATGCCATCAGTTACTGGGCCAGCTCATTCCAGGTAGGTACCTTTTATTTAAACATAAATGCTCATGGTTTTTTTGCTGTCCATGTGAATATGTGCATGAATATACCTGAAGTTCTCTCTGGGTGTTAAAATGTGTGTATGAGTGGAATTAGTAAAGTTGTGAGCCTATCTGCATGCGTAACACACAGAATTTGGCAATTTAATTGTATTGTCTGTGCTGCAACGTTTGGGGTTTTTTGAATGCCAAGGGAAATATAGGAAAGGAGTGGCATGAAAATATGACAAGGTTAAGGTGGCTATTAAAGCATTTCTTTGATTAGCACAGTTGGTGGGGGGAAGATATAGACAGCAGAAACAGACTTGAATATCAAAGAGAATTGGAAATCTATAGAGAACCTTCCTGAAGAAAAGCAAAATAGCAGCTGGGGAATGCTGAAATGCAATGTTTCAGTGAGGCCCAGAGATCAGGAATTGTCCTGGTGCTTGCATATGGTAATTCTTACCAGTTCAGAGAGGAGTAGTGTGTATACAAATGGCAAGATACTATACAAATTTATAAAGAAGGTGGTGGTAAAATAGGGAACCTGTATCACTTCAGCAAATAGTGGATTTTTGTTCTAGTTACACAAAGGAAACCAAATGTTAGATGGGTTTTTGTTTAAGAGCAAATCTCTCTAAAAGCAGCTTCCAAGTAATTCTGAGGAATTTTCAATATTTGGAAGAAAAATCTAAACATACTTTGAGTTCTGCTAATGATGTACAACCTTTCAGGAAAACACAGCTATATAAAAAAAAAAGTGGCTTGCTGGTTTTTACTGGTTGGTTTTTCTGCTTTCAATATGAATAATTTAGATGACTTTACTGGCTTAATTTCTAATTTGAATACATTGTAAATACGGAATTTTGTGAATATAGAATTCTCTTCCCCATATCTTTGAGCAACTAGCTCAAATACAGAGTTCTGAAGGAAAAGAGAAAGGAATAAAAGATTTCCTCAAGGATTTGTTTGTTCGCTTGTATTGTATGGTGGTGCACAGAAAATAAGGAAATAAATTATTAGGGGATTTTTCCTGGTTTTGTTGGTTTTCAAATGCAGAAAGACTCCAGAATAAAGGAAGATGTAAGTTAAAATTATCATTTTAAAAGTTTGACCTCGGACTTCAAACATAATCTCAAAGCAATTTACCTGTCACAAAGACATCTACTGCTTGTTTTAAAAGGAATGCCTGCAGATCCAAATGTATTTGCTTGATAGCTACCTCCATCCACTTGCATTGGTTTCAATTTAGTCATAGTTTCATAGTCTTTACTAAAAAGACTGTTTTCATTGTATTACTTTTTCCCATCAAATTAGTTTCAGAATAAAATCACAGGTGGCATTTTGATTTTTGCCCCTGCTTTGTAATTTTCATCACAGACCTCAGACTTGAACCAAGAGATTACTGTACTTGGCCAGACATCAGCATGCTGAGCCTTGCTGGCAGGAGGCCAGGAGTGTGATTATCACAAAAGATCAAATAAAGCAGGATTATTTTTTTTCCTTTAAGCAGTTCATCCCATTCATTTTGCTCTTTTCATGTCTATTCCTTACAAAGGCATGTCTCTTTTAATTTTTTTTTCAATGTACAGGAAGAGAGAGAACTGTGAAAAATCTCAAACTATTTCCTATATTTAATGAAAGAAAATTAAATAATGGTTCTTTAGAATTCTGCTGCAGCCATAAAAAAATTTTAAAAATCAATAGAGCAATAGGTAATAGCTTCTCCTGAGGATTGCTAAAAGCACTAGGCAGCTGAAATGTCTGTTATCATAGTACTACTAAATTGTGATATTTTACTAGAATTAAAATCCTGCTCTAAAAATAACAAATTACATGGAAATATTTTTAGATCATGTTATTAGAAACCTTTAAAAAAATGAGATGTTATGGTTTCAAAACACAAAATTCTGTCTTAGCTAAAAATTGAAAATATTCCAGCCTTACTGATGACGTAGCTTTTCATATGAAATTAAATTTATCAGAAATGTGTTAGAGCTTACCCTCAGATCTGGAATACTCAGCTTCAGTAAAATGTGATGAATTTTAATAGTAGCCTTATAACTTGGAAGCATTTGTTGTAGTTTTTGTTGAATCTTTTCATATATTCTTGTTGAGTCTCACTCCTTTGCATATGGGGTCCACAGGGAAGCACTGTCTCCCCCCTTTATTAAAATCATGGCTGAGCCTTTCATCTCATGTCATTACATCTTACCTCTAATTCACATATAAAATACACTCACAATTCCACTATGGCTGTCTCCTGAGGCATAAAGTATCTCTGCCTTGGCACATCTTTATTTAATCAGGGATTGAACATTATCTGGGAAAGATGTGATTTTTTTTTTTCCTTGCCAGTTGCTCTGCATATTTTAAAGCTGGAAAACTTGATAGCTGATTTTAAAGTGCACTGATCTAAGAAAACATGGCATTAACTAATGCCATATTATATTTAGATGCATATGTTGGGTTCTGTGTTTTCAGTTAAGTCTTTCAAGTGTTTTAAAGTTAACAGTTACTAGATTGTTAAAAGAGCCAAAAAACAAAAAAACAAAACTATACATGACATACAGCAAAAAATGTTAATAATTTGAACTGACTTTTCTTTTTGACATCAATAACTGCAAACTTACAAATTTTTGGACTGCTAATGGAGACAACAGGAGCATTTCTGCTGAATTTGGCTGGGTTTGGAACCTGGTTCTTAAACACAGTGACTGTTGTGGAAAGTCTCTCCATCTGAACTGGAGCAGATGCCACTTGCGTTGTTTGTTGTCAATCCTTGAGATTCACAGAAATACCTGCACTAAGAAAGCCTTGTAAAAACATAACAAATTTTTCAGCAATGCTGAAAACAAACAAAAAATTTTGAATGCTTCTGATAGATTATAATAAGATTTTTGCAACAGCATTCTCTATAGGTCTTACAGAGAGGAAGATAAGGAAAATATCTGTTTTGAGCCCAGATTTTTGAGACATTTTTGACAGGAGCTTCTGTACCTTTATGGTTTACAATTACTGTTCGTTGTTTCTCCAGAAAATAGGTTTTCTATAAGAAATGCAAATATATAGCATAGCATAAGATAGATAAAATGTACATAATGAAATATAAAATGGAGAAATTATTCATGGCTGTAAGGGTAAAAAAACCAAAATAAACAACTCTCTTTGGCGGCCACAGAAGCTTACTGAGGAGAATCAGTTCAGGATTTGACTTTTCCTGGGGCAGAAAGTAATATTTCACATTTCCTTTTCCCTAATACTTCCTGGCTTATTACTGAAACACAACAGGAAATAAATTCATCCTCCTACCTTGCTTGCAACAGGAGACAATTGTTCATAATGAATCTCCCAAAAATTCAGATTGCTTACTGTAGCATCTTAGAGGCAGTGAAAAAGAGGGAATTGTTTGAGATCTGAATACTCTTTCATTAGAGCTTTTGTCAAGCCAATCATAATTCAGTAACATAAGTAACTAAATTCTTTCATGTCTATTTTTTCTTTTTTAATTGCTGTTAACTTTTTAGTACTCAAAATACTCAAACTCATCTGGCTAAAGAAAACAAGATTTGTAGTTTTGACCTGTTACATTTCTGAACTTGTTCTCAGAATATGATACTTAGGATTTATATGTCTGTTTGATACATTTTAACAAGAAATTATACATTCTTCTAATTTCTCGGCAACCTGTGAAGGTGTATTGAATAAAAGTTTTGTAGCACTGGAAGATATTAATTTGCTGCTTCATGAAGAAAATCAGGATCTTGTAACATGCATTCAGGCATTTTTCTGTACATTTTGCCTGAATGGTTTTTCAGTCAAATATTCAAAATAAATCTGTCAATGACTGGACAAGGCATTGAATAGATCAGATTAAGAACTGAGCTAGTTTTGTGGTTACACAGGTCTTTTTTTGAGAATAATGTGTAAAAAAGGGAATGTTCAGCCAAACTCAACCAACCCATGCTGTCTTTTGGCATAGGCTGAGAGTCAAAGAGAATTGAATGCTTAAATTTCATGTAAGCCCCTGATCATGAAGATGTGAAGGAAGAGTGAAGCCTCATTGAGCTAAGAAAATTAAGTGATCTTGGCACTTGTTGAAGAGAGAGGTGGATATGGATTTAAATTCCTTCATTGGGAGGTACTTCAGGATAGTTTTCACCTTTTCTGAGCAAGTGATCCAACATAGTAAGAAACAATGGGAGGGATTCGTGGTTTCTTGTTATAAATTTTTGTAGTATTTGAAAGTAAAGTGATGTTGGTAACTGTTGTGAGATGAGCCAGTAAGCCTTCCAAAGCTTGATTTTTAAGTCACAGGGAAAATAAGCTAAGGACAGAAGAAAAAATGCCAAACAAATACTTTGTACCTGAGAATGTGCAACTTTATCTGAGCTATAAATCACTGAATAATCTTAATTCTGAAGAAGGAAGGCTATGATTAAAAAGAGTCAGTTTTTTAAAAATAAGTCCTTAAATTCCATGCAATTTATATTTGTCCTTGAATCTGAGCCTAAACAAAGATAACATATATTTTTATTTAATATATACATATAGATATGAGTTGAAGCAAGTAGCTCAGATGTAGGAACACCCATGGAATCAGGGAAGTCATTAGGTTGGAAGGCACATGGAAATCATTTGGTCTGCACTGGATTCGCTTTCTTATCTTTTCCTTCCGTGTGCACTCATGAAACAACAACAGGAGGGAGTCATTGCCCCTTGCCCTGCTGGCTGTGCTCTCCCTGAAGCATCCCACTATGTTGGTAGACTTCCCTAGGTCAAGGGCACAGTGCCAGCTCAAATCCAGCTCACCAACCAGGCTCCCAAATTCATCCTGACATGCCCTTAACTTTCTATCACATAACTTCTACTGTAGAGAACATAATCATGGAGGGTCTGTTCTGCTGACAGATTGGAGTGGAAAGAAATACTGTGTTTTGGTGCACATTCTCTGCTAATTTTGTTTTCACAGCTTTATGAAGTGTCACTCTTGGCCATAAATTGCATTTTTGTGATCCTAATTTAATATAGCAGTGGCAAATGCATCTGTAAGTGATGCGTAGCAAGGGGTGATGATTTAATGTATTGCTTCCACTTGTAAGTGCCACCAAGTTTGTAGGTTGTGCAAGTCAAGGTCACATTAAGGGAGAATAGAAAGACACTTCAGGCCTTGCTGGGGTCAAGGAAGATGTAGAAAGATGTGCTTCCATCATGCACATCCATTTAGCCTGAAATGGACAGAATATTGTTGTCAGTTCAGAACTGGAAATGTAAACCAAAACCCAATTCAAGCACCCCTCACAGTTTGGCTCCAAAGGAAGGGTTTTATTTAGGCTGAGTAAATAAAAAGAGAGTTAAGGAATTAAGAAAAACTGAGATCTCTGCTCTGGTAAAGATCATGTTTACTTTCACATCTGCCTCTTGCTTCTCTCTTAGCCCTGCAAAGTACATAGGCCATCCTTAAACCTCCTGCAGAAAGAAAGAACTAGCACCTGAGATCATCTCATTTCACCACTGCTTTTTTTTGTGTGCATGTGCCTTTGTAAATATGCATAATGACATACAATTATCAGTTAATAATAACTCTTAAGACTGATAAGTCATCTTGCCTCATGGAGCATTCAGCTTTCTTTGAAGTGCAGAGCAGTATGTCATCCTTCCTTGTAGAATATTTTTAATATTTCCTAATATTCATGGACTAATGCTAGATCCCATTATGTTGTTATATGATGTATCTGTTATCAAGGAAATATTATGGTGTTTCCGTGGTCTGACATTACCATGCATAATTTCCATTATGGCTATACAAATGAGATTACTTAATAACACAAGAGATAGTAATTTCTTGTTATCAGGAAATGAAAAGTGTGTAGTGTATCTTGAATAATATTTTCAGTTAATATACCTACTAACAATCATGTAATTTCTTTAGTCATCCATCCCTGTTGATAGAAGTAAAAGGAAATAGCTATTTTTTAATTAATTTGGAGTATTGTGACCAAATTTTAAATACTTTCTGACTTGATTATATGCTAGCTAATTTTTACAGTTTTGTCATTTATCTGTCTTTTTCGAAGTATTCAGATTTGTGTGCTCATATTTTGCATTTGTGGACTTTTTTTGCATGACCTTAGGTTTTCCCTGTTGGGTGGTAGGTTTAGTTTTGTCTTGTTTTTTAAGTGTTTTGGCCTTTTTGTGATTTTTTTTTTTCTGACTCCTCTCACTGCTGGAGAGGATGACAAAGGTTTCTAATTCCTATTAGGCGAAATGTTGAGCATGCAAAGAGAACATATATTAAAAAGGAGAAAAAAAATCCCAGCACGTGCCTTGCCTTCCAGAGATTGCCACTGTGTACACTGAGGTCTTAATAAATAAAAAGATTGCCAGCTGTACTTCAATTCACAGCTTCTTTATTAGCCTTTAAAAAGAAATAAATAAAGCATGACGCTTTATTTAATTGTCTGAATAGACGGAGACAAATCAAGAGGCACAGTCAGCTGCAAGACACTTAATGAAGAAATCCCTATTTTTAATCTAGCTGTGGAAGACACAACTCTTGTGCTTTGATGATGTGGCCTTTGTGATGAACCTGGCTGGAAAACCACATGTGCTGCACCATCTTCCTAATTAAGTCATCAAAATGCACTGGAGCAACCGGAGTGACTTGTGTAGACCAGGAGAAGTAATTTTAGTTCCTCTATTGCTTGGTTAATAGAAAGTGGCACTGTTCTAGATTATGACTGATAGAGGTGAGGTGCTACAGCTGCTGTCATTGTGCCTGTAGGTAGGTGCCTTTATGAGCTGTTTCTGTGTGTGTAAAGAGGAGTTGGCTTTGTCTTTCTTGTCTCTTAATTTTCAAGGATGTAATTTCAGAGGTATTTCACCCTTTTTTTTTTCCTTGAGAAGCTGATGCCTGTTATTTTCCTCAAAATATATTGATATTCTACTTGTTTTGGATGCTCTCACAGACCATTCACAAAAACTGATCTCAAAATCAGGATTTGGGAAGGCTGCTTGCTAAAATGGAATTTAGGATGAATGATAAGAAAAAAAATGGGGATACCATCATGGGGATAAAAAAAAGTTGGAGTAAATATAATGAGGATGTAATCAGTGTTTCTGTATGGACTTGGTTGGCCACAGCTGAAGATTTTGTAAATGTGTAGACCAGATTCTGAAGTTTTTATTGGTAAATTTTTTGGTAAATTTTTCTCATTCTCTGTATCATGAATAGTTTGACTTGAAGCTCTTAGCCTCTTGGAGACAAAAATATTGTGAAAAGGGTATAATCAGTTTTTGCATACCTTTATAATGCAGATTCATATGCATAATAAACTTAGGTTGCAAAGCTTTCCCTAATTCACTTAGTTCTGTGACACTCCCAATTTGATAAGGTTCCTATACAAGCATTTGCACACCAGAATCTAAGAAAGATACATTGGCTTGAGTTCTTCTGTAAAGATTGTGTTTCACATGGTTAATGGAGAAACTGGCATAAATGCTCTGTCTGTATTTGGAGATAATATAAATAGAATTTTCCTAACAAGTTGTTCTAGCCATCTTAAAATTAACAAGAATAAATGTTTCTTTACATAATTTTTCAATTAGCCTGAGAATAATTTTCAGCTGGAAAAGTAGAGCACAAAATGGCATAGTCTCTCTTGACTCTAATATTTGTTTAGACGATCAATCTGTTAATGCTTCAAAGCAATTTCATGTCTTTAACGTCAATTATAAAACTAATTTCAGTCATATCAGTAAAAGAATGAAACAATTTACAAGGGTGTTTTCACTTATGACTACTCAAGGGGTTACAGTAGACATATCTGCACTTGCTAATTTATTTTCAGTGCAGTGAAATAGAGTGTCTAGAGATGCTTTATTAGATATTTTAATAAGTGTCGAACATATTTGCAGAATTCCTGCCCTGACAAAGGGTGATTTATATGCACCTGTATCTGCATATGCAGAAAAAATATCCTTTTGTCAGTCTGCCTGCCACCTTATTTTTGCATAAATGAAACAGGAAATTACTCCCTTTTGACTAATCTGAATTTTAAATCAAAGTGATATTGGTGAAAGAAACAAGTCTTATTTTAAGCTTATTTCTCAACTTAACTGTTGAGTTAGATTGACAATAAATTTATTCCAAGTGTTTATACTGTGATGGTATTTTCAGTGCAGTATTGTGCAACTAACTATTGCCGCATCTTCTTTATTCCAATAATTTTTAATGCATTTTATAAATGTTCATGAAAATCCTTTACTTCTCTCTAAAAGGAAAGGTTTCATAATTGCCACATAGTATTTTGACTCAGGAGAAAACTTGTATATAGCCCATATTCAGCAGAGTCAATACTTTATATTTGATAAATTTAGTAGTGTAAGGCTGTAGGTGCTGGGTGTTTCAATGACATTCTATTTTTAATACAAATTAAACATTTTTCCTACATTAATTATTGTATATGAATGGTTAAAATAACATGTCAAATATTCTATGTATTAGAATATTATTATTATGTGTTCTGTGTAATAGCTGCTACTAAACCTGTAAGTCCCCTTTCCTCTGCTGCATGAAAACAAAGCACTGCCTATCCTTTACAAATGTGTTTTGCTCAAGGCATTGTTACAGGCTACCACAAAGATAAAAGAACCCCTAAAATTGCTGGGAAGCACATCTGGTTAACCATTTGCTGTTAAGTTCCCATGTTTAGATATTCCTTTAATTACGTTTTGGGTGTGTTTTTTCTTTGTGCTTGGTTTTGGTTTTTTTTTTGTTGGTTTTTTTTTAATTTTTATTTTTCTCCCCAGTATTACCCCAAAGGTGAAATGTAATTATTTTATTTAGAACTTGGTTTTTAAATCAGATCATAAATGACTGAGCTTTTAAGCCTACTTATTTTGACACACAGGTGATCACCAAGGTCACACTTCTAATATATGAAAACAAAAAGGCAGTTTATGGTAAGCAACAAAAGAATGCTTGTGTGGTTTTTTTACCACCCTTTCTCTCTCTTTGCAAAATGGATCAGCTATGCCCTTCAGAATTACATTCACATGCAGTACCCAAAGTATGATTAAACAATTTCCAGTTCTCTTTATGTCCATCTGGCACTTCAAAATAGAGATGAAAATGTAAATGTTCTGTACATGTGTAATACTGCTCCAGAAAATATGCTTTGTTATAGTCTCTTAGATTCATTAAAGGTCATGGCACTGACCTAGTACAGAGCTGATCACTTGTGCTTTTTGAAGGTACTTACTGTGTGAGTGTGTTGTCTTTGAGTGTATGTTACTAAAAATGTCTGCTACAGGTTAACTTTTGAAATTTGATGCACACTTAGACCTCTTTGCTTGTTTGACCTGTAATTCATAAAGAAGCATCATGTTTTTGAAGGATGTGGTGCCCATGACCACTTCTGTTCATGTGTTTCCATCCTCTCTTTTTGCCACCTCTCTTAAGTACGTCTTTGCTCATGAATGGGAGCTCCCTGGATTTCATCTGCCTGTGAAATCAGGAAATCTGGGCATTGTGCTGATTCAGAATTGGAGTTCAAACAAGTTAGAATTCTAGCCTTCAATTATTAGATTTGTTACAATTTACAGTCTGAAATAGCCGTGATTTGCTTTCCTGCAGATGTCGTGTTTACTTCAGCCACCTTGCACAAGGAAGGTAATATCTGTTTTTAAATTTCAACTCTTTGGTGGCCTGTTTCTGAAATAACACCCATGGAGGCCTTCTGGTTTTGAGGTGAAGCTGTTGCAGTAGTAAAAGCTTCTTAGGCAATAACTTTGTTTTAGGACTTGGAATGAAGAAGGTAATTTGGATTGGCCTCATAAACTAATCATGGCAATCTAACATACTGATCACAACTGCTGTGTAAATTTAATTAAAATTTTTCAAAATATACAGACAATTCTGCATTTGAACTAAAATGCATTAATCTTAGAGCTGGAAGAGGAAAATGATTACTGCCTACCAGGTTTATTTCCCATCCCTTTAAAGCATTTTTTAAAATGAAATTTTTCTGTCCTTGAAAGTCTAAAAAAAAAGACAAGACCTCTTCTACATGGAGAGGTCAAAATGTTAACTTAGGTTCAGCTCTTTTCAGCATTCAGACAGCTTTCCCAAATTGAGCTCCCTGCTGTCATGGCTATATTACTTCTGGGACCTGAGTGAGCTTATTTAAAGCTAGCCTGGCACCTTGACTATACATTACAGTCCCTGTTCTTTCGCTGTCTGCTGTCTTTATTTCATAGTGCTGCTTTTCTTTCAGAGCTCTGGTGTTTTGCCCTATTGTAGACATTTTAGAAGTTATAACAGAGCTTGTAAATAAAATTGGCTTCTGATTCCTGATTTTTTTTTCCCTCCCTCCCCATAAATATTCTATTATTAAGGGATTTTGTCTCCCATGGATTTTGTAAAGGTGTGCAGAGGGGTTTTAAATGGTTGAAGTTATGTGTGCTTTAGCAGGAAATCTGCATCCTTGAGTATTTCAAAGAAACTTGATGCAGTGAGAAAAAGGATGCTCTGAGCTCAGTAGTAGCTTAGGAAGGTATTCAGTCAATGTCAAGTCTGACTTTGAGCTGTAGTTCAATAAATTTAACTTTTCTGTTACTGCAGCAATTCCAATCAATCTGCATTGCAGTCACCTCATAGGAAACAACTAAAATCCCTTGATAAGCACTTGCAGAGCAGTCTTTTGGGCTAATTCAGGAAGACTGAGAAAACTAGAAATAAACCAACTATATTTTTTGTAAAAAAAAAGGATTAAAGAATGTATGATGTATATGGCTACAGTAGCAATATGTTTGAAATTGATAAAAGCAGGTTTTCCCCGCGTTTTTTGAATCTGAAGGAAGATCTAGAATAAAACTGCTCCATTCCAGCCAGTTGTGTAAAATCCTTATTCTGATAGTTGATGAGATAGAGTCATGTAAGTAACTAAGCATAAGCAATATTTTAGTACTACACTAACCAAGTAAAAAATTCCTCTAAATGGCCATGGGACACTGACAGTCACCATTAGAATTTATACATGAATTGAGTTCTGCCAAAATGAGGAATTAGGTGGTCTGAGTCATCTTCAGTTGAAGCCTTTGTCTTGCCTCCTATTATAATGGCTCCATTCAGCCTCAGAGAGGTACGTTCTGTTTTATTTCCTAGCTGTAAAAGACTGGTTTGCTGCATTTTCATTGCAGAATTCTTCATTCCTACCTTTTGTTTATTTCCTTATGTTTGCTTTATCTCATTTATCTACAGAAATATTTATTTTTATTTTTTAGCCTGTTTATGTCACTAAAATATGCAGGAGTAGCATGCTATTTTTATCATGTGCAAATATATTTTAAATTATATTTTTCCCATTCAGTTCTAACCATGCAGTAAAGTTCTCCATCACTTGGGAAGTTTATTTCAGTCTTCATTAGTGATAAAGTAATGGACTCCACCATATTGATAGCTCCACTTATTAGGAGCTATCATTTGACTGGCTTAATCATTTAGACTGCCATTTTCTATGTTTCCAGGTACACCAAGTTCATGTTTATTTAAAGTAGAAGTGGCTCAGAGTTGTTGGGTTTTGTGTGGCTTTTAGTTTGTTGATTTGTTTTCCACAAAAAGGTCAGATAAAAGAACTCTTTAATAAATCTTTAATAAATCCTTGAATCTTTGGAGCAAGAACTTAAAACTGGTCATGGGGCTTGCTTGGTGTCTTCTTGTCATTTCTTAGAAAATTTACTTTAAATGTACTCCAATCGTATATGACCAGGAGTAGTGTTCAACAGCTGATGTTGTATTTGATATATTGGTGGAATTTGAAAAAAAGGCTTTGTGTTTTTAGAGTAGAAAATCTTGTCAATCCTATGATCATTGCTGCTGAAGAATGGGAGTTGGACTCTACTAAAGTTATCAGGAAGATTACCCAATCTTCTGTGTTCTTAAGGTGATGTCAAATTTCCCAGAGGGAGGTACTGGGTGGAAGAGCCAGTCTGTTGAAATCCATGTGGAAAAGTCAGAGGATGGTTGTATGAAAGGATTAGGAAAACAGAATATGCTGTGTTAGTTGAGTACATCTGTACTCAAAGCCTGTTTGCTTCATGTCATTATCCCATTTAGTATGACATGAGTTAGCATTTCATGCTATCAGCTCTGTGTCCATACTACCAAAACTCCTGTTGCAGACATGTTACTGTGAACTTTGATTTTTTGTGTGTGCTTTAGCTTATCTGATAGTAATGGATATCTGTAAAATATAAATTTTGCTGCTCTTTCATTTTATTTAATTCTCCTTCCTTTACTAGTCTTCTAATCTGTTCAGCAATTTTTTTGGCTGTAACAGGAAAGGAGAATTTGAAGGGGTGAGGCATTCACATGAGAATTGGGCTGTGTAGAGAAGGTTGTAGACAGAGTGCAGCAGAAATGAGTCACCACTGCAAGGATTTCAGAGGGTATTTCATAAAGAACTGGGAATATCATGTTGGGAGAATGTAAGAGGAGTGAAGGCTGTACTTTGTAGGATTTATGGTTTATGGAACAGTATGTTTTTCTACAATATCCCACCTATATTAGAGTGTACAGTGCTTCTGAACTGCAGTCAGGGTAATATAAAAAGAATTGTAGATTTTAGCATGTCTGTCTTGTTTCCTGTGCAGCCACAGAGAACTGGAGTCCATCCACGCATCTGCCACAGGTTTCCCAAGTGCTGCTGCACCAAAGACCTCAAACAAATTGCCAACTCACAGACATCAATAGTGCACATCTCATTCCTGGCTTATCTAATTTGACTCCATGAGCACATTTTCCAGCAGGTCTAAGCATTTGTATGTAGTTAGAATTACATAAAATCACATTTTCCACCACAAAATAAGCTTGTTAAGGTTGAATATATTGAAGTATTCTTTACAAATGAGGCCTTCTATGTCTCAGTTTATCTGTGCAGTATTGGTGGAAACTCTTGGCATTAAGGGTAGTATTTCCCTATACCTTCCATTTCTGTATAAGGGAAGAAATAATATTTTACATGGAGAAAATAATCAAGTTCACATACTTTGAGACTATAATATACTGTGCAATGTTAAAATAATGCAATAGAAAATCTTCATGCATTGTTTTATATTTTTGCATATTTATTAATATATTTTACAAATTTTAGGAGGAAAAAACAATAGGGGTTTACCAATAATTAAGCTCCAGTACTGCTGTATGCAGAACTCTGAATGCAACTGCTCAAAAACAGTGGCCTAACAGCACTGTAAGTTTTATCTGTAAACTTAACAGATGCCCAAATATTTGCAAAAAAAAAAAAAATTTTAGGACATCTTAACCAAGAAATCTCGCTGTGTTGTGTAGCACAGTGCAAGGTTGCAATAAATTGTTTGAGCCCCTCAAAAATACAGATTTTCCATGTCTGTGCTGATACTTGGTGATTCTCATCCATCTAAGCAGCATCACAGACATGTCTATGCAATGATGTAGGAACTCGCATCTGAACTGATCCCTGAGGCTCTGCGTAATTTTTACCAAATAAAGTGAGGAAATTCAGAGTAGAGTTGAAGCATTCTAGGTGCACTGTTGGGGGTTGCCCTCTCTAGTTGAGTGTTTTCTCCCTCAGCTAAGCTAAAGACTATGGGTTTACCTTTGGTCAGATAAATCCCATCCTCAGTCTGTTTATTCTCTTCTGACAACCTGGCTGCCTCTAGACTAAACAGTGGATATGCTGTTGTGTATCTTACACCTATTTGTCCTATAATTATCCAAATTGAAGCCTCAAGGCAAAGTGTTATATTGCTGTGCTGTAGTCTGCATGTTCCTGTTTTCTTTCCAGGGAAACCCAAGTGTAGGAAAAAGGTCCTTGTTGCCAGCCTGAAGATGGGGTCAGTCTGG
This sequence comes from Agelaius tricolor, assembly GCF_023055355.1. Classification (NCBI taxonomy): domain Eukaryota; kingdom Metazoa; phylum Chordata; class Aves; order Passeriformes; family Icteridae; genus Agelaius; species Agelaius tricolor. Next base: position 40,849,792 of record NW_027269269.1, on the reverse strand, counting down.
GGATGTACTGTTAGACCCACTTATTTTGATGTAGCATGGAAGTCTTTAGATTTTAAATGTGAGACCTGCTTCATTGTCAAGTTGATAAGAGAGCTAAAGATGCTATATTATAAGAAAAGTACTTTTTCTAACCTATTCTGGCAGCAGCTCCAAATTGTGCAGAAAGCTCATAGCACTAGTGCAGAGAGAGGAAATATTAGGGATTCATTAGCATTCCCCAAGGTAAGCAAGGCTGTGGGAACACATGATATATTTCCATGGCATTTTTTGAGTATGATACTCTAAGAAATGAGGAAATTTGAAAGCCTTTGTGAAGTCTTCAGCACCCTTGCATCCTCTTGGAAGGGATGCTGGGGTGACTCTGCTGAAAAGCTTGAATCATGAGTCACGAGCTTCAGCAGCTGGGTGAGAGCATCTCGCATCTCAGAAGAGGAAAGAGAGTTATGCCTGGAGCTTTAACTCTGGGCATGGTGCCTGAAAGTTAACCAGACTCAGGAGACAAAAGTTCAACTGTGTAAAGCTCAAGGAAATAAATTAGGGAATAGTTATGAGGGCCTGAATTCATTCCCGCTTATGTTAAGTGGGGGCATCGGAATTAGGGCACTCTTGCAGCCAAGGTGGAAGTGGGCTGAATTATTGCTTGACTACCTGTGTCTGACCATGGGCTATAGAAGGAGACAGTAATGATATGGGTGAGTGTCTGATTTTTGGAGGAAATTAATTGAACACTTGGTTTTCTTATATAGATACTCATGAGACTTCTTAGGAAATAATCCAGCCACGCTCTCCAGGCTAAAAGCTTCATTCTCATTTTCTATTGAGCCAGGAAATGTGTAATGCTATGTAAGAAACAGTGCCAGCATTGTGAGGGAGCCCTGACATCACTTGCTCTAATATGGGATTCAGCAATTATTTAGGCTCTCCTCAGATCCCTGAGCTTCTCCAGGTGTCAGGCTCTGAGGAAAATCCTGAATTCCCTTATTCTATTTTTGTCCCAGAATATGTGTGTGTAGTGAAAGAATGTTAGATTAAATTGCAAGCTATTTGTTCTTGGGATTACTTTTTTCCCCTCTTCCAGGAACTAAAAAAAAAAAAATTCTTAAGAATGCAGTTTAAGAGAACCAGGAACCATCAGAGAAGGTAATTTATTACCAGACTTTGTCTTAAATAAAACGGGTTCACAGTTTTATAGAAAATAACAAAATGAAGTATTGCTGCTAGGTATCATAACCAATCTTCAACTTGTGCACTGGAAGAGATATTCTATCCCATGAATGCACTTTACGTTTAGAAAAGAATAAAAAGAAATTAATGTTTTGCATAGAATTTGTTTGCTGACTTTTCTTAAATGTTGAATTTCTCTTTATAATTGCTCTTTAAATTTAAAAAAAACCATCAAAACATAAACCCATGTATGATAATGTAGTTTTCTGGAGGGCCAGAAAAAAATGTTGAGGTTGAAATAAACTATTTTGAAAGTTGCTTGGCCCTTTCTGCTACAAAATATCATGACAATAAAATTGTGAGATCCTTGGCCTGGCACAGGGGGCCAAGAGCAGAACTAAGAACCAAGATTTCCTGTTAGGATTGGCCAAGTTAATAATTTGGTTGGATTTTTTTCTGCATGACAGTTAGAAAAGATAATCAGAATATTTCATTTTCAAATGTAATTTTAAATTTTGTTTTATGCTGCAGTTTTTAAAATCACACTACAAAGGTTTGTAGAAGAGTACAAAACAAGAGAACAAAAATAGGTTTGAGCATGCCTGGTCATATCAGACTTGCTCTAGGGAATGACTTCAAAACAGGCATGGAAAAATGGGTTTTATAATAATTAGAACCAACATAACTAACTTAAAACTGTTTAATTGAACTAATTTAAATTGAGAAGGAATACCTAGGAAATAGTTCATTTTACGTGCTGCTTGTAATTCAAATGTCAATCTATTAGTTTCATAAGCATGAAAGTAAACCTTCACATTCCAACTTTACAAGAACATCCCAATTCCCTAATTTATAGCACATGCAGATAGTATTTGCATAGTGTTACATATAGGTATTTTACTCCCACAACAGTGTTTTATTTCTTGATGTCATGCTTTTTTATTCTCTACTATGCTCCAAACCACACTTGAAAATATTTTGATCTTCTCCAAGTTTCTCATGATTTCTTACATCAATTATCAAAGTCCTATCATATTTATCAACCCCAGACTGGCTCACTGAAGTGAAATGGAATGTAGAGATTTCATGTTTTCCATACTTGTCTTTATAAATATTTGATGTTCTTTGAGGTCTAAAAATATTCAGGAACTTAACCCTGCAATTATTGTTGGACCAACAGAGATCACAATCCTTTACAATCAATTGCAACTCATAAATTGAACTTATCATCTGATTAATGACTCAGCATGTTCATGTTAGTGTTTTACTGCTCCTGTATTTTTACATGCTTTGTGAATTAGAGATGTAGTTGTCATCCAATGTTGCAAGCATAGTGAAAATATCCATATTATTATTGCTGTGCTTTTGATACTGTTTATTACTCAGACTTCTGCATGAAAGATTTTATTTCTCTATTATTAAAAGCCTCTTTAATTTGCACATGCAGAAGTCATTGCCCCAGCATGGTTCAGAGGTAATTTCCATGTTAGGGCTATAATTCAGTGTAGTTGTTTGCTGTAGCAGTGAGCATCCTTACCTAAGGATAAGAAATGCCAAATTGCTTACTGATTTCTGAAAATTATATTGCACAAGTGAACCATCAAATTTTTAACTCTCATTCATATGAATAATGGAGCAGTGATCCCAGTTTTCATACTGTTCATGAAAAGGAGAAGGAAGATTTCCACTACAGACAACCTGCCACTTTTTTTATCACTCAAGTGCTATTTTTCTCTGATGCCTTTTGGGTTTTGAGTATTGTTTTTGGGGTATGGAATACTGGTTTTGCTGAACTGTTATTAATAGCTTTGCAAGACTGGAGTTCTTACAGCTGCATAAAATCCATCAAGTAATATCTAATTTTTATTACGAACTGAGTACATTTTGGGAGAGAAGATTTTGCTCTTCCTGAGTCCAAGTCTTTTACATAGCAGGCATTGAAAGGAAGAGCAGATTCCCTTTACTGTGGAGCCCTACTCTCTGAACTCAGAGGGCAATGAGCAGAGAAAATGCATGCATTTGGGAGATTACTTGTTAAGGGTGATGGAAATTGCTAGATAAATAGCTGAGAGGCTTTTACTAAACACATCAGTGAAATTAAAGAAATGCAGTAACAGAGAGAAGAGAGAATAAAGGGCAGAAGTCCTACAAGTTGTATCCTTACAGCAATATTTGAGGCACATGTTCACTATCTGTTGAAACTTAGAGTGAGCAGCCTGGGAAGTGGAGAACTAACATGAGAAATAGAGCTGTAGCCCAAAGGCAAGAGAAAAGGAGAAAGGAGCCCCAGGAATAATACAGTTACTTTCTAAGAGTAAAGCAAAGTAAAAAGAACATTTGACTAAAGGATTTAGCTCTGTGTGGTGACGTGTCTGGTGACATGAATTAACCTCCCGTGTGCCACTCAGGGAGACTTTTCAGCACTCACAGTGCAATTCAAACGTGTCAGACTGACACTGAGTCTTTCTCAGAAGTCACTATAGTCACTCTATCTTTTTAATACTTTTATATCAAAACACATCACTAGCTCAGGCAACTACTGTGTTTTCAGTGAAGTGTGCAAGAAATGTGCTTCTAAATGGATTCCTCAGAAAATTACTTTATTAGTGAGTTTATCTGAATCTATATTCAGAATAATAAATTGTATACTGTCTCAACTACTGTAGTAATAGAGAATATAGAAGTTTTTTTAAAATATTTTTAAAAGCTGGGAATTAATGTTTACTGCTGAAACTATACAGCTGTAGCATAAGGCCAGCTCAAGAAGAAGCAAGATGATGAGTACTTATTACTATATTTTATCATTGCAAAAGAAGACCTATGAGTTTTGTGCCAGGGTCTGGCATAGAGAAATTTATCCCATAATCAAGGGATTATTACTTAGAACACAAAGATTAAACTGATTGCTTGCAAGAAAGTCAGGTATAACTTCAAAATACTTATTTTTTATATGTTGTGATTTTTCTTTCACATGCAGTGATGCTACCTTTATAATCCTCCTTTTGTTTATACTTTTTTTCCTTTGACAAGCTTTTTGAGTAGACTAAATAGTATTTTAAAAAATTAACATAAGTCAATTCATGTTGACTACACTAAAAATTGCCCTTTTCAACCACATAAAAATCATTTTCAACAGAAAGCACACAGAAAAGTACACATCACTTCTTACTGTAAGTCTCATAATTAATGCAAAATTAGTTGATTAAGGGCACTGTTCAGAGATGCAGATTCACTCCTCTGATACTCTGATCCACTCTTCTCAGGGCTCTGAAAGAATCACAGGGTGATAAATGTCTTGTATTTTCAACACTTGGAGATTGAATTATGTTGGATTTAAAGTAATTTCATGCTGAGTTTATCTTCTCAAAATCAACATTGTGGGAAGTAACTGTTGAAAAGTCATAAACAAGCTTTTTAGAGAAATAATATTCTCCTAGCCTTCACCTAGCTTTATTTTCTAAGGAATAGAGTCAGCAATGAGAAAGACTTTGTGGATTAGAAAATTAGTAAAATAAGAATCCAGCATGAGTTCAGCTCTTTGATTACACAGTAATGAATACTGAAATCCACGATCTGAAATTAAGTGTTTCACTAAATGTGAGATTCTCTTTTCCCCAGCCTAGTTTCCATAAGCTTGCACCAAGACTGACTTCCAAGGTAGCTCAGATTTTACAGCATGGCTTCTCAAAAGATTATGTTTGAGAGGTTTCCTCATTTTTTGTACAAACCACAACTTTTTAAGATGAAATTTCCTGATAGGCTCTGAAATCAGGAGGAAACCTCAGTAAGGAGCTCATTCTGAAAGATCCTGTACTGTGGGATGAAGAGTTTTTGTTTTTTATAGAGCACAGGAGAAAACTAAATCAGTTCAGACTGGGGAGTTGCTAGATTGCAATTGTTTTAATGGAGAAAGTGCCTTCTCCTCTTGTAATTGCAGTGAGGGATAAAGACAGATGGGGAAACAATAAAGAAAGGTCTTTTATCTGAGAGGAAACACAATGTAGTGGAAAGGTATAAAAATAAGCATTCAGAGAAGGTAGCAGTGAAGTGCCAGATTGTAACAAAGTAATCTTGATCACTCAAGCCAAAAGCAGGAAAGACTTGGCTATGAAAAAGCAAGCTGTGAAAAATGTAAGGACAGACCATCAGTTACTTTTATATATCTGTTTCTGAAATTGTCACTAGTACATATTCTACATAGTTTAAAAAAATATATTGGCCAATATATCTGCCAATTCTGAATGTGCTTCATCATGATTCCTGTTAATTAATACTACCCTGACACACATTTTTCACAGTCAAGCAACTGATTCCAGCCTGCAGACTAAGCTATCTAATTACTTTGGTTAAGGTTAGAGGAGATTTGGCTTAGTTTAAAATGTTCCATCATACAGCTTAAAATTCTTATCCTCATATTCTTTCGAGCCACCAGATCAGTGTGAAGTCACCATATGATAGGAAATCTCCTGCTGAAATACATTAATCTATTATTCATGTTATCTTAATATTTGAATTTCTCCCCCACTCTAGAAGATATCAAAACACAGTCAAGTGACAAGACATTCATAGGCAATACTTCTGTTCAAGTTAAATCCTAGGTGCTTTAATACATGTACAACATAAATCAGAACATGGTATCCAGTACCACTGGGTTTTTGAGGAATTTCTGGTCCATCAGGCATCATTAAAGCAGAGAGTGTGTGGTGTGATGTGTTGTGTTTGTGTACACACATACACATGTGCCAGTTCTGCTGGGCACCCAGAAGCTGGGTTGATTTTGGGAAGGAATCAAGATCAGGCTCCAGGTGGGAGCCTGACGACATCACCAGCTTGGACAGTCACAGGAATGTGGAATAGTTTGGGTTGGAACAGCCTTGGGAGGTCACTGTTCAAGACAGGGTCAGCCACAAGGTCAGACAAGCCTTCCTGTCACTTCTGGGGAATGTCCAGACTCACTTTGTACAACTTAGCTGAAAAACCATCTCCAAAGTCTGAGTGTCTTCATGGGGGTAAGCTTTTTCTTGTATCCAGTCAAAACCTCTTTCTTTCCAGTTTTGTGTCTTTAATCTTCATTTTCCTATCCCTGCAAAGCACTTCTCTCCTTTTTAATGGATCCTGAGTTTTTTAGTGCGCCAGCATTGTAATGGAGGTTTGCCAGTAATGTCAGAAAAATCTTCTGTAGCTTTTACAGTAACAAGAAGAAGCAACTGAATGCCTTTACTGATAATTCTTTGTAATATTTTTTAACAGGAGATTCTAACATGGTTTATTAACATATACTAAGTGGTCACACATTCTTTCCAGTGTGGGACTGTCATACAGCAGAAAGATAATGATACTTTGTTAGCAATTAACCTATACGTTTAATGAAAGACTTGCACAATATGTTTTGATGCTGGTCATATTGAGAAGTACTGAACTGTGTCAATTCTTGTTATTTTTTCATTAAAATTAAGAGAATGCAGAATTACTACTCAGCTACTATGACCCACTTTCTAATATTCATGCTGTGAAATTAATTGGGTGAAGTACTACCTCTTTCCATTTACCTACTGTGGACTATCTCATGTACGGGGTAGGAAAATGTTGATGGGATAAACTCTTTCATCTGTTCCTTTTAATTCTAGGCTTAAAAGGAGATTTCATGTGAAAGATTAATTGTACTCACTCCCAAGATTGAGGCTGTTCCTGTGATTAGAAAAGCACATTTCTTTTCTGCCATGTTAGGTGTTTGTATGGCATTTTGCAAATTTAATTGTAGTAACTTTAGAAAAAGTTAATCTTTAAGTAATTATTTGAGATTCCATTTGGCGATGTCTAATACATGTTATGTTGCTTCTGGTCCTACTGCCTGTGAGAGTTCATGAGCAGAGAAGAGATTGGAACTCCATATAAATATCCGTGTTTAATACCTGCGTTATCTGTACACAGTGTATGCAGTGATCCAGACTCCAGCTTTATGCCTGTATATTTAGAGAGCAATGAATTTTGAGTGCCAGCAAAATGTATTTAAAAGATTAGCAAGAAAAGATCTGAAAAGCTGTGATGGTTTTACATATTCTTTGGGGATGCATTCATGTGTACAAAATTACTGGTGTGGATAAATCACCCAGGAAAATTCATAAAATTGCTGGGATGCATAATTTGTGTTTTTCTCTACAAATGTGAGATGTGATATAAGATGTCATACTAGATTATTTTAAATGAGCTGTCAAATGCAAGTTAGCTCAGTGCTTTCTGGTTTTAATGAGTTTTGAACACCAAGCAAAGGAGGCTCTAATGGTGGAATAAGGAAAACATTATAGAAAGTCTTTCACAAATGACATTCAAAGCTTCCTTATATGCATACAAAAATGCCTATGATAACTAAAAATCTCAAGCGCTCAATGTAGTGAAAAAATTAATGGATTCAATGCATTCTGGAAGCATCTATTGCATTTCTCAAAAATACAATCAAAATAGTCTTCTCACTTTCAGATGGAAGTGGAGTTTTCAGTTATTTTGTTTGTTTGTTTTAGGTTTTGTTTGGATTTTTGGAGGGTAGGGTTTTGTTTTTGGAAGGTAGGGGTTGTATTTTTTGGTGTGGTGGATTTTTTTTTATAGTCACTGAACAGGGAAGATATGTGCCATCCTAGCCATGGCTTATTTATGTCAGTGTAGGATATGGCGTGTACTAAGATATGTGGGCAGTAGGGTAGATTGTACAGGTCTAGACCTTTACTGTTCTCAGAGGTAAAAAAGGCAATAACACTGCAGAGAAAATGTACTCTTTCTTCTGATTCTTCTTGCAAGAGAGTTGAGAAGGATGGGCAGGCAATACAAGAGAAGCATGAAGATGGGGCTAGCAGTACAGAACTTTACATCTTTACATGAGGCATTTTTTAAATGGACCACTTTGTAACAGAGCAAACCTTCCTTACTAACCCTGCACTTGCTTGAAGGTAGAAATTATTGCCTGTGAAGCTCCAGTACCTTCATTTTGATGTTAGAATCAACCTCAGCAGGGAAATAGGGAAAAAAGATCCATTTTTATCCTAGTATTTACTGTAAATAGATATAATTTGAAAGTCTCATGGCTATCCAAATAAAAGCGAAAGAGAGAGAAATCTATTTTGTGGTAGATTAATATTGTCAATGTGTTATAATGAAAGGGTCAGTCAAAGTATATATAAGTTTTTACATACTCTTGAAAACTGCTGCAGAATGATTCAAACTGGTTTTAATAGCCAGATATTGAAGCTGGAGTTGCTCACATTCCAAAGGGATGCAGATGAAATATGATTCACAGTGAGTGTTTCTCTTCTAAAGAAATTGGCAAAGCGTTAAAAGAGGAAAAGTGTCACAACACGTGGCTCTTCACTGAGGAGCTACCCCAGTTCTTCAACATGGTGCTGTATTGCAGTTTGCAGCAGTCATTTTAGGGTCATTACTTGTGACGTGGAGATTTCATTTGTATGTATCTGATGGTTATAGAATATTTTGGGGATTTATGTGTGGGGTTTTATTTTTGCTTACCCCGATAATAGCAATCAAAAAAATAAACACAAGAAGGGTTAAGTTTGTTACATATCCCTGACTGAGCAGCACCAGCCCTTGTATCCAGAAATGAACAATTTTAGGTGCTGTTTGTTTTGTTGTAGAAGGCACCTGGATGCTAGTGTTGATTATTATAGAATGATGCTGAAGAGATTTTAGCAAAATAATGAAAATAGAGGTAAGGAAAAGAACTGAAAAATAAAGAATTGAAGTAGAACTGTAGTCTCCAGGCAGAGTCAAGTCAGGCAGGAATGAGAAGACAAAAATAAAAGGTTTCTTTTGAGAGAGGAGGGAGGTCACCAGCAGAGTCACACCTGTCTGGGTTATTCAACATTTTCATTAGTACTGAAAAAGTGGGTGTGTGTGAACAGACAGAATTTACTGATGGCACCATGTTTTTCAAGGTAATAGGAACAAAGGCTGACTATGATGAAGGGAAGAAAGATATTACCATGCAAAGTAACTGCAGTAAAACAGCAGATGAAATTCAATCTAGATAAATATGAAGTGATGCACATGGGAAATAAACTATTCCAACTTTACATATGTAATGATGGATTCCTAGCTGAAATTATCGCATGGAAATGAGCAAATGAGATTTTGGAGTTATGATTGATAGTTCTGTGAAAATGTCAGTTCAGAGCTCAGTAACAGTCAAGAAAAAGGCAAATCAAATGTTAGATGTTATTAGGAAAGGAATCTAGTATAAGGCAAATAACTTTGATATGCAGTTATAAAAATTTCCAGTGTGCTAAAATTTTGGGTGCTGTCTGAAGTTGGTTCTAGTCCTGTCATCTCTGCAGTCTGTAGTGGAGCTGGAAAAAAGAGAAAAACAGTGAGTGTGACTGAATAGAAAGACGGACTGATTTGTCAGCTTAGGACTAGTCAGTCCTTGAGAGAGACAGTTAAAGATGGAAAGGATGGAGGTTTAGAAAATATGGGTGTAACAGAGGAACTTGGAGAGATTGCCCACTAGATTTTCTTCAAGAACTGGAAATGTTCTGTATATTTGCTGAAAGGAGAAAAATTTGTGGGAAAAATAACAGTAAAACCTCCATGAAGAAGTCACCTTGTTACTCTTTTATGTTACACTTAGTCAGCTTGGAGGACTCATTACCACAAAATGCCATGTCAAAAACTGACTGGAAGAATTAAGGCAAGAAAATGTGCTCTTCTATACCAAACAATACTTTCAGCAGTGCAAGTCCATGACCAGGTGATTGTTGAATGTATGCAAAGAACATTAAGGAGAGAGCACTATTCCTTTGCCCAAAGATGTGCTTTGGTAAGTATTGATCACTGTCTGCTGTTGGAGGCAGGAATTAAGACCTTGGTGAGCTGTTCTTATATAAAATGAGATTTTAGGCAAGACCTATATGAAACCACCTCCCTATTTATTTATGTTACAGCTATTTCTTCCCCTGGCTCTACAACTAAATGTAAAGTTCTGGGCTTAGACTTTAAAAAGTGTCAGTTTGATGATAACAATTATTTTTACTTCTCTGATGCCAGGAACTAATATGTATAAAATTGTCAGTCTTTGTATTAAAGTGATATTTAAAACAGCAGTTATGCAGATTGCTGAGCTGGTTACCTGCCTTTGCTGGTTACCTGAATTTTTCCCCTGTTGCTCTGAAAAATTTTATGTGAAAAAAAATAAAACCATTATCAGAAGCTCATATGGTAACCAAGGTACCAAAATAATTTTGTTGCTCTTTTGAGGTACAGCATTCTTGAATATTTCAGACTGTTCAGACTTGCTCATGAAGTTACCAAAGTTTTACCTTTCCAGGGCTCATTCAACAGATTTCTTTGAGCTTTCCCTTCCTTCTGTTCATGCAACCTCTTTCTCTACTAGCCCTATTTTGCATTTATATTAACACATGCACTTCCATTTGATCCAGTTCAACTGAAGTCAATGGATATTTCAGTTTTGATTTCAGCTGAAGCAGAAAAGAGCCACAAGCAACAAACACAACAATACTGCTTTTCAGCTTGGGAATCAGCTATTTCCTTCACCTGCTACATAGGCTGTGATTGCTAATGTGGGACCTGCAGCTCTGTGGTTTGCAGCTTAGTAATTGAAGGCATTTTCTGAGCTAGGACAGGCTAAGACCACAATTATAAAGCCAGTACATTTTTTTCAGCGTGTATTTACTCCCTGCTCAAAATTTAAAAACAAAAAAAAAAAAGGAAAATATGTTAGTTAACTGTTTATTCTCTTCTGTTTTTAGTTGTACTTAATATGTTTTAAGGCAGACTTACTGATTAAAAAAAACAAAACCCCATAATGAAAATGAAAAATCTTGTTCTTCTTTCATGAAACATTTAGTCAACTTGAGGGACTTTTTTTCACAATATATGTGAGAAATGAACTGGAAAAATTAATGGATATGAAAAACGCCTTTCATAGTAAATGCTACTTTTTTGTGCTAAAAGTCCATGACCTGGTAATTGCAGAATATAGAGGAAACATATTAGGGAAGGAGCACTGTATCTTTTTTCAATAATTCACTCTTTAACTGGGAAGCAATATGCTTTTAGTGTTTCTGTGCCTTAGTGTTTTTACAGTGTATTTGATAAGTAAATGCATGTGTAAGAGAGTAGTATCATCTTTATGGGCAAACATTAGTGAGGTTGTAAGTAGATTAACAAAAAAATTGTCCAGGAGGTGACAGAAATATCTTTTGTTTTCAGAAATATGTTTTGTTTTCTTCATACTCTGTGCTAAGAGAAGCAGGAAAATATGAGCAATAACATGAACTGGTGTCTTTATACTCCTGTATAGAGTTTCTGACACCTGAAAGACACATAGTAAGAGTTCTTTTCCCTATCCAAGGCATTCATTCTGGTCATGCAGGGCTAAACGGGTTCTGCTGAGGTCCATAGCATGGCCCAGAAGCAACATGAGCCCATTCACTGCAACTGGCCAGGATGTACCTGCAGAGCCCTTTACACAGTGTTAAACATTGTAATATGATCTCTTGTAGCCATTGCCTTCTTACAATGAAAATAATAATGCACATCTTTTAATATTACTCTTTTATTGAACGATATTTATGTGTTGATTCCTCTCTGTGTGGGCTGAAATCACAGCCAATGGTGGTTCTGCTGGTAGCTCCTGCCCTGCTGAGGTTCTTAAGCCAGGCTTAAGGGCTTGTGGGAAAGGTTCTCATACAGGTTGGAGGAGTACTCTGAATAGGAAATATTCTGTCATGAAACAAATCCATGTTGACTTGATCCTGGCTGAGCAGTCTCAGTGTGTTGAACTGGTCTTCACGGGCTTCCTGGTTAGAGTCTGCTCCAGGCATTTTTGGAAGTGTGATTCCAGACTCCAGAGGAACTTCAAAACTGATTGCATAAACAACTTCATTCTTCCCCTCTTGGAGGATAAGAAAAACAAATTTCAGTCACCTCTACTTAGTATATGTTCCTAAATTTTTTTTACTTGGACCTTTGACTGACTTTTGTATCAGAAAGGCAGAGCTGTACAGTACTTCCTGACAGGTGTGTTGTGAAGATAAATGCATAAAACAAAATACAAAAACAGAGGGAGGTACTTTAGGCACGGTGATTATCCTGGACTATGGATGCTCTACATTACCCTGAAGTGGATTTTTGGGGAAAGCCTTGGTAGCATCTTCTCCAAGGCAAAGGAGGAAAAATAAACAAGTTCTCATTGGCTTTCTATGTCAAAATGAGAATGAGTCTATGAACAAGGCAGATTTCTGTGAAGTTGTAAAGGTACCATTTGCCCTCTGGCTTGCTGAGACAGTTGGAATTTATTAAGTGTTTCCCTAATAGATTTCTGTATGTTGCATTTCTGCTTTTCAAAAATGCAACCTAGAATTCAAGTTTAAAATCTTCCTTTCTCTAAAGAAAAGTAGCAAAAACTTCTTGGAGCAACAAGGTAGGCCAGATAAAACTTGAGGTTTGTATTCAAAAGATATATTTCCCTTCAAATCATTAAATATCAATGCATCCCAGATACATTGCTCACCTCTGTCATAAAATCAATGGGCAAGGAACACAAATCAATTTTAGACTCAGAAAAATAAGTTGTCATGACTTCAAGAATTTGTTTATCATTATCTACAGTGTATTTTGGAAAGAAGCGTTTGTGACCCACAATTTTATGTCTTTTTAAAAAGGGATATCATGTCATTCAGAATGACAAACATCATTCAGAAGCAGGTTCTCCACTGGCTTTTCATGAAAGGCAATTTTAAAACATGAGCACATTTTAGGACTTTGTGTGGCTTGTACTTTAATTATTTTTTCACTTTTTAAAAGTTTTCCTAGGTTTTTCATTACAGAAAAAGACAAAATATTACTTAGTTGCACTTCTATCAGATATTAATATAATCTAATAATCACCTGGCAGCTGTCATCCAAAGTCTTCTTAAGTTACTGGAACCTGTTGAGTGTTTAGACTGTTTGTCATATTAAACATATTTTTAAATAGAAATGAGCCTTGTTTACTTAGCGTAAAATTACTGACACTCCCTACCACTCTTAGCTTATTATTAGCATATTGTAGCTTATTGTTAGCTACATAATAGTTTCGAGAATAATATTCAGGGCTGATAAGAGAATTCTGGCTTGAGAAATCATTTAGTAAGTTGCACATAAATGGGAGAATGGGCTGAGTTTCTGAAAGTCAAAGCTCAGTTTAGGGTTTTACCCACTAAATATCCTGAAAAAGAGTCATGACTGAACATTAACATTGCCCAGAGATTGGTCTCTGGAGTTCTCCACCCCTTGGAGACTGAAACAGTTTGTTAACACAGACAGGGCTTGCACCTCAGTGGACTGTTTAATTCACTGTCATAGACACACAAGAATCACAAGTCCTTGAAAGACTTTATAAACACTCTCATAGTTAGCTGTTTCATAAAATAAGAAATCCGAATTGTAGAAATACCTAAAGTTCATGAAGAAACCAGAAGCACCTTTTAGAGATCAGTGTTGATTTTAGCTGTGGAATCTCTTAGAATAAAGTGTTGAAGTGATGTTACTAAAGTGAAGCTGGAAAGGGACCAGAGGATAGTTGGGGTGTTTCTCTGCCCTTTTGTGGCCAGAATTCCCCTTCTGCATAAGATTTGTTTCTGCAGCTCTACACTCAGGAGAAATAGGTTTTCTTAGAATAGTTGAAACAAGACTAAGAAATCTGATTTTTCCTTTTGAATGGACTGAAACCAGAAAATATCTATATCTAAACTTATTTTATTAAGTCATTATTTAAAATTTTTCAAGAGTGGAACTATCGATTAAGGAGTAATAAAATATTTATTTAGGAACACATTTTAAAACTATGCTGTATAGAAGGAATGTTTTCCCTGTTACTGGGAGCTAGTACTGAACCCTCCCTTGATGGATAGATCATGTTTCCCAGAGGAAGTGTCAGTAAATGTTCATGGGTAAAGCCCTGTGTTGAGTATTCTTTCCTTGGCCTTTATGTAGCCTGCTTGTGCAGCCTAAATCAAGTTCATTTAATACTCCTATGTTATTTTCTGTTATTCTGTAAAGTTAGATAGCAATACTCCTGAATTATAGGTACATGTGAAAATAAACATAGAAATAACCAAAAAAGTCTGATATTAAAGTCATTATCTGTTTCTGCATACCTAGACAAGATCTGAAATGTGTAACATGAATACACTGTATTAAACTCAGCAAAATTCCTAGTGGAAGACCAGTTTATATGAATGCAGTGACCAAATTAACTATTCATTGAAGGTTCCTTATTGTGACATTTTAACTTAATTTTTTTAGGGAAGAGAAATGCATCTGTGAATCAGACAAACTCTGATTGATAACTTGGACATATAGGGCAGTACAGAGAGTACAAGGATCAAAAGTTAGCCACATGCTGCTAACTTCCAAGTCTATTACAAGTATTTATCTTTGGTCTGCAAAGAGTAAAAAGGAATTGATTTCACACTTACCAATTCACTGCTTATTTTTCAGCTCAACAGAAAGCTTTTTAATGAGTGAAAGGAAATCAATTTATAGCAGTTGCCTCTCCAGTCTTTTTAGAGATTATCTAGCCACGGAAGTTAATTCAAGAAAATATAGCTGGACCTCTCAAATTAAGGTGGTTTAACTTCATGAATTAGTCTGACATAATAAATTCATTTCAAAATAACTACATATGATCAATCATAGACTAAATTAAGCATGGTCCAAGTGCAAATTCAAACCCTGAAAGATATGCTATTAAAGGAAACCAACAAACCTGTAGACTTCAGGAGCTGCATCAGGATGCTAGAGAAGAAAAGAAATTACTCATTACTGGGACTTGACCAAGCTCTGAAAGGAATGGTTATAATCATAATTTTTAGAGTAAGGAATTGTACAGTCTGTGGTGGCTTCTCAACACTTCAGGATTAATGTGTCATTTTGTCCAAGTATTGCAATTTTCCTGTGCATTAATTTTTCCTTCTATGTAATAGAAGTAAAACAGCCCCATTCATGTGAACTGCTCACAGACATTTGAAATTTTCTTATTTAAGACTAATCAAACTGAGACTAAATATGCTGGGTTTTTTTCAATAACATTGTTTTTAGAAGTTGAGAACTTCACTTTTAGAAACAGTTATTGGGCATGATTATTTTTTGTTTGAAATAATTAGTAAGATTTTTCAGGACTCTTGGATGTTTGGATGATTTTCATTCTCATTATAGAGTTTCTACCATAACCGTGATCCAAATTACTGTTAGTCATCACACATTGTTTCTTCTCTATTTGGGTGACAAGTCTAAATTCTCTCATTATACAAGTCTCTCTAGATGCACATTTGCATTTTTATGAATACATATTATATGTACCATATGCCTGTATGAGTAAATATATTTATGCAAAGAAGGGATTGTCTTGTTAAACACAGACATGAGTATACATCTACTTTAAACTGTGTCCTGTGTTATTTAAGATGCTGAGGGGCCTCATTGAATAAAATGTTCAGGAATATAGTAAAGGAAAGAAAAAGATGCTGGTTTAATCCAATGATAGGTAATAATATGAATTGATGAAGCAGTGTACAAGCAGACTGTGCAGTACCTGTGTCTGAATTATTGAGCTTGAAATCTGATCAAAGATGGGACTTATAGAAAGCTAATGTTTTAGAAGTGGAAATTCTTCTTTGACAAGGCAAGATGAGACTGAAATAACCTTGACTTAGACATGGAATCAGAATGATTAGAGCCAGTGCAAATTTCAGATCCATTCTCTGACAACAAATAAATGGAGATGTCGAGTCTTGTTTCAATCACCTTCAGTAATGACCTTGAATGCATGCAAATGTGGAATTTACTCAATGGGGACTCTGTGGCAACTCTGTGATTCAACTGTGAAATTAGAGTAGCTTGTACTTAAACTGGAATTTCACACCTGCTGAACTAGCAATCTCTGACTTGCAACAGGAAGGAATGAAACCCTTAAAAAGCCATGCTTCCATGTGTTCATTTGACATAATTTTTTTCTCAATTATAACTAAATAGGCTAAAAATTTTAAAATCCAGCTGAGGGAACTTGGGACAAAGTGATTTGTGGATTTTGTTTGGAAGTTATGCTTGCTCTTAAAGAAAAAAAGTTATTGTTGAAAAAGATATAGCAGTGTTTTTAAATGCTCTAGGAGTAAGAATTTGTTGAAACACCAAAAGTATTCTGGTTCTTAAAAAGGAAAATACTTCAACAGAGTGTGTCTGCATTACATTATAGAATTGTTAGACTTCCTAAAGACTAATAGATACTTAATTTCATGGCAAGTTCACCTATTTATTTCTTGGCTTTTTTTTTAGAAAGAATATTCTTTTGGAGTTGAAAGAAATATGCATTAGTTGAAGAGTGGCACCCTAACCCAGACGCTTTCTAAAATAATTTAACATTGTCATTGTAGACAAACAATGCTTTCACAGCCAGCAATCTCAAATAGAATTGCATGCTACGAAGTGGGGCTTTTGTGGGGCAGGATTGGAGTTCCAGATTATATACATCCCCTGGAATTCTATCACAACAGTTTTTTTTTTCCGTCTTGCCACTGATTAAAAAGAGAGAGCTGTTACATCCAAGTTCCACTGAACACATTTCCTGGGTCCTACCTGTGAAGCTTTTTTGCAAGTTGCTGAAATTAATATGCACATAAATTGTGAATTATCAAAAATTTAGCTGAAAAGTGGAATAATTTTTAATAGATGAATGTTCTTTTTAAAAAGGATTTAATTGTTGACTTCTTCAGCTATGTTTGATGAATTAACCAAAGTAATGTGTGCAGTCCTCTTTCATATGGATAATGAGTAACATTTTGTATATTTTCTTTGGAAACATTTTATAGTTCCAAACCTTTTAATTAACTGTAATGCTTCTATATGTTTTCAGTAATGGCTGTTTAAAACCTATACACAATACTCTGCAAAGCAAAAGAATCTCCAGTACATCCTGAAATTAATCCCTGCAATTGCGTGCAAATGTTGTATTAAGTTTGCATGGTGAGGTTTTGGTGGTGGGTGGGTTCCAGAGGTGGCTTCTGTAAGAAGCTGCCAGACTCTTCTCTTGTGTCTGATGGAGCCAATGACAGGAGACTCCAGGATGGACCTGCCAGTGGCCAAACCCATCAGTGACAGTCTAGTGCCTCTGGAGTAATGTATCTGAGAAGGGGAGGACAGAACTGTGCAATATAAACTGTAGCTGGAGAGGGGACTGAGCATAGGGGAGAGGAACAGCCTCAAGGTCAGTGAAGAAGGAGGGGGAGAAAATGGTCCAGGAGCTGAGACTCCCCTGTGAGGCAGCTGTGCTCCTGAAACCCATGTGGAGGTCCACAGATGAGCAGGAGGATGCCCAAAGGAGGCTCTGATCCCAAGGGATCCCTGCACTGGAGTTGGGTCCTGGGCAGGACCTATGGACCCATAGAGAGAGGATCCCATGCTGGAGCAAATTTGCTGGCAGGACTTGTGACCTCATAGGGAACCCGTGTTGGAGCATGGAGGGGCCCATGCTGGAGTGGAAGGACCCCATGTGCAGGGGGAAACTGAGGTGTCCTACCCTGCAGAGGTAATGTGTAATGAACCCCATTCCCATGCAGCACCAGGGAGAAGGAGGTAGAGATCAGGAATAAATAAAGTTAAGACCAGGAGGAAGAGAGGAATAGAAGGAAGGTGTTTTAAAAATGGCTTTATTTCTTACTACCATAATCTAATTTGATTTGGAATCAATTCAGTTAAGTACCTCAAGTCATGTCTGTTTTGTCCATAATGGTAACTGGTGAGTGATCTCTCCTTGTCCTTACCTTGACCCACAAACCTTTGGTTTTATTTTCTCTCCCCTGTCCAGTGAGGAGGGGAGTGATAGAGCCACTGTGGTGGGCACCCAATGTCCAACCAGGGTCAAACCATCACAAATGTCTGTGCTCTGGTGTTCTTGTGACAATATTTGTGTTTCAGAAGACACTTTTTGTCTAATCTTCTGGTTAGGACTTCTTTCCAAATGTTATGCTTTAGCCCTGTTCCTTTTTAAAAGGATTGAATTTGGAAAGCGTCCAGTCCACCATTAGTACTCCATCATTAGTCCTATCATCATTAGTACTTCAAACGTTCAGCACTTGCTGAAATAAGATCTCAGGTGTTGAAACTGTTCAAAGAGAGAAGAAACTGAAACATTTATTGAGATTTTTCTGTACTTGATACTGGATTTTTATAAGATAAGACAAGCAACACCACACTTGACTCATCAGCACTTCATCAACAACATCAGTTTTCTCCTTAGAGAATCAAATCTTGAGACACTAAGGCACTGGAGGAAGTCAATCTTTGTTTGCTTTTACAAATGCCAAAGGGGAAAAAATAATTCAACTGAAATTTCAAGGTAAAATTATATTGTGTTGTCAAGTACTGTTAAAACCCACAAAAATATATTTTAATGTAATCACAATTTCTCAGATTTTATCCATTTTTATGACCTCAGAAAGCAATTTTAAGAAGATTTGCCTGCTTTTGTTCAGCTAGTCCTTCTTTTGCTCATTCTCTGATAGGGGTACCTCTTATCTAGAAAACATTCTCTGTTTTTTCTTCTTTGTCTTCAACACTCCAGGGCAATATCAAAGTTGATCTTTGGGGATTTTTGTTTGCACTTTGTTCTGTATTGAGTTGACTGTGATTAAGTGTTTGTTTACAGGTTCACTTTATATTATTTACCTGTTCTTACAGTAAATCAATATATAATTAATCGAGTTTATTTTTAAACTACCTTGTTCTGTTTGTTTGTTCTTCTTATTTAAGCCATGTCTGAAAATGTGTCAGGATTTCAGGATCTCTTCACCACTGGTGAAGAGATCATCAAATTTCACATGGAGTTAGGCCTACTCCCAAGGGCAGTATTTGTTCCCTAAGCTGTATTTCCGATGTAAAACATAATTACTAATAAGATTTACTCCCTCATTTTCAGCAGACCTCTCTACTGATATCCAGAGCCAATGATAGTGGTCTTATCACTATCCCAAAAGACTTTGCCTTTTGTTTAGATTTCTTTTATCCTAAAAAGCTGAAGCAAATACTAAGTGCTGGCAGAATGGCTATGCTTAAATTCCATTCAGCCATCATAGATTTTTTTTCAATAGTTAAAAGTGCTTCTAAGAGGCATAAACTATAAGGGAAAAAAAACTTGTAAAATCCATCTCTTTCTGTGATTAGAGATCAGAGACCTCTTAGCTTCCTAGAAAATTTTCCAGATCATGCTGCATGTAACAGGGCTAGAAACATAGTCATTTGTGTTTCCCTAAAATGTTTTAGAGTACACTTTGTTTTAACAAGGATAGCATTTTAATTAATAGTCAAATATGTAACTATTGCCTGGCAAGTATGTTTTGTTTTGGTACAGTTGCACAAAGTCCATTGGCCTCAGTTTAAAAAGTGCCCGAGGCAGATGCTTATCTTTAGACTGATGGGGTCTGTTAACTTTGATAAAACTAAACTTAAGCTCTAAGTGGTTTGCTGGACTGGGGCCATAGACAATAATTGAGCTGGATTTTTGTCTTTAATCTTTCACCCATTTGTTAAAAGTTTTGATGAATTTTGTTGTTTTACACAGAATTATCTTTGTTTAATGCTACTGGTTTCCTAATGTAATTATCATCCAGACTTCATTAATCATGTTTAAAGTACTTTCAGATATTCATGCATAATTTCTGCATGTTAATTTAACTTGGTTATTGGAGTTTATTTAATGTCCTTAAGTACCACAGGATACACATTGTATGTGTGTCCTGGTTAATAGACTGGTCTGGTTCTCAAATGTTAAGCACATTTTTATTTGTACAAGGCTTAACTGTAATGACCAGAGAATCACTTTTGGCAGTGTTTTGCATTGTAACTGCAGTGCACACACTTCCTTCACGAGACAGGTCTACTGAACCTGAAGTTCAGAAAGTTTCCAGATTAAACATAGAGGCGGTTCCCTTTTTACTGGGAACATTAGTTTGCATCAGAATCTATTTCAGTAGTGATATTAGTGAGAAACCAGGGAAAATCAGATCAAATAGAAGCTTGCATTTGAAAGCAGAACACATTAAAGGGTAGAGAATATATTATTTATGCATATGGTTGTTTATATACAAGCAAAAAGATTTGTTATTGAACTCTGCGTTCATTTTTTCCTTGTTTGTTTTGTACTTTCAGTGGGAATGTCAAAGTTTTCAGGCAAGGATGACATCAGAGATATGTGTGCTTATGTAGTATCTATCACAATGATTCTAGTTAAAAACTACAATAACTGCCCCTAAACAAATAATTATAATCACATAAGGAGATGAATACAATTAACCAGTCTTAGGAGACAAGAGCATTCTGACAATTACTGCTGCTTCAAACAGATCATATAGTCACTGATCCTCTCCCAATAAGCTAATAAATTATTAAAGGTTTTAATTATTAATTATTACAAATTATTAATAACACTAAATTTATGGTACATGTAAAATCACTAACAATGGAAAATTTATTAACAAGTTTGTGATAATATACTTTGAATATATCTTGAAATATATTTTCCTTATTTCATACTTCGAGTTGAAGATTTCCAGAGTTTTAGAATATTGAAACAATTCAACTGTCAGATTTCACTGCTGTTGGCTTTGATCATATAATGTATTTCTGGTCATTTCTGTGTAACCTTTTCCTTATAAATTTTCATTGGCCCTTTAACTCCTCTGCCAGTGTACTTGGCCATGGTCCATATCCTTGCTGGTTCAAACTACTACAAATGAATGTGATAATTCTACTTAATGATGAGTGATTAAAAACATCTTTTTAGGAACTGCAAATATGCTTCTAAATTGTCCTTTTGATGCCCTTTAAACATTCATTTGTTAGATTCTGCACGTTTTATGTGCTTCAGTGAGAAAGAGAGAAATGAGGAAAAAAGTGGGCAAATTTCCCCCTCACATGTTTCTTCACACCCAAAAGTATGTGAGGAGGTAAACTCATTGGTCCAGTCCTCCATGGGCAGAGAATCTTAAGGGTATTATGAAATTTAATTATACGAATTGTTCATAGGTTTCTTGTAGCTATGAATGCTCCCTGTTTCATTACTAATCTTCAAAAAAACCCTCCTTATTTAAATTACTTATTTTCTTAAGACAGTGGAATGGGAAAACTGTGCAGCATTATGGTAGGCAAGTACTTCTACTCAGATGAGAGTATATTAATTTAATAATATTTTTGATAATATATTTTCAAACATTTTAATTATAAAGGGTAGGATTTGACCTGTGTTATGTCTTTACATTTGGATATAAAATGCTAAAGTGGAAGAGACACTTTATTGTTGCTTATAGTTCTCTTGAGTTATGACTGTGTCTGGGTGAATGGTTCATCCCATCAAATCTGAACCTAAGTAATAAAAACAAGATCGTTTTTGTTCAGCAAATGCTTGTGCCTTGGTATGTATTAGATTCAAGCTTAACTCTGCTGAACTGTTCACCTCCTCTTCATCATTAATCAATTTAGTGACAGCATAAATGGATGAGCAACTTTTTTATGACACTTGTATCATGCCTTTAATAGCAGAGATGAAATGTTTTAGTGGGATGCTTTCTGGGAAATGTGCTGTTCTGTATCTTCTATCTTCATCGTATTTTATGCATTTAAGGGTATATGGTCAAACCCAAATAATAGGATATTTAACTGTCTGTCCCCATAAGTCAACATTAAAGACATTCCATGTCCAGTTTGCTTATGGAAGAAAGCTGTTGCTGGCTACATAGGCAGAAACTACCAGCAAATTGTATATCGTGTATAAAACCTTAGAACTTCTTTTTGTGTCAGTTCCTACTAGTTTAGGGTAAGGATATAAATGGTTGGTCTGGTTCATAGTTAAAGATCAGCATTGCTTTATTAATTTCTGGGTGTATAGTTGTTATTATATGAACTTAGGTTTGATCCAGCTGGTTAAATATATACATAACTTTGCAGAGCTAAAACATAACACATCTTTTCAAAAAAGCCAAATCTTTTTGCTTGCTTGATGCTAGAAGTGTTTTTTATTTTGTGTGTACAGATGTGTGTACCTGGCTGTGTGAAAGGGACAGAGAAACATGGTGGCAAGCAGAGTGTTAATCTTGGGAAAAAGCCAAAGAACTTTTTCAAAAACCAATAGAGGTGTTGCTCCCAAAAAGAAAAGAGGCAGGAGCATTAGATACCACCATCACCTTTGTTACATTTGTATTGAGATTAATATGGCTTCTGTAACTGTAAGATGAAACCAAGGAAGAGGAAATAGGGAAAAATATGGGGCTTTAAGAGGAAAGGAGTAATTGATCATTATTTTAAATAAAGATTATGTGAATTGGATAATATCTTGAATGGTAAAATAGGATCTCAGTTTCCAACAGAGCATACACGGCACTCAGGGTAGTGGTAGTTGGGAAACACTGCAGCCTGGAAGTGTCTCCAAATAAAACATTAATTATATTTAAAAATAAGGACATCTCTTCAGTATTTTAGAGAGAGGAAAAACCCTTTTCACTTAGATCCTTTTCTTCCAGCCAGGCCAAGTCAAGTAGACTCAAGTAAACGTTGTGTGTCTATTGCAAAACTAAATTATAATATGTAGTATATATAGTTTATATATAAAATTGTACGCCATATAGTGAGATGAGTGTAATAGTTAAAATGAAAAGCTACTGAAACCTCTTAGGTCCTTGTCAAATAGCTCATTCAAATAGTGTTCTGTTCACCACAAAGAAAACACCATAACAATGCAACAGAAGCACTTTGTTTGCATTTGTTCAGGCTCATCTATACAATTAATTTTTGACATAGCTACCCATGAGTGACAATCCCAACTGCACACTCATAAAATCTGTGTGCCAGACCATGTCATCAGCTTCTCTTCTGAAATGCTCATATAAACCAGAAGCTATTCTAAAGGACAGAACTGTGGCAAATTTGAAGGGTGATTAAAAGTACTGGTAGAATGCAATATTCATGGTTTTATGGATACAGGCTGAATTCACTGCTTAGTTTTGAAGACAGCAAATAATTTTATAATGGTGTCTCCCAGTTTGCTCATTCCAAAAGCATCTGAGTGATTTAGAAATACCACTGAACTTATATTCAGATGACTCCAACAAGATGAAAGAGGGGCATTATCCTGATTTGTAAATGAGGAACTGAGATGCTGAGAAGATGAGATCAGAAGTGCCTACTTTGTGTCTTCCACTTGGAGCTAATTTTTGTACCTGCTGAACAATTAAGAGCTCTGATCTCCTTGTGTTCAGCTGCAGCTGTGAGTGCAGGTGCTGAGCAGTGGAGAAGAGTATGTGCACCTTTTTGTGCAGATACACAGTGCCTTTGGCCCATCCATTGCTAAAAGGTGTTGTCAGAGCAGCAAAGATGCTGCAGGGTTCTGAAGGTTGTCAATTATCTCAGTGAAGGTACTGACATAAACTGTAAAATCTGAAATATTAGGAAATCATTTTAATATTGATCAAAATACAATATGCATATATGTAGAGTTAAGAATATTTTAAAATTAATAGCATGTCTATAAAAAAGGAAAAAAAAGATATTTTTTATTCTTATCCTCTGAAGGAAACAGTACCTGGTGCTGACAAAGAGCTAAAACACTGCATACCTGAGTTCAGTTCTGAGAGAACAGGTTGTCTTTTTTCTATTACATATATTGTTTTCATGGTTTGCCTATGAAATGATCACTCCTATGGTGGTATTATTATTATTAAAATTTACTTTAATAGGATTTTGGTTAGAAAAAGGTGTGATATATTACTTTCTCCTCCATTTTTAAGTTCATACAAAAGAAGAAGAAAGGCAAAATGAAACACATTAAGCATGGTGTTGCCAAGGCAACAAGTACTTGAGCCTCCAAGGTAAAGTGTGACTGCAATGCCTATGATGCCATTGCATAGGGACATGTGGTCTCCTACACTTAGGGCTAAAATCAACTCCATTTAAAATTAAATTGAATTAAAAGCTCTACTCTTAATACCTGTGAGTATTAAGACAGTTTAGTCTCCAGCCAGCAGACCATGGAAAGAGGAATTGATTTCAGATATGCTAGCAAATATTATGCTCATCTGTGGACAAATGTTTAAACTAAGTTTTAAGGTATTTTGTGAGAGATAGTGCCTCTTGTGTTTTGTTTTGGCTTGGGATACCTATTTATGGAAAAATATTTATAACAGCTAGGAAAAGGAAATTTTCTCTGAACTGAGAATTCAGGAAATGTGTGTAGACCTTTTGTTCAGTAATAATTAGAAACACAGAATCATTTAGGTTGTAAAAGATCTTTAAGGTCATTGAGTCTAACCACAAGCTATGAAAATATCAGCGTTCCCAGGTGAATGTCATCTTTTTTGATTTCTCTCTACAAGGTTGTTTTCTGCAGTCAATGCTGCTTCATAACTGATTTATAGAATGGTTGTTACAGTCATTGTGGGCTGTGTGAGGGTTCTCTGTCTATTCTGAAGCATGGTTGCATCACAGTTGATATTGGGGTTTGGTTTCTTTTTTCCCCCTCTTCGCTTGGGAACTGTAATAACATTTATTATTAAGATAAATAGAGCTGAAAATATCACTCATGTCCAACATTGCCTACCCAAAGCTTTAAAAAACCATAATATAGGCTGAGAAAAAATTACATTTGTTTTCCTTTCCAACTATTTTAACTCTTTGTATTTGAGCTGAAAAATTCTTTTTCAATCTCTTAAGACAAATTATTAAATAAATTGAGAACTTGACAGAATCATGTGACTCCAGAACCTGAGGATTTGAAGCTCTAATGAAATGCTGGGCAGTTTCAGCTAAACTCCTAGTTTCATAGCAGTGGGCCAGTTTTTGTCTTGCCAAAGACAGATCTTGACTGGAACTTATTCCATCACGAGAGGTTCAGGTGTAAGTGTTTCACTAACAGTGAGTAGTGGAATTATTAGATTCCACTCAGAGCAAAGATTGCAAAGATCTAGACTAAATTTAACCCTGTCCAAATCTCAGGAAAAAGCTAATAAGAAAATGCAAAATACCAGCCACTCTAATTTTTTTATAGAGTTTTATCAAATTAAAGGCATGGATAGTTCTACATGTACAGTGAGTTTTTAAACTCTCTTCACACAGATCAAACCTTAGCACATATTTTAGTCAAAGTTCTGATGTGAAAAAGCAGTTACTTTTTAAAGAATTTCTTCTCTAAATTGACTAAACTAAATCTCTAATTGAGTAAAGAAGGAAAAAGGGCAGGAAGATTTCCAGACTAACATTCGTTTGTGAACCATAATTGATAAGTAACAATCAGAACTGGTTTGGGACTGATTTTTTTCATGAAAAGGTTAGTTCATAATTTGCTTTCATCTAGAATATTACTATCTAAACCCTTCAGTATCTGGGAAAGAATCACAGAGTCACGAGGTTGGAGGAGACCTTCAAGATCATCAAGTCCAATCCATGGTGTAACACCACCTCAACTAACCATGGCACTGGACATCTCTGGACATTATCATGTGACAAGGGGAAAACTTGATTTTCACTTTACCAGATATAATAGTCCTGGCAATTTGCGGTATAAATACATAAACCTCAGCAGTAATACTCTTAAATAGGTCTTTTAGTAAGAATTAAAAACCAGAAAGCATTCCTCACCAAATAAATAAAATAAAACATGCACAGGTGGCAGTAAAGCTTCTTTCCACACTGGAGTAATTGACAATTTGTGGGATTTCTTTTTTTCCTGTGTGAAGCCTTCAAGACAGGCAATTCCTTGGCGTATTGCAGGAGCATGCAGTACAGATGTAGGGGAAAGCTAGGTGTCACTCAGTAAGGGATCCTGTTGGTATGATTGACACATAAAGCAAATCTTTTTGCCATTCTAATGTGTGCTTTCTTGTGGAGGGATATCTCTGAGACCCACCACTGGAGTAAACCCTTTCTGTTGTCATTTGGTGGGATTTTATTTTAATGAAAGCAATCGGTCTTGTGTGCAAATACCAGCCTTTGCTGTTTGATATGCACAGAAATCCAATCAGATGCTTAATTAGATCTTAACACGAGTTCCAAACAGCTGGCTAATTCCCTTGTTTCTGATTAAAGAGATTACAAAAATAAAATTTAACATTGCATTTACATACAGCTCTAAAAGGAAACACTTACCCATAAGTTTTAGTCATTTAGGAAATTCATGTCTGCTCAATGCGAGGGATCAAAGATTTTAGCACAATGAATTGCAGGGTGGCAAGAGATTAAAAAAAAAGATCAGGAAAATGGAATTTGTCAAATGTTCTGCTTGTTGATTATGGCAGGATTTAACTTGAAGGTGTGAGTCCACAGATATATGCAGGAAGTATTTGGTTTCATTCTTCTTTGTGAAAACATGGAAATTAAGTTTGTTCACTAAAGCATCACTTCCCATGAGCTCAGAAGATTATTTTTCAAACAGGCCTGTTCTGAGCACATGCACTAATTTGTTTAAAGTTGATTTATTAACTGTCAGAAAATAAGGTAGAATTTCATTTGTTTTCTGTCTAGTTTAATCTTTGAGTGGTTTCTTTTTTAATAATTTTGAATTCCATTTTTAATCAGAAGTATAGTTATTCTAATGTCAGGGAGAGTGACATTTACCTATGTCTTTAGCAGTAATAATATAAAAACTTCTCTGCCACAGTAACAGATAAACTCCTTTTAGGTGGAATTGTTGTATCAGTGTATGAACCAGTGGTGAAGCCAGTTTAGATAACTGCTATAAGATAGTAGAAAATAGATTCCTAATGTTGTCATTTAGGACTAATTGAGGTTCATTTAAGCACATTAAAAGGGCTATTGTTTTACACAGAGAATTCATATGGAAACCTTTCTGTGATGTTTAAGTAAGAAATGTGTTGATTATGTAGAAATGGAAATCATGGGAGCAATACAAAGTGGTAAGTAGCTAAATGAACTGTGTGCATGACTTGCTGACACATGGGTGTGAAGAAATACCTCCCTTTTCTGGCAATAATACCTGAGAATTTGGAGAGCTTCTGGGACTAGTTACACTTCAAAAAAAAAAAATCAAATAGGACAAATTCAAATCTGCTAAAAAAAAAGTGGAGTATAAAATGAACAAAAATATGTGAGTTTTTCTTATTCAGAGGAGTGGTGAGTGACAGATATTGCACCCACATTTTACAGATGTCTTTGTTTGAACCAAAGGGGTGCAGGCCTCCAAACCATGTCAGCCTGGACTGTTAGTGCAAGGGAAAACCTGGGAAACAGCTCCATGGCAATCCTTAGCAAAAAAGGCTGTGTGAAAAAGAGCAACGCTCCCTTCTTGATCTGCTGAATCTTTTCAAACACATTAATAAATAAGAATATTAAGAAGATCATAATTTACATTTTGTTTAGACTCAACTGAGACTTAGAAGAGATCTCTCACAACACTTAACAAAAATATTGAATAGTTGTGGGATTCAAGCTGTAAGTGTTGTGTTGGATAATTACAAAACTAACTTAGATGCAGAAGATGAAAGTTGAGAACAAATAACCAGATTTTGCTGTCGACCCCCTGCACTCCCAATAAACAAGCACATTAAATGAACAGAGAAACATATTTTAGAGCTTCTCAATTATCCCATGCAATGTACCAGATCAGGCCAAAGGGCCAACTTGGGGTTTTTATGACCAGCACCTTAGAGAAGAACTGTTGTAAAATGGTATTTCCCCTCACATGCACATTAGGGACTCTCAGGTGGATGATTGTGACTAATGGTGTTTAATAGTCCTTAAAGGCTTTTACTTACACTAAGTGATCAGACCACACTGGATAGCATTAGCGTCAAGAGTCCATTTCTCTCTGACCAGCTTTTTTCTTTTATATTCCCACGTGAAGGGTTTGATACTCAATATCATATTTACTTATTTGGCATTGCCTGGTGTGGTTTGGGATTTTGATTTAATACAGTGCTGCAGTAGTATTAGTAATCAAATATAAGTAGACTTCACAATTTAAATGCACAGCTAACATAAATCCCAGTAAAATGGCTGGGTGTTCCCAGCAGGCAGGAGAACATGAGCTCACACCATCCCAAGCCCTTTGTTCTCTTATATTTTCTGCTAGCTATTCACTTCTGTAGTCTGTGTTGGGCTCCTTTGTCTACCTGAACCTCATCAGCTGATGTAGCACAAAAGATGCCCCCCAGACCCTTCTGTGTTGAGGGCAGCTCAGCTTTCATTGCATCAGGAGCGGGCAATCCCTTCCCATCACGAGTGCCACCAATGCAAAGTCCATGTTCATCTCCTCAGAACCATCTTCCATTGCAGGAAATTGCAGTCAGAATTTTTGGTTTTGGTGCTCCCAACATTTTGTGGCAAGGAGGGCTGTAATTTAAGCAATGAAATGAGTTTATGAAAAAGAGTTTGTGTTGGTTATTAGGAAATAAAAGTTGAAAGGCATTAAAAGGAAAATGTGCAGGAAATTATTTCAAAATAAATCAACAGCGTCAAATAAATGGTCAAGTCTCAGAATCAAAACCAAATGAAAAGTTCTAGGCTACCTTATTCCTCCTCATGCAAGCTCTGCTGTCTGTCTCCCATCAATTTTGTTGCTCTTTCCTGTATTATTTCTGTTTGTGCTATACACTGCCTTTGATTTGTATGTACTACCCACGATGTGGACTCACTGTGGTTTCCTTCTGTGGCATAATGATGCTAAGCAGTGGATCCAGATGGAGCCCAAGCCACCTGCTGTATTTTGTCCCATTGCCAGTGAGAACTGAGGGAGGAAAGGCCAAGAGGCATCTTCAGCACAATGTTCTGTGCAAAATCCCTCCCTGGCTGATCCACACAGTGCTGGAAAAGCAGCAAAGTGTCCCTGTGCAATTCTCATGGTACCTTGTTCTGCTTTCTGATTCTTATGTGCATCACTTCATAGCCCAGCCAAGACCATAGAGTTTAATTTCCATTTCACTGTACACAATCTTTGCCCTTGCAGCTCAGATTGCTTTTAGCACCCTAGAAAGAAATAATGGAGAGCAGAAAGGGGAGGCTTTATGGCCTTGTAAACAAGCAAACAAACAAGGTGGTACAGAAGCTGACATAACCTGTCTGCAAGAAATTAGAGAAACTTGCTCCAGGTAATCATAAATTTCTGTGTTTGCCACATTGTCATTTATTTTCTTCTTTATAGTGTAAAGAAATCATGGCTAGTGAATTAACTAGTTTTTCCCTGGACAAAACTAGTTAAATACCTTGTCAGTGATCAATGGGAAGAGAGTTTAAGCTATTTAAAGATTTATGCTACCGAGTGGAGGTTTAGCATAATCAGTGAGAGTCCAGGCTGACTGTGAGCTCTCCATTTGGGCTCTGAGCCATGAAATGCTTCTTGAACTCTGCTGCTGGCCACCAGGCATGTTTTTATTTCAGGGTATATCAGGATAGCACAGACTCTCTACTAGAGTAAGAGTAGGAGGGAGATATACATCTCTCCAGAGACAGCTGCAGGGTGTGCAGGCCATGTAGAGTCTGAAAATGCTGACAAAGTCAACAGGTCTGTTGAACTCTGCTAATCATTTGCATTATATAAAATCTTATGATTTCATAGGGTCCTGCTTTTTCTTTGTGTCATATTAGATATACAGCTGCATGCATGCTACAGGAATCAGTTGATTCCTGGCTGAGCCTCAAATTTGCCCTGACTCATTCTGCTTGATTTATTCTCTTGTGACTGATAAATTTTTTTTCATTTCTTTTACCTCTTTGATTTACTCTTGCCCCTTTTCTCCACACATATGATATCTTGGCTACTTTTTTGATGGAACAGCTTGTACAAGATCAGAAAAAGAACGTTTATAATGCATTTGGAAGGTTCACTCTTGAGCTTTGTTTCATTTTAGAATCTCTTGCAAGATGATGAGTAAGATGTATCATCTTTACAAATTAAGTGCAGCATTTTAGGCTAACTGTAAAAATTCAGCAGAAGCATATTAGCTTAATGGAAGTGCAGTGCTTCAATAAAATTTGTGATAATATCTTGATTTGGTCCATTCCATAATAAAACGCTCAAAGCAGATTATGAAGCTTATTATTGGAGTAGATGCCAGCAATTAGTGGAATTTGAGGTAGCAGTTGGACATTCCAGTAGACCAAGAGTATTAGTTGTTCAAACTCTGAAAACAAGAGCTTTTCTTACCTGTATCTGACTTCTGACTGCTACAATGTATCTTAAGTAGGAATGAAAAATTATTTTTGATCCATAGTTGTGGTGCATTTCTTCAGTCTTCATTTAAATTTCTATTTTACTGGTGCTGATCTGTAGCAAAAGTGTTAACTGTTTCAGGACTCCAAGGTCACCATAGAGAATTTGTCTTCATGGTTTGCTGGTTTCTCTCCTAGAATATTATTTCTAGTGTGAATATTGAATAACCAAAAAAGCAGCACACCAGGACTGATATACACTATGGAAGAAAGATTTCCAAATGTCTTTAAAGCTGCATTTTTTGTCTTTCATTGCTGATTTAGATAATGGAGCACTGTTGGTTTGTTCTGCAGTCTTACTCCATCGGTAGGAATATCTTTTAATATGTTACTGTGTACACAAACTACTGTAGTGAACATTAATTGTTAGTAGAATGCAATAACTAATAATAAGGATGTAATTGTCTATTCTGTGGAAAATTATTTGGGGGAAAAAAAATCCCACTAATCACAGAGAGCCCTTAATGGTTAATTAGCATAGTCTTCAACTACCTTCCTTATGATGAAGCATTTCTCTAAATATTTTTTATTTTAATGCTGGCCTGAAATGTGCCATTTAAAGTATCAGATAAAAATCATTAGATTTTTTTTTTTCTGTGAGGAGATGCATCAGATCAAGTTGGGCCATTACTGATGCTGTAGAGTCATTCTGGCTGCTGTAGCATTTCCATTGTGAGTCCATTTTTGCACAATTCTTAAAAGTCAAAAAAGGACATGTTTTAATAGTTATCCTACTGGAAATAGGACAATAATATTGTGCATGTATAGGGCTGTTATTTTCCCATGTTCTATTAAAACTACATATATAAAAATAAATTAAGTTTATAAGAATAGGACAATTTCTTTGCTGCGCTGTCAAATAAATTAATTGCTTACATGTCTGCTCTACTAGAATTATCCTCTTTTAAAATACTTTCTTTTCAGTTTTGGAGACTTGGTTTCTGTAAATGAAACAGCTTTCCAAATTTTAGTGTTTCAGTGGGCTAGCATTGTAGTGTCTGCATGCTATTAAAAAATTCATTATTTTAAGGGAAAAAATATCATAATTTCCTGAAGTATCTGAAAACTGTTTAATAAAACTCATTTTTCTTTCTAATTGAGCAAATACCTTGCAAATCACCCCAAAACCAAGTCCCAATTAAGAAATTAAAGAAAAGCTCAAAAGCATTTCTATAATATCTTTTGATTTTTAACTTCTTTAATGAGATTATATTATTTTGGATGTGACTTTGCAGAGGCATAATCCCAGAATGGGTCAGGCTGGAAGAGTCCATGGTGGATCAGTTGGTCCCATCTCCCTGCTCAGGCACATGGCACAAGGCTGCATCCAGAGGGTTCCTGGAAATCTCCACACCCTCCCTGGACAACCTGTTCCTGGGCTCAGTCACTGCAGAACAAAGCTCTTCCTCATGTTCAGGGTGCTGAATGGGTGAATAAGAAAAAAGGAAATTATATTTGTCAATAATGCTCAGTGTGAATATATGAGCAGAGGTTGTACCTTCATTTTTTTTCCTGGGGAAATTTTACTGCCTTTAGGGAGCACTGTTGTTGGTTCCTTTGTGATCTTCAATATTTAGGAGATTTGAAATGGGCCCTGAATATAGTAAAAAGTAAAAATGGGCAAACTTTCAAAGCTGTTCCACAGCCATGTAATTCTGATAGCATGGTTCAGAATAATTACATTGACTGAATTTTCATTTTAGAATTGCATGCAGCAGTGTACCACAGATGCTGCATCAAGGCAGTGACACAGCCCATTATTTGATGGGCCTACATATTTACTTAGTTTTTAAGATAGCATAAAATTGAAAGGATGAAAACATATGGCACATAATTATACTTAATTATGGAATTCAGCTTGAAATGCAAACTGCTGCGTTCATAATCTGTTTCCTCTGAAGACCATTGTTTAGGCCCCAGTCAGATAAGGGTTATGTGTGGAAGATAGGGAGGCAAATCTCATGCAGCATATCATCACATCAGAGAGTTGATAAGTAGCCAAGAAGGCTGGAATGCTGCCAGCCAGCCTATATTTCATTTCTGTATCATTTTTACTGCTGGCTGTGATGCATGGTACTATATTTTCATCCTGTTTCCTATACTTAAACGAGTTCATTGGGAAGGGGGGGAGAAATCACAAAATCACAGTATTTCTGCTTTAGAGAGTGTGTATTATTATTATTACTATGAAGCATAAATTTGAAAATGGTTTCATGTAGAAAGGACTCTTCCCTCCTTTTGCCCACAAAAGACTCAGAGCAAGCTCACAAAAAGGCCTGGGGAGAGCTGTGAAGTCTTAAGTCAGAATGAAGTCCTCACTCTGCAGTTTTAGCAATTTTTGCTACAGCCTTCACTGTTTACCCAGCCCAACCTATTCTGCCTTCTAGTGCTGACCTTTCTGTCTGGAGGGTCATGTAAACTCTCTCAGGCGATGTCTGTGCTGATCCTTTGTGTGTGTGTGTGAATTTTAATGACATTTTGCATTAAGGCTGGAATAAATACCAACAGGGTGTTTTGCCAAGGGCTTGGTCAGCAGTCTTCAAAACTGACAGAATTAAATTAGAAAGAGCAAGGGAAATGTCTTGATGTACACGAAAGAGAAATATGAAAGATTCAGAAGAGCTGAGAAGTGTCTGTAGTATCACTTGGAGTACAGGTTCTAGAGAGTACAAATCAGGATTGAAAAAAAACTCCACCATTTTGCACAAAACATCTATTTTTGAAATTTTCTGCCCAGAGAAGATGTAAGGGAGACAAGCATTGTTTGTATCAGCATAAAACCAGTAACATATTTGCAAATGGTGAACATTATGAAGCATTTATCAAACTAACATTTTGATTTGATAATATTTCAAAAATAACTAATCTTTTATATTGAGATTATGACATAAGATAACTGCATTTAACACTCTGGAAAGTACTAAATATCTTAGAAATTAAAGCACTGCATTCACTTTAGCAATGTCCTGAAACATGATATATACCAAGAAGTGGAACAGAGTGGTTTCAGGTAGCAAAAAAGGCTGGGAAAAGTAACACTGCAGGCTTTAGCACACATTACTCTTGACTAATGAATCACTTCCCTGGGTTGGGTTTCCAGTCTAGAAGGTGAGGAAAATAAACACCTCCAAGTCTGCTCTGTTAGCTGATGTTTGTGAAGTAGCTGGTGAATGAGAAGATGTAAATGTTAAGTGCCATTACCACAACAAGTCATCTTCTTGTGAAATTTGAATTGCAAGAGAATCTAAATCTTCAGACTTTTGGTGTTAATGGAGTCTCAGTTAAGAATATGATATCTTACTACTGAAATAATTAGGACATTTTTAGGACTTAAGAGTCAGGAGGATTATGGACTCATTGACCCTATAGACAGAGATGAAGTATTTTCTACTCCTTTGCTTGCTAAAGACAGATGCAAAACTCATTATCACAAAGTATGATGTATGTAGCAAGTTATCACCATTTTCATCTCCTAAACATAATCTAGCCCTAAAACCAATCTGGTAAAATTTGTTCCATAGATTTTTAGGATAATGTTGTCATTTTTTTCTCATGTTTTTATAAATGCACCACACCACTCAGATGTTTATAAAAGTCTACAAAGACATCAGAAAGTTTCAAAAGTTGTAACTGAGCAGCTTGCCTGGTGCAATACAGTAAAATAGCAGTGCCTTTCTGCCGTTTGGTTGGGTTTTTTTGCTTGCTGAATGTGCAGGAAGGATGCAAGAAAGATTGCAAATTATCTCCTTTTATCATGAGAAAAATATCTTCCATGAAGCTTTTCCATCATGTTCAGAATTCTCTCCAGTTTTACTTTCCTTCAGGGGCATTCAGTGTCACAAGTAGTTGATGTAGTCATCAGAGTGAAATGGCTTTTTCTTGTCTTGTGGTCTTCTCTTTAAATATTCCAGAAGTCTGACTTGAATAGTTATTATTTCCAGATTGTTAGAAACATGGTTATACTGCTTCCTAGTGGGGAATGAAAGAATATCTTGTTCTCATTTGATGGAACTTTTTTATCATTATGCTTGTGTAGTTTTTTTTATTTGGCTTTATTTTTTAATTCTTTGGTACAATACCCAGAATATTTAGAACCCTACCCTTTTTCTATTGTGTGTTTTTATACCAGTGAAGATTGACTTCACTGAATTTGTCTTAGCTGACAGCAGTGTGTGTTAGAGAATATAAAAGCAGAATGCCTTGCTGTTTTACAAGGGGTCTTTACTGCAGGCTACAGCCTGCTGTTTACAATCCAAGACAATAAATCACCCAGGCTAGTGGCTGTAATCTCCCCTGGAGATGGGCAAGCAAAATATGCTTTTCCCTTTCCTCTGCTGTGACTTATCTCTGTTGGATAGTACCATGCATTTCTAAGAATATGTTTTCTAGGGAGGTAGAGAAAATGTAAGTAACCCAGAATATGTGGAGAGCCATTAAAAACAGTTGGGCAGAGAGAAATATCTGTTAATGAGAGAGATGACTGCTTTTTGATGCATTTGTTGGGAAAGAAGTGCCTCTGTGCACTGACCTGTCCAGGAGAACAAAGCTGGGAGTACCTCCAGAGTATCAGTGGTGTTTGTGTGATGTTGCAGATGCTGGGCTGAGGCTCAGGAGAGCTGCAGACAGCTCTCTCTGCCTCCTGCCATCAATTTCTTGCAAACTCTGGGGAATGCACCACCCAGTCCAGCACTGGCAAAAGGGCAGTGTTATTTTTCCATCTGTCTCTGCTTTTGACTGCCATTATTTGTATTCAACCAGTGCTTGAATAGTCCCACTAAATTTTAGTCAAATTGTGGAAGCAGTGAGGTGCTACTGAGTGTGTGAGTAGTGGGACTGCAGACTCATGCAGTCTGTTTAAAAATCACATGGAGCTGGACCAGGTTGCAGTTTCCAGATCTGGGAACAGGACTCAATAGCTCATCAGTAAAAAATTCTTCCTTGTGTCCTTGCAAGGAGCATACTTTGTTTCTCTCTTCACGTGATTTTTTTCACCTAGAATCCCATCTCTGCTCAGAATCAAACTGAGAAAAATGTTAGCACAGTCCACATTCTTATATCTGGGTTATTTTTAATTTTTTTTTAAGTAGTTCCAATTCTGTAAAACTGGTTTCCACTTTCAGCTGGTCTTCTTCCAAGACTCCATGGCTCATGAACCTACCCACCATTGTAATCTCTCAATTTAGATGGTAAAAAATAGAATTGATACTACCTCAGAATAGCTATGATCCCTTCTTAGACTTGTAATCAGGACTGAATTTGTGATTTTGTGTCATTCACAATCATATTTTTTTGTCAGACATGCTTATTTATTCTTTCATTTTAGTGAGACAGCTGATAAAATACAGTATTCCTAATAAACAAAAATAGAATCTGTTCTTAGTACATGAAAATTTTCCCTATATGTGCTGCTGTTAATAAGGCTTATGTATATGATTCCCCTGTGCAATAAAATTAAAACATATCCCTTTGTGTTTAGACAGCAATATACACAGAAATGCTGTTGCCTAACATTTAGAATTTCATTACTGAAAATTTATTCAACCCAGGGTGCATCTGATTTCACCCATTTGGTTGCTAGGGTCCAAAATAACCGAGTGCATGAGCATTTGTGGGAATTTGTCCTTCAAAAGGGTTGCAGAAGGAGCCATATTCTGGTGCTCCAGGTGTGCCAGCATTCCATGTGAGCTGCTCTTGTCACATTCCCACCTGAGCAATTCATCCCTGCCTGCAAAGATTTGGCTTTTCCCCCATTCTGTTTTGGTGTTTTGTGGCTGCCTGAAGCCCAGCCCTGCTCATGAGTTTAAGCCATTGTTTATACAGATCACAGAAGAGAAATGACCATTTGGATCCCCCTGTCATACTCTAACATACAAGGATCTCCAGGGTGGTTGATTTCTATTGTGTTGATTTGTAGGGACTGTTTTAGAAGTTTAAGTGGGCCTGAATTTTTTTACAAAACTGAAAGCTGTGAGCAACTTTTGTAACTACCGGTGACAAGGTGTTTCTTTTCAAAATAAAGCAGGAAAGCTCCTCTAAATGACTAGTAGGATAATTTCTTTTTTTAAAGTCAGAAATAGCTATCAGCTTTCAATGGTAAATTGCAGCTGAAGTTATTATTTCCATGTTCAGAAAGGCAATATAAAAAATAACCTGAACTAACTCATACACAAACTGATTCTGCTGTGCTTAATCAGCTTAAATATTATTTTACTGTCCAAGAGGTCTTACTTAGTTTAATAAAACTAAAAGCTGTTTCTGTTTATGTTTGCTATTAGTGAGGATGGCATGCTTTTCCCCATGATTAAAGTGATGCTCTCAGCAGTAATTCTATTTACTCAGGAACTTGCCCTAATCTGAATGAAAATACACAAAAATGCAGGAAAGCCAAGAAAAGCTGGTGATTTTACTGCCTGAGTAACCAGGGACAGTATAATGCACTAGCTTTACTGATGAAGTATTTTCTCTAAAATCAACAAGTGTAAAAAAGTGTTTCTTGAACTAAATTCTATAGTAATCATTGAAATAATTTATGTAGGTTAACATTTCACTGATGAAAAGACACTGAAGCTGAACAAGAAGGTAGAAAAGGCTATCACAAGTCCCATCTCTTTTGATGCCTGAAATCCAAAATTGCCAAGAGCAAATGCATGTGCAATATATGCACAAGGAAAGCCCATCTCCCAAGAACACTCCAGGGAATTTCCCAGCCCAAGGTAGTGTCTTTAATAGCTTTTAATAGGGAGTGAGTGTTGTCCATAAATTTGTCTAAATATTTTTGATATGTAAACAATTAGCATCATCTCTGTTTTGTGTCAGAGAGTGCAATGGCTTCTTTGGCTTTTGAGAAGGAAGTCCTCCAGAGGGTGTAAATCTGTCACCTTCTGCCACCTACTTTTGCTGTTCTGTGGCTCCTCTGCTATATCTAGAGAGGAATTTTCCTATGCTTGAATAAACTCTTCATAGCTATTAGTACTTTTAATCCAGTCAACAGGCTAGCAAGCTGCTATTTCTGCCAGTGAAAGAGGATGTTGTGCTCAGTGGGAAGGTTCTTGAACTTAGAAGATATATATATATAAAATATACATATAAATATTATATATACATATATATACTATTTATATATATGTATATATAAATAGTATGCATATATTTATATATATGTATATATATTATATATACCATATATATATATGGTATATATAATATATAAATTGGGGTCATCAATGTGCTCCCAGAAGTTTGTACTAATGATGCATCAGGGTCATAGTTCATCTGTATAATGAACTCACAGACACACTTAAACAGAAAACCTAGTAGCCCTGTTATTTTTCAAATATATACATATATATGTGTGTGTGTATATACATATTTATATATATTTTTATATATATATGTAAATGTGTCTGTGTCTTTGTATATATATAGGTGTTTTTGTGTCTTTGTGTAAGTATAAACATAAATATATGTACTCTTTTTATTTTAATGCCAACTAAGTAATCATGATATAGTAAAAAACCTGGCAACTGCTTCAAAGAGGCTGGAGTCTGAGGTGAAGAATGAATAGGTTTTTTTCTCATGGGGTGAAAAAGAGCCCAAGGTCTGAAACAGATGGGAGCAATGTGAGCTGCTGTGAAATTACCTTCACTGCAGGGTTTGTGCAGTGATCTTGGATGGGAAAGAAAGGGTTGAAAGAGAGCAGTGAGATGGATTTCTGAGTATATGGGTAAGGATGTTTGTGCATGAGATGAGACACAGGAAGGCAGAAAAATGGTACAAAAATTGAGCCATCCAAAACCTGCTTTATTATGAAGATTTTGTGTCTCCTTCTCCTTGTAGTACTTCTATGCTAGCTTGACTGATTTCAGTTGAAAAACAGAGAATTAATCCCAGAGGAAAAAAAAGTAAGAAATTAATATCTATTACTTATTTTTATTTGACATTTTGAGATTTATTACTAGAGAAGG
This sequence comes from Agelaius tricolor, assembly GCF_023055355.1. NCBI lineage: Eukaryota > Metazoa > Chordata > Aves > Passeriformes > Icteridae > Agelaius > Agelaius tricolor. The sequence continues at coordinate 40,811,399 of NW_027269269.1, read as the reverse complement.
CAAAACAGCTTTTGTTCTACTTTTAGAGTATATATAGGGGAAACTTGCAGTGTCTCATTAACCTGAGCAATACCAAACTCCAGTCATGAAAGCTTGCATAGCTCAGGTGCGTGAACAAAAATTAAAGGAAATTCCTGTTATCTTACCATGGCATACTTTTTGCTGGAATACTTCTGTGCAGTGCCTAGGCATTTGTGAGGACAAGGCAAACAACTATGAATTGTCTGGGATACAGTCATCTGATTTTTCTCTGATTTTCTCTGATTTTTTCTCATCATATTGGAGATTGCTCCCATTTCTAGGTGTTTGGGCTGCGGAGGGGGATCTGGGGAGGGAGGAATGGTAGGAACCCTGGGAAATGGGGGGTGTTGCTGCTGCAGTGCCATGGGCATTGCTGCCCATGGGACAGGGGAGTTGGCAGGCCTGAAATTCCTGCTTAATTCCAGTTAAATGTATCATTTTAAGAATGAGGCAGAAGTGGAACAAAAGAGCCAGTGAGTGGCATACATAGAGTGAGTTTATCTCCTCCCTCACTCTCCCCCTCTCCTCCTTCTCCCTCCTCTTACCTATCTTCAATCTGTGCTTTACATGCTTGTACAGCGATTCTTAGGAGATGATACAATTTCATCCTCCCAAAGCAGCAATCCTCAGCCTATCATCCAGCATGAAGCCTGAAACAGTATATATGTTACAAGCCTGAAATAATGCAGCCTGAAATAATATGAATTACATATTTGATTACAAATGGCTGCTGCCCAAGCCATTCCCCATGCACATCCCAGCTGTGGCAGTGCCAGAGGCAACTCTGAGTGAGACAGGCAGGCTCTGAGCAGCTGCTCTGCCTTCCCTGGAGCAGCAGCTCTGCAGCTCTCCATGATCATTTGTTGCCTTAGTTTGGGACATTTCTAAGTGTCATTTCTAAGGGTACATTCCCCTCTTTTGAGGGGCTGCAGAGCAGAGCTTTTCCAAAAAATGGAAGTTTGAAGATTCTAAAGTATAACTAGGAGTGGGGAGAAAAATAATGTGGAAGGCTGGCAATAGGGATAATGTGTGTACACATGGCTTGTTTTGTGAAGCTGCCCAACATATGTTGGGCTTTAATGGGTGCGTTGTTGCTTGTCTGCAAAATTTTTGGCTGCCACAGCTGACTCCTGGATACAAAAATCAAAGGCAGAGTTGCAGTGCAGCCTCACTGAAATTTGCTGTCCAATCTGCAACCTATTGCCAGTTCTGTCAGCAAAAGTACCACATGGGATGCTGCTCAAGTTCAGCTGGATGCAAATTCTCAGAGAACCAACACAGGTCTTTTTTCCACTTTACTCACCCAAAATGTGAGGTTGCTCCACTGAAGTGATGCAGTGGGATTTGTCATAGACACAGTAGGGTACAGGAGCCTGTACCCCACTTGTGAACAAAATGGTAGCTTAACAGTTTTCAGTGGCAATAGAACTGAATTGCACTTTCCTTTTATGAATTTGTTTAGGTGCATTTGTTTGTCATATTCTTTTAAGCATGAAGGTGAATTAGTCTATGTGTTAATCTCTTAATTTCATGGAATCATAGAATAGTTTGTGTTGACCTTAAAGATCATTGTGTTTCAAACCCCTAATCCACATTATTCAAAACCCCATCCAACCTGGCCTTGAACACTTCCAGGCATGAAGCATCCACAGCTTCTCTGGGCAACCTGTTCCAGTGCTTTGCCACCCTCACAGGAAAGTTTCCTCCTGATATCCAATCTAAATTTACTCTCAGTTTGAAACCAATCCCCCTTGTCTTGTCACTACACTCCCTTGTAAAAAAATCTCTCTCCATCTTTCTTGTCAGCCCCCTTCAGGTCCTGGAAGGCCATTCAAATTTAATTTCTGTTAAACCCTTAATTAATTTTATGTTGTTTATAAAGAACAATTTCAAACTTTAGAAGAAAGAGTGTAGAACAGATGTTTTTTAATCTACCTCTTCATTTCTTTGTTTTATGTCCTTGTATTGTTTTTGTGTTTACTGTTAGATTTCTTGACAAGCCTGGAAAGGTAAATCCCTTTCTCTGATCTGTACTTCAGCCTACATTCTACCTTGAATTCTTGGTCATTTTCAGCTTAGGCATGCAGCTAAAGATTCTAAGAGGGTTTTGCTTCAGATTTGACCTTGTACCTCTGTGGTGCTGCAGAGGTCCCGGGACAGGGAACGCTCCTGGCCATGCGGAAGTGGGCACAGGAAGAAAGTGCCAAGAGGCTGCCCAAGTGACACCCCTGGCTTTTCTTTGTCAGGGAATGTAAACAGTGTGTGTATAAAAATTATTTATGTGTGAATTAAAAATATTATTTATTATATATGGAGACGATTTTTATGTAACCACAGACAACTTTCATAGGAAAAACCGGGTGAAATGTTTCAACTGGTACCTCTGGAAATGCAAAGGAACTTGAAGGCAAGCCTTTTCAGATGCTCAGCTCCAGCCTTGTTCTGCCATCTAGTGTTTAACATAGCCAGTTTCACTTCAACAAAGTGATTTTGATATATTTTAGGGAAAGAAAACACTTTAAAAGAAGGTGAAAAAAACAGCATTTATTAGTGTGGAAAACTGTAGCACAGATGAGAAAAGGCTCAATACAAATGACATCGTTTGCATTCTATATAGAATTGCTCTTGTAGAGAGTAAATTTACTGGTCATCATTTTGGCTAACATTTTTCACTGGCAGAATTGTAAAGGTTTGTATTAGTACCACAATTTTGGATTCTCCTTTGTTTTGATAAGAGCAATTTATTTTTAAGATTGAATCCGGCTGTTTATTACCACATTTCTTATCTGTTGTTATAAGTAGCCACCAGACACTTTGGATAATTACTACTCAGATTTTATTTTTGGATAATTACTACTCAGTCTACTTATTTTTGACTGTTTAAAATCTGAATAATTTTTTTATTATCTAGGCTCTTAAATCTAGAAAATTATTGGTTCTCTTTCAGACCATACAAGACAAATCACTTCTGCCTAGGGATGGTGTGGAAACTTATTTAACTGGGAGTTATAGTACAAAACTGTGTTGATGGGATCCCTGTTAAACTCAGGAACAAAAAACATATCAATTAAGAACATTTTTTATTGAAATGTGTTTAAAGTGGATTTCATCTTCTGGTTGGTACAAGGATTCTTAAAGACATCCTCAAATTTGGCCCAGTCATTATTTTTCACTACTAATTTCTACTTAATTGGCTGATTGTTTGTCTGTGTTGGTTTTTCTCAGGTTTTTTGGGGGGGTAGGGGGATGAAAGGGGGCTATTTGCTTGTTTACAAACCTGTGTCAAATTTTATTAAATACTGTTATGACTGAGGAAAAAAGAAAGCAAATAAACATTTTCAGGACAGTGGAGTATAACACTTGAAGAGAAAGCCTGTATAATTTGATAGATAGCTGAGGAAAGGGGGAGAATGAGAAGAAGAAAGGTGCCCTCACTTTTGCAGTAATAATACATTTGGGCACAGCTATGAGAAGGAAGGGCATTGGCCTTTTTGGGAACCAGAGTGTGAGTTGTCTGGGAAACTGAACTGTGCTGTGCCTTTCTAGGTCTGGAATGGAGGTAATTTTCAGGATGCAAGTAAATCCCATGCAAGGAATCATGGTTGAGCTTTAGACAACAAGACTGGAAGTGGTTTGGAGTATTTGGGAGTAGTATTATCTCAGTGGTGTTGAGAGGCAGAGAAAATGACGGGAGAAAAATGAGATTTTAAAGAGATAGAGAGGGAAATTCCAGGAGAAAAATAAAAGGAATACAAAGTTATAAATACACAATTTCAACATTTTATGCTTAATAAGGATCAGATTCCATACTCCTTTCCATGCTGTAATTTCAGTGGGCTTACATGGATTTACACTACTTTGCAACTGGCAGAAGACCTCTTCAGCCCTAAGCAGACTCATCTCCTATTCCAAAATCTGAAATTCTGTCATCATATGTTGCAATGTTATCAAAATTTGCTGATAAAATAAGAATGCTTAAAATAATTCCATAAAGTGCCTAAAGACTGTGTGGTTTGATATGGATGATGGATGCTCCAAGGTGTCCCTAGTCTTCCTTGTCCAATTTTAACCCTATCTCTGATCAGTCTCTGGGCACTGTCCTCTAAAAGGAGAAGAAAGCTGAAATGTGATAAAGAAAACATAATTATTACTAGAGATCCGTTGATAGCTCTGGCAAACATATGGATTAGAATATCCTGTTGGCATGTTGAGCAGCAAGTATAGCACAAATCTCCATGAGAAGGATGGATCAGGAAATTTTGCATCATATCTCTTCTGTGGTACCAAGTTTTCGCATTTCCTTCAGATCTGGATCCTTTTTATTCTTTGTGGTAACTTGAAGAATTAGGGACAAAAAAAATTTTAATGTCCTTCCCTTTCAAAAGGTGAAAAAATTTCTCAGAACCTTTAAAATGTCAGTAACTGTACTTGATTGTTCTTTCCTATTTTAAAGAGATGCAAGAAAATTATATTTACCTAATTCTCCTTGTATTTTTTACCATTTGGAATGGTATGTTCATGTTTCACACCCCTTCCTTGTCCAAACATACCTCAAGCATTCCATCTTCCTTCTCTTTTTGTTCATGGAGTGTTTATTCTCAAAAAACTTCAGCTACAGCCCCAACCGCATTATAGCACACAAAAACTCTGAAGAAGTTCACCTCTGAATTGTAATCCACAGGCTTTAACTGGTTTGGGGCTTTTTCCTGCTTTCTGGAAGATATAATCCTGCCTTCTGCTATTTATGTGTTGTATAAGTATGAAGTTAAAAAAAAAAAAATAGAGGCTGCTTTGTTTTGTTTTTTGTCAGATGTGGCTGGTAAAATTTACAGCTCATTTTATGTTTGTAGAACACAGTGTTTGCTCCTATTTGCACCTTCAAATGTGACATTTATTTCTGTTATAAAGCCTTCCATGTTCAACCTTTTCCTTTTTATTTTCTGGTATGAAGCAATTTGTGACCAAAAGGAAAAAAATCTACTACATAAAAATCAGGGACAGAATGGTCATGTTTGGTATGTTTGCAAGTTATCTAAGAAAATTGCATTTTGCTGCTGCAGAAGGCCCTTATCCTATAAGCCAGGTCTTTGTGAATGTATTCTTGCAACCAGTCAATGGATTTTATCATGGTTCAGATGTCAAAAAATATCCCATTCAGTCTGAATTTTGTAACACTCAGCATACAGTCTTGTCTTTATTCCTTTCACAATAACTTGTCAGCATCCAGTCATATTCCTGTTCTACACAGATAAACAGTATTATTTGTTTTTTTAAGTCAAAATCACACTCCTATTTGGAACTGTCAAGCATGAATACATTACTTATGCAGTAGTAAAACCTCTGATGGATAAGTTTGTTCAACTGTGTATTGAAATGGCACAACATAGCTTTAATATTTTTCTAGTTGGCCACAGACAATTTTTACATTTAATCTGGAAATTTGCATCTCAAAAAGAGCTGCTTTGTTTGCCATGCAGTAATCTCAAATCCTTTTTGGCTACCAGTATGCACACCCTATTGCTTTGCCATTTTGAATCAAAATTTTCAATGGATATATCTTGATAAGTGTCCACATTCACAAAAAAAAGGCAAAAAAGAAAAATGATTGCATATTTCCAACTAATGGAAAAATGGAAAAAGACCAAAAAAAAAGCAACATTTCCATTTCCATCTTACAAAAGGCTTAAAGATGTTTTAATGTCTGTTTTAATAATGCTAAAATAAGAGACTTTCATGCTCTTGTCCAGAGCAAGGGAGCATTTTCTCTGTGGGAGAGGGCCAGGGCCCTTCAGTGAGAGTGCACTCCTCACCATTCCTTGGCACAAAGAAAACAGATGTGTTTGAGCAAATCTACAGCCTGTAGTCCGCAGAAAACCTTAAGCAAACATGATGTAACTCTAAATGGGTACAAGATAAAAGAAGGGAGGGAATATTCTGCCTTCAGTTCAGGACAACAGAGTCATTTATCATGAAGCAGCAAACAAAAAAAAAAAAGGAGCTATGCCAACAAGCAAAGCTTGTCTGGCTCAGATTTGTTGCTGCCTCCTCGTCCAACACCTGTCTTCAAGTGGCTGCAGATGAGGAAGCTTGTTGACTTTATTTTGCATATTTTCTCTGTCCTCATTGTCACTTCAGTGCATCAAATTATGCTGATAATCCAGTAGGGAGAGAAGAGCAAAATCTTAAACCAGAGGTATCCATTCTTATTGGGCATGGGAGTGAACGTGGAAGGGATGAGGGGGAGAGCAGATAAACACACCAGCAGAGGGTGTGATGGGAAGGAAAATGAAAAAGGGAAAAAAAGAGAAAGTAAGATTTTTTTTTTTCTTTCTTTCTTTTATATATATTGCTTTTTAAGAAGGTAAAAGACAAGGCACCAGAAAAAACTTTTAAAAATTTTATTTCAGTTTCTAGCATGGTCTAGTCCCTAGCAGATAAGGCTTAAAGAGCCTTATTTTTCCTAGCATATTAGTAAAAAAAAATAAATTCAAAGTGCAAATAACTTTACTGTATTTCAGTCCTTGAAAGGACCTCATCATCATATTTCAAATGTATTCCACAATTTTAGCTTCACAAGCTCTTTGGCTAATTCAAAACACTCAAACATATTTAATTCTAGATTACAGTTAGAAGGCTGTAAATAGTAAATAAACATAGCCCTGACTACTTTGGCTGTCAGTAAAAATATATTTTTAAAATCACTTTGCCAGCATTGTCTTCTATTTTGTATTCTCATACATGGGCAAGAAAATTCAGCCAAAGTTTTATCATTATCACAATATCAGTGGAACATTTGTCTGAAACATTTGCAATGTTAATTAAAAAAAAAACCATTTTGACAAAATACACAGCTTACAAACACCATTTTCATTTAAAGAGGTGTTCTTTCTTTTAAAAGCATGAAATTACCTAAATAATAAAAAACCTTGCAACTTGTTTTTCTAGAAATGTTTTTGCCTTCGTCAGTACGTGCATGAAATCAAAATATGGATATCAAAATATCCTCTTGATAGCAACAAGGATGTTCTCCTGTTGTTGACAGAATTTTCTGAAATACTAGCTCAGCAGATACATGGATCAGTCAGTAAAGATAAAAAATACATTTTGCACTACACTAAGTATCTTAGTTAGTTTGCTGGTATTGCTTTTGATATTATTTGTTCTCTGCACCTCTCCCTCTGTCCACAGATCAGTAACCAGACATGAGATTCTTTTGATGTTCAACCCTAACACTGCTGCTAGACATTACCTATTCTGTGTGAAGGTCAGGTGAATGCTGACTCAGAGAGCCTGCTTGGACAGGCAGGATGTTTCTTTTTCTCCTGCTTGGGAGATCTCTGTGCTGCTCTCACCTGGCTGTTGCTGCCTGGAGAACAGGTTTTCTTATTAGTCAATTAAGGTGTAATGGATTTCTTTAAGTATTTAGGCTGTGGTCTAATCAGATGAAAATAAGAAGGTTCTGTAAAGCTGTCTCTGCTCACAGTGCCTTTATGGGTGTGTCCTTGCATGTGGCCTTGGTTCCAGGGCCCTTGGAGGCTCCAGCTGGGAGCCAGCTCCACACAGTCCCCCAAAAGCTGATTCCCCGTGCCCAGAAGGTGCACAGGCAGCTCTGCTGCCTGGTGTAACCACCTGTTCATGAATTATTTGGAATTTCTGTCTTTGAACTGAAATTAGTTCTTCATTAAAGGTAGTGGTCCTATTTTTAGGAAGAAAGAAAAGAGCTAATTCATCCTTGTCCTGTTTATGCTAACACAATCTGTTAATGGCAGACACAGGAATTGGAAATTTCACAAAAGACAGTTTTGGAGCAGTGCATATTCCTTTGGAATCAGCATTCCATTGGCTTTTAGCAACTGCACGTTGCTCAGTAACTACTGAGGGGAGGCCTCAGTGCCATGTACAGCTTCCTCAGGAGGGGAAGCAGAGGGGGAGGTACTGATCTCTTCTCTGTTAACCAGTGATGGGACCCAAGGAAACAGCAGGAAGCCGTGCCAGGGAAAGCTTATGTGGGATATTAGGAAAAGATTCTTCTCCCAGAGGATGGTTGGGCACTGGGACAGTCTTCCCAGGGTCTTCCCAGGTCACAGCACAAAGCCTCACTGATTTGAAGAAGGGCTTGTTTCAAGGAAGGGTTGGGCAACACTCTCAGACACACACTGGGATTCTTGGATCAGGATTTGTGGCTTGTTGTGTGTCCCTTCCAACTCAGGATATTCCATTCTTCTGTGAACGTGTAACTTAGGATAATTGAGATATTTTGGCTACATCCTGGCAATGGCTGGTGCAGTTTTAGAAACTTGAAGGGTTGTCCCAACTCCTACCAGCTGCTGTGCCACCCCAGCAGGCTGCCTGCCAGCCACATCTAGGCAGGCACAGGCAGCAATCTGGCATCCTCTGAGCACAGATGCAGCATTCCTTTGTTCCAAAGGAAAGGGGAGGTGGAGTGTGAACAGGAGTTACTTTTGTGCTACTCATAAACAAGTAATATACATAAAAATGAATAATAATAATATGTAAAAGTGTGTTAGCATCTAGGTCAGTTGTTCTCATTTGCTTGTTGATGTGGCAGAAGCACTCCTGGAGATCACAAAGAGATTTTTATAAACCATTGCAAGGGAAGAGTACAGAGATCAAAATGAGATCCAGAGAAATACCCAGGCAAACCAAAGGAAAATGTTTGTATCTGGTTTTTATGATGCTGTTTCTAAAATACTATGCTGGAGCAAACAAATTTATTTTAAATGTTTCTTTGAGCTGTGTCTTTCTTCTGAGATGGAAAATTTCCTCGTAAATTAAGCCCACAGAATTCTGGACTAAACCCAGTGGTAGTTTTACCCTGACTTTCTTAGTGCTCATTGAGTGTAGCAGCAAGTAGATTGGTTGGCTGACCCTTCCCGTTTCCCTCTTGTACAGATGGCACTGATGGGAAGCTCCATTCTCTCTCCCAGGCTGCTGATTGTCATCAACCCTGATGGGCTGGAGCCCTGTGGTGGGTGGAGAGAATGGTAATTTGCAGGCAGCTGGAAAGAGGGGCAGTACTTGATTTGCTTCCTTTTTTCATAGTCAATTTTTGTGCTTAGCTGGCTGTTTTTAGATGATTGTGCACATTCCAACATCTCTAGATGGTGACAGCATTTCACATCTGACGGTGTTGTCTTGAGTAACTCACTCCTTCCACAAGTTTGCCAGAAGTAGGTGCCTCATCTAAGTGATTAAAGCAACTCTTAAAGAACAATATTGATTCAGGGCATTTAGGGACTTGGCTCACCCTTTAAAATCCATCAGTCACGAAACCAAGGATAGAAGTCTTGAAATAGAGGCACGAGGCTAGATACATTTATTTTCAAAATGATGATGGAGAATGTAAAACAGGAACTGGGGAGGATGCCAAATCCAATTGGGAAAAATGCTGTGGGGAAAAGAGAAGGATATTAAAAGGCAGGGAGCGAAGCAAAGCAAAAGCCATAAATTTTTCATCATGAGGGATCATTCTAGCAGAGCTGACTCAGGGCTTCTCAACAATGTAGGCAAAAATAAATTTTCCTTTCCTAGCTGCTGTGGAGTAGAGCTTTGACTCAAAGTTCTGGCTGAAGAGCAAAGAGAAAATACTTAGCTTTATGCTGGCCATGCTAATAGCCAGCAATAGGTATAAGGGTGCCCCCTCATCCTGTGGGTGAAAATTGAAAATGAGAGATGCAGTCTCCCAGGAGAGCCTGCTACCACCACTGGCCCTAACTTTTCCCTTTGACTAGCACCTGGACTGGTTTCCAGGCCTGTGGCATAGGCTAGCAACTCAGCAGTCCCAATCTGTTCTTTCCAGGGACAGGGAGGGCTGCCCTGGGCAAGATTTTCCCATCCCTTTTAATGCTGTCTTGATATGAGTGAATAAAGTAACTATATTTAATGCAAATAATTTTGTCAATTTAAACTTTACGTTCCAAGGTATGCATAAATAGCTGTCAGGTAGTGGTGAATTCTGCTGTATTTTGGCCAGGATGTTTTCTGCATGATATTGTTCATGTACAATTAATTAATAATCTGACATGATTCCATCAAACTGTGATCATGGGTCCTGTCACCAACTGTGTTCAGTGGATGTGGAAGAGTTAACAGGACAACAGTGAAGAGCAGAAAATACAGGAACTGCAGATATCTGTGGGAAATGGCAGATAATCTATAAATCCCATGATTAAAGAGATGTAACTTTTTGATACTGGGCTTTAGGTTCATTTTAATCCTTAGCTCTTGCTGGAGGTAAAATTCAGAACCTACTGGTTTTAATGACTTTGTGGAGATTTTGGGCCAAATGCTGATGATATTCCTCATCCTTGTTGTATTCCTGATCAGGTTTGCTGGAAAATCATTGTTCTCATGTTCAGTTTTACTATGCTTTAGTATGTTGCAGTTACTCCTTCTTCATATAGACCTTGTATTAAAATAATTAAAATCACATTCAAAAATATATATAACAAAATGTATCAACTATTGCCTTGCCAGGATGAGCTTTGTGTTAACAGACTAACAAATAAAACAATATCTGCAAGTCTTACATTGATTTTGGCTTAAAGTTTCTATATTTGCACATTCACTATGAAGTGCATCCAGCACAAGACTAAAGTATCACATCAATTTTATACTAGCTGGAAAGCAAAAAAGAATGCAGTAGGGATAATCTTGTGGCTCCTCACCCCTTCCTACCTCCCCTGAAGTGTCAAAGATATTTCATTTGAGTTCTGGATATCAAAAATAAAAATTTATCCATGACAGAAGAATATACGTTTTGAACCTTAATAGTTGGGTTCAAATTTTGGGATCTAATAATATTCTATGTTGGGAAGCTAGATTAAAAAACATCTTGGGGGAATAGTCCTGCTTTTAATTCATTCTTTTTAAAGTGCTATAACTCTTGAAGGTAAAATGTTTGAAAGCATATTGATTTCTGGAGTGGAGGAAAAAAAAAAAAAAAAAAGAAAAGCTATTTTAGAAGCTTTTTGAGACCTCCAGCCTATGGAAGGTCTACTGAACAAGCAGCTTCTTTCAGCCACCTTTGTAAAGGAGTACGGCTGCTAATCTCAATTTATCAGGATATGAAACATTGATCATGACCCATGAGATGTTTTATTCAACTGAAAGTACTGTGAATACACAGAATGACTTTTATTTGTTCCTCCAAGGGACTGTTAGCAGAGTTTTCTGATAGTCCTTGGGCTAAGTAATGTATTTGTTAAACAGTCTTGCAAGCAACAGCTTGTGTTTCTGCTGTGAGGAAGCAAAGGAGAAGCCAGGGATGCTCAGACTTAGGATCCTGTACCTACAATGATGGGAGCCTTGGATATTGCCTACATTTTTCCTTAGGGCATTTCACACCAAACATATTCACCCTTCATTTTCTGAAGCTACAATTCTCTAATTCTCCTCTGCAGTAACCTGAAGACAGGGCAGTTCCACTGTGAAGTGCTAATTGCACTAAATTATGAAAGCTTGGACTGAACAAGCTATCAGGCTGGTCAAGACTCTAACTGCTGACATGGATTTGCCTGTATCTGAGTTGCATAGATCCCAAAAACCGTTTTACAATTTTCACTTTGTTTCCTGTGTATATGCAGCTGTGTACATGCTACATGTGAAGGACTCTACTTTTGACTTTTTTTCATATTTCTTTGGAAGTTTTGTTGTTTTTTTTTTAATAAAACCTTTTTTGCACTGATTATTTTTTTCTCATTATGAATAGATTGTCAGAATCAACAGAAATATCAAGTACCTTGTCAGTGCCTTCATGACTCTGTTAATGGTACTTTTCTAAAATGATTTACCAGATAGGTAAGATGAAGGTGTAATTGGCTAGGTAAGGGGGCAGAAAAAAAGCATGTTTTGTTTTTTGAAATGAGAGCAGTTGCTGGCCATTACTAGAGCCACTGCTGCTGTATTTATGTCTGCTTTTTAGCAGGAATGTAAAAGCACTTACCCTAATATATTATTTTCATTTATCCTCAGTTTGGTGTTATGGTAAGCACCACTAAAGTTCCATGATCCATAACTTTCTGGTGTGGAGATGAGTCCTGCTGCAGGATGCTCCTTCATGGATAAAGCCCCAGGAGCTGGTGGGCAGGGGCTGTGTCAGTGCTGCTGCTCTCTGTGAGCACATGAGCCTAATGCTTTGTGATACCTGTAGGTGGTTTGGGGTTTCAAGTCTCGGCCTTACTGACCTCAAACTGCTAAAACCTCAATTTACCCAGGTCATCTAGCTGTGGTGTTGCTTCACATCTCAATCAAGTCCAAGTGAATTGATGCTGCTGGCAGAGGCATTGGTTGTGCTCTCCCCAGTGCTCTCTGCCAGGCGTCCCTTGCGCCTGCCTTGAGCCAGCACTGATGTGTGTGGAGCTGAATGGTCAGCCAGCTCCAAGAACTGATCAGACCAGCACTGATAAATGAACACTAAAGAACAGGAAACTGCTTTTCAGATCAGCATATTTCATATTGACATAAGCCTTATGGAATAGTTTTGTGTCTATATTAATAATGTTGAGATTATATTTTGTTAAGAGTTTGACAATAGATGAGTCATAATCCATTAAAAATTGCAGAAGGTATTTTCCTTTGACACAATTCTGTGAAGCAAGGGTAATTCAAGTAATTTACATCCAATAAGCATGTATTAATATATGTTAGAAGGCAAACAATATCTATTTCTAAACACAAGCCTACACATCCTAATACTGTAAAAGCACAGAACCAGACATAGGGGATGTTTTAGATAAAATTCTGATGTAAAATTCCAAGAAATACAAGGCTCTTTTTAGAAAACTGGATTTGAAGAAATATGGAATAATCATTTGAGGATGTTAACCAGTGGCTAAGGGTCTTATCAGTCAACATAACTTCAGTTTATAGGATGCTCATTAATCATTGTTTTCCTTGAGCAGGCAGAAGTTAGAGCCAAAAACTTCATGTGGGAGAAAAGAGGGAGTTGCTAGAAAAAAATCTTGAAGACTTCCATTCATCCAAATATGTATTAATGACACTGTGGCCCCAAGTCATTTACAGTTTCCATAAATGATCCCATATATTGAAAGAATTCAAACATCCTGCAAATTTACCTTTTCTTTTTTTTTTTTTTTTTTTTTTTTTGTGAGATAATCCAGGGATACTAACCGTTAAACTTTGAAGCCTTCTGCCTCTTGGATAGATTTCAGCCAAGCAAATCAAGTAAAATGTTTAGTTTGTGCCAACACTAGGCAAAGGGTCATGGGACAGGGTGAGCTGAAATGTGTTAGCTAATCACAACCTCCCTTCAGCCCCTTTTTTCTAAACTAAATAAAATGCCAGTGGGTGAAGAATAAAGCAATCACACCAAATCCATCAGATCCTGCAGACATATCAGTGACACTTAGCTGTCAGCAGTATCAGAGACCGCTGATAACATTAACATGGACACCTGACCTTTGTCCACAGCTGATGGAAATCTTTGATCAAGTTTGTACTAAACTGTCTCATCTCTGAAATCAAACTAAAATGGCAAAAAACCTCCCCAAAACCCCAAACAAACAACAAAGGCAACCACTTAGGAGTATCTGAAGTTTCCCTAAATACAATGCTATGTAAGTGTGTCAAATATAACTTATCTTGTGTTAGCAGACTTTCAAAAGGAATCAAAATATTTGTATTTAGCAGAGTATCCCATGGAAAATCCAGGTGCCGTTCAATGTTTAACAGTTAAAATATCCTGATAGTGTGTTAAACTGCCTTTGAAGTTCTTGATTCATCTCTTTAGCTTCATTAAAATCTGTTTTCTAGTTCTCTAATGTTTGTTTAAATTTTTAATTCAGGCTTAATGATTTTCTTCTTAGTTGATAAGGAATATATTTGTATCTTAAATATGTATTGAAAAAATATTAGTAAATGTGTTGTTCTTTGAAAATATTTTAATTTATCTGCATCTAAAGAATGTGAGTGATTTGATAGTGAGATATGAAGCATCCAAGGCATTCTATTTATGTCATATGTAATACAGGTACAAGCATTCATAGAGAGGATGATAGTGAGGAGAGCCTGGGTTTTTCAATAAGAAACAGCTAAAAAAATCTAAAAAGCATTTTGAATGGCTAGAAAAAACTTTAACTTAGACCAGGATCTAAAATTATACATTACATTTATTTTCTTATTTTCCAAATGAGCAAATGAAACACATGTTATGGCCATGCAATTTGCAGTGGATAAGCCTGATTTAGTAGATTTAATTACCCAGGTTTGCTTGTCAGGTGCAGCCATTTACAGAATATACTCAGTGTTTAACATGATAAACTACTCACATCGTGCATTTAATAAATCATTACATTCCAGGCATTAAAATGTCACTGCAAAATCCTAAAAAATTCCAAGGAAGCTGTGCTTTATCACAGCTTCCACAAGAGGGCAACATGTACCAGGCATTTGACTACAAAGGTATTATTAAAATCCCTTCTTTAGACAACAGACTTGGATGAAGCTCATTGATATTGCATTTAGCATTCCCCAGTATGAATTTGTGCTGTTATCTGAACCTTACACATTGATAGGTGTTCATAGAAAAAAAATCCAATTTTATATGGTGCTGAGCATGGGCGCTGCTATGTGTGCTTATAATTAATTACAATTAAGGCTTAATCTGCATTTTATTTATCACTTGGGCTGTCTTAACATGAGCATTCTCATATTGGGGATGCCTTCATGGGGAAGGGAAGTGCGTGGTGTCAGAAGGTCACACATTAGCAGAGCATATGCTAATTTCATGTTGGAGTCGATTATGACAACGTTGGGAGGGTTCTTGGAGGGAAAAAAACACCCAACAACACCATCTTACACAGCTAAAGGATGGAATCTCTGCAGATTATTTTAAAAATCCACACATTTTAAAGGTGGGAATGAAATTTTTGTTTCATTAGGCATTTTTCACTCTCTGTCAGGAGATTTAATTTCTTATACACACTAGATAGGACTTTTGTCTGCAAGTCATCACAGTAAAATCAATTACATCCTTAATAGAATCAGGGTGGTCCAACCTGATCCAAAACAATTAAATCAGTCCTGCAAGACACTGACATCTGATCAATGGTGTTGGCACAGAACTCAGCATTTCATGGGTTTCTTCAGACTCTCAGGGTTCACATCAGAGGAGTGAGCATTTTTTTTTTCTATTTTAATGAATGAGCAAGTCAAACTTCTCAATTTTTAGCATGAACATTTTTACACAGTCTAACTTTTAGAGAAATTGATGCATTGATATTTCAGTGTCAAAATTGGCAGTATGGTCAGACAGTACAATCATAAAAAATGACCAATGCAGTAGGATGCTCAAACTCTGGAATATAATTTCTTTAAAGTAAGTGAAATGCTTCATTTTTTGCAGAGTTTTCTCTTCAGCCTTGATTCTGTGATGAACATTTTCTGGGAAGGTGGAATGTCTGACCCTTTACATCGGCACTCAAACAGGCTTCTTCCTTTTTCATAGTGGTCTGACTGAAAGGGGCAAAAATTTGCTGAAAGAGTTAATGCTACCTATCCAAAGGCCCTAGGAACAGCAGACAAAGAATTCTGCTTTTTATGTTTTATTTCCCTTCAAGTAATGCTTAATAGAACAAAAATAATAAAATATACATCACTCAATACAGGAACTCACAGCTTTAGGTCAACTGTGTGATAAAAGAGTGCGTGGAGAGTGAATAAACTCAGAGTACAGGAGATGCATGCCCAAGTAAGCCCACAGATATTGAAAATACAGTCACAGCCGTTATTTGTGTATGAATTGTTGAGTTCTGTGCTGTCACAACAGTTTGACTACTGAAACCAAGCCAGATAAAGACTGGCAGGTTTATCTCTCAGCCCTGACTACAATGTAGACATGACTAACTCCAGCATACCCAGTTCTCTCTATTTATCATTGTCACCTAGGAGCCTTGATGTTTTGTTTCTTTTTTTGTTATTTTATTTTTCTATTGAAGTGTTACTTTTCCTTTACTTTCTCCTGAAGTAGTGTGGATCAGACAAATTAGGGTTGTCTCAAGCAGCCAATTCCTGCTTTTGCAGCCTTCTGGTTCACTCAGCAGCTGCCTGGGTTTTGAAACTGCATCTTGGGCAAAATAGAGTGTTCTTCTACCCTTAGGTCTTCCTGTTCTTCTACCCTTAGGTCTTCCAGATGCACCTCAGCTGAATAAAAGGCTCTTCTGTTTGCATGTTCTTTCCCATGTGGATAAATTCTTGTTGCTATTACTCATCCCCATGAAATTTATTTTTTAAAAAAATCAATATACATTGTAATTTTACTAAGAATCAGATTATGGTCACAAGAGTTCAAAATAGTCCTCTGAATCCAGCTCCCTTTCCTCAGTATCATAGCTATTTTTAGACTTTTTTTCTGCAATAATTGTCCTTGGTGCAGTGATGGATTAAGCAAAATGAGCTTCATTTGTGTTTTCTCACTAAGATGTTCTTCCAGATTCAAAAGTTGTATTCTGTTTCTAATGATACCAAGCTTTGTTTCCAAGTTCTTACCACTGATACCTTGATCAGCCCTAAAAAAATTTCTAACAGCAGATTTGAAGCTGGATGACATGGAAGAACCTTATTAAGTTTGTTTTGTTCCTACTTAGGAAGTTTTTGAAGTAAGTACTAGTAAAATTTGAAACACTGATAAATTGTTCCTTTTAGTCCCTGTGAGATGAAGTTTCATCTCATTTTTCTGCCAACAGCTCCTTATATTCCAGGTGCCATCTTGAATAAGCATGGACTGAAATTAAAAACCCTCTCCCTTTGTGTGACCTTGCAAAAGCTACACACCCAGGAAGCTGCTGATCTTCCTGGGTAAAGAATGTCTGCTGAGATCACTGATGGCACTGTTTATTCCTCATTGACATGCTGTCATGATAGGTAGCTCATGGAGAAATATCTCATAAGAAGTGCCTGGATGTATTTCATAAGGTGCTGCAGTATTTATTTCATTCTGGGGAGGGGAGGGAGAGCAGAGCTCTGCTCCTGTGTTCTGCAGTATGCATGCAGCTCTCAGTGCATCACTCTAACCCTTTCAAGGTTATGAATAGCCTGCAATATATATTGCTGCACTAGGAAAAAGATATGATCCTTTTCTTTTTCTTATCTGAGAAACCTTTCCTGATGGGAGGTCAAGGGTGTCCCAAGAGTAATGCAATCTCCTCTGGAAATTTCAAAGAAGGCGATGATTATCTGCAATTGACTGAGGACATCTGTGCTGGCACGCTGACACCCTACCTAATTGATTATCCCAGATTTGCACAGCCACAGTCAAGCCCAGGGCCCCAGCTGAACAGATGCCATGGCTAACACCCCCTCACACTGCACCAAAAAGCTCCACAAGTGGTTTGTTTGCTGCTAGAGCAGACTGTGTATGGCTGCTGAGTGTATTTTATAAACTTTCTCTTTCTGTAGTTGGGGAAATCCTTATACAACTTCAGCCAGCATCCTGGAAACATAACTGATTTATTATTACAATACTTGTAGCAAAACTGTCCTTACCCCTGGCTTTGAGGCAGAAATATTAAGATGTGACTTTGTCCTGTAACTCAGAAGGTGTTGCAGGCTCTGAGAAGATCCCTTGGCTCTTCCCCAAGGGGCTTTCTTTCTTCAGTTCTCTGAAAGAAACAAAGAATTTAGTAAAACCTTATACTGCATGATGAGATCAGTATTTTTCAGTGGCTTGGTCTCTTTGACCTTGATCACTGTAGGAGTAATTTTCCTTTCTTGTCTCTGCAGTTGGCCACGTGCTCTGATTTTATATAAACAGTTTAAGCAAAGCCTCATAGCCTCTGGTCAGTCCAGTCCCCCTCTATTGCTGATAGATGTTTATCACCACTTCTGCCAGAAGTGAAAATGCCTTCCGTCCTTAATCTAATGTATGGGATACTTTTCAACATATTTGCCATAGAAATCTACCCAGCAGATGAAAATTAAGTGTGAGAGTGTATTACAGTACATTTCCTAAAGTTTGCCCTTACTTAAGTGGGAAGTCCATCACAATAAATTTTCCCCTTAATTTCAGTAGCAGGTTGAGATTTTATGGAAAGGAATAGTACTTAATCAGTTGTAAGCTTGAGATTCTTGCAGATAAAGTAGTTATGAACTTTACAGAAAATGTCTGCTACAAGGAAATGAAAAACATGAAGTGAAAAACTGCAACTGTTTCCCCCAAATTATGTAACTCACTTTGAATTTTGGTGATTGAAAAAAGGACTGAACTACTTGGAGCTTGACTTAATACCAGTTTTTCCTGACTGTAACATTTTTCATTATACTTTCTGTGAAAACAATTGGGTGGACATCCACAACCCAGCAGTTCTTGCTTTATACTTCACTGCAGGCTAAACTGAGTTCTACAGATGATCTCTGTTTAATGGAGTCTGGCTTTCTGTCCTGATTATCAGAACTGCAATGTTTTTCAGCTGGTACAAAACCTACTGTCTGGGTGAAATCTCTAATTAAAGTGGGGGTTTATAGGTTTATTCTGTATTTCCTATCAGGTTGTTGCAGTGCAGATGTTTGTTCATTGATCACAGCTACTGCGGGAGCCTTCTGTACTTGTTTCCACCTGTAGACTGACTGTGCCATTATTTCCCAAAATCCATTCCAATCTCTCTGTTTTAGTAATGGGTAAGAATTGAAATGAATAGAAGCAGCTTTGGGGTTTTTTTTAATTCCAAGGATGTAAAATGTACTGTGAGAAGAGCTCTGCTCTCTTTGGAGATAACCTTAGGTTGATCTGCTTTAAAATTAGAAATTAGTGCAAAAAAAAATGTCCATAATAGTAAAAGGAGCCTCTTACAACTAGCTTGAGATTTCACTGTAATGGAAATATCTGTTCCATCTAATTTTTCTGCTTTGGAACAAATTAATTTATAATTTGGCAGACATGATCTTGGGTTTGCTCATTGCTAATATCTCAAGTTAATCCCTCTTGCAACATATATTGCAGAGCACTTCCTGTGCTGAGCAATGCTTGGTTAATGGCTTAGTTCCACCCATTTATTTCGGTTTAGACTTTCTCATCGATTAGGAAATTTTTTATTTTCAGTAATTACGTTTGACATTGGTGTGTGCTGATATAAAAGAGCTCAGAGGAACAAGAATGATAGTTGCCTTCAAAAGATGCCCACCCGGGAGCTTCTGACCTTCCCCAGCTGCATTGCAAGAGAACGGGAAGGAAACTCCCGCTTGTAAAACAGAAAATAAAAAAGTTGGAGCATGACTTTGTGCTAAGCTACTTTGAAAAATGCAGAAAATAATCTCCTGATTCTGCTGTGCAGATTCTCCTCCAAAATCTCATCCTACCAGTTACTTTCATAACTAAAATGTTGAAGTATTTTTTGTGCAGAAAAGAAATATTTTTTCTGTGTTTATAGAATTAACTAGTCACAGCATTTCAGAATACAATAAATTTAATTCAGCGTTGAGTTTTTTAATGTAGACCTCTTCTCCTTTAAAGTTCTACATGTTGACCTTGCTATGGAAACACACAGTTTGTTAGCAGCTAATGTCCCTCATCCAAAAATACCTTGGTGTTATCTCTCTGGTGCTCTCATGATTTTTCTGGAAGAGAAGAATAGATAGAATGAATAGTTTCATTTTCTTCCCTGTTTTAATGGATTGAAATGCTTATAGGATTGGCTGAGGACAGGAAAGTTCCTTGTAAAGATGTGAGATTTTTTCCATTATGCTTCCATACTTGAAGTCCAGGTCACTTCAAGGACAATAAAAATATTTCCCTTCTGACAGGTGTGTCCTAGGTATGTTGTAAAAGTGAGGTGGTGCTTAGATACTTTAGTGAAGGGAGTTTTGAAGGTCAGGAAAGTAGGTAAGTCAGATTCTAAGAATTTTAAAGGAAAATGAAAGGAATCGCCCCAAGAATGCTTTCCATCTGCTTTTACCCAGCAGTGATGGAGACGTAGCTTCCCATGCCTGGGTACACAGTGGAGCCCAGGGTGGAGAGAGTCTGCCAGAGAATTCTCATAAATAGGCATTGTCCCCAAGCACAGAAAGCAAAGCTGTGAGTACACATGCAAAATAGTCTCTGAGAGGATGAAAAATATTGTTTTACTTGGCCAAGGCATGTTGAGGACAGAAAAGAGACAAAAGGGACTAAGCAGGCTGTTTCATCAACAATGCTTTAGCTGCCTAGTGCAGGGGCTAGTAGAGAGTTGTCATTATTCAACCTTCCAAAGGAATTCAGTTCAGTGTAAAAGGGACAGAATGGTGTATATACTATACTATACAAATATAATAAGATCTACCAGTAACAATTTTTAATTGTAATCAATTTAAAAAAAGGGAACAATTGCAACATTCATATCAGCTGATGAAATAATGAATTGTTACCTGGGTTTTCTGCCTGTTCTGGGAAGGGTGGAATAGCTGAGTGTGTCTGGTTTGTCCCTCTCTTTAGTAACTGTTTCCCTTAACTGTCAAAATGTAAAACTTAAGATATCCTGCAAATGTTAGCCTTAAACTACAGCATGGATGAAAGGCACTTTAATTGCAGCCAAAATATGTGAGTTGACCCTTGCACTTTCAGAGAAGCTGCCTTGGCTCACCTACTGGGCAGGGAAGAGGAAGAACCACCAGAAAAGGGAGATGCTTTGTAATGTGGGAGTGTGCTGGTCATTCACATTAAAAAGTTTTTGATCTGATGGCGAAGCTGAAAGCTGTTTGACAAAATCACAAAGTGGTTTAGGTTGGAAGGAACCTTAAATGATTTTCACATTCCAACCCACCTGCCATGGGCAGGGACACCTCCACTATCCAGGTTGTTCTGAGCCCCATCCAGCCTGGCCTTGAGCAGGGATGGTGCATCCACAGCTTCTCTGGGCAACCTCTGCCAGTGCCTCACCACTCTCACAGGGAATAATTTCTTCCTGATACCTAATCTAACCCTCCTCTCATTCATTTTGAAGCCATTCCCCATTGTCCTCGCACTCCAGGCCATTGTAAAGTCTCTCTCCATCTTTCTTGTAGCTCCTCTCACATACTGGAAGAACACAGCTAAACCTTCTCTTTTCCAGGCTGAACATTCCCACCTCTCTCAGCCTTTCCTCATAGGAAAAGTGTTCCAGCCCTGTGGTGGTCTCCTCTGAACTCATTAAACAGGTCCATGTCCTTCCCATGCTGGGGACCCCAGGGCTATCAATTCCTCTGATACCAGTACATATCAGAAATAAATATTTACTTTGAAATCATTAAATACAGTTCTTCCATGTACGAAAATGTGCATTCATATTCGACTGAATTTCCTTTGGATGAAGTACTGGGATCTAACTAAATTGATAGTCTGGATAAAATTAATTACTTTAATAAATTAAAAAAAATAATATTCACAGAATAAAATATTTAAAGCCATTTTTCCAGCTGTATGGGCTAAAGTTTTTTTAAAAATATACTGTTTTAATTAATGATTGCTCACTAATAATGTCTTGAGTTTTCTCAAACCACTGGTCAATGAAAAAGCCACTTCAGCAATATTGAACAAGGATTATCCCAGGGTGTACTGTAAATTGCATTAAGATATCAGAAAGAGTTCACCCAAGCAGCAAAGGTTGCTGCATCCTTGACTGTAATCAGTAGAAAGGAAGCAGAAGCTAAGATTATATTTGAGTTTAGTCAGTCTGTGGCAGGAAAAATCCTGTTAGTCATGCATTGATTTGGAATATTCAAGTGCAGCCTGTGTTGGTTTGGTGGGGAAGTAATCCTGATTTAAACGTTAAGCTTCTGAGGGCTAGCTTAATTTAAAGAAGATAAACCTTGGGATTGTATAAGGTATTTACTACAAAGAACATGCACTGTATTTGAGATACTGCTTAGCAGTTTAAAGAGCCTGAGGAATTGGAAGTTCTGAAGGCCATGGAAATGCTGGAGTTCAGTAACACTTTTTTTACATATTCTGCTTGTATATATGTAAAACTGAAGAATGGCTGTTCCACTAGGCTGGTTATTAGTCAGGCTGGCCTCTCTCCAGTACATCCATCTCTGTCTCACACTGGGCAGTCCAGAACAGGGCCCAGCACTGCTGGTGTGGCCTTGCCAGTGCTTTTTCACCTCTGGGCAAAGGGCAGGATCTCTTTGCTCCATCTGCTGCCAACACTCTTCATGCAGCCCAGGATGCCATTGGCCTTCTTTTCAGCAAATTGCTGGCTTGGTTTAGCTTGTCTCCCAGAACACTCAGGTCCATTTCTGCAAAGCTGAATAAAGTATATTTGTAGAAATTTCAAGCAGATCATGAGCTGGTTTTATATATTAATGGAGGACCATGGGATTCATGGTTAATAAATATGTCAGTATATCATGATGAAGTCTGTGATTGGCCTGAAACCACTGTGTCCTTTGATGAGAAGTGAAAATCTTACTTCTTGATGGGATTCACTTAGGTTTAAGTAGAATCACATAGAAATAATAATAAAAAAATTTAAAATCCTGTAATTTAGGAAAAATCTACTAGTTTTGATTCACAGGAAAAAGAGCATGCCATCTGATATTTTCCTGGTGTCATTACCAGGAGAATGGAATAAAAAGGTATTCCTATTTTTCTATATAGAAGGACAATATTCAGTGGACCATAAAAAACTGCTGAAAAATTAAAAGAATATTTAGGAAGTTAGTAACTTTTGAAGGGCCACAAAAACCACTAAATTCGGTAACCTGAATTTTTTATTTTTTCTGTTAATCTGAAATTTTATTTATGTCAATCAAGAACTTTTCTATTTTTAGTTTGGTAGGATTATTATGTTTCTCTCTTACATAAGAGCAAATGGTTGAGCACAGTGATACTGACCTTTTTATTCCTACTGAATTTGAAATGCACACTCCCTTTTCAAAGAAAAAAAGAGATGAAAATGAGGAATTACTTATCTTTTCAAATAGGGAGGATCATCCCTTAGCTGAGGGAGTGCTTCAAATTCCA
Source organism: Agelaius tricolor (assembly GCF_023055355.1). Lineage (NCBI taxonomy): Eukaryota > Metazoa > Chordata > Aves > Passeriformes > Icteridae > Agelaius > Agelaius tricolor. The sequence goes on along the minus strand of NW_027269269.1, from coordinate 40,788,427 downwards.
TATTCCAAATTTTGTTACAGATTAAGGATGGAGACAGCTGAATATTTTTTTTTAAATCTTCTTTTGTGTTATACAAGTTGTCCTTGCAATACAGTAAAAATTACTCAATACATACAAAAATACTACTAGATATTACAGATATAATATCTAGATGCTGAGATGGCATCAGTGTGCTCTTTTTTAATAAAAGAAATGGTGAGAAAGGAGTAAGGAATTTTTATTTCTGCTTATATGGTTTCATATTTCATAATCTTGTCCAGCAGACTTAATGAAATTCAGAATGCTGACTACATAACCTAGAGAAACCCTACTGGGACATTAAAAGGAACAATAGCAAACATAAACATAAAGTCTCCTTCAGATTCCAAGTACAACACACCCATCACTTTCCATTTGCTTCTGTTCTCAAGGAACACAGGGAAAATGCTACACAATAATGTAAGATAGTAATTATTAGCAAGCTATCTAATTCTATCACCCACTAAAAATTCATTTATACACAACAGTTTGCATCATTCTACCTTGTCCAGCTAGGCTGTCAAAAAAAAAAAAAAAGAATTAATGAAAAAGATTTAGTATATTTTAAATCCATTATTTCATTTGATGTGTGGGAATTTCTTGGATAGACTCAATATTTTTTGAAGGTAGGAAACTTGAGCAGAGAAAAAAAAATCTATTTTTGATCCAGGGAACATACACACCATTCTTTGACACTCAAAACACCAGAATGTTTATTATGAGATTAGTGGACATCCCAAACATAAAGGCAGTTTTGCCCCTTACATTTATTGTGGAGATCTTTTAAGACTCATTCCTTAATGCATAAAATAATTAAATAAATATTGAAATAATTATTCAAGCTATTGCCTGAGTATTGTAGCCCAAATTTGAAGACAGTGCCTTGAACATAGCATGGTCATCACAATGAAAATTAGATGTAGTATTTAGAAAAATATTTAAAGACTACAAAGTCACAAAGTTCCCACTAGAAAAGTTTGATAAAACATTGTAAATCTTTCTGTGCTATCAAAAATGAGAGAGAGGAGGTAAAAGTCTCTAATTTTTTTATACTTTTCATTCAGCACTCCCTTTAGTCACCTCACTCCTCACCTTGTTTTCTTTGTTCTTATCCTCTGTTCTGCTGTTATTTATTAGCTTCTTTTTTTTAATGCCCTAAATCACCATCTTTTCTTGCCTTTCCTTTTCTTTTCATGTTACTGCTGGGTCTCTGGTTTGATTTATAGGTTACATGCTGAATTTTGGAGTCACCTTTCTTTTTCAAACTCCCAGATGGAAATTATAGCAGTTGCTTTGTGTAAAACCCTGAAGACCTTTACCTGAGATTTCCTTTCTGCTCCCTGGCCAGAGGGGCAGCTCAAGCAGCTGATGATGCTGCATCAGGGTCATGCTGGAGACATTACAGAGCAGGGGGAAAATCTGTCCTGGTGCCAGGGATCACTCAGGTTTCCAAAGTCTCCATTTGAAATTCTCCCTTAAGTAGCCTAAGACCATTATTGACCATCCCATGAAGCTCTTGATTCGGGATTGCACAGAAGGTGGGAAAATCTGAAACACTGCTGTGTAGATGTCTGTGTAGGAGAGAACATTGCTTCCCCTTTTTCCTCCAAAATTCAAGGGCTGGGAAAAATTTTGTCTGTGCTATTTCCTTCCTGTTGATCCTTTATTTTTAAAGATGTGCTATTTATATTCTATTAAAATGTTGGTGAAAGAACCTAGAATTTGAAATAGAGAATAACTTCATTATTTCAGAAAAAGCTGTAGAAGTAAACATGTATTTGTATGCTGAGGCTCATTAGCTATTGCTAATTTGGCTTGAGGCATTGAATGAAGCTGAGTTGTTGCTCCAGAAATAAGAAATTAAGTCTTAGATATTCATTATATGCATTAAATAGTCCAGAAAACTTCCTCACTGCCATTTTGTGTAAAAAAAAAAAAACAAAAACAAAAAAATCCATCCTTTAAGGATATTTAAGGAAAGGAGAACCAATATTTACAGAAATATATGTTTGAAATGTTTATGTAGAAATGTATGCAAGATAAAAATGGTATTCAGATACAGAGTTTCCAAGCTAAGCCTTAGGTCATTCAAATGTTAACTGCACATTGGTCTTCCAAGAAAGAAATTTAACACAGAGCACACTACATGAGAAGTAGAGTTCTAGTTAATTATGAAGACCTTGCTAAGGTGATGCATTCTTGGTGCACTAACTAAAACCTACTTTCAGATGGCAAGCAGGACAAATGTGTTAGAAAATATTAAGCTATCTCTTTTACTTGCATGTTTCATTAACCAGATTAATTTTTAATCTTTTTGTTTGTGACATGCTAATTGCTAAATGGTTTTTACCATTATTTTCTTATCTTTCTCAAACTGAAGGTAATATAGATCTGCAATCCTTGAGATAACTGAGCTTGAACCATTTCATCTCATCCTCCCCCTAAAAGCAAAGCTCAGGTGGAGCTGGTCCTTACCCTGTAAATGTATTTTCTTGCCAAGAGAGGCAGAAGTGAATCAACATATGAAGGGTGAAGATAATGTGGGGATTTGGGCAGCAGGAGAGATTGGAATTCCAAGTTAACATGATGTTACAGATTCAGCTCTGCCTCACTTTCTTTTCTCTCCAAAAAGTGGAGAAAGAAAACTGGGCTCCCTCAGCAGGGAAATGCATAACACCTAAAAGGCAAAGGCTCATTCTGGAAACTCTCTAATGAGAGGGGAATCAATTGTGATCCATAACAGCTTTTTACAAGTAGCTCTTCCGTGCATGAATAATAATATTGAACTCAATGAACACACTGGTGATTGGTTTCTGCAAGACACCTAAGTGCTGTTTTGCTTTTCTTCTTTGCCATTTCTGGTCAAGATAGTGCATCGTGTTGTTAAAGAGCACCATTAAAATATTCTAGAAACAATAGGTAATAATGGGCCAAGCCTCTGAATATAAAATAAATAATTGCTTATATATTTATAATCTACCACAGCTCTTTTTCATCTGCATAAGTCCTGATGTTATTACATTGCTTTCATGCCTTTCCAGCATAAAAACAGTTAACTCTCCGGACCAGTAAATGTGTTACTTCATATTTCTAAGCTGCTTTGGCAATTCCAGTACTTATTTAAGGAGGACTGATTTTTATCTGTGGCTTGGATTGCTTCCTTAAGAAGAACATTCTCTCTCTCTCTAAACCAAAAATTATATGATTGAATAGTGATGCTTCTGCTGTCCCAGTATTCTCTGGGTCCTAAATCAGAGCATGACACGAGTGTGACTGGCAAAGCCACTTATCCTGCAGTTATGAAAGTACATTTTTCAGGAATGTACACTGGCCTTCAATGTGTATTGTCATACTTCTCTATATTAGCATTGATTTTAAGTTACAGTTATTTCTTTTATTGCAACTTTCACAGGGAAATCATGTAGCAGCTGCTAATATGTTATCTGTCTCTGGGATGCTTGGGCAGCTGTACCTAATATTAGTATTTCACTGACCTTATAAATTTTACCTTTCAGTTTATTTGTGTTTTGGAATGGATTCCACCCCCTGCCCCCCCCCCCCCCCCCCCCCCCCCCCGCCCAATATTTAAGCTCTAAATCTTGTTTGATGTGTTAAAGGACAAATAACCTCTAATGAAACTGATGGGACTGTCCCTTTCAATTACAAAGACATAGGAATCAATGAGACTCATTTCACAGGCTGAATAAGGTTGATATTATTTAACATTACAATGAGGAACAATAATTGATGATAAATTATCACCAAAATCCTATTGGATTATGCATTATTTACTCATAGTAGTGCGAAGGATTAATTGAATTGTGTAGGAAGCTGAAAAACATGATGTTTTCTCAACTCTACCTCAACTCTCAAACCATACAATGAGCATGTTAAGCATGCTTTTGCCTCTACTTCTTTGAGCAAAGAAAAATCAAATAATGCATTTTCTATTTTTCTATACATGCATACAGGAGGACCATCAGCAGTATTAAATTGATCAGTTCTGGAATGCAAAGGAAAGGAAACATGCAACTAAGAGACAAGTAATAAGATAAATTTCAGATCTTGAAAAACAAAATCTACCACTTTGTAAGGCAATGAAAAATTATGTATCTTAATTTTAACTATGCACAAAGATATATTAAATTAGTTCACATTTCTCCTCTTGCGCTAGTGCTCTTTTCTGAACTTAACACTGTCAGATCTTTGGTAAGAATGAATTAAAAAATGTCATAATTCACATTAGTCCTGGAAAAAAAAATAAATTCCACAAATGGTGGATCCCAGCAGTACCTCTCAGCAGTAAATGTGTTAATTTCTTAAGGATCCATTTAATGCTCTCCCATTTCATTCCCAGTCTTAGACCCCTTATGTGCCCTACAGCTCCTCCTGGTACTCCTTGCCTTATTAAGTGATCCCACTTTCCAAAGGAGCAAAGAGAGCTCAGTGCCCAGCCTAGCCTCTGGGAAATGCTCGTTTATAGCTTGGTGATCCAGAAGCAGCTGTGCCAAGAGAAGTCTGCAGTGATGCTCAGGTGAGCATTGCTGGATCTTTAGCCAGAGGCAGAAGATACCACTCCAGTATCCTGCTCAGTTCCTGGGGGAAGATTCCCTGTTTCTGCCCCTGAGCTGGCTGTTCTAGTTCCCTGGATATTTTCTTTGACTGTGCAAACTTCAGAGGCTGTAGAGGATCAGCCTCTTTGCTGACTTCCTGTACCAGGAGGACCTCCCATACTCACCATGCAACCTCTGCAGCTATTTTGTGATATTTTAGTTCTTTTACACCAGGAATGGGATAACACTCCACTGATTAAAATCTCTCCTACAATGCAGCACAGGGGGTGTCCTGTTGAAGCTGAGTCAGGCTGACCAGCATAAAGAAAATGCTCTGACCAGTATAGTCCAATTTAAGTATTCATTTGGACAAATTACTAGATAAAATTTTCTGCTATGAAACTCATCCCAGTGAGAGTACCCAAACTTTAAAAATTAAAACTAGGCAACTTTTCACCTGGGCAAATATTTTCAAAGAGGTCTGTTATGTTGAGAGACATTATTTATTTTCTCTTCCCACTAGGACAAAAAATAGAAAGCTAAATGTGAAACCACATGTTTCCAAGGGATAAAATTGTGCCTTTGACTGACATTATGATGTATTTATAATGTTGGGAAATAGTATTTTAAGGTTTTCTGCCACCCGCTTTAAAGACTGCAGTTCCTTTTTTAATATTCCTTGTGTAGTGGTGACAGTAGAGCAAACTGTCAGTCACAATGAGCTCATGCACATCCTCCTGTCAGGATGAGTGTGGAGCACTGTGGAGATCTAATGGAGCAAGGGAATGGAAATCAGAAGGCAAAGTCATCCCTGTGTGACTTTGAAAAGTCACTTAGCCCTTTTAAGCAGGAGCTGTCACAAGTGGACTTGTTCTCTTTTTTTGTGACCAGGAAAAGATGTGTGCATGTTAATCAACACTTCCACCTCTTCCACTTCTGTTTTGAGCTGAAATTCCTATCAGCTCCTAGCCCATTTTAACAACACTGGAGTTTTAAACCCTTATTTTATTCTTATTTTAGAGAAGCATTTTCAACTCTCTTATATAGAGTAAGCTTTCAGAGGAATGCTTAAAATCTTCATGAGAATGCATTTTGAAGTCATCATGAGGATACCAGAAAACAAACTAGCACACAAAATCTGAAATGTATTTTTCTTTATTCAGGAGGCCTTGTTGTTTAGAGCTATTTTTTTGTGGAATAATTATAATCAGTTACATTTCTTTTGAATGGCAAGCAAATGCATAATAGAAAAAAATGTAGAATTGTTTCATAAGAAGCATAGAAAGAGCTTGGCTTCTGCATACTGTAAAATAATTTTTAAAACTCAGAAATCTCTGAAAAGAAAAATCAAATTCCATTATCTCACTTAAATGAGAATAAGCTTGAGAAAGGTTAATTGCACTGTTCAGATTCCAGGCCATCACACTGACAGAACTTTTTATTCAGTAGAGGGAACAATGATAGGGCATAGCAGTGATGATATAAATTGAATAGTCTCTTTTTATGATGATGTGTGCACTTCCAAAAATAATGCATTGGGATTCCCAAGCTGTGATAATGTAGGAAGTTGTGATGAGGAAAAATGGTGAGAAAGGATTTGAAATGTTCAAGTATATTTCATTGATGTGAAATGCAGAACCAATTGTATTTAATAACCACCTTTCAAAATTATTTCTATTTAGTGAGGTATTTTGGCAGGCATGCTTTCCTTTTCATCTTTGAATTTTTACCTTAATTTTTTTGACAGATTAGATTCATAAAGATTGCAAAAGAAAAGGCAAAGCCCCTAGGTCATTGAATCTACAATTAGCTCTGTAAATTTCCTGGAAGAATAAAAAAGATTGATGTGAAATATTACACAGTACCTGCTTCAAGAAAATTATTATTAAATCTAGGATTAGTACTTCAACACATTTATTTTGCTGAAGGTATAACACTTTAAAGCAAAAAGTATTTTCTGATAATATGCTAGCAGGTACAGTAAGGGGAGAAATCAAATCTATTGACGTGCCTTTAACATCTCAAAATTTAGTACATGTGAGTGACATTTATCCTCTAATGATACAACCAAATGTGATCCAAAAAATGAAAAGTGAATTTTTTAATGGGAAATGTTCTTCATTGTTGAAGAAATCCTCTATGATGTGCTTTAACTTCAGTCATTCTGTGTTTGTAGAGTCAGTTCAATGTTGTGGTGGAAGTCATAGGGAGAACGCCCATCCCAAATTCTGGATTACCAACAGAATTTGGAATCCACAATTACAAGTGCAAACCAAACAGCAGAGAAGGAAACCATACCCATGCTAGAGCTAAATGATAGCTCTGCTCTTTCTGAGTGCCAGCTGCCTCTTCTCCCACATCCTTAGAAGGTACAGAGGTAAGGGTGTAGTCAGGGGGCTGTCACATTCATTTCTAATCTGCACTTCTACCAAATTAATGCAAACCAGAAGAGTCCTTCTAATCATGGTAAAACAGCTTCAGGTATTTACCACACAAAGGCATGTTCACATTTAAGCATACTCTTAAATTATTTGAGGCTTTTCTAGTTAAACCAAACACATTGAATTCTAATAGTTTATTCCATGGTCCTGCCAAAAGCACTAACGTAACACCTCCAGGTAGCAATCCACTGAAAGCAAAAGGTCCCAGAAAGCTGCAGTGGCTTAAGTTTACCTTGATTTCAGTGTGACATCCCATCTAACATGGGATTTATGGCAATGTTATACTCAGATATCAAAGCCATGAGTATTTGTGTGGTTAATTTTATGTAGCAGAAAAGTCATGCAGTTTGTCAAAGACAAACAATTAGTAGAGCTGTATTCAAAAGGAAAACATGATTCAACTCTGTTTGCTGTTGAAGCAGCACCAAAAATCCATGCTGCTTTTGGCAAACCAATTAAATTTACACTGAGTGCCTCTGAAAATCCTAATTCAGATGCTCTACCAGAGTTAAGCAGTTTTGTTCAAACACACTGATGTGTTCAAGTGTGTTTGCAGGAGTGTTGTGTTAGACACTGTAACTCAGCTTTGTGCACGTGGGTTATTTATGTGTGTGATGCTGCATCTTTTTGTCTTTCCAATCTTCCTGCTGTCTGTCGGAGGGAGGGAAGGACTCCAGGTTTTCACTGCCATGTCCTCATAAATTCTTTGTGAAAGTAGCATTATGGCGTAACACAGAGAGCTTTGTCAGCCTCCAAGATCCCTTTTAAGTTGCCATCCTGTGGATATGGGAGATTGGATCTTCTAATAGGAACAGCCAAGGCAGGCTGTAAAACCGACCCTTTCCAATTATTTTCTTCATTAACCACAAACACTTTTCTCTCCACCACAATTTTCACAGCCCAGCTCCATTTCTGTTTTTCTAAAATATTACTTTTCTAAACTCATTTTCTTTTACACTATTCATCAATCTATCCCCTTGCAAGCCCAGTAAGAACCAAGCTCACCCAGAAGAAATGAATAGCATCTGTTGCAAGGTATTACCTGTCACTAGGAGGGAAAAAACACCAAACTGCCAACAATTCCTTATGCCATAATTTTGTTGGCTTACAATACAAGGAAACACCTTTACGTGTTTCCTAGCTATGGGCAGATGTTTGGATGATAAGTTGGGGAATGAAAGTAAGATAACTAGAGAAAAAGACACTGTAGATTTGTGTGTATTAATAAATGACAAGCATAAAGCTATAAATAGATAGAAATTGTGTTCATAACTGTATTCTTCCTAGAGCTCCTCTAGATATTTTTCCCGACCAGAATATTGTTTCAAAAAGTGGAAATGTCATATGTTTGTGCAAACATGCATTGCACAGATTGATGCAAATCTGTAGATTATTTTGGCATTTACATTTTTTTTAGTAATTTTTTACATGCTTAGCCAGGGCACAGAAACAGTACCAAGCAAAACCAGTAAATGCTTGAAGATACAGCTGAAATTTGGACACTAAACACCAAAAACTATTTTGTGAATGCAAGGAATTCATAAAGCAAAAAGAGGAGATGGCATGCAAACGTTGAATGAAGGTGCATCTCTACCAGTCTCTCAAATCATCCCAATAATAGTAACAAAATCCTAGCTGAAGCTCAGGTAAAATCTATTTACTTCTGCTTGTTCTTTTTTTTCATTTACTAGGCATTTCTGGATATGGATTATGAATTCTGACCACAAATTTCAACACCCTTTTCTATTTTTCCTCCACCTCCCTGTGACACATTTTTTTTATCAGTACTGGAACATATTCTAGTGAGCTTGAAGTACCCGACAGCTAGCAGGCAGGTTGAATAAATTGTTGCTTTGTGCCTGGGGGTCTGCATTTCCCTGATTCCTTCTCTTTTTTTTATCCCCAGTCCTCATTTCCCTGTCCTGTCAGCTATTGCAGAATTCCATTTTTAATACATCATGTGCAATGTGCACAAGACTCTGCATGGGCAGGGTCGTCTTTGTAATCAGGTTTTACCCTTCTAGTAGCACACATCACAAGAGCAACAGTAATATTTTAATATTCTTAGCAAGGTATTGTACATGTACAAAATTTGGCGGTCATGTGCTGCCTAATATTGTGTTCTTTTAATCTCTCATTCACTTAAATGTATGTGACTTTAGAAAACCAGGCAATTGTGCCTTGGCTTTGTTCTGGAGTGTCCCTTTGATCACATCATGCTTTAAGGAGTCCATTTGCCAACAAGTAGGAGTTGTCCCTCTGACCTTAAAGAAGAATATTTTCCCTTCTCACTGCTGTAATGGCTTCTTTTTCCTACATACCCAGAAGTATGGGGCTTAAAAACTGTATTCCTTGCAGATTATACTGACAGGCAGTAGCTATCTGTTTCATATGTCACAGTTTTGCTGGCTCAAAACTGTATTTTTTTCTCTCTGAGTGAATATAATATTGAGTTTGGGTTTCTATTTGCTGTGGCATTATAGAGTCACAACTTAAAAACATGTGGAAATGGACATTAAAAAAAATTCAGTTTATTCCTATTTATCATGTCAGAATCTTTCAGAATTTGCCTGGTGTGGCATGTACCTGTAACTGAGTAACTCTGGCAAAATCTTGGGCTCTTAATTACTAAGTACTTAATCCTACTCTACTCTAGGGAGAAGGAAGGTGTCCATGGCACTCAAACATTTTCAAGGTCAAAGACTTTTTGTGCAGCATGGCTAAATGCAGAGACTCAGAAGCTTTTGGTCATAAACTTTTATCTGTATTCATTTGCTCTGGCAGCCCATAGCCTGTGCAAGTGGTTTATGAATGTTTAAGTGGGGGTATCTGGTGCTGATCTCCTCCCAGGCTCGATGTAACCAGCCTGGGGGAAGGAGAACACCTTCAAAGATGTGAAGGGAGTGTCATTCCTGATCCTCCAGTGTGTGTATGACCAAGGGGATGGTAGGATGAGCAGAGGTCAGAACTTGGCTGATGGAAGTGACTCACTGAAGCTGAGGGATAGAAGTGAGCTGTGGAGTTTCCCCCTTGTTGACTTAGAAACGAAAGACATGACAATCATACGGCAGTCATATATCTCATGACAATCAAAGTTCCTCCTCTCACCTTGCTGTCCTCATGCAGCTGCCATGACCTGTGTGCAGCACCCTTTCACACTGAAACACTGGGCACTGGGTGTGACATCTGGGAGCTGATGCATTTTCAGTCCAGGCATCAGCCAGAAGAGATGAATGAAGCTGATGGGAAATAAACAGATAAGCTTCCCTGCAGTAACATATCTTCACTCACAAATACAATTCTTGGGCCTTTTCTTGTCCAAGGCTGACTAATGACTCCAAAAAGTCACTTCTGCTTTCTGTGGACAGATATGAACCAGTGCACTACACCCCTGAGCTATGTGTTGTAATGTAATTTCTGAAGACCACAAAGATTTATTTCAGTGCTACTTACATTTCATAATGAACTCTTAGAAAATACAGTTTTGACATCCCTGACTTCTGTGATGTATCAATTCAAAACCTCATTTGTCTTGCCTGAATTTATTGTAAGTTGTAATTTAAGAGAGATCATCTCTCTTTTATCAATTGTGATTTATCAGTTGAATGTTATCTTTACCAATTTATCTTCTGCATTCTGTAAGTTATGTTGAAAACAGAAACCTCCTTCTGCAAGGTAATTATATTTACAGGTTATTTTCAAGACTTTTATTTCATTATCTGTACATTAAACTGTTGTACAGAGGGCACTTTTTGAGGTCTGAGATTTTTTTTCAGGACTGACAGTATCAATTCATATGAAGTTTCTACTTCTAATCCACTGAGGACTGTCTGTGGCATATGTATGTGGCTTATCCTTCATCTTGTTTCTGGAGAGATATTTTTAATTATTGAGTACAGAACATACATAAATAAAACAAATTAACAAATTTTTTTGTGTATCTGCAAGTTTTGCTGTAAGAATTAGTCCCCTTAAGTCTAAGTATCTTCATGGATAAAGATTAAATTTTAAAATCTTAATGAAGGAGAACCTAAACATCAAAGTCAGTATTTAATATGATTAAAATAAGAATGTGTTTTATTAGTATATTGTTCATTGCAAACCTCACTAAATAAGAATTAGGAGTTGCTTTAAGAACAAGGAGGACTGTAACACAATTTCCTGTATTAAATTAGTTGGAGGAGGAGGATATCAGTAACAAGAACCATGGATGAGGTTTCTGTTGAAATAATTAATTTATAAAAAAATAGCAAATCAGATTGAAATTTAAATGAATAATACTGCATTGAAAATTTTCTCGGTAAACAAAGATATCAGATGCATTGTTGTAAATTACTTCAATATTAAGTTGCCTGCAATTGTAGGTGGAACATGTAAAAGATTTCAGAAGGATGAGCTGGAGAGACTTGCCATATAATCATATTCTGAAGATTGCATCTTCTTTCCTTAGCATGCACACTAATGAGAAAAAAGCATTATAGGACTGTCCAACCTAAAGTAAGAGAAAACTACTTCAGCACTTTTCATAATCCTTTTTATAATTTTGCAGTTGTCTAGGATTCTTATAGAATACAGAAAATGAATTAACTCTAGCAAGTATTATATAACATTAAGTTATACATTTCGTCACGCAACCTTTAACTGCTTGTGACTCTTTTTTTAATCTTTCTAAAATGGGTAGATATTACATTAACTGCTCAAAGTCATTTGAGAAATTTGAGAAATTACATTAACCCCTAAAAGAAAGCTGCAACAATCCAAAACATAAAAAAATTCTTATTTCTGTACATAACTAAAGTTTGCCAAAGCACGTTTATGGTCTTTTTCCTTGGGGAAAAACACACTATATTTTAGGATTTTTTATTAATGCTTCAGCATAAGTTGGGATTTTAATTGCTTGTATATTTTCTAGAATTTATAATTTCTAAGCAAAGCAGTGCTTTTCTTCTTCCCCAGTCATCTTATTTATAGGTCTTTTTGAGATGCTGTCACTTTCTCTTGTCAAACTTTTGACTAAATTCTATACGAGACAATGGAAAACTTCCATTGAGGTCCACGAGGCTAAGTCATCTCTAAGAGTGAAGTATTCTTTAAGGATATTTTTGACACTGTCAGCTACATCATTAGTTCATATGTGTGGAGCTTCTCAGCTTAGCAGCATCTTTATTGTAGAGCCTCTGCTTTCAAAATGTTTGTGTAACAGGTTTTAAGCAAGAGAAGATTAGTTGAAGCCAAAGAGAATTTCATTTGACAGAAATGTATCTTGAACCTGGTTCCATAGTATAAGTTTGAAGTATCTTATTTTGAATAATTATCTTGGAAGTCCAGCTTTTAGTACTATATAACTTTCAATTTTCATATACTTAGAGATAATGAGGGAGAGTGAGAAAAACAAATTGGTATAGTATCCATTTTTAAGATGCTTGGATTGGTTTTGGCATTGCGTGAGGTAGAAACAACTTACAATATTCCATGTGAGCGTTTTGTGATATTTAAGTCCTACTTCCTCGTTCTAAAAAAAAATTCATTAGAGTTTTATTTTGTGCCTGAGAGCCACAAGATATCTTCCAATCCCAGCTGCAGATCTCTGACATCTGGTTTTGGTTTTGTGTTTGTGGGGCTGGGAGCAGCCCCCATGGCTAATGGGAGACTTGTTGCTGTGTTCCTGTTCTCCAGGAGGGGGATGGCCCAAACTGCACTCTGTGGCTGGAGCAAAAATGAACAGTCCAGTGTGACATTATTCAGCATATATGGCATTCTAATAAAATTAGAACTGGAGCCTAAACTACTATTAATTGCTGCTAGCTGCAGCAACATACCTTGCTCAATACCTATTGAGAATTAGAACCTAATTCTAATGAGAATACTGATACGTTCAAGCTTTGCAGTTTTATCATTCCTAACTGGTAATTATTCTATCCCATAGTAAAGTTAATATTGGGAAAACAGGAATAAAAATTGATTCAATGTATTGGATTCACTTTAAAAAAAAATGAACACGCAAACTATGTGCACATTTCTCAGTACAAAATGTACACTGAGGTCATAGTCTGAGTGATGAAAAACTTTATTAGACTTCCACTGAAACTTTTGGACTGACACTTTGTGCAACACACAGTAGAAATATTTTAAAGGATGTAACATATTAAATGCAGTCTTGCTCCTGTCTAGTTTGTGGAGTACACATTTGCACATACCTGTGCATTCTGCTTAATCTGCCAGGATTGCAGAATGCACACACAAGTGCATTCTGCTCTTGCCAGGACAAAGCAGTTATGGTATGGTTTCAGTGAATAATATTGCTTTTAGAAACATCTTGGTAAACAAAGCTACAACCATTATACAGATTCTTGTAAATTATTTCTATTTTATATTTGGTTTAATTATAGGTTGCTATAGCCATGCAGATTGTTTCAGAAATAAATTTTGGTATAAAATGTCTAGCAGAATTTTATTTAAGGGAATTCCTGTAAAAAGAGTACTAAATAATAAATTTTTGCCTGTGGATTTCAGGCAAACTAAGTGCACTAAAATGGGAAGGTTTTGAGCAGATAATTCAGGTATTTCAATTGTAAAGACACAAGAATACTGTTGCTGCTTTAAGGTTTTTAACTTCTGTAGATAAAAAGGATTGCTGAGGTGGGAGTGGTGACCACACTGCAACTGATCACTATATTTTAGGCTTCTTTGCTCTCAAACCTCATATTTTCTTATTTTATTGTTGTTGGACTTTTTTGTTTTGGTTTTTGTTTGCGGTTTGTTTTGTATGTTGTTGATGTTGGGGGTTTTGTTTGTTTGTTGGTTTTTCTTTTGTTTGTGTGCTGTAGGGCTTTTTTTTGTCAAGGACCATTTGGAGTAGTTTATCACCTTCACAGCTTGAGAAAAATTCCTGACAAAAATCTGACCAAAAATTAGTCTTCTTTTTTATGCTGATTTTTTTCCCTTTTGATTTTCATTTTGATTTAGAGCATCACAACTTTCTTCGTTTCTTCATTAATCCTTCTTACCCTTGATTTTCAAGTTCTGCCTAATGATTTTCCTGTCTACGGTTCTCATCTTTGTGCTTGACAGAATAGCATGTTCCCATGATCTTCTTTTATGAGGAGTTGGAGAAATTCTCAAGATTCAAAGAATAAAAGAAAATAAGGATGTTCTGCTGCCAGAACCAGAAGTTTTGCATGGAGTACTATTTCAAGGATATAAACTGGGAGGATGGTTTTGAAGGAACCTTATGCTGGCACTGAAACACAGAATAAAAGATTTGGCTCCTGAAACTATTCAGATGTACTCTAGAAAATCTAAGGCTGTTAACTCTCCCTTTCAAGAAGGCTGAAAAATTCTGAAATTACTGGAAAACGTTGGCTATTTCCAAGTTCATATGTTCCTATTTGACAAGCCATACCGCTTGGCTATGTATAAATTAGACTTGTAATGAGTTGTGGTTTGCCAATGAAAATGAAATATGTGCTACAATTGTAAAATGCTGATGCAGAACTTCTCAAGTTAATACAAGGCCAAATATCTAATTCATCTGTGGTAGAGTTTTCAAGTACAAAAGCACATGCTTCTATCCTAGCACACATTTTATCCAGAGGCCTTCTGCAAATACTAACCAATCAATTCTTCTGTGTTGTAGAACTAAAAAATATTCCTGTACACCAAAGGAGTATTTATAGGTCTGCTGAATCCTTACCTTTGGAATTTGAAGTACCAGAACCAACGCAGTATTTGATAACAAAAGATTTAGAAAATATGCCCCAAGCCATTCATATTTCTGTATTGCAGGCTGAAAAAATGTTGATTTTTGAGTAATAATCTTCATAATGTCTACAGTCACTTCTCATAGCCCTCATTTAAACTGGATGCATACTTTGGACCCAAATATTCTTAGATTTGCTTAATTATTTAAAGCCAATACAAATGAAAATTGGTATTTCTTCCTGTTAAAAAACTGTTGTTTAAAATTAATCTGGCTATATTGGTGCCATTTATAATTATTAGTATTGGCTTTAGCAACAGTTGATACAGTGACATCTACAGTTTAAATTAAACACAACATAGAAATGGTTTTAAATCAGTTTTCAAACCCTATTTTTTTTTTCCAAACTTTCTTTGAGGTTAACTTTTAAAATTCAATATGATGGGTTGGAGTTAGTCACAAAATTAAGTTCTGACATCTCCCAGCAGCTGCAAATTTATCAGATTGTTTCATTGCTCGGTTAAGTATTTTGGTTATAACTCCTGTTATAACTCCAGAAATACTGAGTTCCCTCTTCCTACTTCAGCTGGGTGTTTTGTTTGTTTGGGGTCCTCTCTTGTGCCATTTTCTAACCTGTGACACAGCAAGTTACAGTTCCTAATTTCTGTTCTACATCGCCTTGCATTGCATAATGAGCACAGTGAGCATGGTGCTATATAAAAAGTTCCATAAAATCTCAGAATCATGAATTCAAATAGATCTAATTGAAACCAAATCAAGCAGCATTATGGGTTACAAATATCAGGTTACTCTGGGGATTTCTGTGCGCACACAGCCCAGTTTTGCTGTGTGCTTTAGATCCAGTAAATGGACCTCACAGAGTAAAACTGCCAACATATGTTGTGAGCAGAGAATTATGTCATGTAGTGCTAGGGCTGATAGGCCAAATTACAGATAACTGGGAGTGGACCCACAGGTGGCCTTGCAATTTCTGCCACAGAGTGGAGCAGCTAGTTAGAGGAGAAGCTATCACATTACATAACAGTATGTTAGGTATTTGTTTCTTTTTGTTCTCCATCTATTTCCGTGCTATAAACAATTAGTAAAAAAATTCCTAGTATATATTCTATATATTTACATATAAGGAGGTACTACATTCCAAGAAAAAGACATGAACTGCTCCAAAGAGAGGAAGAGAATAAATCGTTGAACAATCCCTGCAAAAATAGAGTGAAGAGGATTTAAATAAGGAGAATTTGTTAATTCAATTGAGGACAAATCTTTCTGTAAATCCTCCAGTTGTGTAGTCTGATGAATCAATGAACTTCATGTTAAAGGAATAACTTATTTAGACAAACTGAAATAGCATATATGAAATTCTGCCATGCGATTTGCTCTAGCTGTCTAGTGAAGTGTGAGCTGTGCGAGGAAATGTAGAGGAAGGAGAGAAGGAGAAAATGAGGACAAAGACGAGGGAATAAAAACAGTGATGAGCAAAGGGAAGAGCTCTGTGCTGTTCTTACAGGGTTTTCTTTCCTTCTTTCCAGATGTCATAGTGATGTGGGATTGAAGTCTGCCCTGAGGTTTGCCCAAATGCTTTTAATATCTGTGGAGCTTGTTTACATTAGAGTTGACTGTGGCTTCTCTTTGACTGATTTTTTCTTTTAAAACTGAAATTCATGAAGTCCCACTGCATAGCAAAAGCTAATGATAGGTCTTGGAATATGGTGGGGAGGAAAATCCACTTTTAGAGGCCGTGGTTCTCTCCAAAACCAATGGGAATGTTGAAGGTGTCTTGGTACAGCAAGGCTGAGATTAATTTATGCAATGAACATTGAGCGTATATAAAATCTGAAAAAAAAAACCCCAAACTTTTGAGCCAGCCCCCTGGGCTTGTGTTAGGCATTTTGAGCCAAACTGCAGCAATCCACAGTGGACAGAAAGAAAGGAGGAGTAGGAGTCAGCCAGGAATGCTCTCACCTACTTCAAGGGCCCCACAGAAAATCATATTCAGGCAGTTATTTCCCAGTATGAGCCTCCATGCCCTGCCAATGTGTCAGGCTGGAGCACAGCCTTCCCAAGGACTGCCACTCACACTTTGCACTCACTCACCTCCTTCGTGGCACTTTTGGTCTTTATTTTTGCTAATGTCAAGCCTTCACCTTGAAAAGACAGGAGTTCCTACTTTGGGAGGCATGGGCAGGCTGTCACACTGCAGACTTTGCAGTCACACTGCAGACTTTACAGGCTTCATTTTTTACAGACTCCTTATTCACTACTGTAAAAATGCACTACATGCAAGCCCAGTAATTTTCAGAGGGTCATTATTACTCTTTGCAAAAACCTTCCATTTTATATCATATCACAGCCAAATATACTTTGATTGTATGCTAATTTTTATTAGCAGTATAGTTTTTATATTCAAAATTAGTCTTTTATCTGAAAAGCTATCAGCATTTCTGTGACTGCTAATATTTTTCAAATCTGAATAATTTTTTATTTTTAAGTGGTTTTCAGTTGTTTTGTTTTGTTCTTTTTTATGGAGGTTTTTACAGGCTCTTTAAAGTTTTAAACTATTGTCTTAGATGACATATTTGAGAAAGTCATGTTAGCAGCTTTCATCTTTAAAATAGCTCTGAATGCACCTAGAGTAGCTGTCAACAGAGCAGAGATCTGTGAAATGGATCAGACAACTGGTCCCCATGTAAGAAGTGAATGTGTTAACTTAGATAACATGGAAAACATAAAAATTGGGGCAAAGAAAAGAGGAAGAGGAATCGACTAGACTTAATAATTAGAGAAAAAAAAGTATGTGGGAAGCAACACCTGAAGTCACTGAAAATCATTTAAAGCATTACAGCTGTAATCATTTGAATAAGCAGGGATTTATACTGATAATTCTGAAAGGTGATAATCATCACTCCATTCTAATGAGAAAGAAAATCACTCTCATCTGACCTTAACAAAGTTGATGTTCTTTTAATTTTTTTATTATTATTACTTATTTTTTGTGTTATACATATATATCCATCCTATATGTAAAAAATTTTGCTATATAGCTCTGCCTCTCAGAAATTTATCTTTTCTTTATCATAATTAGCTATGTTTAATCCTGTTACTAGAAAGGAGAATTTGGTCATTACAGTCATAGTTTTGGTACAATTTTTTTATTCCCATAACAAACTTCTACCAGTAACTGAATGGTACATTTGCATTTTATGGATATTTCAATTTTTTCAAAGGAAAATGATTCAGCATTAGATGTCTCCAAATTTTGATTTTTTAATCTTTAAAATGATCACTTGGCTGTTTGCAGTTGTTCCTTGTTTATTTCACATGTTCATTTTCAATTATTTTCCATAAAAATGCTTCTCTTTATGATAGATAAAAACAATATCAGCAAACCAAATAATAAGCAAGCCTTACAAAAAAAATCAATATTCGAAAAAATTACTAAGAGCTATAAGGATAGTATTGATTTTATTACTGAGGTTATTAATTTCAAGTAACTCATATACTTAGGGATGTTTATTTTCAAGTGTCTAAGTTATTACGAAATTGTTCTAAACACAAATATATTATGATTGTGATTTTTTAGTTTAGAAAGTGTGGAACTCATTAAAAACACACACTTTTGTTTTTCAGCTGATTTCCATTAATACATCTGTGTACAGTAGGACAACATGAAATATAAAGCAAAATGCTGCCCCAAATCAGTTAAGAATGTAATTTTTAGTTTGAAATACAAACAAAAGTCAGGAACGGTGGCCCGTTTCTACTATTGCTGTATCTCAACCCATAGAAAAATGAAGTAATGTGTTTGTGTTTTATTTCACTTGAATGTAGAGTTTGCACGAGGTTTCAGACAGTAATTTTAGCCCCATGCTCATTATGACATATAATGATGACACTTTTATTTATGTGCACCTATTAAAGATACGACATTTTTAATTCCATCAGCTCAGTGTTTAAATTAGAGTTTGAGGTAAATGTTTTCATTTAGCTTATTGATTCTGTTCCAATTTAGGAGATTACCCCATGGCTCTAATTCACCCAAAGAATCTCACTGGGGAGATTTTCAAAGGCACAAATAGAAGTCAAACCACTAACTTGCATTGACTGCTGAAATTGTATTACTGCCTTCTCTCTGGATACAGAGAAACTCAGTTCCCATTGTTCTCTTAATAGGACAGGGCATCCATCTTTCTCAAGTAGGCTTTGAAAATGTTGATCAAAGCAGAGGAGGCCAGATGCTCACAGTTTGATATAGATCCAGTACAGTCAGTGAATTATTTGCACCATTTGGGACACAAGCCATGTCATTGCTAAAGTTATTATAAGTCACTTGGTCTCCTAATAACGAGATTCAACACTGGAGAATTAAGTTTTCCCTGACAAAATGGAAAACTGAAAAAGTTAAAAAAAACTCCAACTGATTCATTAACACCAATGCAACTGCTTGGTAAAATTGTCCTTCAAATGAATTTTTTTCTTATTAGGCTGTGAGACATTGACCTTGATTCTTGTTCTGAAGATCAGTATGGAAACACTGCAGAGGAAATGTCCTCATATGCCTGGATGAAGTTATTGTAAAGCCTTCACTGCATTGCAATTTGGGTTGGCAGGAGCAGAAAAAGTGTAACCAGACTCTTATACCTGCTTTTAGATATTTTGTCATAGTTCCTCTTCTCTGCCCATCTGCCAAGATAGTTTCCCACATTTCTGGTGCCACCCACCCCAGGAAAAATTAGCTGACTTTGTATTCCAACAACATGCCCTGTTCAGCAAGCATGTGTAGAAAGTAATTTCTTTTCTTAAATGAACAGAGTGAATACCAGGAATATCTCCATCTTCTGGGACAAATTTCATGGAGTTTTAGGTACTTGGCAGGCTGGCTTCAACTTCTAGCTTAATAATCACAGGGACAGTTTGCAAAATACATGTTTATCTCATGTTATCTACTCAAAATCACCTGCTGAGATAATGCCACACTCACCTGGGTTTCTCATCATAAGTTATTCACTCATGTTGGCACAGTTCTCAGCTCAACTACCTTTTCCTTTGCACCTCTTCCAGGCAATACCTCACTTCTGAGCAGGGCTTGGTTAACTGGGGACAGAGAGGAAAGAGCTGAGGAATGATGAGCTGGGAAAAATTATATACTGGAAAGAAAAGGGAGTAGTACACACAGGTGGAGTATGGAGAAGTCAGAGATCAGTGGAAAGGAAAACAAAGCAAAAAGGAAATACATTTTTAAAGCAAAAATAAGAAGAAAAAATGCAACAAGCTATGTATTTGATCTTGAATTATAAAATGTCCAGGTCTTCTCTGAATGTTTTCTTGAAACCCACTAAGATGATATTTTCAATGTGTGAGAAAAAGTAAATATAGAAATGCAAATCAGTCCTGACAGATTAGCCTAACAATCACTTTTTTTGAAAAGCAGAAGGCCGACGACAGTTTAGCAGTTTATTTTGAGAGCTGAGTAGGATGGCATATTTTTACATTAAACAATATTCACTTTAGTTTTCTTGTGTTTATTTTTGTCTGAACATATCCTTATAATTCTCCACCACTCAGTAAACAGTCCTACATTTGCCTGAATTAATAGGATAAATATTGCCAATTTGTTAGAACAGAAAATGATAAATGACTTGAATACATTAAATGTGTTTGGGACATATTTAATCCATAAGCTTGATGTTAAAAACGCCAACATTATCTTATAAAATTTTACTATCAACATGATCTGGGAAGCATTCTTGTGGTAGTCTCATACAGCTTCTCATTTATGCTGACATAAAACACTGGCTGTGTTGAAATATCAGCTCACATAGAGCTGTGAAGAGCTGTTAGTTGTGCAGTCACACATAAAAATGCTAAATAATCATTAGAAGAAGGCACGCTCTGGCTGCTGGTGTGGGATCACAGCAGTAAGAGACAGAGAGCCTTTAAAAGCCTGGAGTGCTGTGGTTGAGGATCCTGAGAGCACTTGAGATGCACTCAGGGGTTTTGCTGATTTAGTGCCAGAGCTAAGAAAGCATATTGACAGATGCGATGCCTTCATGAAAGCCGTGCTTCCTTCAGGAGTGGTGTGTTGGGATCCAGAGTCTGCTGGTACTCTTTGCTTTTAAAGAAAAATTAGTTCTCTATTGTGCAAAAGAAATTTGTGGCTGTAGGAGGAGGTGGTGCAAGAGTGAGCTCAACTTGCTAGTTTGTGATAGCACCAGCATCACTCAGGTACCCTGGGTCAGCTGGGGTTGGAGTGCCCTGCTCTTCTGCTCCTTAGCCTTTTGGCTATTTTACTCTATTTTTTTTCCCAATAATGACTTTAAATGCATAAACTCTCCTGGTATGAAGGACAAGGTGCCACCTCCAGCTCAAACAGCAGCCTTTAAGATTTGTTGTCTCATTAGGCTTTAGCCAGTTACAATGTCTAACATGTCTAGGTTGCTTAGGAAGGTTGGTTCCTTTGCCTGAGTGCAAATTTGGAGGTATCTCATAGGAACTCACTTTGCATTTTACCAGCAAGAACAAAATATCTTCTTTATTACATGCTCCTAGATCAGGGTTTGGTTTTTTTTTTTTTTAAATTTACTTCCTGATGGACTTTAAGCATCTTTTATAAACAAAGAGAAAAGAAATATGTTATAAAATAAGAAAAAAAAAGGGCTTAATTCTTGGTTTTCTTATACCAAGAGAAAACTAAAAATGCTTTTCTCATAGCATTACTAGCTAGGCCTGTAATGGGGAATTTCTTGTACAATTCATAGTAGTTCCTAGCTTAACTTTACAGGCTTTGTCTAATGCCGACTCTTCTGCAGTCACATGGAAAAATAAATTGAGGAAAATTGTAGTCTCTGACATAAATCAAAATCAAAATCGGTGTTGCCTTGAGGGCATGAGGATAGATGGCAAATTGATAAGGTACATGGGTGAGGAAAACATACTTTTTGCCTCAAAAACCAGATCTTCTCTTTTCCAATTTCATCAAGCGGAATGTTATTTCTTGTTAATGGTATATAATTAATGAGTATATATGTAAGGCCTGGTTGATCCAAACCAAGATCAGTTTACTTAAATGTTGCTTTAGCCAAGACTAAATAATATGTATCAGAACTTCTTTCTAATTGTGCAAATCCTGCTCTGTTTTTGTGTTTGTGGTTTTTATTAGCAGAAGCATGTATACATAGGTGCTGTACATTTACTTAAAGACTTGTGTGTATCTTTGCACGCATGAAGAACACATTTGTTTTCCTTTACCACCAAAAATGTAAATTGTACTAGCAAAATGTCTAATGTTATGGTTGAGAATGTAAAGGCTTTAACATGAGGAAATTAAGAAACAAATATATGCCCTCAGAGAAGTGATGACTTTTAAGACTCAGTCATGCTGGACCATGAAGTCTTTAGGAGAGAGGTAATGCTAATTTATACGATTATACAGTGCTGAGGGCACTGTTGGTGTTCTATAAGTAAACAGAAAAAAAAAACCAAGTATGTCAGAATAGTGAATTTGGCAGGTTTTTTTTCAAATGTATGCATTTGAATGATTAAAAAACCCTAGTCAGTCTCAGGATCTTTGTTCAGTTGATGTATTAATTAGATCTGTATTACAATCAAAACAGAAAAAACCCAGCCAAGCTGATTTGGGAACTTGAGTGTTTCCCCAAGACTGCAGGGGTACAATGGTGTGTGGGTCTGTTCCACACACACAGTGCTGAATTATGTGTGTGTGCCCTTCACTTCACAGCACTACAATGTTTTCATGGCAAACACTGCTACATCTGAGTTGATCTCCCTGGAGCTTTTAGAGTTATAAGGCTTGTAAAATAAAACTTGGGTAATGTTTAGCTTTAATGAGTTCTGTGACTGTTGTCCTGTCATGCCCCAAAGTCTCTGTACGGCTGCCTCACACAGGCTCCTTGACAGCCACCAGATCCAGTTTTTCTTTTAAAAAGGGAGACTGTTGCAGAAGGGCATCAAAGGCAGTGTAAGAACTGTATTTGGCAGCTATTTAAGTAGAGCTCATACTGCAGAAATAGAAACCTGCTTTGTTTTGCAAATTTGATAAAGATGCCTTAAAATCGAGGACTGGGAAGGGCGGCTCACTGCCCTCCATGATAAGGGAGGTTGAGCCAGCCCTTGTGTGACTTTGAGGAGGGGATGACTCAAGAACCCATGGCATGGTGCCCAGCCAGGCTCTTCCTTGTCAGTCTGTCCTCCTTTGTGCTAAACCAGCACCTGACTTCTGTGCTAAAAAAGCTTTCCTAGGTCATCAGTTTCCAACACAGTCTGTGGCAGGATCTTCAGAAGCGACAGAGATGTCTCTGTGTAAGGAAGTGACTTTGAGGGCTGGAGAAGGACCTCTGTGTACAAAGGGAACTGACTGTTCAAAGGACAGTTGCTCTTCTAGTGGGAGAGGCTGTAGCTTTCATCCTGTCTTTGTGAATGAATGCAGAGAAAATTTATTTCAACCCTTCCTTGGAAGCTCTTGCCTAAATGCTGTAGCGAGCTCTGTTATCAGGTAAAGTCTGTAGTGAAGAGAGAAAAAACTTCAGGAAAAAAGTTCTGCCTATTATGGATAAAAAGCTCTGTGGAAGCTACTTGATCCAAGGAAAGATCTAGGCAGTAAATTGCAAGTGACTTTTATCTATGGTGCACTAAACCAGAAATTAAAAGTTTGGGACATTATGAAAGCTGAGGAGAAAAGAAATTAAATATGTTTGAAGATTTGAGAAAATGAGGTGTATTAAAGCTAGATAGAACTAATGTAACACAGACCATAAATCCATTATGTAATTTTACCTTCAAATCCTTTTGACTGAACTGTAACATATTAGTCAGGAAGGCATCCAGTCTTAGTGTAATATCTTCAAGTAGTCCACTGCATCTCTGAAAAAATTGTCCACAATGGCTAATTCCCAGAATTAATTATATTGCTTTTGAATAAGCTTTCAAATAGCTGAGGAACTCGCATGAGCAGAAATTATACAGCAGAAACTGAAACTAGTTAAATGAGCTATAAAGTACTGAATCACATAGGAGCAGACCACCTTTTATTTGGCTTCACACCTCTGAATGCTTAATTGGTTTGGTTTTGCTTGCTATTACTCCAGTGGGGAAGGCATTGCTCTGATGGCAGTAATTGCCCACTGCCCTGCTAACCAGCAACACTGTCCATGGGGCGCTATGTTAGACAGAGTGATGTAAAAGCTCCTTTGGTGATTAATTTTCAATGTCTAATTTCATTTCTTTGTGTGAATGTCACTTGTGAGACGTTGCTTTGGGCAACTCTTCACACTCCTCAGGATATGGGGTAGCTTTTTTGAAGGCAACAACTCCTTCTGCTGCGATGGGATAAATGGGTGCAACCTGTGCAAAAGTGTCCATGCAGTGGTTTGTGTCTATAAAAGTGGCTTTCCATTAATCTTGTAAGACAAAAGGCTGTCTGGCCTACAGTTCTGAAACTTTTCATTAATTCTGTGTAGGATTCCCTGTTAGACAAAACAGCTGTGGGGCTTGAGAGCTCAGCCAACATCTGCTAAAATACCAATTTGATGTACAAGTTTACGTCTGCACAGCACAAGGCTCAATGCAGTTTGGATCTGGGACCAGATAAAGGATAACAAGTTTTAACTACAAGGCAGGGAATTCTTCTATGAGGCAGCTTGAATTTTTAGCTCAGATTAATTTGTTTCAGTCTGGAATTTCATGCTTTATTTGGCCTTTTTTTTTTTCTTTGAAAATCTTTATCTTCTGTCCTTCAAACAGTTCACTGTCAACTGTGAGACTGCAAAACCTTTTGGTTTCGGTGCTCAAAACTGCAGCTGTCCTTTGAACAGTCAATATTTCTGCATTCACAGTAAACTACACCATTCTACATTACTGCTCATGTGCTCCTAAAGGGCAGACTTATATTAATTGGGTTTTTCTTTTTCCTTTGCTGTATTTTGGTGCAGTGAACAATGTGGTACATTCAGGTGTCTTACATAACCAGCAACACCATGAGTCATCTTTCGAGAGCGACTCCTGACTAAACTGGCATGAGCTCAGATGGTGAAAAATGTGCAGTTAGAAAGTGCTTTAAAAAAGGACAATATGAACCCCCCAACCATTTCTTTTCACACTATATGTTACCATAGGAGTTATTTTTGCTGTAGGGCAAAGGCCCAACAGCATGTGTAGGAGTGATCTCCATTGTTCTTCAGCACATGGATGTGACTCGTGTCAAATAAAAGGATCACAAAAACCCCAAAGCTTTTCATAAAGAAATCCCACTGAGACAAGGACATGATGACTCTCTCCCTGCCCAGATACAGTGTTTATATATGGAATCCCTCCTGGTCACCTCTCCAGAGGGAATAGCCACAAGGAGCTGCTGGGGTCAGAGCAAAACTGAAGGCTGCTTGTAATATGTAAGAAGCAGGAGATTTGAGAGATCACAAGTTCTTTATATCCTATTCCAAAAATACTTTGCTTTTTGTACTGAACAAAGTTCACTCAAATTGAAATAAGAGCACATCTCTCTTCCTAATTTCTCTAACTGGTCCAAAGAAAAAGAACATACCTTTTAAAGGGATAACTACTTTAATGGCTGTTGAAACTTTCTTGTGATCATCTGTGGTCTGCCAGATCTAGGTGAGAAAATTCTTCAGGCTCTCTTTTGGAAAGTTCCTATCGCTGACATGAGAAGGTTTAGAAATTAGTGTCTCCTAACTGGTTCTTGTGCAGTATTTCAATTGCACTAATAATTTTGAGCTCAAATTTCATAAAGAGCTGTGGTTGCGAACATTATAAATTATAGAATAGATAAATTATAAAATAGATGCATTATTAAGATGGAAGTAAATTACTTTGTCTCTCCTTTCTTGGTAATTGAATTTGCATCTAGAAATTTACTTTACTTTATTTAACAAAAAGGCCCTCAGCTCTTTAGCTTGGTTACATCTATCCACAACAGGCAGCATGCAATGTGTGAGGCAGAAGATCAGCTTGGAGAAAGCTATTTCATTGCTATTCTGTGAAAAAAGGAAGTTTTACTGTCATATAAGTAACAATTTTAAGTATTCCAGAGGCTGATGCTTATGGTGCTAAAGGACTAGAAATTTTTGCTCTTACTTTTACTGGATATAAATGTAGACTTTGTGCAGACTAAAGCCCTCTGTCACAATGAACGAATAGCCCTCTGGTCTTATTATAGTGATTTTCAGCTCTCAGGATGAAGCTTTTCTGGGTCTCCACAACTCATGGGGAATGATTTCATAATTATGGTGAAAGGGGTAGGCAGGGGTAGCTGTGTTCCAGCTCTTCCTTCAGACTGTTTTGCTGACTGTGGGGATGTTCATGATCTGGCTGCCCAGTACTGAGGGATCTGGGGTTAAATTTCTTCCAGCAGTGCTGCTGCAAGCACTGGAATCTGCTTGCCCTGGGTGCTGGCTGCCCTGAGGCTGCTGGACTGCAGGGGAAAGGTTTGTTAGGTAACACAGATTCTATAAACAATTTCTCAGAGCTTCTCTTACCACTGATGCGCTGCTCCATTTATGCAGCATCTGCTGACAGAAGCCTGTGTGGGAGGTGGTATTGTTTGTGTTATTTTCCCTAGGAATAGAAGATACTTGTGCTGAATAAGAGGCAGAGTTTCTGCACAGCTTTTAAAAAAAAAAAAAAGTTTCTTTTTTAAGCATTCATTTTTTCATCTTGGATATGTTATTTTTTGCCTTTGCCCCCCCTCTGTGGGTAAGGGGGGGAAAGCTTGAAAAACTGTGTTTTTCTGCCCATTGATAAACGTAATGAGATTTGAGTGTCAACATTAAAATGTTCCGTGTCATCAGCTCTGTGAAACTGCAGTGAAATATGGAAGCGAGGGAGAAAAAACTCAGTTTTCAGCCTGGCTGTGTCCCCTGCTAGGGTGCTGTGGGGAATGTTGATAAACACTAGGAAGGGCTGAGAGGTGGCAGAGGCAGGTGAGGAGCTGGTGGCTTCTGAGGGACCACAGAAAGCTGCCACTGCATCTCCTCCTGCGTCTGAGTGCCAGAGGCTCCTAGTTAGGGGAAGCCTTTACAACTCTTCTGTTTTTGCTTTCCCTGGATCAAGGAAATAAGCAATGCAATGGAAATTTTTAATAAACATTTCTAGCAGGAATAACATTTTACATCTCCCTCTGCCTCTGCTGAGTAAGTGCTGTTAGCTCCAATTGTTCATTACTGAGGAAAGTCTTCTCCAATTCATCTCTAGCAGTACTCCAGGTAGAGGTGATTTATTTTTTTTTGTTACCTGGCATGGCTGTGCTGTCACTGCTGCTGCTGCTTGGGCTAATAGACATAACTGCTGCCGTGGACGTCGCGCCTAGAATAAAAGCGGGGTCAAGGTGGAGAGGTGAAAAGAATCGTGAGTAACCCGGGCTTTTCCTTCTCTTCTTCTTCTTCTTCTCAGCTCTCTGTTTGAAGAAATGCATTAGGCCTCGTTTCACTGTGTAATTCTTCCTCTCTGTGAAGTTGCTGTCTAATAGCAGCCTTAAGGCCGTGTAATTTAAGTATTTAAATATGCATGTGGAAGGCACGGGCCACACCTTCCGTGAGCTCCACACATCTGCAGTACAGTCCTGTGTCTCACTGCACCCTCTCTGAACTGCCTGTGCTGATTAACTCCTCTCTTTCCAGGGACTTGGGAGCAGTCCAGGCTGCACCTTTTCTCTTTGTAGTCTTAGCATTTTGCGTGCTATTTCAGATGTTAGCTTTGATAAAGGCAGCAAATCTCACAGGTCTGCAGTTTGTGTGAAAGAACCTTGTAACCTCAGTGATTATAACAGCTAATTTTGTGGATATAAATGCATAGCTGCACTTTAAAATCTGCAGATTTAGGTAAGGGAATGTAAGGTAGAATTGCAGCTTGTGAAGGATTTAGGAGTGCTGCACTTGTAAAGAGAAAAGAGCATTTACTATTAGAAAAGGAAAGTAGATGAGTCATCATAATATTTGTGAGACTTCCTACTGCATACACAGCTGCTTGACTGAAATAACCAGATGATTATTTCCATTTAAAGGGCAACTCAGTTCTCGCTGACATTATTCCTTTTTCCTGTCCAGCTATTTATAAACAAGAATGCCCATGATGGGCAGCATAATATTAGCATTATGCCTGTAAATATTTGCTGAGGTTTTGTTTTGTTTTTTTTTTTTTTTTTTTTTTTTTAGAAACACTTAGATTACTAAAAGAGAGAAGGAATATTGAAAATAGAATGAAGGTTTTCTGTTGAATTCAGCTAAATGTGATGTGGTTGCTTGGATAACGTATGTGATGGAAGTCCCTAAAATAACCAGAACTTGGAGGGCTGGCTGTTGATATCCTTGGAATAGGTGAAATTTTGTCAGTCCTCTTATCTGGAAGCTCATCTGCAGCTTGAGCAATATTTTTTCCCTAAAGCATGAACACAATATTAATAAATCTGCTGCTTCTCTCAGTTCCCATATCAGTAGCATTAAGGAAAGAGGTGATGGATTCAGTGGAAGTGAGAACTGCCTTGCCCACTCACAGGTACTTTACATCTAAAGCCCACTCTGCAGGGCATGAATGTGTGCATAAGGGATGCACAAAAATAGCAACCCACAGCTTATAAATATTTGAATACATGAACTTGTTATGACTAAAAGAGCCTTTTATTTTACTCATTGTGGAAACTGAGGCACAACTGAAATATGTTGAACGAAATTTTTTCACAGTATGTTTCTTTCTCAGTAAAAAGGCCTTCTAAAATGAGTATCTGTACATGTGTTATGAAAAAAGCCAGATTCAAGGGTAAAACTTCTGTACATTCAGTTTTAATTTATTGACTTGCAGGGGTTTGAAAATTTCTGATTCTGAGTATTCAGCCTGATTTTTTTTCCTGTGAAGAATTGAAATAGATGGTGATATAGACATTACTGTCTCACAAAAGCATGAGTAGAGTTAATCAACTTGCAATCTTCTTTAGCTGTGATAAGTAAATTATGCAAATATTCAGAAGTTTAGGACCACCACCTGTTTGAAAATTGTTTTGCAGCTACAATAGTTCATTTAATGTCACCTGTATTAGCTATTAGACCTTGTAGATTCAAATTACTTGCTTTTTTCTCTCAGGACAGGGTGCTCTTAAGCCAGCACATTAGCATATTGCTATATTTGGTTAAAGGAAAAATAGACTGTAAATCAGTTGTTATAGCACCTTGATATTGTGTTACTTGATTGCTTAGAGACATCAGTTGTTGAATGCATTAAAAGTTAGGGATCTGAATCAGCTCTCCTTGAAAGTACCAGATGCTTGGAGTAGCCTTTAGTGTTTCTTTTATTTAAATTTTAGCAGCAGTCTTACTAAGAACAAGAAGATTTTACAGGAATGCCATTCCTTGTATACTATTTGGCTCTGTTATCCATGATGTCAAAATTTCTCTAGTAGTGGGGATGCAGATTATCATGCAGAGCTGGATACTCTGAGAAGTAGAGAGCTAATTTCTGAGAGAAAAAATGTTCTTTAATCATAATTGATAGAATACTTCTTGATTGCTATTAATGCTGTACATTTGCTTGTCAGTTGACATCACACTTGAAGATGTTCTCTTGCTGGTTCATTTTTGCACATCATAGTTAATATTCTAATGAAAAAAAAATATTCTGAAAACGCTTGTGATTGTGTGGTGTATGTTTCTATTTAACTGGGTTACACTCAAATTGCAAAATTAAAACCAAAAAGTATGACATTACATGAAAGGGGACGTGGCTGGTTTCTGCATCTTTTAACTGAAATTTTCACTAAAGCATTTAGCAATGCATTAAAAGTAATTTATATTTACAATATAAAGAGATTTCAAAATATTTTTGCTCCAAGTGGTCATTTAGAAGACAGAACAACCTTTTTATAGGTTCTCTGTGATATTTCTCCAAAAAAGACAATGGCATATTAAGGGCCATAAGAAGTTGTCCACAAAAGCTGTCATGATCCAATTTTAGTCATTCTTTTCAAGGTCCAGCAAGGACCACAACAAAACTTCAATTCCTATGGCTGGCATTTGCTTTATCTGAGCTTATACCTCATCAGATGAAGTTTTCTTCTTTACTTTTCCATAGGGGATCTTGGAACTGGGAAATCTGTAGCCTGGTTCTGCTCCATTGCAGCTTGAATGAATGAAGTCAGGAGAATGGAGATAAATGTTATTTTCTGAAAAATAGAACTGCAAGAAAAAATAGTATAGAAGGAAAATAAGGGGACTTATTCCTGCAAGAATCTGTAGTTTCTGTAGGGTGGGGAAGGGGCAACAGTGCATAACTTGGAGACAATGTTAAACTATTTAAATATGTTAAAATAACAGTGGTTAATTGCTTATGCAATGATGTCTTCTTCTGGCACATTATTACTTTTATGCATTCACTTCATGTTCAACAAAGCCAACAATTATTGTTTGAATGTCTATACTTTATGATTTACATGCTTATGATCATTGGAAATTA
The DNA here is from genome assembly GCF_023055355.1 of Agelaius tricolor. Classification (NCBI taxonomy): domain Eukaryota; kingdom Metazoa; phylum Chordata; class Aves; order Passeriformes; family Icteridae; genus Agelaius; species Agelaius tricolor. The sequence goes on along the minus strand of NW_027269269.1, from coordinate 40,758,233 downwards.
TGCAGAGAAATCTCATGGTTTGATACCAAAATGGCAATGTATTTAGGCTGTCTTACTATCTCTCAGAAAACTGCATTATAGAGCAATATCCTGGTTATTATTAACTGCTATACCCTGCATATAATGTTTACACTGAAGACTTTAAAAACATATTTTCTGACATTTATAACTTTACATATTTTTGTTGTACTGTGTGTAATTTTGTTTTTTGAGAAAAACTTAATCAGAATTGCTTAATCAGTGAATAAATTTCTTTTCATTTTAAAGGGAATAAAATCATAATTTCTGGTCAGGTTTTGGATGTAAAGGTCAGAATTTAAAGTTGTCCCACAGTGAATAGCTGCAGCAGATATGTGTCTTTCCTATTTCTGGTAGAAATATGAACATATGAAGTAACAGAATTATGACATTTTAAGATTTTACAAGGCATCAGAACTATACATTCTGTTGTTCAATTCATTCTGTATTTCAGATAAAATGCTTAGGATCAGCATAACAGGCTTATTTACTGTAGTTGGCAATAGAAATAACAAATACCATGGTCTTTGTTAACCTATTATTATTATTATTATTATTATTATTATTAGGAATGCCACTAATATAAAAGTAGTAAAAAAAATTTCTTACCGACTCTTTGTGTGTGGAAATATATCTATCTATCTATCTATATATATTTCGGGGTATGTATACATACATACTTATGTAGGCACTTGTGGGCACATAAAGAGCTACTTTACTCTGTTAAAAGCTTCAACATTTCTCTGTAGTGGTTCTAAAATCCTGTCAGTAACATGTCAGTCATTTCTCAGTCAGTCCCAGCCCTGTATTTTCTCTAGGTAGAGGGAATATGCTGAAATTTTTAAACTTTTTTTGCTAAATATATCATACTGATGTTCATTCATTGGTTCATAGGTTGTGAATTTCTTATGATATTTGGTACTCATAATTTTTACTTGTCCTCTATGGATAAAGAAACAGAGTCTTAATTTTGTTGGAAAGTCACAGCTAGATTTTGCTTTATAAGTTTCCTCAGACTGATCACAATTCAGAAAAGTTGAATTGTGCATTGGGGTTAAATCTTGCAAGTTGTTCCATGGTTTATATTTGACTATCAAATGAATATATCTTTCAAGTAGTTTTGGTAAGAAGGAAAAGGAATCTGATGTGTGGCTTTACCTGTATGGATCCCTAAAGAAGAAACAAACAAACAAAAAAATTTAACAGTAACATTGCTGCCTCAAATAAAGATATGCTTGAAAAGAAAAGGCTCAAACCAGGACTGAAAGAGATTAGGAGGTCTCAGGTGACACAGCCCAGGGACATCAGTGCCTGTGTGCCCATCTCTCCACATGTCAGTGACCACTAGGATTTCCAGCCAAACAGCTGCTGGAAGTGCATCACCAACAGGAGATTAATTCCTCTGCTCAGATGAGATATCTTGATTTGATTAAAAAAAATTGTCAGGTATATAGTTAAAAATTAGTGTTCTTTTAAAGAAACCAGCAGGTTCCTTATCTTTAAGAAGGGAGTAAAACATTTGTCCTTCTTGAAGAGCTACAGAGTGGTCTTTGATGTTCAGATTTCCTCTTTTATTGCAGTATTTAACCCTGACATGTGCCAAATAATTTAACTGCAAGTTTGCATATTAATTTTATCATCTGGCACTAGAGGCTTCCTTGGAAGCTTTAAATAGAACAGCAAATCAAAACCATTTTGTGATCTTTGGTGGTCAAAATGTAACCAGAAAGGTTTAACACAGCCTTTCCTAACCTTGAGGCTGTTTTCCAAGTACTTCCACCCCCTCCCCTTTCAGGTAGTTGTATTTCTCACAAGAAATCTTACTTCACACAACAGAGGAAAGTGTTTTATCACAGACATTCTAACATCAAGTAACTCAGTATATAAAAAGAGCTATGAACAGAAAAGACAGTTGCCCTTAGATGCTGGAGCCCTTTTTTCTCCTGAAGTAGATGTGGCTGATAAGAAACTCAGAGGGATGGTGAAAAGAGACATTAAGGAAAGAAGGAGAGATATTTTTAACGGGAGGAAAAGAAGAGAGAATCGGAAGCAAACAGAAAGGGGGCAGTTAAATAGCTGAAGGCTGAAGGAAAGTAAAGAAAAGGGAAAAGAAAGATAAGGAGAAGAGAATCTGGAAGAGCATAAAACAAACTGCTTCTGCAATTAACATTTAACTAATTTGCAGTTTCTCATGCAAACTACTTAGTCTGTGGGATTAACTTGAGTGTCCCACTTCCATCATACTGTCTGTAGCATCTGGGAAATAATCTCATATGTCAAGAAATAAATTTATTTAGAACTTTTCTAAGTTTTAAGGTTAAAATGAACTATTTTGTTTTAAAATTGCTTCAGTGAGATTTTACAGTCGAATTTAAAGTGGATGACACTGATTCATAAAAACATAGAGATTTTGGAGTAATTAAAATTTGGAACATTTGGTGCCCTAGAACTTATGACCTTTAATAAATTTGAATGGAATTGAATTGAATTTCAGTGTGCAGGGTAGCATATGATAGATAGGCAGTGAAGCTGCTCTGAGATTATATTTCTGTAACACACTCCACAAATTCAAGAGGTCCCTTAAATGATTTTGAAGTACTTACTGTACTTACTTGAAGAGAAGATAGCATAATTTCTTCTATTTAGTCTATTTTTGTGAAAAAAAATATTTTATTAACATTTAGAAACTTTATCTTTCTTTTCTTTTTTCTGAATAACAGAAAAAAAGGTGTTCTTTTAATTACTCAGTTATGTTGAGAGATAATTGCCCATTTCCCTTTGTGGACGTTCCTGTACCATTTTTAAAGTCAGCCTGTGTATATTCTCCTTTAAATATATTCACTGACAGTTTATTTTAAATCACTCTGTAATTGACTGATAAAACTTTATATGTATTTCCTAACAATTGCAAGAGTAACTTTATCCTGTTTTATTCTTAACACTTTATTTTAGCTATGATCTAAGGACCATGGAAGAGTTAACACAATTCTCTACATGAGCTACTAAAATCCTCAGGACTGCATTCCCATATTTATTTTTATCTTAGATAGCCAGGCTCACCAATAATTCATCTCTCTCTGCCTCCTTGCTTGGAGATATATGGAATCTTGAGGCACAAGCATTCAAAGATGAACATGAGGACCACCCAGTACCTAGATAAGCAGATTATGATGCTCTAATTCTTGGCTTTCCTGCCAAAAGCACCATTATTACCTCCAAACATCTAAATCCATGATTAAGAAGTCTCAAGAAATAGAAAAGTGCACTTCCTTCTCATTCCTCTTAGGGTAAACTAAAAGCCTTGTACATATATTTAGCTCCCCATTTTCAGGCTCTTTTCTAACTCAAGCAGGACTGAAACAGTCACTGCTCACCTCCAGGGCTGAGAGCTGTAGCTGGGACACTTTTTGTGTCCCACTGCTGGTGAAAGGCCAGGACATGAGCTGTGATGGGAGTCACAGGTAGGGATGAAAAGTTTCAGAATCACAGCACTTCATCCATGTCCTTTTTCTCAACAAGAGATGCTTCCCTTTTGATTGTCTTTCCTCTCTTCCTGTGACTCTGGAATCCCACTGTCAATATACTTTCTCTCATCAAGCAAAAGGAAAGGAGACTCTTAACTGCTCCCTAGGAATAACAGCTGGAGCTGGGACTAGAGAAATGCTGTATTGCCTGGCCATGTGCTTGGGAGTATCTTGATCCCTTCACCTCATGCATTATTTTCCCTTCTGCCTTTCCCTTGTGACCTCTTCTTTACCACATCATTTCCTGGTGCCCCAGCTGCCATTTTCTAAAGTTTTTTCAAGCTTTTCCAATCTATTGCATCTCTTCCAGTACCTTGTGTGTTGCCAATCCAAATGCCAGAGAGCCCTGGGGCAGCCAGCATTCCCATGAGAACAAGCAACATGCTGAGCTCAAGATTCTAGTCTGTCCTTGGAATTCTACTTCTTGCCTCTTGAAGGACTGGGGTCCTGACTGTAAGATCAGAGTTATTCTATGGGATTCTCAAAAAAACCTGTTAAATTTCAGCAAGATGGAAACTTCTGGTCGGAGTTGGAAGTATCAGAAAATCTGACTGCCTCTGAAAAAAATCCAAGTTAGAACACAGCAGTGGTTTAGGGCTACTTGTATTGGCTGAGAGAGATGTTTTACCCAAAATAAAAATATTTTCTTATAATTTTAGATTTCTTACAAAAGTCTTGATCCCAGTATCATGAGTTGATCATAAATGGGTCATAAGAGGTTATTTTGTTTATGCAGATCCTGTGGATGATGACACCTGTCTCAAAGCTTCAAGAGTAAGCCAGACATCAGAATACATTGATACCTTCTTGAGACAAAGTCTATTTGTTTCCTTATTTATTTATACATGCATATTCTTCCAGAGAACAAGCATAGATTTAGTTGTAATTATTTTTATTTTATAGGTAATAAATATTTTTCTGGTGTGCCATTAGTGCATCCTTAAAATGAACAGTTCATTCATCACTGTCCTACTTCATGTCTGCCCTCCAGTGAAATTATTGCTTTATAATTACATGATGCTGGACTACTGGTTGTTATAAATGTGTCCCTGCTGAAACAGGTGAAAGAAAAAAAATCCTTATAGCAATATAAGAATACTCATACAAATATTTATTTTTTATGTGAGTGATTAATGACAATACCACAATCATGTCTAGACAACCTGAATGTGTTTTTTTAAGAAACAGAATTCAACCAGGAGTTGCACACAGGAAAAATGGTGAAACAAAGAATTAACATGAAGCTTGCTTCATATAGAGCCTCTCCAGGATAACATGTACTTCATGTTTCCTCAGCAGTCTCTGGATGTTTGTGTTAGACTACAAAATCATCAAATCAGACTCTTCCAAAAGTGGAAGTTGTTGATAATGCTGCATTTCTTTCTTTCACTATTCCAAAACTACAGGAGGGCAAGCTCAAGGCAGCCAACTCTTGTTAGAAATGCTGAAGAAGAGTTTGTGACCTCAAGTTTATTTTCTAAATATTTGTTCAGTGTCCCCACCAGTGATGTGACATGCTTGATTTTTTGCAAACACCCATTTAAACTGGCCTTCTCCACAAATATATAAGGAATGGCTGTTCTTTGTATGACTACTCATATTTGCATTCTTGTGAGTAATAAATGCCAAGTATTTCAACTGTTCTCACTATCTTTAAAAGTTTGCAATCCAAATAGGCACCAAAAAGCTAGAGTGTGTTAGCTCAGGGACTAGATGCATGGTACCTAGAGAAACTTGATACAGGTATGAATGAATGTGGATTTTACAGCACATATGCATTCTCCAGAAATGTGTTGTCTGTATTTATAAGCAGTGTCTGTATTTATAAGCAGTATATTTATTAAAATCATGATTGCTTCTTAGATAATAAAGAGTGCATGAGACCATTTATTTGCCATCAGTAGTTTTACTTGGTACTGTGATACAGCATCATATGTCATTTCTGTGATGCAAACTGACTAAGGAAATAAGGAAAAATGCTTTTTATCCTTTGTAACATGTTTTTTGTCCTACAGAGTCTTTGGTGAGTCAGTCTCTTTTTACTCAAGACTGAGTATGATATAAAATAAAAACAAAACTGCATACTTGGGTGGAGATAGGCAGTGAGCAATCACAACATACTAAAAGTCTATATTTGAGTAATAAGTGTGAAAAGTGCATGAATCACAGAAATTAAATTCTGGGTATGCTGTCTAGTAAATCTTAGTGTGAAACATTTGCCTGTGAAGACTTGAGCTGAAGACTGTACTGTTACATTTATTTGTTACTCTTTTACATGTGTACAGAATCAATCAGTTTGCTTCTCTCAATTATATTGGCTCTCATCAAGGACTGAATTGTCAAACTGGGAAATTGGCCCTGTGGAATGTTTCCTCTGATACATTGCAGTCCAGAAAACGGACTTGGTTTTCTTCCCTCCGTTTTTATTAGCACTTTCTCCTTAACAGGCTTTGCTGAAAGGAGCCCGCTTGTGGAGGTCTCACTCTCTTCCCTTCATCCCTACTCTCCCAGAACAAATCTTGACTCCCTCACAGTGCACAGAGAAGTCCCTTCATGTTTTGGGGCTACTTGGGGTAGGTTTGGCTGGTTCAGGTGAGGAGACACGTGAGGATTCTTTAGGGTCAGTGAGAAGGAAATGTCTCCCATCTGCCAACCCTTCTTTTTCTGTGTGAATTAGAGCTGAGGAGGCTTTGAGAATATACCCAAATCCTTAGTTATGGAACCCCTTCATTCTCAGAGAAATTTCAGCAACACAGAAACACAACACACTACAGAAAAAGCAGGGTGTTTAATGAGAAACAGATGGGGCCTGTGTATTGTTAATGGAGAGAGAGACTACTGTTTTGTGTAAAGAGAAACACATAACATTAGGAATTCAAACAGAGTAGGTTACAGGACATTGTAACAAGATGTTAATTTTATGCTTGGTGTTTAAGATATTAGTTAAAATGAGTTTTTAACTTTGTCCGATATACAGTCTCTGTGTAGGTCTTCCTTAAAAAACAAAACCCCAAAAAACAAAGAATCTAATAAATATATATTCCATTCCTTTTTGCTGTTTCTAGTTCTTTCAGTAAAATTTTACAAATATAATATTTTTCTTTCTTAATACCAGTTGTGCCTTTCCAACAGTATCCAAAGACAATATTTTTTTCACAATCAATTGCTGGTTGCTTTAACATATGTTGGTGTGATTTGTTAATGTTCAGGTACCAATAAAGTTGGGCTTTTTTTTGTTTTCCATTTGTGTGTGTGTTCAGCAACATAAGAATTTAACTACTTGTTTCATTGAAAATAAACTCTCACTGACTTTGCTTTTCTTTTTTCTTCAGATCACTGGGAATATAACAGTTTTACATGCCAACTTCTGATGGGTTTATATCCAGTATTTGATTTAAAAATCACATGGCCATGAATAGCAGTGTTTGTTTTTTTGTTTTTTTTTTTTGGCAGAGCCTGCTTAGTTTCATATAACACTATGACATTAATGTCTTCTTTTTAATGACTGTAAACATTTTAGTTTGCATTTTATATGCAGCACCTTTACGCTTTAATTGGACATCTGATAGTCTGTGTACATAAGCACCTCCCAGATAATGTGGAAATTGTAGACTGAGAAGCAATGATGCTATTGTGCTGGGGGATGCAGACTTGAGCCTGTTTTGTCAGATTGTCTCCCAGGGGTGTCTGCTGTATTTCAGAAAACCGCTTCATATGAACTGTTAGAGAAATATGAAAGTGATGTGGCAGGTGCCAGAGAAAATCTTTGACATGCATTTTATCCCACTCAGATTAGAAAGTTCCCACCTCTTCTTTTTTTAATCTTACATATTAAAATCTCAGACTGTGAGTCAGGTAAGGTTAGATCTGTGAATTCTGATGGATATTCAATATATCATCATATTGTGTAAAGTGTTGTCCATCATTCTGTTGCTGTGGATGTCTTGGTCTATACCATATTTACTTTGGAGACATTTATTCTGTATCTAGAGAACAGAAAATGCAATTGATTTGTTTCCTAACACATTCTTTGAGAAGTTCTCCCTCTTTCCCTCTGCAGCTGCAGCACCTTCTGCTCTGTGAAAATGTGTTCCATCAGAATGAGCCAATTTTCCCTTTCTAACTTAGTGTCACTTAACTATAGGAATCATCAGGGGTCAGCTAATAGTATTTCTTCAAAAGGCAATCTGAGGGGTTAGTTTGTCCTGGAACTCAGCCTCCTTTTGTGATAGTATTTTATCAAAAGCATTTTGTTTCTGAAGTAGCTCCAGCCCAAGAAATATAATATAGCAACCTGACAGGAACTGATGTGTCTAAGGACATTAATTGATCAATTTTCTTCATGGCCCTGCCAGGTGCTATAAATAGCTCTGTGTTTGTTGTTTTTACTACATGGATGAATTCAATGATAGACAAAATGTGTGTAAGATTTGCAAAAGCCACACAGGAAATTAGTAGCCTTACTAGATTCTTGTCATGAGATTCTTGCTCATGAGAACATGGTGTTGCTAAAAAAAAAAAGATAAATTGATATGTCAGTCTAGAGTGCAAAGTCTATATATGGGTATCCCTTGTTCGTGTTCCTGGCTCTCCATGTATTTTATGATGATTACTGACAGTGTTGCCATATGTTATGAGCAGCTAGGGAAATAGGGGCAATCCATAAATATCTGGGCATATGTGGGCTTTTGAGGACATTGCAGCGGAGGTAGAAAGCAAATGTAACTCTGCACAAGCATTTCTTTATTGATAAAACTTCTTCAGCACAGTTTCTGGTGATAGTTCTGCATGAATGTGTTTATATATACAGCAGCATGTTGTCTCCTGCTGTGCAAGAATGATTTCCAGTATCCAGTTCTCACAATGATAGCAACTCATGAGGAACAAATAAGCAAGAAAATAAAAATTTAAGTTATGGCTTCAGGACTTAAGCAGCTTTGCAAAACCTACAGCAGCTTTTTCAGCTGGAGGAGAATGTGTTTTATCTGGGCTACAGAACAATCAAATGATTTAACATTTTGTTTAGAGTCCAAGAGACCAGATGTATAAGTCAATTAAGGTAGTAACTAAATAAGGGTGGTGTTTCTGTAATGGCTGGATTTAGCCTCTCTCTCCATAGCCTCTCAGCAGAGAGTTTCTGCTGCAGGAGCCAGTAAGGGGAGCCTAGGGAAATTAAGCTCATTAGAGTAAAGTTTGCCTTTGGACCACTCAATGTGCAACAACATTTATTTACATCATATCTCTGCTATGGGCCTGGGGTCCTCAATGAAACAGAAAATGTCCTAAGAGCCAAGAACGTATCCAGGAGTACATAAATCCAAAGCAGCCAGGAAAAGGTTTCTCAGACATAGGGAAAACATGCAATAAAGTATGTTTCTTAGGGAACAACTGAATGCTTACAGTCAGATCAATCTCATTGACATGTGACCTAGAAGAATGCAGTTACACAATAGTGTACTGAAACCACCTCAGAAAATCAGAGTCTCTGTGCTCTAATAAAAAAAGTCCTGGTTTGCATTTGAGTGATATTATTCACTAAGCAAGAATAAGGTATTTCCAAACAATAAATCAGGCTTAAGATTACACACAGCAGTCTCCATCACTTATATAGAGAAGCAAATATTTTAAAAAGTAGATTCTGATGGTAAGTAGTCTGCCGAGTAGGACCTGCTCAATGGTTGAGTAATGAATTACCAACAGGAATGAATTCTTTTGTGACAGAGCTGGAAAACAAATTTATAGTACTTGTAAAGCATGCACAGAACTGTATATGTCTCTCACATACACCAGAAGCATTTACTCAGTTCTTGGATAATTGTTACTTTCTCCAGAGAAAAAGTGTAAGCTATAAACTCAGTATGACAAAATGAGGCTCTGGAATAAAAAAGCAGCAGAAAGCAGCTTCTCATTAGCTGGTTAGAGGAGATCTGAATATGTAGCTTTCCAAACATGGTATGGTAACAGTTAGGATTAAGCCTCTCTATTTTAGCAAGAGTTAGACAAATATCAATAAAGCAATAATACATCTGCATGAAATTTTGAGATGCGATATCAGATGTGATATGTGCATCTTTTTCTCAGCAGCTTTCCTAGCAGCTTGATTTTTTAAAAATTGTTTTCAACTGAGATGCAGCAGTGTTAGAGCTGCTCTAAGCAATAGCTTGTTAAAACACCTTTGTTTCTCTTTAGCAAAAAAACACCTCCTTAAACTCTCCAGTTTAGCCAGCATGAGCCCAGCTTTGCCTGATGTGACCCTTAATTCTACCATTTACCTCAAGTGAAATGTTATAGGTAGTCACTTGACAGTTTTGATCTTGAAGACAAGTAGAGCCCAAAAGCCCAAATCTCCCCTATGTATGCGCACACAGCACCATCCTGGAAGTGTGTTCCTGATTATTTGTACAGCTCTTGGAAAACATGTTGTATTCTAACAGGTATGGTATTTTACATCCAAATGTCAGTGCCTTGCAGCAGAGTTACACCTATTTCAGAAGGTTAGCATTTGGAGAAAAACTATAAATTACTGAAGAACACACCAAAACTGCCAAGTACATCGAATGCGATTTCACATTCATACAACTCCTTTTCTGCTCTGTGAATATTCATAGAGACGTGTTCAAGCTCTTTGCTTGTGTGTTACTACCATACTTCAGCACAGCAGTTACAGACTCAGGCTGCAGCCCTGAAGAGGGGGAGTATTCATAAAATAAGTTTTAATTAGATTTCTTTTAAAATGTATTCTTTTCTCTATCTCTTTTGTCAGTGCCAATTCCTGAAAAAAATTCAGCCTACGCTATTCCTGTGCTTTTTAAAAGCTTTTTCCAACTTTTTGCACTTCTTCAATTCTTTCTTATCTTGTGCTCCAGCATCTGAAAGAAGCCTACAATAAATCAAGTGTTTTTACCCATTCAGAAAAATGCAAATACCTAACATTAACAATTCACTTGTGCAGTCAAATTATCCCTGCACCCTCACACGGCACATTCTTAGGATACAATTGCCAAGTTCAGAGAAAGAATCACATTTTCATAGAATAATAGAAATATTTAGGTTGGAAAGGACCCTGAAGATCATTGAATCTAACTGTATTTTGTGTATTTAGTGCACAGTTTCCATATTTTCATACAGTAACAGAACCAGTAGCGTCCAGAGCTAGGTGGCCACAAGTACTTGCTGAAATATATGGCTGTGGGAGATTTTATCTTTATCTTTACCTGCTGCAGTTATTCAGAGCAAACACACTTGTGTGCTTATTTACAGAAAAACAGTTCTTTCATTCAAAAGGAATAAGGCCAGTTTTGCTTAATTAACACCTCTCATTTTCATCTGGAATGGCATAATGGAAAAAAATATCAAGATCTCGGTGCTGAAAGTTCTAAAAAAGTTATTAGTTTTTGGGGAAAAAAGGCACTAAAAGTGAACAGTTGTTCGATTTTGCCAAGCTGCAACTTTGGTTGTTATCAATATCATTCATACATATCTGACAATTATCAAATTAATTTGAGAGTTAGACAGTGCAGAGATGAGATTGTAAGGAGAATTATGAGCTCCTTAAAGAATACTTAACAACTAATTTTGGGATAATATGCCATAGAATTTAATGCACTTTTATTTTAATGTGATACTTTGATTACTGTGAGCAATTTTGTATTTATTTTTGTCCTCAGCCTCAGTAATGTAATTTTATAGTAAAATGCATATACAAAAGTCAAAAAAAGTTTTTAATTCTCAAACAGCAAGTAAAAAAACATTTAATCTAGGACCTTAGCCATTCCAGCTAACATAACTGACATAACTGTCAGCTGCAATTGTAATTCTGGTGAGCTGAAAACAACTTACTGGTACTAAGAAATTTTTCTGAATTTGCCAAAAGTACATGCATAGGTTATAAGAAGGTTGATAAAAATGTAGAAAAACTCAACTCCTGCATTAATTCATTATAATGTTGTTATTCGTGTGTAGTATAAAGTTACAGTGTAAATCTGTCTTTGTACAGAATACTTCTCTAGACAGTTGCATTTTAACATTTGAGAGAAAAACCCTCCCAGGTTCCTGCTGCAGGAAACAGCTCACTGTGTTCTCATCTCATGGAAATGCCAGTAGTATATTTAATAGGATGAGCATCAGAAGGTGTTGATCTTAAACCAGAACTTGCCCTTTTTAAATGTGTTGTATATGCAGCAGGAGTCATATGATCATCAAACCAAAAAAGAGAGGTGATGGGGAAAAGAATGGTTCAGGAATTTTCAGACTTTGGGGTAATCAGCTGTCTATGAGGGTTCTGGGTTCTAAATAAGTGGAGGGTTTGTGCACACTTTATGAACGAGAATGAAAGATTGCTGTTAAATTGGCCAAGTGTTTTGATTCACAGCTATGAATTATCTCCAGTCCACCTATGGAGAAAAATGAGTGTAAGAATACCCCCAGTCTGAAGTAATAAACCCCTACTCATCACACTCAAGACTTGAATCTGATTTCAATAACTATAATATAAATCATCGCAGATCTTTAAATTACTTTTACTGTCAAGAATTTGACAGGAAAATGTGTTGTCAGGTGCCTTTTACAGTAAGGAGAGTGGCTGTCTATCAGAAACATAACCATTTCTGGGCTAAGGCTGCTGCAATAAGAGATGACAAATGGCACAGTAGATGAAGTGTACTCCAAGCTACAGAGTAAAAAGAGGCCCCTGCTTCAGCTGGTAGGAATAAATTTAATGATGAGATTGATTTATGCCAGCTGTGGAGCTGTGTCGTTGTGAGAGAAGAGTGGCAGTAGAGACAACAGCTCATCAGTGGACTGGCCTTGCAGAATTAAAGATTTTAGAGTTATGTGGGAGCTGAAGGTAAGTGTTACAGAACTGTTTGGTAAAACAGAGATAAAATATCTTATTTTTATTATGAAAATGCCATGTGTTGGTTTTTGGCTTGGTGGCTTTCACTGTTAATTTAACTTGAGCTTGGTTTATTCTTGAGCAGGTTTTGGGCATTTTTTAAGTACTGTAACTGTAGTGGTGATGATTAATTTGTGGATATTTGTAATCCAGTCTGGAGAGATTCCTGCTGAACTGTGCTGGGAAACAGATGAAACAATCTGAGAAGCAGGAAATCTTAGTGTGTGGCCCCTTGCAGGGACAGGGAGATGAAAACATTGAAGTGGGAACAGGTTGCCCAGGTAGCTTTCTCTGAGGAAATAATAGCATTGTTTTGGCTTTGAGTTGGTAACTGAAATTATCAGGGGTAGACAAAGCAAAACTAACTTATTCTTTTAGTCATTGTTGGTCTTTAATCCTTTTCTCTGTGTTGTTCAAACTTCTGTGGTTAAAGCTTACCTTGTAGTCTGCTTTTAGTTGGTTACTTTGTTATTTTGAGATTTTTTTTTTTTTTTTTTACTGCTCTTTTACTTTTGTTGCAGGTCTCTAGGTGTGGTGAGGCACATGGCATATATCTAGGTCTGATCTTGTTAATCTAGACAAAAAACTTTTGTTGCTACTGAGTCCAGAATATCAGTGAGTCTTTACAAAGCTTTCACCACTGAGCTTCCCAAAAATGGTATCTAACAGACTTTGAGGCTTCTGGATCTCATTGAGGTGATTAAGATTGCTGAAAAGCAAAACAACCCTTTTGATTACAAGACATTGAGGTGGAATTGATGATTATAACATCTAACACATAAAACTGGGGCCCTGACAGCTAAATAAGTTATACATTTCTGTGGGGAACAGTCAAAGTTGTATCTTGCCTTTCATCTTAGGGTGGGTAAATAATAATTGCATTTTACTTCATTGTCTGTAGTTTCTTCCTAATCATTTTACATGCCATATAAATGCTACGAATAGTTGTGCTAAAAGCTCTTAAAGGATAATTCATGGTGTATTAGGTTGCTCATATTGTGAAGCTGTGGGAACAGCAATCCTTGCTGTACTGGAAAATCCTCCATTATCCTTCCTATAAAAACATTTATAAAAGTTCAAGGGAGTGGTTCCACAAAACTGTTGTTTTTCAGGTTTGCTATTTTCCAGCTGAAAGCAGCACATTTGCAGGTAATTGGTTTGGGTGTGAAATTTGACATAAAGATATCTAAGAATCTCTTTAGCAATTACCTCTTCTAACAGCAATTTGGGAATACCTGATGGTGTATTCTATTTTGTATTCTTTGGTTTGTTTTTCATGTCAAGATCTGCTGTCTCAAAAAGCATTTCTAAATAGTCATCAGAGTTCTGTGGAGCATGAGATTGACCCTCCAGCTTCTGAGGGGCACTTGTTCATGACTTAAGCCTTCATCCTTCACCACTTTCTGCTTGTGATGGTACTGAGTCCACTGCAGTCTAAAGTTTGGAATCCAGGTTGTTGTGCAAGCCATGTGGCAGAGTGAGCACCTGGTTTACTGATTTTTCTTTTAGGTTTTGTTTTGTGCTTGGCTTTTTCCTTGTGCTGTAGTAGTCTTTTTGCATGTAATGATGGCTTTGCAGTTCATGTCTTTAGCTAAGGGTTAGAATTCAAAATTTCAGCTCTTAAATAATATTTATTTGCATCTTGCATAGCAGATCACAGTATACCTACAGGGAACAGTAACCTTTAGGTCTGACATATCTTCAACACTATCAGAAACTTCTCCATGTCTATGTCTAAATCTCTACCATTAATGTACCAACATTCTCTGTTGAGTATTTACGCTTTTGAAAAGTCTTTACTGAACCTAAGTATTTGGTGTTCTTGCTCTCTGGAATTAGCTCACCTGTGGAAGCACAGGATCTTTGACTTAAAATAAATAAACTAAGTTAGACTCGCTACCCCTAACACTAGGAAACGGGGCTAGTTTTGCTTCAAGTACAAGGGGCAATGAGTGCTGTTTGCATATTCTGCATCAGGGTGGTTGCTTTAAGGTCATTTCTGAATGTTACTTTGTCTTTTTATCCCATTAGCAATGTAATTAACTCTCTTGAAGACTTTCATCTGGTTCAGGGAAGGAATCTCCTTCCACTGATAAAAGTCAGTAGCATTTACCTTGTTTTCCATTTGAAAGCCTCCTATTGGAAACAGTCTGTGAAAGACCTCTATGCAAATCACCTGTTTAAAGATCTCTTGGCTCAAGCAAACAAACTCTAGGAAGCTGTAAATCAAACATCAAGGCTCAGATCTCCATTGCAACATGAATATTACTAAATTTTTAAGTTAGTTTTGTGGAACCTGAAACTAAAGAGGCCAGGCATTTCTGCAGCAGATAGCATCACTGAGCTATTCAAAGGGGAAACAGAGCTGTGGAGATAGGGCTGTTGTGAAGGTAGATAATGACAGTGAGGACATACCTGGCTTGAATGAGGGAAATTCTGCAATGGAAGTTGCTAGGTGATTGTGGCTTTTAATCCACTTGGAAAAGTAGGCCAGGCTATTCTGAGATGTTACCTGTTTTATGACTAGGGTGAAAGTCGGTGAAATTGTACCTGAAATCCTTGGAAATGCTTTAAGAGGTGCAATGGGGTCCAACTATAACAATACTGAGCTTAATTGTAATTTTATATGAGCAGGATTCACAGTTAAATTCTATCTATAGCTGCTGCAGAAGATGTTAAGAGAAAAAAAGCAGAGCTTTTTAAGGTTCAATGATCTTTTGATGCTGCAGCCTTCTTTCACAAGACATGATTTTTCTTTCCATACTGAATTCTTTGAGTGTTTAAGACCCTTTCTGATGAGCTGTGATGAAGAGTATGATCTGTGCTTGCCTGGTGCTCGTCTTGCACTGTCTGGTTGGTATGAGCAGTGGAAATGAGGGATTAGGGTAAGAATGTGGGTGTGGAGGGTTGTGCTTCATCTTGCACTCTCAGTCACTCTGGCTAAGATTCATAGCTACAGGATAAGTCTGGAGCTGGTCCTTGCTGGAACTCCTTTGGGCAAGGAGCTGGATGTAAGTTTTTGCATTCTGTGAGCATGTGTTGCATCCTTGCAGCTGGAACACAGGGGTAATTTTCAGGGAAATTGAAATAAAAAGCTCATACAATAATCTTTGAAGAGTTAAGTTTTAGCTGTGATATAAACAAATTATTCCCTTCCTTATGCCTGAATTATAACAATAAGAATGTAATGATGATATCTAGACAGCCTCAACTAGGTTATAGGTCTTCTTCCCCAACACATCTCCATGTTCTGCAGCTCACTCTCTCCTCTGTGATTAAACTTGACTTCAAGTGAAACTACAATGCTGGCAAACACTTGAGAGCTGTGGAAGTTGGGCTCCCTGCTCCTTAGTGTTATTGCAGAAAATCAACCGCTGGAACATGAGCTCACCACACGAAATTTCTCAGTTTTTCTTTTGTCTTTTCCAGACGGCTGAGTAATTGCCCGTGCTCTTAGGTACAGAGCCTTGTGAACGATTGTCTTGTTACTTGCCTGACAGATGCTAAACCTGCTATAAATTAAGTTGTCTACTTGTTTTACCAGGCAAGTGGGGCTGCATTAGTCAATATTTGAGCTAACTGAGAAACAGGGGGAATGATATGGAATGTTCACTGGAACACAGCTCAAGAACTTGGTCCTGCAAGTCTTCAGGGACTTGGTTGGTTTTGGTTGTGTTTTATTTGCCCCTGATGATTTTGAGAGAAAGCAGAGGCAGCTCAAGTGGTAAAATCATCCCAGATTTCTATCACTGCTTAGTAGGTAGGAAGCCAAAGAATCACCATGAAGGAGCTGCCTTTTGGCAGGTTCAAGCACTGAACTTTTTGCTGATTCAAAGCAGGTTACAGTGCAGAGCTGCTGGCTAAGTTTGGGGACACTGGGTCGATGTACTGTTCTCTCTTAGCATGGCCACAGCTGGCAAGTGTTTTCTGGCATGTGTGAACCTGTCTCCTTGGCTTTGATAAGATCACTGAGCAGCCATGGGAGTTCCTAATCAGAACAGAGACTGGACGCAGCTGAATTGATGGTTTCCAACTTGCTCTTTGAAGTCTTCAAGTTACAATACTAAAACCGCTGACTAAATACTGTCGAACATTCTTTTACATTAATATCATGGAGTTGAGGGTTTAATAGATTCTAATCACAAATGTAATGTCCTGTTTGTCTACCAAACAGTTGCATTCTCCAGAAGGCATTGGTTAGACTTCATCAGGAAACTATTTTCATACGTTGGCTGTTTCCTCCACGATGCTGATTTTTACCAAGCGTGTCATTATCCTTTCCACAGCAGAATCTTCTGGAAAGGAGCAAAAGCTTCGGGGTGGGGAAAGGGGAGAGCAAGCTTTTGTCATTTTAAATTTCTCACAGATAGCTCAGGGTAGCAAAACAATGAATGTTTCATTATTACCACAATAGATTAAAGCATCTGCAATAAATAATGCTGATGGCTATTTGTGATGGCATGAAGTATTGTTTTTGTTCTCTTTTATAAAATTACAGCTCATTAACTGTCATAAAGCAAAGATACCATAAATAAAACAACTAGTAGTGTTTCATTTCCCAGAAATGTGAAAGCCTGCTGTTTGAGAACTTTGAAAAGTTTGTTTTCACAGCTGGAACAGTCAAGTACTGGAATATATTGGGGTCTGGCAGTTTTGAGGCAAGAGAAGTTGTGAAACTTCGGACAATACTGTTTGTCATCTTCTCAAAATTAATATAGTTCTTGTCTTCCATCTAATCAATAAATGGTTTTTATTTAGGCCACAGGACATCTGTATTGACCAGCAAGTCTCTGTGTGTGTATAAATATGCAATATATTTAAATACAGAAGTAATTATAGAATTCCAAAAACGTAATCAGAAAATGTAGCCTAACTTTCACTGGGCTACAAACCATGGAGTAGTTGCCCAGATATCCTGACACTGAAACCCCATAACTTGTATTTATAGTGGTGTTTTAGGAAAAGGGCTAGCCTCAAGTGGTAGTTGTTTATAATAATCCAATTGGTCCTTCATCAGAGATCACCTCATCTCACCTGAGATCACAGCAGGTTTATGTGCTCTCAGTTTTCAAGCAGTGAGAATAGACTTGCAGAGGCTCGCTTAGCTCACAGGTGTGCAAGGATATAACTTTCAGATTTGTTTCTAATTTATTTGCCACAGCCAGGCTTCTACAGGAAAAAAAAGTCTGTTTGAAAAGTGGAATGATTAGAAACATGCCTCATTGTCTCAAGGTCTGAATGACAGTTCAAATTTCCAGACCCAGATTTTCTCCTGTTCAGCTTGGGATTTGTGACAGATATAATCATGTGGTAGTCACTAGGAATTTTTTGTCACTGGCCAGGACATGAGCCACGTTCCTGCTGGAGCTGAGGACTGCACACATGCTGTGTCTTGTTGTGGGACACTTCAGCCCACAGCTGTGCTCTGCACAATAGAAAAATCCTCCTCTGGATTTAACATTTCTCCGCATTAGGGCTAAATTTGTATTTTGGCTATGGCAGTTGGTGTTTTGAAACACTCTTTGTTCCTGAGGCAATTTAGGATTAGATTAAAAAAACTTGTCTGGTAGTCTGAGCCAAAGTGCTCAGTTTCCTTCACAGTGCAAACCTCCAGTCCAGGGTCCAGAAGAAATTAGGCGAAAATCAGGGCCTGTGTTGGGTTTTTAATTTTGGGATTTTGAAGGGTAGGGCAAGGTGGGAGAGAGGAAGAGATTTTTTAGTTTTCTTATTTATTCATTTTATGAATGAAAGTATATGCTTCTGCTACCGGAAGCAGTGGCACTGTAGAATTCCCTTCCAAAGGAGAGTTTGGAGGCTGGATACGAGCAGGACTCCAAGCAAGTTCTGAAGACAGTATCTTTAGGACTGAACAGAAGGAGGGAAAGAAACAAAGCCCTGAGAATATTTAATAAAAAAATGACACTGAGTAAATACCTCTAAAGCTGATCACCATGTATGGGATACTGATAATTCAAGGGAAGTATCAGTTCTGTATTGAAGCGCTGAAAGTTTTTTGACACCTGTCTGAAAGAGTGTTCTTGACTTTTTGATCTGATTTACTGGTGAATCCTCATTATAATATTTACTGGTCTTTTCTTGAGACCATGCCAATATAATAGGGTTTTCTAAATTAATTTGGAACTAGATCCATCTTGCTGCTTAAGTGCTCAGATGGGATTGGGAGGCTATAGGTATTGTTTTTTCTTGATGAATAATAAGCCCAAAGTGCCCTAAAAAATGAGGATGCCCATTTGATAGATGCAGGCTGTCTGTACTTGCTTCTGCAAATGACGGTGGTAATCCCCAGAAATTACACTATAGGATGTGCTGCAAGAGTATTGACCACCCTTTCTCTTCCTCTGGGGAACTGCTTTGGTTTTTGGAAGTGTAGGAAAACTCCTCTTTGCTCTTTTGAAAGTGAGGTAAAATTCTAGATTCTGCCATCCAAGGCAGAAGGGAGCACGTGGTATTGGTGACATTAAGTTTGGTAGGGTTTTCTTCTGAATTTTTTTTTTTTTAATATAAATCAGTAGTATAGCCTATCCATTCTATGCCTTTTGTTTAAAGTGCATTTCTGGATGAGAAATTCAATGCAGCTTTCAGACAGAAAATATTATAGCATGCTTTGAAATAGGTGATTTGACTAAATATTTCACCTTTAAATTTTAGGGAGTAAAGGCTGGAATAACAGATAATGGTCTATATTTTCAGCAACAGCTATGTTTCCAAAAAATGCAGTCCATTATATGAAGAGATACGTGCAGGGAATCACAAAGTAGGGTGTAATTTTTGGAGGTTTTGTGTGTAGGGATTTTAATTCTCCTTGTTCCTTTGTAATAGTTGACTTTTTTCAGACTTGGGCACAAACTCCAATTGTGCTGACCACATCCACCAGCTGTAGAGACACACAAAGAGACAGTAAAAGCACAATATATGGAAAAAAATCTGAGTGCTGGAAATATAAGATGCTCCAAGTGAATGTTTATGCATCAGTGCTGTGCAGCCCAGCTTTAGACAGCTTCAGTGGCCAGAGCCATGGAAGGAGCCTAATCCCACTGGAACTGGTCTGAGCAGGGACTCCTCAGCTACTTCTGTATCCCCAGTGATTCAGCCGTTCAGCACCAGCCAAGACATTTCTGCACACAGATCAATAAGATATGGTGCAGTGCAGATGTTCTTTGCTGTGTGAAACTTGGCAAGACTGTGTAAAGTAGATTTTAGTGGTCTGAAATGTCTGAACAAAAAGATCATCTCTTGCTTCATCAGTACCACAGACTTGTTAAGAGTTTCCGATTTTACAGATTATAAATCTGTATCCAATTTCTTCCATGCTTCAGCACTGAGCTGTGATCATTACAATTGCTGATTATCACTGATGCATATTGCATGAAACTATTCACCAATTTTTTAAACCTAAAGAGTTCCTTTGCTTTTCACTCCATAAAGGCTGTGAAATATGGAAAAAAAAGTTCCTCCAAGTAATTTATCCTTAAATAGCTTGTCACTGCAGTGCAGAACACGTGAGTCTAAGGACAATTTTTGTGTGTCTGTGCTGGTGTGATACACAGCAATCCCAGTGGACCATAACTTAATTTACACCCTGGAATGTGCTAGACAACCTTCCCAAATCTGGGAGATTCTGACACCGAGACTTCTACCTGTGCCCTGTCTCAACTCTTCTGGAGGGTGATTTTTTTTTTTTTTTTTAAATCTTCTTCTCTCCTAACAGCTAGAAAGGGAGTAATTTCCAAGGGAACACTTGTTCCTACCAAGCAGTCTAAGTGACATCTGTGAGCGTGACATGCAGACACAGCAGTTCCTGTTTCCTGCAGAATCTGAGTGCTCACATCTAATTGCAGCCGAGGTTGACTGAGGACATTCAAAAGAGAGAGAGTATTTTGCATTGTAAGTCTGTTGGATTTTTCTTTTACTTGTGTGGCATCTCTCAAGAACATTCTGTGTGACACTTGGAAGAACCCCACAGGGAAATCATGCAGGATGCAAAAATGTGTTTTCAAAAATATAAATGCACATGCATAAATAATAAAATTACAATTCAGCATAGCAAGGGTAAGTTGGTTAAAGACATGAAGCTGAGGAGATACAAATGACCATTCCTGAGGCTCTAGTTCACACTTTAATAATCCTGGTCTACCCTTAGATCTGAGGCTAACAGACTAACTGTGCATCTTGGGGTTTCTTGGGTGGGGAGTGTTATGTGCCTAGTGATGAACAAGTATCTGGAGTGATTTGAAAATCAGGTCTTTATGATGTGTACAGGATGGGAATGCTTCAGATTGCTATCTACTCAAAAATGCAGAGTAAGGAACAAAGCTATCTAAAATTCCAGGAGGAAAGAATTTTCTCAGTGGCCTACAGATGGCAGACCAATATAAGAGATGAGTGATATGCTTGAAGCCTGTTTCTCTGAATATTAGGAATATAGTGCAACCTATTTATGCAGGTTTTCACAGAGGAAGAAGTTTTAACTGGGTCACTATAAAATGCATCTGCTTTTGCACTACTTCAGAATACGTTCAATGTCTTTTGCTTTGTACTGCAAACTGTGTTCAAAATTCAGTCCAAAAGCTCTTAGCTAGAATTGTTTTATGTGTTATTAGACTTACCTAAAGATTTTGATAATTGACTCCAAATTCTCAAAAATTAGCATGTAGAGGACTACACTTAGCTTTGCTTGTATGTAGTTCATGTCTTCAAATTACTCCACTTTGTTAAGAATGTTGCAATTGTTTTCGCTCACACCTTGTACATTTTTGCATAAATCTAGAATAGCTTTTTTCCTGTAGAAGACACTAACGGACAAAACTTATGGTTGACTTTTTTTGATCATTTAATATGGAACAAAAATTCCTTCAGAAGGTTTTGGTCTGGAAGAGAGGAAGAAGAATAGACACAGTAAAGCTTTTGTTTCTCTTCTTTTTGAGCACTGAGCTTTAGTGGATGATTTGATACTCTTCTGCATCTTTAGCTCATAAAAGCACTAATTCCAGAAGGGGAAACAAAATAGCAGCAAACCTTTTCCTTCACTTGGAGAAAAAAGAGGGTATTGGGAGGGTAAAAAATAAGAAAATGTGGCTTTTACCAGTCATCTTGCTCAATGAATATCTAACCGAAAAGACATCTTAAATGCTGTAATCTTTCAAGTGTTTTGCATTTGTTATATAAAACATTATTAAAAAGGAGTTGGGAAAAAAAAAAGCTGTTGCAGGTCATACCCTTTCCATATTGTTTGTAAAATGGCTAATGGTTAGAAAATCAAACTTGCTGTACTTCACTCTTTTTGTCTTCTTTTTTTTATGACTGTAGATTGAAATGGGCATATTTAAAATATTGTGAGGTATGGAAGTGATTACAACCTGCCGCTTAAGGCACGACTCAGGAAATTGAAGAACAGGGGCTTAAAAGTAGTCCCCAAACAATGGGCTTAACAGACTTTCTCACAAAATGCTTTGACAACTTTTTTTTAAACCAGAAAATGCTCAGTTTCAACTGAGGGACTGGAAAATATGTTGCTATATTCTTGAACTGTTTTCTATTATGGAAATCAAACAAGCTTTCATGACGGATTACTCTTCAGGCGGGGAGAAAGGAATGCTCGTGGAGGCCGCACGCAGGTCTGTGGGCTGTGCTCTGCCCTGCTGCTGAAGCTAAGCCTGTCTGAACTGTCTTCTAATCCACAAGTGTTATTCTGGCTGTTAAAACACCCAGTGAAGCAAAAACTCCTAAATCTAATTCATTCATGCAATATATATTTAATATATGAAGCGGCAAAAGAATTGTGTATGGTGTTTCTGAGCTGAAGTGATTTTCTGAAACCACAGCAGAGTGGAATCATGGTCTGCCCTGGCATTCTCTGCATTATCTGTCATGTGTATGTTGGAGTGGGAAAAGAATACATTCCCCAGTATATTAACTTCAAATGTGATAGGAAAGTGTCTGGTTGCATATCTGCCACAAAGATGAAATGTGGAAGTGGCTGCAAAGTTTGCTGCTTGACTTTGCCATCTAAGAGCCTTGCTATCTCTGTCAAAAGATAGATGTTTTTTGAGGAAAGCTGTTTTGAAGATCTGCCTGTATTGGAAATCCACACAAAGAATGCTGAGGGGGTGTATGAGAACAATGATGCTGCATCCCTAATATCACGGTGACATGTGCCTGGCTGCTGGCTAGGTTGCTTTTTGTTGGTTTCTTTTCTTTTTTTCTTTTTTTTTTCCCTCCCTTTTAAAAACTGGAAATTATATGCAATTGGAAGAAAAGAGGGGGGGGAGAGATAATCTTGCTTTGAAAATGGTTTCTGTCATGACACTAAGCTTTGCTGTCCTCTGAGGTTTCTCAAACACCAAAGCAGCAAATGAGACTAAGTAATTAAATGCGAAAACTGATGAAATAAGTTCTGCGAGTCTCTGCTGGCTCATGGGAAGGGGCTTCTGAATCAATGCTAAGGTGATGAACTGGCATCATTCAAAGTGAACAGCATACTGAAACACTTTGTTTTAATGAGTCTGCAGTCTGTGACTCCCAGCCTCAGAACTGAAAATTCAGGTGGCTAAAATGGGGCTTGTATTTTCTGAGAGTGTGAGAGGAGACAGAGGTTCTGACCCATTTCCTTTCTTCTTCAGACAGCAGAGGCTCTGCTTTGTGTGCCGTATGCCAGCATAGAGTATCCTCATAGCAACAACTGTATAGGCAGGGTTGCTTTGAAAGGTAATCCTTACAATGTGCTTGCTGTATAATATGACCTAGCAGTTACGAAACAGGAGGTTAGTAAAGATTATAGGAACAGCTGTCTGCTTTGTGCCACTCCCACGCATTCCCCGAGCCAGACTTGGAGGACCTGACAAAGCGAGGCACATTGCAGCCAAGATCTTTTCTTTGTGAGGATCCATGTATACATAAAGAAGTCAAAATAGATTCAGCAGTAGTGAATCATACTTCTTTATAGTTTACTCTGACTAGATTACCATTACTCCAATATCCTTGGTTTGCAAGCAAAAATATGTGCTGCTGCCTTTTTCGAGCTACTCTGGGGAGACATTTCCTCAGGCATCTATCCAGAGAGAAAGAGAAATTGAACCAGCATCAGTTCTGTTATTTCTCTCCAGAAATTCATTTATTTAGAGTGCAGGGAAAGTGTAAAGCAGTTTCTTTTTCTTGTTTCTTTGATTTTATTTCTGTTTTATAAGAGTAAGTAAGAGCTCTGAGCCTGCAGTTTACTACATGCATATGACAGCTGCACCTGCATGGCTTCAGTGAGGCACCATGTGGGCACAGCAATCTGCCCACCCGTACGTTGTAAATCTCAGAATGAGGAATTTCACTTGTTTGTGTAGTGTTCTTGAAGGAGTAAGGTATTGGAAAGTGCCTTTAGGGTGTCAGTAGGTGCCACGTGTGTTTTCCCACACAATCTTACCAAGGCACAGCATTCCTGACCTGCAACCACCCTCCTTGTGCATGTGGTGTGCAAGCTGATGGCCATCCACGAGTGTGCTGTTTGCATTGAGATGAGGTCCAAGCAGGACTTGCTTACTCCAGTTTGTAGCTGGTGTTATGCTGCTAAAAGGCAAATGAATGGAAAGCAATTTCCAAATCTCCTTCTGTTTAAAATGAAATACGTTGATATCTCTTGGTGTTCTCTTAGTTGTGTTTTTGTTATTCTTACTGAAGTTCAGATTTTGCCTGGATGCGTGGTTTGGGGGACAAGTTGTTATTTACAGCAGGATAACAACTAAAGGTACTGAGCCATAAAGGCAAAGAGTCACTGCTGGTGCACCTTGCAAGAGAACCCAAGGAACTGCATCCTCCTCTTCTAACTGGGCTCTGCAGACTCATCTGTGTTTTATACATTTTACCTGAGAGTCACAAGTCTGGCTTGCTTGGGTGCCGCCATCAAAGGAGGCTCTACCCAAACAGCAGCTGTTTCTGCCTTCAGTCAGGCCCCACACATCCATTCTGCCCCACCTCTCTCCTCCCAAGTATTAAAACTGCAGGAAAAAGTTTGCAGCATTCCTTATTTTATACAGTTTACCATCATTCTCCCTTCAGGCTACTATCATTCTCTCTTGGCTGCAAGTCAGCTAGCTCTACCTCAAAGTGATTGCTCTTTTGTTCTTGTTATCATTTATTTATTTTTTATTATAAAGATATTAAAACAATGATGTGCAAGTGTAATGTGGGGCCAAAACAATTGTTGCAAGTTTTTCATGTACCTGTAGTTCACTATGTTTTTGTCTCAGACTTGTCTCAGATTTGTTTCATTATTTCAATTGGGATTGGAAACTGCTCTCTGTTAATAATCAAGGGTATCAAAGAGGGCTGTATCAAGTTTCTGTGTTTTGAGAAGACTGCAAATCATTTTCAGGACATGGGTAATTAAATACATAGTCTTTTGTGTCTCTTTCAACTGAAATTTCAGAAGAGTCTGTTTATCTGAAGATGTGAAGGAGATAAAACTATCAGTAGTCTATATTACATAGATTTTTGGGTTTGCAGAGGAAGACTTCTTGTTATGAAAGAGTTAACGACCGTGCAGAAGCCTGTGTTGGACTTTTTTAGTCAAACAACCCTGAGATAACTCAAAAAAACTGGAATGTCCTTGGTGAGACAGAATGAAAACAGCAAGGGTCCAACAGCAGTGTGGTGTCCGTGCAGAATGTGCCTGGCCTTGGCTCTGCTGGGAGCTGGCTGTGCTCCCCACCCGGTCCAGCAGGAGGATGGACACACTGCCCACTTCCCCCAGCAGTTATCCTGCTGTTTCCTGCATCAGCCAGCTGCAAGCTGTGTTCTGTATTTTGGTCTTCAATAGTCACTTACTGTTATAACCTTTAGGCACTAAATTCTACTGCCTTCTCCTCACAGAGAAATTTAAAGGAGCTCTGACAAGTCTCTGGTACTGTAATTTTGAAGAACAGGATGTGCATGACTATAGTTGAGCAATTCCTTTGATGCTTCCCAATTATCCTGTAATATGCCTGTGATTTAATTTCCATTAAATGTCGCTAGCAGATTAATCTCTCTTAAAATGCTGAACAGGCAAACAAATTACTGCCTTATTATCAAGTAATTTTAGCGTGGGTTGAGCAGAACCTAAAGCAAGTTGATCTTGTTCTAAATCAAGGATACAACCTGATAGGCAGGTTTATATGTAAGGGGCTGAGAACTTAAATATTTGTCTTTTTTTTGCAATTGTGCATTGTTCCTTGTCTGAATAAATAACAATCCTCTGTATCTGATTGGAGAATAGAAGATCACACATTGTGTGAAGGATTACCATAATGTATGCAGTAGGCATTTCTTTTTTAAACAGGCTCTTTTGGAGTCCTGTTTGACTTTTAGTTTTCTCTCCAAAGCTGATTTGGATAAGCTCAATTACACCCAGATTGGATGGCTGCAGATTTTTACCATGTGACTCTGAATGTTCAAGTCCCTCCAGAATATCCTTTTATTATTTTTTTCCATAGGTTATATGCTTTTCCAGAGATTTATATGCAGTGGTGTTTGGGTTTTTTCATTCCTGCTGTTTCTTTAAGTCAAAATGCTGAAGACTTTGTTAGAACAGTGGAATATAGGAGAACATACTAGAAAATTGTTTTGATATGTATTTTTACAAAGTGTGAGAGGGCACTCCAGCAAAACCATTTTGACATCTTGAAGAAGAACTACTTTTATGTAATAACTGCCATAAAGATTTTTCTCATGGGCATCTGTTCAACAAGGTGGAATATGCACTATAATTTTCTTGTTTCTGTTTGTCTCTTGCTGTTTTTTATTGAGAGTTCCCTTATAGCTCTCAATTCAAGTCTCCTTGAACTTTGTATGTTTTAAGTAAAATGAAGAAGTTATGATCTTTGCCTAACTAAAATTCCTTCCTATTTTTGAAACTGTACTCCTATGATTTAAAATGTTGTGCTATAGCCAGATAATATTATAAATTCTATAATATTCAACTTAGTGTTATTCTTTTCAAGGACAATGTGCTTATCAAAGGGATGTTACTGAGTGATAAGCACAGTATCAGATTGTAACACTTCCTTTGTTTAAAATCAGTGCTCTGGGAAAGAGTAGAAACAGTGATATGAAAAACTGCTGAATTCCATACCCCAGAAGGAACCAAGGCCTCTTTTATCATAGGGTCAGATCACATCCAGCAGTGGCAGACTTTGATACTTAAACCACTGGAGTCTTGTTCACAGTCACCTTGCTGCACTTCGGTTAATAACATTTATACCCTAATTTTTGTACCAGATGGAGGTAGTCTATATACACACAGTAGAAAAGAGGGTTGTCTTGTACTGCCATCAGTCCTCACAGAAATAACTCCAACAACAGAGAGTTACTGGGATTTGAGAACCTGCCTTGGAAATCCCCATCAGTCCATGGTGATGGCTGATGTACAAAATAAAAAAAAAAAAGGATTTTAAGAAATGGCTCTGATGATCTTCCATGTGGTACTGGTAATGGAGATTTTTGCATGGCAGGACAGTAAATCATGTCATGTGGAATTACATGTTACATTACTGCCTTTCCATTCAAATATTGTATAATAAGGAAGATTTTTTTTTTAATATCACAGAACAGGTTTAATGTGCCTGAATTCTTGCTCCTAGCAGGGAAAATTATTTGCAGGACTACTGCAGTGCATACAGGACACTGCTGCAATTTTATATTACCGTGCTAACTACAAGCAGAGACCCGACGTGCCGACTCCTCCTCATACATCACCCTTGGCTTTAATCCCTAACTGCAGCCTTGCTTTTGTTTTTGGAGTGGAGTTAGGAGTTTGGTATGTTCTTTGTGCCCCACGTGGTGCCGGTCCTGCAGCTCACACCAGGAGGCTGGGCTGCTCCAGGTCCAGGAGGTCATTCCACTCGAGGAAGTGCTCGTGCTTAATGGCCTCCGAGGGCAGGATTCATCTCTTTCAAAGCAGCTGGGGAGAAGCTCTCCTGGACATGATTAGGGTTGTTTCTCTCCTGATTACAGGAGAGAACCCAGGAGCACCATCCTCACAAGCTTTTGCAAAGAGCTCTGATTCATGTGCACCAAAGGAGAAAAAAACACCTTTTTTTTTTTTTTTTCCAGCCTGAATCTCAAGTGAATTAGGCTTTTCTCCTCATCTACAATGAGCAAAACAGTTTTTACTGTACCTTGCCAGAGTTCTTCAGGGTTTTGGTTTTTTTTTACTGATTGTTTCCTGCACTTATAGTTGAGAGGTGTTTGATATAAGCCTCTGGATTTAATGATATTTACTGAACAACTGCATGCCTAATGCCTGGGTTTCTGCTTTAGAGGAGATCTTGTTTGTGCCCATTATGACAGTTTATTTTCTCTATGGAAAATAAAGGTACTCTTAACAACTGTAGAAAACAATAGGTTCTGCAATGCATTTTATTGATGACTGTGTATTACAACTGAGTCTAGATGAGGGAAGAGTCTAAAATTATTTTTGTGCTTTCTATTAGAAGCACACTCATGGTATTTGAAGTACCTTGGCTAAGCCTAATAATTTTAAATAAAGCAACCTATTCCTGTCAAGTGTACAGTTAGTTGCTCAAATAATCAATTAGTCTTTACAGGTGAAATTTTTAATTTGAAGTTATTTGCAAGCAATATTGTAAGTAAGAGCTTCCTCTGTGAAGCTGTGCACAAAGGGAAATTTTTGTATTAATTGTGTACGTTTTGTTGCAAATTGTTTCTTCATTTATTTGCTTCTATTCATGGACATCTATTAAAGGAACTAGGCAGGAAGTTAAAACAATATTGGACTGTACTTTTAATGCAGGCAAGTTTTCAGGCTTAAAAAGCAGGCTTGTAGCCAAAAAGAGGGAGCTTAAGACAGCTTCTGATATCCTGCTTTAGAGATGATGAGCAATCAGTTCATTAAAATGTCTTGTTTGCAGGGAAGGATCAGGAAAGTTTCTAAGCTGCAGGCTGATACCATGTGACATGGAATATAGCTGCAGAAAGTGGTTTATAATTTGGCTTAAGAAAGTACAGGTAGCAGAGAGCCCAGCTCATGACTTAATCTGAAAGTATGTTTTAGATTAGGCATTATGTGAAAAATTCTTCATTTCATTCAGCCTGTGTCTGCAGCTGGTCAGAAGAGAAATCCTATTAACCTGTGGGGGAATGTTCTTTGTGTTAGAAATGGCTCAGGAGTGGAAAATGGACTTTGGGACTATGACTGAAGCCAAAGTTTAGAAGAGACTCTTGGTACATTCCAAAAACATGAGTTCCCTTTGAGAAACCAAATAGCACATTGTTTGGGGAATCTGGCCATTTTGAGCACCAGGTTTAGCATCTTAGTTGGCTGTAGTGGTTCTCCAGGAGGAAATATCTGTAACTATATCTGCAACTCCCCATCTATGTA
The DNA here is from genome assembly GCF_023055355.1 of Agelaius tricolor. NCBI lineage: Eukaryota > Metazoa > Chordata > Aves > Passeriformes > Icteridae > Agelaius > Agelaius tricolor. The sequence continues at coordinate 40,729,414 of NW_027269269.1, read as the reverse complement.
TCCAAGCAATTGTCTATGGCTTCAGAGGCAATTGTGGCCTCTGAGCTGCCAAGCTGAGGTGTCTTGCACAGCCTAGAGCTGTACACTACTGAGAGTGCTCATATCCCACTGACCTATGCCTGATTTATTTTTTTTTCCCTTTTTTCCCCTTCCTGTGGGTCTTGGTATACATTTGCTTGTGCAGTTTCTGATGTGTAGAAAAGTAGTGAAAATTAGTGATCATAGCAAGCACCCTTACCTTGCCTTTCTTGTGTTTTTTCTGTTCTACCTTTCATGCTCTCCTCTGATTTTATGGAAAGCAGTAATGAAACACCTAGAGACTGAATATTCTTGCTGCCTGCCAAATGTAGAAATTCTCCATCCTTATCTCTGCTGGTCATCATTTTCTGTCTGTGATGAAGGACATTTTAAACTTGAGAAAGTTATAATGTTTAGGAACATTTCTATTGGTTTTATTTTTCTGTATAGGAAATTGGAACATGATAGAATTTGTATAAAATAACTTTTTACATCTGTAGAAATGTTACTCCATGATAAAGGCTGTGCTAAAACCTAGTCAATATGTACCTCACCGTGGATGTGTGCTGAAGCAGACATACAAAAAAATTCTTCTAAAAGTCAAGTATTTTATTACTTGATTCTTATCAGATATAGATTTTGAAGGTGAAAAAGTTTGGGTTTGACTGAAAAAGTCTTCATTATAAAACTTCCCTGCTGATGTTTTTTTTTTTTTTAGGAACCACATATAAATTTTAAAACCTCACAAAATTTGCTCTGATTTTAACAAATAAGCTCCCCAAATGTCAAAGACTTTTAACAGCATTATAAATACTAGAGTAAGTGTACCCAAAATAATTCGTTTGTAAAGAATATGAGTAGTGTTGTAGGAACAAAGAGTTTTTAAGAACTTTTTTTCTCTTTTTTAGTGAGCAAAAGATCCAGAAGGTGCACTGAGGAAAAATTAGTTTTAAATAACTTCACTCTTGGGGCTTAAAGACAGCCCTAAATAATTGTGCACTGTTGTTTAGGTTATACTATCACTGACTTTGGAAATACTTCCCAGTGTGCACATTTGTGGTTTGGTTTTCCCATGATACAAATGTTAGGTTCTCATGAAAACAATCAAATGAAATTATTTAATTCCTGATTTTATTTTTTTTAACATTACTTGATGGTTGAAGACTTATTACAGTTATTACTTACGTATTTAGTTTACATTAAATCAGCCCCCATATGGGGTCAGGACATTAGGAAAAAGAAAATTTTTTAGGTTTGGATGTTAATGCTGTTTGAGTTGGTTTTTTCTATTATTTTGGAAGTACTTCAGCAGATAAAGATGGAATTTCTTGAATTCAATACTGGAAGAAGAATAGTTAATAGAATGCAATTTTCTTTAATTCATTTGTCTATTGGGAAGTAACCTCTGTGAATAAAAATTATGGCTGCCCATAAAGTAATCCCATGTATACAAGCAGCTGTAAGACTTCTGATGTCTGTTTCTGGTTAACACACAGGCCTGCTACATAACTCCTTCCAGGTTTGTTATTGATTGAGGGTTCTTTCTTTCTTGAAGGGAAATTCACTCATATAAGGTATTTCTAATCTTTTAGAACTTAATGGCCAATTGTTGGTCCCAGTGCTAGTAAGCCAGGGTTTAGACTGGAAGAAATGGTACTTGTCTTACAAAGCAGAAGCTTGAAGATGACACCAGGAAATCAGTAATATTAAGAATCATAAATGATAATTAGAGTACTTCATGCCATTATTTATGGATGTTCTAAATATATCATATGGTCTATGTGCTAGAAGTAATTTCTCCATGGTCTTCTCCCCAGGAAAATATGCTGAAACTTTCAGATTCTCAGTTGACCTCAAACTTTGGACAGTTGTCCAGGAATTGAGGAGCTCAGGACAAATTTTGTGACTAACATCTGAATAATCAGCAGTAGGTTAATATTGTGCATTGATAATAACCTTGACTGTAAACACCTTTAAGAAAATCTGCTTTCAATAAATATTTATTTATTTAAAATAAATATTAGTGCTAATGAGCTCTATGAAGTTAGAAACTCAAATGAAGCTGTGTGGTAGTTATAACCTTTGCAAAACCACTCAGGCCAAGCTTAGGATCCAGCTTAACTTGTTCTCTGTTTACACCAAGAAATGGGTGTTGGAGAGGTACAATCCCGACAGCCAGTGTGGTGAACAGCTTTACATTTCAAATGCATGTATTTATTCCTGATGTATGGTGCTATTTGCCTTCTCTGCATGTCAAGGAGGGGGAAGAGTCCCAGCCCTGCCCATTCTGCAATGAAAGACATTTCTGGGAGCTGTTACTCACATGGGGCTCAGCCTGTACCAAAGTAGTGGCCAGAACACGTCTGTGCTGCTCAAGAGCTGCTGCAGGGCTGGAAGGCACAGACCTCCAATGTACCTTCACCTCTGAGAAGGCCAGGTGCTTGTTGCTAATGCCATTTACTTTTTCTTTGAAAATTAAGTCTAAATTTTCATTATTTTTTTTGTGGCGGGGAGCAGAGATGGGCTGGGCCCTGGAAACAATCTGTACCAGCAAAAGCTGAAGGCCTCTGAGAAGAAATACAAAAAAGGTCAAATGGAAAAGAGGAAAAAAAAAAGATTTGCTGTAGTACAAGATCAAGGCATCTTAGATAGCTTTGCTGTTTGTCGTGTTCACTGGTTCACCAAACTTGTTTTAGTTGACTTGTCTGGATACTTGGACCTGATGGGCATCCAGACTTGCTGCCTGCTTCTGGAGCACCTGCACTCCAGTGCTTCTCTCCGGGTGCCAGGCAGACAAGATCAGCTGCCTTCCCCTGCAGGTATCCCAGGCCCTCTGTCTCCCCCTGGGCTTTCCATACAGCCTAGACTCATGTTGCTCCTACCTGACAAAGCTTTGACAGCCATTTTTAATTATGAAAACCTTTCATTTTGTTTTACTTGGGTGAAACATGTTTGGACTTGACGATCCTTAGGTTGGACTCGATCTTTAGGTTGGACTAGATGATCTTGGAGGTCTCTTTCAACCTCATCATTCTGTGATTCTGTGAAATGATTGCTTTGTCCAATATTGGTATTCCACACTGCCCCCTCCAGAAAAAAAATTTACTTTGTCATTGACAATAGAGCTCTGAAAAGTTTCTGGTTTAAAATATCATGATTACAATAAATATACAAGAAGTGGTTATTCATACTGCATAAAATAGAAACCCAAAAGTCTCTGAGCATCTATTATTGATGGCATTGCTGTATGTGAGCGGAATGTATAAGTGAATTTTATTATGCTCTTTCATTTCTTAAAAAAAATTATTTCATCTCTGTCAGACGTTCCCAAATTAATGTACAGTATTTGCAACTGAACTCTCAGCAGTTAATATTAGGACAAATAAGAACAAAAAGATATAGCATTGGTTTTTTTGTTTATTGAAATGAAAGCAATAACTAAACACCAGCTTTCCCACATGAAATAGTTTTAATTTTGAAATATCTTTCTTATGATTATAAAGAAGTCAGGAGTACCCAAAGTAAAACATCTTGTTTTCAGCAGCTCTCTTCTTCTTTGCGATTTTAGTATTCATACAGGCGTGTGTTAAGTTCTTGTTTTCTTTATCTTGAGGGGGCCAATTCAGAGAGAAATGTATTGGCACACTGTGTTCAGAGCAAATTGACCCCTTTGTTGGCAAATGGCAGGGTTGAGACACCTCTGATTTTGTTTTGCTTTTTCTAGCAGAGATCAGTTATGTACCTCAAAGATCAAGGGGACGTACTTAAGTGTGCCCGCCGGAACGCACAAGCTCTGACACGATATTTTCACGTCAATGACGGATCATTCCTAGCTGAGAGGTCAGCAGTGAGCCCTGTGTCAGGCTGAGTGCAGGCCTGCCAGTGCATGTCCCGTGGTGAAGAACACCACCCTTTGTGGTAGGAGCAGGCTGGGAGTTTGTGTGTGCTCAGGTATTATCGCTCAGCTAACAAGCAATAGCTCGTGAAGCCATGGTAGCTCTTTGTTGTGATCACCTGTTTGTACCTAAGTGTAGGAATTGCTCTTCACACACGTACCTAAAATTCTCATCCAGGTTCTTACATGCTTCTCAGCTAGCACAGCACCTTTTATTCCTTCTTTTTCTTGCACCTTTTATTTCTTCTTTTTTTCTTCCCCCAAGCTTTGAAAAATGATGTGGTTCTCTGTTCAAGTGTGCCACATTGACTGTAGTAAAGCTTTGGATGCCCAATGGCAATATAAGCAGAAATAAAAAGGAAAGGTTGGAGTGGTGGCTTTGAAAATCATATTGCAGCTAAATGTGAGGGCATGTAGATAAACTAGTTCACATACTGTATCCTTAACCTCTCCTTATTTCCATGCTATCCTTCCATAAACAGATGACTGATAAATATTATTTTATAATGTGCTGTGGATTTCTGTTTGGTTTCCTTGTGATCCTTGATTCTTTTTCAGGCTGTCACTGAAAAGGTGCTGGTTAGTCAGTAGGTTATGTTCTAACAGGAACATCAAAATCAAATGCCTTGAGGTCTGTAAGGGAGGAAGCTGCTGTCAAACCCAAATTACATTATTTCTGGTTTTTCTATTGTAGTAGTTGTACTCCCCATCCCCTAATTTACTTTTCAGAAATATCTGGGTTTTCCTCATAGAAATGTCTGTGTATGAAGATTAAAGTAAACCCAATAATAATTTAAAAATCTCAAACAGATGAATGTTAATCACCCACTAAAGCATTTTATTGCTTCTAGTATTTCTATTGAAAAAATCTCTGAAAAGGGACTGTAAATTTTGACATGAGAGTAATTTTTGGAAACCCATTGTGTACCTGAAAGCTCAAAGGGTAGCTAATTTTTAGGAAAGAGTAGCTAATTTTTAGGAAGCCATCAAGTTTTCATTGTTTTCTGGTAGAACAGCCAAAATGGCATAAAATTTGACCAAATATTTGCAGCAGTCTGATTGAGAAACTGTAGCTAATTGGACACCTTCGCATTTTGCTGTCTTGATTCCCTGTTTTGAAGGATTATGTTGTGTAGGGTATGTAGTCCAGAAGCATTCAATTTTTTTTTTATGTTCTACAGAGTTAGTGAGTCATGTGGAAGTCGAAGGGCTAAGCAAAAGTGCATGATAATAGAACTTGACCAGCATTTGTCACCTCTCTTAACGTGCCCTATAGTACACTAAATGTGGTGTAGATCAATTTTCTCTAATGTAACACAAACATATAAAAGGAGAAAAGTTGCTACCTTCTTGTATATTCTTTAACTCATATGTGGGTGCTGTTTGCCCAGACGTTTTTATACAGGAGCCCAACAGCAAAATAAAATGGCGCGTCTCGCCATGAGGGGGATTCAACCCAGCAGCCCATTTCTGCAAATGCTATTACATGGAATGTAACATCCAGATGTTGTCTCATGCATTTAGCTCATATGTAAAGCATTCCCTTAGTAATATGATTCCACAAGAAACTAAGAAACCATAAAACAAGAATAAGATAAAACCCAACAAGAGATGGTAAATACTTGTTTGGTTTTAATTGCCATGATAGCCCCTTGCCTTCCTATTTTCGATATAAAATTCTTTGCTTTTGTGGTTCAGGTAAGGATACGTCCTTGATGAGAAATCCCAACTAGTTTGGTAGAATTCTACTTGAGTGATTTCAAATAATGGGGAGTAAATTTGGAAGTCAGTTTAAGTGTCTTGCAGTTGTAAAAATTTGGGGAATGTATTTTTCACTTCAGTTGCATGACATTTGCTTTTGAGCCTACGGATTTTAAACTATTAAATATAAAACATACTTTAGACAGTGCTGCAAGATCTCAGAGGGTAATGCATGATAATTGTAAAATCATTATTTGATCAATGGTCACCTCTGTCTTGTCAATGCTGAAGCCTTTGATTGATCTTTGATTTTGAGGAAATGGTGGCCCACAGTGATAAATATGTAAAAAACTGAGCAGAATGGGGTAGTTGTATGCCTACATTAAGTTCTTATAGATGCAGAACAGTGTTGTATTAAACTATACTCAGTAATATTCAGAATTAGAGATTAACTACAACTGTAACAAAATTGGGTTTGGCTCACAGTTACTGAGTCAAATATGCCCACTTTTCATGTGTACTGTGCTGTATTAGGCTTTTGGGAGGTAGATGGTTTTGAAATACATCTCTTTTTGTTGGTTTGGTTTTTTTTTAAGGCTTCTGAGTTTTTTTGGATTTGCACAGTCAGGAAGGAAGAAAAAAACCCAACAGTTTAATAATGTAGGGTACTGTCTTCTTAAAGGTTCCCAATTCAATAATTACAGTTTTGTAATTATCCCTTCCTCTCATCATCCCCCTCTAAAAGGAGGAAGAGCAACAAATGCATCCCCCCTTTTTGGAGGAATCAATTAAGTTCTGGTGATTTCACAATCTTGCAAGCTTAGGAGCTTGATATTTGACATGATTAACAAAATGCCTGTCTTAACACCTGCCTTGGCATGGAAGCAAACAGTCCCACAATTGTCTGCAGTTCTTCAAGAACAGAAAATGTTTGATTTCTTTTTATAATGTGGTATTACAGATGGTTACCTAGGCCCAATTGTTTTCATTATGTAAGGTGCTGTACAAATAAGGCAATAAATGACAAGAAAACACATAATGAGAAAACAAATCGAGCTTTTATGCGATTTCTGGAAAGATTTACATAGAATTAAGCTACCTTTTCCATGAAGTCAATTGCGCATGAAGTTCTCACAGAAGTCATCCCATCCAGAAGCATGTTCGAAACAGAGTCCCGTTGCCACATAGCACAAAATGCTCATGGACTTGTAGGGTTGGGATCTGTTTGTTCAGCTTGGGAAGGCCTCGTCAAGAATTTACTGTTTTGTCCAGCTAATTTCTACTTCCTGAGCTGAATTAGTTAGTTATAAGTATTAATAGTTAGGCAATTAATTGTTGGCTAAACAATAAAGGAGAGCTTGAGTAATAAGATATTCCAAAAAACGTACGGTTTTAAGAAATGAAGGAAAAAGAAAACCACAAAAAGACAAAAGCTTGTAATATTCCCATGCATATTGATGAAGGTCAGGCTTATTCAAAACAAGTACTTCTAGTCTGATATAGTATTGTCATGCTGATACATGTTATAATTTGGGTAGTGAACAGAAATAAGCCATTATATAAGGATTAAATGCTGCAGAACTACTGAGCATAAAGATATATTACATTGTATTGTCAGTAAATCTTTTACACACATTTCTTTTCCCAAATGTTAAGAAAGAGTAAAGCATAATATATTGTATGGAGGATAAAAGTGTTTCTTTAATGTTAATTTCCTTATGTATTTAATCTCCCATTATATTTGGATTTACATTTTTATTGGTTTGGACGTCATTATTTTTGTATGCTATGGCATTAGTTTTTTAAATTGCAACTTTGTGCTTTCAAGCATAGCCATTTTCATTTGAAAGGGATATACTGAAATTGTGCTGAAGGGACCTGACTGTTGTTATACAATGCTTTTCAAAGCTTTTTCCCAGGATTTAAGGGCCAGCCCTCTCATTTGACCTGGAGGAAAACAAGTGCCTCTCTTATCTAAGCATAGATCTCCAGAGTCGGAAATATTATATGGGAAAAGTAGTATTCTTGTTTTGTTTTCTTTAAAAATCACTGTGATTTACTTTGGACTAAAGTCACTTCAACCTTAGGCTTGCTAGGAAGAGTTTGTTGCACATTTTGAGCGAGCATCTGGCACACATGCAACTGTGCCATATGCAATCCCAGTGTCTTTAGAAGGTGAAAGGCCAGTGTAGTGGCAATTTTGCCCTCTTTGCACCAGATGTTAAAGCTCTGCAATGTCCCTGAGTGACCATTGGATCACAGACAGCTGGGATTGGAGGTTTATGTTTAATTTATTATCACGCTATTAATCTATCTGACTGTCAGAACTCTCTCTTCCTCATCAGTTCCAGAAGTCCTTATATTTTAGGGACAATTTAATTTCCCTTATGATGGATCAGTTTTATTTATTTTTGCTCTATATTTACATAGATGAAGCCTGGCATCCATTTTGGAGGGATAACATTGAGAGCAGTAATAAATAAATCTAACAACTCATTAACATTTAAAACACATCTGAATTTATTTTATGCACCATGTTATGGATTAAAACACATTTTCATGATCACCCTTGTGTTTAAAAAAAAAAATAAACCAACAACAACTAAACAAAAACACAAAGGAAATAACAGAAAACCCACAAAGAAAACAAATTAAAACCCTGATATGCCAGCCCTCTCCTACATTGTAGGTATTTCTTTTTGTTTACAAGTGTATTTAGATGTAGCCAGTATGGTTTTGTGCTCTTGGCTGGAGATGGCTTCTATACTTTTGCATTTGTGTTTTCATGTGGGTGGGGAAGAAAGGGAGAGGGAATGCTGGGGGAATTGAAGAGATGATTACAACAGTAATAAGGGAAAGAGGCTTGCCATTTCCTCATGGTAATTCTTGGAATATTTTAAGCTAAATGTGGAGAGAAATTGAAAGTACTGTTTTAATTTATTTTATAATCAAGATGTTTTCTTGCTTCAGTAGTTCATAGGCAATTTTAATAGCTTAACACTGTGGTTTTGACTTACCTTAAAGGGAATAAAAAGAACAAAAAAATCTGTATATTTGATCCTCACGTTTCTTCCTCCATGTCCCTGCCTACTGCCATGTAAAATATTTGTATCACTGGGGACAAAAAGAACACTTTTAATAATTATTAATTTTCTCCATCAAGTGAAATTTTATCCAAATGAGGCATTGATTACACTTTCAAAAGGGATGGTAGAGTCTGCAGGACTAAATTCTTTGCTGCTGTTCTAGCTTCTGACATCCACCCTCCTTCCTTCCCTGGTCAGTGCCAAACCTGCAGACAATGTATTGTAGGAATAGGTGATGGAGCTGCTCAATGTTCACCCCAGTATTCTCAATAACTCTCACCTGCTCGTCTAGACATAAGAGAGTCATACTTCCAAATTCACTTTCTTTACTTTGGATTTAGCATGCATTTGTCCAGTGTGCTGCCTTCAAAGATAGCTCTGAAAGTTTTTATTGAAAAACCCTGTGTTCTTACCTCTGGCAGACTTGTTTCTTATCAGCTCAGAGGCTTGTTATCAGCAGCACAGAGTCCTGTTGGGGTTAGTAGTGTTCCCTGGGGCGCATTGCTGGGTCCAGTCCTCTTCAATTTATTCCTCAGTGACCTGGATGAAGCGACAGAGAGCCCCCAAACCTGCACCAGCTTTGCTGATGATGCAAAACTGGGAAGAGTGGCTGATCCACCAGAAGGCCATGCTGCCATTGAGGAACACCTGGATAGGCTGGACCATGGGCAGAGAGGAACCTCATGGAATTCAGCAAATGCAGGGTCCTGAACATGGGGAAGAATAACCCCAGGCACCAGTACAGGTTGGGGGATGACCTAGAAAACAGCCCTGTGGAAAAGGACCTGGAGGACACCAAGCTGTCCATAAGCCAGCAGGTTGTCCTTGTGGTCAACAAGTCCAATTATATCATGAGGTGTGTTAGGGAGAGCCAGTCAGGGATGTGATTCTGTCCCTCTACTCAATCCTGGTGACTCCCTGGAGTGCTGTGTCCAGTTCTGGACTCCTCAGTATGCGAAATATGAGGAATTACTGGAGGCAGTCCAGTGGAAAGTGGTTAGGGAATGGGAGCATCTCTTATGAGAAGAGACTGAGGGAGCTGGAGCTGTTTAGCCTGGATACCGTCAATGTGTGCCAGTCTCTGAAAAGTGGGTGTCAAGAGGAAGGGATGAGACAAGGGGTAACTGGCACAAACTGAAACACAGGGAGTGCTCTCTGAATATAAAGAATTTTTTTGCTGGTAGTGTTTTTGTTATGTTTTTGGGGGTTTTTGTTGTCGTCGTTGTTTTGTTCGTGGGTGACCAAGCACTAGGACAGGCTGCCCAGAGGTGTTGTAGATCATCTTGAGAGGTCCCTTCCAACCTCCACCAATCTGTGCTTGTGAACTACTGTTAAAGCATTATGTGCTTGAGCATGGCACTGTCAGCTGAAATTAAGAATGCATGGAAAACAATACTACTGAAGTTTCAACAGAACCAAAAGGAATGTAGATAAATAAACTAGCAATGGAGTGTGAGTTCTGAGTTGAGTATAAACTTGTACTGTGTTTTGTTAGTTAAGAGAAGTTCAAGAAAATAATTCCCAGTGATTTATAATGATCATTTTTATTTAAAGTTAATTAAACAAAACACATGGATCTTTCCATGGAAATATTATTTTCTATGATTAATGGCAAAAAGTACTGCATAAAACTTGGGAAAAATCTTTCTATTTTTATGATACTTCCTGTAGTGATGTCAGAGTATCTTGATACAGTGACTTATTTAACTTTTAGTGTTTACAGCGATGTTTTGCACAATTGGTGATCTTGTTATTCAAAATAGATTTGTGCTAATTTATAGTAATTCCATGCATGGAGTCTGGTAAATATTCTGTTTCTGCAAACATTATGACACTCTTAATAGAGAGCAGGCAGAAATCTGCACAGTTGTACAATGATTCATATTTATTCACTGGGGCAAACATGCAAAGATTACCATGGTATTCTGTGTATTTAATACCTAATAAATATTATGTTTGTGTAACTACTTGTTTAAATAATTTGTAGATATTTTAATGGTGACCTCTTTAATGCAAATAAGATTAAAATTTTCAAGTCACTTAGGTCAGTAGCAAAACTGTAATTACTGTTTAACATGTCTACAACCCTTGTAGTTCATATGCCTTATTTTAATTCTTTTTATACAGATACTACAATAGTAGTTAAGTATTTCTCTTCCTTACCTCCTGCTCAATACTTTCATATTCAAAACAAGATGGACCTCTGGGAGCTATAGTGATGGAAGTTTTGTATTTGAGGCTTTTTGTACTTCCTGCAGCACCTATTGTGATGTAGAGAGGACAAAAAGCCCACCAACAGAAAGAGGAGATTTATGAAGAAAACAGAATTAAGAAAATTCAGCCTTTTAAATAAAGCAGCATGTGGCCTTGATAATGAAGCATTTAGTATTACTTGTGGGTTTTTAAAAACAGTTTTACTCTGATCTAGTATCTTATGCTGACTTACGAATTGATTAGCTCTGGCTTCTGAAAAATGTCTTACTGCAACTTTTATTCATTCTTAAACTGCAATTAGAACAGTAAGTTTTCTGGTACCATGCTTTCACAAGTGAAGTTATTGAGACACTCCTAACTTTTACAGACCTTGGGAATTCATGCTAAATTAGCTATATCTGGATAGATGCAAATTCCTCTTGCTGTGATACAGAATGCATGTAAACCAACCCCATAGCACATAGGACATAGCTCTTCATTTCCTAAGAACAGGAGATGTGCAGAGAGTGAGGTTTGGAAACTACAGCTCTTGTCTGAAAATGTAGCACCGACAGGCCTTCTGTGAGGGGCCTGAACTCTCTCTTTATTTAAATAAAAGTCTGTATTTTTGACAATAGTGGAAGCTCTTGGAAATGCTTCTCCCAGCCAATGGATTTGTAGGCGTATTGTACACAGTGACAGCTTTTGAAGTCTGTATTTATAACGCTGAGGACTTTTCAGCTTTCCACTGCAATTACAGCCAGTACATGAGAATCACTGTGGGAGTTAAGAAGGGGGGATTTGCAGTCAGAGTGGTTGGATATGGAAAAAAATTTAACAGCACAAGATTGTAGCAGGAGTTTTTGTAAACTAAGTTTTTGAAATTTGCTAGTTTTTCGCTAGTGCACATGGCTATGAAAGTTAAATATGGAAATAGAGCTTTTGGTATAGAGTCCTAAAACTAATTCTGAGAAAATGCCTGTTATAACTGTCAATATAACTGTCTCAATAAGAGGAAAAATCATACTGGTCTTTCAATATCACCCCAAAAAAAGTGATACAGAAGAAAAATCAACCACTACAATTTAGAAGGGTATTAAAAAGGATGTGATTTCTCTTGTTTGTATCAATTGTGTGTTGTAAAAACTCAAGGTTAGATTAAATCATTATAGAAAACAAAGGGTTTTATAAATGGTAATATTTAAAATATGCTCAAAACACTGCAGTAGAGAAATAACCCCAGAATTTTAATGCTGTAGTTTTTATTGCTTTTGATGTTAAAAAAAGGCAGAAAAAAACGGGAAAAAAATACCAAAACCACAAGCCAACAGCTCCCCAAACAATAACAAAACACCAAATGCAACACCACTTATTTGTGTACTTTTCTGTCACTTTTAGATGATGTATGTGACCTTTATTGCCATTTGTCTTCAATCTCAGCGTATCTGTGATTTCTTCTTACAAAAACCCTTCCTTTTTTCCAGTATGTGACTTGCTGCTATAGATTTTAAGCCTTTTAAAGCAGTAATTGCCCTATGTGATAAGATATGAAATCATCCATAAAGCAAAGAGTTCTCTTCTACCCCTTTTTCCTTACTTTCCATATTTTGCCTTATTCTGAGGGCCGAGCAAAAGTGTCCTGCATTCCCAGGAGAGTTGGGAAGAGCCAAGCACACCCATGCAGGGTGATGGAAAAGGCTCAGCAGCACCCAGCTGCCAAACAGATGAGCAGTTTTTAACAGAGCTGAGATTCACAATGAGACCTGGGCCCAGAACTAATCAGATCTAATTAAGACAGACACGTTATGGTCCAGTACTGTTGACAAGGTCAGGGTTCCTGTAGCTCTAAATGAGGCATGTTATAATTATGATCTAATTGAAAAGCTGGGACTGATACAGAACCTGTGCACTGCTGGGCCTGAAAGAAAAGTTGCATTTCAGGTCCTGTTGTGTACCTTATTAGATTGTTAATGCTCAATTAGACAGCTGTGCATTTAAAGGAAAAGAAAAAAAAAAAGCATGTGACCATTGCACATGGCTCAGTGAAAACCTATATGAATGTTCAATATCTTGGTGGATTCCATTCATGGAGATTTGCTAAATATATAGAAATAAGCCATTTGTTTGTTTGATGTTAGCTTTACTTGCCACAATTCATCTTGACATACTGTAAGGGCAAAGGGTTCCTAGATTATTTTATCATGAGACAAAAATACTGTGGATGTTTTCCAAAGTGCAGTATGTGCATGCATCAATCTGCAGTATGATATATGAAATGTGGTGGCCATATTTTCTAGCTTTCATCTATCACTATCAAGCAATCAAAGTGCAGTGGAGTGGCTTTTTCATTCTAGAGACTGTGGTACCTTCATCTCTAAGTATGACTTGACATATGGTCTTATAAATTATCATAAATTACCATGGATTGTGTCACACCCAGTTTGCACAGTTCTGATTTCCCTTTTTTTCTGGTGCAGAATTTATGGATCTGAATTCATTAATTTCTCTTTACAATACCATCTCTGCAATGAGATTCTTTGTTATAAAACAGGAGTTCTCACTCTACCTTGAGAAGTCATTCATACACACAGTGTATTGAAACGTTCTGCTGTTGTGGAGGGTTCTGCTTTGAATCCAGTGTGCTCTTGCTTGTAGCATGCACATGTGTACATGAACAAGAGAGGTTCTGAGCCTAAAACTGCACTGCTTAGCATGTGCTAGCAATGAAGATCTAACTAACTTTTTCCCAACCTACAGGGAATCCTAATATTGCAACATACTTTTAATCTAGATTTTTCCATGCATTTTTCAAAAACATTCCTGAAGAGTTCCCTTATTCTGCTCTTTACCCAAATTGAATTTGTAAAGCCTGTGTAAGCTCTGTGAAGCCTTTTCACTGTGCAGAGCAACGTGACCATAACATCTGTGTGGTGCTGGATCAGCCTTGGCTAGAAATGCCCACCATTTCTCCCCATCATGAGCAGGACAGGGAGAGCACAGGAGGACAAAGACAGCAAGGTGTCTTACCCTGGTAAGACACAGGCAAAATAGCCTTGGCTTGGGAAAATAAATCAAATGTATAATGATAATGAAAAAATAGAGGTTGAGAAACAAAGAAAAAGCAAAACCAGCTTCTCTGCATGCTGCCTCTTCTTCCCAGGGTCAGTATCAGTCCTTGGTTCGCAAATTCTCTGCATTCAGAGCAGCCTGCGGAGAGTTGTACAGAGGGTACAGTCAGCACAGAGATTTCCCTGAAACTTCTTCCCTTTCACAGATTTCTCCTCTACACATGTGGGCTTTCTACAGCCTGGAGTGAATCCTCTGCTTGGGCACCAGATGGAACATCTCCTTCTTTGCTGACTTTGGCGTGTGCTGCCTCTGCTGTTTGTCACATTTTTTCCCTCACCCTTGGCTCTGAGCTGTGCTCTGCCTTTTCTTACCCAGGCTTTCCCTGTGGGAAAAGCTGAGCTGTGGGCTCAGCTGTGCCCTGCGCTGGGTTGTCTGGAACCATCCTTGTCTGTCATAGGGGATCCCAGCCCCTCCTCACAGAGGCCACCTGGCAGCCTGTCCTGTGTCAACCCCTGGGTATCTGCACCCACTGCCTGCTTCAAAAAAAGAAGCACAAAATGCTGCAACTTGCTTTTGTAGCAGTAGCCAAAGAAGTGCAGAGCTGTACAAACTTCACGTCATTTAATGGCTGGTTTGTGAAACCATCGCTGCCTGGATGTTTTTTCTCTGATGGGATGGAAAGACAGGTTCCCTTGTGTATACCCTCCTTGTCTCCTGACTTGTGCCTCCCTCAGGCAAGCAGCAGAGTCAACTCAATGGCCAGCTAAGAGGCAGAACAGGAAAAACCTTCACTGCCTTAATGAAAGCACTGGATGATTCTGACTTTTAAGCATTTCAAGCTAGCAGGGTAACTCTTTGATCTGCTGCCAGAAGGCTCTCAATCCCCTATCTTCCTAGGGCTGCACAACAGGCTTGCCCCCTCACTCGGGGGATTAGACAGCCTAAGAGATGGCAAATAATTATGTTGAACCTCTCTCGTGCTGATTTAGCACTAGCTGTAACTGCCTGGGAAATGAAAATTCAAACGAAAATGCACATGTACAAAAAAGTCCCCACCCGTGAATTGCACACAACTGCATTGATCCCATACATCTTTCTGGAGGTTTTGGTTTAGATTTCAAAAGATTGAGTGGCTGAGATTTGAGTGTGTGGCCAGACAAGCAGAGCAGGGCTATTTATAGTACTGGCTGTCGGACAGCAGCAGAGCCATCCCCACCCATCCGTACAGCGGGAGCCGGAGCTGTGTTAGGAATGGCAGCTGTCTGGGGTTAGTCACCAAGCCCTTTGCTCCAATTTGCAGCCTTGCATGGTCTGTGCAAGTCTCTGTCAGCTCCACAGCAGATACAGGAGGCTGACAGAGGCAGCCCCAGCCAAGTTAGCCAGCGGCAGGCAGCTGCGTGTGGCTGGTCCCGTATCCCTGTCCAAGTGGGAGCTCTGTCCACACCCGCAGGACTTGTGCCCACTTCCATCTCCTTAACACTCTGCCAGGTCTTTGTGCCAGTTCTGTGTGTGCTCTGTCCTTCTTCTGCCATTCTTTCACAAAAAAATCACAGTCAAGGGACTCCAAGCTGTGACTTTTTGAAGAAAGCCTAACCAGTTTGTTCAGCAGGTTTGAAAAGGATCCCTAACATTCAGTTATCATCCCTTTGTGCTGATGACTCAAGATGTGCTGTAAATAACGTTGTCTAGAGTAAAAGGCGCAGGCATATTGCTTGGCCAAACAATGTTCAGTAACTTCTGTTCTTAGAAAATAACTCCAAGAATTTGTTCTTTCCCTTTCTTGTCCCGAAATTATAAATATGATACTGTGATCAAATGTGTTTTGGAGTATTAACTATTCCAAGAGTTTGTGGAGAAGGGAACATATGATGATGGGACTCAGTGCTCTATAATAACTGATGGGAAAGAATGGCTTTAATTGAGAACACTTATTTCTGTAAAAAAAATGAGGACATTTCACAGGAAGCTATTTGTAGAGTCAACATTCCTTTTAAAAGCGCAGTGAAAAATGCACAGGCAGATGTTTCCATGTTCTATTTAAACAATCTCTTGGAAATTTGCATAACAGCCTATTTTGTGAAGTATCATAAATAACATCTAATTTTTTAATAATTCATATTTATTCAGATAATATTTCACTTCAGAATTACAGAAATGAAGCTCTAAGCTCCTTTGTACCTCTGCACCTTCCAAACTATTCTAATTTTTTGTGCAGTACAATATCAAAGGTGTGTATTTAATGATTTAAAACTTATTTCCTACAGAACCTGGCATTCTAAAATTATTAGCCTGTCTATGAATTGCTCTAATTTCCTAACCCTTCTATTAAGACAGGAGAGGTTATAAAGAGGTTATATAAAGATAGAAAATGGTAAGAAGATACTCTTTGATTTCACAGCTGAAAAGTTTTCAAGAGATTTTGCCAGTCCCATATGTTTTCTTAAAATTAGTTCTATTTAATTTCGAGCTGCAGCCACTGAAACCTTGATCTCTGTGTAAAGGCATTTGCAGCTTTGTAGGTCTTCCTGTTTCTTCCTTGTTTTGGATACTCTGTGTGAATCAGGTCTTGCTTGGAAAGAAAAACTGTTTGTGTGTGTCAGTGTGTGCGTTTTTTCTTCTTTTTTCTTTTCAATGGAAATTCATGTTGGTAACATATTTCTTTGTGATTGCGCCTGCACAGATTAGGGCTGCTGTGACACTGACCCTTCCTATTGACTCTGTGGTCTGGTCTATTTATCACCTACAATAATTCCTAATTATTTATAATGTATCATATGTCAAGTGCTGATAAACTTCAACATTACAGTCTTTTCCACATGAGTTATCATCAATATTTCATGTGGGATGGCAGGACATAGCACATTCTTTTCTGTTTTCTTTCCAATGGACTTTGTTTTTCCTCAGCAAACTACAGTGGGGGAAAAAATACTTAATATGTGAAGGACTTCAACTTGTCTGGCAGATTTCTGAGTGTTAGTTCTTCGCTGGTATGGGTTTTTTGGGTCTAGGCTTTTGTTTTCTCTTTGTTTTGTGGGGGTTTTGTGTGTGTGTGTGTGTAGTTTTTTTTCTTTTTTTTCTTTTTTTTTTTTTTTTTTAATTAGGGCTCCATTCAAGGATGGACTCTATTCCTATTTTTTTTTCCTGGGCATGTCCTTCATATTGAAGAGCCCCAAGCCAAAGAGAATAACTCTGAAAACAAGACAGTGTGCAAAATACTGAATATTTGCTCTGTGGCAGCAAGATTAATGTCTGTTTGAAAGAGAAAGGCTCTGAGGAACCGCTGAGTACCTCTGCATGCATAAACTACATATCAGGTTAAGGATATACTTTATTTATAGTTTCTCTCACAAGACAGTGCCTGGAATGTTGTTAGATGTACAAGCAGGAAGTTGTTTAGTGGTCTTAATCTGTAGAAAAAGTGTTGGGTTTGGTCAAAACTCAGGACTCTGAGAACCAAAGAGAAGAATGGATGAATCCTACGTGTTCCACCTTGAAGTTTTTTTTCACCAGGGCTTTTGAAAATTATGTTGTTGGTCTTTCAGCCCAGGGTCCTTTTCCCCTCTCACTGTATTTCTGGACTACTTATAGCTGCATCCAAGTAGCTCTATTTATTGGGGATATGGTAGAAACAAAAGATTATTCTGCTGGGAGCAACTGGATTATAATTGCATCATAAATATCAGGAATTACAGCAGCCATAGTAGGATAATGGATCAAGACAAAGCAGGAATATTGATGTGTTAGTTATAGGCATGCATCTTTCCATTTCTTTTTTGCTCCAGGAGCACTTTTAAGATGTGAAAGATACAGGAAAATTATGATTAATCTTAGTTCCTTGGAAGTCTTATCAGCCCTCAAGTGAAAATTAGTATAGATTTATAAAACGGAAATGCTAAAAAACTGAGGATGGCTTTCTTGAAGAAAAAGTGAGATACTGAATGTTGTTTCCATTATTAGATGATAGAGTGGCTTCCCATGAGCTTGGAGAAGATGCATCTCACTGAAACAACAGTTCTCCAAGCAGAGAGGAAAGGAGCTTTGTGGGACATGCAGCTCCATCACAAATAAAACATCCCTTGTATAAGAGGGTCCTGTGCAAAAGCTATTATGCTATTTGTTAAAGCAAAGCAGTGTACTGAAGATTTCAAGGGTCCTATCTAAGCTGAAGAAAATAAATTATTTGAAAAGAAATTGAAAAAAAACTCAAAACCTTCTCAGTACTAACCCCAACCTTAACAACTTAAAATACAGTAAATCTTGTCTCAAGTTTTATTAGTAAATAAATAAGAATTTTAAAAAATCAGTCAAATTCTTAGTAACTTACATTCCTTGTCACAATGGAGAACTATTCAGTTTGAAGGAGAAAATGCTCAATGTTCAACTACATTGAGTAGCAATCTCTGAAAGCAAGCACAATGGAACCTGTCAATTTATAATTAAAAAATGAATGACTAGTCTAATCAGTAATACTTGGATAACTTTTTTTAACATTGCTTCCATCAGTATTTTGAT
Source organism: Agelaius tricolor (assembly GCF_023055355.1). Lineage (NCBI taxonomy): Eukaryota > Metazoa > Chordata > Aves > Passeriformes > Icteridae > Agelaius > Agelaius tricolor. The sequence goes on along the minus strand of NW_027269269.1, from coordinate 40,710,940 downwards.
CTTAGAATTTACCCTCAATAGTTAATTAAAAAAAAGGAAACATAAACTATTAACTTTCTTTTCTGGACCATTACAGGAAATACGTCCTCTAGAATGTAAATGGACAAAAAGAGAGGGGAGCACTTGGTGCTGTTGCTGTGTAGTGTTACCACGCTTGTTGTGCAAGGATGAATAGTTAAAATTATTTCTTCAATGTGGTGTGAATATTTGGAGGGGAACGGATTTTTTGTTTGGTGGAATATTTGAGGGTTTGGGGTTTTTTCCATTTTCTACTTCTCTAATTGATTTTTGTAAACATATCTTCAACTGTCAGATTGCAACACAGGAATCTGTAACCAGTTTCTAAAGTGAATGCCTCAGGATGACATTATCTGCTCGGGTCAAGGATGACTTTCTCTGGTTATTTTCATTTTGCTAATCCCTTCCTCTCTTTAGCTGCTTCAGTAGTTCAAGTAAATCTAGAAAAACTACATGCTACTGGTTTGCTGCATCTTGCCCCAGTGCATCTGGCAACAGGATTTGTCTGCCTGAGTACTCATGTAATGGCATGGATGCATTGACCATGAAATAGATGGGGTTGAATATTGCTACTCCTGAGGTTAAAGTCAACTTGTAGACATAAAATTTTAATGTCTCATTGTTCTCTTCTCAAAAATAACTGTTTCCTTTATGTGTCTGCTCTGAGAAACAAGAATAAGAACTGACAGAATTCTGGAGTATAATTGTTACTGTTGCACCTCATCCAAATGTTGATCAAGTGATGGTGTGAATTTCCATGAAATTTGCTTTTTGAGCATTATTCCTGGAGGAAACAAAGCACTAGGATACAGGGAAAAAAATCTGGTCTTCACTCATCAGATTTGTAGCTATTGCGTTTTCAATGAGCAAATGGACTCCAGCTTTCTTGGTGAAGTGCATAAACACTAATTAGAGCCTAACCTCTAATTGCTGTTCTTCTGGGCTAGTTACTGGAGGGAGAATTGTTATGCTACTTACAAAATAAAAAGATAACTGTTAATAGGTAATATATAATAGTTAATAACTGTTAATTTAATAGATAATATATGTACAAAGTATCTGTATTTCATTGTTGCTGACTGAAATGCTTCATCAGTGAGAGGATGCCACGTGTGACATCCAAGAACAAAATGCATTCCCTCAAAATCAGTGCTGACACAAAGGCTCAAAATGAAGCTTCTGGAGGGATTTATCTCGTAATTATGTGATTTTGAGTCCCTGAGGAATTTTTCTATTGATAAGAGTAAGGAAACCTTCTGTGTCTGGGAGCAGCATCATGATGACTGTGAGGTTCTTCAACATTTATATAGTTCTTCAATGGATGCACGCAGAAAAAAGGAATAAGAACTTGTCCTAATAGTCTAAGAAATATTTGTGTAAGAGTTTTCAAAATGCAGAAGGCAAAACCCCCTTTTATATATGTTTTTTAGAGATTGGAAAGCCGATGTCATGAAATGTAATTGCAGGGAAACCATAAAAAGCAGTGTGAGGGTAGAGAAACACAGCTGAATTGAATGTTTGTATGGGCTATATGTGTCTGTTCTGCCTCCCACATTCTTCTCTTACTTTTGCTAGAAGTTTTGGAGAGGAAAGCATGTAAATATTATAATAAGGTTACAAATTGTTATTACATCTTTCAAAATAATACTGTACCTCAATTGTTTCCCCCATGGTTTACATCCCGAAATAACCAAGTAGTAGTGTTACATCTTGCCATTCCTACATTTTTGAGAAAAATTAAGGCACTAAGACTTCAAATGATAGTAAATTCTCTTTCCTTTCTGTTTAGCTTTCTTTCCAGCATGTGTTTTGTCTCCTCGGTCAGTGCAGTTATTGAAAAAAAAATTAAAGCCAAAATTAAAAATCCAAATTTCAGTTGTTATTAATAGCCTCTATTGTTAACTGTTTCCCTCTGTTTATGCTTTGTTTTAGTCCAATTCCCAGTTCCAATAAGTCCTATTTCACATTAATTTACCTCCAAACCCTGAAGACTTGTAAAGTTTTTAATCTCCTTTAGCACATTGATGAGGGACACAATTGGATTGGCAATCATTAATGAAACATCTGTATGAAGTGCTGTATCTTGTTCCCTTGCCCTTGCTTCAGTCCTTTGATATTTGTAGGTTTCCCCACTCCTTTGGCAAAGCCATCTTTTTCTCCCTTCCTTTTCAGAGTTGTTTGCAGTTATGCCATTGCCATAGGTTTTCAAATTGTACTGTGCTAGACCAGATCAAAATTTAAATTCAAGTCACTCTGTGCCTACAAAAAGGTCTCATACAAAGAGCTATAGAATGAGGAGGTAGTCAGTCAGTCTTATATATATATATATATAGTATGGTTTTGGGTTTTTTTGTGGGGGGAGGAGGGCTTTTTTAAGCATTATAGTATTTCAGCACTTTTTATGAAGGCATCATCCTGTTTTTTTGGCTTCAGTGTTCCTATCCATATTAGCATTTAAGCACCGCAGTAAAACTGTCATCTGTCACTTTCAAATTTTAGACATGAAAACTAACAACTTTTCATGGAGGTCCTTAAGTAAACAATCTGCAATTTTCATAACTCTATCATTGTAGGTTTTTTCTGTATATCTAAGGCCTTTTCAAACATGAAGGTGACAAATGAAATGCAATTTTGATAACAGCAAACCTGGGGGATGGGAGAAGTTTTTGCCTGTTGTGGAAAACTCAAAGTAGTAAGGGTCTGTTAGTACTCTCTTTTTTGAAATGGCTGTACCTGTAGCTGCAAACACATTGACTGATCCTCTTTCTTCCCCTGACCCCCCTTTTCCAAGATAGCCTAGCAAAGGACTTTGTCCTGAAGGGAAGTTCCTTAAATTAAGGGTAATTTCTTGTTAAGTAATCCTGTCTGTGCTCTGCTACCTCAGGTAATTCAAACAGCAGGATCTCCAGAGTCAATTAAATGTTTTCTGTGCTCTTAAGGTAAAACTTAAGGACTTTTTGCTGGAGATTTTCTTGCTAGTGCTTCAGAAATAACAAATCCTGAATGATAAAAGGTCACCAGACATAAGACATCACATTGTTACACGTGCATGTCTGAGCAGTATCTCAGCTATGCTACTAAATGATCCAGGCTGGTCTCAGAGACAACTGATTGCTTTGCTTAAACTGCTTTTTGTGATACACTAAATATTTGGAGGGATTAGTCTTCTCATCTACAGGAAAACTATCAAATCCTCGAAGAGTCATTTCCAGCCACCTTGATTTTGGTCTTATGAATACCAGCTTTGATCTGTGGACAATATAATGTTTTGTGGAGTATCCCATGGGAGCCCAGTATGTTAAAAAAACAGATTTCGAATGCTTGACCCGTCAGGCTGAACAATCAGAGCTAGATAAACTGTAATGGCTTCTAGTTTTTGGAGAACATGCACTCCTTGACAATTGGGTCACTTGCCTTTTCTACATAAACTTCATTTCTGCTCACCTCTCTCATGCCGGACAACATCAAAATATTTCTTCTAAAACTAAAACCAGGCCAAGAGCTATTGCAAACTATTTCTCCGAATAATGGCAAAATAGGGACAGATAACCTTTGAATAGCTGTATACTCAAGGCTCCATTTTTCAATGATAACTATTAGGCTGCCTATGTTTCAGTGTAGCAAGGTGGTAAATAGATCAGTGTGTACTGAAATAGATGATTTCTTTTTTCTTTTTCACCGCTGAGAGAACTGGTACTTTATTTACAAGTGGTGTTCATTTTTCATGTCATTGTTCCCACGGGAATTAACATAAATCAGACGAGCTCAAATGTTCTAATTTCAGTGTGGGACCAGCAGCTGTTTCCCAGAAGTTCAGATATGCAGGACTCTGTAAGTCACCAGTCAGACAGGCAAAGTCAGCTATATCCAGTTTCATGCCATGATATATCCATGCTACTTATGCCTGGTGGAGATTATGATAACAAAAGGATTGTGTAGGGCTTCTGAGAAATTATGAGTTTAAGTAAACAGTTATGTAATTGTCCCCCTTGCACTCTGTAAATCACAGTGACATGAAAATGCAATCTGTGAGTGCCCAGGTCTTTGGAGGAACGCAGTAGTGAGCTGATATAAACAGAAGGAGCTGAGGAGCAGCAAGAGTTAAACCCATTTTTCTTTCAGTGTTAAACATGTCTATAGAAGCAGAAAAAGGAGTGCAATGAGTGGTTTTCAGTCTATGCTATCTAAAAAATTAAATTATTAGAGCAGCTGGAAAGAGGTAAACAGCTACTGCTTTATTTTTCTGGTTTGTGACTGGACTGCTTTTATGGCAAAGACCATGGAAAGGCAAAATCTTGCTACAGGGATTTCTTGGGAAAAATGTATAGACTCTGGCCCTTATGGGGGCAGATTTTCTTGGGCAGTCTTTTCTTTGCATTAGCTCTGATTTACTGGCCACCATGTGGAAAGAAAGCAAAGGCAAGGGAAGCAAACTTGATTATTTATTTTACTGATCAAATGTATTAGGTGATTCATTGGATTGTTTATTGTGAGGTTTCTGTGGGTGTGTTCTGTGTTGTGCAAAATTGTGCAGAACAATTAGTTTAAAAAGGCACTTGCTTTTTGGGTTGAGCCTCTCAAGACTTTATGCCCAGACCTGGGGGTGAACTCTTGATTCTTATGAATTCCATAAGATTTTGTCTCTAATCCAGGTTAATTTAGGATTTCTCTCCACCTTTGTATTACACATATGAGAATGGAGTAGGAATATGTGAAAGACAGTGGTAGTCATCTCTGTCTTCCAGTTTCACCACCACTTGATGCAGGTAGAATCAGATCCTAGGTTCACTTGTGGTAAAGAATATTCAGTGTAGTATTGTCAGAAGTCTACAGCACTTACCTGCTAGAGTGAGAGCATCATTTGGTCCCAAATTTTGATCTTTAAAAATACCCTTAATGAACAGAGCTGTCAAAAATTAATTTTGCACAAAGTATTTTTGATAGCCCTCTCTTCAGCAGAGATAATTTTAGTATATTTATACACTGTTTCAAAAAGCACTAGTACAACATGGCTGCTGCTTTCTGGTTTGGGTTGGGTTTTTCTGGTTTTGTTTCTTTTTGGGATTTTGGAGTTTTTTGTTTATTTTTGTTTTGTGTTGTTATTTTTTGTTTTGTTGAAGACTTTAATTTATATCAGTGACTTTTCTACTGCTGGATAAAGAAAGTTATTTTTTAGTGAAAGACAGTGCCAGCTTGAAAGTGGCCATCGAATGGCACCATTCCAAGGGCCAGCATTATGGTCCTGATTTACTCATGTGTGGGTTTGCTGTTGTTGGTTTGGTTTGGGTTTGTTTATTTTTTTTTAAAGAGATATCTTGAATTATGAAGTATCTACAAATGATGAATTTAGAGATCTGAAGACCTGGTCCTTGATGGCATCCAAGTCATCCAAGCTTTTTTTTTTTTTCTTTTTCCCTGTAAGCATATGCATTACTTAAAGGGAGGAAAAATAATTTCCAGACTTATTACTTCAATACTAATTGGAATTTAGTGGAGATTTACTACATTAGGCCTGAAGGTTCCATTTGGTTCTTTTATTAATGTGACTGATCTTTCCTTTACATAAAGAAAGCATTATCCTACCTTATTTTATTCAATATTTTTCAACAGTGTAGCTACAGAGGATCTATATCCTTGAAGTGTATGTTTGTGTAATCATCTCTTTTTTTCTTTAGCTCCTCTCTTATTTCACTTTTTTCCTATTCCAAAAAGAAAATTAAGCAGGATGGGATTTGATTAATGTAGGAATAAGGAGGTTAGGCAGACTGCACTTCTGTTGACTTTTGACTTTGGCCTAATAGAGATATATTGGGGTATTTTAAAATGGCAAGCTGAATCTAAAGATTAATTTACTTGAACTGTTGCTTAAATCTCTTCTGATCACAGAGAACCAGTATAAAACATCTAGTAAACAATTTTGAATTATGCATTCGTGGAAAGTAAGAAATTTACGTAGCTAGTTTCACATACAGAGAAAAAAATATGCTTTAAAGCATGTTCTGGGATAGAGAGGAATAATTGTTATATTGCAAAAAAAATTAGAAGGAGTGTTATGATCAAAATGAGAAAAATGTTTATAGTTCAGAATCAGATTATATTGCCAATCAGGTTAAATAAACAGAACCATAGATTAATGTAAACTAGATTATTTATATCTTTTTCTTTAATACTTTTAAATGGTAGCTAATGATATGTACAGATAAGTGTAGTACCACTATGAAAGCACAAAGATAACTTTGTAATAGCAAAAAGGGGAGTCTCTCTCAGTAAGTAATGAGCTGTGAGCTTCTCCAGCTTTGTCAGGTAAACCAGAGCTGCAGTACTGAAAAAAAAAAAAAAAAGTAATTGAAACATCATCATTTATAGGATGTGGTCAGGTAGTCTGAAACCTGCCCAGACTGTTGAGACTAGTGATTGCAAGATTCACTGTTCTGCCTCAGATTCTGTATCTGTGAGGATTCTGTATCAACAGTAAGGATAGAATGTGTACTCTTATTTCCCATGCATTTGTTTTCATTGTCGAGAATGGGGGCACTGGGAAGAGTCAGTGATGTTTTCTGGGTATCCTTTTATTAATTAAATAAATAAATAGAACTTTTTCCTAATTTGATGGGTATATTTTTTAATTCTGATGTGCAATTGCACATCTTATTCTCAGTGGCCCATAGGAATGGGCTTCCTGCAATCACACAACAGGCTCTTCTCACTGCATTAATCTGATCTATGATATTAAACATGCCAAGCATCAGTGCTGCTTCTCAGGACATACTCATAAAGTAGGGCAGCAATAATTACTTGAATGTTTATGGCATGTTCAACAGATATGTTTCTGCATGGAAGAGAAAAGAGCAGGTTCCAGAAAAACAAAATAAAATACAGGATCTGCTGATGCGCACTAAAAGTGCAAATGTTAAAATTCTTGCAACACCAACTTGGGCAGAAGGTTGAAGGTCAGGCTCAGGGGGCAGCTGTGAACTTCTAAGCAAGCCAGTTCAATAAAGCAAACCACAGTGCTGGGGGGCAGGGGAGATTTATTGCCAGACCAGTGGATTCTGCATCTGTTCTCTTTGGTTTCATATGGATCCAAACCTGGAATTTTGGATTGCTTAGCAGCACGTGACTTTGACTACTGAGACGCAATTCCCATTTGAGCTTGTTCCCTTCTGTCTTATGTAGGTGCAGGATTTATCTCTTTCTAAGGCACAGACACAGCAAACACTGTGGGACTGTGATTTCATCAGGTCAGATAGTGTGTGTTTGTAGCAGAAATGCTGGTTTCTGTGCTGAATTGCTGATAGCATATTGAGGAATGATTCCTGGTACAGCTCTAGCTGACACTGGATTGAGGGAAGGAATAAAATGCCACTGAGCAGCTTCCTGCATATGGCATCCACCTGCCTCAGCAGCTACTCAGGAAGAAAGGGAGACCTGCTTCTCCCTTCCCTGACTAGAAATGGTCTGTAAATAGTATACAACTGAGCACCATTTATGTAATTTTGGCTTCCTGCCATATTTAGAAGATTCCTCCATGCTTGATATAAATGTAGGTACCTTTTAATTAAAAACTTACCCATTATAATAATAACAATTTCTAAACATAATTCTGAATAAAAGGTAGACTATTTTGTGAACTGCTGTTGTAGAATTTTCTGTGTGTTTTGAAAAGTAATTTTCACAGTGCACTACAGATAATCAGAATTCATTAATTCTTATACATACGTCTATTAGCAAAATTAGAAATGGAGTTTAAAAATAACCCACTTATTTCTCTTGTAACCACTTAAAATAAAATGTAAGCTATTTTTCTGCTTGGAATTTTTTTTAAAATGTGCATGTCGATGGCACTGCTCAACTGTAACTTTATGTGATAGAAGCAAAAGTTATTACAGTTAAGCACATCTGATACTTCAAAATATGCTTTGAATTAACTTGCTTTTTTTTTTTTTTTGCTGGGGGTTTTTGCTTCCTTTTCTTTTCAAAGGCACAGTGTTGCTTGAAGATTGCTAAAATTTCTTGGGAATGTGCTCTAAGGATTTTTTTTTTTTTATTTTTTTTAAAGCATTCCCAGAAGATTGTTTTAAAGATATTTCCCTCCAGGGTTAGCAGGTGTGAGGATGAAATATCCATGGCTTTCTGCAATATCAGGTTTAGAATTTCTTAAGGGACTGAGACTGCAACCAAGATGGTAACAGTTTGCTAAACCCTTTAAAGCCTGGAAGTTAACAGGGAAAACGGAGTGTCTGTATGACTTGAAGCCCATTTGGCCTTCAATTTCTCTTTTCTAATTTTAAGCTTTGGAAAAGCTTGACTCGTGGCATGTTGGCAGATATTATGTTTGGGAAGGGCTGCCCAGTCTGAGGTTTTCTCTTCAGACCCTTTTCCACCACTGAGCTCTGTTTCTATGAGGCCAAACAAGGTCTGTCCCTTTTTTCACTGCAGTGCCATCTCACCACTTGGTCACAAGGACAGCACCCTGTGGGGATGTCACAGCCCCCAGGGCTCACCTTCTGCCTTTTGGGGAGTTGCAAGGGTTGCTGCATTGCATCTTTTAGGGCATATCAGCAGTTCTTGTGCAATAGCCTCTTGCTACAAAAGGCAGCTGAAAATAATATTTTTGATTTGTGTGCTCAGTGCAAGTGAAGTAAAAACATGAGAATACTTGTTTGACCTAGTGCTACTCTGTAATTTAAACCTCTTCCATCTTCTAACTCTCTTCACTTATTATCAAAAAATTGGCTTCAACCTCCAAAGGTACACAACAATCTGGATTTGGATATCTAGGAATGACATGGTGTGTTTGTGTACTATAATGAACTCTTGCAGTGACAGGATTGCCCAACTTGAGCACAGTCGTGTTATGGAAAGGTTACTAAGCTAAAGGAAAACTCTGCAAATTATATATCATCTTTTGACTAATATTTAAAGTGGTTATCAGGGGTTTGGGGTTCTTTTCCTTCATATAGAACCAAGATCCTGCTTATACTTTGAGAAAGACTGGTTGCCTTGAACACTTAAAAATACACTATTTTAAATTCTGCCTGGTTTTCAAACCAAACAGAGAGCCAGCTAATGATTGAATTAATCATTCCAGTATACAAACTGCTTCTTTATTCACTTCTGGTATCTCAGAGATGACAGTGTGGCCAGCTGCCACTACATGTGGGGATAGTTTTTGTGATTTGGACACCTGTCAGCATGAAACTGAAAACCACATGGAACACAAAACAGCTGCCATGTGTAATGATTTAATATTAACATACAATAAGGAGCTGGGGCATGTTTCTCATTTTGTACTGCACTACAAATAAATGATGCAGTCAAACCACTTGTGATATACTCCAGCATTTGATATCCACTGCCAAATTCTTAATAAATAAAACTAAGACTACTTTATGGACTCCTGGCTATATTATATTTTAAACCTCTTTTACTGTCTTGCATTCTCCACAAGGTAGAGCTTCTCTAGCCCTGCATTCTCCAAACCCAACTGCCTGTTTTCCAGGACATTCTGCAATGGATGCCCATGTGTGTCAGGTTGGAGCTGTGCCAATAATCCCTTATCCATCAGCATTAAGGGACTCAGAGCTGTTCTGTGTGTGCATCCATAAACCAGAATGTTACTGCACAGCATTTCAGATCCTTGGTTTTAGACAACTCTGCTGCAAATGTCCTTAGAGTAATTAAAACCAGTATTTCTAGTTGGATAGTAAATCTTTACTACATAATATCATGCATTTTTGATGGTCTTAGGGCTGTATCCTAGAAGCCATGCTCAAATGTTTTATCTACAGGTTTATCAATTTTTATGCACAGAATTTTCACATGTTATTCAAAGATGGAAGTTGAAAATAGTGCATGATGCTCAGAAATGCAATGTAACATGGTAATCATCTAAATATAACTTTCAATTAAAATTAAGCTGTAATATCATCTCACAGGATATTTTCCTGGGGGTAGTAGAGCATTTGATGTGCTCTGTTCCCTAAATTTCCTACGCAGAGGGCAGGGCTTTGCAAAATCCTAGGGAAGAAATTGTGCTAGTTGTTCACAGTGATACCACTCTTGCTTCCCTCACTGCTTGTCCAGCAAACTTTTGACCACATCTTTGAGGGTTAAGTCAAGGGTGGAGCATGCCAAGCTAATTCATATCTTGTTCTAAAGCTAGCTTCAACAGTTTGGCTTTGGGAACATTCCAAAATGCATCCATCTGTACAGGTTGCTACAGATGATTTAGTGGTTAGGGAGGGTCATGCTTTATTTTGCTTTCAGTTTAATATGATTTCTGGTTTTATAATTTATAGCAGAGAAATCCAAGAGGTTTGTTTAAAGTCCTTTTATTTTCTGTTGTGCAAATATTGACTAAAATAATTTTAATGATAAATCTAGTATGCAGACTTGACAGTATAAGCTGTGGGTTTCTAATCCCATAAAAAAGGGAAGGCCTAAAACTGGAGTTGAAAGAAAGTTGCTTTCCTTTCTCCCAGTGTCATATAAAGCTGGAAGTACACCACTTCTGACCTCACAGGAATGTAAAGGCTAGTGAACTTGATGGTATCTTTCATGGTGCCATCTTATGAAATTTTGGTAGATAATGTAAATTCTAATAATCCATAAATATTTTTGTTCATTTTCTTTGGAGCAGGAGAGATGGTCCTATAATATACATCCAACTACATGTTTTACTTCTTTGCTTTGTCAAGCACATTTTGTGGAAAAGCTCCTGACTGGTTACGGATTTTTAGTCCTCTTTCTGTTGTTCACTCTCTGGAAACCAAGTATAAGAACTATTCATCAGTGAAAATATTTGTTTTTAATAAGGGGCTTCAATTCAAAATCTGGTGCTGCAAAACTAACTTTTGAAAGCCCTTGGGATGTTTATTTCTCTCCTTTTGGCTGGGTTATGTGTTTTGCTAAAATAATGTGGGCCATTTAAGTGGTTCTCTTGATAAACCATCCAGACTCATTCATAAAGAAAGGTTCTATTTATCTGGTTTTAGGATTTTTGCTTGCATTCCCAGGCATGGCTCCTTAGGGAAGGAAAAGTGTTGACTCCTCAGTGATGTCATTTTTCACATTGAAAGGTTACACATTTTGAAGAGGATAATAAATGTGCCCAAAGTGACAGAGCTGACATGTAGAAATCTGGAAGTGTTTTTGAATAAGCTATTCACAAGGTACAGCTAGGTTTTCATTTGAATCTGTAATACATTAGTTTTAGACTGAGTCAGTTGCAATTCATTTTTATACAGATTATACCTTCCTAAGCCTAATTACTATTCTTTGCCTAATATGTCCCTGAAGAGCAGCTATTTTGCTGCAATTACTGAAAATGAAAAGGAGAATAAAATTCAGTGACAGTAAACTAGGCTCCTCAACTGTACATATTCATTTTAGGGATCTGGTTTTTGTTGTTTTCATTTTTCGATGCTCAATGAAAGACAGGTCCCATATTATTATGAATTTAACAATCAAGCTTTTAAGAGCCATAGGACCAAATTCTTTCCTGTTAATATCTTAGCAACACAATTAATAGATGGATGATGTCGAATTCAAGTAATTTATTTTCTTGTTACAGTGGGCTTAAGATACTTTTCAAATACCAAACATTAAATAAGTGGGTTTTATGTAGATGCAGTCATTGATTGTATCTCCTAAGGTGTCTCTTTTTTTTTTTTTTTTTTAACAGTTTGGAGTGTAATTATTAGGTGAAATTCCTAATGGTACATTCATCAAAGTAATATCTTCAATTAGTGGGAAATATCTGTGTGGAATGTACATCTGGAATTTATATAGTAAATAAGATTGTGGCTATTCTGCATGACTACTGATTTTAACCCAAATATTTATGTTATATTACCCCAGCTCCCAAGGCAAAACCAAAATGGCAAGATTTGAGCTCCTGACCACAGGTAATGGGAAAGCTGACAAAATTTCAGCAAAAATGGTCTTAACCCCAAAGCTGGGTCAGTCAGACCTCAGGAACCAGTAGAACACAGATGGTCCTTTAGGCTTCCAAAGAAAAATAGAATTTTTTTATTATGTGTACATCTGCAATTTCAAGTATCTGTATCAGGGAAGTGGTGCTCCAGCCAGGCTCTAGCCTTGCTCTTTTCCCACCCCAGACTCACAGTAAGCTGAGTTTCTGAATGAGCTACATTTCTTCTCCAGGATGGTGGGGTGGGGAAAAAAAGAAAAGCTAATTCAACACAGCACTGCCAACTGTCCCATTCATTTCCAGTTCTGCAGCTTTTTTCTCCTGACACCAAACTCAAAAACAGCTGGGTCTGCATTTTTATTTCTTGGTGTCTAGTAATGGTTTTGGGTAGTGCCTGTCTATAGTAGCCCTGCAAGGAAACAGGATCTGAGGATGTTTAAGTATTTGCCTAGCAGGATTTTTGATTAGTAGAATTTTTTTGCCTTCCTTGATGTTTTCATTAACTTGGAGTTGTTGTCCTCAAAGGTACTTAAGGGTGGTGTTTAGTACTGCTAGAATTTCCTCTTGTGATTGTTGTAATAGGAAAATTCTCAGATAGGAGAAATCATTTGCTGCAATTTACTGTACAAAAGAGTTTTCAAATAAAGATATTACTTTTTTTTCAGAAATCTTCTCTTCTGGAACATTAGATGCCAAAGTCTAATTTCCTGTGATATTATTAACTAAGCTGCATTAGTCTGGGTGATTTGTGAAATTATAGAAATAGCTGATAAAATATGCCTAGTCAGGCGATTCAGTATTTTTAAAAGTCTGTATTTTTTCTTGTGAGATTTTATTATTAGCCTAGAACCACTGGATAATTTCTTTAAAGCAAAATCAGGAGTTCCATGCCAGGAAGCTTAGAGTGGTAAGCACCCAGGGACGCTGCTCTTTTAGGGATCAGTGGTCTTGAACATTGGAAACCAAAAAGTCAATGTGCTGAGCCCAAGTGAGGGAACACTCACTTTCCTTGTCCAGAGACAAGGATTGTCTTCTGGCCTCTGAAGGAGCAGGACACAAGTCCCACTTTCCCCAGTGTGGCTTTGTAAGGGATATGGAAACAGCCAAGCTCATATCTTGGATAAAAGGGAGAAAGGAAAACCTCCTTACCCAAAACCACTCTTGCCCTCAGGGTTTTCAGCTTGGTGCAAGTTCAGAGGGCACAGAGGAAAAAAATCACAAATGTGCAAAGATCACATTGTGTGTTCATCCCAAAGCTGATCAGAGACATTCAAGGTAATTTTATAGTCTCGCTTTTCAGTAATACCACCCATCAAGAAATGAAATAGAGGCTTTTTTTTTTTTTAGGTTAAGGATTTCTATTTCCTCATTCACGAATGTTAATCTAGGTTTTCCATGTCAATTTTTTTTAATAAATGAATATTGTGTATGCTGAGGGTCCAAAGTTCAAATTGCAGGTGGGGAGGCCCAGCTGATGTCAGAATCAGTGGGGAGGAGTCACTGCAAAGAGTGCTGGATGAGAATTGGTCATTCACTGATGGCTCTTCCTCATGTCTGTCCCCTTGTGTGCTGCTTTACAGGTCCAATCACTTGGGAAAATCATCTTCCTTGGCTGCACTCTGATAATGCTCTCAAAATATTTTTATTATCAAAATATTTTGTGCTTTGTTACTTTCCATCCTATCTCACTTTCAATTTATGCCTGCCTATAATATTGCATTTTTAAGGTGTTCAAGAGCTTGGCTTTCAGTAATTGATGCAATTTAAATGCCAGTTATTAATATATTTTCAAAAACATATGCTCAAGACAATAAAGTTGTGGTGTTAATTGCAGAATTAAAATCATCATGTCTTGGTGTCTAGAAAGAGTAGGACTGGAACTCTTCATTCTGTGGACTGCAGCCTGTAATAGTAGATATTCTATTTTGAAGTATCTTGATTGAATACTTACACTGTAAAAAAAAATCAGTTTGAAATTATCCATATTTATATGAAAGCACTTATAGTTTCTTTAACTTCTGCTGTTTTTTCATAATACTTGAATGTTGTACAAAACCACTCTTTCCATATATTAGAAGTCAATCATAATTTACTAAAGTAGACTGGCTCCAACTATGACAGATGAATTGATGTGATGTAAGCACTTTATAAAGGAGAATAAAAAAAGATGAAAACAATTGTATAGTTAATAGGAATAAAAATCAATATATAATAAAGGAAGACATGCAGTATAAAAAACACAATGTCAGCAGAAATCAAGAAATACTCTGAGAACTTATGGATAGCTTTAGGATGTCGAATCAGCAATTCTGTGACAGATAGGTAGCTCATGTTGTGGTCATACAACTCTTACAAGGTTTTTAAGAGATTTTTGAAAAGGACTGTGTAAATCTGTGGTGTTTTATTAATGCAATGATAGTACACAGTGAGTACCTTCTCAAATCAGCGAATTTGAACCTAATTTTTTATTTAGAAGAAGTGACATTAGGTTGGCAGTGAGCGAGGTTAGTGTTTTCTGTCATCACCGGTGAGGCTTCTGACTTGCACAAGCTGATGAGACTTAGACAGGTGACAGAAACATTTCCAGCTGCATTTTCCATGGAGCTGGGCAGGTAGGAGGTGTTGTGGCTTGAGGTCTGGCATGAGCTCAAAGCAGTTGAATCCAAAGGGATGCAGCTCCTTAGCCCTTAGTTCAGGGCAGCGTGGCCAGCAGGCCCCAGGGGTGCAGACCAAGGCAGGAAACGGCATAATTGCTGCAGCTTTGGTCAAACCCCCTGCTTGAATTTTGACTTTGGGCAAGTTCACTTGATGAACACACTTGGGTTTTTTCAGGCACTGGGACTATGAGTGCTGTGTGGACAGATCATTTCAGGGCACAGACTGCAGCTGGTGTGGTGTTTTTGCAGGAAAGGAGCTCAAGATGAAGCTAAATGTGGGAGTTAGCTTAACTGAAAAGCTTCTCCTTCCCACATATAAATCTGTGTTTTAAGTAACAGACTAAAACCCAGTGAAATGAAGCACAAAGCCAGGATGGAGCACTGTGAAGGCAGTGAATGGTTCCCCATCTTTATCTTCTAAGTTTTTGAAGATTTCTCAGCTGTTTTCAGCTAAGAGTATAGCTAAGATTTGGGTCTTTGTTGGCAATTTTTAGGACTTTCAATCCCAACTGACCTGTAAAAAAGTAACCTTGGTTATTTGCAGCTTTCCTTGCCAAAATAGCCATCACACCAAAATCATGCCAATTTAGAAAAACATATCTAATAAACAATAAATTAGGGAGGAAAATCCTGAAAAACAACTCTAGATCCTGAAAGTAGTAGATGGTTCTATTGTGCAGACAGACAATGTCCTTAGATAAAGAGATCTAGAGTTTCTGGAGATGGAGAAATGCAATATGGTATCCTCAACAAATGAAACCTTCCAAAAGTAGAGGCACTTTTTTTGTTTAAAAAAGAAAATATTCTTTCTACCTGAGAGTGCAATCTATCCAATTCTGTCATGGTAGTCTCCATTTGACTAATATTGAATGTGGTTGTGTTATGATTAATAAAAACCTTTAAAGAAGTAGTCCCTATCTGAAAGTATAGGGAAAAACTAAGAGCCTACTCTGTTCAATTGCAGAAACAAAAGCCCTTTTAAACAAACCAATTTCCGAACCTGGAATGTGGAAAAATATTCATTTTTGCATAATGCATTTTCTTTTATCATTGCATTTCATTTTCTTATTACTTGTTTATTAGCTCCTATTTAACAACTAAACTTTAAACATGCACTTTAAATTACCTGAATGATATTAGTTGTCGCACTTCAGATGAAATACAGTTAAGTTTACATTGAAATCTGAAATGTTCTGATACAAATAGAGTGGGTGCAAGAATTGATAAGCAAGTGAGATTTGAGAACTGACTCCATTTGGAATGCTGTCTGAAATTGATTTCAGAAACACTGCATGCTTCGTTCTCTCTCTCTCCTCTTTGAGACACATGACTTCTACTTGTAGCTTGAGTTATGGCAGGGACACAATATTGGAAAGATTTCTAGATGCTGTCATTCTAATGCCATGTTGAATTTGGATTTGCCATGTTCTGTGTTGGTTTGGAGGAATGGATATATCCATTTCAACCCACATAAAACAATGTTCTTTATAAAGAGATCTCCTCTTCCCCACACTGTTTCTGAAATGCAAGGGGAGGTATCTGAATTTTAAGAAGCTTTCAGCACTGTTTCCACAGGGCTTTTGGGATATGATTAGTCCTGCTAGTTGTGCTTATCAGACCTGTGTGCAGCTGGGAGGAAACCACACGTTTGTGCTGAGGGGGTCAGAGGGAATCCACCAAGACAAAGTCCAGTTCCGCTCCCAACCCTTGTCCAGTCCCTGAAGAGCCAAGGAGGAAGCCACAGCTGTGGGTCAGAGTTTTAATGTGGTTTATGGCCCAAAAAAGCAGCATTTATAGAAGTGAGAGGTATGTAAGCTGTGGAGTATGAAAGCAATCTACAGTGCACAGCAAGTCTGTGACCCTCCCACAGCACAGCTCCACGTGTTCTCTGTGCAGTCCATCACCAAACACTCAGGTAGAATTCTATTTGGCACTCTCACAGTGTCTTTTTCATTATTTTCTCAGCTCACATTTTCTATTGTGAAGCCTCATAATGAACAGCAGTAAGTTGAAACAGAAAATACAGTTTACAGGTGATTTCTCTCTTCTGCCTGGAGCTTGATGATTTGCATTTCTCTTACCTTCTAGAGGATTTGGATTATTTGCTTTATAATAGAAACAAGTTCCATCTTTGCATTTACTGATTAATAGCCATAAAGGCAAAGGAATGCACGTCAGGTGTTTGCATGAAGGTGTGGGGTTTTTATTAATATCAGTACTGAGGAATAAATTAACAGTGAAGCATTTCAGTAGTTGAGATGCCTAACACTTTCAGGAGGAAGCACATCAGAAATGAAGGAGTTAACTTGAGAAAGATAGTGAAGGGAATCATAATTAGAAGTCCATTAAAAATCCCTTCTATATAAAAAAATTCTTACACATAAGTTACATTGTGTACTAATTTTACACGTATGATATAGAACCTTCTTCCACCTTCCTCCTCCTGATGCATCTCCTGTAATTAAGACATGTAGAGTCCTTTTCCTCCAATAGTAACAGCTTTGCAACTGCTAACATTTTTTCTTTATTAAAAGCATTTAAATAGCAATTTCAGCAACCCTTTGATTAGCAAAAATAACATTAATTTTTACTGAATTATTGAAATATAAAAGAAGAATGATATTTAACTAATTGAAAAATAATACACAAGCAATAGAACTTGTAATATCAAGAGTCTGCTCTCTCCTGGAATTCTGAATATCATTAAGAAATGCTGAGAATGGAATTTCCAAAGTGCATTTGAAGTAATGCAATATTTATGATGATAAAGAATGTACCACATAATCCCTTGAGGCTTGTTGGCTGCATAATTAACATAGGTATAAATTAGATTTCAGTAAAATAGGATGACAATTTCATTTTTTTAGTGAAAAGACAAAAAATCCAACCCCAAGTATCAGAAAACTGAGAATCCATAACTGCCTCTTTTCTAGTTAAGGAAAAATGACACACTATGATGTGTCAAGGAGGCAAAAATGGCAGTGGACTAAAGCTGCTCTTGTGTGGCTGATGGCTAAAAGCAGGAGATTGCTGACTGTGTGATAAAAAGCAATTGCTGCAGTCATTGATGAAATGGTTTCAATATTGCACTGATTGATTGTTTGCCCCTGTGAATGCGTGGCATCCCATTAAAAACCTTAATCATCAAAGTCAAAAGTCACTAACTTATATGGAATCTAACTGAAAATGTGGACTTGCCAGCTAAAGTTAATTGTGCAGTAAGATTTGTGTATAGCCTTCCACGTGGGCTTAAAAATTCCTTTTAGGAGTGAAATTAGAGGAACTAAGCCATCAATATGTCAAGTCATTATATATTGCCTTCTCATCTGCATGACCTGCTATCCTGACACCACCATCCCATTAAAACATATTCATTTGCTGGTGCTGGCCAGAAGTGACTCTGACTGAGCAGGCATTAGTTCTTAAAGCCAAAACCAGGATACTTTTGAAATTAAATACAATTATCCACTATTGGCTTCTTGAGCCTTTGGTCTTCTCTCCCAAGATTGCTGACAGCCATCGTCGTTTCCCAAAAGAGAGATCCTGTCAAAGTTGAAATCAATAAGAGTTTTGGCACTGCCTTAAGAACAGCCAGGAGCTCCCTTTCAATGCCTCATGCCTAAGTGGAGGTAGGGAATGAAATCTTGGAAAGAAATGTTTAGCCTAAAAATTCAAGAATGGTTTCAGCTCTAAGGTCCAAGTCAATGAAACAGTTTCTCAGTGAGAAGCTGTTTTGGGACATGTGTCTGTGGATTGTCCATATGAAATAAACTCCTTGCAACATAGCAGGTATTAAATGAGGTGGTACTTGGTGGCTCATTGAGCAAAAACTCTAATTTTCCATAGTGTTTAAATCAACCATGGCTCTCTAAGAAGTTTTAAGTTGTTTTTACCTCATGGATCCTGGGATAGATGTTTTTATAAAATTTAATGCTGCCTGGTAATTGTTGTGTGTGAAATGAATAAAAATGCCAGATTATATTTTCATTTCTAACTATAATAAGGAATTATTGACTCCCCTGTCCTTGGCAGAGTGTAAAGATTTATTAGCATCAGAAATTAATATTGATCAAAACTAGGATTGTGGGTCAATGAATATTAAATGAAGGCATTTTTATCTTCCCAAGGTTAAACTAAGATTTCACTCTGTGAATTCTGTCATCAAGATTTTTGCTTCTGGTTTCAGCTATGCTGAAAATGTAATTGCAGATGCAGGACTCTGGATGTGCTTTCATTTGCAACATTATAGTTCAAGCAGTTTTAAGACAGATGGAAATGATTATCAAAATCATGCAAGCTGGTAAAAAAATGGGGAAGGGAAGGGGGGGACTGAATCCTTACTGTACATAAAAGGTTTGCCTACACTGCTGTGTCATTTCCTAGCCCTGACTGATAGGATAGCAGATGTCCTGGTCGTGATTATCTAATCACCATCCATAAAGACAGATTGGGTTTGTGCATCATGGCTCTACAGATCCTACTGAGTCTGCATCACTTCCAGTCATGGGAGTCTTTTGCTGAGCTGGGAGGTTGCTAAGTTGCCTCCACAGGTCATGGTTTCTCTTCTTTGTTTTTCAGGCTGCCTCTGCTCATCTTTTTTATTCTCTGGTTCTAGACTATTTTCCTACAAATTATAACCAAGGCTGCTATCACTGATTATGGTCCCTGACATAAATTCTTTACTTTTGTTTAGATGAACAACTCATCCTTAGGAAGGCAAATTTGCTAAAATCTGTTTTAAGGTAGTGTGGAAAGAAGTGGTTTGAAATATTTAAACACTTTCACTGGTATATCTTGACATTTTGAAATATTTTAGAGTTAGGGTACTTCAACAAATAATTTCATGACTTACCTCTTGCAACCTTATGCTACAAATTAGAAAGGTCACTGACTCCACACAGCCTTTCTGCAGTCTCTTTTTTTGCATGCCCTGAAGTTAGCAGAGGGAGGAGTCAGCTTTCACTGGCTGGCACTCCTCTCTTATTTATCCTGGTGCTCTGGGAACTGCTGAAGAAAACTGCGGACAGTAAGCAATGTATTCATTCTGCTCCATTGCACCTAAGGTTGTCTGAACTTGAATTTCTGTATTCCTAAAAATTGTTTTGTTTTTTTTTTTAATAGCCAATGGTAGTACCTTGTCCTGTGTGCCAGCTAGCAAATAGGAAAGGTTTCTGTAGCTGAGCCACCCTCCTGTTCATGGACTGGTTTTTGCAGCAATGTAATGACATGCTGGCACATGTATCAGGCTAAGCTGAAGCACATTTTTGCCCCAGTAACATGCTGAATTAAGGGATGCATTTTGCTTAATGTCACTAATTCGATGAGAATTCTCTATTTGAAGGTCATGTCTAAAAATTAAAGTATCAAAACTGAGTGAAAACACATGAGTTTGAGATGACTGATCTGCCTTAATGCTCAAGTTTGTTGTGTCAAGAAAGTCCCTGATTTGTATTCATTTCTTGTTCCCTTTCTTCATTCTGCATTTGTGTAAAAGCTTAAAAAGTCCCTTATTCTGGCTGACTTTCTTATCTTAATTTCTCTTTGATCTTTTTTTTAGCTCATTTTTCCAATTTAACCTTTCTGTAGCTGTACATGTTGTTTCAAGCTGTTATTCTCTCCAAAAATCCCTTCCCTTTCCTCAAGATAATTTCTGTCCTTGAATAAAACTTTCAAAGTAGCTCAACTCCCATATTCAGAAGATATAATTACTTAGAAGCCTTTAACTTGGAGAATCATTGAACTAAATATTAAGCTAATCCCATCAAGTGATTTATATTCCAAACTCACTTTTGTATTCTTTAAAATTTTGTCTTCTTTTAATGTTTCCAGTTGTATCTAGTTCTTTCCTGTCTCCCTTAACTCTTTTTTGCTACACAGTCTTCTGCTATTTTCATGTCTGTTTTCATTTTTCTCTCATATTAATTCCCAGGGCTTTTTGTATCAGTATCTTCTGTTTTATGGGTTTTTTTGGTTTTTTTTTTTCTTTTTAACCCACTGGCATATTCAGCCTTCCCTAACTTTCATCTGGTCTTTTCTTTTAAGTCTGTGCAAGAGCAATGCTGGTACCTTAACAAAGCAAGGGGAGAAAACAACACTGTAGCAGCCAAATCTAGTGTTTTATTCAGCTTCCCCACATGCTGTTCACAAGACACCCTCTTCATATCCATCTTCCAGCTCATTTTCTTGATATGCATGCTCCACAAATGTCTCTTAAGGGAGAATTTGTGAACCTCAGCTAGGTAAGTTGACAGCCTCAGAAGAGAAAAATTTAATACCTTCATTAAGCATGGCTACAAGGCAAAGATATTCTTTTATTTCTAGTGAATTCCCCTAGCACCTTCTTTCCTAAGTTATTCTTTCTACAAAACAGTATGAAATTGAGTCTTTTTTGCATTCATGGCTGCCTTCTACACTATAAATTACAGCCTGAGATTTTTAACCTTTTCTGTTCCTTCTACAGATTCTATTTTTAACAGCCTTTACAGTTGAAAAAGTTATAAAGAATCATGCAATTAATTCTGACATTCCCTAAAATTGCATAAATCTGCAAAATCCATGATATGGATATTTTCTGTGGAAAGAAAATTTTGTATCTGTCTAAACCAAAACATCACAAGGAAGTAGTATAAAGAAAAAAAATCGGTTAAGAGATTATTCACCCAAAATTTACAAGTGTTTTTAACTCCCAAAATAAAAGAGAATGAAGCCTATGTTCATTTTTTTTTTCTGCACAGAACTATACAGTATATTATATTCATATGTTAGTATGAGATTGATTTCAATTTAAAAAGAGGTCACATCTTTTAACATTATACAGATTTATTGGTTCCAAATTGCCATTACCAATAAGAACACATATTTCTTAAATTAGGCCAAGACAGCTGATAGTTTTGTTAGAAAAGTGATAAAATTGACCCGATTAAGTTATGAATTGTGAAATATTCATGGGTGGAAGGTCTGCATGTGAGGAGCCTGCTGGGGAGGCTTTGAAGATAAAGGTTTATGTGTATCTTAGCAAAGATGTGCTCTGGTGGAGAAATGTCTCCAGGTGAAGAAGAAATGTCTCCAGGTGAAGCCAGCTGTGAGCCTCTGATCATTTCTTACAGCAGCTGGTTAGTTGGATAAAGCAGGAATGAAGCTGCTTGGGAATAGCTGTAAATGCAAGTATTTTTAAGTTTGTTTCCTTGTACAGAATTACAGAATAGTCTGAGTTGGGAGGTTTAAAGGTCATTTAAGCCAAAGCCCTCTGTACACATATGCCTTTCTGTAGACCTCCTCATGCTTGGTATTTTAAGTATAATTAATAAATTGCTTAATTTCTTCTACTGTAGCATATCTTGGATGTCAAGGCTGACAAGCTAGAGGTATGTGAGGACTAGACTTAAAATCAGGGACCTGGACAATTCTTGTTTTCTGGTATTAGCAGCAAAAGGTACAAGTCAATATTGGAAGCAGGCATCCTTCTCATGTGGTTTTGAGAGAGTTTGAAGCTGGTAAAGGGAAAACACTGGAGTGGAAAAAGACTTTTTCCAACTCCTTGACTTGCTGCTCTTCAGGACAAAACTGCAAAAGTTGGAACAGCTTATGGATCCTCTTTCCAAGGATGTGGCTACTAAATTGGTCTGCATTAGTCCTGAGTTAGTTATTGAGAAGTTTGTTGCTATCAATTCAGATTTGATTGCTGAATTGATAATATGCATTTCTTTAGGTCAGAGTTTCATTTCTAAAGCAGGTCCATCAGGATTTTGATAAGCCCCTAAATATACACCTTTATAGGTGTATACACAAATTCAAAAGTTGGCCTAGTAATACCTAGTGTAATTTCAGCTGCTAGAAATCCTTTGTCACTATTTTAATTTGCCCTTAGAATTAAAGATGCTTTCATTTTTCATAAAAAGGAAATTATAGAAAGACTGAAAAAAATGCAGGTTTTTTCTAGATATTTGAAATATCATTTCACTCTATATAGGTCAATTTTTTTTTCTATTTATTCATATGTTGCCATAGGATAAAATTATACTATTATCACTGCTATTCCTATCATGTCATAATGTCATAAAATTTCCACTTTTTGTCACAAAATGTCCTCTTTTTTGTTTCTATTTTAGTACATTTTTGAAACAATTGTGGACAGCTGCTACTGAGTAAAACATTCCCTTTTTTATCTCCCAAGTGTCTCTTGCTCTGAAAACAAGTTGGCAGAACTCTATGTTGATATGTATATGCATTTAAAATGTAAACATGCCCAGCATGATCAAAAATTAAGGTAATACATTTTTTGCTGTAAAAAAAGGGTAAAATGCATACAAAATGGTGAAAACCTTCATTTCCTAAAGTAAAACCTTAAATTTAAGATATATTTACCCATGGGAATCTTTTTCCAACAGTGACCTCTTTTCCTAAAAGTCTTGCTTTAGACAAAATTCCCTTCCTTCCCTTCCTTCCCAGGGAACAACTCAGTAGTAGTTCAGCACATAAAAATACCTCAAAATCAAAGATCCCAGATGGAAATTAGTGACCCATCTCCTAAAGGAAAAAAAAACCAAAGACACAGTGGAACTGAATCAATAGGCTACCACAGCACTAATGCCTTATGGCATAACAGATATTGTGGTTATTTTGAACCAAAGACCACTGAACATGCTTTATCTGTGACACAGTTTTCTTTCAAGCCCTACTTTAAATTCAGATGTTGCAATCACAGCAACTTCTCCATGAGCTGCTGAGTTCCTGTACGAGCCCCAGTCCAGGATGTCTGAGTGTGCAGCTGTTCAGTCAGTACAGAGCACTACAATCACAGTCAGTTTTACTCCTCCTGTGTTTAGTTACAGGGGAAAAGTCAGCACATGTTGCCCTCCCTTGCTTCACTGGAGAGTGTATGTGCTTTGAAGCAGCAGTTCTTTTAACATCACAATTTTCTCATTTTTTCTTCTGTGCTGTGCTAGTGGATGTTGGGTATTTACCATTTTTCTACCTTCCAGGCTCTTCAGGCTAATCATAGATTATATCCTAGACTCCTTATGAATAGAATATTTCTCTATTTGCAGAACATTTTTTTTTTTAGAAAATAAAGGAATAAATGTTTCTGGATGTATTCAGTATTCAGCTTTAAATTTTTGAGAAAATTAAGCTGACAGAAGTTTCCTTTGTCCTATTCTGATTCTTTTTTAGAGCCCAGAATGTCATTGGTAATCAGTGATTCATTTAAATGTTATGAGTGGTTTGAGGGAAAAATTGTAGAGATTTTTTGTTGTTTTTTCTTGTTTGGTTGCTTGTTTTTTATTAAGGAAAGGAACTGAGAACAAAATTCAGAAACCATAAACTCCAGGGTATAGAATCACAGTGACACTCTTCAAGGTTATTATGAATGAAAAGCTTTATTCTGCAGCTATATCTGGCATAACAAACTTTGCCTGAATAATGAAAGCATAGATATTTTCAAGGTGGGCCTCAGGAAAAGAATCATCTTGCAGCATCACAGACCATTAGCAATGGTTGTGATTGTCTTAAGAAGCTAACAGGAAAAGGAGAAAGCTTTATGTCCAAGTCTCCTAAGTGAATTCTCAGTTTGGCCAGTGATTTTCTTGGTCTCTTTTATTGGTCTCTTTCAGCTGCTCTTAGCTTCCCACTTTTTTCTCTTGTTTCTTGTGTGAGATAAAATGAGCTGGAAAGCTCAGAGGTTTTACCTGTACTGTTTTTCATTGTGGTGGTGTGTGATGTAGGACTCCTTTTATTCATCTCTCTTAAAGATCAGAGTGGTCTTCATCCTTGGCCTTACTTCTTACTCAAAATCTTTCTGGACAGTTTTTAAGGAAAAAACATTCACCTACATTTTCATCGCCAGTGAAACTACTTCCACTGTACTTAAAACCTTAAACTATGGTTCAAAAACAAACTATTCTGCAGAAGTGCATCTTCTAGTGTGATGAAACACACTCTAGGCACATATTTGTAGTATGGAACTGTTGTTACAGATCACAGAACCAGAGGTTATTGAGGTTGTTATGTGATTATAGCAGTAAGAGAACAACTCATGTGTACCACATTGTTATAGCTCAGTTGGATACTTCAGCTGACTCTGCTGACTCCTGCATGTGGTGTCTCCAGAGACAGCTCAGCAGATTTAAAAGGTGGGGTTTTTTATGGTGCAGACTTCTTTTAACGATGGAAATATAATTCAATTTAATTTCCTTAGAAGGGCAGCATTTGAAGCCTTGGTATCTTAATAAAGGAATTTGCTAAAGACAGTTCAGTTTAAAACCAAAATTTTACAGTCCTCTGCTTCTGGTGGCTTAATTAAATTTCAGATTATTTTTATCTCTTCTAGAATGAAAGGCTGCTGAAAGGGAAAAGGAGTTTGGCTTTGCTGTTGTTTGTTGTTTTGGTTTAGGGTTTTGTATTTATTATTCCAAGGACAGTTATATGCATTATTTGTGTCTGGTTCTAGTAGCAGTTTAAGATCAAAATAACACCATAACTGTATATGATTGGTAAAAAATCTAGGGTTTCATTTTGTAACTCTCGCTGAGGTAAATAGATTCGATCATATAAAGATTTCCAGCAGAATAGCACATTCCCAAATTCAACGTGTACTCTTCAATCTACATCCATAGTGTTAAGAGGAGCTTATTTCTTCAGAGTTCTTCACTTTTCAGTTAAAATTCAGACTTTATGCTCCAGTAGTGTTTTTCCTTGCATCTGGTGTACAAATTGTGCTCTTTTTAATCGATTTTGTGCTTTTACCTTTCACTAGACAAGCATGCCACGAGGCTTATGGAAGATCCAGGGTGGCTTGTGAGCACCATAGTAAAAAGGACTGAAAGCTTTATTCCCTTCCTTATGGAATTCAGTGTTGAAACTGCGGCATTTAAGTACAGTTGTTGAAAACCTTCTGTTGTGAGCAGATCTTGCAAAGAAAACAATACCATAGCGAGTCACTTGTTCTTTTATTGCTTCTCCCTGTGCAACCTGCTTTTAGCTGTTTATTTTATGCTGATTAAACAGACTCCTTTCATTAACTTCACTTCCTTAGATATTGTTTCTTCTGCAAACAAGACAAGCGCCAAAAATAGTCATCTTTTGAGCTTTGTTCAACCTGAACTTTTGCTAAGCTGTTCCCATGTGCTCTGTAAATAATAACTATGATGGGATTCTATTAGTTTAATCATTCTAGCACAGAAGGATTTAACCAAGTCAAAAGCATGTTTAATAATACATGCTAGAGAAGCATAAGCAGCTGGTTAGTCTATGAAAGAAAAGAAAAACATACTACGACATTTTTAAAAAGCATCATTTTTAGACCCTTTTCTTTTCCTACTCCTCCATTGCATTTTCTTCCACCCTTTGCTAAGTGTGAGCCTGGATTCATGTACCAGGAGAGAGTGGCTGTCACACAGAGCTGGAGTTGGGAAGATAAGGAAATACAGGAGGCAGGCGTGGATATCTAAAACACACTTATGTCACTACTGGGTCAGAGCCCACTGCCCCTTTAATCAGTAATAGGTGGTACATTAATAAGTTATGATCTATTAAATCTTGTTTAGTAATACCTTGCCTTGTGTTTTCCCTGTGGCTGTGGAGTACAATTTATGAAGCAAAGTAGTGTTATTCAGTGTCTGAATTCCTTTCAGTCCTGGCAAACACTGAGCACACTGACCTTGATCAAGTTGATTGTTTGAAGACATGCTGCTCCACTGGCTCTCCTTTCCTGCTTGTTACAAGCATTGCCAAGCTAGAAATTAAAGAAAACAATACAGTCTGTTATTGCACTGTTATTTTTCTCATTTAACTACTTAATTTGTATCACTGGCAGGAAAAAGAAAAAGGCAAAACCAACCAAAAAAAACACTACATTCAGAACTCTTTGACTCTGTATATTCTCACTCATGAATACCTGACTTCACATCCTTTATAGTCAATCAAAGCATGGAAAGTTTTATTCCTGACTCTTAAACAGTGTTTGGATAGAAAATTAGTGTGGACTTCTTGCAATGTTTCTGCTGTTCTTATTGTAATTTAATCTCACACTTCATTACTAAATATATCTATTCTAGATGATCCCAGGTGTTCTAATATAGATACTAATTTTTTTAGTCTTCTGGATTGAAGGGTTCTATACTGTGCCATCAAGAGTTTATCTGATTTATTTCAAAGTAAATGGGACTAATTTTAGGTTTTCCAGATCCGTAGAAAAATTCTATATTCCTGATTAAATCAAAGTGAAACTATCCCTTATTATAGTACTTCTCATGTAAGAGAATTTTTGTACATATGTTAGTTGAGCAAACCCAAAATTAGTGTCTGTGTACCAATATACTCTTGAATTCACTGAAATAGATCCAATAGAAACTCAAACATGTCCAAGAAGCATTGAACCATCATTTATTTATTTATTTGTTGTCCTGGCTGCATACTACAGTAGAAAAGAGTTGCTCAAGTGTTTTGTATTTCCAGTAGTTTTGAGCAAAAAAATACTGGGTTCTTAAAAACTTATGCAAGAATCATTTCAAGTAGCAGGTATGTGGGAGAAGCTGGCTGAAATAAATAGGTAAGCTGCAGAGCTTTACTTTGTATTTAGCCATCCAATCAAACACAGGGATATAGTTTAGGAGAAATAAGATAAGAATTTGAAAAATTAGTAAAAAGCTTAGTTGACTTAAATATTCTGTCAAGGTCAGTGACAGATTTACTTTAGCTTTTACAGAAACAACCTCTAGGATAATCTGGAGTTATTTAAAACTAATAATGCATTTTATTATCAAGCCATCTGGGGAAGAAGAAATATTATTATTATTAAGTCATTAATGAAAATAAGTAAAGCAGTTCATAAAAACTCAACTGCATATGTTTTTCTACAGCCCCTTTCTTTTTATATTTTCAATAAAAGCCTTAATGATAGAAGTCCTGGCTGAGGGTAAATTAAATTTTAGAAATACCTCTTATTTTCATATAAAAAAAGTTGGCATATAATTCATAATCATTGAATCACCAGTACTAAGAAGTGAACTACAAGGCTTCTGCCCTCTTATTTCACTTTCTTTCCACTCTCCCTTGACATCCTCATCACAGCTTTTCTCTGCCTGCCTCTGGCTTGTTGGAGAAGCTCAAGGCTGGTGGCTGTGGATCAAAGCTTGTCATTGCTGAAGTGTCATTCACAGTTGTTATCTAGGACTGGCATTATCAAAAGTCATAAAAATCTGTGAGTATGGTGGGCTGCCAGCAACAGTAGGAATGACATGAGGGCAGTCCTGTGAAGAGCAGGATGCTTGGAGAATGGAGCGGGGAGTGGTGCCACTCAGGTGTGGGGGAGAGGCAGAGCTCAGCAGAGGGAGGGAGTTTGTGGGGTCCCTTGCTTGGATTGTTTTGGTCCATCTGTTCACCTAACTATTGACTTGTTGAGGAAGCAGGGTAGATCGTTTCGTTCCTCATCTGCAAGGTGAGAAATGACAGCATTTCTGTGATGAGTGAATGGATCTCAGATATAAAACACAGAAAGAGGCAAGCAATATTATTTTTTCATTCAAGCAATATTATTTTTCCATCGTGTAAGATGGAAAAAAAAAAAATTCTGGACCAAATGTGAGGAAGGTTAACCACAAGCACCAACATTAGGAGGAGCCTTGCTCATTTCACCTCACATTCACTTGAGTATCCCTGTGATACTCAAAAGCTCTTCCTTAGTTCTATACAAAATATCAACATATTCTTGAAAGACTAGGCTTGATAATTTGAATGAAATTCATTAAGAAAATTGTTGATATTCTAGATGAAGGTGAGCATGCCTTGCTGACACTTTGAACGAACCTGGATGGGAGATGTAGTTTGTTCCAAACTTTGGAACTTTAACACAACCTTTGAGAACGCTGAAAAATTGAAAGGAAACTTTTAGTTCTGTGATTTTGTCCTTTACTGTAAATTCTGAAGATCTGTAATTTCCTGAGTCTAAGGCAAAATTCAGTATTTCCATTTGAATTACCATATTTTTCTAGCACCATACAAAAGTATATAAACAGACATACTCTTACTCTAAAAAGCTCTGAACAGACTGTTGAAGGTTTCCCTCCCATTTTACTTGTCTGATTTATAGCTGCAGTTGGCAGCAATGTCTATAGCTAAAGTTTCTTAACACTTTCTGTTACCACGTCTGTTTTCAATTGCTTATAATTTTGCCAGCTTCAGCTGCTTCCCAGTGTTTTAAGACCTTTTGGCTTGGCCAGTGGTTTTGAGCTTTTATGATACTGGTGAGTTACTTCAGAAGTTTTATGGACCTCATCCTGAGCTGATCTAAATTTGTGTAACTTGAACACTGGGTTTAGCTATCCTTTCCTGGATATAATGCTGCAGAAAGAAGCCCAGCTGGTTTTATTTATTTTTTAGAGAGTTGTGATGTGAATGAGAATGAGACAGACAGTAAGGAAAATGGGGAGGAAGTTGGGCTGGAAACTCTACAGTCATGACATGTAGTAACTTCTTTCTATTATTCTGCCTTTTCATGTTGCACAAGCATGTGGATTCCATTTGACTGCAGCCAGCTCTGCCCTTCATCAAGCTCAAATTTCTTGCTATTGCAAAAGCAAGCCTGAGGGGGTTATCCTAAAGGAGGAAAACTTCAATAAGTAACCTAGTGCATTTTTTACTGAATTCCTACACAGAAAAGGTGGTAGGAAAAATTGCCTCATTTATTTAAGTAGTCCTGTGTTTGTGCTCCCCAAAACTGAGCTCTCCTGTTTGCTGTGGGAAAGGCTCCTCTGGGATTACTGGATTCCTGCAGTTTATGTGCCATATCCCCATGTCTGTAGCAAGAGGTTCCCCTTCAGCGTGGGTGCCAGAGAATGGGGGCACTGAGTGATAAATACTACAGGGGGAACAAGTCTGACCCAGCAGAGTGGGTTGTCCACTTCCAGGGGCTGCAGCAAGACTGCACACATGAAGGGGTTCACATGTTCAGTGCATTAATGGTTAATGTGGATTTTTTTCTTAATTTTGTAAACAGAGAATGCCAATTTGATCAGGAGAATTTTGAGTCCTGCTGTGACTTTTTAGCTTAACAAAGTGTAGTTAATCCATTCATCTTTCTTGTGATTTCAGCTTTTGGACTTCCTCCTGTTTTCTTAATGCGTCTTTATCCTTTAGTGATCCTAAAAGAGTAGTCTGTTATTCTGAGTCTGTGCTTGCTCCACTGCAGGCGTAGATGGGTTAAAGAGAGAAAGTCTCTCTGTAGTATACTGTATTTATTTAATTTCCAGTACTTCACTGAAGGTGTCAGTATTTTCAAGGAGACTCCAGCCTTGTTGAAATTGTCAGTCTTATGCAGTCAGTGCTACAGTTAAAATACACATGCAACAAGTTGAAGAGGATACTTATTAAATCATTCATTAAGGTTCAGTTTACTTCTCTGAGCTCTTAATGTAGAGGGCACATGCAGTTATTGATGTGGTAATAAAACCAAATTGTTGCATTTTTTTTTCTTTTCAAAAGGGCTGTGGGTAGGGGCTTGGGCAGGGACTGAACCAGCAGCTTTTTTCTGTCAGAAAAATCTGGTTCAGTTCAACCACATGAGGAACACTATTTTCCATAGGATTAAGTAACTTACTAAGAAAATGTATCCAAAGGAAGAAAAAAGATGTGCTCAAAAACATTACTGGGGGCCTGAGTCCATTATCAAGTGTGGTTCTCATGAAGCCAGCACCTGTCCTGGCCTGACCAAGGACAGACAGCATGGGAGCAGAGAAGTTTTCAGCATTACTGTTGCCTGGCAAACAGGTTTGAAAGTATCTTCCAGGCAGAATTTCTGCCCATGAAACTACTTTGTGAAAGGTATTGATGGCTAGTGAATTTGTTTAGAGCAACAAATCAATACTTTGATATTATCAGTGCATTCAGTTGTTCCCACTCTGCTCCCCAAGAGAGCCAGTACCAGAGTGATCTTTGTAAATGGTGTAACTCTGTGGAGGGAAAATCATCAAATTATCTGGGAGAGTAGCAGAGTTGCCTCTCAGGAGGCTCGGTTTTTATTGATTTATAAAAAATATAATGTCTAGATCTAAGACCTCCTGAATGTGCTTGATTTTACCTGGATTCTTGAATATGAATATACCATGTCTTCAGCTTGGTCTTTCAAAGACTGTTGTAATTTTTTCAAACACATTACTTTTCTTGCTCTTCACTATTAAGGATTATGTTTCTTTTCCTTGTCCTCTGATAGATTCCAGGTGCACTCATTAATTGGATGCACCTTTTAGTAATATCATCACTGTCTCTTGCTATAGTGGATGCAGAACTTCACACTGTTGGGTCCAGACAGGCTGAGCCAGTAGAATGCAAGATTAACCATCACTTGATTTCTAGGTATTGAGGGGTACTTTCAGACTCAGTTTCAAAGTCTTGAATAGTTTAAATGAATTTTCTTCTTCTGCAAGTTAGTTTAAAGAGGATTTCAGAGCACAGTTACCTTCTCTTGGCACATAGTTTTTCTGTCCATGACCCATTTCCTCTGACTCTGGAGGACTCCAACACACCTGGCAGCCCCCTTTTAGGAGAGCCATCTGTAAGACTCATTCTTCTGTCTGAGACTCATGACAAGGGTGGACTCCAGCTGAGCAACCTGATCTAGCTGAAGATGTCCCTGATCACTGCAGGGGGCTGGAACTGGATGCCTTTTAAAGCTCTCTTTCAACCCAAATGACTCTATGAGCCTGTGAGTGCACCCAGCAGAGCTCTCTGGAGAGCCTCACTTTACCAATATATTCCATTTGCTTTTGAAAATTAGGTGAATTAGGATGTAACTGGAAAACAAGGGTGTAGCTGATCAAGATGATGCTTGGTTAACCCCTTGGTAAACTAAAGCAGCTCAGAGGGGAGCAGAAAAATAATGACCAGTCGAGGGAACTAGTGATGAGCCACACCAGCTTGCTGGGAAGTCAGATCAGTACCACAGTCAGTGTGAGAGAGGCACAAGCACATGCCTGGGAGTAAAAGAGGGATAATCAGGAGACAGTGAAGGAGTGGGAGAACTGTCACTTACAGTAGCATTTTAGGTCAGCTGAGCTGTCTTGCCTGCCACGGCCCTGAATTTTACAGCCTTTTTGTGCCAACACAGACATGCAGTGTAGAGAGTGACCCACAGTCTGGCCCACCTTGTTCTCGGGAAAAGTCTCCCAGAAGAAATAGAATTTGAACTAGAAAGCAAAATTACTCTCTTAACAGACCATGAAGTGATGACAGGCTGCTTTTAAAACAAACAAAAGTCCAAACCACCCAAAACTCACACTTGATTTTGTATGTTTTTGGATTTAAACTCTCCCAACACGTGTAGATGTCGTACAAAATATTGCACTTTGAGAATGTTTCAGGTCATCGGTCTGTTTCTTTCAGGATTAAAAATATGCCTTAAAAGACATTATGATCTGTCTGGAAGGCTGGTGAAAATGTATCCTTCTCTTAGCTGTTAATCTCCACATCTGCCCCTCTAGAATGCTTTCATGTGATCTGCCCCTGTTGTTTTTTAAGCTTATGTGACTGATGCTAGATAAAGATTATATAGATCAAATGGGAAAGAAGTATGATTATTTTACATACAATATAAAATCCAAAAAGCATGCTTTCATCTACCCACTCTTTAAAAAAAAAATGAGTGGGGGGGGGGAAGAAAGGTGTCAAACCTTACTCAGAAGATAATTATCTTCTTAAGAGTTATAGAAGAAACATTGAACTCATCAATATGAGAATATCCCCCCAAGTTATAATGTGGAAAAAGTAGAGGGTTGAAACTAAGAACAAAGGCTTGTCAGACTAAAATGGATACAGCTGTGTGTACAATTTTGATGCTGTTCATAAGGAATTACACTAAGACTTCTACAAAACGAATCGTGTGATCACCAAAGCGGGCATTTCTGGAATTTAGAAATACAGCAATAGCAGTGGTGGGGGTAGGGCATTTTCTCAGAAAATTTGAACACCTCATCCTTTTTTTGAGTATGTTATGCTACTGCTACTTGCATTTTCAACACTGACACTCAGTTGGCCAAGGTTTTCTGTGAGCCCCATGTCTGAGACTGCAGCAGCTGTTGGGATGTTGGAAGGTGCGCAGACACTACAAGCAGCCCTGCCCTAAAGCCTCAGAGAAGAGTGGTAGCTATTATTTGATGCAGTCAGAGCTTTTAAAAGAAGAACTTTTTCATCTCCCACTGTTTTTTTTTTCCTGTGTTTTGATAATATTAAGTGATTTCCTGAGCTACTTCTTATGGTAAGAATACTTAGTAATTCAAGACATGCAAAGCAGAGGAGGGATTCTGCTTGAGAAAATCACTTGCAAATTCCTGTTAATTTTGCACACAATTAACATGGTGTTGGCCTTTCTCAGAGCTAGTCAATATGATTGATGGATTTCTTTCAGAGCAGTCGATTTTAGTTTATTGAGGACTTTTAAAAAGTGACTGATAGCTCTGTAAGTCAGAGAAAGAGTAGTTTAAAGGACTGCCAGAAGTAGTACTGAATATAAAATAGCATTCTTTGGAGATTGAAGTTGTACTAAAAAGTTTCATGAAAGCAGTAAATTGTTGCACCTTTATGAGAAAGAATGTATAGCCAGAAAGTTTTTAGTCTTATTTAAAAATGCATTTGGCTAGGTGAGGGTTTTTTTTTGGTTTGTTTGTTTGATATCTGTTAGGATAAAAATAACTTTGGGTTTTTGTATTCCTAATCAGTTAACATGTCATAGTGGTATCCAAAATAAAGTTAAAATGTTACTACTGGAAACAGAGTAGTATTTACCTCTCAGAAAATAAAAGAAATATAATAGGAATATGATAGAAATATGATAGAAATATAATAGAAATATAATTATTGAGAATTTCTTTAAAAGCATTTACTTTTTTTATCAGATAGAAGGTTATTTTTAGAATGAAAGTAATAGGAACCCCTAAAATTCTGTGTCTGTGGGATGTTGATTTCCAGCCCTTGCACAGCTTCCTAAAGGGGCCTTGGTGGTGGGAATTGCACTGGCAGTCATAGGGCAGTCAGGGCAGGAAGGCACCTTTGGAGATTATACCTGCTCCATCCTGCTGCTGAGAGCAGGGCCAGCCAGAGCATGTTGGTCAGGGCCATATCCCATCAGGTTTTGGTTATACCTGGGGATGAAGAGAACTTCTTCAGGATTCCATAGTTACTTACTTAAAATAAACTCTGCTCTTTGCTACTGGTTGTTGTAAATACTGTTGTGAATTTAGCACTCCCCAGGTATTGTAAATTGAGTTCAGGTGAAAAACTTGACCAGTTCTGTCTGGGAGCTACACACAGCTTCACAGGATATGTGTCCCTTTGTACATTTTCAGAATTTTACCTGACATTTTTGTGGGGATGTGATGTCACAAGCGGCTGGGATCTATTTAAAGTCAGAATGAACCACTACTGGAAATAATCCAACTCATCTTTCCACTTTGATCTGCAGACTTGGTTCTTTCCTGTTCCACACTTAGTTCTCACATATTTTCTGCCATACACAAAATCTTGTCCAACTGAAAAGAAGCCCAGTGTCTGGGCATCTGCACTGGGCACAAAGTGACCATAGTTCCACTGAAAATTTAAAAGCATAAAAGACTGAAAAAAATTATTTTTACTTTCTGCCAAATTTTGGGAAAGTGTGGAAGTCAACATCCATTTCTGTGAAGACACAATGAACATCACATAGCAAACAGATATGTTTGTGCTCTTTAGGAAATTTCCTTACCTTAACTAATTAAACTGCAACAATCATTTTCCTTTCTAAAAGCAGTGATAGGGTGATATCAAAAGACATCTAGCATGTATGCAGAAAATTAAAATGTTTTCCTTTCTTTTATTTCCTAAAAAGGAAAAAAAGAGGTTTCTGCTTGGTTCAAAATTTGCCACATGATTCCCTTTGGAGTTTCATGGCTTATGTTTTGTCACTCTTAGGATGGGGACAGTGGTGGACTTTGTGGACATTCTGGAGCAGGAATTTTAGTCACTGAACACAGGACACATAAAACTTATAGGAATAGTCATAAGGTATTTCATATGCCCAGAGGATTTCCAAGTATTAAATATCATCTTTTGTCTTTTTTGCACCTAGTTGAAATAACTGTACAAATCTGATATTAAACCGAATATTATGTTGGCATTTGTAGCTGTTAAAAATAAGTCCGAGCACTGGAAGATGAAACTATTGGATAGCTATGAAATAAAAAAATGTTATTACTTCCTTTTCTACAAATTGGGCAGAATACATGGCTCATTTGTCAGAGTTCCTGCTTGTCCTTCTTTGTGTGGTGTTGCATTGCTAAAGCAGTTGATCAATGACCTGTACAAATCAATGGGCTGCCTTTCCAATATTTGACAGGGGGGTATGGATGGGTTGCATGCCATTAGTGGGTTTCTCTGTGCTGCTAATGAATATTCTTGACCACAAGATACCAAAGATCAGAGAGCAGGAGGCAGCCCAGGGCTGCTTTTCTGTCTTACACTTTCTTTGTGTCTGTCTTGTGACTCCTTTAGGCTTGTAAGCTAAAAGGAGTGGCAGTGCAGGCTGCTAATTTCTGATCTCCTCTGACATCCACAGGTCTTGTGATTAAGTATATGTGAATAAAGAGGGGTGGAGGAGGAAAAAATTGTACATCAGAGAAAAGGGCTTTGTTTTTTGGATATGTTCCTTCTTTTGCTTCTTTCAGATGTACTTGTGTAGAAACCTGCTTTTTTACACAGGAACTTTCCTGCCGCTTGTTGCCTAGTGTTATTTTTGTGTTCCTGGTATAGTTCACTGGGATCTTGATGTCTCTGAGTATCCATGATAATTTAAAAGTGGAGTGGCTGCTCTTCAGATCATCAATCTACTAGTTTCAAAGCATCAGAATGTGTTAAGGGCTTCACGTTATGAAATAATGTGCATTTATAAATCAGTTTGAATTGGGTGAGAGTTTTGGCTTCAGGGAAAAGTCTTGTTGGGGATTCTTTAATTCTTTTTTAGACTAGGTGACACAGTTGGGAACTACAGATTCCTTGGCTCTCAGGCACCAAGGTCAGAAACTGAAAACTTTAAGCTAATCACAGAAGAGAAGAGTTGCTTCAAGCTTAACTTAATTATATTAGGGAATTAAAGAAAAAACTCTTGTTGGTACTTTTAAGAGCAGAGGTGAATTTGAGTGAGTGGAGACTTGATAAGGTCACAGAAAATCTTTAATGCTTTGTAAATGATAAGTACTGAGAAGTGTGAAATGCTTTTAATAGCAAATCTCTTGCTGTCAGGAAGAATAATTCTGAGACCAAAAGAGGTACCAAAGGCTGACTTTCTCAGTCTCTAAAGACATATACACTCCCCTCCATCCCTGCAGCTTATCTCCCTGCCCAGTTTCCACTATATTTTTATTAAAGTCAGTGCTATTTGCACTATCTTCATATATTCCTTAGTAAACTGTTAAGCCATCCTGAAAATTTGTTATGCTTTCACTAGCTCTTAAAAGCAACAGGTTTTAGAACAGATTGATGCTGTTTGATAAAAGATAAATTATTTAAACTATAAGGTTGGTGTTAGAAAAAAATCTTATTGCTAGAGGCTCCTTAGGTATGCTCTGTTTTTTCTACAATTCTAGAAATACATATATTTCTAAAAAGAAAAGAAAAAACTGTTTTATCACCTACCATCTTAATTATACAAAATATGGTTATGAAAAAAAAAACCAAACAAAACCAAAAATTCAGAAAAAAAGTGTTGCTTCCTCTAAATGACTAAATGAAAAAAAAAATACAGATGGGTCTCTGCTTTGTCTTTTAGGAGATGTAGGGAAGTGAATATCAAGCAGAAGTATTTTTTTATTGGCTGAATTTGGTCATGTGAATACATTAGTTAAAGTAGTTGTTTAAATACTGTTTCATTCATTTTATATTTATAGTGAGCTTCATATAGGTGCTATCAACTAGGAATATTATATGTTTATTGATTGGGGATGGTGAGAAAGAACTGCAATAAGACACTATGGTCCAAAAAGAATTAAAAGAAATTTTGGAAATTAAAAAGCAGCTGTTGGTGACTCTAATCACTTTTTAAAATTCATTTGACTGGAAAACTAAAGGCAATTAAGAAGAATCTGACAACGTGTTAGTGTGTGTACTAAAGGGCTGCCTAGAACTTCTGACATAGCTATAGAGATTCCAAGGCAGAATTTAGATTACAAAAAACTTTATCTTCGTAACAGCACAGAACCATTTTCCTAGCTCTTCCAAGCTTTGTGAGTAAACCAGATTTTTAGGATGATTTTGCTTAAGTCATAGTATCCTAGAATGTCTGTGTTGGAAAGGATCTTCAAAGGTTATAAAATTCAGCCTCTCCCTTCAATGAGGAAGGCCATCTTTAGGTAAACCAGGTTGCTCAAACTCCCATCCAAACTGACCTTGAATATTTCCAGGGTTGGGATAATCATCTATTCTGGTGTTTCACCACTCTCCTTGTGAAAAGTTAATTGCTCATATCTATTCTGAACTGCCCCTCTTTTAGGTTAAAACTGTTGCCATCTGACTCATTCTAACACTACAGTCCCTACTGAAAAGTCTGTACCTGTTTTTTGGGGGCAGAAGGACTTTCAGTCACTCGTTTGTGAATGAAAAGCTCCACGTGACTTGACAATGTTCATTTGCAGCCCAAAGGGCTCATCCAGAGCCCCATGGGCAGCAGGGCAGGGAGGGGATTCTGCCCCTCTGCTGAGACCCCACCTGCAGGGCTGCATCAGCTCTGGGCTCCAGCACAGCAAGGACAGGGACCTGCTGGAGCCAGGCCAGAGCAGGCCACCAAATTAATCACAGAGTGGGAGCACCTCTCCCATGAAGACAGACTGAAAAGATAAGGGTTGTTCAGCCTGGAGGAAAGGATCTGGGGAGATTTTATGGCAGCCTTCCAGTAAAAAGGGCTTAGAAGAAGGCTGGGGAAGGACTTTTCACAAGGGCATGAAGTGACAGGACAAGGAAAAGTCTGTAAGATGGAGGGACACTGTAAGGTCTCCTTGTAGCCTTCTGTTCTCTGGGGTGAGGAGCCCAAATGGTCTCAGCCTTTCATCACAGAAGAGGTGCTTCATCCCTCTGATCATTTATGCAGCCCCCTCTGGACCTGCCCCAGCACGTCCGTGTCTGCCTTGTCCTGAGAACTCAAGCTGGACACAGTACTCCAGGTGGAATCTCACCTGGGCAGGACAAAGCCACAAAGTCCTCTAAAATTGTCCAGTAGGCTAACAAAACATCTACCTATTTTGTCAAAATAAAAATCATAGGAGCTCAGGAAAGGAGGTCTTCTGTTTGTAAACTTACTGCATGAAGGAACAAGAAACTGGACAAGAAATTATCATTTTCCATAAATTTTTTTCTTACGTTCTTTGGCCATCATTTTATGAGCTACTATCTAAAAATATCAAACATATGTGCTTGCCTGTGCATACTGTAAGTTAAAGAATAGATTGTCAAATGCATTGTGTGCCACTAACCCAAAGAAAACTTGGGTTATTTCTGCTTCTAAGCAGATAACAGTTAAATAAATTATTAGAAACCTGTGTGTATCTGTAGAAAAAAACAAGAGAAAATTCCTTGAATTTACTTATATAGGGAGAAAAAGGCTTTTTTCTTGCTCTGACTTGCAGGCTGTAGACTGTACAGATGCCAGCCTAGACTATATTTGTAGGAATTCAGAAGTTACAGAAATTTATGGTACAGAATTATTTGAGTATTTCACACCTTGCCTAATCAAGGGTTTTAAGATCTTTTCATTCTCGGTTTATTTTTCTACCTTTATTTTCAAGGAGACAAAAAAGAAGAACCTCCATAAGAACCAGAAGTACTTCTGTGTTATTAGAGTTGCTTCATTTTTGCAGCAATATTAAGTTACATAAATATTTATCTCACATCAACAGAGTTGATGAGAGTGATTGAGGGCAATGTGAAATGCAGTCCTAATTCATCACCAGGCAATTTAATGTGTGATTTCTTTGACTGTCTCCATAAAAACTGGTAGCAGTATATTATCTTACACTTATAAAAAAAAGAACAGTGTGGCTCCAAAAAGGTGGGCAATTAATTAAATGATATGCTTGTTCATCTTGCAGGTCAGGCAGTTAATTTGTGCCAAGATTTGCTTTGAAATCATGCATGCCTCAACTTGGACCTTTTTCCTCCCTAGGGAATTCCTCATGTCTTACTGCGCATCACGCTTCCCGTGGATGCTGGGCTAATGCTGGCTAATCCTGTTAGCTTGTACAGTAGATACAGTGAGGTCAGGAAATTGGGATCTGCATTTGGAAATTGGGATCTGCATTCAGTAGTTCTATGCACCAGCAAACTGAAATCTTAGTTTTACTCTTGAAAAAGAGAGTAAAACATGGTTAATGCCATGTGCTCCGATAATTCATACTCCACGGGGCAGAGGGATGACTGCAGCTAGGATTAAAGGTTTCTAAGGCACTTGTAATGTGCTTTAGGTGTAGAGTGAAACTGTGCTTAAATGAGTTCTGTGCTTTTCAGCTTCTCATGTTCCTGTATGCATAGGATTCTATTTCTTTAATGAAATTTTCCTTTCAGAATTGATG
Organism: Agelaius tricolor; assembly: GCF_023055355.1. Taxonomy (NCBI): domain Eukaryota; kingdom Metazoa; phylum Chordata; class Aves; order Passeriformes; family Icteridae; genus Agelaius; species Agelaius tricolor. Next base: position 40,671,755 of record NW_027269269.1, on the reverse strand, counting down.
TTTTCATACATCAGAACAGTGTAATTGCTAAGGGTTGGTTTGAATTTTTATTTGCTTGAGAAGGTGGGAAAAGATTCCTTCATTTTAAGAATGCTGAATCTTAAACTTTCAAAAAATGCCCAGACAGTGCAAAAGCAATCCCAAAGTTAATGGTATCTCAGAAAGCTTCAAATGAAATTTTAATATATAAATATTCTGTTGAAAATGTATTAAGTTCCTTATTACTTGCACTCCAGTATATTGCACTGCAAGCACATATATTATTAATGACTGTAAGTGCTTTTTTTCCTGAAGAACTTTGAGATTTTTAAAATATATATTTATATATGTGTTTACTGTGATAATTGCATGGAACGAGGATTTACAGCTTTGTAAATACTTGTCAGTGAAATAAGTAAAGTCAGAGTTTCCCCTGCTGCAACAAAGCCAGTCAGTAAATCTGAAATATTGAGTCCCCAAAACAATGGCAAAGGGACTTGTTAACAACAAAACAACTCTGTATTAGGTGAAGAACATACAGGGAAAAGTACATTCTTGGCTCCATGCAGCTGTTGCAAAGATTTTTCCTCTTTCCTTTCAAAGCAAGAAAAAGAGGTTTTCCAATTTTCTGTTAGCATTCCTTCTGGAAAATGAGATATTTCCTTCTTTACAGGATCAATATCATTCCAGTGTAAAAATGCTGATCATACACAAAAATCCAGCAGGATCAGGAGATCTGCTTTAATGACTAAAAATAATATACTAAAATATATTAGTATAACTTATAGGAGAATAGAAGAATTTCTTCCCTTTAAACCTGCTGTGACAGAAAAAAAAAATTCGGTGATTTTAAAACAAAATTAACCTCATTGAAATGGAATCAACTTTGTTCTTTAATATGGAAGGAGGACACACTGTTAAAGCAGTGGTCTTTATGTAGCATGAAGGCTTAAAAATAATAAATATAGATGCAGAAAAGTGTGTCCCATAAGCATTACAAAGGTTTCATTTTACCATGTCTGTAAAAGTGAAAACTATTTCCTCTCTCTTTGTAATGCTTTTCAACCCCTGCATTCAACAAGGACAGAAAGAGGGTTGGATTTCCAAGGATGTTCTTTAGAAAGTCGTTTATTCCTGCTATCATGTCTCACTAATTATTAGCACAATACCACAAATATCTCCAAGGCTTTGTAAGCCCTTTGGTGCAGGATGTATAACAACCATTTAATAACCATCTCTATACAAAGCTTCACATTATAAAGGCATACAAAATTGGAAGGAATGGAAAAGGGATGAACTTCAGAAGAAGCTAAAATATTCCATTTGAAAATCACTGGTGTTTACTAAAAATGGTATTTGTTGAAGGTCTTTCAGGGTAATATTTAATGGCAAAGTTTGTTTAATCCAAAGGTAGCTTGGTTCTCAAGAAACAAGAACTTTTGTTATTCTTTTATATCTTCAAGAACTAATGTGAAATTTACGGATTCATTTTTTTTCACAACCAAATCAGTTTGTATAAGACTACACAGCCCTAACAGGGATTCCCATTTCATGTAAGGGGAAGCTAATGATGACTAGTGAGTATTTTCTTGAGGTGACTCTCAGAAAGATCCCATACTAAACTTTTCTTTCACTTGATATTCACTGACAGATCGGTCTCCAGGGCCTCTCCAGCACTGACCCACTCTTCACAGCTTCCATAAAGGGAAATGGAGTCAGTCAAAAGTTCATTGTCTTTGTACACTTTCTGGCCTTTAGTAATTCTCCTCTCAATTTTTGTGTTCTACCTGTCTCGTTAGTCTGGAGACTGTTTGCAGGTACTTTGAAACACATTAATATTTCTGAGATCACCTGAGGTAAGTGGTGATTATGAATTCCTCAGGAAAGACTGATGTATCTTTCATGACAAAACAGAACAGTGTCCTTGCCCCAGTAATGCTTGTTCTCTTTACTCGATATTTTCAGTAGAGCTGATTGCTGAAAAGATAGGAAGATGAATTATTCATTAAAAACTGATCTGCTCATTCAGATCTCAAGGTTTTACAGAGTATTCTGCTACAGCATATACTGGGAATACAAACTTCCTTCTCTTGGTTCACTCATTTATTGTTGATTCAGTTAATTCCAGTTGCCTGTCTGCAAGCTGCATCACTTTCTGAACTGTGCTTCCAGCCATTGGGTAAGAATAACTGGAAGTCTGAGCCATGAATAAGATGTTCTTGATAGCTGCAGTGGTGACTGATATTGTAGTGGGAATTTTTGTTTTCTAAAAAAGTGTATCATGTGTGTAATCAAGGAACCTGAGAGGAATTCTGGTCTTTGACTGAAGACATTACTTTAAAATGTATTTAAAGTTGTGTGGAATAAACTGCTGCCTAGAATGAAAATAATTATATGCTTAAAGAGTTAGCTTTACAGGGTTGCTTTCCTAGATTCAGACCTTTATTTAGTCTACATTTTTAAATTCTTGCTTATTTGTCTTGTGAATACATTGCTGTCTTAGTTGTTATGAATAGAGCTCTTTGTTTTCTGTATCTGGAATTTAGTCTAAATAATGACCTCCAATGAAGTACTTCTGGAAGGTCACAAATGCCTCTCAGAGCCAAGCTAAAGTAAACATCCTAAATAATGAAATTTTATTTTTTATGAACCTAATATATCACTGACAAATACTGAAAGCTCTTCAGTAAGGGAATGGTAACTCACCACCTCAGTTTCATTGACCTGCAGGCTGCTTTTTCTTCTGAAGGGTTTGTTTAACTGCAAAAAAGGACGGAAGTCTTGAGTACTCACACAGAGCACATATGGTTAATTTAAAGCCAGCAAGTTTGGGTCAGGAGAAGATGGTTAAAATAGGCTGAGTGTACCAGTGAGCTCCTGATCCAGAGGATGATAGTCCTAAAGCAGTCACAGATGAACCAGACAGCCTGCTTTTTCCTTTAAGGAAAAAAGATAACCCGAAATCCTGGAGAGTGTGTTATCTGATGCCGCCATTAGGGAAGTCGGCAGCTGTTCGTATTTCTCCTCTGCAGCACGTGTCACTGTGGCAAATGGAAAATATTTTCATCCTCTAGGATTACAGAGCTGCTGAAAAGCCATAAACAAAACATAACTAGAACTGTGCACATAAGTGACAGTTAATGTGACCTCTCAGAAGGTAAGGGTAGTGAGGAAAAAAGATACAGGAGACAATTCATACTTTCACATGCAACAATAAACTTCAGAGAGGGTTTCAGGGAAATACAAAAACCTGAGGAAAGCATTTTTTATAAAGAGTTGCATGTATGTACTTACATATTTATATTTATTTAGAAGTAAAGCCCCAGTGAGTAAAGTGGGGATCCATTTGAAGTCATCCATTTCAGAGAAGTCACACGGATGTTAATGTACTTTAACAGTTTCTGTTCCCAGGGTATCTGACAGACTTTCAGGCCTTATTGGTAATGAAGGAGAATGTGTCAATACTCCCACTTTAAGACCTGATTCAGTAGAAAATTGACTTTTTTCAAGGTCAGAGAGGAAGTTTGTGTCTTAATTCTGAATTTCATCAGTTTAAGGCCCAAATTCTGGCAGTTTTACTCTTTTATTTTGAGGACAAGATGGCCTTAGAGTTTTTCCTCTGTTGTTGCTCATCCCATGCAAGTTTTCTTCAATTGCAGTGTGTTTGAACAGATAATACCAGAGGTATTTATTTAAAAAGTGAGGGAGAAGGAGGATTTTAGAAACCTGCTTTAGTCTTGGCATCTGCAGCTGCTCAGTTCCAGTGGGGTGCTGCCTGCCAGCTCTTCCCAAGGCAGGAGTACCAAATTTCCCAGTTGTGCTACCATACATGAAAGTACATGTGATGTTTTTTACAAGTACAGATGATCCACACCCCCAAAGGGCATGATTTTATGTCTTTTACAGCAGTGATAAGGCTGTTCACTGTAAGTAGTCTCAATATAGAAAGATCTTTATAGAAGTTGTTACTTGTTGGCTAAATATGGTCTGCTAATTCTCTGTTTCTTTTTCAAGTATTCAGACCAGTGCCTAGAAATAATTCCAGACATCTAGGCACTGAAACAAGAACAATATTTCAGGGTTTAAAATTTTATTCTGAAGATATAAACTATGTACTATTGAATAATAAAAAAAATAATTAAAGAAGTGGCATTGTTACTACTTTAAAAATAATCTGATGAATGTGATTTGGTAATCAGCTGGGACTAGGTGTACACCTCCTTGTTGAGAGTACACAATAAATATAACAAAAGTGGAAAAAGGATTTTAAATTGTCTTTTCCTGTTTGGGTGACAGGGAGGACACAGCCAACAGAACATTTAAAATCATGGACATCAAACACATATAACATATTTCTACCATTGAACCAATCTATTGCATCAGATCACAAACTCAAAAATGTACTGTTGAAATAATACCTGTGATTTAGTAAGTGTGTTTTGGTACAAAAAGTTGTGAAATTGATTTTTCACCTTCCATCATTTTGAGTTACACCACTTAGAAAGCAGTGTCATATGAGTACAAAATACCTGGACATCCTTCATCCTTCAAAAGAGATCTTTATTCTTTTGTTTGGGATCATCTCCTGGGAATGTACTACAAGTTGAACAGTGATATTACAGTGTTAATTCTAGGCATTAGAGGAGTGTAAATCTGCAGAAACTGGACAAAAAGAGAGATATTTATATCTTGGAGTCTGAGTGGCTCTAAGGGAGGTGAGGGAACAGTTTTGTATTTACAGTTGAGACTCTGTTTATTGGGTTGGCTATCACGTAATGTGGAATTTCACTTTCATTGGCTAGAGACAAAACAGGTCATGATCTTTGTTTATGTGCTGGCACTTAAGTGCCATTGGCACATTGGCATAAAGAGTGAGTGCCAAGACTTGGCACTCTCAGGCCCAGGAATGATTCCAGGTCCTGGGATGCATTTGGGACTGGTTGGAAGTGCTAGATTTCACAATCCCAGAAGAACTCCACAGCAGGTGGGGATTGCCATTGCAGCCATAAGGTGAACTACACCTTATCCTGCTCCTTTCTCCTCCATAATTCCCCTACCTGATGTAGATTTACTCTACATGCTGACTGTAGTGCTTAGCCAGAAAATTCCCACTTAACATTCCCAGACGTTCTCTGATATTTGTTGCATATCCAGAAGGAAGCAAAACTAAATGCAACTTATGCAATTTACCTGTTTCAAGTGTGTTTTGCTCTTCCACTTTGGAGCACAACTCCAGCACTTTATGAGAGGAGCCGTAGGGATGCAGCTCAGCACGGCGACAGCTGAAGTGCAAGTCCAAAGTGGCCTCACACTGTCTGATGGAAACAACTGCTGGGATCTCAGGGCAGTTTGATTATGTCATTCCCCAGGGGGAAAATGCCAAACTTTAGAGTGGTCAATCCGTCTGGAATAGCTAAGGATAAACCGTCCTCTCTGTTGTGGCTGCTGGATGTTCTTATGGCTTCAAAGGCCATGAGATGACCAGGGAGGTTGGATATGGGCTACTATACAGTGTGTGGGTCAAAACATATCAACAAAATCTTTCTTTGTCTTGCATTCTCGTATCTTGCAGTTTGAATGTTTCTATGGCACCATCTAAGGTGGAAGACAACTGAATGATGTGTTATTATTTTGAAGTGTAGCAACATTCGTGATTTTCACAATGAAACGCTGCATGAATGGTCATGAATTTCTCATTTAGAAGTTAAAATTGAGCTAACATCCATTTTACAAATGGAACAAATGGCTTGTAGGAGCAGGTGGCTGTTCACAGGAATTACTCCAGCAGGTCTGAGTTTATAAAGGAAGAATATCTTGTGCTCCATTTTAGTTATGCCTATACAGTTTCACTACAGATGGCAGTAGCAGTTTCCCCAGCAGGGCCTTCTAAAGACTTCACTGATTGACCATAAAACAATTGTTTTATGTCTTTCCCAAGGCACAAAAATCAGAACTGTGCCTAAGGAATTCTGGAGTTCCTTTACAGTCACAGTAACACTGAGGCTGCACAATAACATGTCTAAAATACTGTTTTCCTGTAACTCAAGCTTAATTGGAAAGTATCATCTAACAAGATAGTGTGTGTATATGTATGTAAACACACACACAGAGTCTTTAGGTGTCAAATCTACTAAAACACAATCTTTAAACTTATTTTTGTTGTAATCATGATGACTTATCATGACAATTATTCGTGTAGCTCAGTTTGGAAAGCTATTGTATTCCTCTCCTAGATACAACAAAAAATAGGGGAACAAAATTATTTTCAATTATTATAGTTGGTAAAGAAAGGAGAAATTTTTAAAAAACAGCACTTAGAGTAGTTTCCAATTAAAATGTTTCCTTCTTAATAAATTGTTGAAAAACACATTTTTTCTTGAATTTCTAATACTCAAGCTACTTCTTATACGTAGTTTTATATTGTAAAAAAAGGACAAACTGAATTAGAAAGCAATTTAAAATTCACTCTATAATAAGAAATAAATGCCAGTAAATTTTGGGGGATTTTTTGTTTGTTTAAGTCCTTTTTGATTTGGGTTTTGGTGTTTTTCAGTTTTTTTAGTGTTTGGTAGAACTTTTTCAGGTTGTAGTACATGGTAGAAATTTACTGCTTCTTGTAAGATTTCTCTGATCACCCAGCAAGATGGCTGTTGGTAGAATTTGTGTAAGGGGGATTGTGGCTGTTTCATGGAAATACACACACGTATAATTATTCAGATAATTAATCACATCTCTTCTGTGTCGTATCTGGCACACTTACAAAACCATGACAGATTTGGCCAGATTTTACCTCTCCCTTTGGGAAAATACAACTACTGTATGTCAAATCTTGCCAAATTAATGCATGTAAAATCCCTACTCTTGCTACAGTGGTAATAAGTCACACTCAAATACTTTTTCCTACCATTTTAATTTGGATATTTAGTTAATAAACTGGTTACTTTAAGTTGGACAGTGTCTGCAGTTATTGTTGGAAAAGGGTTAATTTATGCATGATAACACTCTAGACCTGTATTTCTAATTATTAAAAGTACATTTTTAGATACAAATGTAGCATAGTTGTGATTATCTGACTCAAATGTTTAGTGTTTTCTTGTGTGAACATGGAGGACAAGATCATGATTCCAAGTAATGACATTATGTCGCTTAATTTCTTTAGTCTGTGGGAGTTAGAAGTCGCCATCAAGATCTGAACATTAAATTAGTGAAAGAAAAAAAAAAATTAAACTAATTATTTAGTTTAAAATTCAATTTTATCTTACTTATATGACATGCGAGGAAAGAAATTCTTTGTAGTTCTGTGACTTCTTGATTGTTGGTGAACTACAGCCCATCATCCATAATAGCTCCAGCTTTGAAAGACAAATCCCTGTACATGGGGAGGGATCCATTGCCCTGCATCCCTCTGATACTTTCCAGAGCTGAAAACTGTAGCCAACATTAAAGGGATTCTGTGGTAAAATTCTTGTAAATTTGACACCCGTGATAAAAAGCAGCCCTGCAGCACCCACACTTAACCGCTGAATTTCAGGCACCAGTGGCATGATGTCGTTCCATGTCCATGAAATTACCCATGGCATGCATTTCCCTCTCCTTGTGTTCAGGAAAGTGGCTGCTGCCTGTCAGTACCTCAGAAAAAATGCAATTGATGGAAGGTGGATGCAATGGTTAGGAACAAAACATGATATAAAATTACTGTAGCATCCAGAAAACTGATATGTTTATTGCGAAGTGTAAAAGAGAAGTCAATCTAATAACAATTAGAGAAGAGAGATGGGTTTAAACTAAAGCATGTGGGGGACATTTTATTCCAAGTTCTTCTTGGAATCCTTATTCTGAAATAACATGTGTAGGCAGTATGTAATTTCCTTCCTATATCTACCACCTCATTAATACAGGTTGGCAGGAGGAAAAGAAAAATGAAGAAGAATGTGCAAGGCTTGCTACATGTATAGTGAAATGGGCTTTTGCATTCTGTAAAAACAGGGGAGGTTTGGGTGTTTCCTGGGTTATCCCTACTGAGCAGTGAAAACAGTGCTTCCATAAATATGTGGCATTAGATTGTGACAAACATCCAAAACTCACCAAGCGACCTGTGACAGCCTGGACTTTTGTAAACACCAATCCTAGTTTCAAAATGTTAGTGAGGTGCAAACCAAAGGGCTTTATCCTTGTTTTAGGGGCAAAGCACATACAGCATGTGCATGTCCATGAGTTTCATGCACAAACACAGAGTTTGGTTAGTGGGTGTGACAACAGATGGTTGTTGGTGGGGGAGGATTTAATAATCCTGCGCTCACACCTAATATTTCCGCGCTCACAGATGTGCAGCACAGTGACGCCACTTTGGGCCTCGTCCCCACGAGGTGTGTGAAGAACCCCTTCCTGGAGACTGGGACTTGTCAAACCCACACCACAGGGAGCTCATTTGCACAGGCTCCATAACCTGCAGCTGGAGGCCTCAGGGTTTTGGTGCATGTCAGGACATCTGCAGCAGGTTTACTTTTTATCTGAGATGTAGCTGCTTGGTTCACAGCTAGGGTCAGGGATCTCCAGGGCTGCAAGGTTCACAAGGCCAGCAGGGCCATGAAGATTTGACTTTTGTCTTGCCATTGTCGTTGCTGTCAATTTGTTGAGCTCCATCATGGTTATTCTTGTCTCACCTGTACCCCCATGGATGAAACAAATTGATTCTCCTGAATTCAGGGCAGAAACTGAACTTGTTGAGCTCCATCATGGTTATTCTTGTCTCACCTGTACCCCCATGGATGAAACAAATTAATTCTCCTGAATTCAGGGTAGAAACTGAATTCAATGTTTACCTGCTTCTTTGGTACAGACCCCAAATTATATCCAGTATTAGTCAAAACAGGCACTGTCAGAAGTGAGTAAATGATGGCCCATTCCATGCAAAGTAGTGGCTCAAAAAGGTTACAGGAATATTACAGTGCTGTATAGAAAATGGAGTGCACCTCTTATACCTTTCCATTAATTATTTTTATTTCACAGTCACAGCTGACTTACACACTTGATTTGTAAAGTGTATGCCAATGGAATGCAGCTTTTTAGTTTGTAATTAGTCTTCCTTTGCAGCTCGTGTATGGACATATTCATAATATCCCCTATTTGAGCAAAGGTTTTTTGAAATTATCTTGCATCATCCATTTGTAGAAATTATGTTCTATATTTTTAGCACATTAGAGTGACTGTAAGTTCTTCTGAGTTAATTTCAGGTGTTTAGAGAGAAGGAAAAGTGTTACGCTTTCTATTTCTTTTAGGTCTTTTATGACCTAAACTGTTTTTCATCATGGAACCTCCTGCTAAAACAGTTTTCTGAAAAGAAAACAGTGTTTACAAAGTAAACATTTTTTCTGGCTGCAAGATTGTTTGCTGTCCAGGAAGCAAACACATTCTACTTCATTACATGTATTTTGAGTGTTTGAAAGGAAAATAAGTTTATACATTTTAAAAGTACAGCTCACAGACTTTCCGGCTGGAACCCACTTGGGAGTCATAACATATTTCCAGGACCTCCCCTAGTGAGACTCCTCAGATATCAGAGTAGTAGTGACTCATCGACCACAGGAGAGGCAATTGAATTAAAACTTAAATATTTATGTGTCTGACTCACTCAAATTGCAAAACAAATAGAGCCCGATTGCTGGGTGAGATATCTGTGATTCTCAATAAAAGCTGAAGCTGGTATTTCAAGAGCTGCAGTGGCCTGAATTTGGCTGTTGGCCCTAGCTTTCACACAATTTTTATTTTTTTTTAAGCGGTTTCCACAGCTTTGCAATCATAGAAGTAAGGCTATTACAGTTTAGTTATTAAATATGTCTGGAGTGCTTGATATTAGTGACAGAAATGGAGCTCATATGAGATGGCTCAACACATTCTCTTGCACTCCTGGCTATTGCTTTTGGATGGATTGAGGGCACGAGGTAAAGGTGTCTGTAAATGTTACCACAGTTCATGCTCCCATCACTTCCCTTGCAAATGAACCACTGAGATGAAGTGCAACAAAAAACTGCTGGCAAAGGAAAGGATGCTGCAGCTACTGCTGTGTTTTTTCCAAGCCCAGAGATGGACAGGAGCAGCCACCAGGTCAAATATCTTCCTCTGCCCAGCCCAGCACCACAATCCTTGCCAAAAAATTCATCTTGATCCTCTGAATTTGCCTCTGAAGCTGGTCTTGCTAAGCACACAGAGCACAGATGTTGCTCCCCACCCTGAGCAGCCCTTCCCCTGCTCTCAGGTGCCAGGTCTGGGACCCTTTCACTCCTCAGGTCAGACTCTTTGGAGAAGGCTGCAATATGTAACTAATTACCTGACAGCTAAGAAAAGCCTTAGCAGATTCTGCTTATTGAAAACTGAGCATGTGCTTGCTAAACTCATAATTTGAACCTCACCATTTCATTACACATCTCCTGGTCCAAAGTCCTGATTTTTCAGCTTGCCTTTGAGTGAGAAGTTCAGGCATTTTTCCATCATCAGCAAGCTCTGAGGTATTTCATGAGACCACAAATAAAGCTGTTGTTCTGCAAACACAAGTGCAGCAGGTGTTTGCTTTTCTTCAGACAGCTTTCTAAACAACACAAAAGTGTGATGTGAAAATATAACTAAATGTTCTATTCAATGTATTTGAGGAAGGTCTGACGTGCTACTGCCAATAATTACCAGCTCTTTGCTGCCCATAGAAAAGTTATATGTCTTGTTTCAGTCATCTTTTTTTTTTCCTTATGTTCTTATCTAGACTGCTCAGAAATATTTGTTGCTGCTCCTGTTCCCAGGTCTTAAACAAATTTGTACATTTGTCTTGAAAGATCAATAATTCAAAAAATAACTCAAAAATCATAAAATTTAAATTCTACATGAGAGATGAATTTTCAAGCTGGAACTTGTAATAGTGTTTCATTAAGCTCTTCTGATGCTGAATCACTCTGCTGTGCAATGTATTGTTTATTCTTTTTCTTCTGGTTTCAGTAGGGCAGATTCCACATTTTAGATAAAATCAAATTAAGCTGGATTTCTGGCAAATCTTGCAACCTTTGAGCTGCTTCAGCTTCACAAATGCTTTGGATTATTTTGACTGATCAGGCCCATTCCTAATTGTAGTGGTAACTGTTCCTTGGAATGGAACAGTTCTTATCAAAAATTAATATTTCAATATGAGTTAGTGATTACAGGTGTATTTTTTCATACTTTATCAGAAATATTATAGCATGGTGTTACTTTTTTTCTGCACACAAACTTATTTGGTTAACTTTGAAACAGATATTTTTTAGTACATTTGTTACTTTTCTGTCATGAGTTCTGTTGTGTTTGTTGCAGGGGGGAGCTAAGTCTTTGGCAATAGCAAAAGATAGGAAGAGTTTATGCAGTGTTTAAAAAAAAGGAAATAAATAAATATACTGCTGCCATCTCTGAAGGTCATAAAAATATTATGAATTTCAGGGAGCTTGATCAGTTTACATAAGGGTTTACAAACAGTGACTGCCTGTAATATCAGAAGGCTGCACTTGATGACCTAAGAATTTTCTCCATTTTCCTTTGTTAAAATCCAGTTGTAAGAGAGAACACAAACCTGTGATCACTGATATGCTACATTCCATGCACAAAGAACATTGGCTGCTGCTCAGCCACTGAATGCTGAGTTCCTGGAGCCAACAGAATTGCACGAGAGGGACTGAATGACATGGCTGAGCATCAGATCTGCCCAGGCTGAGAAAAGCACCAGCAAGGGTTTCACAGATTTCCACTTGTGATTTGCACATTGTAAACGGTACATAACAGGTTGTTCTGGGAAGACCTGAGCTCTAATCCATGTAAAAAGGTGAAAAAAATGCCAATTTTTCCTCTGGGGCTTCTGACATCAATAACATGAAGGAGCATTCTGTCCAGTTGGGTAAAACTCACAGGCAAATCCACAGTGTGCTTTAGTTAAAGTATCAGAAGCTGCTTGTAATGCTAACTAAAAAAAAAAATAATCACTTAAAGGCAGCCTTCCCTGGGCTGTTATATTGGTGTGGTTTCAGTTCTATTTCTACATCATTTCAGCCTGTTAAGAATAAATAACAAATATTGTGGCAGTCAGTTGTTCGTGGAGCTGCCTCATTACCACTTCTTTAACAGCTCTCTACAGTCTGGTAACTATTTCTCTATTTAAGCTAAGAATACTGAAAAATTTAACTATTTTCATTTAAAAAAATCTACCCACATTTTGTTGTAACCATCCACTCACAGGAAAATAACACCAGGCAGCTGACAATATTTTTTATTTCTATGGTATTTCTATATTATATTTGTATCAGCTTCACATATATCTGATGAAAGCTACATTTGAAACCAAACTAAGCACAAATGATGTTGGGAGGTTTATGCTGTTTTCTTTAATAGCCAAGAAATTAAATTAAAATAGTATATTCTTAGTATGTTTTTCAGAAACATATTTGTGGCTTGAGTGCTTTCAAAGTGCTTTAGTGCAGCTTCTAGAGATCACCTAAAAGCTTTAATTATATTATTTTACAGTCATTTTAATCACATCATTATTATTCTTTAGCTGAACTGAAATCCTCATGCATGTGCTGTGAATTACTACATTCAGAATTAATCTGAAAAGATTTCTGGGTAAGGAAGAATATGTGTAATGCACCATATTTTAAAAGTGGTATAATTCATACAGAGTCACTGAGAAGAAAGGTAAACTTTAAGCCTTGTATTTTCAGGGATTACTTATGACTGTAACAACTTTAATCCTTTTGGCTGATTTGGCAGTTTGAAAAGATATGAACTCACCTTTACTGAATTTAGGCAGACAAATTGAGCCAAATCTTTTGAAATGCCCCATTGATTTATGCTGGTGAAAAACAAAACCCCCTGGCTTCACCTCTGTAGAGTTTTAGCATGATCACCTAGTTTTGGTTTCAATGTAGTGGGATTCTTGTTTTCTGTAAAACTGCTTTAAGAAGTTATAATACAAAGTAGAATAATGTGTTCTACTGTGTTTTGCCACACAAATCCACTATGCATAATCCACTCTTGGCAAAACTTGTGCTTGTAAAGCCTCACTTAGCATGATGTGTCATTCTTTAATTAATCTTATTTTTTTTCAGTTGACTTTCAACACATCTTGCGTGAGGCCTTTTCTAAGATTTCAAATTATACAAGTGATTTCACAGAGAACATTTTTTCTTTCAGAATTATAGCCATGATGAACAAAAAGTTACTTGTTTTGTCAATAGATTGTTATTCTCCTAAGGAAAAGGAGTCTCGAAAATGTGGGTGAATGACAGGAAAAGGAAAAGCAGATAGTCACAGCACAGATACAAGTGGGAGCTCATGTAAAAAAAATAAATTAAAAATCAATTACTGCTGATAACAGGGAGAGAAATAACTTTCTGGGGATCATCACAGACTGATCAGAGGTGATCTTATGAAAAAGTGTGTGAAACAAAGGGCAAAAGAAATATGCCATGGCAAAGAGAGCAGTGTGAATTATCCATCACTTTGTGCATTTCTTTTCTGTCCATGGAGTTTTCTCTCTTAAATACTGAAGGTTTTATTTGAATAAAACAAATTTTCTTCATCCTCTAGTCCACTTTGGGTGCTCAGCATAAGAGAAGGTTGTAAACATATTCACCCTAAAGGTCTGTCTCATCTCACCTCCTAAGAAGTGCAAGAAAAGCTCAAGTGATGGAACATCACAACTGTAACTTTATTGGTTTTTCATCTTTCCACAAAATGAAGTTTTTTGAGTTTCTGTAAGACAGTCTGGCATGTCTACTCAGCAGGGGTATTAAGTAGTTGTCAAATATTACTTGTTTCATGTGAGTTTATATTTATTTATTTATCTTAATATTGTGATTTGTTTCAGATATTTGTGTGGAATTATACAAGTGTTTAACTAACTAAGGATGCCACAGTTGGTAAAAAAGCATTGAACAATATTTTGGAGAAGCAATATTTTTATCTTTGGCTGCTACTTTTTCTTTTGGTTGATACAGAAGTTAGCATTGTTTCAAAGGTGCCAGCGAGCATCTGGGAGGCATAAGAGCCTCTTCATTAACAAAAGCTCTGAATTTTACAATTATTTCAGTGTTTCTTCATCTCCCTAATTCATGTAACATTCTATAGGAAACAGGTTAATGCCTGGGTGCTCAGGTGAAAGGACTGAAGAGTTTTTGAACTCAAAGGAGCTTATTTAGCATCCAAAGACCCGATGGATCACCAGCCTTAGCCCAGGCACAGCAGAGGCTGATCCAGCAATTCCAGGCACTGAACAACTCCCAAAGCCACTCAGCTGCCATGAGACTGCTCACAAGAAAGGTTGTCAATGGCTGCTGTGCACATTTTAAGTTTTGGGGTTTTTTTTCTTTTAAGGTGAATCCAAGGTGAATGTGGGGTTCCAAAGCCCATCTGGAATTTGCTAGGTTCCAAACTGACTGATGTTTGCCACCAGCACCCAGTCTCTGAGCAAGCCCAGTGGAAAATCACTGGCACAGAGCTTTTCATCAGAGGTGTAATCAGCCACATCACTGAGCAGGCCAGGCAACAGGAAAAGGGGCATGCAAAGTGTTTTAGAGGAATGTTGTAGTTAACCTGCACAGGCTGCCTTTGTAGAAGTGCCAGAGTAATCACACACCCCTCCTTAAACCACCCTTCACAGACATCTCACTACAGAGGCAAGGCACAGAAGGTCCCAGCAGAGGAGAAATATACTTTAGATGTATCCACCTCATCCTCATTTCCTTGCAGTATTTAATATTGAGTACAAATCTTTCAAAATTTCCCCCCAGTGAAGCAAGGAGGGTGGCAGGTGAGGGATGGAGGAGCTGTGCTGCCTCTGGCTGTGCTCAAGTCCCCGTGCCTCAGCTCAGCTTGCTCTGCAAAGCAGAGGGCAAAGCTGAACACGATACCTGCACACCCATAAATATCATTGGTATAAATAATGCATCCTGGGGCAGTTAATAGTCCCTCCAGAAACAGGAACCTCTGCTATTGTGATCCTAATCATGGTGTAACTCTCACCTGTGAACGGGCTATTGTGTTTGACATCTGTGAAAATCTGCTTCCTCCTTGGGCACGCTGCCCTCACAGAGTAGTGCACTAAATCTTCTCAGCAGGGAAAATGGCCTTAACTGATAGAGACAACATAGGCTGGAGTCCATAAAGATTTACTGTCCTCAGTGCAACTAAGCATTGAAGTCTTTGTCCTGTGAATTAGCACTCACATGGATGCTGTTCCACTGATTCCTGAAGTTCCAGATGCCATAAAAGTTCAAAAGTAGGAAATGTGTGCATGTAACATGCAGGGAATGAAACAGTTTACAGAAATGAATGTTAAATGTCAGCTGTGCTCTGAATGCTGTGTAATATAAGAATAACACATCTTGAGAATGTACTTATATTCAGTAAAGCACAGCAGAGTAACACCCAATGCCAAAGTGCAGCAACTCCTGCTTGGAGAGGACCCACCAGGGAGTTAGGGCAGTCAGTCAGCCAGTTCCTGATCCATCATAGCCAGAGATATCACTGGTGCTCCTCCAGAGCAATTTTTCTCAAAATTGGAGAAGAAATCCTCCAGTGCCTCATATTTACACTGTGGGCACAAAAATTTTGCTTATTTCTCTGCCTCTAAAGTGCTACAGATTTATTGCATTTTGACTTCACCCATCTGAATTCCTAACCAAGATGTTTGGTATCGTTAGTGAAGATGGTTATTCCCTATTTTTTTGTTTTGTTTTGTTCTTCCTTTAGTAACTCCTACTTTGTTTTGCAACAGCAGATTCCTAAAAGATGGAAAGATTTGAGAATCACTGAATTTGACAAAAAAGTCCTTGCAGGAAATTAGTAAATAGGTTGTATTATGTGGCAGGGAATTACCTCAGCTGGAAGGTGCCACGTTAATGTTTTATTTTGGAGATCAATATTTTATAGACTTGCTTCTCACTGTCAAGATTCATTTAGTTCATGACATATAAACCTATTGTCATAAATGAAGCATTCATCTAAATATTACAGAAAATGAGCTTGTAAAGGGTTTTAAACTGTCTCACAGGGTGCTGTAACATTTCCCCCTACGAGCTGTTCCTATGTATAATACCTAATCTTGCTATCAAAGCAGTCCTCTAACAGAAAGAGTAATCCAAGCATAATTACCTCCTGATTAATCTTCTCATTTGCATGTTTGCCACTCCAGTGCCTGTGGCAATATTGTGCTAAACACTGATGGGTTCTTGGTTTCTCCCCACACTTGGGTTTTGGTGCAGCTGCACATGAAAACAGTGGTGGGAATAGCAGCACAGATGTAGCTGCAGCCAGCCTGGAGAAACCTGAGCAGGGCAGTTTCACCTTTATTATGTGGAGCTGGAATTCCTTAGGGGTTATCTCCTTCCCCACACATATTTAGAATTTTGGTACTAATCTTGCCCTTCTGCATCACATCCCAAATACGTTTAACATGTGGCAGTGATTTCCACTCCAAGTGTGCTGTTTGGGACTCCTATCAGCAACAGTTGCTGAAATGTTCAGTGTCTCTCTCATGTGCAGTGTATTTAGTTTCTTTAGAACTTCTTTTCTCTTTAGGCTTTTCTCTTAAATAAAAAAGTTAACTCGTTCTTCCAACCACAGATGGATTATAGGTTTTCTTGCATCTCGAATAGGGTCAAACAGATTAGGCATATTTTAGCTGTCTGAACAGCCAGCAAAGATAGAAATCTGGGCTTGATAGAACCAGTTTTCAGATTTACTATGGCTGGTCCTGTATTTCATCAGTTTCTAGTCACATTATAAAAAGATGCCAAGAAATAATGTTGTGCTCCATGATTTATCACTTGCTTACACACAGATAGACATTTGTACACTTTTCCACTCTCTCCCTCTCTTCTGTTCCTCCCAAGATTAATTTGGTTTGTAATTTGATGGTTTAGTTCCAGTACTTGTCTCTCAGAAAGAGCCATATTTGTCCAGAAGGCAGTAAAAGCAGGTGTTTAATATTATTGTCCACTGTTGGAGAATAGCAGCCAGCCTTGGTACAGATATCTGCAATTTTTTTATGGTTTAAAAAGAGGTTTTGGTAAGTATAGACACCTTGAAGTCACAGGTTATTACAAATTAGTTTGTCCTTTCCCACTAAACAGAGTGTTTGTGGAAGAGGCATGTCGTTAGACTTCTTTTTTGAGATTTTTCCCTAAATATTCCAACTATTTTGCATTATCATTTTAATGGCTTTGCAAGCACTCCTTAGCTCCCTCAAAGCATTTCTCCTGTGCTATAACCAAGATAAAGCTACTTAGCTTCTCTTTGTAGTACAAAAAGTTGTTTAGGTAAAACTGCAGCTCAGCCCCAGTGGAAAAAGTTCAGTGATAAAAATATAGCAGAGGTTCATTTTTGTGTCTTTGAACTAGTAGAAAATATAACTTGTAGAAGAGGTAGAAAATTTGCATAGAAGCAGCTAGATCTACTGAAAAAGAGTAACTTGAAAGGATTTTCACTGAATAAATACCTGAGGTTCTTTTAAAAATGCACATCATAAAAGCTGTTGCCTTGAAGTTAGTGGAAAACTGTATTATATTAGTCATGTGATGGAGGTTCTGAAATAAACAGTATTTCATAAAAATTTGAGACAAATTAAAAGTGAAAATATGACATTAAGAGGACAATGTTGTGAGCAGTATGAATAAAAGCATTGATAATATCTCTAATTTTTCTAAATTATTTTTTTATTTGGCACCTATTATTTTTTTTCCCTTGAGAGACCCTTAAATCTGTTCCAAAAACATGTCTTTTAAATTCTGATGACTTAAATAATTCAAGTTTTTTTTGCTGTGCTTCCAAATGGTATTAGCAGAATCCTTTGCATTATCTGCAGTGTAGGTGGTAAATAGCTGGCTTTCTTATTTTCTAAAAAACTCTGCCAGCATGGAAAATTAAATTTAGAGAGCAGCTTGATTTACAGCACCAGTGAATTTGCTTCCATAACATATTCCCCAAGGCTCTGGCCCCACTAGCACCAAAAGAGTTTTACTTTGGGGTTCCTGGGAGTGAAACTAACTTGAAACTTGTAATTCATTGAAATATACCAGAAATGGACTTCTAGAATGAAAAAATTTAACTTAAAACCAGAAAATTGCTGCTAATAATAAGCTCTTAGAAAAAAAGTCATCTATCTTCCTGTCTTTTTTTCCATCTGTTTTTATCAACTTTCAAAAACAACCAAAACCAAACCGACAAATTCAAAGCTTTTAATTTTAGGTTTTAAAAACCTATTAGTATATAATAGAGTTGTATTAGGATGAAAAAATCTAATAGTGTTATCTTTGCATTGTTTTTATATTGTCTTCATTATAACAGTCATCTAGCACCAATATTGCCTTTCTGAAATTATCATTTTCACTGATTGCTTTGCAAGGAAGAGCCTTGGTGAATGCCATCCATGGAAGTGAACATTCCTGTGAAGTTAATGCATTTCCCTGGGCAGCAAAAGCAATCTCTGCAGAGTTCTGGAATATGATTCCTGGTGATATTGATTTTGTATACACGTTCATGCCACATTAATAGCACCTGAAGGTAAATGGCTTTTGGAACATACAGCCTAAAGGATGTGCAGACCCTGCTTCCAAATGCATATTTTCATAACATGAGTCTTTGTTAGAGTGTCCAGTTTCACCCTTTTCCTGCAAGTGCCAGCTGTTACTCATCAGGAATTGTACAGTACCAGGAACTTGGGCTATTTACCTGATTCACATGTAGTTCATGGAACAGCCACTGCCTTGTATTGGCTTTCTGTCACTATTTAACTGACAGAATATGAACCAGTAACCTATAGGTGATAGGCAATATATTCCTTAATTCTTGGGGTATTTGGATCCTGCCACTATTCTGTTCATAATTCAAGATTCAGAATAAATGGCATTTCAGCATATTTATAGTCCACCGTTCAATATAAAAATATGTTCTCTTCCAAATTTTACTCTGCTCTTTGAGGGTATTTCCCAAATTTCTCCCTCTAAAGAGCATTACATATATCTTTTAGATCATGTCTACAGTTTTTCATACTAAAGGTTCAAGGTGACTTGAGTGGCTTTTTTTCTATTCTATGTCTGGAAATACTTTAAAAATAAGCAAGAATTTAAAAACCTCTGCGTCTATGCTCTACTGTGTTGACAGGTTAACATCCAAGCATTCAATTCTATAGTATAATTTTTGGAAGGCTTCCAGAACCTCGTTAGCATCAGGTGGTAAAATTGCCATGTTCCTTCTAGGCCAGCACAAGAATGAGAGTTTTTAAGTAAGGCATATTTCAGGTTCTTTGAGCCCTTTGAAGGATCAAGAATTGGCTCTTCAGCACCTCTATTCTGAACACCAAAGCAAAGCTTGAAGATTTTTAGCCCATATGTTTATATGTAAAGAAAACTAAAGAAAATCCTGAGTGATTGTAGAAATTACAGACATTTTATAAACTATAATAATTCTTGAGTAATAATATACCAGCCTCTATCAATCCTTAATGTTTTGTTAAGCTGGTGAAACATTAATATTTAGGACTCCACTGTGTTTGTGGTTGTTTTGGTTATTTCTTTTTTAACTTTGCAGTTTCTAAAAAACATGTGCACACACCTTTTTTTTAGTTCTAGAAGAGCAAAATATAGAACAACCATTTGAATTGTTACTTTACTAATATAGTTTCAACAAGGCACAGTTATTGTATTCATACTAATTTTAAATATTTTGAAGATTTTTTCCTGCAGGTAATAAATGATGGAACTGTAGCTTTTCTGTCCTGTTCCTCTTTCTCAAGAATATAGATAGTATTAAGGGATTTTCAGTAATTTTCCTAGTTTAGACAAAAAACTGAAAACAAACAGGCAAATGCAAAGAAACAGACTATGTGAAACCTTGAAACATTAACTGAGCAATCAGTCACCCAAACCTTAAAATTTAGAATTTGTCTTTCTTGTTCTTATCTGAAGAATAAACACTAGGGAGCACCTACAGCAGGGCATCTTGCACATGGGTATTTTTGTTGAAAGGCTGTAAACACATCAAGTAAGAAGTGTTTTAAGAGCTTGTTTACACACCTGTGAATAAAAACATTTTTTCTTGGCCCAAAAGTACACGAAACAACAAATTTTCTGAGGAAGTACAGGGATTGTTTTACTAAGTAACACATTATCATTATGCAGTTCATTCTAGCCACAAGTACCCAAGGAACGGTCAACCCAACAAAAGATCATGTAAAGCAGGGACACATCTCAGTTGCTGGCATTTTATACCCAAGGCGTTGAACTTCTAGTGGTTTTCAATTCAGTCAACAAGTGTCTTGCTGTTTGAATAATGAAAAAGCACAATTTTGTCTCTAGAAGCCACTCAGTAATTAATTCTATTCCTCATGCCACAGGAAGACTTAAAAATCAGGGCCTGGACATTTCAGTGATTTCCCTGACACAAGCTGCTGGTGCAGTTTCAGGCCACTGAGTTCCCTACTGGACACAGGGCTGGTGAGAAAAAAGGAGAAAATGGAGTCTCTGATAACAGATTGGTAAAAGAATCAGGCATAATCATATTAGGACAGTTGAAAGTGTGTTTTTTTCTGTTACTATTTCATCTGGTAACAGCTGTCTGTGTTTCTGGAATAGCTCCATACAAAAAGAAGAAAATTCTTATAATGATGTAAAAAGAGAAAAGATAATCTTTCTTGTGATGTACATTAGTAATTAATGGTGTGTCCTCCTCTTTAATTATGAGAGTGGTGTAAATCTGTGATTCTTATGCCTTTACTACTTGAATTTCTACCACATCAGCTGAGTACATTGCCAGTTGATGCAAGGAGTGTGATACATTTCTATGTACAAAATTGGTAACAGACCAAACGTCTCACACACATGCATCTTCAGCATAATCACTTTCATATCCCAGTTCTGGAAATTCCTCATGATGAGAGGGTCTCCACAACTTGTCTTTCTTTCTTCTGACACCACACAAAGTAACACAAGCTTAATTTTGGGCATGTGAAGTGAGTGCTTTCTGACTATTCAGAATGCAGAGTCGGGTTTCTGCCAGGCTGATGAGTCTGCAGAGTGGGGAATTTCAGCTGATGGCTATCTCAGAGCTGGTTGAACCACATGAGAGAGGGACAGGCATGGCATACATAGATGGAAGGCTTTTTTGTAGGAAACCATGATCTGGTGGTTTAATATAGTATCTGTTGATTCCACAATAAATCAATGTGGTAGTAATTTCTGTGTCTTAGCCGTTACATGAGATTAGAATTTGTAAGCTTTGTGTGGTTTGCACAAATGAGATGAGTAATACCACATTAAAATTTTTGAATTGGTCTTGATGGATGCAAATACTGAACTAGAATTTGCTGGTACTTTCTTCTCTACTTATATATAAATATGCTCTTTTGTAATTTTAGTGGTTCTTTAATAAAAATGTGCTCCAGCAAGCATCTGTGCTAAAACCCAAGCATCACAAGATCCTTCTTCTCTTCTTTTGTGTCACACATCTCACTTTTAAGCAGCTGCACTTGAAATTGTTTCTGGTCTCCCTTTGCAGAGTTCTGTTTTGGTGGCCCCAGGATCCTTCTGAACTAGATGCATAACAAGGAGATCTCTTATGTTTAAAAAAGGAGATCTCTCTTATTTTGCCTGGTTTTCTGTCATATACTTACCTATGCTTTTAATCCATAATTTTTTTACAAGTATTTACACCATGTCCAGAATAGTTGATCTATTACAGTGAATGAAGTGCAATTCTCATTAATTTGCTTTGTTGGGTTGTTTTTTTTTTTTTTAATGCATTTAGAGCTTCTTTTCTAGAAATGAACCTCAACATGCAGGGGAGGGCTTTTCAGGATAATTTTTTTCAAAGGCATGCCTTCTGTAAAGAGAACTGAAAATGTATAGACATCATCATAGAAGTAAAAGTTAGCTAAAGGCAAACAAAACTGAAGTAACTGATGGGTGAAAAGTCAGTCACATTGTAGGTGGGAGGATTAATCCTCCCTCAGTATCTCAGAGTTCTCATTTTCATTATGCTTCACACATATAGTTTCACACATGTTAAAAAGTCTAGGTGAGTTTAAGGAAGTCCTTCATGTTCTATATTTTTCCTAAATTGGGCTAGGAAAGGAAATCGAGCAAGACATTTTTCTGTACCCTGTAATAAAGTTTTCACAGCTGTGCTGTGATTGCTTGCAGACTAAGCCTTCCCTATGGAAAAGATCCAAATCCCATCTGAGATTAGTGGAAGTCCTTGGGTCCAGGTCAGAGTAATACAATAACATGTAATCTTTATCACAAAATGTAGCTGATATTTCATCCTTCAAGATAAGTTCTCTGCATCAGCATCGAGGCAAACAGGAGGTCAGCATAGCAGCAGGAGAGTCCAGTGGGTCAAACACCTCCCCAGTGCCTTCTCTTTGGCTTTTGCATTTGAATTACAGGACAAAATTTACTTTATTAGTTTGTAGAGGATTGTTTACAACAAATTCTAAAATCAAATCCCTAAACGGTGATTTTTTCCCAATTTTTCAAGAAAAAGTATTTTTATGCTGTCACTCTATTTTTTTTCTCGACTGCCTTTGAAACACCCCTTAAGTTAAAGAAAAAAAAAAGGCCAAACCATCTGATGTACTTTGCCTTCTTTGTTGAAGTTCCACTGAGTCATTCTGAGATAAATGGAATTTTCTTCTTCAATCCAAAGCTTAATTATGGTAATTAGCCTGTGCAATTTGTAAAGTTTGGCACTCAATTCAGCTCCTAATATGCATAAGCCTCTTTCTGTTACAAATTGAGTAGGTTTAATCAGTTTTAAAAAGACAGTGTCTCACTATGTCTGCATGGCACACTCTTAGATTTTCAGATTGGTTGTTATTCCAAACTCTGCTACATCATTAGCAGTTTTGATATTTTTAATATTCATGAAGCTTTCATTTTAGCATTAATCCCCAGCATCTGTGATTATGATGGGTACTTTTGGGAGCTGTCTATTGTGTGTCTACTGAGAATGAAAAGCCCAGCAGTTCCTGGCAGTAAATTAACCCTCACAATGCCAGTTGGTGCTGAACTCCTTTTGAAATGTTGCCTTCTGCTATGTTCCTTTCTATTCAGATTTCACGCTAAGGTCTGATTCCCTCAGCAGACACAAACTCCGTTTCATCCTGACAGCCATCTGTGACACTAAGAATTTTTCCTTTTTTCATTTAAAGGATGTATCTTTCACTGTGTGCCTTTTCCCCCCCAGATTCAATATTGTAATCAGGTGGGAGAAAAATGGAGTCCAGAATGCAGATTTCTATCTTAAGTGAGAAGGCAAAGGCATTAAAGAATTTTATTTTTCATAGATGAGAGGAAAAGAGAAGAATGTTTCCTTGGAATTTTTTCCCTAATATTCATGGTAAAATTTTCTTTTGGAAGGGATTTTTTGCTTGACTTCAAAATATCATTCTACAAAGACCTTTGGCTGTGCAAATGAAGTCTAGTGAATGGAGAGCAGGCTTTGGGTACTGTTTCCCCCTCTGCTGCTCACTTGTGCCATACAGCAAATTAAGCCTCTCTGTTTTGCTTCTTTTCTGTTTTAGAGCTGTAAGCATTTGGGGCCAGAAACCCTCTAGGATTATTTACAGTGCAATATCATGTCACCAATTTTAGGTCTTATCTCTAGCTGACAAGTACTTGTCAAATGAGGACAGGCTCTTCCAGGCATAGTTTTACTTCAGGTTCTTCAGACCACTATGGAGGTGGCATCAAAATTAGGATGGCAGGGATAGATAGAGTAAAATATGTGCATTTCCTTTTCCTGCTATGCAAAGCACAAAGATGTCAGCATCAGCAGGGCATAAAAGTCCAATAGAATAAAATAACACTGTTTAAAGAATGTTTTTATGCACTGCCATGATTGTGGTAAGAGGTCTTCACAGCTTGTGTCATTTTGTGCCAGACATGGGACTCCATTTTATATCCTGAAGAAATTCTGAGCAGTTTGGGGCAGCTTTGGGTTCCTCTGTAGGATCTGTCAAAGTCTCTCTTAACATGAATTGCCTGAAGATTGAAGTCTCTCTTGGCAAGTGTCGCCTGCTCTTAATTGCCTTTGCAGGCTCCCCTCCTGGGCTCTGCTACCTGATCACACAAGTGCAGGGTTGTCAGGATTTGCTTTGTCATCCATTGTCCCAAACCCTCTTTGTCTCAGTCTGCTTAGAGGCTCTGCCTGCCTGCTAGGAATGTAATGAAATTTCTCTCTTAGAAATGTATGCAAGAAGGATTCTTTTGTCTTTTTTCATCAAGCTTTTTCTCCAAGACTGCTTTGCTATTTACTGAAGAACAGAATTCACTGCCTCTAGGTACATAAATTTGGAGAAATAAAGTTGTGGGTAAGTTGTTACCCTGAAAGACAGCTGGCCATGGATTGGCCTTGCTGCTAAAGCCACTGTACTGTCTGCAAAGCACCCACTTCCAGCAACATGGGGAGCACAGAAAAAGCTCCATCAGCAGCAAATGCAACGAGAAAGCTGGGAGTGTGCTGTAAAATTAATCACAAGCCAGACAGGAGCTGCAGAAAAAGAACAAGACTGCAGTGTCCTGATGATGACAAGCATTTCTGATGTCCTTATGGGACAGTCCTGGATGCCTGGAGCACCAATGGGGACCAAGGTTGGGCACACACCAGTGTGTTTAGTGCTGGACTGTGTGGTACTACTTCAAAGCTACTATTGGCATCCTCAAAGCTTAAAAAAATACACTGTGGCAGACTTTTCCATACTTTCTCAATGTTTCTAGGAATATTGAAAGCAGGAGCAAGCACAGGCAGGTGTGCAGTAGATTCTGTATCCATAGTGGTGATCTTGTGTCACAGATCTTTAGATTCCACCTTCTCCCCTCTTGCATCAAGGGAGTGCAGAAGGCTGACCTTCTCTTGGCACTTCTATTATTAGTCCTCCCAGCTGAACAGAGATCTCTGCTAGATGTTAGTTTTGAAAGATTGGCATATTTTCTAAATTGTTGTGCTGTGAATAACATGCTAGGAACAGTCTATAGGTAGATGCTAGTGCAAGAAAGCTCAAAACCTTTTTTTATTTTCTTCACCTTGTTTTGTTGTAAGTGCAGTATCTCTGCTGCTTTTTGAGAAATACTGGGTGTTCTGCTCATGTTTGTGCACATTCCCTGGTGTCTGGGAATAGTAGGAAAGAGTACAGAATTTTCATTTTCTGTCTGGACAACATTTTGAAACTGGTCACTTTAAAGTAAGAATACCCTTCTGCTCTATGACTCCTTAAAAATTAAGTGACACATTTTTCACTCCTTTGGTAGAATACCCTGTTATGAAGTGTATTTTCTCGGTGTAGACCTAGATTCTCAGTAGATTCTCAGCTTCTCAATCTGCAGATCAGGTTCTGCAGTTATCTGATCCTGAGCACAGAAATGACTAACAACATCAAGTAGTAAGGATGGAATTTAACAGAGGTTCAGTTTTTATTAAGAAAGGAACAAGAGCTTTGCAGGCTAATAAATGAGAGAAAGGTGATGGTTGGAATTTGATTTAAGGAAGCAGGACTTTAAAACATAATTCCTTCTGTGTAACTTAATAGCCATTGAGGAAGTACTGGAATCTACAGTATGTGCTCTGTTAATCTAATTAATCTACCCTAAAGGTTAAGTCACACACCCCACAAGTATAAGTGGATTTTGATCAAGTTTTACTGGGCCTATAAAATAGTGAATATATGAGGATGTCCAGATTTACTTGTGTTTGCATTGGAAATAGCTCAGCTTTGTAAAGTCATGTGCTGATGTATGTGCACACGCTGAGGAGCATTTTTATTTAACATTCTCCTTCCAAACATAACACTCTGTGGACTTAAGAATTGATTTTTATGATGCTGAATGTCATTGAAAAAGTACAGCAAAAAAAAAAAAAAAAGAGTGAACCACTGTTCTTTGCCAGTAAAGGTGGGTGTTAAAATGAGTATTGAATGCTAAAGCCCATTATTTTTAAAGATGTAAAAGAGGACCCCATTTAGTCCTGCATTTGGTGCTCCACAGGTTGCTGTCCTTGGCATGCTCTCTGTCATCCTGAGAAGCACTGAAAACAAAGACCAGTCTTCTGTTCTCAATTTTTCTTCAGTTGCAACAAGATTTCTGTGACAATGGCTCTTCATGAGAAAGTTTAATTTTGCCTGGTCTTTCTCCCAGAGTTTCAGATGAGAGTAGCTCATCATATCTTGCAGTAAGCTAAATCCTGGCCTGACCTAAGAGAAAATCATTTAGGATTTAACAGTACCAACTGCAGGTGAACCTGAATCTCTGCAAATCTGTAGAGCAGTTTGGGTGACAGAGACTTTCCCAATCATTTAGTTTATATCTGAATTCTCTGTTCTATCAGACCCCAAATTCTGCTTTTCTCTCCATGGCTTTCAATAGGTTTTGTGTCTTCCAGCAAAAATATATACAGCAGAAATATATGTGTCAATGCAATTCTGTTTGAAGGTTCTCATATGTGTCAATGCAATTCTGTTTGAAGGCTCTCATTCATTTACCAGTACACCTGCTACTCTCACAGTTATCAGGGTAACAACCCCCAAACAAACCCACACATGAAAGAGAACTTCAGCAGGAAGGGCAGACTGCTGCACGTTTTTGGGGATCTCCAGGAGTTTCTGTTGCCTTCTCCTTCCCTCAATGGTTTTTTCTCATCTGCATTTAGCAGTAAAAGCTGCTGGTGAGGCAGTGCTCAGGTTTATCACAGGGGTCAGTTGTGAGTGTGGGCACATTGGCAGATTCTTTCCACTAATTTCTCCTACACGTTTTCATAGATGTGCTCATTCCAAAATGCAAATTAATTGCTTACCATAGGAGGAAAATTATGTAATGAGGCTCTAGAGAACATAAATATTTAACCATGTTTTTAAATACATTCAAATATGTGTGTATGGAGAGGGGAGGGGTTAGTGGAGGCAATATATTCAAATAAACATGTTCAATATTCTATTGTATAACATATCCACCCTGCAAATTCATACTAATTAGTATTTTGAGCTCTCATGGTGTTACTAAACCATTGGCACCAGATGAATAAAATGTTTAGAAAACTTTTTTATGATCTTATTGGTGCATTCACCCATATCAATGACCAAAATTTATCACGCTTTAGCAAATCAACAGATTTCTTTCTTCTGCTAAATGTTTTTGGCAACACAGACGGAGAACACAGCAGTCAGGGCCCTGCTCAAAGGCACAGATAACTGAATGGGTTACTTCCTACATTAAAACCAGCTTGTTGACTTGGCAAAGAGCCCTGGTCAAGTAATACAACCAGTGCTGCTGCCATTTGTTAATTCTGCATAATTAAACACCAATTATACACAGTATTGTTTTCTAGCAGGCTCCTCAGCTGGCTTTTCTTTATTATGATTCTGTGCCAGTTTCCTTCCTTATTACTAAAAAGGTCTTTTATTTGTTATTATAATTAGGAGGTTTAAAAGATATCAAATTTTTCTAAAGAGAGAATAGGAAATGATTATGGAAGTTGGCATATCATTTTACATGAGAGACATTGCATATAATAGGTATTTTGATTTTTTGCATAATCTGAGGAATCTGCACTGCACTATTATAGGAGTCCCCAGAACAAGTCTATTAGTGAACATGTAATAATAAATGAATGTATTTACAAACCATTTCCAAAGTCTGTCTTTTTGGAGGCACCAGAAAATGCAAACATACAACTAATACTAATTTCTCAGCACTTTCCTCCTTGTCTAGCAAGGCTAAGGCCTATTGAAATAAACAAAGTATCTGATTAACTGCTGTTTTAAGGCATAAAACTCAGTATTCTGTTGAAGTGGTAATATTTTATGCATCTTGTCATATGACTAGATGCAAATGAACACAGTATCAAAGGATGTTGATGATTGTCCTGGTGCTTTTAAACTGTGGTGTTGTCAGGGATGCAGGCCTGTTAGGAATGATGATGGAGAAATTCCAAGAAAGGTTTTGCCTGTGTTGCTGGGAATAGTGGAATAAGAGGAGCAGAAAGCTGGAGGCTAGTTTTATACCTTTTTAGAGTTTATCTTTCCCTCAGTACTGAGAAAGGTATCTGTTATGTAGACTTAATATTTATTTCTAACTACTTAAGTTCACAAAATATTTTGGGAAAAGGTTGTTTGGGGTTTTTTCCCCTTTCTTTATGATTATTTATATAATAATATTACCAAAGTGTAAAGAAACAGCTAAAATAGGTATGGGAAGTCTCTAGGGAATCTAAGTGTATATAATACAATCCATAAATTGTCTTGTTTTAAAAAAAAAGTGAGAGGGAAAACCTTCATGCTTGATAATCATTACAATTTAAAAGCTCAGGAAGGATGTTAACTGTGTCTGTGACTCTTAATCCATGGATTATTCAGCTGTCACACACACATACTGAATTTCTATGCAACATCCTCATGAACTTTATTGAGAGATGTTTCTGTGAGTCAGCAGCTGGAGCTCATTTCTCAGCTAAATTCTTTTCGTGTCTCTTATCTCCTTGTGACTCTCCTCTCTTTATCTATTATTTCCTCCCTTTGAGTCCACGTAATTATTGGCCCCCAAATGAAAATGCAGAGTTTTGAGCTTGGTAGTTCTTAGCTCTTCATTTACTGGATCCCAGGCAAACTCAGCTATAGAGAGGAGAAGATGAAGTTGCCTGCTTAACCTGCAGAGCCATGAGGTCAATGGGACTTCCCACTGCACATTATAAAAAGGACAAAAGACTTTGTAAGATGAGGCTTTTGGTTCACGTTACAGTTTTGTCAATGGAGCCATTTTAAGTTGCAATTGTCAATAAAACCTTCTCTGGACTCTCTTTCAGAATAGGTCAGCTGTTTTGAATCATGGTGTGTTGTGTGTGAAGCATATATTTCAAATTCCATAAGCTTGGTAAAACAATACTGTTTTGTCTTACTTGCTTTGAGAATCGTGGTATTTCGGCATGTCCTTTTCTTGTCATAGTGATTATTCTTCCTGTCTTAAGCATATACTTTCATTTTCATTCTGGTTTAAATAGAAGGGGAAAAAGTGTGATTCTAGGATTGTTTCCAAATTAGTATCTAGATACAGTGTTGCTATATCATAATATCTTCATTTTACAGCTGCATCTAACCCAGTAGAATTTAACTTGTGAACCATTTTCACCATAGAAAGCTTCCTTTTGGTCTTTTATCCTGAAAGAAATCTTTTAGAGGACACCCATGCAAATCTTGAAGGAAAGAAACAGAGAGAATTACAATGAAAAAGACATATTTGTTTTGGTTTTTTGTTTTTTTTTTTTTTGTTTCTCAATGGAAATTTTTTTAAACAGCTCTAGGCTCAGGGATGTTATTTATTATTGGTATTACAATAATGACCCAAAAATGACAGGTGTTGAATTGTTTCCCTGACATGTAGTCAAACTTGTCCCAAGTTTTGAAATATTACTTTGTATTAAAAAGAGCTGGGATTACACCCCAATGCAACAAAACCTTCTCAAACACACAGATAATTTCTCTAGAATTTTGTGTCATTGATTTCTACAGCTTTATTTAAAGAACTCTCCCAGTCACAGCACTAAGATTTTGCTTGAAGCAAAGTACACACATAAATCCTGTTTTGGATTAGGATAAGTGGGGAATACATGCATAAAAGTGGGTCACAGCAGTATAATGACTGTAGCTTGACTTATCTCCCCTAAATGCCAATTGTTATTTATATTCCCATGTATTTATTTATAATATATTTATATATGCAGGTTCTGAGTGTATTTTGATATCCCAGTGATTAAGTGCAGAATGATGTGATAAAGGTGCATTTGTGGTGCACCTGGGACCCTGCAGCCCTGCTCCTGAGGCAAATCTGGTGTCACCACTAATAGTCTTCCCAGGATCAGAGGTTGAAGGTCACCTGGCTAACAAACCATGAAGGTTAGAAACAGGAGCATCAAGCCATGAGAAAGGATGGACCCTCAGCTCTGCCTGGGGACAGCATTAGCCTCAAACCATGGACAGTCCCACAGCACTGGGCCTTAAGAGGAAGTTGTTTTTATGCCTGTAACAGCCATTTCATACTTTGGCTGGAGTTTTTCAAGCTAATTTTTTTTTTTTTTTTCTCTGCTCCTGGACTGAAAAATAATGTGATTCTCCTCCTCTCAGATTCGAAAGAAAAAGAGCTGGGAAAATGTCAATACATTATAAATAACATGGGAAAAAAATTTGGAAGACAATTTTACCACACAACAATGACACATGGCCCTCCATATGGCAGTTGTAGATGCCAAGGTTTTTCTTTTGTCTGCACTTCTTTGTCTTTAGAATAACCTAGGTGCACTGCAGCTAGCTCAGCTACATGAAGTAAAAATACTTAGACCACATTATTTATTCTTTCCAAAATAGACTTTTTGCTGTATCTAAAATGTCACTAACTTCTTAAACTACAAAAGAGCAAGCTGTTGTAGCTTCTTCGCCTAGACATGAACCCATAAATCAGCTTGGTGAGTGACAAGAGATGCTTCTATGCAACGGAGGGTAAAAAACCCCTAATTTTGCAGTTCATTTCATAATTAGCAGGACCTGAGTCAACAGTCTTAGAAGCTGCTTATAAGGTTTCTGCAAATGTGGGGTTTGTGTGCATTGAGACACTGGGAAGAATGAAAATCTGTCTCATTTGTATCATTTCAGGATCATGGTTATGTTGTGAAACATCATGTTTAAATGATTCTGGGGTATCCTATAGTACCACAGAAATATCAGAAACCATTTTGACACTAGTTTATAGTAATGACAAGACCTGATCTCTTAGGATTTTTTGTTCATATTTGGTAGGCAAAGTTCTATTTTGTAGCTTAGTTGTCTCGTGCTAAGAAAGTTGAGTTTGTAAGGCTAAATTGTTGCTAACCACTTAAGAGAATTGCAGAAAACATATTTTGAATGATTAACATACTAATATTTCTCTTTTTGCTAAAGAAAATTCCTAAGATGTGAATGGTGTTATGTGAGATAAATCATTATTTTCCAAAATAGTGAATGGCTATACAGGCTGATAAAAACACTGGGTTTCAGGAGTAGTGACAAATTTAAGCTCACAAAACCTATTCCTTTTTTAGAGTACAACAATTGATGCTTCTGAAGATGTAATTACAATGCAAATACAATGTCATCTTTGAAGTATAAGAGTAGTAAGACAAGAATTGTGCTTACACAATTCTTAACCTTCTTAAGTATTGAAAGTTTCAGTGGGTAAGAAATGTCTAAGATAAATCTATGCTTCAGAACTTGACTTTTAGTTTTTTTCCAAACCATTGTATATATTTAATTTATAGTAATAGCAAAGACATGAAGACATATTTCAATTTGCTGTGGATGTGCAAATTGTATTATTTATTAGTCTTTTACTTCCATTTGATAGAAGGGGTACAGACAGGCTCAGGAATAGATCGAGAGAGGTCTCTGGCATCTTAGTACCTGTCTGAATTTGAGCTCTTTTGATCTGATCGTGGTAACTCAGCAAGAAAGTGACAGATTAAGATATCTGATTTCAAAAGTAAGCAGCTGAGATGGTTTCCAGGCTAGTAGTCTTGCTTTCAAAATGTCTGTCACTCCTTAAGATTTCCTCTGCTTTAAGCTGTCTTGATTCTAGGAGCCAGAGCATTTTCTAAAGTAAATTTTTCCTTTGTTTTCTTCCCAAGCAATCAGTCACAAACTGTTTCCTGTAAATTAAAAGAACTTTTGTAAGCCTAATCTTATTTTCTGCAGCACATACGGAACTTTGCTGGGGAATCAATTTTCTTTCACATGCATACTTAAAAATGGCAATAGGGTTCACATTTTGCTTTGCTGGGAAAAGGGCTAGGAGGAAGAGAGAAAAATAGAAGACAGCAATCAAAGCCTGCATTTCATATTTTATTTCATGTAAGTCATATAAACAAAAACAGATTTTAAAAAAATGAATACACCATTTAAATGTGTTTTGAAAAACCAGACATTAAAATTTGTGTCTTATTCAGAATATTACAGTTTAACACGTTAAATACAGTCAGTGGAAGGGAAAAATTTATTACATGCTTACTGATCCTTTCATAAGTATTAGAAATGCTCCTTTTTATGTTAATCAGCTAGTTATTTATTGGCCTGGAAGTGTTCATGAAGCCAGGAGATGGCCCCATTTAGGCTTTAATAATACCTTTGGCTTGCTGGATGCCTTGGGCTAGCTAGGTTAAACTTTTAAACTAGTCAGCCTTGTACAGACAGCAGAGTGAAAGCTCTGAAAGATCATCAGGGTTTTGGGACATTCACCAATGTCCTTTTTCTCCTTGTATTAGCTCCAACACCACAGGCTTCTAAACATGGGGCTGGAAGCCTTGGCTGTGGAAATCTGGAGAGCAACTTTCTTCAGAAAAATTGTCTCTAGCCATAACGGCATCTGAGATGTCCAGCTAAAATGAGATAATATTACCTTCTCCATCTTGCAGACTTCTGAGGAAACTTTTGAGAGCAACCTTTTGAGAGCATTCAGCAGTGGTGTCTGTGAATTAAATGGTTTTAAAGAAGTTTAATTCCTGATCATACAGCGTCCATACACCTCAAGCACTTTGTACTTCTCTATCTTGTTATCTATTCTCTGCACTGGGACAACACTCTGAAAGGGTCATGAAATTAATGACTGAGAGCTGCCTTGGGAAGCTGTAGTAAGATCAGCCATACAGCTTCACTTCTACAATTTCCTAAGTTTCAAGTCTGTGACTTGGTGACCATAAGAGTACACAGGATTACTTTTCACTTGCAGAGGTTTCTGGTTGGGAGTTGTAGAGGGTGTTGGAGAGGGAGCTGCAGAGGGTGTTGCACGTTAGTTGTTGCTGTTCACTAAAATAGCTGGTCACAAACTCTTTGTTGAAAGAGCACAAACTGGTCACAGGATCTTTGTTGAAAGAGTCAGTGTCTTGCTACACTCATTTCGGTGAGACTCAGGCAGCAGTCTGTACTGTTTCCAATTCTTATTCATTATCACTTATTTCTGTTGTCTGTAGATGCCTGCAAAACATAAAGACAGAGGAATCAGACTTACAAGGGCTGGCTTTCATCCCCCTAAAGGGATTCCTGAGAATATTAGCGGGACGAAAGCAAAACTCTGTGTTTTCATCCCTTCAGACTTTCTGCTTTTCTCCCCTTTCCACGCTATAATTTCATCTCCTCCCCTCCCAGCAGCAGCAGCTGGAGCTCAGCCCCAAAGGCCCCTGGAAGCTCTCCCCAGGGGCACCTCCCTGACCCTGCTGGGGCTCCAGGAGCCTCAGCTGCAGCCGTCGGGGGCTCTTCCCAAGCCCAGCCTTTCCCTGGGGCTGGGCGCTGCGGGAGACACCAGCCGCGTTTCACCAAGTGTCCTTGCAACAGGAGCTCTGGCTCTTTTTCTCCTCAGATATCTGTTTTCACTTTTTTCCAGCCATAAAAATACAAAAGAAGTCAATTGTTTTCTTAAAAGGAGCCACAGACTGCACCAAATGTGGGCCCTCTCTGCTCCCTTTCTCTTTTCTCCAAAGAGATTAAAATAAACTTCACCTCCCACCTTGCAGCTCCCCTTGACCTTGAAGCAGCTGAGGGAAGCCTCTGTGAACACAGTTTTTACACAAATGCATCCTAAACTTTGTCTTATTTTCTGCTAACAAAACTTGTAACACTGAACAACCTGAGGCATTGGGAAAAAAAAAAAAAAGCCAGGAATCTTCAGGCTTGATTAGGGAAAATGTTGTTGAGAAAGAGTTTTCTTAAATAAAGAAAATATCAAATGATCCTTACAAAGATTCAACTTTCTAAATACACATTGAATAAAATAATAACTGATTGAATTAGTGTAGGAATGAAGGATTAGTTGAACTGTTAAGTTGAAAAAGAAAAACCAGTTGCACAAGAATAGTTACATTTTGTTAGGAGGACCCAAAGGAAAAAAAAAAATTACACCGCCTCCAGTATTTTTAAAAGACATATTGTGTTAATGCCTAGTATTTTGAGCTGTGTTTTGGTTGTGTTCTAGTTCAGTCTGCTCCATACCTTTTCTTCCAGAAAAAAAAAAAAAAAAAAATTGATCCATTTGAACAAAGTGCAGTGCATCCTTTCTGACCTTGAAGAAGGTAATTTCACTTTCTTTCATTGATCATCCTTCTTCAGAACAGGCAAACATTGGGATGGGAGTTGTCTGCTCTGCTCTTTACTTTTTAGTGGGAGCAAAAAAACAAACACCTGTGACATCAGATGTGCATAGAAATGGAGTATTTTTCCCTCTTCTAATCTTCAGATACTGGCAGGCCAAACAAACCATGGTCTCAGATATTTATTTCATTTTGCACTTTGACTGAGCAAAGGTTCCCAGTACCCTGAGTTTTGTGTGAAAGTGATGCTCAACATGTATGAGATCCTCAGCTGATACAATTCTGTTTGAGTTTCTCTCTGAGTTCCCAGCAGTACAGCACATCCAGGGATCACCTAGTATTCATTAATGTGATATTTCCTGGTGTGATTATATCCATACATCCTGTAATTTAAGAACAGCAAATCCATTGTATAATAATCATTCCTAAACTGCAATTTCAAACATTTATCATTTAAATATTTGTCTCCAAAATTAATATCTCATGGTTGCTTTCACCTTGGTTGGATGATGTATATAAGAATGAACACAGAAGAGAATCAATATAGCTATTAACTGACTTGCCCACAGGATATGAAAAATGAGGGGCCAGTTTAAATTCTACTAAATTTTCCTTGATAGTATATCATCAGAAAAATCTTCATCTACCTATAGCATTTTTCATCAAGGGCATTTTTTTACTACTTGTGAATGGCCTTTATTTTCAATTGTAAGAATCCAAATAGTATAATTAGTTATTCATTCACATTTAAGAAATATGAAATTTCTATTAATGTCAAAAATTCAGATTATTAAATATATATTGATGAAATAAGCTGAATGGGATGAGGAAGGGCTTGGAAGTGTTTTACTTTAGTGTGATTTTTTTACAGAATAGGGATTCTGCTATCAGAATGAGCATCTGTTGGATCTGCTGCTCTATTCTTGTCTGAATTCACTTGCTAATCTTAATTTACACATTAAATAAAGATGGAAGGAATCTCAAAACTATACCTGAACCAGTGGATGTGAAGTGCAGTTGCATTTTGTCTGCATATTAGACAAGATTTTGCTATACACCAACTTGTCTCTTTTGGTTGTCTTGACAAAGATACCTGTGGTGGGAGGTTTCAAGGAAAAGTGGGAAAGGTGTTGTCTAGGGCTTTGATTGGGATGACTGGGGGAGCAGGACCCTGAGACACTCAGCCTGAATCTAGTCAAACATAATTATGGTCAAGTTTCAAGCTGAGGAGAAAAGCTTAAATAGGAGCTTACCTAGGGAGCCTTCTTAGGCATGAGTGCTAATCAGTGTAAAACTAGTTAGCATTTCAGTCAATGTTTGTGGTAGATTTTGTTTATTTATCGCAATTTTTTTACCCAGTTTTCCCTTCATCATTGAACATAAATTTCTTTATATTATATGTGTCACTTTTCTAAGACTAAATGCTTTTTCAAAATCATAGTCATTTTGAAAAATATAAACCATAAGGAAAACATCTTAAATTGAGTTTAATTTTATTATTTCTAATAGCAAATGTTTCTGTTTTTATTGCTCAGTGTTTTGTAGCTAAGGTAAAAGTTCTAAAACATTTAACAGTTTTAGAAACTTTTCCTGAAGGGCATTTGAAATAATCTTCACTTCAGGTGCAAAGTCTTTTTCCCTGAGTTCTTTCATGCTTTGGTTTTCCTCAGTTTGAGCATTTATGTGCACTTTCAGCTTATTTACCTCCAGTGTTAAGCTTTCAAAATTATATCACATCTCCTTGGTCACTCTACAGTTGTGGAACAGCAATAAAATTTAGGTAGAGTTGAATAAACTGTACATCTTGAGTAACAGGAACAGTGGGGTAAACTCAGTAGTTTCTTTTAGTTTAAAGTTTAAATTTTCTCAGTATTTTCTGAGACTTGTTGTCCTTGTGAAATATAAAATAATAGCATTCTTTGTTGTTTTACTTTCTAACTAGTGTTCAATGTCAGATCTGTCTCTAGCTGGGTGTGTTATTTGATCCAATGTGTTACTCTCTTTTTTTCAAATCCAGCACCTTCTGAAATTACAGCGCTTTTCCAGGAATCCTCTGTAGTCTGGCCTCCTAAAAGGAAATATGATTAATTGCCTTCAATTCACTAAAAATGCTTTTCTTTCTCTAAGGTTCTTGTGCGTTTGTATTGTTCTCCTGTCTCCTTTTCCCATAGTTTTCATACCTATATTCCCACCAAAACAAATAAACTTGAAGCCAGTAAAAAATATTAAATTTCTGTTCGTATTGTTCGGTTTTATGGTAGAAGTTTAGTATACTAGTTGGAGTATACACATATATATATACACAATATATATATATTTGATATATATATTATATATATACACATTATATCTATATTTAATATAGATATTAAATATAGATATCATGTGTATATATTATATATATATCAAATATATCATGTGTGTATATATGTATGTGTATATATATATATATCATATATATCATGTGTGTACATATGTAAGTATTATTTTTTTAGATATATCTTGGATACACCTAAAAATCTTTAGTATCACAATATGCTGAAGTTTCAAACTAGCAAACCCTTAGATACAGCATGCAGTTGTTTGAATTCAGTAGTAGTAGTAATGGTGTATCAATGAATTCTGAGCCTCATAACTTGTTTTTGATTGATAGGTTATTGGTACAGGTCTGGATCAATGACTCTGTGGTTATCGGTGCCTAGACCTTCCAAAATTCTGCTATCTAAGATACTTAAACTCTGCTCCACCGATTTAGGTTTAAAGGCCCTTTGTAAAGAACTAGTTTTCCACTAGAGGCCTAACAAAATGCTGAGCTTCCCCACTGACCAGGCAGTAAAAATGTTGCTGAAGGACATTTTTTCATGGTCTAGTGTCACATCCGCAGTTCTCTGAGCCCATCTGCGGCACCCAGCAAGGGCTGGGCACTGCTGGCCCCGCTGTCCCTGGTGTCACAGCTGGGCCAGCCCTGGGCTGAGGTGTCAGCCAGCAGCAGAGAGGAGCCCCAGGGGCACACAGGAGCTGGGCAGGGCTGCTGCTGACAGCCAGCCCAGGGCTCAGCTCCTGTGCTCATTTTGCCCCCCATGGCAGCATGCGGCGCTCAGATCGAAGCCAGGGCATCATCTTCCCTGCTGGAATTTCAGTGTTGGGCAGCAGTCATCCTAGCCTGTAGGGATGAAGCATCTATTTCTGATTTTATCCAGTTTGACATGTTTAAATTTGCTGAGGATCTATCTCTGCTAGAGGCGCTTGAGGGCCCCAACAATATGGAACCAATCACGCTAGAAATACACGAGATGTATAATGTTGCTTCAGAAGTATTTTTTATTTCCTGCCCAAAGCAGCTGCACCAACACATTAAGTGAAGGTAGGACAAACAAACAGGGCTTGATAAAGAAATTTTTCTTTTTTTAAGCTGTCACTCTTGCAGTGTTGTACTTTAGGTCAGCGATATTAAAGCTGTGACCCAGTCAGCAATGATATACTTGGGAAACTTTCCGCACGTAAATCTGACACAATGAATTCTTAGTCATCTGTGCTTCCATTTTCAGTTCATTACTGGTGATAAATGAGTCCCTTATTATGAGAAGCATAATTTCCTGGTCTCTAGCACTATGAAGGTTTGGTTTTGCTTTTTAAGGGGGGCATAGCTGGTACAAAATACAAACCACAAAATACAAACCACAAAATACAAATATTTCCTTCCATTTGCTATTTAGTTGTTTTTCTCTATCTGTCAATGCATAAACTGAAGCTTCTGATTAGGTTGTGTCTTTCTGTCTATTTATCTCAGAGGTCTGGTAGGTTTTTGAACGTAGATGTGCAATTTGGTTAATCTTTACCATCTTGATATTCTTATCCATCAAAATTTTGATGGGGCTGCTTTTCTTATTTGCAGTGGCATTGTTCTCACCTATTTGTGTAGTTTAAAACTTATTCTTCAGTGTTCATACTGATTGCTTTGGAATTCCTGCTTGCTTCCAGTTATAGCTCTAATTCTGGGATTCCTGTGGATCTATTGGAGGTCCCTTTTTGTTTCAAAATTACTGCCTCTAGCTAGTAATTCCTATGCTCAATGTACACAGCATTACAAATTGACAATATTTAGAGAAATCTGTAGATCCTTGTAAACCCAAGTACCCCTTGCTGTGCTGTATGATTTCTTATCTGGTATTAATTTTGCAGAGTTGAATTCTGACAAGATAGAAGAGTTATTGATTTTTCTCCTCCTCAGCTATTTCATTTCATCATTGTTCTATTTTGTCTGGAGTTTAAGTTCATAAACCTGGAGTAATTTTTGACCTTGTGCTTTCTTTTGAGGCTGACATTAATCACACTGAGAAATGAGATTCCCAGCTGGAAGATGCTAAAGAACCATTAGGAACTATTACATTAACTGACCACTATTTTATCTTTCCTGGTTCAGGCTGAGAATTATTAAGTTGATTGGGACATATCTGTATGTTTCATAATGAGCTAGATAGTAATTGCTAATTCTTTATTTGTGGCTCTTTCTCCCACTTCCCTGAAGTATTCACAGCTGTGCTAACAGAACCCTGCATCCAGTCAATGGGAGCATTTTGCTGCTTTAACAAGAAAGGGCTTCAAGCCTAATATCAAATTTTCCAGGCAAATGCTTACATGCTCCATCATTTGTTTTCTTAAGGATATGATTTTGAGCAGTGAGTAGTCAGCTCAGGTAAACAAAGCAAGCAGGAACACCTGTTGTACGGCTTCTCTCCAAGGCACAAACTCAAAAACCTACTTTGGAAAATGCATTTCATTAGGCTGCAAAAAGCAGAAATTCTTCAGAAGAACTTTACAGATAGAATACCTGAATGATCAAATAACAAAAGAAAAAAAAATCCCTGAAGTCCTTACCTCTGTTTGTCATGAATAGAAGAAGACAATTTTTTTAATCTTTGGATTTGTAAAAGTTATTGCTGCAAGTGAGTTTCATTTAATACATTTGGAAGGAGAATAGGAAGGGGAATTCTGGACAGCTTGACTGACTACCGTGTTGTATGGATGTGGGGTTTGATGATGCTTGTAACTTGCTGTAAATTTATCCTTGTAGAGAGGTACTGACTGACAGTGCATGTTTTTCAACTCCATGCCTTTTTACAAGTCACTGTGAATATCTGTTTACCATGTAAGTCACCTTTTCACTTCACTTCAAAATCCTCCCTGTACATTACCTACCAAATACTTTCCTGGTAGGCCACAGTGATTTTAATTGTCAACTACAATAGGGTTAAACCTTCATTTTTTTTTAATCCTTGAATCACCCCATAGGCTATAACATACTTTTGCTTTGTACAAAACATAAGGTAAATAAAATGTGATTTGCTCTAAGTATGGAAGGACAGAAACCTTTACAGCCTGTCCTGTCTGCTGGCTTCTTTGTCATAGCCAAATAACTGGGATGTGGGAGACAAAAAAGAAGGGAAAGCACAGAAGAGCAACAAGCAGACATATATCCTCTAAGAAATCGATATGCTAAAGGCATCAGTAATCACAGTGCGGCTGAAGTCACTGTTGGAAGGTAGAAAATGTGTTGGAAACAGCGAAATTGTTCAAAATGTAGCCCTTTTTAAAGGAGGGGGAGTCAAACCAATTCAGAATGGCTAGGAGTGTCTTCTGAAGGCAAATCAGCTGTGATTCTTGTGATATCAAGGAGGCTTTCTTGCTTAAATATCTGTGTTAATAGGCTGAGTTAATGCACCAGTGTCTTGCCTTGCTGGGCAGTGTATTAGGGCAAGAATGTCAGTTCTTTCTTTAAGCAAGCATTGACATACATTGATTTAACATTATTCTTCGTGCTGAACTCTGCAGATAGACTGGCAAAATGCAAATGACACAGCTGTGTTGCAGATATATCTTTGACAACTCAGAAGATGACTTTGCATATTCAGAAAAGCAAGGGAATGAGAAAGGACTTTCTCAGCTGTTGGATTGTGTAACATCCCCTTCAATATTCATTTTTATGGTAGTTTTAATTTCAAATCATGTCACTGCAAGGCTGCTGGTATGCTGAATTATTTCCTGTGTTTTTCTTGTTTGTCTGTAATTGTCATTAATGAGGGAAATTCATCACCTTCCCAAAGTTCACCACTCAGCTGAAAAATATAAGGGGTAATTAAGCATGGTGGGATTCTTGCTGTGTTCCAGCTCTACAGCAAAGAGCAAGGGAACCCAAATTTCTGCTGCTATTTTGGGGGCAGCTTCTTGTAAAGCAGCTGCATAATTCAGCCTCAAAACATCCTTGCAGAGCTGAAACCATGGAAGAGGAGCTGCAGGAGTTAATGCCTGAAGGACTGGGTGTGGACTCAGAGAGTTTAATTCAATAGTCAGGGGATTACTGCAAGAAGTCCAGTAGAGTTGGAGGATTGCATGGGAAGCTTGCACAACCAGTTCTTCAGCTGTACATGGTATTAGTTGCTATTATTTAAATGTCTTGATAGAAGTTCCCACAGCAGTCAGAACTTTCTCAACAAACATGTAAGTTTACTTGGAAAAAAATGAAATAAGGGCTCTTTTGAGGGAGAGAACATTTCCTGAAGCAAGTTAAAACTCATAGTTTGCAGTGGAGAGAAAATACTGGTATGAATAAAATACTGGTATGAACAAATCTATGTCAAGTAGGTCTTATGCGTATTCCATATTGCACATAGTCAAGATGACTGGTGAGCACTTACAAAAAAGTCATTTATTTTTGCATTTTCTGAAGAAGCATTGCTTGTTACCTTGGTGTGGAAAATTCTGTTGTAAATCTTGTTCTCCCTCCCTGGAAAATGGCTTCTTGTCCTAATTAATCATAGTGCCTTGCACAGGCTACTGATGGGTCTCTTATCTGCCCCTGCAACAAAAGCAGCTGGGGCCACCACCTGTTAACTCAGTTCCAGCACCATTTAATTAGCCTGAGTGGCTGTTACCTTCAGATTTGTATGGCAGGAAAAGAAACGGGAGCAGATGCCAAACAGGAGAGAATGCTACAAGGGACAGCCCAAGAAGGGCAAGGAAAAGCCAGAAAAAGTCAAGGAGCAAAGGCAGGTAGAGAGAGAACAGGCAGGTTTGGCAGCATCAAAGTCTTGCATGCAATTTGCTGTGCTCACTGCCAGATTTTAATTTTTGAGAAACTCAAATGTGCAGTCAGAAATGTTTCTCTGTGGTTGGATTCATGCAGTGACTGCTCCCACCTAAGACTTCTGCGTATGGTTCTGCTACTCAGTAAAATGTATTTGATGGATCTGCATTGAATTTGCTCAACACCTTTGTTTATTACCTAGTGCATAAATAAATAAATAAATTGCAAAGATACAACAAGGTTGTTTCCTGCTTATGCATAATGAAGTCCTCACTCATTTACTTTTTGTTCTCACTTAAAGGCTGTTATTGAATGAGTTGTGAAAACAAAGGGAAGGAAAGGTTTTTAAACAGCATCCTCACTGAGGTTTTGTCAGGATTTCAGTCATGCACTGTTGTTTGAAGATGAGCAAAAAAGAGATACTCAAAACACTAAATAAATGTTTTATTCTTCCTTGTTTTAGAAAAAAATTATTTCTAAGGGGTTTCTTTTACACTATAAAGTGTTCTTTTCTGATCAAAAGAATATTTTGAGTGTAATGAATAACATTTCTGTACCAGTCTGTAAGTGTACATTCTTTTTTTAGACTACTTATTGAATTGCTAGAACATACTTGTACAGATATTAATAAAAAACCATCCTTTTGAATTTATCTACCATTTACTTCAGCCAAATCCTCACATTAAGGACATTATGGGAGAGCAAATTCTTGCCTTTTCCCCTTAGCTTGAGTCTTTCTTAACTTCTGAAATGAGGCAGCTGAGCAGTGTAAATGTTTAATGAAGAACTACTTATTACTTGTGGAGACTCTCAGCTGATGAAAGTGGTCATAACTTGCTAAATTATCCAGCTTAAACAGGTTAGCTGGCTGAATGTGCCAGTCTCTAGAAAGATGCTGCATTAAGTCTTATGAAAAAGAATACTTCCTTTGAGCTATTATGAAATATTGGTGAGGATATTAATCAGATTAACAGGTTTCTGATACAGACCTGTGAGTGTTCACCAAGCTGTGATAGTCTAAAGGTGGCCGAATTATTCCCAGTTCTGCACATAGCCTGAACTTTTTCCTTGTTGGTCCAGATCTGAAGAATAGGTCTACATCCTTGAAAGCTTGTCTGTAGTTTTCTAAATAAATATATTCTATTAGATAGTACTTTCCCTGTACCAAATTTGCTTCTCGTGGATTTAATGATTTGGCTTTTATCAGTAGTTCTCCTTTAGGTACTCGCCTCAGTTATACTCTGAGAGCATAAACTGTTTTGTCATTGTGTACAACCAAGTGAAGAAATAGGAATAAATTAAATATTCTTTAAGACATATTACAGTGTATTTCTACTGTAACTCCAAAGAAGACCTAGAATAAATCAAAACACTGGAAAAAAAACTTCTGCTACTAATTTACTAATTAAGTTCCTCGGCTTAGGCTGTGGTTTGATGCAGTCCCAGTTGCGCTTTTTTTCTCATGTCTCTTCCTGAATTCGTCTAGATCACTAGAAAT
The DNA here is from genome assembly GCF_023055355.1 of Agelaius tricolor. NCBI lineage: Eukaryota > Metazoa > Chordata > Aves > Passeriformes > Icteridae > Agelaius > Agelaius tricolor. The sequence continues at coordinate 40,629,045 of NW_027269269.1, read as the reverse complement.
TAATCAATGGGAATTGATCCAATTTGTAGAACACAATTCTAATATTGATAGTAGTTTATATTCATTTGCTTCATCCTAATCTTTTATTAATGCTCATTTGCAAAATGCTGTTCATGCTGTTTCCTTCCAGTTTTGTACCCCCAAGCTGCTGATGATAATGAAATTTAGAGAAACATAACAAGAAATAATGAAGTTATAAATTTTGGAATTAAATATGCTAAAAGTTACTATTTTTTGTAGTCAGATGTTTTTCAGTAGGTGCCTTTAATTTTAAATAAGCAAAGACCAGTGTAGAAAGTCAGACACATTAAATTCTTACAGAAGTAAGGAGTTGTGTCTGTTTACATCTTTTCAATTTTTCTTTATGTCTACCAGGAGGCTGGGCCAGGGCATCAATACTGAATCATCTGGGGATTTTTAAAGATGCATCATCAATAAAATGTGTCATCCAGATATATCTCCTGGTTCAGAAGAAGCAATAACTGATGGCATCACTTTCTCTTACCAGTGGGGAAAAAAAAATCACTGGTGACTTTTCTATGAAGAGCAGAGCCATGGTTAAAAATATGCTTAATGTAATTTTTAAAGTTAGGATTGTAAAATGCACTTGAATATAAATAGCTATGAAAATAAATGTGTCTGTCTAGTTTGAGGTGTTCTAGGAGCCAAATGAATAAATAGCAATAATAAATATTTACCATTTGGATTTTCTAAAAATTTTGAAGAGCTAAAGATAGGTAAATTAAAGCATGAATGGTGTGACCATCCAATAAAATGGAATAACTTAGAGATTTCAGTAGAAATTTAATTGGAAAGGGCTCCTCACATTCATGTAAATCTGTGCTCTCCAACTGCCATTAGCACCTAAAATTGTTCTGAACCTGGATTATTATGCAAAATCCTCTTTATTCTTGGAAGGGGTCATGTGTGCTTGGGCTGACTAAGCCTGAAAACATTCCACCAAAAAGCTGGAGAACTCAGTACTAGTAAATTTAACGTTCTCCTCTCAAATCCAAGTAGATATTTGTTTGGTTTTTTTATTTTTGTTTTTTAAATATCTTGCCCAACTTAATGAATGGTGACCCTAGAAATTTCTGTGGAAAGAGGGAATGAGATTTTTTCATCATGATGAGGGTGTTCTCCCTCTCAAATGAAGAACATCTCAAGTGCTCCTGTAAAAGCAAAGGGTAGTAGCAATTGCTAAGGGGTCACTTGATCCTTATTTTTTGTTACTCTAGGCTTCACTTTTCAACCTCCTCTTCCCAAATAAACTCATTTGGAACTGTATTAAAAAGGAAAAAAAAAAGGAGGGGAACTAATTTTGTCTTCTTCCTGAAGTTTTGCATACTTATAGATAAAAGTATTTTTTCTGTTGGATTTTTCTTGCAGGAAGGGGTGTGGTGTGTTGGTTTTTTTGACGTTTTTTGGGGCTTCTTTTGTAGTTTTTGTTGTTTTATTTTTATTTTTTTTTGACATAATGAATGAACCAATTATGGCCTAGGCATCTTTTTAAAGTTTAAGTTTTATTTCAGTGAAAATGGGCTCTTTTTTGGGCAGCTAAGAAAAAATAGAAACCTTGGTTTAAATATTTCTTGTCTGATATAGAAATTCAACCAAAATGTCCAACCACATTGGAGAGATTTTTTTTTAAGGGGAATCTCTCTCTTTCACTTCTGTTAAAACCTCTTAAAGACTGATTATGACATTTCTTGGAGGGATCAGGCACCAGATTCAGCCTCTGCTTTGTCTCAGACAGAACTGTAAATTCTTCATATGTCAGGTGAATTGTTCTTGGGTTTATAGTTCATTTGCTTCACATTTTCTGGCATTGTAACAAGTTCAAAAAGTATAATGATGTAAAAATGTTTATTTTGTTTAGGAAAGCCAAGTTGAAAATTGCCTGATCTTACAGCATGGTAGTCATAAGAAATACATCACGTCTTAACATTCAGGATTTTTACTAGCCATTCAAGAGAGTGCCTTCACAGCAGTCCTACAGTGAAATGTGTTATTTAAGTCAACACTACTTACCTCTGTTGAGTTATTACAGAGACTCCCAAGCAAAGCTGGAACTTCTGACGGAGCTGAAATTAAATTCAGCCCAGCACAGAGGGCAACAGCCCAAAATGTAGCACTTATTGTTCAATGAAATGGGTAGAATTAATCATTAGTAAGTGATTTGCAGCCAGAGACCATGATTTAACATTAGTTGAATATAATTTTTAATATCAGGTGGAAAAGTAGCATTTCTCAAAGAATGAGAGAGTGAACAAAGTCTCTATAATTTTAGATTGTAAATAGCAAGTGCATTGTCACTAACAGATACCATGCAAGTATCAGTAGTGCCAAAAAGAGACTAATTCCCTCTCTCATTTACTTTTACTGAGTGAATGGAGCCAAGATTTGCAAGCCTAAATAGCTCCCAGTAGCTGTATCCTGGTTTTTACAGCTGCTGCTCTCCTAGCCTGTTGGCTTTATTGAAGTCACATTTCTCTATTGGAGACTGATCCTGTTACAGCTCCTGAGTGAGCTTTGATAGGAGCTTTGGCATTGGTTGGTTGTGAGGTGCTGTGAGGAGGATAGGCCACTGCTTGGAATTCCATATCTGAGGGGCTATCTTGGGTAAAAAGTCAGATTCGTTTTGCAATTATATTTTGCACATGAGACCAAACATTCCAGTGACACACAGGACACTTCCAGTAGCTTTCAGTGCATCTTCTTCCCCCTCAATCATTTTGAGCAGTGTGTGCTTGAATCTCCTAGAATGCAATCAATCTCTCAGAATGATGAGCAGCAGGTTCATTGGTTAAATTTGGTCTGGGCTCCCTGTACTCAATTATAAAGCTTTGCACCAAAAAAGGTAGGCACAGCCTCTGCCACTTAAATTAATAAGAAGACCCGTCCTTCTGTCCTTTACTTCAGTAATTTAAAACTTTGACCCAATCAACCCCTGAATGCAAATGAGTGAGCAATCTGGAGAAAGAGAGTGTTGATCCAGTCAATCTGCAGCCATTTTCAGAGCAGATTTTAAAGATGTACGTGACATTGGCCATTAGTGAGCCAGCAAAGATGAATGGGCCAATAAACGAACATATTTCACTTCTTTCATCTGCCAAGATGAAACATCATCTTGGTGTTTGGCTGCTTTTTTGTTGTTTGGTCTTTTATTTTCTTAATTTGCACGACAGTATTTTGAAAGGCATGCTATCAATCCTTTAATTGACTTTTCTAAAGAAATATTTTTTTTCCAATAAGTCCCCTTGAGTGGGTTGGTCTTGAGGATTTTGGCTTTCTTAATATTTTTCCTCTCTAACTCATTAAAAAGATTTTGATTTTAAAGATAGTGTCTCTAAGATTGTTTAGAAAACAAATGGAGAAATAAATTTTGGCATTGCATTTTAAAAATGAGAATGACTGAGCTAGTAAAATCCAGCATCCAGAAAAAAAAGTCCACTTTATTTTTCTTTTTTCTAGTTTAGTTTCACATACAGTTGCTTTTGGTGTTTTGTCAAAGTTCAGAGTAATTTTTAGCACTGTGGATTTTGTTCAAAATGAACAGTTATTTTCAATCATTATAGAAGTCCAGAATATGTCTGTGAGAGCAAAACACGTCTTTGCAATAATTAATAAATTATCTGACACCTGTCAACTGAAAAAAAAAGGAAAAAAGCAGCCTATTGTTGTGGCAGTGTTATTTTTGCAAAGACATTTGCTTCTTGAAGTTTTCTTCTGAACAAAACACTAATGCTTCTTTTTAGTTATTATCTGCTGGACAGTGCACTATCAGAAGTAAAATAGGAGTTAAGTTTAATAAACAATTTTACATTGAGATGAAAAAGGGGCAGTGATATTGTCAACAAATTCCTTGGAGTTGTACTGTTTTGTTTTCAGAGCAACTGGGACTTAATTTTTTTGTCGTTGTTGTTTGTTTCTAATTATTTAGTTCATCATTACGAGTTATATTCAGGGTGTTTGCTTCGTGGCGTTTGGATCTGCAATTTATCCCTTAAAACATGTCTTCATTTATGAAGGTCTTAAAACATCTGTTCATTTCTGTGTTTAGCTGACCAGCTGCCTTCCCTTTTTTTTCCTTTTTCCAATGTGACATGAAAACTGAGCGATTCCTTGCGAGGATCTTGTAGCGCAAAGTGCATCTTGGTGATGCTGAGCCTGTCCTTTGGGTGGAGGGCTGAGCCCCCATCCCCTGCCCCATCTCGCAGCCCCTCGGTGCTCGCCCAGCCCCAGCCGCCCCCCTGCCTCCTCCTCCTCCCCACAAAGAGGTGAAGTCCCCTGGGTCTGTAATTGCCAGGAGATGAAGCGATGATGGGGAGTGATCACAGTCAATAGCTTTGATTAACAATAAGGTGGGAAATTAGCGATGCTAGCATTCAGCTCCCCTGCCCTGCCGTCCCCATATGCTCCTCGCAGCCTGCGCTGGCTGCTTAGCAGGGTGGCCACCGTGCCTGGAGAGCTGCAGAGCGACACTGGCACAGGGGACAAGAGGGGACAAGAGGGGACAGCTTTTTGGGGAGCCTGGACCATGCTCTCACGGGCTCATCCACGCAGGAGGGGGAAGGACGAGGTGTGCCGTGCGCTGGCACTGTGGCTCTTGCTGTCATGTGTGGATTTAATTGTGTCTGGACGTGTTGTGATCAAAATGGCAACTCCTGTTACTCCTGTGACCCCATCAGCAGCTCTGGTGTTGTTTCCGACAGACTCCGAGGACGCAGAGAGGGGGAACGACAGCGGGACGCCACTCCCCACCTCTGATCACGGCGACAATTCGCTGGGCTACACAGGTAGAGTGCACCTTTCCAAAATATTCCTGACTGCCTTCTCCTGACACTTCCCACCCCATCTGCCATTGCCACCTGTACGCGTTCCTTTAATCATCTCTGCTAGCTGGCTCTCTTTCTCCATCGCCTTTAGAAGTTCAACGTTGTTAGCGCTGTTGGGAAATATTACTGTGCCTTTTAACTAACCAAGAGTGTCCTTGTGTGTGTGTTAGTACATGTCAACGATTTAAATGTTTAAATTTGCTTTGTTGAGACAATGCACCCATTATTTTCCTTTGAACTGTATATATTAGTGCATGAGGCAATGTATCATCTCAAAGAAAATTTTCCAAAGACCAAGGGGATTTTTCCATATGTTTATTTGGGGAATTTTTTTTTTTTTGGCTTTGTTTCTGTTATAAACAAAAGTAAAATACGTTGCAGCAGGGAAGAAAACCCAAATGAGACTAAATGCGATTGGAGAAGAGTGTGTTTCATTGACTTCTGCTTTGCATAAACTACAGAAATGTGTCTCTAGGCCAAATAAGAAAAGCCACAGAATAAGCAGCACCACACAGCAGTGATCTCTGAGGAACCCAATCCTGTACCTCCTCTGCAGCCTGAAATGTTTCCCAGCTCCAGGAGTCACTGACCACAGCCCAGTCTCAGCTGCAGTCACGGGTTTTCATGAACTACTGGTGGGCCAGTGTGACTCAGATATTCCTAACTAAGACAGTCTTGCAGGGTACAAGCAGAGCATAGGCAGGTATATAGGAGAGAGCAATTTCTTGTCTATTCATAAAACTTCAGGCTCTGTTATATGCCACTTACAGTGATTGCAGCTTTCATCACCTGCCCCTCACAATCATCTCTGCATGTGGTTTAAAACCTTGACACATAATTTTACTTCAGTTTGAAATTTTATTTTTTTTCTAAAAAGGTAAAAAAAAAGTAAAGCAATACAAATTTTGCCTTAGTCGAGAGAGATGCCTTTTTAGGAAAACATCACATGAATCTTGCTGCACATGGATTATTTACACTTTTCTGCATTCTGAATATTCCTACTAATTTTGTTCTAAATTCTTCCCCTTGCATGCTCCACGTTTGTTATGGGCTCATTTCTGATGCATATGGGATGATCATATTGACAAAATACAGCTTTAAAAATGTTTTTTTTTTCCCTTACTGTAAGTTAGACTTTTGCTTCGGGAAACAGGGATGGGAATCATGATCCCTGGTTCTTGTGTTTAAACAGCCCCTAATTTACTTGGAACAGAGAGTCAGATTCATTTAATAATAAACTGGTTTAATTTTACCTGGAGATGAGCTGTCAGTTCCCCTCCAACCTCCTCACCCATCCCAGGTCTGGGGCTGGTGCCCTACAGGCAGATTCCTGCACCTGACAGCCTCACACCTGCCCCATATACACCCCAAAACCCCCTTAGGCACCAGAGCAACAGGGGTGAGAATTTAGAAGAGGATTCCATCATTTTTTTCCACTGGGCTGAAGGCTTTAAGCAGGCACTCCCAGGACAAGTGCAAGAGAGGGTGGTGGCAGGCAGAGGGTGCAAGGGCTGCAGGCACTCCTGCTCCAGTATTTAAGGCAAATAAGGCAGTGTTTAAGACAATACCTGCACTCTGAGCCTGGGGGCTTGGGACAGTGTCCCAAACAGAGCACAGACCCTTCTTCATCTGGCACCCCCAAGGATCCCTGTCCTGTTCCGTGGTGCACACAAGCAGCTAGGCACTGCATCCCAGGAAAGGCTCTGCAGGGCATTGCAGCTGTTTAACCTGCCTCTGAGGGACTCATGGGGTCACTTGAGAGCACTGACAAAGTCAACCCTGCTCCAGTAGCTCCCCAGAGGCTCCACTCCTTAACTCTAGGCCATATTTTAATAGGTGTTTTCCAAGTAGGCACAAAAGTCAGGATCGAGCTAGAGGCAAACACAAGCTGAACAAAAATTAACACCTAGAAGATGGCTGGTCTTGTTTAATTGGATATTTTGTGCCTCTGTTTGAATGAGCATCAAGTGAAGGAAAGACCAAGTTTTTCACATTTAAAGATTTAATGATCCAGTATTTTTTCTCCTCTGTATAATAGTAATCAGTAGCACTGTGTGCATACCTTCATTTATATGGAAAAGCCCTGAGGTATTTATTACAATTAGTCCAACAGGTTTCTCTAGTAATCAGTAAGAGTTTAAAAAATAATATTCATTAGAATGCAACCTTGCCTTTTTTTTTTCCCTTCTTATTGTGGACTCATTCATATGGGCCTAATATGGAATTCATGAATTTTACAGAAGTGTTCTTAGACCATTTTGTTCTCTCTTACCTTTAGAATTCTATTCTTCAAAATGAAAATCATTCCAAAATCTTGTTTGTACTGAAAATTCTGACTCTTTCCTAAATATAACAACCCAAAATGTTTCAGATAAATTTGAAGTTGTTAATACATTTCAAGATTATTGCAAAAGGAAATTATGAACTTCTGTTTGCTTTCTCATGGTTCCCAGTATATTATAGGACTGAACTCTATATGTTTTTTAATCATTATGGTATAGCGACGTCCTCTAGACATTACACTTTTTATAGATCATCAGGGTTTTATAAACAAAACAATAGTTATTAACTGTAGTTATTAACTGTAGTGATAGTTATTAACTGTAGACAACTGAAGAAGCTTTATATGCATCTATATTAAAGGTAATCACTTTCAGAAAGCATTTTTAATGCGCATAGGTAGGGGCTGAATAAACTGCACAATCAGGAAAAGAAGTTCAGACACTGAGGATTGTTCCATATGCATGACAATGGTATTAGACTGAAGGAGTTCACAGGAAGGTTGTTTTTTTTTTCATGCATACTTAATACCAGAGAAATACCAAAGAATGGAAAAAGATCTAAAAGCTGATGTGACCCCATAGGCAGCATAGATTCTAGATGTAGTTGGATTGATTCAGCAAAGAATTCAGGGTTAAAAAAGTTAAGAACTTTTAACTGTAACTCTGTCAGTCCAAAGAAGTGAGGCTGGAAGATTACCTTGTCTGCATCTTCACAAAAGATCAGTTCTACCGTGACAAGGCCAGATTGGAAAATAATTGCATTGTTAAGATGTGTAACAGCAAAAATCTAAATAGCTATTCAAACAATATGCATAAAGAACAGGCCAAATCACAGTGAGGTTCAATAGGATAAAGGAATATGAGTTAGATACTTTGTGTTTTATTTAATTTGTCTTAAGGAAGACAACAAAAGTAGGTTTTGAAATGCTGCAGGAGCACACTTGTTGCTCTTTCTACGGGCTTTAAGAAAAATGATTGCAAGAAATTTCACATCCTCATCAGCTTGGGTCTAAGTTCAGAAAGGAGAACCAGGGGATAGGAGTGAGAGAGTAGAATTAAATTTAATTTGATCACCAAAGGAAAACAGGGGAATGGAAGATGTAAGTAGGAATTCAGTTTTTTTGTCAGATTTAGCTGTGGAGATGTCAGACCAAGCTATTGTTTAGGCAATTATTTTAGAGGGGAAAGAAATCCTGAAGTTACCCATCATCGTTCTTCTTTTTTTTTTTTTATTAATTCCTGGAGAAAATAATGGGGACAAACAGAAGAGGAAAGGAGGCAAGGAAAAAGATCTAGCAGAGTTACCACTGTATATCAGAGGAAGAATATGGAAAATCATCTGAATAAGATACTAGAGGAACTCAGGGGATGGAGAATTTAGGAAAAAAAAGGTCATAGAAGGAAATGCCTTTAAAAACATCAGGGTTTCCAAGAGAAGGGCTTATATTTAGTCACTAAATGGAGCAGATGATGTGTTGAGTGATGTCCCATAGCACTGGAGAAGCTCTGAGAGGCACAGCTCTGCACCAGGGAATAGGGGAGCCTGAACAGCATAGGATAAAACCATCCTGACTAAAGCTACTAAACAGATGTCTCTGTTTAATATTTACTGTTAGAGCAGATTTTCAAGAAAAGACTGAAGTAATTAATATTTCCACATCAGATATCACATGTGGTGTGCCAGCCTGAATGGTAAAGAAATGTTTCCTCTTGGCTCACAGGCTTCTTTTTTCCTCCCCCAAAACAGTGCAAAGGCAGTAGGTGTCAAGTATGAACCTCAGTTATTTTCCACATAATCAATGGCTGCAGAGTCATCTCTGAGATTGCATTGTGCTGTGCTATTGAAGTGTGTGCATGCAGGATATCCCAGGAAGTAGCACATTTCCTGTTAAATCAACTGTGACATAAATATTGGGGATCATTTAACAGATCACAGAGTATCACTTGTGTTCCAGAGACCAGAAGGATGGCTTGTTAAATTAACACTACACAGCCAAACATTTGCAAGCAAGGATCACCACTCCTCATTAAGTAGAGTCATAACTTTTTGAAGGGATATTTCCAAATACTTTTTTATGCCTAGTTTTCTCAGACAACTCCTCCAGTATGCAAAGAAATCCTGTGGTTCCCAACTGAGACCTGAAATTAGTCTTCAGTTTTTTTCCCCCTGATTTTAATCCTGAAAATATTGTGGTGGTATTCTTTTGTATAACAAAAAACTCATTTTTTCTCACATTGCCTTTCTTCTTTAATACTGCATTGCTATGTCATCAGGAGAATTGTTCTTAGTGGATCACTGCTTGTCCCATGTGAAAGAGGACAGGTTGGCCTTGGAGAGCATTTTGAGGGGAAATCTATCTTCATTTCATAGCCATGTCTGAGACATTTCTTGCTCTAGTCCAGTTATTTTGCATGAGTGTGCTATAGGGTGCTTGTTTTGAGAAGTGGTAGTTCAAAAAAAACATGTAAAAAAATATTTCTTTGACATCAAAGGTGGAAATCTCCACTAATACCTTGTGAGAAATGGGAGTATGATTCTCTTTTTTTAGATTAATAAACATAGTAAATGTGCATACAGATTTTGTGGCTGAGAGAAAGAGGGGAGAGGAGAAAAAGCTGTGATATGCAACAGGATGAGAAATAAAAATTTTGGAAATAAATATTTACTATTTGATATTCCTTCTAAATTATCATGTTATGTGTAAGTTGGAAAGAAAGACCGATATTGGAAAAAAAAAAAAAACACACAGCAAAAACAGTTTCACTAATGGTTTGCAAAAAGTGAGGGATGAAGGTGTAGGCTGCAGTGTGGATATTTTTGATTTGGAGGAGGCTGTAATTTCAGATGGGAAGCAGGTAGTTAGTGATGTCTGAACAAAGCAAAAATCTCATTTCCATGCAAGAATTCAAAGTGAGCTATTGGCAAGTCTCATATTGCACTGCTTTCATCAGGGCAACCACCTGTAGAGAAAAACAAACACTTGTTTGCACTGCAGAACCCACAAACATCTGACAGGGATGAATGAACCACTAGATCAGATAGCAGCAAGATTTTTTGTTTGTTTTTTGTAGTTACAGAATTCTTATTGCTAGTGGTAATACACAGTAGATTTCAACTGGGCATTTACATCTCAGGATATGTACAAAGCTTGCAGTTAAAACCCTTTTCCCAGTCTTTCTCCTTTTTTAAAACTTCCTAACTGAACAAGTGTGCTCTTGAGTAACTGAGAGAATGAACACAAAGCCCCATGATACCAATTTTCCAATTTTACAAAGTTACTTCTTAGAGTACATCTGCACTCTAAATCCAGGAACAGATGGGTACTGTTATGCCTATTAAAAAAAAAAAAAAAGGAAAAAAAAAGGTCCCCTGCTCTTGTCTATCAGCAAAGCTTTCTGTTCCCCATGTCAATCTAAACTGCTAGAAAAGTCCTTTCAGTTTTATCCTTCTCTTTGCAGGCAGTCTTCTGACACAGATACTGAGGATTTTCTTTTAATGTGTATTAAAATATAGATGTAAATATAAAAAAAAAATCAACAGGATTGCCTGTCAATGAGAGCAGGCAACACTGATATTAAAGCAATAATAATTTAATCAAAACTCATATTAGCAATATTGGAGCACAAGTACTCCCACTTACATAAATCTTGCACTGCCAATTTTCATGAAAAAAGTGAATAGAAAATCTCCTCCTCCAAATATTGTGTTATACATCAAGGCAGAGTTTTTATTAAAACAGAAAGCATGGCAATATCCCATGTTTCTCCATCCGTGAGAGCCAGAATATTGTGTGAAGAATTTGTCTAATACTGACTTTAGCAGCAGTAAATGCAACTTTATAGTTGAGGTGCTAGGAATTTTCATAAACATCCATATCTCAGGAGGATGAATTTGAGCTTGAGAAGGTGCAGGAAAGAGCTATTAAAATAGTTAGGGAATGGAAAGTTTATTTTGCTGGAGGCCTTAATGAAAGGGAGATGTGACTGCATTTGTTGTCAGCCTTGTGATTTTTAGAGAGCAAATATAAAAAAAAAGCACATTGCTTTTTTAACTTAGAGAAATACAGTTATTGATAAATAGCCTATCTTCAAACAGTACTCAAAATCTGGGCTTTTATAATAGGGGATTCTAAACTTTTATTCATATTAGCCCTTGACAAAAGAGGAAGCAGTTAAAAAATTTAGGATAGAAATTTAGGATGTGACCCAGGAGCAGATTCTAGAGCACTTCTCAGCCAGGAGTTTAAAATCTCCTTTCCATATATTTAGATTTGTGACAGGCTATGAGAGGCTGTGCATGCTCGATTTGATTCCCCAGGATGAGCATTTTAATCTTGAGTTCACATGTTCCTAATTAATTATAAGACAAGTAAAATCAAAATAAAATGCATTCACAGCATATTATAGTTTCTCTTTTCCATTTGGGCTGTCACAGACAAGAACCCCTGGAGTTGATGAGAGGCTTTCTGCTGAGGGCCTCCTAGCAAGAGCAAAGACAGAGCAAATTACCCTCAGACACTGCTGTCAGTTCAGTGAATTAAGTATGCAAAGCAATTTGTGAAGATGTTCTGAAGTGCAAATTTCTGCCACTAGGTCAAAAGAGTATGAATTATCACAGGATGAGCAAGGTAAGAGGACATCATTCCCCATCATCTTCATCAGGGTGTTAGACAAGTTAGTCTTTGATTTTAGCCAGGCAAATTGTTTTATTTAAAGAAGCAGGAAGTTAGTAATGCAGATGATTACATTACATGCATAGCTGTGAAAAGCCCTGAAGAGATGAGAACATTAATTTTATGTGTCTAAAATAATGCACTTTCATGAGTAGTACAGGAAAAGAAAAGCACTGAAAGGTATTTTATGCAGTTTAGATATTACCATTGTTGGTTATTTATCACAATATTTACTATATAGGATCATGGATGTGCAGGCTAATTCAGGTTGGAAGCAATGACCGGAGGTCTCAAGTCCAACTTGCTAAGCAAGCAGGGTCAAGTATGAGACAAGACCAAGTATGAGACCATACTTGTCTCAAGTATGAGACAAGACCAGTCTGGTCAGGGCTTCACCCACTTAGGTCTTGAAAACTTCCAAGGACAGAGCTGGCACAGCCTCTTTGGGCAGCCTGCTCCACTGGCTGTCTGTTCTCATGGGGAAAAAAAAATTTCTCCTGTTCAGTCTGAACCTCTCTTGCTTTGTTTTATGCCTGTTGTCCCTCTCCCTGCCACAGACCCCTGTGAGGAGCGCGTTTCCCTGTGCTCAGTGACCCCTGCAGCAGGCAGGGAGGCTGAACTGTGGCTCTTCAATCCCCCTGTGCCTGCCTTTTGCCCAGGCTGAGCAAGCCCTGGTTCCTCAGCCCCCCAGGCAAGTGCTCCAGCCCTGAGCATCCTGCTTGGCCCTCTGCTGAACTCAGCCCAGTTTGTCAATGGCTTTCCTGGGAGGCCAGCAAAGGCTGAACTTGCTGCTGGCCCAGAGCCTCAGTGCCCACCCAGCAGAGCTGCTTCCCAGACTGTTTGGGTGCAAGGGCTTCTTCCTTCTTTCCTTTCCACAGCAGGATTTCCATCTGTCCTTGTCAAAGGTCATTGTGTTCTTGTTGGGCCCTTCCTCCAGCCTGGCTCCCTGCAGGTGGCAGCCCTGCTGTTGGACATGTGGACTGGTCCCTCTAGCTTGGTTTTGCCTGCCAGCAGGAGGAAAGTGCCTTCCCTTTCCTCCTCCAGGTGGCTGATAAGGACCTTGAGCAGGCCAGGTCCCAGGACAGACATGGAGGTCCCTCTTTTGGCACAGTTCTCTGGGTGGGCTGCAACCCATCAACCAATGACTTCTGAGGTGGTGTGTCCTCAAGTTTTTGCTTGTTTGGTAGTTCACCCATCCAGACCACAACATCCCTGCTTGGATACAAGAATTCTGGGGGAGATGGTGTTGAACCCAATACATGGAAGTCTAAAAACACAAATAGACTGTTGATTCAGGATTTGCCATCAAAACTGATGGGAAACTGATCCCTGATTGCACTGTTTTTAACTGCAGCTCTTGTCCCAGAGTTAATACATCAACATCTATTAGAAGATCCTCAGTTATTTTTGTCAGATCCCTCTGGAAGTGCTGCCAGCCATTTCTTTTCAGTGCTTTTTGCGTGTATGTGATCCTTGTGTGTTGCTTATCCATAAACCTTAACAAGTTGAACCATCACCTCCTAGTGTTAAAACATTTTAGGGAGCTTTCTAGAAGGAACTGTATTGATTTTCAGCGACCCTTTTAGAAGGTGGGAGATGTTTTTCTGTGGTACAATTTACTGGAGAACATATTATTTATAGGGCTTTTGTCTAATACTTCCTATAAGGCAGGCAAAAAGCTACTGTTAAAACTCACTGCTGATGTCTTTATTGCAGAAAATACCAAATTATTTTTCATTCCTAAATATAAGCAGAACCCTGTTGTTTTTTAACTGTGAGTACTTTGAAATAATCTCTTTCAAGCCACTAGCCTTTTTATTAGATTCTCTGCCTCTGCTTAGACTCTTCTTCCCATCAGATGGTCCTTGTGAGGTAATAAGAACCAGTTGCTTCATCCTCTGTCCCTTTTCTTTAATTTTATTTCCTTCATTTCATGGTTTGTTTCTGAATAACTACCAGGAAAAGAAGGAATAGAGTAACCAGCCTGCTCATACATTCATAACTTAACCACTCAAAAAACACTGAAGAACCATTATTCTCTATTTATTTTTGTCTAATCTTTTGCAGAACAAATGTCTCTGTTTTGTTTCTGGAGTAGTGCAAAACCAAATATAAAAAATTTCTTTTTCTGTTAAGAGTAAGTACTGCCCAAGGGAGACCAAATCACTTTTCAGTAGATTTAAAGTTTTGATAGCAAAGTGTAATTTCTGCCATTTCAGCAAGGTAATTTACTTGTGTTCTGGTGTGTAATGAGGCCTTTCATCATTTCATATGTAGATTACTTTATTTTTTGATTAAAAACAAGTGGATAGTATTGCATTTCCATCAATGGCAATTATAAGCTTTGACAGGAAGCTCGAGATAAAGGAAAAAGAAGGTAAAAGGAAATTTTTGATCAAGTGATTACAAAGAGGTTCTTCCAAAACCTCAAAAGGCAAATTTAGCATAAAATCTGGTGGGAAGGAAGATGCCTGTTTCACTTGGGAAAACTACTGTGCAGTGTACAAGTATTGCAGAAAATTTATAGACCATGTTTAATGTACAGTAAGTGCATCACAGGAGGCTGAAAATGGCTTTAGGCTTACTTTTCCTTCACAATTTCAGCTGTTTAATTACAACATCCAGACCATTATCAGATGCATCAAATAGGAAACTTATCTGTGAAATATACTGTAGAAATCTGTGGGAATACTGTGAACACTGTTGTGCAATATGCACTCAAATGATTTTCAGTTCTGGAGCACACAGCATCGCCCATGAGTTGACTGGATTTTTATGCAAAATTTAAATGCATACATATAAGTACTTCTATTTCTTTCCTTATTAAGAATTAATAAAATCATATCTAGAACATGATCAAAAAACAGATAATATGCAACAAGCAATTAAATAAACCCTCTGTAAAAAAAAAGGAAATTTTAAAAGACAGCAGATATAGGCATCACACTCAGCATTTATATACTGAGTATACAAATGTATATTTGTATACTGTATACAAATACTCCATACATATAATTGAAGACTTTGCAAGAACTGAAGATTTGGAGGAAAAAATAAAATTCTCAGCAACCACAATGTTTTGATTTTTCACTTTTTCATGTGAGTGTGGCTGAGCCCTGACAGAGGCTTCTCAGAGAGGCTGTGGAATCTCCATCCTTGGAGATAATCAAAAGCCACCTGGGCAAGGTCCTGGGCACCCAACTATAGGTGGCCCTGCTTGAGAAGAGGGACTGGACAAGATTAACTCTATAGGTCCCTACTAAGTTCAAGCAGTCTGTGATTTTATAATGTAAAAAAAAAAGCTTTCTAGATCTTAACCTACCTGAAGATAACTATTATCTTGGCCAAAAATGTTCTTTGAAAAACTAAAACTTATGTGAGGAACAGCAAGATTGTTTGTCTGCCCATAAAGTCCAGAATGCAGAGGCATTTTCTTTACAGAAAACGATGGAAAACATCACCAAGATTAGGAGCTCTTTTCTCTTTCTTCCAGAAGCACAAGCTACAGTTATACAGCCCTGTTATTGAGAGGGATGTGCTTTTGCCATGCCAGTGTGTTAGAATATGGCTCTTCATGTGCTTTATAAACTAATTAATTGATATATAAATTCAATATGTCAGTTACAGGCTTATCCACCTGTATACACACAAGTGTTTCAGGATAGCTTGTGTCTGTTTCTGTGTTCACACAGAATATTATGTAATCTATCTACATGCTGAATATTGATCCAAACCAAGGCAGCTACAAATATCAAGAGAGTAGGGTCTCAGAGGAGAACAGAATAGTTTATGATTGAATAGAATAGATTATATAATAGAATTATAGAATAGAATTATATCATAGAATAGAATAAATTATTTATTTTTATTTTAAACCCACATGACTGTAAATATAATATCTAGAAAGAATATACTTGTTGAGCTTTCCTCATCTGGGTCTTTAAAAGTTCTCTGAAGAGTGAATGGTTCTAGTTTTCAATTCTGAATAATTAATTCTTTTGTAATACCCATATGGCATCTTTATGAATTTTCTACTTTTTTTTTTTTTTTTTGGTTGGGAAATGCCCTTGTATTAAGGTTAAGGCCTTTTTGTAGCTGCAGATGCTCTTAAAATCTGCTGTCCAGAAGCTGCACTGAGATAAAGAGAGAGCGTCACGACACAGTTATTTTGGCAGCCTGATCAAAGCTGGAAGGCTGTATTTAGGCAGACAAGTGTATCAAAGGGATGCAGTTTGAAAAGGCTGAGTTAGCATTCCCAAAACTGTGTCCCTGTGATATGCTCTGCAGTGCTGCTGGCGGAGCACACAGCTCTAGGAAGAGTTGTGCATCCACCAGGACACAGCTTGAACCGAACATAGTGAGAAATTATAATTCACTACAATCTCTTGCTGCTTTTATTGATTTCCCTCTAGCCATAACACATCTGTTCATGGTAAGGCTGATCCAATGCCCATCCAACTACAGTTGAATTATTTCAGCAAGCAGTGGATTCAGTAAATACTATCCATAGGAAGAGCTAAAAAAATTACTTAAAACTGAGTTAAGAGAATGAGTCCATCTAGAACAACACAGGGCCCTAAGTCCTCCAGCAGCTTCTCAAATGTAATTTCCTTATTTTTTTACCACGATAGTGGAAAGTCCTGTCCTGTGAGGTTCAGAGTATTTCTTAATTAGAGGTTTTTGTTTGCTTATTTATTTATTTTTTTTCCAGTAGGGATAAAGAATGTTCAGGGCTGTATTAGAGCAGTCAAATAGTCAGGACAAGAACTTGGATTATAACCTGTAGTTTATAATAAAGTGAAGTATTCCATAGAACTGTAAAATAACCTGTAGTTTATAATAAAGTGAAGTATTCCATATAAGTGGAATCATATTTATTTTCACCTTACACAGAAGTCAGAGAGTGAAACACTGCAAACACCCACTGGCCACTTGCCTCTTCTGCTGTAATGGAGCAGCAGTGGAGAAGAGCTTGAGTGATTAGCTGGTGTTTTCCTTGCTCCTTACAAATTATTTAGTCAGCATTTCTTTCTGAGTCAGTGAGTTTGGCTTCTTAGTGCCACTACAAGGATAGAAGGAAATTGAGAGTCTGAGGGTGAAACTGTAGAGGACTGGAACAGTTTGGATGTTTTCTGTACTTTTTTTGTATTCCATAGAGGTGAAATTAGAGAAACTATTAAGACTCATGGCATGACAATATGGTATGCAGCTGTGTGATTTCCAGGTTTCTTTTTATGTGTTTTTAGAACACACTGGTCTATAACAAAGAGGAGCTGTGGATGCCCCATCCCTGGAAGTGTTCAAGGCCAGGCTGGATGGGGTTTTTGAGCAACTTGGTCTAGTGGAAGGTGTCCCTGCCCATGGCAAGGGATTGGAATTTTATGATGATGCTCTTTCAGGTGCCTTCAAACCCAAACCCTTCCATGACTGTTTGTTTTTATAAATCAAACTGATACACTAGCCATAACTTGACTTGAATTTCCTGTAACATTCAGTGACATTGCTCAAAACAAAGCCCAGAGGGACTTTTTTTTATTTAGCTAGAGATGACTGTCTTTCCAACTTACATAAAACCTAACAAAATTCAAACACCTTCATAGCATTTGAATATCTTTTTTTACCAACAGAGTTAAATAACAATTGCATTTGAAAAAATGCTGTCAATTACTATTCTCACGTCCTTTCTCTGCACCATTATTAAGAACGTCTAACTCTGCTTTGTCTACATAATTTTTTGTATTTCTAAACGCCAATATTTTTTGAAGCAAGAGAGTAAAATAGGAAATTAATCTCACAAGGTATGTTAAAAGCTCCCAGGGTTGCACCCGATGATTGTTGATTCCATTTGGAGAGACACCAGGGGTGTGAGTTTCCATATGAATGGTTTCTTGTCTTTTCAAGCTCTAAATAGCTTAAGGCTCACTAATTATACTGGTGCTGGGACTACCTTAACAACAGCAAGCATCAGAACATATTTTAGATGGTCAGCACAGAGGAACTAGGTCAGGGACCTCCAGGGATTGCATCAAAAGGTTAGCAAACCTAGCAGCACACCTTGAGCACCAATCACTGAGGCTAATGAGGCCTCATTTAAATAGTTTTTCAGGGAATTAGAAAAGATCACCTTCTTTTGGGAAATGAAATCCTACTCTGATTCATCTAGTAGTAGATCTTCTCTACTTCTTTTTTTTGTTGTTGGTTTTTTTACTAATATATTCCTTTATCCATGCAAGGATATTACATTAATAGGCATATGTAAAATATGCTGCCATTAGTGCAATAAACTCTACTTTCCTGAGACAGAAATGGGAAAAAAAATTCTCTACAGCAGATGCATTTTCTTTAAAATGGAGTCTATTAATCTATCATATTAGCTACTAAATGAAAACAACAACACACCTAATTTTCCTTTCCAAATCAATGAATTCCTTGATTAAGAGCATTCAGAAAATAATCTGAGAGAAGAATAAGTGTGTTAGCTATGATGTTAAGATTGTAACAATTTATGCATTTCATTGTCAAGGTTTTTAAGTGAAAGGATAAAATGCTATTTATGAACATATAAATATATATATAAGAAAAAAACATTAACTTGATTAATTTAATTTTGTAAATAAAATATGAAGATTTTGTTCATCTTCATTTTAAATGCAATAAACAGACCCACTAGATAAATATTCTTTTAAATATTTCCACTGAAGCTGATCCTTCAGTGTTTTAACATTGAAAGGTCTTTTAGCAAAACCTAAGGATGCAAAAAAATTAGGCCAGAATGCCTTCAATGCTCATATAATATGAGAATTATTTCCTAGGTGTGTTCTTTCTAATTAAAATTACCTATGGGCAACACAAGTACCTCCTCTGGCAGAGAAACTAAATAGTTAAATATATAATATTCAAATAAGAAGCCAAGAATAGTGCCACAGAATAAAAGCAGTAAGCAGTAGCTTTGTGTCATTCTGAAACTGTTTTTATTTTCAATGTGTCCTTTAATGTACAGGCAAGATTCATAAGGGATTTGAAACAATTAAATTTCCTTTAAAGAATGATTGCCTAAAGACAGCCTGGGAGTATAATACTAAAATAGTAGAAATGAACTGTACTGCTACACTCTAACTACATTTCACAGCTTTATGTTCCCCAAAGGTGCCTGGTGTGTGTGTTGCATTCAGTCCATCTGTGATTGATAGATACAAGTTCCTCATGGCTACCAAATCAAGCATAATACCTTTTTGTTACACATTGTATGGCTCTCAGTGTGATAGGATGGAAAATTCTAATTCACTAAAGAGATTTTACTGTAATGCCTGATATATATCAAAAATCTCTTTCAAAAAACCCATTCAGGATATTCAGAATTTTATGTGGTGGCTCCATATCATTAATTTTCTTAAATGATCTCCCCAGAGGTTTTCATTGTGTTCAAGTGAGTGGAGTATTGAAGGGTTGGTATTATTAGCTGCCACTTATAAAGTAAGAATACAAGGATTTCTCAATAAAAGTCCTGGGGGTTTCTTTTTTTATCAAGCAGTTGAAAAAAATAGACTGCTGAACACAAGGATGTAATTTTTGTTTTACATCTTTGGGAAATCATTATGATTTCTATGAAACGCCAGTAGATGAAGCATTATTTTGGCAAAAGTTATTATGTGGCATCCAAATCTCATTAAAGACCCCCTTTGGCATGGGTAAATTTAGTTAGATTGGGCCTGTTGATCTTTGCCAAGTGCTGTCTTGAATTATTCCACACTAAAATGCTGCATGTGTGTTACTGAATGCCATGGTCCCGTTTATACTGATTATTCTAACCTCTAGAGTTACAAATGAATTCACAATTGTTTATGGAGATGTGGTTCAGTTCCAAGTGGCCAGAAATTCAGGGGGTATTGCTTTTGATTACCAGTCCTTTACTCAGTACTGCTCAAAGGAAGGGTTAAGGACAAGGATTTATATGGATCCATGCCTGAAAATTCCATGGATCTGACCTCTGCAAGCTCCACACCTCTTCCTCAAAGAAAAAGAAGGTATATATATTTTTTTTTTTTAATAAATATATATATATATGTATATATTTTCTATAGCAAAAGGTATATAATATATATAATATATATTATGTATACCTTTTGCTATAGAATATATTTATAATATCTATATTCTATAGCAAAACTAGCAGAAATAGATCTAGCTGGATTTAAATCAAAGGGATTTTACCAAGATAGGTGTGCAAATAGAACAATAATTAGCTATCTGACTGAAGTGGTGAACATCTCATTCACTGTGCAGCTGCCAGTTCTCTACCCCTTTAGCAGCCTCTGAGGGTAGGGAGGAGGGACTGACCAGCAATCTGTTCAGATGGTAAACTGTAACATTTTTGTCACACAATAAATAAGGATTCTCCTCTTAAAATACAGGCATTGGTTAGGAAAAAAAATAAAAATAAGGTAAATTAGAAAGACCTACATAAATAACCTCTGTGCAAGGCAAATAAGATTTTAGAGTAGTTAATTTTCGCACATCTACTTTTTTGCAAGACAGGTACACATACTATTTGTCCAGAGCACTAATCAAATGAAGCTGTGGACTAAAGCATGTAGAATTTCACAGATGACTGCATTACAGAAATACATTTCCATTAATGAACAGTAAACATAAACAGAAATCAATGATGAAATGAATATTGTTCCTTTGTATGTCTGAATGAATGGATTTATATTAGGTTTGAGCACTGAAAGTGGATGGAGAAATGCCTGGCTATTTATACTAAAAATAATCAATGTGAGTTTCATAGATAATTGTATAAAATGGTAAGAGAAATGCATGAAGTTTCCCAAGTAACCTTTGTTTAGAACTCAGAGAATAGAATATTTCCTGATGTAGCTGCTGTATATCAGACAGAATCAATAGAAGCCAAGAATAAGCTTCTCAAGTGAAGCAAACATCAGAAAACATCTGTCCTTACTGACTTCAACAACCTACTGGCAATCTAATGATGTTGTTAGTTTTATACAGTATCACATATAGCAAGGTTTACAGAAATGAGCTTTACATTCTGTCTCTGGAATATTCCCTCTTGGGTTCTGGTTAAATAAGAATGATCTCCACAAGCAATGAATTACAAGGGTTCATAAGCAGGTTGTGTTTCACAATTTAATTCGATTTCCATTTCTTCTTGACTTTATGATCTGTATAATTCCAACTGAATAGGAAAGAGCCTCTTATATTCCTCCTTCTGAAGGAAAACCTCATTTTAAATGATGGTTGCAATTGTTGCACATTGGAGTAAATAGAATCTAAATGAAAGGAAAATATTTATTGAAGGTACATTACATTTTGTTATATGACAGAGAGTTTGTTTGGAAAGCACAGTTAAGCAATGAAAATGGAATAAGTGCTTGAAATCATGATATACTGTATATCCCAAGACCTCCCTAGTACTGCTCTTCAGCCTTTTCTAATAAATCTCTGTTGAAAAGCAAAGGAAGAGCATCAGGAGCTGTTTCTGTACAGAACATAAACCATAATAAGCAGACATTTTTGGTTCAATAAAATGTTTATGATGGCATGTTAAGTAGCAAAGAAAAAAAGTGAATGTTGAGTTGCTTCAAAGGTAGAATAATACATACAAATAGTACAAATATTTTAGATTCAAGGCCAAAAGCAGTCTTTACTTGTCTGCATTTTTATGTGAACAGAACTTCTGTGATTGCAGTCCTGCTTTTCACATTTGAATGTCAACTGAATTTGACAGAGGAGGGAGATCCTGGTTTTCTCTCCAGAAGGCTGATCCCATTCTGTTTGGATTACTTGAAGAAAGAACAGATCTGTATGTGCAGCCTACCTTCAAGCACAGGCTGACTCTTGGCCAGCCAGCATCTCCAAAATGGAAAAAGGGAGGCACAGGAGGGAGCTGAGTGTTTTGATGTGCAAGGAACACTGTGGGAGCCCTGGTGAGGGTGCATTATACCGTGCACAGTGGAGAAAGCACAAGAGCCAGCACCAAATTGTGGCAACATCAATGCTGGGAGAAGAAGGCAAATTCTTAGGAAACCAAACCTCATTGATCTGGTTGTTCAGGAAGCCATTTGTTCTCATGCCATGAACTGTCGTGTATTATTCATGGTCAATAGCACCGGGCAATTACTGAATAATTTGAAAGAAAGGTGAAGTTATCATCATATTAAGGAAAATAATTTATCCATTCTCAGATCTAGGGACTATTTTTTTTTTTTTCCAGGAGCATTATATTACTCTTTGCTGTGAAGCAGGTAAACAGACAAAACATCAGGAATAATGCTTTCAGTATAACGTTGTTTCTTACTGGAGAGTAAGCACACTTAGCTAAAACATCTCCAGTGTCTAGAAGTGCTTTGCCAGAGTGCAGCAGCAGTTACTTAGAAAGCTCTCTCCCTTTAAAGCACCAGAGAGTCAATTGTCCACATGTGATTTCTGTTCAAGCACAGGGTCTGTCACACAGTTTCCTCCCCTTCTTGACATATTTACAAACCTTGGCAGGCCTACCAATAATTTTTTGGCTTGTACCGCTGGATTCTTCTAGCTGAAGGAAGAAAGGTGGTGATGGGTTTGTCATTGTTACCCTTCTTGCCTCTCGAGGTCTCTGCCAAGTCCAGGAATACCACAAACCTCTCTTTGAACAGGTTTTTGAAATGCACTGACTCAAGAACTGAGTTAATGGCAGTGTGGAAAATCAAGGTGAAGCAGACACTTCAGTTGTTGTAAGCAGGCATCGCTGCCCTGACATATTGCACACAACACACACGCTGTACCCACAACAGGAGCCATCTGTTGGGATGGCTTCGTGCCTGCACTCAGCCCATGAGATCCTTGTCCCTCCAGCATGGATGCCAACAACAATAGACCTGCTCAGGGAGCCAGTGCAACCCTGTGAGTAACCTCTCATCACGTAGGAAACCCCTTCCCTCTGCTGGCGTTGGAGCATTGGTACCACATGCTTCTCTTCACTTGTTAACAGCCTCTAATTAGCAGTAGTCATATTCTGAACCTCATTTGTCAAAATGTATCTTGGCTAAGCATTCAGCACACTCAGAAATAGAACTGTTGGAAATACTGTAAAATTGTCTTTTTAAGAGCATCATATTGCACTTGGCTGAAAGTAAGGTTTTGGGTCTTACTGTGATATAAATTGAACACAATATTCTTTTCCTGAGAGAGCAAATCTTTGAATATGAAGTCCAAAAACTGTGAAAAATAATTAGTAATTAAAAAAAAAAGGTCGGTTTCAAATTTTTTGTGCTGCTTTGTCTGAAAGGGAGCAAGAGCCAATAAAAGAAATAAGCCTGACAGCAGGACCCTAGCCTTCAAAGCTTCAGTTCCAGATAAAAGTCCAATGAAAAAAAAAAAATCTGTTGCACAGTGACGAAGCTTCATCCCTTACACCAAGACAGAAAATCCTATTATTGAGCAACCTTCTTCAAGTGGATGTGGAGAACTGCCAATTAACTACCTCTGCTAAGTGATAGACAACCTCCTTGATTGCCTTGAGAGCATGCCTGTCCTGATGAGCAGCAGCAGTGCTGGATTTCCGTGCTAGATTTGCTCTCAGAGCCCCTTTGAAGGTCCCAGCACCCCCCGTGCAGACGGGATCCTCATTCGGAGCCCCATTTGCATTTCAGCGCCTCGCCTCGCACCTCATACAGCAGGGATGAGGGCTGGATGAGCAAGGTCAAAAAAGAGGCAGACAGTCTGCAACTCAGCTTAAGCAAAAGAGCTTGTTTTACACAAAGTACATGCAGGAAATTTTCTGTCTCTAAGTGCAGAGCTCAGTCACGCTTCCTGTTCTGCAGTGTTCATTTTTTTTTCATTTCTTTTTAAATGGTTATGCTTGCATCCTACTCTCTTCTCTACTATGGTAAATGTTATATTCTGAGGGGCTAAAATATTTAAAATTCTTCCCAAACTCTCACTTCTAGGTATGTATTTCTGGGTTTGAGTTATTTATCAGTATAGGAGTGATGGCTTCTAAACTGTATTTTACAGGATTTTAAAAAATAATTTTAGTCACTAAAATGCTACAGAGAACCAAATTTTGCTTGTCGTTACTTATTGTTACTCATTTAGATAAAAAAAAATCTTGTGTAACTGCCCAATTTATCAAAATCATATAAAAGACCGAACTTGAAGAATGCTTTTGAACAATTTAAGAGATTCTAGGCTGTTTCTATAGCTTCTCCTTGCTTGTGTAACATTAGAAACACTAGTGAAGTGAGATTTTAGCTCAAGGTCAATCAACCTTGTTCCCAAATGCAGCAGCAGGAAGAAATAAGTTATCACTTCCTAAAAAGTGCTGTATGTTTTTCACAGAAAGTGGTATTATTGTCTATCTGATTTTTCTACTTTGCACAAGAGAACAAAGGGAATAGAGCAAAAAGTAACAGATGCTAAAAGTAACAGAGACTGTGAGGAAGACTGTGGTAGGATGAAGATCTTGAACCTGTTCCTCTCCTTTGCTGACATCTGGCATCTCTGCTCCAAGCTGGGATAACCAGCAAGCTTTGGGGACAAAAGATTTTTACAGTTCATCATGAAACAGACAATCATGAGGAGAGCATTTCACCAAAATCACCTTATAGCAATGTGGAGTTCCATTATGTGATGAAATAGCTGTGCAAGCTTAACTCCTGTAGGATAAAGGAACTGAAATTCTGACTTTAACACAAAATGCATTAATTAATGTTATCCCTAGTGAGTGAGGGAAATAGAGCTTATATAGATGTTTAGCAAACACGGGAAGGTATATATCAAAACCTCTTTTTCCATACACATAAATCAATTCTAGCAAAGGGGATAATCATTCCTTGCTGACTTAATTTCCCTTCTGTTCAATATTGTGGATAATATGAATCAAATGGAAGCTTCCTAGTTCATGTCTGGCACAGGGAGGCACTTTGATTCATCTATTTAAATCTGCTGTGTATTCATCACACCCTTTTATAGGAAAATAGATACAGACTTGCAAAGTGGACCTAGAATCCTAGAATATTGGAGAAGCTTTGTGATGTGCAGTGTAGGCATTAGAGCTCAAGTGAAACACTCCAGTCACAAAAAAGGTAAGAGCTGCATAATACACACATTTAGGGCCATTTGAAAAGAAGGAATGAAATTGGATTCCTATTTAACAGTAGACTCTCCCAAGAGCTCTGAACAGTACTCCATTACTCATTTGCAAAAGCAATGAAAACATTAATTGACCTCTTGATTAGTATTTAAATAATAAATACCACAGTGGATTAATGCACTGGCCTTTTACCTCAAAGAGATAGTTTAAAACTGACTTGACAAAAAAATCAATTTAATTACATGATACTAAAATTGCAAGTGCCAATAGGTGAGAGTTTCCATGAACACAAGGCCACACATCACATAATCATGCCAAATTGGAATTTATACAGTGCTTTATTTTATTTTTTTTTTAATGAATGCATGCAGGGTGTGTGTTGAAAGAAAGCAGGCTGCCACCTGCCACAGAAATATCCCACAGAGCAGCTCCCATCCTTGTGAACTAAAATATTTGGTTTAAATGCTAGAAACCTGAAAACTGAGACAGTTCCATTATCACATTCAGCTAATTAAAACAGATACATTATGGAAAGAAATGTCAAATGTTTTCTGTAAAACTTATATTTTGTGGAATCGCTTCACATATATCTCTGGAAAATGAGCTCAGATTTTAAATTTTTGGAACATCTTTACATGCAAACTTGATGTTAGCCAAGTCAATGGAGTCTGGAGGTTCTTGTTTATATTAAATTATTTAATGCAAGGCTTTCCTTATGACTTTGACAGCTGGGAAATATCATAAACTGCTCTTAGTAGGCTTCTACCCTAAGGAGTGGAAATCTCATGAGGTCATTTATTCCTCTGAGTTTTCTTTTATCTTAGTCTGAAAACCCTGAAAACAGCTGGTCAAAACAGATCAGGAGAAGAGTCTCTGTCCCCATTTGGGTGGGTCCCAAAAGAAAAATCCTTAGGGCAGATTCTGACATTTAACATTTCCCATGGGTACATCCAGATGCATGCTATGTTCTAGGGAAACTGGATCTGAAATCGCCCCCCTAGTGTGATGTGATACAATTTTTGGCTTAGAACAGTTAACAAAAAGTAGTTTCCCCACAATCATTCTCTAATTGTGTGAGGTTAATAGTACTGGTTGTCCCAATATGAGTGTGAGTTTGCTGTAGAATGTAGTAGGTAACCCTAAATTTTGGAAATGCAGCAGTTGGGACTTTTTAAACTTTGATTTATCCAAAACTGGATTATCTTTTGACAGGATGTGCTCTTCATTTATGCATATGTATTTTAGACAAGTACAGTTAGGCTCTTATCATGTCAGACTGAAATTTCCTTGCAACGCTAATTTAAACAAGATTGTGTTTTCAGATATTTTTCATAAAAGCTATCCATCTCTGGAAGAAGTCTTTGTCTTCTTTTCCATGAAAACATGGATATTTTAGTAAAAAATGTATTTTGACTGTGTTAAAGATATTTTTTCAATTGCCTTTTTACTATATGTAGTTTTTACTTGATGTGAAAATGAAAGTGCATTAGATCTAAGTGTGCAGGCATGTAACTGTAGTAGGAAAAAAAAAGAGATTACTTCAGTTTGATCAATCTTTGTTAAGTGATTGCTTCTCTTTATCAGCTTTGTGTGATGAATATTCAACTTTTGACTCTTATGAACAGCTCAGTTGAAAAACATAAGATTTTCACATATTGTAACAACGTGGTTCAGGCAACCAGAAATTATTGTGGCAAAGAGATCCCATAGTAATTCTCTTTAAAATAATTTTCCTTTCCTCCATGGCTCTTCATCCTTAGTTGTCTCAAAGATTAGGAACTCTATAGAGAAAGAATCATAACTGCTCATTTTGTAGAACATCTAAGATAGCTTTTTATGGCTGTCATTTTATTAAATCTTCTCTACACTTTGGAAGTCTTGTTAACAATTTTGGTTGGCCGTAGACTCCTGAGAAACGGAGTAATTTTTGTATTCCCTTTCATATTATAAAGGTATGTCATAAATCCATGGAAAAAGGTTGTTTTGTTGCAGTTTTGGTTTGATTTTTTAAAAATTTTATTTTATTATAAAGTAAGCAAGAGAAGGTCTACTTTGAAAAGATGGACCTTGTTAAATTCTGTAACTCACCTTTTTTATGCTCCATCACAAATCCTTCCTGGTGCTCTGTATGTCATAGCACTTTGTTTACTGATATATTCTTCCTTCAATTTGATCCAGAAGGCACAATCTAGCCATGAAAGCTCCACCTGCTTTTTAAGATGCACTTAATGCTACTCATGAAAATTACTTAGATACAATGTGTAAATTAGTGTTGAAATGCTGTATTTTAATTTTATTCAATTGACACTTTTTAACATTAACCATTTAGTCAAGAGGCAGATGCCCTGCAATTTGAGTGGGTGATGGCAATTCAACACTAACAAGTCCAAAAATCATGGGCACATTGTAATTGCAAGTCATGTACATGCAGTGTACTTGAGTGTATGAATAATCTTAATTTACTTATAGGTGTGCTGAAGTTCTGAAGATGTGACTAGTCAGAAAATCTGAAAGCTGAAGGAGTAGTTCACCATAACACTTATTCCGTGTACAATTTCAACCACAGAAACAAAATCAATCCATTCATACACTTTAGTATATTGCTCATTTGGAAAGGGGTTTCTGGGCTTGACTAAAAATGCTCTGTTAAATTATCTGTTGATGTCTGTCGTGGTTGTCTCAAAACCACAATCTTTTAGAAAACTACAAAATTACAACATCAACACCTGCCTAGGTGCTATTTAGGTTAAGCTTCCTAGATCTCATACCAACAAAAACTACCACTTAAATAATCTTATTCATATTTCTGACAAACTTTGAAAGCCCTTTTATGTGCTTTAGAACCTGTGAGAGAGAGCATTTACAATGCAAGTGTTCATTTTTGAGAGAGTCGGTGAAGCAGAGCTCATCACCTGTAGAAATGCAATCTCCTTTGGAAGTGGTAATCAGCACAACACTTTTAAAGCAGTATAATGTGTTTTGGCAGCACATAAATGAATAGCAATTGGAAACAATGCTGCTTTCTTTGATCTCTTGCCAAATGATTCAGTGTTGTGGCTTAAAAGTCATACAGGTGTTCTTTTTTTCTTGCTGTTGTTGTGGGAACAAGAGACCCATCATGTTATTAGTGGTCTTGAGTTTTCACAGCTTTATATGAAATGTTGTGTGTAGTTAAGAGATTAAAACAGGACTATACCATTATTAAAGGAAAATAAAATATTCAGGTCAATTGGCTTACAGGATAAAAACTGACTTACTGGAAAGAAAAAATATGCGTTTCTAGAGCTTGGTTCAGAATTGAAACGGAAGAATTATAAACAGCCTTTGTGGCTCAGCTAATTCCTGTTGGCAATTTATATATTATCAAATCCATGTATATGGGAAAATCTGGTAGGAATGACCAGTCTTTAAAGAGCTAAGAAAAGTAACATTATATTGAATTAATTTTATATTAATAAAAAGCATAGTTTATAAGAGGATAAAATTAATAAAATTCCTAGTATTCCAGCCTTCATAGCACCTCTGTGGCTAGAGTAGCTTCCTTTATTAGCAACACCTAACATTCCAAATTTTCTTTGGATGGTCTGCAGGTAAAATGATAGGGGCTTGTGTGTGCATGGTGGGTTTACTTCATCAGTATTCAATGTCTACATTTTTGACAAATCTGTGAACATTCTTAAGCAGTACAGTAAGAACATAAAAAAACCCAAAACAACAACTAAAAAGAAATAATTATTTTGCTGCTAATCTTTGTCTGGAATTAGACCTTCCACTGAAGTCAAGAGGACTTTTCCATTTGCTTCAATGAGTCTAGGATCTCACTCTTCATTGTAAACAGCACTTGTGTGTTCAAGCTACAGAATGATCCACCCCTTATGCTTGATTATTGTAATTTTATATCAAACAATATAATTATACATCCACAAAATGTCTACCACTATAGCTGACATATAACACACTCTCCACTTTCAGCTTTAGAAAGTAGATGAGTGAAACAAGTCTCCAGCCTGCTAAACTGTTGTTTTGTGTCCATTCCATCTGCCTGTGGTGCAATTTATGTAGTTTGGGATTTTAGATGCAGATCCACATGATGAAAGAAGTTCTATATTTTTGGGTTTTTTTCAGTATTTGTTATCAGAAGTTACTGAAAAAAATGAATGCAGGAGGGCTTCAGTCAGTTCTGTGTTTCTTCCTGGAAGACTAATCAGCCAAGTTTAATTAGCTTGTTCAAGTAAGATCAAGGAGAAATTTGGTCAGAGTGTGTTACCATCCTCACTAAAGGGCTCTTGATGTGGAATGTGGCAGCACAGAGCAGAACAGTGAATGGTGGTTAAAAACAGATATTTGATTGAGAAAGAAGCAACACATTTTAACCTAATGACCAAATAAGCACTGAGTTCCTCATCATTTCATATTTCAAATGCTTAAAATAAATGTGCAGTGTAGTCCATTCTGTGATGCAGGTTGTTTAGATCAGGTTTCAGAAGAAAAAAAAAAAGGCTGTTTTATTTATGTGGGGGTTTATTTACGTGGGCTCTTCTCCCAGGCAAAGAGTGACAGGACAAGTCAACAATGGCCTCAAGCTGCTGAGGTTCAGCTGGACATCAGGAGGAATTTCTTCATGGAAAGGATTGTTAAGCACTGGTGCAGGCTGCCCAGGGAGATGCTGGAGTCACCATCCCTGGAAGTGTGCCAGAAATGACTGGACATGGCACTTAGTGCCATGGCCTAGCTCACAAGGTGGTGATGGCTCAGAGGTTGGACTGGACACTACTGGAGGTCTTTTCCAACAGAAATCACTCTGTGATTCTGTTACATAACTTAGAGGGTTTCACAGTCTTTGGGATTAAATAGCAGCCAGTGTTCCTGTGCTCTTGTTAAGTTTTAGTGACCTAGACCACGCCAGGATGTTCATGGCTGGTGCTTTCCTGCAGGATGCCATGCAGAAGTACTGCAGCAGAGACAGGGGTACTCACTGAGCACCTGCTCCTAAAACTTCTCATCAGTCTCACAGTCTGCTGCTGCTGACAGCTGAACCTACCTGAACTGGTTGGCCTTGCTCACACATCTTCAGCTCACACCTCTGCTCTTCCCTGTCTTTTCCCTGGTTCACCTTGCTGGAGAGTAGGGAGCTGCTGGCTCAGCTGCTCCTGCAAATGCTCCCAAATCAATGAGTGAAGGAGACCTGCAAGTCACTGCTTAGCTCACATCATTCATTTTCACTGGACAGGTTAGGGGGCGACTGGAGAGGAACCTGACTTCCAGCTGGGATGTGTTAGGCACTGACTCATGGATAAATCTTCTCCAGCTGACACAGCTTCAGCTGAAAGAAGATTTGTGTTGTAAGCACCTACTGTAAGCTGGATGAAAATCACTGTGTAAATTAATACTATCTCTCCTAAAGCAAATCAGTGCAACTTTTACTCTTCCTCCTGTATCTTGCAGTGATCTCTTGTATTTTGTGCACCATGAAGTTTGTAAGCTACAGTACCATAGATAATATACACACAGTGCTGCAAATAATGAGACACCTCTGTGAATATATAATAATGCCTATACCCATATTTATGAATAAATATATTCAGGAATCAGCCAAGTGGAGAACATGCATGTTTCATGCTTCTGAAAGCAGAAGTTCCCAAGGGATAGGAAAAAAAATCTATCATCACCACAGTCAGGTAGCACAAAAACTGCACATTTCTTCAGCTTTATTTTGGTTATTTTAATATCAACTTTCCCTATGTACATGGTGGAATGAAACTGATGAATCATCTATCTGACTGTGAATGTAAATAGAAGCAAAATGAATTTGCATTATATATATAATATAATGCATATATATATATATATATATGAAGTGTGTATATGTATAAATATATAAGATTGTCATTTGCATGCTAACTTTTCCAATCTACTTCTGTCACCTTTTAGATGGGTAAATGATTTGGTTCCTCTCCTTGGCTCCTCTCCTCTCTTTTCAAAGCTTGCCTTTTTGTTTCCCAGGAAAGAGAATGTCACATGATAGAAGAAATTGTCTTTAAGATATTTGTTTAGCTTAAACTTACAGGTAGGTTAGTATTTCTGAATTTTAAGCAAATTCTAAGAAATTTCTTATTCTGAACTCATAAAAAAATTGCAACTAAAATGCAAAACAGGTCTCAAAATAGATTTTTTTTAAAAGAAGAGCTTTTAGGAAGCACAAGAAATCAAGATTTAGGATACCAATTGAGCATCACCTGTCCCAGATCTAAGCAGCATAAACATTAGCAAAATCGACTGCTAGCCATGTGTGTGTTATTGCTTGAGTGAGACAAGGAAAGACAGCCAGGCAGAGATCTCAGCTTTTGAAAATAACATCTGTTTACCAGTGAGTGAACCCAATTGATCTCACATAGCTTTGTTTAACAAAACTTTAGCCATCTGCCTCCCAGGATTCATTGTCCCTGGTGCGCTTCAACACAAACTGTGAATTTTCTCTTGCTGACTCAGTGGCTGTGCTCTTCTGAAGAATTCACAATGAAGTGCATCCATCTCCTGCCACACAGCTGTAGCTGCTGGGAGGCACAGAAGGAGTGGGGACACTTCTGAGTGTGTCACCATCAGGGCCCTGGTGCTGTTTGTGGTGTTTGCTGCTAGGACAGGCTGGAGTCGCTGCCTGCCCCAGGAGCAAGTTGGAATCTTGTACCTGTGACATTACAAAGGCAGCCACTGGCTTCCCAAGTAATTTTGAGTGGGACACCATTATCTCCACAGACATGCTGCCATTAATCTCATGACTGACTGTACTTTGAGGCAAAGTTCCTGCCAAAGGAGGAGTTTTACAACTCTTTTTCATTTCTCTCATTGTTATATTATTTACTGCAAAAAGAATGGTGCTTCTACCAAGCATATTGGAAGGAGGGGAAAAATTATTTGGAGATCATAAGAAAGGTGTTGTCCAAAGTTCAGGGTTGTGATTCCTTCATCTTTGCTGGAACTCACAGAAATGTGGGGAACAAAACAGTTTACTAATGATACCAAGAGGTGCTGTGGACTCTCTTGAGGGATAAAAAGCCTTGCAGAGGGGTCCAGATAGATTGGAGCAAGGGGCAATGATTAATGGGATGAAATTTAACAAGCCTAAAGCTGGATTCTTCACCCATGGTGGAGTAACATCAGATGAAAAATAAAAATCGGGAGAGGGGTGGCTGGAAAGCAGCTCTGGAGAAAGAGATCTGGCACTACTGGTCAAAAAAAACACATTCTGGGGTTCATCAAATACAGTCAGGACAGGTGATTATCCCACTGTGTTGCTGTGGCCTCACCTGAGTGCTGTGTGCAGTTCTGAGCCCACAGTTTAAGCAGGATGTGAAAGTCCTGGTATGGGCCCAGAGTATGGCAACAAAGCTGTGAAAGGGCTGGAAGGAATGGCCTGTGAGGAGCTGAGGACTTGGGGTTTGGCAGGTTGAGATAAAAGGAGCCTGAGGAGTGACCTTGTTGCTCTCTGCAGGTTTCTGAGGAGGGAGAGTGGGGAGGGAGGTGCTGATCTCTTCTCCCTGGGATGCAGAGATAACATGAGTGGGAGTGATTTTAAGCTGTAGGAGGTTCAGACTGGACTTTAGGAAGTATTTCATTACCAAGAGATTGGACACTGGAGAGGTGGCCAATGCTCCCAGCCTGTCAGTGTTAAAGAGGCATTTGGGCAGTGCCCTTAACAACAGGGTTCAACTTTTGCTCAGCCTTAACTTGGTCAGGCAGCTGGCCTAGAGGATTGGCAGAGGTTCTTTCCAAATGAAATATTCTGTTTTATTCCTACAGCAAGTCACATAACTGTAGATAGATCTACTGGATTGCTGTGTTACTTTTATTTGTGTGTTAATACATGTATTTCAAATAAAACAGACATTGGCATTAAGACATAAGAATTTAAAAGCCAAAAGCTTGATTCCAGTTCTGGTAGAACAATCAGAGTTGGATGAAATAAAGATTAAATGAGCATGATTACATAAAAATTGCTTATTTTAGGATGGAATGTAAAAATACACAAACAGCTTTAGATAACAGATGTAGAAAAGCAGTTTCTTGAAAATATTAGACCATGTTTCCCAATATGGACTAACTGCCCATATTTTCTTCTGTAGCATTCAATTAACTTCATTGTCTACTATGAAGTAACATTAGTTTTTGATCCCTGTTACTCATTAGTCCCAGAGACCAGCTCCTGGACTAGATAGGCTATGCTCAATAAGAATGAAAGAGGCTTTTACATTTTTATAGCATCACAAATTGTTTCCTGTTTGTGGGCAAAGGACCTTGCTTGAAAAATGCCCATGAAAGAATTCTTCCTTTTTCCAGTTACTTTATCTTAAAAATTATAGCTGTTCTGGGTGCAAGCCAGGCCACATTCAGGCTATTGCCTAAAATAGTCAGAAGTAACAGGCAACAGAGTAATTATAGTGAGGTCTGTCCCACCACTTTTAAGAGTGGAGTTTACTCTTGCATGGATGTTAGAAAAACATGTGAACGCACACAGAGTCCAGGGAAATATTCTGTTCCTAAGGGGCAGCACACCAAAAATATGATTATATATGAATTGTAACAAGGAATGAAAATTGTAAGTTCCAGGACATGGTTATACAACATTCTCTAGTGTCCTACACCATGTCTGTGTTGTGTTGGTTTCCCTTTATCAACTGTAGGATATGTCATTATTAAGCAAAATTTCAAATTTTTATTGCTGTTTATATATTCTAAATGCTAAAAGGATTGAAGTGATTTCCCCTCCTCCAGAGAATTATCTTTTTCTTTTCATAAGGAACATAATCTAAAATACATAAATATAGAGTATTTTACAAGTTTATTTCCTGAAATCTCAAATTACAATACATGCAATAAAAGTTAGGGAGGTCAGACTAAAGAAAAACATCAGTGTGAACCAGTAGCTGTATTTCTTGATTACTGATATTTATTTTTCAATTGCAAGACACATATACACCAAAATTTCAGCACAAAAAGGTAAATATGCAATCCTTGCTGTAGATATTTTAGTTTCATAGTTTAGTTTCATAGAGAAGACAATTTTGAAACAACTGAAATCCATACATTCTAGCATAAATATGAAAACACCTTGAAAAGTACATATAGGTAGATTCTAGTTACTCAAGTATGCAGAAAGAGCAACATACCTAAAACTGCCAATTTAGGGGAAAATAGGATCATGCTGCTGTCATTCTTTCTGGATAGAGGATGTTTTTTTCTGCTATCTACTGATCTCCCTCTAGTGGAATCCTATAACTCTGCATGAGATGAAACTTGAATTTTATTTCCACAGTTTTTCATGCAGCAGATCTGTAACACATGACGCATGTGCTGCAAACATCTGTTTTCAGTAATCAAGACAAATTCTGTCAGTTCCTTTAGGGAAAAGTAGTGTATGAAGTAAACATGGGGACAGGAATTACAAAGCCTTGAAGCAGGCCCATTAGAGAACAGCTAAGAATGTAACTTGTTTGCTTGCTAAACCTGTTCCTTATGGATTGCACTTTTATTTTTTAAAATGAATTGTATTAATCTATGGGCTAGATTGCTGTGGTTATGACAACAGTGCAGAAGGCAAAGGGAAAAACAGAGAAACAGGTGTTTACAGAGAGTTCTTTATCCCTCATCCTTACTGGGCCAGCAGCCTCTCAAGGAGACAGGAAGTACAGGATGGCCTCACCTCCCCTAATCTCCACGCCAGCCTGCACTCGGTGTTTGGAATGCAGAAGGAGTACATTGCACCCCATAAATCAACGTCATGCCAAATATGCTCTTTCCTTTACACCCCTGTTTTGTGCCTTCAGAGGAGGGCAGCTCCCTGCAGCAGGATGGCCCCCAGCTCCTGCTGCAGGGTGCTGGGGCTCAGCTGCCCCAGGTTTTCCTTGGATGCCAGGGAATGGTGTGGTGAGCTGCTCTGGAAGCATCCGCTGCTGATTCACACTTGTAAATAACAAAATTGCTTCTGCACATATCACCTGTGGCAGCCCGAGACCCAGAGAAGCAAATCTGCATTACAGATACTGTAGATAAATAGATAAAAGCTAATAAACAGCTTTATTTATAGATAAATACCTAAAAGTTAATAAATACACATGTGCATTCATTCATTCATGTATGTATACCCTCAAATGTGAAGTGCCAATCATTCTAAAGAAGACAAAATGGTGGCAAGATAACAGAAGGTTATTCTTCTGATATCAACAGCATTAATCATATATTTCACAGTGGAGTCACCATTAAAACATAACTTTGATTAATGGTAGTGTCAGTGTATTTAATCAAGTGCAAGCAACACAGCACTGTCAGTATTTCTCCCCTTGACCTCATCCAGCTGAGGAGGAATGTGAGTGAAATCTGGGCCATTCCACTAGGGCAGACTTAGCATGAAAGGAAACTCCAGGGCCCATCTTTGCCCAAATGGCTTCTCAAAACTCAAGACAGAGGAAAAAGAGGAGCAACTCTTTAAGTTTGAACCCACATCAAACATTGCAGTGATTAATTATAGGCAAGGAAATCATATCACTTGACCCCAAATAAAAGCAGTGTCTTCTTGTTCTAAACTTTGCACTTCCATATACTGAGAAACCATTCTAAAGAGTTGCCAGTTATTACAGACAAAGGTTAGGCTGTGCTTCAGGGTGCAAAACAAGTTACCAGCCAACTTGGCCTTCCCCCTGTACTCAGCATTGGTGAGGCTGCACTTCAAAACCTGTGTTCAGTTTAGGGCTCCTCACTGCAAGGAAAACACTGAGGCACTGGAGCATCCAGAGAAGGGCAATGGAACTAGGGAAGGGTCTGGAGCACAAGTCTGGTGAGGAGCAGCTGAGGAACCTGGGGTATTTAGATAGAGAAGAGGAGGCTCAGGGAAGGATCCGATTACTTTCTACAACTCCCTGACAGGAGAGTGCAGCCAGGTGGAGACTGGGCTCTTCTCCCAGGTACCAAGGGACGGGAGAAGAGGAAATGGCCTCAAGTTGCATCAAGGAAGGCTAAAACTAGCAATAAGAAAACTTTCTTCGCTGAAAGATGGCCAGGTATTAGAGCAAGGTGCCCAGGGAAGTGGTAGAATTTCTATGCCTGGAAGTGTTCAAAAGAAACATCTGGATGTGGCAGCTGAGGTCATGGTTTAGTGGTGAACATGGTGGTTCTGGGCTAACAGCTGGACTCGAGGATCTTAGAGGCCTTTTACAACCTGAATAATTTTATTATTCTGATAGACACCCTCTGGTGCAGTCCTGCGTTGGATCTGTATGGTTGAACTATAGCTCTGCCTTTGGCAGGGGTTTGAACTCTCTTCTCTTTCAGAGTTGCCTTTTTTATCAATGTAATGGAGCCCTACAGTTTTTGTAGGGTGTGTTACTATGGGCTGCATGTAACCCCTCATGAACTGACACTGGCAGTAGAACAAAACCAAACAAAATGGCTTTGCAAGTGAAAAAGGCCAAAGTCCAAGGAGAAAATTTCACAGTGGGGTAGAAAAAAAGGGAAAAGAAGGATCAGAAAGAAATTATGGGAAGAAGGAAAAAATATGGAGGATGGGTCAATTGGAGCACTTGCTGCATGTAAAGGAAATGGAGATGAAAATCATGTACAGATCCATCTGAAAGAAGGGGGAGAGGTCTTTACTTAAAGAGCTGGCAAGCCTTTGCAGTTGCTCCAAATACACCTTTTCTTTCACTGTGCTCTATTCAATCTTGCTGCTTTATTGACTTCTGTGTGCTCCCAGTAGTTTGAGGTGATTTTGGCAATTGCAATCAGAAAGGTTCTAGAGTTGTGGGCGTGATGTTATGTCAGTGAGCAGGAAGGAACTGGAAGGGTTTTACCTGTCTGTGGCAAAGACAACTAAAACATCTCCTAGGGCACTTTGCCAGTGTATTTCAGCTGCACCTTTAAACTGGGCAGCTTGCATAGCTCTCTGTGCCAAAGAAAAATTCTCTTGGTTTCTTTTTAGACAGCTTTTGAATCACAGTGAAGCCCAAAGAAAAGTCTCTAATAAGTGCTATTTTTTTCCACTCACCACTAACACAAAAATGTTGAACAGATTGAAGGCAGGGGGATGGGAAAGGAAGAGGGATGAGTGAGGAGGAGTTCCATTGTGCTGAGACCAATTATAGAGGTCTCAGCCCAAAAAAAGACTCTTTCAGAAAGTCCCAAACAAATGAAAACAGGAGACTGTGATAAATCGTAGTGCAGCTTTAACAGCCATGCATCTCTTGTTCCCCTAAAAGCTATAATAATAGGCAAACTGTAAGGCTTCATATCCCTCCAAGGACTGTAAATTCAATCAGTATTAAAATACTTTGCATCTTCACTGTGTTAGATTATTTTACTAGTAATGGATTAGAGTGGCTTTTAATTACAAAAAAAAAAAAAAAGACATTCAAAATGATACCACTTCTAAAAATATTCTCATCTTTCTGATACCCTAAAATAGTATTGAGAAAACGTACTTAAAGCTAGGTGCTAGAACAAAAACACGGCATCAGCTGGAAACAGGGCTGGTTCTCTTGAAAATGAATTCTTCCACCTCCTTCAGATTTGAAATCTTAACAGCCTCCTACCACATTCTGGTTGTTCCCTTGTATTCTGCTGTATATTCATGCATCTTTACACTTCCTGAGCATTACACCTCTTTTGCCCTCTTGAACATGTTTATTCAATATGGGTTTTATGTGGCTTATCCCCCCTGAGTGTGTTTTCAGAAACCACTACATGGAAAAAACACTGTAGAACCTCCACTTTTTTCAAGCACGAGAGGGAAAATAAACAGCTGATAATCATTAGGAAGTGGGAACTGAAGGCATATATGACATAAGTGTGTAAGCTAGCTTTCATTAAAAAATGTTTAAATGGCTAACTGGGGTGGATAAATCTGTCCTGAAAACTATTTGGTGATACCTATCAGAGATGATCACAACATACAAGATACAATGTGGTGTTTCTTGACTATATCTCAAGGCAGTTTGGAGGACAGATTATGTCACCACTCGGTTTCTGGTTGCCATTATTCATGCTCCTATTGAATTCCATCTATTTCTGTTCTCATCATTGTTCAAAAATACTGGATTGTGCCACCACAGTTGGGAATCAGTAAAGAGGAGCATGCCAGGTCTAAAAAAGGAAAGCTTTTCGCTCTCACAAAAAGGCTTTGTTGATTAGTGCTACACAAGGAGGGAAATGACAAAACTCCATACTTTTCCATTTAAATGTTTGTAAAAGTGATTTTGTTTAAATTTCACTGAGTGTAGCAGGAAATGTTAAAGCTGAAAGAGACCAGACAGAACATACTAATGTCCTTTGGAGTGGCAGTGAAAGAGGGGAAGGGCCTGAGGATTTTATTTTCTTTATTTATACTCTTTCCATAGAAATCTGTAAACTTTTGATGCTTGTAAAAGAAGTATTGATTTGACAGCCCCAAAGACAGAGCTCTTCTTTTCATGTAGAGAGCCAGCACAACATCAGCAGTCACAGAAACAAACCCCTGTTCACTGCTGAGCTGAGGACAAAAGGAACAATTAAGGAGCCAGCCCAGCACCTACACAAGGTGCCTCTTTGCACATACATTTGGCTCACCATTTTAGAGCACCCTCCCTCCAGGATACATCTCAGCTAACTTTTGGTATTTAATTGAGGAAAATTGAGGCAATTGAGGCTACCTATTTACTTATTCTCTGCAGGTAATAGCTAAAGAGAGTTTCTTATAGAGCGCAAGTGAAATTTGAGATGGATTCTTCACTGGCAATAGAATAAAACTACAAATGATTACACTCCTAAATTGGATTCTTCGGTTACATGCCCAAAATTAGGTGGATTAATCTAGATTTTAGCATATCCATACAAGGACTTGGTGTTGAGTAGCAAGTATACTTTTAATTCACATGCTAGCTCACAGTGCATTCATTTCCTCATATAGACAAGATATAAATCACAAATAACAATGCTGTTTATTAGGATGAATTAGTAAGATTCTGCTGCAGATAATTTCTGGAAACTGTATTACTCCACTATCAAATAACTTTCTGTACATAAAAATAATGAGTACAAGGCCTTAGCTTTTCTCTATGGAAGCAGGGCTGTCTAAAAATTGAGTTTGAATTTGACTAGTACTAAGAATGCTATTTACTTATTAGTGGAAATAATAATACTTATTTTGGCAACCAACATTGATCTAATAAAACACAGATGTGTGAATGTAGCTGTAGTTGTGTTCATGCAGGTAACTGCAATTTATAGTCACCTAGGGGCTCCCTGTATCCACAGAGAGTCACAGGCATTGGCTCCATGGAAAGCAAAGCCACAGAAGCTTTTCTGTTTGGACTTCAGCTTCAGAGAGGGAAATGTGGATGTAGCTTTCATATTATTAATTTCCCTTTCTCTGCCTCTTCACTTTTTTGCTTGTTTCATGAGAATCCAGACTCAATCTCTTGTGGCCAACTAACTTCTCTTTTTAGGTCAGAAATTAAACCGCTAATATAAAGATTAATTTTCACTGTTGGAGTCTGGAAAAAAGATTTTTCCTTTAGCCTTTGCTATCCAAAGCAGCCTCTCTGCCACAAGGTAATCAAACACAAGGACATATATCAATCCACCCACTTTATGTCCTGGCAGCTGATGGACATGACCTCGCTCCAGTCACATCCATCCTCCTTTCACCAAATATTTACTTCTGTTCCACTGCCCCAGGACCTGTGACTACAAGTGACAGAAAACCTGCCTGTAGAAATGTCATGCCACTGATGATTTCTACACTTATCACATCTCCTCGTGTTCGTTTTCTCCAGACAAATATAAGCTAACCCAGTGGCATAATAGCACTTCAAAGACACTTAACTGCATTTATACATACTTCTTTGTGACTTTTTATCCTATGAGGAAGCTAAACAATAGGTGTTTCCCCCCTGTTCTTCAGGTTCATCAAACAGCTTTTGCATTGATTAGATAACCTACACTTACCTGCAAAGTTGAATAATAAATTCCATGTTTTTCATTAGTAGTTTATGGCATGTTTGCATGTTTCCTCTTGTCTTCAAAAACCAACACAATCTGGTTTGCTTTGTTCTGTTTTATTTTGTTTGAGGTTGTGACTAATTAAATGCTGGCATCACTAACATAATTGTTATCCCAGCTATGTGTTTTGGAGTCATCCTTGAAACAGTCAGTAACATTCCATAGGAACATGTTTGGTTCAAAATACCATTAGGAAAAAGTAAATGAGAGCAACTGGCTTGTGCTTGACTTGAGACAACAATTTCCAGGAAAAATCTAATCTGTCAGCCTAGCTGCATAAAGACATCTTTGAATATTGACCCTGTAGAACTTGGTTTAGTTCCCTAGAAATTCTTGAGCAAAACAGTTTATCTGAGTTTCTACAACAGGTCTGATTTGCTGGTTTTGTATGACCTTCTGGTTCTCAGTAAATGTTTGCTGCCAATCAAAACTCCATCGCCTGTAAAATCCCATGCATAGTTTATCTTTTTGCTAAATACCTAAATCTGTATCCCATGATTCTAATAGAAACTAGAAGGAAATTTTTACAGCTTTCTATTAATGGCATTTTTTTCTTCTTAAACCACTTTATTTAATTGACCTCACTGACCATCTTGCGCTGTTATGTGAGAAGTGTGCGACGATTTACTAAAATAGGTTGTGATTTTGGCTTGTGACATACAGGTGTAAAGCCAGTGTCTCAGCATGAGTTCTCACCTTGCTGAGAGTCTCAGGAGGCATCAGGATATGTTAAAGCAGGTTTGCTTCACAGCTGAGCTTTCTACATAAAAAGTTAGTGGTGTGTAAATGATTCTAGATAGAGAAAGCCCCAAAGTAATAAAAGTAAAATTAATTTAATGCTTCCAGATTAACTCTCACATGCATTTCTCATGGAGTCAGTCAGATCAGCCTGGTTTTGATTTGGTTATATGAGCAAGTATCTGTGATTTCTCATGAGGCCATAAAGTGTATTCATTCACAAAGACGCAAGCACCAAGCTAGTGGGTTTCGAAACGTGCAGCTGCATTTTGGGCTTGCATATGCAAGAATCCCTTGCTTATGGTCCATTTATTATTTGGTATGAAGTGCTAATATACATACAAAGAACAACTGTACTTCTTTGTCTTATGCTACTGCTGCAAAAAGCTACTTACTGCAGCTTTTGAACGTGTCCTTTGCCCCGGGTAGCTCATTAACACTTCAACCTTAGTTGCACTGTATCTATTTAATTTTTAATGCAAAAATTCAGAGTGAAGTAGAAGGGAAAAGGAAAGTGAAGGAGGATGAAAAGGAAACAAAAGCATATTCAGAGACCAATATGGATATATGCACATGGAGGTTTCACATGGTGTCTGGATACCTGGAGGGAAGGAGGGAGCAGTCAAACACAAATGTTCATGTAGGCTATTGTGGGTGAATTGACAAGTGCAGCCAATAGATTGATGCAGAGAGAACCCTTCACAGAGCCTAAAGTAAAAATGATTTATACTTTTTATGCCCACATTAGGTAACGTGGTATGCAGCTAATAAAGAAAACACTTTTGTTTGGACAGTGGAAAGCCCTCGGGTTGGTATGTTTAGATATAGGACTCCTTCAATTGCCTTGGGTCATTCATTCCTCTAAAAGGTATCTCTGATGTTGTTCTGTGGTTTTAGGGTCTTTGTGCTTGCACTGTGCATCCATTTTAATATATAGCATCATTTTTACAGTATCTTTCTCAGACATAGCACAGTTTCATTTGTAGTAGATAATAAATAGCCACAGGCCCAAAGTACATAAAATGAACCATTACTATTTTCTAAAAATGGAGATACTAGAAAATGTCTGAAGTAAAGCTTATTCATTTATTCTATTCTGACTTTAGGAATTTCAGTGACTTCAGGAGTTTATCCTGGGATGTTTAAATATGTCACTGGTTTTGATTTGCATTTGCTACTCATCCTTCAACAAATCAATAATTTCATTTTTTTTTTCTTTTTTCTATCATTCAGTAAATATGCACTGTGTATCTACACCTTATAGTAAGAAGGGGGGAAAAAACCTCTGAAAGCCCCACAGTTCATTAAAGATGCATCAGGCTTTATTATCATTCAAAAAAGAGGGAAAGAAAAAGAAAAATGGGTGAAGAGGCCATCCTCTGCAGCATGATAGAAGCTAGGCTCCTATAAAACAAGCCAAAGAATTAGTTCCTTCACCAAGGAATGACATGAAACTCTAGCCATGGTAGCTGTAAAAACAGTTAAAGGTCTTCTTTGTGCTCATTAACACCACCGTGCTGGTATTCTGTGTTGGCAGCTTTTGGTTCTGCGGAGGCAGTCCTAAAGAAAGTTGTTACCAGCCTATATTCTACAGTTCACAGGCTCTCAAAAAGGACACATTAAAACAGCCAGAATCCCCAGGGCAAGTGGGGAGATTAAGTAGCCCTCTTCCTCGACAGAAGCCCCCTCAGACAAAGCCTGGCATTGTGCATTCAGCACACTATCTCTTTCCAGGACTGAACTTTGCCATTGTGCCGCCAGATCCCGGCGCACAAAGTGTTCGGGGGACTTTGCGTAACGCTTCACTGGCACCACCATTGACAGGCAGCTGAGTGTGGGAACTGCTCCCAGGCACAGGATGCCCCCAAAACCATTGGCCTATTCTCTTGGTCCCTAAGCCAGTGGCAGTGTTTTAGTCTGTGTGTGCGTTTGGGGCAGGGGGTGTTACTCTGCAGTTTTCTTGGGGTCTCATCTTTCACAAGAATACAAAATCAGGCAGGCAAAGCAAACATGGATTATTTGTTTCCCAAAGGATCAGGCCTTTTCAGAAGCTTTAGCTGTTCCACTGTTCTACAGAATCTACCATTGCAAAGACAACAAGGTGCCTTGGAATACTTGTAGACTTTTGGAGGATGCTAAGAACAAACTTTGGGGTTGGGGGGAAAAACAATCTTGCTGTTTAGTTACAGCAGTCATGAGAAGGATTCTTTACCTACCCTGTTTCTTTTACCCTATCTATTACCCTATCTATTTTCTTTTGTGTTGAAATTTTTCAGATTTATTTCTAATTAATTTGAATAAGGATTAATAAGAGATCTCATCTGGTGCTACAGCTCATTCCTTTGGATATGCTGGCTTTGATTGAAGACTTGACAAGGACCTGGTACAAGAAAAGCAAACTTCCTGGAAAGACCAAATTTGGAAAGAATACTTCAGCTGAATCTTATATTTCATTTTCAGCTTTTTTATATTAAAACCAGATTTAACAGATTTTTTTTGTTTGTTTTTTGCCAGATGCCACAAACGTTAGCATGGATGTTTGGAAAATGAAAGAGGCTCATTCTGAGTAAAAGTGTGTTTAGAAGCAAAGTTTTGGTGAGGGGCATGAGTTTTGCCCTTCCCACAACTGCTTTCCTGCAGCAGCTGAGGGTACAGAAACATGAGCCAAGGTAGTGAAATGCAGAAGGTGCAGAGCATGGTTTGGGAGGAGAGGTGAGCAGTAGGGATTCTGATGGAGGCAGAGGGAGTGGACATCAGCCTGAGGTTCTCTGAGGAAGACAAAAAGGATATGGTGGTAGAAGACCAAGGACTGTGTGGAAGGCTTGGCAGGAAACTGGAACTCAAGGTGTGAGATGACTTTCAGTCCCCACACTTGCCTGGGACATTTAAATCTGTGCACTGGTAGTAGTGGGTCTCAACTGAAGAGAAACTGTGGGTTTGCATGGATTGTGTTTAGACTCTGGTGGATGGAAAAAGACTGTGTGTTGACAGAGGGACATAGATTTTTACTGTGAAAAACGCTGTGATCACTGTCTTGCTTAATGAAATCCATATTTATGACTGACAAAGGCAAGGGGAAAAAGGAAAGTGTGATAGGATTTTATATACTTGATGACTGTGATGACAAATTATGAGATGCCATATTTGTCTTTGATAACAGATTCCTTGAGATGAAACTCCTTGAAACTCTAATTCCTTGAGACTCTATATACCTGGACT
Organism: Agelaius tricolor; assembly: GCF_023055355.1. NCBI lineage: Eukaryota > Metazoa > Chordata > Aves > Passeriformes > Icteridae > Agelaius > Agelaius tricolor. Next base: position 40,585,178 of record NW_027269269.1, on the reverse strand, counting down.
TGGGTACATTTTTTAAATTATTTTTTAACATAACCGAAAATTAAAGTACAGTGCAGAACACTGAAATTAGTGTAGATATCAGTAAGTTGAATCAGAAAACCAAAGGGTGATGCTGAAGGGTGAACTATAGAAATATTGAAGCTGAAATAAAGTAACAGTGTAGTTACCTTTCAAAAACTTGTCTTTGCTCTGTCCTAGATTACTTTTTTCCTAATCATTCTTGTATAAGAATATGATGTTTGGCAAGATTTGGAGATATCATAAATAGAGAAGGATATCAGAACAACATTTAGAGAAATTTGTATTGAATTCGTATTGAAATTTGTAAAGACTACCAAAACTGAAGCGAGACTGAGTATGTGAAGAGCAAGGTCATAAACTAGAGGGCCTAGATTATCTACCACAAATTTGAGAATTCAGGATTGTGGAATGATAAAGGAAAACCACCTGAGTGTACATATCAATCACAAGATGACAACTGGTAAACAGTGATGCAGAACCAAAGTTGAGGAAGAAGGTTTGTTCCCAAAAGCATACATCAGAGAAAGAGAAGGTTATGATCAGACATAAAGGTGATGTTGGCACAATGCAAAGAAGGCATAAAATGGCTCAAAATATATTTATAAATGAGGAAAATGCATCTGTGAATCAGAGGAGTAAAATTCTGGCACAGCCTTTCTACAGGGATAGCTGGTGCAAAATCAAATTCTTTGGCAGGAAAGTTAATGTGTAAAATGGGAATTAATGTTTAGTAAAACAACTTTTCCTTTGAAATGGTGATTTATCAAAATCAAAACATACCAGATGAGTGAAAAATAATCTAAAGAGGGTAAAAAGAGAAAATAAAAATGCAGTGATTTAATAGGAGAAAGATTGAGTTATTTAAATTTTCCTTTTTTAAATGCTTCTCATGGAACTGATTGCGTACTTTAGCAGTAAAGAGAAAATTTAAAGAACATCCTCTTCAGCGACCAAATACTTCAAGCTTCATGTCTTCATTTCTTAATTTTGCTGAATAGTAAAAAAGAGAGTGTTGTGAGTTCCCTTTGAAGCCATGAGTGCAATTTCCACACACCTCTGCTAATCCTGCTCCAAGCAACAGGTTTGTGGATGGCCATCCTGCCAGAAGCAGGCAGAGCAGGGGGACTAATATTTGGCCTCAGTCCAGCTTGCCACAGACTCCCAAATGAATAGATGCTGTGGAATTTGGGAAAAAAGTAGTGCATGGCTATTAAGAGGCAGCAATGCACTGGAGAGCAGTAGTTGACTGCCTGCTCTGGGGGAGAGCTGGCTCAAAGCAGCCATTTTAAGGCAGGTGGTGTTACTGTGGACACAAGGAAAGCCCCGAAATGAATGCTTGCTGTGGTATATCCTGAATCAAAGGCTCTGTTATAAGGCTCCCCAGGGATCTAGCCATTATGTCCATGGTCTTAGCAAATTTTGAGTCTGTAACTCCTGTGTAAACTCATAAATACAGGGCAATAATAGAAATCCTGTAAATTATCAATAAGCTGTTCTTCAGAATTATTATTTATAATAATAACCATTATAAATATGTATTACATTAATATAATATAATATATACAATATAATATAGTATAATATATAATACATAGTATAAAATAGTATAATATATATAGTATATATAGTATAATATATATGGTATAATATATAATATATAAATATTATAATATTTATTATATTAGTATAACATAGTGGTACGAAAAATAACCTGGTCCTCTTCTGTAGATAGTCTGTCTTCTTTTGTACATGTTCCTGTGAGGGTATATTTATTTATAGGCTCATAAATAGAAGCTTAAACTGGTATTAATTAGAAAATATGTCACCTCTGATCTTGAAACTAATTGGTTTGTATGGACTTTGTTAAATTTGCATAATTTCCACAGCATGATATCTCTAGTGTTCTTTCATTTTAACGGGAAAATGTCTTTATATCAATAGCAAATGGAGAGTTTTAAAAAATAAGCCTTCCAGTGATTATAGGTTAGGTGTAGCGTTTCATCCTGTAGCAAATGGATATATTTCTGTCACGTATGTTGAGACCTGGAATTCAGTGTGAGGCAGAAAATGTTATTCATAGGCATGGAACCTTGTTAAATAAGCATTACCTTTGCTTTACCCCTTCCGCACAGGGGATGTACAGCAAAATGTACATCCTAGTGAGTCCTTGCTTCCTCATGGCAATTACCAGGGAAAACCTGACTGGAGAGCCTGTTTTATCCCACACTAACTCCCTGGCTGGCTTTCCCCACACCAGATGGGAGGAAATCTCAGCTCCTTCCTTGACAGCTGCCTAAATCTTTCATACGCAGAATCTAAGAAAATAACCAACCAAACCCTAACAAAATAAGCCATTGGTTGCATTTGCACTAGTTCTCAGTAGCCTGCAGCTGGTTCCAAATTAGTTTTTTTAAAGTAATCAGTAATCTCAGACCTCCTGATTCTGGCAAGCAGTAGGACTTAGGAGTCCTGCTTATCAGCAGAACTTTTCATTTAAAGTAGCTTTAGATGACCTAGGACTCTAAAACCTCAGGTTTAGGAAGAAAAAAAAAAATACATAGCCCCAAATTCTCTGCTGCTTTTTATCACTTGAAAGTCTATGGATGTGTTCTGGCACACATAAAAGGGTGTGTATTTTCTATTTAGGACTGGCCACAAAATGGTGGTGGCCAGTCCTAAATACAAATACAAATTACAAATACGTAATTCTGTTCCACATGGATGCTTGAGGGAAGTTATGCAACAGCACACCCATTTGCTCTCCAAGGAAATGGAGTGACACAGGTGACATTGCTTGTCAGCCCACTGAAACTTTGGGGTTAGCTCTGCTCTTAATACCAGCAACTATGAAGTCTATACATGAGAAATAAGAGGCTGAGAGCTGTGGAACAGCTCTCCTGTGTCTTGTTAGCTCAAAATGTGAAATATTGCTCTCATTCACTGAATATAAGCCATATGACCTGTTCTCACACGGTCCTAGTATGAACATGCTCTGGTTTACCTGAAGGAATAAAACATGTATTAACATATAGGTTTATGAGTGGACTGTTAGGCTTGTATGCAAATTGAAATTCCACTTTATATGCATAGATGCTGATGTAAAATTCAATTGGAGTTTACCTTCTTAAATTGTGATCTCTCAGACAATAAATCATACTTTTTTAACCATCTGACACAATTAAACCACCAGGAAAAATTCTTTTTACCTATACAACTTACCCACTTCACCGAGATAGTAAAAAAAAAAACAGATTAGGAAACTAAATCAATTAAATAATTTTAGAAAATAATAATAATGCAGAAAATAAATTAATTAAACAAGAAATACTGCCATTGAAATTTTGGATTATGAATAGAAGGTGTAAAGGATCACTGTACCAAAAAAAGCAAAAATGGCAAAATTCCTCCTTTAGTTTTAATTCCTGTTAGGTGGAGGAAGAAATGCAAATTTGGGCTATAAACAGTGCAAAGAAAGTGCTCACCCACACACCTTTGCCCCAAGGATAAGTATGAGACAGAGCTTGGTTAAAAACCACAGTATGCCATGAATTTGGAATTAAATTACATTGACATTACCTGAAATAAGAACACTTAAAGTGAAAAGGTTGTGCAGGAATACAACCAAGAAGAAATTGGATGGAGACATAAAATCACGGATGCTTTGACTGTGCTGTTGACTAATAGGTGAACAGTATTGCTTCGAATGCAGGGCTCTATGGCAAGTTTAGGACAGGTTTTAGAAATCTTCTGCAATTTGATATAAAGATAGTTCAGTCTGCTAAATCTCATGTAATCGGACCAGCATGGTGAAATTTTTCAAAGCAGCAGCAAATATCAGCATAAAGAAGGTGAGAGTGAAAAGATTGAATACTTATTTTATTCATGCAATGCCTAATGTTTCAGGCTGATGAGAAGTTAGGCTTGGCACAAATTTCTTAGAAAGAGGACAATGAAATCAAAATTTCTTGATTTTTGTTTTACCATGGCAAAAGAGAAATCATGTGACATAATAATTAATAACCCCAAAGAATTATCGCATAAGATAAGGCACAATAGCTGAAAAGTAGCTCTGTGACAGATTTGTCACTGTGCTAGAACATATGCATGATACTGTGATAAACACTGGAAAAGGCACTTGTTAAAACAGCCCTTATCCCTGAGGAATTTACAGCCTGGGAGACAGAGAGAGATAAGATAAAATGCACCTGGTAACCAAGAAGTGATGCTATTTACATTTTTCTTTTCTGTTTGCTTTCTTTTCCCAATGTTTCACCCTCTGTTTTATAATGAGGTGCTGGACTGGTTGATGTGACACTTGTGAGTCTCTACGAAGAATTTGATTGAAGAACACTGGTGGCTGGCACTGGGCTTGGGAAATCATATTTCACAAAATAGGCAGCCAAGAGGAAAGCAGAAAGAGAGTGATGATTGGAGACAATTCTTAAGGCTCAGTCCCTGTCAAACACTGAACATTTTGACTCCTGTCAAAGGAAATAAGGAGGGGAGTATTATTTAGAAAGGGGTAGGAACTCCTGTATGCTCAGAAGATGAGGGGTTTTTTCTATTCAGATATATAATGCATAAGCCAGTCCTGCTCTCAACAGTGCAGCCTTTTGATGAACAGTAACTGTCATAACACTGGAATAAGAACTCAAGTGGTGCTGCTGCTAAAGATTTTCATTTGCCTTGATAGCATCCAGACTAGATATGAGGCCTTGTTTAAGTTCCCAAAAGTCATTAGGTTTCTCAGGTTGATGCTATGCTGCTAGACATACTGAAGCCATTCTAATCCTTTCCACTTTCTCATTAGGGCATGGCTGTCACTTTTTCTCAGCTTCTGCATCTGCCTGTTCCCTGGTTCCCTTCAATGTATTCTAACTGAACTCTTCTCAGTATTAGTTCTCCAATTTCCCCTCCCTCACTTTTCCCCTTTTATCTCCTTCTGGTAGCATAATATCATCTCATGAAATTCATGGTCAAATTTTCCAAATCCTTTTTCCTTCTCCTACTCCCTTCTCTCAGTGACCACTTTGTATGGCCCTACCTTGTGACATCAGCCAAGTCACACTGTATCTTTTCCATTGTGTTCTTTGCTACTTGCAAACACTTTTATTAGTCTCAACTTGATAATCTTTCCATTCTGAAAATAATTTAGTTGGTGATACTTAAAACAGCAGGGTTACAGCTCAGTAGAAGTACCTCACATGAACCTCTGTGTTTTCAGTCTCAAAAATTTGATTTTTTTCACTTGAATAAATTTGAATCCTGGTGTCTTCCTCCAGTTTAAAACTGTGTTTCCCAATGAGAAATTAAAATCATATATTTGGTTCTTTTGCTTCTCCTGCTAACAGCCTACTCCCACAACAAGTTTGAATATATAGCACAGGTCACAATCTTGCAATAAATACTTAAAAACTGTAATATGGGAATATAAAGCGGTTGTCAAATGGGTGAGGCTGTGGTACCCACCTCAAAAATATTTACTGTGTAGTTCAAGTGTACTCTGCACAGTCTAATAACAACATTCTTTTAGGGTTGGTTACTGCAGCACAGTAGGTGGCAATGGTTATGAATCAATTCAATTAAATTCATGTTATCCAGATGCACTCTGGCTGTTACAGTATAATATTTATGATAGTTTTGAAAAGGTGTGATATCTATTACCAGTCTAAAACCTCTTAAACATGCCCTCAAACATGATTAGCAGTAATTTATTTGAATAGAACATGAACAGATAAGCACCTCAATTGACACAGTTATACTCAAAGCAAAAAAAACTTGATTAATATAAAGCACCTGTATGGTTTAAATCATTTTAAAGATGGCATCTGTATTCTTATGAGATTAAATCTATGTAATATCAGTATTTTATCTCTAGCCACTGTGTCTAATAATCTCAAAACTAATAAAAAGAAATATACAAAGGAGTGGATCTGAAAGAAGAAACATGTATGTTTTCACAACATTCAACGCTTTTACTGTTTATCTAAAGACCTTTGTAGGAATCTATCTGTGGCTTTGAAGGCAAGACATAAGGATTAAACACTTGTCTGGGTGTTAAAACTCAAGAGAGATTTGAAAACAGATTAAAGCAAGAATCAACTCCTTACCACCATCATTGTCATCACACTTCATATGTACTGTACAGAACACGGCAAAACACAGGAAACTCTAGTGGTTTCATAGCCAGGAGACACAACTAAATAATTAACTTTCTTTCTTTCTTTCTTTCTTTCTTTCTTTCTTTCTTTCTTTCTTTCTTTCTTTCTTTCTTTCTTTCTTTCTTTCTTTCTTTCTTTCTTTCTTTCTTTCTTTCTTTCTTTCTTTCTTTCTTTCTTTCTTTTCTTTCTTTCTTTCTTTTTCTTTCTTTCTCTTTCTCACTTTCTCTCTCTTTCTTTCTCTCTTTCTTTCTCTCTTTTTTTCCTTCTTTCCTTCTTCCTTTCCTTCTGTCTTCATTTCCTTCTCAATAGACTCAATAGAGGTCCTTTGCTGTGACTTGAGCAATTTCCTCTTGTACTGCAAAATTTCTGGCTAGGAAAAGAAATTGTCTTTTGCATAATAGTAGGAGAATTGTTATGGTGTTATAGGAAACTGCAGGTTAATTAGTCCACCCCTTTCTTTAGCTACTTCAGTTTCTAATTAATTGTGTTAATTAATTAACACAAACAACTGTTGTAGAATATTCAGGGAAAACAATGGTTGTAGAATATTCAGGGAAAATAATCAAGGAAGCTGAGCTGCTTGTTTCAGATGATCCAATCAGATAATCCATGATTCGGCCAAACAGCTCAAGTTCAGCACTCTCAGTTAAAGAGTTTCACTGCTTCTTCAAGAGTTTGTAGCAAAGACTGCTAACTCAAAGTGCTGTGTTAAATAAATCTAAAATAAGATATTGAAGCCACCTTTTGTGAAAACCTTTTCCAAACAAAGGAAAGTTCTGCACTCAAGTATTACATGTAAAGATTGGACTTATCTTGCCTAACTTTAGGTGTGTGAAAAGTCTAAACCAATCTGGCAGAAAGAGGCACTTGCAGAAGATGATTCACCAGCTCTAAAACAAATGCTAAGATCATCCATTAGAGAGCCTCTGGAGTGAGCCTGTTTCTCGTGTTGGCTGCAAATGGGACCAGCACAGAACTTGCTTATAGAAAACTGACCTTTGATTTGAAACACTGCTCCAAACAAGGTACATGGAATCCTTTAATGAAAAAAAAAAGAACAAAAAAAAACCAACCACCAAACCACCCCCCCCCCAAAAAAAAAAAACCAAACAAAAAACAACCCAAACAAAAACCCACCAAAAAATAGGAAAAAAATCAAACCAAAATCAAAAACGTCTACAAATTTCCACTGTGGCTTTAGGGAAAAAAAAAAAAAAACAACTTTTGAAAAGTATATGGGTAAAACAAATTATCCTAGAAATTTTTGATGGAGGTGATGACTGATATTTATGTTCATGTAAAGGAAATCTGGGTTAACCAGAACAGTCCCTGGGGTGCAAGGAGCTGTACTGTGTGTGATGATGCAAATGCATCAATAAACTCTGATGAGGACCCAGAGCTGTACTTCTACCCATCAGATAAGGTTTTAAGTTGGAAGATTATACAGAATACTCTCAATGCAGGTTTTTGTGCTTAATTTATTTTCCTCCACTAGACTCTGCACTGTTGTGGGTTTGATCTCTATATGGGCTATTCATGGAAGAGTTGGACTTGGTGATCCTTGTGGGTCTCTTCCAACCCAGAACACTGAGATCTAATACAGTGTTTACACCTGCCTGTTTCCAAAGCAAGGATTAGTAGAAAGAAGCACCACAACTGGAGGGAATCAGGTCACTGAGAACAGATTTCATTTTCTATAGATTCTGGTAATTCTTGGTAATGATGATTGTATTTGAAGAATTATGGCAAGTACTCTATTATCTTTTCTATTTTAGGAAGCAAAAATTGGTCCTGATTTTGAGAATATAGCCAGTAATAGGGAGTTCACCCTTTTATAGTAGAAGATGTATTGTATATCTAACACCACTGAAATCTTTGGCAATGCTAAAATTAGGAGATATGGTATCGTTTCAGTTCAGACAAACATATTCCTACTGTATTTATTTTATTGGTTTTCCCTTGCCACCAAGTCCCACATAAAACATGGCAATTTTACTGCAAATTAACAATTCAAAATAAATCGTATCTCTCATTCTCATTCTTCCATTCATCTTCTCTCATGGAATAAGATGAAAAAGTTGTGTGGCTTACGCCTCTTGCCTTGATTCAACTTACACATTCATAGCCTGCTGAAAACACTCCCTTGTGTGGTGGTGTGCCTGTAAGCTGGAGAATATATTCATTTTTACAAATAATGTTCATTATCAACACTGCTCAGCAGTGGAAAACTGGGATAATGCCATAGAAATAGAAATCTCTGTTAATTTAATACCTTCCAAGAAAATAATTCTTTGTATCTCAGTCTTAAAAATGCTGGAGCAGAAAGATCATACAATCTGACCATCATCAAATGTTATCTCATGTTACTTTATACTTCAAATAGTTCAACTTGACACCCTGTTTGGTTTACCCTTTGCTGAGATGGAGGTTTTACCCTGAAATGACCCCTTTGGCTTTGTGGTGAATTGTTTTAGTAAACAGATGGATCATTTGACTCCAAGAAAAAACTCTAAAATATTCATTCAGGTCTGCAAATCATTTCTGTGAATGAGAACAGTAAATTCTAAGTGCCTGAGGCTTCAGACCTTTCAGGAGTTGGAATTCTGCATGAAGTTGGCTTGTTAGTATCTTGCCTTTATTTTATGAGATTTATTCTTTATACTCCATGAAGCTCCATACTAGCAAACTGTTAATTACTCATTTCATTGAAATATTTGAGGAGTTGTATTTGTTTCACTTTATTGGCAGCTTTGCTGAGCAATGTGTGATTGTATTTAGTAGAACTCTGTGTTGCATATTTCATTAAAAGATTTGTTTTCCAATCTTACTTCTAATCAACCGAAGACATTACTTCAGTGAAAGATATGAAAATTCCCCTAACTTTCATAATTAGGAGCATCAATATAATCAGCTTGTATTGTAGTCTGTAAACGACAAACTGAAGGGGTGACAAAGGAATAATTCATCCCCATTTTGTAGGTATGGGCTATCATGTTTTGGATCTATGTTCATTTTTGTCAATAGACTACAAAAGAATCACTTGCAAGCTGTGGCGTGGTTATACTTACAGATATAAATAAAACCTTTTAAATCACTTGTAATATATAATTTTTAAAATACTTATGTTCATCTCATAAATAATATATTGTCTAGTATCATTCAACTTGTGACATCTATGATAAAAAAAAAAAGGATCACTTGATTAATTGTGATAAAAGGCATTTAAATTTCACCCATTTAACCCCTCTGCTGGGATCCATAAGACACACTGGTATTTGCTTAAGGCTTCCAGAAAAGCACCTTATCTTAATTTGCAGGGATCAAGAAATGAAAATTCCATTTATTCCCTTGACTCTTCAGTACTGTGTTATTAGAGGCTGTTTGTACTAATAATCTGTTTGTAAGTATCACTTCCAGAACCTGCTGCTTGATTTCAAAATAGAGATCTATTTCATGTCTTACTAAACTTGTTAACAGGTAGGCATAAATGTGCCCCAAAATATATTTATATGTTTTTATTTCTTTTTTTTTTTTTCCCTGTGGGTACAAATACATTGGTCCTGGTTTTCCAGGATATGACAGAAATAAGACTTTGACATTACCCCACAACTCATGACCTCAGGCCACATGGGGTAGAATTGTTGTGTTAATATTGGACAGTGTTTCAGATGGCAAGGATGAGCGGACAGAACATAAGGATTTTGGATCCTATGGGTTTTCTGGCTCCAGTTTATGGCCATGGAATCTCAGTCAGACTTATGGGGTTGTCACCTGCTTAGAAATAGAGGAGTCAAGGACTTCCTGTCCTCCCCTCTGCCCGTTGCTGCTAGTGTGTTTTTTGTTTCTGAGAAACAGGGAATATCGCTGTGCCATGGGAATAGCTGCCATTCCTGGAACAGCAAGGTTCACTCCAAGACAGATTTGTTTTATTGTTATTCAGAGCTAGACCTATGTTTTGTCATGATGAGCATGGGAGCATTTGAGGAGCAAGTTTATTTATATTGTTAAAATTCTGCACCAATCTATGTTTGTGTAGCAAGATTCTAAAAATATGTCCTCCCCTCTCTGTAACAGGGGTTTTTCACAGTGGACTTCAGTCTCTCTGCCATTTAAGTGAAAATTCAGTGCCAAATGAATAGTTTCTCCTGAATCCAGTGGGTAGTAAAAGAATAGGCTTTTCTTTAGCATGTCTTGTTTTAACCACTGCACACAATTCAAACTTATTAAGTAGGAAATGATTACATATAATTGGGACTAGAGTTACCAGTAGTGATAAGAGAAAATTCATAAATGTTACTTTTCTAGACTACATTGGGCAATATCTTCCAGAGTAGCAACAAAGCAGATTTCTCACAGGCTAGCTAGGCATCACATTATTTCATTGATAGGAAATCTGATCACTGATGTAACTGTTTCCTGTAGTTAGTAAGTGAAGTTTCAAACATAAACCCAAACAGATGAAGTAAAAGTCACTGCAATCTTTATGGTGGTAAAGCAGATTTCAAAGAGAGAACTGCATTATGCTGTTTAAAACTTGTCTCTTCTCTTCAGCTTAAATAACATATTTAATCAGAGACATGGCAAATCATTAAAAATGTTGGGGAAGAAAACAGATGGACTCCAGCTTTTCCCACATATCTGGAAAGTGGCAGGCATGCCTCCCACGCCTGCTCTCAGGCAGTGGGTTGTCACCTCAAGCTACTGCCAGCTTAGGACATGGCAGATCCAAGAACCTGAAATCCTCTCAGGATTAGGCTAAATCTACACAATAGTCTTGAGAGCAAATGTTTGCCTTTAATGTGTTTATTACCACATTGAATGTAGTCATCATTTGTGTGCAATGCCATTGTGTCCCACAAAAGCAGAGCATCATTTCAGATGCCAGCTTTTGCCATCAGAAATGATGTGAAACAACACTAAGATTTTGCCTGATCTATAACATACACATTTTTGGCCATTCAAGGCTGTGTTTCTGTGGCACTAAAATTCTCTGGGTTCTGATGGTGAAGCATACAGCCTGCTCAAACATGGAGGAGACAGGCTGATTTTGAACAAAAGCAGCAGCTCTCCAGAGAAATGCTTGTCCAAACTGTAATCAAGAAAATCCTTCATGTCTCCTGTTAATTGCTGATTCTCCCTGCATATGTGATGGGCAGATTTATGGCTTCAAGCAAAAATCTCTTTCAAGGGATTCTTAATAAAGGGTTAAGGGTAGGATTTTCAAAAATACCAAGGGGAGTTCTTTCAGTGGCAGTTGAACATCCCCCTCTGCAAAGCACTTTTGAAAATCTCATTCATGTTTCCATGATGCCAAATTTGGGCCAGGTTTATAATTTTTACTCTGTGTTCAGAGAGAAAAGAAAGACAAAAACAAGAATACCCTAACCTTATTTTTAGCATTATGCTATCTAATTAATGCAATTTTAACCAAGCATACTTCAAAGGATACGGAACTTTAAAAAACATTACTTGTTTAATCTTGCTGCATATAAGATGTTGGTGTGATTGGTATTTATTCACAGAAGGTACTAATTAACTCCTTGGGAATGGGTAGCTTCTCACTAAGCCTTCTGTCAGGCAGTAATAAGTCGAGCAGGGAAAAACTTTAGTTGATTTTTCAGTATTTCCTTTTTTCCACATATTCATGCCATAAAAGTATTGAAGCAGGATCCTTTGGTACAGCTGTACTTAACTGTCTGAGTTGTCATCCCCTTTTTTTTATTTTTAAGACATTTAAAATATCAACCAAAGTTACAATGTAAGTTCTAGTACATATATTCAGTTTCTTACTTGAAGAGTGGCTTCAGCCTATGAATATTGGCCTGTGTTTGACTGGTACAATATAAGCCAAAGGCTTTGAAATTCTGAAATCAAACATTATCACTAGATTTTGTAAGATTTTTTGTAAGATTTTCAGTCTTGACTTCCTAATGCAGTATCAAGTGCTTGAAATTAAATAAATTTCATTTGACGATCTTTAATAGTTTATTCCTTTAGCTATGGAATTTTTCACAGGACTTTGAGAATTTAGCAAATATTCTTTCTTGAGAAACCTTGAGGGTCTTGGCAACTTTGTAAAAAGCTTATGTCAAATTTGGTATTTTTTAAGATCAAGTTGGCCAGTTTTATTTTAAAAATGCCTTATTAGAGTCTGTAATCAGCCTAGGGTACTGGTAGAACTTTATGATGGTTTGAACCCAAGGTCTTCATGCCATTTTTGTACCTTTTCAGGTGAACTACAAAGGAAACTTAGAGTGCTTTTACTAGCTCAGTACCAGCAGAGGGCATTACAGCATAATTCACGTGAAACTGTATATTTTGGAATCCATCCAGATAAGAACAAAGTACATTGGAGGTTAGATAAGTACTTTACTGAAAGACATGTATTTATCATCACATTGAGTTGATTGTGAGGATTTCCCCATTATAATAAGTCAGGGTTTTAAGCCTCGTTTTCTTCAATAAATCAAAATGCAAATCTTGCAGCACAAGTAATATTGCATACCAAAATACGTGTCAAAAAGTAAGTGTGTATATTTTCTTAAAAGTTGGGAGGCAAATATAAAATTTTACAATTAAATATAAAGTTGTTCATAATGAGAACCAACTGAATATGCTTGAATAAAATCTCTCCAACTTCTACTCAGGCGAATAGCTTATTCTACCACTTAAAAAGAGTTCCCTCTTGGTTTGTAGAAACTTTCCATGGCAATATGCAAAATTTCAATATTAAAAACCCTCTGAGTGCCAATGAAATCTCCCCTGGCCTAAGGTTATTACCTCCATGTGAGACTATCTCTTTCGAACACACAAAAACAGACGGTTTCTCAGCCCCATCATTATGAAGCAACACCTCAAAATGTCAGTTGAAATAAAACCTGAAATAATTTAATAAATAAATAATGCAAAATTATTTGGAATAATTTTCTTCATCTTTGTGCGTAGGTGTAAATTTCAAATTATGGTTTTGACACATAATGTTTGTGTCTCACTGCTGCTCTCTTACTCACCTAAGAACTACAGCTACAGGGATCATATGTGGAAGGTGCAGATCCCAGATAGTATCCTCTCCTATTGTGGTCTGTAGGAACTTTGCCTGAGACTTTCTTCAGTCTTAATATTTATTTAGTCTGATACTGCTATCTGAACTGCCATGCTGGTCCTGTGCCCGTACGGCAGTAAGATTTAAAAAGCAATTTTTCTGTTCTTGTTGTGTTCTTTGAAGTGGGTTTTGTGAGCCCATGAAGCTCTGACTGTGCACTCCAGCTAAACAGTAGGCTGTTTGTCCAGCAGTGCAGCTGAGGGTAAAAGCTAAATTGTGTTTACTGAGTAACAACTAGGATGGTGCAGAACTTGTTCATTTATATAAAAGAAATGGGAGAATTTTCAACTTTTTATTTGAAAGCATATTGCTGCATTTTTAAGGTGCTCAGTGTGTAATTTTCTCTGTTAAGAGGTGACAGAAGAGGAAAGTGGAAGTTGTGTACCTGCGTGATCTTTGCCTAAGGTCGTGCTTTGTACTTGGGAAAAAAGCCATTACAGTGCAGCAGGCGTGATCCCCTGCCCTGCCAGCACTTCACAACCTTCCACTACCCCACAATTTTTGAAATGGTCTCGTATGCCAGGAGAGCTTTTTGAGAGGAGCAGCTGCCGGCTCGCAAAGCAATGAGCGAATCTCCGGGAAGAAGAGGAGGAGCGCGCTGACGGCATGTCTGCAGCGCCAGGAGCAGCTCCTGCAGCTCCTGCTGCCACGGAGCCCGGTTATTACAGTAATGAGCCTGAGCTAATAAGGCCTGTTGAGACACAACCTGTGTTAGCTCAGCCTTGGCACCAGCAGAGAATATTTACTCAGCTTCTGCACTGGAGCTGGCTTGTGTCAGGCCGTCTCGGAGAGTGGGAGGAATAGTTGTGTTACTGGATGCTCCCAACTATGGAGACGTTCCCTGACAGATTTGTCCTTTGGGAGGTTTTAAAGAGAACACATGCAAGACCAGTTTTCTTTTTAATGAAATATTTAGCTGGGGCCCAAGGCCTTCCCTCTAGCTTGTTTTCCTTTTTTCCCCCTATTCTGAAGGCAGTCTGACCTTCTGTGCAGAAGGAGATGGATGAGGTATGGAAGCCTGGTACTGCTGATGGAAGGAACTGTTTGAAAATGAAATAGCTTGCTGTATGAATGGATATACAAGGCTCATTGACAGTATTCCCTCCCTCAGCAGTAATCCTTACTTGCCCTGCAGGTTTAGTACTTTGCAGTGTCTCCTACTGAACTCCTCAATGTGCATCACCTGGGCACTTCACAGCAGAATCCACTAGGATCTAGACCAACAGTGTTGACAAGACAAAATACATGAAAAAAGGAAATCCCCAAATACTTCTGTGTCCCAAAGAGTGGAGAAATGCTTCTAAGGGCCAGAAAACATTTAATATCTAGCAGAATAAGATGCTTCTGATCAACAGAACTCTGTCCTCTGTTTTGAGGGTGAGGAATTTAATTAACCTTTTTTTCCTTTTCTTCATTTCCTACCTCAAAAAGTAGAGGTAGTTTTTAGTCAAACAACTGAAATGCCTTTATACATTTTCTTTTTCTAATTAAATTAAGTAATATACACTTTCACAATTCTCTTGAAGAGTGATGCTGAGAGCTTTTAATATGGATAAGGATTTCTGGGGCCTTCATACCTTTTCACCAGGGGTATTTTTTCAAAAAATTTTAGATTGACTGTGTGTATTTTGTATATGCAGAAAAGGCTAAGGATGTGCAGGCCCTCCTACACAGAGGAAGGCAGATCCCCTTGCTCATTAAAACAGACATATTATGGCAGGGCACCAGCAGCAAGGCCAGCAAAGGGTACTGCTAATGCAAGATTTTTGCTGCTGCTTCCAATAGCGTACTGTGTCTGCTGATGGGTAGGATGTACTCCTGACACAAAAAAATAATCATACCACCATGGGGCAAAGACTTGCTCCTCTTCCCATGCTGGTCACACAGCACACAGTGAAGAATTTCAGGGGGTGTAATTCAAATGCATGCTCTAGGCACGAAAATAGGATGTCTTTATCATCTGTAGTTCCATCCTTGCTTTCTTCCCTTCCTCCACTCAAGGGCAGAATGCAATATTAAAACTATAGTAAGCATTTTTTTAATTAAAAGAGGTTAAATATATGGGATCAGATAGGCTTTCATCATGCAATTATAAATTGTATGCTGGTTATTTTAAATTTCAACATGCAATTGCAATGGTACTGGGTGAGCTGGCTGGGTATCTGCTTTGCATTTGACTGAGTTAATTCACTGCAGGTATTCACTTCTTAAGTGGCGTCTGCTTTAAACATGTGCAGTAATTCAATCAAAGAAATAAGAAGGATAGTTTATGTAATCCTTTTCATCTCCAGATTGCTAAGGTTAACCTTAACTATTCATGAATTATAAATGCATACAGCAATCTCAAATTATAACATGCAAACCCCCCTTTTTTTGATGGCCTGCTAAAAACCATGGAATAGCTCCTTCTCTAAAAATATAATTGATGAAATGGACAGGAACTTTCTTCCATTTATTATTTGTAATCTCAAACAAAAGTTTTGTGCAACTCATTTAAAATGGTTGTCTCTGGTAATATTAAACCTTTCCTCTGATCCAGGAACATAGGCAATTTTCTCTTCAAAATTTTGGATGCATCATTCTTACAGCCCTTTTCAGTGCCAACAGATTCTGTGGCATGAATGGGAACCCAAAGGCAGATATTACAGAATAATAATGCTCTGTTGAAGCTCTCACAATTCCCGGAGTAATTAAATAAAGAAAAAAAAAGAAGCCTTTCTCTTTCATTTTGTTAGTTCATTCAATGCCATTTGGGTGATTTGGCTTGTGAGCTCTCCTCCAGGCAGCCGGAACAATCCACTAGGTGACACCCTCATACTCCTCGTATTGAGGCAAGGAGATAGTGAGCACTGAATGGCTCATTTGTTAAACATTTAAAGCAAATACTGAGATTTCAGGGACAGGTCTCTCTTTGTTTGGCAATATCAGAGATAACACCGGTTTTGTAATAAATACTGTGTTGTTTGTATATAAATTACATATTAAGCAGATTAGCATTTTGTCACTAACATGAAGAAAACCACAAAGCAGGAGTTCTAGGCAATATTTCCTAAAATTATAACAATTTTTAAAGCATTTGAGCTAGTCTGCTGAGTAGACTGAATAGCAAATATGCCTTTAGCATTTTCTACTGGGGCAGCAGAAGGAATATAGCTTCAGTGATTTTTTTTTTCCAGTGGGGATGTGCTATAGCATCTTTGAACAGAAATGAAAAGACCCATTCACCCCTAATACAAAGGAATATTAAAGGATAAAATTCAATGGGATTTTGCATGTTTATGCCAGTGGTGATTTTTTTCTTTAAGTTCTTTATGTTGATAGTGATGCTTCATAAATCCTTTGAAGAAAGCATCTTTTATCATGGCATTTTTACACACCTAGCATAATGAGGCTTGAGCTTCCTTAGGGTCTCTGTCTTTGAATTCATCATAGCAAATAAAATATTATATTTTAAAATATTATATTTTATTGCTATTATTCCTTGCTCTGCAATGACTCGAGTGCTATTCTAAATGTTGTATGTAGTGAAAGACACTGGAAGTCTGAATTCACTAGTAGTGTAATTAGGAGTAACATCAAAGAAAATAAGGATTACATCACAAAATTAATGTAAATAAAAGGAAAATCATGGTAAGGTCGAGCAATCAAACACAAGAAAACAATGTCTTTGAACAGCATGTTTAAACAGTAACCAGACAGGTCAAGAAAGAGACAGAAATTTACTTATATGGGCATGGAAATAATAACATTTCTTGTTTGTTCATAATAAGTATCCTAATTAATTATATGGCAACTGTAGGTTTTCAAGCTTTTGCTATTCATGCACTTTTCATACTCAGCTGTCCTTTACAGTGCTCCTTCTTGTAACATTTCAGTGCTTGATTAGACCTAATGTAGAAAAATCCTTTTTTTTTTTCCTAATGAAAATACCACTGAAATAATGTACTGTTCTGCTATCAGGTCTGTTTATTGACTTCAGCTAGGATTCCTGCCATGGTTGAGGCCCATAATATACTTAGAGACAAATACACAAAGAGAGATGTATATATAATTCCCGTATATATAATTCCTCGTATTTTTCCACTTAATTTCAACTTACACTTAGAAAAAAATCTTTATAATAGTTTTTTTTTAAGGCAGTTCACTAAATAATGCAACACATCGCTTCCAGGGTGTCCTAAAGAGCCTGGAAGAAAGACTTTTTGAAACTTGCTTGTATCTATATAATCCCTATGATGTCAATGGGAGCTGAGCTGCAGCCTGCAGAATAAAGGCAGCGATTCAGTAATCCTGGCTGCCAGCCTCGGGACGATAAACTGGGTGAGCCTCTGCAGACACGAGCGCGTGTGACCGCGCAGTGCACGCACAGAGGGATTCCTGGCAGCCAGCCCCGCTGATAACCGGGAGGCTACACCGTAGTTTGGAGATCAGGAAGGGGGAGAGACCTCTGAAGTTCAAAGAGGTTTGTGGAGAGGCACCCTGTTTGCCCCCACAGCGCATCCAAGATGTCGTGTGCGTGTCTCTGCCCTTGGAGAGAAGTGCCTGGGATCTGCAGTGCTTACAGAAGTTCAAGCTCTTCTGAATAATCTCTCAAAGCACATCATCTCTTGTATCAAAGGCAGAACTGATTTTAGTCACTTTGAGGGAAGAGTGCCATCTGCTGAATCACAACTATCAGTTCTGGAGAACCTTTTTTGTTGGAGGTTTCATGCAAGTCCTGTGCCTCACTCAAACTCAGGCAGCGTGTGTAATTTTGTGTTTCGAAGTAGTTCTGTTCTCCCAGAAATTACATGTTTGTGTAAGTCTTAAAATATTACAGAATAAACACAGCAAGTGCATCTGCTTTATAATAGTCATCGATGTACTGCTCCCCACATCTGAAGAGGTTAAAGCCATGTTTCTTTTCCTAGAAACATTTTCTGACAGACACACATATACGTGTGTGCCTCACACGGATGTCTGTATGTCTCAGTATCAAGGACAATAAGGGTGCTTTAATAGCACACATTTTGTAAGAACATCTGCAGAATTAAAGATGATGTCAATTACTTACAAGACATTCTGATGAAATTCTGTAGGCTTACAATTTGAAGAGATTCACTCAGCCGAGCAGCTGTTATATATTATTACAATCTAAATGAATTTTAAGAAAGATAATTAGAGCAGTATACATTCACTCCTAGCAATTTTTCTGAAGTAAGAAAGCACTGACAGCTAAACATTATGTTATGAAGTATCTGAGACAGTACAAATTGAACAAGCCTTTGAAGCTCTACTGTACTTTCACTATAGGTACCTACAGTAGAATGACTCTGTTCTTCTCAAAGGATAAAAAATTCTTTATAGTGATTGAAACAGTCTTAGAGGCTCATTAAAGATGGGGTAACCGTGACACAAAAGCTTTAAACTGTTTTACGTAGGCTCATCTCATGATCACATGGTAAGGTCATTCAAGCTTCAGAGATTTAATCCACGGCTGTATGGAGAATTTCTCTGCATGTGAATTTCAAATTAGCAGCCAGCAAGACTGCAAACAAGCAAACAACAAGATTTTGACATGACATAAAATTTTACTGGCCCTTTTATTTTTTTTTAAATTACCTAAGCAAAAGTGTGAGTGAATCTAGAAACCTACTATTGCACTAATGAACAGGAAACAGATTCATCTTGGGTTGAGAAAACTCTCTGGGAATTAGGAAAATGCTTTATTTACCTTCTGTACACATTCTGTATGTTTCTTGTCAGTTACAAAGTAAATGGGCTAATTTACGTTGCTGGATAATACATATGCCAAAGAAATGCATTAAAATTATGTTTTATAATTAAAAATTAGAGGAAATAGATTATATCCCATATAGACAGAGGAATACCTAAGAATGACACTTTAGAAGTAAATAAATACATGCACACACATAAAATAGATGTGTGAAGGTACATTCATAGAATGAGTGAACCTATTTATTCCCTTTAGAGTGGCCTACTGGTAACTGTTATATTTGCTTTTTAAAGAGATGAAATCACTTAAAATATGTACAAAATTTGGTACAATAAAATGTGAGTCTGCCAAGTATTGATACTACAGAAGGAATAAAAAAAAAAAGTCTTCAAAATGTAATTGGTGGTGATAGTGGTGTGTTTTCTTCCAGAAGAGTATTTAGTCTAGCCTTAAAAAAAAAGGAATCTGACTATACAGTAACTGGGACAGGTTAACTAAATATCGTAAGAAATTCCAGTCATGAGAAATGGATAGAAGAGGGGTTACAAAATACCTGCTAGTTAGGGTCTTACTTATATTTGACCCTATCTGGGAACAGAGGTGAAATAAATGTACTCTTGAGGCCCATTTTCAGCCCTGCATGTGACTCCTGTTTATTTAATCAATTACAAAAGAACAACCCCAAATCTAATTTATTGAAATCTCAAACTTCTCACTAGGATTCAAGGCTTATCTCAGGGCTCTTCACTGTTTCTGCTGTGTGGTTTTAACTGGGGAGGTGCTAATGCATTTTTCTTTCATGAAGTGCAGGATGATGCATGAGGCCACAACAGGAAGAGAAATGGTTGGCTAGGTACAGCTTGAAGAAATCTGCTCATATTCAAAGTTATTCACTGCTACTGATTCCACAGTTATGACTGCTTTCTAAATGTGTTTGAAGTAGGACACCAATCCATTTTTCTCTGTGAAAATTAATTGGTGTAAAACACTAGATTGTTTTTCTAACTTTTGGATGTCCATCAATTCTCATCAGTTTTAGGAGAAAATCTTGCTGGTTTGGTTGCCGCTGGTACAGATACACTGTATACATATAACCAGGAATCCTTTCCCGATGTAAACCAGTTTTGATTTTCAGGATTGAAAATCTGTCTTTATGTATCTCATACTTATAAAAGTGAAACAGACTCAGTGCAATGAACAGGACCTTTTTGTTGTTGGACTTTTGGTCAGTTTGCCCTGAGGGACGCAACATGGGGCAAATTCAGTGACATTCCTTGTGGTTTGACTGATGGTGGTGGCTGCCAGCACCCAAACCTGTTTGGCTGATAACAGTGTGGGGTCTGTATAAATCCTGTGACAGGAAGTACATCAAGAGTCTTTCTATATAGTTTGATTATCCCACTGCAGACTTGCTTGCAATGGGATTAATATATTCAATATGCTGCTTGGAATTGAAATTTCTTCTTCTGCCTCATTCAATCCTCAATGAATCAAATCTAGGAATAGATTGAGCTGGAGCTTTTCTGTGAGGTGGTAGTGTAACTTCTTCCCGGTCCACCTTCCCTTTCTTCCCTGCAGTGTTCCCCTCCTTTCCCCACCACTACACCTCATGGTGTGACATGGCCATGCAGAGTTGCTCTTGTAGTATTTGTCCGTGCACTCAGCCGCAGGAGTGGCGATTTGAGGATGCTTCTCCTAGAGATTTGGAGCACGGCCAGGCCTTGGCGTTGAGAACCACCCGGCGAAGCGCAGTCTCGGGAATGCCGGTGGAGACCCGCGCGGGGGTTTTGTGTCTTTGCTTGTTTTCAGCGGGGGTGGGCGAGGGGAATCTGAACTTCTGCGCCCCCGGGGCTACCCCCATCCCTTCCCTGTGCTTGTGTCCGTGCCGTGCCCGGGGCACGGTGGGCTCCGGGAGCCGCCCCGCGCGTTACCTTCGTGGGGGAAGGGGCGGGAGGCGGCGCCGGCTCTGCGCAGGGCGGGGCGGGCGGGGAGGGAGCGCCGGGCCGGGCAGCGCCGCCCGGGGCGTGCGGGGGCCGTGTAGGTGCGGCTCCTTTAAGGTGTCCCGAGGCGGCACCAGACCTGCAGCAGCAGCAGCAGCAGCGCGGGCAGGAGGCGGAGGCGGCCGGGAGGGGGAAGGGGAAACCCGCGGCGGAGGCGAGCGGCTCGACGTGACAGCAGAAAGTTCAGGCGCGGCCCCGCCTGACTCGTGCACCCCTGCCCCGGCGGCGGGGCAAGGCGAGGAGCCGCTCCTCCTCCCTCTCCTCCTCCCGCAGCCGCCGCACCGAGGGCGGGCGGTTGGGGTGGGTGGCTCGGGGGCGTTGGCCCGGGGAAGTTTTGCTCGCCCTCTTCTCTCTCCCTGCCTTTTCTTTCTTCTTTCCTTCCATCGCCCCTCTTGTGCCCTCCTCCGGCGCTGGGGCGGGGGCCAGCGTGGGATTCCCGCGTGCAGGGGCGGGGGCGGCGGCGATGCTGGGCTGGGCTCGGGGCAGCCGCCGGGGCTCCCCTGCCCGCCGCCCCGCCTGACCGCGGCCGGGCTCCGCCGCGGCCCCCGACGCGCCCGCCTCCTCCCCCCGCCATGGGAGCGGGCGCTGCCGCCGCTCCGCCGCCGCGCTCTGCCCGCCGCTCGCCGGGCGCGCAGTGACTCGGCGGGGACACTTCGCGGAGCTCCCTGCCCGCCCCTCACCCTCACGGAGGGCGGCGGTGGCCGGTCCTGCCCGTCCCGGCCGCGCTCCGTTACCGGCTCGTCCCGGAGTCTGGGGCCAGGGCAGCAACTTGTGTTTGGGAGGCGGCGAACCTCCGCTGCGGGAACTCGAGGATCTTTTGTTGTCTCCTATCGCTTTGGATAGTCCTGGGAAGTGTCAAGGCGCTGCTGAGGAAAGCCCGGGCCAGGAGAGGGGAGGCCGGCCGGAGTTGGCGTGCGGCTGGAGCCCCGCGGACCTGACAGCGCCGTGCCCGGAGGGGGCTCGCTCGCCCCGGAGTCCGGCGGGATTAGGGAACCTCGCTTGCCTTAAGCTTCTGTGGAATTACAACTGGGGGCTCTTCTTTTCTCCCCCCGCTCTTCTGGCATGAGACTGCTTGCAGGCGCCACCCGAGGACAATGATCGCGGAGTTTGCTCACTTTTACCTCTTTGGATTCATATGTGTCACCTCAGGTAACCACCTCACGCAGGGGGGTCACATACGCGGCCGCGGCGGTGGCAGCGCTCCCGCAGCCGCTCTCCTCCTTCCCTCCTTCGCTCCCCCAGTTTGGCCCCTCCGCAGCTCCCGGCCCCCTCCTTTGCTCGGAACGAAGCTCGGCTTCCACCCTGCGGGCGCCCGGCCCGCGTTTGCCCCGGGAGCTGCCCGGGGCCGTG
Source organism: Agelaius tricolor (assembly GCF_023055355.1). NCBI lineage: Eukaryota > Metazoa > Chordata > Aves > Passeriformes > Icteridae > Agelaius > Agelaius tricolor. The sequence continues at coordinate 40,562,828 of NW_027269269.1, read as the reverse complement.
GGGGCTGCCCGGGGCCGTGGGGGCTGCCCGGGGCCGGGAGCGGCGCCCGGGGGGGATGCGCGGCGCCGAGTCCTGCCCTGGTGCCGGGGCTCCCACCGCCGGCGGCTCCCGAGGGTCCATTGCTGTAACCCCGGCTGGTGTTGAGCTCCGGCGGGCTGGGACCCTCCGGGAGGCGGCTGCGGTGCCGCTCGGTGCGGCTGCCCGCGGGTACCGCGCACCCTGGCCCGGGCGGTCCCTGGCGCATCCCCCCCTCCCAGCCCCGGGCCGGGTTAACCCCGCGCAGCCGCCACCGAGGGTGTGGGGGCACCACGGCGGTGAGGGAGGCAAGGGAGGGCTTGTGGGGATGGGTTTTGTGAATAAAGTTTACGCACGTGTGTGTGAAGTGGAGCGGCGGCGTGCTCAGGGGGAGTGGGGGAGATGGCCGAGGAGATAGGGGGGATTAATGCTCATTAGGCACAGTTTGCGCGGGGCTTATGCGTGTTGGGGCATCTTATCGTGCCTGTAGGTTGCAGATCTGAGAGGGCATTGTGGAGGGCGGGTTTGGCTCCGTGCGCCCCGTGAGAGCGGAGCGGGGCTCGGAGCGGGTGCGGCTCTGCCGGGGCGCGCTGCGCTTGGGGGCTTTTCGGGTTTATCTCTGCACAAGGACCTTGTCTCCCTCCGGAGGACGGGGTTGTCTCCCCGCAGTGTTGCTTCTCGTTCTTAGGAACGCCTTTTGTCACACGCTAAGGGAACGCAGTGAATGCTTGTGCCATAGTGAAGGTTGATTTGGGTGCTGACTTCTCTACCTTAATTGATTCCTGTAAGTTTGCAGAGGAACCCTTTGAGTCGTTAAAGTTATGGTAGCATGAGAATGAATGAATGAATGAAGTTTTTGAAAGGCTTAAGTTCACTGCCTGAAGCTCTAAGTCTTAATTATGTCACTAAATGTAGTAAGTTATGTCTGTTTCTAGATTATATCATGAATTTAACTACTGAAGTTTTGCTCTTAGGTATTAGTTTGTTCCTTGCGGCTTTGGATATGGCACACTTTGCATCCCTGAGTAGCTCTTGCTCTGTTCACTTTTGACCATGTCAGTCATGCCATCTTTAATTTGATTTTTCTCTGTATTGCCTCCTTGGCAATACATGGAAATAAACAAATGGAAGATGGAAGAAACAGATGGAATGGGGAAGCGCCTTTACACCCAATTGCTCTTTCTGCATCTTTCATGGCAATCATCTCCACCTATGAAGAAAAGTTGACTTCATGGATAGTGTACTCTGTAACTTGATCATGTATTGGGATGTTTTAAACTCCCAAGTTAAGAAACAGTTTTATTAATTTATCTTTTAATCCTCTCATCTCTTAATTGTATAAATGCTCACTAAAGTTGCATGGAATGTTTTTTTGTAATTTTTTTTTTCCCCCAGGGTGGGGATGCTCTCTAATAATGTTGATTCCAGCTGAGTTGGAGAGGGGAAAAAAAAAAGGAAAAAAGCCATGTTTTTTTATGAAGGCTTTTAATTTTGTCATGTAAGCAAACTCAGTAACAAAGATAAGACACGAGCACCAGATAATAACGCTGTTTCAGCTCCTTCACCAGGAGGAATTTCTTTCCCCCTCAACTAGAGTGTGGTCAAATGCTTAGTCTTGTGTCTGGAACAATGGAGATGCCAGAAACCTTTGGCAGGATGAAGTTTGAGGGCAGATGGCTGCAGTGCAGAAGGAAGGACAGGAGTCATCTACAGCAGTTTCCACACTGAAATCCTTTGAGTTCTGCTGACAGCTGATCTTGCAAGTTGATTGATCCTTTCCTCCCTCTTCCACTGAAGGGTCTCACTTCCCTCACTTACACCCACTACTGAATCAATGGTTTGTGTGGCCACACTCTAAATGGGATGTTAGAAACTTCTGCTGAGAGGTGGGAAATGATTGGGGGATGGGAAAGAGAAAAAAAAATTATAATAGGAAAAGTAAGAGGGTTAATGTTTGTTAAAACAGTAATTGGTAAACCACTTAAAATTTAAAACCCCTAATTTTTACCTTGGTGTTGTCTCTGTGGGATCCTGTGAAGTACCTTCTTTCATGTAAGCCTGTGGTTAATAAATGTTGAATACATTTAAATTTGAATAGTGTTGAAAATTGGAATATAGCTGCTTTCCTCCCTTATTCTCCCAGTGTAATTTCAATGCTTCTTTGCATACAGAATAAGAATTGCTTTAAGGGATAGTTCTCTGGTATCCTTGTTTTCTTGAGTATTCACCTACTTTATGCCCTTTCTCCTTCATTCTGAGGCAGCCTTTGCTTCAGATTCCACGGATTTTTCATCTCTCTGCTCCCCAGGAAGCAGCAGCATCAAATGAGTATGTTTGGAAAAGAAAAGCTTTCATTTATCTGAAGGGCAACATGCAGAACATTTCTGCTGGGAATGAGTGTCAAGGTTCTGCTTTTCCACATGGGTGTTCACTGCTCTAGCAATTCTCAAGGCTAAATATGTTACTGTGTGATTTTTTTTCTGTTTCCCTCCGTTGAAATCTTTATATTTTGACGAGTTATTTCATTGCATTGCTGATTCCCATCTGCTCAGCACCCACCCTTTTCCCCCTTTCCTGCCCATGTTATCCCTTACTAATTACTGCACTTGAAATGGGATTGGTGCCTTTGCTCCAGAGGTTTTTCCATGCTGTGTGGAACAGGCAGCACTGACACAGCAAGGCAGGAGTGTTATTCAGTGATAGTTCTAGCCAGTGGAGGGCAAAATTGTCTCTTGTATTCCTTCATGGGAGAGTTATCTTCTGATGGTTAATAGTTTAAGGGTGCCCATGGAGTGTCCCCAAAGTCCTTTCCAGCTGGCTAAGCTACCTATTGGAGTAAATAAATCAGCCACTTCCTTGATCCATTTTGTTTGTTTGTTTCAGAAGTTTGTACTTAAAAGCTCCCTCATGGAGTGCTAGAGCATTTCTGGAAATGGTTGTACTCCTTTTATGTGTTCTCTGTCTGATAGTAATAAATTAGGAGAGATTTAAAAAAAAAAATACACATTAATTCAAAGGATTATGGAAGTATTAAATGCCTAATCTGTAAAAGCAAATAAATCACCCAAGAAAACTTTAAAAATGTGCATTTTTTTCGCCTATCCCTAATGCATTGTGTGCTGTTCTAAGTAATTTTACTGGAATAATATTTAAGAAAGATTGAGCCAGCAGCTTAAACATGAAGAAGCTGCCCCACTTGTATTGTGTTTGAAGACCTAAAGCTAGCAAAGAAATAACCACATGCTGTAAAATTGATAATTGTGATGAAATACTCTCCAAGTATCCAGGTATTTGATACAAAGCCACTTATGAGTACTGATAGTATCTGTGGAGAGCAGAAGACTTTTTGTTTCTTTTCAAATTGCATAAGTGTGAATTTTGTTATTTTTCAGCTAGAGAGAGACACTTTTTTTTTTTCCTGTTACCTGTCAATTATCTCAGTTTAAACCAGAGGAACACTCAAGCTGATTTTTGCTCACTGCAGTCACTGTTGTTTGTCAGATGTTTTTTTCTGTTGAAGTTACAGAGTAACTTCATTAGCAGGGATCATCTGTAATGTTCAGGGTACTGAATTTTGGGGGAATCATATGTACGGTCCATAAGATCTTATTGGAAAATATGAATTTATGTGAAGAATACTCCTGAGGGTACATGATAAAGGTTTTGATTGCATTTACAAAAATAGATGGGCCATTAAAAATATTATCAGAAACTAGTGACACTTAGGTAGCAGTGTTATCATGTTAATACTAGACATCAAATACCTTTGCCAAGCAATGCTTGAACATAAAATGCTTTGGAAATGATGGTCAAGGACCAATTTAGTTTTCATTAGAAGGTGGAAAGAGAAATAATTTAGAAATTCAAGACAGGAAAATCTATGGTTGTACTTAAAATATCTGGGAACCTGTTCCCTCATTTTCAAATAACATTGGTTTTGGTTGGCACATAATTTTCCTAAGTAACTGGAAGAGTTTTATTTCACAATCCTAAGCAGCTGTAATATTATGTCTCATTATGGGATAGCTTTCCCTAATGAATATAATGATGATTTGCTGGGTCTAGCCAGTCTGGTCACTTGCTGCAGTTGTCAGTGTGGTATTTCTGTTGCTGTTAAATGTGCTTTGTGCATAACGGTCACTTGGCTTGGTGTCCGTCCTGGTGCTTGCCTTCAAAAATTGGCCTTTCATAGGGAAGATTCCCATTGCCAATGTTTAAGTTATTGTTCTGGATTTGTTATAGGTTTTGTGTATTTGGATAGTTTGGAATGAGTCATTTTGTTGTTGGTTTTTGTTAGTGTTTTGAGGTTATTTTGTGACCTTGCTCTTTCCAAGCAAACAAAATGGCACTTAAGAATTTAATTTGCTGAGATCTTGACACATTTTATTTGTGTGCTCTGTTATATAATCTCATTTGGTGGTGATAACCTTCCTTAGCTTTTCACCTGAGTGCCTCTTCATAAAATTGTAAGGTAAATAATGAGGTAACTGAAGTAGCAACCAAGGTGTATTTTAAGTCCAATAAATTGTGTAAATAGAGAACTAAGAGTATTTTTCTGTTAGTGATGAGCAGGTTGACCAAAAGGTGAGAGTAGAGCAACAAAAAAATATTGTTAAGTATCTTGGAAGCTAGAGATGCTTTTAAGGGGAGATAGTTTACTAGTTTATATCTTCTTTAGGAGAAAGATGTGCATTTATTCTATACACATATATTTCAGTCATACAGTGCTGTCTCTTGGCTTACTGTGTCAGCCTTAGCATCAGCACTAAATTGTTGTGAGTAGAAGGACATTTCATGTGAAGAAAAAAAATATTTTATGAGCACAAATATTTTGTAATGCTGACATAGATGCAACCAGCTGTGTTGGACTCTCACAGCTGAGACTTGGTACTAAGGAAAATCTCAACAGAGAAAACTTGTAACACCTGGGAAGCTCATAATGACTTGAGTTTTCAGTCAGGTGTGCAGAGTTATGTTATTCTGTTGTTGGTCTCGAGTTCTCATTTTTAAGGAGCTAAATCTTTTGGTATACTGATTATTAACAAAAGCCGGTACTGTGAGTTACCTTACCCTGAAGGTGATGATACAGATTTATTGAAATAAGAATTTCAATATATGAATTTTATTCTGGATGCCAGAATTTCTTTGTTAGTTCACTGCTCTTTAGGAAAAAAATGCTGGATTTACCCAGATTTATCCACAAAAATGATGAAATATGGCTCTGGAACGTCATGATGGTGGACTTTTCAAACCAGGAATGTGTGTGAATATAGTTGGTGTTAAAACAACAGCACACAGGATGAGATGTTTGTTTATGTGAGATTGTCCATTTCAGGTGTAAATAATAGGGGACATGCCCAACACTTAAATAAAACAATGAATAGGGGCTCAGGGAAAATATATTCTATTTCCTTTCCTATCTTTTGAAAACAAAGTGAGGAAACTTTTTTAATGAGAAAGTGAAGGAGTATATGAACAATCAATGACGTTAAATACTGTCAAATACTGAGAACTATTCTCAGACCTGCAGTTATTTTCCATGCCTCTCTTGTTCTGAAGCTTAGGAAAATTTCTGACTAAGACTCATGTGTGTCTGTGTATGACTGATTAAAACAAAATTGATAAATTGACAGTAATGAGATTTGTGAGTGGCGTCAGGCCCGTCTTTTTAATTAGAGCCTGCTTGCCATCTGAGCAGCTGCAGCCAAGGGGAAGGTGCAGAGTGCTCTGCTCACACCCATGAGCAGCCAAGTCGTTTCACCTTTGCTGAGGACAGAATGCTTTATGGAGTGGTATAACCTTAAGGTGGCCTTACCAAAAGGAGGCAAGCCATGCTCAGAAGGGGAATAGAAAACATTTTGCATTGTATTTTAGTGGTAAATAATGTTAATTGTGTTTTCTGGGAGCAGAAACTTGGAAAATTAGAAAGGAGGATCTACTGTTAATAGGCAGAAAATGTACTTGTGGATTTAAATAACAAATCTGTTTGTTTTACGAGTTTATAAAGCAATTTGGAGTCTTAGTGGAAGCTGCATTTCAAGTCCTCAAGTTTACTCATAGTTTCTTTCAGCACCAGTACCCAAAGACCTACACAGAACTCGAGCGTTTTTCCATCAAAGTTTTGGTGAACAGATGTGCTGTTGGAGGGGTGGAGGTCCTCATGATGCAACTTGGGCATGCACTTCAGATCTCAATGTTCAGTACATGGGTTTTGGTAAAAGCAGTAGCCTAATGTCATCTCCTACCTCATTTTTACACATTTTTCTCTTAAGGGATTTTTTTATATGTGTGTAAACTCCATATGGCTGGTGCATAAAACCATTTTTAAGTAAAGGCAACTTAGGTATTTATCTTCTCATTCAGAAGGCTGACATGTATAGACTGCTTGTATTAGCATATATACTTTCACATAATAGTAAATGTGTAGCTGAAGATTTCTTCCTTAGCATTCAAAGAAATTCCATAAAAAAAATCTGGATTTCATATCTAAATGACAGGAGAGAACTCTAGGGGTTTGCTCACTGGTGGTAGAGGTAAATTCCACAAGGTACTACTCCTATTTAAGTCATTTTTTTCTGTCTTTACTCCTCTAGAGAGGCATAGGGCTTTTTGTACTATGTTAAATGTTTCTATTTATTTACATGTAAGTAAATAACTGGAAATTAAATAATTAGAACATTTAATTTTAGTACGACTTCCTATAAATTTAGCTTAGACCAAAATGGGTAGTTGAATACATTATTATTATTGAAGTGGTAAGAATATTCTTAATAGAAAACAAGCATATTTTCTGGACTGCTGCCATCTTAAAATACATACTCTTTCTTTGAAGAAATGAATAGTCAGATATGCAAAATTATTCAAGCTGCCCTTTTCTGTTGGGAAATATTTGCTCAATATGGTATTGCATTACCTTAAGTCTAATACTAATATTGTGAATGATTAAAATAATATGAACACCCCTGACTGTAGATTAGAGGTCTGTAAATCTGACAAGCCTGTGCTGAGCTCTGGATTTAAAATCTTAAACTTGATATTTTATTTTCTTCATCTTGCATAGTGAGTTAGCAGTGGAATAAGCTCAGTGTTGGAACAGCCCATGTCTTCAGATGTGCAGGGTAGGGCAAGCATCAAGGTTTAACCTGTGCAGGCTGGAGTCATCCATGACAGCCACCTGAGAGAACTGTAAAGTCTGTGTACTCTTCATGTTGTTCAGTTCTGTACTCTTTGTCTTCTGCTGCCTTGGCTGTCTTGTACATAAATCAGAACTGTGATTTCTTTAGAACTGTTAAACTGTTTCATGCTAGCATTGCATTAAAACTTGCTTGGCTGGCATTTTTGTGCCTTCTGAAATTTGCATGTCCTCAGGCAAGGTATTTATTTTAGATTGTTGGTTAGTTATATTGCCTCTTATCTAATTGCTCAAATGCCTTTATGTTGAAGATTAGGCACATATAGCAGTTCATGGTTATAAATTCAAGTGTAGAAGACTTTAGCTTTACTATTTACTTCTACAGTAGCATAACAGACATTAACAGTTTTTATCTTAGAAATTAGGTTTTAATACATGGCCAAGGATTTAGTGTAGGCCTAGAGATGTGCATTGGCTCCGCTTCATTCTGGAAGCAGGTGAAAGGAGAATTAAATGGTGTTTGACGGTAACCAGGAGCAGGAGGACATGCTTGAAAGAGTGGCTGGATTTTTTAAGTAGACACTAGACCTCAGATTTTTGGAATCCAGGGCCTTGTGATATGTTGAAGTTGGGACCCTACAATCTAAATTTGGAGCCACTTAAAATCAGCAGTGCCTGTGGAAAATCTCGATTCTAGTGTTTAAATGAAATTGCCTGAAGTGTTTGACTTTATCTCCAGTTGCAAATGTTTGTGGATCATTGTGGGTTCTTAGCTGGCCTGAAAATTGAGATTGTAGTCAACATCAACTTAAGAGCCAATTAACTGAAATAAGCCGAATATCTTTAAATTTGCATGGGCCTCACTAGCTATGTGAAGGGTGAGAAGCCAGTCAAAAATGTATTTGAGTATGTATTCTTTTAGGAACTTCTCAGCTCACCGCTTTTGTAGTGCACTTTACTAACACTGGTCAAAAGCAGACTTTTCAACCCAGACATCTCCTGTTGGCCAAATAGGCCCAAGCATGTAAGCCCAAGATGAGGATAGCAGCCCCCAAATCCACAGGTGGATCTGTATTTGTGTTGACAGTGTAATAGAAGGCTCTAAAATACCAGTTTTGGATCAAGTGCTCAGCAATGTCACCATGCTTTGTCTTTTATCAAAACCTCTTGGGACCTGGTATGAAACTTGGCACCTGGTGTAGCTTTGTGCTAGGAGATCTCTTGGATGCCAGGCAGGTTCAGAACTCTGGGAATTGAAAATTCTGAATGCTTCTCCCCTCACCTCCCACTCGCAAAACAATTCTGTCAGTGCAGCTTTCTGGGTTTGGAATATGTGGAAGGCCCAAGGTACTGCAGCTGACAGATACTTCATAATCAAAGTGTTCAATAGTAGGAGGCGATAAAGGGAGAAAAAAAATAAAAGTAGTGTGAGGAAACAAGGTAAGTAGGGATAGTAGCAAACTCTTACTTTTTTCTTCTCAGAGCAGGAGTTGGCACAGGAAAGATTGGAGTTTGGGACTATGGTGCTGTAGCAGCAGAATGCTGGAGAGAGGATGTTTGTAATGAACAGGGTGAGCACAAAGGTCTGATGTAACTGTGGAATGAAACTTGTGCTGTGCTAGTTGTAAAAATGATTGGCAGGAGGCCCCGTGCATGGAGTAAAATCCTGTCTTCACCACTGTGGAAAATTATGGTTTCGACTGTGAAAGGAGGTGAAGCTTGGAAGGAATTAGCATATCTCTAGCACCGAGTGGCATCTGGAACTGAATGGCTGGGTTAAATCATTCAGTGGTGATTAATGAGGCTCATTGCTCAGGTTGTACAGCCTTTAAAAATTAAAAGGAGAAATTTAAAAGTAGATGCAAAGCAGAAAGAAGGAACCATTGCTTTATTTTCCTCTTTAAATACAGAAGGCAGAATGAAGTCTTCCCTACCTTTTGATACAAGGAGAGATCTGTTAAGTGCTGTTGTTAAGCTCGGAAACAGAGGTGAATTTCTCAGTAATTGTTTTGAGGAGCATTTTGTGACTTTTCAAATGCATATGTAGCAATGCAGACCTTGAAATGGGAAGGAGTGTGCAGGATGGGATTTTGCTGCTGGTGAGTACTTTGCTTTTTAGAAAACTTGAGAAAATAGTGATTTCTGTTTTCTCTCCCACTCATGAATGTTAATCTGTGTTACCTGTAGGGAAAGCAAATATTGAAACACACAAAGTGAAACAAGCTTAGAGGCGTAGTGTGCACTTTAACTTTCCTTGAGTGTGGCTCTGGCAGCTGCTGAGCTGAATGGTGATGTAGCATGGTGTCATATCAGGAATTAATGTTCAAAATGTTCAAAGGCTGTTCCTCTCTAGGAGGATTACAGTACTGATAGGAACGCACTTCTGTTTACTTTTAAGTTTTTAGTGGAGCAAGCACAGAAACCAGTGAAGTGTGTGTTTGAGTGTTAGATTTTTTCCTTCAGAATTGTGAAAAAAAACCAAGCCCAAATAGTGCCATCATTAATGGAGCTATTGCTTGAAACAATTGACCTTTCCACAGCAAGTTCATATAGGTAGAAAATAAAAGGGAGCTACAGTAAGGTATTAATTATCCCTCTGGAGCTAAAACAGGATTCTACTAGGGAATGGAGTTCTATCCACTAGGGAATGAAGTTCCCTAAAATACACTGGTGAAAAATCTCTGCTCACAACAGCTTTGGATTCTGGACTGCTGGTTTTTTACTTCTTTACTGGCTATCTGGCTTTTATTTGGGGAGAGGATGGTGGTGTATTCAGCAGAAAATAAGGAAGAAATATTTTTTTTTTTTAAGCAAAAGGTTTGCATCTTTCTCATTCATATTCTAATGTGGTTCCCATGGCCATAATGTGGAAAGAGACTTTTTAATCCTCATTCACCCTCCAGTGCTTCATATTAGGTGGGGATTTTTTTGTTTTCCCCCTGCATTTGCTGGGGCAGCCAAGGTAGGGCAGTTGACCTGGTGCTTTAATGTTGTGACCAGGAGGAGTGAATGTTCTTTTCACAGGCAACTTTTGTGGTGGTTTTGTTTGTTTGCTTGGTTTTTGTTTGTTTTGGTTTTTGTTTTGGTTTTTGTTTGTTTTCTGGAGGGTTTTCTTGGGGTTTGTTTGGTTTTTTTCCCAATTCTCTTACTATAATGTTTATTGATAGAGTATGTGTGTTTGTTTGATTTTTGAATAATAACTAGGATTTTTTTTTTGCAGCAAAATGACTGTTAAGGTGTCTATGAAGTCAGTTATTTCAAAAAGATTGGAATAAAGTCCTCATTGTGATTATTGTGTCTTCAGAATTGATAGTTAGGTCTTTGACAGAAATTTACATTTTATTTTACATCAGTTTCCAGAAAGACACTTGAAGTTTGTTTTTCTGTTACCTTGTTACAGGAGGGAAGGCAGCAACCCCTCAGCTAGAAATTCACAGTGACCTACAGTCTAGTGATAATTAGAATTAAACAGAGTTAGTAATTTCACTTGGCCATTTCGTCACGATTCCTGTAGGCATGCAGCTGATCATTTTGAATCTCATAAAATGAAATTTTATTTTGCTCACCTTACTAAGGTCAAGTAAAAAGCCACATCAAGTTAATGAGTCCCTTTCTTTGCAGTGAACTGAACGTGGCATTTGTTTTTGTTCTGGCAGTCATGAAATCACAGGGTGTTGGCGACAGGTCCATTATTGGCTCTGTGCAGGGTTGCTGAGGGCTTTTACTCCACCCAGTGCATTATGTGTGCAGACTTTATCATGCTCGTTAAAACTTGTTCCAAATTGAGGATTCCTTTTTTTTTTTTTTTTCTAAAGCAGTAATAAAAGGAAAATAAAAATAGCTCCCTCTCCTTTATTAGCGTAAATGAAAGAGTAGCAGCAGCTCATTCCTTTTGTGACCTGAGGAAATAAAACAAAATTCGGATGAGTTCTCAGCCCCTTAAAGTCAAAGGAGGTTTAACTGTTGATGTCAGTTTTTATCTTGCTTTGCAGAAGCTCAAGTTATGTGTTGCTCTACATGATGTTGCATAGAAACCTTAACAGTGGAAAAAAGGAGACGATGACAAATTGTTCTTCTCAACTTAAAAAATGAGACACAATAAATGGCCTTAAAAATTCTGTGATTTAGGTTCTCTTTTTTCATTCATTGTAAGATTGAATGAAATTTATTGAATTTATTTATTTATTTATTTAATCTTTGTGTCTGATAGCTTTTCCTAAACATTTCTGGTTTGGAATTTTCCTGTGCTGTACAATATACTCTTTTTTTTTTTTTTTTTTTTTTTGGTTGCATTTAGGGAAGTATAATACATAAATCCAAGAGTTTGTTTTCTGTAGTTGTGATTTTTTAGATAGCAAAAATGCTCAACTGTCAGATTTGAAAGCTAGTACAATCTGATTCCTTCTAGCCAGTATTTGAAAGGAGCCATAATATATTCTTACTTAGATGGCAGTAAGCTCATCATGTTTTAGAACATGTTATTTTCAAACCTCTACTATTTTTTTTCCCCTGTGAAGTTTTAAATTACACAAAAAATAAAACCAGACCTTTCCCTGTGACTTGTCCTTTTTCCTAGAACTACCAGGTGTCTGATCAATAGCATGTGCTGGGAAGCAAGAATTTCATCTGAGCAGACTCGAAATGCTCTTATTTACAGCTTCCATGAGCTAAAAGTTGGATGTTTCTTTTTGTTTTGCTTTTCAACTGGTCACTGCTAGGTAGAGTTTTGTTATTTCACTACTGATTTAAGACACAGATATGTACATAGTTTTCTTCAGGCTTTTAAAGGCTCAAGTTTAAGTGGTAGATCATTATTCTACGCATCAAAAAAGTGAAGGGTGATTAACTCTGTCTGGGTGCATGCAGTGTAATTTTAGAGGCTACAAATGTTGTTACAAATCAGGTTAAGGTTTAAAGGTGAAAGTTTGGCTGAATGACTTTTACAGCTTTAAGTTAATGTATGCAAACAAAGAAACTCTTGTTTTCTACCCATTTGTGTCTAATGAGCAAGTAGCTTGTGGTGCAGAAAAGAAAATGGGATTATTGTGCAGTTTGCCATAAAGTTAAAAGTGCATACTTTTTACTTCAATTTGGAAGTTCCATTAAATAGACTGAATCTAATAACTTTTTTTAGGCTCTTCATCATCTAAATGTAAAGTGAAAGGAAAATGGCTTTAAACTAAGTGATAATGATAAACTACATGATAATGGCTTTAAACTATTATAGCTTAACTTTTAGCATTAATGTATTTTTGTAGATTTCCTCATAATGTCATTAAATAATTAGAAGAACCTGTTGAAGTAACACTTCAAATGCTCATACTATGTTTAAGCTTTACTTCTAGGTAGTTCTAAAGTATTATTGATAACTTGGATTTTCACTCAATTCTCTGACTTAGCTGTATTTCTGAAACTGTAAGTTCAACAGCATGTGGGAAAAGAATGACCATTTTTTAAATGACAGGGAAGTTATATACAAAGGCAGGATTTATTTTTTTTTAAAGGTATCAACCTGATTTATGATGTCAAAAATTGTAAATAATGACACAGGTAGGGTCTGTCTGTGTCTTATGTTCTTGTATCTCCCTCCCTCACCCTTAAAGATTTCTTAAATAGCCGAGCAATTGGGAAGCTCTTTGGAACTTCTGTGATGGTTTTTATGTACATTGGCTAAAAGTTAAATAGTGTGGATTTTTATAGGACTGCATAGTAGCATAAGAAGCTGTTCAGCTGCATCTGTAGTGATCTAATCTGATAGCCATTCTGAGTGCAAAAGCCAGGGTGTATAAATGGAATGAAACAAAAGGGAAGTGATTAGTGGGAATAAAAATAAACATCTTTTAGTCTCGGTAAATGATACCTTTAAAGCACAGCAGCCTTGTCGAATATAATTAAAGTTGTAAGAACTGGGGTAAGGTGAGTGGGCTCTATTCTCTGAGGTCATGGTGGAAATACAGAGGTCAGGGTTTTGCACTTAGTCTTATGTAAACAATGTCATGCCTTGGTAAGTATAAGAATTGATTTAACGAGGTTAAGAAAATTAAAAAAAAAACCCAAACAAAGCAACAAAACCCCTCAAACAATAAAAAAGCCACCAGGAAAAACAAGCAACCTAGGAGAAAACAAGTCTCAAAGGTGTATTCATTTGATACCAAAATTTGAGTGCAGCTTCCATATCTTCTTCTAACCAATTGATGGGAAAAGGTGAAAAGTGTGAAGGATGGGCTTCTATTGGGGATGCCTACTGCTGCTGAGTGATTCAGTGGTGTTTGGCTTTGTGCTGTAACATCTCTAGCTTTCCCTGAGCCTCTTCCTTAAAATCTGCAGGTGGGCAGTTTGTTTTTGCCTCTGTTTCAGATTGAGACTTCTTCATAGAATTTTGTATTTCTAGTTATGTCCGTTGAATACTCTTTTATTTTGCTGGGAAGTTCAAGTGCTTATGTTGCTTGCAGTCAGGACTCATAGGATCCTAGAATCGTATGAGTTGGATGTGACCTCCTGAAGGTACTTGTCCAATTCCCCCTGCAGTGAGCAGGGACATCTCCAACTTAATCAGGTTGCTCAGAGCTCTGACCTGACCTCAAATGTTGCTGTACCTATAATAAATCTTCATTTAGTTTCAGTGGTTGTAGGGTTTGATTCTCTTCATTAGTGGTTTGGATTATGTATTCAGACTTACATTTATGCATGGTAGAGAAGAAATTAAAGGGTGTAGGGGTATCCTGACAGGAATTTTGTTGCTTTCCCCCCTGCCTCATCTCTGACTCCTTGTGTTGAGCCTCCTTTCATTACAGTACATCACCAGTCAGAGCGAACCAGCAGCTCCAGACAGAACATGTCTCTGACTGGTTAAAGAAGGAGGGCTGGCAAAACCCATTAAGACTTAAATTGGAAATGGAGTTCTGGAACTTAGTCTGGCAAGCACAGGCACCACTCCCTCCCAGAAGTTTCCAGGGCAGTTGCTGAGGCTTTCAGAGGCTTTGTGCAGCCATCCCCCAGCTGTGAGCTGGCTGGGACCAGTTTGAAATGTCTGGTTGTATGAGCTGTCACTAAAGAGGGCTGCAGGCTCTTGCAGGAGAGGAAGATGGGTGTTCAATATAGTGATTAAGTATGAGGAAGAACCACCCTGCAGTTCCTGGCTCCAGCTGGCTCTGGGCAGCTCTTCCTTGGTGTGAGATGCTGCTTTAATGTAGGTCAGCTTCAGCTGTTGTAGATGAGTGTAGTTCTAGTGAAGTCAATGAGCCGCTGTTAATTTACTGCACTTGAGTAGATGAGCAACTAGAAAACTCAAAGGGAAGTGCTTATCCAGCAAGAGAACTTCAAAACCAAAGAGGTGTTTTGTATTTGTTTTCTTCTCCCTTTCTTCCGAGGAAGAAGTTAACATTCCTACATCCCAATGGTGTTTAGTGAAAGTAGAATTTTATTCACCGTGAGAGAGCTTGTAAACTGTTGCTGTTTTGGAAATAAAGGGATAATAGGTGTTTCAACTGCTCACTCCAGATCCTCTCTTTGCTAATAAAATGAGTGGGTATCACTTCACAGCACAAAACTGTCAGTCAGCATTCAGCATGACTGACATAATTAGCAGCTTCTAGCTGGAGGAGGTTGAAGATTGCTTTTGGTGGAGACTGCTAACACTTGCCTTTGCCCTGCTCACAGAACAGAGGCATCATGGATCCCAGGGGTTTTAGTGTGTCTAGTGAAAATTACATAAACACTGTGTTTTACCCCAAAAGCTTACTTGGCTGTGCTGTAGCTGGTGTTTACCTGATGCTGTGAAATAGTAAAGAGCAGGATGTAGGCTCACCTTTGATGAGGCTCATGAGGCTCTGTGCATTCACAACTACTTCATCAAAGGCAGGCTTGGGTCAGCCTGGTCCTTATAAATGCAAATGTATGTCACAGGAAATTGCAAGACTGGTAACACTTACAATTTTCTATTGTTCAAAAAATAATAACCTTACAGATCAAATGAAAACTAGGGCTGTCTTGGCAAGCTAAATGAAAAATCTGGTGATTGCAAAAGCTGTGTCAGAGCAACTAAGCCAATAAAGTTTCCTAATCTAATGTCATCAAATAATGCTGTTTGTAAATCTTTGAGAGGGGTCAGATGCTATTAGTGACTAGACTGTGCACTCCTTAAAAATGTACAAATCAAAGCTTAATTCCATATGTACTACATATGTGCCTATTGGAAGAGTGTGCATTAAATGAGGAAAGAAAATGCCAACTGACTCAGTTTTATTGTTGTCTTCAACAATTCAGTTCTAGCCAGGGACTCTAAACTCTTCCAGTGGATGAGATTATTTGCTTACCTGGTTTTAATGTTGTTCTAAGTGTCTGCATGCCTGGGAAATTTTATTTTGTTCAGTTTGAATTGCAGCTCTTCTCTGCTCAATGCTTTGGTTCCTCCTCTAAGCAGATACACTGAAGTTTCTTATATGAGGTGCTTTGCATAGCAATTGCTCTGTGTTTACACTAGGTGCAACTATGCAAAATGTTTACTCTTTAATGTGTATTTCCTATTTTTGTGATCAAATAGCTCCAGGAATATGCCTGCATTTTACTTTTTAAACATTCATAAAGTGCCCTGTCCACAGGCACTTCAAATTAAACGTTTAGCCTGAATTTTTTTGGATAATTCAAAACAGTATCAAGTATCATCACATTGTATGTTGTGGGAGTTTTGTGTTTGTGGGATTTTTTGGTGAATGACTGTCCCAGGTTGCACCCTGGTTGACTGTGTAATACTAGTTGCCATTTGTATCTGGGACTCCTAAGAGAGTCCTCTTCAAATCACCAGACATTTAATTTTCTGGCTGTATGAATTCAGGGTTGTAAAGAAAGCCAAATGCAAAGAGAGGCTCCTCAATATTTCTTTTTTTCCCAGCTCTGTAATGTGCTTTTTATATATAAGGAAGTAGGATTCTATGTGGTTTTGTGTTTAGGGTAAGCCAAGTATGGCCTTAAATTCTCAAGGGCTGCAATCAGGGCTGAGTCAGGTCTCTTATCACATTAGTCTGTAATAAGGGCACATCCTCCAGCACAGGTACCTGTTTTGTTTGGTGTCTTCTTCACAGCATGGGCATTCTCTTGCCTTGTGTACATCAGCTGGACAGCAGCAGCAGTGGTGGTCCCAAGGCTGCCCTGAGCCTGCAGATTAGGAAGTAATTTTCTAGCTCCAGATCAGTGGGGATGTGAAGGCACTTGGATGTCAGCAGATTGTGAAGCAGTTTTTAACACAGCAAGTGTGACAGAAGGGTGATGGAGGGTTAGGGACAGAGAGGACCTCAGCCACGTGTGATCTCCACAGAAAAATCAGAAACAAGCCTTGTATGCAGGACTTCCTCAGCAGTTCCTTCCTTCCTGATCTGAGCTGCCTTAGCATGCATAGTGTTGTGGGAGATGACAACAGAACATTTCTTGGTTTGGCTTGTTGGTTATTTGATTGCTCTGTCATTTAGTGCTTCGCTTAGGTGTTTTTTTTGTTTTGTTTTTGGTGTTTTTTATTTTTTTTTCCTTTTAAGCAGTCTATTCCTCCAGACATCTTGCTTGCCCTGCCCTATTTATTTTAATTACAGCCTGAGTTAACTTTTCTTTGAACACGTAAGGTATGTCTCTGAAATATAAATATGTATTTTGTTTTCAAAGTCAGATATTATATAATTTATCTGGTGTGTTTTGGAATGTGCATAGTTCCCTGGCAACTGTTAAGCAAAATTATGCCTTTATGTATATTGTAGTGTAGGAAATTATTATTTTAGTCTTAAGTTACATACCAAGTTAATTTTTTTTAAAATATGAAGTAATATCCTTGGGGAGAAAGTGGGATCAAAAGGCATTCCTATTTAAGAAGTTGGGTTAAATATTGTCAGTGTTAATACTGCAATTTTGCTAGTATTTGTAGCCAGTGAAATGACTTGTCAGTCTTGAGGGCTAGTACCCAGTTTCAGGCCAGGTGTACTCTTTTCCTCCTAAACTCTTTTCCTCCTACACTTTGTTTTCTGTGTTGTTACACACAAAGTAAGAGAATCAAAGTCCTGTTTGTTTTTGGGGTGAATTAAACCAAAGGAGGCAATGTTCAAGACCAAACTGCATGGGGCTCTGGGCAACCTGGTCTAGTGGAAGGGGATTGGAACAGGATGATCTTGAAGGTCCCTTCCAACCCAGGCCATTCTAGGAGTGTTTCCACAGTTTGGGTGTGAAAGGTGTCAAAAGCTGTGTGCTAGTGTGCCCACACACATGAAAGATTGCATGTAAAGTTTCTTAGTTTTCATAGATTTGGTTCAGTTTTAGAGACTATGTCTGGCTTGTAAGCATGTAGACTTAAAATCCTTGAAACTTAAAAACATTCTGCTCATATATGAAAAGAAATTTGGGGAAAAAGGTGAAGACTGAATTGAAGTTTATTTCTGAATTGGAACCTGATATGGGCATCAGAATTTTCAAATAGATTCTCCTGGAAACTGTGCATTTAAACAGCTGTTTATGACATGTATTCACCTCTTCTTGCTAGTGTGGTATGTGTGGGATATCAACAGAGCTGTAATATAGGGAGTGTGTGTTTTAATTAGCTGGAATCTAGAAAGATTGATGATTCAGGATTTTTCTTCACTTTTGATTTTCATGGATATAAAGATGCTTTTATGGGCTCTTTTGGTTTGACCTGGTGTGAATAGCCACCCGTTTAACCTAAGGTTCAGGTTGGTTTTGTGTTGTTTTTTGTGGTTATGTTGTGGTTCGGTGATTGTTGTTTTGGGGGGTTTTCTTTGTGGCTATGTGTGTGTTTGTTTGTTTTAATGGGCTTAAGAAATCACCAATTAGAATGCCATGAAAGCCAGGGAAGAAGATCACAGCACCCAGCCATCAGAAGCAATAGCAATCTGGGAAGTATTCAGCACTTGAGCTAATTAATTCATCTGTGTTAGCCCTCTGATACATTGGCCACCTTTAATTATATGCATTCATTAAAAAGTAGGTGCTTCTCTAGCTGTATTTGGTTTTTAAAGAAATATTTCTAGCATGAAGGGACTTGATAGAGAGTCTGAAGAACAAGATTTATTAAAATAGCTACACACTGACTTCTGAAATAATTTTACCTTTTTGGGTGTAGCCCTGGAACAAGACTCCATTTAACAGCATGGATGCAAAATTAGAGTGTAGCCAGTATTATCTTGCCATCATAAGGAAGTGGGTTCAGACTCACAGTTGAAGGAATGTTGTGTTAGGGATAAATATCTTATATATCCTTTCACAATGAAGGACTCATTCATTCAGTTTGATTTTCTCTGTATGTGTGTGCTTTTAAATATTTAAAAAGAAAAACAACAAGAAAATCCCACCCCGAAACAAAAAAAACCCCAGAATTCTTTATCTATCCTCACTGCATTTATCTCCTATTAGGGATAATTGAGGAGTGTTGGATATTCACTTAATCTTCCCTGTTGGTGTGTATTACAGGAAACATGACAGTGGATTGTTAAATGTTACAAGTGCTCTTCCTGTGATAAGGTTTGGATACTTTCAGATACAGTTGGAAATATGGATTGGATTTATTTGTCCATTATATAGGAGTGCTGACATGATGTTAGGTTTACAATAGTTAGGATTGCTGCCAACAAGAAAAATCCGAGCTTTTATGTAGTAATATTTGTTACTACCTTATTTTGGAACTGTGTAGGAAGTGTCACATCTGCTTGGAATGTGTTGGTATTAATCATGTAACTTGTAGTATAATATTTGAAATAAAGTCTACAAAATTACACATTTCCTCAACATAATTAAAAAGGAGCATTTTTCAGTTTCAAGAGCATCAAGAAGACAAGAATTCTTTAAGTTATATATAGCAGTATATTTCCTCTCACTGTATTAAGATATCCTCACCAGAGTGATAAAATCTTAACTATTTTGATTATATTTTTTCATCTTACTTTTTCAGTTTTAAGGAGTAAACCTTGTAAGCAAAAATTATATTAGTTTCTAAAGATAAGCTCTTTCCTTCCTTGCCTTCTATGAAATGAAAACAATTTGTCATGGGAATAGACTTCGAAGTTCAGTTAGTAATTTTGATAAATAAAATCATGCACAAATCATTAAGTACTTGTTAGAACAATCAAGTCAGAGGCTCCATATGGCAATTTATTTTGATGCCCTCATGCTTCAGTGTGTGTCAGAATTGAGAGAGAGCTGGTTTGGGGAATTGCTAACGTGACTAATCTAGTATGAGTTTTCAGGTCCAACATATTTCAGGGTAGGTAGCTGATGCTTTACAGTACTTTTGAACAGGTACATAAATATGCAGTTATTGGTCTATTTCCTGATTCACATCCTTCATGTGTTTTAGCTTTCTCTCTATTATATGGATTTTTTTGATTGCTGAGTGCAGATGCTCATGACTCTGTGCTTTCTTCACTTTTCTCCAAATGCTTTTGTAGGAAAGGAAATAAATTTTGCTAGTTTACTTTGGTATATCCTATACATACAAATATATTGTTCAAAGTACTCTTAAATAGCAGAGTTTACTGTGTTACAAGGAATTTTTCTTAAAGATAATAGGCAGTTAAATTTCTTACTTCTTTGTGCTCTAGTGTTCAAGCTATGGAGCTAGATTATTTAGTGAATCCTTTAATCCCAAATGCAAATCCATTGTCCTGAGGTAAAAGTTTCTTTTTCTTCCTTCCAAAATCTTTGTCTTTCTTCAAATTCTTTCTTTGAGATAGGTGTGAGGTTGTATTTGTTCTTCCAGATCACCGAGTGCCATATTTTATGTTCATGATACCCAGCTTTTTTAGTCTGAAATAGATTCATCCTTGCATTGCATAGATAAAAGTCTGTTGTGATTCATTTTTTTTTACCCTAGCACATTCATCCTTCTCATGAATAGCCAATAGTTTTGGCAATTTTCAGCAACTCCTTTTAGACAAGCCTTTAATCCTCTCCTGCTGCCTGTCTCTTTCATTACAAACTCAGGTTTAGGCATGCTGGAGAGGGGGGGAAATGTTTTCTCTGAGAAAATATTCAGCCTTAAAGAAAAAATGAAGAATGTTATTAAAGTAATGACACTTATGTTTATTTAGAAAAAAAAAAGTGTAGCTTGAATATGTATATTTAAACAGCTTGTTACAATTTGGGAAAATTCAGACAGGAGAACGTTGTTTATAAAGTGAATTTTCTGTTCCATTTGAATAGGAAGTGCCATTTAAAAAGATATCTAATGACAAGTGCTTCATTGTCCCTCCCATGCACATTGCTAAGCATTTTCTGTTTGATTCCTTCTACATCTGTTTTAGACACTAATTGGAGGATTGCTATGGTAATGCTGCAGTTTCCTTAGGAAATGCCACTCTTCCCCTTGCATCCACATCCTCTTATTGCTGTACCTGGCTTGATTCTGCCATGTGAACATAAGGCCACACTGCTCCTATTCCTTCCCTTTCCCTAAAGGAAGTACATGTCCAACAGCATAAAACTGAGTAAATTAAAGTTTAGCATAACACTGGTTACAGAGCAGTGTTGCTCTTGCCTTTTGTATAAACAGCAGGAAGTGCCAGGAGCTGCATTTTTTGTGTGTGTGTGTGTCTCTGTCAGGTTGTGGTTCAGCAAAAACCAAATTATTTTTCAGGTGAACATAGTTGGCTTCAAAACATACAAACAAAACCTGGAATTAAGTTTTGTGAGATGGTTGATAAAAGTAGCAGTGTAGTATCTTACAAATTGCTTATAGCAACAGTCCTAAAGTATAGAAGGTGTTTTTTACCTTTCTTGTAAATGCAAACAAATCCTTGTAGATGGCGAGATATACCCATTTTAATTACTTTTAATGGAAGACACTAAAGGTAACGATGGTTCCCCATTATCAGACTGAGCCTGTAATAGCCTCATGTGAGGCTTGCAGTTCAGGACCCAACTTCAAGGAAAGACCAAAGATGGACTTTAATGACAGACAGTGGAGAGTGACAGAAAGGAATTTTTGGAGACTTGTGTCATTGGTATTTTACACATTGTGTTTTCTCCATATGTGTGGGTGGTTTGGTCAGACTTGGATCATACAAGCAGACTGAGGTCTCACTGCCTTCCTTAGCCTGGGTGTGACTCTGTACTCGCCCCCAGGAGCTGTGACCTGTCTTCAGGTGGGTTCTGTGGATTCTTCCAGAGCAGTTTCCCCTTCTAGCACAGAAACAAAAAGAAGAAAGATGTTCTTGAAGATATATTTGCCCTGCTAGTGCAGGCAGAGTTATAACCAATGAATCTTCTGTAATTAAAGCAGCAACTGCATGACTCAGATTTGGTGCTAGGCAGGTGGAATGCTTTGTTGTGGGTAATTAAATTATAATTCTTTGGCTCTTAGTTCTTGATCATTTTCCAAGGAGTTTTCTGACCGTATGCATCACCTGTGATAAGACCAACCTTGTCTTTGTTTGACTTATACATTCCTTTCTACGTGCCTAACAACCAAGATTGTTGGAACTGTGTTCAACATCTGCCTCTGCTTAAAAAACCCCAAAAAACAGGATTCGGCTCCTGCTTCTCTCAGTTCAGTTTCTCATTGGAGGGATAAAGTAGGACAGTGGGATGGACTGTGATTTCATGAATGTTCTGAATATTTCTGAGAATTAAAAATGCGTTTTTGAGTTCCTTGCCACCAAAAGGACTGTTTAACATTACTGCTACAGCTTATTTTAATCAGTGAACCAACAGAGAGGAAGAGAGTAATCCTAAGAATATGTATTTTTAAAGTATATTTAATTTCTTATAGAGTAAAATATACTTCTTGGACTTAGATGAATGCCATTTAATAGCTAATGCATAATACAAAGTTGACTTGGTATTATGTTTCTATTGCATTTAGCAACTTTGTCAAATTTAGCTATTTTTAACCTACCATGTTCTATGAAAATAAATTGTTTTTTTCAATAGTAATAGTCATTCTATTTTTTTAATGTATTTTTAATTTTTTTTCCATTGTTAGACTTCCTCTCAGCAGAAACGAACCAAGTTGATAGGGTTTGTGAAGGATTTTATATTCAAGTGGTTTTACTTAAGAATGTCTTACTTATATCTGTTGGCATTCCACACTTCTGAAATGTCAATTCAGAAAATTGAACCAGGTAGATTTAAAGTTAAAGCACTTAAGAATTGGTTACTTAAAATGTAAGTATGACCATGAGCCAGCTGTGCCCAGGTGGCCAAGAAGGCCAATGGCACCTGGCCTGGATCAGCAGTGGTGTGGCAGCAGGACCAGGGCAGAGACTGTGCCCTGTGCTGAGGTCACACCTCAGTCCTGTGCTCAGTTTTGGGCTCCTCGCTGCAGGAAGGACATGGAGGGGCTGGAGTGTGTCCAGAGAAGGGCAGTGGTGCTGGGGAAGGGTCTGGAGCACCAGGCTGATGAGGTGGAGCTGGGAGTGTTTTCTCCCCTGCAGAAAAGGAGGTGCTGGGGGGGACCTTTTGGCTCTCTACAACTCCCTGAAAGGAGGGTGCAGCCACCTGGGGCGTGGGTCTCTTCTCCCAGGTCAGAAATGATAGGACAAGATGAAATGGCCTCAAACTGGGCCAGGGAAGGTTTAGATTGGCTATTTGGAAAAATGTCTTCACAGCAAGGGTGGAACAGGCTGTCTGGGGAGGTGGTTGAGTCACCATCCCTGGAGGTATTTAAAAGATGTGCACATGTGGCACTTAGGGACGTAGTTTAGTGGGAGACTTGGCAGTACTAGTTGGACTCAATGTTCTTAAAAGTCTTTTTCAACTTAAAAGATTCTGTGATCACGTTAGTAAGAGCTTAACATCCTACAGTACCAGAGGGAGAAGCATTGGCCATCATGATTTCCAGTTTTAGGTGTCAAATTGCTGAGCAAAGAGCCCTGTGTGTTATCGGTTCCTACACAAAAGCAAAGGTGCAGAAGGACTTAGGAAGGTCCTCAGGTTTGGGCTGTTCACCTGGGAAGCTGATCTGTCCCACACTGGGATTTGCTGTGAGTCCACATCCACCACCATGTGTAAAACTGCAGCAGAAGCTGCAAACTGGAATGAATGGTAGTGGGTTTTGTGCCATATGTGGGAAACAGTGTTTGTACTGAAAAGTTGAAGCAACTTCTTAATGTAATTCTTTTTTGTTTATATAGAGATTTTAAGTGGCTTTTTGTGAGCCCCATCACCATACTGCTGCTGCCAAAGGGACTAATAGACAGATCTATTGACACCATCTGTCTGAGGAATCCATGGCCCCCCTTTCCAACTCTAATAGAAAAGCATTCTTCATGGAGGAACTATTTCTGTTCCTTTTTTCCCTTCTGTTCCCCTTCCCCTCCCAAGAATCCTCAATGGTGATTCACCCTGGAATTTCCCTCAACTTCCCTTTCCTTTTGTACATCCAGTGAATTTCTCTGTTGGTTCTCCAGTATTGTATGATATGTTGGCAAGTATAGAAGCTGTAGGGCAATCTGGACAGAAATAAAACATGAATAGCTAATTTTGCAGATCATTATTTTAAATTGTTTTGTTCTTTTGGAAACTATTTGATGTATGTTGATAAAGTTTTTACAACTGGACTGATGATGCATTACCCAGATTTAATAGTGTGTCTTCTGAAATACTTCAGTGGCAGGAAGGCTTATTTATGCCAGTGGTAGTTGGAATATCCATTTCTCCAAAAATTATTCTGATTGAATATAAGGATGTGGAAGAGGAAGAAAGAACACGTAAATTGAGATGATGTGTTCCAGTGGTAACCAACACTGCTCAGTCTGGCCATTTGTGGCTGGCAGAAACAGCTTGATGCTCTTAGCAAATCGTGTTGTTAATGGTGATGATTTAGAGGGACATTGGTATATATTTTTATTAAAATGTATGCTTGTGTGAAGACATGCTGATGTATGGTGGTGCTTTTGTTTGTGACTCACTGAGGCATTTACCAATATCTGTGAAATGAAAGTAATGTAAGGTCAGTCTCCAGAGAAATAATCATCGCTTCTGTTTGCTGGAACTTGTGGTGAGTCCCAGCAAAAATTGTGCTTTGTAAGTGCGGATCTAGCCAAGACAGGAGAATAGGTTGTGAATTTATCTGAGGAGTTTTATTCCATGAGAAAAAATGTGTGTGGGGGGGTTAAGGCAGAAAAAACCCCAAGTTAAATAAAGGTGCACACTATGAGCAGTGGCAGTGAGGTGATGATGCCATTGTGAGTGCTAGAGGTGATGGGAAGGGGAGACAACTTCTCTCAGGTAATGACTTGGGGTTTAGTTGTTCATTATGAGCAATTTTCTTGTGTTTGGCTGTTGTGTGATCCTTTCGTAATGTTTAACTTGGGTTAATATTAGATAAGCTGAGTCTTTAAGTTAGGAAGTCTGTAATACTGATGTTGTAGGTACTTTTTTTATTGAAATGAGCCACCTGACCCATGTAATTTAATGGTAATGAGAAATCTAAGCTCATCTGCTGACAAGTTCTGCAAGACTGTACTTTTTCATTAACAAAAATACAAGGATGACAAGAATTTATTAGTACTGTTCGTAACTCTATTCCACAAGTATATTCTAGCCCTATGAACGTCATTTGCAGTAATTTACTTGAAAATAGCTGTTGTTTGTTTCCATTGAGTTTCTTCAAGGATCACAGGGAAACAACCAAATTATACATTCTTTCCAGGGTTTCTGTACTCATCTTCCTCATGACAATGTTGTAATATCCCTAGATTCTTGTTCTCCTGTCCCAGAGTTGACCTGCTGTTTCTGTAGGAGTTCGTGAGATTTCTTCATCCTGCTAGACTTGGAAAGCAGCTGTACCCAGCTAAATTTATGCCTTTATGGCACTAAAATTCGCTATTGGGCATGATGATGGGAGCAGTATAAAGACATAATAGATGTCTTTGTAGTTCCATCCTATATCTTTTCCCCTTGATTGTTTAAGCAGACATTTTCATGAAAAAAAATGAATTGGTCAGATCTTTCTCTTCAGTTGGTTCTTCACACCTGAGAAGGTCCTATGACAAATATTTTGGGAATGATTTTAAGGAGGACAAGAAAAATAGTGGGTTTTTAAAGTACAAAGATTTGGTATAATGAATAAAAATCTTTTTTGCAGATGTCTTTCAAATCTGTCATCTGAATGCAGCAATTTGTTGACCTTCAAAATAAAATGGAACAAGTATAAAGAACATATTAGCGTTTTTTAAAGGATCCCTGTTGGGAATGTTCTTTTTTAGCTGTGTGAGGAAATCTTTCCTCCTGAGAGCAGTACCTAGTTATAATGCCATCTATCATATTTTGATTGAAAGAGCAACTTAAAACATATTTACTTGGAGGAAATGGGCCAGCCAGCTTTACTGTTACAAGGTTATGTTTTATTTTAGTAATGTTTATCTTTTATGATTTGTAGAAATCTCTTAAGTTGTATGGATTACTACTCAATAGTAGTTTTTGGTGAACATGTATGGACTGTTTGCAGAATTTCTTAAGGCAGTTTGGTTTTACTGTTCAGTGAAGGAGGGATACTAATTGCTTCAAGTTTTGAACAATTTTTACATTTACATGCTGAAATGATAAACTAAAAAAAACCTTCTCTCCCTCACATGAAGTAATTCTTAGGAGTAGATTCCTTTTTCCAGGACTGAAACTTCAGTTCCTCTGGCTTATTGTCCGTAGTAGGTCACTGTCTCATTCATGTTGGAAACAATGCATTATTTGCCACTACAATTTTGTCTACCCCTGCACATTTTTTTCTTTTTACCAGTAGTTATTAATAGCATTATTAGCAGAGTTCTGTGTGAGTGGAGAGCCAGCATGCTGTGGGGTGAGTGACAGGTATTTATAAGGAAGGGAATCTTCCTAATGGGTGTGGGGGGGAAAGGAGATTGTACATTAGCAAAGGAGAGCAGGTAAATTGTTGCAAAGAGATGGGACTACAACGAGCAACGTTGATAAGCATGCAAAGCTTTAGACATTTGCATTCCCAGCAGTGTTCTGTGGAGATGGGCCTCTTAAGCATTACTTGTCTTTTTACTTCCCATCCCCTGCTAATTCAGCCTTGTCATTGTGAGAGCTTTTAACATAAAAGTAATGATTTTTAGTAATTCACTGTGGGCTTTATGACAGCATTAAAAGAAAAATGGTCCTTTTTTTCCTACTGAAGTATACCAAGAAAGGTGTTTTTCAAGGTCAGGGATGATCTCTACTTCTTGGTGCTACATGTTTATATGAGTGTTCCTTTTGCTTTTAAGCATTGAAAGACATTCAACTAGGATGGAAGATGTTTTTGGGATATGTTGCTTTGCTTTAGAATAGTGATTAAGTTTGTCATTTGTTATAAGGTTGGATTTATGGGTGCATACTCATCCTACTTACAGTGTCACCAACAGAAATTTTAAACAGCACAGGTCCCAGTACTGACCCCTGAGGAACATTGCTGTCACTACTTTCAATTTGGACATTAAAACATCACCTGCAACTCTGAGTGTGACCATCCAGACAATTCCTTATCCACCAAGTGGCCCATCTGTCAAATCCATGGCTCTCCAGCTCAGAGACAAGGATGTTGGCAGTGTCAAATGCTTTGCTCAGATTAGGAAGATGACATCTCTTGCCCTTTCCTTGCCCATCACTACTGTAACCCCAATGTAGAAAGTCACCAAATATGTCAGGAATTATTTTCCTTCAGTGAAGCCATGTTGGTTGCCACCAATCACCTTCTTATTCTCCCTGTGCCTTAACATAGTTCCCAGAAGAATCTAGTCCTTGCCAGACACTTGCATAAGACTGACTGGTCTGAGTTTCCCTGGGTCTCTCCTATTTCCCTTTTTAAAAATGAGGATTATGTTTCCCCTTTTCCAGTCAGTGGGAACTTCAGTAGACTGCTATATTCTGAAATATGAGGAATAGTGGCTCAGCCACTTCATCCACCAGTTCCCTCAGGACCTGTGGATGTATCTCATCAGGTCCCATGGACACAAGTACCTTTGGGTTTCTTTGACATTCCCAAATGTGGTCTTCTCCTACAGTGGATGGGACTTCATTCTCCCAATCCCTGCTTTTACCCTCTGCAATTTGGGCAGTGTGGCTGGAAAACTTGCTAGTGAGGACTGGGGCAAAACATCATTGAGCTCCTTAGTCTTTTCCATTTCCTGCGTAACCAGGTGTCCCATATTCCTCCTGAGGGAACTCAACATTTCCCCATGGCTTTCTTTTATTGCTGACATACCTAAAAAGTTTTTTTTTTTTGTTACTGTTGATCTCCTGGGTCAGATTGGCTTTTGCCAGTGCTTTAACTTTCCTAATGAGCTCCCTGCCTGTTGAGACAATTACTCTGTGTTCCTCCCAAGCTACTTTCCCTGCTTCCACCCTCACTGAGCTACCTCTTTGTGTTTGTCCAGGAGCTCCTTGTTAATCCATGGACACCTCCTGGCAATCTTCCCTGACGTCTCTTTGCATTGTTCTTGAGCCTGGGGGAGGCAATCCTTGAGCATCTTCCAGCTCTCTCTCTTCCCACCAAGGCTCTATCCCCTGGCACTCTACCAAGGAGATTCTCGGATAGACCCTCTTTTGTCCTGAAATCCAGGGTAGTGAGTGCACTTTTCCTCCTCCTTGCTGCCCCAAGGATCTCAAACTCCACAATTCCATGGTCACTGCAGCCCAGGCTGCCCTTGAGCTTCACATTCCCCATGTGCCTGCTTATGTTTCTAATGGTCTTGAGGACATTCCATCCACTAACATGTTCTGTAACTTTCTCAGATTTACCAGATTGGGTTTTGAAGACAAGTAACGACTGCTTTCTTCTAGAATTGGTGCTTTAATTGCCTTAAATAAAATTGATCAATACCCTTGGAGGAGAAACTTTCCATCTGCTGGACTTATGTAATTGTTGATATAAACAGTCTTCTCATCACCTTTCTCAGATCCTTCTTAGTAATAAGTATTCTTGTCTGCTTTTGAAGGAAAGGGCTTAAACACCCCAAAGACACCTGAGGTCTGTGTACTGCTCATTCCAGATGGAAGGAAGTGACTAATTTACCATTACTTAAAGTGGCAAGGCATGAAGAAGTGAGAGATTTGATTTTGGCTTAGTTAGGTGGTTTCACACCAAGCGGGCTAATTCTGCATAATTTTCTGCTTAGAATGTTAAGAAAAATATTTTTTAATGAGTCATTTTGTCTTTCCTCTGCACTCTGTAGGTGTTATATGTACTTAATAGAAAATTTCAAATTTTTTTTTAATAAAATATAGATACTTTTAAAAAAAATATTGTCAAGGCCATGCACCTGGTGTTTGCATCAAGTGGTTTCTCTTAGGGGTATTATCATGAGAGGACATGGAGTGGCTTTTCACCACATCACTCTTGAGCTGAAAGAAGAACATGGGGTTGAGTAGCACACAGTCTTTTGTGAGAGCATTGAGCTATCCTTGAAGTCCAATGATAAAATATGGATTTGGGCTGATGTATTTTTGAGACCTTTTGCTTCCCTTCTTCTGAGTATTAAGCACTGATTTCTTCTTCATTTATCTTTTGTTGGATCATTGTTTTCAAAGTTGATGAATGAGTTGCTCCCTTGATGAAAATGTTTCTCAGTGATGATGGTGTGCTGTGTTGGCAGATTGATGCAGTTGATGGAAATAAAGATTTCCAAGTCCTTCCCTGGTGTTTCCTGCCTGATAGTCTTGATAGTGAGTGGTTTACCACAGTCCTTGTAAAGAATCAAATACTGTCTAATCTTTGTATCTTGATTACTTACAATTCACTTCTGTTTGTAAAGTCCTGTAACTATTCCAATGTGGTGTTACTAATGCAGATATACCAGTTTATAAATACTTGCAGCAACCACAAAATTACAGAACAAATTAAGAGTAGAATTCCTGTGTAACATGTAGAGGACTGACAGTTTGCAGTAAAGTCTCTCCCTAAAAGATCCATTCATTTTTAATTGACTTTTTTTTTAGTACTGCTTAGCTTTTGTTTTTAATCAAAACACTAGGGGAGAATTTCCCATTTATTTAAAGTAAGAATTTTTAAAAAGGGCAGATTAATTGTCATTAAAAATTCATTTAAACTGATAGATGTGCCATAATGCCTACTAATTAGTCATATAATGGTATATTAGAAAATAAAAAGATTGATATTAGGGCTTTACCTGTAGAGGAGGAACAACTGATGCCCGTTAATCAATTTAAACCCCTAACCATGTGTTTAATTCTCAGTCTTTGCAGAGGGTACTGGTGAGCAGCTGTGAGCCTCAAGGCCTAGTGGTTCTGTCTAATTAGTCCCACTGAAGGCTTTCAGCCTTTCAGGAAGCCTTAATTTAGGGTTTTGTTTCAAATAGCTCTTTACACAAAGTGGAAAAGCCTGTATACCGATTGCCTTTTAGCATTTGGAAACTATGTTGTAATTATAATCATGATACAAAAAAAAAGGCAGTTTAGCCTTGAAAATCCTATTGCAAAAAAAACCAACAAAAAAAGGATGTTTAAAACCTTGGATTGTGCTTTGGAAGGATAAAACCAAGCAAATCCTCAAGTTTCTTGTACCCACCTGCCCACCAGTGTTGGCCAGTGCTGTAGCAGTGCTGGGTGTAGCTGCTTGAGCAGCGTGAGCATGTGGTGATATTTATGTTACCTGTTGGCAGCAAAGGTCCCAGCCACCTTCCCCCTCTCAGGAGGCACTGACCAAATCCTGCATGGAGTAACTGTGGGAGAAAGGAGTTCTCCCGTTTATTGCAAATTTAGTGAACAGGTAGCTTCTCTTCACAATAGAAGTATTACCTTAATCCTAAGCAGATATACTTGTACATAAGATAAAATTTGTTTCTTTATATGAATATAAGTAGCTTTAATTTATTTTTGTCAGCATTTCTACATCCCTGTAAATTACAATTTAATTTGTTGGAAGGGAAACTCCAATACAAATCATACCTTAGAGTCTTGCAGACAGAGAATAATGGCTTTCCTGAGCTGATGGAGCATACTTAGTTGAATTCTTTTAATGTAATGTTTTTGTAGGTGGCTGCTGCTGTTTTTCCACTTGCTTCTCTGTGTGGGGATATCTTAACTAGTGAAACAAGCCTGATGCAGAGAAGTAATCTCTTCTACCAGAGCTATTGATAAAGTTGAAAAAAAAAGAAAGTATTTCTGGGCACTCAGATTCCTCTGAGGTTTATTCATTTCTGGCAATAACCTATTTTTCTTTGCTGCTTGAACCCTTGCCCCTGTCATAGTGATTGTTGCTTGAAGTAATAATAAAAAAATAATAATTCTTTTCCCTTGTTTTCAAACTACTATTCTCCTTTAAAATTTTGAAGGCTTTGTCAGCATTTGCATTTATATGTGTAAACCACACAAACCTCTGCCTGCTTGCTTCTGTTGATGTTATATTATGCATTAAAATCTTCTCAAATCACACAGCTCCATTCTTCTTCTTTTCACTTACTGTTTTTTTCTTTCTTGCACAGCTCTATGGAGCTCTTGGGGTCTTTGTCTTTTCCCATGCTTGAATATTCTTCTCTACTTTTGACTCAGCCTTGTGGTTGTGTAACACTATTTTTCTCTTCGCTCTCCCCTCTCCGTCCTTTTTCCATTTCTGACCACTGAATATTGATCTGTGTTTCTCAGTACTGATCCTTTCACCAGAACCCCTTATAATAGTTATTCAAAAGCTAGTCATTAAGCTAGCTTTTAAAAATTAGTTATAAAATAATTAAAAACATGAAAAATAGACCCTTGACTTTTTTTTAATGAATTAAATTTTTAACTTTTTCTGTTACTTTTAAAACTCTTCTTCATTTCTTTAAATCTTATCATCAACAACCATAAGCTACTGCTATTTTTCAACTTCATTTTACATTCCATTACGAGCTTCAGTATACATTCAACAGCATTTTTATCTGTAGATTTCTCACACTTAGCATGCTATGTAAGGCATAAACATTGTCTTCATTAATGTTCTGGATATGTCAAAATTTGCTTTTAAGGTTGAAAATTGACTGAGGTGGGCTGCATTCCTCTAGGGATTTGTTTCTAATCCTTTAAAAGGCCATTTCAAATACTTTGTTTTCTTTAAAGTAGAAGTGACTTCAGACAACTATCCCTGAAATTGTGGTTCGGTACTTTGTCTTGAAAATGTCAATAACTTGCTGAAAACTGGTCTTATTTAAATATCTTACTTAAGTGTGCCTATCATATAGAGCATCTCAAAAGGTTTGTTTTACGTGTTTGAGCACACTTCAGGCTTTTAGCCACAGGTTTTCTGAAGAATCCACTACGAATATTCAGGAAATAATCTGATAGTATTTCTTGTTACCATTTCTTTTACTAGAAACAGCTTGATAAGTATGTGGTTTTTTCCTGTCGGTTTGACATAGAGGCCTGGTTTTAGCCACTGAACGAGCTCTTCCCTGTTGTGTATTCAGGTGGTTGTACCATTTTCACACAACCAGAACTAAAATCCAGCTGGAAAGGTATAGGGGTGGCAGGGATGTTGGTTGACGTTTTTGATAATTTCTCATTAGGTTTTCAGCAGTCACGCCGTGGGGTAGGACTTCAGACCTCAGGATGATAATGCTTCTTTATGAGAAGAAAACTTGGTGCATGAATCTTCTGGGCCCATACTTTTGTACATTTAAGGAAGCCCTGGAATGTGGCTTTCTGTGTGTGATGCCATTCACCTGCAGTTGGATTCAACTGAACATTGCAAAATTGCGCTTTTTGCAAAGGTGTAAGTAGGAACAATGGCAAAAGAGTTGGCCACGTGGAAGATTTCAGATTTCTCAGTTTGATTTTTTGGGACCAAAGATGGCTTTGAAGGAGCAAAAACCAAACCCAGTGGACTCCCCTTGTAGTCAGCATCAGCGAGGTCACAACCTTGAGTGCTGTGTTCACTTTTGGGCCCCTCAGAACAAGAAAGAACTTGGTGTGCTGGGATTTATTCTGTGCTCACAGAGAAGGGAGCAGAGCTGGGGAAGGGTCTGGAGCACAAGTCTGGGGAGGAGCAGCTGAGGGAGCTGGGGGTGTTTAGCCTGGAGAAAAGGAGCATGGGGAGACCTTGTGTTTCTCTAGAACTCCCTGGCAGGAGGCTTCAGCCGGGTGCAGGTTGGTCTCTTCTCCCAGGTTACAAGGGACAGGACAAGGGGACAGTCTCAAGCTGCACCCATGTAGGTTCAGGCTGGACATCAGGGGGAATTTCTTCACTGAAATGTCTGTTAAGCATTGGAATGGGCTGCCCAGGGAGGTGACGGAGTCACTGTCTCTGGAGGTGTTTAAGGAAAGAGTGGACGTGGAACTCAGTGCCATGTTCTGCTTGACAAGGTGGAGGTTGTTTGTAAGGTGGACTTGATGATCTCAGAGGTCTTTTCCAACCCAAAAGATTCTGTGATTTTATGGCCTCTTGGGTACAAGAAATTCAAACACAGTCAAAGGGAAAACTTTACATTATGGCATTATTACAATGCCATTATTTTTATGGCATTGATGGATAGAAGTTTACTTTAGGTGAAATTTTGCTGTTTTGACAAATATTTATGTTGGGGAAAAGCAGGAAGGAAAAAATACTTTCAGTCGTCCTGCAGTGAATATCACGTTGATTGCTATGCAGATTAAGTTGGGAGAAGATATTTATTACTTTTCCCTAAAAGCATGTTATCTTTCATGCTTTTTGGGTTCATTTACTTAGCTTTATATTTGAATAAAAGTATGTATTGAAAAAAGGATAAGGATCGACAAGTTTTCAGTAAAAGGTTATTTGATTTGAATTTTTCAACTGTGATAAAATAGTTTCATTTTTACTGATCTGTACACTTTATGTAAGTGTACACTTAGATAAATTCAGGGTTTTTATAAATTTGGTTTTAAACTTTCATCCTTCCATAGGCAACAAAAAGATGCCAGTCTTGTTACCTGAGTAGCAACTTGTAATTCAGAATATCTGGGTTTTTTGTAATTTTCCAAACTTAATGTCATACAAGAAGTCAAATGTATTAAATGGAATGAAAGAAAGCTGTTTCAGTTCAAATTTTTAGCCCATTAAAATAATAATAAGAACAGGGAAACTAATCTGCTCAATAATAATTCTTTTTTTCCCCTTCTTAATAATTTCTAAATTAATTAACCAGTAAATATTTAAATTCAGACTTATTTCTGAGCTGGCATACATCTCCTGTAAACAGCTAACATTTGGATTCTTGAGGGCAGTTTTGATGTTTGCATCTGAAACAGATTTGCAGTCTTAAAAAGTACGGTTTTGGACAGGTGTTTTGAATCATCATATTTCTCTTTAAATCCAGTTTGGGAACAAGAAAAAAAAAAAATGGCAGTATCAGTTGTATGAGATGTACCAAAATGGGCCCAGGCACAGCCTAGGAGTGCTGTTGACTGTGGAGTTACAATCCTTGTGTTGTCTCAGAGTTGAGGAATGTTCCCTCACACAGCTGAGGAAACCCCTGGTCCTGCAGAGGGTTGCTGTTTCTCCAGCTTCCCAATAGCCCTGCAGAAATGAGGATCCTTTTTCCCTTCTCTCAGCATCTCAGACGTCTGAACATGCAGTTGATCAATATCAGATTCAATCTCACATGGAAATCTGGAAGGGGAAATTACTTTAGAAGCATGGTAGGAGGTGACTTTGAAGTCTGGAAGAATGTGGGGGCAACCCATCTGAAATATTACAAAGAGGAAGCATTGTGTTTGTTTTTGCATTTTAAAAAAGAATAACCCCAAATTGATGAATATATTTAGATCTATTTTTGTGAATGAGTATGATCATCCAAAGGGATATTTTTTAGATTTTTAATGATAAGTCTTTGTAGATTAAGCTTTGGAATAAAATAGCCTAGTGTGCTGTAATCATGCCACAAATAGGTGAAATCTTTGACAACATTAGAGACAAACAAACCTGCAGGTGAGATAAAAACTTCCTGCATCAATATGTCTGATATCTGATGATTTATCAACACATATATAAAGAAAATACTTAAAATATGTAACTATACTAGTTTTATTATAGTTTATATGATGTATCTACATAATTTTGATTCCTAGGCATTGTCACTCCACTGGAAGTCAATTTGGTCCCTTCAGCTGAGGGTCCTCCTTTGGTTTTGGTGCACTCCCATTGTTTTTCTCCAAGTTCTGCTTTCCTGTCCCGAGTGGCAAACCAGTGGTTCACAGGCAATGAGACACACTTCAGTCTGGGATGAAACATGATTGAGGACAAGGATCAGAGATGGAGGAGAGCCTGACTGCCTCCTCTTTGTTTCCTAACCCTCCCTCCCTCCCTGCTCAATAGAAAACCAAGCCCTGGAAGTGGCAATTCTGATGTGACTCACAGCAGTCTCAGTCCCCACACTCTCCATTTACTCTGGCTTTTCTTCTCAAGCTGCTGACAGGTGATCAGAGCTGTCAGGCCTGCCTTTGTAGGGAATGCCATCTGCCAGGGAAGGAGGAGGACAGGGCAGCAATGATTGCTCTGAGCTGTCCCAGATCTTCCCACTGTGTCCCCACTCGTGTGTTTAACCAGTGGTCATTTTCAGTATCTTTCCAGCTCTGCTGTCCGCAGAATTATCCATAGTTTTCATCAAATTCTGTTACCATATATATTTATATAATACCTTATATAGTTATATAATATAGGTATAACTATATTATATATATAGTTTCCCTGGTGGTCTTCCAGTTGCTGTTTCCCTAGTTGTCTTCCCGTTGCTTTTTACTTCAGCTCTACTTAACATTTTCATCCTTTCCATAATCCTTTGCCACTTCTTTTCCCTATGCTCTTGGCAGCCATCCCAGGGCCTGTGAGCTCCCACTGTCACTCTCTTTGTGTACCTGCCTGACCCCACTGCTGCACTCAGCCTGCACTTTGGGGTGGTCACTGCCAGCTTGTCACACCCAAATCTCCAGAGAGGAGCTTGCCTTCAGATGCAGCTCAGCCATTCACAGTCTTGTCTTGGTGCACTTCTCCATCCCAGCGTAGAAAATACCTCCCAGCATTACTCCAGCCCTTTCAAACACAAAAAGAAATAATGAAATAGACTTTATTACCATTGTGCTTGTTTTTTGTTTTTGAATATAGTGGAGTTGCTGACTGGGTCCTAGTTGATTTTGCATTATTAATGAAAGTATTTCTGTAATTTCATTAATGTTTCCCTTAAGGGAAAATACTATTCCCAGCTTAACAGTTTGGTGTGGGATGTTGTTGTTTTTATTGAGGGAGTTTTAGTTTCAAAAGTGAGTGCCCTAGATACTGACATCTCAGACTATTACAGTATCCACCAAAGTCAGATGAGATAAATATCTTACCAGGAAGCACAACTGAGGGAAAGAAAAAATAAAACTGACCAGTTTCTTACCCTGGGAACATTAGCTATTGCCTGGGGTTTTATGTAAATGTCAGCCTCTTACATGGTGCAATATAAATATTAGTATTTTAAATTTATATTCTAGCTAATTTAATGAATAACCAGGTCAGGACTTATTTATGCTAACTGCTGCACAAAGCAGTAGCATGTGTTCATGTAGCAAAGATTGAGTGTAAAGCTGAGTCTCTTGAAAATAAGTGGTTTGTTCAAGAGCAATTTGGAAGAGTTGAATTTAATTTTGGTTTAAAGCATGACTCTTACTGTTGCCACTTTGGGCTTCTTTGTTAAAAGTGATTATTTCAGAGAGCAGGTCTTTCTTAGCATCTCCTGGGAAATATGTCTTTAGAAACTAAAATGGAGACTCAGTGTTAATATCTGAGCAATGCAGTATTTGCCAGGTTTTTTTTCCCCCATTCCCACTAGGCAGAGTATTTAAATAATTATAAGATAATGTACAGCTTTCCAGAAGATTTTTTTGCCTAGGACTCATGGCTTTTTTCTGACCTAATTGCATATGTCCAGGAGTACTGCTGAATAAAGAACAGAAGCAAACCATTTACACCCATGATATATAAACTTTTTTAAAAATTATTTTTCTCCTTTATTTATTTAGCTTATTGCTACAATACAGCTAGCTCCTGTTCAGTTGACCAGGTCATGAATATTGTGTAAATTGAATGTCTGTAGCTTCCAGTGTTTGGGTAACATCTCTCAGTGTAAGAGCCAGGCACGAGATCAGTCTGGATTTGAGGCATTTTTAGTACAGCTCCCATTTAATCTCTTATTTCAAAGAGACAGACAGACGTGGCTTAAAACTCCAGGCACTCTGTCATTACCCTAGTTTTTTTTCCCCCATAAGTGTACAGTAAATTACTGGTTTCTGACATCTCCTGATAGTGTGGTAGCTATGACAGAAATGCAATTGTAATTCATGGTGTCTTAACCTTGAAGTGTTTTTTGTTGCTGTCTTTTGAGTGGGAATAATGTTTTTGGATGTCTACGGATTTATTTTAAAAGCCATGGCCCACATTTTGTAATCAGATTTTGTTTTTTAAAGCAAAATATTTTGCTTACACAAAATATATCCCTTAGTAGGAGAAATAATTAAAAGAAAAATATTTTAATAATTTCATCTATCAATGAAATTTCAATAGCGATTAGAGGAGGGAAACAAAAGGATTCCTTGACATGGTGATGTAAACTGAAATAAGAAAAACTTCTTTTTCAGGGAACATCACTGTGGTTTCATGGTGGGAGTGATCAGGTAGTGCTCAGGGCTTTTCTTTTTATTTACATCCTTCTCACCTGTTTTCTGCTGTGGTCTCAGAAAAAGAAACGGAGCATTTCTCTTCATTGGGAAGACATAGGATAGCTGCAGGTTCTGCTGATCCAAAGTGAGAGCCCTGCTTGTCACATTTTATGGTATCTATTGAAAAGAACTGGACCTATTCCCAGATGAGTCTTTGGAACCATTTACCATGTCTTGAAATGCATTTCAATAAACCTGCAGTCCCGGGTGGGCATTAATCAGCTGGTGTGACAGTGCTGTAGCATTCCAGCTATGCCTTTTCCTCCTTAGTGTACAAATACTCCCTCACTTGCAGGGGAACATTTTTGTTCATAAAGGTGGCACTTTTTTAAAGGAGCTATGACTGTGCAAAGTAATGGCAGGATTTAGATGAAAAGTGTAACTTTGTTTTTCTAGAATATATGTTTAATGTTCAGGTGCTAGAAATGAACAGCTTTTGTAAATAAAATTCTGTGTCAGAGGCACACTTCCTCAGTCCAAAGTGATACTGGTGGTATTCTCCAATCAGTGTTTCAGAAATATCAGTTAAATGCAGTTTTTTACTCTTTTGATTTATAGCAAAGTAGAATTAGACAATGAAATTTCTGTTCTGATATAACTATTTTGGGAAAATCCAAATAGGCACAGCATTACTATCTTTATTAATTACTTCATGTCTTTGGTTATGGAGGGACAACTATAAACCAGGAAATGTCAAAATAATTGCTTTTTAATATGCAGTTCTTGTAGCCTACAAAGCTCAGGAAATCAGGTTTTTTATTGAAGCTGCACAAGGGTAGTATACAAAAAGTAGGAATATTAAAAGAATGGAGAAGTTGAAAGAAAGAAAATGAATGGGACAAAATCTCAGTGGATCTTCCTAGTTCTTCTTCCTAGTCCTGTTTTTCCTTGAAAATTATTTGTTGTGTGTGCAACAAAGCAAACTCAATAGGTTAGGTTAGCTGCAGGTATAGGGGCAGAAAAGCCACTTTCAGAAAAATACTTTGATTTATCCTTTAGTTATTTTTGCCCTGTAGCACAATGTGATATTGTTTTGCAGTGTGTGCTTGAAATAGTACTTAGAGTCTGCTTGCCTCTGGAGTGTGTATGGTTTGGGTCTTCCATCTTCAAAAAGGATAAACTAGAATTTGAGACAAAGAAAAGGTGAACAAATCTTATGAGGGGAAAACCAGATGAAATTAATTTTATGACTTCTAAGAGCAGCAACAAAACAGAATCCAAGAGGCTGGTAAAAAAGGAAAAGGTTGCAATTTACATGTCAAAGACATAAAAGTCCAAGAAGTTTGTGGAGAGATCTGAATTGTAGGGCACTTCCAGCACAAGAAGAACAAGGTATTTACTATTTGGGGATATGTTTAACCTGAGGGTTAGAGAAAGATTTTTAACCACTAGAGTGTGAGTCTTATGGAGCATCTTTCCAGCCAACTTACATAAACCCACAAAGATACTCCCCTCCTCTTTCTGAAAATCTTTCTGACAGAGGTTAAGTTACTACTGGAAACACTGGGGAATTGGGGGAGCTCTTATGATCTGATGAAGTATAATTGTTTGCAAGGATCTCCTAACACTGCTTTTTAACTTGTGGTTTAGTTTGTTAGCATTTTACTAATAACTTTGATAGCAATTAGGTTGCAGTCAGTTTGTCAGATCTTACATAGGGTTTCAGTAATGAGAAAAAAGCAGCAAGGTTCATGTGCTCTGAAAATCAACGTTAAATGCAGTATTTGTGGAATGGAAAAGAAACAGGGCCAAGAGTATACTGGCCCTTAGGAATTTGGCTAAGGATACAGTCTGTCACACAGTATTTTATAATACTTATGTTAAATTACTATTTAGATATATAGATTGTGGGAGATGAGGTTTTCCATGACCGTCTGAGCTCAGGTTTAGATGGACTGATGCAGTTTGTTCCAATAGCACAAACTTTTTTGTTTTCCTCCAAAGGAGAGCATGTTTGTACACAAGGGGTACACGGTGTTTGAACCCCTGATACCAGCAGCTTTCATGTTTAAATACACTCCCTGCTGTTTATCAATAAGTTTAGTTTTAATATGCTACCAACAGGATGTTTTAAGGTGGGAATAAAGGCAAGTCTTAGCTTCTACAAGTTTGTAATTTATCTAATGCAAGTTTTCTTTGAACCTTCACATCTGTTTATGTCATTGTTTGAATTCTTGTAAAAATTGTTGTGGCGCAGCACAACAGTTTCCAGAAACTGGAAACATGATTTCATATAATTGTTCTTTTAAGCAGCAGCATGAAATAATTAGTATGGGGTACTTTAATTGGTGGTATCCAATTGACTTTTTATGAAAGACTTGAACTGTAATAAAAGCAGAGAACACAAGTTGGTTGGTTCCTATAACCCAGTGCTGTCATCTTTGGGGAAAAGAAGCAGCAGCTCTGTTGTGTATTTAATGGCAGATCCAGTATGTATTAGGTGCTCAGCTTTTGGAGTTTCTTCTTCTTCTTTTTTTTTTTTTTAATCAAACATCTTCTGCGAAGGATTTTTGACAGGAAAATTATAGGATTGGTGCCCACTCTTAAGATTTATGTTGATAATTGAAGCTGCTTCTTCTCAATAAAACATAAATGCAGCTTAAATAACTAGCTAAAAGAAAAGGAAGATGAAAAAAAAGAAAAAGTGTAGATATGTAGAAAGATTATAACTTGGTTGTCAAGGCCATTATACCCCTCAGGCAGTTGTCACTAAATCTGTGCTTACTGCTCACTATGGGCCAGTCAACTAATCATGCAACTTCTGTCCCTTTCTGAGCTAAGCAGTGCTATGAAATTTGCTAGAGGAATGTTACTTTATAAAATTCTAAGATTAAAAAAAAAAAAATAGACATTTCTGTTATTTATCTTCTCCAATATCATCCAGCAAAGATAAAAAATATATATGAGCATTCCTGGATGATCCTGAAGGATTTTTTTCCCTGGCTAGGGTTTTGAGTCTCAGTTTTCAAGAAAGGTAGAGGTCAGTCTTTATGCTTTCATTCTGTACAGTGCTTGAAGTACATGTACAGCCAGTTAAATGTCAGTCTGGAAAGCTTGCATACAATGTATCTGACAATGGTATTTCATTTATTTGTGGTCTGGGCCAGGCTGACAGAAACAATAGGAGGCTTGTACTGTATTGTGTGCTGGCTAGCTAGAATTGCCTGTGAAAATACAAACACAGTACATACTAGCATATGTCAAAACTTTGGTTTTTAAAAGGCTTCTTAACTGCCTTTTAAACATCTTACATTGAAATTGACGTTTTATTTTTCCAGAGCATCTTAAGAGCAATTGATTTTAGCTCTGTAATCCTTTGTTTCAACGCCTTTCTTTGGGAATTACATAGGAAGTGAGTAAAAATATAAGGTTTTTAATCCCTCTGTAGGCATTTTTACCTTAGGAAGAGGGATTTGAAATTGGCCAACACACTTGTGAGGGCAGAAGTATTCGGTGAGGGGCTTTTCACAAAAGCTGTGTGAAAGTTTGGGATGGGTAGACACAGATGCAGCTTTGCAGTGACTGAGATGTGTTCTCAGGGAGCACAGAAGTCTATTAGAGGCTTTTCTAGCTGCTGCAAAACACCAGTGCTGGTTGACACAATTTTCTTGTGCTCCTTTCACTGGGTTTGGCCTGTGCCAAACCTCTTGGAGGTGCTGCTTAAAATTTTGTGTTTGGTGATGTGCAGGCTTGGGCTGCTTGGGCCAGCAGAAGGGTTTGGAAGCTTCCTGGCTTCTGCTTTTTCTACCCAAACCTTATCAGAAGAGGAGGTTTATTGCTGTTTGAAATGTTTTGTGATCAATTTAATGATTAGTAATGATCATGTAAAACTACCCTGTTTTGCTACATACAGAATGCAAATGTATTTCAATGTAGTCTGGCCATACTGACCGATTTTGGAGTGTGTGATAGTGCTAGCTGATTAGTTGAACATTTAATTATCTTGACGTGAAGAAAATGTGAAATAAAATGAAAATTGCACATTTTAGGATAGTTTTATTTTATATACATATATAAAAATATATATGCCTGTATGACATAATTAGCATGTATTTAAAACAGCAGTCCCTGGAACTCTCCTCTTCTTGTCTCCTTTCCTTGTTTCCACATCAGTTTATGGTCTATTAACCTGCAGTGAATAGATCTTGTGTTTCTTGTGCTTCCCAGCTGTTCAAACGCCATGTTATTAATGTTAATAAAGAATCTTGGCATCTGAGATTTTAATAATCAGGAATTAGTGACCCAAGAGACTAGTTTTTATCCATGGCAAAGTTGTGCTTCAAGAAAGATGAAAATGAGGAAAACAATAATTTGAATTTGAGTCAACATTTTAAAACCTTGAAAGTTTTGATAGGTGTTCCCAATTTGGAATTCTTGGGTACCTGGTAGCTTATCATATTTGTCTGTGGTATATATCTATTCATACTATTGCTGGGATTGTTTGTTTGTTTTTTGGAGTTTTGGGGCTATTTGGTTTTTTTTTTAATTTGTTTTCTGTTTTCTTTTTGTTTGGGTTTTGGTTTTGTTTTTTTTTATGCAAGTTATCAGCTTGAATTTTTAAATAGTCTGAAGTTGAATGCTTTTCTAGAAGAGCATCTTGTTTAAAAGTACCTTGTCTAGGAGGGTATCTTATTTGATTGCAACTTTTTCTTTTATGCTGGATACTCTTGTCTCACAGTTTTTTCTAGATTGGAGACATCTAGAATTTTATAAAGCAAAAATTTTCCCTGATGCACAAGGCATAAGAAGCATCCAAGCCCTCCACGAATTTATACTTCTATGGCACTGCTTAACAAGGAACTTAAGAGATGATAGTACAAGTGAAATAAAGCAACTCTGTGGGCCTTGGAAATGTTAGAGTTACTCTGTAGACATTGCATGAATTAATGGCCCTTGCAGGAAGTTGCATGAGGTTGGCTATGGCTATGGGTTATGGATTAGAAGTACCAGTTCTGCTGGTTGAGGTGGTCTGATCTCTGTGGAGTGTCTGCAGGACTAGTTTTTGTAGTTCTGGATGTGCATATGCATGTATAAATTTATGTGCATGAACAGATCCATGTAAAGATGGATGTGATTTAGGAATCTGGTTGTCCTCTAGTATTAGGTCCCCTGTTGAAAAAACGCTTTTGAACATACTCACTTGGGAGAACCTTGCACATAGTGAAGTGCACTGAGGTTTTCTTTTGTGTACTTTAGGATGTTGATAGCTGCTCTTGTCAAATGGTGTGCTGCAAGGTGATGGTTA
Source organism: Agelaius tricolor (assembly GCF_023055355.1). NCBI lineage: Eukaryota > Metazoa > Chordata > Aves > Passeriformes > Icteridae > Agelaius > Agelaius tricolor. Next base: position 40,520,808 of record NW_027269269.1, on the reverse strand, counting down.
AGTAGCTGTTTTGCAAAACACCGTGACTGTCCTGGCAGTGATTTCCTAAGAAAACTTTGTTTTCTTACCTTGCAGGTTCCCGTCTTCGACAGGAGGATTTCCCGCCTCGGATCGTGGAACACCCCTCGGACTTGATTGTTTCCAAAGGAGAACCAGCCACTCTGAACTGCAAGGCAGAGGGAAGGCCCACCCCCACCATCGAGTGGTACAAGGGCGGGGAAAGGGTGGAAACGGACAAGGATGACCCGCGCTCCCACCGGATGCTGCTGCCCAGCGGATCTTTATTTTTCCTGCGCATCGTGCACGGGCGCAAGAGCCGGCCGGACGAAGGGGTCTATGTGTGTGTGGCCAGGAATTACCTCGGGGAAGCCGTGAGTCACAATGCATCGCTGGAGGTGGCAAGTAAGTGCATTTCCCTCCTCCCCCCTTCGGTAACAGCCGCTTGCTTTGATGTTATTTGAAGATAAAAATAAGTGTGAGCTGCCTCTGAGGCAGTGACTTGAAAGCAATGAAGGAGTTACACGGTTAATTATTATTTATGCAGAGATAGCAAAGTAGAAGGGGAGTCAGGAGATGTATCATATCACTGGAGAAATTCAGATGATTTTGTGCGTTCTTGCTACTTTTATGCTTCCGTGAAATTATGATTGCTTTATGTTTGTAAGGGTTTGTATATTAGTTTCAATTTATACATGTTTTTTCCTCTCCAGATAACCATGCAATTTACAGTGTGTAATAGGAGGCAGGATAGCCAGGATTTGATCTAACAGGGTGGTTGTTGTTGTTGCACAAATAAGCACTAGAAAGAGGAATGGCAGATTCAGAAACACAAAATTAATTATTTTTTCTCTAAAAGAACTGGCTCACAAAGTTATCTCTCTGGTTTTAAGTAGTGGCCAACGGAAGGAGCAGTCAAGTATGTTCACATCACTTTGTAATGCTTATCTCTTCCTGTATATCCTTTAAACTCTACTTGTTGTAGAGGAAGAGAGTGTACATTAAAGTGGTTTAAGCATTCATATGGAGGGCCAAGCGTAGGTCAAAAAAAAATCAATTTTGGGGGTACTAAAGTATGAGAGGAAGCCTTGCAATTCAAAGTTAGATATCTATTTTGAAGTGGCTTTTATAGGCTTCCTTTGTAATGTGTAGCAATTCACCTGGTATCCGGTTGAAGAGCAGCACAGAACTGGGTGAGTCACTCTGGAAGCACTGATCTCTGTTGACTGAATGATTCATGTTGTTAAGGAGCTCTGAAGAGGCTCCTATCTCTTAGATAGGTTAAGTGCTACCATTGGTGTATAGTTTTAGAAGAAGGGTTTATAGATTTTCATAAGTCTCACAGCAGACCAAGGAAATAGACTGTAAATTTGTGCATTTGCTTGAGCCCTCTGTCTGGTCTCTCACGTTCAAGACAATCCCAAGGACTTTTCTAACTACATCAGAAAGATCTCAAGCTTCACGTACAACAGCATCGATATACATGATTAAGATCATGTTGTTTCCTTGTTAACCACTTTAGTGATAAAAGTAATCAGTGTCTGGGTAGCTGGAAGTATGCTTATCCAGTAAATGTGTAAACTGTTTGAATCACACTTACAAGATACCAGATATGGCATTTGGGAGTAAGTGTAATTTTGAGTGGGCATTAATGGTTGAGATCTTGATTTTTATCTAATTGCTGTTTCTTTTATAGCACTTCATGTTGGTTCTTAGAAGGGTTTTAATGTTCTGTGCTTGTTTCACGTTATTTTGGTTTGTGGTGTACCTTGAAGTGATGTTGAAGTGCACACAGTGCTTCTGTGTCTTCCACACTTCTCATCAGAACCCAGAAATGTGAGGTGGACTTGAGGGATTGCTGCACTGTGCATGCATCAATTCAACTGGTACATAGCTATTAAATGTGTTTGTCACCCCTGGCTCAAACAGTTTTCATGTGATTATAGTAGAGAGTCTTACCAACAGGGCTGAATGCAAAATATTGATATTGCCACAAATTTTTTGAAGAGTTTCAGCCAGCCCTTGAGACAAAAAAAAAGACTTCTTTTAAGTGTGGAAATGTACACCATTTAACAATAACGTAGCATTAAATTGTTAATCCTCCTCAAAGTGGAAGTCACTAGCCCTTGTATCAAGGGCTTTTATCAAAAAATAACCAGCAACAATGCTGTAAAGAAAAGTCACAGTCTATATTCATAAATAAGATTTGTAGGTATAATGAGATACACTTTCAGTTGCATACCAGGACATTGTAGACAAAGAACTTTAACAGTAAAGGTTATTATTTTAGTGGAAAGGTACTGATGTGACAGTGCAATAGCACCAAATCACTTTAAATAGCACAGAAGAGGTGAGGAACAAGGAAAGAGTTGAGGGCTGGTGGAATAAATTTGCATTAAATTAAAAAGCTCTACATTATAGGTGTAATGCTATCATCATTATAAACTGGAGCTGCATTCACAGCTGCAAATCAGCAAACTGCTCTGTTTAGCTCTCAGTACACCTGTGCTGAGCCCCAGAGCATTTACATTTGTATGCCTCTAGTCATACACAGTTGCTTGTTTAGAAATCCTTATGTTCTAGTTTAATTTTTGTGTGTTTGCAGAGTCAAATTGCCTTTGTTTGGTTTCTACTTTCCACAAGTACAGAAGATGATTAAGAGTACTCATTATATGCTTTGATGCTACAATTTTAGCCAAAAACATTTGTGAAACAGGAGAGAGCATCGTGTTTTGCAGTTTACCTGCAAGATCTTGACTGGAAGAGGCAGCTCATGTCTGCACCAGTTTGTTTTACAATGTGATAGGAAATTTATGGCTTTTCTTCCATCATCTCATATAGTAACACATTGTTAGACAAAGTTCCTTCGCTTTCCAATGGATGTTGTGCACTTTACTTTAGATGCAGGTTAATATGAAAGTCAGTTTTCATGTCTGTTATGCCTTCATGCAATTATTTTTCAACTTTTTAAGCAGTTCCCATGCTCATCTTTTGAGATCAATCCACAAAGGGAATTTGTTGCCTATGTAGTCAGGTGGACATCTTCCTTAAGCACGTTGTTCTCAGATTCCACAGTTGCAAAGAAGGAAATGTCGGGGGATTTCAAAGCTACAGATTTCAGAAGATTGCACTGTATTAAAAGCTGTTTTATCTTTTTTTAAATACCTGTGTATTTTAAGAACTTTCAGAGCAGCTTTAGATTTGATTACCACAGGGGAGTAGTGACTTAAATCAGAATTGAAGATGGTTTTCTATCTGCTTTATCCTCTGCTTTGTCACTTTCTAGTTATCAGCCTCTCCTTGGTGACTTTACTGACATTTGCATGTCATTTAATCCAGAGGATGCTGCCTTTTCTTCCACTGATATATATCTAAGCAATGATAGTGTTAGTCCTAAATTAATACCATTGAACATGACCTAAATAACATTTATTATCAGCAAATTGAATTAAATAAGCCTCTTATTCAATCTGTGGCTCCTGTGACCCCTTCCAGAATGTTTGAAGGTGTCATGTGTCTACTCACATCATTAAGGATTTGTTGTGTCTTCTCCATAATCCTATTTTATTTTGTATAAAATATTTGTGCAGCTTATTTGCTTAAGTTTCTCTGGTTATTTCTTTGAAACCAAGCCCCATCCCCTAAAAATCCTTAAAACAAGATGATCCTCTGACTGGTCAAGAGAGGTATCCTAAATCTACCAAACCTGTGCTTTAGCCAGCAACTTGATATTTCAAGAATTAAAATCTTTCAGACACTTTGGAGACGAGTAAAACTACTCTCTGTTGCACAGCTCTGTGCAAAGAAGCTTTGTAATTTAGTATTACTTGACATTTTCTTTGTAATTTACATCTGTGATAAATGGGAAGGAGATAAATTTGCATAAAATCTGAATCACAAGTCAGTCAAATAAGTGATCTAACTCCTGTTTAACTGGGGGATTTTTTTTTTTTTAAGTTGACTGGCTTCATCTGTATTTGAAATTCCATTTCCACAACATTTTGAAATGGAGACTGGCTGTATGTGTTCAGAGTCAATTTGCAGAAGCATGCAGTTTCTGCAGTGTAGCCCAGAAGGGCTGAGTGATGGGATAATCAGGCTGGAGGCATCCTCCAGACTGAGGCTGCTCCAAGTCTGTTTCCATCCCTCTCCCTGACTTCCTGAACTCTGCCTTTTGATCACTGGAGACCTACTTAAATTAGCTCCATGTTTTGTTTTGGAGGAATGTAACTGGTTTTGGATTACTGCCTACCAGTGACACGTTCTCCGGTGGTGAAAGGTCCTAAGGAACGGGGACAGGGCATGTCCTTGTCAGAATGAAGCTGGGTAATTCTCTCTATAAATGTCAGCTTTTACAGGTGGCAGAAGAAAGTGGAGTCATACTTCATCCTCAGAGTAAAGGCTGAAGACTGTTTTGGCTATCATATAAACAGTTGGAAAACAAAGTCGTTTTTCAGAGTAGGGGAATAGAAGCAGTTTTGAAAAAGTGCATTAGCAGACTGGAAAGCGGCTGCAAGCTGCTTCACAAGCATAAGTCTCTCAGGATTGTCTGGTGAATGAAACCACCTGATTAAGACCAAATTCAGTTACTGGTGTGTGATAGTTTGTTTCAAATTTTAATTTTTTTAAAATGTTGTTCCATTTTGAGGAAAATTGTATCCCTGGATCTTGTGGATGTCTGTTAAGTAACAATTTTGTAGAAGCCTACTCAGGTCAAGAGTGGCAACAATAGCTGCAAGGGTATATTCATCTTCCTTTCTCCACTCTAAAGATTTTTCAGGCTGTTAAGAAAAAAAACAAATGCAAATGAAGTTGTTTATGTTTGCTAGTCAGGGACTCTGCAAATCTGTTTTTCAAACCATATTTCTCTGAGATAAACTTACTTCTCTTTTGCCACAAGTTCTTTCCCCTCGCACCTTGCCTTGTCAGAGAGAGTTTTTAGAGAAGGGGTACATTTATGACCAAGGTATTTGGCACGATTCTTTCATGTGTAGCTTTGTCATCACCATAACATAATTTCCAGGGCATGCAAGATGATGGCTCTAGTTCTAAAAATGCTTTGTTACAGTTTTAAGATTATAGAATCTGAAGATCGGTGATGACTTCCCTGTAGTTCATTTTGTTGTTATGTAGAATATGAGCTGCTTAATTAGCTGCATTAATGCACTTTGCATTAATTTTAGGCAATATACAGCCTTCCTGAGTTATTGTAGTGTTACCTGCAAATTATGCAATATTGTCAAAATTCAAACAATAAGTTTGTATAAATGGACCTTATGTGTAATCATTGGGACGTTAAGAGAGTGAGACAAATACCTCCCTTCTGCAGTTGCATGAGAACAAATAAAACATTTTGGATACATATCAGAACTTCCATCATTTGAGGCACCCATGTGCATGGCAAGCATGTGCTGTTTATGTTGTTTACAGTTTTATTTGGCAAAGTCTCACAAAAGTCAGGGCTTTGTTTCAAGTGTGTGGTTGGTTTTAAGGTATCACAAAAGGTCTGTCTTCTTTGAGTCTTTTGCTTGCACTCATGAAATAAATGACAAAACAATAGAATTACTGGCTGTGCATGCTCTAGATGGGGTTACAAGGTTAATATATGCATTAAGGAATAAACTTATGTACAGATTTAAGAAAAAGAAAACCCTAGAGATTTTTCAAAAAACAACAACCAAAAAATACTCTAGGGAAAACTAAAGCAGTGAGGTTTGACTGGAAAAGCTATGGCTTAAATAAATATGCTTCTACCTGTAAGTTTGATATGACAGAACTTCATTCTGTTATGTCTAAGTCTATTATTAAAGGAAATTTCCCTGTTTATTATCTAAAATGCAAGTTGTATGTATATTGATATTTGTAAGTTAGTTCTTAAAAGTCTTAAAGATCATGAGATTTGTATTTTAGGGTTTTGGTTGTTCTGTGGGTATGTTTGGAAGCCTCTCTCATAGTACACCTGAAGTGCTAAGATTCACTAGGTTTTGGAAGCAGACTGAGAGGACATTGATTGCAGATGTGTGTCAACATATTTGAGCATTATAGCTAATTCTGTATCAAAACAGTTCACAGGTGAGTGTTACTGTCAATGGAGAACAATAATACTTAAAAACCGAAAAATTTTCATAGATGCTATTACATGAGACTTTCAACCACTGTGAAAACAGAGCACATAAATTAAAGATTCCTATTCAATCCCTATTTACTCCTGCCAAGATCAGGGCAAAATAATGCACACTTTGCCTGAAAATTGTTCTTACATGTCTGTATTTTCCCAGAAACTATGCAGAACAGAGGAAGTTAGGAGTACAGTTCTTGATGGGTTCTGATACTGTGAATAAACAGATTATTCTTAAGCTGATGAGTAATTTAGGATGTTACAGCAGCCATGCTGGGATGGATGATTAAGCAAAATTAGACGTTTTATAGTCTTGCCAGAAATTGCTGTGCAGCTCAGTGAGTTCATAAATCAAACAATGTGGTGCCAGTCTTTTCCTGGAATGGCAGCTCTGATGGGTAAAAGATTATCTGAAACCGTGAACCAAAACTGGGGAATCTGGCTCTTCAAATGAGGTGAAAGCTTTCCTTTGCACATTTTGTCATCAAGTGGTTAGTTTCAAAGAAAAAAATGGAATTGAAATTATTCAGGTTGAAGGGTCCTACTATATCAAGCATGAGTCTGAGACAAGTATTTAAGTGTTTTTCCTGAATCCAGCTAACATAATGAATTGATACCAAAGCTCTCCTTAGTTTTGGTATCCAGAAGCCTGTGGAAAACAATTTGGACTCTTAACATCAAGTGTAAATGCAAATAAAGGCAGATATCCTAATTGCATGAAGAAGGAGAAGGACATTTTGATACTGCAGTTTGTTTTCAGTGTCTGATGCTTGTTTTTCCTCCCTTCCCATGGCATTAAGTGATGTGCTGTTCAATAGTTCTCCACCCTGTGTGTGTGCCTCTGGGCTGGGAAGGATTGGGCAGAGTTCAGAGGGAACTCCTTAATGCAAGTTATCAAATTAACTGGGACCATTGGCTGTCTCCTCTTTATTCCTGGTTGTGAGCTTCCTCTGGTCCAAGGGAGTCTTTATATGGTGTTTTCATGTAAAAGGTGCCTAGTACATTTTCTCCCAATTTCTGCTTTAGACTCTTGATCTTTCTTCCCCCACCTCCTCCCCTCCTCCTCCTCCTCCCCCAAGACATCTTGGTGGAACTAGATGAAGTGAAGATCATTTCTGTTTTTATAAGTGTTTCCATTTCCTAGCTGATGGGACAGGACATACGCCTGTAGGCAGAAGTATAAAGTCAGACAAGTAAAATGCTGACTAGTACATTGGTTGTTCTGATGCTTTTTTCCCCAGTATGACACTTTAAAAAAAGTTTTTCTGAAGTTCTTAAAGACTTGATCTGATTTACTATTTGGAAATAAATTTGCGTTGTGCCAATACATTTTGTATATGAATTCAGACTATTTGGCAAATACTCCATATTAATGACATATTAATTTATCATTCCCCAGAAAACAAAAGTATCAGCCAAGCTTAAATTTTTGAAGAAATTAATTTTTATTTTTCCTTTTTTCTGTCATAAGGTTAAAACCTGTCTTTGAGATCATACTGCTGACAAAGACAGATTTGCATCTTTGTGTCTGTGAGCTGTTTTGATGAGAACTGTCTGACTTGACTCGCATCCTGTATGTAAATTGATTTCAGCTGATCGCTTTGAATTTGAAAGAAATTTAATTTGAAAACTGCCCCGTTCCAGTCCCTGAGGTGGTAGATGCTTCTCTACGTCATCTGTTCAGCAGTGCTAAGTCAGCATATGTCTGTTCCTCTCCTATTTAAACTGTGTTCTCCAGAGAAACAGAAATTCCCTTTAGACCAGGCACACATCTGCTGACTCTCTCCTACTAGCAAAGCAACTGAAAAGATATCTTTCCTGTGATTAAAAGAAATATGTCTGGAGGCGCTTAGTTTTTGTTCAATTAATCAAAGATTAAACACATGTGGACTCTCTAAACTGGGCTTCTTTGTGCTTCCATGCTATCAAAATTGACTGGGGAGAGGAGCTGGGTGGTAGAGCTGGCTAGACTGAAATTTAATTTTTTTACCTATATACATGCTATATAATTCAGTTCCAAAAGGTCACAATAAGGCGGAGGGAAAAAACACACACAAAAATCTTGTTTGTTAGTTTTGAATTAATTTATAAGTTGAAAATATTTGAGCTTAAGGAAAAAAAAGGGGGAAGTGTCAATATTTTTCGTAACACATGCTTTTAAAAGAAAGATTAAAAAAAAGTCCTAGGGTTATGTGATTGGGCTACTTTATACATAGTTGCCATTTTGGTAACCATGTCCAGATGCAAAGGCATTTTTGGTCGCTTTTGTTCCTCAATTCCTGTTAGTAAATGCTTTCCTGGCAGAAACTGTTAGTGTTAAAAGTCTGGTTTTCAGCTCAATGACTTATCCTTACTTAACAATAACACTTCTGATAGATTGTTTTATAAAAAACCTGCAGGCTTTTCTCTGATTTTAAAACAAATGAATGATTTTTTTCACCTGAAAGTATATGGAATGCAAAAAAATCCTGCAAGAGTAAGATGGCAATAATTAAGCAGATTCCTTGAATACCATGCTGTTCTTAAATTTTTCATCAGACACTTGCAAGTCTCTCTTGTAGACATCTTTATCTGAAGAGAATTTGTATGGCTCCAGTTTTATTAGTGGAATTAGTTCTTTGCTGTAGTGTGTGATGTGGTTTTAAAACAGAAAAGGCTCCTGATAAAGTGACTTTACTGAGGTTTTTTTTTTGTAAAGTGGTGTCTTCTAGACTGGTCTTTGTAATACCTATGATTTTGGTTTCTTAATAGACTGTTTTTCTCAAAATATATGAAAACTTAGCTATATTTCACTTTCTGAATAACATAAAATCCAGTGTAAAGGTCTGTCCTTTCATAAGTAGGCATCAAGCAGCATTTGGTGGCAAGATACTTCATATGATATCAAAGTTTCTTCATAAAATAAAATGTATTAGACTTGTAGTAATAATTATTGAAGAAGTGACCACTGAAATATTCAAAACTTCCATCATAGAATTAGCTAGTAAAATACAATAAAAATCTCAGTATGTGAGATTTTCACTCTGAATGGGATGAACCAATCTTTTGATATTAATGAAAGGTGTAATGTTAAGCATTGCAAATAATTTCATTTCAACATGGTAACTGAAGTAATTAGGTTTTTACACCCAAAAATAGTCACAATATTTTCCCAAAGTAGAAAATAACATCATAAAGGTTAGCTCACTTTAGTAAATTAATGTTTATACAGAAGAAAGAGAATCAAGGGATACTTCTATTCCAGCACTTTTGCATTGTTTTCCTTTTGCAAGAATAGTCCTCTTTCCTCCATTTATAAGTAGGTGTTTCAAAAGAAGTTCTTGAAGGCATTTTATAATATTTAAATATGCCCATATTTGGGAATGAAGGTGATCTTACTGTTGCTGTTTTCTAGACAGAAAAACTGAGGCAGGAAGAAATTAAATCTTCATCTCAGACAGTCACAAAAAATCTGTCAGCTCTGGAGAGATTGGGAGCTCTCTTGCAGTTCTGTTTGTTCCTCACAAGACTGCTCTTCATTGCTCTGTTTTAAGGACTAATTGAAATGTTTCATGGCAATTTTTAGCACTAACTACAAATAACTTTGGAAACCCTTTGAAATGTTCCAAAAATTACCCCTTTTGGGTGGTGCTGGGATAAAAAAATGAGTTCTCTAACTTGTAATTTTCCATTTTCCTGGATTTATTCCTCTAGAGCCTGTATTGCTGATTCCCTATGGCAATGGGCCTCCTTATTTTTTTGTTTTCTCCCTGCCAGCTGCTCATGGCTCAGATGAATATATCAAGATGATTGAGTCTTTAACCCTCTGCTGCCCAGACAGCAAAGGCCAAAAACTGAAATATGTAGGTGCTGTAGAAGATGCTGGAAACAGGGACACTTGCTTTTCTTCTTCCATTTTGCTGGGATTAGGACTGCTGGGATTAGGACTGCTGGGATTAGGACTGCTGGGATTATTTCCTGCTGGGCTTAGGACTGCTCCTGCAGAAGCACATGAGAGTCATTGATTTTAATTTCACTGATGCTCAGGGAAGGTGTCTGAAGTCAAGGCCCTTTGTTACATGGACTCAGTGAGGCACTCAGTGCCATGGTTTAGCTGATAAGGTAATGCTAGATCAGAGGTTGGACCTAATGATCTCAGAGGTCCTTTCCAGCCTAGTTTATTTTATGGTTCTGTGATAGAGGATGTGAAGATTTGTGTGCAGGCCAGGAACTTGCAGAGTATCTGCTCTGGCAGTGTGACTTTCCATTGGAGAAACTGTAGTCTCCATGCAGCACTGGTGCTGCCCTGTTTGCTGTAGGGATTTTTGGGGCACCAGTTTACTCATGATCTTTCCTGATTATGTAGTAGGTCTGGCAAAACTATCTCTGGAAAGCTCATCACAAAAGGTGTGTGAGCTCAAGAGCCTGGTGTGGTTGTGGTCCCTCCTCTGGCTTAGCCCAGTTTGGGGCAGATGCTCTGCTTGCTCCAGCTCTGCCCCACACAAGCTGCTTTCTGGACAGGCATCTTGGGAATGTGGGGAAGTGCTGGAAGTGTTACACTTCCATTCCAGCCCCTCAGCCATTACCCACGTCCTTTTGTTCCTCCCTTTTGTCCTCCACCCTACTTCTCCTCACCCCCTTTCTCTCTTTCCCGCTCTCCTGTGGGCTAAGCAAATTGTTTAGCACAGTACATGATGTGCAGTCTTTGCTCTAGGCCATCGTGGGATCCAAGAAAAACCATCTTGCAGAGCTGGATTCAGCCTTCAGGCTGTCAATTAGTTATCCCTGTTGTAGAGGGAGAATTGCAACTCATGCATATTTCTGCTCTATGTCATGGAATAGATGCAGAGCTTCAAAGTTAGGAGGGTAGAAAATGGGAGCAGTAATTAGCAGTTACAGTCCCTGGTTTTGCTCCTTCAGTGTGCTGTCATCATTTAAATATTTTGTTACTGGAAAGAAGAAAGTAAGCTTAATTTTTTCCTGACTTCAATTATGACAAAAAAGAAACCTGATTTAAACCAGTCTTCCTAGGGGATTAGATGAGCGTGAGTAGAGCTTGTCCATAGAAGAGCAGTGTAAACTAATGGTAAAAAATTGACTTACTTTTCTTCAAATTATCTGACTACTTTGTGGAAAGAGTCAAGCAGTGACCCTTTCCCCTAAACACACATACACAGACCCACTGGATTGGTAGATAGAGGTGGAAAGAATAGGCTTGCATACTTCAAAATGCATTTACCCAATAATCATCAGTCACAATTTGCAGGATTTGCACATAAGACAAGTAAGATAAACAAGATAAAAAACCTAGATAAAACCAGTAGTGGTAAAGCGAAGTCCACTCTCCATAATTGAACTGAATGGCCTGGCAAGTATATGCTTGCATTGAAATGCCACATCATATGTCTGAACATGAAAGGTATATGTTCAGAAGTTTTGCATTAGGGGACTGTAGTCTGTTAAGGGAGTGATGCTTAACAGGATCTGGAATCATATTAGATAGTCTAAGAGGATTTTTAATTGAGCTGTGAAATACAAGTACAGAGATAAGGTACAGGTGACTCATCAGTGAGACGATTACTGAATCCACTTGTGCTCAAAAAAGGACATTGGAAAGTTGGAACAGGCTCAGAAAAGTTGCACAGATTATTCCAGATTTCAAAAGTTTGGGATACATGAGAGTTCTGCTCAACCTAGTGTAGTTTTATTAATGCAAATGTTTAGAGTTAACCTGAGGCTACAAGTCAACTCATACAGTATAGAAATGCCAAGGAGGACTGTAATTCCATTACTGTAGATGCAGGGATTCTGTCTCCATTAAACTATATATATATATATGTGTACTACCCTTACCACAGCTACAGCTTGAAAAAGGTATAAACAATTCTGTGCCTATGAAGTAAATCAGTAGGTAAAACCCAGCTTATTTTGCTGTACTTAAGCTTTCATACTGCTCTGGGAAGTTAAATCAGCACCAGGGTTTATTTCAGTACTGTTATTTATTTTTCAATTAAGATTACAGTAAGGGAAGCCACAGGATGAGAAAGTAAGTGTGCAGTTTGCTGTTCAGACTATTCAGGCTTCCTCTGAAACATTAGTGTCTTGAAGAAATACTGTCATTCTTTACTGAATTCAAGCAAAGCAGAAGAGGCAGAAGAGAACTTGAGAAGTGTTGTTGGAAAAGCAGTAGCTTTCAATAAGCTTTTCTTTCATTGGGAATGTTATTTCCTTTGGTCATATCATACTGAAATGAGGAAATGTGTATTTTAAAAGTTTTGGGGTTTGTGTTTCTTTAGTTTTTTTAAATGTTTCCTTGAGGTATTTGTATATTGAAATGAACTGAAACACAAGACTGCATGAAACTCTTTGTGGTATCTTTAGAGTTAAAGAGGAGAGCAGAAAGTTTGAATTGGTCTGTGGTCTGCATCCAAAGGCATTAACTATTCACCAGAGTTTAGTTACTGTCTCTGTCTGTAATTCATCTTGATGGCATCTTGTGAAAGCTATAGACCACCAAAAGAGCAGGAAACAGTTGAAAGGAGCTGGTTATGCAGTAGTCTTGCTCAGCAGATTTTGTTTAAAATTGTCTTGATGTGTGCACAGCACAAGGTAGGTAAAGTTTTTTTATTTTTTTTTAATTCCTCAGCCTGTGGGCACTCAGCTTCATCATATCAAGCTGGGATCTTGTAAGAAAATGAAGAGTCTTGCCCAGTGGCTGAAGGTGCCAGTCCCTAAAGGCTTCATGCCTTCTCACATTAATCCTCTCTTCACCTTTTTCTGGGGGCCCTTAAAACTGTAGCTGTTTTCTGACAATGCTCTTTGTTATAGCTGCAGGTTTAGTCCTAAATTGGCCACCTTATGTCTTCTCTTCTGGATCTCAGGGTTTTGGTGTTCTTTGGAGTGTAGGGTTGGGGCAGCTGCAGGTGCTTAACTTGGGAACAAAGGCTCCTGAAGCTGCCCAGAGGGCTTAGGGAAGGAAGGAAAGGCCACTAACAGGGCAGGCCTGGAAATAGGATTATTACCTAAAAGAAACCAAAGAAACTCTTTTTAATGGATCTGTCCAAGCTAGGTGAAATTCTGTGCATGTGTTTTTTCCAAGGATTTATATTTTTTAAAACTGTGTTGACAGCCCCTTTGGAATTCAGTAACTTCTGCCCCTCTAAAAGTCAACAGGTTATTGTTCCTGAGGATGTGTGGTGCTGGCTCTAAGTTCAGCACTGGCTGAGACCTAAAGCACAGGAGGGTATGTTTAAGAGTAATGATCTCTTGAGTCTTGACTTTTAATTATATGGGCTTCTGTCTGTCTATGTAAATGATTTGGAGAGATAATAATTACTTCCCTTGGAGGGTATTAGTTTGGCTAAGATGATTTGTTGAGATATATGGCTTAGTCTGCCTAATGCCTGTTGATTATTTGCATCTAATTGCTCCCACTGTAGATGTATTGGAGATTCTTCTGGTTGATGAGTTGAAACTGAATCTGAAATATATGTGTGTAGTGGGAATGAAAAATCACAGGTAGGCTCTCCTATAAGCCTAGAAGACTATCACACTTTGGAACACATGGCATTGCTTTTTTTAATTACAAGGGAAACAACTGCATGGAACTTTAAGATATGTCAGTGTTCATATAGATCCAATTGCTTGAAGTAATATAATTTAAAATTTTTATATAACGTTCTTTTGGCCTTCTAAATTAAAGGTATACTAGTATTATGATTTAAATTGCTTAATTAAGCATATTTGTGTGTATTATATAAGTTTTGTGCGTATCTTACTTTAAATAAAAATTCTGCAGAAATTCATTCAGGCATCTTGTTGAAAACTCTGTTAATTTAATACACAGAGAAATTCTACCTTAAAAAATAAAATACAAAATACATTTTCAATTACTGCATGCAATAAAGGTCTTTTATGGGCCTGTGCAGTTTTTTTTTTTGTATCTTAGATTTACTGTATCATCTATAAAAGAAGTAATATGGCCACTATAAAAAGTTATGGCGGGCTTTGCAGCTTTATTTTTAAGGCTTTGATTGGGAAATGGTACAGATTTCACCTTCTTGAGGAACTTCAAGATGTGTGTGGAAAAAAGAGAGCCTCTACAACAAGACTTGGGAAGGAATAGTGCTACACTAGGGCTCATTAGAGGGAGAGAAGCACTCTTTATGGAAGAGGATTTCATTCAAAATATGTTGGAAAGTGCTGTCTGAAAGCCCTCTCCCTTTTTATGGATTGAAATAAAGTTAATGCTGGCAGATGCTGTGCTTTGTTGCAGTGGGGAGAAGCAGTTTTATGGTGATGGGAAGGTAATTGTTTCTTTGTGACAGCCATGGAATATAAGGTAGGATGGTTTCTTTTGATAATGTAGTAAAATTTTTTCTAAATATTGTTTAGCATGCAATTTCAGTGCTGGTTGTTAGGATGGTCAAGTTACACAAATGCTTTTGGAGCATGCTTTGCCATTTTGTTTAGAAAAATAATAGTCCTGATAATTTGGAGCTAATTCATAATAAAAGGTTCCTGGGTAGAGAATTACTGTTTCTCTTGCAGCTTTGTTCAGGGGAAAGGATTAGTGGTGGTGTGAAATAAGACCTGTTAGCCAATAAAAGTCTCTGTGGGACGTGCTGTGTATGTCCTGGGGAAAGCTGGCTTTATGGTGTGACTGTGGGCACCTAAACTTGTTCATTAGTGCAGCAGAGGCCAAATCCCTGCAGCTCTGCATCCAGTGCTTGTAATGCACAGGAAGATTTTGGAGGGACTGTAATGTGAATTCTCCTTCAGCTCCCATTTCAGCATAGATGTTATGATAAATTTAAGGGGGCAGGGAATCTTGCTGTTCAAAATACCTGGATTCTAGTTCAAGGTGGTTAGCAAATGGCTGTACATGAGTACAAAACTGATTTGTGTTTAGTCATTAGGTGATACAAACATGCTCTTCTGTGACTAAGTGGAGAGAAAGTTAATTTTAAATCCAATAATTTCTCATTTATTTAATCGTTTTCTGGTAAGCAGGATACAGAAATGGCCTGGGGTTTTTTCCTCTTTAGTTAAAAATGGGAAACTCTAATGTGAACAGATTTTAATTTATTTTAATGATGGGGAGAATATTTGGCTTTTATTCATGGAATCCTGTGCTTAGCTTTTACCTCAGCCTTGGGCATACTTCCAGTAAAGGAGCTGTTAATCTCTATTATTACCACTATTTTTCATTTGTCTTTTGAAGACCTAGTTATCTTGAGAAACTTGTCTGTCCTTAAGGTTCACTTTTATTTGCTATTTTTCTTTCTTTACAGATTTTTGTTCCCCCAGCTGGGGTTTATCTCTCCATGAAGTGATCTACATTAAATTAGTCTGTATAAATAGACTGGCACAAAGTCTACAAAGTGTATCTTGGTTTGATATGGAATATTTGCAAAAGAAAAATAAATTACTTGAGGAGGAAGGCTGTGTCTACAGCCGAGTTCAATCAAACTTCTGCACATTCATAGCCTATGTCATTAGGATAATGCTAATTACAGAGGCAGTGTTGTATCTCTGGGCTGTTTGTTACTCCAGGTGGGCTGTAGCCATCTCTGTTGGGTGGTGTGTTGACAGTTTCATGAAGCAGCAGATAACACCTGCTGGAAGGGACCATGTTACTCACCTTGCTTACTTGACTTTGGCAAGCTCAGTGTAATTTTTGATCACATCAGTCAGCATTTAACAAGCTAAATAATGGAGATATTTTCTATTTCAGATAGTACAAAAATCCTAGATACTTTGCAGTCAGTGTTTTCAGAGTGGTCAGCACTGGTCTGTTCTTTGGTTTGTGTACCATTAGTACAAATTTCAGTTTAGTTTGTTTTATATTTGAAACAAGCAGGGGCTCTCAGTGAGGTGTTTGCTGTGCACTGTCTCTTTCTACAGACCTCAAGAGAAGATGATTGATTTGAATTGGTGTGATTGGTGGCCTTGCATGTTTACAGCCTTTGAACATGGTTGAATAATCTGTTTTCTAGTGCGCATGAAGGTCTTTTGCAGCAAGGTTCATTTATTAAGAATAGTAATTAAAAATAAACCTAGAAGTACTTCTAATAATGTGTTCAAAGATGTATCTTTAGTGGCCTCAGAATCACCATGCTTGGAAGGTTTCTCTGGAGAATGCATCATCCAGGTCCCCCTCCTCAAAATCTGTCAGCTTTTAATCATATGGAAAGAATTCAAAATAATGTCAGTCCCAAGCTATGCCTGAGTTTATAAGGGAAAGTAATAGATTTCAGCTTGTCATAAATCTGATGCAGTAAAGAGACTCTCTTAGCTGTTCCTCATAACTTCACCACTTGTTTTCTTAGGGGGGAAATCAAGAGATGCACCCATAAAGTCAAGATTGATCCAGCAAGTCTTTTTAGAGTTGTACTCTTTCAGACTTCTCTGAGTGGATTTTTGGTTTTGTGTGTGAGAAAATGAAAGTTCTGGTAAATGCAGTGTAAGATTGCCTTATGTTTTCTGGTAATTAAATGAGATTCTTTAAAAATATATTAATTTTTGGTTAAAAATGTAGAATGATTATTTCAAAGACATGAAGTAGACAAAAGTCTAAACCACATGCGAATACAAATTTTTGTTCAGCCCATGTTACACCAAGCAACAGGAGAAAATACTTAATTTCCTGTATGAATTTTGCAAAAATACGAGTTTCAGATGTCACAAATTACAAGAAAAAGGTCACCACCCCTATTCTGGTTATAATGTCTTTGGTTGGCTTACTTATATTTACTTCATTGTGTTCATATTATAATATGTGACAGTTTATTCTCTTCTTATCTGTAAGAAAATTCTTCAGTATGAAAATATAAATTGAATAATTTTATCCTAATGCATTTTTTGGTTTTTTTTATTTTTCCTCCTAGAAGAGAATTAATTAATTTGTCAAACACTCACCACCACCCCCTCTGCCCTCCTTCAGTTTATAGGTATAAATACTGAGCAAGTCAAGAAGGCATTAAGAAAATTTGCTTGGTTTTCACCCTTTTCTGTACTGACCATAGAATGAAATCCAGCATTCCTGGTATCAAATAGAGCTTACAGCCTAGTCTAGGAGTGAACATGTTGAAAGAGAGGGTAGGGAGAGTTGAACAAGCTGCAGGGAGTGGAGGGTTGTACTTTTAAGGGGCTGCTGTAGACACTTTTCCAGGCAGAGGTGGCAAGTTCCAGCCTTTGGATATTGAGCTTGGGCTTTGTCCTATGATTTCTTCCCACCAGTTTGCAGCTTGTTGTGCTTCCCACCTGAGCTGGCAGTCTGAAGTGAGTCCCAGACATGGTCCAGAGCTGTTTTACTGCTTGGGTCTCCAGGATTTTTCAGTTCAGATGCAGACTAAACCACCCTTCTGTGCCAGTCCCGTGGAGCTGTGCCACAACTCGCTCTGTGTGTGGCAAGATCAGCAATTCCTTGTACAGTTTGTGTGCATGGATATTGTCATGAATGGCAGGAAGATAGAGGAGATGTTAATGGCAGTGATTTTGTCTAAAATAAATAATCTGACTATAGTTTGGAAAGGTTTATTTTATTATCAGTTTTATGTGAGAGTGCTCAGCCTGGATGTCTGTGTACTTTGTTAAGCCTGCAAAGAAAATTTACCAGTGAAGGGATTGGCTGTAGCTACTCTGGTTTGCTCTATCTCAATCACAACACATAAACTCAAACCTGGTGTAATCTATCTAATAGCTGCAAGATATAACAGGTAATTAAATATTTGAGAGTTTATATAGGCTCAAAAAGAACAGCAGCAGAAGCAGACTATTCCTTTTCAAATGCTTACTCTTTCTTTGTAAGTCTTCTCAAAGAATAAAAAAAACAAAAGGGGATTTCTTACATGTAGACATGCACAGCCAGCACAGGCTATTTTGAGTGCACAAGCAATTCCAGTACTGTGGAGTTCACTTCTCTGGATTGCAGCTGCTGAAGTATTGGCTGCATTATCCCCATCCTGCAGTTGCTCTTGTTACTGTGTGGCTCAGAAAGGGGGGACTGGAGGATAACCTCATCCCTTTCCTCTGTATGTGCAGCCCCACAGAGGTGGGGAGGTGGCTGATGTGACATGAACTGCTTTTCTTGTAAAATTAGGTCAGATGTGCTCTTATGGTTACTGCTTAGCCAAGTTCAGAGGTTTTGGTCGCAGCTCTTTGCCTCCGTCCTTCCCTACCATTATTACATCCCTGCTTGGAGGCAGCCTGACTGCATGTGTGCCACCATCAAGGCAACCTGTTTTGAGAAAATCTGAGTTGGATTGTGCTATGTAAACTGTGAAGAATTGTTTTGACCCAACATAGTTAGGAAAGCCTATGTGCTAGCTGATACTTAGCCTGTATTTAGGCTAACGTTTTTATAAGTATTTTTCAGGGAGGAGAGCTCCTGGTAAAGGAGGGTGAATAAGCAGATGAAAGTGGGAATCTCATCTTACTGTCAAGAGTTGCATAGAATCCTAGGATATCCTGAGCTGGAAGGGACCCACAAGGATCCATGAAGTCCAGCTCCTGGCCCTGCACAGGACACCCCAACAATCACACCATGGACTCCATTGAATTTATACTTATGTTCTAGTCAGTTTTAGAAAGAAAAATACCCCGTATGCCTGAGACAACCAGAACACATCTATATTCTGTCACTTCCCTTAGATTAACTCTTTCCATATAAAATTTAATCTTTCTTGGTTTTCAGTTCCAGGCTAGTAAACCTTTTACTGTTATGCTTTCTCCAAGTCAGAAGAACCATTTAATATCCAGAATTTCTCCATGACTGGAACTAGGTCATTGCCCCCTCAGTGTTCCTTCTGAGGAGAGTGGATGAAGTTGTGACTTCTGGCAGGGTGACTTTTGTGACTTGATTGGTTTTTGAGGGTTTATTGTTGCAGTACTTCTTCACATTTTGCACTTCTTCAGCATTCTTTCATAAATAAGTATGCTAGATGTGCATGCAGTATTCTTCCTTAATTACCAGTGTAATACAGGGATTGGGTTCCAGGCATTTCTCACAGAAAAATACTGATAAAAAGCGGGGAGGATTGTGGCATATTGCTGCCAAACTATAAGTATGTATTTGGTAAAGACAGGAAAAAAATAATATTCCTTCAGATTCTGTCATCTTTTTGGTGATTTCTCTCTGTACAGTATTTATGCCTATAGGTGCATTTTCTTGTTTGACATTAGCCTATTGATGAACTGAACTTTTAGAATTTCACCTGCTGGTGTTCCTTATTTTCACCTGTTATATTAACCTTAAGTAATAACATTTTATAGGGACAAATGTTTCTTGGCTGGATTACACAACTGTGTTTGGGTACTTGAAACAAAAATCTAAGCAAGCTGAAGCAATCAAATTTTCACTGCGTGAAAGATTTATTCTTTAAAGTTCCTAAACTAAAGAGAATTTGTCAATTCATAAAACCATGTGGAAAGTGTTTGTTTAGACCAACTGTAGAAAAATGTACTTGGTGTTTTAGCTATCTGAATAAATCTCTGTTTACAATATTTACTTTTTAGTATTATGTTGTTGCATCCCACTGCAGGGGTTTAGGTCAAATTAATAGGACTATTCTATAGGGAGTAAACACTTATGCATGAAACCTATGAAACAATATAAATTTTTTCATGGTCAACTGAGTTTTTCTGGAGATAGGATATAAATGAATGATGAGTCTGAAGTTCAGCTAAGAATGATCTTTTGGTAGATTTACAAGTTTTATTTTAAAATGGAAGGGTTGTATACCTCCCTTATGAGACAGAGGAACAAATTTAACAAGGTAAATTCATTTATATTTAAAGACACGCATCTTCTGAGCATTTGAATCTTCATTAAAGGCAACATAGTTGCTCTGTTGATCAGCACAGGAAAAGCCTTGCCTTGCTTCAGCTGAGAGTAAAATAAATTTTTACTAGCTTCAGTGAAGTGGGAGCTAATTAAATGAGTAGATATCTTTAGACAATTTGCCAATAAATTGTGCATCTCTTGCATCATGCTTAAAAATTAAAAGTTTCCTTGGTTTAATTTTATGAAAGTTATGTGTTTTCTAGTCTGTGAATTTCAAATGAGAAATCATATGTCAGTTTTGAAAATAATTTTGTTCTGTAGGCTTTTGGATTTTTGGCTGGGAATTTTTTTTTGTGTCTGTGTGTGTGTTTGCTCAGCAACGCAATACCAAGTAAAGTGCTGACATGGAAGGAGTTAAAATATTTATTACGAATTAACATAACGTGTGCTGAAATTTTAGTTTGAAAAATTGAGAGCTTTGAAATGCTGAAAAGAGTAGTGGTGAACTTTTGATGTGTTTTGGTCTTTTAGCAAAAAACACGGAGATGGATATGGTGTTATAACTTTCTTTTCAACTATCAAAAATTTCACGCCTGATGGAACAGAGTGAGTTGAAGGAGTGAGTGACCAGAGGAAATCTATGATCCTTTGCTTTCAGTGTGAATCTTTCATGTCTTTGAGTCTTTAATTTTTTTTTAAAACCAAAAGGAGCATAAGTGAATGCTTGATTCTGGGTCAAAACCACAGTGCATTGTCTCAGAGCCCTGCAATAACTAGCAGCCTAGACCATGATGCAAGAGCTTTATACAAAATAATTATTTCAACATTTTTCACAAAAAATCTATTCAAACAAACATCTGAACAGCTGCTAGGGTGAAGTATTCACAGGGATTGAGCAAGACTAGAGAGCTCTGCAAATCTCTGAAGCTTCAGGGGCACTCACAATCCAAGGTCCTTCATCCCACTGCTTGTTGATGTATTCCTGCCTCCTAGCCAGGCACCCTTGTTATTCCCTCCAAGTGATGCAGCTTTTAGCCACTGACATCTGGCTGACGGACAGCAGCCAGCTGTATTCCATGCCAGCAACTCTGAACTGCTTTTTTTCTTGGGATTTTTTTTATTTTATTTGTTTGTTTGGTGGGTTTTTTGGTGTGGTTTTTGTTTGTTTGGGGTTTTTTTGGTGTGGCTTCAACACGCAGAATGGCTGAAGGAGAATAAAAAGAGGAGCCAGAATATTCTACTAAAGTTTGCTGCTCCTATGGGACTTGAGGATTTGGGTTGAGTCTGGTTTCTTTTTGGCAGAGCTGTGGTTGTGAATGTGGCTGCATTACACTGTAGATGATTGTTTTTGTTTTTTTCTTATTTCTTTATAAAATCAGATTTTGTCATAAAGGTATTATTCAGAGGCACATTTCAAACATAAAAACACCCAGTTAACTTGAAAGAATCAAGTGCCCCAACCAACAGACAGTTGTTGAGGAGATCCTCTAGTTATTAGCTTTTTTAAAAAAAGGAAGTGCTGTTTATGTGTTTCTCTCAAAAATGCCATTGTAAAACTTAGTGAAACAGATATATTTTTTTACCTAATTGTGTAGATTGTGGGAAGATTGTTTCTTTTTGGTCTTTTTTTTTTTCTTGTTTTGAAATCTACAGCAGTATTTATGATTTTGTGCCACCACTATTTGATGTATTGCTTAAAAGGTGAGCAGGGCATCTCACAGTAAATAAAACAAAGCTCTTTAGCCAGGATGTGGCTTAAAAAATTCTTCTATAAAAATATTTTTAAAATAGTAGTATTTTTTAAGACTCTTTTCCTCTCTCTGTGTGTCTGTGTGTGTGCACAAACATGTGCATATGTGTTTGCTTTCTGCTGTTTGCCTGAAGTGGTGACGCTGACGCAGCACACTGTACATTAAGGCTTCGGGGAGCTAAAGGTGTGGAGTTCAGCCTCTAGCTAAACATCACCACTGAGCTAATCTACAATTTAGCCTGATCCATCACGGATATTTACAAGGAGGGAGAGTGCAGTTCAAAATTAAACAGCATATGGGTCCAGTTATCCCTGCTAAAATGGCCAGCGTGCCTGGTATTGTGTGTGGAAGATAACGGGGACAGGTGGCAATCTGTCTTCTCTGAGCACAGACAGCTGGTATTTTCCTTGGGCGTCAGTGCTGCCTTTCTGTGTGCTCTCACCTACCAGCTGATATCCTGCTTGTTACAACAATACCAAGTGTGTATTAACCCTTTGATCTACTTCTGTTTGATTTCCAAAGGGGAGGGAGTGTCAGACTACCTGTGGATAAGCTCGGTGATTTGATATTTCTAGTAATAGAGCTGTGTTCATCTTGGCTCTCTGACCTCTTTGCATGCCTTGCTGTGATATTTATCAGCAGATGGCAGATAAAAATCTTCAGTTTATATAGGTTTTTTGTTGTAAATGTCTGATTACGTTCCATACTGAAGGAAGGGGTGAGAATCAACCCTCTTTCATTTAGTTCAGGAGAATCTGAAAGGTCATATGGAAAAGAGAGAAAATTGTTTTGCAACTTCACTTGTATTTACTTCCAGCCATATTGCTTAACATTCAGCAATGAGTAACTTCTACTTTCTGAACACACTAATTTGGTTCCCAGCATGAGTATGATGCCTTTTTTGTTTTTCTTCTTTCTAAGAAGAGCTTTATTAGTCACAGCTGTTATTTCTCTTAAATATTTAGCAACTGTCTAGGCTCTGGAGTAACCAGGTATTGATGCTCCATGAAAAGCAGCAGGCGCAGCTTCCATGGAACTCTGACTCTGCTTCTGGGCCCTGGCCAGTGGGAGCCACATTTGCCTGTCTCTGCATGTGGCTGTGTTCAGTTAATTGATAAAATGAGCCAGCCTCTGATTATTTCATCACACCCAGTGTTGTGGTTGGAGCCCCAGACGAGGGTGACTCTGAGCTGCCATAAGGGACACGGCGTGGATGGGAAAGGAGCAGCAGGAAGGAAGCTCTAGGAATTACCATCACAGATGTGGCCTTTAAAGCCATGTCTGTGAGATCAGCTGACAGCAGTCCTGGTGGAAGGAAGGGAAAAAGGAACACCTGCTAAAGGATGGATGAGACAGGGTGATGTGAGGGGAAGGCAGTGACTGCGGAGTCTGAGGGAGGCTGGTGCTCAGACACTTTATTTTTTATCCCTAGCTAAAAATAAATTCATGTGTTATCTGCAAGGACCACTAGTGGTGGTGCTTGGTTTTTTAAAAAACATGCTTATGGTTGGACATTGTTTTTAAAAATTGTTTTTGACTTCTAATAAAAATGAATGTAATGAATTTAGAGGAAAAAACCCACCCAGATTTGAAGCAACATCCGAAAGGCTCTGTCCAGAAAAGGAGCATGAGCTTTGTGCAGTTGTACTCTAGTAGAATGCTGTTGAGGCTTGAATTTCCAAAGAAGATGAGACAGACCAAACCAGAAATTCTGCAGAAATTGCAGTGTATTAACATTAGAGCTGGAAACCTTCATATCAGTCAAGAACGTGGCCTCTACTTTGAAGTCTTCCAGAGCTGCCCCATGTAAAGTTGAAAAAGGTGTTCTGATGGTTTTGCTAGAGTGAAATTATTACCTAGAGAGTCTATGACAGAAGAGATGAAATTATATTGCTTTGGAAAGTTAAAATTTGGCAGCATTTTGTCCAGTTAATTGTCATTTGGTAAAACTTTTTTTTTTTTTGTGTAAACTAAGGGTAGAAGAAACATCAGATGAAATAACTGTTACAACTAACCTTTAATGTAAAAGACCACTGTGGATATGATTTTCTCCTAAACAATTTAAGTTAGAAAACGTCAACATTATTTTCAAGTTTAGATATGGATTTCTGATTTTTCAAGTCAACCTTTTAAAGACAGTCCCAAAACCAGATTTTTATTTATATATATATATATATATATATATATATATATATATATATATATATATATATATATCTTTATTACAAATCATCTTGGAATAAAAAGAAAAAAATATAAAGCTTATTTGATTTTATAACTAGAAATACTGGGGTTTGTGGATGACTTTTTAATTTCAATTCATGTCACCAAAGAGTGATTTTTGATTTTCAAAATTAGAGTTTTGCTCGATGCTCAAATTAGAGTTCCAGCATAGACTGTTGTCTAGGGTGGCTTTATAGTATTGCTTTTGGTTGTTTGAAACATTAGATTTTTTGCATGTACATGCCTAGGCATCACATGGCCAGCCAGAGAGGTAAGAACAGAACTTTGAGGAACTTCTGTTCTAATGGATTTCACTTGTCTTTAATTGGTTCCAGCTTGTTAATCATATATGTCCTTGGAAAATGCCTTTTTTTTTATCTCTGTCTGATTACTGCTCACAGATCCACATTTAACAGGTATTCCCTACACAGAAAAATATCTGTACTCTTCTGTCCATGTGTTTCTCACCCATACAGTGATGATCAGCTGCGGTGATGAAAATTCTTCTATTTCATTTCTAAAAGTTACATGAGAAACATCTCATTTTATGTCTAGACTCCCAGGATAAACTCTGATTGATTTTAATGTCCAGTATTTCATGAGCCACTGCACTTAGATAATGTTCAGTGCTGCTTGAAAGCTGTGTTTTGGCCTTAAAAGGGAGAGTATAATGAAAGCAGTGGTTCATAGATTTAGTCTTTTATGCTTTGTTAGGTGCAAAAAGTCAAGCTTGGAATTTATCTAATGAAGCACAGCAAGCTAGTAAAAATAATAATAGTCATAAAAAGTACAATTTTAAGACCTTCAGATCAATCAGCTCTGGTGTGAGGAGTTAAAATACATTAAAAATAGAAAATTTCTGAAATTGCCTTCATGTATTGCTTTTTTTTTTTACCTCTGATTTGAAATGAGTCTGGTTTTGTTGCTGCCTTGTTTTCATTTCTCATTTAAACTAGCAGCCTTCCAAAGAAGCCTGAGCTTTGTGCTGCTATAGCTTTCTTTCATTATGTAAAATTCACTGCACCTCAGAACTCAAGTGGCAGGAAAAGTTATAATTGGAAGAACATACTGAAATCTTCAGTCTGACATTCTGGACAGCTTCACTGAAAGAGAGCAAAGTGAATGTGAATATTATTTTGAAGTGGTCATGAGTGAACTGATTTTTTTAAATCTTAGTTATTAGTTTATTTAAAATGAATAAACAAAAAAACCCCCATCTCTGACGCCTTCTTGTAAAAGTCCAGATGATTAGGGAGATGGTCCCTGAGGATGTCATGGCATATGACAAGAGCTTTGACCACTGAGTTACTGAATGTAAATAAAGGACACTTTCAAGTGTTGCTGTATTTGAAAAGAATTGCTGCCTTTATCTTGAAAAAGATGCATCTTTAGCATCTAAAAGTAGACAGTTATGGTTTGTGAATACAGTGACAAAACACATCTTGAAAATGATGAACTTTCATGTTCTCCCTTCATAGCTTCTTCTGCTGTGAAAGTTTTAGTGAACATGTAGAGTCATGAAAGGGCTTTGGTGTTTAAAGGAAACTACACCATGGATTTCTGTACTGAGTACAGGAGTGCATTTATCAAATTCACACTTCGGTGTGACTCTAGTTCTGAGCTGCCTTTTCCTCTTCTGCAGTAAAATGGGAACTAAGGCATCTGGGAGTAAAGTTCAGTGTGGAATTAATTCAGGCTCTTGTGTGTAAATCAGGTCTTTAATTGAATGAGTGAAATGACTGTATGGTAATACTTATCTTCTGAGTGATTTAGCTGTTATTCTGTCTGGGCATGTAAGAGATGAATGTTCGAAAATAAATAGAATTTGTGATTTCCCTGCAGTAAACAAAACTATCGACTATTCCAAATAAGTTTTATACATGGACTGATCATTTACAATACCTGGCAAATCATTAAGGCTTTTGTGAGGTGTCTGCATCAAAGAAATGAAGCCACAGTCAGTGACAAGCCTTATGCTCCTCCTATCCATAATGAGTTCCTTAATGTATTCCATTTTAATTGTTATCTTGGAGTCAATCGTGATCTCACACTACAGCTACTGACAGGAACCATCAGTTATGTGTGTGGTGTTTGGCAAAATTGCAAATTCACAATACATCTCTCTTCAATGGCAGCAATGTTTAGCAGCTCATTAGCTTTTGGGCTATACCTTCTGGTGAGTAGATACTGGGAGAGACAGCCTGGTTGATTTGCAGGCATCTATTAGCCAAGATGAGCACTGCAGTATAGCTGAAAGGAAACACAATAGAAGAAAATAGCATTTGGAGTAGACTTCCATTAGCTGGAAGATAATTAAAATGGGATTAAAGTAGAAAAAAGGGGATTTTTTTTTTCTTAGTAATCTTGCTTAGAAAAAATGCTGTACTGTCAAGTTTAATGGTTTTGATTCTGACTTTAAAAATGGTCCATTTCTTCAATTTATATTTGAGCAAAACTAAACCAACAGCTAGAAACTGTGCCGCATGCTTCTGTCTGAATAGTGGAGTACTTCAAGGGAGAGATAATATCAGAAACAGGTCCCATGTGTAATATACTGGAAGTACTGTGTAATATGTTG
The DNA here is from genome assembly GCF_023055355.1 of Agelaius tricolor. Lineage (NCBI taxonomy): Eukaryota > Metazoa > Chordata > Aves > Passeriformes > Icteridae > Agelaius > Agelaius tricolor. Next base: position 40,494,376 of record NW_027269269.1, on the reverse strand, counting down.
CCCCTGGTTACAGTTTTGGAGGTTTTGTTCAGTTCTGATGACTTAATATTACTTTGAAGAAAGTGGATAGGAATACAGTTATATAGCACTGCAAAGCCACTGTGGATACTTTCCAGTATTGAAGAGCTGAATGAGTGAGAATAGGCTTCAATAATTCAGACAAATGGTAGGGTCAGTAGGAGTTATTACTGAGAGACAGCTGGGAAGTGGAGATCAGGCATGTAACCACTAAAAATGTGGGAGAGCTGTTCTGTTTCAGAAGAGGTAAGGTCTGGAGGCTCAGGAGGATCTTTATCCTTGTCTGAATGTACCTGATGGAGAGGAATGAATAAGAGGAAGCCAAACTCTTCTCAGTAGTGCCCAGTGACAGGAGGAGAGACAATGGGCACAAACAAAACCACACAAAATTCCATCTGACCAGAAGAACTCACTGGAAGGGGGAAACAGGACAGGTGATGAAGTCTCTGTGATGATACTGCAAACCTGGCTGGATGTGGCTGACCTGAGCTCCCTGTGCTAGCTGACCATGCTTGAGCAGCAAGGTTGGACTGGAAGATTTGAGAGATCCCTTCCACCCTCAGTGTCTGTCACTATTGTGGAGCTGTTTACAGAACATAATGAGGTGTAGAAACAAAGCAAACCTAGAAAACTTAATTTGAGAAAGAAAAAAGCAGGTGTCCTCTCTGGTATTTTTGGTGGCATACCCACCTATTTGGTTAAGAGTTCCAAAATATGAGGGCTCTGTTACGGGATCTTTGAATAGTTCTGTGTCAAGTACAAACATTTTACCTAAGTTCTCTCCTGATGTTCTTTTTGCAAAAATACTCTTTCTGATTTCTGTAGTACACCTCTTTATTCTTGTTCATTATTTTCCCCTCTGCAGGTTAAATGTATTTTGTTACTGTCACTGCAGTAAGTAGTTCTTCCAAGATTCTCTTGTGCTTGTGAGCAACTCAAGTTCCTTCTTAACATTTTTTAGAAGAATACCACTTACTTTCAGGATTCTGAGCCTAATGTCAACTGTGCCTGACTAGATTTTGTTTAACCAATTGTTAGCTTGTTGCAATTTGCTATATGTATTATAAAGGGGCAGTTGGCTATTCACAGATTTAGTGGAGAAAACTAAGGGAGCATTCTCCCTCCTAACATCTGTAGTTTTTACATAAGTCCTTTGGCTGGATATTCATGGAGCACTTCCAGTAGAGAGTAATAAGTCTTCAAAAGCTGCATTTATTTATAGGCAAGCTAAATCTTCTTTTGTTCTATTCAAATATTCTTTTTTCTATTCCATTTATCCATTTTAGGTAAAAAGTTGCACTCTAGCCATTGTGCCTGATTTATTGCTTCAAGGCCTGTATGAAATGAATTCAAGTAAATATTTCCTAATTTTTGGTGCCTAGGTGTAAAGTTGTGCATTAAGTCCTGTAATAATTTGGATTAATTTTCAACCTGTCATCAGTGAAACACCAAATATTTAAGTAGTAATTTGGCAAAATGTTGAAGCTTATTCTTCTGTGACTCGGAAATCAAGACGTTTTAAGTACGTGAAACTTCCTAATAAGTAGGTATCCAAGTTTTCTGCTGAGCACGATCAAATTGCTAAATGAGATCATGAAAACCAGCACTGAACTATTTTGCTGAGAAATTCCTCCTGTACAATTATGGGTTTTTTTGGATTTCATTTTTAATTACACAGAAAAACAATTCTTGTTCTTTGCTGGCATTGTTCTGCCTCCATTATGGATAAACAGAATATAAGATACCTAAGATTTCATTCAGAGTCTCATCACTTCATATTTATTTAAAAGCAATTTTCAGTGATTTTATCCATTTGGTGTCCTTGGTGATAGTCATCAGCAAGTCTGGCACACTTTTAAAAATTGGTCGTACCTGTTGGTGATGTCATCAATGACAATGTGTGAAATGCAATAAAGTCTTGAAACTGCTGATTTACAAATGTTATTTGGAAATTTTCTTAATGACTGCCACAGCGTGTCAAACCTTTTTTTTTCCTTTTTTCCCAAAGGGCTACCTCGAGCTAGCAAATTAAATATTTTCATTGTCGTTTTTAGTTGACATAACACTGATATTAGGCAAGAACTGAACTAAAAAGTAAACCACAATAAAACCTAGTATCAGTTTAGAGATTTCAGACATTATTAAAGTCACTGTGTGCCTTCTTATTTTTTGCAGCATTTCACTCTCTTTTAAATAGATTCTTGAAATTTGTGTTTATAAATGTAGAAATATCTTCCCATCTTTTGTCTCCTGAATATTTGTAGCTTTTTTTTTTTCCCATAGAGGAGTGAAATAGTACAGGTGACGTTGTGAAAAATCAGTTTTATATTATAAGAACTTTGGGACACTGTGAAAAAACATTAGTAGATGTACCTCCCTTTAAAATAGGTGTTTGTTTCAGTAGAAACATAATGATAATTATGTAGATATTTTAGGAAAACAGTACAGAAAAATCTCAATAAAAATATTTTGCTTCAGACTGGGTGGAGGTTTAAGGTTATCCAATGAGTACTGCAGCCAACAGGGGATAAGGAAAAGGAAACCAATTATTTGTACTAGTTTTATAAATCTCCCTTTATTGCCTAACCTTTTCAAACAAGAAATGGATTTATCCTCTGTGGAGACAGTAGTATAAATAATGTCATTCTCTGGCTAGAAATGGCTCTGAAATCCTTTGATCTGATATAGGGTTGCTTAATACTAAGTACATCCTGTTCTAGTATATGCACTCTCACTAGATTAAAAAAAAAATAAAATCCAGCTCTAAAAATTTGTGTCAATAAGTATGTAATATTTAGACCAATTTAATATTTATAGCATGGTACAGTTAGTAGGTGTGTTTAATTTTTAATGATTTTTTTTTAATGTTTTGAAGGTTTTCTGGAAACTTGCTTTACTTTTTCTTCCTGAGCTTGGTAAATCTTTAAGTGAAAGATGAATTAATGGGATAAGTGTTTAGTCTATAAAGGTTGGCCTAGTGACTAGAAAAAAAGTAAACATTTTCTGTGCTCTGTTTTTTAAATGTTCATAAGCAAATCAAATAGCATATTCATTTTCCCTTGGACATGGCCATTAACAACTGAATTTCTTTCTTTATTTCTTATTAAACCAGTATGGGGAGAGGATGATGCGGACAAGGGAAAACCTGACATAATGAGAGAAAGAAAACAAGCATGAAAATGGCCATCACAGAGGGGAAATTGGGCTATCACAAAAGTTATTACAGGAGACACTTGATGTGGTCTAATTTACCAGAGGAACGGGTGCAGAAATGATGGCTCGTGTGTCTCCTACGTGTAAGAAGGCAGGAGCCAATAACATTTACCAGGTTTAAAGAATTTCTGTGCAAGATTGGTTTCCTCCACTTCAACAAGATTTTTTTTTTGTGCTGAATTTTAATTAATTTCTAGATGCTGTTCCATCATTTCAAAAATGGCTTTTCAAATTTGAGTCCTTTAACGAAAGATTTTGTCTTCGCTACGATGTTAAAATTTCTTCTTTCTCAAGGTATTGTGTTTAGCACAGGGCAGGGCTTCCCTTTGGTTCTGATAATGAATGCCACGGCAAGGCTGTGCTGTAATGAAGTGGCGCTGGTTGATCAGCTCTCCATGACGTGCAGAAATGACTGTCACTTCTCATGGCCGTCAAGTGCTGACACAGCTCTGCCTACGAGCTCCTGTCAGAGGGAGCTTCTGAGATTCCATGCTGACTTGATGCCTCTGGCTCCTGGGCATCCTGCTGCAATGTCTACACTGCAGTATCTACAATATCGGGTTTTCATGGCAGCAGTTAACCTAAAAGATACATTTATGACATTACCTTAAATAGCGATTTATATGGGGAGGAATTTCCACTCCAATGCTATAACAATAATTGGAGGGGAGAACATTGCAGAAGGAAGAAAGAAGTCTAAGACAATAAAGCAAATATTTATGAAGGTCCCTATTTTTATTTTTTTCTGTCTTATTTTTGGTTTTATTACATCAAAAATACAAACATTTTCCCTGAAATTTCAGGTAATAGATTCCTACTGTTGCCTTAATTTAATAATAGGAAATAATTTTTCCTAGACTTTTGTAGTTTAAAAATATCCTTTTCAATTGTGAAAACTGAATGATCAGGAAATAGTTTTATCTTTATTATATTAGGCGAATGGAGTTATCCTTTGGTCAGTCATTCCTAAGTTTTTGGTTTGGTTGGCCTTGCAAGTTGCATTTTCAAACTCAGGAACCATCTTTATAAAGTTGGTGATTTTTTTGTTTTGTTTTGGGTTTTATTTGGTTTGGGGTTTTTTTAATTTAGTTTTTATTTGATTTTTTGCATGTGTTTTCAGTTATTGATTTATTTTGTTTTAAAAGCCAGCTGATAAGAGGAGGAAATATAGTCTGGCTTCTGAGATTTAAAAAAAAAGACATGATTATATGTGAAGTCAGGAGACATCATGAGAAATATATACCAGTACCATGGACGTTTGAGGAGAATTCAATAAAGTAGAGCAGTGTTCAGGAGATGCAGGGGCCTACTGTTAATGACACTTTGCATAATTATTTTGTGTGTATTTAGGAATGATACTTTGTCAAAGGCTTGTTAGCACAGTTGCTTTGAATATAAAGTGATTTTTTTTGTAGCCCTTTAACAGCAAATTAAAGAAACTAGGTTGTCACATATCAGTGTTTTTCTGTTCAAATACATATGAATCACACTCAAAACCAAAAACTCTTTTTCCTCTTTTTTTTTTTTTTTTTTTTTTTTTTTTTTGTAGAAGCTACACCCTAGCTGGACTTGTTTCACATTTAGGATTTGGACTCATGGGGAGTTTATAAGTGTTTTACAGTCACGCATATGCACTTGCTAAGCTTTGTTTACTTTTCAAAGTAGGTTTTGAAGCTGACTTAGCTGAATAAGTTTAGTATCCCAGCTGAATATTTGTGCTGGTTTCAAACTGCCTGTGTCAGCTTGGCTTATTTCTGTGTATTTACAGACACGTGTTAAAATATACAAGTCAGTGGTAGAGCCATTAAAATGTGTCAACATGTGAAGCTGAACTGATTTATTAAAACAGTCCAACTCTGTATGTGGACCAGACTGCTGTTTCTTTAAGGATATTCTTTGGACAATTCCCCCCTGTACCACCTGTCTGCCTCCCCACCCTGCAAATCTTTGCTGCTAGTACTAGAACTGAGAATGCAATCATGAATTCAAATATGTACTTTTCAATGTGTTTTTCTCTTAATGTTCAGGTAGGAAAATGAAAAAAAGTCATCCATTTATTAACCAGCAAATAAATTAGTTGGGTTTCTTTTCTACATACTTGAGCTCATTCTGTGTGTTTTGGAGAACTGGCTACCTTATCAAAACAACCTTTCTTTTACTAAAATTAAATATCTATCTGTTTTATGAAGGCTTATGTGGTAATACTGATATGATTTCAAGAGCCACAGCGGTGCATAACTGGACTTCTGGCGTTCTTGTGGTTAACATTGAAATTGCCTTGTCTTCTGGTTTCTGCATCTTCCTGGAGCTCTGATCACATTTCTAGCAATGAAAATCTAGAAATAATGGCCTTACACTTTTCACATTCCCACAGGCCTCTCTGCTTGCTTCCAACATGGACTGTTTTTCTTGTGAGCAGGAATTCTTTATGCTGGCAGGATATGAGGCAAGGCCGGTAGCTGCTCTTGTTCTGTTTTTGAAAGATTATTTTTTATTACTTAATTTATTTCTGTGTTTCTTACAGATAGAAATGTTATGGTAGTCTTGATTTATGGGCAGGGTTAGCAGTCTTCCTGTAACTCTTGCTCCTCAGAGTAGTATCAGTAAAATCATCTGAATTGTTTTGTGACCAAAGCATGTGCCTGTGGGGAGAGCTTTTGTAATGCTTCTCCTGTGACAGCCCAGGTAATAAAGACTGAGTTGCAGCTTTTATGAATTACTGACATTGACTCAAGAACTAATAATGGTTCTGAAGCTGGGAGGCCACAATCACAGTTCTTTAAAAAAACCACAGTTCTTTAAAGTTTTGGAATAGTAAAGAGACTCCCAGTAGGGGTGATGGCCAATAAGGAACCATCCAGATTTCTCAAGGACCAGCAGTCCCACTGATAATTTTAAGTTTTTAATTAAACTGTTGTTAAAGAGACCATGAGCTGGGAACTGCCTCACTGCCCTGTTTCTCACTGGGGTCCATGCAGTGGTCTAAAACTGAACCAGACCACTCCTGTTCAAGTATCTCTGCAACATTGATGTGCATTTAGCTGTAGGACTTCTTCTTCTAGAAAATCAGTAAACAGTGTGGGCATGCAAAGCTTCAGCCTAAAGTTTCCTGTCCTGCACCCTGAATTCCAGCAGGGAGCTATAGAACCAGCTATGGACTAACTTAACCAGATTAAGTGAGGGAAACTTCTTTGTATTTGAAGAACTTAGATTGAATCATCCTGATTTCCTATGGCTGGAGCTTTGATTTCCAAGTGTATTACAAGAGATTTAGTAAATTTTATCCTCTGTTTTCATACTTTATCCTGTAATCTGGTTTTGAAAAGGACACTTGTTTTTAAATTGCTCCATAGTTAGCTAAACAATGGATTCTTGGCTCTTTATAATCCTTTTCCTTCTTGTCTTTTTTTTCAGCCTCAGACTGCTGTCACTGGAGTAACTAATACACATTCTTCATGGCTGATTTCAAAGTCTGTGTACTTTATACATGATAGGCCTGAGACTTGCTCTGCTTTTCTTCCCTTTTCCTTTGTGTTTCCATCATTCAAAAACTAGATTGTTTAAATAAACACCATAGTGAGTAACTCCATCCAGATTTGCATCAACTGCAAATTGACCCAAATAATCCTCTCTGCCTTTTGTCTCATTATGATTCCAATTTGTACATTCAGTTGTAGTAGAGACTCTTACACTCGTGTCCTTTCCAGTCTCTCTCTGAACCAAGTAAATACTATGGTAGCTAATGAATCCTCATCTAGAATACTTCATAATTTTACTAATGGCTGCCTGAAGCCTGTAATTCTCCTGGAATCACCAATCTTCTTTGCTTCATGCAAGTTTTTCTTGTGAATATGTTGAACATTTTCCAGGCTCATTCCAGTTTTCCCTCTATAGTTCATAGTTAAAGTGAATATGTTTTTTTAACCTCAGTGCAGAATATATTCCACCCACATGCCTGATTTTGTTCATACATTTCTTCAGACTTGATACTTCTCTGCTTCTGCTCTTCAATGCTTTTACTTTCTGTGATTCCATATAATTTGCAAATATGATTACAGTGGTCCTTTCTTCCAGGGTTTTGTAAGACCTAAATTTGCTGTTCCCCAGGGAGATAATTTCTTCTAGTTTCTGTAACTCATGTTTATTATTATTTTTTTAATTGCTATACCTTGTTTTATTCTTCCCCTGACAAGTAGGTTAAGGTATTTAAAAGAATATATATATATATGTTGGTGTATATATTAAGATTTACTGATAAATTGTGATGTAACTTTCGTAGCCAAATCCTTGAGGTACTTTTTCACTTTCTCATATTTAATTTGGGTAATTTTAGAAAAATGCCATAAAATTTAAATTGCTTTGGTCTTAAATTCTGAGCTATGTCCCTTCTTTGGGGAACATTTTAAACCTTCAGGTCAGTTGAAGTACAATATTACACTAACCAGCCATTGCACTGAAATTTAGTGCTTAGGTTAATGGTGTGGTTGTAGGACTCTCAGTCAACAGAGTTGCAGTGCAATTAGAAAAATCAGTGTATTATGCTTTATGTACACTTCTGTGTACTTACAGTGTGCTTTCAAGTAAAACTCAGAAAGCATAGAGGAGATTTCAGGGTTTCTTTCTTTTTTTTTTTTTTTTGTAAAATATCTTTAAAGAGAATTTTGAATGAAAATTCATTAATTAATTCTTTAGGCTCTGAAATGTATTGCTGTTGCTTTAAGAAAAGTTTTCCATTTTTTTTTTAAGTCCTATTTATTTAAAAAAATATAATAAAGTATTCCCCTAAAGCTTTGTGAAAACAAATGTATTGTGAGGACTAAATACAAAAACTCAGAGTACTTTAATTGGATGAAAACATTGGCTCAAATGATGTGGAATTTGGGAAGAAGAATACTTCTTAAAATTTTTAAATTTATTTTAAGGACACTCAGTAGACATTGAGGCATATCCAGTTAGTGTAATATTAGTAGATTCAATGCTGTACAGCCAAATGCTACATCTGGTTTTGCAGTGTTTTTCCAACAACCAGCAAAGGCACTGAAGATTTTCTGTGTGTTGTATTCAAAGCAGAATTATCAGAGGGGTTGTATCTTTAGAAGCAAAGTACAAGCCAGTGTGAAGACTCACTCCTTGAATAGAGATCCCACACCTGAATTTCCTAGAAATAGCAAAGTGTAATTGTCCACAGGCTGTAGTTATATTTCTTTTGAGTTTTCAGACAGATCACAAAAACATTTACATTTGCATACATTGCACAGATGGCACTTTGCAGCATGCCTATTTTGGGCTGGTGTCAGAGCTTTTTTGGCACACTTTTAAACTTCTGACCTTTGGCTGCTGTCATGGTCTTTGTATTTTGAGTTGCAGCGATTTCCTTCTTCTTCCTGAAACAGCTTCTCATTGTTTCTTCTTTGAGCAATGGATGTGTGTTAAGAATTTGGCCATGTCATTTATGTTCTGTTTGTCTGCATGATAATAATTTGTATCTTATGCCAAGAGCACCCTAAATGTGGGGTGTGCTGTAGTAGTGGTTTTGCTTTAAAAATATCTGAGAATGTAAGTAAATGTAAGTACTAACTGCCTTGTAATAATAGAAATATATATTTGTTATTTCTAGCATTCATGAGGAAAAATAAGAAATTAGAATTTTGGAGTCTTAGAGGTCAGAGTGCTTTATGTCCCTCTTCTTGAGTAATCTTTAAGAGTACCGGTTTTGATGAGAAGATACTACATTGTCATATATGCTCTGGGATATAAGTGTATGACCAGAGAAAGGGTTTCAGAGACAACTGAGATCATTTTGGTCAAAGTTTTAAATAGAAATGCCCTCATCAATGAAAGATGCTTTTGAAACTTCTCTTTCAGGGTTAAATGAAAAGAGCTTATAGACTACATCTAGAGCCATAGAAATACAGAAAACTGGTGGTTTTTTTTTTCCTCTGTGTAAGTACCCACTGCTCTAAAACATCCACAGCCTTCAGAGGGAGGTGTGGATATCTTAATTTATAGCCTCGGCTGCAGGCACTTCTAAATGACACTTAGGACGCTGTGTGTACATAATGGCAGCATTCATGGCTGCCTGAGCTTTAATTTTCCGGATTCTCAGCAATTATACAATTCTGCTAATCCAGATGCTCTGTGGGGCGGTGGCCCGCGCCGCCCTTGCGCGGTTGTCACACAGAGGTGCCACGTCCCCCTGCTCCTGTCTCCCTTTGGCAGCTTCCAAAGGGCCAGCTTGTTTCGTGTTGGGCCTGGTAGTAAATCACCAGTGAATAGCCAGCTCTGTATTTCTGTGCTTAAAGCAGCCCTGAACATTGATTAGTGCAGCTCTGTGCTGGCACAACAATGCTCAAGGCACGGAGGCGCAGGAAGAGCTCTTCCAGTGCAAGAGACAGCTTTGTCCTGCTGCTCCCACCCTTCCCTTTGAGCCATTCCCCTTCTGGGCTGGCCTGGAGCTGGGCTAATTGATTAGCAGAGCTTCAGGCAGGCTGTTCAGCCTCAGGCTGCAGGGCTGAGGAGAGTCTTTGGAAGTGTGGCTCTCTGCTCTGGAGAGGTGGCACATATTCCGGCCATGGTCCTCACAGCCACCAGGCCACCTGCAGCCAGGACTCCCAAGCAGCATTTCAGGATGTCCTCCTCATCTGAGGACATCTCATAGGCCTAAATGTATGAACAGCTTCAGCTGGCAGGTGGCTAAATGACTAAGACTAAATTTAGAGCAAGTTGGTTAGTTTTGCTTAGATTTTTTTTTTTTTTTAATTTTAAATATTGCCAACTTTTGTTTTAGGTTTGGAAAAGCACGTAGAGATAAGGAATGGGGTATGTGAATTTGATTGTTGTCGTGCCCAGTGACAAGTTCCTGTTCATAACTTAGGGTTATTTGTGTATATCTTTTGCTTTGAAAGCAGCCCCTGTGACCAACCTTGGAGAGCTGGGCCTTTCCTGCCCTTTGCAGGCACCTCAGTTCATTAGCCTCAATTAATCTTCCCAGCAATCCTGCACAATTCAGCCAATTAGTGGAGCAAAGCCAACACAGAACAGAAGAGTATTGTTACTCTTTTTAAAACTCGCCCATGCTTTCCACTACCTTATTTGTAATTGTCTTCATATAGAATTTAAGCTTATGTAAAAGTAGCTGTAGTATGACAGCTCCTTCCTGAACATAAAATGATTGCTACAAAGTGGGGACTACCTAGTAAAATCAGAGTCAGGATAGGGAGTTGCAAGCATGTAGTATAAAAACTTTTTACCTTACCAGCAAGCAGCTTGAATCCTTCCTTTTGCTTGACCACTGTCAAAAAATTGTTTCAAAACAAAAGAATAAATGAGGGGAAAGTATTTTTAAAAATCCCTCATATGCTCAGAAATGGTGGCAGTGTAATGTGATTCTTCTAAAATCAGTAATGGGCATGGTGGTTTGTATTTAGGGTGTACTTACAATGTACTTGAAGAAGTATTTGTGCACTACTTAAATCATGTTAATTTTTGCATTTCCATCATGTTTATAAAGAAACATTACTGCTAGAGTTAAGTGTGGCGGTAAATATGGTGCATTTTCTTTCTGTTTAGTCACTCATGAATCATATATTATTGTCTTGAGTAAACATGATTTTTTTTAAATCTCTACCTTCAGAAGAATCAATATGAAGGTGTTTCATTAGAACCCAAAGCTTCACTGGATTCCAGAGTTCTCATTGTTTCAGGGATGTACTTTCACTATTTGATTTCTTCTTCTTTGAAGTTCTTCTTGTGTTAATTCTGAGTTTAGAGAAATGCATCAGCTTCCTCTGTGTGTTCATCTTGTCCCCAAACCCAGAGTTCTTTAAGGAACTCTTCTTTGAATAATGAGTAAAAGAGGGTAAATTATTTGTATTTCTTTGTAAAATTTTATCAGAGATATGCATGTTTTTGCCACAAGCAAGGCATGGTAAAAATAGTGGGGTTTAATAGAATTTGTAACTCTAAATTCTGATTCCTTTTGCTATCTCTACTCTTCAGTATTTATCTGCTTTATTGGTAAAATTTCTTTCCTTTTGGAAACGTACATGTTTTGTAGGACTGTCTTAGTTCCTGCTTGTAGGTAACATTTTGGGGTTTTTGCGTGTGATATCCTGACTGTCTTTAAATCTTCCTCAAAGTAGAGAAAAAAGTTAAGGTCAGACATACCAATATTTGATTGATGTGCCCATTATAAAATTCATCTTTTGTATTTATCTAGCAGAATGTTAATGTTCTAATTATGTTTTAATGCGAATTTGACATGATGGAATGCTGTAATTATGAAGTTTTGAAATAAGCTGGTGGGTCTGTCTGAACTTGTATCTAGTTTCAAAGTCCAAGTCCTGCTTTGTGCTTTGAAGTGCACAGGTTGATGCAAGAGATGTCAATGGGCTGAATATATTTTGCTTTGGGAGGATGGGAGTCCATCTTAAGTCTCCTGGCTTTTGGTGTTTAGTCCTCTGTGTAATTTGGAATCAATGTTCCAAAGAGTGTGGGTCCTCTGTCAGAGGGCCCCTCTGTTTTGAGGGGTAAACAACCAGAGAAAGGTTCACTTAACAAAATGGTCTTTTTTTGAGTGTGATAAGCTCATGGCACTTCCTAAAGAAGTACTCTGAATAAAAACATATGTCAGTGTTGGAAGAGACAATAGCAGTTTCTGAAAAAGAGCCATTGTAATGTTTCTTTTCTAAAGGGAAGAAGAAAGGGGATGACTTGGAATATCCCAATCTTCCTCCTGTTGAAAGCATCTGAACTCCTGTTAGTCCACTCTCCCATGTGTCCTCGTGCACCCAGCTAATGCTGTCTCCTTGGTTTATGAGAGCTGTATTGGATGTGAGACTCAGCTTTCTCTGGTGGAACTCTGCTAGCATAAACCAGAGGATACAGAACAAGACTCAGTTTGTATTGATGTTGACAGACACTCATTGCAATGGTAGTTAAAGGGTTGGGGTAAGGGCCCAGCATCAGCTGTTTGTGGCTTTTTGGGGCTTCTACTTCAAACGAGGTCTGGGCAAGATGTTTGGCCTGAATGACTTTAGCTCCTCTTCAGGATCTTGTCTTCTGTCTTGGCTTCATCTGAAGGGAATCCAGTTCACACCCTGCAGGACTTCCATGCACTACAAACTAAAATACAGTAGAGAGGGGGATGTTTGGGAGTAATTTCTAAAGGAGTCTGTCTAAATTGAAAAACTAATGTATTAGTTTTGCACACATTTTGAGGCATAGCAGGGGTAATAAATGCTTTATTATATAGCTGAGAGGTCCTTTTACTGTAAAAGGTGACCTAGCCAAGGAAATCCATTCTTTGCAAAAATGAATTAAAACAAAGGAGCTTGAATTGCGTCTAGTCCTAGATTATTGTTTGTTTGTTTAATGCACCCTCTTTCGTAATAAATCCCTTATCTAATATGATATAAGGAGCAAAATATATTAACAGGGACACTTGTAGGAAGATTTTCCTATCTATGTCTCTTTCATAATTTTCCTCTGCTTTCACTGTGATCTTGTAATAAGAAAAATAGATGGGGCCTTGATAAAATCCACTTCTCCAAGGCTGCAGTGATTTTTTCCCTCTGTGGACTGTAATGATGCTTTAAGGGAGTTTCCACTTTACATGGATATTCTGCTAAGGGGTTTGTGTTGGAGCACAAACTTGGCTTGCCATTCTGTGAATAAAATGGCCAGTTGCACTCTGGTCAAAAATGAACTGCTGATAAAGGAATCCCAAGGCCATGTCTGAAACTGGATTTTCTGGAAATTAGTACATTATTGTACCTCCCTGAGCTTCACATAATTAGTTCCCTACGTTTTCATGTGTTCATCAATTTACATTCATTGAAGGATTTAGAAAATTGGATAAGGTACAAAGTTAAAGCTTAAACTGATACTTAACAGTAAAAGCATTAAAAAAAAAAAATCATGTAGACACAGTGGCAGTTACTGGCTGATGCCAAAAAAAGGATAATTTTGCTCCATTGCTGATTTCTGCACCCGGCCATAAGCTTCATGCCTCTCCTAATTAACTTCATGCTGGTGAGCAGATTGAGAATGGCTCTAGTCAGCGCTAAAAATGCCTGGAAACATGCTGGTTTACAGCCTTATGCAAAGTTGCTGAATTTTTTTTTAAATCACTGCCAAAAGCCACAAGACATAGATGCATATGTTTCATGCTAATCACAAAATAATAAGGTAATTGATATTCAACAATTTAAAACAACAAACAGAGCGCATACTCTGAATCTGGCTGACTGGTTTTAATTAATGCTATTGCCCACAGTTTGAGTGGAACCACAAAGGAAGTGGTGGGAACTTGGATTTTAAAGAGAAGTCTCTTGCAAAATGTTGATAAATCTTTCAAATAACTCTTTATGTGTCCAGGAAGGCAGCTGATGGACGGTCCTTCTTTCTTTTCTGCTTGCACTAGATTTGAAAAGGAAAAACAAGGGTTTTAAAATGAAGGTTAAACCCTGAGAAAGTGTGGGAAGGATTTTCTTTCTTTCCTTTAAGTGTCTTCTGAGGAACTCGCTTCAAGATTTGTCCAGAGTGTATGAAAATTAATTACACCTGTTCCAAGGGTGTGTCTGTGAAGCACATTGCTTTTGAGACCCCTACTCATCTACATCACAAAGAAGCTGAGGATGGAAACAGTTGTGCTGTTGATGGAAAAGCAGTAAGAAAATGAATAGGATGTACTAAAAGGAAACAGGGGGAAAAGGTCCTGGCATGAAAGAATAGCGACAATTATTATTCCAAATTAGCTCTAGAGCTGAGGGGATTTTACAGAGGTGTTGTAGTTGTACTAATTCTATCAACTCTAGTAGTCAAAATTCTAGGCTACTGTGAGATGAAGAGTTTTTGGTAGCCCTGACCCCTTGTCTGGCAGTTACTGGCTGTTAAACCAGCCAGTAAGAAGTGTTTATATTTGAATGACGTATCTTCAATAAAAAAACCACATTCCTATCAATTCTTCAATTGAGAGAAATGAGGGGTTTTTTATGGAAGATGTCATCAATTTTTCTTAAACTTTCTTTTCCTTTCCTTTGTTTCCTCTCTCTCTCTCTCTTCTGGAAGACCACCAGGGATATTTTAGATGATTCTGCTGTGTGAAGCATTCATTAGACTATTGTGCCTCATAGCTGAACTAATTGCATTTGGGTTTTTGTTTTGTTTGGTTTATGTGTGTTTTTATGTAAATTTGCATTTATAGAAAGGGGAGAACAGCCTTAGAACTATGATGAAGACATTCTTTTCTTCATTATCTGCTCATCCTCTGCTGTACTAGAGAATGCCTCATAAACCCTAAAATTTTGATATATGAAATGACTGTTGCAAAGCAATGTGATGAATGATTTATTAACTGGCTACTTCCTGGTAAATTGATGAGATTCTTTTTCACTGGAATAACACTCATAGTAACATTTTTCAAAAAGCTCTGTTCAAGGAGGAGCTTGTGCAATTTCTCTCTTGGAAATGCTTTGGAAAAGAAGATTTTTTTCATTTGGCCAGATTAAGCAGTTTAAGGAGCAAAAGCCTTAAGGGTTCAATATGGACATAGAAAGCAAAAGCACATTTTCTAAGCTTTTCTTGTGTTTTGACAACCAGCATGTGAAAATCAAGAAAAATTCCATGGCTCCTTTATAGTTATCATTTCTAATTAGAATGTAATTTTTAAAGATTGCATGTTTTCTGAGATGGCTGTCAGAAAATTATTTCTGTGTCTATTCTATTACTCCCATTAAATGGAGAATGATTTATCATTTTGCTTAATTGAGGCATTGTTCTGGAGAAACTCTGACAAAAAATTGCCAGCTTAGTGAGTTGGAAAATCTCAGCCTGGTTTTTTTTTTTTCCTTCTGGCATGATGAGATGGTGCAATATACTGGTGCAAACTATTTCCTAAAGGAAATAAATAACTGAAGAATAGGTCTGTCAATGGCTACTAAATATGTAAATCCAGATGCAAACACTTTCAAACCACAGTTTCTGTCTGCCAGAAGTCTATCTCTGTGTATTAGGAAAACAATAATTCTATTAAATTCAAGCATCTGCAACTCACCACTGACAGGGATGCAGACTGGGGGAATTTGAGCCTAGTCCTGCATGGAAAGAAATATTTTATGTTCTAATATTTTGTTGTTAGAGGTACTCTTCTGTAGAGGTTAATGGAGAAACAAAAAAGGAAATGTGGCATTTTTAGATATTCAAGAGAGTTCAAAAAGGGGCATGAAGAGCCTGGAGTCAAAGTGCAATGGCTTTAGAGGTCCTTTGAGGTTTCTGACCCTCCGTTGCCTTGGGCTCTGTTTCATTCCTGAGCGCTCCTGCTGGGGCCTCTGCTGTGCCAGCTTTCCCAAGGGTGCAGGATCTCAGGAGCTTCCAAACTGCACTCTCAGCTACTGAACTAAATACAGTGGCATTTTCTAAAGGAAGTTCAGAGCTAGTATTTCAGAAACATGATTGAAAAGAGATGGGGTACAGTATTAAAACTGAGGAGGTACTGACTTCTGGAGGTGATCCACAAGGAGAAGTGATGAAATTCTCCCGTGTTTCTGTTACCATTCATGAATTTAATTTCCTGTGGCTTGATAACTTAAGCCTAACTCCTCTTCCTTATACTAATTTGCCTTTGGGAGAAGGGAAAATGAGGCAGCATCATCTTGTTGCTTTGTCCTCCATTCACTCTCGCTGCTTCTGCCACAAGGCTTGAGTACCAACACTTGACATTCCCATTAAACCCTGCTGATGCCCTCTGTGACAAAATCATGACTGTGGGACTCTAAGTGTTGGTGGAGGAAGCAGAATCTGTCAGGTTTGTTCCAGCTGTAAATAGTTCATTTATCTAGCTTAAAAACTTTTTTTACTGCTGTATTTCTGAGAAAATAATTATACAAAGTTGTAAATATCAGGAAACTCAGGCTGGCAAAGATTGTAATGAGCAGTTCCTTGAGGATGAGTGTAAGGCTGAGTGTGTTAGTTGAAAAGCATGCTTGGCAGAATCAGGAAAAAAAAGAAAAAATAACTAGGTTCCAGCTTACCTGTAGAATATTTCTTTCTGTGGAACCTTAAAGAATTTAAAAGTAATGGCTTCCAACAGGTTAGTGAATAATCTGCTGGTTTGAGTTAGTGGATATTTCAAGGACAGTTAAGATGGGGTTTTCTTAATGTAAAAAAAACTACTCACTGAATTGTTTTTTATTATTTATGAATAAACATGAGTATTTTGTATCTTTACCACTGAAGATTATTATTTAAAAGATGGAAAATATTTTCCCTTCAGTTATCTTTCTTTCCACATGTCAGCAGCTCTTCAGAGTCTGTGTCACTCACAGAGTGCTCTTCAGACATTTTTACTCCATGAGAATGATTTTTATAAATGGCCATGGAAGAGCCACAAATGAGGTTCAAGGCTGAACCCAAAAAACATAAGTACTATTCAGGAAGCTGAAAACTTCCTGAAACCCAAAGTACTGCACAAGTTCTATGTTGCACTGGTAGATATTGTTCAAGCACGTATTTTGTGTAGCTTGGGTGTAGAAAATCCATGTGTACATAAATAAAATAAAAGTCGAGTATAGAAATTTCCATATTTCTTTCCTTCTCTGCGACACCAGGAGCAGACAAACTTTTTTATTATTGCCTAGCCTACAATTTAGCATTTGAGTGCTCCCACTGGCAGTAATGCCATTATCAGCATATGTAGAATAAATGTTAAATGTTGGTGAAGTTCCTTCTCACATGCAATACCTGCAGTTTTAAATATCAGATTTCAGCTGTCTTAATACATGAGTTATTTCTAAGCATTTACAAATTTGTAGAGTTTATTGTAAGTTCTTCATATTTTTTTCAATTCTGGCTGTCCGACTAAAATTGTGTTTTAGTTTTTTTGCCAATTCTGGCTGTCCAACTAATTTTTTTTTAATTAATTAAATTTTATTAGATTAACAATATTCAACTTAATGCTGTGCTGGCTTTTTTATGTACCTGTTAGAATTTTTCTGTGGTGTAGATATGTAAGGTATTTCAGCATGTGCAATCTGGTAGGCAAAAAAGAGGGGAAAGCAGGATGTAAAGTGCAATTTGTAGCAGTTTTTTGGCTGGTAAAAGGGGGAAAAAGAATGAGTTTAGTAACAGCATGGGTCTGGCATTCAGAACAGACAGAAAAACTTCACTTTCCCAATGTAGAGCAAGACATTTCCTCTAGGTAAGGTATTGAAAATGGAAGCCGAGTTGATCTGCCTTTGTTAATTTAGGTTTGATTTTATGATCATAAAAATCTAAACCAAAATCAACCATGCAAAAGTTGAATTTGTGAGAATGGCAAGCATCTTGAAAAGAATTTCTGCTGAAAATATTGTTGTCTTCTTTCTAGTTTAGAGCTTTGGGAAAGAGGTTCCATAGCTTGCCCTTTGTTTGATTTTATTACCCTGACTGGCTACCTCTGTGTCCTTGACTTAAATGTATATATGCACTGTTAGTAACAGTTTTCTCTGTGTAAACATTTGAAGAGCAAACAGCAGTATCTTGTAAAGGGTAAGTGCATTTTCTGAGGTGAATACCCTGTAGGTAACGTGGACTTGAAAGAGCATTCCAGCCAAGCTCTGGCTTTTCCAAGGCTGTCTCCAGCACTCACTTACCCTTAGCCTTGCTCAGAACTGCGCCATCAGTATTTTGTTGAAACTGTTGGAGAAGCAAATAAACCTTGTGTTTGCTGGGATTAATTTAGTGCAGCCTGAGGCAGGAAGGCAGCTCTGGAAGCATTCACAAGCTGAGTAAGCAGCACCCTCACATCTGCCGGCAGCGTGAGCTCGGTGCGGAATCCGGTGTCTGGGGAGGCATCAGCCCGTCCGGAATGGGAGCGGGAATATCAGCCACCAGCAAGAGGGAGCTCTGGATGTGGGCACCTGGAGTCAGCTGTGCTCACATGCTGCAGTGTGGATAGGGCATTTGCTGGCTTCTGTTTCTCCTGTGCTTGTGGAACTCAGCTGGAAAACCAAAGGTCATTGTGCTGGGAGAAGCCGGTCCGTTCTGGCTTGGCCGATTACTGAATTAAAGATTAAAGAATTGGGTTTTTTTTTGTCTGAGTGAATTTAATGAAACACTAATCAAAGCAAATCTTTCCAGGAAAGTTAGCAGAACCCTGATATTTCAGGGCTACTTTAAAATCAAGCTTAAGTAATTAAATGAGTTATGTTTGGGGATTTGCTTTTCTTCTGGATGGCCAGCTGGATCTTGGAAAATCACTTTAAGACAGTGGTTGTAGTCAGTCTTTGCTTTTCCACAGCAGTGCTAGACTAAACAAGTGAGAACATTGAAAATCAAAATTAGGGTCAGTGACATAATCATGTTAAATACCTCAGCACTTACTGACTTGAGTAATTTCCTTCTCCAGCTCAATTATTGCACAACACTGATCATTTTTACTATTAGGCTGTGCTTTTAAAAGGTATCTGTGCTTTATTTGAGCAGTGGTAAAGACCTGATCCTATCTTGGCAATGCTACTGCAAGGTCCTGGAGACCTGGTGTTCCCTCCCTGCTTGGTTATACTGCACAATGTTGCTGCATCACTTTGATTTTTCATAGGCATTCTCCTAGGTCTGAGATCAGCCCAGCAGTGGGCATGGCATCTAACATTTTCACAGTCTGGAAAAATACACTGCTTCTCAAAGATATCCTGATTTAGCTTCAGATTGGAAAATGTTTTCAGAATACAAATTTTAGTTGGTGATACATGAGATACACATGTGCATTCAGTAAAGGAGCAGACTAGTTGCATAATTATGATTCATGACCAGCCTCACATTTTGATTTTTCTTTACTCAAAGTGAACTATCAGCAGCCACTACAGAAATGGTAAAAAGAATAAACAAGAAAATAAAAGTATGAAATATATTAAACAAATAGAATCCATCTGTTTCTGAGCACTTTGTGAGCCAAGGGGGAGAAGAAAGTTTTGAATTGATATTTCTGAGGGAGTTCATTGCTTAGGTCTACAAATTTCTGTCAAATTGTTGAATATGATATAGGCTGTTGAAACTTGTCAGAATTCATGTTCAAAATAAAAGGATCTGATTTTCCTTTAAGGGCTTTGGTTGCATGTTGTTACTAGCATTCATAAATTGTCCTGTGATTAAAAAAAATGACATGGGAAACAAACAGTTTTAAACGGATGGGGAAGCATGTTAGGGACTATTGTAATAGAACATTGGTGTGTACATTTATCACTTCTATTTCTAAAATTGTGTGGTTCCAAATGGATCTTTGGTTTTGTGTGTAGTCAGACTTTTTATATATTCAGTACAGCATTTACTTATGTTTATACCTCATTTATTCTGTTTAAGAACTACTTATGTGCTTTTATCATTTAGTTTTCTATTGTTGCTGCCAAATCCTGAAAAATTGGTCCCAGTGGTATGCTGCAGCCATTAAATACCAGTTGGTTGCAGAATATCATTTGAACTTATTAAAATGTGATTCATCTAGTGCCAAGTTTATTCACAGGCCTTGTGCTGGGCCAGGCATTATACATCAAGGGAAAAAAATGCGAACTCCCGTGGGCAGAGCTGCACAACTTAATTCTGGGAGGGTACTTAACTCCTGTCTACACTGGAGCCAGAAGGGTGCTGCTCTCCCTTTCCTCTTCTCCTACATTTTTGCCTCGGTGGCCGAGTGAGCGGGCACTGAGCATGTGAGCAAGGAGAACTTCTGTGGTCCTAATCCCCTAATTAGACTATCTTGCACAGATGGTATTTAGATTTCTTTTTCTGCGTGAAGAAAGCATGTGGTAACAATATTCATGAATTTTTTATAAGATCAAACATGCTGTGTAGGTTTTGCTTGCATATTTCTTAATCTTGTGCTTGGGCCAGACCACTGGATGGAAACAAATGTGAAATTGAACCTAAGTACACAGTGGAGTTCTTACCAAATCATTTTGCAGCATGCAATAAATCAGTAAGTGCATAGCACCACTGTAGTGGTATTTGTGACAATGCAACAAGTTCTTTCATTATTTCAGTCATTGACCCCAAGGAGGAAAATTCAGTCAAGTTTGCCCTGTGGCACTCATGCCAATACCCCTTTATACAAGAGTATATATCTAAAGAAACTATGTTTTACTTTTGTTTTGAATAATAAATGCTGATAAAGACATAATGAGTTTTCACCTTTAAAATATATTGGAGGTTAATTTCCTTTAGACTGGTTTAAGCATTTTGGACAAAGGGAATATTTAATATAAGTGTCAGGGGGAGATGCGTTATTGTAAAGCACTTGCAGTGGGAAGTCATAGAGTTGTTGGCAGAGAATTTTTTTGGTAAACTTATCACATAAATGGCCTCAATATTTCTTATACATAATATAAGAAAAATTACATACTTGCCTTAAAAATTACTCCACTTGTGGCAGTGTTTTCAACTTTCTTTTGCATCACCCACAGAACCAAGAGATAACGAAGAACTGAGCCATTATAAAAGCAGAGACTTGCTGTGTTTATATCTTCTATCAGACTTGCCAATTATAGTGACAGTTCCTTGTTCTGCCTGGCATTTATAGGGTGCAATTGGAATGAAATTGCAGCCTTTAAATTGTCCAAGATGGACTTCCAGTAAATGAAATCGGATTTTTCCACATTGTTTTGATAAAATACTGATTTACCATGTTTTGTTACTGTTTCTGAACGTACTTGAAGTGTCAGAGAGATTCTCATAAAACTTCAAAGGAACAAATAAAAGGGAAAAAAAAAGACATTCAAGGAACATTCAGAGGGCAGAAGCAGAAGATAAGGGAGAGGTAAAGTAAATCCAAGAAATCCAGTTATAACAAAATATCCCGAATCCAATGCTAGCAGAATTTGAGAAAATTATTTGAGTTCTGGTATTTTTTTAACAGTAGAGGGTGGAGTTTCAGGATGAACAGAGAAGTAATGATGCATGGGGAGAAAAAGAGCAACATTAACAGATTTCCTACTCCAGGTAAGAAAAATGAGTATTATTATACTTAACAATGAGGCAGAGAGAACAGTCATACTGTAGGGATCAGGGGAAAAGGAATGTGGACACCAGTCTATATTTTCTTTTCTTTCAACTGTAAAATTTAGATAATAAAAAAATAGTAAAAAGTTGAAGGCTATAAAGGCTTCAACTAGTTGAAGGCTATTACACATTCATGAGAATGTGTAATACAATTATCTAAACTTTTTAAACTCTCTGTAGACCTGCAATTAGAATATGTTAAAAAAATAAGTAAACTGCTCTTTAAATGATCAGATTAACAAACAGAGTGTTTGTGGTTACCATTAAAACCTTTACAATCATAAGAATATATTTTAGAATCATAGAATCTTTTAGGTTGAAAAGACCCTTCAAGAGTTCAGTCATTAATCCAGCTCTGCCAAGCCCACCACTAAACCATGTCCCTAAGTGTCACATCTACTTGTCTTCTAGCTACCTCCAGAAATGGCGTGATTTTTGCCTAGCTGAACGGTAAGCCTGGGAGAAAGTGCAAGGAGGAGCCATTGTCTGTTCTGAAAGTGTGGCAGGGGTGGAAACCCCACTGTTTCCCAAATGCAATGCATTTTATTGTTTCATTTTTTTCATTCCCTAACATCTCATCTGAATTATTCTTGCTCTAATGTTTTGCTCTTTGTGCAGTCCACTAGGGGCACTGAGAATTGTCATCATTCTGTTGGCAGCAACCTTTGCATATTTGAAAACTGCTGTCATGGCCCTACATCACTTTTCTCCCAGCTACTGAGACATTTTGAAAGATTAATACCATTTTGCATAAATCTGATTTCACAAGTTTTGTGCAGTGATCACAATAGCAAAAGCAGGAACACAATTTTCTCATAGCTAAGTAAACTTTTGAAAGCACAACTCTGGTAATTGTGATCATCTGGGAAGATGTGAGTAACAATGGATTTTTGGTGAGGCAAAAGAGGGATCTAGCACTCTCTTGCATAGTATTGCCATTCAATATCCCTTCAGAATATTCTGCTTGTGTAATATACCAGTGGGATCTGCTTTGTTAAAGAGATCTCAGTATAGTAGGTTGGTGAGTGGAACTGCAAGGATTTTTCTAGCTCGCTTTTAAGAGATAGACAAATGTTTGGAAACTGTGGAAGTGAAAAAGTAGCCAAACTTGTGGCACAGGAACAAGCATGGCTCTATGCCACAACTGTAGAATCATTCACTGAGGGGTAAAACACTTGCTTTATGTAATGAGCACATTGAGTGGAGGTGATTTGAGCCATTTTAATGTAGTCACACTGGGTGAGAGAAGGGTCACGTGCTGCTGATTCAGAAGATTGTTGACAAGGGCTTCACTGTTTAGATGTCTGATTTTGAATCTAAGTAAAGAACTGTCAGGGCTGGATATAAGCAATAAAGGAACCTTGGAATGATGAACTTTTCAGGCAATTGTTCAGCGATCCCAGTGTTATTGAAATGTTTGTACAGTAGCCTGGGAAAAGAAGGGGACCTGGGGCAGGCTTGCTGCTGCAGACAGAGCTTCAGTCGATGGACAAAGGAATAGGGACAAGCCAGAAATCAGATCTAACAGTTCAGCTAGCCCATCTATTTCTATTCTGGCAGAAGAGAGACAGCAAAATCTGATACCTCCAGAGGGAGATAATAGTGCAAACGAGACAATAAATCCTTCTGAAAGTCACAGTTACCTCAGTTCTCTTGAAAGGTGAATAAAATAAATCAGACATGTAAGAATAACACTCTTTGTCGAGTGGTTTATCTTTTGTAAAGGAAGGAGAACATTTAGATGGAAGGAAATGAGAAGAGGGAAGATATTTTTAATTAAGTCTGATGGTTTAATGCAAGGGTTTTATGAGTAATTTAATGTTTAAAGAATTTTTGAGGAAAGTTGAAGTGAGAAGGGGACTATGGCTAAATATTTTAGCTCAGTGTCCTTTCTGCCCCAGGACTGAAGGATATTACAGCAAAATTGAAAGTCTGAAGTAAAATTAGATGGCTAATTTACAAAAATCATCTACAGAAAAAGGAAAATTTATTGGATGTTGCTGTGTAAATTAGTAAGAGGAGAAAAGTGTTTCCAGCCATATGCAGCAGCAAGGAAAGCTACAAAGAAAGTGGTTTTGAAAAGCAGAGTTTGAAAAGTGTACAGCATCAGCAGTAGTTCTTGGTAGAAAAGCTTTAAAGTGTACTTTAAATGTGAGAAGGAATAGTTATCCTGCACATTACTTCTCAAATTCTCTCAGACATTGAATATATTTGATTTGCCACAGCAGAAGTTGGGAGATAGTTCTACAAGTGGAAAGGCCAAGTTAGAAACCTCTAAGTAGGCTGGAATTTTATGGAAAGGACATCTTGCAGTTGTATCTTGAAAAGAGATGATGTGACATAGAAATCTTCCTCTGCTCTACAGCAGTGATAGCATGAAAAATGTGAGTTTTATGTTCTCAAGAGTGAGGCAAACCCCAGAAGACCAGTCTGTCTTTAAATTACTGTTTGGTTTATAGTAATGAACTATTATTATGAATTTGAGTTTTTGTAAGCTGCTGACCAGGATCTTCCTTACAGAAGGAGAATCCAAGGTGACTGCTTTAGTGGTGGGGCTTAAGATTGTTTTCATCAGCATTTCTGTTACTTAGTGACAGGAAAGTTTCTCTGCTGAACATGTTAACTTAATAGATTTTCTTTATTCATTGTAATGACTTCTTGGCATCCTACTACAAAGATACTTTTACTTTGTTGTTAGTGTCTGGTGAAAACTGCTGCATTTGGGTTTAAGGGAAAGAGGTTAACCCAGAGTTGAGGATGTTCCAGTTGCCATAACCCTTGTCTTTGGGGTTTTGTTTCAATACTGAGTATGGTAGTATGGTAGTACTATCAATAGTACAGAAGCAGGAGAGAAAGTGGGTGTGTAAGGTCATATGCTTTCAGTTTTGGAACTTGTAAGGGATTTTTAAAAAACCAAAAAACAAAACAGGTGAATATTTGATCATACTTTATTGACTCTCCCTCTTACTGACAGTATATTTTAAGGAAAAGACATGATAGTCTGTAATTAAATGCAGTTTTCCCCCTAAATGTTGCTTCAAATATTTTCAGCTTTGGTTTTACAGAACATGAATCTACAGATTAGGACTTCATCCAGCAGATAGGGTGAAAACAGATTAAATTCAGCATTGGCTGGAGCTTGTAGCCCTGTGCTAGAACAATGAACAGAAATTTGTGCATTTAAGGGGAATAACAGAATTTTCAAATACAGTCAGTGATCTTATGAAACAAAAGTGACTGAAAATTAGGTCTGTGAGGGTATCAGAAGATGACAGATCATCTGTTGAAAATCAGCTTAAAATGTTATTGTTAAGGAGATAAGGACGTGTTTGTGCCATTGTAGAAAGACTGGGTGAGATCTCATCTGAAATCCTGTGTACAATGTCTATCTCACATGTTTCAGAGACACGAATTGTGAATGGAAGTAATATTAAGGAGAGCTACAAGAATGGCTGGAAGAAAAAGGAATTGGGGTTGTAAGAAGATACTGTAAAAGCAGCTTTGCTTGGCCTAGTGAAATTGAGAGCTAAAAAATCTATATTATATGACTGATGTAGAAGAGGAAGGTATTTCCTTACAGTTTAAAAACCCCAGATTTTACCTAAAAACAAATGAATGGAAAATGATCCTAAATAAAACCTGACTGGAACTTCAGAAAGGAAGTTTAATTATAAGAGATGTAAGCATTTTAAAGCAGATTTTTGCCTAGAGTATTGAGAGGAAAAGTGTTGCTTTCTAAGACAGATCTCAATAATTATATTAGAAAAGCATACTTTGCTTTGAAACTGAGGTCTAGCCTCATTAATTCAGAACATCTGTACTAATTGGCAGTTGTTACAAAGTACGTGACTGTAAGGATACATCCTTGAATAAAATTTAACAAGGGACATATCTCAAAACAACAGACTTGTTAAAACTCACTTTATTTACGTTGCATTTAGTTACAACATCTACAAGGTAGAGCAAAGCCTTGTATCCTTCCAGATACTTAGTGATTTTCATGGGTAAGTGAGCACCATGGATTGGAAAGACTAATGACTGTCCCATCTATGTTTCTTTCTCCCTGTGTGGTCTGAACATGGATAATTACAGGTAATGGAAGACACCAGTGATGTACCAAGCATCCCTTTTATCTTCTGGCTGAATGTAAAAGCTATGGTTAAAAGTTACAACTAAAATTCCATTTTAAGCCTGATATTTTCTTCTTATTTTTCTTCTGCTGCCTTTAACAAGTTTGCTATCTTTTTTTTTTTCCTTTGTCTTTTAATAGCAGACTTTAAAATTTTGGAGTAGTGTTCTGTGAGACCCCACATGCACAAGTCATTTTATAATTTTTTTTGTTATTGGAGGCATTTCACCTTGAAAGAAGATGGCACTGTCTTTGGCACAGATAATTAAAATTACAGATATTCCTTACACACCTGTTTTGTTGAGTAGCTCTCAGATGTTTATGATGCATATTTTCAAGAAAATAAATCCAACCATTTTTTTAAGATAATAGGTAAAACATTTGTTTCTGCTCTTCATGTATTTATCTTCTCTGCATGTCTAGTCAAACTTTGGTGTCCATCCTTTAAAAAAAAACCCAGAGATTTCAGGGGCCCAGCATTTCTTTTGTTTCATGCTAATGGAAGTCTGGATAATTGTTTGAGTAACCTGGTCACCTCAGTCAGAAAGTTTAGCCACCTCTGTCAAATAAAGTGGAAGATAAATTCTTCCTGCATTGATGGAGCTTGTATTAAGATTGCCTTATGTACAGAGCCATCCTGCAGATTCCAGGTGCTTTTCATTTTCTGTGTTTCTAAAAAGAAAATTATCCATTAATCAAAGTATTTATTTATTCTGTCTTACCCAACTGTAAGTTTACGGTGGATGGTTATAGCTAACTCTATTGCAGATGCACATGACTCTTAGTTCATAGATTAACAAAATTATTAATGTGAGTTAATAGGTTCTCTGGCAAGAGAAGGTTTACTAAAATGGATACAACCCAACAAACATATTTCTGGATGTTAAAACCTCAAAGAAAAACGTCATATGCAGATAAAATTTGAACTAACTTTTCCTATTTATCTCTGAACATTATAATTAGTTTAGTATGGTTGCTGGTTTCTTTTTAGTCACCATTTTTTTAAAGTTTAGCTGAAAACTCTCTTTTGAGAGTTTTAGTTGTTGAATCCTGATTGCTTTCCTACATGCAGCGTTTTCTACTCTAGAGGAAGTAATTCTGAATTTTCTGTGGCTTTCAGTTCATGCACAAGAACTGAAATGGAAAGAGTGTGCAAGTATTCCTATCCTATTTCATCCAAAGCAGGGGGAAGCACACTGCTAAATTCACAATTGCACTCAGCTGTTCACATCAGCAAATGTAGTTCAGTTGTGATGATTTCCTTTTTCTAGGCAGAGCAGGTAACAATTTTTTGGGATAAAGAGATAAAAATAGGAAATTTTAGACAGGGATAATTTTGGTGCTTGTGTTTTGTTTTATATAGCAGTTTTTGATGAAAAACCCATATGCATCAGTTTTTTGGTGGTTTTGTTTATTTCTTTTTACTTTTTGGGGGTTTTTTTAAGAACTCAAAAATTCAGCTAAAGTTTTGTGTTAAATATAGGAAAGCTATTACTCTCTCTGCATGTCAGGATAGTCTAGTATGACAGAGTGGCAATGATAAATAGCTTCACTTAGTGCTGAGACTGTCCCTTTGTATTTACAATTTTCACCTCACAAGTGCCATTCACTCATATTTTATATTTACTGTGGGCCTTTTCTTGATTAATTATATGTCAAAATTGAAACTTCAGAAGCAGAAATAAGTGGTAGGGAATGCACCTGAGCAGAAAACTTTCTTCAGAAATCTGTCCTTTTATCACTAATCCTGTTCCATTGAGTATTTTTCAAGGTGTAACAGGATTTTTTAAATGCAGTTATTTAACTAAAATTAAACTATTAAATCCATTTTCTTATCTCTGATTCTGTGACTCCTTTGGCTGGGCCTAGAGACGCAGTGCTTTTTGGGGATTATCTGAGTTTCTGCTGCTTGTAGTCCTAATGCTTTATCTCTTGAGGTTTTACACTATCTTGTATGAAACCAGCTAGCCAGTGTCAATAACTGGTCATTTCTGAAGAGGAACAACTTACACTGTTGATTATTTAATGATTGTTCACAGTGATTGATGGTGTGTCTGGCTGAAACCCAGCCACTAGAATAGCTTTGACCTGTAGAGATGAAAATCTAAGTAAGACAAACCTTGCTGGGAGATACAGAGAAGAATTAAGCTGAACTTCAGAAAGTTTTCAAAAACCTGCTTTTTTCTCTACTAAAAACAGTAGTCTATGCCTAGGAATTAACCTTGCTGAATGCCGTGAAAAAAAAAAATTGTTTTAATAAAGCATTAAATGGACAAAGTTAGATCGTTTGATGAGCCAAAGTCTTGTGAGCTAGTTTCTTGAGAGCAACATTGAAAAAAAAAAAAACATGCAGAGGTGGAGAGGACAGCTCATGGATGATCCCAGCAAGAATTGAACAGTTCCTGAAACTGTATAAAGGAACAAAATAAAACATCATCTCAGAGCTGAAGCCTTTGGTTGTAGTGCAGCGACGTGTCTATTACAGCTGGAAGAGCAGCTTACTTGGGTTTTGTCTTGCACGTGTGAAGAAAGCAAAGCCAGAGCTGAAGGTAGTGCTGTAAGCTGACTTTGTCAGCTGCCTTACAAAGCAGAACAGAGTTTAAGGACAGAAAAAGAGAAATGCTGTATTTTGATCGTGTTAACTGGAGCATTTGGAAACTCTTCTGCAACGAGGAAACCTAATTAGAGAGGAAACTTAACTGCAGGATACTTCCCATCTGATTGATAAATAATGTTTAGGCTTGCACATAAACAAATCTGTTTTTCAGTTGGCAGTTTGCTGTAATTGCACAGCTTAATAGAGGGGAGGCATTCTCAGAATAGTCCCATTGTCTGCCAGCGCAGCATGGACCCGGCTGAGATGACAGGGAAAATCTCAGTTCCGCGCACTGCAGCAAGGCTCAGTCAGATGTCTCCATTCCTTGGCTCCTGGAGCCAAGTGTTTGCAGACTGGGCTTCTAGCAAAGGACTCGTATCTGATGGGGTGGCTAGGAGGGTGGTTTGGGGGCTGCCTGGTGCAATATCTGACTTTCTGACTGGTATCTTTTCAGAGGGAGAGAGAATTGCTTTGTTGAACAGCTCATTGCCAGGAGGATTATGTCGTGAGAGTTTAGAAAAGAAGAGAAATCTTCATGAGATCCAGGCCTTTTGTTATGGATACTAATATGGATGCTAAAATCAGTGGGATATGTTTGTCAGCAGCAATTATATCTGGGAATGTTGAATGCATCCCTAAGCATTGAGGTGTATGCTTGTTGATACATAAAACATGGAATACATACAGGCACGTGTGGTTAATTTCTTTGTAGCTCAATCAGTCACTATAGAAGGGGAAAAACAAAGCCAAAACTTTCCTTCTTTTTTCCATCAAGGTGAAAAGGCTGCAAACACTGAAATTTTTGCTTTGTTCCCTCCCTCAGTCTTTCATTACTCCCTCCCTACTTTCCTTCCTACCCTCCCACTTTCTGTTCTTCTCTCCTTAAAGGATGGGAGTAATTTATGTGTTCAGCCTAAAGAAGATAGTTTTAAGACAGAAAACACATAAAGAAGTTTTCATATATGTGTGTATGTATAAATATATATATATATTTATACATGAAAAGAATCTTATTTTCACTACTGCATTTCACACCTTTTGTCCTAAGTGGATTCTAAAAGTTTTCCTATGTTCTTTTCAGAATATATGATTCTTTATTAAGAGAAGGAAGAACTTGCACAGTCAGATAATTAAAATTACAGATAGAACTTAACATCATACTAATTACTTACATAATGTAATGCATGCAGGTTGTATTTGCAATTTTGTTCTTGTATCTTTCAAGTTGTAACTAATTTTAGGCTGTTCACAATTTCAATATGCATGGTACTTTCATACATAATAAGGTTCCATTGTTCTGTTAGACCTATTTGTGTTTTGAAATACTCCTAAATTTAAATGGTACAGCCTGTGTTGCTTTCTTTTTTTTAAAACTAAATTTCTTTTTTTACATGCTGCTTTTATGAACTTCTCAGAGTTTTGAGTCTGAGTACAACACAGTACATGGGTAGATGTGTTCTCTCAGAAAAGGACTTGCCTTTTCAAATCTACTCTGTAGATTTGGAGATGGTTTGTCCCATGTGTGTTGGTTTTGGCCTGCAAGTTTAACATGAATTTTAGAAAGGTAACTTCACTGACATCAAGGATTGTCCCCAGCATCACAAGGGCAGTCCTTTGTGGACAGTAAAGTTGTGCACTTATCACTTAGGAGAAAAAGCCCAATAAATTATGAAACTGCTCTTAGTGTATACAAGGTAAAGAATCTAGAGCTTGCAGGTCAGATTCTGGTTTTATTTTATTGCTCCACTACTTAGGTTGGTTGATTGGATTGTATTTATCCCTGTAATTGAAGCATTTTTGAAGGAGCAATCATTTCACAAATGCTTTACACAAAAGTGAACTTTAATGTGGAATGTTGGAGTATTAAAGACACCTAGGGGCTTCCTGCTATACATGGATAGATGTCATGTGTGACTTCAAAAATGCCTTAGTGGGCATTTAGATGAGTGGATAATTACCTAAGTTAGCCAAAAATACTTCTTAAAGTGTGTTGCCAGCTAATCAGCATTCAAGCCTTTGGAAATATTCAGGTTTTTGTCCCTCTCTCTTCCTAAGGCTCTCAGCCAGCACATGACTGGCACTTATCTTGGACCAACTAGATAGGCTGTTTCTCATTAATGAAGTGTAAAAACTTGCCTGGAAAGGAATTGGGTGAAACTTGGAAGATGCTAAGACAGGAAATAATCCAATGAGAACCAGAGGATGTCTCCCTTTCCCGGCTAATGCTTTGCATTCCAGTAGTGGATTCCAGCTTGTAAGAACAATGTGTATGACTTGGTCCATCTCTCTGTCTCCCATCCTCCTCTCAACTTCATGATGTTTTTCTTTTCTTTTTTTTTTTTTTTTTTTTCCCTAAACCCCCTACAAAAACACTGTCAAGCCCCCAAATCCAATATTTATGTAAAATAATGCAGGGAAGATGCAGCTGAATGTGCTCATTTCCCAGCATGTTCAGTATTTTCTGTCTGCTCACTGAGCGTGAGATGGAATTTTCGACTAGCAATTTGAGACAGACTTTCATCTTGCAGAAACCATTTTCTGGCAATTCTGAGGGTGTGCAGTGTTTGGTAGGGCAGGCTGGGGACATTGTATCTTGATGTGATGGCTTGTCACTCCGTTGGTTAGCGAGGCACCTTCTTTGAGCCTGGAAAATAAAGGATAAGCCTGATAAAGACCTTCTCTGTGTGTGTATGTATGTGCACCTGTGCATATACTTTCAAACTGAGAATAACCACTCTTCACATTTGCTAAATTTATGGCCTTTAAGCTTTTTCTTCTTTCTGGGTTTGTTGGCCTCATCCAAGAGGGAAATATCTTTGGCTTCGACAAGAATAAAGGAGTTACCTCAAGATTTTACTATGTTTTAGTGCTTAGGTTTGTTATAAAAATATACAGCTTACCACAAGGTGTTCCTATTTATGTTAAGGCTCTGTGTCTGAAGAACCTCAGGGTTGTGTTTTGAATTTTGATAATGATATTATAATAATAAAGTTGATGATATGGTGTAAACCCTACAGGTCCTGATGTACGCTAGTTGCAATTCCAACACGTGTGGAATTGCAACTGCAATTTCTCTTCTCCCTGACTTGTCATCACCTGCTGCAGTGAAGAGGAAAATCTCAGCAGTATCGATTCACATCTGAAGGGTTTCACTTATACTGAATGCCACATGAAGGCATTTCATGTTTATTTTACAGTGGGAGTAGAAAATGATAGTATGATTTTTTAAATTGTAGCATGATTTGTTTTTCAAGAAGGTTTGGACAAGATGATCCATCCAACACATTCCAACATGGTGTTCATTTCAGTGCTTCTATGAAAATTGAAAAACCATAAAGAAGACAAAGCACATGATAGTTTGGATCATTTTTCCAGACTCTACTGTTCTGAAGTTTGTATGGTTTTGATTTCGTAGTAAATGACTAAAGAATAATTCTACAGTGTTTGCTGACAAATGGAAATTACTAAGAGAATTGAAATAGCTAAGAGAACATTGAACCTATCCAAATCTCTGTCATTGAAAGGCCTGTCTTGAAAGGTATCTCTAAAATGTTGAATCAGATGTTTCACATTTTATTTAATAGAGTTAAATAATTTGGTTTTATTAAAGATAAATCTTGTTTAGTGCCTCAGATTACTTTTTTTTTCCTAATGGGTTTCTGTGGTATGTAAATTATTTAAAGCCTATTCCAAAAGGGCTTCTGCATGGAGACTATTACAGCTAGTGTTGGTCCAATTCTGTCTTTCTTAGTTATTTCAGAGAGATACGCAAATTAGCATGAACTATCAATGAATTTATACCAATGAACCTCCTACTACAGATAAAGATCCAAGTCTGTTACCTAAAGGTTAACAAGGTCCATCTGAATCTGATCCAAGTATATATAAATGTACTTCTGGAAGAAACTGGTATTAGCACACAAGCACTGAAAATGTGTATTTTTTTTAATTTCCACGTCATGAAGGATAATCAAAAACAGCACAAAAGAAATGTGGTTACTGTCTAGTTATGGTAATAGACATTTCATGCCTTTGAGCAAAAAGTCACTGCTTCACATAACAGTGCCAGCAAACTTTGTGCTGCATCTTATTTCAATATCAGTCTTCATGCTAAAGTAGAAAAAAGGTTATCAAAAGTCCTTGCTGAGTAGAGGTGTTATAAATGATAAGTACTCTTTTTCTGCCAGCTTTTAAATAAAATGGAAATAAAACCAATTTGGATATGGGATGAAATTTAATACATGGAAAGTCATGATTTGTGCTCTGGAATTCTGTCATACTGCCTTCTAGGACTTTTTATAAGATGTTTGGCCAAGGTCACAGGTTCAACCACTTTGTGATGTTTGTACTTAGCAGAGTGTCTTTTACATTCTAGCAATACTTCAGAAAGCATCTCTTGGTTAGACAAAAAAGCCAAATATTTCAAGTCTATTGCTTTATTCTAAGCTTTGCTTCTTTCATCTAGAGGAAAAGCCATTTTTTCCTCAGGATTTGGAAAGGACATACTTTCAAGTCCAAACGAATATTTTCTGAATTAAAATATTTGGAGAGGCTTCAGTTTAGTCTCCTGCCAGCTGCAAGAGAGCCCTGCAGGCTCATCTCGAATTAGCCAGAAAAACACAGCTTCCTTTTAGCCAGAAGTTTACAGATTTGGCCTTAGTGGAGGGTGGTACCCATAGGAGAGCAGTCAGAGTACCTGGACTTAGTAGCTATTATACAGTTCCTGAGACAAATCTACTCCATCAGCCTTCCTTTAGGTCAGGATGAGAATCATTGCATTTGCAGCATTATTAGTGAAATAAATTACTTCACTTCGTCTCAGCAGTGAGCAGCAATGTTCAGAAGTATTTCACGCTTGTTTTTATCAAAGCTTTACAGGAGGGACACTTTCATATGCATAAATAGATGCTGTACATATCTGCCCCCTGATTTCAATGAAAGTTCCCCTCATGCCTTAGAAAATTTTCCCATACAAGCGGCCATGCTTAGTTGGGAAATCTATCTTTAATTAAACGTTAGCAATGAAAAGTAAGTTTTGGTTTTGGACATAGACAATGTGAAGTGTTGAGTGAGCTGTGGAAATCCCCGTCATTTTTACTTCTCACATTGTTAGTTTTATTACAATAACTGTAAATATTATTTAATTACTTTGAAGGTGGGACTGTTGCTCACATATAGATCACAAAGAACTTTCTTATTTGTGCTTCCTGCTATTTTCTCACTCTGTGTAAATTCCAGAAATGCAGGAGATACTACCATCATAGAAAGTAGAAAGTGCTACTGCATCTAGAGCAAGTTGGGACAGCGTTAATGGTTTGAAAATAGCTACAAATCTGTGTTTCAAAAAGGAGATTCTTCAGCTAGAGATCAAAACTTGAGTTCCCCTCCTGGCTTCTAAGAAATGCATATTCTGTGCATTAGGAAGAAAGGATTTGACTACTGCTGCCTGTTCCTTTTCTTGGGACTATATTTCTACATTTAGGTGGAAGGAGGTTCAGGGGAGCCTTCGAGCTTTTCAATATAAGTCACAGTGTGAAGTATGAGAGAAAAATCAAGTGTTGAAGGATTTTTGTCTCCTGTAGTAGCTTTGCTTTTGGACAGATGTTGTGAGTGAGTGTGGGCAGTTAAGTTTCAGCAGGATGAGACAATAAGGATAAGTCAGGCTGTGAATTTTTTATAATCCTCCCAGTGTGTGTGGGGAAGGGAAACAAAGCCCAAAGTTCAAGATAATTTTTTTTTTCCATTTTAAGCTGCATTATTGAAATTTGGATGGACAAAACTAATTCAGTAAGAGGTTGTTGAAAAGGTAATATAGTTTCCATATTAAAATGAGAGACCAATAATGCATCTTTTAGAGAGGATTGATTATTTATTGATAACTCAGTTTAGTGACTGTTCAAATTAGCACTTGCTTGTTCTTCTGTTGTTGCATTTCATAAGATCCTGTATTTTGTTTTCCCTCTGGCAAACTGCTAAAGTACAAGCCATTTTTGGCTTGAGAAACCAATGAAACAATCATCAAATCTGAGTTCATGAGAAGGTAAGCTACTTACTGGCACACATTGCAAATTATGTTTGCCTCCTCAATCCTGATTTTGAGTGCTGTGGATTTATTTAATAGTCACGTTTGGAAGGATTTTACTTAGCGTAGTATTTTTTGCATTCAAGTAGTAGATTAACTGGAAAATGAGTCATTAAACATTATTAGCATTTAATTTCTGCTAGGTAGAGACAAGCTTGAAATAACATGGTAGTTCCCATGACAGTAAAAGTGAACCTAAGGAAAGATGATCTGCTGGGTTGTGTTTAGCATGGTGAATGGCAATCTTACTCTTCAGTACACATTTGAGTCACTGTCCAATGAACTTTTGTCCTGATCTTTTCTGTATTCTTCCTTATGAAGCCCTTTTTATACCATGAGTCATAGGACAAAGGAAACCAGCAGAACCGAATAAGTATTAACAAAACTTGTCATGATTAGGACCTGTTAAATTGATTACTTCAGCTTTGGCAATTGAAGACAACAACTGAAGAAAATAATCTCATTTACAGTCATTAGTTTTTTGTGCTGGATAATCTTTTATCATTAATTTCCACTCCACTTTTTTTTTTTATTGTACTTCTATATTTTTTTTGTATTTTGATAGAGTTGGTAAATTTACAATCAGATTTCTTCAATTTTGAAAAATGATATCACATTTGGAGCTGTCTTAAGAATAGTGCATTTTCTTGCTTATATGATAAATCCACAGATGCAGAATTTCAGTGGAAAAAAGTTTAGTGTTTTCACTTCATACTTCCCATCAGTATAAACTTCTGAATGTAATATATCAAACGTACCTTTCAGGTATAAAGAAAAATTGCTTATAAAATAACTATGTAATTCTGCAGACCAAAAATTTCCATATGTTTTTCATAGTGATTTATTATTTAAGTATTATTGCCATGTCTGGTCTCATTCCTTCCATTCACTTGATATTGCTGAATGATAAGAACTTAGGAAACGAAATTATTATAATTGTGTGCAGAGAATAGATTGCATATAATCCACAGGAGCTGATACTTTCTGACTCTAACACTATTTGGCTGAATATTATGAAATATTCATTGCTGGAGAATTCAAGAGTCAGCATCTGATTAGGAGGACTCCAGCCTGAAAATATATTAAAAGCCGTTGAGTGTTTGATTTGTTAGCACTTAACAGGTCAAAGACATTCAGGGGTCACTGCACTTCCACAGATAAAGACATCAGAGTAACCAGGGGGCTTGCATAAATTATTATTTCTACAGTAGCCCTGCTGGAGGATTAATAGGTTGGCTTTATGGGGTTTGTTTAACAGCGTTTAGGGCAGTCAGATGACTGAACTTCTTCCACTGATCATTTAGGGGGTTGTTTGGTGGTGGGTTTGTTTCTTTTTTTGGTACAAGTGTCCTCCCAAGTTACAGTGAATGAAAGGGATGTTTTGTTCTGTAAATCCTATTATGAACCTTGCCCTTTCTGCTTTCTCCATTTGGAAACATTTTATGACATTTAATGAGCTTCAGCACTGGATGGAAGGAGATTTAGACTTCTCATAGACTTGCTACTGGGTTTGCAACAGCAATGCACACAAAAATGAATGTGAGTGATAAAGAAGTAGAGACTTAGCCACACATCTTGACCAGATTTCCTCACAGCCTATGGGGTTGATATGGCTTTAGTGTTTCCTGTCTGGAAGTAGTGGCAAAAATTTAAGTGTTTGTTTTATCCTAGTTGCACTCAATCACTCAGTTACATATGCAAAACTATGACCCAGGAGTTAAACCCTGCATATATTCAGTATTAGAAAAAGCAAGATGTGCATGTTTCTTTCTTTTATTTGTGGACTTTTTTGTTTTATGTCTTTCTGTCTGTCTTTCCCAAAAGCAAATACCCTCTAATCAGAGCAGCAGAAATGGCCTGATGTTATTTGTATGAAATGCCCAATTTAAGAGGGAGACAAGCTATTAATAGGCTGGAACTGTTTACTGATATTTATGGGCTCTCAGATGCCATTTGTTACAGCAGAGCAATCACAGCTGAAAGATACGTGCAGGATGTACAGGGTGTAGCATGATGTTATGCCAGTTCAGCTTCTGCACGTCTGGCAGAAAAAGTGCGGTGGTCTGTTGCCAAAATGTTAACAAGGGCCTATGTGTGTACCATTTCCACTGAAATATTTTCTGAATCATCAGTGATCCATGTGGCAGGCGCTGATTTCAGAATGCTTTGTTCATGCAAAATCCACTAAATCACAGTCTGAATTCCAAAGTCATACACTCCATCATGCCTCACTGCTCTTTCATCATCTCAGCAGATGTAAATATTGCAGCAATTCTTTTTAACCAGTTCCTGGATGAAGGAGGAGTCCTCCAGGTAGTCATGGAGTAAGTCTTCAAATATCTGTGCACATCTATGATGGTGTGTGATTTGACTTCTGATATTTTGTGTGAAATTGCTGATCTGTAAATTAATTGAACCTTTCTGTTGTGGAACAAGTGGTGTTTACACACTTTGAACCTTAGAGCTTCTTAGATCTTGCCTGGAGAGAGAGTCCCACTTGCTTGCTGGTGGACCAGGGTGCTTTTTTAGCAATTCTATTCTACTTTTGTGCAACATAAAGGCACCTTCAGGTTCAGGTATTTTCGTCATTACAAAATATTCTTGTGCAACATTATGATATTAAGAAATATGTTTTTGCAGAAAGTAATTACCAGTAATTAAGGACACAGCCTAATACTCTGTAGGCATGTAGTGCTTTGCACACACAATTATTACATATTATGGCAAAGTCCACCCTGATGTGTCCTGCAGTGGAGATGTTGCGGACGACTGGCTGGAGGATCAGAGGGTTTTGACCACTTTTTCAGTGTTTTATTTCTTTTCAACCCCAAAAGAATGGTATCCCAGTGGGTGATACTCATTAGTCCTTGGTGAAATTCCACAAATGAGTTGTAGGACTGAGGCAGCCTTCTAGGAAACATTATCAGAGTGTTAAGCAAAATATTCACACTCCCATTCCTCTTGGGATGTTGTGTCTCCCATCTCTCCTGCTCTTCCTCCTATATGAAGAAAAGTATGTTGTCAACTGTCACTTGTTTCCTGGAGTATTTTTTGCCCAGTTAATTTTTGCAAGTGTGCTCCCCATATTCTGCTGCTATGCAGTGACAGCGTTATTAACTCAGAGATGATGAACTGCAGGGCGGCTCTTTGGCACTTGTTGCTCGTTCTGAGCTCTCATGCATTTTCTAGTTGTCTCCTTTGATGCTTCACGAGTCCTATCCTTTCTGAACTGACAGATACAGCGAATAAATTGTTACATTTTAATTAGAGATAAGAGCAGTGCTCAAGTCCTTTTGGACAATAGCCATGACACACTTTAATGAAAGTGCTACAACTTTCACTTAGCTGTCTCCTCAAATCAGTACAAGCACTAGCTCTTCGACACATGAAAAATGTAAGCCTTACAGCTCAATTGCTATTACTCCAAGCTACAAAGTCTAAAAAATGAAAATTTATTACTCTCATGTAAGAGAGTGCTCAAATGTCTGAGTTATTTTCGACTATTTTGGTTTGATTTGGATTGGTTTTGAAATTTTGCAGATTAATCACGAGTGTGCTTTTTAGGAGGGAAGAGACATTACTTTTAATTCACCCGTGATTGTCTCACAGCCAAAGAAATAATTAGTATTCAGTCTTTTATCAAGAGCAGATAGCACTTCTGCACTCCTCTGCTCTTGCTCTGTCCCCTGTCTCCTGGGAGGATACAGGTGATGTTGTGGTCTCATGGTATCTTTCCAAGTCTGTTACCTCATCTCTAAATAGATGTACTGCCATTTCCTCTGCCTCTTGTTAGTGGCCATCCCATTTCCATGGTAAGGTTAACTTTCCCTCTTAGCTCCTTTTGTTCCAGTGAACTCCTCTCCATTTTGCCAAGTCTTCCTCTCCATTTTTGCCCTTTTAATCTTTGCCCCACAGTCTACGAGTACTTTATTTAAAAAAATAAAAAAAACAATAAAAACACCGCTCATGATGTGTTCACCATAAGGACTTGGATTGCTCCTTGTTTTGAATATAATTTTTAAATTAAATATAATTTGAATTACGTGGGGTTTTTTTGTTTTAATGCTTTACAAAGTCATCTTAAATATATAAAAGCCCTTAAGTATTGTAGGCTAATGCTACACATAGCTTTTAATGAAATTAAAATTTCTGTGTTGGTTTATTTCAGAAATATGAAGCAAAGAGTATAATAGCTTTGCTAAACAATGCAGTTTCTATCTTCATATCTTGTTGAGTTGTACAGGTAATTATGAGAGATGGTCAGACTTGTTTTATGAGTCATGCAATGTTTTCTTTCAGTGTTTGTTTTAAGTGGTTATTCCAGTATGGTTGTGTTCACCTGTCTGCACCACAGTGCTTCTTCACAGGGCTGAATTTCAGCTGAGGTATAAAATAGTTCAGAAGAAAGAGCATGTCCAAATTCACTCTTGTTTCTGCTCTTTCTTTTTTTTTACTAGCAAAACAGTGCTGAAAATTTCAAAGGAGTTTGTTTGCATTTTAACTATTATATTTGTAAATACCTATGATGGTTCTACATGAATGCTGATTTTTTGTTAATTTAAAAAAAATGTTCATTTTGATAACATGATATCACTGATGTCTTATGAATGTTGTAATAGACTGTACATAAATCCTAATTTAAATTAGTTTATAGTATATAAAAGACATGATATATATAACTTTATATCAGTTGGTGCACAATGAATTACTGTGTTTGCCTTGATAAGGGCATGCTGTCACTTAACAGGTGGCACCATGAGATCAGGAGTCCTTGGCTATCACTAGAGAGTACCTGAATGGAAAAATCCTGCCTTTAAATACCAAATGAACTTTGTTTCTCAGGAGCTGGCTGTGCAATGATTTCTTCCCAGGAAGGAAGAGATGGCTGCCGTAGCCCTCTGGGCCAGTTGCTGCTGGCACTGCTCTGTCCTCTGACCAGCAACTCACCTTTTCAGGCTGAGAAATGGCAGCACATACCTGATTCTTTAATTGGTTTTCTTGTTTATACTTACAAGATGTCTTCCATCCTTTAAGTTTTAGAGCCTGCATTAAGCCATTGGTCATCACTCCTGTACCTAGCCAAAAGCTGACATGGTCTCTGTATCGTATGAAACCATATTTTTGCCATGTGAAACCACAAAGAGGGGTAATAGACCTCTTAGATGTTGTAAACCAAGAAAATAGTACAAATATTTCACTCATTTTACTTCAGTTTTCTTTAAAAAATGGATACAACTCCCTTATAATTTAATTATATTTTTAAATATATGCTACAGCCTTTAAGTACAGATCATGACTTTTTTCTAAGGGAATTAAAAAGCAGCAGTGGAACAAGTTTCTCATGCATAAATCTTTACAGGACTGAAGTCTAAAAATATATACAAATGATGGCAGTGATAAATGCTTTTGAAATTGCAGACAGGTTATGAAACAACTGCAGGTCTGCATGATTAAAATTCATTGCTGATTGAAATTAATGATAGTTTTATTATCTCTAGTGAAAGCATGTGGTTTATTTATTT
This sequence comes from Agelaius tricolor, assembly GCF_023055355.1. NCBI lineage: Eukaryota > Metazoa > Chordata > Aves > Passeriformes > Icteridae > Agelaius > Agelaius tricolor. The sequence continues at coordinate 40,454,789 of NW_027269269.1, read as the reverse complement.
AGACGATGATAAACTTTTGGATGTAAATGAGTAAATAGAAAATTCCATTTCCAGACATTCATTGAATAGCTGCAGTCATTGTCAGAGAATTGTTGAAAGGAGGTCAAATAAAATTATTTATAAGACTTTAAATATTTGTATTTTGCAGGGCTGAAGTCAGGGCCCTGAGCCATAGTGTTGCTATTCATTTTGGTGACTTTTGGATCACTTGTAGATTTATTCTTCTTTCAGAATTTATTTCCCTTGAAAACATAGATAGGTTGTTCTGTTGTTAGTGTGCTAAAAATATTTACTGTATCATCCACAGTCTTAATGATATTTAAAAATCTTCACACAATAAAAACAAATGTAAAAGTTTAAAAAAAAGGGGGACATTCAGGGTGGTTATCAGTGTCATTTAATTGGAAATGACTGAATCGCACAAATATATTTTGAGAGAAAAAGACCATTTTGATAAATGATATTTTCAACCTTCCATAAAACATACTAAACCGCTTACCTTAAATATAAGTGGGGCATAGTTCTAAATAAGAACCTTGAAATGGCTTCAAGGGTGGCTGCAAATTGGTAGAAAGCATTAAAAGGTTGGACTGCCTACCAGAAGTGTCGTCTTTGCCAGCTTCTTGCACCAGATTAAAATCCATTACTGATTTGCAGAAAGGTCATTTGAACCATAGCAATAGGTATGGATCATGTTTTATATAATGCAGAACATTTGTGAGTTAGTTGTAATATTTATAAGAAATTCTTAGTTATGAAAGAAATAGATCTGTTTAATATTATAGGTTTTTGGGAAGAACTAACTTGGGGAAAAAGATTAGTTACAGATGTTAACCAACAAGGTTCTCATGCATTTAGGTCCTAATATGGCTTTCATTTACAAATGACTTTTTAAAATGTGTGGTATTTTAGATGGGTTCTATGCTGCCTGGAAGTGAGGCTGGGGCACTTGGAATATCTCAGTATTTTAGAATTTTCAGAGAAGGGAAAGTGTAAATTAAGATTACTTAATGAGGAAGTTGTTCTGACTATAATTCTACCTTTCTCCTAGCATTTGATTGACACTTTTTATTCTTCTCTCTTTCATGCACCTTTTTGGAGTGTGGTTGTAAGGTTTGTGACAGATTGGCTTATTCCATTCAGTTGCTTTTGGAACCTGTTTGGAGTTAGCAGATTTTGTATGAACACAAGCAAAAATCTGATAAAGTCGATACATTTGCACCTTTGGCATTGGCTTTAATTTTTCATTAGTTTGTTAAACTTCACTCCATATCAGTTCATTGCAGAGACTGTTGTTTTAATGAGTTATCCTAGAAAAGAAACCCTGGGATCATCCACTTGGAGAACTGTCTGCTTGGTCTGACTAAAAAGTGTCATTTAATGGGGAGAGCTTCAAAACGTGGGAGACGGAAGTCTGGAGGCCGTCACCTCATGCAGAGCCCAGTGTCCTTGCGATACCAATTGTTAGGCTTGGCATTTGGCATTGATCAGATCCTTCTTCACTCCATCACGGATTTGGGTTTAGCCAGTATTTCTCTTTTGACACTGAGGATGAGATGAGAAGGAGAATTCAAATTCTTTCCCATGGCAAAGCCTCCTGAGAACAGAAGAAGGAAGACAAAAGTTCTGTCTCTGCTATTCATCTCCATCTCCCAGTGCATGACTTCTTCCCCCCAGTCTCAAGTTTTTGGTCTTGGTTGCCCAGAATAACACCAGATTAGAGGTCATATTTCTCCACAAATAATGGGATTTCCTGACTTTCTTCATGTTTGGATTTATTTTCAGGCATTTGACTCAGCAGTGGTGTGGCATTGGTTTAATTAGGGACAGTTTTGCTGCTGCCCACAAGATGCTGTAAAAGCAATAACAAAGCTTAAAGATGTGCTTTAACTTCATAGAAAAAATGCTGGCAAACTATGTGCTGGTGGTAATGTGCAGCTTTAATTATTATCATGCTTCTATTTATCAAAAAGGAAAGTAATACAAATATTTTTAAACAATTACATAAATTGTACTGATGATATCTGAGAGCTGAATCAAAATTTCACCAGAGGTTTTTTTTCTTAACTCGTATAAATATTTCTGAAAAAGCTCTGTCAAGTTGCCCATGGTTTTATCAGCTGTCTACTTTTTTATTATTGTGGGGACTCATAATTGCTGAGCATCAAATTTTGAGCATCATGTCTCCAGTTGCTTGGGAAAAGCAAGGTAAATGCTGCTGTGCTGTCTGAAAAGTTTGGTGCTAAGGATTATCTCTGTTATGTGGGCAGGGTCCAAAAGCATGGGATTTTTTTCAATAATGACCCTTATTCTAGAATTGTAATGGCTTTAAAAGCCAATTTTCATTTTGGTATACTAGAATGCTTGCTCAGTAAGACTATTAGATGTAGGAGAGATGAATTTAAGTCTCCTATGAATTCCCAAAGGTTTATTGAAAGTAAGTCTAACAGAGTTGAGCAAGTGCTCCAACTGCAAAGGCCTTATTTAAGGGAACTAGCTGTATGTTTTCATTAGGAAAATCTAAAACCATTAAAAAAAGCTCTGTGTTCTAGGTTACAAACTCTCAAGTACATCTGTGTTTTTGTCCTTAGCATAAATGGTATGAGCTTAGTCTTTTTGCTAGTAGTGCCTCATGTCATATGTAATTCTGACCTAAATTCCAGTAACTGTCTAATTAATAGGATCATTTTCCTAAAATTACCTGATACTAATTGCTGAATTCTGTCTGATAATTGAGTAAATTAGATGGCATAATTTTATACTAGTTCTTTCCATTATTTCATCCAAGTTTCACAGCAGTTTTACCAAATTTTCTGAAGTTACAATTTTTTTTCTAGCATGTTTGACACTTCAGCAAATCAATCATTTCACTGTCATATACAATAACCTTATTGTTCTCAGTTATTTTAAGACTAGGAAAAAAAACTTCTCTATTTTGGAAAATTAAAACTGTTTTTAAAAATGAGTGATCTCATAATAATATATTACACTAATATAAGTAGATCTAAGTAAGGATTGAGAAAATAAAAGAGTATTTCTTACTATTTTATTTTATTTACCAATTCTTACATTGAAGTTGTGGGGATTTGCTTTTGGTTCTAAATTCTAAGTACCCTTGCTGTAGCTGAGGTAGTGAACTGTTGGATGTATCCCAAATGTGAGTTCTGAAGGAGGCAATGTAATTGTCTTGAAGCATTCCTTACTGAAAATATCACATTTATCATTCAGTAGCCAAATGGAATTACCTGCTGCTGCTACCCTTGATTTACAAGGAATATAAAACCCATGTAGCAGTTATTTTTGGTAAGGCAGAATGGTAATTTTTTCAAAACTGTTCAGCTGCTGTACATTTAATGAATAGTATTTTAATATCAGATATTCAAATGAATTATTAATGTTATGACATGTTAATATTCTGGCCCTCTGAATTCAAATACTTTTTTCTGATATTTATTCCTCAGGTGAGAGTTGAAGCTGTGCATGGATGTACAGCACAATGTATGAGAGAAAAAGGGTTCTTGGGGTTCTTTTCTTTTTTTATTTTCATGGATATCTGTCACCATAATATTGTTCTGTGATGAGATCACTGGCAGGCCAGGAGTGCAAGTGATGACAACTGATCGTGGCCCTGAAAGATTCAGGTAGGGCAGCAGTCTTAGGGACACTTAAGAGCTGTTGGGTGTGACCTGCTCTTTGCACGATGGTCATTTGCCAGGTTTTGATATCTGGAGTCCAGTCTGACCCCAGGGGATTTATGACATGAGCAGTGTGAACTGCACATGGATCCTATGGGAAATCAAAATTCCTCATCCTTCCCCAGGCTTTTCCCTGTTGGAGACAGATACTCTCTGCTCTGTGGCACCTGCCCAGCTCTTCTGTGACACTTTCTTGTTTCTGGTGCTCCACGACCTCTGCTTAGTTATTGACGTGGTATATTAGAGATAAGAATTTAAATAAAAAATATTTTACTTCTCTACAGAGTGCTGGATGGGATCAATCCCCTTCTGTGGGTGCTTTGCCTTTTGCAGTAAAATACCAGCAGTGTTGCCATATTGATACAGGAAGATTCTGAAGTAAGAGAGTCCAAAATATGGGGGTCCAGTGGTGACCTTAGAAAGAAATCTACTTTTGAAGGTTAGAAAGAAATTCTAGGCCCACAATAGCCAATTGTTGACTTAATTACATCCAGAATACTACTGTAAACAAATTAATACTTACTTCCTACGTTCACTTTACTCAGGAAGGTTGTGGATTTTTTTTCCTGACTAACTCTTAAAATTGGAGGTTGTGTATGAAAGCTCTGAAATCCATTTTCCAAATATAGGCTGATTAAAACCAGCAGTACAAAAATGAATCACTTCCCACAATGCTGAAACAAAAGTTTCAAGAATTTGCACCTGCATTTGAAAGCATATAATAATTATCGCTAACTTCTTTGTAAACTTAATTTCTTGAGCGTCTGCAATAAAATGTACAAAATCATTTTGTAGACACAAAGATTCTGCTTAAAAAAAAAAGAGTATGTGATTTAGTAACAGAAAAAGGGGAAAAAAGGCTAATTTCTGTTTATTTTAAAGCTTGCTTTGAGGGGAAAAAAGCATGATCAGATTCATTTCAGACAGGACAGATTACAGGATATTCAAACAAAACAGCTTAAGATTTATGTGTATGGTACATAATTAAACATATCAGGTTTGTTTGTGTTAGAGCAGTACTTTATGCCATACCTGTTGCTTGGTGGTTCTGAAATGAGGTTTACTGTGGAGAGGGACTTTTCATTTGTTTACTGTGCTAATTAATCATCGTGAAGAAAGAGTGATGGCTTTGTACAATTGCATTATCCATACTGTGACGTGAAGCAACACTGATCACATTACAGTTAACAAGCAAACTGTCAGTAAATAGTTTTGGAGTCTTGGCTGGCTAAATGTGTGCTTTGCTGCATACTGACCTGCAGCTCTTAGTTCCTATTGATTTCCAGCTGCCTGTGTGGTTTCGCCAACTCAATAGAACCATGACTGCTTTGATACAAATGGTCATTGGCTTTCAGCTTTTTTGCTATTGGGAAAGCAAATTTCTGAATAAAGTCTTGAAGGATACCTGTTCTCATAGCCACTGAGTAGTTTATGAAAAAAGAAAAGAAAAAAAAAGCTTAAAATTAAAGAAGGGTTATTTAAGATACAATAAAATGTTAATTTGGCCAATGGCAGATGAATCTTCAGCTTTCTAAGTACTGTATGATACATGAGATGACTGAAGAAAGACAATACAGTTTGATCTGATGCAATGTCATCACATCATCCTTCAATACAGCTGTTGAATTTCAGTCCTCAAGATGTTCTAGAATTTTGGCTAGATAGTATTCTTCCAGAATATCTTCCCTATGAAAATAATTTTTAATCTCCTTTAAAAGAATATTTTTTGTTTAAAAAATGATGCCTCATTTGAAATACATTCTCCTTCATAAAGTTGTCTGCAATACAGTGTGAAATAATTCTAGCAGTATTATGTTTTTGAAGACAGTGTTTGTTTCATTAAAGGTGCTTTGTTCCTGACTGTTGTGGCTTAAGCCAGCAGGCACCCAGCCACTTGTTCATTCCCCTCAGAGGGATGGGGGAGAGATTTGGAAGGGTAAAAGTGAGAAAACTGATGGGTTGAGATAAAGGAGCTCAAGAAGTAAAGCAGAAAGTGCGTGGGCAAGTGCAGCAAAACAGGGAATTGATTCTCCACTTCCCGTGGTTGGGCAGGTGTTCAGCCATCCCCAGGAGAGCAGGGCTCCATCACACATCACAAGGGCTTGGGAAGGCAAACAGCATCGCCCCCAATGTCCCTGTGTTCCTCCTTTTCCCTGGCTTTCTGTGCTGAGCACGATGCCATATGGTCTGGGATATCCCTGGGGTCAGGTGGGATCTCCTGTCCCCTCCCAGGACCTTGTGCACCGCCAGCCCACTCAGGGGTGGGGCAGAGGAGGAGCAGAAAGTGCCTTGGCGCTGTGTAAATACAGCTCAGCTGCAATGTCCCTGTGTTATCAGCTCTCTTTTGGCCACAAATCCAAAACACAGCCCTGAACTGGCTGCAGTGAGGAAAATGAACTCTGTCCCAACCAAAACCACAGCACTACAGAAAGTGAATTCCCAAAGGCGTTCTGTTCATATTTGAACTCCTAAATTGAATTAGTATCATCATCATTATCATTATTACTTTAAGTTCAGTGGTTTACATTGCCCTCACTTGGGAACTGTAACCTTTTTGTAAACCAAGAAACCTGAAAATTTGAATTTGAGTTCTGGCTTCCTACTTTCCTCTGTGTTTTAACAAAGTTGTTTTCCGTTCCAGAATCTGGGTAAATTGAATTGAAATAGACCTGGATACTTTAACAACAACCATAACCACAATGCCATTTTGTTTTAAAACAGGTGGTTGTTTGTAGGTAAATTCTGAAATTGGCAGTGTATTTGAAGTTATACATAGGATATAGGATGCTTCTTTTTTCCAAAATTTGTGTATTTTCTGTATTTCCTCTCCCTCATCTTCCAGCTTTCTCATGAAGTTCTCAGAGGGGATTGTGCAAATATCACAGAATCACTGTTGATCTTTAAGATGCCTGTCCTTTCCATTTAGGTTATTGCTGCAGGTTTTCTTTGAAAATGTACTTCATACCACATTTTCCTATTGTATTTGTCTTGGTCCACATCTAATGGCATCAATTCCCTCACCCCCACCAGTATTCTATAAAAAAATTGTATTATTATTTCACACATACATGTTGGTGCTCTATTTCAAATAAATTCATTTGTGGGGTTAACATAAACAGATGACTGTCATTAAAAAAAATAAATTAGTGCTGACTCACACTAATTGGAGTTTCATGCAGAGGTGGTAATTCTGTATGTAGAAGAACCTAGCTTCCCTAAAATCAGCCCACTTCAATTTCCAGAGCTGAAAGCTTAGGGTTTGATTAATTTTTTTGGCCTTTTTTTTTCATTCTCTTTCAGGACTGGTTTTATTAATGCATTCTTCAAACCGAGACATAAAACTTTATCGCTTTCTCGATCGCTCTAATAAGTGTTGAGATCTGAGGGGACCAGCTGGAGCAGCTGTGTTCCCCCTTGGATCTGGAAGCTAAAAAACTTTCATCTCTATTGCTGTCTCAGCTGCTGGTCTCGGGCTGTGGCCTTCCCATAACTCAAAGCAATTTCAAAGCAGTGTAAGTAACCTCATTGGAATGCTTTTGGAAAACCACAGGAAGATTGGTTTTGTGGGGTTTTTTTTCATATTATTATTTTTTCAGTAGTGTTGTCCATTTGAAACAAACGCTGCCATTTTAAGGTAATCTGTGTACAATATCTGTTGTGAACTGGTAGACTCATCCTACAGCCAGGTTAGGAATTTTTGTGCTCTTATTGAAATGAGGAAGAAAGGGCAGTGATTCCAGCAGGGCAGATGGCATATAAAGACTGAGCTTAAGAGGTTTGTTTAAATCTTTTTGATAGTTGCATATAAGGTATGACCTTTGAGTCGGGTTGCCTGCAGAATTGTACTTCAGACACAGTTTTGCTATAAAGAGAAGAAAAAAACCTTCCTTAAAGACATACAAACATTTTGAAGTTGCATTGACAGGATGGGCAGAAAAGCTTTAAACAAAAGTAAAGCAGTGGGAGGAGAGCTTTTGAGACCTCATGGTAAGACCATGTGCTTTACTGACTTCTTCATTTTTCTGACCTCAGAGGGAACCTCAGACTTTTTAACCTTTCTTGGCTGACTCCAGTGAAGTGTAAAATAGTAGAAGTACCAGACTTTCCAGGAAGGGACAAATTCCTGCTGCTGACCCTTATCAAAGCAGAGAGAAGCATCTGTCTTTTCTTCTGAATCCTAAATCTGTGATTGCCAAGCTGATGAAATACAGGAGAAAGCCTCTCCCTCCCCTGCAGTGTAGTGACAAAGTGGCTTAAACTCTTGCTAATAGGAATCTGTCAATGGGATAGTAGCTGAGTGGTACCTAATCAGGATGCTGCAACAGGAGCAAAAAATTGTTGAAACTTACCAAACTTTAGAGATCAAAAGAAATGATCAGACAAGGTGCTTCCTTTCTGAATACATTTGCAAAGTAAACACTGGAAACCCCAGAAACAGCATTTGTACTGATAGAGGAACCAGTGATGACTCCCTGAAGGTTAAATAATTAAGTGTTTTAGGATTATTTTTATCTAATTATTTGCAGCATTTTATCTCAAGATAAGATGTGTCTGTTTGAAAAGATCTGTGTGAACTAGCTCAATCTTTTCAGTGTAGACAACGAACATGTTTCTGTCTCACAAAGGACAGTTAGAGCCACTCTAGATTCACTGAGCCCTTCTATTTTCAAAATAAATTGTCTTCTAGCCTAGCCCTGAACTTTTCCCCTGCTTGGCTCAGAGCACTGCTTTGTGCTGGGATGATCAGGGAGTCAGGAAACATTAGCTGGGCACCAGGAGGTTTGTGGGGTACAGACCCCACATCCTCCATGCAGGTTCAGCCAGGATTGCTCCAGTCACTGCTTCTCCTCCTCCTGTCATTGCAGCTGCATCCCGCTGCTGGTGGCTTGTTTCAGATGCATAAAATGTCTCTGAGCACACAGCAAAAGCATGCTTGAGTGACAGACTGTCACTGCCGACTTTCACTTTCTGGCTATTGACCCAATTAGTAGTCTCATGGTGAATTTCAAATTAAGTGGTATTTTACAGCACCAGCACCGCGCTAGTAATCGCTCTCTTAGGCCAGCAGGGAAAGGCATCATGCTCTTAATTTCTGGTGTCAGGGGAACTTTTGGAGTTTATGGATGATGATTTCTGTCTCTCTCCCATTTATGACTGGTAACAGAATGATTTATCTCTGATCATATCATATTTCCATTCAGCAAAGGACCAATAAAAGAAAAGTATATTTTGGGAACGTAGAAAAATGTATGGGTTGAAGCACAGGGTTTCATTACTATTCTTTGAACCTTCTAAATGATTTGACCTTTATCCATAAAGCGATCGCTGTGGTCAACAAAGGCTAGTATTGATTTACAGCACAGCTAACCTGTCAATTCTAAGCTCAGCCTTTGACCTTTTGTTTTGTTGCTGGAAAAATTATGGCACATGCTTCAGTCCTACTATTTAATACTTTTTTTTTTCGATATGCAAAAGGCCAAAACACTCATTCTGAATAAATCAGCTGCTTTAATAATCTAAGTGTCAGGAGAAAGCAAATTGTCCATAATTAAGTTCAGAAAACCTGACTGCCAGAAGTGTTTCTCAGAAGTGAACAATGAGTTTTTTCAGGAGACAGTAAATGTACATGTTTCACAATGGGTATCTGCCTTCTGTTACCACGTGCATTTTTCTTTCTTCTTACTTGTCTTTCATCTCACATCTGTACCAAGTGAGGGAAAAAAATAAAAGGTAGAAAAGATTCTGATTGTTGCATTTTTTTGTGTTTTAAGCTTCCCCCTTTTTAATCTTGCTCACAAACAGAACACCACTGAGAGGATCTGTTTCCTTCCCATTTCTTCTTCACAGATAAAGTAATGTTTGCCCTCTTCTCTAGAGCAAGGTAGACCACTTCACAGCAGCTTTAACCTCCAGCACATGAAAGATGCTATTTTTTTTTTTTTGCCAGGATGTCAGCCCAGGGAGATAGTGTTTACATTGTGCAGTAATATGGCTTATATAAGTTAAATATGCTGACTGACCATTTAATTGTGCAGGTGGCTTGCTTTGCTTTGTCTCTATTTGGTTTGTTTAAAATTGTTTGTAAAAGGCTGTTAATGGAACTAATGGGAATGAATTATAATCCTTGCCCTGCTCTCTCCCCTCTCCTCCCCCCGACAAAAGAAAAAAAGAAGGAGCAGTTTTGTACATTGAATACCAGTTGATTATATCTAGAAAGTAGGTTACAGCATTATAATTGGGGTTGTATGGAAATGTAGCATTGTGCACGCAATAATCATCAGCATCTCAAAGCTTAATATCTTTTAGTTTATGATTTCATTCTAACATTCCACATTTAGGAGTGAAAAATACTTTCATTATAATGTGGACAAAATTTGCATCATTGCTGTACATCATGTAGAGCAAAAATTTAACTTTCATGTTTTAAAGGGAAGAATGTAATTGGATTTTAGAGAAGACAAAAACTTTAACTGGCAGAGTTCTGACCTAGATCGTAGTTTCTCCTTCTGAAACAATGGATAACAGAACTATATTCCTGCCAGACACTACCCAGAGTGTGCAACTGAAGTAAAATGATTGGCTGTGAGGAAAAACTAACCAAGTTTGTTTTGTTCCACTGGTTTTTTTTTACATAGCTTACATGAAGAAACCAGTGTTCTCTTGTTTCCTTTGAGCGATATAGAAAATCTTGTTATAAAGCACAGGTGACTCTCCTACTACATTCAGGAATACTCTATTTATTGCAAATGACTCTGTTATTAATTCAGTGTTCTGAAACCTGGGCACCTCTTTACCCCCACCCCAGATTGCCCAAGCATAGGTTGATAAATGGATGAATCCTTGCAACTTCATTTTTACCTAGGACTCAGTCTAGGACTGTAAGATAGGGGATTAGATATGCTTGCAGGAACACACAGATATATCAAAGAGTTTGTCAATACCAACCTTCTTTTAATGATCATTCATTTTGAATTCCAAATTCAAATTGATGCTTGGATCTTGTTTCCATGACTACAATTGCAGGTCTCTGAGATTGGTAAATTTGATGCCTACTTGTGACAGCAATTCATGTACTGGAAATATGTAGATAGGTGTAAATTAATATCAGTTTGGAGCCTCCTTTATGCAAAGACTGGAACAGACTATCATGACAACCCAGTGTATAAGTAGCAGGCACAGTGCTAGAGGACAGTGTGAGGCTATGTAGCTCTGTGCTGTATTAATATACTGAAGGAGTCTTATCTAGCTTGGCTGATTTGGTTAGGCAGGCAAACTCCCTCATCCCGCTCACCCCAGGGAAAACAGATGCCAATGCAGAGGAAGAGCTTTAATAATAGCAGTAGATTTGCCATCTGTCACCTTGCTGGACAAATAATCAAGGATTAAAGATTTAACGCCTGAGAGGGATTTTTTTTTTTTTTTTTTTAAATTTCTGTTCTGGATTTTGTATGTAAATCCCTATGAACACTATAGTGGAGTTTATTGTACTTACATTTTCCTATGGACACCAACATTCAACAGTGTTCTGAAATCTCACCTTTAGTAAGCAGCTTTGGAACACGTGTGGTTAACAAGGAGTGCATCACGGTAGAGATCTTGTTTGATTCTTTTGCAACTAGATTTGGCCCCTTTTCATTATTTCCTTGGAAGGCAACGAAGAAGGAAATTGAGTGCTCATTACTTTGGGTTGCTGCAGACCACGAGATCTGAAAGCACTGAAATCAAGGAGTGTGTTACTCATAGGAGTTAAGTGCAAAGGTACACCTACAAATAAAAACCAAACACCTCTTCCTGCTCTAGTATTGTATGACCTCCTTGATAAATTTTAGAAGTTTCAACTCGCTGGAAGGTTAGACAATAAAATTTGAATGCGGGTATAAAAGATAGTTCTTGATTTTGGGAGGGGCACTTGCTGTGCTATCATTTATTAGCACTGCAAGGATCAGCTGCTTTAGTTTAGTCATTTCAATTGCTAAACAGAGAAGGAAAATGGGATTAAACTACACACAGTGTGTGCTGCACATGAGACCATGCAGAGTACAGGTAATGTCAGAGAGTAGTAGATGGGTAAAGAGAAAACAGCCAGGGAGAATACAAGCTAATCATGAAAGAAGTAAATGGCACATGACGGTGTCAGCCCATCAGCAGCCCAGCCCAGCAATTTTTGAGTTCTGTGTAATAAAAGCACTTTGTGACTTTGAGCATATTGTGGAAAGCATTACTTTTACAGGGGTGCTATTTAGAAATCACAGAGTTAAGTTGTCTGTGGGGAAAAATAGAGTAGAGGAACTGTTGATTAAGCAGAGGACAGATGGAGGAGTAAGATGTTAAGGGGCCTCAAAAGCTATCATAGAGAATAACACTTGAGCTGTTGTCATAATAAAACTGCAAAACTGACACAGGCACCCTTCAATTTGGGTGACTCAATTCAAGAGGGGATAAAGAGGTCTAGATTATCTGACTCCAATTGTGAAACAGGTTGTAGGACTGGTTTCAGTCTCAAAGACTGATGAGGTTGAAATTGTCATTTTTTATCTTCAATCTCAGCTAAGGAGTACATTGTTTTTCTGTGCCAGAGCCCTGATGATATCCCATTGACATATGATGATAATGATATGCCATCTGACAACGTTTAACTAAATTAGTGTGAAAACCTCAGGATCAATTTTCCTATCATCTTCCATGTCTTTATAACATGAAAATCTCCAAGTCATCTCTATGACTCGCTCACTTATTTTGGAGACATTGAGCATGGAGAAAATGTCACAGAAGTGTAAGGAAGTTGTATGTGTATAGAGCAGGAATGGTGTCCTTCTAACTGCAAGAAAACACACTGGTTAGCAATTATTACAGTTTTGACATCATGCTTTTCCTGAGAGAGGCAGGCCTAGGAAATCCTTGCATTTGCCTCAGGGGCCCTGGGGAGAGCAGAGTTTCTTGTGTAGCCTCCAGCCTTCTCATAAGCCTGACCCTTCAGTCAATGACTGTTCTCACCCAGCCAGGAGCTTAGACTGTTCCCTGATACACACATGATAGAATGCATCTTATTTTCTTTGTTTATTCATTTTCCACTTTGGCTCTGGAATATCAGAATATCTTCAGAGAGAGGCATTGAGTGCTAGATGTGATGGGACCAAACCCACACTTTCTTCAAATCTAGATGATACCCTGTAGTCTAATACGTGAGCTGAAAATGATTGTCAGTAAGGGTTTGCAAATAAGGTGGGAAGGAACTGCAGAAAGGGTTTTGCTTTTCCAAACAGTGTGAAGTACAAACTATGCCCAATAGAGTCCTGATCATGTTATCTGTTCAGTTCTCTGACATTTCAGTTCTTCAGCAGCTCAGTCTCTCCCATTCTTTGTTCGTGCAACAAAACTTTCCAATAAAGATAAGTGTTTTGGTGTAGTTGAAGCTATTGGATTTGCTATTATGCTATTGAAGTGAAAATTAACAGCACACATGCCATGTTCACTTCTCCCTCTCTACTGTGAAATTTATTCCCCCAGAAGTTGATACCCTCACAGAAGACATCATCCCTCTTGCTCTTATGGCAAACAGACCCTCCCTTTGCTTTCTCTTCATTATTTGCTAATAGATTTACATCTTCTTAAAACTGATGGTAGATGAAATGGACCAATATTTTCAGTTGTGCAGTTTCATCATGAGATGAATATATTATAATTACAGTCTGAATTTGACTTTGATAAAGAGAGTACAAAAACTAGATATTGTACCTGTTGTTGCCCTCTCTTGATTTTATCAAATAGCTTTGAGAATATTTAGTTCACAGGTGTGTAGCTGATTGTAAATTTGTCAGTATATTTCTATTTCCATTAGAAAAAGCCAGGATTCTATTTGTTAATGATATATATATATATATATATTGGTGTATGTCTTTAAAAACTGGGATTACAGGCCTCAGCTGAGATGTTTGTTGAGAGGACAAGTGGAGTCCTCTAGAGCTAGTAGCCTCATTTTGCCTAGATTTTTCTTTTTAATTTTTTTTTTTTTAATTACTGGGCTTTAAATTTACTGTGTGCAGAAGAATTAAGGAGTGGGATTTTCAAAAGACTCAGCAGTGGCCTCATCTGTACTCAGTGAAGTTAGTGATAAAATACTCAAAGCTGGATTTTATAGGATTAAGCCGATTTACACCATCTGTGAATCTGGCCCCCATTAACTTCAGTGGTAGCAGGTTTAACCAACATTGAGAGCTTTTGAAAACCCCATCCTAATTTGGTAGCAAATACTCTTGACTGTATAAACAGTAGATGTCAAAGAGGAGTTAAAAACAAGGCATCAATCTAGGTTCCCCCTGTCCTTTGTAATTATGCCTTCTTTTCTATCTGAGTTCTGAGAGATCATGTACCTGATGATGTGTAGATTTTTTTAAAATTGTCTTGATATTCTTTAATATTACTAAATAATGTGGTCTTACCATATCCAGTCACTAACATTCTCAAATCAAGCAGGTTTAGAAGCAGGTTTTGTGTGTGTAGTCAAGTACATAAAGGATAGATCTTTGGGGGTTGTGGTGTATGTTGGTACAGCAAAATTTCTTTCTGACAAAACAAGTCTAATGTTTGGATGTTTTATTTTTATTACAGCAGTAATAGGTAGGATCACTGAACCACATAAAGCAATCTTGCTGTCTTTGTCTATACATATATTTTTATGTATCTGTTAGACATAGCTCAGGTATTTTTAGCTATTGCCTGTGTCTGTTTGTCTCTATCACTCTACTTCAGCTGAATAAGAGAATATATGTTACAGTAGGACTGAAAAGAAAAAAAATTGTGTGAAAGCAATTTTGCCTTTTGGAGTCATCCTAATTGGTTTATCTGAGAACTAGGATAAAAAAGCTAAATGTTTAATTTCTTTGTACTGCTGTAGAAACATTTGCTAAATTGATAAATAGTAAAGTACTGTAGTTGCTGCCTATTTCAGCCTTTGTACTCAAATCAAATCTTTTGTGTTTGGGGTGGTGAAAAGTACATTTTTTTGGGTCACTTCTTATTTTTGTTTATTCTCTATTACAGCAGAGAAGGGTTTCCCACATGTTTAGACCTCTGTCACTACTAAATCTTTCTATTTGAGACAGACCAGAAGCAAAAAGGGCATTTCAGTTTGATAATGCCATTTCATAATGTCATATTCCCATACCCAGGTTTAGAATTTATCTTGAGATACTTATTATTGAGCAGTTAAAGGTGTTGCCAGCAGGATCATGAAAAGTGCCATGGTCACTGCCCTGCTCTTTGGATCCAGGTTGTTTGCTCCATAAAAAAGAAAGTGTCTTGCTACACATAGCCTTCAGAAGGCACACGGCATAAACAAAGCCTCCATCAGCACTTCAATTCTCAAAGTGGTAATTGAGGTTTTAGCAACAAGACTCTGCTTGACTGTAACCAGAGTCAAATAACTAAAACTGGTTTCAGCTCTTTGAACACTTACTCATTAAGGGACTTGCTAAATGAGCCCTGTGTTTGCTCAAATGAGTAGCATAGATCTTTTTGCACCTTGAGCAAATTCACTTCTTTTGGCTACTTACTGTAGCTCTGCACTAATCCTGATTTTTTTTTTCTGCAAAGGCTTATCAGGCATGGTAAAATTGAAAGTTCTTGAAACAGGCTTTTTTTGGATGCTATATCACTAAGATATGAAGTCATTTTACTGCTTTAATCTAACTTCTTTGTATTTTTTCATAATAGAAATTTCCAAGTCATGACTGTGGTAGAGATAGTGCATGTTTAAAAGTAATTTAAAAGTTAACTAAAATGTAGCCCAAGATCCTGATACGATTTTTACCGTGTAGATAGAAAAGAGAAAAAGGCAATCACTGATACTCCAGACATATTTTTAAACTGATAGTTTTTCATGGGCTGTAAAACAGTGGTTTAGTTCAACAATTGAATGAAACAGTATCTGTGATCTTAAGAGGATATTAGTATTACAAGTATTGAACTTGACTGAATTAGTTTTTTCCTATTCTTATTTTCTACTATTAATATAAATTGCTTAATTGTGGTTAAAATGAAGTCTAGGTTAAGAAAAAAAGAAACCCTTGAATAGCATCTGGATTATGGGACACGGTACAGCAATGGTTGTATTGAATGGCCTTAGAATAATCTGTATTCTCATGGAGAGGATAGAATTATCCTTGTAGGCACAGTGCTGCAGCCATGAGACTTGCTTTCAAGACATAAAGTGGGATCTCTCATGTTTTATGCTGTGAATTTGACAGGCTCATTTGAGTCAGGGATAGTTTATGGTATCTCCTCCGTAGTCTTTTGGAAGGACAGAGCCTGACATGCTAAAAAACCAAGGAATACTTCTACTCAAATCTTTTGTTTAATTATTTCTTAATTCTTTTCTGAAAAAATGTAGCCATATCTATGAGTCTTGTTGCTTTACATTTTGAATATTAGGAAGAGTTTAGTCCACAGGCTTTTGGTGTTAGGCTTTGGAAGGGATCTGAAATTGAACTTCGTAGCAGAAAATGCCCTTTTGAGGTCCAGTAACTGATGCTGAGCATGTCAAACTAGTAAGACAGAACATTCTTCTTTGGAAAACAACCCCAACAAACATGGCAATTGGCAATCCTAATTTATTGCTTTTAATTAAGAGAAAGGAAAACTGGGCTAGGTAGATGTGAACTGTTTTTATGTATAATTGCATTGAAAGGGACTTGTGGCTTCAATTGCATTGAAAGAGACTCAGTACAGCACAATAACATAAAGTAATTACTCCATTTAACCCAAAACATTCTTACTATTCTGTTGGCTTGATTTTTTTGAAATGTCCATGATAACTTATGTTTATTTAATTTTGCCTTGTATTTGCTGCAGACTTTTTTACTCTGAATGGAGCTGTGCTTCTTACAGCAACCGAGAAAGGGGTTGGGAAGAGGTGTTCTGTGCCTCTCCTGGTTGCTGTAGGGAAGCATCATGGAAAACTTTCCAATATTAGAGTTGCACACTAGAGTGCTCTGTCCTGGTATCCAGAGTTCTGCTCTTCAAATCTCAAATCTACAGCCAGTCACAGGCAAAAATACTGTTTAAAGAGGAAAAAACAAATTCTGATGCTTGTTTACTGATTCTTTCCCCCCGTGTGGATAGGTGGACCTGTGACCCCACTTAAATACTGTGTGTTGTGATGCTCAGGTGAGCCATGGGCTGTTGTGATGGACGTATGCACATGCTGATTTCTGAGCCAACCACTGCCTGAAAGCTCTAATTGCTCTCTTCTCGCTGGAAACACTGATTTAGAATTTTCTGGCTCTCGCTGCTCATTTTCACAGAACTTGTAGGAGCATAATTGTCTTGGATACCATGACTTGATGTTAAATTTGGTTTGAAAATGACTGTATTCCACAAAGTTATTAGGAGGAGACAGGTAAGCAGACAGATAGGCAATCTATCCATATAAACCTTGCTGCTTTAGGAACGCTTTCTGTTGGAAAGCATCACTCACAGAACACCAAGTCTTTGAAATCTCATTATGTCCTGCAGCTATAATAGGTAGGAACTGTGTAGGAACTTGTTCTTACAGACAGCATCGTGTAGGGTGGGAATATCCCCTGGAGCAATGGCAATATTTTAAGTCTTCATTATGGAAAGTTCTCCCTTGTATATGTTTTTGGAGTGCCTTTACCATTTAAGTGTTTTGGAGTTTTGCATTAAGCAAAATCCCAGAGTGTGTTTCTCATAGCCCCATTCTGAAAGGATGATGTAGCAATATCATACTTGACTTAGTTATTCTTATAATTCCTTTTTATCATATATTAGAAATAAATAGGAAAATGCCCAGTGAAAACACGGTTGGATGCAAAGGGGCCTCATAGGAACAGTCCTATACTTGGAAAAAATTCCCTTCTTCAGGTAACTTTGACTCTAACCATTGACATCATATTGTTCATTTGGGCATGTTTGTCTAGACCTGTGTTTTTCCATCATCGTATTACTGATATTTTAGGACTTTTTATTCACTCTCACTCTCACACCCATACCTGCACATGCAAATCTGAAATGGAAAGATTTATTATCAGCCATAATGACTTCTAATATGAAGAAAGTCTTTGGAATTCTCGTCCCTGTCAGGTCTGCTGCATTACGTGTCTCTCTGCACAAAACTTGTTAAACCTTTCAATATAGTGATTTTTCAAACTGTTGTGAAACATCTGAAATTAGCATTTAACATCTGTTAACTTGCTGATGTATCTTCAGGTTCATCCAGAATAAATTAAAAAATGAGTAAAAATAAAAAAGAAATCAGTCTTCTGTCTCCAGATACTGTCGTGACAGACAAAACTGAGTTTACTTGGAGTCATTGCAAAGCATTATGGGATGCAGTTCATGGAAGTTGAGACTGACTCTATCAGTGACTTGTTTGTGAAAAATATATGGCTATAGATATTTTTTTTTTTGGTTTGTGATTCAAAGTAAATATGAAAACCTTTTAAATAAAATATCACAGAAGCCACATTTTCTGCATTACACAATTCCAAGGTTTAATTCATTCTATGACAGCATTTTTGGATCATTCTTCTAATCCATATCTCCAAAAATACTTAGCCTCAAGGGGTCATTCTGACAGAAAGTTTGAACTTGAAAAATCAAAATTAAGCAAATCAAAAGCAGAGGTTTTGACACCTGAGGATGTCATCCATAATAAGTCTGGCTGTACAATAATTTTGGTCTTCACATTTAGCAGGCTAGTTGGATGAGGCGTGCTTTGTAATAAGATGCAGGAGGTGTAAGATAACTTGTCTCCTACCCTTCCCATCAGGTCTGCTCCCAAATCCCACAACAGATAACTCTGTCCAAGTAAAACTTGCCAGCAGTGTTTAACAAACTGAAATGTCCCTGATATATTACCAAGTTGCAGGAATGGAATTTTTGCATAAACAAGGGCTTATCATGTCTCCCTTTCAGTCTTACCCATTCTTTAGAACACCCTTAGTTCTTGTCCTCAAAAGACACATCTCGACTGTTAAGTTATCCTTTTCCGCTCTCTTTTTAACTCTATATTAAACTGAAATATTTTCTGAAGTATGTTGCCAAAGCTCAATTTCCAGCTAGAACCCTGCCAGACTAATTGACTGAAGTGTTTAAGGTGTTTGAGGAGACAGAGTTTTTGAAATCATGAGAAAGTTGGATGAAACATGAATATATTTACTAAATTCTTAAGTTGTGAGAACAGCATTGAGGTGAGAGATAAAAAAGACTATTGCTTTTACAAAGCTGATGGCGTTTTCCTGGTTTTGTTGATTTACTTTCTGCTGTTCTTTTATGAAATATTACTCTTCAAATGTGTTTTTTTGGTTAGTAGGTTCCTAAATACATAGGAGTATATCTAAATAATAATATCATAACTGGTAAACATTGCCATCTGCTCAAGTGAGAATTTGGGGAGAATTTGTGATTAGTGGGCCTGGGTTCATGAACATCTATGTAGGAAAATATCTCCAAAAACAGAGATTGGTAAACTTCTCCCATTTTCTTCTTCACTTCCTCCATTGTCTACTTCTGTCATTGTTCTGTCTGTGATTTGAGTTCTGCAGGGCTGTCCCACAGCTCTTCTGCTTGTCATGCTCTCTGAAAAGGACACCTGCTGGTGTCCAAGCCCATTTGAGGCAGCAGGGCAGGAAAGAGAAGTTTTGTTCCTAAATCTCCCAAAACACAAATAACTTCTTGTTATGCTCAGAGACATTCAGGTTTTTAGACCAGAAAAGTTGCGGGAGTGAGATGGAATTTTCAGGGAGTGGGGTTTGCTCAGCAGAACTTGACATATAAGTAACTTGTCATATGAGTGGAAACTAGCTAAGCACATCTCATTGTCTCCTGTTGTTTTCTTTTTTTTCTTTCCAAAAAGTAGTCAAACCAAATACCTTTTTCATTTTAATTAATTGGTTATTTCTATTGCACCTGAATTCCTAATAAATACTTAAGCTTACACAGCAGGGATATCCTTAATGCAATTTTAAGATATATCTATCACTGCGCTGTTCCAAAATGTTTAATTTGATTGCCTGGGTAAATGGAAATACTGGAGATTAATACAGCATTAAAAATACAGTGAAATATGCATTTCTCAGTCGGTTAAATACAGGCAACTTGGAATTCTTAAGCTGGTACAATTAATCAGTTAGACATACTGCCTCTGTAATACTCAGCTCGTGAAATTTCCCAGTAGGATTTTTATGTAAAAAAATTATTGCTTTATAATTTAACACTAAGTGCTCCCTGTAGAAAAATTAGAGTGCTGTCTTGTAATGTAAACAATATAGATTACTGCTGTATAGGGTTGGTTCAGTCTTCTTTGTTTTTCTGCCATATTCATAAAACTGATTGTGAAGTACGTGACACTGAATCACTTCTTTTTAAGTTAATGGGCACAATTTTCCAAAGAGGAATAATATTTTATCAGGGAACTTTTACTTCTGTTTACTAGAACCTGTCCACACAAAGTCATTGCTGAATATCTAATGAAATGCTTCTCTTTGAGTTCTTCAGAAAGGGAAAATCCTAGAAATGCTTTCCAAACTACCAAATTAAAGAATGTAGATTTTAGTGAGATGTAGTTCCATTACCCAATTGTAGATAAAAAAAGGGTAAAGTAGCCTTTCAGAAAGAAATAAAACATCATACAACCTGCTTAACTGTTTTGTATTTAGCTACAGCAACAAAAACCATAACTCAAACTTTTGACATTCTCCTTATTACTGATTTTATTGTATTCTTTTCCATTTCCATTAATCTGTTTCTATGCCCACTCTAGTAAATAGTCTACCTAGACACACTGTAAATATAGAATTGCAAAGCGGATGAATGACCTCATTTTTAATCCTCATTACAGTATAATTTCTTCTATTGGAGATGATTTTTGACCTTGATTTTTTATTTTGTAACCACATATTTAAAACCTTCTGGCCTGGGAAATATTTAAAGTACACTTTGCTTTATTAATTTATCATAGTGACAAGAAAAAAGATGTGTGTACCTTGAACTGTTTGGGTCAGTATAGAACTATGTTCCTGGAAATGAAATACTGTAATTAGAATTCCTTGGAGGCAATGTTTTCTTTTTAACTTGATGTTACAAGAGAAGGACTTCAAAGACTTTGTGACTTCAGCTGATAGTGGAGCAACTCCCTAAGGCAATCTCAGTTAGACAGCTCAGGGATGGCCATTCAGTAGTAGATAAGGGAGTCTGTGAAGTTAATGAGTAATTCTGCCATTTTAAAATGCATTGCATTTTTATTTATTGGTGAAAATTACAGTTTTGACATCTTATTTAAAAGTTGAGTAGGAATAGGGAAATGGTTCTGGTAACATAAGAATGATCACAGGTGATAATATCATAGCACTGGCAAGTAAGCATTTTAAAATAAAATGCTTTTCCTTCCAAAGCCTCACAGAGGAGAGAGAAACTTGTAAGATCATCCCATCACCAGTGCAGTTACTCCCCAAAGGAGAGTAATTAAATTGATGTTTAAATTACTTAAACATCAGTGCATCTTTCACATCAGTGGAGCAGAGCTCCTCTGCCCTGCCCTCAGGAGTGAGATGCTGTGCACAGCCCGTGCCTCCTGGCAGGCTGGGTCCCGTGGGTCTGTGTGCTTGCAAGGGGCTGCTGGGGACAGTTTGGCAGGGCCAGCCAGGGCTGGGGACAGGGTTGGCACAGGAGTTGCTGATAAGCTGGTGACTGCAGCCAGGATTTCACTGCTGGCATGTCCACACAGCCTGGGCCAGGGCTGAGGACTTGCACACATGGTCAGCCCTAAACCTTCTTCATTCTCTTCATGATCCTTGTGTCTGGACAGCAGATGCCCTTTCTCTGTTCCCCACCAGTGGATATTTCAGAGATTGATAAAGTAATAATCAGAGGTCAGAGATGGAAAGCAGCAGGGAAAAATAAACAAACAAATACTGGATGGATAGGATGAAAAGGAGGGCTCAGACAGAGATGAGCTTCAGGGGCTGGTGAGCAGCATGGGAAGTTAACCTGGGAGAGCAGGTTATCCTGAGCTGTTTGTTTCTGAGTGCTGCTGATGACATGGGCATGAGATTGGCATTGCTTACCCTGACTGCACATCCTTCTGACAGCTGAATAGGGATGAGCTGCCTGCAGCTGCCAGCCTGGTGCCAGCCCAGTCAGGGGACAGGAGTGGAGGGGAAGGCAGGGTGCTGTAACCTGTGGGCAGAGCTGAGTCAGCCCAGCCAGGATCCCCTCCAGCCCTGTGGCCTCTGGGGGCTCCCTGAGCCACAGTCAGCCTTTAATAATGGATGGGAGTTCTGAGCTTCAGCCTAAAGTTCAAAGCTCAGCATGTCTGTGGCTGTAAATAAGGCTACAGGACTTGTGCAGGCCAAGCAAACCCTCTCCTTTCTGCCCTTGACACCCAGAGAGTTTTCATGGTAGTTCCAGCTCTTGTTGTCTTAGTGAAAAAAAAGGTTGGGGGTGTGTGTGTCTTTCTGCATAATGGTTCCTCTTAAGTCTTAGAATACCTTTTTATTTTTGCCTTCAAATTCTCATCAGTTTGTTGAGATGCTTTTGAGCTATTTTGTGGAATGTTCTCTCCATAACACACTGAGCACTCTATAGAAAGAGATTATAATCTTGCATATTATATATCTTGCATATTATATATCTTGCATGCATTTATTAGAAATCCAGTTTAATTCTGTTTTCTATTAATGGAAAAGAAAATGCATACCTACCAAATAAGTCTTGAAGGTAATCCCATGGTCTTTAAATTAGCAATATTGTTCTAAGTTGTTCCACAGGATGATAGAATAGTTAGCTGAGATGATGTCTGAATGACACAATCACAAATCAGATAAGTAACATATATTCTTATTTTTAAAATGCTGTAAATTAGTTTTTCTTGTGAACTGACATGTTTCCTAAAGCATAGATAGTACTACTACTACTACTACTACAGCCAGAATAGTGTTGTCATTAAAGAAAGGTAAAATGCCCTGTTCATTTAGGAGAGACTGCAGTTTGTGTGCCTGTTTCCTTTCTCTCCTTCTGACCCCTGAGAACATGCATTGACTCCAAAATTCACAGAAATCAAATTAAGTGCTACTTAGAGTGCCTTTCATCTCAGTGGAAATGTAGACCAGAAATGGACCTCCTGAATAACACAGGCTTTAGAATGTCACTCAGTAATTTCAACA
Source organism: Agelaius tricolor (assembly GCF_023055355.1). NCBI lineage: Eukaryota > Metazoa > Chordata > Aves > Passeriformes > Icteridae > Agelaius > Agelaius tricolor. The sequence goes on along the minus strand of NW_027269269.1, from coordinate 40,431,913 downwards.
TCCAACCTGCAATTTGTGGTTGAGCTAGGGCATATCTTAACGACAGACATCCAGTCTTAATTAAAAGATTTAAAATGAGGGAGAATCTACTACATTCCTTGGCTGTGGAGTGTTCTCTGTATTCTGGACTGAAATGCCAACTACAACTTTCAGCAATTGGACTTCATCTTTCTGTTCACCAGGCTGTACTTTTTTTTCTAACTAGAAATATTCCTATTTTCTGGTACTCAACTAGGAAATAGTGGTTTAGGTTTGACATCTTGCAAACATAATGATGATGATATTGAAAAAATTCAGTAAGTGCAGTATTTAACTGCATCACTGTATTTCTTTAAATTGTTAATATCTTGTGGTGCTAATTCAGTGTGCTTGCTGCCATTTTCCATACATCATAAATATATGAAAAAAAATCCAAATACATATATTCACAAGAAAACAATAAACATAAACATACAGATTAAGATTGATTTCAGAGTTTTAAATGAAAAGGTTCATCTAAGAACAAAAAATATTTTATTTTACCAGCTTTGTTGTGTGCTATTTCTTAATCTTATTTCTCCCTGAACTTTCATATTGTTTTACAAATCTGTTGTGACAATATTTCCTACTTCGTTTCGGGTAAGGGGCAGGTGATAAAAATGTAGGAAATGCAGCTTAGTTCAATAGAAGGAATTAGATTTAATATATAAAACCTTTGACATATAGCATGACAGGAGTCCTCCAAGATGCAGTCCCCATGCAAAATTCCGTTAGCCAATCACTTCAGTACCTGAAAATTATAGTTTATCAAATATTATGTTCCTTCCACCTGTCTTAGAAGTCATGATCAGATTTTTAAACTAGTCTGCCTTTTATTTTAACATCTGATGAAAGACTGCAAGAATTTTCATGTCTGTGGCAGTTATTTTAGAAAGGAAAAAACATCCATTCTTTTAATTAAGATAAACTCGCAATAAAATCTCGTTAACGGCATTGCTTTGAGAAATGCATCCACAGCTGTCTTGGCAACAAGAGATGGAGATGGAGAAATATATCTCCTGACACAAATTTCTAAAAGTAATCTTTTATTATCTTTAAAGAAATCAGTGTGGTTTAAGTTTGCTTCCTATGTTCATAGGAAAAGTGTCGTATTTTTACAGCATACAATTAAAAGCCCCTAGAAAATATTTAAAAATCTCCATTGTCATTGCTGTGGCTGTAGCATAATCTCTAAGGATTGCCATTTTAATGCTAATTCCAGAAGCAAATGGAGCCAGCTGACATGTGCAGTATCAAGAGAAGAAGGTCAGTGCAGCAGCTCGAGACTCAGGAAACAGCAGGAGACTGCATTACCACTCATTACATATATTACAGCAGGCCTTGGGGATTTCTGTATGGCCAGGACATTGTTAGGCTCAATCCTGTACAAATGCAGCAAGAGCAGTCCATGGCTTGCCTGATGTCAGAACAGGAGCAAGGAAAATGTTTACAGAAATTGTCCTTTTCTGGCTTTTTTTTTTTTTCTTAATTCGTGCATGTTGAACCAAACCAGACTGGCATATATTCAGTTTTTTGCTGTCCCCTGTGCTGCTGTCTGTGACTCAGCTATTTTAATTTGATGAGTGTCATTAGAGGAAGCAAGGGACACTCAGTGGTTTATGAATTCCCCCTGATGGTACACATATCTCCATGTACTCCTCTAAGTGTACGGGCAGCAAAGAGCTTCTCAAACTCTTTGGGATCCATCTGGCTGCATTCTCAGGCAAATGAAATTACTTAAAGTGGAAATTATTTTATATTGCATTGATTTTTTTTTTTCCTCCCCCACCTTCACCCCCCAGTTGTCATTAGCCACAATTGTTGTTTTCACCTGGGGATTCATCATAAGTCAGATCTGTCTGCTGTGCACACAGGGTCTGGCTTTCATAATGTTTAAGACTGGAAAGGATCAATAAACCATTTAGTCTCATTGGGACCTTGCATGTCACGTCTGTTAAATTTCACCCAGTGAAATTTCACCTATCTCTGCATGCTAAGACTGGCAACTTTATATAAGTAAAATTATTTTTTTACAGCAGCTGCAGACAGCAGAGAGTAGAGCATTAGCAGTTTCTGAGGTCTGTGCCAGGTGATTAGTTAGCTAGGATGATCTCAGCAGGTGTGCCATCATGCATGCTGAAAGGAGAGATGATTTGTTTCCTCCCTTCCTTCCTGTCAGTCAGACCTGAGGTATGCATCCCATCTGATTATACATGGGGGGATCACCCTGACTCCCCATGGACAACCTATGCACACAGGCAGCTATCTAGGAACAGTAATTCTTCAGTACTTGGTCACCAATATGAAGAATTATAAAGGAATTAAGGCTTTTCATCTAATTCCTTCTTTCCACCTTGCAGAAATTAAAAGAAATAATACAATGTGAAAAATTTTATTGATTAGACCAGAATATGTATGATTGCTTTACATAGGCTTGCTGGGAATCACATGGGATTTCCCTAAAGTCCTAAGTTGAGCCTGGAAAAACAGATTCTCTTTTAAGACTTTAATGTGAGGACTGAGTCTCTGTCTTGAGCTCAGGGAGCCAAAACTGGGTTGCCTTCTACCACCATGTAAATGAGTAGCCAGTTCTTCACTTGCATTTGCAATTCCTCTTTGTACATGACCAGTGATTGCTGTATTGCAGCACCTTTTTTTTCCCCCCTTTTCTTTTTTTGGTCACAGTTTGACATCAGAAACACATGTTACGGCACTGTCTCCAGGCACTGCTGCACGGCGTGTTTGTCTTGATGTGGTTCTGGAAGCAGTGCAGCTATTTATTGGCTTAGAAGCTGGTCAAAGCCTGTGCTGCTGCTGAAGGGAACGGGCTGTTCTTGCCTCTGCCACAGCCAGACATTCCCTGTTCTCTGGCTGCCTTGGCTCTTGCCCTCTCATGGTGGATCAAGTCCGTTTGTCTGACCAAATCTGCCATGGGAAAATGAAACCGCCCTTGTCTCCATCGGAACGGCCGGGCTGACCCAAGCGCCCACGAGGAGCGCTGCAGCTGCATCCCAGCCAGAAATGGAGAAATTTGTAACCCTGTTTTATGGTGGTGGTGTAATGTTAGATTAGTCTCACTTGCTGGTGACCAGATTGTCTCTCCCAGCAGTTCTGTGCCGAGGTTAGTCTGGCTCTGGCATGGAGCCACGCTGCTGTGGCTGGGCTTCTTCCCTGCCCAAGAGGAGTTTATTTGGGGGCTTGCAGCCTGTATTGTTTTAGTAGTGCTCTGTGAAGACCTTCCAAGCTTTAGTTTTTATTCTCTTATTACAAGAGTTATATTTTAATCTCAAAGGCGTTATTTTTTATTTGTCAGTATAAAATACATTTTGGTGAGTTGCAGTTGTTTAACCTAGAAGGTTATACTGTAGCAGAAGCCAAGTTACTTTAAGTCTTTAATTATTTATGTACTTACTAAGCTCTCTGTCATTTGCATGCTTCCAATAGAGATTTTATGTTTAGATCATTGTTTCCAACAAAAAAAAACCAACAAAATAAACCCCTCAACAATGAACCCAACAAATCAAACCTACAACTAACCAGCTGGAAACAGCAATGTACTAAGAACAGGTCGCCAGGGTCCTTAACACACTCCTTTTTATTCTTTGTGAGCCAAAAAGTCATAAAAAAAGAAAACATATAATGCGAGTATTTAATAAAATCAAGTTCAGCTATTAAGGTGGAAATGAAAATCTAAGATATCAACACAACAGAGACCACTAACACCATCAGAAAAATATAACAGATTGGTTGCTAGTCCTGCTGGTTGACATTATTGGTATTTGTAGGCCCTAAGTACTTATTCTTAGAACAATGAATATACTTTACTTGTTTATAGTTTCCAAGGTTTAAGTATTTGGGGATTTACTGCTGAACACTGTTTTCTTGACTTTTCTTTTTCCTGCTTTTCTTTTTCTTTCAGTAGTGTATGTCTTCCAATATTTTAAATTACTTTTAGTTATACAGGTAGACTGAAAAGTTAGAAATTAATCTTGGAAATTTAAAATTCTTTATTCAATAGCATGTCTAGAATAAGTTACAAAGAATCACTATATTTTGTCTCAGTAGCTCCATCTTTTTCCTAAGGACCATGATTTATTTCTTAAAAAATCAACGTTTCTATTACATGTATTGCATTTCACTTTTTCTAATTATCAATGTATATGAAAATTAAAATTCAGGATCTACAAATATGAATATATTATTGAAAAAAAAAAACCCTTACTTTCACTCTTGCTGTAAACAGAGCCATGATGACAAGTATACTAGCAAATGCTTCTTATCATAGATAATTAAATATTGAGTGCAGTTTCACTCCAAGCCACAGAAGAGCATAAGCTTGATTTGGAGCTGTGCAGCATCAAGCAGGGTTAAAGTTGTCTCATCATTTTGGTCATAAAATCTGTAAGAAACAGATCTACAGATAAAACCACTATAATTGAAAAATTCTGTTGCTTCCATTCAGGTGATGCAGTTACTAGAAAATTAAATTTAGCAGCAGCAAATTCTTTAATATATTCCGTCTGACTGACTTTATCAGTGTAAATAGAAAATATGTTCCAGTTTTGTCTATTTCCTGAAAAATAATCATATTGGCTTAAAGCCAAGTCAGAACACTCAGAGTAGGTCTTTGACATGGGTCAAGTTTTGTAGAGTGGATCTGGCATTCCTGGTACCAGAAACACGAGTAAGGGATGGTGGGAGGGAGTTTTGGGTTGCTAGCAGCAAACTCTTAAGTAAAAACAAGGAAATAGAACGGGGTCATTTGTGTGGGCACAGCCTAACACTTGAAAAAAGGAATCAATGATCAGTGTGTCTAGTAAAAGTGGGTTTGCACAGCTGAGTGAGGCATTTGGAGGCTTACTATGGTATAAATCTTAGCCTGAGCAAACAGAGGGAGCTGCACTGATCTCAGTTAAGCTGTGCATAGGTGAAATAGGTGAGGTTGTAGCTTTCTGGATCAAGGTAAAGAGGAAACTCTGCCTCTGTCCATACCTGTTAGACAATGTACAGTTTTGAGATTCTCACTCAAACACAGATCTCAATGCACAAGGTGTACTGTACATTCATAGGATGCCAGGGAGCTGGAGAGGCAAAACAGGTTCTGTTAAACAAGTCTGCCTTGAAACTTGTGGCTGAATATGCTGAAAACTCTGGGTCCAGTTTTAGTTGGGTTTGTTTGATCAACAGAACATGGACCTTTACCCTCTGAAAAAATCTGTTCAATCTTATTCCAAATAGAGTGCTTAACATCACTTTTACATGTAGTTTCACTCCAGATTAGGATAGTACAAAACTTGCAGTAAAAGGAATTAAAATAGCGCGTTGGCTACTCTCCAGACTTGATTCTCTGTGAATGTTTAGCAACTCTTCTGTGGTCTCCAAAGCAGAAGAGCTGTAGGCTCCTCTGATGTTTGATTGTCCTGATTTCCCTTTTCATTAACAATTTGTGTGACTGTGGACAGGTAGGATCACACGTGCTTCAGATCTCTCTGCCTGTAGAAAACATACAAAACTGTTTTCTTAGCCAAAGTATTATTTTTAAACCTCCAAGCATGTGACAAGGATGATCAGAGCAATGGACTCGACCTATCACACACAGTGAGTTTTGCAACCCCTGGATGCAAATTGTGAAAATCCTTCTTGGCTCTAACTACAGTACTCAGACATCAGTTCTTTGGGAAGCTCCAAGAGCTGAATAGCACTCCTAGCATTGTATTTCTCTTCTTTTCTGTTCCCATTTGTTCACTGTAAGATGAATATTTCCCTCCCATTTGTTCACCTGGAGATTAATTCAATTGCACAGTCTTATTAAGATTTACCAGGAACTTTGGCACTTTTATTTCTAACTGGGGATTGGAAATGTGAGAATCTGCTTAAACATTGTGCTAAAAGGTGCTTTGTCTTTTCAAATATCTCTTCACTGTTTTAATAGGAAATAGGGAATTATGGTATATTCTATTACAGCCTTCTTATATGAATCTGTACAAATGCTATACCTTTTAATAGCTGTCTTCAAGGTTATTGATTTTTTTTCTTTCTCATCCTTAGGATCAGATCTAAGTGCAACAACCTGGTTACAATATGTCACTCATTTTTTGCCTTAATTCTTTGACTCATGAGAGTCGTGTTTCTAATATAGCACTGACCTCAGGAGTTCTTTTCAGTCCAAGATAGCTTCCATATTTATTTTTTCTTCCTTCATTTTAAATATATGAAAAGGTCTTTGGCATTGGAGAATGTGGGAAAGTGGAACCATTCATTTTTGCCGTTCCAAAACTGCAACTATATAAACAGATTCAGTGGGCCAATAATGATCAATCCATGAAAAGGAGCTATGGTTATGCATTAGGATATTATACCTGATTTTATAATTCAGTGGTAAAGCAACCAGTTGCCATCATGTGGCAAGAATTTTAAACCACTGAAAATCAAGTGTGTTTGCAGACCAGTGACTGAGAGGTGTAATTTGTGTACCCCCTTAAGAAATGGGTATGTAGCTCTCCATGGTGAGTTATCCTGTTTTCAGCTTTGTTCTTGTTTTGCCTGATGATCCCTTGGGACAAGATGAGTATGGTGAATGTTTCTGTTGCTTAATGTAATGCAGTTTTAAATAATATTGCTTATATCCCATGAAGTAATAGTCTGATATGAACAGATTTCCAGGCTACCTGGTAAGATAAAACCCAGAAGAGTTTAGCTGATTTCCAACCAGCATGTAGTCATTGAAGACACAGAGTGGTGTTTTTGTTTGCTAGTGGCTCTGTGAGGTGCTGCACATTTTGAATACTGAAGAGCCACATTTATCATGATTTTCCTAATGTTCTGCTGGTGCTGACACTGTTGAAGCAAATCTGTTCCTGCCACCTGCGTCCTTAGAAAGGCATGGTATTGCAGAAGGAAGGATGTCTGAGCTGAATCCCCAGTTTTAAAGAAACAAGTATTTTCACAGGTAAACCTTGCTTTTTCCTGTATAATTTCTGTGGTTGCTGTTACTGTAAATTATCCTTAGCTTTGAAAGTCTGATTTATAGCGATTAATCAAAGTGTAATACTTGAGGCCAGTTTACATGCAGAGAATCATACACAAATATACATAGCATTTCTAAATGCCTGTGTATCTTTCAACATAACCTCTGTGTTTATAAACACATTTGAATCAGCTCTGCTGTTCATTATGTAACCAATTTTGAGCTTAATGTATCTGCATTAATACCAAACATCTGGTTCTTCTGGAGCAGAATCCCAGAATGTACACAATCCAATGCAACAGGCAGTGTCCCTGTTGTATGTTGAGTTATTAAGAGGTCTGCTACTTACGCTGTTTTCAGTTTGTAGTGTAGGCTTTTTTATGTCTCTTACTGGTTGCCGCTATGTTCTATTCATATGTGAAGTTTCTGGAGGCATTCTTTGGAGTATTTAATTCCTTGGGATCAAGAGACATGGCTGATCAAGGGTGCTCGTCCTTCTCAGTCAAGGATGCTCTTAGATGAGTTAGACAGACAGTGTAAGCTGCCTGTTGAGCCTAAATCAAAACCAGCCCCAGGCTGGGGCTTGCCTTTCTGCAGTATGTGAAAGGCAGCTATTTCTTCTCATCAAATGATTTTCCGTTCTTTACTTTCAGAGGGGTTTGCCTGTGTACTGTGGCTCCTGTGGTCACACTGAGGTTACAGTTTGCAGTTTACTGCCCACAGGACGAGCCATTCAAAAGCCACAGCTCATGAAATGAGGAAATCCATGTACTTGTTTTTGTCCTCAGTGCATGAGGAAATGGTGTCCCCTTATTTGTACAGTCTGTCACATCTTCTATTAGTGAGCTCATTAGGATAGAAAGTATCAGGATCATGTCAGTTTTGTGATCATAATTTGAACAGAGCTTCTTTGGACCACATAAGCTTGTGGTCACGGACAATTTGAACCAACTAACCAATGGGTCTTTTATTTGGAAAGGGAAGAGACAAACATACTCTACTCCCTCTAATTAGTCAAACATCACTATTTTTTGCTTTTCCAAGTAATACGGGTTAGCTTTGCATTGTAGTTGCTAAAATTGTAATGGACCATATTCAGGTACAAAATCACCTGAATCTTTTAGAAGTGCTTGACTACTTGATTATTACAACTGCTAAAAGATGTTCTTTAATAAAAACCTATTACTTGGGGGTTTTTTTGTTTTTTTTTCTTCTGTGTCTGTGTTTTTCAGACATCTTGTCAAGGCTTGCTATTTGCTATGAGAGTAGACCCTTAATGTGGAATCACAGACATAACATCTGACCTGGAAAAAAAGTAGCTCTAACAAAGGGTTGAATCTTCGGTATTGAAGACATTGAAGTGAAAAGTAGCCTGATTAAAGACAGCAGTATTGAGTTTTTGCCATTAGACTAGAAAGGCTGAATTGTTACTAAAAGCCATGAAGAGAGGGACTCTGGAATTTGTGGTGAAAGGAAATTGAAAAGAAACAGAACATTTGGATTCATGTTTCATGAAATAATGTGTGTGACAGAATAGGAAGGCAGTCTGAGGGAAAATTGACATAATTTTTTCCTACAACTAGGAGAGGCCAGATAAATATGTCAATGTTAACAAGTGAACTATTGTATACTTAGAAAAAAAGATTCAGAACAATTTGTAAATATTAATTTCCATTGGCCTTAGAAAAATGTTTTATAATGTACAAAAATGCACTTTTTCTTTATAGCATCTTTATGAGTCCGTACTAATAACAAATCTTTCTTTAGTTTTCTTTAGTTGTATAGGACCAATTCTTCATTCAGCTTCACTTATCTTAATTATGAAGCTATAAAATTAAATATTTCCCACTGTATTTTGTTACAAGCACATGAGAAACATAGAATTATGGTATGCTATGGTGTTAGGTTTTTCAGATAGGAAAGAGAATTATGGAAAGAAAAAAGATGTTATTAGAATTGAGAGTGTTAACTAAAATACAGGAAATAAAACCAGTGAGAGAGAATTGTAATTTTTTTTATTTGATAACAAAAGAACAAAGTGAATTCTTTAATCTTGATATACATGTAGTAATGAAGACCATCAGTTTCAAAAGTAAGAAGGGAAAAATCAATCTTGGATTAATTGAAATATGCACTAGAAGTAAATAAAATAGTTAAAATATAAAATCATTGTGAATAAGTGGATATAAGAAAGCTTATATTGAAAAGAAAAAGATAAGTTAATTCTCTTTTAGAAGAAAGCAAAAAATTAGAAAGTGGTCACCCCACAGATGTCCTGAAACTTATTTACAGAAGGTAGCCAGATCCCACAACCAAGTGTTCACGGTAGCAGAATCAGAATTTTGAATTCTTTATTTCAGTAGAACAAACACAATTTTGTCATCATTTCACCCACTCTGTTATTGCCCCATGGTAACATCAATGCTTTGTAATTATTTTGGTGATAATTATCTGAACTGCTTCTGTTCCTTTGTTCAATAAATTGTTTTCAATCATTTAAGAGAGAAATCAAGCACTTTCTTAGTATACTTCAGTTCATGGCTTTTATTAAGAGCGGGTTTCACAGAATTTCTCAGGCCTGATGCTGACTTTAGGAACATTCACATCAGAAGATCTCACATGGTGATGTTACACACACTTTAGATGTCTAGAAATTAGATTTGTATAAAAGGAAGAGTTGAAAATGTATTTATTTGTACTCTTATTTGCATAGAGGTTCTTTAAGCCAAACCTTCCACACAGGTGAAGGTCGAGTTGTTTTTGGCTGTCCTTAAGACCATAGGACATTATTATCTCTTTTCAGGTACTTATTCTCCTCTCAGGTTAAGGAAAAGGCCTGTATTCAGATAAAAATAAGAAGCATTGAGTTGAGGAATTGTCTTAAAATAAAATGTTTAGCTATTGGAGCAAGATTTCTTGTTTGCATGGCAGTCAGCAGAGATTCCCATGGACGGAAGATAGCCTGGTTCTCTTCCCCAGATTTAGACCCTGCAAAGCTTGCTGCTGTAAAAGCATTTTGTCTGGCTTCTGCTGCTGTTTGCCCTGAGAAATCCTGTAGAGAAGCACTGTAAATATTAAACCACCTGCCTCACAGGTGATGTGGGGCAGTTGTAGAACCTAACCTGTATTATGTGATTTTGGATGTTTGACCCTGGTGACTGTAAAGCACAACAATAGGGCACTTGCCCACCCACCTATTTTATTTTCACATCCAAATTCCTCTCCTATGTGACACTTTTCCCACTAGGAGAATAGCCATTTAAATGTTGCTGCAGAGGCAGACAAAGAGGAGAAACAGAGGCACAGAAAATGGAAGTAACAGCAGGGATGGATTGCAGAAGTTATCACTTATTACACAAATCCCAGGGGTCAAGTGATAAGCAACCTCTCTCTGAGCACACGATGGAGGCAACGCTGCTGTTCTTCGTGGAGGAATTTGTAGATACCAAAAAACCTTTCCAGTACATCCTTGTCATCACGTACAGAGGCAACATGCCTTTTCTCAAACAAGGGAGCAGAAAGGCTTATATACTTTTTTAATGAACTTTGGGAGCCCTTTATAGAACATTAACAAATGTCTGATGGCTGCTGTGTTCGTATAAACAAGATTTCTTTTTTCTTGTTCTTGTGCTTTAGTCCATAAACTGTTGATATTTCCAACCTCTAGCCAAATTAATGCTCAAGAGGATATATGTTTCTGCAGTCTCCAAAGAACTGGATATCACCAGTTACATCCAGGAATTTCCTTTTTAAAGTATGTTAAATTTACTGGGAATGTTTCTTGAACAGCTTTAAAAGACGGCCGTGTTGGGCTGCTTTGTTTTTTTTCATGCCAGAATCTATTAATTTGATTACCTGTGATTTAAAACCAACTGAAAATACATAGTTAACAGCCTAAGTGTTGGCAATTCAGACTTTTTTCTGTCAGATTGAAGATACAGTCATGGGTAGGATTCACAGTTTTAAGTCATTGAATGATAGTAGAATTATACATAGATTGTGAATGACCCTTAAAGAAATTGAAATGGTAAAGGGAAAAGCATCTGAAAACCTTGGGAATTTTGTCTGTTCCTTTCTTTTCTTGCTTTTTATTCTAAGCCTTAAGAGAATCGAGTGCAAACTTACTTAAGAATAGCAAAAACCATTTCTCAGATTGTCTTTAGATATATCACTATTGCTATTGATTCAGCTTGCTAGAATTGTACAATTCATCAGATCAATTCTGGGATATCTTTCCACATAAAATACTCTCTGAGTTCAGTTTCAAACTGAAAGATTTTGCTTTTTTATTACTGAGATGACTACCAAGAATTTTGATGACAGAAAAAAGCATTGTTGGACTACGAGTTCTGTTCAGGTGTTCTCATGTGAAAAGCTCTCTCGTGCTGAGCCAAGGACGTGCACAGTGGTGTAGTAAGAATATGAAGGAAAGGAAAGCCTCATTGCTTTTCAGGGAATTTCATATCCTCCAGTTCACTAAGATATTACTGGCAAATGCTCTTTCATTAAATGCAAGATATCTAAATTACATTAAGTCGACTATAGGTTAAAATGAACCTTTTTATACGTTTTCAGGGGGTTGCATATTAAGCTGACATTTTTAGAGTTTTCATTTCTGTTTGGTTTTCTTTTCTTTAGGCTTTGGTTTTTTTGTTTTTTTTTTTATTCCTTGGTTATAAACTGAATGTTGTTTTGAAAGTCTAAATTCTTAACATATTTAGTAATGTATCAGAAAAACAGATATAAAGGACCTGAGAAAAGTATAATCCAGCCCAAAGTATGTAGCAGTTAAAGAATGCATTCACAGAGAACAAAAGCATGAACAAATGCATGCTTATAAAAATTTTTCTTTCACTCCATACTTTAACCATCACATCCATACTTTTATTGAAAATACAAGTGAAGATTTGTTCTGGAGGGAGTTCATTCAGATGCCATTTTGTAGTGGCTGCTTGCAAGCATAAAGTGTATTAGGATTTTAACTTGGGTGATAGTTGCTTATTCTGTGTCCATCATGGACGCTAACAATTCAGACCTTCTGTGAATCATGACAAAATCAAATATTTATATTTATATTTTGACAGGAAATTTTAAACAAATAGGAAGTATCTTCTGCAAATTTAGTTGTCAGCACTTTGTGAAATTTCAACAAGTTTGTTTACTGTTGTTTTTATTGTTTCTATTTTATTATTTTTATTCCATTCTGGTATGCTTAGTCTATTTGTTTATCAGACCTAATAAATCTTAACTTTCACTCATAATAATATATTTACCTTTTTGTTTCTATGATAATATCTTAATTATCTCTCACATCACCTTTCTTCTTTCTTGGAGTTTGAAATGTTTCTTCTCGTATCCTCTGCTAACCTTTGCATTGGCCCCAACACTTAGCTTTGGATTTGGAGTCTACATTCCTTTGCTCTCCTCTCCCAGAAGTGTGGTTCCTATGCAGAATTAAACACATTACAGGTAGCTGGAAAAGTAGAGGAATAATAGTAGGTTATTCAGATGCTCCTCATCTATGGAAGTTCTTAGGTTTATTTATTTAAGAAAAAAGTAGCATTTATTCTGAGGGCAGTAAAGCTGTACTGTGTAATACAATTTCTGTAAGTGAGGGTTTACTCAGTGCCTAATGCCCTGACTCTATCCAAGACAAAGGAATCATATTAGGAAAACACTATATTATATTATATAGTTATATTTTTTAGACATTCAAAGTCGATTTCTTTTGCTCTTCTAAGTGTCAGAAGAGACAGCTTCATTGTTGTGCAGTAGCTTTCTGTGTTTCTGTATTTTACCACCTTATTTTAAAAGGATACTATATATTAAATCTATGATTTCAGGAATGAAAGGGAAACAGAATCAGGCACATAAGAGAACTGAAGGAGAAGGGAGGTATTGGACATTGCTGTGAGTACAGCTGATTCTTTCTGGGAAGAGATTTTGCAAGGGAAGCCTTGACTGCGCAAAGTAAAACCAGTGTTGATTAGGCAGAAGTGGATGGTAGTTGACTGGGAGTGGACAGACTGAAATAAAATTGTCCCAAGCCAGTTTATAGCCTCAGCTACATCTGTTGCTGCTTTTTTACTGGAAATTTTCACATGAAAACCTGGTTTGCAAGCTGGAGTTTGGAATAACTTTTCTTTACATTGGACTCTGACTTTCCTGCGAAAAGCAATTAAAACCATATGTATCACTTTTTTGGATGCAGAGTTCCCTTTGTCCTGCACAGACCTGGGAGCATTCCGGTAACATAAGAGCTGAATTACGAAAGTAGTTACAAAACAAAGTAACTTTTCCAGTGCATTTTACAGAATAATTTTTTCACCAGATACATTTGCTTACGTAGAATTTTTCCTTGCTTTTTTTAAAATTTTTTTCCTAATTTCTTTAAGCATTTTTGAAATCTTGGTATCAAGCTTTTTCCTTTGGCATTCCTGGGAGCATTTATTGCCCTTAATTAGTTCTAATGTTTTTTAAATGCCAATCCCAAATGACACTTTTTGGTTATTTAACGCCAACTGAGAGATCAGGCAAATGCAGACTGATTTGTGTGGCTACGAAAACCACACGAGTGGAAGCCAATCCTATTGATCACTTCAGCCAATTATTCTTGTACAACACGCGGTTATCTCATTTTATTCACTAATATGCAGTAAAGCAAGCTGGCAGCTAAGAGTTGTTACACGATGAAAGCCTCTTTGCTTGCCACTCTGATATCACTGCTGTGAAGGACAAGTCTTGTAACATATTTTAACAATCTTTTCAAGAATCCAACTCAAAGTTACTGAGACAAGAAAAAAAAAAAGCTGGCACAATTAGGGTTGGCATGAGAAGTAGCAGTTCCCAGCCAAATAAAATGTTTTAGATTAACTTTTGGATTCAGCAATATATTTTGAAAGGAAAACTGTTGACAAGGCTGCAAGTATTTTGAAGGGCTGAGCTGTTACGGGCTTGATCAGGAATGGAAGTTCTGTTTGTTGCCGAGATTTCTGTTGGCTTTGAAACTCATACGTCTCAATACCTCCAAAACTAAAACCAGCCTATATAGTACTGGCTGTAGCCAGATGAAGTGTCAGGGACTTACTTAGCAATATATGGGTTTCATTTCATTCCAGTGGAGATGTAAAGCAAGGCCTTTGCTAAACAGAATCGCAGAAGAGTTCAGTCAGGATGCAGATGCAAATGCCTTTGGTTGCAGACTCCACTGGAAGTGAAACACTGCCCGCAGTCATGGGGATTAATTCCTTTGTCATTTGTGCTCCCTCTCCTCTCCTGCTGCAGGATTTGTTATTTTATAAATCATTCTGTGCTGCTAAGATCTCCTTTTCAGCTCATTTGAGATGCAGTGTTAGGAAGGACTACCCTCCTCCAAAAGGTCAAGCTTGTTGTTTATTGTCATTGAAAAGGTTTTTCTGTTTTCTCCTCCTTTAACTTCTAATACCATCCTTCTTTTCTGTGCCACCAACCAGCTTTATTTCTCTCTGAAATGAGCAGCAAGAGTACTATTAAAATTTATGTGGCTTAGCCTCTTTTCTGTGAAAATGGCCAGCAAAGCTAATATTTCGAGGGCCTCTCTGCATTCTCCATCTCGTGGTTTAAAATAGTGTGTTTTAGTAATGCTTGCAAAAGCATGTGTAGGAGAAGGAGTGGAATCACAAGATCAGAACTTAAAAATAGCATCTCTGGAAAAGCTGATATTGAGAGTTGCTTGAAATTGTTTTGGCCATATTTTTTATTCAGAGCTGCAAATACATCTGGGGGGAAGAAAAAACAAAGCTTAAAATTCTCTTTTTGACATATTTTCTTGGTGCTTTTGTGAATGTGGAATATATTAGATCTACATTATCCATCATTTCTCCATTATGAAATCTCAGTTAATTAAGTCTTATCTGCGGCCTTTGAATAGAATGCAGCTTTCTTTTTTTTCAGTAGCAGGCCAGGTTATTCCTTATCACTCTTAGACCTTGCAGATGTTTCCCTTGTAGCCATGTATAAAAAGGCTGATATGGCATGAGTCTCCATGTGACAAATAACCTTCAAGTGCCAGAATCCTATGTTGGATTCCACTTCAGCTCCTAATCTCATACACATCTTCTTGTGATAGGACAATTCAGGGCAACAGAAAAGATTGACTAATTAAAAGAAAATGTTTTATTCAGGAAAAGTTATTTTAATAAGGAAGACATGAAAGCAGGATTGATGGCATATGAACTTTGCATTGTAATGCACAAGAAAGGAAAAATCTGTGTAAGGAACTGTAAAGGAAGACTTGTTTCCATCTTCATGGTGGTACTGGTATCTTCAATATTTGAAAGCATAAAACAGCACATTGAACTGATAACATGTGCCAGTGACACTTGTGCTCCACATTAAGATAAATGGCCTCCTTGCATTCTTGAAGTTTGGTGCATGATGGTGCTTGTTATCTCAGGGCTTCAGCAGTGGCTTTGTGACTATTGCTGAATTCCAAAGTGAATGGATCATTGGTGGCACAGGAAAACGATAGGATGCGTGGGTTTTGTTCTTGAACATATTAAATGGAACATTTTAAATGGAAGAGCTGCCTTTAAGAGGTCTTTCTTTAAGAGGTTGTTCTGTAACAGCAGCAAGCAAAAGTATTTTATATAAATATTTCTGGATTTATAGGTCAGGTATTTCATCTGTGCAACAATAAATTTTCTGCCTCCTATAAGGTTATTTTTCCTCTAGTTTTTGCATCCTACTAACAGCATTAGTTTAACAGAAGAATTTCTGGATTCCCTAAATTCTTTAAAGTTGAACAAATGCAAATCAAAAAATGGGACAAGGTTCGAACTATTGGGCCCATTAGGATACAAAGTTAGATACATTCCATGGCCACATTGGCTCTTGGGGTTAAAAAAATAGAGGGAGTATTTATGTGCAGGTGAGTTGTTTTTTCAGTAGATGAAATCTATTGTAACCTCCCATCTTTCAAGTATGGTGTGCCAAATTTTCTTATCAAACTGCTAACATCTTCTCTGCTGTTGGCTTTGCCATCTAAGTAGGCACCTACATCTAAAAAATTGCTGGAAAGGTAAAGAACATCTATCTGTGTTGGAACACTACTTGTGAGAGAAGGAGCAAGCCTTGGAGGAATCCTGTGCTCCAGACAGAAAGGCAGCAGAGCTGCTGCTGACCTCTACAACTCATTTTAAAGCTTGGCCTTGTGTGGGACGGTAAGCAGAGTATTGCTCGTTAAAGTAAGAGGAAGATGAAGGCAGCTGCTGTGCTGAGACTTGTGCTGCACCACAGATTGACTCATTGCTGGAAAGGAACTGTGGGAAAATCGGTGCCAGAATCAGCCCAGCAGCCACGCATGAGGCAGGACTTGTGAGAATGCTTAGGAGTGTAAAAGTTTGGGAACTTGATCCAAGAAGCAGAGCAAAGAAATTGAGAGGACTGCAGAAGGTGGGCTAGCCCAGAGGCATCTGAGCTGTCCCTGCAAAAAGGCTTCAGGACTAAAACTGTTGGGAAGGCTTCCAGGAGGGAAGAACTTTTGCTAGAACCAAAGAGGGCTTTTCAATTACTTTTTTAAAACTTTTTTTTGCCATTTTTAATTTCTTTCCTTCTAGTGAACTAAGCAGCCAAGCACTGGCAAGCTGTTCTGGAATGTACCAATCCTGAGGCAGATGAAACTAAAAAAAAAGAAAAAAAAAATCTGTATCTGGATATATATATATATCTATATCTAGATAGATAGATAGATAGACAGATATAAAATCAATTGTATTTGCTTTACCGTAAGGATTCACTTAAGGAAGCAGAACTTTTCCTATATTTAAGGTTTTGGTTTACTTTTGCTTTTATAAACTAGGAAAATTGTGTAGTCATTACTTCTTCTTTGGATAGGGGCTGGAGTGACATTTTGATGGCAAAGAAAACATTTGTGTGAGTTTTACTGCAGGGAAATCCACACTATGCCAATTTTTAATACTTTCTATATGCATGAGTATACCAAATGAAACCAACCAAAACAATTTGGGGCAGTTTTTTTCCTCTTCTTTCAAATGAACTTTAGGAAGTATTGCCAAACTCTCAGTGGGGTGAATAACTATCTTGCAAGGTCAAAGTGGTGCTGCTGGCATTGTGACCTGGCTTTGTGTTGTCCAGTACATGCAGTTGTGTGTCAGTTTCTGAGTTTCAGTGGAGGTGGCATTTCATTGCTCTCACAGCAGCCACAAGCTAAAAATCCACACCCTGGTTCCAAGAATCTAGAAAACATCTGCGAGGAAAAGAAAAATCACCAGATAATATTAACATGGTTCATGGTGTGATGGGGATATCTTTCTAGGAAATAATGTTAATGTTAATAATGTTTGATAACTGTCAGATTATGCTAGTCTTTCTCTTCTCTTACAATATTGTAGACACAAAGTATATTCTTCTAGCAAAGTAAAAAAATAGGCATATGCTAAAATTAGAATTAGAATTGAATTAGAATTTGAATTGAAAAAAAGACAAGAGGATGTCATTAGAACACCATTCTAATCCAGAACACTAAAGAAGATTGGGTGCTGGTAATCTTTCTCAACAGGGACCACTGATAACATCTCTCAAGCACACACACTGGCAGACCAACTTCTCAGATCAACCTCCTTCCATGATTACTGGCTTCTGAGAATATTCCCAATATATCAGATAAACACTGGCAGCAGACAAGCCTCCAGAATTAAGCTGGGTGTCTCAGCAAATTTGGTGGCCTCATTAATTATGAGTTGTGTTTTGCTGAAAATGCAATTAAAATGTTTGTAGGTCATCCTAGATGGAGTTAATTCTGATGTTTACATTTTGTATCTTCATTTTCTGACTTGAACTTGCCTTTCCCTCTCCTCCTTAAGTAAAGGGAAGAGCAAGTGCTCACCTTGGAGGTGGCATGCATTTTACCAGGAAAAGCTCTTAGTGCATTGTTATCTCTACTGAAGTACTTTAAATCTCAGATGTTGTTAAGAAATGTTTACTATTCAAATTCTTAATAATAGTCCAGTTGACCCCCCAGCATTTGTGAAGGATCAAATGTGACAGAATGGGAAAAAGGAGTAAAACTGAGAATGGTGTTTCAAGCAGGGATACATGCAGATACTTACAGAATTGCACTCAGTTTAAGAGGCCTTCTCTCAACAACTGGTTTATTTATTCAAATCCAGAAAAATACTCTCAGTTCTACCAAATAGAAATTGGACCAGTAAAAGTACATGGCCCTTTTTTTCTTTTTAGAAGAGCAAAGCAGTGTTTGGAAACTTCAGAGTGAGCTGAATGTATTTCAGTTTAGATAACTGATCCCAGTTAACTGTGGCTGGTAATCACCAAGGTTGTACTGAAATTAGGCTATTGGTTTTCTGATATTGAGAAGTTGTGGTACCGTAGAGTATCTGTGCTTCACTGTAAATCCTGATAATGGTCTTTATTTTCAAGTTGTAGGCTGAGGAGATGTGATTGACAATGCACTCAATAGTGGGTGCATTTCTCTCTTCATCTCTTTTAACTTTTACCCAGATATACATTGCAGAGGTAATTTGAGTTTTATTTGACTCTCACTTCATACAAAAAGGAGATTTGGGAAAGCAGCCCATAACTGAGGTAGCTGTTAAAATTCTTACTGTTTATTTTTAAAAAATTTGTTATTATTTCTAGATCCCATTGGGAGAAGGGGGTAGGTATTTTATTCATCAAGAGATCAGCCACAGAGCTAAAAGTAACAGCCCAAACCCTCTCATCTCCTGTGAAACTGGTCAGTACACTGCAAAACTGAGCCATTAGTAGTAAAGTATTACAAAATGTGGTTGCAATTTTTTGTCCTTTACTGCATTTTTCATAGATTAAGATAACCCTTTTTACTCCTGGAAGTGGTATAAATCCAGCAAGTGGTACTGTTGTTAGGTGAAGTACTCCAGCTATGGAAGTTCAGTGCAGGAGGCTTTCCTTGAGGAACACTTGAAAAGGAAATGTAGCTCCTGTGATGTAGTGGGACCCAATATTGTCAAACCATGTATAAGCTAATATTTGGCACAGATTCTTGAGTATGAAAAGTCTTGAGGGGGTTGGTTAATTAGAGCCTTGCTTTGGTTTCTTCTTGAGCTTTCTGAAGCAGATGAGAGAACTGAGGAGTATAAAATGTGGGTGTGCTGTGGACTTCTCTGGATTAAATGTCTCTTGCATCGTGAAAGAGGAGACAATAGGGCTGGATTCTGTTGCCCCTCAGGATCCCTCAGAGTTCTCTCTGGATGACACATGCCCCAGTATAATTTCCAGATGGCTTTTGAAGTTAGATGTAGCAAAGTATTTGCTAAATGGCTCTCAGAAGAGAGCCCAAACTGAGCTCCATTGTCAGAAGCAGTGAAAAGCTCATATCCCTAGTTAAAACCATAGGGCTGTTTTGTAGGGATACTTGGTTCCAAATGTCTCAGGGGTTTTGATTCATTTTGTTACAAAGATTTTCTTACGTGTTTTGTCACTGATAGATTTTGGAGTAGCTCAGAGATATTCATTGCATGAAATATATATGAAAATATTATTTATACAAGTGCAGTCAGAACGAGGAGTATGAACACACCCTGGTAAATTATACTAATATACTCCAAGAAAGAAATCCTGACTGAGATCTGAAAGTCAAAGCTTCTGTCGACTTCAGTTGGGTAGAATTAGACCCAGAGAAAATAAGAAACACGCCTTACATGAACTGATGTCAAGATGTATGTCCTCTGCCCCACAGAAAGAGGATATTTAAAATATTTATGTAAATATTTCAAAGGCTTGCCAGTTGAGCGTTGTTAAAGGAACCTGCATGCGTGTTGACCTTATGTTTGTTTGTTTCATGGAAAACCCATGCAGCTGCTTTTCATAACTGTGTTCACATCTGCTGTTGCTAAATCGTTGTGAGCCTGGTTTCCGAAGGAAATGAGTTTTATGTGATTACACTGTGTGTGCACACGTGCGTCCGCATGAATGTGAGTGCTTCCCACAACAACAGGGTTTTTAACTCACTGGCCAAATTCAACCAAATCTGAAGGCAGGGTCTAGTTTCTGAGACAATCCATTCCTACAAATTTCCTGAAATTCAGGCACCTAGGAAAGACAGCTGGAGAATGAGAGACTTTGGAGGAAGTAGCATGTATGAGTTCAGCCCTTGTGAGGCACCAGGGAACAGAGGTGTTGGAAATGACCTAACTAATGGAAAGCTACCTTGTTAGGTGCTGGAGTAACTGGTATTGTGAGAGACAAATCTGCAAGGAATCTGTCTTCATTAATTTCACTGCTCACAAAATTGCATTTTCTGATGAATTCTCATTTTATTAAAAAAAAAAAAAAGGCACACAAAACATTTTTTTAGTAGTAATAACCCCAGTCTCTGTTTTAGGAGAGGAAATTTTAGATTTAAGAGAGGAAGAAAGCATGAAAGGTTAGTGCTAGTTTTTATTGGCAAAAGCTTTGGATGGTATTGGGTGTGAAAGCCGTAAATTACTTCTGCAGTTGGTCCTAAGGAAAGGAGAATAAAACCATTAAGTTACATCTTTTATGTTACATGAATTTGCAATGTATAACAAAACTTGCATGGAAAAAAAAATCTGGCTTCAGAAAACTCCCTTGAATTATTTCTTAGTTGCATTGGTGGTGTTTCTCATCTTTCCCCTCCTATGGAACAGATCCACTTGTGTGATACTAGAAAATAAAGGAAAATTTTAAGCAATAGATTGTAGAAATCTTTAAAAGTTGCCTAATCTACCTGTGTTTGATGTATAAAAAGAGATATATATTAGACTGGGTGCATGTCTATGTGTGTGTGTGTGTGTACATGGGTATAGTGAGAGAGTGAATAGCAGAGTAGGAGAAGAATCTTTCTTATGGGAAAGGGAAGTTGTAGCTCACTAAACACTTAAAAAACCTTTATTTCCAGCCCTGACAGGCTGTGACATATTATACTTTGAACCTGTTACTATTCTGGGACTGAATCTTGCTTGTCCTGCACCTCAGGGAAGTGTAATTTAGGAGGGTGTGCATGGGATAGAGAGGTACGTGGGAAATCCACGGAGAAGAAGAAAGGAAACATTCCCTGGTGAAGGCAGAAAGTTCTGTGGAGTTTTTTTTTACATTATTTTTAAAAAGTTATTGGAGTTGTTCAAATGTTCAAAAGGCAGGAGTGTTAGACATGGCCTAAGGGAAAATGCATTAATGGGAACACAAGTATGGAACGTGTGAGTGGTCAACAGGACATGATGAATTAAACTTAATGTACAGTTACAGACTTAATTAGAAGATTTTTAGATTTATTACAGGAATTTGCAGTGTAATTGCCTTCAAAGTAATAAAAAATAAAAGCAGAGGTGATGCCTTATTAAGGCTAACCTTTTCTAGGATATTACTGGTTTTACCAAGCAAAAAACCTAATTTTTTTGTGATCAAATTTCAAGAAGTGACCCCACCCTAAAAAGAGTGTGCTTTTCTCTAAATAATACATATAATGGTGAGAGAAAGAGAGACAGTTTCTATGTGTGCACACAGAAGTTTCTCAGGGGGGTATTTCACACATGTACTGTAATGTAGAAATATCCCTTTTTTTTTTTTTTTTCGTAGAAAAAGCCAAAGGAAAAGTCACTTTAAAACATGCCATAGGCTTAGCTGGAATGCTTCATGATGGAAGCTCAAAATAACTGCAGAGTATCATTTGAATGAAATTCAAGTAATGGGAAAGAAGGAATATTACCAGCTCTGCATCTCTCATTTATCTGAACATCACCAAATGGACACTTCATTTGATATCTTGACATCTCTTTGTTTTTATATATTTGGCTGGTATATATCAAGGAAGACACAATCCAGTTTCTTTGAACTCTGCTGCTGAACATCTGTAAAAGTTTATTTTGGCACATGGTAGTAATTTTGAGCTGTGTGTATGGCAAAGATGTGTATATGTCTCTGCACAGAAGTTAAACTGGTGAATCTGCCACATTTGACTAAAGCATTTCATTTATCCAACATGTTTTTGAATTATATATCAAGTTAAAAATGTAATATTTCAAAGGTTTCTTTGTGTTTAAGTGGACCTTTGAACAGAGTTCTCAACAAAGACCCTACATTAGCTCTAGGAATTTGGATGAAGAAATATATATGCATATTTTTAATTTACATATGCATGTATTTCCTTCACCTCAGATACTGAGAATCAATTTACTTTTATAAGTGTGATCTGCAACCAGACCATTTCTGGTATAAGTGAAAATGTTTGGATTGCTACCACAGAACGGAGGACTGTGTAAATCCCAATTTTCCTCTGCCATTAAACTTTGTGCCTTTTTTTTTTTAGTATAGCCTAATCATAAGATCATATGGTAGATGCTTTTAACGAAAATACACAGATACTTTCCTAAACTCTATTTCCTATTCTGTCATTGGAATAAAAGCTTTTCCTCATGACAGATGTGTGCTTTGGCACCCAGTCCCTGCTTCAGGGGACTTCACATAGAATCCACAGACTCTGAGAAGATTCCAGGGACTCTTTGTATGGCATTCTGTAAATTCAGGACCTTACTCCCCTCATATTTATTTTTATCTATTTATTTTAAAACATAGACAATAATAAATTTGTATTTCTGCAGTACTTGAGGTTACCATCCTGTAGTCACTGCTTGGAGTCTGCCTCTTTCTTTTGCTCACCTGAGAAGACACTGGAGATAACTTGAGAGTGGAGAAGGAGGCTGGTGAGAGCAGCTGAGGAGAGAGGACATGGAGGGGCCCATGGGCAAGGTCAAACAGGGAGCACTGGCAGAGAGCAGGGATGGAACTCAGAGCTTTCATTCAGTGTTTGCCATAAATCAAAGTCATAGAATGACTTGGGTTGGAAGGGACTTTAAACATAAGAATTTGGCTTAGGCTGAATCTTCAGTTCTGAATTTTATGCCATAAAGATCTTTTGACTTGCTGATGAAATCATTAGTAGATCAATTTACTCTCTTGTTTAAAACACTCTTTGAAGCACTAAAATGCTTGAGGCCTGCAGAAAGGTCCTTGTATCTCAATGGCAGATCCATGAATGAATGATTGCAGAATGTACTGTGTTGTGTTCCTGGGCTGTTTACAGAAATATTTTGCTGTAATCTGATGTTCATATTCATATTTCACATTAGGAGATCTGCAACAACTTTGCTGAAAACTTAGATCACTGAAAACTGTGCCTTTTCAGTTCCATAGCAGAATCATCAGATAATGCTGTGCTTAAACTGAGTGTAAAATGCAACCCTTTTATACTTCACCCCTGTGAAGTGCAGCTCCTTGATGTGAGCATTCTGAGAGTCCAGCATTTGCATTGGGAAATACTTCATATCTGCTAGTGGGAATAATTAAAATGGATTCCTGTGGTGTGAATAGATGCCCTAGCTTTTATTGTGCCCCATTTTCCGTGTGTAATTGAGCAGCTTTGTAGTAAGAGAACAAAGGTTAGATGTATGCAAGTTTATCTGGATGCTAGGTTTCAATTAGAGGAAAACCCAATTCCTTCTACTTTCTCCAGGTTCTCTGAAGCTTGTATGCCAAAGACAAGCTAATTACCTCCTCCAACACTTCACCAGTGTTGAGGGGCTTTTTATTTTTACCCAAAATATTTTGGTTTTGGATCCTAATCTGGGAAACATAGAGGTAACAAAAAGCATAGTTAAAAAAAAAAAACAGGACCACCTCACAATGTATTTTTGAAAAAATCATGGCAGGTGATACTTGCTTATTTTTATGAGTATTCAAGCAAATACATGGCTCAGCTGAAAATCTTCAGGGAGCAAAGGAGCTGTGTCATTTGCACAGAGAGGCTTAGCAGATGCACTTTTACTTTAAGGGAGATGCTGTTTTTATTATTGTTATTATCATCAAATTATTGGGCTGCCAATGTTTTTGATGTCCTTAAAATAGTCTTTGAGGAGTTCCAGCTTCCTGTGTGCTGATATGGTCAGTAGAATAATGTGGTCGCATCGGTGCTGTATGCCAAATCATCTGCCTCTAATATCTGTCATTGCCAAATAGAGGGTTTGAGGGGTTATGGGTTTTTTGCTGTGGTTTTGTTGGGGTTTTTTTGGGTTTTTTTACATTTTTTTTTGTTTGTTTTTTAGCCAAATGTCACTGGAGCTTTTAACTTACACAGTTGAAAGCTGAAATATAAGACTGAACTGTTAAATATTGTTTTATTTCTTTTTTTTGTTTTAATTTTTTATTTTGTTTTTTAGCCAAATGTCACTGGAGCTTTCAACTTACACAACTGAAATATAAGGCTGAACCTTCAAAAATTGTTTTGGAAGAGTTTGTCTTGTTTTCATTCTGATTTCACACCTAAAAAGTTTTACAGAAGGCCTGATTTATGTTGCTCTAGCAGCACTTCTCTGTAACACATTACATGAATTGTTTCTACTTTAAAGGCAGCTAAACTATGGAGAAAATTACGGGGTGAGAGTGGCTGTAAAATTTACCAAAACCAAATTAAAGCAGTGCAAATATAAGCACACATGAAACTGTAAATTGAATTACAACTTCAGTGTTGTCCCTCTGCCTTGCTGTTCTTTGTGAGCTTCATGAACTTTAACTGAGTGAAAGAAGCAAAACTTTCAAATATATGGTACTTTATGTTTGGTTGAGACTATTTTTCCTATTTTCATGAGAGTGACAGTGCTGGTGACATAAAATCCTTACAGCATTGCTTTTTGGTAGAAGAAATTAGATATGATAACACCTTGAACCTTTTGGTGATACTTAGTTTGTTTTTATTGGGAATACTCATGGAGACAATTTTTATTTAGGCTTTCTAGACATAGGTTTTGAGAGAAATTGCTGCGTCTGTTCTGTTTGGAGATGGAGGCAGAGAGATGTGACCTGAGTGGTTCAGGGTGTCAGGAGAAGCTGAGTCAAACCAGCTGGACCCTCAGGCCCCCAGTCCAGCACCCCTTGGAGCAGAGCCCCTTGTGCCACCCCAGAGCTGCTGCACTGGAAACCAGTTTGATGTGGAGCACTCCAGGCCCTGAGGGATTTGCACACTAATCCTTTGTGTGACAACACAGCCTTGCAAACATGGGGGTGATGAGTGTGTTGTAAGTGTTTGGATAGATAAAAAACCAAAACGAGCTGTTAAAATGGCTTCATTTTTTAACTTGTAAAAAAAAATTCTCAGCAGGGCAAGATATTACCAGTGCTAAGAACAGCTCTGAAAGGATGTCAAGATAGTGCTGCTATCAACATGAGCGTTTGTGGTGATCCTTCAGAAAAAAAATAAGCTGAGAAACAATTTTTCTTCCTTCTGTCCCAGGGGACTTACTGACTAGTGATGACTTGTCTGGCTCAGCTATGTGTATTCTAATTCACTTTCTTAGCCAAGATCAGTCAACACTCATTAGCAGTAAACTTCAGCACTTAGTTCAGATTCAGTAAATAGCTTTATTAGTTTAGGTGAAATACTCTTAAGTCTTCAGCCTTACCCAGATGACACAGTGATCTGGGTGGAACAAGGAGAGAAACTATTCATAAATCCTTCAGTAATTTTAGTGTCACTGAAATGGAGTTGAGTTTTATGAATTACTGCTTTGGCCCTCTTTCTGTGGAGGTTCTGCTGTTACAAACCCAAGAGTCACTCATTTTATCTAGGTGTAAGCTTAACTTCAGAAAATTATTTGATCACTCAATTATAGCTGCAAAACCAAATGTAGAGCAGAGTTGGAGTTTTCAAAAATCCAATATTTTAAATAAGAATATGTACTAGAATAAGTAAAATTACCTAATTCATACAATATAGGAATCATCTGTTAGTGGTGGTAAAGCACTTTAGCATGAAAGTTTATTGGTTTTGTTGGAAACACATTGCACTCACTACACATAAGAATGCATTTGTCCTTGGGCTACAAGTTTGTTTAAAGAAACAGTTTTTAACCACTTCAAAATCATAACAGACTAACCTGTTCCACCAAAGAAAACAAAACCAACAGTTGTAAAACAACAATTGTCTTTTTTGTGGAGGTGACTTTATACAATGCTTTTAAATTTGGTATGATCTATGAGTGTACCCAAATATAAAATCATAGATAATTATTCAATGCTGTAAACAGGGAACTACATTTCATCTTCAATTTTGAACTTGCTTTACTGGCATATGTTTGGTGATTGGCATTACTTTAGCAGTGCTTCTTTTCTTCTCCATATCTTTCTTTAAATAAAAATCCTACATTTTAATGTCTGGCAACCAGTTTGCAGCAGTGTTACAGAATCACAACCACAACCACAGGAGCAGCCATGATTTACCTGAAAAATTCTCTCAGGTAAATTCCATAGGAGATGGCCTGTGAATGAGGCTTTTAAAATTACTTTTATAAATTCAGCAGCAAACCACCAGGGGAAAAAAAAAATCCCACAATATGCTTGCAAGCAGGTTTGCTTAGAATCAGATGCTTGTGTTGGTCCTTGAGTAGTTGTTACAACCCCAAGGCCTCATCTGAAATCAGAAGGACACACAGCCACTGTCAGGGTCCTGAGACGTGCCAGGACTTTCAGATTTTTTAGGACTGCTGACAAACAAGAAGTGAGAATGTGCATGTTTGTTTGTATATGTATATATAGATATGTGATTTTTAAGCATGTGGAACTGCTGCTGCATGTGGAATCTTTTGGGGATTTTGTCTATGAAAAAGGGATGGGAGGCAATAAAATGATTCCTTCAGCTCTTAGTTGGAATTGAATAGTTGGTGCAGGTTCTGAGACAATTTAAAATCTCTGTCTTGTTACTGAAAACTATTAATATTTAGGCAACATGAAGACACAGAAACCTATGAAAGAGTATATTCACATTTCTGTGAATATTTTGAACTGCCTTCCTATTCCTTCCTGTCATCTCTTTTAGTTGTTACTGAACTTTAACAATCTGACTTAAATTCCAGTTAACACTATTATTTAAAACTCTAAATTCCAACAGTAATTAGAGTATACCTAATGTCAACAGGGCTTCAAGGAGCTTGTTAAAGAATGTAAATTTAATTTGAGCACACATAAAATGGTTGCCTACGCCCAGGTATGGCAGCAGCCTCATTATTAAATAAAAGTCAGTGATGTGAAATCCTCATATATTTTGCCCCAGGAACCTGACAGACATTTTCTCTGCAGGATTTGATAGTATGAGAGCAAATGTAAAGATGAAGTTCCAATTATGGTACTTCTTATTTAAATCTGCATCTTTTATTAACCTCATGCTCCCATTGGAAAAGGTGAATGGAAATTATCAGATCCATATCAGAATAAATGCTTTTCATGTTATAAACAGACCATATAAAAAAATCTCAGTTGTACAATTTCAGTATGATTTAAGTCTATTTGATGGCTGGTTTGTAGGCTTTTATGTCAGAAGTTAATGTGGGCATGAAAATACAGTGGAAGTGTCTTGTTAATATTTTGTCAGGTTAACATATTGATAATGTGGTCAAGGAAGATGTGTCTGTCTGTGGCAAACACACTAGGAACAGAAAGCTAGGAATAAGTTAAATTCCTTAACATATGTGAGTAGAATTGTGGCAGTCTGAAGAGGATGGAAGGATTTTCATTAACATAAACCCATTTTAGTTTCTGAAGGGCTCACTGATCTAAATCCTCTCAGTATTTATCTACGTTTCAGTATTTACATTGAGATCTAGGTCATGCTCTACATCTAATTGAGGTTTTCATACAGCCCTCATGTTTCCAATGCTTTGTGACCTTTGGCTGTGTGGCAAGCCATGTGGTTTTTTTCAGCCAGGAACCTGGGACTAGAGAAAGTGAAGGTTTGCACAGTACAGTCAATCAGCGTGGTTCTGTTCCCAAATTTGTAAATGCTGATGTATGGTTTTGTCCCTTCAGGTGCTGGGTTATGTGGTGTCACAGATTTCACACCTGGACAATAATCCCTTTCTAACACTGCTGGTTTTTTGCAATCTTTTAGACAAAACTGTGTAACATCAGTAAATTAACCTGAGTCCTAGTATTCTCATTTTTGTACAGATAATTACATATTTCTTGATTAAACTTCACTTTTCTTGGAAGAAAATTTTAGTCCATCTTTGTGTCATGGAGCATCGTAAATTCTGTAGTGTGCACATCCAGCTGTTTCTGTGAACGTGGCATCAAAAATGTGATAGTTTTATTGTAAGCTACAAGTACTACTTAGTAAATTAAATGCTGACATGTTTGGTAAGGGAAAGAATTTTGACAGTATCACTGTAAAACAAGATGATTTTCAACACCAAATACTTAAAGCAGCTTGAAGCCTAAATCTGCTGCAAACTAAATTACTCTGGTAGGATGCCTGACTTTTTGTGGAGAACACAACTCACAAATAAGCATAGGATGGAGCTGCCAATTTTATTGCTTACATAAACCAAATGCTTAGTGTTTGAGACATTGTTCAGAAAGACAGCTTTAAAAGTTTCTCCATGAATCACAAGGAGAAATAAACTTAATTGCTGACCTCTTGGGTGTGAGAGGTAACTTGTGTGTGCCACCAAATATATATTGTGGATGTCAGTGCTAATAATCTTTCCTTCTCAGTGTTATATTGGAGGCAGTTTAAGTATTATTATTATGAAAGTCCTGAAATTTAAATATATATTTGTTGAAGTTACTCAGTGATTCAAGCCAAGGCAAGGCAAAGAGAAATCTGTTGTTCAGTGCTTTTCTTAACTAGACACAAATGGCTAAAATCCTGCACCCCAAACTGGGGTTTGGATTGGCAAAGAGGGAAAGATAATCCAAATTACTTTCTTTCATTATGAGGCAGTGAATAAGTTGCTTTCTACATTGTTCTTCTCTCTCCTTTTCTCTTGGAGGAAATACTTGAAAAGAGGATGATAGGTCCTGTAATCACCAACTAAGTCTGTGGGTGTTAGGCTTTTACATAGAAATGAAATGGGTTTTCTGACTCTTTGTCACTTGCTTTTTGAGAGTTGCTCAGCATTTCAGGAACCTGCCCTGTGTGGTGGATCCTTGACAGACTGGTTTAGTGACAAATGTAGCCCAAAAGATGCTGTATTTTTGTCTCAGTTTACCATAAAGCTGAGCTGCAAAACAAGGGGTGAGTCCAGCCTGTAATTTTGGCTGTGTGCTCTGTAGAGGAAACAAATGGGAACTGATCCCCCTCCTGACAGGTAACACTAGGAAGTGCTCAAAATGAGTGTATTTACACTTTCCATCTGTAACTCTCAGTAATTATTTGTTTGTTACTGTTAAAACATCAAAACAGATGTTTTCAATTACTTTATTCTAACTGAGGATAAATAAAATACATTCTTGAGGTTAGGAAGAACAGCTCCATCCCTGTTCCTGGTTAGAAATTATACAGGATACGCATACATAACAGTGCATACAATATTGCAAAATAATGTTACTTACATGAAAGAATTATGTGGAGTTCTGCATTCAGACAGGTGCTCTTCTCAGCTCTACACCACCATTGCCTGGTTCCAGGTCTCCTTTTTTTGAGACCTTTGTTGGGTGTCCCTGTATTGTAGAGCAATCTCCATCACTCTGTATTGCCATAATTGAAGACTGGTGCTGATATAAGCCAGTGCAAAGTAATCACAATTAGCCATTGCTAGGCCTTGTTTGTCTGCTTGCTTTGTATTTGAGAACAAGCAGAGCAGTTCTGGAAATGACCTAAATGTTAAAAATCCTCAACTCTAACAGCAGTGTTGTTTAATTATGGGTGTTGGGTACAATTTAAAATAGTTAATGGTAAGGCAAAAAAAACCCACAAAGCCCACAATTTGGTACAATCTCACTGAACAAGCATCTAATGGAGAGCAGCTCCCAAAGGCATACACAGCAGGAAGTACCTGTGGGGAGAGAAGAGCAGGACAGGAGGAAGGCAAGGGCTTGTGAGGTCTGGGAAACAGATTTCATGAGCTGTCCCTTGTGTGAGCATGGCTCTGCAGCAGTGAATAGAGGGGACATCCCTCACAGTGGCCTCCCTTCATCCCCCTAAAGTGCAATTGCTGCTTTCAGCCATGGGGATCAGTAAATGCAGCAGTAACAATGGGTGCAGGCAGATTTTTTTTTTTTTTTATTCTGTCAGTGCTAAGATTGCTTGTCTTTTGTCCATGCTCACAAGTGAAAACGGTTGGCTCCAGTGTAACTACCCTGCTTTGAAATCCCCTTCAAGAACTTTAACTTAAGGAGTAACCTAGCGTGCGTTCTTACAGGTTGCAAACATTGAACATTTGTTTTTCACATGTTGATGCTTTCTTAATACTTTCTCTTCCTTAAAACCTAATCTTTTCCTGTACCATTTGTTTATGTGTGTGCAAATGTGTATAAACCAGTGGACTTTAAACAGAACTCATTATGAAACAGGAATTCCTTGTTTTCTTTCATTTTGTTTGGTCAACTGAAAAAGAACATCTGTACCATCATCCTCACTGCAATTTTCCACCCTGGCAATTACCCACGTGAGGAAAGATCATGTGCTGTTTTAGAGAGCAGGATATAATTGTGCAAGGGTTCTGTTGATCTGGGTAATTTAGTGGAAAAACTCTGATTAGACTAATCTTGCCAAAAGGTAGTAAGGGACACATTAGATGGCTTACCTGTAATTTAGATTTCTTTTAAGCTAGGTACAAATTGATGTTTTTGTGTACATGAAAAGACATCAGAAAAAAGATGTATTATTCATAGGTACTGCTTCCTAATGGCAGCTAAAACTTTTTAAATGCATAATGCACTTGCACTAAGGAAAATATGCCCAATATTTCTTAAATGTCAAATATATTTGAATATTTTAAAATTAGTTGAATTTGTGCTTCATTTAGCAATATATTTTTAAAATGCATTCAGCATTGTGAGTTGTTTTGAAAATGCATTATCCAGTTAGCAACTAAATAAAATATTTATCTGACATGCTGACATAAAGATGCAAAATCATTATAGTATAATTCTTTTTATGGAGGTCTTAAAGTGAGGTCAAATTTCCATTCATTTCTAGCCACTGTACAAGGTTACTAGAAGGTCACCTCTGCTAAATAAATAGAGCAATAGTTACAGTAGAAAACAATGGAAGCTGCTGAGTTGAATCTTTAAGTGCTCATTCCTTGTGCATCTGCAAAGAATTACAGCAATTGTTGAACTGTATTATTTTGCACATTGCAAGCTGGAGTAAAGAATCTAATCCAAGTATTATTACAATCATTGTGAGGATTATTGCTTAGTAGGGCCTGATCCATCCTGTGAGGTGCTCTGCCTTTTGTTTTCCAAGAGCTTTGTGAAAAATATGTCTGAATCATCAGTAGCGTATCTTGTTTGTGAATCTGGAGATGCTTCTGCTGTAAAAAGCTCAGAATCCACTCTCACAAGTCCTGCAGTTTGCTGTGATGGATGTGCCATTCAGCTGTTATCAGCTGATTGTGGGAATGGACCCATCCAGACTTTGGTGAGACTCTTAAGTGCAGGGATATGAAGCCTCTGAAGAGGGTTGGAAACTTAGCCAGGTGCAGAAATCAAGCACAGCTTCAATCAGGAGCAACAACTGCACAGCCTAAGAAATACAAAAGAAGAACACTGCACACAGGCCTCTTCTGCCTCTTTGCTGGTGCATTCCTGCAGGGGATTAAAACAAATCAGATCTTTGGGGGCTGTTCATTTGTCCCTTGGAATTTGCTCTTCCCCACAAATCCTCTTTTCAGGTAAGTCAAGCAAAAATGCTTCTCCCGAAAGGCGAAGGTAGGGACCAGGAAAGGCTTGAAGGGGACACCATTGTTTGTTTGCCCACCCTCAAGTTGCCTTGTCCATCTGTCTTTCCTTCCATCAGCCTGCCTCTGTGCTGAATGCTGGCTCTGCTCAGAAATTATCTTAACCAGTAGCGTTACTTTGAATGAGAAGTTTTCTTATTTTTGGACCATGTAAGTCTTTCCCCAGTACATTATACAGTCAATCACGTTGTACTACAGAACCTCTAACTACCTTAAGATTTTAGTATTTTCCTGTTCCTTCTGTGGCCTCTATTGCAATAAAGGACTATGAGTGACAAGGCAGTCAAGAGTAGTGCACCAACCCTACATATTTAAATTCATATTTGAGAATTCTGCTGACATTACCCAGTTCATAATTTAGTTTAGGAAGCATGTCTGTTGTTGACCATGGCATTGTGTTGGGTGTTTTTATTTTTATTTTCTTTCTTCTCCAGTGCCACTGTCTGTGGTTATTAAAATGCTTAGGGACCTGATTATTCCAGGGGCTCCTCAGCCAGAGCTTCAATAGTTCACTGATTAATCAGTCTGAAAATGAGGCTTCTTGTGTGCATTCTGTTGAGCACTGACCTCCTATAAAAGACACAAGGATGTCTTCCCCAGCCAGTCTTGCAGAACTGCCCAATAAGTAGATTTTGCTGAATTAGTGAACTGTTCAAAATCCAGTATGATTTCTATAATCTAACAATGCATTGAGGTCTTGCTGAGTCATTTTATTTCTGCTATTGTAGGGAACAGCAGTAAACCTTTTGTTTTCCCACTTTCAAGGAAAGCTTTTATTTTATATTTTCTGATTGTGGCACCACTGTTTCCATTGCACTCTTTCTAATGACATTTAGGTCTTTTCCCTGACTGCCATAATTTAATTTATTGCTAGTATGTATACATGCATGAATAGTTCAGATTTCATTTCCTAGATAGTAATTTGCACTTCTGGCATTTAATTTCATTTGCTGTTGGGCTGTATGTTTTATAGTTTCTGACTGGCTTTTCCCTCAACAAAACGCTGCCAGCATGAAATAATTGGTATGGGAAAAGACTGCACACATGGATTATGTATAAAGGGACTTAATTGATTAGCTGTGCAAAAGATCCAAGCTTTGCTTGGTGTACATTTGCCCCAGTTTAATCAATGGTACCGAATTTTTAAGGATAGCTCAGACCATCACAAAAACGCCTTCTCTTTTCTCATGGGGGTGGATGCTCAGTTTTCCTGGGTACAAACCCACTAGACTGCACTTTGTAATTCTTGAAATATGGCACAAAATCTCAAAGTTTTCAGAATTTTGCCTTTGGATGGTGTTTGGTAGGTTTTTTTTATACTGAAGGTGTTTTTTTCTATCCTTCTCTTCCTTATTACAAGATAGTAAAACGCCAAATTAAATTAGAACTGCTATAGGGTTGCATTAACAGTATTGCTTTAGTTTTTCAATATACTCTTTTTTTATTTGTATTTGATCGTATAATAATCAAAATTCATTTTGTATTCTATGAAAAATTTAGATGACAACCTAATATAATATAGTGGTAGTTTTTCAGTAAGAGAGTAGAGGAAATTAAAAAGTGTCTTGTGTGACTCATAAAAATTATCAGGTCACTTCTAAAATAATTACTTCATAAAATTACCCTAAGGAGAAGTTCTGCTGAACGTTTCTGCAGAAGCTTTTTAAATCAAAGAAATATTTTTTTCAGTTTAGATTTGTCAAATGATTCACACAGTACTATATTTTTTCCGACTTTGTGCTTTGGCCCAACACTTGAGAAGAGAATTATGAATGTAAATGAATACAAATCAATAGGAACACTGTTTTATTATTTCTCTGGGAATTTCTGTACAATTTGAGAGCAACTTGCTACAAGTTGAGCAGATGATTAAAGTTAACCTTGATCTTTAGCCAGCCAGATTGGCTTACGTTCTATCAGCAAGGGAATTAAATTTACTCGGACACATTTTAATTGGCATTTATGCAACATGTACTCACAGATGCTGAATTCATTGAGAAATACTGAGTGCCATCTGTTTAACTCTATTTCCTCTCTATTAAAGTATAATAAAATAAGGCCAGGTCCTTCTGGCTTCTGGATATATTTATCTTTCAGAATACAATATTTTAATTACCACGTCAATAATGTGTTATTCTGTGCTAGATATTAATTTCTATGTATAATTAAAAGTAACCTTATTTTCTGTGCTCTTTTTCATAGCTGTTTCCTCTGAAACTTTTATATCTGACATCAAATATCTTTAAAAATAGTGGGTGGTTGTTTTAGTGATTGCTGAGTGTAGGTGCTACTAATAGATTCACATGGAAAAATTATTGAAGTAACCAAGTAATATCAAGTTCATTTCTGATGAACTTGGCTGCCTTTAAAAACACGACTGATTGTTATTGACTGATCATGTTGCCTAAAGTAAACATGTATAAATTCTGGATGCATTTTATTGAGTGATAAACAATGCATTCACATGTCAGTGCTCCACGTGTATTTGGGAATGTAAGAAACAAAAGGTGTTTTGATAGAGTGTGAGGACAGTGTGGGAATACATAAATATATATATGTGTGTGTGTGTAGAAAGTACTCATGTACTATTTTCCAACCTCATGGTAAAAGTAACAACAAAAATAAATACGTTATGATGTTTTTTAATAAATGGACAAAGCTGTTTTCAATCCCTGGTACCTCATGTGGGGCTGGATGCTCTTGTTGCATTCTAGGCTGTGGTGAATTTGGGCTCAACTGCTTCATTCTGACTCAGATGGTCCCTGGTGCAAAATCACAGGTAACACAAAGCAGTGCTCAATGTAGGTCGTGTAATTGCACCCCTCCCGTCTTCAGTAAGGAAGTAATAAAAAAGGCAGCTCCCATTCTGTAAAAAATGTGATTGTTAGTGTTACTTAAGGTTTTTCTGGTTTGTTTTTTTTTCTGTTGTGTTTTGTTTTTGGTGAGCTTTTGGCTTGGTTTGGGTTTTACCTGAACACTGTTCATGCACTTTTACCAAATTCAAGACCTTTTCCCTGCTTCTGGCATTTAGAGGGAGAACCGACTGATCTGTCCCTGATCGAAAAAAACTTTTAAGCATATCTAAACTTATGATTGCTCCAGAAACACTGCAACATGCTTAAGCACTTTTCTAACTTAGGTTTCAATATTTCTGTCTTATTTTTGCATTAATGGAACTCAAGGGATATGTGAATTTTCATGATGAGGCATAGAAGGTTACTATTCTTCAAATTTAAAAATTACAGTTGTCCCTAAATTAGTTACCTTTCCTTTGCATTCTTTCAGTAGAAGCTGTTTAATGCAGTAAAGAGTTTTCCAAACTGTTTAGGTCAAACTCTACTTTTGCACATGCCACTCTTTTTAAGCACTGTGGTTTCCTGAATCAGAAATGTTTTTGGGTTGTTTTTTTTTTAATGATGAAATGTTCATATTAGTTCTCTGTTGGATTTTCATGTTTTCTACTTTACCTTAAATCAGCTTTTGAATTCATTTAGACCTGTGTTACAGGAAAATGTAAAACTCACTGAGGGTAAGGAGATTAGGACATGGAGTACAGGAAGTTAATAAGATGAAAGAGCTATGGGAACATCTAACCCTGAAATCACATACCTTCTCTCTTTCTCTTTTGTTTTTTTCACTATATCTTCTCTCCACCTAAGGCTTTCTTTGCAGAATAAGCTGGCTGATATTTGAATGTAATTTTTCAGATAATTATACAGATAATTTGTGAAATCTTCCTGTTGTACTTGTGCAAGATACTTGCCTTTCACAGTGTTTGTGGTGCTGTCTTTATGTAAAACCTGTTACAACAGTGCCTTAGCTTTCATCGTTTCTCTATGGTGGGTTATATTGAAATAATAGTAATTCCCTTGCATACTATGCAATTAGCCTTGCTAGATGATATTGGATCCACAGATTCAGTTTCAAAGGAAAGGTTAAGACACCATAAGTATCTTTTTTCCTTTGAAGTGTGCTGTGGAGACTGCTTCTGGGGATGAAAGGGTGCTGACTTCTAGGCCAGTGGGGGCTTAAAGGAAGAATGCTCCTCTCAAATATGGGCAAATGAGATTGTTTCCATCTCTCTGCAAACAGTGCCCTATAAAACAATGATGCTTCAAAGAGATGAAGAGTTAATCAGATAGATGTTGATGGATACAGGA
Organism: Agelaius tricolor; assembly: GCF_023055355.1. Classification (NCBI taxonomy): domain Eukaryota; kingdom Metazoa; phylum Chordata; class Aves; order Passeriformes; family Icteridae; genus Agelaius; species Agelaius tricolor. Next base: position 40,396,025 of record NW_027269269.1, on the reverse strand, counting down.
GGTTTATTGTCCAATCAGAGGGTAGGAAAAGAAAAAAAAAACAACAAACCCTTCTGGAAAAACAATCATATAAAATATACATGTATGTAATAGGATTTTCTTGATATTTATTTCTTGTTACCATCAGTGCAAAGCTAAGACTATTCCCACTTGAGAAGTATCTTTTTAATTATCCATCTGTTTTTCCCTTACCTTTCATTATTCTGTCTGAATTGGTGGTTCTGTGTGCTTCAAATGGTATGTAGATTAATTTCAGTTCTGGAAGTCTTAAATTATTTATACTGTTTGGGAATAATGTGCATTCCCATTGTTTACAGCTCTGGTGTTTCTGATTATGTAGCATCAGTCTTGTTTTGCTGAGAGTGTCCTCTGTTGATTAACTCTCTAGATAGTTTGATAATGGCCCATATCCAAATGATGTATGTACAAATCCCAATTGTTTCCATGAACCTTGGCAGAGTTTAGTGAGGTTTTTGTTACTGGATCTTTTTAAATGAATATGTATAGAGCTACCCCTTTCCTCTGGAAATTGTTTTCCTCTCAGAGATCAGATAGTTTTGTCTGTGATAGTTTTACATGTTAGAATAGCAAAGGCTACCCAGGCATGATGTGTACAGATACAGTGATAAGAAAATACTGACACAATAATGGGAATAAATCCTAGTGGCACTTCTTACTTCTGATAGCCAGTGTAACTTTTATAAACTCTTTATAACTCCCTTTATTTCCCCTGCTTACTGTTCCACTCTTAAGGGTTCCCATTTTTGACCAGGTCCATCAATTCATTGGATTTGTGGTTATATAATACTATTTCTGTGGCTTTAGTAAGGACACAACAGATATTCTTCTTCCCCCAAAAAAACTTCAAAATACACAAATGGGTTTTAACAGATAGCAGTAGTGCACAAATATTGTGAATTTGGTACTGCATAATACTCTACATATTTCAGTTTTGAGACAAGTATCTCATTGCTGTAAAGCCAACAAGAAATATAGAAAAGACCGAGTATTTATATGCACCTTACAGTTTGTAAAAACACTAGAAATGTCTACTATTTAAAAGCATTTTCTGCCTGAACTAACTGTATTGTCTCAGTCTGAAAGCTCAGGAAAGCTTTTGAGTAATGACTTGTTGTGGTAATCTACTGAAAGGTGCCAATGAAATGCATTCAAGCACACAACAGCAGCAGAGCACTTTTCCCAGCAAAGACAGCATCTCTTTTTGCTTTAGATTCTCATATATAAATGAACACAGTGACTTTGAAGGTTCTTATTTGCTGGTGTGTGTTTTCTTGTTTCCTGACAAGGTAAGGCTTACGTTGCCTGTTCAGTCCTCTTGCTCCTGGTGGTTTTGTAATCACTACCCAAAGTCTAAGCAATAAATACACTGTAATGTAAACTCAAAGCTTACCTGACATTTCTGAGATTGTTGCAGTGGATATTATTAAGGAATTTTATGATATCAAGTATTGTTAGTTCCGCTCTATATTCTCTCTGTGTGCAGAAAGGAGTTTCAAGGTAGTGCAACCCAAAAGAGGTGTATTTATAAAAAGAAACATTTGTCCTGAAAAGAAATGTCGACACTGTGCATGGTTCAGGAAGACTCCAGTTGGGTCTGTTGGAACCTGGTGTTCATCTTCGGGACTAGTTTCATCCATCACCCACTGGAGTTTTAATTTACTGGAAAATCCTGTAACAACAAAAATATGTTGTCACATTGTAGATCAGAAAAACAAGTGTAAGGATTTTAGCAATCCAGATAATTTTGGGGGGTTGCTTGCCTGCCCCCAGTCAAATCAGTTGTTTCTTGGTGAACTATTACAATATACCATCAGTTTTATCTTGCAAGTTCAGTGGCTTCCAAGTATCCTGTTTTCCAAAATTAATAGCAATTAATTTCCTTTTTTAAAACCATCCTGAAGAGGTATGACATTCATATTTTTGGCATCTACTGATAATCCAGACCAAGTCTCATCATGTTGTCAAGCTTACTTTTTGTGCCTAAACACAGAAAAGAACCAAGCCATTAAACTGACTTGAAAATTGATTCAGTTCATGGAGAAATGAAAGGATCCTGGTCTTGCACAATACCACATTTGCTTTTTCTCTCTATAACAACTCTGAATGAAAATCTAGGAAATTAAACTGGAGGGGCTACTCAGCACGGGTGGGAATTGAATTAGCAGAGTTGGTAGGTCATTGTGGAGGGTACCCTACACTCCACAGTTCAGGTTTGGAAGGGAAAGGGAAATTTAGTGTAGGAACTTCTGCTAAGGGTAGCCATGCTCATATGGAATAAAGAAAAAGTGTGGTCTTTTGAGTTTTGTCCAGATTTAAGTTTCATCATTTGTAGGTAGAAACACCAAAAGCAAGGGAAAAGAAGCAAATTACTAGAATGTCACGTTACTGCTGTACTTTCCTGGGAAGTTTTTGAGGAGTTGCATTGTACTGCAGTTTCTCCCAGGCTGTGAAAGAAAGGGAAATGCAATATTTCCCCCATAAGTACTCGCCACCTTGATACTTTTTGCCTTTCATAGCTGTTTCCATTGTGTTGGTTTGCTTTGCTTTGCTTTGGATGCAGTTATAAGATCCTATTTCATACAGTCCAAGCTCACTTGCAGTGATTCACTTTCCTTTTGCTCTGGTGGCAGTGCTGATGTGTTGTCCTGCATGCCACAGTCAGCCCCATGTGCCTCAGAGCATCCCAAAGTTGGACACTGGTGGATGCCAGCACCTCTTTTGTAGCTGTTATTAAAGATGCTATCTTTAGCTGCAACACTGCAGTTATGCAACTTAATGTTCCTTGTGTATTAAAGTATTAATGAAAACACAGGGTAGAAAACAATGAATGGGACACGATATAAAAGGAAGCATTTAATCCAAATTAAAATCTTCAGTAATGAAATGTGCCTGGCTGTATGCGCGTTGGTGCTCACGCTGAGCATCGCCCTCTGTTTCCTTTTGTTGATTCTGATTCAGACTTCTGGCTGCTGCCTTACCACATGGGGGGATCCACAGCTCCATGCACTCCTTCCTGCCAGCAGTACAGCAGACTCTGCTAACAGGCAATGTTTCTCTGATTTTTCCTCAGTAGCATTTACTGCACATTAAATACTAACATATTGATCGACTGGCGCTTTGCCTTCGAATATCTCATAGGGGCTGAAGCCAGCATGAGAGTCCAAATGCAGAAGTACTTTTCTGTATGATTTTACTGTCTTTTGCCATTTACTGTAGCATATAAATCTCCAAGAGCTGCAATTCGGAGTTCCAGCTTGGTGAATTTGGTGTGTCTGTTTGCTTTCAAAACCATTTTTCATTGTTTTAGCTATTAACTTTGCTACTTTTTGTAAGGCTCTTCATAGAATTTTATTATATTTGAAGTCTTCAGATGGTTTCCTAAATTATAAGATGTTACTGTAAATCATAAAGACATCTGCATTGAGATTTTTCAAATTCAGAACAATAAAATAATTGAGTGTGTGATATTTTGCCGTGCCTTTGTGTGTGGGAAAGCAGAATGATTAATTTCTTAGAATACGCCTGAAATAGAACAAATGTTTGCCTGTACCATTTGGGATCTAACTGAAAGCAGTTAATTGAATTAGATGAGGACTATATTTCTCTGTGACCTCTGTGTAAGGCTGTCTGCCATTTTCCCCTGAGGTGATTCCCTGCATTGTTTTCTAAAACCAGCAGAAGTAATTTGGAAAGTATATGATATTTGGCATAAATGCAATTTTGAAATGGTTTATCCATTTCTACCATGGCAATCTCTTTTCAATTTACGTCTCGAATGTTTTAGGATGTGAAAAACAAGACAGGATTACCACAAGGATGATGCAGTCACACATTGAAGAATGCAGGGTATAATTGATGAAACATCTACTATCTAACTGAGGTATATCCTGCTGTATAGCAATCTGGAGAGCTGAACAAAGACAGTGGAGCTCTGTGGTTTTAGATTCTGCCAAGACAATAAAATTGCATACAATAAGAGAACAATAGAACAGAATAAAAGTGTGTGTAATAGTTCAGCAACATTTCTCAGCTGTGGCCTTGCTGTAGTGTGTGGTGCCAGCAAATGCTGTTCTTAGCTCTGCTGTTATTTAGAATGAGCCACTCAGCCATATGAAGTGCCTGCATCTTGCCCCCTCTGACTGATGTTTCAGGCTTGACCTCATGTGTAATGGGGGAATATAATTTTCCAGAATATTAAAGAAGCAACTTAGCTGTTTGAGTGTGATAATGATACTGTATATTCTCTGATATTAAAATGTCATTTTTTTCAACCACTTTAAGAGCATAATGGGGATTTTTTTTCATGGAAATAGGGTCCTTTCATAAAATGTTGATGGTAGTGGTACAGTTATAACACCCTAGAATTTGCATGCTAAGCAGAAGGACGGGGCTAAAATTATTGTGTGGAGGCAGCACCTTTAGCAGAATACTAACACAGGGCATATGCAGATTTAGAACTACTGCAGAAAAATTCTTATCAGGGGCATGGAAATCTTTATTTCTTTGCACATTTCTCCTCTTACAAATTTTTGACTCCTTCAGAGCGAAAGGATGATTATAAGAAAACATACAAGTATGGTCAGCTTTTAAGTCTTTCATGTACTACAGGAAAAGCGATGCCAGCTTCATTGGCAAGGCTGGAGCATTTGCTTCTCCTCTTTTAACAGAAGAGGCTACAACAAATGAGGTTCCTTCAGATTTGGCCTACTGAGGGAGCTTCCATCTTAGGAACTATGGGAAGAAGTTTTTCACAACACAAGCCAGCATAGCTTGCTGTTTGAGAGAAATACCTTTTAAATCAATTGCAATCTAGCTTCATTTGCCATTCTTGCTTTAACCTTTCATTGAAAAGCAGCTAAATGGTTGCTTCTGTCCTTGCTACCTGAATTCCTTTATCCTGAATTAGATGATAGAGACATTTCTGTGTTGGTTGTTGTATTCTTCCTTGAAAAAGAACTCTCTTCTGCTTGTGAAATAAGTTTGGTGAGTAGTTAAGGAAAGCACTGGAGCTCTGGTGAAGTGTCTTCTCACGTTTTCTTTTTCCCTATTTGGTCCTTATATATTTTTATTGATTTCAGTTATCTCTTTATGAGGTAATTTGCATGGCCAAGACATGCAGGCTCTTAATCTGGTTCTTTTTCTCCATTATAATCTGATCTGAAGGAAGGCCAGAGCAGCCAGCAGCTCCTTGCAAACTAAACATCAGAATCTTTGTTTGGAGTGTAGAGAGAAAAATCTTTCTATACAGAATGTGGACAGATCCCTGGATATAAAGGTGCACACCCTTTTTTTGCCATATGAAAACTAGTTTGTGATGAAGGACACTTCTTGGCTGAGCTGTGTCTAAAACCCCTTGGTTTGTGTCTGTAAATTTGGAAATATGCTGTGTTAGTCACGCTGAAAATACTGTCTGTAATCCAGCACAATTCAAAAAACCCCAAAACAAAATGTAGAATCTACTACTACTAGTGCTGCTGCTACTACTACCAGAAAATACCTGAAAATATTTGATATTTATGATAAGTGAAAGGAAATAATCTCTGCAGTCTGTAGAAATTAATTTATTCTTCCAGGAGGTAAATTCTTAGTTACAGTTAGTAGATGCCTTGTCCTGGAGCATAATATGTGGAAGATACTGAGAGGGATTGCTCTTCCTACACAGTCAGTCAAATTAATAATTAGATTCCCTTCTCCTTATCTATTTTCAATTTTCAATCAACCTAAGGGATACTCTCAGAGCTGCGTGCCTGAGGCATCACAGATCCTTCAGGATTTAATTAGGTTTCCCAGTGCTGCAGCATGCTCTCTGAGGCCTGTCAGTTACCCTTTCTCACAGGAGTTAAAATTACTCTTTATATGACTTATCAGATTTGGTCATTTAATTGATTCTCAATTCATCATCTAATCCATTTACAATTTCCTTTCCACACATGGAGATACTGTTATAGGCTGACAGCTATGCTGCCCAGTAAGATTCCAGGCAGTACTTAAACCCCAAATCTTAAATGAGTGAAATAAGTTCAGACATTCTGAGTGGTTTCTATAATTTTTGTAATGGTTTTCAGTAACTTTCAGCCACTGGTTTTTAAAGAAATCTTTTTTATTTTCTTGGATACTGCTTCTTAAGCATGTCTTTCTTTCTATTAACAATTGGGAGTTTCTTAATGACAGTAATGAATGACAATAAATATATTTATTTTAAAGCATTTCTATGCAGTCATAAGTTTATTGCCAAATGCCTAAATATTTAATTGCTTTTGCAGTGTAACATATTGCTTGATTCAAGCATATGACATGTATTTGCCATCAGCACCTTTTAAATATGTGATCCAGTTGGTGCAGCAGTCCTTGATTTCCTCCTACTGCAATGGATTAGAAGCAGGGTGGTCTTTTATTTGCTGACATGTCTTGCAGAGTGTCTTAGGGAATTACACTTTTCCAGAGATGGTAATTATTAACCTTCAATAGATACAAAGATCCTAATTGGATGATGCTGTATTGAATCATCAAATGGTTTAGTCTGGAAAAGACCTTTAAGCTCATTGAATCCAGCTGTTAACTCTGCACTGACAAGTTCACCACTAAACCATGTCCCAAGTGCCACATGTGCACATCTTTTAGATCCCTCCATGCATGGTGACTCCACCTCTGCCCTCAGCAGCATCTTCCAATGTCTGAACACCATTTCAGTGAAGAATCTTTTTCCTAACACCCAACCTGAACCTCCCCTGGTGCAACTTGAGGCCGTTTCCTCTTGTCCTGTCCTGCCTTGTTATCTGGGACCAGAACCCACCTCTCACCTGGCTGAAACCTCCTGTCAGTGAGCTGTAGAGAGTGACCAGGTCTCCCCTGATTTTCTCCAGGCTAAACAGCCCCAGCTCCCTCAGCTGCTCCTCCTCAGACTTGTGCTCCAGGCCCTTCCCCAGCTCTGTTGCCCTTCTCTGGACACACTTCTGCACCTCAGTCTCCTTGGAGTGAGGAGCCCAAGACTGGACATGGGATTCAAGGTGTAGCCTCATTATTGCCATGTGCAGGGGGACAGTCACTCCCTTGGTCCTGCTGGTCACTCTTTTCCTGATTCAGGCCAGGTGCCATTGGCCTTCTTGGCCACCTGGGCACAACCTGGCTCATGTTCAGCTGCTGTCAGCCAGCACCCCCAGATCCTTTTTGGGTGGGCAGAGAAAAAAAAAATCAATCAAAGCCATGACTTTTTTGAGAGAATGCATTTTAAAACAACCTAAAGGCTACAGTAATGGAGACAGTACATTTTGTTAATGTTTTAGAAGTGTGGTCTGATTTCACTGCTGCTGTTTTCTACATCTGTCACTTATATTTAGCTCTGTTGTCTTGGTTCTGTTTGTCAGTGCTAAAACAAAGCCATGTTTCTTTGCTGCTTTGACTGTCGGTGCTCTCTGCTGGTGTCATCAGCCAGGTGGTGCTAATAATGTTGTACTAAATTACACAAGATGGTAACATGAACTTAATGCTGCTTTCTGACACCTTTAATCTGTTAATGTTCTTACAGCAGAATGTGGTAAAATCACAGTAAAAAAAATCAGTAAAATTTCTAGCAGATCTGCGTGTTTGATGAGAGGCAATTTCCAATTGCTGGAAATTCTGCCTTACTCTTCTGGGTAGTAGGAATGCAAGTTTTCTGAACCTAAGCACTCTGTATATACCATTCATTCTTTAATTAATTCTTTGAGTAATTCTTTTTCATTCATTCAAGTTAAATGCTATTCTTCAGCACTCTTAACTCTTCCAAATTTCTATATGCCTCTTACAATGTCTACCAGAATCTAAAAAGTGGTGTCATTTCAAAATTAAAAATAAATCATTGACAAAATGAGAACAAGCATAATAATAGAAGACAGTTCTTAAATTGTTTCAGTGTCTAAAAGAAAGGTCTTGCATTCATTTTCCTTCATTCATTATTTTCTTCTATTCATTAACCCTTCAGTTTCTTCCATAGTGACATCATGGAGGAAGTATTTATGAACCAGATGTTTAAATTAGTTTATCTCATTGGTAATAAAGTAGAAAAAACACACTTGTTTTACTGAGGGGCTTTAATGGTTGTTTTCTTTCACTAAAGATCTTGAAATAGAAATATGTATGATGTTGTGATCTCAATTACATAGACTCAGGTAAGAGTCTGCACTAACTCATACAAATACATGTGACTGCTAAGCAAAAATCCATTTGATTTTAAAGTTCTTTGTTTCTTCAGACTTTGGGGTGGTAAAGTTTGCTAATGGGCAGAGTTTAAAGCAGAGCAGGACAGCACTGGATGAGTAGATGATGTTGAATGTGTGATCATAGCTGTATAATCAAGGATTAAAAGTCGATCCGTGCTGTGCTGGTGCCTTATTGCTTTAGAATCAGCCTCTTGCAGAGAGCAGCCTCCTCTGCCTGGCAGCTGTTTGTTGTGAATTCTCACACTGTACAGCCAGAGGGGCTGTGCTCAGAGCATTGGCCACGTGTCCAGTGCTGATTTGGGTTTTGAGGCTCAGAGAAGGCTGAGAGACTATCAGAGATGTTGGTACTGAACTAATTGGCATCTGCCTGCCTGCAGTAGGCTTTTGTCTGGCTGAGCAGGGGTAGCAAGAGGTCAGAGTGCTGCAAGGTAGGAAACATAAGAGAACTGGAAATGATGGAAGTGAGGAGCCCTGGGCACGCTGGCTGTGACTTTCAGCCTCTTGGAGCCTTGTGGAAGTGTAGACATCTTTTGAAGCATTCCATGCGGCGCTGCTGGACCCGGTCACTGCACGGAATTATTGCCTGCATTGCATGAGTGGTCTTGTTAGATGATCACAACAGTAATTTCTGACTATTTATAGCTCTACTCCTTCTGTTCCCTTTTAATGACTATTTATTTTAGTTAACACCAATGTTGACCTGGTTTTAACACCTTCAGAAAGGAAAAGAAAGCATTTTTTCAGGGAATAAGTTTTTAACATTTTATGGCTGCATGGAGACTTTTAGGGAGGTCTCTTCAGAAATATTACTTCTCATTTGTAAATGATCAAGCTTTTTGGTCAAACCAGGTAACAGTTTAATGAGGTCTAAAACATAATATGGTAACACATGGGTTGACTTAAATTTGATAATGCATACCTTTGTTTGCTTCTTTTTTGCTTAATTAGGTGCTCTAACACTTTCCTGTTAGTGGCATGCATGTATTAAAATTATATCCTGACATCTGTATAAATTTCATGCCAGCAAAGTCCTTAAACAAGGTACCATAATTCTGGCTGATGCTTAAGCTAGTTGTAATTAAAATTAAGCACCTGGTTTGAAGCACTGTTCCAACTGACAACCATCTTATGTTTGAATGCCAAAAATGTCTGGTGTGTCTCAGTAAATTTGAATTACAAGTTCAGTAGGTAGTGGGGAAAAGGGATCGTTGCTGATCCTAAATTACAGGAAGAGTTCTGTTTTTGAATAACAACTCAATCCTGACTAAGCAATAATTAGTTTCTCTTTGATTACAGCTTCATGGGATTAGAAGAGTTATATAACCTCCTGAATCCTATTTTTGTTTTCCTTATCTTACGGGCTTTCAAAGCAAGCTCTCATTTTTGTTGCTTTGTTCATCATACTTTATTAGTCAAATGAAGTATTAGGTGGAAACTTAGTTTGTAAATACTGCTCTTTTGTTGGGGAGGAAAAGGGAAACACAGAAATACTTTTTATCTAATTAAAGGAAGGAAAATAGTAGAATTGGTGGATATTAAAAAAAAGTTAAAATCTATTACAACTTTTAACAAAATTAGCCAAAAGGCAGGGCAGTGGGCCACTAAGGTTTGTATTTAGCTTGTTTGATGTCAGGAGGGTTTTGTTTGCTGTTGGAAACTTGCTCATTAGCTGAGATCTAGTTGTTCAAAGAAATGTGATGATAATTTCTTCTGTTTATTTCACTTTCTTTTTCCACCGTTTTTGAGGCACATTCAAAGAAAGACCCAAATTATGTTCATGCTGAAAGAGTGGAGCTTGTTGGGATGTCTTCTGTTAAATAATTGTGCCATGCTTTGGCTCACCAGTCTCTCTGTAAGAAGCAGACTTGTAAAATGGTGTGTTTTGTGGAGGATGGTGCAAGAGAGTTAATGGGAAGGAAGTCTGAGTGATGCTTTTGTATAAGAATTAAAATGGATTAAAACTGCCTTGGTCTGATTCAGAAACTTGCAGCACAAGCATCAGCATTTCCCTCTTCCTCTGTTCACTGGGTGACCGTGGCTGTAAGATCTTGGTTGATTAGGATTCCCAGTTATATTCTGGTGCATTTCTTTGAACTGATCTGGCATGAAGTGTCTGGACTGGAACAGACCTGTAATCCAAATTTTCAGGAAATTTTCTGATTTCCAGATCTCAAATGGTACCACCAGTTAAGGCATGACATCCCCAATGGTAATTAGTATGTTCCTTACAAATTCATTCTTTTCAAGTATTGACTAGAACTTTCTGGTTGGTTTATTTTATCTTGTGTTTTAGATGTCCCTTTCAAATCACAGTTGCTAGAAAATCTTAACCAAGGTCTGGCAGAAATGGGGAGGAGAATGTTATATCTATGAAGATGCTTTAAAAAAAAGAAAAAAAATCAAATGTCTTCTTTATATATCTTTTTTATTCCAGCTGCATATATGTAGAAAGAGGTGAAATTTCACCGTTAGGTGACAAAAAGCATTTGCTGTCATGGATTGCAAAGTATACTTCTAATATAAATTAAAAAGGAAATGTTTTCTCAATTTACAGTAAGCCTTGACTATGAAGAACAGGAAAGAAAAAGTTAGGGTTTTTTTTCAGTAAGGGATGAAAATTTTAGATTTATAACTTCATGCAGGATTGCCAGGGCCTGAGGCAAACAAAACAGAGCATGTATCTGCTTTACAGCTGCAAAAATAATTACGATGACTATCTGTGGAGTAATCTCTAATGGATTATATTTTGTTAGCATTTCATTATGTGATGTTAGAGCCAAAATAATTCATAGTAAATGAGGAAAAAAATACTTGTTTTGAAGTATCTGTGGCCTGGACCTTTGATGTCCTCCTAGGCATTCTATTTAGAACTGGTTAATTTGTGAAATGTCTTGGTTTGCAGGCAAGGTACTATGCTTGTCAAGCTATTATAAGACTAAGGAGTGTAGAAATTACAGAGGTAATTTGGTTTTATTATGTAAGTACTGGACTTCTTTGTTGTTTCAAAGGTGCTAAAGCCATCTGAGGTGCTATCTGATAGTCCTTTCTCTTAGGTTTATGAGGTCTTTCGGACTTGAAAAGCACTTATGCTTTATTAAGATCACTTGATTTAATTTTTTAAACTTCAGGCTGCTTCTTTTTATATGTCTCTTAAATTTATCCAAGTGATACAATCTTCAGCCGTAATAAGAAGCTTCTTACTCATGGTCAAAGCACCTCTTTTTTGTGTTGCAATAGAACTGTGGCATAGCAAATAAACTCTTCTGCACTTTCATGTGCTGTTGGCACTGGGAGGTGGATCTGTGGGAGAGAGGGGTTAGTAACTTAGGGCAACTTCTGTGTCTTCTTCTTTAATGTTCTTTAATTTGAAGAAGTGGGAAGAAAACCAAAAAAAGTCATAATACGATCAGTGGCTCCAAGCCAGATTAAGTCTCTAAAGTATTGAGTAGAAAAAATTCTTGGACTTCAATAGAGGCAGTGTCCAGCTCTCCATTTGCACTACATGATTTATAGTGGTCCATGTGTCTGGATGGCTTGAGGGTTTCTTGGGAACACAAGAAATTGTCTTTGGCTGTTAACACCAAATTCAGTGTAAGCGGAACAAGGATATGTAATGTTTTCAGCGTACATGAGTAATGTTTTAACACTTCCATAACCAAAGATGAATTTGAAGTGCAATTTTGGTGCATCAATATATAAGGGGATACAGTAAGGAAGATGTAAGAGAATGTGGGTTGAAGTTAATAAAGTTTTGTTGAAAGCAGAAGGGAGTTTAAAGGATTGGTCTTTTGACTTACCTTGCTGAATAGCAGAAAATGACATCATTCCCCTTTTTAAAAACATGGTGTTATAGCTGAAAATATTTTCCATTTTTCCCAAGTTTGTAGAAGGAAAATATCCATGAGTCTTGGCTTTTAGGAAGATACATAACTTTAATCTCAGGTGCAGCATGTTTTCTCAGGTTTTTGTACAGTAAGAAATAGGTACGTTTTGTTGTGTTGGTTTTGGGGTTGTTTTTTTTTAATAAACTCTGTACACTAGGTCTGTTGAAGAGACCTAATCTGTCCAAGAGAACATGGTCATTCAAAAGCATCTTATTGTTGTAGACTTGATGACCTCCAGGGGCTCCTTCTAATCTAAATTATTCTATAGTATCTTCTTTAAGTACTATAATTCTGTTGTATTAGTTTGTATTGTTAATGTGATTGAGCCATTTTATCCTTGACTATACTCTTTCAGAGCATCAGTACGTCCTCTTTCCAGGCATCCAGAAATTTCAGTAATTGAACTGAAATATTAGAAATGTGAGTGCTTCAGTGTGGAAGGGGATTAGTAAATTCAGATGTTTGGTGAGATCTGTACTATATCTAAGTCTTTTTGACACACAGATATTCTTTGTTATTTCTGGAATTTATGTCATTTAGTTAGAAAAGTGGCAAAATATTCTTTATTTATTGTTTTTGATTCGTGCCTACACTTCTGTATCCGTGTGGAACTTTCCCAGTTGTACATTACATTATAATAAAAGTAGGTATGAGGAAGGTGTACATATCTCTGTCCCAAAGCAGGTGACCCATTTGCCCTCAGACCACTTTGGAAGGACTCATCAGCATGAAGGACCTTACAGAGAGGGATGGCTTTGTGGTAGTACTGTACATGCCAGTTTGTAAGAACAACCACATTCCTTAACAGCTGACAATAAATCCCACTTCCCCTTGAAGCAGCATTAACAACCAAACCCCATTCACTAGTGAATGTCCACGTATCTGGGGCCCATGGCTTGGAGGATTTTTTTTTTTTTTTTTTTTTTTTTTTTTTTTTTTTTTTTTTTTTTTTGCTGCAGCTTCTTGGCATTATTTACTGTTGACACAAGATTGTTGCAGGTAGCAAGAGTGACATACAGCTCTGTAAAAATCCTGAGAGTCCTTTGGGTGCAGTGTGCTTTTCCATTACCATACCCTTTGTTCTGTGTGGATGGAGGAACAGCAGTGGAGGGGACTAGAACATTGTATCTGTTATCATTTGAGTTATTTATTTTTAGATTAAACCTAATGCCACTTAGTTGGCAAGGCTTAGAAATGCCATTATTCTGTTAAACCATGTCTCTGTGTAGTGGTCTGTTGAGCACAAGATGATGTCTGTACTTTCCCAGAAAGAAAAATAATCACACAGCTATTGATAAAATCCATGGTGGATGACTGGAGGAAACTAGAGTTTGCTAGGCCTGGGCCTGGGCAAATGATGAGAAAGAATAAATTCTAGTAATGAAGCTACAATAAAAATGCTTCTTTGTGTGCAAAGGTGGTAATTGACAAAAGGTGCAAAATCGACTTCTAAATGAAGGGTGTGGTCCTGGTTTAGGCTAAGTGACAACTACCAGAGAACAGGAAAGGTTTTTAATATTTTTTCTTTAAAAACACACAAGCCAAATTGCAAAGATGAGTTTGGCTAAGGCTGGGCAAATGTTTAGTGATTTGTAATGTCATCGAAGAACTGGGAAGTTTATTTAGTTCATTGATTTCTTGCCCTAAATTCAGGGATGGGTACAATTTGTATGGCCAGTGGCCAACCTTTGACCATAAACCTCTGAGTTACTGGCAGGCTGACCTCGTGTCTCAGGGAAAAAGGGACAGAAAGCAACCTCTGCAGTGCTTTCCCCCAAGTCACATTCTACCTGGGCAGAAGATACTCTGCCATCTTCAGCTGAGACAGGAATCATGGAATGCTTTGTGTTGGAAAGGACCTTAAAGATCATCTCATTCCAACCCCCTGCCATGGGCAGGGACACCTTCCACAGACCAGGTTGCTCAGAGTCCCATCCAGCCTGGCCTTGAACACTTCCAGGGATGGGGCAGCCACAGCCTCTCCAGTCCATGCCAGGGCCTTGCCACCCTCACAGTAAAGAATTTCTTCCTAATACCTAATCTAAACCTGCCCTCTTTCAGTCCAAAGCCATTACCTCTAGTTCTCTCACAACATGCTCTTGTTAAACATCCCCCTCCAGCTCTGTGGATTAACTGATCTGTTTGTTAAAGTAAAATGCAGTGACAACGGGCACCATTAAAGTCCAATACAAAACACTTTGCTGCACTATTAGTATATTATTGAGTAATTTTTTGCTTCATTGCTTTTATTCTTTCAGTTCTACGGGATGACTTCCGACAAAACCCCTCAGACGTCATGGTAGCTGTGGGGGAACCTGCAGTGATGGAGTGCCAGCCCCCTAGAGGTCACCCAGAGCCAACTATATCATGGAAGAAAGATGGGACCCCTCTGGATGACAAAGATGAGAGAATTACAGTAAGTATAAAAAAGTTTTTACCCAAACAACACAAGAATCAACTGATACAAATTAATTTCTTGTCTCTTGAGCCTGTGGGCATCTCTGGCTGTGCTGTCCTTTCCAGGATGTGTCCTGTCTTTGCCCCACAGGCAAGGGCTAGTTTGCATTTAGCTTGGAATGTAACCTCTCATCTCCTAGTACTTCATTGCAGGGTATGCATTTGTTTGTTAAAGAGGCCTATGCAAAACCTATATTCTTCTCTTCCTTAGAAGAATTGGAAGCTTGTGGAAATGAAATTCATTGTGCTCATCACTGTCCTATAATTTTCATACCTTTTATCCACCTACACATTTTTGCAACCTGTAATATCTGCCTTTGGTTGGAAAGCAAAACTACAAGTAGTCTCAGTGAGATCTTTTTTAATTCTGCTGAAAATAGCACATGCAGGAAAGTTGTGTGTTGTGTTAGAAAGGATTAAAAGGCTTTGGGGATATAGACACATTTCTTTAGGGAGATAATGGCTTATCCCACCATCTTACATAAATCTGTTCTTTCATTAGAGGTGTTGTCATACTCATTTGTATCTGTAACTTGCTGAATACAGTGCATGACTATTCCAGAGTATGGATAAAGCAGCTCCTCAAATCATGAAACTATCCTTTTGAAACAGTAAGCTGGTGAGCCTAAAGGCCTTGCAGAAATGGCTGTGAAAAATGGGGTTCAAAAATCATTTATTTGCTGCCAAAGTGGTGATAGGAGAAACATCTTTCCAGAGAAACTGTGTCATCTGGAAGCACCTACTGTCCTGTTGGTACTGGAAAGATTTCTAATGTAAAGCAGGATTAGAGGCTCATACCTTTTACATGCCTCGATCACATACCAAAATGAGGGAAATGTTTAATGGAAGTACTCTCAGACCCCAGCAACCTAAGTATAAAATTACCATTTTGGTTTGAGATTGAAATTGCCTGTTATCCCATTTATTTTTTACAAACAGCACAAAGCCCAGGCATTCTGCAGTTGTGCTGTATGCATACATTTAAATTTTTAAGTACCCTTCCCAACCTATACTGATTGCTGGCTATTAACTCTATTCCTCCAATCATACTTGCTAAGAACTTGCAATTTCCTTTTCAAATCTCCTTCCAACCGTGACAAGTCAATTGACCTGAGATAAAGAGAAGATTCCAGTGCTACCTAAGTTGTTGTTTTTTTCCTTCAGGAAGAGCTTTCTAAAGTTGCATTTTTTATTGCTGTAGTTTATTCTTGCAGAGGATTTTCAGGTGTTGCCTATTAAGTACATTTCTTTTATTATAGATGAAAACTGTTCCAGCTGCCAGAACAAAGACATACCCAAAACAAGGGTAGCTATCACCGACTGGCAGTGTTAAAGCTTTTCTTAGGATGAAATAAAGCCCCTCAGTTTGGTTTTATTTTCTGGTGTTTGTATCAAATGCTCACCCACACAGTATTCTTTCACCATGTCATCTGGCAGAGTTATTGTTCATTATCAGTGTTGCCTCCCAGAAACAAACAAATGAAAGCGAGTTTTGATGTAGGTGTAGATTCACACTTGTTTCAGGTACCCAAATGAGGGTTTGTCTCCAGAGGTGTAAATTAACAGAGCTGCCACAGCCCAGCTTAGCTGTGTCATATGTGCCTGGCATTGTCCTCAGCAGCACTATTGATATCAGGGGGGCTCCCTGACACAGGCCAGAGAGCCTGAAGCAGCATTGTAATGCAGATTTGCATCCTCTTACAGCTGTAGCAGGATCTTGCCAAATGGATAAATATGCATTCAGATGTACCTCTTTACAGCTTTGCAGTAACCATCTGTATGATCTTGCTCATGGCTGGGAGGGGAGTGGGGATTGGGACCTGGAATGGACAACTTATTAAAGGGCAGATGGGAATGAAATGCTAATTGTGAAACCTGACTTAGAATAATTCCATTTCTGTTCATTTATCTCCTTAAAGGCATTTCTATTTCAGTTTGGCAACAGGAATGAGAAAAAACCTAGAAGAGTACAAAAGCTGAAATAAGGATGAAATTACAGGGTTTAAGTGACAGGTTTCTTTTTTTTTTTTTTTTTTTTCATGTGGTGGCAAAATTTTGATTGGCTCAGTGGCAGTAAATTTCCATAATACAAGTGTGACTTTGCTCTTTTTAAGCCATGAAATTAGCAGATCAGGAAATGTCAACCTATATGTCTTGGTGTTCAATGCATATGTAATACCAGTGGGCATTTAATTAATGAAGAAGCTTCAGTGGCTCCACTTCTAAAGCATTTCCAGTTGTTTTCATTCTTATAGGTTTGTTGATCTTTGACTCATTGCAATCTTAAGAGTTCTGTAAGTGTCAAAGGCTGCATGAAGCACATTGTATTAATGCTTTCCTTTCTGGCAAGAGATTTAAAATAAACATTAAGACTGTACTTTTTTTCTGAATGAGGCATGATGCTTGACATCTTCTTTTTTTGATTCATATCTATACTTTCTTCAGGAAGATGGTATCTCGATGAAGCAACCTTATTTTTAATATATGGAAGCATTTTTTCTCCTCTGCAATGACACTGTCGTGTATGAGTCAGAAAAACTGGACTTTTCAGAATGAGTTCTAAGAGTGCCAGAACAACAGAGCTGGAAGCTCTGTTCCTGACTGAGAGGTTGAAGCAAAAGATGTAGATAAATAAGATCTAAGTTAAGGCATGACTTCCTCAGGAATGCAATAAAAAGAAAATATTTTTTTGTCCTGGGTAGAGTTAAGGAAATCAATGTGTTTATGTAGGTGAGATAATAAAAATCAGTCTTTTCATATTTTTGGTCCATTTGTAGGGCAAGTAAATGTGCTATGAAGAGAAAAAACTGTATATGTCTTTTAGTTATAAACTTAGGAATGGAGCAAATAGGAAATGAATGTTAAGGGTGAGGGCAGAGCTATCTGTGAAGGGGTTTATAGAAGCAAGCAATTTATTTGAGCACAGCTCTCCCAGTAGTGCCCAGTTTTAGACACTTGGTGTAGGCTCTTCAGTGCACAAATGTCTGCTGGGTGCACATGATGAAGAATCATCACCAACATATTTTTTCTCTCTACTCTTGAGTGTGTTGTCCATATTTTCTCAGTGCATTGGGGCTCAACATGGTATTCCTCATGTGTGTTCTGTACACCATGGCATGAAAGCAAATGCTTGACGTGACTAATCCCTCTCCAGATACTACAAATGAAGCTGGAACAGTCTTGCCTGAGAAGCAGACACTTGCCTTTAGCTTAATGTATTGAATTAGAAAACAGTTATCATGAGGACAGAGAAGAACTAGTATGATTCCATGCTCACCTAGTTAATTTTTCTCACCTAGTTAATTCCTGATGTGGAATCAGGAATTCCTCCTGTAATAAGGGGTGCCTCAGCTCAGTCCAGTGAATAGCTCTAATTTCTCACTGCAAACAGTGTAAAGCTCAAATATATTTTTCCAGTTTCTTACATGATCCAGCTGCACTAGGAGAGGCTGTGGGACACTCCTCTTGGAGCTGAGACTTGGTGGAGAAGGAAGGTGCAAGGTGTTGTCCATGAGAGAGGGAGAAGGGAGCGCAGCAGGGTGTGGAAGTTCCTGGTTCTGTTTCCAGCCGTTTTTGCTGTTTACACATTTGGCAGTGGTGAAGTTCATAGACCCACCCATTGCTTGGAGCAAGGATCTAGGCCAGGGCTCCAGGCTTCCAGGTATCCTCCCCAGGAACAGCCCTGCTCCCAGCCCCATCAGTCTAGCCATCTTTTTTGCATGGCAGCACAGCATCATTACAAGGTGGCCACGTGTGTCACCTTGGTGCCAAAAGCTGTGAGTTTGCATTCCCTCAGGCTGAGGAGGAAGTGCAATCAGTGGAGTTTCTGCTGACTGCTGTAATCACTGGGTTTGGCCTTTCCAAATGTATTTTGTCTGGATGAAGTTGGCAGAGTGTCAGTGGCTGTGAGTGCCATTAGCAATGACTTGCTCAGGCACTCGCAGTAATCACAGTCAGTGTTGGTTGCTTGTCAGCCTGTGAATTCAGTGTGCCTCCATTCACTTCTCACCCATCTTTCTGCTGTATCCCAGAAATGTCCCACTACTTTTCAAATGGTGTTCTCACTGCCTTCCTAACACACATCCCCCCAAATTTCCACCTTATTCCCCATCCATTTCCTCCATCTCACAATGGTGGTGCTTGCATCCAGCCAGCCTGTCTGGCTCTGTCACCTGATTAGTGATATCTGCTTGTGTGGAGGTAACAATTTGGAAGCTCAGATAAGCAAACCCTCCTGCAGCATGCTGTGAAGTCAAGGCATTCTTCCCTGGGCCTTGCTGTTGCTGGAAATGGCTGGTGAGCTGTGATTTGTGATGGCTGTGGCTGTGTCTGCCTGTGTCAGGTTTGCTTAGAGCCTCCCTCGAGGAGCTGTGCTGCTGCTCTGTCTGCTTTGTGAATCCCAAATGTAGCTGTCTCTCTGTAAGATGCTGACATCAGTAATCTAGCCAAGATGGTGGGGCCTTTGAGCATATCTTTAGGCAAAAACTGGCAATAATTACAAACTCTCGGGAGCGCAGAGTGTTCAAAGAGGATTTTGTGGCTCTTCCAGGGCAACCTCCATGTGCTTTTGGACCTATCAATTTGTCTTATGTTTTAGCAGCAATGCCTGCATAATTGACTAACCTCAGTGAAATCAGGATGCAGTCAGAATGCCTGTAATTATCAGTGCTTTCCCAGTGGGAGAAGTTGTACATATCTTGCATAAGCTCCAGACCAAGCTGATGCTTGAGCCAGGTTTGGAGGTCAGGATTTCACAGCTGAGTCTGTTCCTGCCCCATGACCACTAGTAGCCCCTGCTTCAGAAAGCCTCCTAATTGTTCACATCAAGTCATGGTATAGGTGGTAGAAGAAAAAAGCTATGCATACTGAACATGAAATTTTAATAGGTAAAATCTTTTACATATACATGAAAAAGGATGCTGGTACCTAAGAAAGAAATCCTTTGTAATTGAACACAAAAAGCAAAGCCTTTGCATTGAAACTTCCATGCAGCACTGTGATTGCAATTTCCCCCTCTTTCGTATTAACTCTTATCTCTCATTTATCCTGAATCATCCTCATTTGATTTTTAAAAGAAAAAGCTTGAAAAGCCATTTATCTTTCCTTGTTCAAGTTTCTTAGCTTTAAAGATCAAAGTTAGAAGATGAATAATGCATACAGGTTTTCATTCCTTTTTTGTGTGGCTGTCTTGTGACATCAACAGTTTTGAATGACTTACACTCTTATTTTAGATGAGTTGCAACTTAAATTTTCAATTCCCATCTCCTTTCCTGGCCCTTAAATAGTACATCACAAATGTGCAGCATCTACTGGATCTTACACAATGCTATTTTTACATGAGTGTGTGATGAAAATGTTTTTCAAAATGTGAAAACAAAGCCTTCTGATCTTCTGTTGTGACAGGAAAACCTCCTTAATGGTACCATCCACAGGAAGATGCTCTATGTGCTTTCCCCATTTTTTTTGTCAATGAATTACCAAAGAGAGCTGCTTTCATTGCTTCTTGGTGGGACCAGTCACAGCCTCATCGTGCTTTAGCAAGTTTAAAACTACATAGGTGGATCCCAACATGACCTTGGTCATAAGAAACAAGGAAGTGGAAGAAATTGCTATACCTGTCAGTTAAAAAGGAGAAGAGAAAGTGTTGTTAGTATTGGAGGGAACAGTGGAAAGAGCAGAAATTAATTCCCTCTTTAGGAAGGGGTCTGTCCTCCTAAAGTTAAATTTCAGGGAAAAAATTGCAATGCAGACATGAATCAAGAGAAATTTAAAAAAAAATGATTGAATTTGTTGGGGCATTTTGTGTGGAGTAACAGTCTTAACCCATTACTACAGCAATGCTCCTGACAGAAACCATACTGGTGCCCCTCCAAATTAATTCAAGATGTTTATCCTTATTTCTTTCCTCTCCATTTCTCTTTTTTTTTTTTTTTTTTTTTCTGGCCTCCTCTCTTTTTCATTGATTTATTGATCATTAATCTCTTAACACCTTCGTTTCCCCAAATTAGGTATTTTAGATACACAGCAAAAGAATGCACGCTCCTATAGGAGCTGTAATTCTAATGGCAATACTGTGTCTGCTGTGCAGAGCTGCATGAGAGATCATGGCCTGGGTGCACAGCACACCAAGCAGTGGGGGTGAGGGGAAGGCAGGGAGCAAGGACTTACAGTTCAGGGTTTTATTTCATTTTAATTGTTTTTCTTTTTTGGGGCAGATAAAAGGGCGAGAAGCAATTTCCTATAGGCCCCAAGAGGGTTAGAAAGAGAAGTGTATTTTTTGTTCTGATTCCCAATATGTGCTGCCTCCCAGCAATTTCCTTTCTTCCAAGTCCTTTTTCTTACTCCCTGGGAGCTTTGGCTTCCCACTCTACCACTCATTTTACTTCATCTCCTGATCCCTACAATGGTGGCTTCCTCAAGGATCAAGAGTAGTTTTTGTTAATGATTTATATTTCTTCTGCTCTTAATATTATTTCCACAGGTGACACAGCTGGAGCTGCTGTGAATTAACTTGGCACCCCAAGAGGGAAAAAAATGTAAAAAATTGTGAAAAACAATTTGTAACCACACAGCTGTCGCAGAGGATAGTGAGAATTCCACTAAATCCTTCTGTTTCTTCTCCTTGTTTTTTCCAAAATGTGACACTCTTGTTCTGTGTTCACACTTAAAGCTCTGTTTCAGGGTCCCTGCTGCTCCTGCTGAAACCCTTTTGCTCTCCAGATTCCACAAATCTTTGAAGATGTTTCTTCTGGACCATCTCTCCCTTCTTTTCCTTGCCAAGTGCTTGTGCTGTCTCCTGCCTTATCATGAGGACACCTTTCCCATTTTTGCCCTCACTTCTCTTGCATGCCTGCCTCTTCCCCTGCCATGTCTGAACCACTCGTGTTTCCACATCTGCACAACCACTCTCTGTTAAGACAAAGGTTTCTCAGGGTATCTTCTGCTACTCTTTTCAGTGGTCCACTAGTCTTTGATTATCATTTGTCACATTGTTTTGTGTGTTGCTTGTCAGGGTTTTGGCTGAGCTGTAAAAGCGTTACCTTTTGCAGAGGACCACGCTCACCTTGGAAGGTTGTAGAAAATCTGATTAATAGCCTGGGCTAAAATGAAGTGGAGAAATATCACACCAACTTTCATTTCTGTATCTATTTTCCTCTTTCACTTCTTCCATCCTACTTGGAGTCTGACCATCCTCACTTCATTTTTCAGACTCAGCCCTATGAAACAAAACTTCTCATCTCTAACACATCCACGAGCAGTCTGCAGCCCTGACCACAGCTGCCAAGAGCGAGAGCTCAAATTCTGCACCTTGGTGTGGATTGGAAACCCTGACCTGTTTACAAGGCTCTCCCCTGGCAGCCTGCATTTGGGGTTTGCCATTGGGAGGAGCGTGGCTGTGCAGCTGTTGTCGTGCACGTGTGGGCTGTGGGCTGGCTGTGGCAGCCATCTGGCAGTGGTTAAGGCGGCGCCAAGCCCAGGCTAACGAGCCCGGCTGCAGGACGGCACCGCGCGGCCCTGACACGGCCACGCAGCCCCCATGGCACTGCGGGCAGAAGGAGCTTGGCGTCTCCATCCACGTGCCAAACCAAGGCAAACGGCCTGAAAATGCCCATGCGGATGTTCCTTTCTTCTCTGCAGCTCTTGCAGAATCACTAGGTTGGAAGAGACCTTGAAGATCATTGAACCCATGCCCCAACACCTCAACTAAACCATGGCACTGAGTGCTGCATCTGCTCTAATTTGGAACACATCCAGGGATGGTGACTCCACCACCTCTGTAGACAGACAATTCCTCATCACTTTTCAATTCCTTCATCACTCTTTCTGTAAAAAACTTTTCCCTAACATCCAATCTGAATTTCCCTTGGCGCAGCTTAAGACTGTCCTCTGGTTCTGTCAGTGCTGCCTGGAGAAAGAGACCAAGCCCACCTGACTGCAACCACCTTTCAGGGAGTTGTAGAGAGTAATTAAGTCACCCCTGAGTCTCCTTTTCTCCAGGCTGAACAACCCCAGCTCGCTCAATTATTCCTTGTATGGCTTGTGCTCCAGCTCCTTCACCAGCCTGGTCCTCAAGACAAAAATAGCTGGAGCAAAGGACATCACTGATGCAAAAGAAGATTTTTCAAAGTTGTTAATGGCTCATTATAAACCCTGAATCTTCTGTGCTGCATAGGGTAAACCATGCATAGCTTGACACTTGATGTGATATGTCTTCCCAGCAGACATCTCCAAAGTGTTATGATGGTCTCTGGAATTAGGGAAAAGGGAAAGGAATGTCATGATGTAGGGCAGAAGGTGGCTCAATGTCAGGCATCTGGGAGCTGAGGAGAACACCAGGGTCTGTTGGCTTGTGCTGGCTATCACAGCAACTAGATTTTGCATTTGGGACCAAACTGACCTCCCATGTTCCCAAGGGCATGCTTGGTAGTAGAGTCATCCACTGTGTAAGGTTATCAGATTTACGGATGGTGTTCACACTAACCAAAAGTACTGGAATTAAAACTCATCATAATTCAGTGTTGGATTAAAAGGCTCCCTATGGTCATTCATCTGCTGGCATTTTAAACCAAGTTATTGCTGATCATATTTGACCCTAGAGCTGTAAGACTATCCGTTCCTTTTGGTTTTTTCACTACTTTGAAAAATTTTCTTTTGCATCAGTGATGTCCTTTGCTCCAGCTATTTTTGTCTTCTTAACACTTAAAAAGTTCAGCATTAGACATGCATAACTATGGTTTCTCAGTATTGTTTCACCCAGCAGTAGTGAGAAGTACTTCTTTAATGTGAAATAAGGGTGTATTTTTCTACGGTCAGCTTTATTTTAGACCGATTTCTACTTTCCATTGTGAAAGTGAAGCAAAAAAGAATGGGGCTCTTTTGCAGATACTCTGTGGACTTAGAGGAATTTGAAAACTTCTCATTGAGTGAAAATTCTCTACGGATTTCTTTTGTCCCTAGTCATGAACTGATGACCTAGATAGTAAAACAAAATAAATGCCTGCAGCAAATAGAGTATGTGTTAGATCTCTGAGTTTTGGGACGTTTACAGGCCTAGATATTAGACTATCTGGATTTTCTTGTTAAAATGGCTTATTGAGAGTTTTGAACCTCTGGGAGCATGTGAAATTATAGAAATGGTGTCTGGGAAGCTTCTCCCTAAAAAATAATAAAAAGCCAGGTGGTTGTTATCTCAGACTAGGTTACTTGAGCTATCCAGGGTGTGTAGGACTTTATGATTTGGATAGTTAGGAGCAAAGGTGATTTATTATGCTGAGAAAGTAAATTCTTTGTTTTGTTTGGCTGACAGTCTCGTTGTTGGGGGTTTTTTGGATGAATAAGAGAGTTGAAAAAAGGATGTGGGAGGGAAATTATTTCTTCATTCATTTTATTCTGCTAATGAAAAAGAAACATTTTTGTTTGGTTAGTTTTTCTAAGCAATCAGGAAAGGAGCCTTTGCTTATATTACAGACAATAAAGATGAAGACTGGGCTTAGAAAGCTAATTCTTCCCTTCCCCTCCCTTCATCAGCTGCAGGGAAGTCTTAAATGTAGACTGTGGGCATCCTCCTCTAAATCAAAAACCCATTTCTGGAAATGCTGTTTTCCCCAGCCCTTTTGTGAGTGCTGTGCCTTCCCTCATTCCTCCTTAGGAGCAAAAACAATGATGGCAAAGTAATATTGAAAAAAATTAGGCTTTTATGAGTCTGACACACTGAACATTAGGATTCACAGTGAGAAGTGGGCAACCTGTGTACAGGCAGAAAAAGTGCTCGGAGTAGATTCCATTGGAAATGGGACTTGGGATCCCTACAGATCAAATGTGCAAAACAAATTTTCTGCCTTCCAAGGTTCTTTAATGCAGCCTCCTGGACCTGTCAGCCTTTTGCCTTTTTTTTTTTTTTTTTTTTTTTTTACTATATTTAGGTTTATTTTATGCTCTTATACAGGGATATTTCCATTTGTAAAGCATGTTTTAATAAACAGATACCCTGCAGAAATCCCTGCATTATTTGTGGCAAGTCTGAACACTGAAGTGAAGGAACCCAGCTCCTCACTGTGTTTTCTCTTTTCCAAACACTGAAGCCCTCTCCATTTTGGGGGATGGGAGAGAGAGAAAAAAAAGGTACATTTTTGTTCTTGAAAGTCTCCAGTGGACCTTATAAATTTGATTGTACTTGGCATTTTTGATATTCCTACTTGCTTGCACACCACAGCAGCCACATGTTGTCACTTAAAATCTAAATATCGGATAACTGCTAACTGAGACTTTATTGTGTATCATGCTTATTTTAGGAATTACTTCTGTAAAGTAAAAATGACACTAACTCTAAAAGCATGTGTAATAAAACCTCAACAATCTGTGTGCTGAGTTTGCACATATTATGTTCTCATAATCAAAAGAAAAATGTAGAATAAAAATAGTAGAGAAGAACAGTGCCTGTTTTTGGAGCCTTTAACAGCTGTAAGTGATTAGAGCTTCTTGTTTGGTTTGCTTTGATTTTTTGGTCTACTTTTGAAAGTTCTGTCAACTTCACTTTTGCTTATTTCACTTTGTTTGGATAGTTTTGCCTTACTGAGTTTCCTGTGATGCTTCTGGTTATATGAAAAGTCTAGTCCAAATCACAGCACTTCAAAAATAATAATTTCTCAGTTCTTGGGTTTCCTCAACCCAACAGAGTACTTCTCTCTCTCCAGGTAATAATATACTCACAATTACTTACTGCCAAGTTCAGATATTCACCACGTGCAGTAGTGAGGGATTCACACACACATTGCAGGGTGTTATTCCAGACTCCTGTGTAGTATTATGCAGGGCCAAGTCTGCCTGGAAGAGGTTGTCCTCTTTAAAAAGGAAAATAAAAAAACCAACAAACTTGCTTCCTTTCTTAATCTAGTTGTAGGATAATTCTTGCTCATACTCAGGCTGCTCTAAGCAATTAATTGATTTTTTTTTTTCCTTCTTAAAATCATTATCTAACAAGAATCTCTTTGGCACATGGTCACATGAAGATTGTTCCTTTGTTTAACGTGGAAGTGTGGGTGGTTAGTTACACTTGGATCTATTTATACTCATCTTGTTTTTTCTAAGTCAGCAGCTTTGCTTTTGCCTCTGTCTGCTGCTGTTGTCAGTTGTCTGCTTGCCTCTGCTTGGCCTCCTGGTTCTGGCTGCACAGGGGAGAATAAATTACACTGAGAGAAGAGGGGTAAATGTGAGTAAATTTTAGAGTAAATAGACCCCAAAAAACTGGCATGGAAAATAATGCTGTTACAAAAGTAAAGCATGAGAAAGTGAAAAGCTTTCCTGGTTCTACTGCCGCATGGAATATACTGAATTTTGAAATTAGCCATAGAGATATCTGTGCTTGAATAATTTGTCCTCCCTCACAAAATATGAAATTTGGTTTCCTGAACAAAAGGATGACGAATCAAGATCTCTTAACTGCACGTCTGTGGGGGTTTTGCATCATTGTTTTCCAAAGTGTCTATGCCATTCAGAATGTCAGGTTTTTGAAAGTAAAAGATGTTGGCAAGATGGCTCAGAGTAAACTCCAGCACACTTCACATTTCAAGCTCTGCACCTCTTGCTCTCCCCATTCATATGAAATCATTTGTCTCTTAGGACTTCTTTGAGCTGTGGTGTTCAGTTTGAGCATTTCTCTTGGAGTAAGACCTAATGAAAACCAAGAAGGAAAAATAAAAAATAAAAAATTACTCATTCACGGTAAAGTGTTACCAGAGAAGCTGCAGGTACCTGACTGAAGTAATTTCATGGTACATTACAGGTATTCCAGAAATGAGTGTTTGTGCTCTCTGGCAGACCTGCACACCAAACAGAATCACAGAAGATCTGTTTTGCCATGAGACTCTGCAGTCATTGCAGCATGATTTCTAGAAGTGTGCTGCAAAACATTTTCCTACAGAGAAAATTACTGTGCAGTAAATGAAAGATGGCCTTGAGGTAGAGAGTCTGCAAGCTAAGCAGAGCAGATTGCTGCTGCAATCTTCCTGTGTGATTTTGGGCAAGCCTTGAAGTTGTTCAGTTCTTCTTATTCAGCATTTCACGAGTTGTGGACCTGAATTCATTCATACATGTAAAGCAGCCTGACACTTGCAACAAAGCTGTGTTGTGCCACCTTGCAAAGTATGAAATGTTATTGCATCCTAAATCATAAATAGGCTCTTTTTTTGTAGACAAAACAGTAGAATCATATCCTCTCTTTCATATTCAGGCCATGCTCCACTCCAGGTGTTTGTGATTCTATAATACTTGCAGGATCTCGCCCAGCTACAATAACTTAGAGATTTTCTGTGATTACAAAGAAAACATCTCTATCATTTAACTATATGCTGAAGCATTACAGTGGTTTTGAGATTATTGTCCCTTGTATTCAAGGATCTTGGGGGTTTGTAATAATTTAGGAATGTCTGCAGAGCAGGTACTTTGCATGATTATAACTCCTGGGAAATCTGCATGGTTAGCATGCTTCACTAAAATAGGCTTTGCACACATCCTGAACTCTCAGGGTGGAATTCTGGCATTACTGAAATCAGTGTAAGTTTTACCATTGTATTTCCTGAGACTAATACTTTCCAGGGAAGTATACAGTATAATTTTTATAGCAAGAGAAGAGGCCTCTTTTTGATGTGCTAAACGAGTTGACATTCTTCACTTTTTTGTTGCTAATGTTGTTACTGCTTCACTTCTTTTTATTGGCTTGTTTGTCATTAAGGTACTTAAGGTATTTCAGCTTTTTGGACATATTGCATATTGATTCTCAATTTTTGTTCTAATGAGACTTTCTGCTAAGAAGATTCCCATGTTTTGCCTGTATCCTTTGCATTGTCACTTTTAAATATTAGAAATTACATGACTGGTGGTGGCAACTGTTACTCTGCTTTTGTCACTGATAATCCAAGGCTTTGGAGCTGTGAGAGGTCATCTGTTCTATCTTTTATTCTTGAAGGTAATAAAGGTAGGTAGATGTAATGGGTTTTTCAGTGGGAGGAGAAACCTTAACTTTAGCAATCTGAACCTTTTAAGTAGGACATGGGAAATAAATTCTAAAATACACAAAATTAAGAGTAGCTGGAGCAACCAGAAAAAATTAAGTTGCAAGCCTGCTCTGATAATTATTTCCAATTTAAAAAGAGACGTGATCTTTAAAAATGTTATCTTTTACTATCTCGTGTGGTAGCAAACTGTGTTCCCCCTACTTTAACCATCTCAACAAAGACCATTTTTTCTACTTCTATGAATAGCAAGTTCAAGAAAAAGGCAGTTCTTCACCTTTGTAGCATGTACATTTCTCAGACTGCAGTGTCAGTTTTACTGTGCTGCCCTGAAAATGAGTCTCAAATTCACCTGGAAGGATCCCCCCCAGGGATGCCAGCTGAACCTTCGACCCCTCTCTTCTGACTGTCACCAAGGTTAACACATCATTACAGCTTCTGATGGTAGGGATACCTGTGCTTTTGGAGCCTTTATCAACCTACACTGTTACACACAACTTACACTGAAGTCTCAGCTCCTCATTTCTTTTTCACAGGAATATGTCTTGTTGTTTTTTGAGAGTGAATCGTGTTTCTTCCTAATTTTGTGTTAAAATAGACATGAAATTTTAAAACTTCCAGATTTATCTCTGCTTTTATTAAAACAGCAACCTATTTTAATAATTAGGACTACAAACAAAAAATAAAAATATAAAGAATCATTTTCTATTTAAATTTGAAAATAGACACGTTCATACCTGCTGCCCAGTGCAAAAAAGTGTGTGGTGACAGACAAAATGTCAGCATTAAGTATTGGTTCTGTGGGCTAAGTTCTAGTTACTGACAGGTTAAGGACTCTTTATTTATGTGGAATTCTCTTAGCAAGGTATCATGTTGGATAATAAGCTGATTATAATTAAAATGGGATTTGTTTTCTTAATCCAGTAAATGGTATCTACAAATACTTGTCTGTGGCACTGATAACCAGCCAAGAGAACTCTCTTATAAGAGAGGCCCCTGTTGACACAGATTATTCAAGCTGCATCACAATATTGTTTTAATATATTGTACATTAAGTACAATATATTAACATCAATATATTAACAACATCAGTTGGACTCACTGATCTTGAAGATCTTCTCCAACTTTAACAATTCTATGATTCTAAATGTACTCTTAGCAGAGTTCATTTTTTTCCCCAAGATTGTCCTCTGATAAAACACATTTGATTGGCCACACCTGCTTCTGGATGCTGTTAATGGCCATCAGTTTTGTGTTCATGAAATAATGAAACCAAGAGATGGAAAAATCGATTAATTCTCTCTCTGAACATTGTTTCGAAGGACTTCAGCAAATTCTCATTGGAGAATTGATACTACCGGTGTTGACAAGTTTTATAAGGTAAAGATGATGTATTTATTCAGGTGCTGTGGAGAATGTGAAGGGATTTTTTGTTTCTGCTTGTGGAGGACATTACTTTTAACCCTGAGCAGCCCATAGTAAACTAGTTTTTACCTTTGTATTCTTTGCTTCTTACCTGCTACAAAATGCAGTCTTTAAAATAAGTCTACACACATTACACCTAGGTACCAATTTGCAGCATTCAAATATCATACAAGGTTCTCTCTGTCCACTTTACATTCAGCTGAGAGAGTTGAGATGATACTGGGACAGGGTTGTATCCTTTTTTGTGCTCTCCATTAATGCTTTGAACAGATTCTTTTAGGTAGCAAGCCTTAAATCACTCATTTCAGTTAGGTGTATGTAATTTTCCTTCTCTTAGACTTGTCTGAAAACTTTTAATAATAGTAACAATTGTGCTAACTCCAGTTAGGTGTGACCCAATGGTTTTTCCCTTTGGGAGTGTTTGAAGAGTAGTTCCATGAAAGAGGGTTCTGAAAAGACAGAGTATTGTTCATTTAACTTCATGACTAAGTTCATTTAACTACAGAAAAAGAAACACTGGAAGCCATTCTGATATGTGTGCCTACCTGACTAATTTGGCATATAAAATTCCTTTCCAATGGAATCCTGTATGTATACATTCTTTCTTCCAAGTCCACATTTAATGAACCTATATTCTTTTGGTCCCCACAGAACTGTGCATCTCATTAAACCCCTCTTCCTGCTTTGGTTTTTGTCTCCTCTCATGTCTCAGGGACAGAGTTGCTGGTTGGGCTACAAGTGTGTCAAGCCCAGTCCTCTGCCTCAAGGTGAATTTCTCCTAAGCATTTGTTGAAAAGTTCATAAACTAATCATAAAATAAAGGATCATAAAGTAATACCTTTGTGGTAACATTCCAGGCAATCCTGCTATGAAATTAGTTTGCAAAATGAGCCAAGATCCAAATCTAATGCATTATTAAAGGCAACTCTAAATACAGCAAATATTTTAATATTTTATTATTTTAATATTCCATGCACAGAATAGCCTGCATATCAGATTGTTCTTGGCATGCATGTTTGCAAGTGCCAGTAATAATATCTGTAATACAGCATTTGTGCTTTAGGCCTGCCAGATCTTGAACAAAATTTTAAATCTAGTAGGTTTATCCAGAATTCCTGTTTTCAGAAACTTAAGAATATTTAAGCATTCTTCCGAAATATAGCAAAAATATTCATGTTATATTCTAACAAACGTTTCTTGCCAAACTTTAGGTCTGGAAAAACGTGCAATATTTTATTGCAATCCACTTGTCTCATCAAATGACAAAACTGTTTATGATTTTATGGCACTTTGGTCAGATTGCAATAACACATGGAACTGTTGGAAAGGAGAAGACAATCATCAGAACATGTTTTTTCACTCTTTATCAAACATCTTCTGAAATGATTGCCTCTCTGGTCATGATTGACTTCCACTTTCAGAAGAAATTTGCTTTCTTTTGTCTTCCAAAGTCAATAATATGGCTGTCTTAGAAAAAGTCTGGTTGAAACACATGATGGATAGTCACTAATATTCAGGTGCAAAATACAAAGCACACTCAATGATTTGTTAGATTCATTGAATATTTCTTTTTATATTTATTCTACTTGAGAATTCTTAGATTCTTCCTCCTTAATTCTGAATGCTTATTCAGCGTTTGAAAACCATAATGTGAGTCTTCCATAAAGAATCATTTTGCAAGAGTGGCAAATATAAATTATTTAGCTTTTCTGGATATAAATAAGTGCAAACAGTGGATGTGTGTCCTCTGAGCTAAACAAGGATGATCTTTATTCTCCACAAACTCTTCTGTAAGCTCATACCTTGGTGCAGACATCAGGGTACATACTGTAATTTGTTTATGTATCCTGCTAATGTTTGTGTTAGAAAAGTAGACAAGAAGACTAGGGAAGCTTATTGATAAGGTCTCTTGTTTGCATGGATGTGATCAATACAGTCCTTTAAATATTGCCTTCCTTGTTCACATGGGTCAGCTTTCCCTGGCACTCTTTAGTGTGTGTTTTTTTGCATAATTGTCTTTACAACACAAAGAAATGTCACTCTAAAATATTTTCCCCTCTAAATATTTTTGCATATTTAGGGCACTGATTGGAGTCAGAGAGTGCCTCTGGAATGGTGGGTTCAGGCCTTCTGTGGAGGGCACCTTCCACTTGTAAATTGTCCCCATGGGCCGTGGTGGCACTGGGTGCATTGCATGCCAGGGGCTACTGGCAGCTCCTTTTGGTGATCAGCACTCAGGATGAGGTCTGGAAAGTGGAATTGCAAATTCAACTCATTGTACATGTCAATATGTCCATCTGACAGGCAGAAATGCTGACTACCACACACCTTCTCCAGCAGTAATGGACTCCTAAATTTTGCCATCTACTTTTGAAATATTGAGCCAGAACATGAGATAGATGTGTGTTAAACGCAAAATTATAACTGTTTGTTTGTTTGTCATGCTAAGTAGCTGGTAAAGAAACAGTAATGTCTTTAAAAGTGAAGTGTTTACTTCAAACTCAGTGTTTGTATTTGTATGTATTGGAAACACAATGTGGGCTTTTTCTGTGGTTTTGGGGAAGAGAGTATGCTCTGGGAGGGCATATGCAGTTTTTAGCTTCTTGTCACTGTCATGAAAAGGTAATTTGTACCAAGTGAACTGAAATCTGATCAAGTAACACTTCTAGTTTTCTGTAAAGATTACTTTTTATTCACTATGTTCTTTTCACACTGCTCATACAGAAGCTGTCAAAGCTTCTCATTTATGACAGGATAGTGCTAATTCTAAAGGAGATGTGCACACAGACACAAGATGAAACAGGAAAATAAAGTGCAGAGTAATTTCAATTTCTCTGCCATTTTTACAAGCCTGTTCCAATAACACAAACATCAGCAAACAAGAGACTAATTTCCATACAGAACCTGGCCAGCTAGTTTGCTTTGTAAATACAAATGTGAAAAGCTGAGCAGCTACTAATTTCAGTGTCCAGAACAGTTTCTCCCTCCCTTGCAGCCACATTTCCCTCTCAGCCTTTTCCATTGGTGCAGTTTACAATAACCTTTTAACTCCAACAAGAATTGTGCCAGAAGTTTAAACCCACTGTGGCATCTGGGAAGAATAGCAAGGAGCTGCTGTGCAGGAAGCAATTATCCCAGCAGGGCTCCAGAGCCTGCCTGAATAGCTGGGGCAGCCCCCAGCACTGCTTTTTGGGCTTCACTCTCTTCCTTCTCTCTGGCTTTCCACTTCCATTTATGCACTGAGCAATAAGGGTTTGCTGCTCCAGAGGCACAGGGCTGGGTGGGGAGAGCCCAAGCAGAGGGCAGTGTGTTCTCAGTGTCCACGAGCAGCAGCACTCAGGGCTATCACAGCTAAAGGATGCATATGTGAGCATCAGGGAGCGCTGCTCTCAGCTCATGTAGAGCATGGGAGCAGTGTAGGCTTTGTTCTGCTTGGTTGCAACCTGGGCTGGCTTATTCCATGAGTGAAAGAAGCTCCAAGTAGCCTCTGGCTTGGCTGTGTGTTGCTGAAGATCAGCATTGTGTTGTTAAGTCTGTGGCAATAAAGAACGTTTGTGGACGGACCAAGATGTGCAGGTCATACCCTGCCTGTGGAGTTTCTCTGGAGGATCTAAAGTTGAGCACAAAAATAATGATTCTGGGCTGCTCTGTGAGCTGGGGAAATTGGGGGATTTGCTCTTTGCCTCTCTGTGCATACATTCTGCTCCTTGTTCTTTGTGAGTTTTATTTTAGCATCTTCCAAGGAGAAGGCTTTCTGTAGCTGCAATGTCAAGCCCAGTGGTTTTTCAGCAGTCTTTCAGAAATAATGAAAGTTACACTCAAGATTTGCTTGTGGTTGCCTATGACTGCAGGTTTTTGCCTCAGTCCTGTAACACAAGACTTGTGTGCAAACCACAAAAAATACAAGGAAATCTGTGATTTATGATTTGCATGTGCTGCAGTCACGAGAGCTGTAGTGAACAGTGATGGAAGAGTGAAATGTGGCAGATTAATGTATGACTTTTGTGTTTAACTGTTCATGGAAAATCAGCATTGCAGTGCATATACTCCTCTTTTTGCCAAATGATGGGAAAAGTTTAATGTTTTCACAACTTTCAATGTCCAGCATTTACTACAAAAGAGTTCTACTGAACTTAGGCTCACTCAGGGATAAATGCAATAGGAATTTAACATGGGTTTATATCCTTCTTTTGGAGCGTGGTCTCATTTCCATGGCATGTCATCTTGGTCAAAAGACAGAGAATCAGTAGGTTTTTAGGTACATTAGAAAACATTTTTTTTTCCAAGGTTACTTTTGCAAAATACTTGTTTATTTGTAGTGTTCAGTTGGCAGGGCCAAAACTTCTTTGGGAGTTAATTTTATTATTAAGTTTTTACAGAAAATGTTTTGAATGAGAAGTCCAATCTGTCTCAAAATTTAAAACTGTCAAAATACAAATTTGGAAATGTATGAAAGAATCCGCTGCATTTTAGTTACCTGTGACTAATTTTATTTGCTTAGTTTGGTTCTCAGTGCGTGTTCTCTGCCATAAAGAGCTCAGGTTCAGTCCCAGAGGAGCTAAGCAAATCCTTCTTCCCCTGGGAAGCTGCTGTGCCAGCTCCAGGGAGGAAAGCTTTCACAGGCAATTTAGTGCAGGAAGTGCAGCGGTCACGGGAAGGATCCGGGAGCCTGAGATTTGCGTCCCTCCAGTGAGGAGCCAGCAGTGGGCAGCCAGGCTCGGAGGGGATGTGCCTTCTCTTCCAGACATGTGGGAGTCTCAGCCAAAACTGCTGCATCTCAGAAGGTCACGGAGTGACTGAAGCCACAGATGAAAATGATGACCTGCTGCACAGACCAGCCAGGAGAAAAATGTGAATAATTCATTTCTATTCCCTCCTCTCGGACGGTGAGGATTTTGTTGCTGCTTCACAATTGTACTTGTAAGTCTAGGAGATCCTTGGTTTTGCATGCTGAAGGCCTTTCATTTTCTTGTGGGAGCTCATGGTAGGAGAAGACCTACAAACTTCCACTTCAAATCTCTTGATAACTTGAGTCCTGTCAGAACAGTTCCCTTTAGAAGACCCTACACAAGAACCTTGAAAAACCCTGTATTTTAGCACAATGGCTGTGAGAAATCTGCACTCTGAGAAATGTCTTTCATCAGATTACAAGTCTTGGTGAAGTTTTACCTACCCATGCTTCTAAAGTTTGAAATTGAGCATTAGGACTCTGCTGTTGAAGACTTGTGCTCTGCACAGCTGCTCTTTTCTTAGGGGAACGTAGGAAATTTTCTATAGATGAAATACACCCCACAATATATAGTTGTCTTAAATCCATGTTGTCATCCTGCCAACATTAGCTCCAGACTTAGGAAAGCATGACAAAATTGTCAATACCTGCAGTGGCAGTCAGGAACTGAAATTGCTTTGGAATCAGCAGCAGAGTCTGGGCCCCTTTGGAAATACGTGGCTGTACTCTCCTCCCTCCACCCCTGGTGCTGTCTGCAGGGTGTAGGTGTGATCTGCCACATGCAGAGTCAGGTCTGGTGAGGTAGGTGGGCCTTTGCCTTCATCCTTGGTGACTCTAGCACAGCCCCTCAGAGTCACCTTGGTCTTTCCTTCATAGTGGGAAACAGGCTGCTAAATTCCTCTGCAGATTTGGGTTATGTAGTTTCTTTTATGGTTGCCAGGTAGGATTTTTTTTATATATTCTCAAATTTGTGGTTTCTTAGTGTTATTTTTCTTTATTACATTTGTGATTCTTTAGGTAAGGTAATTAAAAACTGAGAGATTTTGTGTGGAAAATTAACCCTGGCTGGTCTGAGATTTTATCCTTGGAGGTGTGTAAATAACACAGTAGTGGTGATGCTTAAAAGAAAATTCATGTGTAACTGATACTTCAAATCCTCTGGCTTGCTTAAGGGAAGACAAATGAAGACATACCAGACATTGAGTTCAGTTCAAGTTCACTTTTACTTCTGATTTCAATCACTGATTGTAGTGAAAGCTACATGTGCACCAGTGCATCCCGGGGAGATTTATGCATGGGGTTAAATCTGCAGTTTTACAGAAATTTCATAGTTGTCATTGTAAACTCATCATTCCCATGCAGGGCCTTCTTTGGACATTGCAGAAAGATTCATAGTTCTAGATATAATTTTAGTGACCCGTAAAATGTGCCTAAGTGTTGTCCATTAGTTGAATTTAGTGTGTTTTCTGGACTTAATAAGTAACAATATGAAAAACAGTTTATGAAGCATTTGCTTCTTCTTTTTTTATATCTTTTGGTGATCTTTGTCGAACAGATTCAAGACCATGATAATAGTAGTAACATGCTTTTGTTGTAAGATTTTCATCTTGGTTTATAATAAGATAGGAAGTATTGCATAGAAAATGTTTTGTACTGTAGCTGTGAAAGCATTTCAGAGAAGTATTTCACTGGTTCAAATATTGCAATATAAACAAAGCTGTCTGTTCAGAAATTAGTTCTGACTAATGTGAGCCAGTACGGATTATTGTGAAGTAAATCTTCCTCTGAATTAAATCTTCCTTTGTGATTAACAAAAGCCAAATGTTTATAGAAAGTTAATTTGGACTTGTTGCAGTTTCAAACTTCTGAAAATCACATATGCTGAGGCATGGATTTTTCTTTTCTTGATCTTGATTTATGGAATTCTGCGTGTATCTTGGCTGTTTCTACAGTCTCATTGGGTGAAGCATCAAACACACGAAGTAATTGTGATATTTGGTGTCTTGTGATAATGCCAATGGCTGAATAACTGTCAGCTGCCTCTGAATTCACCAAGCAATTCAGGATGCAGATAACCCTTAAGCCTTTGTAAATATCCACCTTCTTGTAGTTACAGCCATTAATAATGAGGCCAGAAAAGTGGGAAAAGGAGTCTTATGAAAGGACTTGAATCCAATTCTGCCTCTGATGTATGAGATTGGCAGGGGTGCCAGAAGCAGCAGCTTGAATCTATTGTCATTTTACCTACCTTAAATACCTTCTTTTTACATAAAGCCACCTTCCTATGCATTTTGCACCTTTCTTTAGGCTGCCTTCAGGCCTGTCTGTATTGCAAAGCTGTTTTGTTGGTCTGTAGGGTAGCGGGGAACAATTGACTTGCACTTTGTCATGACAGATTTACAGCACAGGAAGGCCACTTGAAAGAATGTTTCAGACTACTTTCAAATAGAAATTTTTGTGTGTTTGATCTGGAGGAGGCAGCATGTACCTTCCTGGGGTCCCAGAGAATGGAACGGAAAGCAGGACAGACTCGTCCGTCTGAACATTGAAGTTAAACAAGAACAAACTTTAGTCATTGTTGAGGACCAGCTCCAAACACATTTTGATGTCTAGTGTCTGATATTTAAGGATGCTATAATAGGTAGGGAAGAATATATGGGATTCACAAGGCTTGGAACAGGATACAAATTTTTAAATAAAAATTAAGATAGATAGCCATTTGTAGTCCTTTTTGTTCAACTTTGTTCAAACTGCAAAGCTGCCTTTTATTGCTGACATTCCATGCCCGACAGCCTCTCGTGCAGTGGGGAGTTGTGATATGGATATTTTAGGATGCTAGACCAGACAGAAGGAAATGAACAAATTCTGTTTCTTAACTAAGAAATAAAAGCTCCATTTTACTTGGATTGCTGGCACTATTAATTACAATTGCCTGGACTCACCTTGTACTTTGACTGTTGTATTGTTATTCATAATTAGATAGGACACTTTTAAAGCAAAGGCACTGTCTGGCAGTTTAATATTACATGCCCACTACTTTCAATTTAGAAAATGAAAGAAAATGGGTTGTTGTGTACACTGTAATGTAGAAGACTGAAATATATTGAATTTGTGATATCACATGTGCAGAAACACTGACTATACAAAAAGAAGTCAGTGTTTCACTCTGCAGTCTAAATTTGCTTTTCCTGTTAATTTGTTTGCTTTTGAATTATTTTGCAACAGAGCAGATTTTATTTATTAAATAGAAATAAACTAGAAACTGAAAGTTAAAAGAAAATGTTACTCATTTATATTTGGACTCCCCAAGCATTTCTCTTATGGCTTCATTCTGTCTCATATTTCATACCACATTTCTGTGAAAAGTAAGTGAATCACCCACATACATAAAAATATTTCATAACACAGACAGATGGGTATGGATTTATACATGCAGAAATTTACACACATATACACAACGCACATAGGTATATAAAATATGGTCTCAGAATTAGAATATATGTGTGTACAGCTATACCGAATTCTTGGTGGTATGTTGTAGAACCCTTGGGTAAGTTTTTATGGATTTGATTTATTGGCTGACTGAGCTGATTCATTATTTGTATATGATTTTTTGCTGCTGGGTGGTCATAATTTACAGTTCTGGACATAGTTAACTCTGTGGGTGCCTAGAGTTTTCTGTATGAACATCTCCAACTATTGTTTAAAGAAATAAATGAAGTGGACTTGCTTGAATGAGCAATTTACTGATGAGGAGCAAAATACGGTCAGGCAGGCAGGTAATAGAAAATAGCTTTCAAAAAGTCTTTGTAACTCACCATGCCATCATATATTTTCTTAGCATATATACAGTAATTCATACATCTTACAGGTAGCTGAAGATCATCTGTGAAATGCTGATCACAGGCTTTTTCTCTTATTAGAATTTAGTGCTATTCTTGTATTATCCTACTTGTAAATCCCTGATAGATTTGCTGGTAGGCACAGAACAAAATACTGAAGAGGCATGAAAAGTCAAAAAGTGCCTTGGCTTCATTTTGGTATAAATAAAACATGACACTTACTTCCAGAATCAGACTTTTAGCTTTGGCAGTTAGCAAAGCTGTTCTTTTCCCACGACACAACCATATCTACTAGAGTAGTGGAATAGAACTGTTTTCTGTATTTGTTTACTAGGAAAAAGGGACTTCTCTTGGTATTCAGCATGGTCACAACTCTTCAGGCAGTTTGGGATATAATGGTACAGTCGCTGCCTGTGACTTTTGCAAATTATATCATTTGCTGCTATAAAGTCCAGCTGGTGTACTTTGGGACAAGGGCAAAAATATGAGAAGAGCCAGAGCACTCAAATTAAAATGCCTTCATTAGCTTTTAAGCATACACAGATTATGAATAGTTGTAATTTGCAAGATTTCATGTACTGTCTCCAAAGGTGATTTGACTGTTTACAGCTCTAAATACTGGATATGAACTTAGTAAGACAAATTCAGTAGTGATTCTTTATGTGTTCCTACCAAATTTTGGCATGCATATCTTCCATTGTGTACTTCTTTACTTAAAGTCTGTGGTCCATAGGTACTTCTGGGATTGCCTGTTGAGAAGAAATACTGTACATAGCCAACATAAATTGTTCATAGCTGCAGTTTCTTTTGCAATGTCATATTAAACTGAAGAGATTGTCCAGTCTTATTGAGATGGTGGGTACCTAATTTTTTAAAATGCAATGAAGAATTTTGGTAGTTGCCCACCAGGGGAAGTTCACTTCCTTCTAGCCATCTGTGACTGCTCCAGTTACAGACACGTGTGATTCCACATTCAGTGGTGGGACATTTTATTGTAGCTGTGTAATTTATCACAATTCCACGTGGAATAACCGTCATTGTAGCTAAAGTTCTGAACCCTTCTCATGTTTTAAGGAAATCAACCAACCTAACAAAAGAAACCCCTTTGCACACTTGCATTCAGAATTCCATGTTGTGAGCACAGCCTCCTTCAGCATGCATGTCACATCATGCCTCAACGTCCATGAGGGAATGTTTCCTCTGTGTCTCCTTCTTTATTTAAATCTCAACTTGCAAGAAAAGCAGCTTTCAATGACTTTTTAGTTTTTCATATGTTTCTGCTTTAATGCTTCTCTCCATCTACACTTTGAAGAGAATCTTGTAGCGATTCCTACAAGAAATTCCTAGGATTGTTCTTGCTTAAGGTTACAGTTTGTGCAAGATATGCAGTTGTGTCAAATTGTGGTGGATTTGAATGGGATTTTCTCAAGTGATAAAATAACAGAGGAGCACAAATGCTACTGAATGTCACTAGGATTTAGACTTTGAAGACATACACAAAAATCACTGATTTCAGTTTACATGTGTTTGAAATCATCAGATGAGTTGGCAAATTCTTGTGACGTATAAATACTTTTCTTTGTGTTATCCAGTGTGGTCAGTATTTATATATATAAGTTGTATATTTCTGCATATGTATCTGAATATACAAATACCCCAAAATGCAAGTGAAAGTCATTCAAATATTGTTTTTTTTTTTTTTTTTAGTCCTTTGCATACATTATTTGGAAAATCATTGCTTTCTGTGATTTAGGGACATGTAAAAGAGAAATAAGTACAGACAGACTTCTTGTTATAGTTTACATCCTCTTCCCCTGCTCACCAGTTCAGGCAGTCAGCAATCCAAAACTGCTTATCGATTCTTGAAAAATGTGTGTTTGCAGGTCACCTTTATTTTTTCATTCCTCATGCCTCAAATCTCCACTGAAATTTCAGCATTACCAGCTTTCTGAATGATAAAGGACTTTTCTGTTGTGCTCTCAAGCAATGAGTGCCAAAGGCAACAGAATGAAATTTGTATGCAACACTGTCTACGCTCCACGTGC
Organism: Agelaius tricolor; assembly: GCF_023055355.1. Classification (NCBI taxonomy): domain Eukaryota; kingdom Metazoa; phylum Chordata; class Aves; order Passeriformes; family Icteridae; genus Agelaius; species Agelaius tricolor. The sequence continues at coordinate 40,356,414 of NW_027269269.1, read as the reverse complement.
GTGTCCATTTATCTCAATAACTGACTGTCATCCTTGTGCCTGTACATCCTACAATGACAATCAGAGCCCAACACTGCTCGAGATGTCAAATTTCCAGGGATAGATTTCTAGCTGCAGGCAACTGGAGCTAAATACCTCATATTGAGAACACTCTCCTCCTTGTCACTGACCACATTAGAGCCTTTCATGTAGCTTCATATGTGGCTTTTATTTATTGTCTACTTCCACCCGTGGCTTGAACTGCAATGGTTTTCCAAAGTGATAGGGCTTGTAAGCATATGTGCTCTTCAGAATGTATCTTTTGTAATTAAGGAACTTTCTTTGTATATCAAAGTAAGCATGGTACACATGCAGCTGCCTACACAAATTTTGCTGCATTTTGGTGAACTTTGCAACTTGTTCAACCATTTGGTCGATAGAATGGGGGAATAAATCCTTTTAAAGAAAGATCAGGTATTTTCATATGCATTTAATGTACATTTTTATATAATATAATAAGATTTGGAATCACAAAGGTAAGTGTGTTTTCTGATTTGGGGGTTATTGGAATTCTGTTATCTCCCAAAAGCTGAATTCAAAGAATATAATTGCTTCCACTCATCTGCTTGTCAGCGTTTAAACTTACTTTATTTAAGGTGAAGAATTAAAGAATAAAGAATTTTCTTCACTTCCTTAAGAAATGAAAACCGAAACAAACACAAAATTCATGAATAATAATGAGGACGACCAGCAGCAGGATAGCATGCACATATTTCTTGTCAAGAAAAAGTAATTGCAGCACTTGATGTGAAAATGAGATTTATGTCTCGTGCTAATTTCTACTCTCCACCTGATTGTATCAGTACATGGGAAGGAATTGTAGTCCTTCTGGCTAACAAGCATTAAACAGGCTGGTGTGCAGCCAGCAATACATTACACAGAATGAAGAAAAAACTAACAAGTCTCCAAATCTCAGAGATTTTAAAATACTGATGTAAAACTAAAACACAAGCTTTTTGCATAAGAGAGAGAAATTAGACTAATAGTAATTTTTTTCCACTTTTTTTTTTATGTGATATGGAAAACCAGAGATGGCTTGTTCTGTTTTATTATCTGTAACAAAATATTTTCTAAGCTATTGTTATTAAATTGATAATTCATACTGAAGTATTTCTATTATCCTTGATTTGTCCTAGATCAGAGGAGGAAAGCTCATGATCACATACACAAGAAAGAATGATGCTGGGAAATACGTTTGTGTTGGAACAAATATGGTTGGAGAACGTGAAAGTGAAGTTGCAGAGCTCACTGTTTTAGGTAAGAATTCCTTTTAGACTCCATTGATGAAAATGTCCATCTTTTGTTTTTCCTAGTAAGCCTTTCTCTGACCATTATTCTGATCCATTTCCCTTTCAGTGCTGAAAATGTTTTTCTCATGGTTGTGATCTAGTAAATAGAAGGAAGGTAATGGCTCTGCAGCCCACCTTGGACAATTTATTCCTATTAGAAGATGCTTTTGTATTTAATTCTCAAACTGAAGATAATTCCAGTGTCCATGACTGGATGAGTATTGTGAAATAACAGCAAAACAAAAGTAACCAAGTTTAAGAAGCAGAGGCTTGTTTTTCCTTCTTATTGGAGAGAATCAGAATTACTCTAAATTTCTGTTTAGAATAATTTTCCTTTCATTTATAGGAACGTGTGCTGAGTGGTGTAAAATTAAAACAGATCTGCTTGTTCAAGTGATCCTAGTGATAGTCTGAACATCAAAAAATATGTTTTCATTTAAGATAGCTGAGCTTAGCTGAAAATTGCATGTTTTGTTGCAACATCAGGAGGGAAGCTGTAAGTCCAAGTGCAGTCTCAGTATTCCTTCAGCACAGGAGAATTTAGATGCTTCTTCTTCAAAATATGTTCAATTTTACTTTAAAGTAGAGGATGCTTGAGATAGCTTGATTGATTCTGAAAAAAAAATCAAAAATAGGGGTGTTGTATCTTTGCAGGATGAGACCATCCAAGCCCTGGTTCACAGCACACTGGTTTCCATCACCATGCTGCTGCAGTACTAGTAACTTGTTGGTGGTTTTATTTTTGTTAAATTTGTGTTTAAGAGCTGTCTTGTCTGTCTTGGGCACTTTTATCTGTCTTCCCTACATGGTTGAGCTAGGACTCAGGCAACTTGAAGACCTGTTCAGAGTTTCACGTGAAGCAGGGGTTTCTGAAATAAAACAAGGTATTTTGCCATCTTAAAATTGTTCAAACTGAATGTCCAGGAAAAAAATGGTGTGTAACTCTTTAGAAGCTGAGGAACTTGTACTAGTTTATTTTGGTTTTGTAGAAACACTTTTGAAGCACTAGTGGAGGAAGTTTATTGTCAAATAGACTTTCAGAACTTCCAAGAAAAATCTAAACTTGAGAGTAAATTGTAATTACATGAGTCAAGTCCTGGCACCAGGCTCCTATTTAACTGTACCATGTAATCGCTCATCACTAGTCTGCTGCCAGCCAGGGAATCATGGGCTGGACTGTTTGATAACTTAGGGTGAAAAATTACTTCTCTTGCTAAAAAACTGTGAGAGGGGTGCATTGCAGGCAGAGCTCTGTCTGGCTTTTTCTTCATCTCTTGTTCCTTTCAGACATATTTCAGATTTTCAGCCTGGGGAAACTAGCAAGGTTTTGTTTTCAAATGAGTCAGTAAAGGTTTGAATTTCTTACCAGCCTGTGTCTAGAAATCTTTAAAACACCCTATTCTTTCAACTCAGACTTGGATATGCGTGAAAAAGCACAAGTAACATGCTGACTTCATATATTAAATTTTTCTACATTAATCTTCTATTTATGAGGTTTGGTTATTTAGAAGTTGAACTTTTGCTTCTAGGTCTCTGCTTTAGATCAGAGGGAGGATGGTGTGCCAGAAACTGTAATACTAGAAAGTTTCAAAGTGATCCTTGCTAAGCTTTCCTTGTATGTACCAAATAATCATGTGACAAAGAGAGATTCTTAAATCAGTGTTGATTTCCCTTATCCGTTTCTGCATTTGAGTAGGAGTGTTATAAATGGGCAGACAAAAACTCCTGGAAGTCCATTACTCTTCCTTCAGGAAACTGATCTGGAGAACAATGTGCCTCTTGTGGGCAGCACTCTTGGTCTTACCAGATCAGTCTTTTTTCTCTTGCCATAGTTCAGTTAAATATTCTTCCCCAAATTATTCCTACTCTGAGATTTAATCTGGATGTTCTTTTCTTACATTCAGGTTTGTTTTTTTCGGAATCTACTCGAACGGGGCCAGTGTAGGGGGTTGTCTATATCTGTGTCTTTTTAATTCACAACCAGATTTATGTCTGTAGATCTCTGTTTTGTTTCTCACTTCTTGTATATGAACTCAGGCTAGAACTGACAGCTTAAAGATCGACTTGCTATTTCATTTAACATTTTTTCCTACCATTGCCAGAAAAGTTAATTTTTCTACAACACAAGTGTCCAGCTGGTCTGGACATCCTCTAGAACAAAAGGAAGATTTTTTTTTTTTAATAAGGTTTTGTTCCGGTCACATTTCCTTTTTGGACCATTAAGTTTTTGTAATATTGAATCTCTGTGTCTGCAAATCCAGAGTAATATTTAGAACTGCTTTTCTCAGACACAAATGTGAGACACGAAGAGCATGGGATTTTCTCTTTATCCTTCTGTCTGGTTGTTTTGTACTCCTGTGAGAAATTTGTGGTGTATTTTTGGGTATTCACACTTCCTGATGGTGCCAATGGCCTCAGACTGTTGCAGTTCCAGGGGGATGATATTTATATCTTTAGTACATACAAGTCAAAACATGCAACTGCCTTCTCAACTCCCTCAGAGCTTTCACAGGTTTATAGACAAAAAGTTCATCTGCCTTAGGCAAAGGAACCTGCCAAACACTCTGCTGTTAAACCTTCCCAGTTCTTTTATGGACATGCTGTTGTCATCTGGTGCTGCTCTTCTAGATGGGTCATTCCTGGAATATTCCAGAAATTATTAAAACCACTTTTATCCTTGGGAGTGTGCAAACCTCACTGCAGTGCAGCCTGGTGTGGAATTATGAAAGTATGAATGGCCCAGCAACCTACAGCTTTGAATCCTGTTACAGGTGGAAAAGTGTATCAATACCTTTACTGAAATTCACAGGGTTTACCAAAACAACACAGCCTGTACTGAGGTCACCTTTTTGTTCCAGAAAGTCTGAGCATAAGTGTGCAGCAATTAATCTGACTCTGGTGAGCCAGGACTTGGGTCATCTATGTCCTGCAATTTAAGTCAGGGATAGGCAGCAGTTTTGATGAACAAAAACTACAGAGAGGACATTCTGGGGTTTTTTTGGCTTGTTTTACTTCATGTGTACTGGTGAAAGAAAAAGTTGCCTTTCAAATGCAGCATTGGAAATTATTGCATGAAGTGCTTGCTGCTGCTGACACCTGCGAGCAGCCTCACAGAGATCCTGTGCAATCTGGACACAGAACTGCTGGATTAACCCTTGATTTCCTGTCCCTTTAGAGAGACCATCTTTTGTGAAGAGACCCAGCAATTTGGCAGTGACTGTGGATGACAGCGCAGAGTTCAAGTGTGAGGCAAGAGGTGACCCAGTCCCTACAGTGAGATGGAGGAAAGATGATGGAGAGCTGCCAAAAGCAAGGTACAGTACTTGCAGTCACCCTTTTTATAACATCTAGTTTGGTGTGTGATGGGGCCATTCAGTGATTGACAGCTAGTATTTCTTTGTCTTGAATACAAAAGGCCTGGCTTGATCCAATAAAACATTTCTCATTAGCTCTAGTTGAATTTACAAGTTATGTTGAAACTTAGGAACGGTCTGTTTGCAAGTTTTTGTTGTGACAACACCTGACAAATATAAAACATATAATATAAATATAATATAAAAATAATATAAAATATAATATAAAACAACCAAATGCAGCTAGTAGTATCAGAGAAAGATTAATTCTTCAGCTGAAGAGTCTTTTGTGATTACTAAAAGTTTTGGAGAATGTATAACAAATAGCAAAAGAGATTAGAACATCAAAAGGTACATATTGGAATTGCAATTGATGTAAAATGTAGTCTGGCAATGTAGAAAGCTGCCTTGGTTATACATGTTTTTGTTGCTAGGTTTCCAATTAACTTCTTTTTTTTTATTGCTGTTATTCAGGCCAAAAAGTAACACACACTATTAAAAATAAACACATCCTGTGATGGATTGATATAGAGATAGATTAAATACTTATTTATTTACTTTGAAATTCTAATTATCAGTTTAAAAAACTTTCAGAGAATGGACTGAAAGAAGAAACACTTTAACAGGGTTGGATTTATAAGTTGGCCACTTTTTAAATACAGCTTCTTGGTAATGTAGTCTATAGCTTTAATAAAAACTATCATTTTTAGGAGAAAAATCTACTTACCATAAATAGAAACACATTGACTGCATTATATATAAAAGAGAGAAAGGTGATGAAAGGAAAGAAATTGGTAAAAGGCCACATTGTCCTCCAGGAAAAAAAGAAAAAACAAGAATGAATGGTGATTTATCTTTAATTTCAAGCAATTCTAATCTTTTTTGGAACAATATTTTCTTTTCAACCATATTAAAAAGCCTGTCATTCAGATGGAGAATAATAAATATTGCTATAATTACTTGTTAAAATAATTCTAACAACGAAAGTGTACTGCATTAGGGCTTTGCAATTGTGTGCAAATAATATCAGAATAAGGTTTTCAAATACTTGGGTATATTTTGATTTTAAAACTTTATTTTGCATTTATAAATATCTAAATTTTTTTTCTCCTTGTGGGAAATACAAAAATAAGAATATTTTTAGAGCAAATCCCCCATGTTTTTACCCATTACATAAATTGTGCAAAGTTCTGTTATTCATTGTTAACTACTATGTATATTTAAAGATATGAAATCCGTGATGATCATACCTTGAAAATCAGGAAAGTTATGGCAGGAGACATGGGATCATACACTTGTGTTGCAGAAAATATGGTTGGAAAAGCTGAGGCATCAGCAACTTTAACAGTTCAAGGTAAGAATGTTTCTTTGCAAAGAATGAAGTTGAATAAAGTTGTACTAGAATAAGTTGGTTTTTCTTTGTACAACAACTCTAGAGATAAAAAAAAGTGAAAATACAAATTTGTCTTGGGTTGTATTCTGAGGAAATGGAAACACCACATGTAAGATTTTTAAGCAGTCTTTACAATGCTGGGATGGAGAACTGAGTATGTTTTAAATTTCATTTCTTCAAGTTCAGAATCAAGTCACTTACAATCATTATATCTGAAACACAGAAAGAAGAAAGACAGTGTTACTGAGCTGCATTGTTTTAACTCCAAAAGAAAGAGTTGTAAGTTCAAGTATCTGCCAAGTTTTTCCAATTAAATACAGTAGAGAAGCAGTGGATGATAAATCTGTTTTTGTATCTTTTAGTACACTAACCCAGACCACTGGAATTCCTGTTGCTTTTTCCTTATGAAAGCGTATCGTAGCACTACTGTTTCTTTGTAAGATAAAAATTCAGTGGAACTCAGTGAACTAATATGTATAAAAATCCTTCACTGCCTTTATATACACAATCCAGATGTTCACTGTTCAGATAATCCCTCTCTTCCTTTCCTGGCCAGCAGACAGGCAATGATGTCATCCTGATGCTTTTTTCTGGGCGCTGATGGCCCTTCTGTCCTTTTCTCTGTTCAGTGGGAATTAGTCATTATGGAGTTCTGGGGAAGTATAGGCTTAAAAGTATTTTATTTGGTAACAGGCCTCTATTTTGACACATTTACTGTAACAGGAAAGGTCTTGCCCTGAACCTGCTCTCCTTTTTCCACCAGAAACATTTGGTGTCCCTCTGTTAGGAAAGTATTGAATTCTTTCATTGAAAATCTCATAAAACCAAGAATTTTGAGATGTTCTGTTTTGTTCGTCACCGTGATGTTTATACATCAAAACTCATACCTTATGTTTGTAAAATAACCAGCTCTCATGCTCAGTGTTGGAGAATAAAGGATAAACTTGTGAGCAGTAAGCACAGTTTATCCAAAGGAAAAAAGGCTGAATTATTTCTTAAATAATGATTTGTTCTGAAGATCACCCCTTAAATCAACTGTTACTCCTGTAAAATGTTGCTATTAAGAAAATTTGCTTTGATGACTGGTTGAGCAGTTACATTTCTGAAATTAAACTCTTGGTAGCCCTAAACTTTCATATTCCTATTCAAAATAATAAACAAAAACATACTTGAAATCCCATTTAGATTAATGATGCTAATAGATATAAAATGATTTAAGTATGTAGATGTTAGAAATTGAATGAGATCTTTTTGATAATAAACTGGTATTTTTAAAGAACAAGATCATAGCCTAAGTCCTGATTCATCAAGATCCTAATTTTTAAGTGTTTGTATTACACAGTAGATATTTACACTGTGGCAGCTTTGCTCTGAGGATATTGTTATGGGATAATTTGTTTCCCAGTGTGAATGGATTACCTCCTGAGCCATTTGTCTGCACTAATGTCTTCATAGGAGGGATTGATGTGAGAAACTGTAATGTGCAGGGACAATTTGTAGTTGGTAATGAAATAAATTACGATCAAAATCCATTTATTAGCGTATCCAAGAGACCAGTTTTTATGGGAGGGAAAAAAATACTCCTCTAGCAAATGGATTTTCCATTCAGATTTTTTCACATTTTTCCTCCTTTTTCTGCCTTCTCCTCTTTTTCCCTCCTCTCCTCTTCCCTTGTTAAAACGTGTTTGGTTTTTTTTTTTTCCTAAAGGGCCAGCTTTTTGACTATGCTATATCTAGAAAAGTAGACTGATCTTGTTTCAGTACTAAAATAAGATTGACTGTTTGTGGACGCACAGTTCTTTGAATTTTTTGGTTGATTCATTGCTTTTTTATGATTTTATGGGGTTTTTTTCTGCATGATTCAAGGAATGCAACTGGCAACTCTTTTCTGCACTTTTGGTTATCATGACATGATCTGTTGACTGTAGAGTTTAGTAAATGTGTCTTCTGCAGTGCCAAATTGAGTTATTTTTGTTGCCTGTTTGTAAACAGAGGGCTGCACTGCCAATCACAGCTTCAGACATTACAGCTGCCACTGTGCAGGCATGTTAAATTCAGCAAAGGGCAAGGAGGGGGCTTGGCGTGGGTTTGAGTGGGTTCAGGTTATTTGTGGAGCTTTGGTTTGGGTTTTTTCCTCTTTAGTATCTCAGCAACAGGCTGTGGTATTCCTGTGCCAGACTCTGTGCCAGAGGAGGAACGTGAGAGCTGTCAGTGGTGACCCAAGACGTGTGTCCATGTCAGGAAAGGGACAATCCCCATCTGTCAAGTGTGACAGTGTTCACAGGGGTCTTAGGATGAGGGAAGAGATGAGGATCTGACTCCATGTTTCAGAAGGCTTGATTTATTATTTTATTATATATATTATTTTAAAACTATACTAAAAGAATAGAAGGAAGGATTTCATCAGAAGGCTAGCTAAGAATAGAAAAAGAAGGAATCATAAAAAAATCTTGTGTCCCAGACAGAGTCCAAGCCAGCTGACTATGATTGGCCATTAATTAGAAACAACCACATGAGACCAATCACAGATCCACCTGTTGCCTTCCACAGCAGCAGATAACCATTGTTTACATTGTGTTCCTGAGGCCTCTCAGCTTCTCAGGAGAAAAAATCCTAAGGAAAGGATTTTTCAGAAAATATCATGGCTACAGTCAAGTGTCTGCACAGAGGGGCTGCGGCAGGGAGTGAAATGTGGCAGGGCTGCAAGCAGTGCTCTTCAGGGCCTCGGGGCTGGCAGCACTAAGAAAAGGATTTATCTTTTTCTCTACTCATCATTTCCACTCACACCATGGCTGAGCCCAGTGCCTGTCTCCTGTGCAGGGTTATCTGGGCACTGAAAGGTGGAGCGTGCGGCACCAGGGCCATTGAGATATGCAGCTGTCGGGGAAGTGTGGATGGGAGGTGGTCAGCAGCTATCCTGGGTCTCACAGGGAGCTGCCCTGGATCCCACAGGACCCTTTCCTGCTGCTCACCTCTGCCTGGTGCCTGATGCATGCCCTGCTGGGCTCCCTGTTTTGGGAATGCTCGGGAATGCTGCATAGCCCCAGCCACAGCACTGCCTCTGAGCTGGGAGCCAGCCCAGGCCGTGCCCCTGCACTAGGAACTGTCAGCTCAGATAGTTCAACTCTCCCACTCTCTCTGTGTAATAAACTGTTAGCTGTAGAAAATACAAGAGAGGGGAGGGAACATCAGTTCCATTTTTATGTTCTTCCTGCTCGTGGCACTGGCGTCACAGATGCTGGTTACTGGAATCACTACTTTCCTCTGTACAGGCTCCTAACTTTGGGCACCAGAATCATTTTCTACATACAGATGTTCTTACTGTGACTTCAGCCATATTCATAAACCAAATTTGGAGTTCTGTACTCACATAGTGAAGTTTGAACTCTTCCTTTAGTGTTTTACTCCTGCAGCTTAGAAGCATTTCCATCCCTAAAACTGTCAAGTTATCTTATTGTCTCCTTGGAAAATTAAATAGTTAAGGAAATGTAATCCTGATGTTGTTTCCATATACCTAAAATTGGAGAGTTCTCTAGCCTCTGTTTTCATTTTGCAGCAATGTGTACTGCATCTGTAAGGCATCTAGAGACATTGCTAAATACATGTGGAAGCATTTCATTCAGGAGATGATTAATTATTAAATAAATACCTCAGTCAATACATAATGCCAGGAAGCAGCCCAGAGTACAATACATTATATTTTGCCAACACATTATATTTCACCAAGTAGCTGATATACTTCAGAAAAGGAAAAAATTGCCCAAAAAATGGCATCACTGGAACCAGTGGACTTCTCTCTTGCTCTAGCACTAAGCAAGCTGGATATATTTGTTGTATTTATATTATATTGTATTTGATATATATGCAAGATGCATTTCATGTTTTGTGTAGGTTTCTATTACATGACTTGCTTAGTTTTATGTCTCAAAGCAGGACTGTAGGAAATACAATATTATATATTTCATTACTACATATATCATTGAAAACAATGTTCCTAAGACACACAAAATTACCAAAAATGCATACTTCAGTACTAAGAGAAAATTAGTTTTGCCATTAATGCAAATAGAAGCAGGGCATCTTCAAGAATCTGCAAATCCCTCATTTAACCATGATAATGCTCTCAAGCAAATCTAAGAACAAAAGGTTTTACATCTTCTCACCTACTTCCATTTGCTTTGCTCCCATTCGTGGTACTTAATTTGGCTTTTTTGACATGTAATTTTGTAATAAGTTTATAATTTCTGGTGAAATGAGCTGTTCTCTCTGAAACACAGCAGTGTAAGGTAGGGCTCCAGTGGCAGCCCTGCTCTGCAGCTGGCCAGGAACCATCATCACAGCAGTGGCAGTGTGGGTGAGACTCAGCAGGAGTCAGCTCAGGTGGCTCAGTTGGCTTCAGGACTTCAGGAGAATAACAACACTGGCTGGAGGTGACTGTGGTCAGTCAGCAGAAGATTGGAATCTTTTCCTTGAACGGGAATCTTTTGAATTCTTCTTAGCTTTCCCTGCTCAAGCAGTGGCTCTGGAGGAGTGTGCAATACTTAGTACAGAGCCCTGCCTAACCTGCACCTAAACCTGCTGCAGCAGTGACTGAACTGTAAGATGTAAATTTTGCAATTCAAAGGCACTAAGCACATTCAGCTTTATCTGTTTGGCAGGAAAAAAGAAGAATTCCTATGGAAATTGTAGCGGCCAGTTCATATTTTACAGTGGCAATCTCTGATTACCAAGCCTTTTTAGATTATGATGTCTTTAATTTTAGGGTTAACAGAGCTTGTCTGCAAGGTAGATAGAGAGTGGAACTTTTGATAAGTGACTCTTGGCTGTGATTTTGCTGTAAGAGTCAACTGACAAGGAATTTTTATCTGAAAAGGTGGCACATGCTTCAGGCCTGGAATTTCCTCCTCCTTCCACCTCCTCTTTGTGCAAGGTAGCTTCAAGGCACACAGTGAAAGACATTTATTTGATAAGGCTTCTGGAAAGGGCTGCAAATACCACCCGGAATATAAAGGAATAGGATTTGCTCTTTCATCTGTCTGATACCACATAAATGTTTCCACTGTGTCAGGCTGCTGGTACACATTACAAGTTGGCTGTAAATGCAAATGCATTAAGCATTAAAACAACAAAGACAAAATTCAGAATTTTATGGGATTACAGAAATGCTGTTGAGCAATTGCTGTACAGCAATTATTATGCATTGTAGTGAACCCTTCACAGGCTTGGGGCTGAATTTAACCACTGGAATTTTAAAACTAGGATTGTATTTAGGTCTGAACTTGTCTTCATGTTCTCTGTTTAAATCAGTATTTCTTCCTTTGAAAGAACTGTTTTGATACAATATTCTGCCTTCAGTCCCTTGAAAAAGGAAGGAAGAATAATTGGAATGATTGTCCAATGAACTTCAGGATTTTTTTAATTAGTAAACTTTTGGCAGGATGAGTGAAGGAGACCATCTCCTGTGATTTCAATAGCTTAAAGAGCCCATTTCCCCCTTAATGACTGCAGTAAACTCTGATAGCACGTCAGATTTCTATCAATGATCTGAGGAGTTTGGCTGCCACCAATTTCTGGTGAAAGAATAGAAATCTTAAAAGTTAATCAGCAGGAAATGAGAAAAATGTCTGAAGAGGAGATTAGAGCCCTGAAGGTTCTTGTCTTAACTGATGCAACTGATGAACACTAAGATTCCTGAAGCATTTCTAAAATATGGATAAAAGAAGCAATCTGTAAGCATTTTAATGAATAACTGCTTCCATGGTTTTTAAGTGCTAAATGGATGTTGGCTTGGTTTGGTTTGGTTTGATTTTTTACATAGAATCTCACAACAGTGGCAGCAATATTTTACAGGAGAATAACACATAAAAACTTTTGAGATTCCTTCCTCCAGTTGGGTGCTTTGAAACAAGGATTTGAGACAGATGTTTTTAAGCATGTAAACAGGCATCCAAATAATTTGGAGAAATGTTACTACAGAAATAAGTTGAAGCTAGAGGCTTTTTACTGCTGAAAGGGGTTTATTTACTGTATAGTTCTCAAAAATTGGGCATTTCAATCACTCAGTGTGAGAATTGAAGAAGTAGGTTTGTGTAGTGTACTTCAGCACTCAATTTAAAAAAAAAAAAGTAAAGAAAACCTGAAGGCTTTTTTCTAGAGCCTGAAATTTCCTAAATCCCATGGCTGTGGAAAAAGCAATTGTTTTTGTATCAGGTTTCACTGCTGCAGACTACTGTGACTGCTGTTCTAAAGATAACATTTCAATAATTCTTTCTTTAGAATAGACAAAGTAGAATTTTACTACAAGTTGTATAATTTTAAGATTTTTGGGTTAATGAATAAAATCGAGTGCAGGGAATAATAATTTTAATTGGTTGTTCAGCAAGCACTACTTTTGCTATACATTCATTCTGAAATAAACATCAGCTTTATTAAATTATGTTAAACATCTGTTAAAAGGTAATACACACTTTATTTTTTGCCTAGTTCATAGCCCGTGAGTAATACAGTGATGCAGTACAGTCACTTACTTTTGTTAGTTTACTGGCATCAGTAATTTCTGAATTGGTCTCAAGGAATTTAAAAATGCTGAATAACAGTGCATAATTTTGATATTAATATTTCAAACATAATTTTGGTAGGCTGTTTTGAGTACCATTTGTTACTACGAGTTGTGTTTTGTTTGAATACTAAAATGCTTTGTTGCTAGGTGCTGCATAACACTCAAGAACTAGTAATAAGGATTTTTTCTGTCTTTATGTGTGGACTTGATTGCCTTGTAGGCTCAGTATCAGAATCTTCCAGTAAAAGAAAAAAAAAATTCTTCGTTCAGGTTGAATTGTTATGTATAAATTATCATTTTCTGCAGGAGGTGTTTGCATGCTTCTCTTGTCCTATGACCACACACTAATTCCCAAAGTTTGGGATTTCTTTTTTTACCCTTCTAAGTATGAAATAGGATGGCAGGACAGAGAAGCAAAAACAAAGTCCTCATCTGGATGGATGAGGTTGCTTGTTTTGTTCTCATAAATGCTCCCTGCTCTCTAAACACAGGACTGGCAGGGATTCTTTTCTCTTTTTGTCTCTCTCTGGCCTATGAGAGCCCACTTAGGACTTGCACCTCCTCATATTAGAGAGCTGCTCTCTCTTTTGACACAGTTAAGGTCACACATTGGGGTCTCAGTACAGAGCAGGGGGTCACCTGAGAGTTCTGGTTTTTTTCCAGCTGTCCACCAGCAAGGTCTGATGGCCCTTTCAGACTACCTGCAACTTTTGATAGCATTGTCATCTTTTGACAGAACTGTATGAAAACCAGGCTAAATATCCCTGATTTTTTTAGTTTTATTTTATTTTTGCAGATCATCATTATTTCCTAAAGCATCTTGTTCCCATTTCTGCCTCAGTGACAGTAAAAATTCTTGTTACATGGTGGATAGCCTGGCTTGCATTGAATTCTTACAGATTGTAATTTTTGCTGCCTATAATTAAATTTTGTTAATATGGCACAGTTAGCTTCCTGTTAACATTATTGAAACATAAGTTGGGATGTCAGTGTAGACTTGGTTGTATCTATGTGGGGGGTATGGCATCCCCAGGAGAAGAAATCCAGGTTTCTTTTGAAATAATACATTTCACTTGAGAGTATTCCTCACTGAGTACTGCATGCCCAAACCAACATTTTTTAATGATCAGAAGTTAGTGCACTGCAGAGATTTATTGTCCTTCCATTTTTAGTGTGTGTTGGTATCCGTTGATCATGGGCCTTGGCCACTTTTCACAAATAGCTTTAACTTGTTATAAGAAGGTTGCTATGGATTTCAAGTTCTCCTTTCCAAGAAGTACTCTGTGCTATCATAAACAGCTGGGGAAAAAAATCCCACTCAGTTTCCTTTTCAGTTCTACTATCTTCAACTGTAAGTCAAAAAATGCAGTAGGAAGCTCCTAAGAATTCTTCAAATAGTATCTATCTATCATAATCTTTTTGTACTTCTGCACAGTTTATTTAAAATTCATCCTTTTTCACTCTTTTAAAAGGCTCTAGTGTAAATATTTGTAGCCACGACTACTTAGATTGCAGCAGTGCCTAAAATTACCTCAGTTCATTTAAAACATGGGGGAAGACAACTTCTCTTCTCTGAAAAGAGAAGCCTGGGAAACAGGACTTCACAGTGTACCACATTACTCTAGTTTTTAAATAGATGGAATTAGACTCGTCATAAGAGTGCTCTCTAAATTATGTTTGGTTTATAGTGTGGATTAGGAGGATCCAGAGCAAGGAAGGGGGAAGGTAGAGTGGGAGAGGAGCTTCTGGAAACTTCTTAAATCCCCCTCTCTCCCTCTCTGTCTTCTGCCCTCCAAATTTCAGATTTCTCTTTGTCACCTCAAGGCAGCGACTACGGGATTTATACACATTTTAAACTGTGTACTACATCTATTAACCTGAGTAGTGCTACCTTTAAAGCTGCATTGTAAAGCCTTTTTCCACATTTTTGTTTTTTTATCATAGAAATCTTCATTGAATCCTGCAGAAGGACAGATTCTGGTCTATCTAAATTTTTTCCTAGTATCAGTTGCAAAGCAAAAGGTCTCATATGAGTACATTTCACCCACAGATTTTTGTAGTGGGTTCCTCACACATACAGATAATCATGCACAATTGTGTAGCCATTTTCATCTTGATTTTTTTGAAGGGAAAATTCATTACCTTCTTAAAATGAGACTTCATGTAATTACACAACTGAACTGATACACAGCTGAAACAGAGCCAGATTTTGCTGTTTTGAATCAGAGTTGAGGAAAGAAACACCTCTCAGCTTAAACTAAATCTCAGAATAGCCAGAAATCCATAAGGAGTTAATGCCATTTGATTGCTCTTGAAATGAGCATAGCACCCAAGCAGGAGGTTTGGCTAATGCACAGATCTTTTGGTGGTGTTTATCAGCAGAGGGTGGAGTTTAAACCACCAAGGAGAGGAAGAAGCTCTGAGACATTTTAATGCCAATAGGGGAAACAACAAGCTCTCAAAACAAATGGCTTGTTGCTGCCACTGCAAAGCTGAGAGAAGGCACATTCCTGCTTGCTGCAGAAAGGAGAATCATTGATTTTGAATTCATGGTGCTTGAAGCTCATCTCTAGAATTGATTCTGGAGTTGGTGATGTTGAGCTGCCAGTCTGCATGTGTTATGACATCTGTGTTTAGGGGTGTTCCAAAGCCTTACCCTGGCCTGTCTCTCTCCCTGGTATGTGCAGCAGCTCCAGAAGCACTGACATTTCCAAGGCTGTGTCTGTCCTGTCAGCGCCAAGGAGTGACACGTGCCTTTTTTCCTGCTCAGACCACTTTCCCCTGGAGCACATCAGCTCTCCTGAGTGCACAGAGGCGCCAGAACTTTTCCTTTCTTTATGTTTCCAGCCCAGAGGCACAGGCTAAATCCAGCCTGCCAGGCATGTGCCGTGTGCTGGGAATGAGAGCATATATCCTGCCCTGCACAGTCAAAGGCAGTGTCAGGATGATGTGACCACCAATTTTCCAGACTGCAGCTCTCTTGAGGCTTCTGGAGGAAGTGCACAGTGACAATGCAGGTGGCAGCCCCTCAGTACCCTGAGAGTGGCACTTTTTGGGCAGGCCATAAACTCCAGCCAGCCTGTTTCTCTGTTACTGCCCAGCACATGTTGTGGTTTAACCCCAGCTGACAGCTAATGCCACACAGCCCCTCAATGCCTCTCCACCAAGTGGGTTGAGGAGAAGAATCTGAAAAAAAAAAAATCAAGCAAACAAAAATCCAGAAATCTGTGGGTGGAGACAAGAACAATTTAATAATTGAAACAGAGTAAAATATGCTAATAATACTAATGATAACAAAACCAGTAATAGTAATGAAGAGAGAGAGAAAAAAATAAAATCCAAGAGAAACAAGTGATGCACAGTACAATTGCTCACCACCTGCTGAAGGACAACCAACTTTCCCCTGGAGAGTGATCAGCAGCTCCCAACCAGTTACCACCAGTTTAAATACTGGGCAATATATTTTATAGCATACAACATCCCTTTAGCCAGTTCAGGTCAGCTGTCCCAGCCACACTCCCTTCCAGCTTCTTGTATCCTTCCTCACTTGGCAGAGCCTGAGAAGTCCTTGACATGGGATAAGCACTGCTCAGCAACAACCAAAACATCAGTGTGTTATCAACATTATTCTCATACTGAATCCAAAACTCAGCACTACACCAGCTACTAAGAAGAGAAATTAACTTTATCCCAGCTGGAACCAGGGCAACCGGACTGGTTTTCAGTGTTCAGGCAGAAGAGGGAATGTGAATCAATTGTAAACAAAAATAAATAAATACGAATTTTAAAAAACTACAAAACTCTTTGAAAGTATGTTGAGGAAAGCAGCACCTAATTGATACTGAGATTTTCTCCATGTTCGCTTTTCTGTCTGTAACACTGAAGCATTCTTATGGGTTTCACTAATTCTAAAGGTGGTCTTAATATCAGAACTATTTTTCCAACTATTAAGTCACTTGTTTTTGTCGTAATTTCATTCTTCACATTACAATTATAGAAAATAATTAATATCTTTTTTTTTTTGTTTTGTTTCCAATCAAATTTTTATCTTCTCAGGTTTGGTAAATTTGAAATTAATGTAGTCACTTGTTCCTTTAAACTTAAGAAGTGCTTATCTGACAAATCAGCAGCAATCTAAAACAGAATTTTTCCACTCATCATAAATACAATACACCACCATCACTCCCTTGCTGGGGGTTTGGAGTTACAAGTCATCACTTTTGATTTGAGACATCAAAAATCTCATGTAAACATTTTACCTCAGCACTGTGGCTGCGGCGTGCTTGGCGCCAGACCGTGAGACTTTGCTCAGACATTTGTGCTGCTCTGTGTCAAACTTGGTGCTCTGGGACCACGCACTGTGAAAGCATTCACAGTGAGCAAGGGTGGCCCAGGCTGGTCCCACGTGAATGGGAACTTCAGCAGAAAATCTGGGAAAAATTGTGAATTGTGTGGATATGTATTTATACCTCTAGCAGTGACAGCTGAAAATAGAGAGTCCAGGGAGGATGAAAAGTGATATATCCCAGTTCTTTTGTACTGTAGCTGGTGTTGCTTTCCTGTATTTTTCACAGGCTGAAGCCAGGAGGCAGCTGAATGGCAGCTTTTATATCTTTTCAGGACAAGAGATTCAGGCTTTTGTTTATTTCTCTGGAGAAAGTGATACTTCCCACAAATGACTGTAGAGAGATGTGCATATCAAGGATATTGAGAGTTTCAGATTGCTTTGATAAGAACAAATAGCCTACAAATCACCAGATAGGAAGTGGAACATGGCACATTGTCTTAAGCTATCTCCCTCAATAATAGTTTTTTGCAAAACACCAACATAAATATCTGGTAGTCATGTTGCAGGGGGGTATTCAATGGTCCTCATTCAGATATTTGAACATAAAAAGTGTTTCATTAGATTTCAGAATTTAGCAGGATTAGAAATTAAACACATTTTTGAAGAGAAGATGTTGGCAGCTTTTTGCAGAGTTTTTGTTTGGAATTATTCAGTATTCTTTGTTAGTTTGTTTTTTAAGGTGTGAAAAGTCAGAGTTTGACCAGTTTGCTAAACATAATCAGACTCTAATATTTCCTCTCCATGTGACTGTAGTACCCAAATTTTCTGTACCCCCACATTTCAGATGTGTGGGTACAGAAAATTCAGATAGAGGTCATAAACTGTGGGTTTCCTGTTTATTTCACGTGAAGATGACAAACAGCTGAATTTCAGCTTGGTGACAGATAACACAGCAATCTCTGTGCTGTCTCTGTTGTTAGCTCTGCAGTTTCTCCCCTCTCACTGTCTAGTCTGGACCCAGCCAATCCCAATGGAAATTCCAGCTTCCCACTCCACTGTCTACTCCAGCACATCTGCTCATACTCCTGTCCCATCTCCTACCGCTTCATTCCTACAGGCACATGCCATCTCTGATATATTTCACTTGAACTGGGATTAATGTATCACAAAATTACTTGAAAGGAATCCGAATTTCATCGTGACTGCCATTTTCTAGATTAGTCATAATGGCCAATTATTTATACAGAAGGTAAAGTTTGGATATGAGCTTGATTGTTGTGAGTAATTATTGGCCTGAAAATTTGGATTGTTTAATTTCTCTGGTGTAGAGTTATACTTTCTTGCTTCTTTTATAATAACCTCTGTTGGTGTCCAGCAGTCCTTGAAGACATGAAGATTTTTTTTTTAAATAATCAAAAGGGAAATACATTGAGCTTCAATCAAAAGTGTTCAACTTGTGGCAGTTAAATAACAGGATATCTTCCAAGCACCTGGAAGATATTTATAAATAGTATGTTGAGAACAATAATTAATGAGTATTAAACACGCTGAACAAAATACTCTTTAGTAGTTAAGTACCACCTTGGATCCCAAGATCTCAAAAGCATCTTATTATTATACATTAATTAAAATGTCTATAATTCTACTTCTTTTGAGATAGATAATTGCTACCAAGCTATCAAGAGTGGTGTACTTGAAGCTTTTAACTTCCCTAATGGCAGACTAAAAAACGCTGTAATGTTTTATTTTAAATATGAGGAACCCAGTGGGTTCTAGAGAAACACTAGATCAACATTTACCTTCTCCTCTGTGAGGAAAGCTACAAAATGAGGCACAAAATGTGCCTTTTTGAGGCGTAGGCATTGCACACAGCATGTTGAGGTCTCATATGAGACTCGAGGCTGAGACAGACCCAGGCTCATCCCAGCAGTGCGTGGATGGAGCACAAGATGGGATGGATTTAAGTTGAAACAAGGCAGATTGAGGCTGGATGGGAAAAGGCATTTCTCCACTGGCTGGGCAGCCAAGCAGCAGAGTGGGCTGCCAGAGTCTGTGCATTGTTATTCCTTGCAATTTTTCAGGCCCTGACTGGATCAAGCCCTGACTGACCCTGTAGCTGACCCTCTTGAGCAGGAGGTTGGAATGGAGACCTCTGAGGTTCTTTCCAACCTGATTATCATGTGAACCTACAAAGCTACATCTGTCAAATGTAATAGTTGCTCCATTAACATCTGGCAACTGTACTAGGGCTGTAGTTTAAGTCCTAAAACTGCAAATTCCTACTCCTGTGAGTGGATTTAATGATACCAATAGTCCCAGTGAGCTTGATAGGATTGCTGGAAAGAATAAGGCATTAAAAGATCACGTCACTAGACTGGAAACCACTTTTCTTTTGGTTTTTGTTCAGCAACTGGACACGTCTTCCATGAAAAGCCTTGCATGTCAAGGAAATTATATGAAAGGCAAAAAATATTATTCCTTTGGTAGTTGCGGTTTTACATGCTAACTTCCTGCCTTTACAAACAGGTTATTCCACCTAATTGCCATGTGAAAAGCCATGATTAACACAGGGAAAATTAATTTACTTTATAATTGAAAGTGGTGTCAAATAAAATGTGCTATAATAGAGGAAAAACTATTTGCTTTTCAGTTTTAGTAACCTTAGATATCAATAGGCTGCAAATCAAACTAAGAATGTGGTCTTTGTTGTAGATGTTGCTATTATTGTTATTCCTTTAAACCACATGATATCCTTCTGACAGAATTGTTCAAATTTTTTCTATGAAACTTCACCCTTTGCCCTTTCCACAGATTTGCAACCAATGTGATGCCCTGTTTCTACAGGGATTTATTTTCATGTATCAGTGTCCCCTCTGTTTTCACAGGTGGACCAAAAAATATATTTGTTTGACAGGGTTATTTTTGACCTACAGTAAGAAAAAGAAAAAGGGGAAATTCAGCACTTAAAAGTTAATTTAATTTGTGGAAATATAATTGAGCACCCTGTTAGGCATTTTACAGTAGAGGACTTGAGCAGCTCTGCATTGCTACTGAGAAGGCTGAACTTTCCTCTTCTTGGCACTACTCAACAAATGAAAAAAAAAAATTTAGAGTTGCTTTCTCTGTGCAAGAATTTCATTCCATTAAGTCTCTTATCAGGCTGTTTCATGTACAATGAGTGGTGTTTTGTGGAGAATCATTTCTAATTCCAGAGCACGTCAGATTGCAAGTTTAGTAAAGAGCTTTTCAGTTGAAAAGCAACAGTTACTGGGAAATACAGACTTACACATGAACAAGAGTAGCTGGGAGCTGAATCCTGGGGAAGAGCAGATTTCTCTCGGGAATTCGTGTGTAGCATTTCTTGGTCATTAGGAACTGTAGATTTACAGATAATCTGAGCAGAGTAATGCACACTGATTTTCTTTTTGAGAAATACCACTTAAAGAAGGCGAGTGCATATCCAGAATAATTCTTTAAAACTCAAATCTTTGTAAAATGGTATTTGAA
The DNA here is from genome assembly GCF_023055355.1 of Agelaius tricolor. Lineage (NCBI taxonomy): Eukaryota > Metazoa > Chordata > Aves > Passeriformes > Icteridae > Agelaius > Agelaius tricolor. The sequence continues at coordinate 40,335,986 of NW_027269269.1, read as the reverse complement.
ACTTCCTCTCTTTGAGATTATTTCCTTAAAAAAAAAAAAGTCTCTTAGGAAACTCAAATCTGGTTGATCTGGGTTTGGCATATGCAGTTGCAGGTTCTTGTTTTCAACATGTTCCACATTCCGATATTCTATCTGATTCTCTTTCTGCCTTTTTTTGTAATACACCTGGAGTCCTCTGTATTTATTAGAACAGGTAGCCAGGATTCCTCATGCCTAATGAATGTTGGCAAAGTGGATATTTCTGGTTTCCTGCATGTGTTTATCAGAGGATGGTGAATTGAGGGTGCTTAGCTACTCGATATGAAGGTGTGCCCATGCTGAACAAGAGCTGGTTTACTCTCAGCATAAAGTGATGAGACCAAAGTGTAGCGTGCATTTAAAAAATTATATATTTTTGGACCTTTACTGTAATTATCGCCAATTAATCTTTTTCTTATTAACTTTTTTCTTTTTTGGTCGGTATCTGTGTATATTTTCAAAATGCATTACTTCTGTTTTTTTTTTTTTTTATTTTCAATCTGTTCCTTCCGTCACTGATATGAGGTTGGAATAATTTCTAACATGCCTATCTTTTATAAGCAAAGTTATCTTGCCAGGATCTGAGCCATTTCAAAGTTTATGAAAATTTTGAACTGTGGTTGAAGGATAATTTAATATTTGATAATGTACCACTGATAATTTCCAAAACATCCAATGTTTTTTAATAAATGTTTTGTTTTGAATATTTTAATGAAATTCCAGTTTGGGGGACAAAGAACACGGTTAGGAATCTTTTCAAACTTGTTTTAATTGTGGCATACTTTGCATTTACAGTTTATTAGTGAGCCTTATGTCCTTGACTCAGCAATCCTATACTAAAGAGATTTGTGTGTGGCCTAAATGCCTTAGCATTTTATTCATTTTTTAAAAAACTTTTTTTTTTTTAACAGATATTAGTTTCAGAAAAAATATATTCCATTTGTAAATGTTTGGATGCTTTAGAAAGGCTGTAAATATTACTGTTCCATTTCAGCAATGTTGCAGATTGATATTTACTGGAGATTTTAAGTTAATTTAGCCACAGAAAAAACTTGATGTAAATGAATAATAATAATGTGGGGGAAAAAAAAATTACTCAAGGTACGCATCAGTTCCTCAGAAAGGCTTGGAGTAGAACCTAGACTGCCTGGCCAGTATTTCAGTCTGTTACCCATTTTCCTCTACCACCTGCTTTTCAGTATGTGATAGAGACTGCTGTTAAAAAATCAAAATACAAAAATGTCGTTCAACATTATAAACCTATTTTTCATATATCAGAATATGTGTTTGCTTTCTAAGGTCCTTACCAAGGATCCATTTTCTAATTTTTTTTTTCAATTTTGCTTTATTCTTTGCTTTGTTTCATGTCTGTTTCAATTTTATTTATTCCATGTTTTCTTTTTGTTTTGTTTTTGTTTTTAGTTGTGTCTGGTAAGTTGAAATTTTATTGGCCATCTTCTAGTCATCGTGTCACTGTGACGGGAACTTCTCCTCCCCTTCCCATCCATCCCCTTCCATGTCCTCCAACCACTCAGCTCCCATCTTTCACTTGTTATTGGCAAGACACATCGAACAGAATAAATTCTGCATGAAGTATGGGTAACTTAATGGCAAAGAGAAAGGTAATGGGTTGCAAATTTTCTGTCTGTTTTTTATACGATGTGGCGACTCAAATCCTAATGTCTCCTTTCTTCAGTGACTGCATGGCTTGAACTTCAAAGTGTGCTGAAAAAATTGTGTTTGGTTAAAAGGTTTCTAGGATAGAAGTTGTGATTTTCTTACAGGGATTTATTATTTTGGCATCTTTTACAGTCTCATCATTACATACCACATGTATGTGACCCAAGGTGTGAAATAAAACTAAATGATGCTAAAAAAGAAGCAGTGAAAAAGCTTTCAGTACAGTTAACACAGAATGGAATTTAATAATAGTTTTACTTAACCCTGTTTAATTCTTCTGACACTGAAGCTAATAAGATTTTTATTATTTACCTAAATTGCAATAGATTTAGAATAATACATATATGGGCAATATGCATATATTTTTAGAGTAGTATCCATACAAACTATGTATTTAGAATAATACTTAGACAAATATGTACCTGTTTATATTTCATAAATTCTACCATGGCTGCCTATAAGACTAAATTCCCCTTCCTTTTTGTGTTAAGTAGTCCCTGAATGGTCATCTTGAGGTACTATAATCACAACCACCCAGCTATTTCTCCAGTGATCAGGACCATTTTATTTTCTTTATAGTTGTATGTGTCCTTGAGTCCAACAAAACCTGAAACCTCATAAATCCTCTGCACTAGCTCAGGGTTTAGAAGCCCTCAGTTCCACATTGCGTGGCATTGTGTCGGAGGCTAGGACAGAACCTGCCAAGCCCTACATTTAACCGTATGCTAAATTTATTCTCGTTACTAGAACCTAGCAGCATAACAAAGGTGCCTCACCCTCATCTCCATTTCCCCCTCTCCATGCCTCACAACCCCCAGCCAGTTCTCCCTCCTTCCCAAATTAAACCTGCTGTCATGTCAAAGTCTTCCCGCATCTTCTTCCGAGGAGGTACTGGTTGGATGTTTCAGAGCTAAATGTTTTGAAGTCAGTTAATTACAGAGGGTCAATCTTAGCCTTGCTTTGCATAGTTTCTTATCTAAGGAAATGCTAGGAAAGGTAGCATTTGCATCCAAATATAGACAAGAGTGCTATGCTTCAAAAATTCCTCTCAAAGCAGGAGGGCCGTAGGAAGAATATATTCTGATATGAGCTCACCAGGGAGTAGACACAAGGAAGGGGGAACAGGTAACTGCAAGAATTGGTCCACAGGAACACTGAAAGCATTTTTTTTAAAGAAGGAGATAAGTGTTATTGAATTTATTCTAGATAAAGCCAGTACCACTTGATGTTTGCCAAACACATCTTTGAATTAGATATTTTGCACTGTTTTACAAGGAAAATCTTGTGAAAACATCAATGTTTGCAAGGGAAAAAAAGGAAATGAATATCAAAATCATTTGATTTCTTAAAGTCAGATACAAAACATCCCCTTTAGTCTCAATCCAAAGAAAGGGAAGAGCATAATTAGTTTTAGGCAGATGATCAGAAAAAACGGAAATTAATAAATAAATGGGCTTTAATTTAATGCACATTTTTCACGAAGCAAGAGTTAACAGCCTATAGAACATGCTAGATTTTTTTCTGTGCTAGCATCACCAATGCTGATTTTTTTTTTTTTTTATGTGACTGACATGATTTTTTGACATTCTCCTTACTACTGGATGAAGGGGTTGTTGAAGTCAGTATAAATCAAACAATGCTGGCAGTATTTATAATGTTAGACTGAGCAGATGTTTCAAATTTGCCTTCATTTGCATATATATTTTGTTTGAACATGCTCTTGCATATGTAAATGAGGAAGACATTTAGCTCTGCTGTTCCTTTAAAATCATTCCTTCTCAGTGTGTTTGAACTGGAGATTTTAAGTGGTTATAATTTGAATAGTATTTCTTGGGCTTTTGACTTCAAGTTTTTTTTTGAGATCATGACTACATCAATAGTCTCTTATATAAGCACTTAAGGGCTTTTTCTCTCCTCAGCTTTCCTAAATCAGAGATGATGAGTTTTGTGTGTGTAAGACTGAATTCATAGTTGCTCAGCAGGGTGTCTTGTAGCCCTTAACAAAGTGTGACCTCTGGGCCAGTTGTCCCTCAAAGATTTCTCCACTCTGGCTCGCAGCCCTATTCCTCCTCTAAAAACCAAATTGTAGCAGATTTGTTTGTGTTGGTGACTGTTGCTCTGCAACAGTCTCATCAAGCTGGTGGAACTCATTTCCTTGTACACTGGGTAAGCACTAAAAGCATGTGTTGCACAGTCAGAGTTTTAATTGGGAGGTCCAGACAGAAAAGATGATCTGAGTGATGCTGAAGCTGTGGCTTTTAGAGACCAATGTGTCTTTGTGCTGCTTCTCCTTATTAAAGAAACCCGACTGTTCTGGCTTATACCATTAAAACTCAGGAGGCAAATTGCTCTTTCAAATCAGCTGATGGCAGTGTGATTGATTTGTTGTTGGTGTTTTCCTTTCAGAGCCCCCCCAGTTTGTTGTAAAGCCTCGAGACCAGGTGGCTGCACTGGGGAGGACAGTGACTTTCCAGTGTGAAGCAACGGGGAACCCTCAGCCAGCCATCTTCTGGAGGAGAGAAGGGAGCCAGGTGAAACAGCCTTTCTGTCCTCCTTCCTGGCAGTTTCTTCAAGAAATTGTTTCATGTGACAGAAGAGTATTTTAATTATTGTTTTAAAGATGTGTAAACCAAGTCTAGAGTTTGGAGGTGCTGGATACTTATTCTTTGCTTCTGAGGCATGTGCATGTTAGGTGATGTCAGTCTTACTAGATAAGATCTATGTTTTGCTGTCTCCTGTTTCCTCCATGAATGTAAAAATAAATCTGTGAATCAGCTAGAAACATTCCATGTTTCACTACTCTGATAATCTATTTCACCTAACAGGGAGAACTTTTAAGAAACTGAGAGATGACTTATGCTGAAATTTGGTTGAAGCCCCAAACAATCCCAGATTTTCAGAAAGTTTGGCTCTGGCTTTATTGGTGCAGCTGTTAATTTGTCATATGTTTTTGAGTTTCTGGCAAACTAAACTATTGGCTGCATTGATCTGCACCACTGCATGGGCAGGACTCTGGTTCTGGGCTGAGGAGAACTACTTTCCAACTCCATCAGTTGACTGACAGGTCATACCTGAATAGGTCACTTTTTCTCCCAAGTTCCTTATTTGAATGGGAGAGAAAATTATTTTCATCTTCTTTGTAAAGGACCTTGAAAGCTAGTGGGTGAAACACAATATAGCACAGCAAGAGAATTGCAGTTTTCTTTCAGTCATCTTTTGAAGGAGGTATGTGGCACAAAGTATTCTTTATTGGAAGGAAAGAAGGAATATGGGATTCTGGTTTTCCTGTGAATGAAGGAATGAATGGTGCAAGAGTATATGACAGGGTTCTTTGTGCTTCAAAACAATAGGGCAGAGAAATTGAGAACTCTTGGAGATGGGCTTCTTTACTCCATTTGCAACATTTTTGTCTGAATACCTACGTACAACTAGACTGCCGACCAAATTTAGATCATAATCTTCAGTGGTATATATATAGCAGTATATTATGCTTGTATTTTATTTATCTACTTTTTTATTTTTTTGTATTTATTTAGCCACATGCTGTCTAATACATCTTTTTTTTCCCACTCGTTTTTGACTCAGCTGAGTGGTGACCACTTGTGATGATTGAGAGAAATGAAAGAGGAGGTTGAGGATAGGGTTTTTTAGTACTGGATATTGTGTCCCATTCCTTCGGACAATTTTTGGACATGCAAAATATAGTTAGCTAAGAAAAAGAACTAAATATATCCTCCTAAACTATTGTTATTCACAAGTTGTTCAGCCAGAGGTAGAAAATCAACCCCCAACTGATTTTTGGTAAACACTGTGTACTTCATACCCAAACTATCTAAATAGGTATAGTATTTAATTCAGTATTATACAACTTTTCATAAAACACAAACACTCTATTCAGAGAGACCTACAGAGCATCTCTTTTTTTAAAAACTGCTCCATTTGTAAGAAGGCAAATGTTAAAATACAGATAAGTAAACCACCATCTGCATTTAAATGAAAGCAAACGAATGCCCTGGAGCAAGTTCTAAAAAAGAACATTGAAGCAAATTACTGAGGTTCACCACAGTTGCTTGCACCATTGTGGTATCTGTACATTTCACATCTTCACTAGACTCTGTTACTCTTGGTGCAAAGCCCAGTATCGATCTTAGACAGTGTTAGAGCAATCTCAAAAGTCTTACACAATTCTATGTGCACATCTGCCCCTATTTTACCATTAAAAAATCCTACAGAAGCTATGCACATTGTGGTGTAGACAAGCTTAAGACATGAAGAGCAGAATGTTTTCTGTATAATATGAAAAGATTAATTTGTTTAGCTGTATTAAAGTTATGCATCTTGATATTTGAATTTTTATAACCTATTTTTCCCCACTTTCTTTCCTGTATATCTTTTAGAATCTGCTTTTCTCATACCAGCCCCCTCAGTCATCCAGCAGATTTTCAGTTTCCCAGACAGGAGACCTCACCATCACCAATGTGCAGAGATCTGATGTGGGGTACTACATCTGCCAGACTTTAAATGTTGCAGGAAGTATCATAACAAAAGCCTACTTGGAAGTTACAGATGGTAATCATAGATTCATTTTATCGTTTCCAAGTTTTTTTATTTTTGTTTGAAGACAGCAGTGCGGTGATGTGACACTACTTTGAAATCTGTTTTGCATAAATGTGGATTGCATGTTTCTTTGAACATAAAAATCCTGGTTTGGCCATCTCTGTCAGGGGCTTACAATTCTGGATGATGTGTAACTCTATATTTCCATTTTGTTCTTGGTAAGTATATAGTGTATGGATTTTTGTCAGATCTGTTAATTTTTACCTGACTCTTTTTTAACCTCTCCCGCTTGATTTAATTTACTTTCAGATTGCTTGCTGCTTGGTTCTTTGTCCCTTTTATTGTGTAGCCATTTACTTAGCCGTTCATTTACCTGGTTTTTCCCCCTGTTTCTTAAGACTGTGTTTTAGCTAGGAAGAAAAAAATTGTCAACCTGTATGGAGATCAGCAGAATAACAGAAATTATACATCCCTTTTTAGGAGTAGTTAGGAAGAAATACAAGATGAGAAAGCTACAGGGAGCATGACTACAAGCAGTAATGTGAGGCCAGTTTGCCAATTATCAGAAATACATCTTATTTTTAACAGCAGAGATACATGGGGAAAATACTAATTTTAGCATTTACAGAGGAAGAGGATAAGAGAGAGGATTTGAGCAGAGGGAAGCTGTTGTCTGAGAAGCTTCTATAAAATAGCCCTTTGCCCTGTAGAGAACATAGAAATAATAAAGTACTAGAAACATGCAGTGAACCTGTAGTATAAAATTGTTTATTTATCTCCCCCTCCCCCTGGATTGACATATTGACATAGGAGGAATAGGGCTACATCCCTTCTGGCTCCTCACAAACTGTGAGCCACATTTCCTAATCCTCTTATTTCCATTTTTTTTTCACTGGGGAGAGTGCCATTGCAGGGTGAGAAGTATATTTACAACAGTTTTCTGCTAATGACCTATGCCATCTGAACTTGGAAATAATAGTTTTAAATGCATTTTCTTTACTATATGCTCTGGATTGATCTGATGAGTAGATGTTTTTTTATAATGTCTTGAGACAGTTTTTGGTACTTCTGTAAAAGTGAAGGCGGAATATGCTGAATATTTGTAAAGGTATTAGAATAACTTTATGAATGGTTTTCCCAAAGGTAGGAGGAGTTGCCATCAACTTCAGTGGCCTTAAATGAGCCATGAATTTCAGTGTCATTAGATTTCTCCTATAAAGCGCAGATCAGTCAACTCCTTACCTTTGCCAACTGCAAAGTTCTTTACAAACTTGTCAAAGTCAAATGCAAATTATAAGTAGGCTTATTATGTCTGTCTATGCAGAGAAGGATTTTAATGGCCTTAAAGTTTGTAGCAACAGGTTGGGACAAGAACTAAAGGATAAATAATGCAGTTGAAAACAGAGTGTTATTTGAACATGCAAATGAAATTATGGGAGTTGGAATTTAGCCAAAAAACCAATGCTAACATCCTGTCTGTTGTTATGAAAAGTAATTTAGAAATATCTAATGTTCACAAATTATCAGAACTTCAGGTTTATATTTGAGCTACCAAACCAGTTTTTAAGTTACGTGAGCCCCATGCCACTGCTGAACAGATTTATGACATTTAAAATTATGGCTAAAGTGGATCCCCAAAACACAAAAATATAACTTTTACCTCTTTTCTGCATAATGGAATTCTACCAATTATTTTTTTTTCAGTGAATACTGAGACTGGTTTATATTTTTCTGTGCAGTATAATTAAATAACCCATCAATAGCGCTTAATTTCCATTGTGTGAAAGATGCATTAAAATTGACATAGACAGTGGGATTTTCTTTGTGGCTCTGAAGTCCTCATAAAAGTCAGAAACTACTGGGAAAAAATTTCACAGAAGAAGGAACTTTCTTTAGGAACTTTCCAAAATGGTTCTATCCATTTGTGTTAGCTTTACCCTACTGCTCGGCATCTCACGATTACAACACAGCACCAAGATGAGTTGGTGGCACATACAAAATGGTTATTTAAGCAGTGAGTATTTGTGAGGTTACCCCCTGATTGCCTACCTCCTTTTCCTCTGTCTTTAAATGCTGGAAGTATTTATACTGTATTACACAGGCCTGGCAGTGGTGAAAGATTGAGAAGGTGAAATCTCTGCCTTGCCAAAGACTCTGGGAAGTCCTTTCTTTTTCCATTATCACTTCATAAAGACATTGGACTTGGAGAATGCCTGGAGGATAGCAGTGTGTAATATGCAGTCCTTTCTCTGTTCTGAAAATATTGCGTTATGTATCATTTTAAACATCCCTAGCTCTGCATCATTATAATGCGCCCTGCCCTGAATAATGCATGCCTCCAACTTTAATTACTTGTTTAATTATTTTTAGTTTGTTTCAAAGCCTCAAGCAACTGCTGTTGCTTAGATGATTAGAAAATTGCTTCCAGTTGCAGAGATGTCATTCCTGTTGTTCCTCCTGGCAGTGATTGCGGACCGGCCGCCCCCTGTCATTCGGCAGGGTCCTGTGAACCAGACTGTAGCTGTGGATGGCACTCTGGTACTCAACTGTGTGGCCACAGGCACTTTAATGCCCACTATCCTCTGGAAAAAGGATGGCATCCTCATTTCCACCCAAGACTCTCGCATCAAGCAGCTGGAGACAGGAGCACTGCAGATCAGATATGCCAAGGTAGCCTGAACTGGCAAATGGGTTTTCTTGCTTTGTTTCATTTTGTGCTTTCACCTCCAGGCATTTTTGATGTAGTAAACCCTATGTTTAGAATTAATGAAAGGTTACATAAATGAACTAAAATATTTGATACTTCATATTTTCAGATAGTACGTTCTTTATGCTTAACACTTGCCTAGGGCACATTATTTTCATAATGAAAAATGCTCTAAAAAGGTATTAATTAAGGGAATTATTTGGCACTTGAAACATAAAGGGGAATATATATTGGTAAGACAAATCATTACATTATTTGGGCTTTAGCATTAATAGATTAAAATTATCTAGTTAATTAAAATTTTTGTAAAGAAAACCTTTGTTTAGCATATTCAGTAATAGAGCCACGTACACAGCTTTTTCATCAGAGCTTTTAGTGTTTAAACATGCTCACTTATCAGTGTAACATAGCTTAAAATGGTTAACCTGACAAATGCCTGACTTCCTCAGGGACTTAGAGTACCTGGCCAGTATTGCTTTTGGTCATGCATTTCACACTTAAAAATATTCTAAAATGGGAAGTTGTAGCATACTAGATATTCTCTGCTATCTTTTCTGTGGTTTGAAATGAAGTAATTATTTTGTTTTAGATTAGGCTGAATACATCACTTTACCATATTCCCTAGAGTTGCCCTGCTGCCAGTTACAAGTTAGACTGACTTAGAGCTTGAATCTCTGATTTTTGATCACTTCCATTCAGTTCATCTGCTGAGGCTGGGACCTGAGGAGGATAACATTTCTTTTTTGGGAGAAAAAAAAGAAACACTTTTGAAATGTGATTAAGTCACATATGGACAAATAATCCAACACAGAGAACTGGATGAGGATAGCATATGGAGATTCTTTTTTGGGTCTGCTGTAGAGTGAAATTTATACTAACACAGGGAGCCTCATATGTACCCTGTGCAATATTTAAGCTTTGCTTTAAGGGTGACGTGTTCTCCAGTGCTCCAGTCCTGATAAATCCCCAGGCATTATGTATGTAGAAGGTTGACAGTTGTATGGGGTCTTGTCATCTGAGTTCCTTCTCAATTTAGTTGTTAGGACCTCTGCAGAGTAAGGAAAAAATGCTACAGGAAATGGCCTTCAGTTTGCTCATTACAGAATAGTTAACGTTAAATTAGAATCTGCTCAGAAATAAACACCCATTTTTGCTTTGGTAAAATCATAACTTCTAATGGAAGGAGAGTTTCTGCTGCAAAGTTTTTGCAGGCTAATACCTTTATCCATATTCATGGGGGAAAGTGGAGAGCTGTAATTGCTTTTTAGCCCACTGAGTGCCTGATTGTTTCAAATATTTATTCTTCTCCTCTCCCATTCAGCTGGGCGACACCGGCCGCTACACCTGCATTGCCTCAACCCCGAGTGGTGAAGCCACGTGGAGCGCCTTCATAGAGGTCCAAGGTAACTCCATCAGGAGAAAATACATGAAGGAAAAGCAGAAATTGAAATGTAGAAGTTATCTGACTCTGTCATTAACTGCCAGTGCAGATGTGAGCAGCATTTAGCTTACAGCTGCTTCCTGTCCATGCTCAGCGTTTCTCTTTCCTTTTGTCAGAGTTTGGAGTCCCAGTGCAGCCACCAAGACCCACTGACCCAAACTTGATTCCTAGTGCTCCATCAAAGCCTGAGGTTACAGATGTCAGCAGAAATACAGTAACATTGTCATGGCAACCTAATTTGAATTCAGGTGCAACACCAACCTCTTACATAATTGAGGCCTTCAGGTATGAGAGTCTCGTGTGATCTTGCTGTCTCTATGTTTACGTGTAATGTGTTGCTAAAGAACCACGTGCTAACCTGCTGTTGTGTGTTTTATCCTTAGCCATGCATCAGGGAGCAGCTGGCAAACTGTAGCAGAAAATGTGAAAACTGAGAGTTTTGCAGTTAAAGGGCTAAAACCTAATGCAATTTATCTCTTCCTTGTGAGAGCAGCTAATGCATACGGGCTGAGCGACCCGAGCCAAATATCTGATCCAGTGAAAACTCAAGGTAAGTTTTTGATACTGAACATTTTGGGTGTCCACTGCAGCTGTCACAGGTTGCCTAAGCAATACCAGATGCAGGAATTTTGGTAATTTTCAACTGTCTACCTATCTTGGCCATAATACATACTACAGTAAAATACAGTGCTTAAACTTGCATTTCTCTAAAACACAGACTCTGACAGCATGTTGCATTGCCTAAGGGAACCCTGGTGTCTCTCATCCAAAGGTAGTTACAGCTTGCAGAATAGCTCTTGCTAGCAACCAAAGTAATCCCTGTGTTTTTGAGTTCCCATACAAATCCTCAAATTCCATGGAAATGTTATTACTATGTCCAGTGAATCAAATAAGGCTTAAGACTGAGACAGGGAGAGAAACAGCATGTAATCTAAGTTGATTTCTGCTGCAATAGGAAAGAGAAAAGTTGAAAATTTGAAGGAATTTGGCATCACGAACCAGTAAAGAGGTTTTGGCAGTATGTTACAAGTGTTTCCATAGTACAACTGTTGGAAGTAAAATAGGGCAGAAAGCAGTGCTTACAGATAGCCAAGTGGAAGAAAAGTCTGGGTAGAAGTGAATGAAGGAGTCACTCACTGACTCCAGCTGTGACTGAAGTCCAGCTATGGACTGAGTCCAGCTATGTAAAATTAAAACTATCTTTGTCTTCACTGTAGCCAGTAAAGGACACTTAGGATGATGTACAAGGAAACAATGCATTGAAGCTCTGAAGCCTGCATTTTTCCAGTAGAAAAGCTTAGATTCTTAAGAAGGGGAAAAATAGACACACTCTTTTTCAAAGAAAAAGTGACAGAGATTGTATTTTTTTTGTTTGTTTATTTTTCTGATCTTCCTGCTTACTGGAGAAATTGACCCACTGGCTTATTAAGAGTGTCTGTGTTGTATGTTTGTTTCTTTGTTTGTGTAAGTAAGTACATCTTAGTTTTTGAAAGGAAGTTCTCTAAAGAAAACAAAGGGTTTTTCTTTGGTGACTTCTCATGTTTTCTGTAGTTGGTCTGAAAGCAAGTCTTTCTCATGTCCCCTGGGGAGTGACCAGTTTCACATTGCTGCCTTTTGGTATTATGCCTTTCTCCTGGTGGCTGACAATTTCAGTGGATATGTATGGACAGCAGAGTCACAGCCCCATGGAATATCAGGATTGCACAGGTTCCCAAGTCTGTTACCAGGAAGAGATGTAATAACCTTTTAGTGATTCCTGATTTCTGGGAATAGGGCTGCACGTGCCTCTTTTTCATGTAGTGTAGTTTCATTTCTGGAGATGAGAAGTATTGTGTCTGTCCCAAACTAACTGATTACTGAACTGATTCTGAGGAGCAGCAAATGTTCTGTTCACTCAGCTGAATGGTTTATAATGGCATGGAGAAGCTTCACTGTTCTCTGGGTACCTAGTAGAGCTGAAAACCCAAGAGCTGCACAATAACTCGGTGAAAATAACAACTAAGACATAAAATGTGCTCCAATTTTAAGAAATATGTCAAATGTGTTGAGTGTCAAGTCCTTTAGACCAGTTCTGCTCTTCTTCCAATATAATTTCATTTTTGTTTAAGTTGTGGTCTAGCTAAGAAAGTTCAGGAATTTCCAGTTGGCTTTTGTCATGAGGGTGGTATAGTCTGGTCCTAGCTGCTTGTTCATTCCACAAACCAAGATGAAGGTAGTTTTCTGCCTTCAGTGCCTTCATCCCTTCAGCACTGCCTTCCTAGTACCTTCATCTTCACACTTCACAGGCATTAACAACCTCATTCCTGGGTGTTTTCACTGACAGTCCCTTCTTGGAAGCTTGGAGCCGAAACAAGAGAGCGCACACATCATTTTATAGCCCAGAAGTGCAAATGGCTGTGAATAGTTTGATCCATATTGTGGATGACTCATCTCTTCTGACTAGCAAAGCTAGAACTAATTATTCCACTGGCTTTCCTGTTACATTCTGAGCACGGTGATATTTAGGCAATGCTCCCAAACAGAAGCTTTTATCTTTAATGCTTTCAAACTTTGGGAGGAGGGAAATACTGTGATAATGGACTGTTTGCAGAACATACTACATGGGGATATAGCAGCGACTCAGTGGAGGATTTTTTGGTTTTGTTCTTTTGTTATTACCAATGTTGCTTGCTAAAAATCCAGATTTGTCACTCACTGACTACACATTAACTTCAGTAGTAATCACTGCAAGTACTTTTCATGAATTTCCAGTCATAGAATTTTAGCCATAGTCAGCATGGTATTTGTTTAAAATGAGGAGATCAAGGAGTGAGATGTGAACCTAGAACAGAAGCTGTTATTCTGCTTTCCATAGTAAATGTTTTAGATACCCTCTTAGTGATTACCCTGTAAATTTTACACGTTTTACAGTCATTCCATTTCAGTTAAATGTGCTTTCCAAGGGCTCAATATGCAAAAAATATGTGTTTTCGTCATACTATTGCATGTTTAGAGAGGAATTTGTCCCTTCATGCATATGAATAATCCTTCCAGCTATAAGATAGACCAAATATCAGACAATCCAGACAGCTCTCAACTGGGCTCTGCCTCCTGTTTACAGAAGCCTCTTGCCATTAGAGAAGCTGCAGCCATATGACTAATTTATCTTTTCTCTGGTTGTTAACATTATTTTGTAGTGACACCAAGTAAGTTTGTCATGAATTTATCTAAAGATACAGCTTCTGCTTTTGCTGTTCTTTATAGGTTTCCTGGTCTCTTGGAATTGGCAGTGGGCAATAGAATGTTTTCCCAGCAGGAAAGAATAAAGAGTTGCTGCTGTAGGCATTTAACAAAGCTCTCCTTGAGTGTGGTGTGTCTTTTTGTGCAGATTACCCTCACTGTCAAAGAAAGTGCAGTGTCTTGAGTTGGTACTACCTAAATGCTGGTGATTTGCTCAAGAAAATGCTTCATGTAGTTTTTTCTGACATGATTAGGAAGTAGTTAGGTTCAGCTTCGTTAGTGATAGCATCATATACTTTCTGACACACTCATTTGTATTTGCATGTATTATTTCAACAATCACGTGTACTTGTGAGAATGGAATCTTAAATTATTGCAGATGTTCCACCAACAAGTCAAGGTGTGGATCACAAGCAGGTCCAGAGAGAGCTGGGTGACGTGGTGCTACACCTGCACAACCCTACCATCCTTTCTTCCTCCTCAATCGAAGTTCATTGGACTGTGAGTACAAACCTGTACCCTGCTGGTGGTTACACGTGCTGCTGAGATGTCCTGCTTCCACTGCAGTGGGGTCACACTTTAAGGAGCTGAGTAGTTTGTATGCTTGCAAATGTTTTTCCCTGGGAAAAGTGCTAGTTGTGCTCGGCTTTTTCATTAAATTTTACCCATTTTCTCCATCTTTGTCTGCATAGAGAATGCTGTTTACAATAGGGTAAGGGTTTCAGAGTCCTCCTCTGGAAGCTATAGCACCTCCTCAGTCATATCATTTGAAGCCTTTCCACTGCTCTCAGCAGGACATATATCAGTCCCTTAATGAGATAACATGGGCAATTCTCTCTGTCAGTCACCTGTAGAGAGAAATACTGCATAATTCTGTTCAAGAGTGTTACCTCCCTGCTACAGACACACTGACAGACACACCCAAATCGGATTTCCTTCATCTGAACCTCTCCTTTCCTGTGGTGCCCTGAGTACACCTGGTGCAGGGAGAAGAGGTCAAAAAGGCAAAGAGGTCAAAAAGGCCAGAGCAACATTGGTGTTGCTCTGGCAGCAGGAAAGCAGAAGGTTGGCCACGTGGAGGTCATAGCAGAGGAACTGAGAGAGTCAGGAATGTAACTCAATGATCAGTTTGAAAATGGAATGCAGAATTAGGAAAAAGTTGGGGATATAATTATACCATGTACAAAAATAAAACCATAAGGAGTGAGCCTTGAGGTCTTTGTGGGACTTGCATCTGAACATTCCAATATATTGGCAGGGGTAGTGTGGGACAGCACGGGCTGGCCATGCCATAGCAGAATATTTTGAACAGGAACAAAAGGCATTTTGACTTTGTACAAGAGCTGTAGCCCAAAGGAGTCCTGACCTACACCCAGGGCTCCTCAATGCTGCAATAATGTCTGTTGTGCTGCACAGTAATTACACTCTCACCTGCAGTATGGCCACCTGCAGCAGGCAATCTCCTGTTCTAAACTAATGCATCTTTGAGGTTCCTAGCAAATTTTGTTTGACCTTTACTTACAGAACAACCTTTTCCAGACAGGCAGCTTTTGTCGGTCTTTTGGGTGGCCTGTGGCTTCTCTGCAATTTCAAAAATAAGCATTACCTCAGTTTCAGCTAACACATGCATTCTTTATGTGATTATTAAAAATGAAATGTGTTGCTCTTTGGATTAAAATTGCAAGCACACAGTTTTATTATATATCATTGTATGAGATTTTTGAAAACAGGAAAATCTGATGCACTTTAAAAATTTTATTGTGCTTGTTATTAGACTTCCTTATTCATCAGAAATTGAAACCAGCAGTTAAAAAGATAGTGAGTGGTCCACAAAAGATCAGTTGTGTAAGGTAGCTTTCTGTTTCAGCTATAGCCAAACATATAGCCACACCTGCCCTTGATTACACTCAGATCTCTTTCTCCATACATTTAGTATAAAATTGCCTTAGTTTGAAAAGCACTCAGGACCACTGAGCCTCAGCTTGATTTGCTTTTCCAAGTCTCATCCATGTTACCATACTGAGTTTTATGTTCCCTCTTGCATCCTGGGCCTTTCCTTCTAGCAGAGGGCCTCCCACTGGTGGGTGGACATGGGGGAACTCTTTGGAGAGCTCTGCCCTCTGACACAGCCACAGCCACAGTGCCAGCTGGCCACCCACTCAGTTTGCTTTCCCCACAAAGGAGCAGGCAGGAAGTGGTGCTCATTTCACGGGTTTTGGGAAGTTTCCATACCTCAGGAGAGTTGACAGGCCCTCTCTTTGATCTCCATATTCATCACCCTCAGCTGTGGCACTGTAGATCTACCTTTCTCTATGTGTCCAGCCCAGCTCTCCAGATTCAATTGGGCAGCAGTCAGGCCTGTGCCAAGCTCTTTTGCTCCATGGATGCAGAGACGACTGTTCATTTCATGGAGCTGGGCCATATTATACAATTTCATTATCCCCCTTTAATGCCTGCCTAAATCCAGGGAAACCAGCACAGTTCTACCAGCATCAAAGAGATTAATGCACTTGTGAGTCAGGCCTGTAATTTGCTGTAATGCAAGGAGCCTTTATCTGCTTTGGCAGTGATGTTTGCTTTGAGTAGCATGAGGGATAGTCCAGGGGCCGTGCATGGGCATCACCCCTGGTGCCTGTCTGTTTATGGATATGTTCTGTGTTCTGCTCTCTTGCCAGGTGGACCAGCAATCTCAGTATATTCAAGGATATAAAATTCTGTACCGGCCCACACCAGCATCTTATGGAGAATCAGAGTGGTTGATCTTTGAAGTGAGGACTCCCACCAAAAACAGCGTTATCATTCCGGAGCTGAAGAAAGGCGTAAACTACGAAATCAAGGCCCGCCCTTTCTTTAATGAGTTTCAGGGAGCAGATAGTGAAGTGAAATTTGCAAAGACCCTGGAAGAAGGCAAGTAGGAGCTAGACTGTCTTCATCTTTCCTTTTTGAAGTAGCAGCCTGGCCAGCTTTCCTCTGATATGTTCATTATTTGATCTTGTTTGAAGTGCATGCTGTTTGAGAGCAGCAATCTGTGGCAGAGGAGACTGATCATTATGTGAATTGTTTGGTGACACAGAAGTAAATATTCTGAGCCAGGCATGAGAGACAGAGAGAGAGGGATGTGCAAAAATCCCCTCCAACACACAATGAGAAATGTGCTTTTTTATCTTCCCTGCAGTGTACGCACTCCTCCCTGCTGAGTTCATGGGCTGGTCACAAGTGACTTCTGTCAGATTGAAGCACTTGCTAATCACTATCTTGAGTAGATAGCAGACACCACAGAAATCATCAAAGCAGTGTAGCTGGGGGAATGAAAACCATGGTTTTTAGAAGGCTTTTATATGTGGATCAATCAGTGAGACAAAATGCAAAGATGAATGAGGGCAACAGATAGAGTGGACTAAATTATGTATTTCCATCTCATACATGAGCTAAAAAGACAAGGTTCATAAAGCTCTTCCTTTTGTTGCTGCACAGGCATGATAAGTATGCAAGGTGGCCAGTGCCTCTGAATAGGGATTTTGGTGCTTCTGCTAGGATGTGCAACCTTTCCCTTTCTATCTTCCTCCTCCATTAGAAAAGGGGTGTAGCTCCAGTTTATTTCTGCATGTGGTGTGCATAGCTGCATTCATACTAAGCATCAGGTAAGCATCCACTTTTTAGAAGGATTATTTCAAATTCAAAACATAAATTATTATTATAAATATGTTAATACTAACACAATATGTCCAGATTTTAGTAAGTTTTGTATTACTCATTATTTTTTTACACTCTAGAGGAACTGAGATTTAGACTGGGGACTATATAGGATTTATTTTTCAAAACTGTTGATCCTGGGTGAGCTGATTTGAGACCAGTGGGGAACTCAGTGCCCAGAACTGTGACGTGCAGGTAATGGATATCTGAGAGTACAATTTGGAATGTTACTTTTCCTGGCCTGTGCAGCAAAACTACAGCAGAACTCAGAGCCTGGTTGTTGGGTCACACATTTTCCTTCTGTATCACTTCATCTTGTGGGCAGAGACTGCCCTCAGTGAAGAGTGGGGCAGAAAAGATTGTATTTGTAGAGCCTAGAATTCATCTTCCACTTGAGCTCATTTGTGGGTGTGACAGACATAACTATTCAATTCTTCTTTCCCAACAAACAGCTCCCAGCGCCCCACCTCAGAGTGTTTCAGTGACTAAGAACGATGGGAACGGGACAGCAATCGTGGTCACCTGGCAGCCACCCCCCGAGGACAACCAGAACGGGATGGTTCAGGAATACAAGGTACTGCTGGCATGGCTTGGTCCCCTGGCAGAGGGAGCATGGCCAGGCAGTGAGGGAAGGGCTGTTCGTGGGTGCTTGGCTCCATCTTCTGGTTACTGCGAGAAAACGGGAGAGAAAGTCACTGCTTTGACTCAAACTCCATCTTTTTAGTGATTCTGCCTAGGTGGTGTCAGGCAATTAAAACAGCCTCCATAAATCAAAGCAAAGGGTCAACACTCTTAATTAAAACAGCTCCTGCCTTGCCTCCATTATGACTTGGGAAGAGCACACACCAGGAGAGAGGGAATCATACCTGTTTGAGAGCCACTTTGTGACTCCAAGACACTGGCCAAGGTAGTAAATATAAACAGGCTTAATGAGTTGAAAAGCTCAGGGATAATAATTAACAGTGTTAAGATCTGAGTAAATTATGCGTAACTGGGTAGTTAAAACAAATGGAAAACTTTCAAGGAAAGAATGTGCTTCTATGATAATAAATCTATTACTGCATAGAAATTTTTTCTTTTCTTCCAAACACAGTTCTCATTATGTTGTTTAATTTTTAACAAATTGAAAGTACATTAAAAATATTTATTGTTTGTCATTCACTTATGAACACAGACTGTATTTGCGTTTCAAATTTTTTGGTGGTAATTTACATAGCAAAGTAAATGAAGTTTATTTTTCCTAAGCAAGCTAGAGATGTTTTAAATGTAGGTCTCAAGTAAGCTTTGTAACCATGGAAGGGCAGGAGCTTTGGTTTTAGCCCCCTGCAAATGCACATTATTGAGAAAATCTTTTCAATGAGAATGTCTTGGCTATTTTTTAGGTTTAAACACAGTGCTATAAACCTATATTCCTAGCCATCAACACTCATTCTGATTTTCTTTTCTTCTCAGTAAAAATAGGAAAGGGAAGAGATTTATAAGCTTCATGGTCAATTTAGAATAATAAAACCCTTTTCAGAACCTGGTCAACTGGTAAAATAAAATCTATTTATGACCTAGTTTCAGATATATAATACAATGTAATTGGAAAAAATACTTGGTGATGTTATTTTATTGAAAGCTAGACCTTGAGAATTATTTACAAGAAACTGCATCAGAGGCATGTTAAGGTTGCAATGATACAATGATAAAAGTCAGTAAATTCACATTTCTGAGTGGATATAGTCCATACCCCACCTCCCAAATCCCAGGATTTTGAGGGGACAGGTTACCAAGTGCTGGAGCAAGCACACTGTAGTGCTTATTTAGCAGTAGATGGCACAGTGGCATGTCTAGCATCTGTATGTGTTGCACTGATGCCATGGTTTTCCTTTGTGCTTTTCACCATGGACAGAAAAACAACATAAAAAAATATCTATGAAAAATATAATGTGAAAAAAATATAATATAAAAAAAAATCTATGTGAAAATATATATGCCATTCCTACTGAAGGTGCTATATGTAATTGCTGGTTTTGTCAAAAAAACTACTGAAATGCAGAACTGATGATTTTAGATTAAGAACTATTAACAAGAAAAAATTCAAATAGAAGACTTGTGAAATTTTCTCTTTTCTCTTCCCCTTTTGTTTTTCTATCTTCTCTTTTCTCTGAAAATTAAAAAAAAAAAAAGGTATGCATATGTGGGGCAGTTCATTATTTTCTCAGCAGTTCAGATCAAAGGCAAGAGTGTACCTACTTTAATTAAAGGATAAAATAAATAGGAAGAAGGATACTATCTTAATTGAAGAATTGTCAGTAGCATACACAAAACCCCAGAAATTCAAGTTCACAGCATAAGTAATTTTCTCCTTCCCTAACACAAAGTTAGAAATTCTCTTGTTCTACTAATTCTCTCTTCCCTTACGTGTCTCTTATGATGTGAATTCATTCTTCTTTTATAACATTTTAAAGGTTTATTTTCACTTGCCTATTTATGTATACAGTCAAATGTAGGGTGGCAAGTACTGAACAACTTGATGTTTGACCTGACATTCTTGTTTCATGCACTTCTCCATGTACTCGAGTGCCTAAAAACAAAAGCTTTTTTTTCTGAATTAGTAGTTCATGATTACAAGTACATAATGAAATAAATGTTTCATCGTTTGCACATGCACCATTTTACAAGGTAGCAGTAATAATTTCTGTGAAATTGACTTTAGTCCAAATGTAGATTTGAGTCTTTTGTTCCTCACTTAATTGAGTTCTTATTTATATAAGAGCATTTCTGTGCCCATCCTTTAGGATTCAAGACCAGTATGAGTAATAGTTTTACCCCTAGCACTGATTGAAACAGTCTCTATGTAGTGTCAGAACACAAAAAGGAGATTCTCTTCATGTGCTCTGACCTGCTCTGCAGCAGCACTTACACATATCCTGTGCTGGGATTCAATTTCAAAGGAACCTAAAATGCATTTCACATCCTCACAGTGTCCCACTAGCCTTGTTGCAGTCCGTGGCATCCAGAGGAGGAAAAAGGGTTTTTATAATGTCCTGAAGGTGAGATAAAATTTCCAGTGTCCGGGCAGCAAGGGCAGTGCAGGAGGGGCTGTAGCAATTGTTCTACATGTGAAAGTCTATCCCCCTCACCTGGCAGTCTCCACAGCAGCAGAATTGCATGAGGGATTTAAAGCAGCTATCTGGGCACTAAATCTTTTAGGAGCTCCATATGTTGAAAGCAAAATCTTCCCTCCCGTGTACAATCGGCCCAGGTTCCGATGTGCTGCTGTTCTCAGCCAGGTTTGCTTCTTTACAGATAAAGTATTGAATTTAACTAATTTAACTTTCTGAATAAATGTTCTTTGTAGAGCAATACATTTGTGGAAAAGGCACAAAAAGGAAATAGGCACCGCTTTTTTTAGCAGATGTAGATTAGCTGCTACTTCACCTTGAATAGCAGTTGGGAGTTCAGCCATCCTCCTAAAAGCATTTGCCACATCAGTGGTTCAGGCCTAAAGATATAAAGATATCTCATCATTTTGTTTCTCCTTGCCATTTCATGTCACTGATGTAATATATGAAGCTGTGATTTGAAATCACTAGGCCTGTATCTTGGATGAAATCTGATATCATGCTGTTGTCTCAATTAGAAGACAGCATATCACTCAATATTTGCCCCTAGCTGCCATCTAAAAAAAAGAAAAACCAAAACCATTTGGATTCCAGCATGACATCAGTTCTCTTAAGATGTCATTTGATGAAAGACTTGCTTGTGCACTTGAGTGACACATAATTCCTGAATAAGAGAATTGCAAATTCATTTTACTGAACGCTCTTACTTTGTTGTTTATGTGAACAGTTCTTGGCTGTGGGGCTTCCCATGCTTGTAGTTTCATTAGCACTTGTTGAACTCTAAATGAATTGTGATAAACTCATCAAGTAATGGTATGGTAAAAGCAGCAACCCCTCGACGAAGGGAGGAAATGACGCATTTGATTCTATTATATTAGAAGGTTAATTAATTACTTTATTATATTATATTATTCTATACTATATGACACTACATCTAAGCTGAAATGGCACAAGCACTCAACTGAAAAAATTTTGTGACTGATTGCTGACCAGCAGTCTGGAGACACGCTTGGTCCTAATACACCAAGGAAACAAAACCCCATCACTTTGGGTAAACAATCTCCATATTGCACTCTACTTTGGTGCAACACAGGAGCAAAAATTGACATAAGAATTGTTTTTCCTTTCTCTGAGGTTCCTCACTGCGATTCTCAGAAAATATCTTTGGGAAGTTGTGCCTTGCTTTTCTCTGAGAAGAGAAATGCAGCCACATAATGGTGGTAGTTGGAGCAGCTCATTGGAACAAGGAGTGCCTTTTCAGTATTCATGGAGGGCCTAGGGCAGCAATCCACAACTGCAGATGTTAGAACAGTGACAAAGTGTAAATTTCCTCATCCAGAAGGAAAGAATGCATCAGCTTCCCTCCTTCTTCCCCTTCAGAGCTGAATTCTGAGCCTTTGCTTGCCTGCAGGTTTGGTGCCTTGGCAACGAGAGCCGATACCACATCAACAAGACCGTGGACGGCACCACCTTCTCCGTGGTCATCCCCTCCCTCGTGCCCGGCATCCGATACAGCGTGGAGGTGGCTGCCAGCACTGGGGCAGGACCTGGGGTGAAAAGTGATCCCCAGTTTATCCAGCTAGGTAAGCTTCCTGGTAATCCTGCCCCTTGCTGTGGGTGATTTCTGTTTGTTTGCTTTCGTCTTTTATGGCACCAGAAATACTTTGGAGACAAGTGAAATAGATAGTGTTACTTGATCTCAGGAATAGCAGGGTTTGGCATTTCTGGTTTTCAAACTTGCCTTAGAACTGCATTCTAAAGGTGGGATTAAAACAACACAGGGGTGTTTTTAAATCTCCCAGCTCAGCAGTGCTTTTTAGTTGTGGACTTTTCAAAGTGAATTTTCACCCTTAGAAACTTGTAGGGGAGTATGAATCTTTAGGTGTTGATCCACTTTAGGATGTAATTTGTCTTGACCAGACATTATCATTATTGAAGCAAAAAAAAAAGCATCCTAAAATTAGGCACAATAAATATCAACTATGTGTGAAAGCTAGTAAATAACCTGAGTACAGGAAAAAAAGATGTCCACAAATAATTTACTAAAATTTGACCTTCTAATCTGATTTACACCAAACATTGCTGTCATAAATGAGCAATGACCAGGGACATTGCTCCTGGATGTTTCTGGGAAAAATGCATCTTTGCTATTGGTTAGCTGAGGATTATTTAAAATAGCTTTAAGTATAGTCATATGCTGCTTTTTATAGTATGCCTGGAGCAAAATACCTTATCATTACAGTGTGTAATTATGAAAGCAAGCTCAGCATGTTGCTTTGGACTTTATGTCCTGTCTGTCTCTGTATCATTAGTAGATCTACCTTCTTATTTCACTTGTTGTATTTAAAAATCTATAATTAAGAGCATGTGAAAACAAGACAGAGCAACTAATATGGAAAATTACTTGTACATTTCCTTAGGTATTAAAAGAAGGGCCATCTTTAGCTTACTTAAATTAGACAGGTATATGATTCCCAATTACATTGATGGAGATTTTACAATAAAATTGCACACAGCTTGTATGATATTCCATTAATATGGAATTATTACAGGAAAACCATGTAGTTATTTCTACAGCCAGCTACCATTCACAGCTTTCTACAGCCAGTCAAAATCAAGCTTATTCTATGTGGCTTAGGTTTTGAAAATTCTGCATTAGTGAGGTGTATGAGGATAACCTCAAATCTTCAAAACCAAGAACTCCATAACCACTTCTTTTTTTTTTCCTTTTGTCTGAAGATAAGCAAATTCTAAATGAAGGTGAATTTAATAATGAAACTTAATCACTTTGAGGTTTGTGAAGTTGAAAAAGAAGCAAATCAGACTGTCAGGGTAAGGTTTTTGCCCACTTCTGGGTTCCTGTCCTTTATTGTTACTATGTTAGAAAACAAGCAGAGATCCCATGCCTTGAAAGGTGTTCAGTGTGCAAGTCTGGCAGAATGCACATATTTCCTCATGGTTGGACTTTGTTTCACTGCTTGTCTCTAATTAAGTGGCATGGCCAAATCCAGATGTATTTTAGTAAATCCCATAATTTACATGGCAAATCCCATAAATTGTTCCATGGCAAAGATGTGGAGGCAGGAGTCTTGTGGAGATCCATGCCACAAGAAACAGAACGATGAAATATCTCGATGGTGCCACAACCCTTTCAGCAACTGCAGGAGGCTGCTGAAAATCAGTGCTTAAATTTAAGTGTTAGCACTCTTTGGTAGCAGCACAGATCAACCTAAATCATCCAGGTAGAAGAATGGCTGCAGATTATTCAACTCTGCCCTGTGATGCAAGTTCTCCTCCAGCCCCCTCAAGGAATTGGATTCCTAGTTCTTAGAAGTGCTCCCAGCGTGGGGGTGGAGCAGAGTTTTTTGGGTAGCTTTCTGAAGAAAGAAAATTAATTTGTTGATGTCATCAGTTGGCACTTTTCACCAGCAATAAATTACATTATTATAGAGAGAGGGAAGGGAGGCCAGGGAGGGGGAGGAAAGACAACTAAGATGCTCTTTATAGAGGGTTTGAAACAGTCCTGACATGCTGTATGTATGTGCTCTAAGAACTGTGTGACAGCTTCAAGTTACTATATTTCTGCCCTGCTCCCAACTATTCCTTTCCTGATACCTGAATTAGTGCAATTCTTCATTTAAAAAATATATATAAATAGGAATTCCATGTGTGAAGACAGAATACACTGTGTGATTCTGAGGTTCACTTTCTAAATAAGACCTTCTCATTAAAATCCAACGTCCGTCTCCTTATAATGTGTTTTTTGTACAAAAACGTGCGACTGGGCTGTGGCTGGGTCTCCTCTTTGAGCCTATGTGGGATGCTCCCAGGCTGGTGACTCTGGGACATGCCTGGGCAGAGCCTCAGCAGGGTGTGTGACAGGAGGAAGTGTCACCTTTCCAGGGCAGCCCTCCAGAAGGAGAGGGGAGGACAGGAGGAGTTGGATTCCCCGGGAGCTGAGGCGTGCAGTGCAGTCCCATGCATCAGCTGAGCTGTGATAAATGACCTTGTGCACACACTTAACCTGTTACAAAGACAGGTACAAATTGTAATCTCCAAGCTCTTTCATTTTCCACGTCCCTGCTGACATGAAGCAGCTCACTGAGCTGTGGTACCCCAGACTTCCCGTGCCACCAGGGACAAGCCAACGAAATAACTTGCTTGTTATACATAAAATCGTGAGATCCGATGAAAAATTATGGGTCTCCTTAAAACACCCTGCATGAAGCTTCTGAATTTGCATCTTGGCTTTTGAATGAGCTTTTAGTGCTTTCTGTGGAATTCCGAGGACTTAAAAAAATACTTGTTTATTTTTTTAAAAAGAAAAGATATTTTACATAAAGAATGACTGCAAAAGTTTTGGTGTTAAGGAAAGAAAATTCATGAGACCTGGCCACAGCTCACTATATTATGCCTATAACAATGTGCCATGGAGAAACAAAATCACAGAATTTCAATAGAACCTTTTATTTCCTTGTCACAACATGTGACTTAAAGACATTGTTCACAAAAATGCTCTGTACAGAAAGATGAGAATTAGCAATTTTTTGCTGATCTGTAGCATAGCTTTCGTACAGTGATGGGATACTGCCTGTGGTGGCTTGGCAGCATTGCCTATGCTTGTTGACAGGTAAGTAGTAACATTGGAACATGTTGTGATGTATTTGTTTCTGGTACCAGCTCTGAGAAGCCTCACAACTGCAGTTAATGTTACTCTTAAACACATAATTCGTGTGAATATATAGTGTGCAGTTATTTATTAAGAGTTGTCTGCACAATTACTGTAAATATTGAGTGTATTATTTAACCAGAGGATGTCTCAAGTGTACAAAACACAAGAAAGTCTCATTGAATCTTTATTATTCTAACTGCTACATTTAGGAGATGTGATTTGTGAACTAGCTAGCATGCCTTCAGGTTATTATTCTGTCAGCCCTAAAGGTACTTGGAGTATGATAGTTGTGAGGGGTTTTTTGTTGATATTTTTGTTTGTGGTCTGCAAACAACTTAACAAAGTAATCTTTATTTATACCCTTCACAGCAAACCCTTTCAAATCAGGTTGGTGCTGTCACCTCAGGCTGTATGTTATAAGACTGAATTGTACAATTGATATTTTATCAGTTTGGGAAACATTAATCTAGAAAGGAGACAAAATAGCATGTTCTTACCTTGGTAATGTTTCACCAAATAATTTTCATATTGCATCATGAACATGGATTTGAGATAACAGTCAAACAATATGTTACAGGTTTCAGGTGTTCTGCGAGTTTTTAATTGCCAGAATTAACAATGTCAACACCAGTTACATATTCCTACTCAGTGTTTGTACATTTTGTATACTGAATCAGACATACATATGGAAAAGTACCATTCCATAGGTAATACTTGCACAAGGCAAAGTTAAGTTACTTGCACAACTTTGAGCCTGGAATTTCCTGTCTTTTTTGAATCTTTGGCATTCCAGTCCTAAATGGATATTAATATTTTATTTATCATTTAGCAACTTCAATGTTAGTTTTCACATTATTATTTATGTGAATATTTAACACTAGAGGATTAGAGGTTCCAGTTCTCCTCCATGTAAATTCTAATTAGTTTCCATTGAAGTTGGAAACTTGGAGCTTCAAGACATTCAAATCAAGTAGCTTGTGAGCAATAGCCACAGCAACCTTGTCTGTGATTAAAAAGCAAGCTCTTATCTTGGGCTAGAAGAAGGGATGAGTCACTGTGATAATATGCTGGTTTCAGGGAGCTGTGGGATCAGCCTGCTCCAACAACTCTGAGGCATTTCCAAGTCCATTAAATGCTGGGGCTGCTGCTCTGGCAGGGGGATGCACTTTGCCATAGAATGTTTATGTTCCCTTATTGTTTTGGCTCAACTCCCTGAAGAGTGCAAGCAGGAACAGGAATGTTCATTATGAACCATTTATATATCAGTCAAAGTTCCAGAAATTTCCTTGGATTAAGAAAAACTAGGTTGTTTTTTTTTTAGTTCAAGAGTTTTTTCCAAGACTGATCATTCAGGATCTCACTGGGCTATTAGGGAGAGGGAAGATGCCCTTCTCAAAGAAAGGCTTCCAAGATAATGTTCCTGTAAGTGTTTAGTTGTGAAGAGATCACTAAATTTCATTCTCTTTATATTAACTAATTTTGAATTACAAGAGGAGTGGGATATAGTCAAATGTGACCTCTTGAAAGCCCTTCCATCTCCTCTTATGCTGTTTGTTTGACTGTATGTGAACATAGATGCATTTTTCTCTTTCCCATATGCATAGGTATATACCAGCTTATGTAATGACTCTAACAGTCCACCCATATTCAATGTGCCTGAGGCCTAATTTCTTAAAAGAAAGTTCATTATTATGCTGTTCTTATGCTTGCAAGTAAAATAATGGCATGAAATTAATGTCAATTTAAAATTAAAATAATAAACAGTCAAAGATTCCTCAGGATTTTATAATATTCAGGCACATGTTGACTGAGCAATGCAGACTGTGTATAAAAGTGCTGTGTTTCTCTATGACTGAATTGTTGACATGTTTAGAAAACATTCTTATTTGGTTTTTGAGCTCGTGATTATTTTTTCTCCTGCAGTTATTATTTTAAAATATCTATTTTAAGAATGAGACAAAAAATATTTATCACTCTTATTTATTCAGGACCAGAGGCTCTCCATAAATGTTTTATT
Source organism: Agelaius tricolor (assembly GCF_023055355.1). Lineage (NCBI taxonomy): Eukaryota > Metazoa > Chordata > Aves > Passeriformes > Icteridae > Agelaius > Agelaius tricolor. The sequence continues at coordinate 40,308,872 of NW_027269269.1, read as the reverse complement.
CTATTCCATTAAGTTGTATAAGGGACTGTAGCTGTTTAAAACCACAGAAATTACTCATTTTGAAAAGGAGACTGACGATGCAAGTTTTCATATCTTAATATGGCCTCAGCTGCAGAGAGACAAAAGATGAGATGACAGCTTTAATTCATTGGTCACAGTGTACTTTATACATTTAAGCCCATCTGGCCACTTGTGTGGAACTTCACTTGCCTGTCTCCATAAAATCTGAAGCAACCCATCTTAACCTTGCACAAATAGGCGTGAAATCCATAAACCCAGCAGACACAAAGAGTGTATTAGTAAGAAAAGAATGAGTCTGCCTGGTGAACTTTTAGGCTAGGCAGTGCACTTAGGATCATAGAAGATAAAGTGAGCTGAAAAATGAAATACAGTTTCCAATAAGGTAGCAGTCATGGGTGGGGGTGATTTCTGAGAAAAATAGGTATTGGACTTCAAGGTCGCAGAAACTGGAATCTGGAATCCTTCACTGGGAGAATCTGTTACTAATTCAACCTTTTCCATTCAAAAAGGTGTCCTTTTCCAGAGGAAATAATTTGATGTGATTCCATCTCTTGTTTGTATTGCAGTTTCTTATGTTTTATGTAGGCTTGTTTTGGCATAATGCAAGTTGTCATCATTAAAAAATTCCATTCACTGCTTAGTTCATAGGGAAAAGATACTGGTTTTAAGCAAATAGATTTTATATAGTTCATATTAATAGAATTAATAACAGCACCTTTCTCCTCAAAGCACTAATCTCTCATTCTGAATTTGATGTCCCTACCAATAGTATAAAGCACCTATCTCTTGAATTTATACAGGAGTAAAAGTGGGTATTTCAAAGACCAAGCTGTGCAATGTGTAAAGCAATATCCGCTCTGAGTAAAGGCTTTGAATTCTTGCCCATGCCCTGTGCAGTAATAGAATTTCCAGTGAGCGCTCACTGTGGTGGTAAAGCATCAAGAAGGCAGAATTTTGGCTTTGAGTTGCTTCACTTCAGTCAGAAAGCTTGGTCACTAACTGGGTCTTCTTACTGCTGTTCCCAGAAGGTTCCTGCAAAAGTTCAGTACAGAAGGAGCAGAAAAGACCAATTCTGAAAGGTGCTGTCTGTATGAAAAAAATAATTAATAGTCTGTGGAAAAATGCATGTTCTTTATTTTGATATGGGGTATTTAAGGCTAAATGGTTTTGAAAAGCACTACTTGTTCATTACTAATGAAACTCCTTGGCTGTTTTTAGCAATTCATAAATAATTTTTTAGTTATCCTTTAGCTTTTTCATCCGTATTTAAGGGGGCAGGATTGGTTATTTTGTAGTTTTACTTTTCTACATCATTTAAATATTCAATCTTTTTTTAATTGGGGTCAAAGTGAGAGACTGCAAGCAGTACATTAGGCTGTGTAATACAAGATTTAGGTAATCTGTCAAGAACTGCCAGATGAAAATATCTTCCTCAATACCAACCTCATGTGAATGTAGTTTAAATTTGTAAGTGATTGTCAGTTCTGAGTGGATGTTTGGGGAGCTGACTTGTACCCGTTCACATTTGCTACTCATGTTTCATACTAGAGCTTTTTCTCACTTGGTGTGTTTTTTGCTGATTTTCTGAATAATTTTCTGAAGCTGATGTTGCTTTTTTAAAATGAAAGAAAAATAAAAAATAGCAGTCCACAGGTTTGTAATTTAGGAGCTTTTCTATTTGCATACATAGCCTGATCTTAGCAGCGTTTGTAAGCAAACAAAAGTCAGTGATACTGGAGGTACCTGTCTTGTACAGAAAACATACAACTTCTATCTAGACCTGTAAAAGTGAGATTTGGAAGAGCAGTCTTAAGGATTTTACCTTGAGAAACTGGACTGCAATGATGTCAGCTCTTTTCATGCTGCCTCTTACGGCTGTTCATTCAAATTAATTGGCTGTTACGGGTGTCTCTGTTTCAGATTCTCATGGAAACCCTGTGTCTTCAGAAGATCAAGTCAGTTTAGCCCAGCAGATTTCTGATGTAGTAAAGCAGCCTGCCTTTATTGCTGGAATTGGTGCAGCCTGTTGGATTATCCTCATGGTGTTCAGCATCTGGTTGTATCGCCACAGGAAGAAGAGGAATGGACTCACGAGTACCTACGCTGGTATCAGAAAAGGTGCCCTATTACCTATTTCAGTCTGAAATAGGATAGCAAACAGGCTGCTGAATGCCTGTTTGCTGCCTATGTATTTTGTCATCAGCCTCTTGTTCTTCTCAGGCTCAAATAAGGAATTATCAGCACTTTCATGAAGTATGGGTCAGGAGCCAGTGCAGAGAAAGCAATATTTACATAACGTGCTAAGTCTGGCTTTAGAGCATAAGTCTTGAGCTGAATACCAGGAGTAGCTTTCTATAAAGACACTCCTACAAATGAGAAGGTTAAAGAATGGTTTCCAATGTGCCCTTGCTTTCTGACCCTGTATCATCTGAAGAGGAGCCATCTGCAGTGGATGGCAGCTCTTTGTCCCCCCATCCAGTGCTTTGCCTGCTGCTGGGAGTGCTAACAGTGGTGTCCATTGCAGTAACACTTTGGGCGTGGGTACTTGAATTTCTCCTGTTCTGGGGGAAGTGTGGCTCTTTGTAAAAGCACAATGGTCAGTCTGCTTTCCAAGACTCTTTTCATAAATGCTGTTGTGAGACCCTTGGCTGGGACTGAGTTCTGGGGCCATCCCATCCTGCATCTGTGTTTAGTTAGAATGGCAGCAGTGGGGCTAACTTAAAGCACTTCTCATTTCCATGTTATTTCATGTTATTGATACTTCTTATATATCACATTGTCAGTGGTAAAGCAGTGCTTTTCAGTATACTCTCTGACAAACAAAACTAAAATCTCTACCTGGAAGATCTTCTGGAATAAAAACTTGACACCTCCAGATCAAATAATTTCCAGGTTAAGCCTGGACATTAAAGCTGAATTCAATGAGCTACAGTTCATTACATCTCAAAGGAGTACCTCATAGGTAATTATAGAGTGATAACCATAAATTTTGGAATGAATCAGAAAATGGGAGATCCTGCTTTTGAAGAACTAGAGGGATTATATTTGACATTTAGCAATCAGAAGACAGGCCAAGGTTTAAAATGTGAACTCATCTTTGTGTATGAAAGGTGTAATGAGATTACATTCTTTAGTCCCCAAGAATGAATGTGTTATGGGCAGGAGAGGCAAATCAAACACAAATGGTTTCAAACAGCAGCAATATGTTGCTGTGTAAAAGGAGCAGTGCTAAAAATAGCAAATGAGTGAGTGGAAACATGGAAATATATCTGGAGTGTTGCAGAGCTGAGATGCCCTGGGTGCTATTGAAGTGCCAGTGCTCACTGTGGGCTCCAGGCACAGTGGCTGTGGTGGAGTTGCAGCCAAGGGAATTGGGAAGGAGTTGCACCCTTGACTGTGTTCTGCTGGGATTTGGGGCAGGACAGCCCCCCACGTAGTGCTGCACTGGCCTGTGCTGTTTTGTTTTACTAATAGCATGCTGCCACACTGCCTTTCTACAGCTCTATCACACTAACATCACTGTGCTTTCACCAGTACCTATGATTAGGCAAAAGGCATACAATTTGTCCTTAAAAATGCTTACTTCAGTGACATCAGCTATTGTTCAAAACAGCTGTGTTTTTCAATATCTGTAAAAATATCTTTTGTGTAATCTGGGGGGAGTTTAAATGAAAGTGTACAGAAAAGTAGGGTATGTATCTCTGGTATCAAGTATTCTTCAAAGACAAAACCTATCTTTAGTGAAATATGAATTGCAAAGTAGTTTGCCACTCTGCAGTTCATCAAGTCATCACTGCAAGCCCAAACTTTCTTCAGTCTTGCATTTATTTATTTTTATATTTAGCTTCAGGCCTGTCATCTGTTAAAATACTTCACTACTCCCACACATACATGCTGTACTAGCAGTCTTACACACTCAGAAGAGTTTATTAATAGAAGCTCTAAGAATTAAGTCATTCTTTCATGTGGTAGCAATCAGATTTCTTTCAGTTGAACCTCCTCAGTTCCTTAAGAAACAAAACTAGGTTTAGTACTAAGCTCACAGAAGAGTAATTAGACAGTAGCTTAAGATTATTTTTCATGTCCCTGTGATTGCAAATTATTTTGAGGTTCTGATTCTCTTTGGAATCAAGCTCAGGTTTAAATGCCAGTTCTATTTAATGAAAGCTTGTTACTATGGTTCTATATTTTGAATGTAGCTAAATTAAACTTAACTATGTGAAAAAGCCTAGCTCAAAGAAAATACTATGGTATTCCCAAGAAAATAAAGCTTTGCTACAAATGGAGCCTAAAATGTCCAAATACTCCATTTTTCTTGTCTTTTTCTTAGTATCATATCCCTGGAAATAAATTGACTTGGTAAAAAGGGGGTAATAAGGAGTGCTTAAATTACAAGACACACTGCACTCCCCACAAACTTCAGAGTTCCTAAATAAATAAGATTAAGAAGATGTTCTCTTAGCCAGAACCTTTTATTTCTGTTCTGGCTTTGCTGATCGCCTTCTGTCTCCAGGCTGTTTTTAGTGAATATTTGATTGTTTCTGTTACCTTTCACTGTGATTAGATCAGAAAGGGCAGTGTTAGCCTTGTTCTGCCATCAGTGAGAGGAAAACGATACTGTCTTGTCAACAGGAGGGGGAGCATGTGCTAATAGGAAGAGCAGATGCTGCTGCTCTGTATTTGGATTAGAGACCCTATTGATCCAAAGAGGATTTATAGTAGCTGTGAGAGAGAAGATTGTCAAGCAGTGTCATTGTTCTGTTGTTAACCTTTCCCTCTTAAAGCCAAGGGTTGGAAGGTAGAAAGGTGTTACATCTAGGGAGGTTTTTTTTTCCTTTGGTGGTTATTTAAAAAAGAAAGATAATTACTCTGTATAACAGTCTCATCTCTGAAAACAAAAATTAATTGCTGCAGTAGATTTCAGTGTCTTCATTGCAGTGAGAGTTGGTGCCATTCTTGATTCAGAGGCAGTAAAACAGCAGTTCTCTTTGTTCCTTTTTATGATTATTATTTCCTTACTGAATACTTAAGCGTGCCTATTAGTTCAGTGTAATGAGCATTTACTTAGTGAACTGCAGATAAGATTCAATAGGACCTTGATAAGGCTTTGTTAAGGAATTTGTCATTCTGCGTTCTAGAATGATTAACAGTGTGGGGGTTTTGTTTGTGCTAGGATTTTCAGAAAAAAAAAAAAAAACTTAAAATACCAAACTGAGAAGGATTTGAAAGGCTAAACCACAGGAGCACAATAGAATACCAAGCTTTTTGCTTTTTTTGCCTTTTTTTTTTTTTCAGAATAGTACCTGTAGAGACAATCTTCTTTCTGAATTGCAATTTCAGTTTTATTTTTTTTATCAATGTGATTGAACTAGTGGGTTAGTTATATTTATTTGTTTTATGTTCAGCTGTCTGCTAGATTTATACTAATGTGGTATGTTTCCCTTTCTCTCTTCAGCTTAATAACCAGTTTGTATTTTGTTTTGATTTTTCAGTCCCGTCTTTTACCTTCACACCAACAGGTATATATTTGCACTTTTCCCCCCTTCTTTGTTACTTAAGCATGTGTTTGTGGTACTATTTCTCTTTCTCTGACATAACCAACCAGCCCAGCTGTTCTGAAGGGGTTTTTTAAGCAATGTCATTAATGACAGGTATCATTATTTGTTCTCTGAGTAGTGTGCATTTGCTTTGTGGCTGACAATATTTTCTATTTGTGTGCGCCATTTCAAAGCACACCATTCCATGCCAGCATGCCATTTTGTAGCATGATCCTGTCAGTTTGTACAACCTGGGCTCTTTTCCTGCATATTCCAAGGGAGTAGTGTAGCCTCCCACATCTAGAGATGCAAAAGGTGCTTCTGGTGGGGGATGAATGACTTAGCACAGCCCAGATGCTGACTTGAAAGAGATTCAGTGAGATTATAGCTGGTGAAATATTTGTTCCTTTTCTTTCCTCTGAATCTGCACTAATCCAGTGCCCTCAGAGTTTTCTGCTTTGGAAGATACAGAAAATCAAAGTGTTCCAGCAGTTAGATTTCTTTGCTTGATGCCTTAAATTGTATTTTGCTATGAAATTTTAAGATCATGATCCCGTTCAGCTTAAAAAGAAGTGAATTTCAAATTCAGAGTGAGTTTAAAATCACTTTTTATTTTGTTTTGTTTAGAAATGTGCAAAATACAACATAGTCTGAACCATAGCCCACCAAAGCCCATGAGAGCCTTTCCATCCTGTAGAGTTCACCTTCAGTGGGTCCTACAGTCTGGCAGCTGAGCAGCTCATCCTCTGCAGTAGATAAAACCCAACACATTCTGTACCCATCAGTGCTCTGCTTTTCTTTGAGCTGCAGTGAACAGCCAGGTTGTTTCCTCCTCCTCTGTTCGAAATCCTCCCTTTTCACAAGAGACCTGTGAGATTTGCAGGATGTGTGTATCCAGGCAGGGTAAAACCCACCCAGCCCAGCTCTGGGAAGTTTCCCAGGGAATGCTAGCTCCTACTCTGTGCTGATGTGGGCTCTGTGCAGCAGCTGAGTTGCATCTTTCAGGCTGGACCACAGAGGAAGCCAGCCCCAAGTGCCTGCACTCATCCCCCAGACCGGGCTGAGCTGGGTCAGCCTTGCCCACGTGCTGTTCATCAAACTGGAGGGTGCCTGCTCTCACAAGCCAGCCTCTCATGTTCAGTGCAGTTGTTTCCTGTTCAGCATGAGCCAGAGTGGCCCTCAATGTTTCTGTAGGCCTTTGAGTGCCTTCAGAGCCTGGAGAATAATTCAAGCTCTTTATTATTTTGCTGTTACTTTAATTGGCTAAACAGAGGGCTTCTGTTGTAATCTCCGTCGTAGCACGCCACTGAAATTCTGCAGAGGTTGGAAGCTGACATCTACTCTCTCCAATGGATTCTTAACATTAAAAGAAAATATCAGGGTTTCTTAAGATGTGTCAGAGCTGGGAAATAAATAGCCTTGAGATTTTTAGAAAAGAAATTGGAGAAAACATAAAGCATGTAAAACACTTAAAAGAAAAAAATCCTTGTTTTTCAATCCAGAATCTCAGTCATGCTTTGACTTTAAATTGAACCTGGCTTCCCTCTTTAGCATTACCTACAGTAAAAGACTTACCTGTAGGAATGCATCCTACATTTTAATCCTGTTATTGTAATCACTGCCAGCATTTATCTCTCTCTTGCAGACTCCCAGTTTGGAGTTCTTCTAAAGAGCAGAATTTGGCTGCTTGTTTTCAGCACACTCCTAGCTGGAAAGTGTAGAATCCATCAGCACATGCAAGGAGGCAGTCTCCTTAACCCTTTGCCAAATCCAATGTAAACCTGCAAAATTTATAGCACTGTTTCTTCTTGGATGTTTGCATCCTAAAAACTAATTTCTCAAACATCTTACTTCCTGTGAAGGATATGCAATCCACACCAACAAACAAATGCATGTGGACATCCACTTTGTTCATGGAGAATACTTTTGAAGTGCTAGAAAAACAGTTCCTTCTAATTTAGAAAGTGTTCTTTCTGCCAGACTGTTTTTTAACCAAGATTTATATATTTGAATTTTTTATATTATTCAGTATAATTTATAAATCCAGTTGTAAAATGTTACAAACTGTGCAGCTTCTGTGGACTCCTAGAGTGTGCTTGTTCCCTGAGCGTATTGCAGTAGCATTCAGAAAGAGCATTTGTTTTTGCAGTAGCTTCAGCTGCAATGAGCCATTATTTACATTGGAAGTAAGGTCTGTTATAGAATCATGATACCTCTTTAATCTTGCCAAAATAATAAGGTAGAGCAAAGCTTTAACATCCAGCCATTCATGAAATAAATATATGACCTAAATTCTTCCACAGAGCAACTCCACTGAAGTCAGCAGAGTTATGTTAAGAATAAGTTCAACCTGATGTATGGCTTCCTGCTTTCTTAAGCAGTACATGTGTGTGTGTGTGTGTGTTCAGAACAGCACTGAAATATAAAACCCTGTTGGGGCTAGGACTAGCAGTTATCAAGCACCACAAGTATTATGTCTAAACTTGGATTTGAAGCAGTAGCTTGCAGAACGAGACTCAGAATTAATGTATAAAAAATGAACAATTATTGTCTTAGCTAAAATGAAACAAAGGCGAAGTAAATACTGTTGTTGAAGGAGTCTTGTATGATTTTTAAATGTTTTTCCTTTTTTTACCTTTGACCATTTCAGTAACATATCAGAGAGGAGGAGAAGCCGTAAGCAGTGGAGGCAGGTAATTATGTGCTTTGTTCTTATAGGTATAAATCGTGTGCAAATAAATTTAAGGATTCCAGGAATTCAATTGTCCTTGTAAGTGATGGCAGAATAATTACTTGCATAGATAAGTTTTAGTTCATTATGGTAATGTATACATTTTGGCCTTATATTTTCTGTCTAGGAGAAGGGTATATGGTTTGAATTTTTAGGTTGACTTCCGAAACATGATTTGAAATATTTTTAGCTTTGTTAACCTGTAAAAACTGCATCTCAAAAACTGAGCAGCAGAGGGAGTGCTTTAACTTCAAAATAAAGACCTGGCTTACCACCTGATTAAGGGAGTAAAAGCAATTAAGTCGTGGCCTTTATGAAGATCGAGGAATATAGCTGCTTCACAAATACTACAGACAAAGAAAACATTTATTGGTGAAAACTGTTGAAGACATAAATGGCTTATAAGGTGACATTTTAGGAAAAAGATGTTTCTGTGAATGCAAAACAGTTAAAGCATTGCTTAAAATAGATGGGGCACTGAAGGAGAGGGAAGCAGGTTGTAAATTTGCAACCACCACTGTGAGAACCAGGTCCATTCCAGACTGAGGATTTAACTAAGGCATGTTCACTGGCTTTACGTTATTACTTAATGAATGGCCATGGAGAAAACAGTAATTTACATTTCCTCTGTAGGGGTAAAGTTTTCTTCAGGAAGAAAAATAATGGTTTTAGCAAAAAGGCAGGTCAGAGCAGTGGTGCTTTAGCAGCACACCATTTTTTTTCTAGGTCACATTCAAAGATTTGCCATGATGCTTGAAGTCATGCTAAAATCTCAGAGACCTGGGCACCAAAGTCCTGTAACAATTCCTGTTCACAAGTGGCATTTTGCGATTCCTAATTTGCAAGACCATGCAAAAATTTGGTAATTGTGAAGTTTAGGCATAGAATAAAGCATTCCCAGTCTACCTGAGTGCTGTGCAGAGGTGAGGCTATTCAGCTCCTGCTGCAGCTGGACCTGGCATCTTATGAGGAATTGCAGATATCTCTGCCCAGCACTGTGTGCTGCTGTGCACTCATGGCCACAGGAGGATGGAGAGAAGCCTCTAGAACAGTTACCATGTGATTTTTGAATGGAAAAATCTGTAAATCACTGGGTTGCTGTCCTTACTCCAGGAGAGTGAGAAAATAGGAGAGAAGAGGGATGAACCTTCTCTTTCCCTGAGAGTTGTTCAAAAAGATGCTCAGCTAACATCCTTTGTGTTCTTTGTGCCACTGTGCTTTCTCACTCTTCCCTTAGCACAGGCTAGATGAAGCACTCTCACATAGAGAACAGAAATGAACCCACCGGTGTCTACATAGTGCACAGTAATTTGGGTACTTCCAGAGCATCAACTTCAATTTTACTGTCCTAGTGTTCAGCAGCAGGGCCAGAATCTAACAATGTAATTGATTCAAGGTGCAAACATCTGTGCTGGCTTTGTTTATTTGCATATATAGCAGTGACAGCTTGTGTGATGTAACTTATTTTGTAGAATATGAAACATAATTCTGCAATGTAAAAAAAGAAAAAAAAAAAGAAAACCTAAAAAAAACAAATAAAAACCCCATGTTATTTTTGCATATGAAACCATCTTCTGATATCCTAACCTAAGGTTTTCACTCCCTTACTTTATATTTGCAGTGTTTTGGAAAGGTTCAGCATTTTTGCCAAGTGCAGTTATGTGAGCATGTTAAAGCATTTTTCAGATTTCAAAATGTCACAGTGATATATTTCAACATAATCCCCACTTGTGTGATGCAGAAAAAATACCCATTTCTGTGGCAATCCCTTTTCTAGACAGGATTTGAGTAATGGTAATTGTGCTGGGTTGACTCCAGCCAGCACCCACACAGCCACTTGGCTCTGTCCACCCCTGCCTCAGATCCTGTCCAGTAATTCAGGGAGTCAAGAAATTTGCTGCCAGGGTTAAAGATCTTTGGAAATTATGACCTCAAACCATCACCAGGTTATGGATCTGTAATGCAAGCATCTCTTGCCTAAATGTCTCCAATTAGTAGAATTCTCGTATGCTTGTATACATCACACCACATTTCTTACATGACAGCAGGTGTGAATGCAAAGTAAATTTTAGAAACAAAGGATCTTTAGTTCTCTGTGCAACAAACCAGTACACAGATCTTTAAAGTGCTGAAACATTCTGGGATGCTTTGTCTCCTCTAAATGCCTTGAGGTGTAGGTTCATTGTAGAAGCAGAGTGTAGGGAAAAAAGCAGGGAATTTCAAATCAGCTGGCCTGCTCACAGGCCTACACAGCTGTATATTTATTTCAGATTTTTTTTTTAAATGCTTCTTTACTGAATGCATATTGGCTGGTTTGTAAGCCTGACAGCAAGTCAAGCCTCATCACCTCCTATGTTAAATTGTCAGATGACATATGCAGTACAGAAATATATACACATATATGTATAGATCTTTTAAATGTCATTCTGAGTCTATGACTTAAGCCTGCAGCACTGACAGACTCTATCCCCCACAAATAACTACATGCAGCTTGTATTTTCAACTTGCAGTTTAAGAGGATTAGCATATTTTATTTTTGAAGATCATCACATCTAATATTATGGAAAATAGTTTCTGCACTATTTCAAATGGAAAGTTGCCTGTTAAATCCCAAGAGAAGGGGGCTGTTTTCATATATGTGGATGTGACAGTAGCTAAAATTATCTATCTTTTAAAAGCACCTTAGTTATCAAAGGCAATTTTAAATTGTGTGGGGCTGTAACATGGCCCACTGCATTGTTAGCATGAAAACTCAGGAGCCACCAGGGATTCTACAGAACATTCAGAGAGACTTTCACACTCACTACAAAAATTCAGCAACTTGGAAGACTAGGAATGCTGATGACAGGAATACACTTTATTCCAAATGCAGCCAGCATGCAGCATTCATATCTGGATATTTTTCAGGTGGTCAGTATTCCCAAGTACCTCAAACTCTTTTAGGAGCTGAGTGGCTTTCTCATGAACAAGTTGTGTCACCTCCTCAGCATGTTTAGTGAGATCCAAAAGCTCCCAAGCCACTGAGGTTTCTGTTATCTGCCTTTCCCTTTGATGCACCACAGTAGTACTATCTGATGGGGAGGAGAACTTGTTCCATAAATAACCAAGAACTTGGGAATATTCACATTTAAATTTGGTTCTTACTTATGCATATCCATCCTGCTTCCATGTGTGAATTTTTTGTTTATTTGACTTGCCAATTTCCTCTTTTTTTACCTTGCTTTCTTTAGGAAAGGGTGAAGGGGCAGAAAAATAGAAGTGCAACGCCTTAAGAGAAAAAAAAATTAAAATATGAAAGTCAAAGTGACAAGTAGATGTAGCACACCAACATATAGTGTAGTCGAGCAAAATGAACTGATGCTGATCTTGACTGCTCATTCCTGAGTGATTTAGCAAGGAACAGGTTAGACAGGGGACTTGAAAATGCTAAATAATTGAATCAAGCTGAGTTTTTCAGTACTCAAGCCTTTTGGTACGTGGTATTATTTTGTAACATCTCACTGTTTGGGAAGAGTGTCACTGCAATGTGAAAATCCTTTTGTTTAATTTTTGAAATGACCAAGCTTTGTTTTTAAAGGCCTGGACTCCTAAACATCAGTGAACCAGCCACTCAGCCATGGTTAGCAGATACTTGGCCTAACACAGGGAACAATCACAATGACTGCTCCATCAACTGCTGCACCTCTGGCAATGGCAACAGTGATAGCAACCTCACAACGTACAGTCGACCAGGTTAGATCTGTTTCTACCTTGCTAAGGAACCTTCTTTACAGAGTACGCGCTTCTAATGCCTGAGAGAGTGTCCAGCTTTGTTTGGGTTTCATTTCCAGTGCTTTTTAAGCTTAATATAGTGTCTGCTCTATGTCATGATTGTGCTTTTGGTCCCTTTTTGGATCCTTTCTTGGTGCTATTTGGATAGTTGTAGCAGGCTTAAGGAGCCCCTTCAAAGTTCAATACTGCCAAAACTCAGACTGAACCAATACATTTTGGCTTCTGAATAGAGCAGATAAGGTCATTTTTGGGTTGTTCTGTACATCCTTGTTGCTTGGATGGAGAGGGACAAAGACCAAAACTATGCCAATGTGATTTTCATTCTGGTTTGGATGTGATGAGAAGCAAGAAATAAAACATTGCTACAGTGCTTGCAACAAAGTCAGTCTGTTTTGGCACATTCAGAACTTCACTTTGAGTGCCATTCTGAACAAAATTGGATAGCTGGTGTTCTGTTTAGGGTGTGTGAATAAAGAAGTTAACTTCACACACTTAAAGCATTAAAACATTAAAAACATTACATTAAAGCATTAAAACATTACAAAGTGTTGGATTAAGTGGTAGTTCCTGGGAGCTTGAGCAGGACTCAGAGAGCTCTGGAATAAAACCTCATGAGTTCTGTGGAAGACATTTGAGGAAATACATCTCAGAGTGCTAACTGTTGCACATTTCGTTTTAAACAGACCTTAGGTTCATTTTGGTTTAACCTTGTGTTACTGGTGAGAAATTAAGTCTTTTCCACTACAAGTATCTCTACTGGTTTTTGCTGGTTTTTGCTAGTAGCATGTCTCAGCAATCCAGAGGGGAAGTGTGTGGAGTCGCATAAGTGCCAAGCAGCATTACCTCCTGTAATTAATGTGAAACCAGCTCAAATGGCTGGTAATTCATGAGTGGCAGTAATGGCAATTCATCTCCTGCAGTAATGCTGTCTGACAGTGACCAGTGCCAGCTGCTTCAGAGCAAGGTGTGAGATTTTGGCATTAGAGGCTTGTCTCTCACTCTGGCTGTGGATATCACGTCCGGCAGTACCTGTATAAAAAGGTTTGTGATTCAGGGATGGTTCGCTATTGCAAGGACAGACATAGCAATTCTGGTAAATAACAAATTCAGAAAAGGAAGAAAAGGCACATTTTTATGGTTGCAACCTATTATAACATCTTGTATTGAACTGCAGTGGGTTCTCCCTCATTTTAACTTTCATATTAAGCTTGGTTCTGTTGCAAAGTGTTTCCCTCCTTTCAAATAGAACTTCAGAGCTTGTGGGTCAGACAATGTGCTCAGAGTGATCTCTTCTTTCCTGGAAATTCTGCCAAATGTTCTTAATTCTGTCATCGTGGGCTGGTTTATGCTCTGAAGCAGCAGCGATGGATATCCCCTCAGTAGCTGTGAATATGCAAAGTAGCTGCATTTTTAATTGCTTTTAAGTATAGCGCTGTCTTCCAAGTCTACAGAACGGGAACCGATCGTTCCAAGAGTAGATGCCATAAAAAATCTAACTAGATAAATCTTCTGTTGTATAGGTAAACCAGTTTTAAGTACTTGTTATGAGGAATTCTAATGTGTCTATGTTAAAAATGTACCTACTGCATATACTGTATTGATTATATTGCCTCACACACAAATCAGATGTAGCTGCAAATGAAAGGAAGTAAAAACATATGTTCAAAATGACTCTGCAAGGATATGTAACAAAGCCTGAGGTATGTGGAGTGAAGAATATACTGTATATAATATTGCCCAGTATAATACAATAGACTTTGAAAGGAAGAAAGACTAGTGTGCAGTAGGTGAGAGAAATGAAACATTTAAACTCTAGAAATCAAGAAGTTGAAGTCTGTGAAGCAATAAATAACAGAGGCATTAAAAACACCTCACATAAGAAGGAAAAATATATCAAACAGTAAAGCCTTCAAAAAAACCCACAGGCTGGGGGGCATGAAATGTGCAGTGATAAGTTTTATGTGGCATGTTCTGATACTGTTCCTTAGTCACAGGAAATGTGGATCGGTGGTTTTCTTACACAAGCATTATTTTATTCCCCTTTCTCGGGTAATATATCTCTAAAAATGTGTATGTGTTAGGGAATGTTTTTGAGATTGAAAATCCTCTATGTTTGCTAGTTGTTTCAGTCAGAGTAATGGTAAAATCTTGAATTCTGTATGTAGTTTGACTTGCCATCCTCTCCAGTAAATTCATTGTGGATACAGGTAAATGGACTTTGCATTTTGAATCAAATTCATTAGCATAAATATCACTTCTTTTAAAAGAGGAAAACTATATTCCTGGTGAGTGTTATGTAATTACTGATGCATTAATCAACTGGAAAATGAGAATTTTTGCTTAAGGATCATTGAATGCTGGTTCCACTAAGCCTTCTAACTGCTGACCCACAGACTACTTTACTTCATTCAGTATTCTCCCAGTGGACTGGATGTGGAGAGGAAAAAAAATCTGTGGGCTTCGTGTCACGCAGTGGGAAAAGAACGTGGCAAGGCAGGGACACTGTTTCATGCAGTGGCCAGAGCATCAGCACATGCCAATTTACTGTCTGCAATAAGTGGTGGTCTCAGGATGCAGTAAATGTCAGAAGAATGAATTCATGCTGTTTATATGAAATATCATTAGCATACAGAACAATGTATTACTGTGCTATAACGTATTTTGGAATACCCAAAGCAACTGAAAATCAGCAAAAATTCCAGATTGCTTTTCTGCCTTTTTTGTTTCAAATTAAAATATAAGATTGTACAAGCAAACAATGATCAAATAAAGACTTGCTACTGGGTACGGAGTTACCTTTTACATTGTACTTGTTTTTCTTTAATTCTCTTAAACTATTGTTTTTCTTTAATTCTCTTACATGTAATCATTTCTAAGTGTGTTTCATGAAAACCTGTTGTATGTCTATTTCTTACAACAAATACAAGAGTGTCTAGATACTGTTGAGGTGACATGAGTTGAAGGTCTTAGTTACTCCTGCTGTTAAGTTTTGGTTGAATTTCCCTTGCAATGCAAGTGATTTTAATCACAATTACTAATTGAATATATATACTGCTATGAGAATAAGGTCTAAAACCATGAATGTTTATATGGCCCCGATGGAAAAGCCCAGCAAGGTAAGTCATTGTAGATACAATTCAGCAGGTCTGAATTTACAGTGAATCAGAACAGTGAACCCTGCTTTCAGAGCAGTAGTGTATAAGGTAAATCTTATTCTGTAAATTACATAGTTAATGGCAGTATCTCTGCCTCAGTGTGCCTGCTGCATGGGTTCAAGCCATGTAGTTGTGCAGTGAGGAAATGTTAGAGGGGGTTTCGTGGAAAGTCTGGTGTGGGCGAACAGAATGACCTTTTCTCTTTTCTCTCCTCTGTGGTTAGCCGATTGTATAGCAAATTACAACAATCAGCTGGACAACAAGCAGACAAACCTGATGTTGCCTGAGCCAACTGTGTATGGGGACGTGGACCTCAGCAACAAAATCAATGAGATGAAAACCTTCAATAGTCCCAATCTAAAGGATGGAAGATTTGTCAGCCAGCCTGGGCAGCCCACTCCTTATGCCACCACTCAGCTCATCCAGTCCAGTATCAGCAATAATGTTAACAGTGGCAGCGGGGACACCAATGAGAAACACTGGAAACCCTCTGTTCAGCAAAAGCAAGAGGCTCCACCCATACAGTACAACATTATGGAGCAAAACAAATTAAACAAAGGTGAAGAGCTTTTAGCTTGTTTCTCCTCTTTAGGCGTCAGAGGAGTTTTGACCTTCTGGTTCTGGGAGTCTAAAGCTTTCAGGTTCAGCAATTACAGGCTTCTGCAGTGCTTTTAGGCTTCTGCCTCTTTAGATGCAGAAATACACCATTTGCAGTGTCAGAAAGTTAATTAGCACCACGATAACCTTTCTGATATTGAATTTATTGTGAAAAATAACAAGCTGTGTCTTTAGAAAAGAGTTAAATAAAATACATTTCCTGTGGATATGAGATTAATTTAAATTTAATAGTAGTTAAGGGATTGGTTAGGACAGAGGCCAGATATTTTATTCATAAGCCAGATGCATGGTAGTCACATTATACTCTACCTTAAATTTTAAATAGGTCAACCTACTCTTCCCAGTTGTGGATGGAGACTCATTAAATCTACATGCTCATGTAAACGAATGAAATTTTGCATATCAAACTCTGTAAAATTGTATTGTGTTGTACACTGGGGGCACAAATGGAGTGATCCAATTCATTTTAGACTTGTTCCTAGCAAGCCTTCAGTTCTCATATTGAGAGGCAATGCTACCGCACACAGTTTTGGAAACTAAATTCCTGTGTTACCCTGACTGAAGTCTGTGGATCCAGAAGCTAAAAATAAATTGATTTCAGTGCTAACGGGAAATATCAGAATGTGCTTTTGAGGCCTTGAAGGCATGTCTCTTTAATATACTGTGTGGGAGCTGGAAGAAATAGGTATGTGATTTCTTCTTTCTACTCCTCCAGGCTACCATGCAACCTCTCTTAATAACCTGATTTGCAAAACAGTATCCCTAGGAGTTGGACCCATTCTAACTTGGAACTTTTTGCAAGGTTGTAACTCAAGTGATTGCATAGTGATAAGTGATCCAGTAAAAAAGAGACATTTCATTACAGGAATGTTGATTTCTCTACTGGACCCATCTACTCACAGAGGAGTTCAAAGGGCAATATAAAATGTCACACCTTCCCTTGGCGTAAACATGCCAAAAGAAAATTCAAGGGTTTTGGCTCCTTACTAGAGGGTGAAAGCTGTATTTTTTGTAATTGTTCTCTTTCATGAACTGTGTATTACGTGCCTCTTTGGGAATTAAAACATGTTTGGTTTTTATGTGCTGGAAGATACTGCATCTTTCAAATTGTGTATATTACAGCTGCATATTCTCTAGCATACTGCAGTGTGGAAAGGCCCCCTTAAAGCATTGTCTGCTGGCAGTCATATATACATATTTCAGAGTGCTGATTTACTGTTTATCCTCTGTGTAAACATATGCGGTATGTAGGGCTTCAGCGTGGTCTGTGGAATGCAACTAGGCTGAGAAACTATTACAGAATACACTCTGGTGTGAAATTTATCATTTTGCTCTTTTTCCTATGCTTACATTACCACAAACATTTCTGCAGCAGATGGGAACTGAATTCTTAGTTTTGTTTATTTTTGTTTTGATTTGCTATTTTATGAGTTGATATTCTGATCTTGGTTTCCTCATTTCCCGAGTCAAAGCCATCTTGCTGCTGATTATACCTATAGCTTTTGTGATGGGAAGTAACTGTTTTGATGAGTTACATGCTGTGCTTCATTGTCACTACTTTATGTCCAGTGGTTCTGTTTATGACACAGTTTTATTTGCTGTATGAAGAGTAACCTGCCTCCTTTCTGTTCTCTGTAAACTGTAATTGCTTTTTAGCACAAGGGTATTGTTCTTCCAGATGAATATTTTACTTCTGATGAAGTTTTACAGATCTGGTTGCCAGATCTAGATTTAAAAGAAATAAGTGTATACCAAGTGCTTTGGAACTGGAGAGCAAAGTTATGGTAACAGCCATTAGCAAAAATGTCCCTGCCTGTAGAACCTGCATGATCCAGTGTAAATAAAAATATTCTTGGGGCCAGCAGACCTGAAACAAAGACTCCTTCTGTTGTAAGCCAAATTCAGTTGGAGCTGCATTGTTGCTTCAGCAGATCATTCAGCCCTTGTCACACAGAGCTGACTCTTATGTGGGTGTGTCACCTCTGAAATACCAAAAGTAGTTACTGCAGTCCATTGGTTGTTCTGCATGCATAAATTAGGCAGAGACCATCAGTCAAGGTGACAGTATTTGTGTGCAAGATGCTCACGCAGGTGATAGATAGATAGATAGATAGATAGATAGATAGATAGATAAATAGATTCATTGAGACTTGATGGTTGCAGAGGCTTTGTGGAAACCTTGTGCACAGAATTCCATTTTACTCCATTTTAGCTGTGCAGTTACTAAATTCCCATGATTTCCTCTAAGCCTACAATAAGAGGCAAGATAAAAGTAAAACATGATTGCAGGATGATTTTTTTCCTTCACAAAATGAATTTGTTTCTAGTTCACCACTTAAAGGAGATCTTACTTTGTGTTATAAAGCAAGTATATAAAAGTAGATGTGTTCCTGAAGGGCAGCATTAACCATACCATTGAACTTGCAGATTACCGAGTAAATGACAACATTGCTCCAACTATTCCCTACAACCAGTCTTATGACCAGAATACAGGTGGATCCTACAACAGCTCAGACAGAGGCAGCAGTACATCTGGTGAGTACCTGCAGTGTTTCCCAAGAAGCCTTAGGCTCTGTGGTGTCTGGATGCTGTAACTGTGGATAGCAATATTTACTGGGCTTAGAGGAGCGATGGGGAGGAATCCACAGACAGTCGATGTTGAACAGCACAAAAACTGTCCCAAAAGGTGCCTGTATTTCTGTTACATCCTCAGGATTGCTTAGTGTCATCCAAATGTCAGTTAAGTAACTGATTTTCTGAAATTGTGAAAGTCATGAACTCAAATGGTGGTTGGATTTCCTAATGCTGATGGTGTACTGGGTAATGTTGTGTTTTCCAGATGGGCAAGTTATAGCAATTTCTTTCCAACTGTCACCCAAAAAAAAAAAAAAAAAAGGATTTTCATTTTCATTTATGTGTTACCTTCCTTGTACTTTAGTCCTCATCTCTGGGGTCTACTTAGCCAATTCATGAACCAACTCAAGATACACAGTAGTTGAGTGATACCCAACAGAACTCTGCTTTAAGTTTTTCATTTTGTAAATTAAACCCCTGTATTTCATTGAGTAAAAAAGCATTCAGGCGTACATAAAATTTTTATTGTTTTCAGTCACTATATGTCAAAATTATTTATGTACATCGTTTAGATATAGATGGTAGATCTCATTGGCATCTCCTGTACAAACAATCTAAAAATCCTTTGTAAAAATCTTGAAACAAAACAGCTTTTTGTGCACTCTGTACTGTGGCACCACAGAATATGTTTTAATTCAAAAGTTATGTTTTATCATTGTAGTATAACCTTTTCACTTCCAGGCTTGCTTTCTGGTAGAGGTCTATGGGCTAAACCAGAGACAAAACATAGGCTTGGTTTGGGGCTTTACTGTAAGTGTGGTAGTTAGGCTGTGTTTATTTACATCAAACCAGATTCAGGGTGAGTTATAGCCGCAGTCACAAGTGCCTTGAACTTTACATCTACTAATCAAGATGCAGACTTTTCCCATTCTGTTCTGCTGTTTTCTTTGATAGTACAGTTGCCTTAATCCCAACCTGTGCTTTGTCCTGACTGATTCTGACTAAGGCACAGCAGAGACATAAATATGTTGATGTTGATGAGCCCTGCTGTGCCTCTGGATGATCTGAATTCTCAGTGGCTGGGAGGAGATAAGTACAGCTCCCAATTCTCCCAGCTGCTCAGCTGTGTTGTTCTGGGAGACAGCCTTTTGCCCATTCCCAGGTCTAAAAGATCAGGATGTGGTGCTGAGCCTGTTCTCAATGTTAAGACCTGAAATTCAGCATGAAACATCTCAGGGGTATGAACCATGCAAATTAAAAATGAGAGGGTGTTGTTCTCCATGCTGATACCTATTAGGGTTATTCATAACTCTTAACAATTTATAGTTGTATGCCAAGGAATCCGGCAGGAATGAAGCAAGGTGACCAAAGTAATAAATTAATTGTGTTGAACCATGTCTATATCATGGTGCTTAGGATACAGAATGCAGGTTGCCTTGGGATAGTTAGTGTCTTCCTTGACATACTAAGATAGCACAAAAACAATTTAACATAGCTGAAACGTGTATCTGGCAGCTCATGTGGGATGATAATTACCAGAACTACTGTCAGTAAGAGTGGAAAATCTGAGACAGCAGAAGTGAAAAAAAAAAAAAACCTTCCTAAATCTCTCTGCAGTATATTTAATCATGTATATAATGCTTTACTGTGATAATATAAAATCATGCCTCAGTTTAAGAGAGAAATGTGAATGATTCTAAAACATACTCAAAATCACAGTGACTTTATCTACATAAAAGGGGTTTATCTATAAGAAAGATGTAACAATAGCAAAGAAGGATTAAAATGTATAGATACCAAGGAACAATGGTTGAGCCAGTTCTCATCTTCGCCATGTCCAAACTTAAAATTTGCTACCACCTAAATAATTGGTCTTATTCACAGTTGTTTGAACTGTTAAAGCTGCATTGCTTTATTATGAGCTGTAATTTTCCAGTAATAGTAGTTGAAAACATTTGTGAAATACTTCATCGATCTTTTTTTTTTTCTGTTATTTTAGTTCTTCCAGCAATTATTTTCAACTGCACCTGCCATTTAGACTAAAAGTAGTAATTTCATTGTGCCTAAAATGTTTCAGTGGACAAGTACAAATTACCTATATTCAGTGACTTAATGCAACAGTAGAACTTTAATAGATCATATCTGTATCATATTGTATTTTAGGTTCTAGCAATTAAATAGGATAAAGGCACTTCAGAAAATATGTCTACAGCTCATTTGTTTTAGATGATAATCTTTAATGTAATTAACAGAAGTAGGAAGCTCACTCTTAATGACATTGCTTGTGAAATTCACTTATGGTTTTATCTCATTTTGACTGTTTATTTAAAAAATTAAAGTTTTGTATCCCATGTGTCTTTTTCATGCTATGTAAAGTTCCTGCTTAAATTCAAGCACTTAAAATGTAGATCAGTTCTACAAAGAGGCTACAAGCACAAACCAGTGTAAAAAGGAGGAATGCCAATTTGCTCAAAACTGAGCAAAACAATAAATTCTCAAAGAATGCAAGAACATCTGGGAAGGGACCGAAGTTGTTTTTGTTTTCATAACTAGTGGTGAGGAGAGACTTCAAAGCATTACAAATATGTGCTGCTTTTTATTCCCAGGGAGTCAAGGGCACAAGAAGGGTGCTCGGACCCCAAAGGCTCCCAAGCAAGCTGGCATGAACTGGGCAGATCTTCTCCCACCCCCTCCAGCACACCCACCTCCCCACAGCAACAGCGAAGATTACAGTCTTTCAGTGGATGAAGGGTAAGACTGTGCACCTCCCACTTGAACCACTAGTTAATTGAAGTGTGATTTGCCCTACAAGCTGGCAGTGACACCTTCCTCCAGCACTTCTCTGGTGCTGCTCGTGGAGCTGTAGCGTGGCAGTTTGGAGAGCACCACTGACAGTGGTGTGCATCCACTCAGCACATCCTTACCGAGCTGTTCTCGAGGGCACAGAGAGCAGTGCTTTGTTTCTGAGCTGTTAATACATGTATCA
This sequence comes from Agelaius tricolor, assembly GCF_023055355.1. Classification (NCBI taxonomy): domain Eukaryota; kingdom Metazoa; phylum Chordata; class Aves; order Passeriformes; family Icteridae; genus Agelaius; species Agelaius tricolor. The sequence goes on along the minus strand of NW_027269269.1, from coordinate 40,287,479 downwards.
GATATGCTAATTACACAGTACAAATTTAAGTCCTTATTTTCTTAAAAAATTAATTTTAGCTATGACCAAGAAATTCCTTGTCCTGTGCCACCTGCAAGGATGTATCTGCAGCAGGATGAGCTAGAGGAAGAGGAAGAAGATGAGCGAGGTCCTACTCCACCTGTCCGAGGAGCAGCTTCCTCTCCAGCCGCTGTCTCCTATAGCCATCAGTCAACTGCCACCCTCACCCCCTCTCCCCAGGAAGAACTCCAGCCCATGTTACAGGACTGTCAGGAGGATCTGGGACACACACAACACCAACCTGACCGGAGGTGTGTGAATGCAAATGTAGCGAGAGAGATGTGACAAGAGTCATCCGAGCCCCACTGAAAATTCCTGGTGAATTTAGTGAGGCCAACAATTTCCCCGTTATTCTGTTGCTATTTAACTGCTAATCCAGGATGCTAGAACTATATTAACCTAAGAAATAAGTAATTAAGTTGCTTTGTTATTCTACCATGGGAAGAAATGCAGTATATCACTTGAGGGTACGTACGATACTGACATAAGTTAAATTCACAGTCATCAGGTTATTAAAGTGGTATCGTTAGCACAGCTTACCATATAATTACAGTTCCATTGTTTCCAATAGATTTACTGCATTATTACCATAAAATAGCATGCATTATTTCACAGTAACTGTGCAATTAACTTGTCACCAATATGTATGAATATATATAAATATATAATTTATATAACCTATAGATTTTCCTCCTCTCCTAAATCCTAATACAGGAAATTACTGCTTGCAAAATTTTCTTAACATTTCCATCTAACCTTATTTAAAGGAATGACCAACATTAATAAAGACAGATATTTGCTGCTGGGAAATTTTGTTTCTTCTCTGAGTTGCTTTTACAACTGTTTTGCATATAAACTCTCACAGCTTCTCTCCCATAAAACAGTGAATTCTGAATGAGCCCTTTTATGTATGATGCTTACATCTCTTGGCTTTTGTTTAGAAGGCACAGCTTTTCCATCCCAAGTGATGGGCTTTTATTATCTTTTTCCTCCAGTGGTTTGCACATATTGTTTATTGCCACAAATATATAAACTTACCGGCAGCATTCTATGTGGAATTTCTATTTTTAGCAAAATGTAAGCCTCTTAAAATGAAATTTATATGATTTTTTTAATTAGACTGTAGAGCTTTCATTTTTCAACATAAGTTACTGAATATTTATAGATGTATTTTCCAGAATGTTTTTTAAAAGTTAGGTCATCTTTATGGTTCCCATTTTGTATGTAGGCAGTATAAATGGGCCTATATCTGCTTTTACTTTAGCTCCCCCTACTTGACCTGCCTTGGTTTGTTTCCTTTACTCTTTATGGTAACACTTGTACTGTGTATCTTTTCCTCCTTTCCTCTTCTTTCCTTTCCTCTTCCTTATCTTCCTGAGTCTTTAAAATCACTTTTTTCATTATTGGATGGAAAATTTCCTGTAATTTCCATTGGTCCTGGTACACCAGTCCACAGAAATGTTCATTTTAATCACTTAAATTTTCTGGGTTATTTGAGAGGTGAAGCTAAAGTGGACACAAATGAAAAGGGGAAAAGCTAAGTGACCAATAGTCATGAGCGATGTTCCAGAATCTCTGTGATTTTCTGGAGATTGGGAGATGTGTCCTGACATACAGAATGGAGTAGGCACAGAAGCAGATGTACACAAACATGCATAACCAGCCAGCAGCTGTCTAGAAAGTAGAAATTTTGCTCAACACAAAGAATCCTGGCTGGTCACCATCAATGCCATCAAAACTTAGTGGCAGAGGGAGCTGGAAGGATGCTCCAATTTAAGCTTCCAGGCCATACCACTTACTCTTTTTGTGGACTGAAAAAATAAAATTTGTATTTATTTTGTCCTTCCTACAATGGCTAAATCTAGCTTTGCTGAAAATCTTAGAATTTGTTAGGGACTAATTTTGTCTTTTCCATCTTTTTTTTCCAAACGTTGTTTCTTTTCTTTTTGCTGCGTCCATCTCATCAGTTTTAAAGTAGTCATATAATTCTGTTTATTTGATTTTTGAGGCTTGGCTGGTTACCTGTTCCATCTGCTGGTGTTGATACAACCCAGGGCTGCTGTTGAGGAATTGGGTGTCCTGTGCTCAGCAGCTATAAGCCGTTCTGGATGGGTGGGGTCCTGTTTGAATGTGGTGTGGCAATACTTTCAAACTAGGAACACATTCCAAGTGGTGCCCTTCTACATTGATTTTGGGTGTTTTGGAAACGGTGTATAGTGAAATGTTAAATGGTGTGTAGTGAAAATAATGCCTGAAATACTGTTTGTCATAATTTTATTAGCTTTAGTCATAGTTCTGCTGGGTGTTACTTTGTTTGCTGGTCAGAACCAGGCATCTAGAATAGGATTCTGGTGGTGAGGGTGTACTGTAATATTTCTCTGTCTGGTGAGCTTGCTGGAAGTATAGCAAACTGAAATACAAACCTGTGGTCTGGAAGAGTCAAAAAGCAAAGAAAAAAACTAAAGATTTAGTGGGATAGCAGGTGGTATCATGTTGAACCCAGAGCTGAGATAGGAGACAATGTCACTGTGTAAGCAAGAACCTGCATCAGATAAAGGGGAAAGAAGAATTGTTAATTCTGTATGCCCATGAACCAGCTGCTCTCAATTAGCCTATCCCTAAAGGTTGGCAGCTCAAGAACTCTAACATATTTTGTAACCAATTGCCTGTCTTCTTATACCAAAACCTAGAGAATAGACAAATATATCACAACGACATTTGTCACAAGAGCTTTAAATTCAGGCTGTAAGACTTTATTGGGCAAGGTCTCTAGTCAAAGCAGGTACAGATTACAGCAACAGCTTCTGAGATTTGGGGGTGCTGTTATAAAATTATTATTGGATATTTATCCCTATTTTTCATTCTGCTCAGTACTTAATGCAGCAAGTGAGAAATAGTAATGATGTAGTCCAGGGAGGATCCAGTTGTCTCTTCCCATAGAGTCATAGGTCTTTCCATGCTAACATTTCTTTCCAAAATTAACATACATTCCCATTTATTAAAATAAAAAATTAAAAAAAAAAAAAATTGCATGTTGTCCATACAAAAGAGTTGATTTAACCATGAGAGTCACCATTTCTCAATGAGATAAGAGGGCAAAGTTGACAAAGGAAAATTACTTTAAAATTTTTTTCAAAGCAGACTGCAGTAGAAATTCCTGGTGAGCACAGCCAGCAGAGAATGGGAGAGCCATCACTGCAGAAAGTGTGTTTTCCTGCAGACAAATGGCACTTAAAGAGCATGTCTGTGGCCCTATGAAGAACTGTTAACAGTGTTGCTACCTGGAACTTCTGAGTGAAGTATTAACTAATCTTGAACATTGATCTGATATCTTATACTTTGCCTCCTTAAGCCGAAGATACCATTACTGACAAATTAAGATCAAAATTAGTTAACCCATACATCTGTATTCATGTTGGTACCCGTAAGGCCTAGAACTAACAGTATGGTAGAAAATACTTTTATTTCATCACCTAGATCAATTTAAAAATAATGAAGTTGCAGTCTCTCTTTTCATATCTTTCTGAATCACCAGGGTAGGTGGAGGGAAGATAATGTTAATGGAGCAATCTATTTGGATAGATGCATCTGTTGGCATTAGTAGTTTCAAGCTATATGTTTACAGTTATTTCTTTTGCTTATATTCTCAAGGGTGCACAAATAATTTTGTTGATAGCCACATGATCTGTAACCAATTTTTTGGTTACCATTTTCTTTGCTTAGCTCTACATGTGTTATTTAAGGAAAATGAACAGCTTTATCATTAAAGTCAGTGATAAAGGAACCATGTTAAAAAAATCAGGTTTCTTTGTGATAGTTTTCAAGCTACGTAGCTGTCAGTTCTGACTTACAGCAAACGTATAAACTGAAAAAACAAACCTGAGCATTTCACATATAAATTAGGTGGATTTAAAAAGGCCCGCCAAGCTTGCTGGGAAATAAAAAAACTATTTTCATCAATCTTCTGTTTCCTCTGACTTCATTACGCGGTTTCAATTCTTCTCACCCTTGTGTTTTTATGCAGACGTCAACCTGTGAGTCCTCCACCCCCTCCAAGGCCCATCTCCCCACCACACACCTACGGATACATCTCAGGGCCCTTGGTCTCTGACATGGATACCGACGCCCCGGAAGAGGAGGAGGACGAGGCGGATATCGAGGTTGCCAAGATGCAGAACAGGAGGCTCCTTTTGCGTGGCCTGGAGCAGACCCCTGCCTCCAGCGTTGGGGATCTGGAGAGCTCCGTGACAGGCTCCATGATCAATGGCTGGGGCTCGGCCTCTGAGGAGGACAACATCTCCAGCGGGCGCTCCAGTGTCAGCTCCTCCGACGGATCCTTCTTCACCGACGCCGACTTTGCACAGGCCGTGGCAGCAGCCGCCGAGTACGCCGGGCTCAAAGTGGCCAGGAGGCAAATGCACGAGGCAGCAGGAGGTGAGTGCTCCTCTGCTCCACGGCAGTGTCGGGGTCTCTGCTTGTCAGAGTGACCCCGAGAAAAGTTAGAAAGTCTCTCTTCCCAGCCTGGCGCTCGAAGAAGGAGTCAGAGCTCTTCATTTCTCGGTCTCAAGGTTGTTGTATCTTATCTATGAAATTCTTTCTCCTGTCCTGCCAAGGTTCACTCAGCAAGACAGTCAGAGGCACTCTCTCTGCCCTCAGCGTGGTTTTATGTCTTTATACTAAAAACTACATGTACAATGTTTGCAATTACTTTCCAATACCTATCACCTATGTTAGACAGTGAGCTTCTACTCTAAGCCAATCTAAAAGTACCAACATCACAGCAGAAAATGGAGGCTAAGAAGAAGAAGAAGAAAGGCAGGACACGCCCAGATTCCTCCAACTTGCCTTCTGAACCCCCATTCTAAAAACCCCAAAAATTTACTTTTTCACCTCATGATAAATCCACTATCATTCTGTTTAATTTGTTGTGGCGTGCAGATCTTCATCTAAGGTTGGTAATTTTCTCCATGGGTGATAATCAAAACCACAGGCATTTTGGGCTCTGAGCCAGGGTCTCTGAGACCCCTAGCTGGGGTCTTGGCTGCTCAGGACAGCCAGAGGGATGTCCTGGGTCCTGTCATGGGAGAACCAAAAAAGTGGCCACTGTGAAATGAACCTGTCCACAGGCGCCTTCTGAACTCCTGTTCTTGGGATGTTTAGAAGTCAGGGAGAGGCAGGACAGGAGTTTTGGTGAAACAGTTCAAATAAGTTGCTGCTCTACAGTGTTTCTCCTAAGTAGCTCCTAGTTCTTTGGTCTCACTGATCACAGACAAACACCAGCCCTGCTGATGGATTTGTACCCAGAACTGAATGGGGGTGGCGGGGGGGAAAGGATTATAGAAGTCTATCTTTTCCCAGTATAAGGCTCCCAGTGTTTTCAGCTACTCTGAAGAGTGTTTCAGCCACAAGAGAAGAAGATTTAATCCCTCTCTCTTGAAATGTCCAAACAAATAGTAAACCTTTAGATTAATATTTTCCCTGGATTTTGATTTGATTTTTTTTTTGAGGAATTCTGTTCAGGCTTTTACTGTTTTATTATTGGGATGAGCTGGCTTTGTGTTGGTTTCGTATTTTGATAGCTGTTATGAATTGCATTTTAAATTATAGATTATGCATATGCAGCAGGGCCTTATGCACATGGTTGCGTTTTCACTTTTCCTTTCTCCTGAAACACCACTGAACATACAAAACATGATATTTGAAATATTGCATTTTTTACTACATACTGGATACTAGTAGCACTGGATATATACAGGTATACTGGATATATACAGTAACCTTACTAGGCAAAATGGATATTGTTGTACTTCATCTAAAAAATAAGAATACAGCAGGCTGGCATGAAGGTTTCAGGCAGTTCCATGAATGTTTTGACAATCAATCCTATTAAACTGCCAGACCTGCAGAAGAGATACTCTGTCACAACTGTGTCCACCCTGACTCCACAGATTTTCAACCTTCCTCCCACTTCAGATATCCTCTCCCAGTTAACAGCCCTTTGTTTCATTTCAACACAGCTGTTCATCATGAAGAGTGAGAGGGGAGGTAATTTAGTAATTCTGGATGAAATCCTGACCGATTGAAGTAGGTGGCAAAAGTCCCATTCGTACCCACAGGGCCAGGATTTTATCCCTTTTGTACAAATAAATTCCTATAAATATGTGTAGAGACTTATATGTTTAGAAAAGGTCTTTTTACATACGTTTGCTAATATTTTTGCAACAGTTAAGTTCATGTTATGCAATGATTTATATATATTGGTATTGTGTGTGCCTGACTGCATGTCCTTAAAATGTGACACTTCTTGTCTGCAAATAATCCGTGATAAAATGCCAGCCATCCAGCCTCAGTGCATTCCTGAAAATTCACTCAAAGTGGCAGAGGGGACTTCTGTACCCAAGACCTGCTGGTCACTTGCTCTGCTTATGGCAGGGATGACCTCATGTGGCCCAAGCTAGGGGAGGAGGAACCTGAAAGGGAAATGTCCTGCTCTTTCCAGAAACTGGCTGGGTGGGAATCCTGCTTGTGCTTGCCTGCTGATGGATTTCGTGCTCCTGGGGCAGGAGCTACCAGCTACCAAGCAGCTGGATAATTTCTGTGCAACCAAGCCAGCCTGCCTAATGATAGGATAGCAAATGCCCCGATTTAGTTGCAGCTCATTCTAAAACTGGATGAGCTTTACTATTGTTCCAACAGTGTATTTTTAGGTTTTGTACAGCAAGAGCATTCTGATGTGAACAGAAAAAGTATGAAAGGTCTTTATTTTAGGTAAGAAGAATAATTGCTATTGTTCTATATCCATTTGCAGGCCGTAGACATTTTCATGCATCGCACTGTCCCAGACCCACCAGCCCTGTATCTACCGACAGCAACATGAGTGCTGTTGTAATACAGAAGGTCCGACCTGCCAAAAAGCAAAAACACCAGCCAGGACATCTGCGCAGAGAAGTCTACACAGATGGTGAGTCCACTGAAACGGGTGAAAGCCTCAGTGAACCTTTCTAAATGTGCATTCAGTGCGTGCGCGTGAAATTTTTTCCGCAGAGATAACGCTGCGTTTCAGAATTCAGTGATTTGTGTTTCCTGTTGCTAAACAAGCTGAACAGTTTAATCATTTTAAATGCCAGAGTTCCTTAATACTGTACATTGATGCTGCCACTCCAGAGCCTTGCACCTGTTTTCTATAGTGTCCTAATCGGCTAATTACCGTCATTAGTTAAGAGCCCAGATAGCTTAAATAGTACAGTCATTGAGAATAATGCTTGGTTAGGATTAAAATCTTTGTTCATGTGACTGACTATTAAAACCTTCAGAATGTGTCCTTTCCTGGAAAAAAGCAATTCACCGTTCGAATGGTGGGCAGCACAAATGCAGTGAATTGTAATCCTGGCCACAGCGTTGTTGCAAGCGGTTACTTTGTGAGTGAAAGCAAAATCTAATCATCTTCTCTCATGCCTTCACACACAATATCAACTCTTGCTGAAAAGGTAGTGCTTGTATTCTCTTGGGGGTGTAGGATGATAATGCAAACATTGTGATGTTGTCTAGAGAGAGCCTTTAATGAAAATGCCTCAGGTGGTGCAGCTTTTATTAAAGCACTGCCTTCCAGTTGTATGAAACAATCCGTGGGCTTTGTTGGAAATTCATGTAAGATAAATTCCCCAAGACTTAACCCATCTTGTCAAGTTTGCGGAATTTGCTAACAGGAGGGAGATGTGGGGGAAGGGGAGGGGAGGGAAGGGAAAAAGAGAGGAGGGCAGAGCTCCCCACCTCCTGCTTCTCTCCAACAACAATCTGATTAGGACTTTCATTACCAGCCTGAATTTTTTCAAAGAGGGGCATCATTTGCCATTATCATATGAAAGGCTAATATTATAGATCCTTATCCAGGGTTACAAGAAGGGAGTTTTGAACCACTTCTCCCTGTGATTCCTGCCACTTGACGAAAAAATTTAATACAAAGCTCAAAGCACGATGAGCAGAAGTAATTTAGCAATGAGTGGTTGTCCGTGCTATTATCTGTACTTTATTGGGAGTATTTTCTCTCAGTAGCATCTATCTGATATTAGGCTGCGTTAAATGCTGGCATGACACAGTGCACCTGGGCCTCTTGGCTTGTGCCCAGGCCCCTTCTGTCAGCCAAACTGAGCTGTTGGAATATTATCTGATTTCAAGAGGTTATTACAGTGCTTTTGTGCATGTTTGCTTCTGTGAAAGGACAACACAAGGTGTAAATCCCAAAACTGTACCAGAAACGTTACGTTTATGAGACTCTTGTAATGGCGTTTCACTGGATATTTTATTGACATTTTATCTGCTTTTATTCTCTAGAAGAGAATGCTCTTAACTGAATAATTGGCAAAGCATCAAGCCTCAATACAAACGCAATAGCTAGGACATCAGAAATAAATAAATAAAGGTGTTTTATGTGGCCATTTGCTTCTAACATGAGGATAAATAAGAGGTGGGCCTGTATTTGATGACAGGTTTTTTGTGAAAGTAGTTATACAGAGTTAAATCATAGAGCCATTGTCATTAAATTTTACAATATAGATTTGACAACCATGATCAATATTTGTTTTGTCTTATGTAGCACCTGCTTATTTCAGCATATTTTGTAATTAGGTAAGAATTTCCACTAACCTTTTTATAGTGCAATACAGTGTGGTCATTCAGGGAATAGCAAATTATGGCTTTAATTCTGGCAGAGCTAATAAAATCCAGTTCAAAGGTCGAAGGACTTGTTTGGTTTTGATATTTTTTTTAATTGTTATTTTTTCCCCTCAGTCTATTTGCATAAGTATATTTGGAACCTTACTGTAGATTCTAACCATTCACTTTAATAGCCTCATCTAGTATATTGTGACCCTTTAGAATTAGCTATAAAGTAACATATAGTAATTGTTTTCCTTAGGTGGAAAAAAGTGGTATGGATGAATGAATGAAACATTTAAGCACAATTGACCTCTCTGAGATATACTTAGGTTTTTATACTGGCTTGATGACTATTATTTATCTTTTTTTATAAAGGAGTGCCTGATACAGAGTTGCTTTTTTTCCTCATAACAAGTAAACATATATGTGTTTGTAGTAGTGGGGGAATAAAAAGCAGAAATATTCGATAAATACTAAAAAGAGAAAAATATATTCCTTCGTTACTTTCTCAGCCTCTGAAATGGAATTTTAAAGAATTGCATATAAAGAATTTTCTACTGTTCCCAAATTACCTGAATAAGTACTTGCTAGTACTTCTATGAAATACAAGTGTAATGAAGAATTTAAATGATTAGTTGACAGGAAAAATATATAAGTAAATTAAAGACATTCATGAATAGTAGAAAATGCCAGGAGGATTATCAGCAGCAATATATATAAAAATTCAAAATTTTTATATATATTTCTTTCAAAATTATCTTTTTTTACTTTCATCGTACAGACAAATCTGTGAAAGAGACTGATCTTTCTGAAGGTGTGTTTGTTACTAATGTAGCAATAAAAGGCCTACTACTACCTATTTTTAAATGAGTTCTCTCTAATCTACTCTGCACAGTCCAAGTAGTAACAATTTTGTGTTTTCTATGAGCATTAGTTCAAGTCAGTTGCCACTTTATGTGGGATGGGATTTCAGCTCACTCGTTTTGTTCCTTGACCATCATCCAGGCAGTGAAAGGTTCTTCATATTTGTTGCTAAAAATCTTTGCACAGTAGGTGGTAAGGATTAAAATGTATGAATTTTTAATTGCTCTTCATCTAGCCTTTTAGGAGGGTTTACTAAGAATGCATTACAAGAACCAACTAGCAGATGTACCCTCCTTCTCAACCTTGACTGACCTACTTACATATTTAATTTAGAAAACCAAACTTTAAAAGGATATGTTTGTCTTTTCTAAAAATATATATGGGAGACTCTCCTCTCAACTGTCTTGAATTGATTTATCAGTTGTTACAAACCCTAGAATTGTAACCATTTAGATAAAAAGGATAAAAGTACTTTGCCATTGTTCTGATTCAGTAGGTCTTTCAGTAGAAATTATGCCTTTCACAGTTCACATGAGATTTTAAATCCTGATTCTTCTTTAAATCTCTGAGTGAGGAAAAATTACTAAACAGTTTTGCAACTAACTGGCTGAGACTGTAACTGAGTTATTTAGCTGTGTTACCAATGACATGATGTCAGGGCAGCTGAATTTCTCACAAAAGGCAGTTGAACACCTGCCAAATATTCCTTGAATTTTCACTTGGAAATGTTAAGCCTTTATGCATGCCAACACCATTTGTACTTTTTGTCTCCCTCTGCTTGTGCAGTACAAAACAATCTACTCTGTATGAAGCAAATTTTAGCAAGGTACAAAAAAAGTAGGAATTCATTTCTTACTCTGCTAAAAATCAGCTTGTTATTGAATTATAATAATTTTCAGATGCTTGTCCTCTTCTCAGCCCTTACTTCTGAGTCCATTATATTTTTAAATACAGAATTTTTTACTTGAGGGAGGTTTTGTGGAGTGAAAACTGTTTTGATAATTATGCGAATGTACATAAAAGAAAAAAAAGGCAACAGCTTTTATACATCATACTGGGCTTTGCTGTATTAATTTGTCCACTCAGTTATTGTGTACAGTGTGAGCCATGTTTCTTGAGAGACAAAGCATGAAAACAACTTCACTACATGAATAATAGCTCACATTATGATGTGTCTGGAAATCTTAAATGCTGGCTAAGGCTTTTTCAAGTCAGGAACAATCTTGAGTTTTGCCTACCAGCATGAACATAAAATAGACTGAAAATTCACTTCATATCTTACAGAATGGTAGAATGGTCTAGGTGGGAAGGAACCTCAAAGGTTACCTGGTTCTAACCCCCTGCCATGGCCAGGGACACCTTAGAACAGGTTTCTCAGAGCCCCATCCAGCCTTGCCTTGAACACTTCCAGGGGTTGTCTTCAGTATTGCATCAAATCTGTAACTGCTATTTTCTTTAAGGTATGACTGAAAAAATCTACAGCTTGATAGAGTTTAAAAGAGAGAGTTGCCTAATGAAGCCTAATTGCTTCATTGGTCACTACTTACAATTCATCTTGTTGTGCTTATTTGTGGTTTCTCCACTTTAGTGTTAAACTAATTTAGCAGATTATTTTTCCTCAACTCTGTTTAGCTTATGCCATGGTTCCTATGTGTGTTCTCATTTAGAAAATTATCCTCTGCCCTTTCAAAAGACACCTATGGAAGGTTTCTCCTGTAGGCTGAGCTATGAAATGGCATCCATTAATTGTTTGAGTTACATGGGAAGCAGGATAACAGTAATACATAGACATGAATGAAACATGTGAGCACAGCTGACCTTTAACAAATACTTCTGAGTTCTTTCCATTGGTTTGATGTTGCTTTGTGATTTATTTTTATTCCTTACAATGGAAGCTTCCATTTTGCTTTTAATAAGAAGTGTGCCAGTTTGTACTCGAGGAGGCAGATTGAATCTGGATTTTCTCTGTGATCTGAGCTGTTAAAATAAATACCACAGGGGTGTAATAGTGTTGACCTCTGAAAGGGATTTTTTTTCCCTCTGTTAAGGATTCTCAGTCAGAAGCACTATGTTATAATGAAGATTTTTATAGTTTCCCTGCAGGTTGCAAAAATGTTCTTGAAAGCAAATATCACTTTTCTTTAGTTATTATTGTACCTACCATAGAGCTGCTGCCAGTTTATGAAATATTTTATATCAGTGCATCTTTCTTTTCCATAGTAAAGATTCAACACCACTTTGTTCCTTGTCCTGTGTGGCTGTAGAGGATTCTTGAATAAAGTAGTTTGTTCCAAGCTGTATTTAACAGGCTACAGGAATGTTCCTTCCATTCATATTTGTTCAGCCATGGCACATCTGCTGGACACTGGCTCCAAGGGAGGCTGAAAAAGCTGATGTTGGATATCTACACTCCCTTTACATCAGCAGGTTCAAGAGAAGGGCTGTTCAGTGCTTTATTGAAGAAAAAGTGAGTGGAGCATGTGACACAAGACATTGCATTGTCCTGGTTTCAGCTGGGGTAGAGTCAATTTCTTCTCAGCAGCTGTTACAGGGCTTTGTTTTGGATCAGAATAAGAATGGTGTTGATGTTTTTTTTTTTTACTAAGGTGTGTTTATCTTAAGTCAAAGACTTTTTTTTTTCTTGTTTTATGCTCTGCCAAGTGAGGAGGTGCACAGAAGAACCTGGGAGGGAGCGTAGCTGGGACAGGTGACCCAAACTGACCCAAGGGATGTTCCACACCATGGAATGTTGTGTCCAGTATATAAACTGGGGATTTACCGAGAGGGGTTCAGGGAGGGGGATCTGGCATTGATGGGTCAGTGACCAGGGGGTGGTGAGCAATTGCATTCTGCATCACTTTTTTTTCCCCCCCTCATTGTTATCATTATTGTTGTTGTTTACCATTATTGTATTATTTTCCTTTTCAATTATTAAACTGCTCCTAGCTCAACATACAACTTTTACTTTGATTGTCCTTCCCATTCCACTGGGGTGAGAGAGGTGAAAGGTTGAGCAAGTGGCTGAGAGGAATTTCCTCTCCAGCTGGGCTTAAAACCATGACAGTCCTTTTTGGTGCCCAGCACGCACCCCAGAGGGTTGAGATAAGGACAAATCTGACCAGAGGGATTTAAAAGAAAAGCACTGGTTCCAAAAGTCTACACTTCTGAGTTTAAGTATCTTCATCCACTTCTGAGTCAGTGTGTCCTCTTCTGAGGGAAGACAATACTGTGAGAAGAAAGTATTCCTCAGGAAGGAAAGAATTGTTGGAATCTCCACAGGCTAATTCGGAGTTTGTTTTATTTTTTAATCCAAGTTCTGTAATTGCTAACAGTGTTCTGTGAGGGGTGGGGTCCATCTTCAGCCTTGCTTTGTAAGAATAGTTCTTGTGCTCAATAAGCTTTAGTCTGGATTGACATTGGATGGACTTGTGCACTGAGCTTTCAAGGAACACATTACACACAACTCTGAGGTCTTAGGCCAACTTCACATGAATTTTCACATGATTGCTGATTGGTAAGAGGTTATATACTTCTTCAGAACAGCACTTTCTGCAGCAGGTATTGACTCTTAAGATCATATGGATGTGAATCTTTGTGATCCAGGAATTCAAATTTGCATCTACAGGGCTAGGCAGCCCAGTGAAAGTAGTTTGGTTTTCCTTTTGGTGGCAGGATCTCACCTGCCACCAAAGAGCAACTTTAGACATTTTCAGAAGAAGTAGTCTGAGTGCAACTCTGATGGCTGGAATTAGACTTTCACTGCTGAGGCTGTGTACTGAACAGAGGTTACCTCTCTAAACCATGTTTAACAGTTACAGATAACAAAGGAATGCAGCATAAATGATTCTGTGCTTTCTTGCCAAGTATGTTGTAAGGCTTGGTGCTGTGACCACTTTCCTGTGAGCCTGTTTCAGTGCCCAGCCACTCTCTGGGTGAAGAACCTTTTCCTGTTATCCAATCTAAACCTCCCCTTCATTTTCATTCAGCCACTTAGTTTATCCAAGCTTACATTATTCCTTTTTAGGGTTTGCAAATGATAGTCCTTTTTCCTAAAAGATACCTGCAAATATTGAATGCTGGGTAGGTACTCAAAATTAAGTCTCAATAGTCAGTTGTTTACCTTTAGTTGCTCTCCATAACTGCTTATATTCAACAAACAAACTACCCTGATGGGATTTTTTGTTTGTTTGCTTTGTTTGTTTGTTGTGGGTTTTTATCCACCAAGACAGTAGAGTTATTGCAGCAGGATATAATTTTCCTGAAGTATGTCCAACCTTATGAACCATACATTCTGACATCTTTCTTCCTCATCATTCCAGTCCAGCCACTTGATAAAATTTCCAGTCTTGTTTAAGACAGGTAAAGGATAATTCCAAGATATGTCATCAGGTGTGTGTGTTGGATGGTTCCCAGTAAGCTTACACAGAGCACTGAATTCTGCATTGCTTCATCTTTCCACAGGGCTGGATCAAGTCACTCATGCTTTGTGTCACTGGAAAACCTCTCAAAAATGTCAGGCATTTGCCAGATCTGAACTTACATGTGTATATTAGATATGTACTTTTTCTTACTCAGGAATAGTACCTTTATTTTTGACCCAATTTAGGTAAATTTAAGTTGAAACATTCTATTGAATAGACTCAGAATTAGCTGTGTATATATAGTGGTGTTTGTAAAACACAGCTGCTCCCTGATTTTTGTGGAAGTAGAAAGCACACTATTACAAAATGCTTACATTTAAATTTTTAATAGTGATGGGTTTTTTTCTAGCAGTTCCACTTGAGAATATTAACCTCATCTCACGTTTTTTTAACCTGTTGTTCTCTTAAATCCATGTGAATTGAAAGCCTATAGCTTTATTGTGAACTGCTTTTGTATTGCCACTCCCTTATATGACTCCTATATTTTTTCTTCACGTTAATATTCTACAGAGCACTGTTGTACCCTGATGAACATTTTACATTTTCTAGTTTTATGTCCTAATGCAAGAATAGAAAAATATAATGAAGTAAATAATGTGTATTCTTAATAAATAGCATTTTTAAAATGTTCAGAATTTTAGAACCCCTTAAGCTGTGCTAATTTAAAAAATCCAGAAGTCTTTGTGTGCCTTTTTTATTTTGTTTTTTTCTGAGAGCTTATTATTTCACTGACTGCGCTTTTTCTTCTTTTTTTTAGTATGTCATGACATAGCCACAGACATCAAGGATATGTGTGTTATTTTAACCTACTATTTTAAAGGAAGAGTGTAATAATGCATATAGTTTATCTTTATATGTGTCAGCAATGCATCTGATACACATTCTTACATCCCACCTTGTGTGCTTTAATGCTCACTACACTGAAGACTTTGAGTAATTGCAGCACGAGCTGCTGTATTATTGAATGGACTTAGCAAACAATTACAAATGTCAGGAAGGAGATGCTATTATCCTTAATTCTTTGTTGCTATCCATAACTGATGTCCAAGTGCCTAAAGTTTATTGCAGTTTTTGGTCATGTTTTTTAAGAAAATATTGTGACTTGAAAAGGCAGGGAGAGGTCGTCCTTTGTGTTTTTAAAGCTCAAGCTTTTGGAAAAATACCCATCAGCAGTTTCAACAGTAACATAACACTTTTTGGGGTGGAGAGAGGAGGGCAGAAAGCAAACAAGAGCATCTGTTTCTTCAGTTCAAAGTCAAATATTATTCCTTCATTTCACTAGTGCTCGATGTCATCATAATTACTCTTTTTCACCCCCCAGACCTGCCCCCTCCTCCGGTGCCCCCTCCAGCCATCAAGTCCCCGACGGCGCAGTCCAAGGCGCAGCTGGAGGTGCGGCCGGTGCTGCTGCCCAAGCTGGCCTCCGCGGACGGCAGGACGGACAGATCGGCGGACAGGAAGGGAGCCAGCTACAAGGGCAGGGACGGGGCGGAGGGCAGGCAGCACCCCGACCTGCGGACGGGCTCGGCGGAGCGCCGGGAGCCCCTGGAGCCGCCGGGAGACGGCAAACCGCGAGCCAGCAAAGCACCAAAACGGGACGGCGCACCAGCAAAAAGTCATCTTCTCCAAGGTGGTTCTGCCAGCCCACCTGGGGCGGGCTGCAGTGCTGGGTGCTGGTCACTGGGAACGCTGCAGGCTGGTGGTGGGGAATTAGAGCTGCTGAGTTGCCCCTGTTTATCACAACTGTGGTGTTAATATGGGTCACGCTGAAGGAGCTTGTTAGGGCAAGACGAGCTTACTACAAGCTTACAAAGCATTCCTTTTTCATTTTGCTGCCCTTAGACCCATCATGTGTTAAAGCTAATGCTGAGAAAACCAAAAAGAGTTGTAAGGATCAGTATCTCTGCTCCTATCATACACTTTAGTCTACTTATATTTAATGTATTGAATTATAGTCTGTTTTATAAAGAGACTGAGTGAGGCCAGACAGTAGATCTGTAACTCAGAAACTTAACTCCAACCAAAGGATCAACACTTGGCCCATTTTGCCAATTTGTAGAGGACAAAAGGGCCAGAATGATACCTGGTCCTGTTTCAAGAGGAAGTAAGGAAGGCCTAGTAGTTGTGGGTTAATTATAAATACCAGCCCATACAGCGTTATATGAGCCATACCTGATCCAAGAGATCTCTTATATGTGAAAAGTGGTAAGTTTACTAATTAGTGGAACATGCCAAGAGTTCACCAAGAGCACAGATTGATACAAATGCCTGGTCCTTTCTACCTACAGTTATTTAGGGATAACATCAAGGCTGTTTGGGTATTAAGTTGGTTAAGTGGGGGTGTAAATAAAAGTTTGATTACAGTGGATTGCTGTAGAGAAAAGTTATTAGAATGCTACTATAGAGGATGGTGGTGAAATATTAAAGCATGGCCACTGATTGTGTCTCAAATTCAGCCTGAGAAATGCAGGGTCCAGTATTTAGATGAAGTGAGTTCCCTGTATCATACTTGTATTCTCATTTCCTCCTTCTCTGTCATATTGAATATATACAGGTTTTGGTTTTTTTCATTTTCCTGTAGAACATGGACCAGGGATCCTAAATTGAAATGAAATGGACACTAAGCATGAATTAGTTTTTCTGTAGTGAACGTTACCATGTAAAGACTATAAATTTCCTTGAGAAAGCTTCTATAGTGCTGCTATGGAAGCAGCATATTTCATCTTCTTGTCAGGCACCACTTTAAACCTCCTGAGAATCATAAAAAGTAAATCAACTGCATGCAGAAATTTTAGGTTCACAGTGTCTCCGGGCTAGTAAACATAACAATGTTATGCATTTCATTATACAGAGGACATCCTGCCATATTCTAGACCAACGTTTCCAACATCAAATAATCCTAGAGATCCCAGCTCCTCCAGCTCCATGTCGTCAAGAGGGTCAGGAGGCAGACAGAGGGCAGATCAAGCAAATCTAGCCCGAAGGAATGTTGCAGAAATGCAAGTACTGGGAGCCTATGAACAAGGAGAAGAGGAAGAAGAAGAAGAGATGGAGGTAACTGCATTTGTAATACTGAAGATCGCTACAATAAAGCTGGTTTGGTTTTTTTTAGACAGATGCCAGGAAAAACAGTTTTGAACAGAAATATTTCTGTTCAGGAAAATGAGTGCATTTATCTATCCATTAATGTTATGCCCAATCCAGGTAAACAAACTGGGAATGTGTCAAAACATAAAAAACAAATCACATATAGTATAATGTAATTGTCACCACAGTAAAATTTATGGAACAGGACTTGCAGAAATACAATAGTTTGAAGAGCACTTTACTCAGATTCTTTCAAAACTGAAAATAAAGAATTAGAGCATCTGAGAACACTGTGGCATTGCCTTTCTCATCTTTTGACAGTTTATCATTCTGTATTTCATTAGATACTAAGATAAAAATGTTTTTCTTTACTTTTTCCACCTAATGCTATTGATTCAATTTTATATACTGATTGTAGAAAGGGTGGCCAACACACAGTTGCACTGCTATGCATAATTTAAAGTCGTAATTATCGTTTAAAGATAGAAATTCTCTAAGTATGTAAAACAAATTTTAAATGATAACAGTTAACGTGTGGTAATTAATATCCTCTTTTTTTTAAATACAGGAAACAGAAAGCTGAAGACAACGACATGTACTGTAACAGGCTTTTAAAATCTAATCAGAAAAAAAATAAATCACTTAAGATGCCTCAAGTCTGATGATGTTTGACGCCAGAAATAATGTTCAGTGCAATCAGAGTGTACAATTTTTCCTTTTTCCTCATGCCATCAGAATGCTTGTTTTTATTTTACTTTTTCTTTGTAAACCCTCCTCACTAGGAACGGCCCTCGCCTATTCCGTAATGCCGAGCGCGTCACCTTCGCTGCCCCAGGAGGCAGGGAAGCTGCTCTTCGAGGTGCTTGGGCCAGCTGCTGCTCCAGGATTAGACCAGAAGGGAATTGCAGGGCCTGGGATTGCCAGGTTTCTCCCCAGCCAGGCGGCGCTCAGCACTGCCAGCTCTGCAGGGAGCCAGGCGGGGACACCGCGAGGGACGCGCGCGGCCGTGACCAGAGAGCTCCCCGGGGTGAACGGTGCACAGCATCCTCTGGTTCTCGGGGTTGCTCTGTGGTCTGCAGCCACTGCAAATGCTATCTTGCAGTTTTAACACAGACTGTGTGTCTTGTGGCCTGCCAGTCTCTTGCTAACCTTTTGCAGATGATACAGTTTGACAAATGAAAGTAAAATTAATTTGGGACGAGATGGCTCTTATTGTAAATATGTACTCATTTTAAACCCCTGTGGTACTTTGATTTGTCTTTCCATTTTCATCATTAAATACATTCTTATTAAAAATGTCCTTTGGGATAGGCAGGAGGTAAGCCAATGTGATTGCTATTTGCCTAATCATAGCATGAGCAAGTTTATATAAAACTTTTTTCCAATTTTCAGCTTCAACACTGCTTATGAAAAAAAAACCAATGGACATTTTTAATAACAATTAGGTAATACCATCAACTGCTACTGGCCCAAATCTCAGACCTCTACTTGTGTCAATTCACCTTAAAGAAGAAGTGCCACTTAAAGAAGTTTTGTTTGATCTTGGCAATGATTTTTTTGTAATGCACTGCTTATCTTTTTTTTTTTTTTTGGTTTTAAAAGCACAATCACTAAACTTTGTTTGTAAACCATTGTAACTATTAACCTTTTTTTTTTGTCTTATTGAAAATGTTAAGCATTTGTTTGGGATATTTTTCATCTTTTTGTTAATGCTCTATGTTTGTATTTGGAATATTTGAATGATGACAGATGGTAAAGTAACAAATGTTAATGTGGGCCATAATCAAAACACTTCTCACTTTTCCTGGACTTACAGAAAATTACCAATTTTTCTGTGGCCTCTTTCAACATTGGATTATCATTAAAGCTGAAATAGAGGCATTAGTTGCATTGAATTTGCCAAATGATGTCCTCTGTCTGTAGATTTTCTGATCTTTTTTGTAATTATAAAATTTCTTTGTCATTGGTGCTAATGGAAAAATGTGTGTTTGTTTATTGACAGCTATCAGGACTAGCCCCAATGGAAAAAAAAAAGAAAAAAAAAAGTGTTTTGGTGTTTACCGAGGACTGAAATTTTTCATTTAGCTAATTTTTAAAGAAAGGTTCCATAGAAAGGGTGTGCAGTACTAAAGGAAAATCCATGTGATTAATGTTTTCATTATGTTCATGTAAGAAACCTCATATTTTAGCCATAATTTTGCATACTGAGGATCCAATAATCAGAAAAGTAATTTTTGTCACATTATTTATTAAAAATGTTCTCAAATACATTATCTTTCCTGCGTAGTTTCTTGTGTTCCCTGAAGCATAATTTTAGGGGCAGCTCTAGTCCTATTTCTAATCCTATTGGCAAGAGCCAGGATCTGTTCCACTGAAATCATACAGCTACAGTAGCATAAGCAAATTGGGAGAGCTGAATGCAGCCTAGGATTTTACATAATTACAGTTGATTGCCTTAAAGATCGGATTTCTGGGCGCTTCATGGACTGTGACAATGAAAACTTCTCTCAGCCTGCCAATTTCCAGAGGGAGCTGATGAAGAAAATCTGTACCAACAAAAGCATTCACCTCGGGGGTGAGGCACGTTGGCTACCAAGGAGGTAAGATCCAAGTAAGAGAAGAGAATGAGTGTTTAGGATGTTTGTTGGGACCTGCACAAATTCAAGTTTCCTTTTCATGCCTGCTGTCCTGTGCTGTGGCCATTCTGTGGTTGGCAGAGCCCTGCTGTGGGTCATGGTGCAGTAAGTGATGGCCCCTTTTCCACTCTTGTATTTTCATAAACCTGTAATCATACTGATCACCCTTTCCTTATCCTCTGCCCTTCCTCCCAGTTAAAAATTGCTGATTTTGGCTGACTCGTTTCTCTGCTGTCTAGCCACGGAACACTGCTAGAACCTTAACAGGTACAACTCTCAGGTACAGGTTTTTTTCATAACTGCAGCTTTGAAGTGAATACAAAAATCAGGAATAAGTTAAATGTGTAGCCTTTCTGTGTTGATTTTTTTGGGATATCTTCAGTCCTCGTGCTTCAGACCAGCGTGTGTTAGAGCCAGCATTATCCAGAAAGAAGCCCACAGACAGGCCGGGATGTGCCACAGGCAATATCCATCTGGCTGCACTTTTCCTTTGGAGGAGGCAGGAGAGGTTTTACAGGCACAGCTGAAAGGCTTTCCTGGCACCAGAAACAGCCTTTTGGTTTGGGGTGAAGCCATTCCCTCAGCAGGCTGTGGGGAACAAGGTGGAGCCCAAAGAAGTATCCCTGAGCGTGTCAGCCCCTTGGCACAAAAGCTTACCCTGCTGCCAGAGGTGTTGTGTAGCATCTCAAAACTGGGATCTAGCTGCAGCTGTGGTGTGCAGACCTCTGTAAGGTGTTTCTGCCCAGAAACACCAGTGCTGCATGCCCAAAATAACAGGTACTCACTTCATTCTCTGCTGGCACGGTGACAAACTGGGAACCATGCACTGGATCCCAGTGATATCCACGTCCATCTGTGGGGCTTCACTGG
This sequence comes from Agelaius tricolor, assembly GCF_023055355.1. Classification (NCBI taxonomy): domain Eukaryota; kingdom Metazoa; phylum Chordata; class Aves; order Passeriformes; family Icteridae; genus Agelaius; species Agelaius tricolor. The sequence goes on along the minus strand of NW_027269269.1, from coordinate 40,266,886 downwards.
AAGTCAGGCTCCAGATGAAGTTCTGACCTCAGCCAGCAGTAAGTGGGAAATGCTGCCCTGTGAGGCTTTTTAAGAAGTTGTTATAAATCTGTTGATGGTTGATGGTGTTCCCTAAGAGGTTTTTTGGATTGTTTTGTGTTTGCATTCACTTGTGTCTGGCAGTGTCTTGAAGAGCGTGTCACGGAGCTGTCAAGGGTTCTTGCACCCACACTTGGTTCTTGGTGCACTCTGGTCTTACCAAAACCAATGTCACTAAGAGAAAATATGTACAAGGTTGATCTTGAAATTATGACTCCTGTTAGTCAACGTAGAGACACACCTGCTTTAGTCTTTGCCATTGAGGTACAGTCAAATGAGGTCATTTGCACAAAGCTGCATTTCCTAAAGAATTATGAAGTGATTGGAAAGTTAGTTCAACGAAAGTAGTGTTCAGGGGCTTTGATTGTGCTGTGTACCTGAAAAATCAAGTACTCTGCTGGAAGAGCCATAGCTTTTTTTGTTCTGAATTAACATTATGTAAGTAGACATTTTATTTTTCTCTTGTAATATTTCCTGCTAAATAGTAGGAAAATTTGTAATAGTTCCTGCTAAATTTGATTTCACTTGAAGTAAAGTAATACTTGCTAATATACTATGAAAGAGCTTTAAAATAATATTTATAAAATTTTATAAAATGTCTTGCATATATTTTAGCCTTTTTTACCCAGTGAGTTTATTTTCCAATGAGTAATTATTCTGGTTTGTAAATGACAAAGTGCTTTTACTTTAGGGTAATCAAAATATGCCCTAGATCTGTATTTGGAAAAATTGTACAGGAATAGGTTAGCTGAAACTGATCATGAAACCTAAGCAATTAGTTTTGCTTCAATTCTAGTAAATAGAAAATATCTACCACCTCACTTGTATACCAGAACCAGCTATGTATTTGTTAAAATAACAACCTGGTTAATTTATAGCTTTAGTTAGCATGTAAATTTTATACAGTGTTTTGCTTCTAACATCCTCTACTTTATTTTTCTTTACTCTATTATCTTCCTTCAGTAAACTGAAGGGAGAAAGAGCTTCCATGGGAAAACTGGAGGATCTGCCCAACATAGCATCTGTTGTGCAATATGCTTCTTTGAAAGCTAACATCCCACCTCTGTATTCACAGCTCCTAAAAGATTTTCTGTCAGCAACAGAACCTTCTATTAAAAATTTAAAATGCTGCATCCCCTAAGTGAAGTTTACAAATTAATTAAAGGATCTACTTACAGGTGGAGAAAATTATTTTATACCTTGTTTTTGCTGATGTTACAGATGAAAATTCTTTGCAAACTAAAAGCTTACTGCTTGTGTATATTGTAATATGTTTAGTGTGTACAAAGGAAGATTCTGGTATTTGAAAATGCAGATTTTCATGTGCATGGAATTTTGTATTTGCTGAGATAAAGGCTGGGAAATGAGAGTGTTCCAAACAGATGAAAGGCGTAGTTGTTTATGGGTGTTTGAGGTTTGCCTTAAGGTTGCACATGAGTAACTCCCAATGTTGCCATGGACATCATCCTCACTGAACATATCCCTCAACAGTGTCATTTTGTATTGGACTGAGTGAAAATTTGAGAATTTAGGCCACACAATGAATCTTTAAAATTGGCACCAACTGTGCATCTCAATGTGAACTGTTTACCCAGATTTTATTTTCTTCTAGGGGTTTTTCCCTTGTCCATGATGACTTTCCTGTTGCCTAGAAATACGTTCTTCATAAAAGCCAATGTTGTCTGTGGCAGTGAAATATCTGAAGATTAGGATTATTATTTTTTAAACTGCTCCTTTCTTTTTAGCAAGCCACTGAATGTTGGATCACAGAAACATTGAAACATTTTGAGATGACACCATGGAAATGAGGATATTTATACATTTGCTGTCCATATTGAGGATGCAATTCCATCCTGTTCAGAAGAGAAAGAGGAATTGATGAAACTGCAATCCAGTCTCTATGAAAGCTACAAGGCAGGGAGGCAGGCTGGAGAAGATGGATCAAGGGATTTAAAGAGGAAAAAAAGTAGAGGCACCAAGGAACCCAAGTCTCATTGACACTAATGGCAAAAATAGTCTTGAATTAAACTGTTCTGGAAGTGAATTACCTGCTTATGGAATGGCAGAGAACAACCATCACAGTGCAATGAACACTGGAAGAAGAGTGAAATCCTGGAAAAAAATAAGCTGGATGCTTATTTTGTTTGGAGTCCTTGCTAAATATACACAAAATGGCTTCATTTTAAGCTACTAGAAGAAAAAAATGAGTTTTTAATTCACCATGGTTTTCACCTTGTGGCATGAGATGATGAGGATGGGACCTGCTCATTTCTTTTCTCTGTATCTGCCATAAAGTGGAGCCAATTGCTTTTCAGATTTTTCTTGGAGCATGACAATCAAAGCCATGAGGATAAAAGTGGTGCTTATTGATTTTTTTTTTCCAAGCCCAAGATATTTTTAGCAAAAGCAGCATCAGGAAATGTAGAATAAAACTACTTAGTATCGACTTCTATTCTGTGGCTTCCCACCAGTCTTAAAGCACTGATGAGGTTCAAAGTCAGCAGCAAGGGATAATAGTAAAGGAGCCCTTATGGGCTTTGATCCATAGAAGGACAAAAGCAAAATAAATAAAAAAAATTAAAAGAAAAGCCCTCCACCCCTTCTTTCAGCAAATGGTAACTAATAGGATATTTCTGATCTCTATCTTCTAATTTCTGTTTGGATAGCATGAAAATAATGGCCAGAAACCTTTATTTCTGCTATGTTAATTGTCACAGTATCAAAGATTTCATTATATTCCTGAAAATGATGTTTGTACAAGAAATTGCATTCTGCTGAGCTGAGTACAGAGCAATGCAGTTCCTCATACCTAGAAAAAGCCTGAAAAAAGTGAAGCTGACAACAAAGTTGTCAGCAGCATGCCAAGTCTTTACCCCATTGATCACTCACCTTACTAGTATGAATTAAAATAGAAATAAAATGTTAGTTCCCATAGCCTTTGTTAATTGTACTACCAAGGTGGCAGCATTTGATGGCTTAGGCAGCTTAACATTTACAAGCCATCATAATCCCAAAGTCTGTATTTCTTGGATACTAATACCTGAAATAGTGTCACAGTGCAAGGTGCCAATGGACTCCAATCTTACAGGAAACAAAATCCATTGAGGCACATGGAAACAAATTATGAGTGCCAAATGGCTACACAGATAGATTTATCTGTCTGTTCCTGGAGCTAATTTCATGCTTATGTGATTCATTTAGGAGGGACACATTCCTAAAGCATGCTTCTGCTACTGTAGGTTGAATTCTTTGGCAGGACGTTCCAAGAACCATCATCAGCTTTATGTGCACAAGGTGTAAAGGAAAAGACTGTACATTTGTTCATCAACCTAAATTTTTCTGCCCTCCCATGCTTGCATTTTGACATTCTTCACTTGCACTTTACCTTGTTTCCTACAAAACCCAAGTCTCTGGCTGTGACTGTCTGGCTTACTAAAACCCTTTCTGTTTGTTGAGCAACTCTGATATTTTGGTGAGTATTTTACAAATGCTTCTCTTCAGGGGAAATTTTTAATTTTTCCATTAAAACTCTACTTTCCTACTAGTAGGAAACCAAAACACATCTCCACTGGGAACCTAATACCTGAGAGCTCACTTTGGCTGGCTGAAATGAAGGCAGGCAGTTAATCCAGAGCACACACTAAAGACACCCAATCCTGCCTATGTAGCTCTTCTGAGAATTTACCAAAATCACAAAGGCTAGCAGAGAGCTGATGTTCAGTTTCTGAATGACTGCAGTATTTTCCTCTTCTCCACATGAGCAAATGCCACAAATAGAGATGCTCTGGGAATGCAGCACCTGGTACAGTTCTTTCTTCCATTCACATTCACATTCGTAATTCTCTGGCTGTCACAGGTCTATGCCCACTGTGCTCCAAGGAGGAGGTTAGGTGGGGCAGCAACATGAAGCTCAATTTAAGGTGACAGGGCCTGAAGAAACTTTTTTCTGGAAGATTAGTCTTGGACCATGAAAAAAATCAGGTTGTCAAACCCAAAAACATTTGATCTTCCTGCCGTGAGGTGATTGAGTGTGCAAGAGCTTGGAAAGGAGCTGGTCAGAAATGTTACATGTACTAAATCTAGAATTTAAACAAGGGAGGTGAAGAAGGGGATTAAAACTGGGCTTACATGTGTTTTGTGGTTTGTTTTGGTGGATTTTTTTCCCTGGAAGAAGAACAAGTAAAGACTATTCTGTTCCTACTTCATTGTATAGGAAAGCTCAGGAGTAGCATAAGAACCAAGTAACTGGTGGGATTTTTGGCTACCACAGTAACCATCATAAAATCCTCAAATGAGACATTACAGCCACATTCATTTTTTACAGAGCTAACAGATAAAAAGGCTGTGCTGACAAGATACCAGCGAGCACCTCTGAGCCCCATTTTAAAATGTAGCTAGGAAAAGAACTTTGGAGGAATATTCTCACTGAAATAACAAATGAGTTTAACTGTATTTCCTGCATTAGGAGGGTGCTACAGACACTTAACTTCTGCAGCAGATATGGCTCAGAACAGCCTGAATCCCTGTGGCAATTAGAATTATGATACAGTGGGATTAATTTAATGTCTGTCAAGCACTCTGAATATGAATGTTTCTGTATAAGCCATAATAGTAGGAGCACTTCTGTCAGTTTTGCTTTGCAGTCAGTCAGGCTGTTTTCTCAATAACTTTTGGAGAGCTTTTATTGAGTCAGTTAACCAGTCTACTGAAGTGCAATAGATCTGCACTAGAAAGAAAAAAAAATAAAAATTATGTGGATTCTCGTTTTTGTTCCATGCTCACTGCTTGTAGGCTTGCTTTCTTGGATGCATGCACACTGTCACTATGTTTTGACATCATGCCCACACTGGGGAAATGCAGATTCCAAGTGCCAGGAAAACACATATGTACTAATTTCTGTTGCTTTATACTTCTTGTTGACAGCAGACTATGGAAGATGTTAGTCCAGCTATCAATGGTAAAATTTTGCTGCTGTCAGTGATACACTGACAAGGTTCTTGACAAAACCTATGATTCAATTAATAAATTTTTAAAATAAATCAATCTCTATATTACCATCAATTTATAGAAAAATATAAAAACTGAGATGAAAAATATAAATGGATCTTTCCTTTAAGTGTATGCTGGTTGCAATACTTCAGCAATCAGAAGAAAACAGTTCTACATGGATTTCTGATTATTGTCATCAAACCAATTTTGTGTTGCTGAAAGATAGCATGTTGATTTTTTTTTTTCCCAGAAATACTGAAACTAATGTTGAAAACTATTTTTATTTGGAATTAGAATTAGTTAGGGATCTCATTCAAAACATCCAGAGAAGCCTTGTGTGACAGATCTGTGAAGAACATACAAGAAATACTCTCAATATGTCTTCAAGCATAATGGGCATCAAAGTATCCTCATCACTTTCTCTTTTCTAGAAACTTAGAAACTTAAATTTTCTACAAACTTTGGATCATCATTCTTGCAGTTCAGTAAGATATGGCAGGATGTTTTCCTACTCTTTTCATCTGCAAGTGGCAGAAATCAAAATTTTAAACAATTCTTTATTATGAGATAATTTTCATTACAGCTACAGCATTACAGATCCTGGCCTCTCAAAGCAGTAGAATGCTGCTTACAGCCTGTCTGCATTTGTCTGGCCAGTTTAGGTGGTTGGATGCTCTGGAGAAGGGCTCTGTGTCATGAGTCCATCTGGGAGCTGTGCTGCAGGAGCATTGCTGCCCTGATGCAAATACTACAATATAATTAGTATTAAAATGTAAGGCCTAATGATATTCTGAGACTGTCAGTGGAGCCCCTTGAGGATCAATTTTGGGACAGTCTTATTTAATATTTTCATTAAAGTACTTAGCTCAAAAGCAGGAGTCTGATAATGAAATGTGCTGATCACAGGAGTTGGGAGCAGTTGTCGTTGTGGAGGAGCAGTGGGTCACCTTGAGTATCAAAAAAGCATGATATTAACCAGTTCACTATGCAAAGTCATGCTCTTAGGGATTAATACAGATGTCCATTATATGCTGGAAATTCATCAGTTGTAAACAACAGTGAGGAAGAAATAAGCCTGGCTTGTATTTGTTGATCACTGAAAATTCTAGAAGCTCCCAGTAAGATGATGCCAATAAAAACAAAGCAAAATAAATGCAAACCTGAGATAGCCAGTAAAATATATTTTCAGTCGAAAGAGAGAAATGCAGATGTCATTGTCTCAGCACGTATGAAAACACAAATGGGCTGCTTTGCCCAAATCTAGTTGTTTGTGGAGCTGATGCTGCTGGGGAATTATAGAAAATTACAAGTATCTGCACTCTATAATCAGATCTGTTCCTTGTAAACAGAGGGATTGTAGCAGTGTGACTTTCACCCATAGCATGGTGCAACATTTTAGTAGGAGCTGTTATAAACAAATGAAAACACCAGGTCTTTGACATGTTTGTGTGTGAAAAATCCAGGATAACTTCACTTTGGTTTCAGTGCAATTTGTCTAAAATTTCAGTGGAAACTCACTCTTCAGTAGCAATCTGTTGATGGCTGGACTCGTCAGGAAAGTTGTGAAAGCACAGGATACAACTTTTCCCTGACATCTGAAACTGGCTGAAGTGATTATCACAGTCACTCTCACATTCACTTAAGTCAGGCTTTTCCATCTAAACTTCAATCTGAAGATAGAGAAAACCGAACAGTTATCTAAGAGGTTTTAGAGAAATGGCAGAGTACCAATATCTCAAGATAACCTATGGTGGTCAACCTGGTTTCACTATTCAAACAATTAAATGGATAGAAAACAATGAACTTTATCCCTTTTGTGACTGACCTTTTGGAGATGGATCCAAAGTGGAATGTTTCACCATAACTTGTAAACTAGAGGTATTTTAATCTGTTTGCAAAGATGACAGCTGGGACCATCTGAACGTCTGAGATAGCTCAGACAACAAATGTAAGTGAAAATGAGGATATGAGAAGGGAGAAAAGTGAGTCCTCCAAAAGTAAAGCTGAAAAAACACCACTCAGAAGCATAGTCCAGAAGACAAAAGAGGACAACTCAGAGATTATGGAAGCCCCCAGGAATCTGGGAGAATGAAAACCATGTAAGTAAGTTCCATACACAAACTGGGGAGCAGAAAGCAAGTTCCCTCACGGGTTAGTTCAATGCAGTTCATCGAGGCACCTGGGCTCCACCTGCAATTTTGCACTCTGGTGGGTTTTTTTAGGCATGCTGGGGTTTTTTTTGCATGTTCTTATGTATTGCTTTGATTCCTTTCTGTGAGACTGCTGGATTGATTCAGTGTCTGAGAGCACATCTTTGTCACCCGAGGTTTTTAGTGTGAAAAGAAACAATTGTCAAATATACTTAAATTATTTCAAGGCCTAGGATTTAGCCCCTGAGCACATTTTAATGCATTCAGATATTTTCAGCTCCTTCACACAATGGTTGTGCAATTTTTACTATCTCAATGTAATTAATCTCCTCCCCAAGTATTTCAGTGTAGCAGTGTCACTATCTGCTGAATGTCACATAGAAAGAAGAAGATTTAAAATACTTTATAATATTTTTATTGATATTGGAGTATTGTACAGTGTCATGATACTTAAATGCCTGTGCAATTGTAATCACAGTAATTTATAAAGCAGTTTATAAACTAGTCTGAACTGAATATCCATTTTGTGACCAAAAAATTCTATTTTGCATTTAAGTGTTTTTGAAAATTATATTAACTACCAAAATATCTATATGTATTTTCTTTACTGTCACAATCTCTCACTGGCTTTGGCCAGTGATGTTATGCACCAGAGCACAAAAGCTTTCATGTGGCAGGATTTTTCAGACAGAGTCTACCTATGAACACATCCAGGTATCCCCCTGGCAGACACTGCTTCTCTTTCTGCACCTCCTGAAATTGGCTTTCGTATCCAGCTTGTAGCATTGAAAGGGAATTACGCCCCAAGGGCTCTGGAGCAGATCTTTGGAAAAAGTACTTCTCCTGGCAAGTCTTGGAGTAATTGCCTCTCAGCAGCCTGAGCACAGTGTCTGGTTTGGCAGTCTGACCTTAAACTCTAACCTCTAGTTTTTTATTATCATTATTGTCATATCTGCTCCTCTGTCATTAAGAGACTTTCCAGTTTCACTTTATTCATCTGAGAGCTTTAAACCCTCTGGCCCATAATTTCCTTTTCTTTTTTTGGCATTTCTTTTTCTCAGTCCTTTCGTGAAACTTGCCTGCTGAGTGACATGCCCTCTGTAAAACATAAACCATAATTACTCGAGGATTGCTCATACTTGGCATAAATTCTGTACTTGCAAGTATGTGGCTTATAGCAACACATGTCACATTTAATTAAATTGCAAAGCTACATCTTATGTTGTCCTTCAGGAGAAAGAAATAAGCAAGGGAGAAGGCAAACTTGTCTGAAAGAATTTTTTCATTCCAGCTGCTGTGTTGAGGCAACAACCTCACACAAACTGGGCATTTCTATCTGTGGATGACACGTACATTTCTCTTTTTTAATTGCCAGGTTTAAATCCATGTTTTACAGGTAGGACAGCCATACCTGCCTCTTATTTTTTTTTTTCCTTGCAATCTATACCCCATGGGTCAGAGTCTTCTGACATGAAATCTCCACAGCAGTCTGCACCTGAACTGGGACCAGGTTCTGGCTCCCTGCAAGGGAGAGAAAACGTCCCCTTCCCGATGTGACCAATTTCATTCTAAGATACATATCTAAAGTAAGTCAGATAACTCATGCTCTGGCTCTGTGTTTTCCTCTGGACTGATGGTCTATGCCAGGGGCCCAGGAGGACCAGATCAGGTTTTAGTATCTGCATTCCTGATGACTGAACTTGGATGTGGTTCATTCCATTCTTCTCATCCTCACTTAAAAAAGTTCCAGTGTTAAGATACAAACTTTATTTTTTACCATTATGCCTCAAAACACTCCTCTTTGAGCATCTCGAGTAGTTCCTTCAAAAGAGCTTTGATTTTACTTTCTTTTTTGAAGCTGCTTATTTTGCCTTCATTCTTCTTGGGAAAATAAGTATTGCAATTCTAAAGAAAATAAGAATTCCAATTCTAAAGAAATGCAGCAGAAGCATTAGTTTACTGAAAGGTGAAAGTTTTATGGAGCTGTGCTGCTTCTTCTTCTTCTAAGGCAATTTTCTTTTGGAAAATGCTGCAATGAGTTATTTTGAATTTCTCATTTGTATCTATTCTGGTTTGTCACTACATGTTAACATAGCAAAAATGAAACATTATGGGTTTGAAAGATTTCAACATTCTCTGGGTTATTAGAGGGGTTTTTTTTAAATCCTGTCAGTGGAAAATTTGTGAACTAACCCTTGGTTCTTACAGGGAGCTAAAACCAAATCAAAAATAATTCTGCTTCCTGTCTAGCTGTAGATTTCTTGAGACACTGAAGGTTAAAAATGCTGGCTTAGGAAAGTCTACAATTTCAGCCAAACCCTTCTGGCTTTATAGAGATGCAAATATGGGTGAAATCCTGATCTTGCTTGGCGGCCTCTAAGCAGAGTTTTCATTGAGAATCTAGATCTGCATAGCTCCCAGACTCTAATGATGTGCAGGCTGCTTGGATCCATAGCTCTGTCTTTTAGGCTCACCTTCAAATTGAACTGAGTCATAATCTGTAATAAGGCATCAAGGACAACGGGGAGACAGACGTTTCTAACAGCAAATCTGTAGAAATTCAGTAGGTTTATTCCTGAAGAAAAACACTATAGCATGTAATTCTTTAGTCTCTTTAGCAAGAGATTTCAAGATAATTTTTATTTCCTTGTGGAAATACTTCAGTATGACTGTTAAAAGTGACTATGAGCTTGGCAATTATAAGCCACACATTTGTCAATTATGCATAGCACTCAGCGACATAGACCATAACTTTTTAAACGTTTTTTAAGTGCTCAGAATATGTTTTCACTTAGAGCTGGAAAATGAGATCCCAATGTTACTAAATTTGAATCTTGTTCATAAATAGTTTTCTCCCAGTTCTTAGTATCACATCAAACTGATTATGTAAGGGTAGTTCATGAAGAGGTCATCAAAGGTACAGAAAAATTAGAGCAGACTCTTTATGTCCAGAACACTGCCTGGTATTTTAAGCTCAGATTTCTCCCAAATCTTCACTGTTACCAAACTGTTCATAATATTTTACTCTTCTGTTCTAAAAAGGCAGTGGCTGAAGTTCTGGATACCCTATAAATACCTATAAATCTGGCACACAAACCTATAAAATGCCATCCACAGGAGTCCTTGCTATTTTTAAGCAATCCCAACCTTCATTACAAATCAGACTTTTCAAGTGTTTTCTTTTTGGAGCTGTTTTCCTGTTTGAGCCCCTGCAATTCACATCTCACTAATTCTTTATCATACCTGACAGTTGAACAATTAGTGGCTGCTTTCTTTTTTTTTGGTACAGTTTTAAGATAGCTCACTTAAAGAAGCATTCAACACAGAATATGGAAAGAACAATTTCATTGTTCAGCAGAACACGTTTTCATTGCAGCTTCATCTGGCTATGGTAGTTGACCTTTACTTGAATGTAAAAATTAATGCTTTGTCAGAACTGAAACATAGATGATTTCCCACCAAATTACCAGTAGAGGTCTTTGATAAAGAGTCACAGCACTTGAACACAAAATGACTTTGGACATCATGATAATAAGAAAGCAAAATATTTGTTAATATATTTCAGTAGCACATAGGCATTTCATCTGTTTGCTGTGGTGCATGGATTTTCTAACAAGTAGAAATTCAGTGATATTTACAGACCTGCTGACATTCATTAGTCACTTTTACAGATTTTTCTTTATTTATTTTTAATGCATTTCCTGTCTGCTAAATGCATTGACATAATATCTGTAGCTGAAAGCTGCATAACCAATAAAGCAGTCAACATGAAGAAAAATCTTGAGAGAGATATGTGTATATATGACAGCACTTAATAGGTTCTCTTTGCTACCTGGATATTTATTACACCTTTATTTCACAAATATTTGGCTTTTCTGGTTTTAAGAATTGGATTTTTTTCTGCCTTTGATTATTTTTCTAGGTTGGTTATTTTCTTATTGATATTGTCTCTGCTGATCACTGTGGTTATTTAATGTATTGTTTACATATCTTCTAAGAGGTACAGAGATTATCTTTTAGAGCATGCAGTGAGTGTTGCTTTGGTGTTTTCTGCTCCAGGTAGAATGCTCACATTTTCTGTTTCTCACTTTACCCCATGATTTTTATATCATAACTCGGTTCAATAACTGGGTGACAGTCCCTAGTTGTGTGCATCTTATCTTAATAATTTCCTATGTTCAGGCCATAAAAACTAATTGAAAAAAAAACTCGTTTACCAGTGGAATAATTCTAACTGAACAGATCTCAATTTGGATTCCAAGTAGTGCACAGAAGTACTCTTCTCCCCTCATGCCTTCATAATAGTAGCTCACATTGCAATCACAGCAAGGATTTGCAGTGAGAATTTCTCTTTGACAGGAACAAGCCACAGGACTGGCATTAGGAGAGCAAGAAACACTCTGTAGTCCCCAATTCCAGTCACAGCATGGCAAACACTCAGCCTGTGCAAACCAGTAATATTGATATCAGTATTAAAATAATCCTTTTCAGTCAGATACATAGCTAAATGACAAGTAATCACTTGCTGCTAAGCTTACTCAGAATCACTCAGATTTGTACCTAGTGATGAATAAATATTATGTATTAATGTCAAGTTATGCAAGCAGAACAAGCTTGTAGCTTCTCTACCCCTCTTTGATCTCAGATTTTTTTTGGTCTTGTCTAGGTCTGTCTCTGTCTACAAATCTCTTGGGGTCAGAGACTCTGCTGCTCAGATATTGTCTGTCTGCTTTGGTGTGGGATCACCCTGAGGCTCGAGTTACTGGAGCTAATAGCATTATCACACAGTTCAGGAAAAATGTTTCCCTCCCAAACCATTTTAAAGTATTAGACCTGTTATCCCATGTACTTTCTGACTTGGATGAGTCACCTAGCAGAGATACCAAAGCAGTCTTAGAAGACAATCCTCTACTTAGTTTCAGCAGAACTTGAGCTCCTGAGGATTATCACTGATTACTGGTGGTGATGATTACTGTTACATTCTGACATTTTGGTATTTTTTACTCTTTTTTCTTTTTGCTTTTTTTTGTGGGTTTTTTTTTCCCCTAATTTAGTGGTTGAGGAAACAAAGTTATTTCATCCCATCACATTCTTCAAGTGAATGCTTGAAGAATGCCTATGTTGCTTTTACTTTCTAGCTTTATGGTGCTTCTGTATTAAGGAGATTTCTATATTAGGGAGATTTCTATAGCCTATACACAGTTCTGAAGCTAAAATAGAGTCTAATAACATTAATAAAGCTTTTTTCAAAAGAAATAGATTTGGGCATTTTAAAATACAGAATAATTTCTAGCTGTTCTGTGAAGGCTTGATACCCTCCATAATACATAGAAAATAGTGGAGAAGTAAAATTGAAGTAAAAAACATCTTTATAAGTTTGGGGAATTTGAGCCAAATTCTTCATCTTTGGTTCATCTTCACTGTTACCAAAGTGTTCATAATATTTTACTCTTCTGTTCTAAAAAGGCAGTGGCTGGAATTTTATAAACCTATAAATACCTATAAATCTGGCACATAAACCTATGAACGTTTGAATAGGACGTTCCAGGTGGGAATGTTGGTGGAGAGTTAGCTGCATAAAGTAAGGAAAATCAGAACAATACGTACTGGATTTTTGGTGAAAGTTCTGTTTAATGCTCTGTTGCATAATTACAAAGTGCCCATGAGCTCCTGTGTCACTGACAGCCTGGAAGCCTCACAAACCATGAGCAACCAGCACCATCCATGCTACTGAGAGACTGGGGCTGAGAACAGCCACAGCCTGGAACATCAGTGCTCAGGTAACTCTGTAAATGTTTCCAGCTTTCCCTTTCCAGCAATAGGGTGCAGGCGTACAAGATCTGTGTATTGGTGCCCCAAGCCTGGTTTTACTGGAGGGATTTGGCTTCTGTTCTGAGGGGCACAGGGTAGGCAGGAACGAAGGCAGCAGAGCATGCAACCCATTGCTTAATTGTCATATCAGAAATAGGGGGTAGATGCATGGGGGGGATTTAGCTGTGTGGGGTCCCATTAATGTCAGCATCATGTGGCTGAATCCCCTCTATATTATTTGAAATATTTACCCTACAGTGAGTAATTGAGTCTGATGATATGGTTGTATCAACTTCTGCTTGCTCATTCTTGCTGTCTGGTGGTGCAGTTCTGTGCTGCTTTGTGCCACAGTATTATTTTATGTGACTGAAATAACTATATTATTAGCAGAATAATAGCACTATCACAATTTTCTTTATGGATCCTGCCTTTCAAGTTTCATAGCCCAGCTGTAAAAATTTGCACCAGGCACAGGTTTGGTGTATTGTATGAATTAATGATCAAGTAATAGTTTTATTTGTTCTGCAGAAAAGTTTAACTGAAAGTATTCTATAGGTGGATAAACATTTTTCTAGTGGGTGGTGCTGAAGACATAGGAGGTTTGTATATCTTGTTACTTTTTACAACTTATCTGCAACTTAGGCACAGATGTGAGATAAGCCACTACAAGTGAATTTCCAGAACACTGCATGAACTGCAGGAATCTCCACTGCATTTTGTATCTCAGTTCCTTTAACTCCTCCTAGGGAAAGAGCTGATAGAGATTTAGAAAAATATTTCTGTGTCCTTGAACATCTTAGCAGCAACATCAAAGAACCTTTTTGCACTCACGATGGCGATTTCTTCTCTGCTGGAAGAGGGAGATGTGAATATATTCCACACCAAGCTTAAAAAAGGAAGAGAAGGGAAGAAAAAAAGAATCAGGATGTGAAAGAGAAAGGGAGAAGGGAAGACAGAGGGGAAAGAGGAAAAGTGTGAGCAAAAGAGCAAGAGCAAGGGAAAGGAAGAAACTTCTCTATCCCTAAGGTTTAAGGACATCACTGCAATGTACTGAAGGAGGCAAGGTCTAACCCAGTTAGCAGAGACCCTGTCACTTCTGGATTCTTCATTTAAGGGGCAATTACAGAAAATGTCCCAGTGGGTTGGTCTGCCTCGTGCACCTGCATGGCCTCACTGCCCTCCAGCCCTGCTCCCTCAGGTCGTCTGAAGGGAAGACTGAAGCAAGCCCAGAACTGCAGCAGCAAATAGCAGGGGCAATTCTCCCTGTTTCTTATTCTCTTGAGCTAAGAGGGAAGCTATGCTTGCTACTTCCACAGAGTGGGAAAAAAGGGGTTTCTGCTCTTTTTCTTGAGGGGAAGAGTTTTCTTTTGCTTCTTATGTGCAGACTAATGCAGGGTGTAACTAATCACTGCAGTCTGACATGAGCTGGTGGATGTTTAGCACAGGAACAGGAAAATAGGTATGGAGATCTGTTTAAGACTTTGTTTACATTAAAGATCCAATCCTTTTCCCTGGCAATTGCATTTTAAAGTGTATCTTATGGAACAAATGAGGACTGGACTGACTGAAAACCATGAAACAAGGCATGCAGAAGGGCCCAGATTTTTTTACTTTAAAACATCTGTCTGTATGTCTTTAAAAGCAGGCCAATTTTCCCTGTGTTTCTAAAAGCCACACATTACTAAGTCTATTAAGGCACTGTAAGTGTATGTATGAGCATGTTATTGTCACGGCTTTTAATTTGTTTACTCTTATTTATCAGAACTTTTCACTATCTTAATGTCATTTCTAGCAGCACATTTCCACTAACTGCCTTGTAGCTGAATTTTTCAGCTTCCATGCTGAGCTGAATCAGTTCTGCTTTCAGGCAAAGCTTTTCCATGCTGATTGACAGGAATGGATGGCAATCGAAGTTCCAGTTGAGAGCTGTAGGAGCCATTAAAATGGTCATGCTGATTGCTATTTTGAATTACTAATAATGCAAAGATTTGTGTTTCACTGCTGCACTGATGGGCGGGCTTTAGGGAGCTATCACAATACTGGAATCCCTTAGTGGTACTGCCCTGCATCTAGAGCTGAAAGATGTTTCCTTCCTCTGAGGGGCAGACAAGATAAGGGAGTTGCAAATGTTTATGTGACTCATTATCCAGAGGAGAAATTAATGTTTTGTAAAGCTAAAAATTTCCCTGTAAGAACTGGAAGCTTAGTGCAAATTTGTGTACCATGGAAAATTTAAGGAGATTTGCCTCTTTGGGTTTTCAAGACTGATGAGCTTAACACTTTGAATCCCAAATAGAAAGCTGGGAAATAACTGAATCCCAAGTAGAAAGCTTTTTTCCCCATGTTTGCAGTGAGTAATGAGGATTCAGTGCCATGAGAGCACAAACCTTGACAAACTAGACTAATATGGCATATGAGATATGCACTGTGATTCTGAAGTACTAAAGATATTGGAAGAGATCTCTGTCTCTTTCCAAGTACTTTGGATCTACATTTTAATACTCTAAATCTTATATTTGGCTGTGCAGTACTTAGAAGTGAGATCATGATGAAGAAGAGTCTGTCACATTCAGATATACCTAAATAAAAAAAAAAAAAAAAAAAAAAAAAAAAAAAAAAAAAAAAAAAGGAGAGAAAGCTCATATACCCTTAAAGGTCACTATCTTTAGAAGTTCCCAACCATGAGCATCTCTAGTTTTGGCTTAGATCAAGAAACAACTTTGTTGGTAGAGGTGGTACTTGAATAAAAGTTGCAGTCAATAATACATTATTGACCTGCAGGAAAACTGACCTTCTTTCTTTATAGAGAAAAGAAAGAAAGAAAGAAAGAAAGAAAGAAAGAAAGAAAGAAAGAAAGAAAGAAAGAAAGAAAGAAAGAAAGAAAGAAAGAAAGAAAGAAAGAGAGAGTTGAGCTGACAAATACAAAATCTAACCTTCCTGTGACCACAGACAATCTAAAAATTACAGTCAGATGTTATTGCCCCCATCAGAGAGAGAGCAGAGATACTGTTGGCCTAATGACCCATAACCATACACTTATTTCACAGCTATGTAGTTTCCAGCACTCTGTTTGGCTGGAGAGATCTCATCTGAATAATGACTGCACACTCATTTCTGCCAAACCACAGTACTTCTGCATCTCTCCTCACTCCAGTTTTTCCCCATGAGCCTGCTCCCACTGCTGCTGGCTGCTTGCTGATGTGCCCACCCCACCATCGCTCATCCATCATTGTTCCTGTCCTCTTCTTTTGCAGATATTTAATTATGGAAGAGTAGTAGGATCCTGGAGCTCTGTAATGGAACAGGAGGGCACTTAACCTGCCCTCACCAAAAAAAAAAAAAAAACAAAAAAAAAACCAAAAAAAACAACAAAAAAAAAAAAACCAAAAAACACCAAACCAGCCCAGAAGGGTGAAGGGATGTATTGAGTAAAAAGGCACCAGGAGGAAATTGTCAGAGCAGAAATTAGGTTAAATTAAAAATCCTGAAACAGAGGTTTGTCACCAGGATACGGCTGGGGAATTTTGCTGGTGGTAGAAAGTCAGAGCCACATAAATATTCAATAAGCAATCTAGAGATGAAAGAAAGAATAATGTTTTCAGTAGCCACTTATAAGTTTGGCTCTTAGCAAGTTTTCAGCCCAAAATGCAGCACTCCCCAGTAGGCAGAGTAGGATGCTGAGCAATTGCTCAGATGCAGTTTGGGGAATATAAAAAGCCAGGAGTGCAGGAGTTGCCATCCCTTTTACCTACCCCGGAGCTTTTTGTATTGTCTTTGTGTCACAAAAACATGTTGTTCTTCTCCTAAAGAAACAGATTTCCTTTTTAACACAAAGCTTGCAAAGATGTCCCTGTTATGAAAGGGAGAAGTTATTTTATGTTCTGTCAGGGAAAGCCTTTGCTGAGCTCTGACACTGTGACAGCTATCTGTCTTGGAGCTGGTATTTTACCTTTATTTCTTCCATTAATCGAGCAACAGCTGCCCACACACTTGTTTCACCTTTGGGTTGCACTTGTTTATGAGCAATTTATTTCCCTGACTTTTTGTCCTCCCTCTGCTTTCTCTCCCCTTTGCACTCCAGTTGGCTCCTGGGCCAGAGAAAATATCTCTGTCAAAAGAGTAAATTGGTAGGTTCAGCTACTACTGTGAGTTCCTCTTAAGGAGATGATGTAGGATTCCTTGCTCCATGAACTGAAATGAACCTAAAGCAGAGGAATATGTTGCCAGAAGAAAAATAAAGAAGCACACATAAATGAGCAGAGTAACAATGAAAGATGAAATAATAGCTGTAAGGCTGGGAACCTAATCAGCCTCGAGAGAATGTTGGATTTTTAGTCATCACTACATTGCTAGCAACAACTTTCAATGGAGGTTGCTAAGAGAAAGGTTTTTGGGATGCTGTGTGAGTATGTTGTAGCTGGCATAAGGAAGACCTGCTAGAAGACATTTTGAAAGGAAAGTGGAATTGTTCTTTTCCCTCTGCCATCCTCACTGTTTTATATATTTCACTTTTTCCATTTTATTTTCCATTATACAATGCTCTTCCTCCTTACTTTCCTTGCCAATCCTGATTACAGTCCGGTGTTTTGTTTTTATAATGAGCCCAGTAAATCCTTTTCACATATAAAATCATACTCAATACAAATTATTCTGAATTAGAGAAGCAGCTACTGATCTTTTACAAATCATTTAGATCCCAGACCTGCCAGGTGCCAACTACCCTTTTCTCTTAGTTGTCTTGGAAGAGATGGCGTTGTTTAACAGCCCACAGAATAAATAATAGCTGAGATTATAGCCCAAAGAGCATGCAAGGAGCTGTTTTCAGTCCAGAGCTAACTGTTTTCTAGTCTGAACCCACACTGCCAACACAATAGGCTGTGCAAGCATGTATCTGTATATGTGCACGTAAAAAGAAACAGAAAAACTGCAGCACAACAACAAGTGAGCCTCCAGACTGGAGCGGGATCCCTGTACTGCTGTTGAGCAGCAATATCCTCCTGCCTGTGGAAAGAATGATTTGTGTCTTGGCCTCTGTCCCAGCAGATCAGCACATCCATGGTAAATCCATGGTGCACACTCTGGGGCATTTGCAGGATCGTGGGCTCTCCCGCTGCGCCAGCCTGGCCAGCGTTGCATGACAAATCAGGGAACTCCAGCTGTGAAAATTATGGACTTAGTCAAACTGTCAATCCAGCCCTGAAAGACACCTGCTGGCAGAAGTAACCTTGACAAATATTTGTTCTAAATGTGGTAATGTTTGCAGTCTGCAATAGATGGATTCCCGTGGCAAGGTGCTCAGGAAGCCTCTCCTGCTGACACAGTTACACTGCTCCTTTTAGTGTTTGGAAACACCCACACTCAGCAGACACTGTGTGATGTGATGCTCACATTTCTTGACAATTCTTGATTTTTGAGTTCCAAGACCCTTCAGTGAGGGGTAGAATGAACACTGTTATTATGCTGAACTGAATGTACCATTTTCATAATTGAAGCTCCACAAGAGTCCATGTTCTGTTTGAAATCCAACTTCAATTAACATAACATAGTTAATTTCCATGCTCTGTGAAATTCTTGGTACTATTTTTCCTTTCTTACAGCTAAATTAATTTTAAATATATTCCAGATTTACCAGGACTTCATTTTTAATAAATACATTAATTTTTAAGAATGTGGAAGTGCAATTGTTTGCATATGCTTTTCTACTAATAGGAATATAGATGAAGAAACATCTTTTAAACAAAGAAAAGGAAATGGAATAGCTACAGCATAACAATGTAGAACCAAAAGGAATTCTGTTTTGGAGGTTCTGATGCCTGGAGTCTCCTTTTAAGATATCAGTGAGAAACACCAGGTTCAATATTTTACATTCAGTTCACTTAGCTAGCCAATTTTTTAAACCAAAAGTTACTTATCTTTTTTCAAGAAAATTTAACAAAGCTTTTAATATTTTTAATTTGATGGATTTTGTCTAAGACTAAACTAAAAAAGGATAATTTAATCTTCCGCTTTATGCTTTCTTGATTTCTCTTTTTAAATCCATTTCTTTTTTATCCATAGCAGTAGAAATAAGAAAGTGAAAGACAAAGCAATCAAATTTATATGTTTCAATATTATAATGGAAATTTTATACCTATTGAAAGCATTTTCAGAACAGTCTTGATTTTTTTTTATGGTTACTTATGTTCTTGGCTCATCCTCCTTCTAGGGTTACTTTCCATATCGATTGCAGTTTTGTGATTTCAGACATGGCTTACAGTGCTTACTGCATGCTCAGATTTTTTTCTTTCTGTTTCTATTTTTTTCCCGAATTTTAAAAGATGTTAATATATTATCATGATTCTACCAAATATGTGGAAGTTTTTCACAGCACCCTAAAGAAATTAATTTTTTTCTGAATATAAGAATGGTCAGTGAAACTGATATCATTATTGTCAGATCATTACACCTTGTAAGGAAGAATATTACACAGGGCTCTCTAGCCACACTGCTCTACTTTCTTGAGGTAATGCAGGGCTGAGTAGAGACAGTAAAGAGAGAATTCAGCTTTGAACAACATAACTTTGGAATCAAACTTCAGCCTTCACTCATAAATTATTTCAGAGCAAAGAAAAAGAGGGCATCCAATTGCATTATCATATGAAATGATTGCATTAATTTATTATTACTGTATATCATGAAGTAACCCATTGGATAAACTGCTGGTGGATGGATAATACAGACCAATTGACTTCAGAAGTTTCAAGGGCTGTGATCTGGATGACAAGAAAAAGTATACAGCTTGTCACAGATGAGGAGTATGTGGGAATGGATGAAGGCTAATACCCTAGCACTGTTTGGAAGCAATATGAAAATTATGTAGTCCATGGAGAGCTCATAGCAGCTCTAACTTCTAAGGAATTCTTAAGTTTTATGCTATGGCTTCACATATAAAACCATGTCAAAATATTATGGCTGTGAACAACCTTTTTAACACCCTGGAAGCGCTGTTTGTGTAGGAGCCACTCTTACATTTTGTCAGGCCCTTCATAGGTGGAATGGGACAGCTGGGACCATACCTAGTCCATGTGTAATTTGTAATTATTACCTCAAATCTTTAGTCCATCTGGCAGGCTTTATTTTTTATGGAGTAGATGGGTTTAATTATGAATGCATATGTACAAAATGGCCAAACAAAGGCCTACAAAATCTTTGTTGACTACACTTTCACTGAAGGTAATTGTTTGGATAGGTTTTTTCCTAGATATTAAAAATTATTATGGAAATATCCCTGAGTCTTGCAGTATTTTAATTTGATAATGTGTTGTATAACCTTTTCATTCTCAAAACAGAAGTTTCTGTAATAAAGTAAAATCAGATACTAGTCTAATAGAAATGAAACTGCTACCCACAGTATTTGTCATTGCAGAAAGCATTCTTTGTTAGCAATAGAGCTGTGAGGGAAAAGAGAAGAAAACGAAGAGCTGAACACAGAAATTGAACATCTTAACATCCTCTTAGTTATTATTCTGCATTCAGCATGTTTATTTTAACATTGCTGTTGCCCAGCATTAATTAGTGCATGTTTGTAAAGCAAATTTGTAATGGAAAATGAGGAGGACAGTCCCCAAATTGTGACAAAGGCTTTGGTGTTGTGAGGATTCACCCAATAGTAACAGGAGTCTGGCAGTGCTGTGGGAGCTGGTGCAGGTTTGACATCTGATTCTTGCTTGGTGTGAGGAGTGTTTCTGCAGTTCTGCAGTAATGACAGCTGCAGAGGCAAATGTTGAAAGTAAGCTCGAGTCACTGGGATCTTTAATTCCTCTCTCACAGCCATGCAAATAATTTTCTTCCCTTGATTATTTTAACTCATTGATCTCTGACAAGGAAATAGCAGAGAGCATCCCCTTGGGCTAAGCCTCTGGTTGTGTAACAGGGGGTGTAAGTGGTGTAAATGCACACACCATTTGAACACACACATAAGTCCAGCTTTGGGGTTTATGTCATACTTGACTCTGGGACCAGTGTCAAGCTCTCTCATAAAGCCAGGCTTTATCATCTCCTCCTGTAATTTTTGCAATAATGGGCCAGTGCTGGTGGCAGCCGGCAGCGAGCAGTAGTCCTGAATAACACAGATGGTGGTACATCTGACAGTGTGTTATTTTGCAATAAAAAAATGGTTGTCATTTTTATGCTTGCTATTATGAAGCCACCTGTACTCAGTCTGCTCTTGGGCAATAGGAAGTCATGGGAAATATGAGTACGTTGTGCTGAGTCTAGAAAATGCCTGTGTACAAGTACAGAGCTGTGCACATAGGCACATGTGAATCAGTGTGTGCAGACAGGCAGGTTCAGAGGCACATGATGAAAAAGCATAGAGGTTTTTTCCCATGGAAAACACAATATTTTCAATTTTGCAATTTGTGGAAGCATTTGATCACATTTATTGGTTATTAGGAGAGTTTCGTTTTTAAAACATTGTAGTGTTGGGGATGGGATCCTTATTTAATAATTATGGTTAAAAAATAAAAGGAATTGTTCAGTATCCCACAGAATAAGAGAGATGCAAAGCAGCTTGCAGCCACCAGCATGTTTGAATCTGCTTTCCAGGCTAAGTACTTCTGGTAGACACAACTAATATTAGAAACAAAACTACTATGCTTGGTATAATCTCTTGTCACTGATAGTGGTCTCCCACCCTCACCCAGGTCTGTCCTCTATGAGAGGTTCATGAGAACAGCAGGTTGCTTTCTGAGAGATTTTCTATCAAGGAAGATTTTGACCCTGTGCACTTAGATAATTTTGCATCAGGTTTGTCTGTTAAAAAGGACTGGAGTCCGATGATGTGTGTGATGTAATAGTAATAGTCATGATTCCAAAGAAATGGTTCTTTTTTGGTCATAAAATAAGATAAGTAGGTACTATTCCCTAAATTAAGGTGAAAACATAAAAATTATGAACAATCCCTAAAGAAAAAGCAAAACAAGAGTCCAGTCATTTGCCTCAGTTGCTTTTATAGATGGACAGCATTTAAAAAGCAAATGCAAGTTAGGCCTGTGAATCCCTCTTCAAGAAAAAAATTATTTCATATCATGGGATTTTTAACCTTCAAACCCAAAGTTTTTCTGGAGGACAACCTAAAATGTTTGCTTTTTACACAGGATCTGCAGGATAAGATCTCACCCATTGTGCCCTTGCTAAGAAGGCCATCTTTGTTCTCAGACCAGAAAGATTTTCCAGACTTCTTCATACAGAAAACCTCCACATGTGAGAGGTTTACATCTGCATCCTCAGTGGGAGGTTCTCTGCTGTCTTTTAAAGGTATGGCTGTGTATCTGCTGTTGCTACTTCTTGAATATTCCTCAGTCTCTCTTGCACAGGGACATCCCTGCAGGAGATGTACCTCCCTTCTCCTTCCTGCCAGCACTCCTGGAGGAGAAGGGAATTCTTGGAGCTGCACAGATGCCCCATGCACACGCAGGTGAGGATTCACCCAGGGGCCAGGGTACACAACCCCTGTCTGCCTTTTGGCCAAACACATTCTACCCTCCCATGGAGGTACCAGCAGCAAATAAAGCTGATGCTTCTGCTGCTACAGCTGGGACACAGGAGAGTGATGACCCTAGTTTTGATCTAGTTTAGGTTTGGAGACACTGGTTCATCCTTTTTATACCAGTAAAGTTTTCCAATCCTAAGCAGGCTAACAAGATTGTAGAGCTTATTTTTTCAGACCTTCATCTGTTTTGCTGAAAAGAAAATCTCTGACCAAAATGATATAAAAATCCCTGGAAATCAAGTTAAGATCAGAAACATTTTAGTTTACAATAATTTCTGAAGATTATGAGGCTCTCACTGTGCCATGGTTTCATTTTTAACCATTTGGCTGCCTGAGTAGAAAATTACAGCTACAGGCTTCTCTTAATTCACGTTTCTGAAAATTCAATAGCAAGAAATCGATAGAGAGAAACAAGTACATGAATTAAGATTCAGCATACAAGCCTTTACTTGTTTATTGAACTAAGGGAGGTGATAGCCACCTGAGGGATTAATAGTTCTGCAGAACAACATAACTGCTTCTTTCACCTTGCATTTCACAGGAATGGCATGTTCTCCTCTTCACCCCAGGCCCTAGAAGGCCCCAGAAGGAAATTCCCTTTAGGAATTTGAGAAGGAAATTTAGAAATCTACCCTTGGTATTTCAGTAAGTTGCAAAACTGTCTGAACTGCAGTTGCAATGGTGCAGCCACAAAGCAACATGAAGGATAAGCTTTCCACCTTAGAAATAATCATGAATGATGAAGATCTCTGTGTTCAGGAGATTGCAGTCAAGTTACTAAAATGTCAGGCAGGATAATCAGAAGGCTTAGCCTAATCACTGTGGGTTTTATAAAACTATTTTTACCAGCTAAGGCCATTGGCACGATTGTGTGAAATCTTAGTTTGAAAGTCTTGTTAAAAGAATCAAAAGTGATGGACACTGACAAGAATTTGCAGTATTTTTTTTTAATAGTGATTCTGTATCTCAAAGAAGAGGTTTGAGTAGATATCAGTAAATCATGCCAAAGCTCCCATAAGACCTGTTCAGACAATGTCAAAATTGTCTTTTAGTCTTTCAAATGTGAAACTTTGATTTGGTTCTGAACTTCTTGTCTGGGGCGTGGTTTGATGTATTTGAAATCTCTCTTAGTATATGTGGTGTCCTGGTTTAGGGCAAATTTGGTAGAGAACTTCCAAATTAGGGCCCCTCCAGTAAGCAAACCCACACAGCCCCTCTCCCCAACCGGTTCGGGAAGGATTCCTTGGAGAGCAGTGGAAAGAACCTGTTTATTTAACAGGCACAGCACCCCCCAGCACACAAAATGAACAATACGGGATGGCACCACTCTGAAATAGATGACAAATTCAGAAAGTCTCTCTTGGGGGTGGTCACTCTGTTGTCAGTCCCTCCGGCGCTGGGGCAGCTGCTGCAGCCCACAGGGTGCAAACTCTCGGTGCTCCCAGGTCCCAGTCCGGAGCAGGTTCAAGTTGGAAAAAAAGGAAAGGAGAAACAGTCCAGGAAGACATTTGGAATGTTTAGCTAAGCTAGCTAATGAGCAGAAGCAAAAGCAAGCAGAAGCAAGGCAGAAGCAAGAGCAAGAGAGAGAGCAAAGCAAAAGCGAAAAAGCAAAAGCAGCACTAAGTACTGCTCGTCTGTGTGTTCTGCCAGGCTGATAAGAAAACCCAAACAAAACTTGCACTCTTCAGAGCCGGTCTTAAAGGCACAGAACATAATATCCAGCATAAACAGAACACATGAATGGGGATACAAGCGTCATAACGTCACCCTAGGACATGTGGGCATGACCAGATCTCAATGGAAAGCTGTTGCTGGTCTGATGTAGAGTCTAGATAACTAGGGAGAATTAGAGTTCTCTACTAAGTTTATTTAATGAGTAAAAAGAAATTTTCACGCAGTATTAAAATACTTGTCACAACTGCATTTAGTATTTCCTTTTCCTTGGACACAGAATCACAGAACAGAGTTATTTTAAAATATGAGTTTAAATTCTCATTTCCCTGAAGCAAAGATTATTTCCTTTTACTGAAATTATTTGACTTACATTTATACTGATACACATTGGGACTACGGTGGGATATAGCTTTGTGTGTACTAACCCTACTGTTTTCAAAACTCTAAGTTTAGTTTACCTGGAAAGGAACATATATCTAACCTTTGAACTGGCCTCAAATGGTTTGAGTGCCAGTATGTTAACTGTAGTAAACCAGAGAGCAGAATGGGCTAGCTTTCCTCTGCTTTGCCTGGTCTGTGCAATTAATTCCACATTTTATCTCTAACCATAACCATTTTATCTCTTAACCATTTTATCTCATACTGGTTGGCTTAAAGGTAACTTGGAGATTCCTGAAAAAGTTCCTATTGCATCTCCATTTGTTATATATTATTTCTCTTTTTAATATAAACCCACTGAAAGTTGTCTATTCAAAACAGTGTTTCAGTGATCATTGTGTCTTCAGATATGGACTTGTGTCTCTTTTCTCACACCAAATAGATTCAAACCTGTTGGGCTAACCCAGACAAAACTGAAAAAAATTCATCATTTCAAAAGTTGTTAATTCTTCATAGCTGTCTGGAAATATAAGTCTGAGATGTGTGGAAAAGAGAAACTCTGTAATATCCTTGATTGAAAAAAAAAATACTAGAGCATGAGCTCACACCACACCAGACACCAGAGAATCCACACAGGAGCTGCTCATTTAAGCAGTTCCACTCCCAGAGAAAAGCTTGCATTGGAGTTTACATCATCTTAGATGTGAAAGTCGATAAAACTTAATCCAAGGAAACCAAGCCTCATTAGTTCTACTTTTTTTTTTTTTTCTTTCCAGAACAGCAATCTTAGGTCATATTTTCTGACTACATTATTCTGTGAAAAGAGTGGTTAATAATGTATGAGATGGTAAAATAATAATTGAAGTAACACTAGTACCAAAATTACAATAAATTAAAAATGGTATGATTATTTTTTTTTCTACACATGTTTTGGGATAGGTTTGATATAACCCTGTGTCGCAAGGCCATATCTAGCTTATGTTTAAATTTAAAGCTTTAATCCTGTCTGTGTTTAGCTTTAAAACATCACTGGCTAAATCTCCAAATCTTCTTATCTTCAAAATTATGTCAGCAGCTATGACAAAATGACATCTGTTCAGGAGCTGTGACAAGAACAGGCGTTACTTGACACTCGGTTCAGTCCTGTGGCAGAGCAATGTCTGCCTCCCACATACAAATGCAGCAGGTCCTCTGCTGAAGGGATGTGGTTCAGGCAGCAACCCTACTGAGTAATGCTTAATAATCACTATCTGCTGCTTCTTGTCCACTGAAAAATGTCAGTGTTTTGTAGGTTCACTTTGGTCTGAGGAACGTGAGGCCTTTTTTCAGAAACAGGGTGGGGGCAACACTTTTTTTTTTTCCATTTCCAGAACTTGGAGGTTGGAGAACTGCATGGAAATGCACCTGCTATCTCTCCTTGCCATTCATTGTGTGCATTTAGTGTGTCAGAAACGCTCTGCTGCTGCAGTTAATGCTGAGCAGAGATTGATTGCAGGCTGTTGTTCCACAAGGCGTGGTTGAGGCAAATTAATAGCTCCTTGCTGCTGAAAGCGGCTGGGGGCCTCATTCCCACCTTTCCTATTCCCTCTGGTAACCCTGGGCCTGGGTTCCTCTCCTTAACTTGTCTGGGGAATTAACTCCATGGTTTCCTCAGAACCCCCCAGCACATATCTTCCTTAAGGGGGTAAGGGGTGGGCAGCAATCCCCACAAAAACCTGGATGGATCCCTGGGGAAGGGGAGCAGTGAGAGCAGGATGGGCCTTTCCCCTCATGGGAGCAATGTGCTTTAGATAAGCTAAGCTGTCCCTGGAGCTGCAGCCCCAGCTGCTGGTGGCACATCCGGCCCTTAGTCCCTCTGAACGAGGGGGTGGGATGCCTTTGTGTGGAGGCATAGAATGTAAGAGAATAGTGCAGAAGGTAGTCTCACCCCTGAGGAGTTGCAGCTGTACTAATCCCCAAAGATTAGGAACAGGCCTGCCCTTAACAGGCCACAGCTGTGGCCAGTAAAAAGACAAGTGCTACAAAAGTATGGGTTAGCTGGGTGAGGAGAGAAATAGAGTTTGTTGGTTAGGCTGTGAGGGGAGAGATAGAGTTTGTTGGTTAGGCTGTGAGGGGAGACGGAGTTTTGTTGCTTGGGCCGTGAGGGGAGACGGAGTTTTGTTGCTTGGGCCGTGAGGGGAGACGGAGTTTTGTTGCTTGGGCCGTGAGGGGAGACGGAGTTTTGTTGCTTGGGCCGTGAGGGGAGACGGAGTTTTGTTGCTTGGGCCGTGAGGGGAGACGGAGTTTTGTTGCTTGGGCCGTGAGGGGAGACGGAGTTTTGTTGCTTGGGCCGTGAGGGGAGACGGAGTTTTGTTGCTTGGGCCGTGAGGAGAGATGGAGTTTGTTGGCCATGCTGTGAAGAAGCAGTCAGTGCTGTGAGGAGCTGCACATGAGAAATCACCAAGAAGGTAGGGAGCTTTTCAATTCAATGACAACACCTTTGTTTTGTGCGGAGTCTGCCTGCTGCCTCTGATGTAATCCAACACTCCAAACAGCAGAATAGCTCCAGTCCAGCTCCAGTGGTTCAGCTGCAGCCATGGCTTTCTGTAGGTGCAGCTTCCCTGCTTTCTGCAGGCAAACACAATGACAGCAACTGGTAACAGCCAAAAGGAGGCTGGGCTCTCACAGGAGTGTTCCCTTCCATAAACCAGGAATGTTCTCACAGCCCCTGAAGTGCCACATGTTGCTCCACAGGCATTTCTGTTCCATGGGTTCCTGCAGTGTTATTTTTCTGCTCTCTCCAAGCCCTGAGGGCAAGCAGTGGCTGTTGTGCCAAACAGAATGGCAGGAGCATCACTGCTGGGCTTCCCTGCTATGTCCCACTGCAGAAAGGGATATTTGCTTTTTGCAAGAGCATCTAAGAGACTGGAACAGCAATCCATGGGCCACCTGGTGCTAATTCCCAGGTGTCACTGCTGTCCATGACCTTAGAACTACTCACTGTCTTTTTTTGGGAATTAATGAAAGCTTCCTGGCCTCCAAATCACAGTGAGAGTTTTGTCTTGTACACTCAGAAGTCTCTAGTACTTCTCACATAAGTGCAGACATTCTTATTTTATGGTTTCTGTCCAACCAGATGTTATCAGGTTGCAACCTATATTTTGCCAGTCCCAAATAGTAATCCAGCACTGCTAAATATGGAGAAAAGTCTGGCTTTAGAGTGGTTTTCCAAGTTTTGTATTTAGATTTTTCAGTAGCTTGTGTCAGAACATGTAATTTGCTGAAAATTGCATAGTCATACCCACTATTTCAGGGATAGTGGGTAGCAAAAATAACTGTTGAATTGAAGTATTGTCTAGTAAGACTAACCAAAAAAAGTAAGTCTAAGTAGTCTTGGACAAGGACACACTCTCACAATGGATACAAAAATGTCAACTGCTATTCATTTTTCTTTAAAAAAAAGAGCTCTACTCATGACTTATTTTTTGTTGTAAAATGTCTTTTGTATATTTGAAATGAACATAGAACCTTCTAGTCTTCTTTTCATTGTTTTTGTTTGTTTCAGTCCCAAATGGAGTTCAGAATTTCTTGTCAACATCTTTTATTCCAAGTCAGGTGATTTTTAGGATCACCTGACTTATCCTCTTGAAGAGATTTCATTTCTTATTCCATGGTCTCATCCTTTGTGCTCCCTAGGTCATTCCTGACACTCAAGGTGCCAGGAAAAAGATCTGTTTCAGTGATATTCTTTTAGTTATTTATCAATATATATAATAAGCACATTTTTATATCTGTATTTTATACTTTATTTTATAATCCGCTCACATTTTAGTGATAATGGAGGGTACTGAGTCTCTTGATTCTTGTCTTTATTTTTTGTTTCTTGAGGCTTCAAGAAAAAGGAGGACTTTGGCATTTAGTTTTCACATCCCTTAAATAATTTGTTTTGATGATTTCTGTGCCCTTCTGATAATTTCTCTAGTGGCTTTATTGCACCTTGCAATTTCTAGTGGACCAAGGACTTTAATGTTCTTAGCCCACAAAAGCATGTTTTGTCCTTTGAGATTATTCTGAGTTTTATCTTTTCTTATTCCTTTTCAGGAATGTCATGCATAATCTGCTTTAATGGTCATGAACTCTGCCCTTGATACATTTAACAAATTCCTGCTGTGTTGAAAAAAATTATGCAGCTCTTTCTTTTCACCAAGGGATATTGCCTTGGCATGTTCCTTTAGCAGCAGCATGTTCAATCTTTTACAGACTCCAGCTTTGCACAGCATATGAGATTCTTTTCATCAGATGCCTCATCTTGTAGCATTTTAGATGAATTATTTCATTTCTGAGTTCTTTCTATCAGCTGTTCCAGGTTGATTCACTCAAAAAGACTTCTTGCTTTGTCAAGTTGGGCCTTTTCTTTGGATGAAATTGTAGTTCCAGATTCAGTATGGTTTCTTACTTCTTTCTTTTTTTTCCCAGTTCTGAAATGGTTTTTCATATTTTTTTCAAGTGCTTTTAATCGGAGAAACAACATGGTGGGGAAAAATAAATCAAAACACTTCCTTTGCTTTATACTGAGTAAGTCTCTATTTTGTTTTGGGTTTTTTTAATATGTGATTTTCATGCTTTTGCCTGCATTAACTAGAAAACTTTTAAGGACATTCAAGTATGTCAGGAAAGTCATAGCGGCTACCAGAAATAATATCAGTCACTCCTCAGATAAAAGACAGTGCAACTTGAACAAAATCCTGCTAGCAGCAAGGCTGTACAGACTTTTATGAGCTGAGGAGCTTTTCAGAAAGGTAAAGAATGAGACACTGTGGGGATAAGACATAGGAAATGGTTAGAAAATATATTTTAGTAGCCAGTTGCTCAGGAGTCTATGGAGCGGACATTGTCAATCATTACACAGTTGAGAGCAGCTGGTAAAAGCCTTTTCCAGGAAAATGTCACCACTGGGAGTGAGTCTTTGCTGTCCTGCAAAAAAGTGTGAGTCACCCAATCTTTCAAAGTATTATGGCATGATTTTGCAAACTTTATCATTACCCTGCACTGTAAAGGGAAAAAAGTACATTGAAATTACTTCTGTATGTAACTACAAGGTTTAATATTATGCTTTACAGATGCCTGAGTGTTTTCTTTGTACATAACATACACTCTTGCTACCAGTGACTTCCAAAATAAATGTCAGTATTTTCCAAATATTGTGATAACCTAGGTATTAATATGCAACAAATCAAAATGAACCAGGCACTTTTAATACCTAAGTCTTAGTGTCCTGTAATTGCAGCAATGTTTCTTACTCATTTGGTATCTTCTAGGATGTACAACACATAGTTTGTCTTTTCCTTCTGGATGTGAACTGCAGCACATTGATTCATGCAAAACAGAATCTCAGGAGCAAAAGCTCTGCCTAAATTAAGGGTATAAAGGGAGGATTTCACACAAATAGTTGTTTTTATTGAGGGCATTCTGTTTCCTTGAATAGCCTATTAATTCTGAAGGCCATTTGGGTTAGGATTCTTAATCTGAATTATGTTGTTATTCATGGCCTCATTTTGTGTCTTTTCATCATCTTCTTTGTCTGATAGCTATTTTAAAGAGGGTTTTTAAGAACAGGATGGATGGCAACAAAAGAATGTGTTTACTTTATCCATCATTGTGGCCTGATTCCACTATACTTACCCCCACTGAGGCATGCATTAGATTTCAAGTGTCCCATTCTTCCCAGTGAAACTAATTGCAGAGCAAAATAGGCCAAACATGAATGAGGATTCAAAGAATCCAGTTTGTAGTAATTATTGAAGGAAATAAATACATTTTGTTTTGGTGACTTCTCCTCTAGTGCATAATGGCTGGATGTGAGTCCTGTGTGGACTCAGTGAGCTCTTAAATAAGAAGGGCTGTAGGCCAGAAAAGATGTGATATGGCAAAAAAAACAGAGAGGATGAGAACTTATGGTACTGGAGTTGAAATTCCTTCATGTGATAAATACAGCCTAATGTATTTTCTCTGTTCAGTACCAGGAAACATTTTTAAAATGAAAATATTTTAAATAGTATTTATTTTGCTTTTCATGGCGATGTATATATGGAAAAACTGGGTAAATTGGAAGTTTCCCCTCTAGAAATTATTGAGGAGCTTAGTTTTCTGCCCTGTAAGGTTTTAGACTAACACTGATAGTGCAGTTATCAGAGGAGGTGAACTTTCTAGCACACATTTCAGGTCCAAAATAGAAACGGGGAACTTCAAATATAAGCTGAGTTTAACTAGCTGATTCTCAGTTAGACCAGGAGATAAAAAACAATCAGGTCCGTTGGAAGTAGAGGGGTGGGTATGTCACTGCTGGGGAGGAATGATAAGGCAGAGGAACAGAAAAGGATTGTTCATACCCTCCAGAACTTAAAGACATTTGTACACGTGCAAGAAAGCATGAGGATGGGAAAAAAATTAACTAATAACGGTATGAGCTATGAAATTTTCAGTAGATTTACAAAATCTTTAGCTTCCAAGTTCATGTCTGGAAATGTTTTACGCATTCCTCTTGAGATCATGGCTGGGAGTTCACTGAGAGAGTGGTTGCTCTGTGGAAAATACTCTCATTTGAGTCACTTGGGCTCTGTGTGCTTTAATAATCTCCCAGGAGTTCATTTTAGAGTGTTACTGTCTTGGTGAAGACTTCTGGTGCACAGGGAAATGCAAGTTGTCAGACCTTGGGTTCCTGATGTCTCTGTTTGGGGGATATTTATTATGATTATTTTAAAGGTGTGTCAGCAAGTTTGCCAAAATTTATGGTCTGGAATTATTCAGCACATGTCAGACTGTGACATCCTCCTCCCTATACATAAACATCCCCAGACCCATGAAGAGCTTGCAGTCTAAATGGCTGAGGCAGGCAAATACTGCTCTAGTGTAACTCAGTTTCCTTCTTCCCTCCTGAGTAAAACACAGCCTGTGCAGTGCAAAACCAGGCACAGAAAGACAAGCTGGCTCTGAGCAAGGCATCAGGTTGGTGTGGAATGCTCTCTGTGCTGTGCAGATGAAAACCAGCCTCTCTGTAATGCAGTAACTACTCAAGGGTGGCACTGCACGGCGTGGCCCTGCTGCATCCAGAGCCATGGCCAGACTGCCTCCCTGTGCCAGGGTGTCCCTGAGCAGCCTCCCTGTGCCTGATTTACCGTGTTGCACCCACTCTGCCCCTCCTGCAAGGGAGCTCTTTGTCTGGACAGGACTGATGGCTGCTTCCCTTTCAATTAAATGCCTGAGCTAGGAGCTCTTCTGAAGGGAAGTAATCAGCACAGGAGAAAGTCTCAGCCACATCTGATGGAAAATGGATTGTCTCCATCTGGTTTGGACTCTCCCTTGGTATTTAGTGCCTGGCTTCTATTATCTGTGTCTGATTTAGAGGGTAAACACCCCAGGGCAGTGTTTGCACAGTACCACATGCCATGACAGCACTCAATAAATTATGGTAGAAGGTGGTCACACAGGGCTGTTCCCAGCTTCCCATTCCTGAATCCCACTACAGACTGGGGATCCGTAGATCCCCAGACCTCAAGCAGTGCAGGAGAGAACAGTGATTTCTGAGTGGCACTGTTGTACACTTGAACAAGAATTCTCCTAGAATGAGTGTTTTTCCGCTAAGGCACATTAAAACATACTCCTTTATAATTTAATGAGGGTTTGTTTTGCTGGTTATTCATGCCTTAATAATTCAAATCTTTTCCCAGCATAAGACACCTAGGATTGTTGTAGGCAGTCAGACAAAAAAAAAGGAAAATGGACCTTAAGCAATTCCTTCATCAGACCCAAATGACTTCAAACCCAAATTACTTCAATTCCCCTCAAACCCAAATTACTCTTCAAAATTACTTTTTTTCTCCCTCTTGATGTCTTTTTTCTCCCTCCACTTACCACCCCCCTTTCCTTTCATTACGCCCCCTTTTCTGTGCTGATTCCCCCACAAACCCAAGCTTATCAGACAGTTTTTCTTGTTCTTGAGTGACACAGAAGTTTAGCCATAGATATCCATAATCACCTCCTTCAATATTTTTAAAATGCTTAGGCATGACCATAACACAAAAGAAACCCTTAATTGGCTAGGTTATGCTCTTAATTTTAGTTTATTCAAGCTCTCCTGCAGAAGCCTGATTTTTACACTCTCTGCATTTTTATTGCTCTTCCTCAGGCATAAATAAAATACAAAATACTGTTGGTTTGAAAAGCACTGTTTACATTTAAAGGACAGAATGCACAGGGTCAATGAAGACTCTGTCCCATACAGTTATTTTAACCTTTTTTTTCCTACTGGCCCCTTAGGTTTTATGGCATCCTGTGTTGTTTTCTTCCATTTCCCTAACAAGCATAAAATAAATACAGCAAGAAAAGCTGATTTTTCTCACCACCCTTCCCCCTTCTAAATTGCAAACAACAAAACCAATCTATCAGTGTGGCTTTGTTAAATGCTTGCAAATTATTAGGCATGATGTCTAATAGGTATGCTTCCTCTCTTAAATGTATAGATTCCTTTAAACCACAAGTTAAACTCTCAGAATTACTGAAATACTCATTCTCTGGCTTTCAGAGAAACTAAGATTGAATGCCTTTCTCCTTACTCTGCAGTTCCCATCAATGTTAACAGGCAGATTTCCTTCTGCTTCCGTTGGAGTCGACTTGATACACATGTGGGACCCTTTGATAACCTCTTAAAAAGACACCCTTCAGCTTTACATGCACTTTAGAGCTTTAATGAGCTCACAGTGCTTCTTTGTGTCTCTGTGGCCAAAATGTTATCTAATACTTCTTGTAAATAATACAAGATAGCTTTTTACTCTGTAAGTGACCTCTGTGGCATGTGCTAACCATCTATTTGAATATATTTGCCCACGGGGTGTTTTGCTGGAGTCAGGGGAAACCATTAGGAAAGCAAAGCAGAAGCACTATTCCCTTGCTTTTCCATAACCTTAAAACAACTGTTTCTATTCAACTACTAGGCCAGACAAAACCTGGGAGAAGGAAAGGTGAAAGAAGGAGGAGCCAGTACCCTTATCTTTGCTTTCCAGTTCATCGATGCAAAGCCATGTTAGGAGCAAGTAATTTCTCCTGGGGAGCCTCTGAGCAATTCCTATTGCAATGGAGATTTTTTTTATGTCTGCTTCAAAGGCCACTGCAAACACAAAATACTGAATTGTAATGTCTCTGCATGTGTATTTGGTCCTACTTCTATTTATAGATACAGCATTTAAACCTTTGAGCCCTTAGCTCACATCATATTCTCACAGGTTTTTGGGTAAATTTTCCATAAAAAGCATTAAATCAGAGCTTTGAATTCCTTTTGCTTGCTATGTTTTAGATGCACAGGAAGTGTTAAACAACTGTTGAAATACAGCCTTATGTGCAGAGCTTTGTGATCTAAAGGTATTCAAAGAAGTGGGAGCAAGGCTTTAAAGTCCCAGTGTGCACACGCACATCACATGCTTCAGAAAGGCTTTCCCAGTGAACATGAGGAGTTCTGCCATCTGTGGATCACTTGAGCAGGATGGCTTTAGCAGCAGGTCATGGGGTGGGCTCATCTGCTCACCCTCTGCCTTTGGCCCCCACCCCTGTGCCCCCCCAGGAGCACTTGGGGTGGGCTCATCTGCTCACCCTCGGCTTTGGCCCTCAGTCTGCTGCTCTGCATGGCAGCACAAAACACAAAAAAAAGGGATAAAAAGCCTCCCTCCCCTCCCTGAAGGCCTGCAAGCATGTCCCTGTGGTGAGATCAGGTAGGAGAGGGCATTCATCCTCCCTCTACACGCTGACCCTCCTTTGGCCGATGGCAGTGCTGGTCAGGCTGCAGAATCTGCTGAGTGACTATGGATGCTCTGCTCTGTGCCGTGGCACTGGGGGCTGTTTCCTGTCTGCCAGCACTGGAATTGCTTTGTTAGTTAAATAAACCAGGAGGGTGATGGGCATGACTCAGATCTGGGTTCTGATGGAGCAGAATAGACAGGGGGATACCTGCCATGCACCCCTTTCCATGAATCTCATGGGAGCAGCTCCGAACACACGCACGTGCCTTTGGATTCTCAGAGTTGTCAGGCTTTGTTGGATGCCAGCAGGAAGTGTGAAAATCTCAAGTAACTGATCATCTGCATGTGTAACATCAGAAAGCAGAGGAGCGAGTTTCCCTCCAGTCCTCCAAATATAGATTCTGTTCTGTTCCTTCTCGCTACAGCTGGCCAGATAATTTGCATCTTTTTTCCCCACTTTCTGTGCTTCTGGGGGTGTCCTTGAAAGACTTGAACCAGCTGAATGCTGAGGTTATGAACTCACAGCTTCACTCAGGTCTTGCTTTCTCTCTCTAACCTGTACAAAGCTACCGTGACTATTATTGCAGTCAGAACAAAAGAAGTTATTTAAAATGTGCTCGCCATTTCTGACACCTACAGCAATCCCAGTAAGAACTATGTTTTAATAGTCATCACATTTTGATGTTTTGAGGGAGGTTTTGATAGATATTGGCATACTTAGGCACTGCATTATGATGAATATTAATTTTGGTTGCATTGCACTTCCCCATCAATGACAAGAAGAGATTAACTAAAACAATATTTTATTTCCTACTTTAATGGTGAGTACATAGCATTAATTATATTATTAATCCAACTAGAAACTCTTGTACAAAGCTATTTCAAGCCATTAGTTGCCCTGTTGTAATTGATGGATTACTGCATTACCATTTAATTTAGTATTGTTTTCAAGGCATTACATTCAGTTTCATTTAAGTTAATTGTGTGGCCAAATAAGGAAAGAACTTGCCTTGTGAGCATGAGTGAGGCAAGCATGGATTTTTCCTGATTTCAGAGGTATAATGGGATGTGATCCATAGCGCAATTCTGTACAAGGCCCTCCAGTTAGCATTACCTTGCAATTTATAGAAACAAGAAATGAGGGAATGGACCAGAAGATTGCATGGCATTTGGATTCAACGTTGTGATAGTCTTCTCTGCAAATGGAAATTAACATCAATTATTCAAATCTAGTTATGCTTTCAACCCTCTTAATTGCAAAGTATTTTCCATTCAGTGATCAAGACCAATTCCCTAAACATAATAGCAATTATAACTGTTGCTGTTCAGAGGAATCCAGAGGAATCCTCTAAATAGCATCCAGAGGAAAATATACTCTCTTTGGCCCAATTTTCAGCTCTGATATGACCTCCTTATGCTGCTTTTTTACACAGAGGGGTAGTTAAGGTGGAGCAACTGGGGTATTTTTGAATATTATAGAACATATCCCAGGGCTGTCAAGAAGCATGGACTATAATCTTTACTGACCCAACATAAAAATAGGGAAAACATAGTGGGTGGGATTCTCCTGCCAGAATACAACCCCAACAAAATACAACAAAACTAGACATAAGTATGTAGACCATTTTAGATAGAAGCTCTTAGATACCTGAGACACCTTTACAAGGGCTGGGGCAGATGCAAGGCACCAGGAGGGAAGGCTAGAGACACTACTCAAGGGGATCTAAGATAGCACAGTGAGTGCTTGAGTTACCCTGATTTTGCCTGGCACCTGGGACAGCTCTTCTGGGCTATGAAAGGCTAAATGGAAATTATATTACTCTTGGAGCTGAAAATTGCTTCATGCAATGACTTGTGTAAGGGCATAAGGAAACTTCTTTCTGCTCAGTGCAATAGTGCAATTCCCATTTTTTTATTAGAATAAAGTTTTTGTTTTGTTTTGTTTGTTTGTTTGTTTGTGGTTTTTTTGGTGGCAGAAATGATGATTCTGTTGCACTGTTTACACATTTAGACCATAGCTGTTAGTGCAAGTAAACAACAATGCTCAGTGTGTGTCTCAAGCCACAGTCAGATCTTTACTGAGTGGACAGTAAACAACAAGGCTGAATAGAAACCCCCAGCCCTCTGGTTAACCAGAGAAAGAACTTGGTCCAAATGTGCCATGCCACCTTCCTAGGTGCCTTCCCAGATTATTTTTCTGCAGCATGAGAGTAGAAAGACCAGGCAGCAGCTGGTGATATGTTTGGCATAGAGAAAGTGTCTTGGCTGATACTCAGGGACAATTCCAGGTCTCTTATTCCTTTGTTTTTAGTAGACAGTTACATGAGACATCAAAAATCAATGACATGTCTGCTGGAAGGGAGGAAAACAATAATTCTTTTAAACCAAAAGTAGCAATGTTCTCTGTATTATATTCAGAATTCTTTAGGATTCAAATCTAGGTTTCATTCTCCTTGCTTACAACTATTTCCTACAAGTATCTAATCTAGAGCTCTCATTCTCTAGGTTTTACCACTTGTGTTTTTGAGAAACAGATTATTTTCTTACTGCCTTTTCCATTTCCTGATGTGATTTTTTTGATTCTTCTGACAACAAAAACAAACAAATTCATTCACTCATGACTACTTAGATTTCAGCCAATACTTGTTGGCCTGCATTTGGGCAGTGGCTCCTGCTTCAGCTCTTCTGGCAGAGAAATTTGGTTTATATATTTGTACCAAACAGCAAAACAAATTCTTTTTCAACCACCTTCAACTAAATTTTAAGTTCCGAGTAGAACAACACAGCAGGATAATAGTCAATGCCAGGGATGGGCTTCAATCAGAAAAGGTGGAATCCTTACTTTGAAATTCCTTTGTGGTGTGCCTTGGATAGGAGATTTTACCCTTCTCTATCTTCTAAAGCAAACTCTTCTTAAATGTATCAGAGGTTGGAACAAGGATCTGTCTTGCCTCCAAAAACAATCTGTGGAAGCTGGCAGAGCTGCCATGGTTGGTGTCATTTTTTTCCTTGTGTTCAAAGATGGTCCTTCACTTCCAGCAGATTAGCACGAGGTCTGTGAAACCTCTCCTGCAATGTAAGCTTCATATGGGGGGATCAGGGAGGATTTCACTTGTGCCCAGAGGATTTATGTTTAATTTCTTTCAGAGGCATGATTTTCAAGCTTTGAACGAACTGGAAATGCCACTTGCCAGAAGGAAGCCTGAATACCATGATAACATTAGTACAGAATCCACTCCTTTCACAAAAGACTGCTGTCCATGTGTGCTGAAAGCTTTGGTTTGTATTAATGTACAGGTGCATATGATGGGCTATTCTGTTTATTATAATTTGAACCTAGATGTAATGATAGAGATGATGAGATTATAGTTTATCTCTTCTTATAATATATCTCTTCTTGCCCCAGGGTGTATATGTATTTCTGGTGGAGCATATTACTGGTATCTGGACACTGTTCCATGAGAATTGAGATGCAACAACTGCACTAATCAGACTTCTGTCCCAAAACCCTTTCAGTACAGCATGATCTGCTCATTTTAATAGGTGCTTCTTTTACTTGTCATTACTTTAGAATGAATGTCTCATTCAAGGAAAAAAAAAAAGATAAGGGAAAAAAGCTGAAACACAAAGAAATTACTCTAGTGGCAGCAACACTCAGAAACATTTGCCATGGGCATTGATTGGAGTAGTTGTCATATATTTATGTCATGATATAATGGTACACTGTAGGCTATTCTTATATGCATTCTCATTCCGAGCTCATTTGTCACTTGTCTCTGTAAATTCAACATCTTCCTCATCTGGGGGAGTTTATATATCTGCTTGCAGTTGACTGTAAACAAATTGCAAGTGCTGCTTGGCAGCTGACAGATAGATCCAGCTGGTTAGGTAAGGCTGCTGCAGTCTCAGTGCAAGATGAAAAATTTACACATTTGAGAAATTTCAGGTTGCTGCTGTCTAGTGTAAAATTTTGGATATGACAGCAGATGTCACATTTGAGAAGGGGAAGAATGAGATTCCGTGGGGGACTGAAGTAGCTTGTTTCATTCTTATGAAGAAGAAGTGTAGACACTTGCTGCTGTAATTGGTTGCTTTATGCTCACCGTGTGAAGTGAGCCCATATGAGGGGACTGTGCTGCTCCTCTTTACTAAAGCACAGGCTGATTTCTGCTTTCCTGGGTGTCACAGCCCCTGAGCCTTTACAAGCCAAGGCTTCCATCAGGAGTAGCTGGATCAGGCTGCTCAGACCCCTCCCAGCTTCAGCAAAGACATCCTTCATAGAGCTCACTGCAGCCCCGAGGCCTCAGCCTATCTCTGCCCTGGATGATGG
This sequence comes from Agelaius tricolor, assembly GCF_023055355.1. Lineage (NCBI taxonomy): Eukaryota > Metazoa > Chordata > Aves > Passeriformes > Icteridae > Agelaius > Agelaius tricolor. Next base: position 40,228,177 of record NW_027269269.1, on the reverse strand, counting down.
AAAACTTTAATAACACATACAAAATTAATTTGGACCTTCTCCTAACAGAAGTCTTTGAAGTCAGTGGGAAGCACTGAGGGGTTTTGGCATGGCAGTCTTTATTTCTGTGTATTCAGCTAGTACACTGGCTGACTTCAGTGGGTGTGAGTCACGGTTGTTTCCGTGAGCACCTCTGTTAACATGCAAAAGCCATATGTATTTGTTTCTCCTCGTTGAGCAGCCTCTCACCTCTCAGTTGTGGTGAAAGGTGCCATACAAAAAGAATAAATTGGTAGTGTAGCTCTTTGTGCCTTGCTAAGATAAGACACCAGCCATATGGCTCGGTGCTGGGCATGGAGAAAGCAGCTGAGAGCCGTGAGGTTCGCTGAGTTTGTTTGGTTGATTTGTTTTTATTAGGCAATTCTCTTAATTATTTCTTTCTTCTTTTTTTCTTGTGGCCACTTAGAGATGAGACCTTGTGGTTCTATATGTAATTGTGTTAGCCTTTATTCAGGAGAAACCATATGGTGGCCTATAAGAGCACAGGAAAGGCTCCTGGGGCTGTCAGGGGCAGACACAGCCTGCCTTGTGCTGTCTAATGACATTCACAGGTTTGCTGAATTCCCTTTCCAGTAAGAATCCTTGTGCTGCCTATTGCTTCTATTAGAAATTTGCTTTAAAACTTCATTCTTCTGGAATTCTCCTCATTTTCAGAGCATGCTTATTCCTGACAGCGCTTCCCTCCTCTTTGTTCATGTGCCAAAGACTACCCTGTCTTTTAGCGTAAATAGCTTTTCTTTTGAATGTTTATCCTTCTCTGCCCCTATACACCACACATTTGCAATATATGCATATCTTCTTACATGAACAGTAATTGTGCTCTCTTAACAAAACACAGGAAGATCTTTAACTCTTTCTGTAAACCTAGAAATCCTTCTTTCTGTTCCAGCATGAGGCTGTCTTCCTTGAATGTACATGACTGGAACTATGCAAAGTATCACTACAATATCCTACATAAATTGCTGTCAAAACCTTATACAATAGGCTTAACATTGTATCTCCCTATGGAAATATTTTGTTTGCATTGTTATGCAATCCTGTCAGCCTTTTTAAAATAAGAAATGCACCGATGGTTCATGGTCATTCAACTTATACATTTAATCAATTAATCTAGTTTATGTAACTAATATACTTGTATTTTCTCCTCAGTCATTTAGAAACACTGATTGTGCACAGTAAGTTATAAAACAATGCAGATGAACAATAGAAAAATATGTAATCCAGCACACAGCATATAGAGTTGGAGACTCTAGCACCTGGCCCCAGCAATTTTTTTCCCCCAAAGACAAAACATGCAAAAAATGTCTCTTCCAGCTGCTTTTTGAAAATGTGAATTGTAATTCAGGTTTAACAGGTTTACTATTTTGAATACTATTGCATAGTTGACAGGAACCAACTAATTCTTACTTCATTAGTTGGGAAAAGAGTTAATAACTGCATTGTATATAATTTTGAAATATTGTGTAGGTCAAAACAAAGGGCATTTTCATCAGTGATCACTCTGTGTCAGCATTTCAGTGTAAATATTCAGAAATACTTGTGCTACAGATAAAAAGATATTAGAGATTTACTCATAAATGATGGTATTGTTGCAGAATCCATCTATTCTTGCTAATATCATCTGTTCAATTCAATAATGTGTGTAATTGTCATTTTTGTAAGAATTACTTGCATCTTGAATTTATTTTCCATCTTAATCTTTACCAAATATTATTCATAAACTCGAAGGAATACAGCTCTTTGGTGCAATAGTTACACCAATCTCTGTATTAATTTTGCTCCCTTTGCTTATATCAAATCTGTTAAAATAGAGTTTCATTACGATTTTGAATTACCATACATATGCTTTGAACAGATCCTTTATAACCTTCTCCATTTGCATATCATTCAGCAGTGCATTCTTAGCATGAAAAAAACCCACATAGACAAAAAAATTCCTGTAATATCCTCGATCCCTTGTTTCATTCTCTTCTTGTAAGTTAGAAACCTCTGCAAATCAGCATTGTTTAACGTGCTGACCATTTCTCTTGGTGAGAAAGTGCATATCTATGTGCATACACCCAGATAAAGAAGGGCAGCTACCCAAAGGTACAGACTGGCTCTGGATAAATTATTTATTATGAGGTACGGATGATCTTATAATTCATGAGTGACAGAGCAAAACAGAATGACGAGCTGGTATGAAAGCTCATCAATAACTTGAAGTAATAAATAATGTATTTGTCTTCTGCCAATTGAATATATTTTTTATGCTCTATTAGTAGTTTTCCATATGTTTAATAATTATTTTGGAATGAGATAGGGAATTGCATCACCCAGATTCAAAGAGGTATTTCTATAAAATCTCATTTTATTCTGTGGCACACTTTTGTTTTTTTGTTTAAATTATACAGACGCATACTAGGGATATGCAACTAGTCTCAATGAATAATTTATTTGAATTTAACCTCCTTTCTACTGCTGGAATATTCAAACAATAGGCCACAACTTATTCGGATTCATATGTTATTAAAATTTTATTTGACAGATGTCTTTTTGAGTTTTTATTTTATGTCTTGACAGTCACTACTTGAAAATGCAGCTATGTATTATATGAAATAAATGGGATGCTTTTTATCTGATCCTTGATTAGCTGCAATTGGCCTCATGAATCCCACGGTACTTTGTGCCCTGCCTGCATGAGAATACAAGCAATTCTTATGTGAGCATTTTATGTACAGGCATAAAAGTCTGTTTCTGCCAATTAAGTGTATAACTTTGAAGCTGCTTCCAAAGAATATATTGGTCAACTGTGAAAAGCTGCTGCAGATACAGGTTGAAATAACTTTCTCTACAATTTCAAAGATGTTTTCCTTTCAGGTTTTTTAACTTAGTTCACCATGGAGGCTTCATGTTTTGCATAATTTTCCCTACTCTGTATGTTGTGATCTGCCTTTTCCTCATGTTCACAGATGATGATGATCTTCCAGTACCTGCTGCTTCCACTGTGGAGTGAAGGTGAAACTAAAGGTCACAGGTGAACCACAAAAAACAATTAGTTGCTGCAGTACTTCATCTGTTCTTGTTCTTTGTGTGCTTTCCATAAAGACAGATAATTAAATTAGCATATACAAGTTATATATGGATCCCTATTGGACAGAAAGGTACTGATGCCTTCCACCTAATTCCAGACACTTAATTGAGAATTTGACATGAGCCTCCAGAGGTAAGCCTCACTCTCAAAATGTTTATTTCATGATAACCACCAGCTTTGGTTTGCTTTTCAATCGGTGCAGAGAGAGATAAGAATCACACAGGAGCAATTTGGATCACAAATACTTTGGGTTACTCTCTAGATCTCCTTGTTTTATCTCATTGCTTATTGCAGGCAAAGACCAGGAAGCCAAATCCAGGGTTTCTCTTACTGAAATGTAGAGGACTCAGTAAATCAGGAATTTCTAGACAATGCTCTTTTTTTGTCCCAAAGCAGCACAGCTCAAGGGGAAATTTCTACATTGCTATCTGAATTTAGGTTAAGTGAATAAATGCAGCAAAGTAACCTACATCACAGATTATTTGGGTTTTTTTTAATGCAGAGTATGTGAGTTTGGGTAGTAACAATAAGGACCCAATTCTGCCTGGAGAAGCAAAATTATTGTTGCCTCACTGGGTCAGCTTTGCTACTTACCTCATTCCTGCTTATGAGAGTTTGAATTGCACTTGCAGGTAAGATAAATTCCTGATCTGAAGTCCAGGCCAAATTTCTGATTTGTTTTTAACTCAAAACCTCCTAAAATGACCCCATGCTGACTCCCTGATGCAGGGTGTATCCTCTTGGTACTTGACAGTTCCCAGGCTCTCTTGATATGTCCCTGCTGCACGGGGGCATTTGTTCACAATTAATACAAAGTAATACAAACGATCTCATAAAATTAATTTGGAGGTATGCCCCCTTTGCACAGACTCCCACAAATAGTTTGGGATGACAATGACATATTTTTGGGATTGTTGGTAACAAGCAGCCTAGCAATGTCATTTTATTTTGTGACAGAAATAATTTGTGGAATCTCAGGGGCAGACTCCCAGCTATCATAATTTGCCATCTCTCCCTTGGATTGCCACTGTTTTATTGCAGCTCAAGAATCTGGCCCATGACTTCTGTTCCACTCTGACTTTTGTGATCCCTGTGTGCCCCATATATCCCTATTTTATTAAACCATACTGAGAGGGAGGGGTAGCTTTCCTTTGTGCCACTCCAGAAATACAAAACAACTTAATTGGCCAGAGCAGGCAGGTTTACAGCTGCTTTATGTTGACAAAAAGGCACAAAGGAACCAGACAGTACGACTGAAACGAGGTCTGTAGCTCATAGTGGCAAGATGCATAAAACAGTGTATGAATTGTAAATACATTTCGATTTGACAATAAGTCTTCTCATGGCCCTTTCTTAGAGCTAGATGCTCACATCACTGGAATTAAAAAAATAATAATTTCTCTGGGGAAAAGTTCTGTTTTGAATTGACACAGAGCTCTGCTCTCTTCAGTGTGATGCAGACTGATCCCTCTCCATCCCTGAAGGAGTTGGGAAGTCAGAGAGTCTGTGGTAAAACCCTGGTCAGTGTATTTTTGAGTTGTGTAATTCGATGGTCAGCTCCTGCAGTTTGAGGCAGCTGAAAGATGCTGCTCTGAAGAGTTTAAACAACTTATAAACACTAAGAGCTCCTACCAGAAGCCCTGCTGTCTTTAAGGACCTTTTTCTTGGAGGAAGCCCTTTTAATTAGGCTTTGCTCCAGTTCTCAGACATTACGTTTCAGAATACTGAAAATTAGTGTTCTGACAAATAGAAATGTGTGTATCACTTCAATATTTTATTTATTCACAGAACTGCTGAAACCCAAACAATTAATAATAACAACAACAACAATAATAATAATAGGAGTAGTAATAATAATATTAATATGCCGCAAACAAACTAGTAGCATTATGGGAAGAACTTTCTGAGCACTCATAATTTATTTTTCATGACACTATTTATTGATATTCCCTCCACCCACTCCCGCCCCTAACCCTCAAAGGAAAAAGGGGTGAAGGAGGGAGAATGAGTAGGAGTTCATAAGCAAATGAACCTCTGTATCTTCAAAAGACTACAGTTGCTGAGGCTACAAATGACATTAGAGCACAAACAACAAGGAGGATGCATATGTCATCAGCAGCAGTGGGGTTAATACAAATATGTTCTTCTGTATCTAGCTTATTTTATAGATATCTGTGCTTTTTCAAAATTTCTGTAATGAGCATGTTGTCCCTGTCAGGGGTTGGTTTCCTCAGTGAAACCTTCACAGGCACTTTCATCCCCAAAGTCTCAAACTTCTTGTCAAAACCTATAATTACCTCCCAGAGTCAAACCTGCCATTAATCATCTCAGAAAGACCTTTGCTAAGCCTTAGCACTAAGAGTGCAGAAAATGAGGAGGGACCTCCTGCATCTGTGCCACTTCTCTGGACTCTGTTGTCCTGTTCTGGCAAAACTGAGAATTAGCTAAAATAAGCTTTGCTAAAATAACAAGGCTTTCCAACAATAATACTGTAAAATGTGAAGGTAATCCTGATGTCTTTCTTCCCTTTCTACTCCTTCCTTTCTTTCATCAAAGGAAGACAAGTGCTTTGCTTTAATACAGCTATAACAATTAGAGGGAGCAAAATGTGGGAAATGTTTTAATGTTTTTCTCAGTGTCTACATTTTGCAGAAAAGACTGAGTCAAAAGGCTAAAAAGACAAATTTTTTTCCTGCTGGATTATTAAAAAAAAATCAAGGTAAAAGCTGTTATAAATGTCAGGTAGCCTGAATAGTAACATAAAAATAAATGCAGTAATTTTAATGAATATAAAAGAACACCCCCTTCTCTGTGTCCTTAACCCCAGTATATGCACTGAATTAAAATCACAATGAAAATGAGAGTTTCAAAGACAGTAACATTTTGGTTTTGTAAGTATTCATCTACTCAATGTGGATAATTTGCTAGCATAGTTTAAAGAACAATGTGGACCACTAATGTCATTTTCAGGGCATCTGCAGACTGAGGGCTCCATGGTCATGTCTACACCAGGATCATGATGTGAACAAAGGCCAGTGACAAAAAACAAAAAGGAGTCTTGATGACTCTCCCTTGCCATCTAGCTTTTTTTTTTTTAGCACCTAGTAAATATAGTTGATTTAACTAGATTAGATTAAAGGCAAAGTTCAGTATTTTTATTTTTTTCAGTATATGGGGGATTTTAGGCTATTTTATGGTGGTTTTTTTTCTCTTTTTAGGACAAAGTGAACTAAGCTCCAGGGAGGATGTTTATATTTGAGGCATTTATCAGGTTCTTTTTTCTTCTAGTGTATTAGAAACTACTACCAGCATTCTGGTTGGTAAAAACAAAATGAAAATGTGTGATGGAGGAACAGTGGTAGAGTATAGATGATCAACCTCCAGAATAGGCAAAAAAAGGTTACTTGTCCCAAGAAGGAGATCCCCATGCTGAAATTCTCCAAGGGTATTTCTAAGCTGTTCTTATCCCATTAAACACATGGGAATGTCAAAGCTTTAAAATGCAAGGTGGTGCCGTCATTTTGGAACATTAGGATCTGAATAAAAATGATCTGATATTTCCCTGAAATTCTGAAGCTTTATTCTGAATCTATCCCTATTGCTGGTTTCTGAGACACTGCTTAGAAAAATTATGTCAAAAACTTCATTGTCCAAGTGGCTGAAGAGTTCGTAGCCTTTTGCAGGTAACTCAGAGGAAAGGGATGCATGCAGTAAAGGAAGAAAAGGGTGGGGTTATGTCATGAGCCAAGATGGACACTGTGGAAGTTCTGCCAGAAGAGAGTTAAGTGATTAGTGTTTGGACAGCCAGTTCAGAAAGAAACATAAACCTAATTGGAAAATGATTATTCAGCAAAGGCCAAATGCTAGTGAAGATGATGAGAAGGTTGATTAGTGAGTTGAAAGAAATGAGAAGGATGAACCTGCAGCCTGTTTAGTTTCCTGAAATGAACAGCACATGGGAAATATGCAACTGGAAATAGTTTAGAAATTCCTATTTGCTGATGGTAGGTGAAGCAAAAGAAGAAACGAGCACTAATTGAGGGAAGAATCATGAGTAAGGTCAGGAGCCCAGGGTAATTTCAAGCATTTTTATCAACCTCTGAATTTTATCTCACTTTGTGTTGAATCCTATAAAAACCCCTGTGATTTTATGCAGACTTTTTATCCTACAAATACAGGTAACTTCCTTCCAATTCCAGCTGTCCTTGCACTCTTCCACTGCCTGAGACAGCTCTCAGTTACTGCCTTACTTCAGTGATTGGGATATTTTTCTCTCTCCACACCCTGACTGCCTCTCTGGTGCATTGCACCCTGAGATATGCACCCCCATTTTTCAATGACTCTGTGATCTCAAATCTAATTAAACTGTCTTCTGATCTCTGTTTCTCTGTCTGTCTGATCTATCAACACCCATTTTCCACTTGAAAGGGTAAACAGATATCCATCTCTACCAACAGCAAGGAAGAATCATAAGTCTGTAACTACAAACCCTGTAATTCAACTAAGGAAGTCAGGGAGACTTTAGCATGGCCATCAAATTAAATTCTAAAGCTGTTATTCAAATTCTTTTCTGTTGTGTGTATGTGTCTTGCCAATATTTTTCTGTGCTCTTATATTATGCTTTTATGGTTTTAATACTTTTTATATATATACATTTTTAAAGTAAGATACATTTAAAAAATATTTTACAAAGAAATATAATATGAAGAATACACAACCTGCCAAAGGGTTAAGCAAATTAAAGCAGTAGGTAAGTGAACTGGTTAGGCACAACATTGATTTGTGAAAATAAATATTATGGCTGACATAGAAATCTGTATAGGAATTAAAGCCATGAAATGGTAAGTTGATTCTAGGATGCTACAGAGGGAGTTTACATCTCTAGGGCAGTTAAAATAAAATAACACAGGATCAGCAAATGTTTTTATACATTGGAGATTTCTATAACAAGGCAGGATATTTGATACTGGCAGAGTTTTAATTACTCAGATGTTGACTTGGATGCCACTCAATTAAAAAAAAATGAAGAGGAGGAATTTTAAGAGACATTTCAGGATTGCTTTTTTCCACAGTTTATTGAAGCATTCAGATGGTTAGAGGTTATTTTGGACCAAGTCCTAGGATATATACCAAGTATGATTAATAGGATTGAAGCAAGGAAACACCCAGACATTACAGAATCATTAGTTCAAATTATTCTTGGGAGCTGGTGGAAGCCAAGTGAACATTCTGGACCAGAAGAAAGTTGACTTTGAGAAAACATGAAATGCCCCAACAGTTTTTGGTTATTATATTGTTGGTCAAGATTGTATTTTGAAGAGGGAGTCCAGTGGAGACTCTAGGAAGTCTTTTAGAAACAGTTGGTGATGCAATTAAAATCCATCCTGGATCAGTCTAGGGGGGAAAAAGGCAACAGATGCAAGTTTGTTTAAGTGGCAATGTAAAAATAATTATAAGCAGAAGGCTTCTTTAAAAATATGTGCAAAAAGTAGTGAGAGGTGGATTGGGAAATGTCTAAAAATAAGCATAAGTAAGTCAAGAACGTAATTAGCAGTATTGAACATTGAATTGTAAGGGTTAACCAGCAACAAATTCTGCTGCTGTATTTACAGTAAATGGAAAAGAAAGTGGGAAAGTGATCCACTTAAAACAGAGACTGGAGAACTGAAAATTAAAAAAAAAAAAAAAAACAGGTTTTGATAAGAGACAGGAGATGGCAAGCTGCTCAGAGTCAGGATTACATTTCCTAATTAAAGCAATTATGAACACTTAACGTTGCAATGAATGAATTATTCTCCCTTTCTTATGAATCTTTCTACACTGTCAGACAGCTTTCACAGCCACAGTGGTGCCAGCCACTGGACAGGCTCCCACCTAAATGGAGTAGTCTGCAGGAAGGGGATCTTGGATTCCTGTAGGAACATGTCAAATATTTTGGGGTATCTGAGGAGGTGAGAACCTGGTCACACTCACTATGAGAGAGCTAATGTGCATGCTGGTGTCAGTCATAGCCAAACCTGTATTCCTGGGCTGCAAGCAGGGTTCCGTACATCCGTCCGTCCATCCATCCTTCCATCCTTCTGTTCTTCCACCCTCCTTTCTGTGCTCCTACCACCAGCTGACTGTACAGTCCGAGAAAAAAAATCAGACCCTAGTTTGTAAAACACATGTATAACTTAAAATTGTAATTTTATTTTCCTAGTAATTTCTGCAGCAGTATTAAAAAGGCAACTCATCTTCTTGAACTTGAGAAAAAGTTTGTGTTCTCAAATGGTTCAGGATTTTATCCTCATATGTAAACCTGATCATAAAGGAGAATTTCTACTATCTTGAGAAAAGAGAATTACTAGAATGCAAATAATTCACGGTTGTGAGAGTTCAGGAAAATGAAGACAGAAACTGATGAAGTCTTTTGGAAATTACTTTCCAAGTTTCTTGATGAGAGCACAGCACTAGAAACCTGCAAACATAATGTCATTAGTCTGAGATAGGTCTGTGACATCAATTATGGAAAAATATTAGCAAAAATGTGTAGGGTCAGTGATGGAGCATGCTGTGGTAGTTAATTTCTTTAGAGACAAGTAGCATAAATTTATGAGACTTTGATATGGCTTAATTCAATTGTCATTTCCCCCTCTCTTTTTTACTATGTAGTCTTGTCTGCATTCAGTATAGAAAGAATTGGCATAATTTTATTTTTTAATAGATACCATTTTCACCTTGACAGTGATTAATTTCACGCAGGAATTATCTTGGTGTAGAAAGCAAAGATATTTTTACTGTTTTCCTTTGAAGACTGAGCGTGTTCTCATTTGATGAGGTGAAGCTTCCAGATGCATGAGGCCTCCCCCTGCAGCCCATGAGGGCTAACAGTGGAGACTGCAATTCCTGCAGCAGGAACCCCTTGTTGTAGCCAGGTTGGGAAAAAGGGGAAGAGCTCATTGCAATATATAACATTTGGCCCAAAAGGACCAGGTGTGGAGATTGTAATGGATCAGGCTTTGAATTTTTATAACTCAAATCATGAGCTGAACATTGCAGGGGTTGCTTTGGTAGGAACCAGCTGAACCAATGGAGAACAAGCCCAAAGCAGTGCAAGTGCAACAGTGACCCACCTGAGCTGGTTTTGGTGCCCAGTAACTCCACCTAACACACACCTCTCCTGTGGTGGTCCTGAGTCACCACCAGAACAAAGAGACCCCAAAGTCATGGGCTAAATATACCCTATGGATATTTTATGGACACTTTGCAGGTGTGGTCCATAGGAAAAGGGAATGGCATGTATGATATGAAAGGATAGGAAGTGGGGAGGTGATTAATGGGACTGTATTGAAAAGTGTGAGACCTGAGTGTGATGTAAGTGGTATGGAATAAGGGGGTGGATAATGTGCTGGTTTGGGCTGGGGTAGAGTTGTTTTTCCCAAGCAGCTTGAACCCCATCCAGTAACATCTCTGGATGCTGTCAGTAGGGACTAACTCTTCTTCCATGTGGCTGATGAACACTGGCCAGTTTCCAATGCTGGGTATTCCAGCACAGTTTACTACTGGTAGCAAATCCATAAACGAGGTAGATTTTGAGGAATGGTTATCAAAAGATGTCACATTACTGGTCCAAACAGGTGAAAACATAATCTCATTTATTGAGTTAGAACACCAAAAATACTGGTTTTTTAATTATCAACATTTTTGTCTTCAGAAAACAAAAAAGGGTGAATATGGCCTTGATATCCCCTTTTGCCCTCAGTTTCTGAAGCTGCCCCAAGCAGGCTAAAGTGCTCACTTGTGTGTGAGAGGAAATGGATGACAAATAATAACAGCTATAGGAAACTGAAGACAAAAGAGGGAAAAAAAGGAGTTTTATTGTCTAACAGTCCTTGAATTTCTGACTGCATGTAATGGCACTAGGAAAGATAAGCGAGCTATAGCAGCATCTCCATTGGGATACTGGAATTGAAATGCTATTGTTTGGAATCCAAGCTCCTGGCCAGGCTTCAGTTTGCTCACCATATTTGGTTTCAGTGACTTTTTCTAGCAAATAGTGGTGCCCTGCTGAAGGTACAGAGCATGACATCAAGTATAATTCAAAGTGATGGGAAGAAGATGTTCTTTATGGTATATAATAAATAACAGGACTATGCCTGGTTGTATTGTGGGTAGTTATATTTATGATCCAGTAGATGTCCCTGACATGTGTGTTTGTGGGGTGTTGTTTTGGAGGAAGTAATTTTTTACCTAAATGGAAATTACTCTTACTGGAAAAGACTGAAGGAAAAATATAAATGAAATTTCCTTTTTTATTCTTCATTAGATAAAGCATCTTATAAATGAGCACTGCTTAGCTTGAAAGGAGATTCTTAAGGTTTTAAGATCCTGAGGAAAGTTGTTAAACACATTGTTTAACATGAAATGTGTGAGTTGCATTTTGAATTCTGTAGGTTTACCTGAGTTGTATATTTATTTAAGTGCATGTTTGGACTGGGACCAAAGGTCTGTGGGGAAGGATTTGAAACTTTCTTTTGTTGCTTTTACTGCAATGAAAATAGTAAGTAGTAATAATTATTGTGCTGTTTCATGGTCATTATCAAAATAAAACTTTATGTAGCTTGTTGACTTCTTTGGTTAGAAAGCATCTTTTTAGTACTTTAGATTATATAGATTTGCCTTGTTCTTTCAAGGTTCTGAAGCAATATTAATAAACCATTTCCTTGCATTTTTTCCCCTTTGGTCTTAATGAGCATCTTGGAAGTAGCAATTAACAGGACAACTAAAAGGGCAGAGATCAAGCAGTAAAAATTAGCAATGATATGTATAAACAAAGGGATTTAAAAATAACTGTTAACCTGAAAAGTCAAGATCTGATAGAATTGGGTTTTTTCCCATCCCTGTAAAAGGCATTACCTCACATAACACATCCCATGTTTACAGTGCTGTATGTCAGCATGAAATGTCCAACTGAAGTTTGTTATCCAAGGCTTGAAATTAAAAAAAAAGGCAACAACAAAAAAATCTATTTAAAAAAAGGCTCTCTGATTTTTGTCTCAGTTTTCTAACACAGAAAGTGTTCACCTAGCAAGACACATTAGCAGTGTTTCATATGTCCAGGACTGATTTATGCATTAAGCAGCCTGGTTATGCAGTACCTGCTCCATAAAACTGATCCAACACAGACAGACTAAACTTCAAGAAGTTCACTCCAGGACCCCCTAATCACATCTAGGGCTCATATTCATGCAGTCTGCATCAGTTCTGAACTGCACTCACAGTGGGATTTCTGCATTTCAGAGCCAGTTCACAGATGTACTAGGATCTAGTGTGAGCTACCATCTTTCAAAGAAATTGATTAAAAAATTATTAGCCAAAGGGGCTAATGATTTATCATTGAATAGCAATATCTGCAAGTTAACTCACAGGTAAACCCATTACAGCCATATCCCACAATTACTCACCAACAATTCAGTGCTTATTTTGTTTCCCTAGGGAAAGGCTTGGTGTAAAATGCAGCAGTATATTTGACAATAACGAATTATTTTCAATTAATAAAACAATTGGCAATTAAAACCAACATGCTAACAATTTTGTATAGCTGATCCTTCATAAGCAAGTGTGGTGCAAGAAGGCATTCCATCTTATGCGCTCCCATGGGTGAGAGAGGCAATTATAACAGCAGATATTTTTTTGGAAAGGGGAAAATTTATTTGATTGGATGAAAATTTGGAGTGTGTACTTATCTAAATAAAACACAAAGCAAGGCACTCCAACTAGCTTGAATATGGAAGGGAAGTGGATTTTTGTCAGGATTGTGTACCTGGAAAAAATATGGAGGTGAGAACCATGGGATAAAATTGTGAGCTGCTGACAGCCTTAAAAATTGCCCTAATTGAGAATGAGACTGTGAGGCACATCTAACTGTTGATAGGACCTTGAAAGGACTGACACTCAATCTTCTAATTCCATATTACGGAGAGAACCTGCAGTGTTTGTGACCTTGCAAAATCAGTTTGAGCCTAGCTGACTTTTAAAGCCTTAAATCAAGATCCTGCCAGAATGAGATGATTCTTGTAAGAATGATAACCCACAGATACAGCAAAATGAAACCTAGTTGGGTCTCAAAATGACTTGGACAAACTCTTGCAATGGAAATGTCAATCACATGGCCTCCTGCCAAGGTTAAATCTCAACTTCCCTGTGATTCAACAGTCTGGACACTTTGGCAATTGTTTCCAACAGAAATACTATAGAAAAGTGAGAAATTTCTCTTAACAGCTGGTGCGAGGTGACTTGAAATAGCTTTTAAGTTTTACTTGGGATGTGTTAGAGAAAGGGGAGAAAGTGGTTGTTTTGGACAGCAACTGATCTCCAGACATATGGGCCCCAAATGCTCCTCTGTTTGCTTGTATGTTTGAAATGTAGAACCAAGTCAGAGGGCTGCATCTCCCAGCTAGAGCTAGGGATGTACAAACACTTTAAAGCGAATCTGTTCATTCAGAATTCCAGGTAAATTCTCTTTTTCAAATTCTCATCATAAATTCCAAATATCACCTTTTTCTCACTGACATTTTCTTCCATAATTCCTCATTGCTCATAAATTAGACATGCCAATTTTCAAAATGTGAAAACACGAGAACTTCTGCTGAAGTACAAGGAGAGTATATTAAGAGATTGCCATTGCTGCTCACCCCAAGTCACTGAACCACAGAATGGGTCAGGTTGGAAGGGACCACAGTGGGTCAAATCTTCCTGCTCAAGCAGATGTTCTAGTGACATCTATCACTTCTAAGTGTCAGGCAATGATATGTTTCCTTCCTTGTGTTCCTGGCCATAGCTGGAATGCTATAACTAGAAGAACCTCTCTCTTAAATTAAATGAAATTACAGCACAGAAAAAGTTTTTGGCTGGACTCCAAACTTAATTTTATTGAAACATGGAGTTGTCTTTCATTACATATAAAAGCAGAGAGGAGCATAAGACTCATTTCCAATCCCTGGCACCTAGTTTCAAATCACTTATTTTTCTTTATGAAATGTGAAGGGTAGGTAACAGAAGTAAGAAATATGTTTACTGGGAACTTTTAAATTCCTATTTCAGAGGTGGATTTGGTACTAGATATGTTTCAACGCTTAGTGGGAATAAATTTCCCATGGTGAGAAAAATTGTCAACACAGGTGGTCCAGGTTTATGTTCTCTTCCCTAGCAGATCTTCACAGAACTAGTTACATTTACCTTAATATCCTGTAATTCCTAAGTGCAGAGAGGTTCATCAGTTCCTAACAAGGGTTTTTGCTTTCACCAGCTGGGTTCCTCTCACCACTACAGATCCAGGTTCCCCACCATGCCCCACTCTTTTGTCTCTTCCCTGCCACTTCTACCCCTTCTGTACCATACACCCTTTAATCTTTACAACACTCACACAAATGGAGTGGTTAAATTATTTGAGCCTTTCTTGGGTAAAGACTGGCCAGTGTGAGCCTTTATTGTCCGCTTCCACACCTCAGCCATGCATGTCATAGAGGCAACACCTTCCTAAAATTGTGCTTCTCCCCCATTTCCTTCCTCCCCTGTAATTTCTTGCTGCTGCCCTGTAGAGTTTATTTCCCAGGGAATGCTTTTAAACCTTTCACTGTTTCCCTTACACTTCTTTCTCAATCTGTTCTAAGCAGATCAAATCTGATAGATAGCTGATGTTACAGAAAGAACTCTGCTGGAGTTTTCTGAGAGCCAGAATGTAGTACAGATCTGTACAAAAATAGAAAATTCTGTAAGGCAGTTCCGCTGGGTTCAAAATCATTTTGTCTGTAAAGACTTTCTGAATATCTGTACAAAGAATTCTGGTGGGCCATTTGATCTGGGATAAGAAGTAACAGAGACTGTATGGAGCACTGATTTTTTTTCCTTTAGGAATGCTTGATTGAGATCTTTTCTCAAAACATTGTGGTTTGTTTCTCTGGGTACCTATACAAAGTTGTGTTTCATGTTTCCCTGTAATCACAGCAAAAGGTGACTTTTAAATTTGCTTTCCAGTATTTGAAATATGTGCTGTGTGTTCTGGAATAAAGAACAAGTACAAAAATTATTCATATGCCTCAAAATTGAGCCTTCCTTTTTTGAGAAGAATGCTTCCACCACTCTTATGGAATCTGAAAGCAGAATGATATCTGCTTTCTCAGGTTAATTCCTTGTTTGACAAGATTCATGGAACCCCTCGTTCTGGTTGGGATATGTTTGAAAAAGCCACCAAATGTGTAAAAAGTAAAAGGGAAAAAATAAAAATAAATAAAAAATTAAAAGAACCCCAATATTCAAGAATACATTACAGATAGGTAAAAGCACACAAAGCCTTCTTTGGGTGAATCCTAGAAAAAAGATGGTGTATCCATCCTAGACAAAACAACAACAACAACAACAACAACAACAACAACCACCAAAAAAAAAACCCAAAAAAAAGCTAGGAAAAAACCCTACTTTGTTTTATGAAAACAAACCACCCAATTTCCTTCTCCTCCTTGGATATCTACATGCTTTTATCTGTGCTAGTAAACTGGTTGTGATCAGGAGGGCTCCTGGGCATGGATGCCACGTATATAAACACACACACACACACACACACACATATATATATATATGTACGTATGTATGTATGCCCCCTCTGGTTCCAAAGAGCAAAGAATGCTGACACAGTACTTCACCTACCACTAAAACACCAGGACTCTTCTCTTTACAGGAGAGAGCATTTTCTTCATTAAAATGAGAATTTAGTAATTTTTCTGTATCTAAAGATAAATAAACTGACCATAATATGGGGATGCATTAACATCTTGCCAAGGTTGGAAAAGGTTGGAAAGCATCTCAGCCAGGTTTTGTGATGGAAAAAAAGACAGGTTTCAAAGCAGCATTTTAAGTGTTTGCTTCCTTATCTGTTGTCAGACATTCTGTGCAATAAGAGTGCTAAATTATGCTGGTTGTGTTATTCCTGCTTTAGGTGCTGGTGCCAAGTTAGATCAGGATGGTCAACTTGCAATTTTTGAGTTTCTAGTTGTTTTTAATAAGGAGTTCATATGGCTGAAAGATTGTGTGTCTCTGATTGGGTCATAAATTGTGTCTTTTTTTTAAGGAGAACAAGTACATAAAAAACTTTTCCTCTTTCCCTTGCACAGCATTGAGACAGGGACATGGTGGCTGTTATTGTGCATTGTCCCTGCCTCATCCTTCAGGGAATAAAATATTGAGAACAGGATAGGAGATGCAAAGAGCAGGCATGGTCTCCAAAGCGTTGCTTAACTTAACTCAAAATGGAGGTGCTCTACATTTTCTTGTGTGTTGGGTTTTCTGGTTGAAAAAATACACTTTTAAAACTATGGAATTAAAATATTTCTATTAAATTTTGACTGGCAATTTTTTGTGGCCTTTCTGAATTTTCTCGAATCTGCTTAGGGAAAATGTGATTGCAACAGCTATTGAAATATATCATTTTTCAAACACTAGTTATTTCAGTAAATTAAAACTATTGATCATATGTCAGTTTCAAAAAAGAGGAACAAAAAAAGTGAACATGACTTTAATTTCAAATGCTTTGAAATAAAAATTTTTTTTTTTTTTTTTCTTAAGCACCAGTTCTAAATACTGAAAGCAATGAAACACTTACCAACACCCCTGGGAATACTCCCTGTAGCTGAATCAATCTTATTCTCAAGTGCTTTCCTGAGATTCAGTGTAAATTATCTTTTTTAAAAATATCATTCCATACCTCCCACATGTCTTTAATGTGCTTTTGAAGTGTTTGTCATGAAGCTTTAGATGAAACCATTACTAGGGTCTCTTTCTCAATGATAGAAAACATCTTCCATTTAAATCCAATCTTCCATTAGACTGTGCCTAATGTTGGATCTGTTTGCTTTGCATTAGAATTTAAAAGAAAAAGTGAGGATCGAGTGAGTGGAAACAATGAGTGGAATTCTGTACAAAAAAACCTATTCCTCATTTTTTGTTCTAGAAAATTTGGACAGAAATATTTTGTAGGCTCCTGGGTCAGTGTTCTCAGTTCTAACTCTTACTCCAGCTGGGGCTAAACTACTGTGAAAGTACTGTGAAAGTAAAGTACTGTGAACATCTACCAATTACACTAAACTGTTTTAGTAAAACCCAGGTAAATCTCTGGTTTTATGGAGTCTTAAATCTAAGAAATGTTTAAAGCTTGAAGTACTTTACATCCAGGATGGAACTAATCCAATATCACGTCTCATAATGACAAAGAATTCTTTATCTTGGAGTGTTGACAACACCTTAAAAAGCCAGTCTCATGGAGGTAGAAATTTAGGAAGCTAAGTTACTGTCTGTGCCCGTGAAAATGGGCTCCCAGATGAAATTATAACCAAAAAAAAGGGATTTTTTAGAGCAGAAACATGGGGAACAGATGAGAATTATGATTGTTTTCTCACTGAGAATAAACATTTCTGGAATGATAAAGTTTACAGTCTACTCCTGAAGGAAACAAATTCTAGAAAAGGTTCAAATACAAATAATAAAAAGGTTAAATAAAATTGATTGTTCTGAGAGATTCTACATGGTCCGTTTAGTTTAGCAAGTAGACAGTTAATCTCATCTCCATTTTTAAGTGAGATTTGTTAAAGAAAAAGATCCCATGACTGAAAGCTGTAAAAAGAACCAACTGGACATTCAATTTTACTGTGGGTGTAATTTTTTTCACCTGGAATACCACATTTTTTTTAAGATTTCCTGATAATTTACATCCTAAGTTTAAGGTACAGAATACTGTTCTCACTCACTACTCAGGTGAAAGTAGAAAATGATACAGTTCTCTGTATTGAGTCACAGATTAATACGATCCCAGATCTTTAATTAAAGAGCTTTAAAGATGTAATACTACACAGAGTTTTTGTGTTTGCCATATTTTAAAATAACAGCAAAGTAGAAAATACAATGGAAAACAGAAAGTCAGTGTTCTTCCCTATCCAGCTTTTTTCTATATGACATTTGTCACAGCACAGGAACTTTTTACCTTTCAACTTTCCATAGGAATGGGTTGTGGAATTTTTAAAACTATCTCTCTGTCTCTATCCATCCCCCTCTTTCTCTTTATTCTCTTATTTTTAACCACAAAAAAAAAAAAAAAAAAAAAAAAAAAAGATTCACTACTTATTTGTGCTTCACACTCTCAGCAGCAGAAAAATGTGCCTTTAGCATTTTCAGAATGATTGCAACAAAATTGTTCAAAGGAATGTGAGTAAATAATAGTTCACAGCCACAAGTGAGGCTACATTTAAGATTCAAACACTGGAGTTTATCATTCTGATATCAAAGATATGTAGAAATATTTTTATATATATATATATATATATATATTTAAAGAGATATACTGTGATGCACTTACAGTTTGTTTTCAGATGTACATCAGCTACTTCAGGAAATCAAAATGTAGTGGTTGCTCAAAAGAAGAGTGAGAAGTCTCCATACCATTCATATTACATATGAAGCAAATGCCATTATGAAAACTTCATTAATATGTAAATTACAACATTTTGATTAGCACTTGCAGACCCCTTTTGTTAAGAAAAGAGATGGAAGGAGCTAACCAGATTGCAATAATTTACATAATAACTCAGTGGTGGCAATGCCACCAAGAAGGGAACCTAAGGAAGGCTATTATGACTTTTTTTTAACAGCTTAACACAGTATTAAAACCAATTGTACAAAAGAAGGACAATATTTTTCTTTAAACTGACAAACTCTTTCATGGAGTAGTGAGATATATTAAAGATAGTCTGGAGCTTATTTTAAAAGAATAGGATATGCATTTGTTAAACAAAGGAATACAAAAATTGTGTGTGATTGTACAGTGGTCTGAAGGAAAATGAAAAGTACCTTTGTACCTTGTTTCTCTACAGTTGTTTTTTCTTTGTGTGTTAGATCCTAGTTAGCTTTATCTTTTATCCTTTCTGAAAACAATGGAAATTTTTTCATTGACTTCAAAAGCCTTAGGATTTATTTCTGCACTCTTTGTTTTCAACCTGCAATATGCCAGTAGGACATGTGAATCTCTCAGATTATCAAATCACAGCATCATAACGGTACAGTGTGACATTTGAATTTCTAAATTCATATCATGCATCCAAAGATGCCCTTCTCTGTCAACACCTATGAGTGAGTTTTATAGGTCCACTAGACTTTGAGTTGCTTAAGCAATATAAGGAAGCTGATACATGATGGTTTTGCTTATTCCTTATACTTTAAATATTCAGAGAAATTGAGTTAATGAAGCCTCTCTTTAAGTACAATATTGTGCTTTTTCTGTTGCTGGTCTTTTGAAGGATGTTTCTATATTTGGACACCTTAAAGGGATCTCAGTAGCAGTTGTGTTTGCTCAGCTCTTTGGGTCACTGACTGTCAAGAGACAGTGGAGCACTTACAGCTGGCTTACAACAGCGTGGCATTTTTTAGTAACCCAGAAAATAGTGTGTAACAGAAAAAAGAGAGAGAAAATCATGGGGATTCTGAGGACTTTCATACCCTTGCCAAAGTTCAGAGACCTCAGGGCAAAACAGGAAAAAGATAAGAAAAGAAGAGAGTTGAAAAGCAAAGTTCAACAGCTCTGTTTGGTGCTACTTGAAAGTGTATTACAGGCATCATACTAGATTTATCAGAAAAAATAACTGTGATCTTTCAAAATTACTGAGCTAGGTGGCACATTCTGTTTGTCACAGTTCCATAGGGACATTTTTTGCCCTAGCTAACTTCTATAGAAAGGGTTTCATGATGTAACCAAAGCAAATATTGGTCCAAGAGTTAAGACTAACAATACAGCTTTTGGCATTAAAAGGATATTCAGTTACATTGGGAAAAGAGTTCCTATGAATCAGGGTGCCCACAGAGAACTTCAGAATAGGAACAGATCAACCTGCAGAGATTTTTTTTATTTGGCTTTGTTAAATCTTTAAAACATTTATAGAGATTTTTAATGTTTTAGAATCCATTGTAAAAAGCACAAAACTTTTGTCAAACTTTGTAAAGGTATTATTCAGGTTACAGTTTAAAAAATTACCCCAAATAACTGGTCATGCTTATAGGAAGGATTGGGCTTTCAGCTGGTGATAATCAGCCTTGCTCCATAGAATTCAGTAACCTTACACTGGCTGTCTGGTGTTGCAGGCATCAGCAGGAAAGAGTTTATCATGGAAGCACAAACCTAGTTCCAACTAATGGCAGATTTTTTTTAATTTATGGGATGGCACTCCTTTACAACAGATAAATACATTAATAAGTATCTATATAAGGCATATAGGATGCATGTGAAACAGTACACACAAAGAAATTACCTAAAAAATTCCTAAATGTAATTACTAGGTATTATTGATCCTTTAAGGCCAGTAAATTTTGACTTGCTTTTTTAATCATTGGTGATTATGACATGAACTCCTAACCAGATTAATCTTTTCAATGGATACCACTATGGCCTTTTGGCTTTTAAATTTGATAAAAAGCATGTAGTATTTTGGGGAAATTTTTAGCCCCCTTCACAGGTATGAACTCTTGTATAATAAACAAGTCTTAATAATTGGCCATAGATCATTATTTTTACAGAAAAACCAGCAGCAAATTCCCCATTGTGAAAAGAAGAGTTCCTAAGCAAATGAAGAGTGGAGGGCAAGCAGTGGTTGGTGACACAGCATGCCTGGTACCTTTCTTAGGCTGGAGGTGACCAGACTTTTAAATGTCTGGCCCAGGTTCCCGGGTTTGCCTGAACAGTGCATTGTGCAGGCTCAGAAGGGAAAATGTGACATTTCTGTTGTCTTTCTGCTTCTTCTTTCAGCACCTGCCAGGTGCCAGTAAAATCTTTGCCATAAATTATTTAACCTCAAGCTTGTCTGTTTTATGACCAACAACCCCTAGCTGCTGAGGCCATCCAGTATCAAGAGACAGGAACTCCAGCATGCAGGAGACCAAACAACATCCCTTTTTCAGCTGCATTTTCATGTTGGCAGAGTGGGTGCTTTAGGAGCTGTTGTGCTATTGTATATGCAAAAAGGTGAGGCTCTAATGAGGTTGTGGGATGAATCAGATTTGCTAATCAGGTCTGCTGTCCACATTGCCAGAGCTGCTGCTTCATGATAGCATAAACTCTTCCCCCAGACATTTTTGTTCAAGATCCTCTTCCTCCTATGACTGCTTCATCTTTATTTGTGGACGTCTGTGTTCTATCACTGTTTTAAAGCATTGTAGCTTCTTCCTGCTCACTGAGAGCAGGAAATGGCAGCACACCTCCCTTTATCCTCATGGAAGTTTCAGAAACACACTGCTCCAGTGACACTGATAGCCTGTGTCCTAAAGGGCCAAAACTTTTCCTGGCAGAAGAATAGCATATTTCATTGTTAATCTGAGCAATCTACCAACTTTATGACTGCAATCACTTACACAATGACCAGCAAAGTGATGCATCATATTCAAGAAGATGGAGTCCATTTTATTGAAGATATGGCACAAGTGTGTTTCTTTATTAATCTTTCAGAGAGACCTGGCTAGTCCTGGAGGATTGTGGGAAGATAGAATGTAAAAAAATAAAAGATAGTGCAGAAGGAAGGTAGTCTCACCCCTGAGGAACTGCAGCTGTACTAATCACCAAAGATTAGGAACAGGCCTGCCCTTAACAGGCCACAGTTATGTCCAATGAGGATGAGTGCTATAAAAAAGAGGATTAGGTGATTGAGCAGAGAGTTGTTGGAGTTTGCGGGCTGTGCTGTGAGGAGATGCCTGTGAGAAATCATCAAGAAGGTATGGGAGCTTTGCAATAAGACAGCAACAGAGGATGGCACGTGGAATGCTGCCAGGCTCATACCTCTGACACAGATTTCTGTACCTCACTCATAGGCTCTTCTGGCCTGTCATACAATCTGGGTATAAAACTTGCCTATTCTGTCCTTTTCATATATCCATGCTAATTGTCAGGATGTACCTTCAAATGGGATGCCTGTGGTTTTTCACATTCCAGTGGCACTGTTCTAAAATACTCAGCAACAAGCTGAGCTGATACATCCTTCCCTAAGTGGCCACTAGCACTCTTGTATTTATGAATACCTCTTTCTTCTGCCCAGTTCTGGGGTGTTTTGAAGCAGGAGCCTCATAAACCTGCAAAGCACTCCCTGATCCTGAGGTGTTTTAGCTGCTTTAAGGAATTTTAATAGTTGGTGCTTCTTGCAGTGAGCCAGAGATGACAACCTTTTGCATTTGTGCTCTGATAAGGTGACACTTCATGTTGTGCCTGAGGCAGGATATGCCAAGAGAATTTGTGAGGATGCAGGACCTGTTGGAGGCATAGGACAGCTCTCTGCAGCAGGAGAAAATCCAGGTGCAGACCTGTCTGAGCACTGCCTGGGCTGATCCAGCCATGGAGACATGCCTGGGTTTTTTCTGGTGAGAGGAATTTACCTGCTTTTCTCCAGAAGAGATCCTGCAGGCATGCAGAGTGGTTGGTCACGGCAAGGGAGTGCTGAAATGAAACAAAGAGTCATCTGAATTGAGGATGGAAATTCCACTGATATGTGCACTAAATGTGTGCAGGGGGATTTATTAGAGACATGAAGATGGTACAAATGCAGTGAGAATAAGAGTGCTTAGTCATCTCTTAAGCTCTAATTTCATGTAACTCTAAATAATTATTTTCACTAACAAAATTCACTGTAATCTCAGGAATGAAAGTCCTGAATTTTGGACAACTTTATTTTCCATTATTGACACATTCCTCTGTTTCCTTTTCCCCTCCTCACCCCACAGCACTGATACAGCAAACAAGATACAGTGAGAGGGTCCTAAATATTTCTCTATCAGTGTAGGAAATTAAATTTGGTCCCCTACTTTTACTGTGAAACTTGAAAAGGCCTATCTGTATTAATTTTATGATTGTTCCATGTACCGATATAATGCTGATTATGCTATTGCAGTGTTATTTTCAGCATCTCAAACAGCCATTGTACCATTCACTGTTTTCAAATATAGAGTGGTGCTCATGTGAAAACAAATTGTGGTGAACAACACTCAAAAAACATTAATGTGTGTGAAGAAACTTAAAGCAATAACTGTGGCCTTGGACACACAGGCAATCATTCACACAGACTACAAAGCAATCATTTTGTCCAAGAAGAGAGAAAAATAGGTTGGAGCAACAATTTGTTCCTAAAAAAATTGGAATCACTTAATCAATTTGCAGTAACTATCTGATTTATTTGTGTAATAATATGACTGACAATTTACAGCCTTTTCCAATAAATTTCGAAGCTGTGATTTGCTGCAGCCATAAGACATTTATTTTATAAAGATGACCTTTAATCTCTCTGATGATTGATTAATCAGTATATCATAAATAGAGTCGTGAGAGGTGAAGAAAGATTTGCTTGATGATGACCAATCTTCTGTTCCTAAAGAGCTCTGCAGGTGTATCCAGCACACAGAGAGCTTCATTAAAGACAGCAGAGGAGCACTAAGACAACAACAGTATTTCTTAATATCAGTTCATTAAAAAAAACACAATTATAAAAATAATCCTCCACTTGTACAGAGTTAGCCTGTTGTTTTGCAACACATCCTAAACAAGAGGAAGATAGGTAATTAACCCCTGGGCAGAGGAGAGAATGGACCATGGCTGTGATTTCAACATCCTCTTAACCTTCCCCACTCTGGGGTAAAGCTGAGTAAGTGCTTTATCCCATTTGGTAAACATTGTTTTCAGCTGCTCTACCTAAGGACTAGAGAGAGACAGAGTCTACCTGAACTTCTCCCACTTGTATTTGCCTCTTCTTCTGCTTCCTAGCCATGCGCTGGGAAGACTGAATAGTAGGTAGGTATTGCTTATCCTGTTTAGCTAAGTCTGCTGGATTATCTGAGGATGTTTTCATGGCATGGCTTCAGCTGATGTAATTGGCTGTGCCCTCTGAAAATGGGTTTCTCCTTTTCTCATGTCCATGTCAGGCTCACGTTCCTGCTGTTCTCTTTAGCATGTTTGGCACTCAAGTGAATGTGCAGTAACTCACACTAAAAGAGAGGGAAATACTCAACTCTTGTAGCTCAAGACTGTGTGAATGTCAGATCCCGTAGAAGGGAGGTGTGTGGTGTGGGTGTTAAAGGTCTTTTCTGTGGAGGTGAGCATTTAGTTCAGAATGAACTCAATGCTTCACAGAGGGTTCAGCAGGTCTCAAACTGAACCTACAGAGCCTCTAAACTGTTGCAGGTCTGAAACTGAGCTTAGAGAGCCTCTAAACTGTTGATACTGTGGGTCCTTTCCTCCTTGGTTGCAGTCCACTTGCCTCTGTTGTGCCTGTGGTCACACGATCAGCTGTGAGTGACATGGGTGCCCCTGGCTAGCCCTTCTCCTAAGGCAGAGGACAAAGCAGGAAGGAGCAAAAGATTACGGAGAGGTATGTGATTTTTTTACAGATTTAAGCTTTAATTTAAAAAACATATGTTTTTGGTTGTTTTGGTGAAAACTTGGTTGCTTACTTCCAAACAGCGTGTTATAGGTTTGTTCATAAAGCACTATTAAATTAAATAAAAGTACCTGCCACTGGTTTGTCACTTGATTTGTAGAGCTGCATATGACTGTACCAGAAGAGATAAATGAGAAACACAGCATATTAAAATGAGTGATAGCTGAGGACAGGATGGCAATAGGTGGGGGAGTGGGTCTACAAAGATATTCCAGGCACTCTCCCATTCCTGGATTGCAAATTTTTTTGTCTTATGAATCATGCAAGTGGCAGATTTGATAATTCTTCCGCCCCTTAATACTGTCTGCAGGCATAGTCTCTTAGAAACGGCAGAGTAGTAAGTCATCCTAGAAAGGGAGGGAGAAGGTGCTGAGCAAGGAAAGGGGCAGTTGGAGTAAGGGCTCATTCCCCGAGGGAAAGCTGGGCACAGAGGGCTAGTAAAACCCCAAACATGACCTGCTCATGCTCTCCTCTTTTTCAAAAACCCCAGCAGGCCATTTAGATTTCTGCAATACCAGCAGTAAGTCTGCAGGTTGGATAACCATTTTTTTTTCAGTCTTGCGTTTCTGAGACTCAGCCTTCATATAAGTTATGATAATATTGATGGTACAATCTTCCCACATCCTTCTGGCTTTGCAGAGACCTATTTAGTAGTATTTGAGTCTCTGGTGAATGGCTCTCTGCAGCTTTGTGCAAGCATGTCCCAGTGAGCAGTTCTACTTAGTGATTCACTGGATTCTCTGTTAGAAACTTGATGAAGTGACAGTCCTTTTTCTGCTCATGATTTTCACAGACCTTTCAAATCTGATTATTTCACTAGTATATATTGCCCAGGGGAATCACAAGTATCTCTCACAGGGTTTTGGATTAAAAGGAAATGAAAAAGTTTTGTTAAAAGTCACAGATGGTTTGATTGTTATGAATGGTAATGTTGTTATTTTTGTTTTCCAAAAACATCCTCTACAATAGCTGTGTGCTATTTTGCAATTTACATGTGCTTGAAGACTGAATTTGATCTGCAAAAACCCTGAATCTCAAGCTTTGAGTTGACAAAGTTCAATATCTGAAATCCAGAATACAAGCAGGGCTGGCCTGAAATACAGTGATTTTTGCTACTCCACCTCCTCTCCAGCAGAGTGTATGTTTCCAACATATAATTTACTCTGGATTTCGCCTCATTAAGCCTTTATTTTTAGTGAAAAGAAATAATATTATTGTCAGTCCCATCAAACAGACACTGCCATAGGCTCAACAATGCCATGGAGCAAAGCATTAAGAGACGAAACTATTGCTTTATTTTGAGTCTTAGGAGGAGGAGGAAAGTCGTTGGGATTTTTTAATGCATATATTAAGTTGGCTGGCAGAACATTTCAACAGGAATGCCAAGCCAGCCAAAAGGCCTAGCCTATAACCTCTAATCTTATGGAGCTGAACTCTATTATTTGCCATAAAAATTAGATGTTACCTAGTTGTAACAGATGTCTTCAGCAGACACATTTTTATTATTGCAGAAGTTTAGGTAAATGGAAACTGAGCCCCAGATTTTATTTTGTAGATTATGGGACTACTGTGCTTTGTGGTTGAGGCTGGAATTTTAAACATGAGTTATAAAAGCTTTTAGAAACCACACTAATTGATGTCTCAGCAGTTCTGCTGAATCACAATAAGAACACAGGCTGCCATGACAAAAAAAAATTGTTGCAATAACCAGTTATCCAACAAACAGGCTCATTTTTTGCACAATGACTGACACTAGTTAGTGGGTCCATGTTGGGCATCTCCATGGAAGTATTTTAATTAACTGTTCTGAGGAAGCAAGGAAGGGGGTTAGAGGAAAATCTTCCTGAAGATCGGTAATAAAAACCATCTGGAAGATGAATGATGGGATATGAAGCATCTTTATGAATATGGCCCAGCACAGGTGTTCAAATAAAAACAAGAGGGATTAAGACAATCTCTGTATTTGTGTTTTTGTTCAACCAAATAAAGGTCAGAAACCAGAAGAAACCTTGTTTTGACAAAGCCATTTAAGCTAGGATATTGCATTAGAGTGAAACTACCATCCTCAGCTTGAAATGTCTAACATAAATCTGAATATATCTATCTACTGCAGCCTGTGAGTACAGTTCCCTGTGCCTCTAGCACTGGATTAGAGACCCTGGCTTCAACAGTGCAGTGATATTCTTTTTCCAATTTAACAATACTATTCAAAGGATCTAGACAGTAAAATGAACTTATAATTTCAATAATATTCCTCTCTCCCTGAAGGTACAAGAGGAATAGAGTCTTAGATATATGGATCATGTTTGGTTTATGAACTTTCCAGGAAAGAGTTTGCTGTTTCTTCCTACTTTGCCTTAGGGCATGCTATTTCTATGATGGGAGGGGTAACGGCATAATTAAAGAAAGGAGGGTCTTTTTGGTGTTCTGCTTTCTGAGTGTGCTCCAGTGTGACAGCAGTGGGAGCAAGATGTTTGGACTTTGTGAGCCCTGAATAGTACTGTGAATGTTGCTGGGAATCATTTTTTTTATTCTTTTGGAATTATTTTTGCTACATTCATAAGCAATTTTAAATTACGAGACAGATTGTTAAATATGATGCTTTATATAGCATGTACTTCTCTCAGTAGTGTTTAAAAATAGAATAAAATAATTAAATAGTTCCATAAAAAGGAAAAAATATCTTGGTTTTACTTTCAAAACCCTGCTACTAGGGAGGTCAATAAAACAAGTTACTGAGGTTATTTGTGAAGTAAATCAGCATGAATGAGGTGGAGAACATTGCCCTAGGGAAGCAATCCTATCTTTTCCTCTGTAGTAGACCAATCAAGGGTGTAGTCACTGCATGTGAACTTCTTATGTTACTCTGGTAGTGTAATTAAAATCATCATTTTGCACCTTGACACAATTAATTGTTGTTTTTAATTGCTGTGGCAGATAGAACAGAAAAATAATGTATTTTCCATCCTCAATTATCTTCACTAAGCAAGCACTTTATGCAGAAGGATATGCCACTTCTGTACTGCTTTAGAAAACTGTACCTCCTACTTTTAAATTGAAAAGCATTTCTGACTTGGAAGAGGTTGTAAAGGAGGTGTTTGTCAGGGACCATATTTCAGTGTGCTTAAAATGGCTTTAGGAAACATTTATTCTCTGAGCAGTTTATGAGCGATGGCTTTGTAAATCCACAGTCGATGCAATCTGCCTTATTTCTGTGGGCCTTGTACGTGGTACCATGCATTCATTGCTGGTGTTTTTAAACAAACTTGACCCATAAATCCATGACCCGAAGAAACCATGGCAAGAAGAATGTACTCCTGAAGGCTTCCATGTTTTGCTTTTTTTCCCCCAGCTTTGTTATCCTCATGCAAGATTTTGTCTGTCCTTTTGAAATAGCCCATTCATTAAAGGATGAGATTTGATTTATGGGAGCATTGTATTATTTTTTCCCAAAGAGGAAAGAACTTTGCAAAACTTAGGGGTGTTTGCCAAGTACATGCATTTTGTGGCAGGGTAGAAAGTGGAACAAGTGAAATGCATTGTGTTAACTTTGGGATACAAGGGGAAACACAGACTGTGCCTTTCCTTTGCCATCTGGAGCACAACAGAAGGGAATCAGGAGCACTGCTACTCTTGTGGAGGGCATCAGCATTTACAAACTTGCACTCTCTTGACTATAAACTTAATTACACTGGGAGCTGCCCATTGAAGAGTGTTTGCATAAGGAAGTTAAAATTGGCTCACAGTGAATGAAGAAGACCTGTGTCAAAGCCTTTGGCAATTGATGATTTTGCCTTCTGAAAAAGGGTTCATCAGCTCCAGGATGTCTCTCTGTTGACAATCAAAGTCCTTGCCTTGTCTTTCCTGAACTTGTACAAATGAGATAATGGGAAGGAGACCTCTCCGCTCAGCTCCATCCAGAGGGAGAACTCCCCTTCCTCTGCTGCTGCCCCTTCCCATCTTATTTCATTGGGAGTGATGAAAAATGAGCAGAACAGAGAGTAAAAAGTAACACAGAGGTTTAGAGGTGCTGCTGAGCACTGGAGATAGAGCATTTTGGTGTCCAAAGAGCTGCACTGTGATAAGAGACAGTGGGGAAACTGAGGCAATAAAAGAGGGCAGGTAGATGACTACAGCAAGGAGCTTGGGGGTGGTAGAGGCTTATTGGGGCTGTGGATGAGGATACAAAAACACTGGTGGATAAGCATTGTATTCAATGAGATATTTTAAACCCCTGTTTTATAGTTTATCATGTTTTAATCATTTTAAATTAAATAACAGCAGTCCTTTTTGCCATCAGCTGAATTGTCTTTACATACAATTATTTCTGCAGTCATATAATTAGCAGTTCAACAGCGCAGATATACAAAGAGGAAGAGTGAAAGTTGAACATGCAGCCCTAAATTTGTCATTTTCTGACTTTTCAGTCCTTGACTTAGTAACCTGAATGCTCATCTTTTAAGGTGAGCTTCATGGGGAATATGCTTAAATTTTCTGTTTCATGACCTAGTTCCTTTGTTCTGAAGATTCAGTGCCGAGGTAAACTGTCAGAGCCTTGACAGCTGGCACCACAACAGAAATACTGGCGTTTTTTTAAGCTTCTCTCATAGATTAACTCCTCAAAGAGCTTGCACACTTGAGTGGCAGACCCTTCTAGATTCCACTTCATCATAGTCAACACTTTGACTTTTGCTGAGGAGAGATTGCTCAGGATTCATTTGTTCTCTGCTGCGTTTTTAATGCATAAAGCTGATTTTCTAGCCAATTCTTTCTGTTTTTTTCCCAGATAGAAATTGAAAGAATTGTAGCCCTGTCCAGTGTGGCTCCCTGGGTAGGAACATCAGTGAGGCAGCTGAAGATTTCAGTAGCTCTGAAGCCTGTTTCTGTAGGTTTAACATGAATTGCTTTAAGATGATTGATGAATTGTTTTTCCATACTAGGGCTAGTGGGAAGGAAGGAAAATTTTAGCTGTACAGCATTTGTATGTATGTAATTATGAAGTGTATAACACGCCCTCAAGTGCGGCATGTTGTCCTATGGCAGCTTTTCTACCTGCCTCTCATACTGAGCAATTTTGGTGTGATTAGGTGCAAAACTGCATGATGAGCAATGCAATCCCAAAAATGGAACAATGTAATCCTAAAAATGGAACAATAGAAGTTCCTACCTCAGGAAAGGCTGGGTAAATGTGAATTTCTGTGTTACACACTGGTAGTGATTTGTTTGAACCATGTAAGTTACCTTATTTCTGCACTACAGAAATAGCTCTTTGATCTTTTTACTTTTTAATTTCCCATTTGTCCACAAGCTTTTTTCTCACCCTTTCAACCCAGCTAATGCTCTAACCAGGAATGAATACATTACTCTGCTGAAATTTGAACAGAAGGCTAATTCCTAATCAAAATAGGCACTAATTTCTTTCAGTGCAAATTATCATCATTCATTGCAAATTTGCTCTCCTTGAACTATGCCAACATGTACAAATTTCAGCACTTGGAGCCAGCTTCCTATATACATCAAATCGAATAATATACCATTGGCTTTTTATTTTTTTGTGTTGCATATTTTCATGAAAAGAAAATAGTGTCAAAGACAATGAATAAATATTGTTACTGCTAATGATATGATGAAAAGAAATATTTAAACTTTTGTTGGGTTTTTATACCAATAGCACTTTTCAATTTTTTTTTCTTTTTTTTAAAAAAAGGAAATCCACCTGAAAGTACTGAGAAACTAAATAACATGACACATTGCTTATCTCTTTGTTGCTGAAACAGATCATCCATTAGGGATACAGAGCTTTCAGGGAAAAGATACAGTGGAGATCTTTATTCCAAAACCAGTGGGTATTATTTTACAAGCATTGCAAAGATGGCATTTGATATTATGAAAAAGACAGAGTGATCAGCCATGCTGGGAAACTGGGCCTCCCAGTTGGTGTACTTATCTGTTTTAAATAGCTTTTGTGGTCTTCTAGGTGTCATCACATGTATGCCTACACATACACTACGTCTTCAAACACCTCTTCCCAGATACAATAGCATTTTACAGCACCATCTGTCCAAAGGATGGATTTAATAGATTTATAACAATGCCATCAGGCAAATAGCTCTGCAAATTGTGAATATGGTTAAAATATACACAAAAGATGCAAACATTAAACACAGCAATTATGGTTTTCTTTTCGAAACATGTGCGTGTCTGGATGCAATTCCTTTCCTCTGGTGCTGAGTTATAGTGCATATCTCTATGCAAACAGGATTTGGATTATTTTGTTAATAATGGTTTTTGTTCTTTTGCTTGCTGTTTTTTTCTTTCAAGATAGAAATCTCTAGTCTAATATAATGTTCCTTATATGTGAAAAACATTGATTATAGTGTAAATGAAATAATTGAAAATATAAAATGTGTGAAACCTAATTACCTGCTGCTGAAGTGTCTGCTTCAAATAGTCTAGCACTGGGGCTTTTGTTCATGGGACTTACTTTTTAGGAGGAGGAAACTGCAAAAAGTGAGGAACAGTATATTCCAGAAATTAAAACATCTTGGAGTAAGAGACCTAAAACTGAACATCTGCCCTGTTTCTTTTACAGTATTTTAAAATTAGTAAAATATTTTCCTGTAGGAAGTTCATACAAGGCCTTTGATTTGTTTGCTTTTTAGTCCTGGCTTTGGAAAGCTCCCAGAGAAAGTATTTAATATGTATGCAGTTACCTGGAAATGTGGGAGATGCTCCTTATTGTAAAAGAAGAAGGTGATGGGATATTTCCTAAATCCTAGGCAAATCACAAAAAGGCAAGGCTGTATTTCACTTGACAATAAGATGATCTTAAATGCTGTAATTAAAAACAAGAGAGTTACTTTCATTAAATAGTGAACCCCCATTGTGCCGATTATCCTCATGATGTTTTGCATAATGCCTGTGAATCTATAATGCTTAAAGATACAAGATTAAACACTCTGTAAAGTGAAAATATAAAATGAAATATATCTGTGAATCTATAATGTTTAAAGATACAAGATTAAACACTCTGTAAAGATAGCGAGGAAAAAATATCACCTACCCTTAAACCATTAATTGAGTTTTTCTTTTTGTAGTGTTATAAGCTTTCTAGATAACTGATAGAAAACTGTTTACTAAGGGTGAATATTTATATTCTGAGGAGGACAAAAGGTTTTCACAAGCAATTTTCTTAGCCACAGAAAAATTTTGCAGGAGGGAGGGATCAGATTTATTGTATGTATTTCTTTCTAATTTGGTAATGCATTTTTGTTGTTGGAGTGGGGTTTTTTTGGGGTTGTTTGGGGTATTTTTCCCGGTGTTGGCCAGCCCTGTAGCCTCCCCACTGTCCCAACCTTGTCCTGCAAACCCAATACAACAGTGAAATGTTGGGAAGGTACCAGCAGAGGTGAGCTGATGTACAGAGGTTTGAGATGTCTCATCTGCTGTGTTGTAACTTGCTCAGCCCTAAACAGCCCAGGTAGAGATGACCACAGGCAGGAAGAAAAGGAGCCTTAAGGTCAGGCAAGAGGAGCAATGTTGTGAAACTGTGCAGAAATAGTATTTAGGTGCTGAAGCCATCTCCAGCAGTGCCCGCTGTACCTAACGCCACAACAGCATCCTCTGCTGTGGTACCCAGTGAGCTGCAGAGCTCCCTCCTGTCTCAAAGGAGAGGCAGAGGGGAGGCCCTGGGGCAGGACAGGGGAAGCTGTGACCTGACTCATGGCTGTCAGGTTTGTGTCCTCCCCTGCTGTCTGCTCTCATATCTGATAAGATGTGCACCCTTCCCTTGGCTTGGTCTCTGCTGCTTGGAGGCCCACGGCCAGCTTGTCTTGCAGTAAGTTGTGGGATAAATCTTCCCATCATCCCTGCAAATGATGTCCAGTCATTTCTTATTTTTAGGCATATGGGCTTTTGGCTAATCTGTACTGCCTGAGGCATGAGTCCTTTGTGTTCCTTTCCACTGTAATCAAAAAGAGCCTGAGCACAGAAGATGCCAAAAGACATCAGTTTCCCTGGTAGGCAGTGTAAGATGAGTGTGTTCATTGACTCCAAAGATGTTTAACACACTTCTAAGATGAAGCCCTGAATACCTATTTATCCAAACCCAGTGCTTGCAGTGCAAAAGGCTGCATTTCATTTTTATTAAGGATTAATACTATATTTTAAAATTAATTTTTTTCCAGCAGCAGTGAATTTTGAGGCTGCAAGGAATGCACTGTGTCCTAGAATCGTGATCACTATGTTAGTTAGTCCAGATGAGCTCCACAGAACTGCAGGCAGCCTAAAGCAGTCTCATCAACAGAATCCATTCCTTAAGAAAACTTAAGGAAACAATTATAGGAGCCTTTTTGTTCTCACTCCTGGATTTTATTATTTGGGGGTTTTCTTAATTTTCCACACATCCTTTGCCTCCTCTTTGCTTCTTGCAGGACAGCATCAGTAGTGCTAACCCAGAGTTGTCAATGTTTTGGGGCATACCAAAGTTTAAATTCATTTTAGAGGAAAGGAAGGCAATTAAATAATTTCCTTTTAGTGGCTACAGTCTGTGTACACAGCTCTGAGAACAGAGGGCTGTTTGTATGTGTGCATCTGTATCTGTGTGCATGAGACTGCTCCTAAATAATAGCAGCTTCTTTCTTATAACAGAATATTTTGCATGTGAGTGTGTTTGTAGAAGTGTCTGTATGTATTTCTCGTTGTGATGTGATAATAAGAGCTTTAGAATATCAGCAACACAGCTTCTGGGTACTAGAATACAGTACCACACTGGATTATCTGTGTTGCAAGTACACAATGGCAGTGTTGTTTCATGCCAAAATATCTTCCTCAAGGAACCTCGTTTTACTTCTTTGAGTATCTAAATAAATTATGAAAAATAGAAAATACAATTCATGAAGTACATAAGAGAAGTGCCTACAAAGCATGGCAGATCTCAAGGAAATGTTGATGTTTTTAGTTCTGTCATCCATCACCATAATGAGTGCCAAAACTCCTTTGAAAATTAGCTGTCTGTGATTAGGCAGGTTTCAGAGTGCAGGTTGTTTCTGTATCTGATTCTGAAATATATTAATATGAATGTTATGCTAATTTGTCTACTTTTGACCTCGAGCTTATCTCAAAGATTCAAGAGGATATTGCCTCATTAAGTATCTCACTCGCAAAGTAAAACTACCTTCACCTTCTCACTTCATTAGATGGAATCGTTACTTTTTTTCTTTTGGGGAAGAGTGAATAAACAAGAGTCCTTCAAGATGTATTGCTTATTTCTACCTCAAGTATAGTTATCTTGTGCATACATAATAGAGGTATTAAAATTAGTATTCAGCTCTAATTCTCTCCAGTCTAACTGATAGTGTTTTGATGAGTTTTGGAGTTTCTGCTCTGTCTGGGAATTTTAGTGATGAGGTAAGGGAGACAGACAGCAGCTTGGTTTTCATAAGCTGAGTTGACCTTGCAGGACATAGAGGCATCAAATGTTTATTGTGAAACTGAATAAATGTTCCTAACAGGCAATGAGTATGCATAAAGGAAAACAAAAACACAGACACCTTTATAAATATCCCAGACTGACCGGGAATTCATATTATTGCATTTCTCTAGGACAAAACCATCCCTCTCAAAATGTATGAGCCACATTTATTTTTAATATTGTAATCTTTATTTCTGCCTTTTCCTGACATTGCAGAGAGGATATTTCTGTCCCCCTCCACTCCCACCCAATCAGTGGGACAGTTTAGCTAGGTTGTCCTCCCTCCCTAAAATCTTCCCTCCCTCTTACCTGGAGATAAGAGTGGAATTACCTAGTGGAATTTGCATCCATGCAATGATCTAAATTGCATAAAATTAGATTGTGTTGGAAACTGTGTTCAAAGTCATTCGACTTTGAACCCTGTGATTATATATTTTATTTAAAACCTAAATGAAATACTATAGGAATACAAATTCTTTACATATCTGCACTGTCTGTTTTTAACTCTTCTCTGAGTCTTATATTTGATTGTAAATTTAATTTTTTAAAAAATGGACAAGAAAGCTCTTTCATCATTTTACCCCATCACTAAAAATAAAGTGTGCAAGCAACCTCTCTAAATATTTCTTTACAGCCCCATTGCAGGTCTGTTCAACTACTGCAGAATCAGACTGACTTCTCTCTTTGACTTCCAATATCCTTAGTGATCCCTCAGTCTTTCTCAAGGAAACTCTAGCACTGGGGATGCCCCCTAATTTTGATTTACTTCTGGCAACAGCTGTAGGAATCCAGGGACTTAAAGCGCAGCCCTGCTCCCTAAACTCTGTAATGATTGCCTATATCATTTGATTTAGCCCAAAGAAGATTAAAGTGCTTCCTTCTGCTGAGCTGAGATATGCTGCTCTGCTGAAATATGTCCCTGACCTCTTCTGCTGATCTGTCACATGGAGGCTAATAGCCCCTCTAAGTGTTATCCTACCTAGTGGGACTGCAAAGGCTGTGCCTCTTCATGTGTTCCAAGTGGTTTGGTGTGACTTCTTTTTCTTTTCCCCTTCCTTTTAATCTCAGTAAAGCACCTTCTCCTGAGGGTAATGCCACATCCCTCTGTCTTCATCTTTCCCTTCTTACTGAAGGGCAGGTGGCACAAGGCATTTCTGTGGGAATGACTCACACACCTGCCTTCAGCCAGGGGATGTCCTCGACTTACAGAAATGTCCTACTGCTACCCAGGGGGAGGTGGGCACTTCCTGCAAGCCAGCTTCTTCTTCTGGGCCAGTTCTAGAGAGCTTCAGGAGCAAAACACTGCCCAAGAGTTTAAAATGCCCTTGGATGTATTAATTTGAACTAGATTGCATACTTGCTGTTTCCAGTCCTGGTCTACTCAAACATCCTGGGGGTGTGTGTCTCATTCCTTGAGTAGCACAAATTTCCAATCAGAAAGATGGGAAATAAATAAATACTTTAAAGATTACCTTAATAAGTAATCTATTCTTTTTCGTAAGGTATGCTTTAAGTCCTGTGATTACTTAAGAAAATTTCAGTCACTGGGTGATCTGTGTGAACGCACCACAGTGAAAGTGTGCTGCCCTGCTTTACAGGGCAGATGTAGACCTCTGTGAAGCTACTGTAGAGGAAAAACTAATATTTTCTAATTCTGTAAAACTTGGCCTTTATTCTAGGAAGGAACCAAGGTAGTGTAGCAAAGTAAATGGTTGAAGGTCATTGAATGAATGATAAATATCAAGCCATATAGAGAGCAGCATAACCCC
This sequence comes from Agelaius tricolor, assembly GCF_023055355.1. NCBI lineage: Eukaryota > Metazoa > Chordata > Aves > Passeriformes > Icteridae > Agelaius > Agelaius tricolor. Next base: position 40,192,339 of record NW_027269269.1, on the reverse strand, counting down.
CTGATGGAACTGGAGCAGTGCTTATCTATGCACACTGAAATGATGCTGTTTATTTTAGGGATAAAAACTAAATTACTTGTATATCCTCTTGGCTATCCCTTCCTTCATACTCTCACATATTTCTCATGGCTTTTATTGCACAGAACAACAATGCTGAGAGATAAGAGTATATAAATCTTATTTGGGCCACTGGAAAGTATTTGCATACTTTTTTTTTTCTTAGTTACTATGTGTTGAGATAATGTAAAGCAGAAATGCAAATGCTTTCACAGTTTATTAATTTTTGAAGAAAAACAACCAAGCAACAAACAAAACCAGAACAAAACACAGTAAGTAGCAACATAAAAGCCAAGGCTCAGTGCTGCCTTGGCAGCAGTCAGTTAGTGTTTCAGTCTCAGATATTGCAGTGGAATCTGCCAGTGCAGCCAGGGGTAATATTTGCTAAGAAGTCAGTCAGATGTCAGCTTCAGCTTCTTAAAATTGCTCTATGTGCTGCTGAGAATGATGGCAAAATCCTCTTCTCTGTTTCATTATTTACAGTTCACAAATATTTCTGCTGTTTTAACGATCTGTCCTCTATATAATATTTGTGTTGTGTTGCCATTTTCTGGAATTCAGATTTTTTGAATGGTACATCAATTACTTAGATGCTAATTTCAGGAGATTGGGAGGGGCAGAGGTGGTGATTGATGGAGGGAGTCTCTAGTGTTTCTCTTAACAAAGTAACAATGCCTGATACTTGTTATCCTCCTATTTCTTATTGCTGCTTTGCAATATGTTCTTGGGAGCAGACGGTATTTACTATAGGAACTTAAATGTCTTTACTGACAAATAGCAGGAGACAGACCCTCAGGAAGAGTGCCTTCATTAGCATGCAGCTTATACTATTTTTCAAGAATATGTTTGAGCCTTTGCACATTTTTTTTTGAACACTAAAATGCTGATAGTAAATGACAGTGGGAATAAGTGCAGCTGGCAGGATAAAACCAATGGTTTAAAAAGCCTCAATCTGTTTTCCTGATCTGTTTTCACCATGTGTGATACAGTCTTAAAAGCTATACATTTTTTAAATGATGGATGCAGTATTTATAGTTGTGATTTTTATATTTCCTTTTGCCAAGGAAGGGCAAGGAACTTAATTTTATATCACACAATTTACAAGCAAGGTATCAAAGTTCTTTTCCAAGGAACTGCTACTGGGTGAGGACAGAAGCAGTGGGAACGTGACTGTAATAGTAACTGCTTCATTCTAAATCCTCAGCTTCTTTTTTAAGAGCCTCATTTTGTGTAGACCTTTTATTGATGCAAAATGTCAGAAGGAAAAGAGAATGCAAAGAGTGCCTGGAGGGTTTTCTTCCACCTGTGTGAGCAGTTACCACCCCTGTGCTCAGCAAGGAGCAGGAATTCCTTCCCCCTTTTTCCCTGGGAGGATTCCCACTGGCCACTGACAGCAGAGGACTCCCCAGGGGAACCCTGCACAGCTCCTCTGGGGCACTCTCTGCTTTTCCCAGGTGGAATTCATCCCCTGCCTCTGAGTGCTCATGAGGTTACAGCAGAGAGACTTGTAGCCACATTTCTCTTCACAGAGAAAAGCAAGGCACAACTTCCCACAATATTTCTGGTATTCACATTCCCTGAACCTCAGAGAAAGAAAAAAAAACGAATTCTTATCTCATTTACTGCTCCTGTGTTGTTCACAAGTGGAATGCATTGTGGAAGATTGTTTACCTGAAGGGAATTGGTAATTGGATTCTGGTGTGAGGGTTTTGATTCACTGACCAATTGAATCCAGGTGTGTGTGTTGGGACTGTTGGCTGACGAGATTCTGGGCAGTTGTGTTGAGATGGGTTCTTGTGCAGATTCAGTTTAGATGTAGTGTAATATATCATAGAAGAATACAGTATAATAAAGTCATTAATTAGCCTTCTGATATCAGTGCAGTCAGATGCATCATTCCTCCCAGACGTCAGGCAAAAATATCACGGAGAGGGTCTGGGCTCACAGGCCATGGCTAACTTTGTAGCACTGCACTCACCTATCTAACACACCATTTATTCTTCCTCTTCACTTCATGTTCTTGAGGACCTCCTGGCCTCTGTCTCCCTGATCAAGGAGAGCTGATGAACACAAGTTGGTGTTAGGGCTCTTTTTGCCTGTGTAAAATCATATTGAGAAATGGAAAAAAAAAACCCTGGTTTTCATTAGGAACTAATAATCTCCCATTAATGGGACCTGTGGGCTACTTTCTGTTAGCAGTTATTCAAACATTTTCCACACCAGTTCCTCTTCCACCACTGATAGCCAAATGAAAGCCAAGTCCTGCTTGTGGTCCCTTTTGATGGATTTGTACTAATTGAGAGAAGATATCACCCCAGCATGTGGAAACAAATCACCCTGTCTCTCCTTATTAGTTCCCAAACTAGTTTACTTCTTTCTGGGAGCTGCTTAGTCCTTAGTCCCTCTCACTCCTTCTTTCCTTATGTTCTCAGAGCTGCTTGCCTTCCTCTCCTGTATCTGTAATTCTCCTAAATGCATTACAATAATAGCCATTTACATCAAAATTGGCATCTAATCCCTGTGCTAATCCAAGAATTAAGCAGTGCAAAGAGGTGAAAAACAGGTAACATGGATGCAATTTTGGAAAACTGTTGCATATTTATTTCTAAAAGACACATATGATACATATTTGGTGCCTGTCTACATATGAGGGAAAAAGGCTTTTAGAATACATGATCATGTAGTGACTTTGTTCAGTGCCTTAGCTTGAAAAGATGATCATAAAACAGAAAAACACAAGACTGCTGTTTCAAAATCAAAATAAAATAGTAAAAAAAAAAAGACAGGATCCTATTTACTTATTTTATATTTGTAGGTTATGTGATAAAATGTTTTCATATATAGTGTTTACATCACCAGAGGTCTAACATACTACCTGTTAAAATTAATGACAGATTGGCCACTGAGGTTTGGGGTATCTATTAAATCTTTGGGAATCGTGCCATTAATGCTAATATCAAAGTTGACAATTTTGAAAGCAAGTAACATGATATTTTAGCATAATTTATTAAAATTATAGTAAACTATATAATGAGACCTGTAAATATGTCTACAGTAAAAAAAAAATCAAGGCTGCTTGGCAAGCAGCCTTAGTATGGAAATAAATAGATGGTATTAAAATCTGTAGCATTTATTTATTTATTTATTTATTTATTTATTTAATATATAATCCTGGGAGATTAGAGAAATCAGTGACTTGTGAGAAGGTTTCAGTTCAAATACAGTTTTATAGTTACAAGAGTGGTGATGGTTACAGTGATGGTTTAGTCACTGATATTTTATCAGTCTGATATATTAAAGTTGGGGCACAGTCACTTATTGATGTAGTAGTAAGATGTATCAGCTGTATTAATATATTTAGCTTCACATTTACTCTTATTGATGTTATGTCAGCGTGATGTATTAACAGAAAAAGTAATTGTGTCTTAATTTTGAGATTTGAAGAGGGCAGTCATTCTGTTCAATCCTGAACTGGTACCTGGGCTTTGAAATGCTTTTATCATTTTATACAGAATTTAACATTGTGACCATCTGGGAGAAATACAAAACTGTACTGAAATGTCCCTCTTTTTATGTGCAGATAAACAAACTCCCTTCTTTTGGATGTAGTTTTTGGCACATAGTTTGTCCACTTCCATGTGAACACACTTGTCTTTTCTTTGATAATGACAAAAATGTTGTGACCCAAAACAGTGCTCCTTCAAGAACTTACGGAAAAACGATAACATAAATTTGTGTCTGGTTTCAAACTAACGTGTTTTTTTTTCCTATTTCTCAGTTAATAGCTAAATATGTTCTTCTACTTTCTGTTCTACTTTAATTCAGCCTACTGATTGTCCAGCAATTCAGGTTTTTGCCTTTATAGTCTCTGATTAAAAAGAAAGAACAAGCAATCAAGGCTTTTTCTGCAATGTCACTTTCTGGCTGTGCATACATTTGTGTCAGGTAGGCACAAATGGTATTTCTTACACATTTAGGTCCTCACAGGGCAGGCAGGTAGGTGACAGAATTTCTTCTGACAGCCCAGAGCAAACTGATACAATACAAATGAGTTCATTTAGAAGTTACCATCCTCTTCTGTTACTGATTTGGGATGTTCCATCTGCTAATAATGTATTTGTTTACAGCAAGTTTTTTCCATTCATCTTTAGCCTATTAGTGGCTTTTGAGAATTTTTGGCATGTGGTCAATTATTCCAGAGGTCTCATGGCAACAGCTGGAACATGGGAAAATCTGTGCAGCCTAGAGATGGTTTCCAGACATTTTGTTTCTGTCCCCTATATTGAAGTGGAAAATATCTTTCTTTGTGGTCAGTCATGAGAATATTTTTGACATCCACTACTTTGTGAGTATGCAAGGACACAATAATCTGGGTAATGATGAACACCAAGTGTTTTTCAAAGACTGGCACTCTGCCTCATCAACACATCTGCCAAGATCAGACTTTTTAACATTAAGAAAAAAACAGTCTATTTATAAAGTACAGAGATCTTGGGCTTTCTGAGAGTAAATCTTGCCATTCTAAGATGAATGAACACAAATGAACAGGGAGAACTGCAAACACAGAACTGTTGCGGGTACATTACATCTTCAATACTCATGGCATTTGATGTAGCTACAGAAATCAGTGCAAATGAAGAAGACAATTTGTGCTGGGACTTTGTCCTTAGAGCATGAATCCCACATTTTTTCTTTCACTTTTTGACTAAGAGGAGCTCTGAACTTCCTGCATTCAGTGATCAGTGCAGCTCAGATGACTCTGCTATCCAAATGTCTGTCTTTTTGAAATAGAAACCCATAGTTTATTAATCTCTGTTTAAATTGAATTCACTCATGATCACCACATTCAAGGTTATTTTCTGCAATCAGTTTTCCTTTTCTATCCTTGCCACTTACCAACACCTCAGCTAAAAATAGCACAGATTCATATCTTGCTGACTCAGGAGGTATTTGGTGGTCTGTTTACTACTGCATCCTGAAATAGCTGCACTTTATAATTATACCTAGCATTAATTAGTCACTCTGTTCTACTTGCCCCATTTCTGTTACTTCCACGTTTTACTTTTTAGTGCATCTAAGCATTGACATTTGTGCTATAATTAAGCTATTCAGGATTAAATTTTGCATTTTTTTCTTTTAAAATATGTGTAAAACCAAGGTTTGATGGCTGATGCTTATTAGTGACTGTAATTTCTGGGGTGGTTTTTGCCTTTCTTTCTTTGGACAGTTTTGGAGACTCAGAACTTTCTCTCTGGGAGTCAACACTTGGTGCTGTACTGTCCAGAAATTATAATAATGAAAAAGGTATCTGTAGAAATAGTCAAGCCCAGCAAAAATCCAATGTTTGCTGATGCTAACCAATTAAAATCAAATCCTAGAGAGCTTGATTATAGTTCTGTTTCTTTAGTATCTGCCTTTCCATCCTATAATGGTATTTCATTTTTCTGTTTCATTTACACTGCACACAAAGAGCTCAGATGTTTCCCATTGTCCAACCAACTTCTGTCCTCCAGCTCACTGATACCCCCATCTTCATTGCTAAATATCTGTTTACCTGTAATTTTTCTTTTGTGTACTAAAGCCAGATGGAGATTTACCTGACTTTTTTTCATGACCTTCTCCCACTACTTTGTTTCTTTTTTTGTCATTTAAACCTCATTAAATGCTATTTAGATGGCTAATTTCTTTTTTTATTTGTCACTTGGCATTTGTGCCAAGTCGTGTTTGTTGGCATTTCAGATGGAGACCTGGACTCCTGGGACACTCATTTTTTAATGAGCAGCCTGTTTGATTATATGGTAAACATGTAGAGAAAATCAATCACTTAAATGCATTTATAGCTCAATCTTATTAAGAGTATTTTTTATTTGCTCCAGGCACATTCGCTTTTTAGTTTCGGTTCTAACTGATTCCAACCAGTTCAATCCAGTTCTGATGAGATCTCACTGGCCCAAACCAGATAAAACCAGTTTGAACAGGATCAAACTGGATATAACCAGATCCCACCAGTTCAAACCTGATCTAACAGGTTGATCCAACCAGTTCCAAACTGGTTAAAAGTGAGTACAATCACAATGAAACCAGATTAAACTGATCCAACTGGTTCAATCTGAGTTTTACTGGTTCATCTGGTTCAAACTGGATACAACCAGGTTTAAAGGCTGAAATCCTGATTTTTAGAGACAAATTGGGGGATGGGGAGGAAATAGGGTGAATTTGAGGAAATTGGGACAAATTTTATCACTGTAGGGTGTTTGGGTGGCTTTTCATGTGATTTTGGAGCATTTGGGGAGTTGGTTGAAATTTTCATGTTTTAGGGGAATTATGTGTAGATTTTTTATAAATTTGGGGGCATCCTAGGTGAACTTAGGGAGGATTTTCGGGAATTTTCACATATTTTTAATGTATTTTGGGATATTTTTGGTGGACCTGGCTAAATTTTGCATTACTTTTGTTGATTTTTGGGGGATTTGGTGATATTTTAAGTGGATTTTGATGGAATTCAGGATTTTGTAGGATTTTGGGAGTGAATTGGGGATTTTAATATGAATTTGGGGATATGTAAGATAAATTTGGGGGAATTTGTGTGATTCTTCAAGTACTTTGTGTACATTTGGGGTGATTTAGGGGCATTTTGATCAGTATTTGTTAGGATTTTGAGTGGAATTTGGAGGAATTTTATGGGATTCTTGGCATATCTTTGTGAGAGTTTATGTGAATTCACATGGATGGTGGGACATTTTGGATGTATTTTTTTTTGTCTATGTGGGGGCATTTTGGTTGGAATTTAGGGTATTTTGGTGGAATTTTGTTATGTTTGATGGAGTGTTGGGGAGTTTGGAAATATTTGAGAATATTTTTGGTCTGGATTTGCCTGCATCTGGTGGCATTTGGGCTGATTTTTGATGGGCTATTTTGATGGGATTTTTAGGACTTTTTTGGCTATTTTGATGGGATTTTGGGACCATTCTGATTGAGCTATTTTGATGGAATTTTTTAGAATCTTGTGAACTGTAGCCCTCACTGATGCATACCTGACCCATATCATTGCAGCTGCTCTTCTGATTTGTCACTTTACCTCCGATTTACAACAGAAAATGGATAAAGGCACAAAAGTGAAGCAAGTTGTGCTTTTCTCAGATTGAGCTGGGGCTTTCAAAAGAGGTTCCCCCATTCTGTTGGAATAGAGGAGCAATAAAACCCTGAGTGGTCTCTGTTCAACACCTTTGAAAACCCCAGCCTCTCACCCAGGCTGAGGATAGAAACACAAAGACTGCCAAAGGACGGTTTTACTCCTGGGGCTGTCAGCCACAGAATCCTGGCTTATCCACTCTCCTGCCATAGTTAACAGCTCCTGGGCTGTGCCCAGTGGGAGGAAATTCAATAAAATCCAAATCCTTGTTAGCAGTATAGAAGGATCATCCAGGTAGAGCTGCTGGCTGAGGAGTTGGCTCTCCAGCCACTGGGCATGTGCTGTTCTGGGATGCACCCCACACTGGGAAGAGAGAGTAGGTTTGGAAATGTGGGAAGAGCAAACTTGCCTTTACAGATCACATCACAGGGTAGACAGCAAGCCATGCTGGAGTGCTGAGCTGACCTTTTCAAACCTGATTTTTTTCCCCATCTCCTGCTTTCCAATCCCAGCTACAGCCAGAGAGGGACATTCATCATCATTTACCATCAATACTGCAGGAGGGGAAGTAGAAGGCACTCCTGGTCCCATCTCCACATTTGTCATGACAGAAATAATAGGAAAGCAGAGTTGGCCATAATAATCCAGCCTCTTCCTAAAAGTGTGCATCACTTTTAGGAATTCCCCCAGGACCCTCGCAGGGGGCTGCTGGAGAATGCAGCAACGAGCATCTGTTCCCCAGGATAAGGGAGGTTAATTACTGTGATCAAAAATATCCAGAGGGGAAAGCGTTACACCAGATATTACCAATTAACCCATGAATCTAAACATGACAATTGCTGCAATTAATACAATCCTGCACTCGTGCTAATTACCAGTCTGTGGAAGGAGGCTGGGAGGGAGGGAGGAGGGAGCTTGCAGTCCTGCTGGAGCAGTAGATCCCAGGCCCAGCTGGGGTTGCTACAGGGGGTCCCACCTAGAGTTGTGCTAACATGAAATTGTCAGAGGCCATCAGAGGGTGGAGTGGGTCTCTTGTGTTCAAACCACACCAGGGTGTTCAGGCCCTTCCACAAAACTAGTTAAATCTTCTGCAAACCAAAAAATATTTGTTAAATCTTCAGCAAACCAAACCTGCTCATGGTGGCATTGTGGTGTGTCCCCAGCTGGGTGTGAACAGCTCTGCAGCATTGAACAAACTGTTCTGCATCCACCACACAGGACTGAGGCTGGGAGAGGAGCTGATCCCATCCCCAGCCTCCTCCCTCTCAGTTCTGGGGGCTGCACACACCACCATAACCATGCCAAGGGGGTTGGGGGAAGATACAAAGGGAAAAATGCCTGAGGAATTTAAATCACAAAGGGTTGTTGGTAGCTGTAGCTGAGCTTGGTCAAAGCATTGTAGTCAGATGTAGTATGTGAGCAGTGTGTCCAGACAGAACAGTCAAACAACAAGGCTGAATATTTACTTTGGGCTCAGTGTTAAGGATAAATGAGTTCTCTGCTGTCAGCCTGTTTTGTGTTGTGAAATCAAATCAGTGCCCAGTACTCCCAACATGCCTAAAATACAGAATGATTTTCAAACACTCTCACACACACAGATGTTATTCTTTACTTTTCTGCTTCTATTGGTTATTTTATTAGTCTGGGACAGGAGATTACATACCAGCCTAGTAAAAATGGGCTTAATCAATAAACAGAACTTTGTTCTGGAGCTCCTGATTTAAAGGTATGTATGTGTATATATTCTTACTGTAGGTTAGCAAGGCTCATGTGACTTCATTCTATAATGTTCATATGTCTGTAAATATGAATATATTAAAAATATAACTATGTAAAATCTTTTCTCCTCTGATTTCCTTCTACAAGAGGGTGACCCACTCAGTGGATGATGGAAAGGCTGTGGATATTGTCTACCTGGACCTTAGTAAAGCCTTTGACATTGTTTCCCACAGACTTTTCCTGTTCACTGAGCTATGCACAACTTTAACATAGTTTTTTGTTTTGGAGATGACACCATGCTTCTAGTCTTGGGAAATTAGACCCAGAATCTTCTACCAGATATCATGGATAAAAAAACCCCAAACAAACCAACCAACAAACAAACAAAAACCCACAAAAAGCACCATAGAGATGTAGACTGAATGTCAGAATTTTTCCTATATAAACCTGTTTGCTTCCTTCACCTTAAATTCTTGAGCATCTTTCCAAAACAAATTTTTGAACCCATATGTTCTGATAAAGACTGTCACACCAGCTCAACTGCCTTATCAGACACCAGATTCTGCACTGGAAGTGTGAATGCCCCACTGAAAAGAAAAAAAAAGCCTGACAGATTGGTAAGATTCAGAAATAAAACAAGAAGACACAGGAAGGTGAGCTTCTTAAATTTTACTACTCACAAAACTACTTATTTTTCCTGCTTGCAGATTTAAAGACATATGACCGAGCTGTCACAGAGGCACGGAGGAGACATAATGAACCATGAATTGTGCTGTCTGACTTAGTCTCAGCTCTCCAGTGCTTCCAAGCAACCAAAGCCTCCAAACAAAACAAGTTGCTTTTGTTCTTTTGGTTTTGATTTAAGTCAGAAAACGTGACTTCACGTTCATTCGTACTGAAAAGAAATAAGGGACAGTGCATTTCTCTGTTTTAAAACCTCAAAATATGCTTATGAAATGAGACTTTCTTTCAGTATTATTCTAAACACAAGAATATTTTAAGTTATGTTGTTATATTGGATTTGCAGCTATGTCTTCTAACAGGTTGATTTAGTCCCCAGGTAGAAAATCTCCAAAGGTCTCATTTAATGATACTTCAGCAATGTATTTTTCCAGTATGTGGTTGAGACTTCCAAAACCATTGAAATTTTTTTTTGCTATCTTTAACACTCCTCAACCACTATGTCTTCTAATAATTTATGCAGTTGTCCTTTGAATTCATCTGAAACCTTAAGCACCCTCAGCACCCTGGAAAAAGATGCAACCCTTGCTCACATTATATGAGCACCATCTCCCTTTTCACTGCTTTAAATCTGTTACCTCCCAAGCTTCTTTGTTGTCTCCCCATCCTTGTACTACAAGGGGTAGTAAGAAATCAGCCTTTATTAATCCAGTCCAAGGAGCCACTGTGCTAATGCTCTGTTCCTACTGACTTTTCAAAAATAATTTCATTCTATTTGGTAACATGTACCACTGTTCATGCTAAGATACTGAATTTTTCTCTCTCTTCACCTCCATTAGTAATCCCTGCTCTAAGCATGGTTATATGACACAGAAAAAGAGGTAGGCTTTGAAACTCTTTTGGTGCTGTATTTTGAGTGGTAATTCACCTTTTCTATGTTAAAGGTAACCAGTATTTTATCATGGTTGTAGCAAGTATTTTATCAGTGTTGCTATTAGATTAATTCCTGCATATATATACTGTATAATATATACTGTATAATATACTGTATAATATATATAATATATATTTATATATATATATATATATATATATATATATATATATATATATATATATATAATATATATACTGTATAATATATACTGTAAAAACATATTTCAATAGGGACTGTGTCCACAACAGGTTAAATATGTTGTCTCTCCTTTAGGTTTTTTGAGGGGTTGTAACAGCAGTGTGGTTTTAAAGCAAATACTGCGATTGCCTCCTTATGCTGCATTTTGATTCACTTTTCAGAAAGTTTTCATATATCATTTTATAAGGATTTAATCAAGTTTCTTGGTAATTTTGTTCTTTTAGGTAATATGTGGGTTTTTTACTGCTTATTTGAAACCATAATAAATTCTTAATTATCTTATACAGATAGTGACATTATCTGTTTTGTTTCAAATATTACTTCTCCCACTTGTAGAACATTGTAATTTCACTGCTTTGGTGATTATTAGGTTAGTTTGCAGGAAAAAAAAACTGTTTTAAATAGATCATAATGTTATCAGTGAAAAAATATTAGCAAGATCTAACTAGAATACATAGAATTCTCAGAGGGATAAATGATATACCTTTTATTGATTCTTTTGCCGTATCTCTTTGCCGTTTTTGAAAGTATAAATGGCTAACCATTTAAAAATAAAGTGCAAATTGGAGATAGTGGCAGTGAAGGGAAAGGACATATACATGGAACTTAGTCCTTAGCTATAAAAGCAAAGTTCTGCATTGGTCATCTTGCTAGTCATGCTCTGTCAAAAAATTGTTTTGCCAGTGAATAGTGTCTTAGGTCCCTGATTTCTTCTTACAAGTGATCATTGCTGTGATAATACACAAAAACAAGTAGTAATACACAAATACATAAAGTATTTATTGTTTGTCAGCTTTAAAGTGGCCACGTTCGTTACAGTTGGACTTTGAGTAACTTCTGGTCATGAGAGTTGTTGGTTTGGCAGAGGAGTTCTCTGAGTCCCTTTGGAAGTTGTTTCCTTGTGTCCTGCTCTTTTGCAGACCTCCCTCACTTGCAAGTATGCTCAAGATACAGTGTAGGTTCAAGGACTGTTCATTCATTAACCTCTGTTTAGAGTTTCAGGAGATAAATTCATGTGGATTCTTCTGGAGCTCATTACAGTTTTCTGCTGATGCTTTTGTTTACAATAATTTTGAGGCTAACTACAGATAAGGGGAATAATTACTGTATTGTAGTTTAAAAAATAACAAAATGAAAAAGAAAACCACCAACTTTTGAGGGTTTTGTAAAATAATTCAATTTCCTGTGGGTTTCCAGGTTGGAGATTCATCTAAACTGTACATGTTGATATATAATACACAGTTCCCACTATGGGAAATAAGCAGAAAAATATTATTGCTTTTGGTTTTATAAACTTGTTTTTGTTTTTTCCAGTAACAATTTGTAATTTTGGCACTTGCATAATTTAATTCCTTTCTTCTAAGCTTAACATTTTATCCCCCTCGTATTTTCAGCTATTCCTGATTTTGTATAAGCACAACATAAATCCATCACAAATCAATGTGTTTATACAGAAAATAAATAATAGCATTTTATCCTACATGAAAGGTAAGGAAAACACAAAGCAACAATAGCTGAAGATGCGTGTTCTTTCAACACATTCTTTGTTGCAACTTCATTAAATGCAGTCAAGTATCAAAAGGAAAATAGCATGAACTTTTTATCAAGAGCTTTAACAAAATCCTCAGAAGACATGAAACAACAAATGATGAAACTGAAATCCAATAAGTGAGCATTTGACTTACGAATTAGTTATTCCAAGATGAAAGGCTAAACACATTAAGTAAAAACTATGCTGGTCAGGAATATAAAATACCAGGAGGAGTCTTAGGCACCCAGCAGTTGAGAGTGTGAGCCATAAATCTTTATTAGGCTTTGCATTCACACATGTGATGGACAAACTCTAGGCCCAGAGCCTGTTCCCTTTTCTCTGTGTGTTCTTGGGGAGTGAGGTTACTAGGATTTTTGGTGAAATTCACAGTTGTTTCTTAAGGACTCTCTTTGCCACTGAGATGGCCATTCCATTCCCAACTCATGCATTTTCCATGGATTCTCCCAGCCTCCCATACCTTCCCTGCTACTTTTAGGCCAGCGGCTTGGCCATTTGCAGAAAAGCATAATGGAGCATGTCAGGAAAGAGTGGAAGGCAAAGCTTTTTCTGTTTTATAATGCCTGTTTCAGCTGCTGCCCTCACTAGGAATTTGCTGGCACTTTTTTGTGTTACTGTAAGTTTCAGTTCAAAACTGAGGCTTAGGTAGTTCCAAAAATGTGACTCATTTCCCTTCCAGGACCAGTCAAGAACAAGGATGTGGAAGATGAATACAAGTGTAGAAAAAGTGGGGAGAGAGAAAGAGGAAATCAAAGGTTTGTATAGGAGAGGGAAGATGTGTGGATGTAAGCTCCTGCTTCAGTAAACACTCTGGCTCTGCCCTGGGGTTGGATTTGAGAATGAGGTTTAAAATTTAGAATCTGTTAAAGCGTTTTAAAGCAAATGAATGAGTGAGATCAAATTTATAACCCATCCTTTCTACTGGAATAAGTTTATGCATTTTTGATTTCTTGCAGCTGAAGAAGAAAGTCCTAAGGGTAAAAATTTAAGCTTCAGAAATATGCAGGGTTTAATAGTTGCAATAATAGGTCTTTTTCCTGAAGGATCTGAAATAGAAGCATTTAACTTGCTAGAAAGTAATTGCAACCTTCAATTATGTAACAAACACCCTTTTTATTTAGCTCATGTAGTATTTTTACTTGACTTTTTCAGTATTAATAGCTACACAGTGGAAAGGATTTGTAGGAAATGTGGCTTGTTTTTGAAAACTTGAGGGATACCAAACTATCTATTATTGGAGCAAATTCTCCTGTGCTGAAAACTTATGAAAAATATCAAAATTATTTACTAACAGAAAAAAGTGTTCCCTTTTTGCAAGATTTTTAGCTTTTTCTTAGAAGATCAGGCTTCTTCTATACTAAATACTTTCGCTTTCTTTAAGAAGGGTGGAAAAGTTTATTATATGTTTGCTGTCTGCTGCTCTTCTGTTTGCAATAAAGCTTCCCTAATGAGCAGCAGTGTTCTTTACCCAGACCTGCTAATGAGTCTTTCTTTCAATGTTTGGTGGCTGAAAGTCCCTCCTTGAGAAGCACAGCCCATAAAGTGCTACTTGTAGCAGGACTATACCCAAAGGGAAAGTAAATAAGGGTCTGGGTTTCATCTTAAACCTCCAAAGGTAGCAGTGCTTGATTGATGGATGTGGTAAAGCTGAGGCTGGAACTAAGGGAATGGCTGGTGTCAAGATTAAAACAGAAGCGTGGCTTTATGAATTGAAGGTATTACTCCAAGCTACCAAGAGTTTTGTAGGTTGGCAAGAAACAAAATGGGAAGGGATGATTGTGGTTATATGTTTAGTCTCTGCACCTGGACTAGTTTAATCTTCTAACACCCTCATTTTCAGTGCAAAATTTTGCACTCCTGATTTTAAAAAGTATTATCACCTTTTCTTTGTCACCTGACAAAAATATTTGGGCTTAATTATGATCTAGGGAATTTAAAGAAACAGAAGACCTGGTTATTTTTATTTTTGTTTATGGCCCTATAGGCTGTATATGCAGTGAGTAAATAAAAATCAAAAGCTCTGCAACTAAACTACAAATTTTAAAGTGAGATTTAGTACGCTATATTTAAAAAAAACGTCATGCTACTTAATTGGGTGGTTCTGTATGTCCTGTGGTTCTTAAAAACAGAGATTAATCAGATTGTTTCCTCTGTTAAATATGTCTAACTGGTTGCTATGACAATTGTCTTCCATTTTCTTCCTTCCTTGTAGGCTTATCTCTTTTTGATTCTGTAGAGGGAGCTTGTCAAGGTAACAATTAAGAAGTTTCTCCCTTTTTTCCCCCTACTTCAAGGTCTTTGCATTTTGAAAAAATAAAACAAAAAGTTGTATTCAAAGCCTTACATTTCCTTACAGTGTGTCTATTCTGATTCTGCCTTTTCAGCTTTAATGAAACATACAGGATTTTAGTCTTTACAATGACATATGCAATAATTATTCACGTAAGAGAAACTAAATGTTTTTGTTGTCATCAATTAAAACTCTAATGACTGTAAAAATTATTTTTATAGGAATTTACTTTAGAAAATACCATATCTACAGAGTCCATAGTGCCTGTGCAGAATAGTTTAAGTGACTATCTTATACAGCTGCCCAGCAGGATTTTCAGTGATGTGATTATGCAGAGAATCTTGCAGAAATATATATTTCTAAAGGTGTTTGACAAAAAGAACATTGTAGCTGGAAGGAAGAATAAAGCCTGGCTTTGCTAAGCCAGATCTACTTGTTTCTTGTTCTCAAATGTTGGAATTGTGGATACATTTAAATTTGAAGTTTTAATTTGATTTCTCTGAAAGCTCTGGAAACAATTCACCTAAATAATTTTGTAGGCATCTTTTTGAAGCTTTTAAGAGAAGGTTAAAAGCAAGAAGAGGTTTAGTCTGTCCTTTCTTGTGTAAGTAGTGTCAGTTCTGAAGAATGATAAAAAAAGGTTTTTTTAACAATTCCTTCACCCTTTCTGTTTATAAATCTCAGCTGTTGATTTGTATCATTCTGCTATTCTTTTTATATTTCACATGGTTGTTTACACTCAGAATAAGCTAGCTGTTCTTTGTTCTGGAAATTTTCTTTACTGTTTTTCTTTTTGATCTTTACCTGACCTTCCTTAACATCTTCAGATTCAACTTCTTCCTGCAGACAGCTAAGAACTATTGAAAAAATAAGTAAACAAGTGTCATTAAACATCCAATACAAATGAGCTGGGAAGTATGTCTCGTGCACTAAAATATTCTTACATTTATCTTACAAGTTTCACTTCACCTCTGTAGAGTCTGGTTCATTTGCTACTTTTTCCTGGATTCATTTTCCTCATTTGCCTGAGAAATGTTTAGGATAAGGACATAAGAATAGTCATACTGTGTAATAATTTGACACTGGCCATTTTATGTGAATTGAAGGGTGCAGTAATTACATTATGTGCAGAATTTCTTCTCAAACTCTGGAAGTTTGTGGCTGATGGACTACCTGTGTCAGAGGCTATTTCTTCTCACACAAGGTGAGAGAATTCTTTCTGTCAAGAATTTAACCTGTAGGAGACATCTGAATTTTCAACATTCACATCATCCTGTTTCAGTAAGTCCCACATCTTAATGGGGAGAGGATTCTTTGTTTTGCATTTTGCACATAATGCCTACTTTCCTAGTTCTTATGTAGGAAGGTATAATACTTTCTTCAGAATTCTGTTAATGCCACCCATGATTTTATTGATTGAATCATCTATTGTTTTTAATTTTTCAGACTCAGTAGTCCTAGATGATTAAATTCCTTTCACACCCATTTTTGCTCCTGCCTGAATCTTTATCTCTTTCATGTTACTCTTTCCAGGCTACAGATGATAAGAAATTTAAATAATTTCTGATGGTGTGTATATTACAGATTTCTGCAGTTATGCTCCCTTTTCTATTTATTTGGGTTTTTTTCCACAAACTGGCAAATATTCTGTTAAGAACTTCTATCCCTCCACGTTCTCATTACCAATTACTAATAGGCATCTCAGAATTGAACCTTTCATGTATCAAGCTAGAATTATTTTTGTGCAAGTCTTTGCATTTACCTGTCTTGAATTTCAACTGCCATTATTATTAGCCACTGTCTCATTTGGTTCACTCAATCTCTGTATGATCATCCTTAATAATTTGGTATCCTGAACAAATTTTGTCATGGCCTTTTCCTAGATCACTTATGAAAATGCTGGAAAGCAAAAGAATGTGGACTTTCCCTGTGGACTATTCCTTTGTTGTGAAAACTTCCCATTTACTCTTACCTTTTTCCTTTCTTTTGAACAATTATTTATCTACAGAAAACCTTTTTTTTCTATTTAATGATTGTATATTTTCCTCTAGAGTCAACTGTGAGAGCTTTTCTGGGAGCCATGAAGATTAGCATTAACAAGACCTTTTTTTTCCATATGCTTTTCATTCCTTCAAAAAATCCAAAAGTCTGTAAGTCTGGACTTCCCCTTCAGAGGGGATTTTTCTTTTCCTGTTTGTGCAGCAATCCATCTGTTCATTGATAATGCTTCTACTGCTTTTCCTGGTTGGTTTATCAAATTGAAGTTTCATAGATATCAGATCCTCAAATCCTTGTGATATTTGGCCACATCCCAGTAACCCAATGGGGATGCAAAGAAATGATACAATACTATTAGTAGCAAGGGTATTTTATTGTTAAAATTCCACCTAGAGTGCTGCCTAAGTTGCAGCTGAAGAACCTGACAATTTGCTGCTGTTCATTTATTGTATTCAGTCCACAACATATTCTGTCAGCACTTTAGATTGATTCAGAGCTTCTGCTGAGAAAGACTAGAGTGAGATCCACATCCCAAAATTATGATAAAAACCAAAATGCATAAAAACCCATTTAATATTTCTGATCTTACCTTATATTTTCCCAGTTCTGGCCCCAAGATGTTCTTCACATATTTTTGCTTTGATATGTTTTAGGAAAGGATCTACTGTTTTTGTGATGATATGAAGGAACCAATGATCTAGGTGCTCTTAAAGTAGCATAGGTTTAATTCAATATCTCTCTCGCAATTCTTCATTAAAAGGAGTCTTTTACTAGTGGTTTAACTGACAAAAAAGAAAAAGATAGGGCTTGCAGATGTTTACATTAGTGCAAAACAAAGAATGAGTGCTTCTCCATGTTCATATTCTAGTAGTTAATCTATTTGTGAATGGAGTGTCAGCAATGCTGTGGATCCCTCTCTCAGATATGTTGGAGAAAGGTGCATCACAGATATTAATTTTGTGTTCATAATGTTCTTTACATTGTGTTTTTCAGCCCAGGCAGCTTTCTCAGGAATTTGGTAACCCCAAGGGAAATTTGGATTCCCTCCTCTCAGTGGAGAAGGATACATTAAGTTTATTTTCAGCACAGTCACACCTTTTGAGTTACATGTCAAATATGAATGTGAAATATTTCTATTTACTATTTCATGTCAAATACGAAATTTCACATGAAATATTTCTATTCACTATTTCATGTGAAATACGAAATTTCACATGAAATAGTGTCTTGCCAGTTTTCCTATGTAACCATGACCTGCAGAGGCTCTCTGGATTTTATAAGTTGCTTCCCAGGCTGGGTGAGCCCCTTGAGGGAGCTCCTGTTTGGCACCAGAGTCAAATAACACCCATGAACCGATGAGTTTTACACCTTTCCATGAACAGAGGTCATTTTGCCATGCTGGAAACCACAACACGGATTCACAGAATCATGACTGAGGCTGGAAAAGACTTTTAAAGATTATCTAGTCCAACCCTGCTCTCTTGAGAGTTCAAGTTAAGGAAGAATAGATTTGATTCTTTTATTGACACTTTAATATATAAGAAAAGAATTTATTTTAGGAATGCAGTTTCTTACCTATATCATACAATTGTCCTGTTTTTCTGCTTCAAAGACAGGCTAGATTTTCTCACAGCTGCTTTCTGTAATTGAAAGGCTCAGATTTTAAGAAATGTTTTGTTTTTCTTTTGCTGTAGGTAAATTACTCAAATTGACACCTTTCAGAATATATTTCTCCTGTTTGAGTGTCCTGTGGTAGTTCTTTGTTTTGTGTGTGAGCATTAGCCCAGATTTACTGTAGACATTTTAACAAAGAATAGGCAGCTGTAGCTGTGCCTTTCTAATGTCAAACAATCTCTGTCAGCATGCCTGTTCTTCCTGTATAGATTATTTTAGTTTGTGTTTGGTTTTCTGTGGAGCCACAAGGGATATAACACTATCCCACCTGCAATGTCTAAACCCTTACATAGTCAAGTTTCTCAATGTGCCTGTAGAAAACCAAAAGATGCAAATCCCATATTGGAAGGCTAGCACAAATAAGGTTGGTTTCCAGAGCACAGCTTTGAACAATTCTAAGTATTCCTGTCATGTTGCATTTTACATAACATTGCCATTATACACGGAATTCATTTAGACATCTCAGAGGTGAACATAATGGATGTCATGATGAGGAATTAGAAACCATTAGGAATGCTTGCTGGCCCTAGTGAGATCAGAAATACAAAGAATCAATTAATAGCTCTGCCAGTCAGTCTATCATGCAGATCTCAGTAAGGGAGATAAAGCATTTTTGTCCAGGTAACAATCACATCCCCTCTGGGATGGCCTGATAAAAATTCTGTTTACATGTTTCTTCTTAAATGAACTGTATGTTTCACATGCTTGCTTTCTCATTACTTCACAATTAAATTTAAAAAAAACAACCAAACCTACTAAAAAAAAGCAAAACCACACACAACCCTCCCCCTCAAACAAGCAAATTTTCCTCTGGAGAAGGTTTCCCCAGGCTGCAAATGACTTCTAGTGAGTTGGTGGGTTTTTGCTTTTGCTGAATCTCAGGCTTCTCTTGAGACCTGAGGCCAAGTGGGAAGAAGGACCAGGACTTCTGTTTTTCTATAATTTGTTCTGCTAAATCTGGAGTTCTCATGATTTGTGAATCACAGCTCTTAAATAGACAGAAATTGTGCTTGCAGGAGAGGGAACAGTTCCTGCCCCTGCCCTGCTTGCAGAGTGGGATCACAGAGCTGGGTGATGGCTGCTGACTTGGCTCTGTGGGAAGTTATCAGGAGCCTGTTTTTCTGGGTAAAATAGGATTCTAGCCCCTGCAGGGAGCAGGACATTTAGCTGAGTGCTGAGGTCAGCAGGAGCTGAGGAACAGAAGCAGGTACTTTTGAGAGATGAGAGGCTGCAATCACAGCTGAATCCCAGGAGAGGCCCTTCCAAAGCACCTGTGTGATGGCACCTAGGGCACTATTCCCCAAATGAGTGGTGCCACTGCAAAGTAAAAAACTCCAATTCGCATCCTAGAAAAGGCAGTGCCCACATAATGGCTTCCTAAAAACACCTTTGCTCTATACTCTGATTCACACACTGCTTCTTGTTTAAAATGAAAGGCAAGTTAATGATAAGGCACGAAACAGAAGTTAAATGGTGTGAGAGATTTACATTTCCAAAGTAAATGGTGACTTTTTATACAGATAGGGATCTCCTCAAGGTATTCCATGCAGATTTTAAAAGGAGTTAAGTCTGTATGTAGATATTGAAGTGGCTATGCTATCTTCCCTCTCTTCCTTTGGCCATGCATAAGTATTTCCACAGTTGAAAAGCATCTTGAAGTGATATCCAGAAGCTTGACATCTGTGATGATCTCTGATTTGTCCTTCCAAATCAGGATTTCTCAGCAGGGCAAGATGGTTCTGCAAATCTTGCCATGGTATTGAAAGCTCTAAGTAATAACAGGTGAGCTGTGAAGCAGAGACTGTTCAGGGGATGGATGCTTTATATGTTTTTTGTTTAATCTGGTGTGCTGAATTGAATGGAGCTCAGAACAATGCCCTTATAAATCATAGCAAGGCACCAGTTCCCCCAGCTGCTGGCAGGTGACACCTAATGCTGGCACAGGGGTTGGGTTGGTCCCTTCCTGATGCTGCAGGAACTCTGCCCAGTGATGTTCACATCACTAGTAAGTTACGTTGTGCAATACAATGTCATTTTGAAATTAAGCAGGAAGGTAAATTTAGCTTTAAGCTGGAAAAAAATTCATATTGCCTTGAGTGTATAGATATTTTTTAGAGTGGGATTTAAAAAAAAGTAGGAAAAAAGTAGGTCAGTATACTTCACAAATATTGGTGTAGTTCCTCTACAGAACCTTTCATAGCAGTCTTTTTTTAAGGAACTTTATCAATTTTTTTCATTGGATGGTAATTTTCATTGTTATCACTTAAAAGAATTCATAAGCATTCATGGAAATCTGTAGGAAAACTCATTTCAATTCCCACTCTTTATAAATGGCCACTTGCCAGTGTAGGAAAGGGAAATATTTATTTCAGTCTTGTTTGTTGGCTTTCAAATAATCACCCTGGTAATATTTGAAGGTGACTTGCAAATCTTTATATAGCAGTGGATTTCGTATGTTCTTTTGGTGGTTAATCTTGAGGATCTATATGAAAGCATCAATAGCTATTCTTCAGCCTTTTACTGAAAACTTTTTTCCTCCTTTTTACTGTAGGTATGAGAGATTGACCTAAATAACTCCTTCATGGGAGGCTGTAGAATATGGGACATGCAGTGCTCATTGCAGCATTTCTTAGGTATTCTGAATTGAATCAAATAAGCCTCAAAGACCAAAACATACAGATATGCTCTCAGCCCAAATAATACAATGAAAATGAACTCTAAAAACATAATCAAATGTCTTGCCAAAACCATTATAGTAAGGAATACTTTTGCTTTGAATTACGTATTTCACTCTAAAATACCTTCACTTAGAATATTCCAGTGGTGAATATCCTAGATTCCACCTTAAAACTTTCATTTTATCTTTCTCTATGTAGGTTATAGAGTGAGCAGCACTTGGATCAGAAGTCTCATTG
Source organism: Agelaius tricolor (assembly GCF_023055355.1). Taxonomy (NCBI): domain Eukaryota; kingdom Metazoa; phylum Chordata; class Aves; order Passeriformes; family Icteridae; genus Agelaius; species Agelaius tricolor. The sequence continues at coordinate 40,171,189 of NW_027269269.1, read as the reverse complement.
TGCATATTAATCTGACAGGGATATTTTCATAGCTCATACCTGGGTTTTGAGGCAGTGATTTAAACAGGGGTGGGATTTTTCCTGTGTCCTCTATGGGCAGTTACTATAATTGCCATGAATTTGGCCAGGTGTAGCTAAATAATGTTTCAGGCAAAGAGCTAAGAGCAAAGCTTTTACACAATAATTTCCTGGGTGAGGTTCAACAAAATGAAAACTCATCAGAAACCCTGCTGAGATTCCATCAGCAAGCATTTATTTGCAGTTGCTGGTACACCTGCTTACACAGTAATAATACACCAGTGAGTTAAGTCTCTGTGCCAATGCAAATTAGCTTTATTTTGAATCAAACACTAGATTTTAAAGCGTATGATGAAATAAAAAAAAACCCTCTTCTGTAATGCCACTAGATGCATGCAGGAGACTGATGGGACTCAAAAAAAACCCCAAAACCTGCCCATTTATTCTGGCCTTTTCTTTTGCTGCTGATTTGAATGCTGATATATCCCATAAGAGTACCTAGTCTATTTATAGGATGTATCTGGAACATATGTTTTCCTCCTCTGCTATAACTAGATTCTCTTTAGCCAGAGCCTTGCCATCTGTGATATTTTTTTTCAAAGTTAGTCCTGTATTTCAGTCTGGGGACATATTGTTCAAAGTGGCCTTCTCTGTTCATTTAATACTGTCTACCCTTACCTTCAGATGGACTGTGATTTTCATAAGAGCAGCCTGTCCTTGTGTGTTTGGTGATGCAGTTGTTAATCTTAGAAAAGGATCATCAGCAATTAATTTCTCAGCACCCTGGGCTGATTTCTGGTGTTTGAACTCTAAGTACTTAAAAAAAAAAGTCAGAATAAAATAGGAGCTAATTAAAACATAATAAAAACTTATTTTGTGTATTGGCATTATCAAAGTATCATGGGAGAATCAGCTGCTCAAATCTCACTGAAATTCATCCTGCCTTACAGTCCTTTGAAAATCTCAACCTGTGCCAACAAGCACTCAGCAATCACAATGAGGTGGGGGATTTTGAACCTGAATAGAATAGCAAGAATTCAGATGTCAAGCTATGTAACAACAATAGAGATCTAAATTTTATCCTGTATTTCAGTCTTCAGCACGTTTCAAATTTATTCAAACATTCTTTTCCCTTAAGTGCTTTTCCTTTGTTTCCAGGAACCAAGCACAGATCCACCCTGGATTCTGCCAGCACAGCTATTTCAGTCAGGAGTGTGAAGGCAAAGCTGTGGTGACAGAAGAGCAAGCAAGACACTTGTTCTGGCACAGAGGCCCCTGGCATCTTGTGCGAGCACACACGGAGGGTAACAAATGCTCAGGAAGCATCAAGCTCTCACAGAGCTCAGTCAGAGTGAGAAAAGCCCTTTTTGCAGAGGGAGGTGAGTGCTGGTGCATTAGCAGGACTCTGTCATGCATGCCCACGACTCTGTGGGGTAAAATCACGGAGCTCTGTCATCACCCCTGGATTTTGAAGCCCATTTTTTTCTCCTCCACAGACACCAGTTCATTCCAGAAGGGCTCTTGAAGGAATCCAGGTTTGTTCCAGTGACAGGCTGGGTCACTCTTCATGAGCACTTTGCTGGAAAATACAGATGAGGCTGTCAGGTTTTACCTTCTCAAGCTTCCAATACCATCCTTGCAGACTCTACACTCAGGTATTTAATTTTTTCTCATTAAAGTATCCTGAATACTTACTTGTTTAAAAAAAGAAAACCACACAAAAATCCCTAAGACAATGAAAAATCCCAAGCTGACCTTGCTTTAGCAGGGGTTTGAACTAGCTGATTTCAAGAGGTCCCTTCCAGCCCCAACTATTCTTTGATTATGTGCCATGCTCTCTCTACCCACGTATAAAGGTGTACAATAGAACAATTAGACTATTGTTCTATCCACTCTGGAATGTTTTTTCTATTGATGGAAGGACTAGTGTAGGGTTAGGCACAGTATGGATTTGAAGGCAATATAAACATTGGATGCAGAGTGATACCAGCTCTCTGAATTCAGGAGAAGTGCAGAGACATTCCTCTCCCATTTTCCTTTGTGGTGTTCCTCAAGCTATGACAGCTTGTCACTATTCATTTCTACTTTGTAAAGGTAAAACTTTCAGATGCTAAGGATGTTGGTTTTGTACTGCTCTTTTAGTCCTACTAGGAAACTGCAATTGGCCTCAGTGCTGATTACCAACATCAAAGAATGCCAGATCTGGACCTCAATTTATATTCAAAATCTGCCCCACAGAAAAATAAATTGTCCATAGCTAAATAAATAGAAGGGTTTGCAGTGTGTGTGCAGACAGTTTTTTTTTTTTTTTTTTTTTTTTTTGTGGCACAGGGCTGCCTGTGTCATCAGGAAACCAAGTGAACCTCAGGACAATTTGTGTTTTGGCTCAGTTTCTGTTTTATGCTTCTGTCAGAGTTCTTGATTCCATGGGAGAACCATTATCATCACCTCATGGCAAAGATTAACTGGAAACTTCTTGCTGGGGCTATAAGCTTCCCTCATTTGGCAGACTGTGGTAGAGTTTTCCCTTTTCACACCAAGATACTGATTACCAAGTACTGACCCAGTGTAGTTTCACTTGAAGTCAGCAGGTTGGATCCCATGTTAAATCTGGCAAGCCAAAATAATAATTTTTAAAACACTGGAAATCCTTTGGTTGGGTTAAATTCTTCAAGGAAGCAGTGTTCTTGGCTTCCATCCTGCCTTTCCCCCAAGTGCATTACTCAAGCAACAGGAATATTTTTAGCTTAGGAAATACACAATTATAAACATTTTGACAATAAGAAGCAAACATTGTTCAAAAATGTCTTTGGCTGTATTGGTTGTCTCCAGATAGATTTTTCCAGGTTTTTTTGTTTCCCATGGAAGGTATGCATGCACCATAGAGCATGTATCCATAAAAGGTGAGCTCCTGACGGTGATTGTGGCTCCTTTGTGCTGTCTCAGGAGACCTGTTTGGTAAAAGCCCTGTATGATTTGTTTCTTTGTTCTTGCCCTTTATTGTACACATTTGCAGTATTCACTAAAAGTCTATTGACATAACTGGTTTAAGTAAAACATTTATATTCAACTCATTAAATAAATTAGTTTGACAACATAGGAAATTCATCAACTTTCATTGTATTTGGGGGCGTTAGCTATGGAAAAACATCATCACTCACATGCTGCTTTTCCACTAATGAATGGACCCAAGGACAAGATACTTGGTGAGGTTGGCAGCTGGATCTAAGCTTTTTGGAAGTTGTCACCAGCAGTCATAAAATAGCCAGCTTGGTGAAAATAAAAATAAAAAATCTTTTTCGTGCTCATTGTTCAAATATGAGTGGAACAGTTCATCCCAGCATTGTTTGCAAAGAGTAGGAGTGTCAGAAAAATTGCTACCACAGCTGGAAAGCCAAAGGCAGGATGGACAAAATTTGAGTGATTTCCTCCCAAGGTAGAAGCAAAGAGAAAATCTGCTTGGAAATCTTGCATCTCCACTGACTAGAGACATATTTTGTTAGAGATTACAAACTGAGCTGAATTTATTTACACAAATATGATAGTGTTAACCAGAAAATTTTACAGGTATGCTTAGGTTAAGATTGGTTATATTTACAATAGCTCTGCTGGCCATCAAACAGGTGTGAGGTCTCTGTCTCAATGTAAAACACTTGGCTAGAATCAAGGCTTGACAAACCAAACAAAACAATGGCAAAAAAATGACAAAGCAACAACCCCCCTGCTGCAACTTCCCCCTAGAAAAATCAGACAGAACCACCTGTGGGTGTGTCTGGGTTTTCTCATGCGTTGTTGTACCTGTATGGTCAGAATTTAAGATGTAGGGTAAAATCAAGGCAGGATTAGCTGTCATCTGGATGAATGGGCAGAAACTCTTCTCTCACTGAACCCCTGCACTGATCCCAGGGTGGGGACTTCTTGACTGACAGATTGTCTACTCCAAAAATGAGAATTATGTGAAGGATGACAGTTGCAGCTTCATGAGATGAAGGGCTTCTAGGAGTCAGAAAGCAGCAACCAATGTAAGCTCTTGCTTTACAACTATGGGGGAATTGCAAAGGAGCTCATCTGCATCTAAAAATCAGGCACACTTTGTTATTAGGATCTGTAGGGTCATGGCCACATTAAGGAGCCCGACACAAAAATATCTCTAATCCAAAAGAAATATTTTCATGCTTCTGAGCCAGATTTTGGCAATAAGATTTGAGGAATAGGATTTAGTTCAAGGTTTGAAACAAAATCTCTGTATATTTGAAATACTAAGTGGGTTTTTTTTATACTTTCTCTATTTAATGCTCTTTCAAAGAAATTTAATGGTAGTATCTGCTCAGCAAATTGCTGTCTGAAAGAGAATCCAAGGTTTGGGTTTTAATGTGTTGATGAACAGAACATATAAGTCTGGCATAACTGTCTGAAAAGGAGTGTGCATCCACTACAGTAACATTGACTGTTTTAAATACCTCATGAGCTAGATGAAGCTAATAGTTTATTTTTAGGATCTTATAGGCAATGAAATAGTAAAAAAAAAAAACCCAAAACCAAAACAAACCAATTCAATGCAGTTTTACTGCACATGTTCTGCTGATAAATGACCTTTGCATATAATACGTCCAAGTCATTTAATGACAATATTGTTCCTGCTATGTTTTACCCTTCTGAAAAAGTTTTCTTTTCATCATATAAGACTATTTAGCATTAGACAAGAAATAAACAATTGAAATAATCCCTTTGTTCATGTGTATGAAAGTGCAATAGTAAAAGTGACAAATTATCAACAGGATGACACAAAATAGCTGACATTCAATTTTTTTTTCTGAGGTGTTGCATTCTCTTCAAAACAGGAATATTGGAAACATATATTTAGAGTGAATAAATTTAACAATACCATCCAGAGAAAAACAACCCCTAGGTGATCTGATTGTTATAAAATACCTAAATAATTTCTGAGAATTAGTTGTAGAAACAATATGTCTTATTCCTCTGTTTCCCTTATGTAATAACATTGTGGTCCTGAGGGGTGACAAGAAAAAATAGTTTCATTTGCAGGGGCTTGAATTTTAGTGGTTTTAAATCTATAATTTTGTGGCTATTTTCTATTTGCAATTTTTGTCCAAGACAACAAGAAAAAGTCTGTCAGCCTTGCTGAATCTATACATCTTTCCACAGTTGTTTGTGTTTTGCTATTCATTCTCAATATTTCCTTCCATAAATAATTGATACTGTAACATTTACATATTGAAATATGTAGTAATGTTCTCCTGAGCAAGTGATCAAGTCTATGCTTTGAAATAAAAACCTCTGATATGTGTGTTGACAGTGTCTGCAGATGCAAGTCTCATCACCCCTTACAAAGACTACAAAACAACTAACACTGTATGAAGACCTTACAAGACAGGCATTTTCTGCAAGAATTGTGGTGATTTAATTCTAATTTTCTTCAAAGGTGGAAGTTCAGGTTCTGAGAAGTAATAATCTGAACCTTCACTACTATTTCTGTATATACCTATTGTACACCCAAATCCAATGTTTAGATCTTGCAGAACATTTTTAATGTATTGGTGTTAATCTTATTTCATAAGCCACAGAAGTATTTAGGTTGGAAGGAAGGGAAAGATGATTTAAACCTATTTGCTCATCATATGATGTTTGATGGCTGTTAGCTTGTACTTACTGAGGAAAATGTATCTACAAAGGTAAGTGATGCCATGCTTGGGAACTTTGAAATAACAATAAGAACAGGGGACTGAGATATTTGTAAACCAGGAATAGAAATATAAAAGAACTGTTCTGCAACAGATTTCATTGCAATCTTTAAATTTCCCATTGTATTTTACTGTTTAACAATCCTTTTGTGCTGCACACTACTCACTGAAAAATATACCATATTTTAAAGAAATTATAATATGTACCTCTTTTTTGTTGGTTTTTTTTTGGTTTTTTGGGTTTTTTTTTTTTTTTTGTGTGTGTGTGTGGTGTCAAATAACCAGATACTATTTTCTATTTTTTCCGTGCTGTAGTAAGCATTCAACATATCCCTGTATGGACAATATTGTATTGTTAATAGCTACAATGCTATTAGATTTTAGTGAAATATTAGCTACAAGTAAGGAGTGGAGGGAAACCAATTTAATATATATATCCCAGGAATCACTTTTTATGGTTTTATATATAAAGAATCCAAGAGAACCTCAGTATAACCTCCACAAAGAAAACTCTTATTGTTATGTTTCATCATTGAGAAATGTTTATGGGTCCCATAAGACTTAACTCACATGTTTAAATAATTTGTGTAACCTTTTGGCCATGTAATTTATTTGATTTATCTGAAATGATTGCAGACAAGAAATTTCACCAGCTCTGCTTTGTTTGAGAGTCTTTTCATAAAGCAGTAGAAAGAAAATAGTTATCAAATTATGTTAGGCTTGAAATTATTGTAACCAGCCCCCACAAAAGCTAGGCAAATTATGGAGTTTTCTCCTAATTTCATCCATATTATGTGTTAAGCCTAAATGCTTGGTATAATTTTATATGAAGAGACAGAGTGAGGATTTGCCTAAAAACTAAAAAAGGAAATTTGCAACAGCACCTGCATGAATCCATAAGGGGATCTCAGCGGAACTCCTTTGGGAGCCCCCATGTCACGGACAGGCACAGATGCATCCACGTGCTCTCTCATTTGTGGGGACTTCAGTCTGTTTCTCAGCATGGTTTTTTGCACAAAGAGTTCCCAGGTAAGCCTTTTCCTTTTATATTTACATTAAATGCTTTGGCATTAATATCCAGCCCTGTTGCAGTTTGGTTTAATATCATTAGTACCCTCTACACGTACTAAACAAGCATGAATGTGGTCAGCAGCTCTTGTATAAATATAGTCTTCAATAAAGTCTGAAAAGTGCCCTTTCTTAGTGCTGGCACTTGAGGTGCCTGGGTACATTTTGGGTATGGCATTGGCTGCAGTACCTCCTATAAGTACATTTTTTTCCTTTTAGGTGCATATGTACAAATCAGCAAAGCAGAGAAATTATGCAGGCGTGCAACTGCAAAGTTGGCAAAATCTGCCTGTCTCTGTCCTCAACAGCTCTTTGGATGAGTTTTTTACTTACATGAGAGGACAGAAGGCACTGATTAAAGGATTGCTTAGTACTAATGAAAGGCCTTAAGTTAGAGAGACATCTTCCAAAAAGCAGCCCTAAATTTTAACACTTGTCAAGTCATCGAGGGAGTTTGCACAGTGCATAGCTTAGCTTTTCCATTCAAAGGAGCACACACAAACCAAGGGTGATCCCAGTCACAGTTCCTTCAGGATTTCCTAAAATGTGTAGGAAAAGTGAGGACATTGTTGAAATAAAAGAATTTGGATATGATTAGTTTTGAAACCTGGTACAAAGCAGAAGCAATCTCAGTGCAGTCAGAGGAGTTATTTTGATATAAAATAAGTGTGAAGAGGACTGAAGGCAGAACTGTCAAATTAGTTCTCTTTAGTCTCATAGTGATAAAAGCTCATGACTAGTCATTATGCTCTGAAGAAAGACATATTCCTAGTGAATTTATTAGTGTAAAGCAGGTGCTTCAATTTGTGATCTTTCCTTGGCAAACATCTTTTTGCTAAAATTCCTGGAGGACTCACAACTGAAAGAATGCATGCTGGCAATAATGTACTAATGTACCTGGCAACAATGATCATTTTGGACTGTTAAGAGTTTGTGAGGATTAACAGGACATATACTTCAAAAGAAGCCAGCATAGTTCAGCTATGGCAAATCAAATTCTTTTGCCTCTTTCAAGATTAATTACTAAAATTGGGGAATATTAGGTGGTGGTACCAAACTTAGATACTACTTTTGATTTTTATTTTACCCAAAAGCACATTTTTTGCCTTGAAAAATCTATCCAACTACTTTTGTACTGTTTGCCTTTCCTCCCCATCTTTTAGCACAGCCTTTCTTTGGTGGCTCTGCACGTAATAGAGAGTTCCTACTCTGCTGTAGGCCACAGAAGCAGTGAAAACTCTCCTACATACAGGACATTTAAATTCTGCAGTGATGCTGTAGGAGGGAATAACTCATGGGGCCATGAACACCTAGTAAAAATAGAGCAAATCTTGATATCCTCTCCTTTTGATTGGCCCGGGCAAAATAGTTTCAGTATACAGGAGAGGAAGTAAACTCTACTTCAGCTGCTGCACTTAGAGAACAGCAGATTACTGTTCCTTGCTCTGCTCAGCTTTACATTCTTCTCTGAATTGTGTCTACACAGATCCACATAGATCTGTTGAAAGTGAAGCCTGATAACTAAACTGGGAGTTCAAACTTGATTCGTCTTTGGTGCATCTGTTTCGTGGTAAGTGTTTTGATGAGTGGGAATGGGAAATGTTAACACCTTGCAAGATGATTTGCTATGTGAGAAAACTCTCCTTCACTGCAAGATAAATAGCAACCCATCCAACTTTGCAGCTGCTAAAGAAGTGTCCCAATAGCCTGTAGAGCAGAGAGGGTAGGTTGAACTCCAGTGAGCCTAAAAATAAGGCAGGAGAGTTGACAATTTGTCACAATGCCTATGGATTACCAAAAGTTTCATTCATAGCCAAAAAGCCTTTGAGTGGTTATAGCTGTCTCTTAGAAGTACCTGTCAAAGGCACTGAAGTCTATTTATCTTTTACTACATTTTAGGAACATCTTGAATTGTCATATTCCACCTGTTCTCACAACCACAATGTTTTTCACTAATCAAAAACCATCAGATCTGTAGCCTCAAGGCACGATCAAGGTGTCAAACAGAATTTGATTTTTACCACTTTATATTCCTCTGAAGTGCAGATGACTCTGACTTGGCAGCAATATTCCATACAGAAGCAAATTCTCAGGGCTCCCAGGTACAATAAATGGTCCTCATCAGTGAGTTTGTGCAATACATCTGGACACAACATTGAGGAAGTAAGCCAGAAATTGCACTTTGCAATCACAATGTGTGTTTGATGTGAGAAGACAAGGAGATACAAAGCATATTTAAGATAACAAAGGGCAGTTACATTCTGAATAAAAGAGTGTTTATTAATGTTGTGGTGTTTTGATAATCAAACAAGTCCTTTAAAGTTGTACAGGTAGACAGCTCTTATTCAGCTGTCTGTAAATTTTATTTTGAAAATTCAGTAAAGCCACCACCTCAGTGAACTCAATAAGCCACCTGACAAAGAGCCTGGAGGTTTTTGGCTTTGACTGTTGGAAGACAGAGGAGATCTCTTCTGACAATCTATAGAAAATACTTATGGTCATAGGCTACCTATCATTATAGGCTATGATACAGGACAAAGTCTTTAACTTCTAGGAGTTTTGAAAAAAAACACAGACAAGGTATTGCCTCCAAATTCATTGACTGCAGCTATTTCAAAGTAATTAGACATGTACGAAATTTTCATTTAAAGTTTTTGACAACTTTCATTATTAAAGCCAATTTTGATGAAAATTACTGTTGTTGAATCTTTTGTGTTTTTCACCTACTTCATGGCTCTCATAAAACCTGCAATTTGAAATTTTGAAAATCCCCTGCGGTTCCCTGTCTGTTACCAGTATGTTTGCAAAAAATAATTTCTGATAACAATGTATTTGCTGTAGTTGATCTTACTACTGCCTTTATTCCAATTCATTAATTATTCCTTTTTCTTGACACCTGATTTCTGGAGGTTAAAATTTCATAGGAAGTGTTATTATCAGCATATTGCATTTGTTCTCTTGTTTGATATTTGTTGGTGCCATTTTCTGCCTCTTTCACGAGAATACTGGAGGGGGTATTTTGCTTCAGTTACTTGCTCATTTTTGAGCTACCTAAATGTTTAATCTTTACAGAAGAAAAAGAAATGCCTTCAAAAAGCTTAATTGATAGTTTAAGTGAATCTCAATAACCCTTATTCCTGTCCCTAGCATTTTGCCTGAATGTGTATTTTTGGCTATGTGCAGCAATTGAATTCCTGCTTTCATCAGGGTTTTCCAGTACCAAGTGTCTAGATGTTAATGATAGAGCACTACAGGAATCTTTCTTCCAGAAGGTATAGCCCTCAAACAGCTTTGAATCATACATTTTAATCTTTCTGGGTTCAGGTGGTCAGCAGGCTATCTGTTTCAGCCCCCACGCTTCATTATCTGAACATTAGAGTAGTGCTGGAGAAAGGTAGACCCCCAATGAATCTTATGAAAATATTGTGGTGTTCAAATACATTATATTATTGGTATTAATAAGATAAAAAAATTTAGACAGTACAAAGCATGCAATGACATTTTTCAATTCACAAAAAGAGGCTTTCTTCAGAATATATCTAAAGGAAAATATGACAGCAGGGAAATAGATCTAAAGAGGGTTTTTTTAAGCTTGTGAACCAAAGAATGATGGTAAAGAATGTAGAGTCTGGGTTAAAATACATAGGTGAAATAGCTGCAGATTTCACATAAACAGAAGAAAAGTCTGCATCAAGGTTGCCAAATGATATGTTTTTATGTGGAGATGGTCTTCTAAATGAAATTCCAGCATGTTATAGAGGTGCAAAAGAATCAAAGAATAATTGAAGTATTTCTATTTATGAAAGTACCTAGAATTTCACTCTCTTTAGAAAAGGCTGAAGCCCTCTTTACTGGGAGGGATCATATTGCAACAAAGAAAAAAATTGTCAGAGAACTCAAGTCAGAAAATGGAACTACACACTATAAAAAGAAATGGATTCAGTTTAGCACAGTGCATATAATGCAAAGGAGAGAAAAATATGTATGGTTAATGTGGTTTAAATAATGAGATTCTGGATATTTGTATTAGGTAGCAGAACTAGGCAAGGTGGTGTGTAATTTGTTTCTTCTGGTGAAGGCTCTGCCCCCCTGTACTGGGAACAGGGTCACTACTGAAGCTGAGACCTTCCCCATCCATGGAAAAAGGCCAGTTCTTTTGTATGTGCTTTGACTTTGTAAACCCTGCTGTTAGAGGCAGCTCATGGAGCAAAAAGGCAAAATCTTCAGCATATTGGCAGCCATTGTCTCAATGGCAGTAGGTAATATGACCAAATCCTGTGTCACCAGTTTTCTTGCACTCTTCTGTATGACCAGGGGTGATGAAAATGTTTTCTTATGGATTCCTCTAACACAGAAAGGTTTGTGCTTTAAACACTTAAACACGTATTTCTTCACAATGCTTCTCTAAGAGTGAAAGCCTCCAGTGAAGCCACTGAGGCATTTCTGGGAAGTCTGTAAGCAATGTTAAGAGAAGTTGGTTGTTGTCAACAGGAGTTGTGAGAGCAGCACAATGTTCTGCTCTGTTTGTGTATACATAACAGTAAATCATGCCTGACTTCAAGCAATGAGGAGACTTCACCTAACCAGCATTTGTCCTTGTACCAAATATCTATTAAGAGTTTTTCAAAACCCTTAAATAGCTTAGGAGGCAAAAATATACATGTTAAACTTCAAAGCAGTTTAGGTATATTCATAAATAATGACTTTTCACCTATGTTATTTGGTATTAAAAATCTAATGTTTTTATCTGAAAAAGGCACCAGCACTGCAGAAAAGCCAGCACTCTCCAATTATACATAAGGATAATATTTTACTTATTGCAGTTCATTCTCATTTCAATTGCTTGCCTGTCTTTTCTGCTCCATATCCTAGGAGAAAAAGAAAAGACAATCAGTACAGAAAAAGACAAAGAGCACAGAAGTTACCAGAAAGAACCTTAAACAAACCTCAGCCCCCTAATTTTACTGTTCATATGTAGTTACTCTTTTCTTCAATGGTGCAATGAAGAAAATAATGTACGAGATAAAGTAGGGGAATATTTTATGATATGCTAATAGGACTGATTCAGATAAAGAATTGTACCAAATGGTACAGTTGCTCATATTTTAATATCCTTGGGGAGAGTTTTACCAAAACAACTTAGTCCACAGAGTTACTGCAAAATCAGATTAGCACAGTGAGGCCCTGCCAATAAGTTATGACAAATCCTTTACACTTCAGAGTCTGCAGCAAGTACACATGCTCCTACATACCAACCACTGACTGGGCTGGAGACTGGGCAAAAAAAGTACTATTGGTGTTGGCATTAGAAATTGAAAATCTTTTTTTTTCTGGATACTTGTTGAGTGGTAACATGGGAATAGCTACTAATCTCACTGCTGTGCTGAATTGGGAGTAAAACAGGAGTGGCTTTGATTAACATAAGTAATATTTTGCTGTATTTGTACATCACAATACAGAAGTAGAGAGTCAGGAGAGAGGAAGATAAATCTGCCCTGTTTGTGGGTCACAGAGAAGCAAGTTCTCATGTAAAAGAGATTGTTGTTATTGCTGTAGTTGGAGAAAGAGGGCTGTTCCCTAACACAGAAGCTGTTAAGAAACAGCCTTGGAAATGTTAGGAAGGAAACCTATTGTTTTCCTTCTTACCATCATGTTCTGGGGAAATAATTCTTTTTGTGAGTTTTCTTTTTATAAATGGCTAAACTAAATATATTTCACCTAAGAAATAATGAGCTGTCATTATATGTTATTCTTCTTAGCAGTTAAGCTACAGTGTCAGAAACTTTTTTTAAATTGAAATATGTTGTTAAAGCATAGCTTAACAAAGTTCAGTGGTGATATTACCATTACTGTATTGCACAATCATTTGAACAAGACAAAAATCAAAATTAGACAAAGATAAAATCATAGTGCACTACTATACAAGGTTACTGATTGTACTGATCACTTACCAAAGTTTTGCTGTTGCTAAAAGTTCTCTCTGCCTCAAGGAGAACCTTGAGAGGTGTCTGAGCTCAAGGGGAGATGACTGGTGCAGCCAGGCTGTTTAGCAGGGAGAACTCAAAGGAGGCTTGCTTAGACTGTCATAACTATGGCATAAAGTGCTTGGCTTGGAAGTCAGATCACATGGGGTGGAGAAGATATGCATGAGACTCCTTTTGTCCACAAGTTTCTTTGTTCCTTGATGTATGAGTCTAGGAAAAGGCACCTGCTATTTATGTGCTAATGGCATGATCCTGTTCCCAGCTCCTGTTTGCATTGATGCTCCCTGTGCCATTGATGCTCCCTGCTCCTGAGAGGGTTTTCAGACCACAGATTGGAACTGGAGAAGTTCTTGGCCTGGTTACAGCTCAGCCCTTTGCCTTCTTTGGAGCTTGTACCAAACAGCTCCTGGTTTGGGTAAGGAGTTGAGTGTATCCATTATAGAAGACAATATTTAACTGGTTGAGCCAAAGGACAGAAGTATCAGTAGGATGGGACATAATTTTCCTCCTGAATAGCATATTCAGACCCAAAAGGTATGGCATGAAATACTATAAACACAAAGGAAGTTGGTCAAAAGTCAGAACACTTTGGGATTTGTTGCCCCTTTTCAAACGTGGTAACAGAAGGAAGGGATAAAAGAGCTTTAACACTGATATTATATATAATAAATGCTCTCTATGTCAAGTATAAAGTTGTAACAAAAAATGTTTAGATTTCGGTGACTTGGTAAAAAATCTTTATTTTGATTTATTTCCAGACAGCTTTCAATCTGTCTGTGAACAATGAACCCATAGTATTAACAGGACACTACACAATGTGTTTTCTTCTTTATAACAGTGTAAAAGAATACAGAAGCATTTGGGGGTAAAAAATGAACTTAAGTTTCGAGTGTTTTATCTGGCTCCACTCCAAAACAAATGGAGCACATGGAGGGCAGCTACTCTGGGGTGCTGAGAATATCTGTCAGGCCTAGAGTACTGAATGGTCTTTGTTCACCTCTCAGAAGAAATAGTGCAGAGAGATTATATAGGGTATGTAGGATATATTTGTATGTTACGTGCGTATATTCGCTGCTGGTTGTTACAGGAGCATGTTAAAAAGTGAGAAAAGAAGAAAGTGACATTATCTAATTTTCCACTGACTGTTTCTAAATTAAGTCAGCATTTCCTGTGGTACAAATTGCTGCTCATACATTTTTGAAGTTCCCACCTGTTCCAGTTCTGTCTCAAGCTGATTGTGAGGCTGCTGCATATAAAAACACAAAGTAACATCTGTGGCTTCCATGGTGGAAGGAGAAAAATTTCTATATTAGCCCAATAGTCATCTTTACTGTATCACTGAAGTGAAAATGTCTGTGTTGTGGATTCTGAGGCAGAAACAGGTTAGTGGGATTTAAATGAAGGTTATCTACAAGGAGAATGGGATGTTGTTCCTGACAACTCTATGTGTCTTGTTGCTTTCCATGATTTTTCTAGTTGACTGCAGAGACCCCAGAATGAGTCCCACTGCTGATCTTCTGCTGTGGGCCAGAATCTTAAACCCCAATTTTTTTTTTTCTTTTTCTTGATTTTTGTTTTTTACCTTAGAGTTGTTGGGCAAGGGTGAAGCCAGTGAAGCCAGTGAAGCCAGAAAAATGGGGTTGTGCTAGTGTAGCAAGCCTTGTGTCACATATTGCTGCCCCTGCTCAATAAAATGTATGTGCTTTGCTCTCTTTTTTAATGGCTTGTCCATTAGAACAGCCTCAATATTCTTCATGGGTCTTATTTGAAATAGTTTTAAAAATCCAAATGGGAGAAAATATATTCCTTTCTTGATCTGCTTTAATGGGAGTTGTGCCTAGGGATGAGAGGACAATAGATCTTCCTGTGTCTGAGTGAGATTGCTTCTTTGGAGATTCAGAAAGGTGATTTGTCTTTAAAATGATGTTGTTTAAAACTGCTTTGTTTATTTCTTAAATGCAGTAAACCAGAGCTTCCAGCTACATAGAAGTAACTAGAATCTTAGAAAAGATTATTTCTAGTAATTATTTCTGGAAATTATTTCCAGTAATCTTGGAATATGGGATTTACAGGCTTATGTTACGTGCAAAAGGAAAATCTTAGAGCTGTAAATAAGCCAGGAACAAACAGCTTTTGTCTACTTTCAAGTGTTTATTTCCTGTGTCCTTTTGGCATCTGGCAATGAAATAAATTCTTAAGATTGAAATGCAGCACCAGGGTTTAATTTTTCAGAGTGAATGTAGTTTAAGTGAGTTGCTGTAAATGCATTGGAATGAACAGCAAGAAAACATAAGTACTTACTAGGATGGATCTGCTCCCATGCACTCTCTGCAATAAAGTATCAAGCTTAGAAACCATCTTTTACTGTGGTAGCTCAGCTATTCCTAGGAGGACTTCTTGTTTGGGGTTTTATAATGTCTGGGATATTCAGTGGTGTTTAGGCCTCCATTTTTGTTGTTTATTCTTTGCTCATTTGTCCCCTGTACTGGGCACTGGTGAGGCAGCACCTTGAATTGCTTGTTTTATTCTGGGCTCCTCATCGTAGGAAAAACATTGAAGTGAAGATCAACATGCAGGTCCAGAGGTGAGGAATGGAGCTGGGGAAGGTCTGGAGCACAAATCCTGTGAGGGGCAGCTTGAGGGAGCTGGTGGGGCTGAGCCTGGAGAAAAGGAGGCTCAAGGGGAACCTTGTTGTTCTCTACAACCCCCTGAAAGGAGGGTGGAATCAGGTGGGGATTGGTCCCTTCTCCCAGTAATAGGACAAGAGTGAATCACCTCAGGTTGTGCCAGGGGAGATTTAGGTCAGATTTTATGGAAAATTGCTTCATAGAAAAGTCCGTCAAGCATTGGAAAATTCTGCCCAGGGAATGGAAAGAGTCACCATCATTGGAGGTTTCTAAATGAGGTGTAGATGTGGCACTGGGGGACATGGTTTAGTGCTGGACTTGGCACTGTTGCACTTATGGTTGGATTCAAAGACCTTACAGGGCTTTTCCAACCTAAATGATTCTATGATTCCATATTTAACAAACATTCATTTTTCAGAGGAGTTCCTGATTGATTCCCTGAATATTGAACTTTGTGTCCTGTCAGGAGAACTCAAAGGAGATTGAAAGACTTCTGAAATACTGATTTAGTTAAAATACTGATTCTTAAACCCTCAGTTGTTCTTGCCTCCTGCGCTGAGAAGGAAGTAACTTTTGTTTAGTGATAGAAATTCAATTGGCTACAGCACTCAGTATCATGGGGTACACACCAGTACCCTGAATAAGATGTGGTGCAGATGCATCAAAGAGTAAGCAGACCAAATGTTAGTGAGTGTTAAATAGGTAAAATATTTCCTGTGGTGAAAGGACGAGTCCTGTGTCAGTAAAATGCTGGTATATACCAGCTTTTGGTGGATTTTTTAATCAAAGAGAATGTAAAAACCAAAATGGGAAACTATTTACTTGACCAGCCAACTGCTCCCAAGAAATGTATTCACCATAGCGATTTAGTGTAGTTCCTTCACAATACAGGATTGTTGTACACATTTTTTCTACATGAAGTTTAAAGTTCCAATTTCAGTTCTGTTGCCCTCTCCAATTTTCAATCCTTACTTTTTATATATTATTGTTATTCTAAACCTATTGGGTGCAGTTAGTTTTATTCTCCAGATACCTTATCTCTAGTCATTCCCCAGCCTAAACACTGCACATAAAACTTTTTTCAGACCACTTCCCCCAAGATGTAAAAATATTGTTTATAAAAAGGCCAGGGGGAGAACATAAGGTCTATCATTGTATAAATAATTTCAGCCATGACATGGGAACTATTTTTAAAAGAAAGACATACCAATAACTGACTAGATCTGGGGGGAAAAAACTGTTTCTAATAGGAAGCTTTTAAAGCCTTAAGCCTGAAGTTGAGGGGGCAATGTTTCCTGGAGCCCCATTTAGTAGCTAGTATAGACTAAATCTCATTTCACATGCATGAAATCTGCTGTTCATTCAGCACATAATCGCTTTGCTGGGTGGAAAAGTCAGGCTGCAGATTCCAGCCTGCCTGAGACGAGAATCGCAGAGCCCTCTCTGCGTGTGTGCGTCTTGCCTCCGCAAACCCCACCACGGCTCGTGCAGGCAGGGCTCCTGTAGCTGCAAACTGAGACATCAGATGGAAGCTGACATTTTCCTCTCACACAAGTCTGTGCAAATGCTAAGGCCCATGGCACAGCACTTCCCAAGCAGGTGGTACAAGGATGCCAGTAGGAGCACATCCCAAAGGCATTTCTGCAGCATGGAATGACTCACTCAACCTGCTGGAGGTTTCTAAATGAAAGATGAAGATATTCTGTTTTGGACAGCTGTTGCCACAGATTCCTATTTTGGGGTTTGTTCCATTCCATTTTAATCATTTATCAATATGGTCTGTATCATTTACATAGCTGATGGCTTTGGAAAAAAAAAAAGAAAAACCCAAACTAAATTCTTCCAGTCAGCATCATTTTTCTACTAAAAAAGAATGCTCTGAGAATGATAAATTACACCTCTTTTTCTTCTACTTCTAAGTCTCCTTAGAGAATAGCAAGTGATTACTATATCACGGAGTTCTACTTTTAAAGTCACAGTTTCAAAGTGTTTCTGCTAACTCACATATTTTTCTCCAGTTTTGTTATTTCAGGTCTGTAGGTAGTTCTGTTTACTAAGTGCACTGCAGCCCAGTGAAACATTATGCTGTGCTAAACTAAACTTTTCTTGTCAAAAGCCTATTTTTTCATATCACTTCACTATGAACTGCATTTACAGCTGAGTATTTTAAGCCATTTTCCATGCAGTAAAAAAAATTTGCTACCGCTTTTTTTTTTTTTTTTTTAATTTTATAGTGGCTTATCATCTCTGGTAGAAGAATTACAAACCCAGCCAGCTAAGCCATATTTTTTCCACCTTAATACTGGTACCCTTTTTCCTGAAGGATACCTAATAGCTTTAATTATGCCCATTGTTTACTGAGGAAACAGCAGCATGACACTTAAAAAGCCCTTTTGCCTTATATTTAAAGGACAAAGTTCATGCAGTTGATGAAGGAGTCTCTGCATGCAGGTGTGAAACTTCAGTGCAGCTATTGCTCTGTTTTTACAGCTGTTGATCTTTCACACCTCTCAAGCAGATCATACTGTGCAGGAATTGATATTTAGAAAATAACTGGGCACCGTGATCAAGTATCACTAACCTCATAATTCTTCTGCAGCATTTCTGGAAGGTGTTTATGTTTTCTTTCCACTTGTTTTAGATTAGGTACAAAAGGAATGAAATTGGTCTGATTATCTCAGGTGAAAAAAAGTCATAGTGCCTGCTCTATATACAGTTATGATTTCGTTTTTGTTGCTTGGTTTGTTGGCTTTTTTTTCCTTTTAATTTTGCTTATTATTATTCCAGTTGTGTAATTTTTGTTTCTAAGAAGATGAAATTCAGGTAATGATCTAGGAATATTTTACTCAAACCTTGATGAAGACACTTGCAAATTCCTGAAGAGAAACCTCTTTGAAATAATTAATTCCAAACCTTTACATAGCCCTGATGAATATTGTGACAATGCTAAGAATGAGATATTAGTAGCTCTGTTGCCTATTTGGTAGAGATTTTTCTCATTAAAATGGCTCATAGCATCATTTTGGGGTGGTGTTGAGGCCAAATATAGACTCTTCAAGACAGCAAAGGACATTTTCATCAGAAAAAGTGATGTCTGACTAGTCAAAAGGGACTAGGAAAAAACCAAGTGTGGAACCAGATAATTTTTAAATATGACATTGCAAGGAAAAAAAAAAGTGGTGAGGAGGTTTCTAAACCAGACTAAAAATGGTACTGAAGGAAGGGGAGGATGGCCCAAAAGTGGCTGTGAAGGTCACAGCCTCTGCAGTCTCTTGGGGAGAACAGACCAGCAACGGGCCCAGACCCTGTGGGGTGATTTCCATCACCTGGGTTAAGACCTGACCTGAATCTTAGTCCTGGAATTAAAGCTGTTTTTCTGGAAGCTGAGGCTCCTTTCTCATGGCTCTAGCCATTCAAAAGTCACTGCAGAAATGAGGACAGGGTTTATTTTCTGTAATATATTACAAATAATAAGCTGCAGTTCATAAGAAAGCATAGTAGCATCTCTGGTGTAAATGATTATCAGGCAACTGGGTGCATTCTAAAATTAGACCCTAATGCTGCCAGATCTGATCTCTCTCTCTGGCTTTGGGATGTTATAAACATAATTCATAGATGTTGTAATTTTCACAGAGGGAAATAGGACACAGCTGTACATCATCACCCTGAACTCTCAGAACACTTAAGCATATACATCCCATTAAAAACACATTTTTCAGCATATCACAAGGAAAATATTCCCTGAAACTACCTTTCTCTTATAAAATTGAATCAAATTAATAATGTAAGTAGTTCAATTTTTGTGCTATTCCTTGTCCATTTTATTTTAAAGGAAGAATTAATTTTTCTTAGGCTATCCTTAAAGAAAGAAAATTATTATCATAGAAAGGATGGATTTACCTACTCTTTCCAACAACAAGAAGTCTGGGTTTGATGCTTTCAATGTTATTCATGCCATAACATTTTATGTGGCTTTCTAAACTATGCAATCTTGGATATAGAAGTATCTCTACCCTAGGGGTGGCGGGCTGGTAGCTGAGGTTGAAATAAAACTTAAATCTTTTTCTCTTTCTGTAATGCACACTATTCATGCTTCATGAAACTGTGCTATTTGATACTTCTCCAGATAAATGCAGCGTCCTGATGATGTGTCATGCTTCATTATGCTAGCAAGTTCTGTTCCTTAAATTTAATCAAAATGCCAGTGGAATTTTCTCATGTCTCTTTATTCATGTTTCTTTGCTGAAGGAAGATCTTTTTATATCCCTCTGAAATTGCTTTTAGGAACAATTCTATAAGTGCTGAAGAGCGTGATAAGGTCAGAGCTGTGGGATACAGCAAGAAGGTGGCCTGGTTCTTCAGTTGTTTACACAGGTGCCCTGCTAATGTGATCTTGTTGTCCTTGGGGGCCTTGTGTCTGCCTTGGGATGAGGCTGGCTCTCAGTTGTGCCACCAAAGGAGAACTCCCCAGCTGATCTCTGCAAATGTGGCCCATGTAGATGGACTGCATGGATGCAATTCCAGAGCAGAAATAGTAACAGAGTAGAAAAAAAGGACAAAGTAGTATAATTATGCATGCTCTGGTAGAGGAATATTATTTTATAGCTTTAGGACCATAAGAATGTATTCAAACATCAAGCTGGTTGTTACTTTGGTGCTTCAGAACATTACAAGTTCCCAGTGAGGAAGTTGGGGTTATATATGTCACTGATGTTTATGCATGTACTTTCCTTATTCCACTTTGTATTTACAATGCATGTTTTCCCTTGAGTTATTGCTGGAACCAAAACCCATCTTTAATCAGATATAAAAAAATCTACTGATACAATTTTTATGTGAGAAAGGTTAGCTTCTGTTCTTCTGAAAGTTAAGAGGTGCTTCATTCTGTATAAATCAAATCTATCTCATCTAAGAAGTCCCATTGGATTTGATCTCTTTTCATTTTTTACCAAAAAGATTAATGAGGTCACCCTCTACTCTGACATCACTCCTTCCTCTTCCTGCAGGACCTAGAGGAGAATTACCAGTGCTGTGTGACAGGAATTATCCCTCAATATAGTAACTGTGAAGGGCAGAAAAATCTTTCTTTGCACCAAATCCAGAAGACCAGAGAATCATAGAATGACTTGGGTTGGCAGGGACCTTAAGGACCATTTAGTTCCAACCCCACTGCCATGAACTAAATCAGGTTGTTCAGGCCCCCATCCAGCCTGGTCTTGAACACTTCAACCTATCTCAAACTCATTTCTTTTTTCCTGTAAACCCAATGAATATAAATTTCCTTTTTATGAAAACACTATTTTATTTCTTTTATCTTTCAAATTATTTTTAATATGAAATCTTTTCTATTTACATTCTCTGAGCATGTGAGTTAAATCCTCAATTCTACTTGTCTAATAAGTCTAGCTGAGGCCTAATCAATCATTAGCTTAGACTGAGACTGAAAATCTTAATAGCAACAAGTATTTGGAGAGAATTTGTCAATCCAATTTGCCATTTAGTCTCACAGCCTTGGCCCAAGCATTGGCCAGGAGGGGATTTTTTCCAAGGTTCCCCTGTAGTTCAACAAACACTAGAAATTATTTTTCTATCAATCTCAAAAAGAGAAATGGACTTTTCTTTTAAAAGGCAACTAAAATACATATTGCCTTTCTAGTTCAGTTGTTTAATTACAACAAAATCAGCTACCTAAAAAACCATGCTGAAAGTCAGAGTTTGCTATTTCTGCTTCTTCATCACTGAACTTTGTCAAAATCAGAGCTCTGGATATAGCATTTGTCAGCTACCTGCTGCTCCAGAACAGCAGAGGGAGCACAAAACACTTTGTTTTCTTTTAATTTCTTGCTGGTGGTGAGATTAACTTAAAAATGATTGATTGTCACAAAGGTTGCTAGAACCCATAGGTCTTCATCAAGTTATATATTTTTTCTAATTGATCAGAACTGTTTCTGATGGTATCTCTCATCTCCCAGAAAATCACACACAACTTGCAGGTACTGCTTGTTTTCATCAGGAAATCTGTCTAATCTCTTTATATTGGCTTTGACTTTTATTTTTCAGCTGAACTTTAGATACCACATCTTTTCATCACTACCCAAAGGTCCTAATAAGTGGTAAAACAGAACTATGTGCTATTTTCTACTTCAAAATAGACTACCTTGGCTGATGTAATTCAGGAGCAAGTAAGCATCACGATCCTGTCAATTCAATTTTGATATTTTTTTGTGCTATACAGCTATGTGTGTGTTCTGCAGCTCTTGAAATATCTTCTTCCAGCCTCACTGCCTGAGGCCACAAGTGTGCAGAGCAGTTCTGTCTCCCAAAGAATGTCAAACATAATGAAAAAATGAACTTGCAAAAGAGCTGATTTTTGTGTGCCTTCCTGCTTGTTTCTTCTGCCTGCTCTTTTTGCTTTCCCCTGTCCTCCTAGGTTTTATTTTCTGCTTTTGGAACTGTATCCAAAGCTCCCTCAGAATGAACTTCTTTTAAAAAGCTTCTTCATAATGAGGCTTGTCGCACAAATGAATGGAGCATTGCTGAAGGCTCACAATGTGGCACAGGCTGACTCAACCTTTCGATGCTCTCTCTCAGAATTAGCATTCTTGTCCAACAATGGCTTTCATCCCTTCTCTTTCTGCTGCCAGAGACTGTGACCTGGTTTGTTCAAGAAATCACACTCACAAAAATGAATGGAAAGTGTGAGGATTAAAGTGAAGGTTAACCTCACAGAATAGGAGAACTTTAAAGTCAGGCTATCTTCCTTATCTGTTGGACCTAAGCCTTATAGGAGAAGCAGGAGAGTGAGTGATCTTGAATTCAGTGCCAAAGGTGAAGGCAGCTTTCCTCACAATGGGCAAAGCCTGTGTGCTTTAAGGGTAACTTCAGTGGAGCTGCTTCTTGGCTGAGGCAAACAGGGTTGGGCCACAGCTGCACACATTTCTGCTTCACTACAGAGGGCAGAAAGCTCAGCATCATCTGAGGTACCCGTGCCCCTTCAGACCTTTCAGCACCCAAATCCTGGAGGAGAAAAGGTGTGAGATACCTGCTTTGAACTGAGGGATGCTGGGAGAGCATAGGCTAGGAAAGCCTTTCTGTCAACTCACTGAAGGCATTAGAAGTAAATAGAATAAAAGAGAGCAGCCTCACTGTTGGAGTTCTGAGAACTGATCAGCTCTTGATGGAGCTCACACCCAAATTACTGGTGCTGAGCAGCCCTAGGTGCTGTGTCTGCCCCAGAATTCAGTGAGTCTTACAGGTTCTGGAGAGGTTTGGAGAGCAGTCTTTTCCATAGGGGACACAAGAGAAGAGGAAAAAAGAGTGAGACTTTATCTGCAATCCTGATTTTCCATTTTGTACGTAATTTTAACTATGGAAAGAGTGGAAAGAGACAAAAGGAGGAGGGGAATGGAAAGAGGAAAGGGAAATGTTATCATGACTTCAGCTCAGCATTGCTGAAATATCCAGTAGAATGGAAATTATAATTTATTTTTTTTTAATAATCACAATAACTTTTCTATTTAAACCTTTAGAAATTATGGGTTACTCCCCATGCTGGTCTGGCACACTTGCTTTAGGCTTTCAGCCACCTATCACAAGTGCCAGGAAAAGCCTAATAGCCCCACCTCACCTAGGAGTCTCTGATGTGTTATAGGGGATGCATGGCATCCTCTGCTGTCAGTGTAAAAGTCTGATGGCTACACAAGATCTTTTCATGCCTTGGCCTCTTCTGCTTAATCTTTTGCAAAAGCAAGCAACTGTGTACATCAGACAACATTACATTTCTTCCATGAAGTTTTAATCCCAGTTTGCACTGGTGACCTTGCACAATCTTTGAAAACCTTCACTGCTTCACTGATTAAGCTGATGGACTGATGTTTTTCTGCTTTCTATGCAAAAAACGCATAACACCTTGCTTGATTAGAGATACAATTGCACAGGATTATTAGCATTATGGAGTAGAAATTATGGAAGTGCAATTTATGATCATCTGGCTCCCAGACTACTGCACTTTATTAAAACAAGAGAATATTTTGGGGAAGAAAAATAGGATGCAGGAGCAGGGTAGCTGATGATCTCATATTCAATTCCACTTTAGGCAAAAACAAAGCATGGAAAATTTAGCCCAGAATGATTAACATTCCTGGGGTTATAAACTATACTGAAAACCAAATGCTATGAAGGAAATTATTAGACAACCTTAATTAAAAACATCACTACCAGCTCTCCACATAATAAACGCACTTGATCTGAGTGAAAGAAAATGAAGTTAATGGTGAATAAACATTGGGAATAAAAGGAAGATTTTACAACCTAGAGCTGAGGGAGGTCTTCATCCCTCCCCATAGTCCCTGCAGCCCCATTTCAGCTAGAGGTGGTGGATAATCATGAAACCACTGAATTTGGGAAGGATATACATATCCACCCTGCTACACAGAGGAAAACGTAAAGCAGAAATTCCCATTATCTCCAAGTTAGATGAGGATGAGAGGGACAGAAGAGGCAGAAAGGCTGGACTCCCTGGCAGCTGGAGGAGGCAGATGAGAGGCTGGGCAGGGAGGGGAGCTGAGCTGGCACCCCTGTTTGGGAGGGAGCCAAGCCTGGCTGCAGCAGTGAGCAGGAGCCCAATGGGGAGCACCGGGCAGGTGTAGCCTGAGACAGGTCCAGCCTGGCTGAAGCAGAGGTCAGGCTGAACAAATTTGATTAACTCCTCCTGAGAAGGGACAATGACAACTGACAGGAGTGCCACAGCAGACACAATCTCCTTGGACTTCAAGAAACCTTTTGCCATGTCCTGGCTTCGAAGGCTGTGTTTGAAAACCTGTGTTGTTGGCCAGATTTTATTAGTTAAATCAGCATCAGAGTGAAGCAAGGATGTTGAAAGCTCATTTAGGTTTCATGCTAATCACCTTGGCAGTGACCCTTTAAAATAAAAAAACATTATTTATACTGCTTGCAGCTGTAAGTACTGCCTATACTTATCTAAGCAGAGGAGGCTGACTTTAGTCAGAAAGATGAGCTTGATAGCTTTAATTAATTCTTAATAAAAGAAAAATAAAACAGATGAAAGCAGCCAGCTCAAGAACTTAGAACCAAGCCAAGAATTTCATATTTAGGGTCTGGGTCTTGTAAGCACAAGCATCAGAGTAAATTTATTTCCATGTGTGAAGATCAATGATCTTAGTAATTGTAATTAAAAGTGTACCTAAAAGTATGACTATTTCCATGGTGGGATGTTTTGCCTGTCTGTTTCAATAAGAGTTATGCCACCACTGGCAGACAGGGAAAGTCTCAGGCTGCACATAGATTATAAAGGCACAGTTGCATTGTTCTGTTGTCAAGGTTTGGGCTCCCAAGCTCATCCTCATCAGGACATCATCTTGCAGCTTTTTTTTCACAGAATCATCAAATGACCAAAACACCACTGGAAAGGGAGCACTGGAGGTCTTTTAGTCAAAATCCCAGCACAAAGCAGGACTGTAGCCACGGTAGGATCAGGTCAGCTCTCTCTTAGTCTAGCTGGGCTGTGAAAAACTAATTTGCAGATTTGACAGCCACCCTGTACAATGTGCTCCTGTGCTGCATGACCCACACAGCTTTGCTGTTATTGTTTTGTTTTGTTTTGTTTTGTTTTGTTTTCTTATAATTTACCTATAGTGCTTGATGTCCAGGGATCCTGAAAATTAATTAAAAGGAGGGAAACCTTTATAAAAAACCAGACCCATCTTGTCCTATTGTTCTCTACCTTAGAAGTATGTCAAGGCTGGATTTTCAGCACTGAATAGAATTTGTTGCCCTTTGTTGATTTCATCAAGCCTATTAATACTGTTGGTGGGCTTTTCTTGGTTGGGTTGGTTTTTTATGTTGTTCCTACTTAATTAGTACAGTGCATTGTCTTGGGGCTATTTGAGGATGAAAAACAAGACTTTAATGATAAAATACAGGAAAAAAAGACAGACTACTCTTGTCAATGTCAGCAAATAAATAGCATTAATCTGTCTTCATTACTGCCATGCATGGTGTAACACAAGAGCCCAGCAGGTGGGAAGAGTAGAATATCTTTTAACTACTCCACGAGTGCTAAGAATTAAGCTGAAACTTACACTGTAATTTTTTCTTTGATCAGCAAAGAATTATGACAGTCATTTTGAGTCCAGAAGCTTTCTGACATCTTTCCATTAGGATACTGAGGGAATGCAGGATTTCTGACCTGACCTGTTGTCGTCAGCTCTCAGTGGGAGGTGCCTCACTGCCATTTGTGCCTTTGGAAACTCTGCCCTGTCTGCACCGTGGAGTGGGATGCTCATTCCAGCTGGAGCCACATCTCTTCCCTGCTATATTATTTAAAAATATGAAGTTTTAATTAGCACATAGTTATGTTTTAGAGTGCTTCTGAATATGTCGCATCCTTAAAGGCTTCAGCTAGCGGATGTTTGGTTCCCCCCTCCCCACCTCAGAAATGAGTTATCCAGGCAATCTGTGCCAAGTGTTTTTGAGCATAAAGGTTGAATACACACAAATAGATTATGTGGAAGTGTAAATCAGAACTGTGCAGTTCACTTCAGTGATTTACATTATCTGAAGATCCGCACTATTAATTATTGGAAGCCTACCTTTTTAAAAGCAGTTTTTAGTCACTGTGACATCTAACCATCTGGCTCCAGTTTCCCTCAGTATGTACTTTCAGGCATAAATACTAGGAAGCTTTGTTAAATATGCAGATTACCCAGGCAGCATGCAGGGGATGGTGATAGACAAAGCTTTGTTTGCACAGCTCATTTCTTTGCAAAGTTTTCTGGTTAAAAGTTTTCTTGTACCAATCAGTAGTGGATTTAATTTGCTGGTGTCTTTCCTATGACTTTTACTACAGCTGAAGATTTTAACTGATGGGACAAGGGAAAGACTATCCTGGCTGTTGTGATCATCTGCCACAGCAGCCAGCCTCACTGTGGAGGCAACAGGAGAGATTGTTCACGGAGTGCTTATGAGCTTGACCCCCTCTGACAGTTTATTGCTCTGGTACATCTCTGTAGCACATAGGTGTGATCTGTTTTGGGAAGAATTACGGCTATTAAAGCACTAGCCCAAAGAAGTTCACATCATTTGGAGCTCTGTTGTTGGAGAATGCCCGTGTTGTTGTTGCCTCTCCCAGGCTGTGTGTGCTCAGAGGTCACAGCTCTGGCACCACTGGGCAACTCATTCCCAGAGCAGATGCTTTGGCCCCCCTGGACATTGCTCCATCTGATAAGGAGGTTGAATCAGCATCCTCACCCTGCAGGGCTGATATTCCAGGATATTATGACCAAGTCAAAAGCAGAAGCTCTGAACCCACAGAGATCTCTGTTACCTCTAACAAGCTGCTTGCCAGGGTCAGCAGAGCTCCTCAGACCCAGCCTGAAATTCATAGCATGCTCTTTCAAAGAGCTCCTACACAGGGACTGTAATTTTCTTTACTGCCACAGAACTGCCTCATTTATAAACTAAGATCTAGTGTCTGAACACAGAGTTCTGTTCTCTCGAGTATATGATTTTACCCAGCACAATATTTCCTCAGGCAACAAAGTTATTGACTGCAATACTTTATGTTGCTGCAGAAAGGAAGCCTCTGTAAAATAACCTTTAATTGTCACCAGGCTGTGTCTTTTTTCTATCTTCAGGTATGCATTTAGAAGAGGCTACAGGATACAGAAGAACCTTGAGGAGCTTTGCAACCAGTCCATTACTTTTTCCTTTGTTCCTGCTGAGATTTCTCCATTTATAAGATGGGGAGACAGTCTGTGGTCCTGGAAAGGGGTATATGCTTCTCCATCTCTACAGTCCCAAGAAAGAGTCTCCCCTCCCCCAAAGCAAACTCTTGCCATCTGATATCCCTGTGGCAGAAAGCACCCTAAAGTTTCTCTGCTATCTAAGCTGCAAGGATGTCACCACTCTTGTTGATATAGCCTGAAGTCAACTCAACTTGATTAGAAATTAAGGAAGGATTTTTAAATGTTGCTAATGAAAAATAAAAATAAGGTATCTGCAAAGTTTTTCCTGTAACCTCAGTTTTGTAATGTCTGTGATATTTAGTTAGTCTTAACTATCTTATCAAGGCTAATGGCATATAAATGGCTAATTTTAAGTTCCTTAAGACTGTTAGAAAATGCATTTCCTATTGCCATTGTAATTTTTCTTTCACCCCAGTGTAAAACAGTTATTGAGTTTCTGTAGCTTAGATTCTTACATATGTGTTGCTAGTTCAGTGAGAGACATATCTTTGTGTGAAGAAAAATACCTTGGATGCTGTTCAGACCCTCTTCACCCCAAAACCTGTGACACTCTTGAAAAATGTCTGCTCTTGATGTGTGAAGCTAAACTTCCCAACTCAGCATGTGCAGCTAACAAAACCCATCATCAGCCAATTGGAAGTCTGATTTTTGAGGACCATTGAACACTGAACATTTCAGGGAGCTGCAATTACAGAAACAATTGTGTTAAATAACTTTGGACTGATGGTGTGTGAACATCAGCCCCCCCCAACTTCCTCTTTTCTTATTTTTGTTGGAATCTGACAGTGCACAGGGTTATGTTAGGAACACTTTAGGGAGTGTTGATATGCTTCAGAAATTCTGTCATTTCTTCATCTATCTGTGATTTATGCTTTTGTTTTATGACTCTGAAGGCTGAACAGCCTCATATTTGCAGTCCTATTTGATGTTGAGAAGAAAAAGGGCAGGGTATGTTTTAATGGAGGTGAAGCATCTTAAACTCCCCTCACATAATTCCAATTCCACTTTCAGTCATAGCAGTACAAGTCAGGAGGCACAGCATGTTTCACATTTCTGTAGTGCTGGACATATGTCAAATAAAAGAAGCAGTTTACCTAAGACAAATAACAGACTGTATTAGAAATGTGCCTTTGTTTATTAACCATGTGAATTGTTTATTTTGCATTTTTATTTGGTACAGTGGACAGTGATAACATTTGTAATACAGCGAGACCAAAGCTTTCTACCCCTCTTTAGGAGTCCTGTAGAGCATGTGAACAACATTAAATTTTTGTTCTGAAACTGGTCAGTTGATGTTTGATGCCAGAGCACAGGTTGTGCTGATCACTGTCACGGGTGTGCTCAGGATCACCTCACCCAGATATTTGGAGTCTCAACACAGGCTGGGGGATGAGCAGATCAAAAACAACCACAGAGAAAGACCTGGGGGTGCTGGTGGGTGAGAGGCTGGCCATGCCCTGGCCATTGGGAGCCCAGAGCCCCCCGTGTGCTGGGCTCATCCAGAGCCCCGTGGGCAGCAGGGCAGGGAGAGGATTCTGCCCCTCTGCCCCCTCTGCTGAGACCCCACCTGCAGGGCTGCATCAGCTCTGGGCTCCAGCACAGCAAGGACAGGGACCTGCTGGAGCCAGGCCAGAGCAGGCACCAAGGGGATCACAGGGATGGAGCAGCTCTGCTGGGAGGAAAGGCTGAGAGAACTGGGATTGTTCAGCATGGAAATAAAAAGGACTTCAGGGTGACCTAGTTGCAGCCTTTTCAGTACCTGAAGTGAACCCACAAGAAAGATGAAGTGACTGTTTACAAGAGCCTGGAGTGACAGGACAAGGGGGAATGGTTTCAGACTGAAAGAGAGCAGGTCTAGATTGGATATCTAGGAAGAAATTTTTTACTGTGAGAGTGCTGAGGCCCTGGCATAGGTTGCCAAGAGGAGCTGTGTCTGCCCCATCCCTGGAAGTGATCAAGGCCAGGTTGGATGGGGTTCTGAGCAACCTGGTCTAGTGGAAAATGTCCCTGTCCATGGCAGGGGGGTTGGAATGAGATGAGCTTTAAGGTCCCCTTCAGTCTAAAATAATCCATGATTCTATGATATTTTTTACAGGTCTTGTTCTTGTCTCTGCTAGCACTCTGGATCAAATGCTACACACTACTCCTGGTGTAATTTTTTAACATATGATGACTCTTTAAATGCCTGTACAGGGATTCAGCAGTCTCCCTTAAATTCACAGATGAGCCTACACATGGTACAGCTGAGTGCACCTCATTGAGGCCAGAAAGCTGCCAGTGTAATGCCATACATACAGGTAACCCATCCCAAGTGAAAATATAATGCAAATATTGCCTAAACCCTGCAAGCAGCCAGGTGATCCCTGCTTTAGAACTGCAAGCTTGCTACCTGCAGTGAGCACAGAAGAGGCTTAAAATATTTTATGTGTAATATGAATACTAAATGTAATTATTAAAACCAGCTATGTAAACCTAAGGTAATACAGTAGCTTTAACAGGCACTTCTCCAATCCTGCCCAAGTACAGTGGAAATGCAGACCAAATTGTGCAAACCAAACCTCCAAAAAATAATACATAAATGGTGGTGTATTGTGACAGGGTAGGTAACAAAGTGTAAAGATGAACACCTGTCTCCTGCATATGGATTGGCAGGTACAACAAAGAGCCTTGGAGTACATGAGGGTTTTTGGAGAAGTTTGCAGAATATTCACTGTGTAAAACCTCTCCTCAGTCCTATTTCTAAAACTGGACCTTTTCCTACTGCTATTCTGAAAGGATGAAGGATGAACTGATTGAGGAGGACAAGGTAGTTTCTTGTATGCCTATTTGGCAGTAGAGGGAATTTATATGCTGATCACAGAGTGGAAATTATTATGATTTAAAGTTAAGATGTCTAGAAGTGAGAATTGGAAGCCCCACAGGGAAAACAGTGATGGAATGTGAAAAGAGAGGCTGTCATTCTAACAAGAAATATGTAGCTAATAAAGAAATAAATAAAAAATAAAATCTATTACATTTGGATGTGTTCTATCATCAATTATTAGACCTAAAACCAACATCTACTGTAATGTGATAAAAGAGGCGTTCTACATTGGGGTTTTTTGTTTGTTTTCCATCTCTGATATTGCAGAAATAAATGCTAATTTAAAAGAGGGAGAAAGAGATATTTTGAGAAATTACTCTCAAGTTTGTTTGGAATTATATCCAGACATTTGAATAGAAAACAGAAAACATCGGTAGTAGGAGTGAGCTACTGGTGAATCAAAGACAACATTTAAAATTAAGAGTAGCATGTGTGAAGTCTTTGGAAGAAGAGACAGTCAGTGTAATGGAATGATAATTTATTGGGCTGAATTTCTATTCTTCTGCTTGAATGCTATTGCATCCTTTGAAAAATTTACGTGAGAAAGATTTGAAATTAGAGAACTTCTAAGCCCTGTGCAAATAATTTAACTAGTATCCACAACAGATAATTAACTTTTTCCCACTTCTGCTGGCCCTTTTCTCTTGAGTTCTCAGGTGCAACATGAGAGAAGGAAGGAGATTTTCTCAGCAACAGGAACAACCAGAAAATTCTCTCTGCCAATACCAGGACTGCTGCTTGAGTCCATCTTCAGTTCACACTAGAACAACACCAAGGTGAGCTTGGGGAAAGCTTTTTACCTCTGCTCACTATAAATGAGGTTTCAAAGATTTGTTGTTCTTAGAGGGATGGGATCAAGTGGTTAAGTGCACTGATAACTAAGTCAAAAACTTTTCTAAATATAAGAAGTTGAAGCTATGAAATTCATCTTCCATTTAAACCTTTCCTTCCTTCTCCCCTGTACAGAATTAGATGTGTGGCCAGCTGAGCTGCATGTGACTGTGCACAGGATTTCCAGTGCTAGGCCATGGTAAAGCCACATGCAAATTACTGTTTGGCAAAACCACTGGAATAATTCCAGAGTGGGATTACCCCTGATTCTGAGTGAAAATAGATGCCTGCAAAGAGCAATGGGGCTTTGAGCAGTACAAACCTCTTTGTTTTCAAGAAGGTCATAGATGGAATTTTCCTTTTTTTTTCATGGTAGAAGAGCACAGCAATATGGACCATCTAGGTGCTAGTTGCTACGGTAACCATAAAATCACATCCTCCAAAACCTTTCTATTTAATTATATACATCACTGACTAGCTAGTGAAGTAAATTTATTTTTTTTTCCTCCAAAACTCCAGATTGAAAAGGAAAAAATGTATGTCCATTGCAGTTTAACCTTTTCTTTTTCACTGATATTTTTGGGAAGAGAATTTTTTCCTTCTTACAGGCATTTTTAGCTGATGTTCCATACAGTTTTATTGACATCATAAATTATTGTATTGGGCTGTAGTGCTACACAGTTAAGGGTTAGAGGTTTGTCATTGTTTCTATGTATTTATAGCCTAATTCTCCAGACTTCTCCTTGATATACATGATTTGTCTCCAACCTCACAATATTGGGGCTATATTTCACCTGTGGAAATACCTGCATTGGGATGAAATCCATATCTGCTAGAGCACTACATGAAAAACACCACCTTGTGTACAGAAAACTTTACATTTTTGGCAATCAAAATAAAGGCAAGATACTGAAATCAAAACTAAGATTATCTCAGATGGACTTTCTGAACTGCTTTGTGCACCAGGATGAATGGGCATTAAAAGCCTGTAAATGAGTAATTCAGTTGCCTCTTCTGTTCCTAGAGTACCTTCCTTATAAAACAGCAACAACTAAGGCTAACTTTAATACCTCGGGAAAAACAAATTGATAACTATTTTAATTTATTTATTTTCCTCACTTATGAAGATTTTATGGCATATCCCTTTAAATGTTAGCATAAGATATACATATTTTGCTATCCTGAACACATAAATCATAGTTTTCCTGCTCTTTTTAAAATATATGTAATGTGTAACTTTATTTTTTCTTTTCCCTATTTCAATATTTTTCTTTAAAACACATTGGTTAAAAAAAGTAATGAGGAGTGATCTCCACATAGGTATTAGACAGTTGTATTTAATTCATATAATTCTTTGTTCATTATTCTGATACTGCATTGTCACACCTTACCAAAAGGAATCTTTTAATATAAATATGAATATTTTCATAAATTTAAAAAGAAATTCAGGTCCCACACAAATTTCTTGAGGTCAAACTGCACCTAATTTGGGGGGTTTTCCAGCCAAGAGGTCACATGCTAATAACTGAGTTTATTAGCTACACTAGTTTCACCAGTGCAATCAAAATTACACATTGCAAGTAATTTTTACCATGTTGGTAAGTAAGTGATAGAATTGGAATGTCTCTTAGGATGATTCAGAAAGGTAAACTCTGAAATCAATATACAGAATCCCTAAAACAGCAAGGCACCTTTATCCAGGTAATGAATAAATACACCGTGTGAGCTTTACAGAGTGGTTTACACTCAATCTAAATAATATGTTAAAACCTAGTTCATCATATTTTTTCTATTGGAAAAAATAATTCAGTATAAGCATAATTTAAAAAATTCAGCTCAGGAAATTTAAAGCTACAGTGTTAGCAATATAACATGAGAAATTTATCAAAATTACTACCAATGAGTTTATTTTCTGCCAGAAATTAGCCTGTTGCTGTGATTAACTGGTTTTATTTCTAATGCTAAAGTTAATTATATTAAAAAATTATAAGTGTTCTGAAATGTGTGCTTGCACAATTTGGTAACATTTTATGAATATATGAATCTGTGACATACAGATGAATGGTTCTAAGCACTTCTCAGTCCAGCATCATGCTTTGAGCTGCAGATGCCAATGGCAGCAGTTGCACATCTATTAATAAATTTGGACAACCTTCAATTTTGATTTTCATTATTATCCTACTTCCAAACCAAAGGGGATTCTTGGGTAATTTGGAAAGATGACTTCTCTCTCTGTATGGAGTTTATATTATTTTTATCTCCTAAAATAGCTTAACAATTTGGTGGAGATGTGTCTTTTCACCTTTTTGAAACACCTGTCATTAATCCACATGTGATTGTGTTGACACTCGTGGTTCAAATTGCAGCTAAGGCTGGTATACCTAAACAGTCAAGTATCTCCATGTTTCTCTGGAATTACTGTTATCCTTCCACCATTTTCCTGTGTCCTAAGGTTCAGACATTGGTTCAGAGCAAGAGAAAAGGATTACAGAGAGAAGAATCAGCATCACTATCCCTTTTTTGGGAGGACACCCATGTAGGTTTTCTTCCTACTACCATTTGGGTCTGGCTGGAGAACTTTTATGTGTTTTACATGATCTTTGCCCTGCTGATTCTTCACTGGTTCATATTTCCACATTACTGTGTGTAGTACATTAAACTTTTATGGTAGAGCTGTGGCCATTATCCTCTTTGTTATCCTTAAAGCTATCTTTACCCTGCTCCCATGGTTGCATTCCTTTAATTAGGGTTACCTGACCACTGGTGACATGTTTATAGCCCTGTGGCCACTGGTGTCATCCTGTGCCCATGGTTTCAACACCCCCACAATTACCCCCTGTCAGCATTCTTTTTTGTTTTATTCTAAAGTCATAAACAGTTTATTCTGCATCAAGTACCTGCTCACTATTACCCTATATAGTAAAAAAAAAGTAGGTAACAGTGACCATATTATCACATTTTTTTTTTCCTGCTAAATAAGACTAAATATGGCTCCAGCTAGGCCAAAAGAAGTCGAGGCAGAGCCTGGTGGGTGCTGAGCTGTGTTATTGTCCTAGCACAAAACCTGTTCCAAACAACACTGTACAGGGCAGCAATGCTAACCTTGCCAACCCTAGCCCTGCCTTCAAGGAGCCATGCAAGCCTGAGTGAAGTACCTCCTTGTTGGGTAGCAGGGAAACATCTATAATACAGAGCAGAGTCAAGTATCCTGTTTACTTACAGTTCTGAAGCGTGGAATACAGTTATAAAGAAATGGGATAACAAAAGGCATTGCTCCAGCCACACTTACCAGGAATTATCTTAAATACTCCAGTTTCTCATGCTCCTTTGTTAGTTTCTGTTGGCTGTCCCCAGTCTGGCACACTAGAGAGAGCTCTTAGATCTGAATGTTTTCTACTTGAACAGCTAATGTTGGTTAGAGAGGCCATTTGGAACAGTTTCTTCTTTGGCCCACAATCAAAGGACCTGTTTTGTTTTTTTTTTCTCTCTTGTTTACCTACTCATCATTTTCCTGCGTGAGAGCAGTGAGACATTATACGGTGCCAAGAGGATTATGTAATCACTTTCCCCCATCCTCCCTAAGTTTACTTGATTAACATTTTTATTGCATATCTTAATTAGTAGATTCCTAGCTTTAGGCTTCAGGCTGCTTTCCTTCCCTGACAGCCTCTGTTGGATGCACTGATTTAATTTTAAAACTTCTGTAACATGAGATATTTTAATGGTTTTAAATATTTAGTTTGTTACAAGTTTGTATATAGAGTGCTATAACACACTGAAATTATTTGGGAATTTGCTTCTGAGAAGGAGCAACTTCTTCCTTTACATTCCACTAGATTTCAGGAAACTCATTTATATGAGTTTATACAAACAAAAAAATTAGAATAAAAATTGGATACTCTTAATTTGGAGGGTTTAGAAACAGCTTTTGTCATTGGGACATTAGAGACATATTCTTGCAGGTATTAAAGGAAACAGAGGGCAAGATTGATCCCTTTCTAGCTCAAGAGATGCAAATATAGATGCTTTTTTGTGTGGACCACTTGAGGAATTGATCTAGTAAGTAGTGTCCAAACAATTCCAAATCTGCAGAAAGCAAAGCTGAGGTGAGCATAGTATCACCTTTTTAGCCATCAATTCACTGATTATAGAACTTGCCTGTAAAATTATATTGCAGTTACTTCAGCTCATTTTTTCTACCCTGGATGGTGTTTTCTAATCACCATATTGCAACATGTTCTCATTCAAGGCTCTTGCAATCTGTCTTGCTGAATCCTTTGGACATTTTATAAAACCTTAACTATCATTGATGGGGCAGAAATTTGAATTCTACCATGACAACACTGCTATTAATATATTAGTTTTCATTCTTGCATTGTCTCCTTCTTTGTCTGTCAATATTTCATGACTTGGAGGTCAGAACAACTTCAAAAGGATTGTATTTCCTGCTTCCTTTTTAAATGTACAGAAAAATGTACAGAATTCTTCACACTTGTACTGTTTAGTGAGCTTAAAAGTTTTTTTTCATGCATTTTCCCTTTCTAAATATATTTGAGGAAGCACCTTTTGCTTCCTACAAAGGTACAGAGCAAAAATATATGCTGTGATCTGTAGGTGTGTGTGAGAGAAACCCCTTGTGTCTCTTGTTTCTTTCTACACTGCAAGTCAGGCAGCCACAAATATATTTATCCTCAAATC
Organism: Agelaius tricolor; assembly: GCF_023055355.1. Taxonomy (NCBI): domain Eukaryota; kingdom Metazoa; phylum Chordata; class Aves; order Passeriformes; family Icteridae; genus Agelaius; species Agelaius tricolor. Next base: position 40,135,633 of record NW_027269269.1, on the reverse strand, counting down.
ACTTAAGATTGTTAGGCCTTTAAAGGAATTCTGGCACTCTACATATCTTTGATCCTAGGAACAACTTCTCCTCTGCAAAGATTTCTGGCTTGTTTTGCATGTAAATTATCCCATTTGGATGGAATGAGACCAAAGGTTGCTCTGACCAAAATATGAGGTGATGAGTATAATTGGGGCTTTATTTATTATGTGACTTGGCAGTATGATATCTGTATCATCTACACAGGCCTATACAAGCCATGCAAGAAAATGGGCCTTCTAGCTAGATATTGTGCCTGAATTTAACCATCCATGTATTGATTTCCCCTGTCCTCTCCTCTCCTCTCCTCTCCTCTCCTCTCCTCTCCTCTCCTCTCCTCTCCTCTCCTCTCCTCTCCTCTCCTCTCCTCTCCTCTCCTCTCCTCTCCTCTCCTCTCCTCTCATGTCCAAATGTCTGCAGGTGATTGGAGGGAGGGAGACCTGGGGGCACTCACATGAAGCATTACGCAGTCCGTCCGTCCATCCATCCATCCATCCATCCATCCATCCATCCATCCATCCATCCCTCTCTGTGCAAGGAATCTTGTAACAGCCAGACATCTCTCCAGAGCCTAATTCCTGTGTTATGCAGCAGAATGGGCAAGGAATGGGCTTGCAAATCCCTGAAGGTTCCATTTTCCAGTTGAATTTCTGGATCTATTTGGTAAAGGCTAACAGCCTTACTTTTCCCTTTGGGATATGTTTGTGGTGAGCCCAGTTGCCTCTCAGGTCATTTGGTGTGTGGCTTTACTGTCCTAGGATGTCAGAATTAGGATTTTGATCCCTCAGTTCACATTTTGAATGGAACTGTTTCCATTTCTTTGGATTCATCCTTGCTGGCCTGTCTAGATATCTTCAACATGTGGCATGGGGAATATATTTCTGTGTAGAACCAGAGGGAAGAATATAATTATTGCAAATAATTACAAAAGAACCATTTCCATAAGCTGCAATTTACTTTGTCAGCTAATTCCACATATCGAATAGATTCAGGAGAGGAAGTATCTGCAGTCTCTTGTATGTGGATGACTGGGAATCAAAACCACTGCTTTTTATGCTGATTTTGGATCACGAAAAGTGCAAAATTCCTTTGTGCATGTATTTTTTGCATGTGCTCAGAAACACATATTCAATAGATTCTGCAGAACTGTTACATTGGGAAATAATATATTCACAGGATTAATAATGTCAAATATTAGTTCTGTGCAAAAAAACCCTGAAATAAATAATTCAATGAAATCTTTTTTCTCTTCATGTAGTTTATGACAACACTGACTTACAAAAACTGTTTGGCTATTCAGAGTAAATCTGGCCTTTCAGAGTGCTTAAATATTCAATGTTCACCTCTTTCTACTACTTCTTTCTTAATTTAATAATTGTCATTTTTGATCCTTCTTTGTAATAATAATATTGTACACACTAAAACTGATATAATTATATTGGTAAAAGTAGTGATACGGTTACAATTCTATGAAAATACCATGTTTTTCTATTAAATAATGAAATGTGTATTAAAATGTAACAGACCTCTTAGGTTTACTAAATTAGAAAGGAAACAACTGGAAATCCAGCCCATACCAACTTAAACACAGATTTTACTGCAGGCTCTGCACACAGCCACAGCACTTGAGGCTGAGAGAAGCTTTCTAATGCACTGCACAATTTTAGTCCCAACAGAGAGTCTAAAAATAAAGCTGTCGGAATATCTTAGTGCCTCCCACAAAGTGCTGCAGATACTTTAGCGGCAGGGCTCAGAGTAAAGGCATTCAGTCCTGATCCCTAACCCAGTGATCACAATGAGAGTTCACATGTTACTCTGTGCCTGAAAGCATGTGGAAATACCAGAACAGCTCATCAGCATTTCTACTGGGAAAGGACAAGGAAGACAGAGAAGGAAGAACTACAATTATTGTCTTTGAACAAAGAATTCTGAAACTGCATGTAAAGAATCATTACTGGAAGACTGAGTAAAATTATGAATTTTAAAAGCTGAGAACACTGAGTATATTATTTTATCTTCTCTTATTTCAGAAGGGTAAAATATAAAGCAGAAAAGTCCATTTAAGACCACGTGAAATTGAACCAACTACGATATTTCACATTTTTTATTATTAAAATTATATGGAAAGAGACATTACTCAGCAGCACCCTGAACTCCAAGAAATCTGGATAAGAGGTTTTCAGACACAGATCAGTGAGAAGTGGGAATTAATTCCTCCTACAACAATATATAGTAGAATTATTTGGCAAAAGACCTCAGGTTGTTTTGAACCTTGACAGTAAAAAAGGGAGTAAAGGAGAAAAACTTGACTTTAATATCCAGATTAATGACATAAATATTTAGTGCACAAATTCATGAGGTGTACTGAGACTGAGGTCTGATCAGCTCATGATATTTTGATGAGAACTGGATCCAAGAAAGTGTGTATATGCCTTGAAGTTCATTCCTTCAAGAAGAAAGACAGAAAACTTCCTCCTTTTTATTTTAAATCTGTTCTTGCATAAGTGAAAAAAACTTAGATTTAGAGAAAGAAGAGAAAACAACTCTCGGTTTAATAGAGCAAGCAAAGAGCAAGAGTAACTTTCTCTTTACAACATTCATGAGGATGAAAGGGGACATCCCTTCTCTCTGTCCTTTAGCCCAGCAGGATTATCCATTGTCCAGTATGTAACCATTGTCTATAGGTATATCTTCAGGGAATCCCTTCCACCAGGTCTGGAAAAAAAAATAAATAACTGACAGAATCACTGACAGAAAGGTAGATAATTCTTCACACTTTGAGTGGTATCCTTGAAAGTAAATTGTCTCCTTATTATTTGATAATAGTGGTAGATTATTAGGTGCTACAACATCTGATAAAGAGCATCACAGAATGTATTCAGCCCTTAGTGAGATATAGTAGAAAAAGAGTTATAGTAAGGACTTCAAAAATTAGAACTTGTCTGCTCTTACAAGCATAATTTTCCTTAAGGTAGACTGGCAAACCTCTCTGGATTCACTGATCTTGCCAGTTTAGAAATTATAGAAATAGACTGAATGTCTGTATCCCAGTTTTTAAATTTATTAATAATTAAATATTTTCCAAGCCTTTTAAAGCCAATTAAATATTTTCCAAGCCTCATATAAGCCAGTACTTTTTTCGCTTTCAAAATTTAACTGAAAGAGAAAGCTTTCTACATCGTCTGAAAGCTGTCTGCTAATATTCAGCCTTTGCTGCTGTATTTGTCTGAAAAGGGTTGTCACCTACACTGTAAATCCTTTTTAAACCAAATCACTGAGTTCACCAAATGCACATAACTCCAATTAGCTGCAGCCTGCTGGCTCAAAAGCAATTTGGTCTTTCATTAATTACTCAGGTAAACACAGAAAAAGCTCTTTTAGCTTGCCTGAATTCACAGAACAAACAACATCCCCCACCCTATCTTTGATGATCCAAGACAATCTTGTCTTTTGATGCTTATCACTTGGTTGTTCAATAAAATGTAATTAAAAACAAAAGCAACATCTCCCTATCACCAGCCCTGAGTTGCAGTTAATTGTCAGGCTTTCCAACTTACTCTCACAGTGCAAAGCTTATTGCACTTTAGGTCACAAGACTATTTGCTTAATCTCTTTCCTTTTGGATTGACTCTTGAGTCTCACAATGGGATTTCTGCAGGTGAAATTCAGTTACAGCTGCCAGGAGATTTTTTCTCTTGGTCTTGTAGTAAGCATATGCAAAATTGAAAAGATTATGCATGTTCTTATTCAAAGGCTTAAAGAAAACCACCTATAAATCCAGAACTATTTATGATGCTTAGCAAGCCATTTGATCGATTCATTCTGCCTTTCAAGATTAAAAAAAAGAAAACCCTAAATTATTACTTTTTATTTCAATTTAGGTTATTCAAATTTCCCATAGAAGAAGAAAAAGAAGGATGGAGGATTATCAAGTATAAATATGTCAAAATCCAAGTAAATCCAATCTACTAACCAGTGGAAGATAATTCAAGTACCCAGCACATTCATGCCAAGAAGCCAGTCTGAAGCTACCAAGGGCTTCAGAAACTCAACTGAGCAATAATATGGGCATGCAAGAAGTAATTATAAAAATTAATGGACTGTTATTCATCTAGAGGGTTTTTTTTTAATGTTAATGAACAAATTAGTCTTGCATGTGAGTGTAGCACATCTGTTTGTGCCTACATACAGAGAAACACATCCACATGTCACACAAGCTGGCTGGCTTGCACTTTGCAGGACATATTTGTATACATTTTATCACCGTTTCTGTAAACAGCAGTTTCTTTCAGTATGTTCCATGCTCTCTGCCTAGGACTTAATGGAAGTGTTAATTAGAAGCGCAGTAGGGAAACAATTTATGCTTCTAAACATGTCTTGTGTATGGAGTTTGAGTAATGAGGAAAAACAGGCCGGAACATTTGTATGAACAGATACTAATTACGGTTTCTGAGTGTAACATGCTCACTGCTTTTGCCAAGAGCACAGCACAGAATTATGTAAAAAGACAGATGATAAGAGATTTCAAATAACCCAAAAAGGGGTCAAAGTCACAAATTTTCATAAAAGTAATTTTACACGTTTAGCTGAAAGAGGAATGGTGGCTTGCTATCATGAAACCTCATTATGCAGTGTCTTTAATTTTCTTCATGGTCAGTATCTACTGAAGTCTCTGTAGACTCACCCTGATGAAATTCTAAGGTATCTGTGCCAGGATTTTACCTGATCACAACTATTGTGCCTCATATGTAACTTGCATGTAGCCAAAAGCATCCTTCCACTGCCAAAAATCAGGTTCAGAAGTGCTCAGCAAAAATTCCTGCCTTGTCCTGTACTCCTGGAAATAACTGAGAATCTATCTGGTTAACAGGATAGGCTTTCATATTATTCATTATAGAAAACTAACAGTGACATATTTGTAGTGATGGATAATTAACTTTATAAACCAAAGCAAGCTTAAATATGAAAGTAAATTTGGTGAATAATGTCAGAATCCCAGAAGGGGGAGGAAAAAAGGAACAGTATGGAAATATTAGTAGTACAAACAACAAAAAATAAAGGACAGTAGAATATAAAAGGCACCAACACTGCAAGTGGCTTCTTATTGCTTTCAAAGTGGCAGAATAAATACCAAGGCTAATGAAGAGTATAGTTTGATTATTTACCACCTGGTTTCATTTCTTTTTTTTTTTTTTACTGGAGTTCACTGTACTTCATATATCACACACAGCTGGAGTGGAAAGTAAGAATATAATTTTCTGCTGCTTAAGTACAGTGTTCACTATAAATTGAAAACTTTCAGCTTGCTTTAACTTTCTGTACAGCCAGACAAAGTGATCAACTGTTCAGTCATCCAGGAATACAGTGGGTTCCTTCAGAATTATATTTTCTTTTTAGTTGTCTGGTCCCTGTTAACTGCTTTTATTGAGTGGGGTGATACAGGCTTTTCTCTTTCCTTAGTCCTGTAGTCAAATACATGATTATTACAACTAGAAATAACACAGATTACCTTTAATTTTTGCTATGATTCTTTATTTTTGTAGGGTATAGTTGGCATCATCAGAAACCTCTAGCTAAAAGTGAAATAAAATTTAAGATATAGATGCAGTGTTTGCCTATTTAAATGCATACATACATATGCATATATAATGAATGAACACTATAGTATTGTTAATAACTCTGCACACTATTTTTTTCTGCTTGGGTACAGCAGTTATATTTTTCAAATTTGCTCACTGTCCTGTTAACATTGAAGCCAACAGTGAAACCATTGGCCAGATTTGGACCAGCTAAAAATTATTCTGAGGTCCCATTAAGGAGTTTGTTATCTTGCTTGCAAGGAGGCTAGATGAATTTAAACCTTAACATTTTGCATATGGAACTCACAGGAGGCCCTTGAAGAGCAAGACACAAATTAAATGAGGTTAGGGTTCCTGGAGTACTTGATTTCAATACTTCAAAGGGAGGTCTGGGTCCAGAAAATAAATTGAAAGATGGAGGGCAATGAAAGCAGAATTTCAGGGTTAAAGTCTGAAAAACCAGCAATCTCTGCTTGGAGCCACATCTAATGTAATTTCCTACTGAGGGTACAGTTTGCCAGTTTGGGAGAATTCCCATATCCTACTATGCATAAGTGCTCACGGTCTTGAAAGTGTTCCCTTTCCTTTTCCAGCGGTGATGAAAGGCAGACAGCAGATGACAGAAGCAGGTGGACACTGTCAACAGTAGATACTGAAGCTCTGTGGTTTGAGGAAAGAGAGAAGATGGATGGATAAAACAGACAGATAAGAGCATTAAATGAAACAAAAGATAAAACCCAAGGACAAACACAGGAAAATAAGTTGATCGTGAAATGTTGAATGCCAGAGTAAGAAAAAGGAATTTATGTCCTTTCTATTGGTCTGTCTTTCCAGCTTCTGGACTCAGGTTCTATGGTTTTCATATCTACATTTTGGTTTTTTGTGAATTATTAAAATACTGAAATTCATCTCACCCCACTGCTGACATTGATAAGGTAGAAGGGTACACCAGCACTACTCACCTGTTTCCCAGCTAGTCAGTGAAGAGAAATGGGCATTTTTAAGGCATGATTAATCTGCCTTATTTTAGGCATTTACATCAGCAGGAGACAAATTGTGGCATGGAAGTGCCTTCTTTTCTGCATTGCCTGCACCTTTCTCACATTACTGCTCCATGCACAAGCAGCTACAATAGATCGGGTTACTTAGGTCTTTACTACCTTTGCATTTAAACTGTTTGGTGGCTTGTAATAGTTGACTGTGAGTAGCTGAGGGTTTTGGCTCACTGTCAGCATTTCTCTAAAGTTGGTTTAGTCCCAAGATATTTTTTGTTTTTCCATTCTCTGGGCAAAATGAAGCACTCACAATAAAGGTATGTTTCAGGTACACCAAACGTTCTAAAGAGAACTCTGGTTTTAACTTTTATCAGCTCATAAACATTATTATGGCACTTCTAAAATATGTAAGAAATAAAATCTTTTTTAAATTGAGGAGACATTCTACTGTCTTTTGAAATGTCTTCTTTGTTCTTTGCAACTGTATGGCAAATGCAACTTAATTTTGGCTGGACTTAAAAAGTATTTTTGGCTAGTAAAAGATCCACAGAAGAAAAAAAAAATGACCAGCTCTAATGGCCAGATTAATCATGCCTTTTTTTTTCCTTCCCAGTCTTGATCCCTTTTTTGCAAAGCTCTCAGCTGTATGTCTGTGAAATGATTGCTTGCCCTTGCTGTGAGCCATGGCCAAGTGCTGGGCACCAATTTGCCTGTGCAGGAGCTGGCAGCCAGGCTGGCTGCAGAAGGTTTGTGTGGAGGAGCCCAGAGCCCTGCTGGGCAGGGGGCTCATTGCAGGCTGGCAGAGGGCAGGAGAACAGGGGTGCTCAGTGTTTGCAAAAAACAGATTCTGTGAGTTCATCGTGAACCATCCCTCCTCTGCTGTACTTGCAGTACACTTTGGACTGTTGCTGAGATGTGTGACATCTCTAGCTGATGCTTAGAAGGAAAGGCTACAGGTCCTTCCCTTGGAAGGAAAGGCTACAAGTCCTTCCCTTAGAAGAGAGCAAATGCTGTGCTGGGGCAATGGCAGTGGGCTGGGGAACAGGAGGAAGCTGTGGGAGTGCAGTGGGAAGCCCAGACTGTGGTCCAAGCACACAGCAAGGAGGAAACACATTTGGTGTGAACCCAGGCAGAAAGACCCACCAGTGAAGAGCCATATGACAGAGTTTAGGCAAAGATAAATGTCGCAGACATCTTTTTATGAAAATCCTTTCCTTAGGATTTTTTCCTCCTGAGAAGCTGAGAGGCATCAGGAACAAAATGTAAACAATGGTTATCTGCTGCTGTGGAATGCAACAGGGGGATCTTTGATTGGCCCATGTTGGATGTTTGTAATTAATGGCCAATCACAGCCCAGCTGGCTCAGACTCTCTGTCCGAGCCACAAACCTTTTTTATTCATTCCATTCTTTTCTTAGCTTAGCTAGCCTTCTGAGATGAAACCTTTTCTTCTATTCTTTTAGTATAGTGTTAATGTAATATATATAATAAAATAATAAATCAGCCTTCTGAAATATGGAGTCAGATCCTTGTCTCTTCCTTCAACATAAGGCCCCTGTGAACACCGTCACAGATAAATACATAGATATGACTTGTCTCCACTAGCATCTGACTGCTCTGGAAAACTAAGCATCTTTATTAAGAGATACAATATGGGGTATTTCTTTCTATTTATTCTAATCCTAGTATTCTTTGGCAAATCACTTGTATTTCTATTCTTTGCAAACAGGACTGAGATGTCATTCTTTTGCCCATACTTTTGCCTCTAACTGTGTCTGCCAGGTAAATACCATAATGGCTCATTCGTTGTGTTGAGTCTTGGGCTTCCCCAGTTTTGCTGGCACTCAGATGTTATTAGCATAATGTATTTTTAGTGAACTCTGTCAGCAGAGCACTGTATGGCTAATCAAGTACTCGTTGGGGATAAATGGTAGACTTAATATTCTTATCAGGCTACTGGGGCTTAGAAGTTACCGACCCTTGTTCCACTTATATCAAAGCCACTTACAATGCTACTAGCTTGTAGCAAATTCATTTTCTGTTCATGTCTGCTTGCCTATGATGGTGCCTAGGAACAGAAAACAGAAAATGGGAAATGGAAAGGAATGAAGGCCCCTGTTGCCTGAGGCCTTAATGCGATTGCAAGATATTGATCACATGGGATACTTCAGCCTAATCCTCACAGTTTCACAGGCTTTGCAAAAATGTTTCTCATAAGCACATTCTCAATTACATTTCAACCTTACTGATTCAGAAACTCTATTCTTTAAGAGGATATATTTAATAACAGCAGTAGCTGCCAATTAAACTAGGGATTTTATTAATTTTCTCTAGTGTTTAATCTTGTCTGCTGTTTTTGTGAAAGCGGGATAGTCTAGGTCAAGGTACCACCATGGAGCAAACCCAGGAGCTGCTTCCCTTGGTGCTCTGCCTTTTCCCTGGGAAAGATCAGGACTGACTGGAAGGGCAGTGACATCTGCCCAAGATGAAAATCATCATGTGCTGCCTGCTGTGTCCTGCTACATTTTCCCATTTCTGGGAGTTTCCCCAGTCCTGCCATGGTTTCCCCATATCTGCCATTTGTGCTTCAGCTCTGGCTGGGCTCCTGGACCCTGCAGCACAGCAGAAAGGAAACCCCACCTGCACTTGCAAAGGGGATGTCACTGGCCAAATCACCTTTACTGATCTGTGTGTTGGGCAGCAGATTAGGCATGAGATTTAGTTTTCCTCTGAGAAGGGAAAGCACAGCCAAATGCAAAGCAAGCACAGCAAAGGCAAAACATTATTTTTCATACTAAAATGAAGAATACTAAAGGAAGAAATTGCACAGGCTGACACATACACAGAGATCACTAAAAAGAAAAATTCACTTAGTGGACAGCCACTAGGAATAGTTTAAAAATGGGAAAAACCAAGTGCCTCACTCATTCTGTAACTTTGGTATTATTTCTTGGAACAAAAGGAACTGTAGTTTTCTACTGCTTTGAGATTTTAGGCCAACTAGATGTTCACAATTCTTCTGTGGTAGATCCAGAATATCTGCTGCCTTTCTGGATGGGAGAAGCGTTTGTGCATCTGTATGTGTGACTCTCTGTGCATTTTTGGTCATGCATATATGTGCCTTCATCTATGACTCTGCATGCCTGCCCAGGTTTGTGCATGTATCTCTGTGTGTTTTCCAAAGCTTGAGCTCTGTCCCTGCAGCTGCTTGTGTGGGATAACAGCAGCTCACATAGAGAATTTTTGCTAATGTCTTGCCACAATATGGTTTTGCTCTATTCCAAAGTCAATCTTTCAGTTTATCTGAGCTTCAGTGAAATTTAAACCGATACAGTTTGCAGAGAAAATGGTTCTAGGAGGAAATATTTCGGATGTGTCATGATGAGGATTTTTTCATGAGACCTTTTTAAAATCAGTTGATTGATCACCAGGTGACTTAAGGTAGTTAACACAACAGCCTGCTTAAAGGCTAGAGGACAAGACACACATTTCTGCTGCAGACTCTGGATGTTTCTGCTTTGTCCTAAGCAAATATAATGTTAAAAAACCTGGCAAATTTTCAAATATTGATTGTGTTGCTGGCGAATGTAAGTTTGACTCTCCTAAAGAGAAGTCATTCCTTTGAAGGATGGGAGAAGCACAGCAGTAATTGTCCAGTTAGCTTTTATCCAGCACTATTTGCTGCTGTTAGTTATACAGTAATCAAATAAATGTCCTAGTGCTCTAAAGGTAAGGACACTTTAGGAGAAATCTTAAAGATTTCTGAGAATTAAAGAGACAAAAATTATATACTTGTAAAGTGTTCTGTCTTAGAAGTATTGCTTCATCTGATCTTTGTCTTGGTTTATGTTAGTGAAACAATTTCTATACAGCTTTAAACCTGATTTTATCTAGAAGTGAACAAAACTAAAGGAAACTCAGTTAAAAGGGATATTTTAAGTTAGCAGTGAATATTTAATGAGATTTATCAAAGCCATGGTAAAGGTATTTCATTTCTTTAGATCAATCTTTTTGAGTGATCTCCACCAGACAAACTAGCCAAACTTTTCTAAACTTTATTGAGCAAGCCACCACAGGATAAAAAAAGTTAAAGATTCAGTGACTTTGAAATAACAGTGCATGCTACTATCCAAAGCAAATAAGTCCGGTAACTTACTCAGATTTTTTTGTAGGGTAAACTTTTGCAAACTGAAAACTTGAGAAATTTCAATGGAGTAGCTAGCACATCACGAATGACTAGTCTAGCTTACTGCACAGTAACTAGTATCTTGAATTAATCAGAAAATTTCAATTTTTATTTTAACCCTTGTTGGTTTTCCAAGTACTGCAGTCAGTATAGAATGTTTTGTTTTGATACAAGGGACTAACTGGTCTCTTCTCTTCTCTTCTCTTCTCTTCTCTTCTCTTCTCTTCTCTTCTCTTCTCTTCTCTTCTCTTCTCTTCTCTTCTCTTCTCTTCTCTTCTCTTCTCTTCTCTCTTTTCCCTTTGACTCTGTGCTGCTTTTATAGATAAGAAAATATATTCATAGTATAGGTTAAAGAATCATGATCTCAGGAAGTTAAAAAATATTTAGAATAGTTGTGGTGTTTGGCTATTCTCTTTCATCAGTGTTGAGCTTTTAGAAATAGTAATATTCCTCACAGAAACCCTTTTCCTTTATTGATTATGTGACATTTGGGGAACAAAGAAAATAATTACTTACAATTGAATCATGCCTTCCACCCAAATGATTCCTTAGTTTTTCACCAGTTTTATACTGTGTGATGGTAGAAAGAGAAGAGAAACAATTCTAGAGAAGCAATTGCCCAAGATAAAAGGCCAGAAATAAACTCAGACATTTATACCTTTATTTCAAAAGAATGCAGTGTTGCATTTGTTGTTGAAGCACCTGTGGTTCCTGTTGACCATGGTGGCAGCATCTGCCCTCCTGGGGGAAGGAGGGAATTTTACTTACACAAAAAACTTCTGCTCTCCAGTCCTGACTGAAATCCTGTGGCTACATGTAAGAATCATGGAGCATTCATTAAACACATTTAAAAACAAAAAGAGTTTTAGTGTGCTGGAAAAGTGGGTGTTGGCTGCCAGCTGCCCTTGCAGGATGTTGCTGGTCTCTGCCTGTGGAGGGGAATTCCACCCCAGAGCCTGGTACCAGCAGGACCAGCCTCCACCCTCTCTGCACACCTTGGCACAAAACACTATTCCCCCTCCTCATCCTGGGCTGCCAGGCCCCCCCAGGGATCAACTGTACCTGCAACTTTGATGGGATTTCTTATCTTCAAAGCACTGCAACATCCTAAATTTATTTCTAGAAGCAATGCCTTTCACTTAGTCACATCTTCCCAAGCATATGTGCCAGAGGTTTATTGTTCCCTTTCATGGCAGGTGAAGTATTCAGTACTTAGCTAGAAGTAATTATCTTTCATCTTTAAAGCATTCACTATAAGTCTGTTTCCAAATCATTCTTACCTTTCTTCCTAAAGTGTGCTGCATTAATTTTTTACGCACTCTTTCCCCTCAGATAGCATTAAAAACAAATTTAAACTATTTCCTGGTATTTCAAATGCAAAATATATAAAATGGGAAACAAATGAGTTTAGCTTATAATTTTTGGTATTTCGGTATGCCACAACTTTTCTATAAAGACTGCATATGATGATTTAAGAGTGCAGTTTGCAGATTGAGTAAATAGCTGCTTGGGCTGGAGCCTTTCTTCATTTTCAGGGACTTCCACTTTTTCCTCATTAGCATGTATCACTTCAGGAAGATATCCTGCAATTCCCATGCAAGGAGAAATATGTTATTTCTTCATAAACATGCAAAAAAGGGACAACAAAGCCACCTGAACAGATGCATTGGGTCTTTCCCTGCCACCCCCTAAGCAGTAGTTTTCAGGAAAATGATGTTTTGCAGGTTGTACACAAAGAAATATCTTTCAAAATGGTTGTCTTCTTCAATTTTCAACAATACAAGTGATGTTACCAACTTGCTTTCAGGAGGTTATTTTAGAAGGACAAGCAATTTTGCTATTTTCCTTAAACCACTGGGAGATAGACTTTGTGATAATCTCCTGGAGAAGAGATTATGCAACCACTCCTGCTGATTGGTGAACTTTTGGCTATTATAAATAATGGCAAAAAAATTATTGTTTCAGTAAGGGTCACGCTGCAGGAAGGCAGAAGTGTTTGGGTTGAAATCTTTTCCAGTGAGGTGATGTGACCACTAAAAGCAGAGGGTTTGGGCATGTGCGTGCTCAAACATGCACATTCCTGCTGAGTGGAAGGAACATGGAGAAAACAATGGGAAAGTTTAAGCAGACAATAAAATAAAAGAAAATATTTGGGAATTGATATTTGTTCGTGCCCTCCACTTCTGGAAAAAGGGGTTGGAGTTTTTTGGTGGTTTTTAATAGGGTTACTTTAAGAAATTTAGCTTCTCTTTTCTTATGTTAGAATTTTTGAATAATAAAACAAGAATTGCAAGCTTACTCTGTAATTTGAGCCATGCTAAATCTTTGGTGTAGAGTATGTGACAATTTTTGGTTTAGAGAATAGATTTTAGTGAACACTTTTACCTGTAAATCTTCCAACAAAAATTGTTCTTCACTTAAAATGAGTGGAAAGTTGATATGAGAGTTTGTATGTCTTGTGTATGATAAAAGGATTGAATTCCAACTTTAGCTTGCACATAAAGCTTCAACTGGCACCTCCACAATGCATGTCCTAAATTCTGTTTGATGTGTATATCAATGTCCTTCAAATACCACAAGCTAAGAAAACCACTGCAAGCTGCCAGGTTTTAAAATTGCCTAGCGCTGGCTGACTGATTAAAGCTACCTTGTCTCTCTGCTGCTATCATTTATGCTATTTAAAACCTGGTCCCTTTTTCACTCCCTGTTTTCAGTGCTATTATCCATCTATCCTGTTTGACTGGGAAATAATCAACATGAGAAATTCCTTTCATGGCAGATGGGTGGGTTTTTTTCAACTATTGCTGTGAGTATCAAGAAGATTTGGCAGTGGATTTTTTTCTTTTGTGCTTGAAAAGATGATGTATACAGCTCTATTTATATATTTTATGTATGTTAATTCTTGCTGTTGTTAGCCAGACTTTATGTTCAGTAATTGGAATATTTAAATAGAAACAAAACATTTAAACAGAAAACAAAGGTTTACAAAGAACCAAGTTAATCAAATGGAATATTAAGCAGAATGTAGGGCGAGTTGCCCAGCTGTAACTGTTGAAAACTATACTTTCCTATATGGAAAGAAAAGGTCATAAATAAACATATATAAAAATATATATTTAAGTATAAAATAGGGTAATATTGCATATGAAGCTTTTCATTTAATAGGCAATTAGAGATTTTGGCACTTATGCTGTGGGAGGTTGAAATGTGCATTCATCACAAATACTGCTCCCTTCTCAAACACCAGACTGGGCCTCAAATGTGGCCACATCTTGCATCTCTTAGGAGCCATCCCTCCAACTACAGCCTTGCTAACTTAATAAAACATGACAAGTACACAGCCTGGTTAACACGTTTGAAATAATGTCACAGTGCACATGAAATATCACAGAGAGAAGCACAGAGTCACATGGGCAAATTCTCCATGGAAGTCTGGGTTTGTGGTATTTAAGGGTAAATTTTGGCAGACCAAGGGAGTTGTGCATCTTAGGGTGTAGCTACTGGGAGCTCTTGTTAAGATATTAAATACTCTTACTATCCAAGTTACCAAAGAGAAAATATTCTTACATGGCATATCTGTTAGAGGTAAAGGGTGGGAAGGCCAATTCTTTAACAGCTCTTTAAAAATGTTGAAATCATATCCTGGAATATTTTGATGAGCTTACATGAGTGCATTCCTCAAGATTCACAATTCATATCTGGTATTTGACTGCTATTTTTAGAGAAGAATTTAACCCAGAGTTTTCAACTGAAGTGACTTGTAGCATTCACTGCAAACAACAAGGTTGTGCATACATGGTTGAGTTTTTTTCTTGTTTTGTTTTGTTTTGGTTTTGTTTTATAAAGTCAACATCACTAATATATCAACCTGAGACCCCAGATGTTCTGGACTTAGAAAAAAAAAGGTCTTTTTAACCTTACTTACATAAAGTATTCAGATCAACACCAATGACAAAGATCATGATGAAATAACAGTGAGCATCCAAAGTCTCGTTACTGCAAGAAATTAATTGCAATCTCCACAACAACTCTTCACTGAAGGAAGTTCATTTTAAACTTTCCTTCTGTGAACTTTTCATGTACTTAGACACATGAACTTCCAGGGAAGAGGCGTGAGATGAAGTTAACAAGAGGGGGAGTGAAAGTAGTCCGTGAATGGGCCTGTATATTAGAAGAAGGTTACTCAAACAACGAAAATGTTAAAAAGCTGTCTAAAGTCTAAAGAAATGTTTCTTTTGCTCTGTGCAACTGATGAAAAAGACACTAAAGCCGCAAACTTGATATGCAGCAACAGTAGAATGCATCTCTAAATATATGAAAGGCACTGGGCTGAAACTGGACAAAGCCTTTCAAAAGTCTCACCTTTCAGTTTATTCCCAAGGGGATTGCTGCTTCAGAAACTGAAAGATACTTTTCCATATTAAAAAGCCTTTTTTAAACTAGCGTCTTAGTTTATTGTTGACTCATTCAAGTGGCACCCAATAGAGCAACTGAATTTTATTTGGAAACCCACTTAGGGCTTAACAGTTTTGGCAGTATAACTTTCCTCTGGCTTTGGGAGATTTTTCTACAGCTTTTTGCCATGTAAATGTGCCCACTGAGTGATTCAGTGGGAAATTTCCATGAGAATGCACCCTGACAGCAAGAGCCATAGCTATGTCCCAGCATACACTTTCACACAGGATAGGCTGAAAAGCACGCTGGGAATCACTAAGCATGCAAACTGATTATTTAAACCTTTTTCTTTCTGCATTAGATTTTCAAGGTGAGCATTTGTTTCTAAGTATACCTTGTCAGTTTTAGCCACCAATGGTTTGAAGACATTTTCCCACTGATACTGTCTTGATTGATACACACTTAGGGCTTTTCCCACATAGAACTTCAATGACATTTTCTCTACTGCTCATGATTGTCATACTTTGTTCTTAAACAGTAGGAAGTCTGTGGTTTTATTTCCTCCAAGATAACAGCCTTTCTATCATTTATGTCTAAGTCTGAAAAGTTTCTTTCACACTGTCTGGTAGTTAATAGAGACCTGTTTCTTCTAGCTGATTAATTCCGCCA
Source organism: Agelaius tricolor (assembly GCF_023055355.1). Taxonomy (NCBI): domain Eukaryota; kingdom Metazoa; phylum Chordata; class Aves; order Passeriformes; family Icteridae; genus Agelaius; species Agelaius tricolor. The sequence goes on along the minus strand of NW_027269269.1, from coordinate 40,119,791 downwards.
GGCTTTTAAGAAGCTAAATGCCATTTAAATCTTATGTGGTTTGAGAGTATACGTATTTTTAGAGTTAGTTTCAGTTTCACTTCCTTCATGATGCCTGATATTCTAGTTTTATCTCACTGAATAGACCTACTTACATGAGCAAATTTTCATAGGTGGGAGTTTTGGATACCGACTCTTTTGGGATTAGACAACTTTGGATATAATTGTGTGAGGAGGGATGGGGAGCTGGAAGAACTGACAGACTGAACTGGCTGAGAATTACTGAATGCTGGGGACAGAACTGAACATTGTATTTGGGGTCAGAATGGGTTGTCTGGAATATGATAGAGAAATTTGTTTTGAAACCAACTGATTAAGAAAAAGTGGTTTTGTCAAGGATCCTTTGAATAGTGATTTTAGCGTTTGGGCTAGCAGAGTTTGGGGGAGAATGACAACCTTATTTTGCATTTTATTATTAGGAGGAAATGAGTGGCATTGACTGGGCAGCAATTTGTTGGCTATGGTACATAAAGGTATGATGAAACAAAATTTTTTGTTTGTTTTACATGGGAATGGTTTGCAAGGTGGAAACAATCGGCATAAACTCAAGAGCCAGGTATTTCTGGTGATCTTCAGGTGAATATAAATAATTTTAAAAAGTTGGGTTTTTTTCTGACTGTAGAATAGTTCATATTGCTTTTTGTTCTTCTAGCAAGCTGTTCTTTTTCTGCCACTCCTGATGGTTTTCCTGCTGTTTTGTTCACTGTCAGAACTACTTAGCCAAACCTGTATCAAGGTGTGGCCTGTGTTTTACATAACATGGCTACTGACGTAATTCTAGATTGTGTATGTGTTAAAATACATCAAATGCAAACAATTTGTTAAAAACACATGCCTAACCTACTTGAGACTGAGAAGTTAACAGTAACACTATGGAATGCCAAAGAACATTCTGCAATATGAGAGGGAGGGGACCTTCTACAGTATATTCCTTTCGATATCATTCAGGCATAAGCCAAAGGTGTCTGTCTGTTCTCAGGAGATCAGGATTTAGATACATTTGGTTCAAGTGTTCCTCTATTCAACCATTTTTGCACATCATTCATGCAAATCTTAAAACGTTTTCAGCCAAGCATGAATGTTCTCTTTGTTATTGTTGCTAAAATCAGTGCAGCAATGTTCAGCAGAGTAATGCCTGCATGAAAGTCACTGAAGTGTTTTCACTTAACCTTGTAGGAACCACAGTTGAAATCCTACATGCATGAATTTCAAATTTGAACTCCAAGGTCTGAGAATACTCACTTTGAATGCTTCTTCAGTTCTTTATGGAAGTGGAATTAATATTTGGACTCAAGTGCAGAAATTAAACTCCATGTGCTGTTCAGACATGTCTGGATCCTTTGTATTTTTATTTGGTTAATGTCCCCTTCTCACCATACTAACAATTCTAATTTGTCACCTAACTTGATTTTAAGAAATTGTTTCTACAAACATGATTATTAGATAAGTGACACATTTACACTGATCAAAGTATCTGTCAAAATGTGTTGTCATGATGACAGTAAGGCCAGAGAGCTTTGTGAGACGAAATTAGATATTTTATGGTGTTTTTGAGAGTGGCCACAAAGGCATCCTGTGACATTGTATATTTGCTTTGTGGGTGTCTTTTTGTTTGTTTTGTTTTTGGTGGCTTTTTTTTTTTTTTTTTTTTTTTTTTTTTTTTTTTTTTTTTTTTTTTTGTTTGAGGGGCAAAAAAACCCTGCTATGCTTTCAGGCATAAAACACATAACACAGCCTGGAGTAAGCTTTGTCTAAGGCAAGTCATTCTGTTGCTGAGCTTTTAGGCTAATAAATTGCCCAGTGTTAGAGAGGGATTCCCTGGGATCCAGTCCAAGAGGGGGCATTGATATGCCAGTTAATTTTTTATTCTGAGTATTAGTTGCACAGCTAAGGAGAAAGACCCTCATTTATGTTTGCTTCTAATACTAAAAAAATCGAAACTATGTGGTACTTTGTTCTGGTGAACTTTTTTACAGTAGTTGTTGCCAAACCACACAACTAATAAATAAGCAAAGGAAAAGAAACATTTTGTTTATGAAAAGATGTGCTACAAAGTGTCACTAAAATGATGCCTCAGCAATGATGAATTTTGTAGTACCATGTCCAAGGACATAAATTTTGCTTTCAACATTTGCAGATTATTTGGAAGCTCTCATTTCCATTGTGACTTTAGTATTCTGACTGTTGTCGCTTCTGTTTGATTGTTGCTTTTTCATTACCAAAAAAAAGTCTTTAAAATGGGCTTTATTTAAACTGCGTTTCACTGTAAGTGATACATTCTTCTCTTGTGAGGATACTGACAATGAACTATTCTTTGGGGGTTTTTTTTAATAACAGCAGCTCGATTTCTGTGCATTGACAGAACAGTAGGATGAGCATTACTATGGCAGGGCAGATTAAAAAGAAATTAGATTGCCAGTTGGATTTTGAAGTTTGGTTCTTCTGCTCTTCCTGGATTTTTCAATCGTTTTCTTTGCAACATTTATTTTGTTTAATACTGTCCCTAGGTGGTTAATCAGCTTCTGTTCCTGCCCTCTGCATTCTCTTCCAGTGAACATTTGGCTTCCAACCAATCCTCTTCTCCAGCAGTAAATTACCCAATTTTGTCTATTTGCCTAAGGGTACACTTTATTATTTTTTTTTCTTTTCCTTTTGTCCAATGAGCCCCAAAGAAAAAAAATTATTTCCTTCTCTCACTGATGCCCTGGTAATACATTCCTACCCCTATGATTTTCAGTCCAGGAAATGTAGCCTAGTTTGATGCTTTTCTTCATAATAACAAACTGTTTAGCAGAAACAGATATTTCTGATTTTCTATTGCTCCCATCAGAGGTATTTGCATAATCAAAATTTATTTTGGGTAGGTCTTATAATAATAAATTTAAAATTACTTTTTTTCCTAATTGGAATGGGCAATAATTTTTTAATACCACATGTAAACCTTAAAAGGAATAATAGTGTACATTTTAAGTGACTATTTTTTAATCACTATTAAATTGATAGAGAATTTATAGACCAGTTGTAAATTCATTAAGTAAATCTACTGGGTTAATGAGCCATAAACCTAAGTGTAGTTCTTAGAGGTATTTTATTGTGTTGCTCTCTCAGAATCACAGAGGGGGTCAGGTTGGAAGGGATCACGATCGGTCATCGGGTCCAACCTCCCTGCTCAAGCAGGGTTATCCCAGACCACATGGCACAGGATTGTGTCCAGATGGTTCTGGAATATCTCCACTGAGGGAGGCCTCCACAGCCTCTCTGGGTGATCTGTTCCAGTGTTTGGTCACTGCACAGTGAAAAAGTTCTTCCTCATGTTCATGCGGAATTTCCTGTGTATCCATTTCTGCCCCTTCCCTCTTGTCTTATTAATTGTCACATATAGTATTCCTCTCTGAAAAAAACAAATACTACAATTAAATCTCTGCTGAGAGTATTTTGTGAAACCTTGACATGCTAAAAGAATGGGTGTTCTTTATTTTGCAGCTTGAGTACTGTTTCCTGAGCATGGTGGATCTGCCATTGGAAATTCACTGTACCGAAGGGTGGAAGAGGAAGACGGCGTGGGTAGCTGGGTATGTGCATGAATGAAGTTGGTTGCAGAATCAAATCCACAAAAGAGCTCAAGGAGAGGTTTATAGTGGGGAAGAAAGCAAAGAGAACAGAGTTATGTTCAGATCCCTCAGGCCATATCCCTCTTCAGGGAAGTAGCAGGTGGACCTTCTTACCTATTTTGTGTATGCATTTTCCATCCTTTGTGTTTTTTCTACTTCAATAGTATCTGGAGACCTTTAAGATTAAGTTGCAGCTGCACTCTGCTTGCTCTAGATGAGCCACTGAAGAACTATTTCCTCGTAAACCTTGGCCCTGTAAAGCAGAGTGTTTGCCCAGACTCCTTGGAGGTGCAAACCTCAGTGATTTTAATGGAGCTGCTAGCCTAGAGAAACAGGCTTCAGGCACTCTATGTGGGATCTGAAAAGTGGAGAGAAAGGACTGGGAATGAAGAAAAGCAGAAAAAAAGGCAGAATGACTGTATAATGCAGGGTATATATTCATAGTTGTGTAAAAGTAACAGCAGAAGTAATTACAAAAGAAACAGCAACTTGTAGAGACAAACCTGAGCAATCTTCAAGCTAGAAATCTTGGAAGTGATAACTTTGCCTTTATTTCCTTCACATTCCTTTAAAGTAAAAAGAAGACAACACTTCTTGGCTATTCATAGTGGGAAATCTTGTACCATCTGATGGCTACTGTATGATTCAAATAATATTGCACTGTCTGGGACAGCAATTGCAAGAGATCATTGTATATTTGAGTTTAACTTTATATGACCTCAAACAGCTTTCAGCAAAAGCAGCAGAATCTGTAAAGACAGATTCCACACCAGAAAGAGTGTAGACAAACAAACCAGTACCAGAACACAGTGATTCATACAACCATGGCATCTTGTTGCATCTTCATCAAAACTAAAAGAGCTACAGAGGAAAAAAAGCAGAGGAAAGACAACCCTTATGAAAAATAAGAGCAGCAATAAGAAAGCAGGCTGAAAAAAAATGAAGCATTCTTTAAAATAAACTGCAGCACACATATATATACAGAGGGTAGAAAAGATGTGACACACAGGCTTTTAAGAAATAGACAAGGAATAACAAATGTGCAGTGTTTTGCCCTCAACAAATTAATTTGTCAGGAGCTTGAAGAGTTCTTGTGTTTTGTGGGTTTTTTTTTTTTTTATTGCTTTTGGTTTTGTCTTTTGGAAAGAAGGTTGTTTTCACAGAATTCTCTATGTGTGCATAACAAGTCATTTAAATCAATGTTCGACATTGTCTTTAGGCAATTATTTTCTCTGCTATTTGTCAAAGGTAAGAAGTAAATTCCAAGCAGTTTTGAACTGCTGTTTTGTTGTAATTATCTTCCCTTTTTAAAAAGATACTGTGATTTATGATGCAAAATGAGTGCTTCAGGGTTACATTCTGGCATTCATTATGTCAAAGAAAGAAACAATTAAAACCCAGGTACATAAGAGAGTGGTAGATGCAGGAGCGTGCAGCGCAGCCTGAAATTAATTTGAAAATTGAAGATTTATTAAATGCACTTTGTGTACTTGAAGGCAGCATTAGATCTATTGGCTTCCATCTGAGCACAAATGTCTGCCTCTGCTAAAAATTTTAAACTTTGCCCCCATTGTTTGAACAGCCTTGTGAGAGTGTGTGTGCCTGTGAACAGTGCGTGTGTGTGTACACGTGCATGTGTGTGTGCTCTGCTCCCTGCCAGCCAGCAAGGGATCAGATTCCTGGGATACAAGAAGGTTAATGGTGCTCCACTAAGTGTGGCTCAGGGGGAACAACATTAATATTGTTGTCCAGAGACGTGAAAAAATGTGCAGCAATAAGAGATATCTTAAAAGTAGTAATTGAATCCGCTCTTAGGGTTATGTTTTCGGAGTTTCTCCGTTTGGAAGGAACCAGCTGTGTGATTTCCATTAATATCCCGTAAGAATTTTTACAGCTTCTGGACTACTGCTGCCATAAATCCCACTGGAAACACTTTAACTGTACCTGTCATCAGCATCTTAGCCTATAATATCCATGCTAGTTTGTTTTCCCCACTTGACATATCTTCTCTGGAATTCCTGGTACATGGAACCACTGTACAGTGCAGTCTTGCAAAAAATTAAGGAGGCCACAGATTTCCTTTAATTGCCTTTACTTGAATATTAGAGTATTCTCTAATTTGGAGCTTGGGGGCGTGAAATCAGTCAAGAAATTATTTTATTTTTTTAAAAAGCTTTATTTCAGAACAAGGATTTTTGTGGATTTTTTTGCTTGTTTTTGTTAAGAGATGAGAACAATAAATAGCTTGAAAACTGCCTTTTTCTGAAATGCTCAGCATGTTAGGAACATGGGGAAGTATTCAAAAAGATTAGTTTTAGTTTAAGGGACTATACTCTAATTTGCAATAGATCTTCTAGAGACAGGTGGGAATAAATAAAAGCAAGCCCTATTTTGACTGAAAGGAGGATCCGCTCTCTCTTTTTACACTCTCACTCTCTTTCTCCTCCCATTGAATACAGAGTTTTCTTAGGAAGACCTTGTCTCCAAAAATGTAGTCAATTATTTATTGAAGATGACTTTGCCTGAAGTGGTGGAGCAGGACCCAAGGACTTCTGAATCTGACTGTGTTATTGTATTATTCTGTTTTGATCTAATTTCAATGAGAGTATGGGTTGTGATCTTCCTATTGATGGTGGTCTCCATTCTGTATTATACCTTACCCTTCTAAACTTCTGTGATTTAGGAGAGAAACTTATTGTTTAAATATACCAGTCAAAAATAGCACAATACTTTTCTGCTGACAAGTACCCTGAAGATGTTTTGGATACTTTGGAAAGCAGTCAAAAGAAAGTACACATGCATTTAAAACATCATCATGATTCCCTTCTCCACACAAATCATCACTCGAATAATTTTGTGCACTTCTGTACATCTTATCATTATTTTTTGATGGGTACAGTTGGTAGCCTGCACATTTATGTACACTTGAATCCATTACTAATCAGTATAAATTCACTGATTATACAAGTTGCTTTTCACAAACTCCAGGACAGCTTGGAGAGCTGATGACATCAAAATGAAACAAAGCATTTCCTTTTGATGTCAACTGTCCTGCCACAGCTTGTTGGATTGGTGTTCTGTGCTTGTCTGAGCTGGGCTCCTTTTTGTCCAAGTTCTAGTGCTCTCTGATTTTCCTTATTTAAAAGAGTAGCAGCAGTAGAGTGATCCCAGAAGTCACACTGGTCCGCAATGCACTCCATATTCTAAGGTCAAGTAAGGATATTTTATTAAATCTAATAAATTTAGGTCAGATTTTTGTAAAACCTTGTCAGCATGTAGGATACAAGAATAGCACTGCTGAATTCAATTATATCAGGCTTCCTTATTGGTGATATACAGTTTGTATCTGCTTTTAAAGCACTGAATGCAGGCAAAGTAACTCACATCCTTCTCCTCAATTAATATTTGATTGACTGATTTCCTTACTTTGATCTTTGGTTAAGTGATACTATGTTTCATGTAGTTAGAGTTGCATAGTGAAGAGATTATTTTCATTGTAATTCAGGTCAATAAGGTGTTGGTTTGGGTTTTTTTTTTTTGCATTGTGTGACCAAGAATCTGAAGAGTAGGCTGCCATTCATCAGGCAGCACAGCTTTTCTTTCCATTGCTGGAACTCACCACCATAAAATTTATGTGTTTGAAATTAATGTTTATACTAGATTTCCACCAAAAGGTATAAGGCAATATACCAGGAAAAAACATTTTGAAATGATATCAATTCTACATCTTTCTCTATGCTATTTAAGCATAAATAACCAAGCTCCCTTTATAAACAAATTGTTGAGCACATTCTCTATGGGACCATCAGCCATACAGCTGGATGACATACAGATGGTTAGTGAGCCCTATTGCTCTAGTCTCTGTTCTTGTAATTTTCTTGGGTTTTTTTCTACATGTTTAAATGGTCTTCCAATATTTCCAGCCCTATGAAATGTGCCCAGGTGAGTGTATTAATTCTACTTTTGTTCATACTCGCTTGCCTCTACTCTGCTTTGAGTGACAGAGCACCACTTCAAGCACCCCTTCATCCTCCTGCATATCTGTCTGCAGCTCAGCCAACACTTCAGAAACCCTTTATCTTTCCATATTTTTTTCTGACTAAAGATAGATTTTACTCTATGTTGCTCCACCTTGCTCTTTTCATAGCCTTAGACTTGGGCTTGAGGGCTTGTCGTTCTCCTGAGATCTTGTCTTGTGACACAGATTCAGAGCTTGACAGAGACACCAATTCCTGGTTGAGAATATTTTCCTACAGATTTGAAGCTCTTTATTCAATGTACTAGTCAAGAAAAGTTTAGAGAATATGAAAGTATGGAAGCCCCTAGCACAGAAAGACAGAGTTTGGTTTTAATTATTTGGAAATAATTTTAATTTTTTATGGGTGGAGATATAGATGGTAATTCAAGCAGAAAATGGAAGTCGGAATCTAACCATGTTTATGCAACAATGAAAACTGAGCTTGGGTCTTATTTTCCAGTGGCGGGATCTGTGTACACAAATGAGATTTCCCTCTCAGGTTGTGTCTGTATGAATCTTAAATGAATGCCACTGCCTCACTTTTCTTAACAGATAAGCAGTTCTAGTTCAGGCTGGTAAAATTTTATTGCATATCACAAATGGGAACTGAGAAAAAAAAAGATGAATACCATTCACTGAAATTATATTTACTTTGTCAGTTTGAATAACATCTGCACTTGCTGCTTCAATATTTCTACCAGTATTTGACCTCCATTTCCTCACCTATCTCTACTGATTATGAGTTATTATTTAAGCTCTAAACACAAAAGTCTATTACTGGTTTTGACCTTGGTCATTCATGTATCTTCTATATCAAGGTCTCACACTTACCTGTCCTCTCATAAATTAAACTGGATTTCATATTTATCAGGCAGTTGGAAATACAGCTACAGCACAACTGGCTCTTGACTTTTGACAGACATTAAATAATCCATAATGAAAAAGGCAAAGTATTTACAGGAAAGACAATATGAAATATGTTCAATTATAGGAGGTCTCTGGTTTTCCACATTTACCTTCTGGATACCTTCCTTTGAATTTGATGCAGGATCTCTTGAACCAGGCAGAGGAAGCTGGGAGTCTAAGTCACCTCTCAAGAAAATGTGTCACTTTTACAGAAGCAACATTCTAGTGAAAATACACAAACAGCCAGCTAATCCTCAAAATTCAGGATCAGGTCTATGCTATTGGAAGTACATTTTCCTGCTGTTGCTATTTCTGGGCTTGGAGGTACGTTGATAAAAAGCAGGCATCAGCCTTAGAGTCACGGTAAAAACTGTAACTATTGTACCAACTGGAATAGTCATGGAGCTATATGGCAGGAGGGCACATGGAAAGAGGGAAGGGGCCTGGGAAGCTTTCTAAACTTCTCTTTGAGGATGAAACGTGTGAAAATTTCAAAGTGCTCACCTTCAAAGAGAAGATGAAGTCGTCTTGATTAAACTGAAAGAAGGCGACTATGGTCGTGGAAGAGGCATCTGAAGAAAGACAGGCACATAAACTCAGACATTTTAAGACAGGTCTGTACTCCATGTTTGCACTCTCCCCTCCAGGTATCCCCTGGTTTGGGTACCAGCCTGGTCACTGGTTTGAGCTTGCCCAGGCAGAGGAAGCTGGGAGTCTAAGTCACCTCTCATTCTGTTGCAGAGTGACAGGCCCCAGGGATGAAATTCCTTCCCCTCCCTTTCTTCCCACACTTCTAGCTCCTGAAGTGGGAGAGAAACATCTGAGCAATATGAAGTAATGAGATTTGGAAACTAGCATTATTTGTCAAAAAAAATGTTTGTATCAGCTTTATGGATGTAGTTTCAGTCCTTCATACATGACAGAAGTTTATACAGTTGATAGTTTCTCAGGACAGCAGATGATAACTGCTCTGCTCTACTTGCAATATGCAAGTGATGTACTCATTAAGGCTTACCCTGAAAAATCACCTATCCTCTTTCTGAAGTTTCCTACAACAGGCTTGTAATGTTCATGTGAATGATTGAAATCCATCTTTTGAGAATGCTAATGTGATTTCATACATTAAATTGTCTCTTAATAGCAGTAAAACCGTGTTTTCTCTCATGCAGGGTTTATACATTTGCTTTAATAATTATAAGAGCAAGCCATTTCCTAGATAATTGCAAACATTCACAATTCACATTTAATTTTATGCATAAGGATGTTATAGGTACTGTAAATTTCATGCTCTATGAAAGGTTCAGTCTGATACATATCTCTTTTGCACAGCCATTGATTGATGTGCCAGAGACTAATAAATTTTGTCTGAAGACTTTGACTGCAATCTGATTCCCATTCATTTGCATAAAACTTCATTTTCAGAGCAGTCTGAGAGTGCAAGTATTTCTCAGTAGCATTAAAATGACCTGAATCTGACATGGAGAGTTTCCTCCAGGAAGGTGACAGAGCAGAGGTACATGAGCACCACTGACAGGACTGAGAGGAGTCAGGCATATCTCTGTGTGCTGCAGCTGATTTTGTAGATAACACAACACCACCCACACAATAGGGTATAATTTGTCTATTCTAAAATTAGAGAGTACTTTTATTCTTAATCTCTGAATTCTGATGCTATTTCCAGCTGTAAAGATGTGTTGTGGTATGGTTTATGAAGTACTTGGATGCTAAGCTAAAGATAGATCAGAAAAACTACACAGGACAATTAACATTTCTGATTTCAAAGAAGGCTTTTTCAGAGCATAGTAAATAAATCCTAGAGACATTTATTGGGCACTAATGATTAAAGACGTCTTTAATAATTGCTCATTATGTGAAATCTGCAAAAAACAGAGCTCATAGAGGACAAAAGAAAATATGACCATGCAATTTAGACTGTCATATAATTTATGTCAAAATACCAGAAATTTTCACCAGAATTTTGTATTATTACTTTCTAGGCTTTAAATGCTTCACACTAAGACCTTAATAATGTATTAAAATTCTTTTTATTGCAATTGTTTGGGGGGGGGTGTGGGGGCAATTGATAAAAGCCTCCTTCAGACACCTTGTTTTAGGTAAGTTTGACCAGGCTGAGCCCTGCAATCAACAAAGAGATAGAGGTAACAAATGAGAGAATCCTCTAAAAGTTCATTCACCACATTTATATTAGGCCTAGGGTAGTTTAATAGGTAAATTCTCATGTGACTCTACTGAATATGCTCAGAGAGTACCTTTAGAGAGAATGCTCATTTTATTAGATTCCCACTTCTCTGGAAACAGCAATATCTGCCATGGTCCAAAATACTTATTAATACAGAAAACCTTCAGAGAGAATAGCAAGAATAACATAATAACTCAATATTTACTAATATAATAGTATGTAAATTATTATCTGAGTTATTAGAAGTTAAAAGTTGGTATGAAAAGTGATGGAAACTAAATGACTTTAATAGGAAATCTTGGTAACCTATGATTCATTCTGCAAACAGTACCTTCCATAAATATATGAAGAACAGCAAGTGGTTAAATTGTCATTTGGATACAAGCATTCTTTAGGGTAGGCCCATATCTTTGCAGAGAAACTACTTTCTAAGTACTGGGCAAATATTTATTCCTTGCTTTCATTTGTTGAAGTTTTCTTCTTTCTTTTTCCTCCCAATCCTTATTTCTAATATTTTTAAGATTTGGATAATTTGGTTGTTAAGTATGAAAGTCAAAAAAACAAGGCCTCTGTTCATGTTTATTGAATGTTATCAGGCTAGAACTGGGCAGGTTTTGGGCAACTACTGTAATTTCAGTGTGAGAATCAGTTAATCTTTGTCCATTGTCATGATGAACAGGAGGTTAGTTAATCTTAGAGTAGTAGTTTTATTAAAGGAAAGTCTTTTAAATTATCTGAAATAATTATTTATGTTCAGACCACCACAGTTTAATTTGTAACAGCACTTGGTTCTGTTCATACAACTGCTGAAGCTTTAGCTCATTTTCTTTGCTAGTTTAATTTTTAGCTGTAACAAGCAGCCACCTCTCACCTTTCTAGACTGTTCATTAATTTATGTTCCTGCCCCTCTAGTTCTGAATGAGAACTAGTTTCCTAGCAAAAGAGACTCTCTCTGCCTTGTCCTTCCTAAAAAGCATTGTGGCCAGTATTTTTGGGAGGTTTTTTCACCATTACAGCCATACACCCCTTCTCACTGTCTTTAAGCATAGCAAGTTAGAACAGGTCACCTCTCTACAAGGAGAATTTCCAGTTCTTTGTGTTTATTACCTTGATGTTTAGAACCAATAAATAAGCAATTAATTTCCTCATTCTTTTCCACCTCAATACAACCCCAAGTATCACCTTGAGTCTGACACAAATCTGTCTTCCCTCCCACCACCATAGTTATCAGGTGATGTTTAAGAATAAAAACAGGAAATGTAGGACTGAAACCATCATGAAAAAGCATAAATTGTGGCAAGAATGGGCCGTGTGATTACTGCAATGAATCTGAAGGACAAATCTATGAAAGTAAATCCTCTTCCTGTGCTTTTTTTGCAAAGCCCACATTTTCCTTGCAGGCTGAAGAACAGGGAAGAAAAATGGTGGTGGTCTATTTCCCAGTTTTATCAGAGGAAGTATTACAGCTCTGGTTCCTCAGGCTCTCAGGTGCCCTGGGTACCTGTGATACATGACCAGTGACACTGTGGTCACTATAAATGCAATACACAGTCACTGCCATGCTAAAATCTGGCCCAGGATTCAGAAAAAATGGAGATTTCTGTTCCTTTTTGGAGGAATATGCTATGGGCACAATTTCATGCCATTTATTTAGAGTCTGACCCTGTTTTCCTGCATTGGAAAGCAATTGAGACTACAGTAAGAAGTAGGCAAGCTGGCAGCACCTCCTCTGGTGGCAGGTGAAAAAGGACCTGGAGATCCAAGGGAACATCAGGAATATATTGAGGAGCTCAGAATGAAAAAAAAAAGAAAAAAGAAAAAAAAAGCTGGTATCATTTTCAAGAGCTTAAAAGCTTCATTTAACACACTGCTTATAAACAGAACGTTACTTTATAACAAAAATACCTGCTTGAAAGCTGAGCAGGAAAGTGTTGTCTCCATTTTACACCTAGGACAGGGAAAGTGACAACAATTGTCAGGGATCACAGTGTGTGTGACAGGAGGAGTCTTGCTTTCCTTTGATAGACTATCCTAAGTTGTTAAGAAAAGTGAGGAGCCCCAGGAATGCAGTCATCTGATGGAAAAGGACACTGGAAATCCTTACTTTAACCCAGATAACACAGCTCAAATGTCACACATGTTAGCCTTGCAGTGAAATGCCCTGAAATGAGATGCAGGCTGGGATAGTTAATAGGAGCTATTCAACAAGTGTATTTATGAGAATCATAAATAACTCACAAACAGGGAGGAGGGAGTGAAATTAACCCAATCAGCAATTCATTATGAATTATTTGCTCACTCTTACAGGAGAATAACAAGCACCAGGGTCTGTGAGGTGCAGTCAGTCAGCACAGAGAGCCTGGGGAACAGGAGCTGTACAGAAGCAGGCTCTGTAAAGAGCTTATTAAAACCTGGTTTCCTTGTGTGGGATAGAGAAATATCCAGAAAAATGGGGAAGACATGCAGCAAAAAAGGAAAGGTGAAAACAAACAAACTAGCAAGCAAAATTCAAAGTCAGATCAAAATGCCCATGGAATTATTTTCAAATATTAAGGAGTTTTCTTTTATGAATTTTTCCCCTGATATTTTTGTTCAGTATCCTTCAGTTTCATGAACTCCATAACAAAATGCTCATTCTAAATACCATTTTGTCTCTTGCTTTTTTGGACAGCTGAGGTCAAATTCTTCCAAACTAAATTTTGGGGAGGGAGATGTTATTTGCTGCACATCTTATGACAAGTTTTATAAATGTGGTGACAAACTTTTGCTCATATCCAGTTCTGTGAAAATAATTTTCTTTACCCATTTTGCTCTGCAGAGCTAAATTCAAGTCTGTAGCCAGTTGACTTGGATGTTAACCCTCAGCATTGTCTATTCACTAGAGGACAATGATCCTGAGGCTCAAGCAAGCTACCAAGCTGATTGAAAAAAAATGCAACAGATCAAAATACTGGAAATTGAAGAGGACCCTATTTTTTTTCTATTTTTCTCCTTCCATTAACATAATTAAAAATATTTTCTTCAGATACAGCCAGCTTCTGAAGGAGATTGCAGTCTTGATATAAAATCAGCAGGAGGTAGAGTGTTCACCAGTTTCACTGCTAATATTCATTAATTTTTACCTTTCCAGCTAAAAATATATATATTAGTTTTTTATTTTCAGTTTCAGCTTGCAGTCACCAATTCCGTCTACATTTCTTTTTTTTTTTTCCAGCAGATTAAAGAATCCTTTGTTCCCTGGTGTTTTTTTCCCTATGCATATGGTTATAAACCATTATCAAATCACCTTTCAATCTCTCTTTTTATAAGCTTAACAAAATGAGTGCTTTAAATTTCTCACTGCAAGCCATTGCATCTCCAGCCATTAAATACTTTTTATGGCTCTTTTTAACACCCTCACCAACATCCTTTAAAAGTACAGAGGCCAGAGCAGTGCAGAGCATTGCAATAACAACCACACAGAGGTGAGCTCGCCTCCCTCTCCTCCTGTGTTTATCCACGCATGGACAGCATTAACCCTTTCCCCACAGCTCTGCAAAAAGCCTTTTGGAGTCATAGCTCTCTGCTGTGACCCCTAAATTCCTCTCAGAGTCACTGTTTTCTGAGGCAAACTGCTCCATTCTCCAGGTTTCACTCGTACTTCTCAGTCGGGTATCTGACATTTGGTGAGACAGAATGAGACACGTTTTGATTGAAGGGTACTCATTTGCCAAGTAAAGGAGCTCCTGCAGTCTTTTTTTTATTTCTGTGCCATCAGTCCTCACCTCTTCTGCAAGATTATCAGAAGTGATTTTTTTTATTCACTTCCATGTAGTTGCTGTAAATGTTTCCAAAGTTTGCTGCTAAGTTCCTTCTTAAATCTCAGGCAATACAAGCAGGGAGAGGTTGGCACCACAGGCTGAGAGTGAGCTTTGTTTCAGACATATACAAGTTATCTACTTAAAAATGCCTCCCAGCACATCATCCAAGTACATATCTGCTTTCCACACAGCTAAATGAAGGCAGAAAGAACAATGTTGGTAAAGAAAAAGAGGTGTAGAGAAGTCAGTGGGCTTGCTCACGGTTCTGCCCAAAATTGAGGAATGGAATTCCCATTTCTGTGTCTTATTGTTTGTACTTCTTGCCTAACCAGCCATAACTAGTCTAGAATTTTTGCCTTTTACTCTGTGTGTTTTCCCTTCTCCTCAGACATGAAAAAAAAAAAAAAAAGAAAGAAAAAATAAAATTGCCATCAGTTTGTTCCATCTGTCTGGCTTTCTAAAGGGAATATGCTACCTGAGTAAGAATTTACAGTAAGTAGTAGTTGTATGCTTAAATTCTGGAAGTTGCTTTGAGTAGACTATAGTTACTCCTTCTGCCTTTAAAGAAACATTTATTTGTGTTGCTTTTAAGGAGAATTTGGGTGCATTTGCTAGTGGTCATTTTTTGATAGATTTTTGTGTGTTTTGAGTTTTCTGGTCCACAACAAGATAGACTGGTTTGAATATAAAGACACCTGGAGTTGTATGGATATCCAAGAGTTGCCTGTTCCAGCAGCAGCACTGTTTTCACAAATAAAGACAAAGAGTGTAAAGGTTGTGTGATGGAACATCTGACCTGGAGCCAGGTCTGCTGGGAGATTTATGGACAAAAAGTAGAAAAATTCCTGTGGAGGATGAATCATCCAAGGCCAGGAAAGAGGTAGGTCAGCCTCTGAGAGGAGGTCTTAGGGGAAGAAAGGCAGATCTGTGTAAATGATGGTGCAGATATCCCAATGGGATTGGAGTGCCAGGCTCTGAAACAAAGAGGCTAAGATTAGATTTGGTGCTTATGGTCTCCCCTCCAGTACTGAGTTCATTAAAGCTGCAGGAACTGATTCAGTGTGTGGAGGTTTCCTGACCTCGAGGTCACACAATAAGCTTGTTTCATAAGGCATTTTCCATCTCTGCTTTCTCATTCACTTTCTCTTTTACTCTCCCCTTCCCCATGCTCTTTGTAGCCTCCAGTCCCAGACTTTCCCTTCGGGACCTTTATCACATCTCACTGTGCTCATGTCTCAGGCTTTGTCCCATCAGCAGCAGCCTTGCAGGCCCCCACTCCTCTCCCACTGCTGCCTTTAAATCACAGTATTTCCACACAGGCCTGCCATTGCCATCACTGTCTCTCCCTGTTCCACCCCGGGATCCTTCCTCTCATCCTACTGCTAGACCTGACCTTCCCTGCACTGGGATCTGGGAGGTTTCCTTGAGTCCTTGCCAGGATGTCCACCAGAACAGACTCATATTTCAGACATTGGCTGCCCCAGGTATGACTGAAGTGTCTTAGGAAGACAATCCAAATTCTTGTCCTCAGCAGGAGCTCTGCCAGTGTAGATGGTAACTTTTGAGAATATGGCACTCTTATAACATTTAACAAGTATGCACAGTCATTTCCCAAAGAGGTATCAAGTTTGAGCAGACTTTTACAGGTAAGACAAATCTCTGATGAAGGCCACTCTATCTTTCTACCTAGCTTCTAATTCCAAATTTGCTAGTTTTCAAAATAATCTATTTTGTCTTTATATATATTAAAAAAAAAAAACCAAAAAACCATTAGAACAACTTTTCTTTGTGCAGAAAATGGAAGAAAAAATTTTCTTCAAGGAGTGATAAGATCAGTTTGCCTAACTTGATTTGACTTGACAATAACAATTTTGAAATAAGGCAGAAAAAAGTCAATATTTTACGATAAAATGAGTCACATCTTTTATTTTATATAGCCTTCAATGTAACCAGCTGCTTGAAATTATGCAGGAAACCAGAATTAACACACTTGGCTGCTGAAGAAAAAATAAACCCAGCACACAAATCAATAGTATTTTCAATAACATCTGTGAATGCTGACAAATCACAGCTCCATGGCATCCTCCCTAACCCAGCGGTGTTACTTTGTTCTAGTGGTGTCTCAGAGGGTCAGTGACTTAAATTTCCTGCAGTAAATGGGCTTTTCTTAGAGCTCTTCTATACAAACATTGACAGGTCCAAGGCCTGCTCAGTTATTGATGCACAATTTTAACTTCCAAATCTTTATCTATGTCATGTAGCAATTCCCCATTTAATGGAGACTGGGTTTTGTGCTCCTGGATTTATCATTGTTCTGTAACAGTGTTTTAACTGCTTTTCTAATCTGTTAAATCATATCTTGCAAATGCAATTTATATTGATCTAGAATTCAATTTTTCTTAATTTGGTTTCTGATATTATTGTATGAAAACATTTGCAGAAGCAATTTCATATGCATTACAAAAGGATGAGGTACCAAGTCCGATACTCCTTTTGTTGAATAGATAAATTCTATTTTATTATCTTAAATTATCCTAACAATAAAAAACAAAATATCTGTATTACAAAGGAGCTTTAAAGAATTAGTTGTGGATAACACCCTTTCTGCAGTTATTTAAAGAATTAGTTGTGGATGCCATTCTTTTTGTAGCTACTCCAATTCCTCTTTCTCAATATAATTATTTAGAGTATATTTACAGATTAGCTTTAGTTTTTAATATTTAGAGGCTTGAATTATCTGTTCTGATTTTTTATTCTGATTGCTTAAGAAGAGATGCCTAAACTTGATTGCATGGCAAGTGATCCAACATATAAACCCACTGAAATCCCAATCCTAAGTTTTTGCACCAGTCTAGCCATGGAACAAGCAGTAAATTCGTGACAAAAACATTGATTTTAAAGTGTGTGTTTTGGGCTGGAAGACTTGCATGAAAAAACATTGTTTGTCCTATTGATTTCTGTCAATTATTTGTATTTGCCTATGTGTGACCATTACACCAAACTTGTACTTCCCCATAAAGATTGTCGAGGTTGAGTCCACAGCTGTTACACAGCATTAGAGTCTAGGAGGTCTCCCAAGTACTAAGTGTGCTTTGAAGTCACTATTTAAAAAGTGCTAGACAGGGAAATGGGAGAAGTCAGGAGTGTTTTCTAAAGTTCACTAGGATAATCAAACAGCCTAAGAGCAAATGGAAACATTTACACCAAGCAGGTGTAGCTTGGTCCATGGTATGATCTGTCAGAGATCCGTGGCAGACCATTAATATAAGTTTTTTTTAAAATTAAATTTGGGACATTCTTTACCCTAACAATCTCTTGGTCTATGGATGTGGACCAAGAGATTTTTAGGGTAAAGAATGTCCCCAACTTGTCACCTTGGAGAGCAGTTTGACAACTTAGGCACTTTCCATGTGGTTTGCCAAAACAAAATTTAAGTCAAATATAACCTTATAAATACCAGAGATTTTCCCTTATCAATAACAAATACTTAAGCTGATGTATTTTCTGTAACCAAATTTACCTTTGAACAGTAAGTAGAATATATGCAGACTACATAAAAATCTTTTTTCAAAACTCTGTGACAAAGTTGTTCTAAGGGTCCAAATTCTCAGTGTTCAGTTACAATTTTGATTTTCCTTCAACTGCAGCATACATGCAACATGGCCCCCACTATTTTATTTTGATGAACACAAACACAGCGCCATGTGTATGACCAGGAATGTGTTTTGTGAATTAAAATTTGGAAAGTAATCAAAAAGTATTCTAAAAAAGGAGTACCAATTACTGTATCTTCTAAACAAACTTCCATCGTTCAGAATTTCAGAGGTTTATTCCAGTAAACCAGCAAGGCTTTCTAAAATTTGTTTCTCCTGAGATTTAACTGCATCACATTTCCTCTTGTGTCTGAAGGCCAGCTGATTTTTCAACACTCTTACAAATACCAGAAACTGAGGCCATCAAAACTTGTGAGTCAACACCTTCTACCCGTGTTTCCTGACAAATTCTAAGATGCACCTGGCTGCCCTTGGCCCATGGGAACATTCCAGCTTTTAGGGATCATTGGAACAACACAGTTCCTTGTGCTCAGATCATCATCCTGGGATTTTCAGTGAAATATTAAGGGCCAGAACTCCCACCATTTCTATGGCAACTTAGGACACCCTATAGACAAAATTAACTGCCAGGTTTCCTGTCAGGTTTGACTCTTCAGCAACTGTGCAGGTGGGGCGGTGAGAAGTTGCCAGATTGCAGGAAATAATTATAGTAAAATTCCACAAAAATGCAAATATGTAAACCAAAGATAATTAAAATAGAGAAACGATTGTAGTAATTGACGTTTACAGAACTCATACACTATGGACTTCAAATGGGAAAATAACTGCAACCAGGTGATGGTGATGAAACAGCAAATACAATTCCATGGGAATCCTCCCTTTTTATGCATCACATTTTAATTCTGTCTAAACACATAACAGACTTTGTGCTTCAAGAGTCCACACAGATAATTAAAGCCCAAATTCCTCATTGTGGGTATCTTTTCTTCTTTGTGGTTTTTTTTTTTTTTTTGGTGACTTTTTTAGGGGGGAGAGGGGGATGCTGGGATTTTAAATTTTTTTTAAATTTTTTTTTTTAGCAGATTAAGGAGAAAATTAGTACCTAAATTCTTTCACAAACAATCGTGAAAGATCCCACGCTGATGTAAGCTTTCTTCAACTCCAGTTTTTCTTTCATTTATCTGTTAAAAAATCCCTGTCCCTGCCCAGGTTGC
This sequence comes from Agelaius tricolor, assembly GCF_023055355.1. Classification (NCBI taxonomy): domain Eukaryota; kingdom Metazoa; phylum Chordata; class Aves; order Passeriformes; family Icteridae; genus Agelaius; species Agelaius tricolor. The sequence continues at coordinate 40,100,449 of NW_027269269.1, read as the reverse complement.
TGTGCTTCACTCCTTGCTGGAGCTCAGTAATGCAGCAGAAATCAAATCTGCATCCTGTTCCATATATTTAGTGAGTGAAGTGACTCACACAGTGGTCTGTAAATGGCAAAAGTTGACTGGCAGGACTCTACAGCCTCAGGGGGTGGTGGAAAAGGACCTGGCAGCAAACCATGAGATCACATCTGCTCAATCACATTGCACAAAGAGCCTTTTTTTGACAAACTGACTGCAGGAAGAACTCCACAGCCAGCACCTTTGCCTTTCAGCTAAAAGTTGTGTGTTCTTTTTAGGAAGAATATAGCAGTGCTCCAGAAACAATCTGGCCCTAACAAAGGAGCTACCCAGGTTTTGACCCCTGGAGATCCCTGTATTGTGTCCTGAAAATTAAGTGGGTCATGTAAGAATTTGCAAGGTCTGACAGCAAAGTGATCCTGCTCATCCTGCAGTGGGGGTAGAAAAAGAGCAAAATATTAAGTTCCAGGATGTGACACTTCAACACAAGGTGACTGTTCCTCACATCTCTACCTCTTAATACACTAGGGTAGTGAAAACTGTGCTGTGAAGAACTTCTCCAGTAAAAGAGTGAAAGGTTTCAGCGAGAGAAAATGCTGTCTTGAAAGAGGAATGCTATACATACCTTAATAATGAGTGATAAAATCACAGAATCAAATGATACATTTTCTGGATAGCAGTGTTATTTAGTAGGAATAAAAAGGAAGAAAAAAGGAAGATTTTCTTTCTGTTTCCTTTCTTTTTGTTTTTGCTTTTCTTCCAAAAAAAGGAAGAAAAGCAAAAACAAAAAGAAAAGAAAAGTGTTGTGCCTTGGCCAGAAAAACCATACTGAATGAACTTATTTATTATTTTATCTGTCTTTTCAAGTGACATTGGTAGTTAAGTGAATGCAGACAGAAGGTCTTGAAGGAAAGACTTAGGAAATAATGAAAGGAGGAACAAAGCTGCTAAAACTTCACTCAGTTACAGATTAAGATTAATTTCCAGTAGCAGGGGTCTGCCCTAAGCAATGCTTCCAAAATATGGCCACAAAGCATAAAACTTTAAATGAGCTAACAGGTAGGGAAGGAGTATATCTTTTGTTATTACTCTGATGTGTGGGAAATAAATTAATATCTTTAAATTTTAGCATTGCATAGCTTAGTCAATGCCTTTGGAATGACCTGCATTGTAAAGATCCTGTGGATTAACACAATTCAGTAGTCTAAAACATAATTTCTGAAGTCCTGGCTGGATTCACATATCTTGGTTTACACTCATAATCAGGTGAGTTTGTTCTGAATCATCTGTTTACACATGCAATCCCTGGACTCCTGGCTTTTGTATGAAAAAACTCACCATAATTAAAAAAATACCATCTCTGTTTTTTTCCTCCTTGCTCAGAGGATTAGCTCAATAGAAAGTTTATCTTATTTAAATCAACAGGCTTTGGTACATTTTTTAATCAGAATAGTCATCAAGGAGCTACAATAAATTTCTGCAGCCTGATTTCTGACATGCAGATATTGAGAATTCATGTTTATTTAATTGCAGAGAAAAAGAATGTTTTGCCATTTTTCTCTAGGAAAGCAAGAACCAACACAGAAATGCTACAGGCTGTAAATTTGATAAGATGTCTTGTAGTGCAATTTTTTATTTATCCTCATGGGACTCTTTGAGCTTTCCCAGATCTACCTTTTACCACAGAATCGCCTGATGTTCTTCATCAGCTTTTAGAGCTGGAATTGTTACAAATGAGAGCTTACAGTGGCAGCCCTGGTTTATTTTACACGATGCTGCCACATAATAATTGTATTACATAAGTTTGGCAGCATTTCACAGCTGCATTAAGTCACGTTAATGGGAGGTATCCAGTTCCTAATGTTGAAAACTGCTTCTCCACAGAAGCTGATTGAATAGGTTTGCTCACTAGAAAAGGCTCACTCATTTATTTCAGTTTTTAAAGGGAGGCCTGACATTATCCAATTTGTATGTCTGATGAAAAGTTTCATTAAATGGTGGATAAAGTGGTGTGGAATGAAATCTGACTGTTCTCAAAGGAAAAAAAAAAAGAAATTTTCTTTATACATTAGCTTTTCTAACCAAGAGACCAGAGAGAAGAGCCTTCTTAAGTTACAAATTTAAAGTACTTTCAGGTTTATTTGATACCTCTGAGACTCCACCAAATTTTCTTAATCACACAAGCCTGTCTCCAAGCAGTTATGCGGAGCTCAGATGAGGCCAGAGTGGTTAAGCTGAGGTTTAATGAAGAGCTCAGACCCTTGAGGATGGAGGTCGCGCAGTTCAGCAAGCCAACAGTTTACAGGGCCAGGGTGGTCCAGCCTGCAGCTGTGCCAAGTGTGCCCGTGGGACTCCTTCCTCCTGCTGCCTGCACAGCAGCCCTGCCTCGCCTCCCTGCAGGGCCTTTTCTCCCCTTCATTCCCACAAGGATGCCTGATCCTGGTCACAGAAACACAGACCCCTACCTGCTCATGTGGGGTGTCAGAACTCAGGACAGTCCTGAGTTCACAGACCTTGGCACAGAGCCCAAGACACCTGTGACTTTGATCTTGACCCATGCAAAAAATTACCAGCCTTATATGAGGATTTACAAAGTTTAAGTAGAATGATAGTGAATTTATCACAGGGCGAAAAATAGATTTTTTGGGTTTTTAGAATGGGGGCTCGGGGTCCCAAGATGGAGGAATTTGGGTGTGATTTGTCCTTTTACCTTCTTCTTCCTAGCCTCCATCTTCTGGGTGATGCTGGCACTTTTAGATTGGTTTAGAGTAGAAGCTCACTGTCTAACATAGGTGATAGGTATTGGAAAGTAATTGTAAATAATGAACACATAGTTTTTAGTATAAAAAGATAGCACTGCCCCAAGGACGGGCAGTGTGCCTCAATCCGACCTGCTAGACAGACCTTGGTGGGCCAGGAGAAGGAATTTTATAGATAGGAAACAATAAACAACCTTGAGAATAAGAATAGAAGAGTTCTGACTCCTTCTTTGACTGTCAGGCTGGGAAAAGAGACTTTCTAACTCATCTTGGGGTCACTCTGACCAGCAGAGATTCTGAGAGTGGGGCAAAAAGCTGATCCTCCTTTCCCCCTGCTCACCTTCAAATATCTGTCCAGGCAGGGGATCCCTGCACAATGGTAGCAAGCTGCCTCTCCCCTCTCTCCCATCAGCCCTTATCTGGTTTGCTTGTCCTTGTGCCAGCATGCTTCTGCTTCCCTGCTGCACCCAGCATGGATCCTGCCTCTGGGTGCATCTGGAGTGGGTACAGGGGAAGCTCTGCACCTGCTCTTCTTCCTCAGTCACAGAAGGCAGTGGCCACATGGAGCAACTTGCAGACCATTTTTGACCTATGGGTGTCTTTTATATCCTTCACTAGTGGGTAGTGATGACACCATCACCATTTCAAGCCCTAAGTGACTCAGTTTGTGACAGGCTGAGCAGGCTCCAGATGTGAACCTGGAGGAAACACAGAGCTACTGCTAAATTCTGCCTGGGCTCACCACATAGCTCCAGTGAGTCACTGGTGTCTGCACCTGTGCATGAAGACAAGGGAATCTCAGGTTTTGATTCACTCTTAAGTTTGTAAAACCCATCATCTATGCATGTGGATGGCTCTGGAACAATGTGGCAGGCACAGCAGACTTGAGAACTTGATTGAACATACTGTGTGCAAACCTCATCAAAATGGTTCAGCTTGTTTCGTGCGACCAGATCACCTGATATTAGTAGAAGGAAAAAAATGACAGACCTGAGACAACCTTAAGTGTTTAAAAGAGTAATAAAAAAAATAAATTCAAGGTTATTGATCTATTATAAACCTAGTAATGTAAGTGCTAACTCCCTGTTTTCACTCTCCCAAAGCTGTGCCTTTCTACACAGAAAGAGTCAGGAAACCTCTGTTGCATTTCCAGGTCTGGAACCCACATCCATTTTCATTTCTATCTTTCAGGGTAGATTACAGGCAAGTCTGAGAGGGCCTCACTTGTGACACAGAAACTTTGCAGCTTTCATGGTTTTGTGTCAAACACAGCTCATGGGCAGTGGGAGAGGCAGGAGGAGAACAGTGGGCACAGTTCTCCCTGAAAAAGTTTCTCCTTGCTCCTTAGGGAGCACGAGTCTCCAGCCAAAGGAGCAGGGCACTGAAAGATGAAACACAGGGTAGAGTCTTTGCCTGAAGCAGTAACTATGAATATTATTAGATAAAGCTAGTCCTTAGAATAGGAATGGGAATCCAAGTTTTCACTCTTTCCATGAAAATATTTAAACCTTCATGATGGATTGGACTTTAAAATCGTCCTTGAACTCATTGACCACTACCTAGCACACCCTGCTTTAGCACATTATATTTTTTAGCTCCTATTTCAAGAAGAAAAGTCATTTTCCTGAGAATTACCTTTGAAATGCTCAGTTTTATGTTGCCATATCTTCTTTGCAAAACTGCCTGTAGTGGTAGCAGGTCTATGCAAGGTCCCATGCATCAGTCAGTCTCACAGCATTTTATTGACAGTGCAGAGGAGACACAAGTGTCATTTCAAAACGCATTTGCTGTTCTAATAAAACAAAATATCCAAGCATGGAAAGTGCTATATGAAGCAGACAACATCTTACAGCTACACAGAAAAATGAAAATGAAATCTATGTAACTGTGATAAAAGGAAAAATATCATTCACTTATAATTTTAAAGTAAAAAAGAACAAATAATTCTTGCTAGGTTATGGTCTTCAGACCAGGATCAGGTTGAGAAAGGGATGCTCATATGTCCAACACCTTTTTTTAAGAAATAAATATTACACAAATATTAGAACTTTTAACACACCAGAATATTCTCAAGGTTGAATTAAAATATAGTTCACCTTTCAGCATTGTACAAAAGACACTGTTAAAGTAAATGGTGCTAATTTAGTGCGAGGGGAAAATGACCTGATTGACAGCTGTGGTGAATTTTGTTCAGAAAACAGAACTAGAAAGGCAAAATTTGCTACGTTGTCTTCATCAATTCACCTTCCCTAGAAAGAGCTATCACAGAGGTAATTACTGCATCAAACCTACTTGTATTTTTTATCTCTTTTTGGTCACATGGCTTCTGCCTCACTGGGTTTTAGATTGATACTGTCGAGCTCATTGCATCTAGTCCAGCAAGCAGGCATCATGGCACACTGGCCAGAATTCTGACAGATCCCAGATCAAGTACTGGCATGTTTCTTGCTCTCAGAAGAGTAGGAAACATCTGTGCATGGCCAGAGGTGCAGCACAGCAGCAAAGCAGTTGTTGTGGACAGACATCCCACGCCTGTGCCATGCCCATATCCATGCTCATATCCACGACTGTGTCCATGCTCCATACCCTGCCCGTGTCCTGCTTGGGCATGCAGCAGCTCAGACCAGCTCAGCCCTGCTCCAGACCTGTGCCTGGGCTTGGCCTGGGCCAGGGATACCAGGGTTTGGCACTCTGAGTCTGCCAAGGAACCTGGATGGAGCACTCTGAGCCTGTGCCTCAGGGTGATCCATGGCACAGTACATTGGGGTCACCCCTAAATTTACTCTCTAAAACACATGCTCCTGGTGCAAGCTGGAAGGCTGAACTGTCCTGGGCCCTCCCCAGCCCTTCAGCTACTTGGTGCCCTTGGATGGAATTGCCTGAAGGTGCATGGTGGCACTTCTGGATTGGTTTAGAGTAGAGACAGACTGTCTAGCATAGGTCATAGGTACTGGAAAATTATTGTAAATAAAGTACACGTACTTCTTAGTAAAAAAAGCTAACACCACCCCAAGGATGGGCAGTGTGCCACAAACTGACCTGCTGGACAGACCTCAGAGGGTCAAAAAAAGAATGTTATAGATAAGAGAAAATAAACAACCCTGAGAACAAGAGCCAAGGAATCTCGATTTCTTCTTCGGTCGCGGGGCTGGGAAAAAGAGACTTTTTAATACCTCAGGAGCCATTTCAGCAACAACAAACCCAAGACCATAGGAGCCAAATCCCAAAGAACCAGCCTAATGGTGAGCTTCTATTTAAATATTTCCTTGGAATTTGTATCAGGGGCAGGTGTCAAGGAGGGTCTCTGTGAGGACTGGCTGGAGCTGCCCCGTGCCCAGCGCAGCTGATTCCAGACAATTCCAACTGACCCACTGTGGCAGCCACATGTAGGAGAAGGGGCTGGAAGTGCCAAATGGAGACAGAGAACAAAAAGGGTCAGAAACGGAGGAGGCGAGGTCAGGGGAGCAGCAGGAGGAGGAAGAAGATGAGGAGAAGGTTGTTCCTGGCCCCAGACAAGGCACCCACTTCAACCCATGGCCATTCCCAAGGGAGCTGCCACCCTGCAGAGCCCAGGCTGCAGCAGGGGAAAGATGTGGGAAGGAGAAAACCTCAGAGAGAAACAGGTTTTGGACTGTGACCCCCTGGCCTGCCTGCACTGCTCAGGTGGTGGAGTCTGGGGACAACGTGTGAAGCTGATCCTGGGAAAAGGAGGGGAAGAGTTGTTTACAAGTTTGTATATATATTATTTTTGTTTACTGGTACCTGTATCGGCAATTAAATACTCATTTTAATTGGCAATGAATCCTGTGGTTTGTGTCTCTCCACAACAAAGGAAATTGATGTCCCTGTCCTTATTTGAACACATGAACTTAAGTCTTAATCTTGTTTTTCCTATTTTCTTCCCATCATCCCTCTGAGTGAGGTGAGTAACTGAGCTGCTGGGTGGGATTTTGGCTGTCAGCCAAGGCTAACCCACTACAGATTTATTTTATTTTAAGTAAAAATTACTCTAAAATACCTACTTTGGGGTTTTTTTTGGTTGTTTTTGCTTTGGGGCATTTCAAAATATTCAAATGATTCCAGCTAAAAGAAGACTACTCTTAGTTTGGGATGTTTTGCATTTGAATAAAAGCGTTCCCAAAAAAATTGACCCTGATGGATAAAAGAGAAAGTTCTTCAAAAACATCAAGTCAAATTAAGTTACTGAAAATATTTTGTTAAGCTTTGGATGAGCCCCTTGGGGAAATTTCTAAGCAGAGCTTCTGATGTCTCCATGTTCTCCACAGGTTAAAAGAAAATTTAGAATTGAATTTAATGCTCTTTGAACCTAAAATCAATACAAACTCAGAATAACACAGCGGTGAAAAAGTGATTTTAATTCAAAACAGAAAGCAGAATGCATCCCTGGTCATTTTAGATTTAGAAAAATTAATTAACTTTGACACAAGTACAAGTGAGCTGGTTCATTGCGTGTCTTTCGAAGTCCAAGACAATCTTCTTAACAATCTGCTTAGTATAATTGGAGTAAATGGAGAAATACATTTGAAAATGTCAGGATTGCAATCGATATAATTGACCAGAAAGGGGTAACAGCTTTGTTACTCCCTTATGCAGCCAATGGAATGCTCTATTTTAATGAGACTATCCCAGAGAGGTTTAAATTTAAAATTATAAGGGATATCTTCAGCAGCTTGCAGAAGGTGAGACAGAATCCCATTCAGTTCCTGGAGTTCTCATTGCAGACAGAAGTTTTGATGATAGACTTTGAAAAAAAATAAGGTTCTTGTCCCAATGAGACATTAACTGATCTCAATTACCTTAGAGCTAATCAGTGTTAAGGATGCTGAAAGTTAATAGTTTTTGCTGGAGTACCATGGCTTATCTACATTTCCTTGATACTTGAAAAAAAATTTTTTTGCATGTTCTTTGTACTGAAATTAACCTTGTAAATATTCATGCTTAGATGAGGAATAGAAATACAGGATGAAGACACATGAAGAGCTGACAGTCATGTAGTGAGCTTGAATATAGATTAGAGGAAAACTGTTTCAAAGCGAAGACTAAAGTCTAAAAATCCACAATTCCATAATAAAATATTTTTTATCAGAGTTTGCTTTTATTTTGAATAGCTCACATTAATAATTTCACTTTTGGAAGCAACCCTTATGCTCCAAGTAAAATTTCAACAGTTAACTATTAGGGTGGTCTTTTTAATTTTGTCTTTGGTTTCTTCAAGTGAAAATGGGCTAATTTTGAGAGTGAACGAGCTAAAAACTCAAAATGAAAATAAAATTGCCCAGTACCACAGAAGCAAAAAAGTCTGTAATATGAGTATCCTTTGGTTCTTTGCATATGAGGTGTTTGTCAATGTTTGGTGTTCTTCTAGTTGTTGGTGTTCCTGCTAGAAGGCAATATTAATTATAATGATCATGATTATTTTACAAAAAACATAGTAACCCCCAGTCTTTCGTCAACACAGCAATCTCACCAGAGCTGGCATTGTTTGTTTGTTTGTTTGTTCGTTTGTTTATCTTTGTTAAGTTGGGTATTTTTGGGGTTCTTAGTGGTAGGTTTTCAGCAGCACAATATCCAGAAAAATCTTTTTTTCTTGTGTTTGTTCTGTAAGTGATGGTCAACTGTTGTAGCTGTCTGCATCTGCTGTGTCTGTGATGATCACTGCAAAGAGAATTGCTTCATGTGTGTATCACAGCTGGAGGACAGTCCATATGTTCACAGCCTCGGCAAGATGGTATCTGACTGTCAGACTGACAGAGAAAACACTGAGAGGTGAAACAAAACTCATTTCCATGCCTATTTTGCCTTGATATGATTAAGCATATTTCTCCCCAAATAATTCTCCCCAAAAGCCCAGGTGTTAATGAAATTAGGACACAGCTTATGAGCAAAGACAATGAAATAGGTACACTGATCAGATACTGAGGCATTTGAGAGTTTTCCCTCTGTAATAGATATGGGGACAAATTTTGAAGGCTTTATTCAGTGCTTAGCTGAAATGATGAAAGCCACAAACTGCTTCTCTGGAAAGGAAGCAAAGCAAAACCCACAATAACCTCTATACAAGGATGCTCTTCATGCCAGGTATGCACAGACACAAAGAGAGGGGAGGGTAGAGAACAATTTTGTGGAGACATTACAGCTTGCACTGAAATTTCTTAGAACTGAAAACAAAAATGCCTTAATTTTCTCCCTCTCCTGCCTTGTTATACTTCCATAGCTACCTCCATACTGAAAGATAACAGTGGGATCCCTTCCCTTCCCTTCCCTTCCCTTCCCTTCCCTTCCCTTCCCTTCCCTTCCCTTCCCTTCCCTTCCCTTTTCAGAATTTTGAAACATTTTCAGTTTCAATGTCATCCACTTCTTCTTTGATCCCACAAGATCACTTTATCAGCCTCACTGTTTAATCCTTCTCCCCAAGTCTGCTTCAGCATCAGAGACTTTCCTGAACTTTGTACAAATTTAGAAAGCTCTTGAAGACTGTAAAGGTATGAAAAACTATAAAGGTATGGGTACAAGGAATTAAAGTTTAAAATAGGATTTCTGAAGTGGAGGTCTGCTAAATTAGTGGCCTTTGATCAGTTATTAGCCTGAGTTCAGGAAGAAAATTCATAAAGTTTTTGAAATACTGAGTTCGGGAAATGAATATTTGAAATATATGTAGCTGCTGAAACTTTTAAAAGTATAATCCACAGAATAATTTAGAGCATGCCCAATGTCCCTAGTGGCAGTGATGACATTTTAATCTTTGGCAAAATTAAGGAACTACTCAGGCAAACGTTTGGGATATTTGACTGACTGCCTGACAGCTATTAATCTAACATTTCACATTGCCAAATGAAATTGAGTGAAAAAATGCTGTAAGGTTTTTTTTTCGCCCAGAAAATTTTATAGAAATAGACGTAAAAATAACAGAAAACTCCAAAGAAGCTCAGCATTGAAAAATTGCTTGGTATTGAAAAATTGCTTTGCATACAGCCCAACATTCTGTGGGAAAGGCACCTTAACACCACTTCTCGTCTGATGAGCTGAGGTGGAGCCTCCTCATTCTAAGCCAGGAAAATCACCAAAGTGTGATTTCCTTTTTTAAATCTGTCTCCTCACGTACCTTACCCCACAGCTGAACCTGCTAGAGACTTCTATTCATGATCACTAATACATTTTACCAGACTTTTTCCCACTGTCTGCAGGATATAAATTACTGTCTGCCTCCTGGTTCAGTCTAAGTAAAATATCATGTGTGAACAGCAATGCTTAATGATGACCAGATGTCAACATCTCAAACTCTGACATCTTTCTTAAGACAATCTTTGAATACTGACTGACTGAAACATCATTTCCCTCCATAACTTTGGGCAAACCACTTGTGGCAAAAACACCACCATAAAACCCGAACAAACAAGCAGAACTGCCCTTTGCATTAATTTTATCTGTCTAGTTTAGGCAATCCAGAGTTTGAATTTCCAAAATTTCTTAAGTCCTCATGGAAGCTAGAGGGAAAAGTAAACCTTCTGTACATTTTATAATCATGCCATAAATACTCAAATTCAGTAACTGACTACCTTAGGTGGAGAAATGAATTGTTGAAGAGGAAGACAGCCAGGTAGTATCCAAAGAACCTTCTGCTCAAATTCAACCAATCCAGATACATATTTTATGTTGAGTCTGTCACCTTCTTATTGAAAAAAAAATCCACAAAGCAAAACCAGAAAGGAACTGGGTATATGAGTAAAAAGCACCTCACATTTCTCCAAGATAAAGATTGTTTAGATGGACAGACTTGAGACTACAAAACTGTTCACTTTAACAGGCACACACAGAGCTGTTAACCTGAAGGAATCAGGCAATACTTCCTTGAGAGGAATTATTTTCCTGTAACCTGTTTGAAGTGACTCTCTTTGGAAATAGTTCCCAGAAAAAGAAAACAGTTCATCCATCTAGAGAAAAAAACACCCCAAGAGAAGGGAAAACCCCTCAGTTTTCAAGCAAAAAGTGTATTTGGGCTGCAGAGAGAGAACTGGATAAGATAATCTTACCACTGTGCTAGCTTCAAGACAGACATTTCAGGAAAGAAATATGGCCAGCCCTAGGGCCTGAGTCAGTCTGTCCTGCAGAGAGAGGTCACCAAGTGCACTCAGGTGTGACTCTGTATGCAAGGTGTTCATGGTGGATAGGGTGTGCCACTAAACCCAATATGGAACTTCCATGAGTTCTGTCCCTCTCCTTTTCACCCCTGCATTTTTAATGAAAATAAGTGTCTCTGAATATATAGGTGAACTTAAAAATTGTTCTCCACATAGCATAAGATCTATGAACACTCCTGAGTATGTGCTTCTGCTGTTGATTCCAAGAAATAAGTGGCATCATTATTATGTACTGTCACTCATCGTAAGCTGTGAGAATGCTCTTAGCTGAAAATAGATGCCTTTTTTTGCATAGTGAAGGGCCACCAGTATTTCTTGTTTGTTTTGCATTGATTTACACACACAAAGTTCTTCTATATCCTTAATAGAAGCAATTCTATCCTCTTAGGGTATTTTAGTCCTGTAAGCAAAATGTTACCAGCTCAAATCCTGCTTAAAATTTATACTAAATGCTATATAACTGCTCTGAGCTTTTTTTATTTTCATGTAAAAGTGTAATTTTATTCTTCTAAATAAATGTGTTGACACTATTATTTATAGTTAAATTAAAATTCCTAATAATAAAAGCCAGGGATCATAGCAAAGCTTGCTGTTAATAGTTGCCCAGCCTGCTAAAATTGTGGTCTGCTATGTTCATCATGCAATGGAATAATGTCATCATTAGAAAGCTCTTTCCCATATATATAATTAATTATTTAAACACTATGGGATTGTTATTGAAGGTCTTTTATAGTGCCATGGGTAACATTAAGATACTACTATTAAAATAATTTAAGTAAAAAGTAAGTCTCACCCTGAAAAAAATTGTTTAAGAAGATTTAGTAAATAAAATATTATTCAGGAACAAAAAGTCCATCTAGAATTGTTCAGCTATGGCTATTGTTGTCAAACATGGGGTCTTGTTGGAAAGACTTATATCTTATCTTCAGACAGTGAAATCTATAATAAAGAAATTAAGAAGAATCAACAAGACAAAAATGCACATTCTTGCAAATAAACTATCCAATTTCCAGTCACAGAAGATTTAGAAAGCCAAGCTGTTGTCCTCAGGTGCCTGAAACATGGTAGGTGTTGCAAGGCATTAAACATCCTCTGCACTAAAAGGATAGGAAAGGATCTTCAAAACTGCAAGGAAGAGGCCAACACTAGAAGAGTAGAGGTTTGAAGGACTGATAATTCCAGAACAATGTCTATGTTTTCCTCTGCTGGAAGAAGAAATTCCTGTTTGAAGAATATCACAAACTTATGTACCATTCAGTTAAAGCAGTAGAGGAGGTACAAAAATGTGCAATGAAATACCTAATAAGGGAGGCAATAATCAGAATATCAATCCTGACAACACCCAGTGTTGCACTTTCACAGTGCTTTTGATCCCACAAATATCACATGTGCATTGTGAAAGACCCAACAGAAAGGGTGTGACTTGAAATCCACCATGGGCTTGAGGCCAAAATGATGGAAAGCTGTGTAAGCAGTGGCTGGACAGTCAACACTTTGACTGGGAGCTTCTGGCCAAGAATAGTCTAGTCAACAATCTCATTAACTCTGCTGGCAATTAAGAAAGCTAAATTCATCAGATTTATAATATTTCAGTTTTTTATTCCAATATCCTCTTCATATAGAAAACGTGAATGGATTTTGGGAGAAACATAATGCAACTGTATTTGTACTAAAGGACATGATAGAGACTAAATGGATTACTTTGGGTTCAGACTTCAAAGTAGTTCCTGAAAGAAATGTAGCTCAACTGAGTCTAAATATAGAATTGTAGCTCTGACCTTTAGATGTGAATGTCTATGCTTTTATTTTAGACTTAACATCCTTGCAAGGGTAGAGCAGGTTGGATTTGTTTTAGGGGTCAAAAATAAGCAAAAAGTTGATATATATATAATCAAAAAAAGAAGCCAACCAACAAACCATAAAGTTAAAAATAGAAAATGGTGACCAGAAAGCATCTAGGATTATAGCCAAGGGATATGTGTGCATGAGGTGGTCAGGGAGCTGTAGATAGCTCAGGATAATAGGTTTATTGCCAGGAAGTAGTTTTCAGGTTATATGATCTTCCCACATGATTCTGATAGAAGTATTGTTCCACCTGATTCACAAGGTTCTCCTGGATGAGATAAAGGTAAAACTGTACTCTGTGGGGAAGGAATAAATAATTATTTTTAATTAATTATTAAAATTAATTATTAAAAATAATTATTTAAAATAAATAATTATTTTTCATGGTGATTTTTACTGTGCCAGTGTTTTCTCTTAAGCAGGAGAAGCTAAAATTAAGGTTATGCATACTGAGGTCATATGCCTCTCCCTTGAATCTATTTTGTTACAGGCCTTATAAAAATAACAACTCATGGACAAAAAAAATTCTGAATTTGGTGGGAAATTGAATAATTGTAATGACTTAGTTTTTTTAAAAGAGCTTTTACTATCATTTACATAGGAGCTCCACAGATGACCCTATGTGGGGAAGTGCGCATGCAGCTGATCAGGGAGGAGAGGCAAAGATTAATTTATTTGAATTAAAGAATTGGGGGGAAAAGCTTCTACTTCTCACATCCTCACAGCTGCCTCTTCTCACACTGTTTTAAAAGGTAAGTTGAAATAGGGCTACAAGAACTGTTCCTAGGAAGTCAAATGAAAAGCTACTAGGGTTTCATCCAGTATGGAGACTTCATGAGCACAATTAATAAAACCCAAACTAGTAGTTTTAAACATATCAAGTGATTACTTGTTTTAGTAGAGGTCTTACAGGCTTCACAGAGGGTGTAGATTTGCTCTAGTGCTGCTTTTTCTTTCAGGGTGACGGAATTTCAGAGTAATCTCTTAATATAGAAACTCTCTAGAAATTGCTTTATATTAGTTATGTTCCCCTTGTCTGTTAAGTGCAAACAAATACCCAGATCTGTTATTCTCCTGTGATTTCAGTTGTGTTCTTTGAAATGACATGCCAACACTGTGAGTGACATATCTATCCTCTGGTAATTTGTCATTGATAGATTATTCCTTAATTAAAGTTTCAAGATGGATTTTCTTGTACTCGGGATCAGCAGCTTTACAGTTTTATCTGGAGGCATAAGGCAACAGTGCAGATCTAAAGATGTCATTTGACATAAAGATATTTAAATACATATTTTTATGTATACATAAATATTTGCAATACCTTCATCTTTGTTAAATAAAGAGTAATTTTTAGCCCCAAATTTAAACACTTTCCTAGACTAAAAATACTGATGCAAATCAATATATGTTTCAGTAGGCTGGTGTTGGTGCATGTCTGTGCAACATACTCTATCTGATCCCATGACTTGTAACGTTAATAACAAAATCAATCAAGTGCCACAAAAGTGAATTGAAAGACTCCCATGGCCAAATTTGAAAATAGAATTAAGAACCACAGAACTGATTAGCACTGCATAACCTTGAGACCACTTGAATTCCACAAAGGCTGTAATTTTTTATTTACAGAGAGACTCATCAAAGTATTTTTAGACTATGAAGGGTCAAGCTCGTCACAAAATAAGGTGGAAGTCACACTTGTTTAAAAGATGGATGCAGTAAGAAGTGAAAAGCCACGATTTACATCTCCCTAACATAAAATAATTTGAACTCATCTCTCTCAAAACAAACAAGCAAACAAACAAGCCTCCAAAAGTCCCAAACAAATAAATAAAAAATAGTAAAACAAAGGGAGTGATACAGACATTTTTCAAAATAAGGGGCTAGGTGACCTAAGAAGCATGCTGACTTTTTTGAGCCCTGCATTTTCCCAGCCATCCCAGCCAAGCCCTTCTTAACAAAGGAACATTTTTCCAGTGAATTCATTTCTAAGTAGCAGCTAGTTTTCTTTCTGGAATTTTTTTTCCTAGCCTGTTGCAAGGTGATGAGTTGGGAGTGAAAGAACTGGCAGACTTTCTCTTCACAGACAGGTGTGATTTAGGGGTATTATTTCTATTTCAGGATACTGTGAATCACACAGATTCGGAGTGCAAGGTTTGCACAAAATGTAATGAGTCAAAGCCTTAATAAATATTTACATCTCTAGAGCAAAACTGAATAAACTCTAGGTCCAGAGAACTGTAACCTTTCATTAAAAAAAATGTGAACTAGCCCCCAAAGGACATGTCAGCTTCTCATACATCATATGAAATTCAACACAAACATTCAGGAGCACTAGTATGCTTTGCAGCATTTATTAAACTTGCTCCTTTATCCTCCCTCTTTGCAATTCTTCTAATAATGTATTATATGGCAAACGATGATTGGGTTTGTGTTGGCTTTTTTAATGAAAAAGTCACAAAATATGTGCCATGGAGACATGAGAGAATTACATAGTTGTTGGGAGAGAGTATGGGATCTATAATGCAACACAATATAATTGATGTGCAAGTTCCCTTCCTTACTGATTTCTGTCAAAATCCTAATTCATATCTTGTTTCTTTCCAGCTCCCTTTGGCAATTTTATTCTGCATACAAGGTGTACCATTTGTCAAAGGTAAATAAATAAATGGTGGTTAATAAATAACTGTAGCAGGCTTGTAATTATCAATAAGTAATTATTTAACATTTAATAATGAACTATTTATTAAAACATATGTTCGTCTTCTCCAAAATTTTTAATTAAAGTCTGATTTATAAATAATCCCCAAGAAATTACTTATTCCCATTTATGAGGTGGTCTTAACTCTCCAAGGTGTTTATGATTTCCAGAATTCTGCAACCGTGCTTACTCTGTTTTGGATATCAAAAATATATTAAACCCATATTCTTTTGTATTTTTTGCCTGGTTTCCTTTGTCTGCTCCCACTTCTCTTTTTCACCATCCTTTTCTGAACATTCATTGTGCTCCTTCAGCCAAAGACCCCACTTTAATTTATACTGGCTGCCATACCCACAAGTCATTCCCTTCTGGTGAGACAATATCTTTTTGCTGGAGACAGAAAAAAAAACCATAAAAAGGTGGGGGGGTGTTGGGGGTGGGTGGGGAGTGGTAAAGGAAGAAAATTAAAAATGTGTTTTATATTATTGCGCTGTTGCCAGCAGCACAAAATGGCTTATAACCTGGCCTGGTAGCAGTCTGAAAAGTGTAAGTAAGCTTCAAGCACAGTCTTCACATTATAAGTAGGTATGGAGACAAATTTATATTCATAAAACATACAAGATCATGCTCAAGATGTTTTAAATCTTTTTTTCTTTAGCCAGGGAGCAGCAATGCTTAAGTTACCCTTTTCTTCATGGAATGTGTAATGGTGCTCTTTTAAGACATGCTGCATTGTAATTACTGCTTTGCTACTGCAGTGTACTTCAGGGAATTGTAACTCACTGAACAAAGGTATCTTGCTTTTAGTTGCTGAACAGGCAATTAGCTTTCCCCAAAATGGCATTTTCATATCCCAGCAGCCCCATGAAGCACAAAAAAAAGTCTATACATCATATATTGAGCTCTCTCCTGTTTCATAGACTCTGAGGCTCCTTTCACACATGCTGCTGATCTGCGTTTGTCAGTGAAAAATCAGAATAACAAAGCAACATTCCACTCCCTCTTGTCACTTGTCATATCTTTCCACCAAAGGAAATTTGCACTGATCAGCTGTAGCAATTTGGGAGTATTCAGCTTAGAAGCTGCCTCCTCTTTCTTATCTTTTACGAGGGAGGTACTGGGTTGTGTGTGCTTGGGGAGAATTGATCCTGAGTCCTAGCATTGGATCCCATAGGTCCCCAAACTTTCATAGTTTTGAGGGAATTGTCCTCCATAAGCGTTTTTCCTACAAAGGTTTCCTGCAAAACATCACTGGAGTTCTACCCCCAAGAAAAAAGAACAGTATAGATTTGTCACCCCTGAATAAAGCTGAAACTCAGAAAGAATATTTATTCTGAAAAAGTAATGGTTAAATCCAGGGGAAAATATTACAAAACCAAAAATCACTTTTCCTTGCTATCTCCTAAGACTTCTTGATGAGATGTCTTGGGAGGGAAAAAAGTCCTCCACACCTGACTCCTACCTTTCAAACCTGACCTTTAAAATGAACATAGGAGGCTGGTGGCATAGCCTGCTTCATCCATCTGCTTTGCTTCAGGGAGCATCTATGTATTCTTTGCTTTTATCTATGGTAAAACTTCCCCTCCCTAGCTTTCCTTTCTCAGCTTCCTTTGCTTCATGTTTTCATGAAATGCGGGTTTTAGATTTGTTCTAAAAATGTAAAAGTACTAATCCTCCTTCCTTGCTCTTCAGGACTGGTATCCAAGACACATAATGCAGCTGCAGTGAAGAGGATCCTTCATTTCTGTGAAGGGTTTAGAGTCCCATGGCAATCCTCTGTCTTCCATTCTTCATATTGATAGCGACTTTCATAGTGAGTTCAGTCTTTTCCAGAACTTTCACTATGGAAGGAATAGGATCACAGTCTGTGTAAGTGACCTCAGGACTGTCCTGGCTTGCCTACACGTGGACTGGGAATTTAGGGTCAGCTTTGGTTCACTGACCTTAAGTAGAGCCTAGGCCACAGCTGTGTCCATGCAGCCTTTTGATAGGAAAAATCAAACAGAATAAAAAAAGAAAAGCTTTGTACTGTGGAGCATTTCAGAGTTCTTAAAGAGGTTCTCTTCTTATTGTTTTAGTTTTTGTTTATTTTTTTAGTGAGAATTATCAGTAGCTGCCACAACCTCCCCAGGGATGTGGTGGACTACCCATCACTGGAGGTCTTCAAGGTGTGACTGGGCAGGACTCAATAATCTGATCTAGGCTCCCTGTCCTATGAAATATTGGCCAAGAGGATCTTGCAAGGTCCCTCCCAGCCTGGGCTCTTCTGTGATTCCATGATTCCATAGGGTTCTGTGAGTAGCAGGACTCTGTGGGCCTGTAAAGGGAAAGCTTTTAAGGATTTTGCTTTCCAGTTTGGAACACCTACAGCTGTGCACTAGGAGAATAAATATATAACAGCTATCATACTATCTAAATTGTCTAAATGGAATATTAAAGTGCTCATCCTCACAGAACAGGCATCTTGACCATGCTTATACCCAAAAATAAATTGTTTAGTCCCTCAGCCTAACTTTTTCAGTTCAACAGGTGACCTACTCCCCTTTTATCATGATAATGCCATTTAACTTTTTTCCTACTCTTTTTGATCTTTAATATTCTCTATGGGACATTCTTGCACACATGTCTGTATTTTAAGTCCAATATAATCCATTAGACCTCATATTTATTCGGTTTCCTTGATATATCAGAATATTGATATATCAGAATACCTGTTACATTCTACAAAACCAGATGTGTATGACAGATCATTCCCCATCAGTGACACAGACCCAACTGAAGCAATTCCTACAATTGCCCTACAAATTCCTACCAGCATAATTATTCAAGGCAAATAAAGAAGCATTATCTGAGATCAGCTTCCTGAATTAAGAGGAAAATATTTTTTT
This sequence comes from Agelaius tricolor, assembly GCF_023055355.1. Taxonomy (NCBI): domain Eukaryota; kingdom Metazoa; phylum Chordata; class Aves; order Passeriformes; family Icteridae; genus Agelaius; species Agelaius tricolor. Next base: position 40,082,088 of record NW_027269269.1, on the reverse strand, counting down.
ATTAATAGGGATTATTCCAAGGAATATTTCAGGGGAAAATTGTGATCCTGTCTAACAAAAATAATCATGCCACACTGACAGAAATTTACTGTGTGTGGCTATTCCAGCGTGCTGCCACAGATTTCTGGGAGGCTTGGATGACAGCAGGCAATTGCCATCAAGAAAGCAGCAACTCCTCTCAGGCTCTCTGCAAAGTGCTGATGTGTCCACAGGCTGGGTGAACAAACAACTTGCTTTCTGTACTGCTGAAGCAAGCTGTGTCAACAAGACAGAATTTGAATTATTACATGCTGCTGTTACATCTGTAGGAGCAGAAGAAGGGAGTGGATGATTATGGCACAGAGCTTGTGGTTAGGGAGGGAGTAATAGTAGCTCTTCAGCATCAGTTGCTGATGGAAAACATCTGCTTCCTTTCCCATCCCCACGAAACAGGCACTTGGGAAATGTTCCCGGATGGTATCTCTCTGATCTGGGTCATCCCTCTACTTGGAAGCCTTATGCAATGTTTGGATCCACTGAGAGGAATCATTAAGTACCAGAATGGAAGGCAGATAAGGGATCTGCTGCCTGCATTCCTGCATGGTGTCTGACGTGGGGCATGTGGCCTCCAAGGGTAGGAAAAGTGATGCCAGCCCCTGCTGCTGCAGCAGGAGGCACAAGAGGCCCTTTATTCCTCCCTGGGGCAGGAGTGGGGGAAATCCAGATTGCCAGGCTGCTGTCACCAGAACCCACCACAGCCAAGCTGATAATATTGTAATATTCACCTTCAGCTGCAGCACACTGAGCTCAGAGGTTAACTAGCCCTACGTCATGAGAGGGACAGGAATGTCACACATGATTCTGGGCAGTTTTGTTTCTTTTTAATTTTTTACTGATTACAAATATCCCTTTTTTTCTCCCAGGCACATGTTTTCTTTTCAGGACTAAAGCTTGTTCATGTTCTTCAAGGTAAACCACACAATGTATCATCATGAAAAACATGTAAGGAATGTGAAATGAAAAGGAGGGGTGGTTTTGCTTAGCCACTATGTTTTCAAAGTTTGTTACCAGCACATTTAATCCACCATACAATAAAAAATAAATGATTCAGGTTGTGAGATAATCACTGAAAGAGAATTAGGACATTACAGGGGAGGCAGTTTTTCATTTTGAATCCGAATTTAACCAAAAGGGTGGCAGGATTGATTTCATGGGCTCATGAAGGAGTGCCTGCAAAGGAAGAAATGGAGGCTTTAAATCTAAAGAACTTCTGATTGCAGAAAGTGTGAATACAGCATGATTTCCCCAGCCACTGTATTAATCCTTCAGAGTCTGAAGGGAGCTATATTTGTATATATAAACTATATATGAACATACACATATAGAGAGAGTATATACTCTTACAGATAGGAACATTACTGAGTCTTACAGATAAGCATGAAGGAAGATAACAAGCCTTTCTTTTATATTCCTTAATGATATACATACAGGAATCTTTTTTTTTTTTTTTGATTGTGTGAGTTTATATGTAATTAGTAGATAAGTGAGGTGAGGGAGATAAGAGTTTTATTTCAAGGTGCCTTTATTTTATGTGTGTAGAATGTATCAGTGTTAAAATGGCTGTATATAATTGAGTGTTTTATTCACATTGTGTGTATGTCAGATTGGTTACTGTAATTGTGTTCAAGTCTCAAAGCAACTTGGTTTAAAACCTATAAGGACTGTAGTAAAATAAAGCAGGAAAGCAAGTCTTAAAAGTTTCCCCACACATTGGTGGAATATGATAAAGCATCTCTTCATAGTTAAAGCATCCAACCATTATGCTTCATAAATCCAAATCTGTATTACTCACATTTATTTACAATATTTTGGAAGAAGCCTGGCACTGTACCAGAAATACAGTTTAAAAAGCAATAAATGTCAGAGAAAAAAAATCCCTTCTGTCATCAAGTGATAAAAGAAGAGTTTGCTAAATATATAGTGATGAATTAAAATATTACCAGTAAGACAGAGCCTATACATAATCTTGGAAGGGAAATTCTGGAGATGAAGAGATACTGTAGTACAAGCTAGCTGTTCTGTAAATAACAAAATAAAACACTACAATGAGCCATCTGCTTGCTCTTAATGGAGACAATTGGAAATTCACACACTGTATTTATTTATTTACTTTAAAAGGACATGATTTCTTTCATTTATCTTTAATTAATTAAAATGTCTAAGGAAGGTATCAGAGTGAGATGGATTTGAAATAGCAGCTTTTGAGTCTTATTCTGTTCCTTGGTCTGTGACAAATCAATTTAAAAACGCTGATTTGACATCCCTGATACACTGAATGGGATAACAAAGCCAAGAAATTGTTCCCCTAAATGCAGGCTCATCTCTCTTGATTCAGTGGGGCTGTTGCTCACTACTATTGTTTGCTAAAGTCTAAATCCATGACAGCCTTCTGGGGGAGAAAAACCCCAAGAAAACCAAAAAGCTCAAAGATGGGATTCCAAAAATTCCTAAACCCTGTTCCTGGAGTATTGCTAGTGCAAAAGCAGCCAAGAGCAAGACTGCATTGACTGCTTGCATCCCACCATAACAAGGTTTGTTGGTGTGTGGCAGGGAGTGCTTTTGCCCATCAGCACAGCAACAGAGCATTTATCCATGATTTGGCACACTTGGATTAGGTGCTCTCCACCCACCTATTTGAATGATTTTCTACCATTTAAATATGTTTTTCCTCTGTGACACAAATGTGTCAGTATGGCACTGCTACAATTATAGTGACCCACCATTTTAGAAAACGTAAACCCCAGGCCCTGTACCTTGTGCTTGAAAGCTAAGGGGAAAAAATCAGAAAAATGTGGATAAATGCACTCAACAGCCAGCCATAGGACCTCCTCCTGAACATGTTGGCCACCTCAAGTAACAGGGCTGTCAGATTTTACAAGCCCTGTTTTGATGTGGCCTGGCTCAGGAGATCCTATGTGAGGCAGTGCCCCTGCTGAAATTGTTTCAGTGTGCATGAAATAATTGAGTCCTCACAAGACAGAGTAAGAGACCATTAGAAAAGTGCAGGGGAATGGTAAAGAAGCAGTCAAGACTGGTGTTCCAGTGTGTACTAAAACAGAATAGCAAACACTTGAAAGAACCTTTTATGGCCCAATAGGTTAGATACACATTTGATGATGCTAAAACATGTGTTCCTGTATTTCCTGAATTCAGAACAAATGCTTTTATTGTTAGATTGACAGGGAAAGCCATCTCTTCATGGATTTTTATCAGAAAGGGATTTTATCAGAAAGGGATTTAAACACCCAGTACTTAGGCCACTGATGAACATTTCAGTTTCTAAGCTTCAGCCCTGTGCCATATACAAGTTAGATAAATGAATTATGCAGGACAAAAGAATTGTTCTTTTGTTAGCCTGTGATAGCAGGAGTATGAACTCTTACTGGGCCATGCCTGGTATTATTGCTTCCAATGAATAAAAGGACTTAACTGCCCTAAGTACCTACAAAATCATGAATATTTTCCCATTCTTTTCTTATGTAAACAGTTGCTGCTGCCATCACAAAGATGTTATTGGTGGACAAAAGGAAAAAAATCAGTGTGCTAATGAATGTCATGCTGGCTTTCATAAGCTATCACACTCCATTAAGATGAAGGATATGCTGAAAAAATTTACAGCTCCACAAAGGTGATATAAATGCCCATAGCCAACAGGATCAGAAATTAGGCAGCTTTTACACAGACATTTCTGATACCATAGAGAAGGCTGCTCTGACAGGCACTGCCAAAGCCTTGTCTCATGGCAAGGGCAACAGGACAAGGAACTGGGACTTTTTTTCAGACATGAAAAAGCCATTTCATTTCCCTAGAGGTGTTACAGAAAGCTGTTAGAGAGCACTGGTTACTTTAGCACAATGGAGCCCTGAAGGATAATCCAAAATGCAGACATGGGTTTGGAAAAATAACCTAGATTGCATAATTTCATCAAGGTAACCATCAGAGAGCTACTTGAAAAGTCAAAATGGAAATTTGTGGCTTTTACCTTATGAAGTGATTCAACACCTCTAGTGTTGATAGGAAGAGGGCTGGGTGGACAGAGGAAGTTATAAAAGTCAAACTTAAATTATATGTAAATCTTTAAAAGAAAATATTCTGTAAAAATTTGGGTGGAAAAACATTGCTGTTACAGAATGTTTTCCAGCACCTAAATGCCATGAAAATGTAGCACTTTTTTTAACAAAGAAGTAACCTTCAAATAGTAGAGAAAAAAAAATTTGGATTTATGACTGTTGATGTTTATTCTTCTTTTCTTCTAACAGATCATTAACTTACAACACATTTCTGAGTCTGCCTTGGTCTACAAAGATGCAAAAACCATGGGAATATTTGAAGAGACCTCCTTCAAACTCTGATGGGCTGCTGTCTTTACTTGCCTAATTTCCTTAAATCCTCCAAAATGCTGTGGCATTATTCCCCCTTTTTTTCCCAGCAGTCACAAGTGAACACGAGGGAAAGGGCTTGTGACATCAAGTTCAGTGAGTTGCTGCACCTTCAAATGAGAGCATCACACAGCTGGGTGTCAGAGCACTCCAAATATTAAATTAGCACCACTGCAAGACACCTATGCATTGCTAGGGATGTCTTTAAAGAGAAAACCACTTTTCTGATCCTTTCTCTTTCATCCTTATAGCAAAACTTTCATTAGAAAGAATCCTTTCATTTTATTGGCTTCACTATGCAATGTTCTAATATAAAAATTTGTATGGGTTTATAAAAACCCTTCAGGTTATACTCCAAATAAAAAAAACCAAACAGAATAATGTCATCCCCCCCCTCTTCTCTTTAAAGTACATAAATATAAATACATATAGATGCTCATGTATACTGAAGGTCTTCCAGTCATAGAAGTGTAGCTGAGATTATTTCTTTAACTCCATATATTTGGCATCAGTTTTGTATACTTTAAATGTGGTCCTCAGAGAGGAAGATTTGGTTTTTGTTTGCTTCTTTAAATTGAAAAATCCATTTCTATTTTCCTTCTGGGAAAGATGTCTGGAGAGCATTAATCTTTGAGCAGAGGTAAATTATAGGAGAAGTAATAAAAACAAACAAAATAGTAAATTGTGTAGAGTATACATCAAGACTTCTTTTTGCCTTTTCTCCTTACACAGAGAAGGCACAGCTAGTGGAAATGGAATTGAAATAGTGAAATTACTGGTTGGAAATGGAATTGAAATAGTGAAATTACTGGTATGGTTAGAAAAAGTGACTAAGCCTTGTTCCTAGACAGCTTCCTACTGCAAGATTTTTTGCTCCATTTCTCTGAAGCAATTGCTGCTGCACACTTTTCCATACAGGACATCAGGCCCCATAAACCTGTTGGTTTGCTCCAACTTTTGATTTCTGCTGGTCTTTTCTAAACCAGCTGATGTAGGTTTTGTTCCTATGAGGTCATGCACACATTTTCTCCTAAATTTACCTAAATTTTCTCTGCTCCCCTTGAGCAGACCCACATTCTTTTAGGCAAGTTCTATGGTAAAGTTAATGCCATACATTAAGATCATTTTAAGTGTTTGGATAAAGTCACACTTATCTATTATCAGAGACTCATTGCATTTTGTCACATCTTTGGCAGAACTTGCAAAAATACTAAATTACTATGAGAAAGCTTTTGCTTTTTGTGGTCTGAAGATCAATAGCAAATTTTTAAAAAAGACAGACTATGCCTGTGCCTGGAGTTGTAATTTAATGTATTGCTAACATCTGCTTCTTTCACATGGCTAGGCACACTCACATTTTTACTTGTTCTCTATTACCAAAATTTTCAGTTCTTTGAGTGAACTACGTGTCACTGTAACATTTAGTATAGAAATCCTGCATGAAAGAGCTCTCACACATGTAAATTTAATGCTTCCAGCTTCCCTTCCTTCCTCTGAAGGGCTATGAACCCACTTCTCCTGCCTTGCAGGTGAAAGTATGAATCTGTGTATGACAGACCTATGTGAGAGAAGATGCTCTCATGCCCTCTTATTGTGATTGTTCCATTTTAATATTAAATATAATATCAATATTCTCTATTCAGTAGAGCAGAAGGAGGTGAACAAGTGCCCAAACAGAAATGTGACCCCGTATGTTCACTCTTAGGCTGCTTGCCCAGGAAAATAAGGACACACTCTTACTCTTCCTGCTACAACCCATACTTAAAATGCTTAAACTTGTGACAAGAGGAACCCAGATTTCTTAGCAAACACTCTCATAACAAGCTGTGTTTGCAGTCCTTCATCTCTGGTCCACACCACACACAACTGTTTCAGCAGCAAGGATGAAGACTGAAGGCTACAATAAAGACCAGGGTTTAAAGTCTTATGTGTTATTAATTAAGCATATCCAAGAAGAAAGAGAAGATTCAAATATCTTAACCTCTTACTAGTGGGAGCATATACTAATGGCTAATCCACAGAGGAAATGAGAGTCACAATAGGAGGAGATTTATTTTTTCTTGCTTTGCACAAGCACAATATAGAATTATCTTCTAAGGATGAGCCTCAACCAGTGAGAGAAGTGAGGACAACTCAGTGTTTCAATTCCACTGGGCTTTGAATTAGGATAAGCAGTCAGACAGTTACATGTCTCAAGAGTCCTTAAGTACAACTCCATGAAAATTAGGGACCTCACTTAAGATGAGCAGGGGGCTGCTGGCAAAGACCAAAGCCATGCTTATGTCACCTTGCTTCACCTGGGCCAGCATGATGCTCTGGGCTCTCAGCTTCAGCCCTACCCCAGGCTGCTCCCACTGCCTAAAGGATGCTTTAGTGCCAGCTGTTTTCCAACAGCATGGATGTGCAATTCCCAGCTTGGTGTCAGCTCCAGCTTCATCTCAGCAGACATCAGAAGGCCTCAGAGAGAGGTTTTATGGATCTAGACCAAGTCACAAGAATGTAGAAACTGGTCACGATACCTCAGTCTGAAATAACAGGTGACAAAACAAGAAATTTTGCTATCTCAAAAGTTTAAAAGTTGTTGAAAATCTGAATAGAAACTGTAATTATGAGTTGAAATAACAGAAATAATTGCACAAAATAAAAAACCCCCACAAATCCTGTGTTCTCCCCAGCTTGTGACTAAGCTCCCCAGCACCAAAAATGCAAGCTGTATCCTGCAGATGAGTCAGTTGATTTGGAGGTCAACATAAAGTCAAACATCAGCCTTTCAAAGGCTTCTTCACTAACCTCTTTAGACTGCCTACAGCCTTAACTTGTGTACAAAACTAGTGATCAGCACAGCAACAAATCCTTAAAGTAAATGGAGGAGTAGCACTGTACATTTAATATATGTCTAGACAATAGCCCTAGTGTTAGTTTCTGAATTACAACATAACAAACAGGGGCATATACAGGTTAATTAGTAATAAAGTTGAACTATTAAAGTGGATCTCAGTTAATTCATTGGTTTTCAAAGTATTTTAGGCTAGATGGATTCTAGCCAAGGCTCCAAGCTTATGAAACAGTGATTCATGGCTAATAAGGGCAAATGCCCTAGAGATACGAATATTTGTTACCCCAACTTGCTGACCTTTTCCCAAAGAGGCAGAAATTTAATTATCTCCTTTGAAAGGCACAATTATAGAAAAAGTCGAAACCTAATTTATATTCAGTTTCTGCATTTTTCACAGATAAATAAGTAGGGAGAAAGAGATACTGAAGGAACATTTGAAAATAGCCAGAACCAAAATGAATATCTGTGTGTGAGTGTATTTTGGGGGACTGAAGAAGACCTCTGCTGCTGCTAGTTTTTTTAGCTCTTTCAATTTCGGCTCACTTTAGATGATAAGCCATATGACACAAACCTTTATTTACAACAAAGTCAAAACTCAGAAAACTGCCTTGTCTGTCTCTCTCTGTCTCAGCTCTGGTTGGGTTTATTCGTTTCACTGGCAAGGTAAGTAACTGGTCAGAGGGGTCACTGACAGATCCCCAGTGGCAGAGACCAGAATGTAGCTGCCAGTCCCAGATTCACCACCAGCAGCTTCCAGCACGTTCCTGCACTGCCACACCTTTCACAGGCTGTTGCTTCAACTCTGAGTGCAAATGCCAAATAAAAAGGGGCTGTGGTCAAAAAATGAAATTCCATGAGGGTTTACTCAAAGATGTATTTTTGATCTGCTTTACTGTGTGGGGAATTTTCTTCATTAATTTTGTTTCTTGTACCAAGACTCCTCCAACAGCTAAAATCATGACACTGTGAAAATGTGCAGATTAAGTCAGCAATTGTCCATGGCTAAGCCATCTACATTAAAACATAACAAAAAAGCCTTCTCAATTATAAATGGCAAACAAGCTGAATGCAGATTAGCTGACACACTTTCATCAAGTATGATTCTTTTACAGTGATCTGAGCTCTGATCTACCATACTCACATGGGATCCCTGGGGAATCTATCTCCTGTAAGATCATATCTTAATTTGCTCAGGTAATATTTTTAGCAATTTGATGTCTTCCTACCCTGTTTCCCGCCAAAGAAATAAATCATATTGTGGTCATTAAGTAAACCCATTCATCCAGTTCCATTTGCTATAATTCTGCCTGCTACTGTGTAGCCTGGGGCTATTGATCAAGCAAAGCATTCCCATCCAAGAGTGTGTATGTGAGCATGTGTTTAATTAGAAACTTAATTTATTGCAGTGACAGCATGGAAACTTTTAAACACAGGAATTTTCAGCCCTATTTTCAGCTCTTAAAAACATACATGCCTTATTTGATTGCAGACAGCTTATTTCATTTATACCAAAAAAAATATTTCCATGATTAAAATTAATAATGAAAAAGCTTCATTCATTTATTTTTCATACCTTCCCTTTAAAAGTTTATAAGCCTCCCAAAAGTAGAAACAAAAGTTATTTGAATGAGTGTATGTCTTTGCTATATTACAGAACTACTGTGGGACTGGAAGGCACCTCCAAACCCCTGCTCAGAGCAAGATCACCCACAGAGGCTGCTGGGGACCATGTCTAGATGACTTCCTAATATCTCCAAGGATGGAGATTCCATAGTCTCTATGGGCAACCTGTGGCACAGCCCAACCACCACCCTCACAAAATGAAGTGTTTTCTTCTGGCTACCTGTGACTTGCTGTATTTCTGTTGGTGCCTGCTGCCTCTTGACCTGTTAAAGAGACCAAGAAGAATCTGGCTCTGCCTTCTCTACTTCCTCAACCAGGTATTTATATACATTTTATATCTATATTTATATGTATGTATGTACATTGGTGAAACCCCTGCTGAAGTCACGATAAACAGCACCCACTGCTCGCCCTTGTTTACTTCATCATGAAAGGTTCTCAGTCTGGTCAGGCATGGTTCCTCCTCAGGAATCTGTGCTGGCTACTCCAAATCACCTTGTTTGGAAATCATTTCTGAAAGACTGAAGTGGCTTGCTGTTCCCTGAATCCTCCCTCTTGAAGACAGAGTTGACATTTGCTTTCTTCCAGGTCTCAGAAGTCGTATTCACCAGCACCACCTTTCACAAATAATGGAGGGAGAACTGGCAGGGACATGGGACAGCTCCCTCAGCACCTCCTGGCTGTATCCCATCAGGTTCAGGGATTTGTGTGTGTCCAGGTTGTTTAGATGTTCCTTTACCAGGTCCTCTTCCAACATGTATAACTCTGCCTTGCTCCAGACATTTCCTCAGGTCTCGGGGGTCTGGGGTTCCAGTAACCAAAACTTACCAGTGAGGATCAAGGTGAAGAAAGCGCTGAGAACCTCCCTATCTTCCATCTATCTTGTCAGCAGGTCTCCTGCACCATTTTAGCAAGAGATCCACATTTCCCATGGTCTTTCTCTTCATGTTGAATTGTCTATGGACACCCTTTCTGTGGCCATTCAGATGCCTCACCCAGTCCAGCTCTGCTCCCAGCCCTGTCTCTGCACACCTGGACAGTGTCTCTATATTCACCCCAGGCCACCTGCCCCTGCTTCCATGCCTCACACATCTTTTATGTTTGAGTTATTCAGGATCCTGTCTGCTAGCCAGGATTCCTCCCACCTTTTCAAGGCATGAAGGGGTCCAAAGGAGCAGCATGCCTAGTTGACAGCACGATTTCAGAGCAGCAGCATGTTGCCCTTTTCTGCCTGAAGCACTGAAGGCTGTCACAACCACTTATCTGGGGCACTGCAAGCCACATAACTATTATTTTTCCCCACAGGAATCCACCTCCTGGTGACTGTGAAGCCACAGCCTGCTGTGGGGACCTCTCCTCTGAGGACACAGAGGCTCCCAGCTCTCTGATGGAGGTCACCATCCCTCCCTGGTGGCCAGGGCCCCGCTGGCTGCGCTGCAGGGGAGGCTCCAGCCTGGGAGGGGGACGCAGCCAGGGCAGGTTTGGGTCACTGCCTGCTGATCACCTGCAGCACACACATGAGCTGGATGACAGAGCGAGCAAAAGCGCCAGTGAAGCAGACAAATGTGATAAAAGATGCTGTGAGGGCAGCTTGAATGATTCTGTGAAGAGCGCTGGTTTGTCATCGGGGTACTAAAAGCTTGGGAAATTCACGTTAGAAGGATGCAGTATTTTCTTCATTTCTTGGTCATACCACAGCAATGCCAAGGTCTAGGCAAATTAAAATAGGCACATTACAATAGGCAAGTTGAGCTTTCATAATTTTCATCTGGAGTAACAGAATAAGACACCTCCCTTACCCCTTTTCAAATGAGAACTTTCTCTGGCTCTTCCTCATTCCTTTGCATTGTAACAACCATACCCATTGCCTATATTTCCTGCTTATTTCCTTCTAAAAATATGATTTTTTCCCTAATTTTTTTGTATTAAATATGGCCATGCTTACTGCCAGAACAGAAACAGCTCACTCCTCTCTTACAAAGCTGCAGCTGAAGTGCCTCTCCTAAGATTAAAGGAAAATCCCTCCTAGGTATGATTTGATTTGAGCGTTAGCAAGACATCTGCCAAGATATTAGCACAATTATCCAATATAGTACACACTCTTCTAATTTTCTATTTTATTTATTTATTTCCAACATAGACCATGTTTCATTAACTAATATTTAATTCCCAGTAATCATAAGGTGCTGTCCAAGAAGTTGGCTAAGATAAAAGCAGAGATAACCTCAAGATTCATTGTGTCCCCAGGTAGAACATTCCTGGTCACAGAAGCTGGAGAACAAGGAGGAAGAACTTGTGCTCCTGCCAGGAATACCCTTTAACACTCTTTTGAAATAAATAGGAATTGTACCAATTCCTCCACATCCCACATTTTGTCTCTGGACATATATTGCATGCTGCTTCACAAGAGAAAAAAAATAAAAAAAAAAACACCACAGAAAATCTTGCTACTCTGTTCCACTTTATGTCCAGCAATAGTAAAGCAACTTAGATGTGGCAAAGAAATGTGTCTTGTGCTATAGTTTGACAAGTTTATCTGTCATCTTCCCTGGAAAATCCAATTTTATACATGTTTAACATCTTTTTTTTTAATCATAGGAAAGAGACAAAAATACTCATGCAAAACTGTCAAGCACTAAAGAGATTATGCTCAATGTCCTACCAGTAGTTTGATGTTTAGTTTTTCCTTAAATGAATTCCAACTGCTGAGTGGGGTTGGGTTTTTTTTAAGAGCATATTGGAAAATACATAGACCTCTAATGTTTCCTCTCTTGTGTTTGTTCCCAGCAATAATTGGACCAACTTCTCCTCCCCTTTTTGGAGGAGAAAACTATCTTTATCACATGAAACATTGTTTTCTGGTTTTCATCTCCAGATGTCTAAGAAGCTCAGTTCAAAGAGTCACCCAGAGGTGCATATCCATGTCTGGGACAGACACAGAAGGGCTGTGATGCTTTAAAGAATCAGCCCTTCCCTATGGTGGTTTGTAGTTTTAGAAGGAAGACTCAAAATGTTGTGACCAAGGAGTCTAGGTTATGGAAAAGGTTAAATTTATCTTGCATTTTCTATTTTATTACTCATTTTACTTATTTTTCTTGCCTCATCCTCCACTCACTGGAGGCAGCTCCATCACAGGGATATTTCACCTCTCGGTTGTCCCTCCAGAGCAGGCAACAGAAACTCATTTTTCTATCTCATTCTTCAAATGCTCTTTTCTACACTTCCTCTGTTCCTTCTAAAACATTACAGCTGTATCAAATTTTTTTAGTCCACAAGGTTTTTTACTGCTCTGTTGTTACTTGCAATTAGCTTAACAACTTATCACTCATCCACAGAGGCTTTAAATAATTTATATTCCAGGTTTTGCTTTACAGAATTTCCTCTCAATCCTTTTGCAAATTATACCATTTTTTTTGTCCTCAAGAGTTCTTTGCTCATAAACACTGCCAATCTATTTTACTTAATACATTTCTGATTGTATTAAATTGGAACATTTACATGTTAATACACCTGTATTTGTATCCAAAATCCATCCCTAATGATCATGGTACTTACCATATCCATTTTACTTAATAAAATTCAGTCTGAAGTTTTTCCTTGCTGAGTTGCCTGCAACACATACTGATATAAAAATGAGCTCTACATGAAACTCTAGTCCTCCTTATTAATGATTGAATAAATTATACAAATTAAAATTCCCTAGATATCACTGCAGCCACTAATCTAATGCTCTCAGCCATCTCTGAGTGTGCTTCCCTACCCTGAACCACAGGTGGTAAACACTTTTTCCTTCCCCCTCAATACTTCAATTTAAACTGAGTCCAAATTTCCACATTCCCCTTCATTTTTAATAATCCTCATCACAAGCTGAAAGGAGTTATTAACTCACAGTGCCACCTTTCCCAATCTTCCTTACAAAATATTCTGATGCAGAGGGTGTCCTCTGAATTCCTAATCTAGTCATGACAGCACACACTACACAAATAAGAATTTACATGGTATTACCCTAAGTTTTGTAAATAGTACTAATAAAATAAAAAGAAATATTTACAATCATTGTTAATAGAAAGACTATTGAGACATTGTATAGAATCTATGTGCCCATATGTTTCTTCTATGAACTGAAGGTTAATATTTTAAAAATCTTGTTGCTTTAATAAAAAATATGACAAGCAACCTTGTCTTTCTCCAGAACCAACAGGGCAAAATCTTGGGCTTCAGAGGAGGAGCTTCTTCTAAAACTCTGTTTAAGACCCCTAATCTCTATGGCAGATTAATTTCTATATACATATTAAAGGGAATAAAAAAATTGAATAAAAGCACTGGTAAGCTGCTGCCATGCTGGAGACTGATTCCTTTTGTATTTGCACACTGTTTTAAAATTGCTTTTGCTGCTTCTCCTCTCTCTTCCTTGCCCCTCTGGTTTTTTCCCCACATCCTTGTGAGGGTGGACTGGGTGAATGTGGAACAACAGGTTGGTCATACACAGCCATGGACGACAGACAATTTATTCAATGTTTTCCTGGGTTAGAAGTACTTAAATTTGAGTATCTCTCTCCCAACAGCTGTCATGAACTCGTAGAATTGAAATAATCTTGGAAAAGCTTGGTCTTTCCATTTAGTTAAAAGTGACCCATGGGTTCAGATGTTAATGGAAAGCAGAAGGAGAGCAGAGACACAGGACAGCATGCAAAAACAAACTTCCTTTTTTAGCAGCCCAGGCTAAAAAGTAGGAAAGTGAATTATCTCTGTCCAATCCACACTTTATTTTGTGCTTGAAGGGTACACCACGCCCAGGAACCCAGTTTTTCACATTCCTTCTCTAAATTTAGCAGTGTCAAAGAAAATCATGGGTGTGTTTTGATTCCTTGGCTGCCAGTGGGAAGTGCTTCCCTACTGCTTCCTTCATATGCCATAGGCAGAAATCTCTATTTTTTTTTTTGTGTTATATATTTAACATGACCAGCCCTTGTGCACCAATAGTAGTGGACCTTAAAAGATAGATAATTAAAAATAAGTATCAAAATCAAGCATTTCTTCTCCCCATTCATGAAAAGTGAATTTCCTTTCCCTGTAAAAATATCAGGACAATATTCTGGACAGTGGATTTTAAAAAGAAATTTTTTGGGTGTCCGAGGATGACTTGAAACTTCAGGATGCACAAATGAGAACTCACTATCTGGAAAGCATCACTTCTCAGACCTGTGCCTGCACATCAGTGAGAAAGGCACTTGAAAGCCTGGGAAAAAAACAGAAGTTTGCCTCAGTCTAATATTGCACTGAGTGGCATAAGAATGTGATTCTTCCTCTCAGTCTACCCTTCCTCTCTTATTCTACTGAAGGGGAAAATGCACAGAGTAAAAGGTACCTTGCATTTCTTCCCAGAACAATTTAAAACCCCTTTTTTTTTCTTTTTTCCTGTGCCAGAATAGATACTTGACAAAAAGCCTCTCAACTATAATTTCTTCCTTTACCTCATGCTATTTCACCATTTTTTTCAAGGCTTTATTTGGGACATTAGTAAGTCTTCTGCTTTATTTTAAGGATGGTAAAGTCCAGAAATATGATCAGAGAATTGGACTGGGATGAGAATAAAAACAGTTTCTGTACCCTGTGTTCATTATCTGTCCCTGGTTGCCATCCATTTTTTCTATGTCCTTACCTCTTCAGCATCTTTTCAGATTTGCTTTCTTCTGGCTCTTATTTTTCTGCTGACATAAAATACACCACGATTAATCAAATTATCTTCATTCTCTTTTCTCCTCTAAGATTCATTTGAATGATGTACACTCATAACTTTATAATAATTTCTGAACTTCATTTGCTTTATTCTTATTATTTATTAATTTTAAAGCCAGAAGGATTTTATTCTGAAATGCTTTCTGCAGCTTCAGTACTTAAAAACTCTTTTTTCTCTATAAAATAAACTCTGACATTTTATCACAATCATAGGCCTTCAGCTAATTAGAACTTTAAGAGAAACACAACTGTTGCAAAACTTGTGGTAAAATAGAGTGAGCAGCACAACAGCTCCTGGTGTCCATCCTCAATGTGCTAAAAGGGAGACAAGAAGAAAAGAAAACAACCACACCAGAAAAACAGAGCTTGAAGAAATGGGCCAAATAAGTCCCACTCCCTTGGACTGTTGTGTTAGAAGCATCCCTCCTGTGAACAACTCTCTAACATGCACATGGCTGATAACACGTTTTCCTTCTCAAAGATGATGAATTTGGATTAATATATTCATTGTATATTCTGTGTCTATAGCTCAGAACAAATACTCACCCATATATTTATGTGCTATCATTTTTTCATTGTGTGAAAAACATATTGTTTGAACTTACAGGAATGACCAGTGCTAATAAATCATAGCATGAAATACATTTGATATGTCACTTCTGTCAGCAAGCTGTGGGGGAATGGGAAAAAAAATTGGCCTCATGCATATGTTTTAGGGAAATTTTGTTCCTGTTTCTCATTGTCTCACTTTTCCTGATTCCAGTCAGAAACTCTGCAAACGAGGGCTGACTTGTTTAGCACCCTCCAAATGTGCTGAAATGAGTTTAGTCACAGCCCACACAGAATGCTATTTCTGTTTACTGAAGTCCAAATCTGCTCTGCAACTGAGGATCATGGATCAAAGATCAGCCAGCAGGCCACAGATATTTCATTTCCAAATCTTGCATGCAGAAGAAGACTCAAAAAATTGTCATTTTACCAGGCTTTCCACAAAATAAATGTAAGCATCATACAGGTGGGTTTTATATAAAATACACACAAATATCATAAAATGGGTTCAATCAAACAGCAGAACATATTAATCATAAAAGTGTGAAAGCAGATTTTGACAGCAAGGTGACTGTCCACTTCTCATAAGGCTTATTTTGTAGAATATTGTTTCAATTCAGGTCCACATTAACTGTTTTCTTTTAGATTACACCATTAAAAATACTATTACCCTTAAACAGGTTATCTGAAATGCTTTCAAGATGTGTTTATGGCATATCTGATGATATAATGAAGTTCATTTTGCTCCTATAAATATTCTTAAAGGGGTGTTTTCAGCAGGTCATTCTTCTTCCACACCAGGCCATGCAGTGATATATGATGCCATTAGCAGGCCATCTTCAGCCCAGTTTCTCCACCAGATGTATATATTTTTAATTACTCTTTCTTTGTCAGAGTGAGTGACATTTTACTGGTTGCTCTACTGAAAGTGGCAGGCAGTTGACAAAGTGCTCCATGGATCTGTTCTTCCACTCATCAATTTCTTGCAGGTGTACAGTTTTGCTTTTAAACACTATAATTCTATGTCAGAGGAGATGTACACAAGCTTAGGGGGTTTATTCAATAAGCCATAAATTCTGGGTGGGGTTCTTTGTGTTACTCTAAATTGGGGTGCCTTTGCTGCTTTCAGCTCAACATGGTTCTTGTTTTCACATGCATCTAGAAGCTCATTCTAGATGTAATGCTTATTCTAGAGTAATTCAGGCTTCTAAATTGGAAAGGAAAAGGGAAAGAGAAAAAGGAAAAGAGAAAGGGAAAGGAAAAAAGGAAAAAAGGAAAAAAGGAAAAAAGGAAAAGGAAAAGGAAAAGGAAAATGGAAAAGGAAAAAGGAAAAGGAAAAGGAAAAGGAAAAGGAAAAGGAAAAGGAAAAGGAAAAGGAAAAGGAAAAGGATGAAACAGACTCAGAAGCACAGGCTTTATGTATTTCTTTGCAATAAAATTTGTATTCTCTCCAATTCTATGGCATATCTGCACAATTCCTACTTAGGGTGGCAACCTTTTTGCACCACTTGCTTTCTGTCTCTTTATCCTAATTAGGTGAGAATAAATATTATAACATTCTGTGAATGCCAGAGAGGAAAGTATTCTTGAGGCAAAAAAAAAAAAAAAGGAGTTAAAATGGAGAATGAGGAAAATAAATACCAAGTGGAGTTTTCCTGGATCCTAGAGGACTTGCCCAATTTGATGACAGACAGGCTTGAAACTCTAAAATTCCTCAACAAAAAAGGTGCAAGCTCAGCATCAGGCACTAGTTCAGATTCTTTGTGATGGCCCTATATCTACTCTTCCTCTTCATGCACCTGGTATTGTAAGGATGTGACCAGCTGGAAGGTGTTATGGAGTGTTGTTTAGGAACAGCAAGAACTGTACACACCCATTTCAAATTCAGTTCCCTCTCTTGACAGATGACTTCATATATTTTTTCTTCAGGCTGAATTCTCTCTAAAACATATGACTATGGCTCAAAACTAGTTTCATTATTGGTTTGGATCCAATTCTATACTGCCCAACAGGCAGTGAAACAAGCTATCACAGAGGTGGCAGAGCCATGTCAATGCAGAGCTCTGCTAAGGTGAAAGCCAAGTGGTTCTTTCATAAAGACTAACATAAAGACAACAGAAATGGAAAATATGTCACTTAGACATGGGATTTATTACTTATATTAACCACCTTTGCCTCAAAATTCTGTGACTCTCAGGTTAATCCATGCAACTATGGCTTGCACATCTGGCTTTTCTTTCTCTTCCATTTTACCTATTACAGAGCAGTTAGTACCTAGCCATTTTTCCATTGGAAGAGATTATCAATATAATCAGAGTAGTGTCTCAAACTCCTTTTCCACAAATTAAAGTTATATTCTATCATGTTTCTCCTAAAATACACAGCATTTTTTACTCTGTGATTAGCTTTATTTTCTCTCCTTTCTCTGTCTATTCTCTAGCTTTTTAATATCTTGCTCTTGTTGGATAAGCTAATAGTTTTTCAGGGGTAAAACTCGGTCCTCCAAGCCAATGTTTTCACACTGTAAATACCTCTCAAAAATATTGAGGTGAAATAAAAATCTTTTTAATTGATCTAATCCACTGATTTATTTTGTGTAAACTCCCTCCATCAGTAAAACATGTTAATAAGTGCAATAAACATTTGAAGGGGCAAGGCAAATTTAAAAAAGAGAGAATGGACAAGAGTCTCTGTATAAACCTAGTGATTTATAGGTCCTGATATTTTTTCAGTAATGTCACTGCTATTTTGAGGTTAAAACTGAATTATATAAGGTAAAACATTAAAGAAATTTTAGCATGCTTTAACCCTCACCAACAAACTGCCCAGATCACACCTACCATATTCTTGATTACTTTAGACTCTTATTTTCAGACACAGGGCTTGGTCTCTGGTCCTTTTTTAAAATTTAGCAGGTTAGTTTCATTTTATTTAATCTGACTGAATTCATGCCTATGGATTTTATAGTGATAATAAAATGGCTTCAGTTCTTCAAGGGATATTTACTATGGACCATAGGTACACACACACACACACACAAATCTGCTTTCTTTTTTTGTACAGATTTTTGCAGTGAAGCAGCAATTATTTTTAAAAAAACAATAAAATTGTTCTCTTTAATTATTTTATAAAGAAAATCGTTGCATTTACAACCACAGTATGTGACTACATTATTTGTAAATTTTCTCAGTGTTTGTAATGAGAAAAAGAACAAAACCTTAAAACCTTCTGTTACAAGCCCATCATTATCTCAACATACAGGTAAAAGTGTATTATACACTTTTTTCTTTGGCATAAAGTGTCAAAGAGGTCTTGCTGCCATTAAAGACCAATTTATTGCAGTGTGTGGATAAACATATTGCAATCAAATATTTATCAGTGAAGAATTTACCTTTCTTTAGCTTAACCCTGATATGTCAAATGCCATGCTGGGAGAGAAAGGCAAAATAGAACCTATGCATATTTGAACTCACATAAAATACCTCTGCTTGTTTTTTCCCTCTGAAAAAGTGGATAGTTACAACTGGGCATAGCAGAAACATGAAATCTGTATAGACTAGTCTCTCTATTAACTTTCAAAAAACAATTGAAATAGAACAGTTAAACATAACTAAAGGAATTTTCAGACAACTAAGCTTCAGTGAAAGCCATTGAAGTTCAGGCTTCTAAGGAGCTTAAAACATTTTTTTAAAGTGACCTTAATTTCTTTAAAATCACAGAGTAATTTTGGAAATTACAACCAAAAGAAATATTCTCATCTTCTCTTATGACTTTACATAAAGTGCAGCAGGATATTCTTTCTGATATATTACAAAATAAGAATAATTAGCAAAGTGAAGATGCAAGCCATAGCCATATCTGTTGAAGTGCATGTGAGGTATGAAACATCTACACAGTGTGGTGAGATACTTGTATTATCTGTTTAATTGTTTAACACAGCAATACAGTGCACCCATTAAACACAGAAATTGTGTGATAATATCCAGTAGGGAGAGCTAGAGTGTAATACTTTTGCCAAGCACTTAATGCCAAGGATTCAGACTGCATAATCAATTAGAGAAGACATTGCTATTATGATATGCATTTCTGAAGCACCTCTCCAGAATGCCTAAGCTCTCTTATTTACATTTTGACTTGTGCTGGTTGCCTCAAGGAAAGAAACCAATCTTTCCCCCCTCCAATATGAGGGAGCTTTGCAGCTTTTCAGAGACACAAAACTCTGTCCTTCCACAGCCTGTTGTCCAACCTCTACTGAAATAATTTGCCACTACCCAAAGTCTATGACATTCTGAATTCAATACCGTGTCCAGAACAATGAAAACAATAACAGTCAGCTAAGTCAGTGCCCCTTGGTATGTAGCCCCATTTTTCTAACATTGAACTTCACAATAAAAACTGAATTTGGTCCAACCACTGTGTATCCATTGCTTGGATATTGTTGTAAATCATTATGTTCCTCCAGGGGTTTATGTCAGGAGACTTGTACAGATCTGCAACCTCCAATAAATAGAGCGTTATCTGAAATTTGACTAAACCAAGATATATTGTATAAAAATATTCCAGTTCATTACTTGTCCTTATTTGGATGAATTTTATGCCTCTCTGTGTTTAATATAGCTATAGAGATTACAACTCTGCATGAGATAAAGAGATAGATAGAGAGATATAGAGATAGGTAGATAGATAGATAGATAGATAGATAGATAGATAGATAGATAGATAGACAGACCTGTACAATGGATAAGACTGCACAGGCCAGGATTGTCCAGCCTAGGGCAGTGTTATTCCCCTTCCTGCTTTCTTCCCTGCCCATGTGATTGAACACCATGTGTCTGCAGTGTGTTAGCAGATCTTCCAAATCTTTTCAGCTCTTCTTGCACACTCACCTAAGACATAAGGCTCAGCCATAGCTAGAAGACCTGCTTCATGCAGAAAATTGTTTTCACTGAGTTCTTGGAAATGCCAGTTGGAGCCAGTTGTGGTGTAGAGCAGAATTGCACATGCAGAACTGGGTTACAGAGTGCTGAGAGGCAGGACACAGACACCACACAAAGGGAATGTCCTACAAACGTCTCGGCTCCAAGTGATTGCTGAGCAGCCTGCACTGGTAACAGCAGGGAAATTACTGAGTAGAGAGTGAAGTGATTAAAAGCTGTACTGGGTCTGGCACATTCCTGAGACACAGAGGGCAACTGAACAAATTTAATAATGCTGCACTCTACATTTGTCAACACATTTGTCAAAAATATCCAGTCACAGAAGTTATTTCTGTCCAATATTAGTCAGTCCTAAGGCACACAGTTATTATCAGATTTTTTACACATAAAATCATTGTATAGACATTTGGCCAGTTATGAACATCATGTAGTAGTTGTTCAAAAGATAGAGTGATGTTTATCCAGAAATTGTGTTTATCTAGGGAGATATCTAGCAAGTAAAGAGAGAAAAAAGTGGTCTGCTAACATTTGTAAAAGATGGTCAGAGATCAAATCTTGCAAAGTTGAGTTGTGTTTGAAAAGTATTGTAATGTGATGGAAGGAAAATATTAAAGGGTAATTTGAAAAGTGAGGATTATAATTAAACATGCCCTTCATCAGAAATATTTTGACAAAAAAACTACACTGTCCACAGATAACACCAGTCTTTCTCCCACATCATTGTCTGTCTAAAAAAAATATAAACAAACCATCTTTTAACTTAAAAAAAAAATAAATTGTGAAAGCCAAGTAAAACCAAAATTTTGAAACAGGATTTGCATTAAGGATGCAATTTTTCCAGGCAGAAGTAGATACAATGTATGGTGATGTACAGAGGACGCTGAGCACCATTACTATTGATGCCAGGGTAGAAATGGTGTTCAAGTAACAAAGCACTTGCCAAATAGACACATGAAATTGGACTAGAAATTGGACTTTGACTAGAAAGTAACAAAACAGAACCAGCAGAACAGGCACTAAACCCCTTGCCCAAGAGAGATGAGAGAAAAGCACATCTGCCCCATTACCAGTGGCTGATGCCAGAGTGATTTGGGGCTGGCTGACAGCTCCAGGGATGAAACACCCACTGCAATCCATGACTCCAAGGGCTGCTGTTCCTTGGGGAGGGCTGAGCTCTCCTGTGCAGGGCAGGGAGATGGCCAGTGCAGCTGTGCTGCCATAACAAGGTTAACGCACAGCCAGGGGAAGTTGTCAGCCTAAATGGAGACATATTGTGAATGGAATTCCCCAGCCTCCCCCAGGGAGGGATACCAGGGAGCTGAGTCACTCCTGCCCAAGGAGGACTTAGTGAGACAATTCCCTCCTTGGCTGAGCCAAGTGGAGGAGCTTGTGTCCATTTGGGCTGATAAAATTGCAACTAATGGGTTTATCCTTCTGCAGCAGCAGCAGTGCTGCTGAAATTTTAGAGGAGAGCAACAGATTATCACAAGAGGATTATGCTTGTTAATTGATATTTCTGGTACATTTGACTGGAAAATGAAGGCATCAGGATGTAGATGCTGAGCTGTCTCTGTCAAGAGATGGCTGAAACTGGGGCTTTTGCTATGGCAAAGCTGCTCGTGGGTGAGAAGTTTCTCAGCCTTATGTAAAATAAACTATCTGGGGGTGAAGAACACCAAAACAGCCAAAGTTCCTTGGTACCCCAAGGACTGTGACTGTGAAGGGGTTTGGTAGCCCCCATCTGTCTCCTCCCCTTCCTCCACATCTCCAGTCCTGCTGGTAACACTCAAGTGCAAGTAAAGGTAATAAACATCCCCCCCTCTCTCTCTCTCTCTGATATTTGCCTTAGCACCTTTCATCCAAAATGAATAATATACCTTTGCTGATGTTTCTTTGGAAATTATGTAGCTTCAAGAGATCACATAGGAAATCAGACCAGCTTTAACTTGTAATGAAAACTGGTTAAAATTTATGCTGTTCTTCACTTTTATTATTTATTACAACCTTGCCAGAGTATATTGATTTTGTGCCAACCCCTGTTCTTGTCACAGTTTTTGTCACACAAATGAGGTTCCAGAAATGTAATGCCTGTATTTTATGAAATATAGTCCTATGCCATTTCAGGATGACCTTTTCAGTATTCTGCATTCTGATGGGTTGGCTGTTTGTGAGGCAGGGGCCTATTTCCATCTACACCTTTTCCCCTCCACACTTATGTTTTAAAAGTAATTTAAACAGAGGTCGCTATACCAATTTCTTTTGTTTGTATTGGCATGCAGAGTTGATAATCTCCTTTCTGAAAAATTGGTGAACTCTGGACAGCTGGCTTTTCACTGCACATGCTTCCCTGCAGTCTCTGTGTAGGAATGAAGTTTTAACTACAGCACTAATTTTACTATTTGGATATGTTAAACCAATGGAACTGGTTGGCTTTTGCTTCCAAGCTATGCTCAGCACAATAATGAGGCAACAGTTTACCCAAGGAAGCATCCCTCAGTGTAAGTGATTGACCAAGAAGGAGCACAGCCCCAAAAACAGACACACAAACTTACAGAGTCATCACAGTGCCACCCATAGAACAGTGGAGCATACACAAGATGCAGAGAAGAACCTAGATATTTAACCCTACAGTGGCAGGGTGAGTCCTTTTAGTATCTGCATCTGTAGGAAGAAGGGATATCATAAATAGCTGTTTATAGTCATTCCTTATTGACTTTTCTGACTGTAGCATAAGGAAAAGGCACAAAAAAACTTTCTTTAAAAAGTATACTTGGTTCTCAGCTCTTTTCCCTTTTTTTTTTTTCCAGCATGATAATAGCTCCTTGCAGGATTCATGAAGGCATCTGTTCCAGTTAATCACCCCTATCCCACAGATCACAGGAGCTGCTGACTCTTGATTTCTCCTATGACATCTTTAGCACATGGAATTTTCCCCAGCACACAATAATTTACTTGTGCACTCAACATTTCAGAACACACAACAAAAGGCTGTGAAATTGTCTATCCTCACAAGACAATCCAGTGGGTAAGCTATTTAATCAGAATTCAGCAAGCTGAGAATTTTTGCTAGTCCCTATTATGGCCCTGATAGTCCTCTGCTGCCCTGGCAGCTCTTTCCATCCATCTATTCTGACCAGCAGATCCCAGAAGCAGGAGCTCAGAGGGAGCTGACAGCCAGCCAGACCTCAACACAGCAGTGCAAGTGTAGTGACAATGGCTCATCTGTGACAGATCATCCAGTTCCTGTGTGCTGTGGAGACAGTTTGGGAATGCACAGGAAATTCAGCCCATCCAGGTCACCTTTGCCTTAGTGCACAAGCTTTTGTCACCTGTGCAGTGTGTGCAGAAGTCCTGATGCATCCTGAGCACTTCAGATTACCCAATGCATGTGCACTTTTTGTGGGCATTTCTTTCTGCCTGGACAATGGTAGACTATCAAGGATGTGCAGTGGAAAAGCAATCCTAACAGAGTTTTGCCAGCTGAAGTCTCTGCTGTGGGTACACAGGGTGGGCAAATTGGGCATAGTGGGGTATCCTTCAAAACATAGGGACCCCTGAAAGCTTAAAAAGAAACATTTTATCTGGGGCAAGGGGCAGGGGTGGGAATAAAGAAGTGGGGTTTTTTCCCATCATGTTCACGAGGAAAGCTGAGCAGGGCTATAATAAATTAATATCATATTATACTATATATAATAATATAACATATTCAAATATACTGTATATTATATTCTATTATACTATATATTATATTCTATTATACTATATATTATATTATATTATATCATATCATATTATATTAAATGTAATATGATATTATTATATTATATAATAATGTAATGTATTATATTATTAAATACATTGGTATATATTATATTAATATTAGATACTATATTATGTAATATTAGTATCATATATAATATATAATATTATATATAATAATATTAGTATATTATAGTATCATATATAATATATAATATTATATATAATAATATTATTATATTATAGTATAATATAATAATATATATAATATATATTCACCAGGGTGAATAATAGTAATAAAATTGTTAATATAGAGCAACTGTGGAGCTGCATCACCCACCAGCAGTTAAAAATCTTCACTGCTCAGGTGGGTGCCCTTTGTGCAGCACCATCCATGCCACCACTGACTTGTTCTGAACACCAGAATCCTGCTGCTTCTCCTGGGGAGTCTCTGCCTCTCATTAAGGCAGGCAGAGACCCCCACAGAAATATTCCAGGCACTGCAGAGCAGGCCAGCTTGAGCTGATCTGCACTGCCCTGCTGGAGCTAGAAGCTTCTCCTGGTTGTGAGTTCATCTCATGGCACCTTTTACAGGACAGGGTGTTGCAGATCAGCCTATGCATAGTTTTCACCAAAAAAAAAAAATTCATTGGATTACTTATTTTGGGTATAAAACAGCAGACAGAGCAGTCAAACCAATGAGGCATTCACACCTCCTGTATTCTCATGCTGAAGTTATTAAAGAGCCTAAACTGCAGTGCAGTCAGGGAAAGGCCTTCCTAACCTGCCTGCACAGCTACTTAAAAGAAGTAATTAAGTCAGAAAAAAGCACTCTTCTCCAGCAAACAAGCAAACTTTTAAATAATATGTACCTTAGTCCCTGAATATGTAGTTAGACCTCTGAGCAGTTTTTTATCTTCACACATTTCAAAGCCATTACTGCAAAAAATTCAAGGAAACATAAGCAAAAAAATGAAAATGTAAATACATGTGAGGCAAAATCTTTCCTGCAGAGAGCAAGAACACAGAAAAGCTTATAGATCAAACAGTTTAGGGAAATATATTACCATTTTGGATTTGTAAGGGTTTTCTTAGGAGGATTAAACACCTCCTTTAGAAAAAGTCCATCTTAAAAGCTGTCACTTCTCATCCACATTGCCCTGGAGGTTTAGTAGAGGTCCAGACAGCACTGCAAGTCAGAATTTTATTTAGCATTTCCAAGTCAGTCTCAAAAAATTTAGGCTAGCCTAAATGAATGTTTGGGAAAGACAAGTTTTGTTGAAAAATATTCTCGAGCTGTATAAACAACGACAGCCAACCAGCAGGAGCAGGGTGTGGGATGTGGAAATGCTGTAAAAAAATGCAAGCAAGACACTTTGTGAGCAACAAGACACAGCTATGCTGCCATCACCAACATGGGTACTACCTAGAGAAAGCATTTTCAAAATGTTGTAGCTCTGTTAAAACATTTCAGTGATGTAAACACATCAATGCTGATCTATCCCAGCTGAGCACCTGGCTCTTGAGCCCTCTTCAGATCTGCCCTTGTAGGCAAAATAGCAGCCAGGCAGAGCTGGACATCACACCAGGCACAGACAGAAATGACAGTCAGTAAAGTGCACAACATGCTGCAACTACAAGAGCCAGTGGATTACTTACTCTTTCACAGTGAGGACAATGAGAAACCTGGAAAGGCAGGGTCTGAGCTCAGCTGCAGCCCCCAGGGCTCCCAGGGCCACCAGCCAATACACAGAAGTGCTGCTGCCTACATCAGCTTGGGAAATAGGAGCTGTGGCACAGTCCAGAGGGTGAGAGGAGCCAGGCCAGGCAGAGCTCACCAAAGCTGGGAGGTGGGTGTGTGAAACAAAGGGTGCCACAGAGCCAAGATTTCCAAACCCTGGCATGCAGTGAGTTGGCTGATGGCACCCGGTCTGAGTTGTTGTCTCATGCCAAACAGCATTAAAAAGAGCTAAAAGACATTAAACAGCTCCTAGTATGAAGCTGCCTTGAAACAATGGCTGGAGCTGTCCCAGAGATGCTGTGTGAATATGGGAATTGCTCCATGTGATCCTGATGCATCCACAGAACAATTTCCCTACTAAACTGTTCAAGCCAGCTGTGTGAAAAGCAAAGCAGGCAAAGCTCAAGCCAGTGAAACTGCTCTGGGAAAGTGCAGTGTGCACTGCCCTGTCACCCAGGGCTGGGCTTCTCCTCCTATTGAGGACAGCTCCTGGATGGAAAGGGGCAGACCAAAGTGTGTCCCCAGGGCTAGACCATTCATTTTTTCTGTTTGCATGTAAGCTAAAATAATCTAAGATGGGATTCTTCCCTCTGGAAGCTGTTCTTTTTTTTTTTTTTTTTTGTTTCTGGGAATCACGGATGTTAAAATCTAACCCTAGCTCCCCATATTTAAAATGGCTAAATAAGTGACATCCTTGCTGGGGGAAAGGGCAGTGAAATGGAGGCATTGAAGGTGGAACCAAAAGCTTTATCAGTGAGGTTTCTGTAGGCAGCAGAGATCAAAAGAAAGACCTGCATGGTCTAAACACACCTGTATGTTTTAAGAGAGAAAAAAAAAATCAACTGTTTTATTCTCCCTGTCTAGACATTTAATATAACGGAGAAGCAAAATGTGACCATTTACCTGAACACCTCCTCATAAAAACAGTTTTCCTCCCTCACTTCTTCCAGCTGAGCATTATCAGAGTGCTTTCCTTCTATTTATGGCTTAAAATGTTGATTTTATTCTGTATTCAGAAAAAAAAGATGCAAACAAGAAATTCTAGTCAATACCTAAATACTTCTGTCACAAAGGAGTCTTGTCAGAATTTCATATAAGAAAAATATGAAAATTTGAACCAGTGGCAGATCTAAAATAATAATAAATACTATTTAACATATAGAATAAATATTCCTCTTTTTTTCTTTTTCCACACACTGGCAAGATTGTCCCTTTACTTGGCATCCCATTGGCCCGAATTCCAGACAGGGTATGTGAAGACAACATAGCTACTCACACCATAAAAATGTCTTTTTAGATGTGGATAAAAACATTATTTTCCTGAATTCTTGCAGGAATTTCCAGCTAAGACAACAGAAATTCACTCAAGAGGGTGCCTCAAGTTCCCCAGTCGCCCTCTGTGTTTATGGCCACACCTGCAGTCAGAAGTGACATAATAACCTCTTTATTTTGGTACTGAAGGTGATGATGACAACTTCTACTGTTCAGCCACTCATGGGCAAGAGAGACATACAGCAGATGACAAGAGAGATGCCAGGTTTCAGAAATTTTAAGGTATTCGTATCTCCCCAAGTTATGGTTTGGTCCTTAAAATCTGAAAACATTGAGTTCTAGTCTTGGGAAGATGAAACTTCACGATTTTAAAGCTTTTTCAGAACAACGTGGGATAGGTGGTATAGTAGCTTTAAAAAAAATGAGAAAGAAAAAGAAGAAAAAAGAAGCAAAAAAATGTTTTGCATGTTTCAGACAATAACCTGACCCCAGGGGCTGACACTTTAAGAGGAAATGAGTGCCACAGGACAACTCACAGTGAAGCATGTAAGAACCTAGAGACCATAAATCCAATCCAGAAAGAGGAATAATTAACTACTGATTATGGAACTGGAACATTGAAGGAAATCTGTATGAAAACAAAGAAATAAAGCTAAATAGCTCTTGTTTCTCCCAATCCTTTTGTTCTCCCAAGCAAAATTATTTCCAGAAGAAAACGACTAACCATGATGATGTTCCCTCTGTTTTGCAAGTGATTATCCTGTAGGGATCAGTATCTTACTCTTCCTTATATTTGTCAAACTTTTTCCTTCTTCATGTGGATTTCAAATGAAGCACATTAGAATTGCTAATAACATTCCTTACTTAGCTGAGGAATATGTCAGGTCAATTCAGCAACAGAATAAGTCCAAGAACAGCAGAGCTGGAACAAAAATAGATGTAATTATTCTGTTTTCAGTAAAAAGTATATTTGCAAGATCCTGCAAAGAAATGAATATTCAAAACAAACACATTGTCAGGGGAAAAAAACAAACAAAACCCAAAAATAAACCAAAGAAACCAACAAAAACCAAACCACCCTTATTAAGTAAAGAAAGTAAATACAGACACCTTAATCACTGTAAAACAACAAATTTCATTTCTGATATCAAGCAACAAGGTGAAGCAATGGAAATATCGGCCTTTGACAGCTGAAAGGGAAATGTGATGACTAGTGACTCCAATGAGTGACATGAACTGTGTTTCATGGCACCTTATGCCACCAAATCCAGCTGAGAATATCAGTAAAGCAGTCTGATGACTGTTCAGTGGGAGGTGTGAAATGACTTCAGGGGTTTCTGTCTGGAAATTGCACCCATGAATTCACCTTAACAAAAAATAAGTTCTAAATAATTTGGTTTAGAGTAAATATTTTTTGCTCAATATGGGAAATTAATTGATGGCATATAATTTGGTCTACCATATACAGGTGGACAATTAACACACTCTCATGGCCAGTGTGTGAAATTCTCCATTCTTTTGCATTTCCTTTGCACAGGAACCTGCCATATCTCCAATGGTAAGCATCATACTGCATCTGTCCTGGAATTTACACAGACAGGAGAGGCACAATCTCATTTACCAGCTCTCTTTCACTTATCAGCAACAGGCACAACACTCATCACAAAGGCAGATACATTTGGTTTTTATTCAGGAGGGCAATACTCTATCCTTATACACGGCCCTGGAGCTATAAATTTCAGAGAGGTACCAGGTCACATTCTGTGGGTCTGAGTACATCTATAACATTCCTTGGCTGGAGCAAATCTGGCTCATTTTGGTCTGTCAACTAGGGTGAATTTGAGTAAAAGTGTAAAATATGACAGCTGGAAAAAAAAAAAAAGGTTTTACCCACCTAAAGATCTTAGTCTTACAGGAGAATTTAAAAACCCTCTACATCATACACACAGTTTTTACTCCTATTCTAGCAAAGAAGGAACGAATGCCAATTTCATAGTACTTTTCATTTTATAAGCTGTACAAAGCCCCAGAGTGCTGTAGTTCCTTCCACAAAGAAGAAAGTAAATTCTCAGGTAAATATGCCAGCACTTGGTGTGCCATCAAATGCACACAGATGATTCCTCACACGTTATGCCAAAGCTTCAGCACAGAGGTGGGATCGACTCGTGGCTCACCAGGGCCCAGTTCCTCAGCCTCATCCTCCAGAAAAACAGACCCTAAGGCACAGGAAAAGTGATTTTTGATCAAGTCTTTGCCAGATGGATCTAAGGTTAAGTCACCTCTGATAGAGAGAAGCTCCTTGTACTGTCTCTCCCAAAAGGGTTAGCTGAAAGCTGATGGGCTTAGAATTCAGTTCTCTGAGCATATATTGAAACAGATATTCTAACTGAGTTTACCAGAGGCAGAGCAAATTCATTTTACTTTGAGACTCTAAAAAGGATATTTCATTGTTCTCTGAATCCATGGTGGTGTTAAGACTCATTGGTAATTATCAACAAGATCATAGGAGCATCTTTGGTTGTTTCATTAATTATACCAACAAAGGTGGATTTATTTTCACACAATTTATTTTCACACAATTTCCATGACTATGAAGGCTATGAAAAACAAGGTGTTTCTGCCATTACACTGCAGTTTCATTATTCCTTTGTTCTTGTTTCATTATTCTTTGTTCTGTTGTTTCAGACATGCACTGACCATCAAGACACAATCTGAAGAGTAGCTGGGATATCAAACTTAGTGTGGACTTGCTAGAAGAAAAAAATCCTCACCTTAATACCCAAATCTTACAAGTCTCTTTGTAGCTCTATCCCTCTGACCCTTATAAAGAATTTATTTGGTATAAACTTGAGGCTTAGTTCAAATTGAAAAAATCCCTTTAAGGCATTGAAAAATTTTGAAGGGTAAGAAGGATACCTTTCACTTCTTCTGTCAGGGAGATGACAAGGTGGAGAGAGGGGTGAGAAGCCAGAAGTTTAGAGTGAAAGGCCAGAGATATTGTAAGGCTCCAGAAGGATGAGACACTTGGGAATACTCAGGAATAGGAGTGAAAATTAGGCCAATCATCTTCTTTGTTTTCAGTGATCCAAGTTAGACAGGATACACTGCTGAGATTTTGGGCTCTGGTTTAGTTTATGAGTTAAATTTAAGTCTTAAAATTAAGTGCCAAGATATGACCTAGATTGAGGGCAAAGTTTCAGGTTTTATTAATTTGTAGTCTTTAAAATTAAAACCAGGAGCCTCTCTTGGACTTTATTTTATCTGAATGGGAAGAAGATCTTGCCTGTAACAGTAAATTGGACTCAACACCTACACAGCATTATTTTATGGTTTACTGGACATTTATCTCAGTGAAGTCTGTGTCTGCATTACATTAAAGTTGAAAGGAAAGACACAAATGAAACTCAAAATCAAAGCCAAGCAACAGTCGAGTCAGCTATGGAGCTGCTAACTGCATTTGTATTGATTAAATTTACATTCTGGAAATAATGAAACTACTGCTGCATTTACCTTATCATGATCCTAAGCAAGGCAGAATTATTATGCAAAAGGAAAGAGTAATACAAAAAAAAAGCAGGCTCAGGGAAAGAAGATAAACAAAACAAAACAAAACACACAAAAAACCCCTCTTGCTCTTTTCCTCTCTCCCTCCCCAAAGCTACATAACTTACTCCCAGTCCATAAGGTCCTTAGTTCCAGTGATTGGGATGATGGATGGCTCTACTTCAGCTGCAGCAAGAGAAGATCCAGCAATGCATCACTCTGCAGGAAAAAACAATGGAGTGAACAAAGCAGCAGGACAATGTGGTGGGCAGGGAAGCCAGGGGAATTCTCTGCTGGTGGGAAAAAACCTGACAGCCCTGCACTGGAGAGCGTGAAACACAGCCTGGGGGGTTTGCACTCCTTGTGGCCATGCTTGTTGAAACCTGATTGAGAGGGGTGACCAACAACTGCAGGAGGGGAAGATCTTTTCTGCTTGAGTTCTGGTGTTTTTTACAGGAGTAAAAGCTATAGTTGTGCCATAGCCTAATTTCTGCCAACATTTGTCATTTAAAATATTTGGAAGTGAGTTGGGTGAGTTCATAGCTGATCTCTGTGAAAGTTAGGTGACTCTTAAATTTACCTGTGACATTCTAGAGAAACTGATTAAAACATTTATGTTTTAATGTGTGTCAGTGTTCACACTCAAATCCAATAAATCAACAACTGCTGTGCTAAAGCTATCATAGTTCCTAACATAAAACTCAGCAACTGGTGTAGTAAAAAAAAAGGAATGCTACTATTAAATATTACATTTTTTTGGCAAGAAGCAAAAGCACAAGTGAAGGCCTGAGGAAATTCTGAAGGCTTAGGTGAAATGCTTAAAACAACAAGACACATCCAAAATATATTCATTATTTATGTATGTTTTCAGCACATAATGCAGTAATAGTGAATTAATTATAGCTTGTAATTTAGATGATTCAGACAGAATATAAGATAGATATAACCATAAACAAATAAATTTACATAATACACAACACAAAAATTCAAGGGCACTTTCTAATGCCTGGTGGGGGTAGAAAGTACTGAAGCTCATTGTTTGAATTAAATGCTGCGATAGGACATTTTTACACTTTTTACAGGAAATCAAGTTTGTCATCCAGAGAAACTCATATGGAACTCTAACGATATTTCATTGCTAAGCATGTTAATACTGCTCACTGCTCAAGCTTTCTCTTATTTTCCATGGTAAAACCTATTGAGCAGCATGTAATTTTGCTGAACTTTAAACAATGAAATTGAGTTTTTTCCATTCTAGTTGAATTATCACAGAAAACACCTCTACCATTTCTATAGCAAGATGGATAATATTTCACTCACCTGAAAAATTTGGTGAACACTCTTTGAACAGCAATGATACCTGCAGTTTTCTGACAGCTGGAATTGGATCTACAGATCACTGGATCTCTCTTTTTACTGGATTTCTTTTTTTGCTTTTCTTCTGCAATTCAACAGCAATTTACACAAATTAATAACTTGTAAATGCAAGTGTTACTTCAGTTAACTAAAACACCTTGAAAGTTGAGCCTTGCAGAGCAGAAACAAAGCTCTCAGAGGGCAACTCCTGATCTGGGAATGCATCAACAACTCCTCTGTAAACCCTTTGTAAGGGAGACAGGGAATTTCATGTTCAGGATGGAGAGGAATGCCCTGTCCAGGATGTGCATTCCATGCCTGCACATGCCTCCCACTGCCTGTGTGCTCTAGGCAATCAGCTGACCAGGATCAGCTGAACACTTCTTCTTGGAGATGGAACTGACTGAGAAAAATGTTTGAGCCCTACAGTTGCAACTGAATCAATTTTTTTTATTGCTTTAACATCCAAAATAGCATTAAGTACTCTCAAAAGCCAGTCATACATGTGAAGTTGACCCCAAAGTGAGTGCACGCTTTAAACTTTTATCTCTGTGAGGCAGCTCCCAACATCCCTCAGTGACAGCACAAGATACATTCATTAATGTCTCTAAAACACTAAAACATTAGAATGGTGATAGGAGAGAAAAGCCCATCAGGAATTAATAATTTTTGCTTTGGAGAAGAGTTCTAATGGACTGCAGTTAAGTAAAGCCTATGACCTTGTATTGACCATGGAAGATGAAACAAAAT
Organism: Agelaius tricolor; assembly: GCF_023055355.1. NCBI lineage: Eukaryota > Metazoa > Chordata > Aves > Passeriformes > Icteridae > Agelaius > Agelaius tricolor. Next base: position 40,049,565 of record NW_027269269.1, on the reverse strand, counting down.
ATTGAATCAGTAAGGGAGTGCAGTTAATTTTGTACACTGAATAATAATTACATGGACATGTAGATTATGTCACTGGACATAATCTACATGTTGATGTAATTACAGATTGGTATATTACTAGATACATGGCTGAGAGACCAAGTCACAATCTTGGCTTTTTTTGTTTCCTGCCTTCTGAATAGTGGATCAAACAAGGTTTTCATGCTTTTGCATGTATTCAAGATAAATGATCATATTCAACATGAATATTCAGAATTCGAGAAAAATTAAAGTTCTGCAAAATTGAAATTTGTCTTACAGTTGGAGCCTACTCATCTTGTATTTTTTTAAACCCCCAAATCAGAATATTTGCTTTTGTTGAATTGATCTGAAATAGTGCTTTTAAAACCTGATCATTAAGCCTCTTATTACCCTTCTCTACTGGTGAATTATCACATTTTGAAAAAGTCACAACCCCTTCTGGTAAGTATGCAAATAGATGTTAGAACATTATTACTAAGGTTGTAAAATAAGCAATCATAACAAAAATTTGAAGGGTTTGTCATCAGCTGACGCCTCATCCCCTCACCCTATCATCTATTAGCCACAGTCAAATCAGGATAATTGAGAATAAATTCTCTGCAATGGATTGGGTTCCCTGTAAAATGACATCTCTTCAGGCAAAGACTGTCCATGTTCTGACTGCCATGTGCAAAGCTGGTGATGCCATTCCAAAGTTTACACTTTAGTGCAAGGCAAGGCACTGGGAAGGGGCAGAAAGAATGACTTTCAGGCTTTCTGTCCCACAGGAAAAGAAAGGTGAATGGAAGTCAGCTATAACTCTACGGTTTAAAAACAAGATAAATGAAAGAACATGCATGAGATAATAAAATATTATATAAACTAAAACAACTGTAATACAATAATAAAATATAATCAAACAACCACCACAAAATCAAGAATGGCTTGGAGAAAGTAAAGAAGAAAACATTCATATTTGTAATATAAGGCTGAGAGGGAAGTCAGTGAAAGAAAGTACTACTCATGCTATAATTAGATGATGTTACTCATGCCAGTAGCATTTTTAAAATCTGTTTAGAATATGAATGAGTAAAGAAGAAATGAGATAAAATGAAGGAAATCTCCATGAATATCTATGAAACACAGTTACGTAACCGAACTTCTGGTTCATCAAATTACAAACTACAGTTTACTTGCAAATGAATGGCAGATTGCAGAATTTGGAGGCTATAATTGAGAAAAAATTACCTCATGTTTTCCATTTCTTATGATCTCAAATATCTCATAATTTGACCCTGTCAGAGACCAGATACTGGGTTGGAAGCACCTTTAGTCTGCTCCTAACTGCTGTATTTACTATGTCATAATCCTGGAAAAGGCTTTAATTTTAATATGCTATCAGCTGAGCTGGCTCCTGAATGAGACAAAGAATGCATTCACTTGAATGCTATAACAACATTTTCCCTAACTAAGGAAAAATATCTGCTGTGTTCATCAACACCTTGGGTTGTTTTTATGGGTTGCATGACTGTTGGTATTTTTTTTCATCCCAATATGCAGTATTTCTGTTTCATACATGAAAAGCCATAGATTTTTCTTCATAGCCAAAAAACCCCTCACTTTACTTGTGATATGAAAGGTCTAGCAGCCACAGGGTTGACTGAAACTTTTTGAATATGAGTCACATCTACTTTACTACGTGATTGAAGGAGGTCAGCTTGGCTCCAGCCTGCCTTTCTTTTACTTCCCAACTGGTTTATGGGTTTTCACAAAATAGTTTTGACCACGTGTTGTGGAACCAAGTGTGATCAGAGATGTCTCAGAGTCACAAGTCCAGACTCCTGGTCCCTCCTTGCTGTCAGGAACCTGCTGTGTCTGATGGCTGTGTGCAGACACCGAGCTGGCAAAGCCCTCGGGAAGAAATCCCTCAGGCTCTCTCTGTCTTACACTAACTTTTATTTTAATTCCACCAAAGAGTTAATTGCAATTTTAATTCCACCCAAAGAGTTAATTGCAATTTTAATTCCACCAAAGAGTTAATTGCATTTTAATTCCAACAGCTCCTCTGCCAGAGAGCTCTGACACTGGGCAGCACTCTGCACACTCTCAAATCCCACATTAGGATTGTGGGCACACAGAAATCCCACATCAGGTGGTGGCACCTGACACAGCTCCAGAAGAGCAGGGAAGGACAGAGCAAATCAGAATCATTAACAGGATTCTGAACCCAGCAGAAACTAAAGCCTCACACACTCCAACTGTTCTCTGCTGTCACTGTGGTTATTAACTTCATGATAACAATAAGTTGGTAAGCAAATTTGTAACCCAGCTGGGGAAAAGATTGGAATAGACTACATTTTTTTTTCTCTCTCATTAAACACCTCAAATACAACTGAGAGGAATTTTAATATTTAAAAAGAAAGATTCAAAAGCTATTTACTTCTGGACAGCTTATCCTAAAACCACCTCAGCTTGTTTTTGCTCCCATGCATCTCTAATAAGCAAATATATGCTCACAGTTAACTCTGTAAATCTTTGCTATTTAGTGAATATGGAAATAATTTAAGCCTCTAAAGTGTTTCTGCTTAAAGCTTCTCTACTCCACTCTGGCCTTGTCCTTCTTCTCATTGCAATATTGTTAAGATAAGCAGAAGTCCTTTTTTGATATTCATCATAAAAATACAGGATTTCTCCTTTTCCAGAAGACATGCCACAACTAATTTGGCTGAAAACCATCACCATGTGTCAGGCTATTCTACTCAAGAGAAGCCTACTGTGGCTGCAGGTCATGTTGTTGTTTTACTATGTGTGGCCTTTGTTTCAGCTGCACCACAGAAATTCTCCATTTTTCCAGCATAAGCAGCCAGCTTTGTGAGCTGAGAGAGGACAAGAAAGCAGGAAGTAGCAGTTCAAGAAGGGATCTGTCCCCTGGTCTGTGGAAGGATACTGGATGAAGGCACCAGTGAGACTAAAAGGTGGATTTAAGCAAGAAAGAAGAGTTCAGGGGGTAGGGGCTTCCTGGAATTAACAAAACCCCTCAGAATATCTTGAGGCAACATATCCAGTGAAGTGTTAAAAAGATATAAACATGTAACAATAGCAAAACTATTAATATAAGTATATTGCTAATTTTTAACTGAAAAGCTTTGTTTCACTACAGAAAATATTTTATTTATTAAGGATAAAAGTATTTCCAGTAAAGCCTCATTGAGCTTACTAAGCATATCTTTTGTTTATTTTGCTTCTTTCAACACAACAAGTGAGGAAAAAGAAGAAACATTCCCACTACCTTTACTGAGGCTGAGATTATATTCAGAATAGTTCCTTAATTATCCTTACTTGGTATAGTCACTATTTAAAAATCCCACTGAATAGTTAAAGAAGAAATCTCTTTACACTTACTAATTAAACACTAATAGCAGGTAAAGCTTACTGGAAAAGTACAACACCATTTTCAACTGTATTTCCTCTTTGAATATCATGCATATTTTCTCCAACATTTGGCTAGGCAGGTGGCCAGCAGGCACTGTCAAGATAATTTATGTCTCTTGTTTATTTGAATAATTAAAGTAACAACAGCACTGGAACCCTGCAATTTTTGCACAACCCCAGCTTGCACAACAATTTCCCATTCCTTCTACTCTTGTCCTCTTCTCCCACAAAAGAAATCCTGCGCATGAGAAGGAGGCTTCTAATGAATCAGTCAGATCCAAGAAAGCAGATCTTTGTGAAAGGAACAAATTTCTATTCAGTTTACAAAGAAGAAAACTCCAGTAGCAACTTGCAAGTCAGCCTCCTGCCCCACTATCAAACCTCTCACATCCACCTTGGTCTCCTCTTTTCCCAGGGTGCTCCAAGGACATCCAGCTTCACCCAGCCCTGCTGCTCGTGAGCTGCAGGCACCATTTGGTGACTGACTGCCTGCTTGGTGTGTGTGAGCAGCTCCAGTTCTCCTGTTTCTGAAGGACAGAGGAGTTAAGGCAAAACCTGTAACCTCCAATTTTTACCAAGAAATGGAAACCAGTATCAGGGGGCTCTGAGACTCACCTCAACTCTCAGCCTATCACAGCTTCTCTGTGGCTGCACTTGCTCATGTGGAAGTGAAGGAGCAACTGAGAGAGATCTGAATTTATTCCCGTGACCAGCTAAATCTGAAGTATTCCACCAATTTTGGTCAAAAACCTTGGTCAGGCTAAGAAGCCTAACATCACTGACCACAGGACAGCCAGAGTAACTCACAACAAGACCCCACCCTTGACAGGTCTCTACACATTTTCTTTGTTGTTACCTTTCTTTTGTAAAGAAGCCACATTTTCCCCAGTTTCATGAGATTTTTCTGGGATGCATGTGGTATGTGCATGTCTCCCTGTGCTGCAGCAACATGGCTGGCCTTCATTTGATGGGTGTTTTTATAGCCCTCCTACACCTTTTCAAAACTGTCAGGTGGTTGTAAAAGATGAGAAGAAAAAGTGATCTCACTGAAAGCCTTTCTTTTTTAATGTCTGTAAAATAATTAGGAGCCCCAAGTCCTATACTCACAAGCCAGGGGCAAAGTCTGAAGAAACATAAATTATATAAATTGCTTTGCAGATGTGCACATTAGCTAAAAGAGGACTGTTTTTTCCCTGCTAGGCAGAATTATTTTGCACCACTATGGGGGAACCAAACCTTTCACACACAAATCCTTAATACTGGTGGGTGGCATTATAATCCTGGTACTATTGTTTATTTTCTCTGATGAGCAATGTCCAGGACTCCGAGCTTTAGAGCAGCAAGTTCCTTTAGTTAGTAAAAGATTTTAAGTTGTCATGTTCACAGAGTTCCTTCTGGTATGTTTTTTCTTCTGCTGAGTTTAAAAAAACTCTTAAACCAAAAAAAAAAAAAAAAACCAACCAACAGTAGATAGTAGTTAATGTGATACTTCTAAATGACCGCTCATTCACTTCCTCCAATAAGGAAATAAAGGATGTGCAGAGCAGGGTCACAATTTATGGAGTATTACTAGTCAGTCACACTCAGTTTCAAGAATCAGAATATTCTGCCTGTGTTACCTGCTGATTCATCACATGACTGAATATTTTTCTCTTTTTAAAAGGCAATATTTTGAGACCATACATCTATTTCTTTGGGGAACTCCAGAGCAAAATCAGATGTCAGACATATAGAAATGAGATGCTAAACTATGGTAAGCATATCTGACAGTTCAAAATACATTATTTCTTTGCTGTCTGTCTCAGTGAATTTCTGAAAGAGAAAACAGTATTACCTCCTTTATTGCAAATTGTATTATAAGATGGAATAGTTTTGTTCTATAGCCCTGGTAATCTTCTTGTATTTCTACTACTAGAGAAATTGCTTTTAGCCTGGGACATTTCTTGATTTGAATTTTACTTCTTTCAACATATCAGCCCAGCAACAAAAAGCTTTTATTTTGGTAGGCTTTTGTTTTTGGAAGAATGCTTGCTGCCACGTTGGAAACCCTGCCACCATGCCACCATGTCTCTAAGTTTACAGCCTTGGTGCTGAACTGACCTTTGCTGTAAAAAAATGTATTTAATAAACTTCTCAGCTAGATTTTTCTTCTGAAAAAAAATAAAACCCAAACAGAACCAAAAACCCTAAACAAAAAAACAATTCATCAAACAAAAAAAAAAGAAAGTATTGAAAAGCATGCTTTTCAGACAATTGGAATGACATTTCTGCAAGTATTTCTGGTTTTGGTATTCTGCTTATTTTCTTACTCATCTTCTTAGTCTTCTGCTTTCTTATTCTAATTCTTACTCTGCTTTTTTTTTCCTTAAGTTTTGGTATTCATTATATCGCTCTAGAAAACCTATCCTTTTCAAAGTACTGTTCATTATCTACTGTTACTTTGAAAAAAATTCAAGCCCACCTACTACCTTACAGAGCTGCTTACAATTCAAAATTGTTTACATACATATGAATGGTCATGCTCATATTTATTGATAGATATATATGAATTCCTAGAGGGGAAAAGTCTCCAATTTCAGTATAAAAATGTAGAAGAGGAATTTAAAAATATATATGATTACAAAAATATCCCTTTTAAAATTAATTTTTAAAGGAAATCCATTCCTTTAAAACTGAGGTTCTGCCATGGTAATCTATTTTATTCAAATAAGGAATTTATCTCAAATACAAGCTATTCTCTAGTTTTGTCAGAGGCAGGCCAAGCACCCTGTGTGAGTTCAGGACCCTGTGTGGTGATTTCCTCTCAGCAAGCAGCAATTACAAGGATTAGGGGCTCAATGGAGATGAGAGGTGTTCAGCCATTTCCCTGGCATTGCTTTGGGGCACACAGACAGGTTCCCATGGGCCCTGAGCAGTGGAGCCTCTTCCACCAGCAGGCACCAGAGCAGGTCCCTTTTGCTGCTGCAGCTCCAAATGTCACATACCACAGGTGATGCTCATTATGGGAGCTGCGGGGATATAAAGGAGAGCAAGGATTATTGCTGATGGTGGAGTGCCAAAGGTTAGTGAAAAGCTGGATTGTCTGCTGGACCAGGGTAGATAAGAACACAAAAGGGCACAGAAATGGATTTGAATACAGCCACTTATCAGCGTGCCTTTTAAACTACATTATGCTCCATATAATGGTGTGCTGTTAGCACTAAAATTGGGAGTCTCCTTTTATGAGCGTACTAATTTATTAACATCAATTTGTGTCACCATTTTAGCATCTCCTCTACTTCCCTGAGCCAAGGAGTAAGACACCAAGTCAGCTAAATTCAGGCAGAATTCAAGTGGCTCTAGTTCTTTTCAAACAACTATTGCTTTCTGCTGATGTAGCTCTCTTTTGGCTGCTGTATTGTTTTCTCCACAATAAAAGCAAAGAAGCACATATAAAACAAAGATGTTTATGATTTGGAATAAATTGTAGCTTTACTATTCTTTATTACTGGAAACCATCCAATTATTATGCAAAAGAATAAAAAAAAAAGGATCATTTATATACCATACTGTTAAATTTTATATCGAGCGATATGATAAAACAGCCAACTGGGACAATGGGTGGGGAATGGGAGGAATGCCAGATTTTATTTATGCCATGTTTATGGTTAGCTATGTTTATCCTGTTTTGTCAGTTAAAGGAACATTAAATAGAATTATCTTGGATTTATGGTAAGTAATAAAGCAGACTTTTTTTTTTCCATGAATGTTCAATTAGATTAAAGTATACAGTCAGAAGAGCAAATATACACCTATTTATGATTCCTTTCCTGAGGCCATCCTCATGTTCCTCTCCCGAGACTGCAAGAATCTGGAAGACTTTGGACAAAACAGTGCATGTGTTTACTGCAGCACATATGTAAGCACAATGCAAGGCTGATAGGGCTGAAACATGGAGTTCAGGGATCATGAAAGAGGAAAGGATACAAGAAAATGTCAGCACCATATTTAAAGGAAAAAAAAAACCCAAAACAAAATAAGTGGAGATTTCTGGAGAAAACTATCACTCTGGCATAGACTCTGACATTTTGCTCAGAAAGGGATCTGTCATGTAAAATCAGGGGGAAGATTTGCATCTCTTTTCCTGGAACACGATATCCCTCAAAACTCTTTTATAATGTGAAGATGCCATTTCAAACCACACCTGGTATCCTTTTTTCTTACTTTAGGGTTGTGTCCTATTTAAAAGAGCACCTTTTTGAAACAAGAGAAAGGTAAGCAGGGTCAAGTTTCACATTTTTCAACAAGGTTAAACCTGCAGTTCAAGTTTGGGGATTTAGTATTTGCTGTTGTATAAGCTTATATACAAGATAAAGGAAAAAAAGACCAGTTGCTTTAATCAATTAATCTCAAAACATTCTGTGAGGCTTAAATTCTGGCTCAGTCTATGGATTGCCATTTTTTGATTAGCTGATAAAATGTCTGGCAATTGCTGTCAAAAAAGGAGAAAAAAAATCCAATTCATTAAGATAATTTTGTGCTGCCACACATGCTGTCTTCAACATAATTTTACACTGATCTGAACTTATTGCACAAGGACTTTTCCACACATCGGGCAGGTAGAACAGTGATGCTTCTCAGCTCCAACACTTTTAGGATGTTGCCTAAAAGGAGTTATAGCTGGGAAAATGCCAGACATCCTGGGACCCAAGCAAGACAGGTAATTGATGGTGCCATGGCCAGCAGCTCTGAACCCTGCTGTTTCTCCTCATCTCTCTTTAATCTACAGCAGAACATCATTCATGCTGTACTAATAGCAAGGATTATATTATCACATCCTGTACTTCCAAACAGACCCTTCTCACTGACAAACAAGTGCAAACTTTTAGGATTCTGCTTCAGTTTCGTGCCAACCAATTGTAAAGGTGCAAACCTCTCTGCTCTTTTAATCCTGAATTTTCCATGGCTCTTTTGTCCATCCTATGTGTCTTACAGGGATATGCAATCAAGGAGCTATTGTTCAAAAATTTATTGTTTATACACAAAATAGAGCAGGTTTTAAAAATCATCTTGCTTGCTCACTTTGGTGAAAGTTATCTGGCAATCCCTATTGCTTCAGATTTTCTCAGTTCATATTCATTAGAGTGAAACGTGTTCTTTTATGATAGCCTAGGATGTAAGTCATTGCAAGAAAATCAGTTTTATTTACCTAGCACAGAAAAGTAATATTTATTACATACACAAGTGCTACACATTTCTACTATTCATTAGTAACATAACCCTCTGTGCTTTCAGTTTTCTTGGTGCAGAAATACCTTTGATGTTTTTAGTGAGACAAGGAGGGCTGTGGCCTTCCCATTCCATCCAGGGCCAAGGTGCCTGACAGAAATCTGCATGCACAGCAGTCAAGTGCAAAATTCTCAGACACACTCAGCACCAGAAACTGGTCTGTGTTACACAGCAATCACCTGTTCCAACAGCTTTTCTGTGTTGAAGGTACTTGATCCTCCAGTGTCCTCCCCCAGCTGTACACATGGAATCACAGAATCATTTTGTTGGAAAAGAGTTCCGGGATAATTGAGTCTGACCTTTGACTGATCATCACATTGCCAACCAGGCCATAGCACTGAGAGCCACATCCAGTCATTTCTGGAACACCTTTAAGAATGGTGACTCCACCACCTCCTTTAGGAGCCTTTTCCAATGCCTTTCAACCCTTTATTTGAAGAAATTATTCCTGATGTCTGACCTGAACCTCGCCTGGCACAACTTGAGGCCATTTCCTCATCCTGTCATTTGTGTCCTGGTAGAAGAGGCTGGCTCCCACCTGGCTCCATCCTTCTGCCAGGGAGCTGTGGAGAGTAATAAGCTTCCCCTTGAGCCTCCTTTTCTCCAGGCTAGCCACCTCCATCTCCCTCAGCTGCTCCTTACCAGACTTGTGCTCCACAGCCTTCACCACCTCTGTTCCCTTCTCTGCATCTGCTCCAGAACCTTAATGTTTTTCCTGCAGTGAGGGGCACAGGATGTGAGGTGTGACCTCAGCAGTGCCCAGCACAGGGCACAGTCCCTGCCCTGGTCCTGCTGCCACACCACTGCTGATCCAGGCCAGGTCCCATTGGCCTTCTTGGCCACCTGGGCACTGCTGACTCATGTTCAGCCACTGCTGACCAGCACCTCCATGTCCTTTCCTGCTGGACACTTTTCCAGCCACTCTTCCCTAAGCCTGAAATGCTGCCTGGGGTTGTTGTGACTCTAGTGCAGGACCCAGCATTTGGCCTTGTTGAACCTTATACCATTGGCCTTGGTTCATCAATGCAGCATGTCCAGATCCCTCTGCAGAGCCATCCTGCCCTCCAGCAGATCAACATTCCCACTTAGTGCTGTCTCTGAACTTTCTGAAGGGTAAACTCAATCCTGTCATCCAGATCACCAATAAAGACATTGAACAGGACTGGCCCTGACGCTATTACCCTTGGGGAACCTTGGCTTATCCCACAAACTACTCAAAAAGAAGTAAGAGAACACCAGAGAAAATTTAAGCAGTAACTAACCAATATCCCTTTGTATCTGAAGCACCCACCTCTGCTCTGAGTGTTCTCCCAGCAAATACAGCAGGACTGTCTCCTGTCACAGACATCTTTTATGAAAAATCCTTTCCTTAGGATTTTTCCTCCTGAGAAGCTGAGAGGCCTCAGGAACAAAATGTAAACATTGATTATCTGCTGCTGTGGAATGCAACAGGTGGATCTGTGATTGGTCTCATGTGGTTGTTTCTAATTAATGGACAGTCACAGTGAGCTGGCTCAGACAGTGAGTCTGAGCCACAAGCCTTTGTTATCATTCTTTCCCTTTCTATTCTTAGCTGGCCTTCTGATGAAATCCTTTCTTCTATTCTTTTAGTATAGTTTTAATATAATATATATATCATAAAATAATAAATCAAGCCTTCTGAAACATGGAGTCAAATGCTAATCCCTTCCCTCATCCTCAGACCCCTGTGAACACAGTCACAGTTTCCCTCCCTGCCAGGGTGCAGAGCTGTGCCATTCAGGGGGCACAGGGATTCCTGCTGGAGCAGCCACCTTTGCTACAGGGCTCCTGCACAGCGCACCACACGCCTGTTCAAAGCATCTCCATGGGCTTTTGATCTTCCCTGCTGCTCCTCTGAACCAGCACTTGTGATGCTGGGGCTCACACCAGGCTGTTTTGGGCACCTGTGGTGTTTGGCTGACAGACAAACACCTCTCCAATAGCGACCATAAATAAAACACGGAGCAAACACACAGGAAATGTCGTTTCCTGACCCTGGTGATTCCTGTGAATTGTGTAGAGCATATGCTTCAAATAGCTTCATTCCTGGTGCAAAATGCCCTCCTTCCCCACAGTGACAGTACTCGATGGCTTCCCAGACCTTACTTGTGTGGCTGCTTATAAAAAAACAATTTAAATGGTCAGAAAAAGGTGGAATAGTTGGCCAGCAAGGAGTATTATGGCCAGTCAGTAAACAAACCCTCTCTCTCTCAGCAGTGATTAGTCTGTCTGCTACAAAGCCTTACAGTAATGGTGCTTTAGCTAAAGAACAATAACCTCCATAAAACTTATTTGTAGCTTAGGCAGTTTAACTAGAAATTTAAGCCATCGGTAAAGCCTCTTTTAAGTTTTAATTTAATTTAATCTTCTCCTCGGGGCATGGAGTATGCACAGGAAGAAACTGTTATTATATTTTTCATGAGAGAGGAAAAAAAAAATAAATTTGGTGAGACTGCTGGGGATGTGGAGCAGTGCTGAGGTGGGGGCTGGGGGGAGCTGAGTCGTTCAGACGCCTTCAGGTGAACCCTGGAGAGAAAGTGACTTTTCGGCTGATGGCACCAGAGATTGTGGATGAATGGAGGCAGATCATGAAAGCCAGATATCAAAAGAGAGATCAGTGCAAGCTATTAAAATGTACATTTATATTGCTAAATATTTTTAGGGCTGCTGAGTTGAGACAGCTAGCAAACAGCACATCATGAAGAACATTGATTGAAAAGCTCACTGGGTTGGGAAAGAATTTTTCATTTCATAAGTCATTTGCTGTAACCATTCCAAAAAGTCAGCAGATTTTTAAAATTAATGAGAGTCATTCTGTGATGAAGTCTGGCTTGATGGTCACTTCCTTCCCTGGGTTTTCTCGAGAGAACTGAACCTCATCCTTTTGTGCCATTAGAATTTTTCAGTCAGTAATGCTAATTTGTTTGGCATGTATACAGCATGAGAAATTATCTTATCCTGTTTATAGAATCCCATACAGATACGATGCTTTCCAGAGATTTTAGGTCCAACTCCAAAGAGCTTTTTCTAAGCAGCTAATACAATGTATTGAGTAAACAGTGGAGCAGAAGGATTGTCATTCCAAATTGCAACAACTACATTTTTTCAGATGTGGAGACCTGGAAGTCTACTGCTTTTTAAATTAATACCGTGTTACTATTTATTTAATTATGTCCTGGTAGCTATTTAAGTCTTCAAACAAAGGATAAAAATTCCCTTGCTATATTCCACTTCTGGTGTGGAGAATAGACACTAGATAAAAAAAAAATCAACATGTCTGTTACTCAAAATGGGCATTTTCATTGTTCTCCATTGATCACTCTCCAGTACCAATTTTAATTTCACAATAAGATACCTCAGCATACATACTAGTCAAGCCAAAGCTACTTCAATAAATACCTGACATCTTTTTGACCTAGTAAAAATCAAAAATCTCATTTTCTTAATATATTGCCAAACATTAATTGATTTTAGCAAATGTTAGGACTCTAGATGTGCTTTTTCTTCTACAAAATGTAGGCATTTGTTTCAAAATGAAAACTGACAGGACTTATTCTCAGTAATGACTTGCTCATTGCAGATAGAAATGTCACATGATTATAGGCCTTCTGCTCACTGAAAGTTTTCCTTATAGTAAGATCCAGAAAAACCTCCTGAACATTACATATAAAGGTGTGAAATAACAACATTATTATAATATATTATAATTATATTATATATATTATAATATATATATGTTATTATAATATATAATATAATATATTATAGATATTATATATAATATATCATAATATCAATATAACATTATCATAATATATTATAATATATATCATATATATTATAATATAATTATATATAATATATGTTGTTATAATGTATTTTATATATATTATATAGATAATATGAATTATAATAACAGCAATAACAAATAATAATTAACACCTAATATTTGCCAGGTTGCTGGAAATAATCTATTTACTAATATTCTAGGGAGAAGCAGCAAGGGTTGTGAGGACCAACCTGGCATGAGCAGCTTGAACTGTTGTCCTGTACAAGGTATTTTCTCTCTGTTGCCTGTAAGAGAAGTCCAGATGACAACACTGCAGATAATGTAAGTCAGATGGAATAAATGCCATCCCTAGCTGCTTGTGCATCAGATGCAATCTCAGCTATACACTGCATTGTCACTGAAATTGCTGCTGTCCATAACCCCATGAGGGCTGGAGATTTCATTTTCCTTGTGTTTATTACATTTATTACATTATGTTAACAATAATAACATATATTATGTCATCCTGCTACTGTTTGTCTTGCCTTTTCCTTTTTCATTTCAAACACCAGGAAAAATAGTGTACTGATTTGATCAACTAATTTGCATATGCATTTTACTTTGGAAATTATCTCACTATTCCAGAGCTTTAACCAGTCTGGGGCACTGTCCTATAGCATCACAGCAACTGTGTTGTTTTGTCAAATGAAAGAGCTTTTTTCCAACTTTTATTTTTGTGTCTCTTAGTGAAACAAATGTAATTATGAAGAAAATAAATTTCCATGACAATCATTCAGAGCTGTAGTTTAATTCCTAGTGGTTTAATGTAAGTTATAATTTCTAAAATTTATTCTGAGTGAAATATAAATGTAAACAAAAATAGAAGCTCTTAAGGCAATTTGATCCAGAAATTTTCTATTCAAAAAAATTAATTCTTTCAAATCCTCTTTGTCAACAAATACTGTGTTACTATTTAGTTAATTATGTCCTCGTAGCTAGTTAAGTCTTATATAAGTCTCTTTTATATTTACATATTGCACAATCAGGAATCTGAAATATAAAAACTTTTCTTTAGAAATAAAACTTAAAAGAGGATACACCCAAGGGCAATTGACTAAGGCCAAAATCAACAAACCTTTTTTATGTATTTCTATTTACCTCTGCTTCGTATGGTCTTCTTTTTGAAGAATCAGAAAAAAATAAATATCGAGGAGACCAAGAAAAATATGATTATGGAAATACAAGGAGAGAAAGACGAGAGAAAGGTGGAAGTGAGCAGCCTGTAAGCATAGAGACATACAAAGAACTTGCAGTTTTGGGCCAAACAGCATCCTCGGGGTGGGGCAAGAGAAACAGCTGCACAAAGCTGATTGTAAGATTCCTGGCACCTGTGTTTTTCTGTCATAGTTATTGTCTGTATTTTCTTGTCATAGTAGGGGCTCTTCTTACCTCAGCTCAGCCTCCCTTGGTCAGACTGTGTTGCTAGATTGTCCAGGCTATTCTCACTCCTCAGCAAAGGCAGAGAGGACAGGCAAAGCTGGAGAGAGAAAAAAACCCCAAAAATCTGCACGAGGGCAGGAAGAAAGGGCTACTGCACTCCTTGTACAAGTCCCTGATGCTCTTCTGGTGCTTCTGACACTTCTCTTCCCCTCCCCTGCCTGTGGCTCACCCACACTCTATGTTGTTGCACCACCTTACTGCCATTTCAGCACCATTTGCTTCTTTGATTGACATCTTCCATGGGGAAATTCCCCCTAGGAATCTCACCACAAAGTTACATGTTGAATTTCTTCAGGCTTGCAAACACACGAGCTGTTCTGATCAGGATCCCGTTCTCCTGATTTCAGGGGCTGCCCACAGTTTCCTCCATGACACCAGGCACCCTGGGGGCCTGTGACCTTCCCCTGCTGCCCTGCAGCCGTTCTGTGGGGGGGAGCCCTGTCCTTCTAGGCCGTGGGGGCACACTCCCCACAAACATCAGCACCTCATGCTGAAACTTGCAGTGTTTAGGAACACCCATGAGAGTTCTGTGGCTTTTCCTGATTCTTCTCTTTCTCCTCACCACCTTGGTCGTGCCTCTCCTCCCACTCCAGGTCCCCACTGTCCCCTGTGACCTTCCCCTGCTGCCCTGCAGCAGTTCTGTGGGACGGAGCCCTGTCCTTCTAGGCCGTGGGGACACACTCCCCACAAACATCAGCACCTCATGCTGAAACTTGCAGTGTTTAGGAACACCCATGAGAGTTCTGTGGCTTTTCCTGATTCTTCTCTTTCTCCTCACCACCTTGGTCGTGCCTCTCCTCCCACTCCAGGTCACCACGGTCGCCCCAGCTGGTCTCGGCCAGACATGCTCCCCCTGGACCCCCCTCTCTGCTCTCCAGACTGCCTTTTATATGGAAAGTGGCTTCCCCACGCATTATCCTGAAGTTGCTGCTCATTTTCTGCCTACCAGGCTGTCTCCACCCTGTCTCAGCCAGGCCCTAATCCCCCATGCTTTGTCTGCACATGGGCTGTGAACTCTTCGTATATTCTTCATATGTGCTGCTGCTGTCACCTATTTGCTCAGGCCTAGAAGCCATTGCTTTACAAAGGACCAAAGTCATTGCTTTGCCTTCAGAACTATTAGTCTATTCAGGTACCAATTCAGAAGCTATTTAAATGACAATTGGGTTCACAGAATATGGCTTCCAAGTATTTTAATTTGATTAGGAATCAATCCCTCTTAATTACTTTTACAAATAATTCCCATTTTCCAGCTGGAAATAGAGATAAGCCTGTGTGTATATATATTTTGCTCTGAGACTGGAAAAGAAAAAGGTTCTATAATTATGTATCTGATAAATTGGACAAAAGAGAGAAGACAACTTTTAAAGAATTTAAAAGCAGATCTGATTCTGGTAATAATCCCTAAAAAAAACCCCACTAATCACATTAGTAGAAAATAATCTGTGAAGAGTAAAGCAAATTAAGTGCACGGCAGAGCAAGGGAGAAGTTGTATAATTTGGGGGATAGATAAGTGATTACCCAGTGAGACAACTGGGTTAAAAAAAAACCAAAACAGAAGAAGCTCTAAATTCACAGCAGGTGTCAAAACCCAAAGAGGACCTTATGATATGTTTTACTATTTTACAATAAAGATATACACATGGTTAGTTAAAAGGTATTGGTGAGATACTCCCTAACATGCTAAAACCAGGAAACTGAAATCAATTTTATTTAAAAATCTTTATCTCTGTACTACTTAAAAGACAGTAATTTGAAAAATTACAAGAAACATTAAAGTATTATAGTACATGCTCAATTTTTTGCCCTTCACACTCCCAAATGTGATATAAAAGAACTTTGTGGAGGAGCTATATAAGGAACAACAGATAGAAATGTATGAAATTTTAACCATGTACAAAACCTAAGCTAACTATAGCTGTTTTTTCCAGGTCTGTGGTAGAAATAGCAGGAGCAGCTACAGTGTCACACAAAGAACAGCTGTGGTACTGTACAAAAGAAAGAATAGGACAGGGAATGGCTGCAACTAAATGTATCATAGAAAAATTATATCTCTGAGGGTCTCTTTTCCTATTGACTAAAAATGATAAATGATTCTCTAAAGAAATCATAAGCTATAAAAAATATATGTGAGACTTATGTTTCTTTCCAGTCTGCTCAGTCTGAAATATAAAGAGAGCACATCTTATAGCTTTGTATAGACATATTTCTTGCCTTTTTTTTTTTTTTTGGATGAAATTTCTCCTGGAATTACAGGCAATATACTCCCATGCCTCATGCAACAAAACCTGATATACTTAGGAACAGAGATGAAATCCAGAGCTCACCTGACTCTGAGGTGGAGATCTTTTCCCATGGCTGTCAAAACACACAGTTAAATCATCTCCATACAAAACTAAGTCCTTGCTGCAACTCTCTGCTTAAATGCATCATGAACATATCTCTGAAAAGGAGACACCAGCTAAGATCACAACCTTCTGATTCCCAGAAAGGAGAAATGGCACAGGCTCCTGGCTGTTTCTGCACCTTCCATCCTCTACATCTCACTTCATTGCCAGTCTCTCCCCTGGCTCCCTGAGGGTAGTCCCAGTGTTTGACTGGTCAAGATGGAGACAGAATTAAATAATCCATGTTTGTGGAGGAGAGAGAAGCAAGATGCCATATCCTGTATTTGCTCTGTGACCAAGCAAGCACAGGGAATCCCAGCACAAAGCTGCTCTGAACTGAGGACCCTTCCACACTTATTGTTACAACAAGCCAGACTTCTGAGATGTTCACTTTTCATTTACTTCTGCTAGGATTGGACATTGACTTACAGTAAGTTTTGCTAGGATTTAAATTAACTTCAAGTATTTAAAATCCGGTGTCAAATGTGGCAGCTAAAATAAGAAAAATCAGAATAAATAAAAGTTAACATTTGTACTGACAATGCAAATACTCATTTTCTTCTTAACAGTTCAGCCATCCAGCCTATGTAGCAAAACACTTCTTAAACCTTATTGAGATGAACAGGGCCTGAGTATATACACATAAAGTATATATATTTGTTGGCTAATATTAACCTAGATTGAGGTAAGTATTGGCTTTTGACCAATACCTCAGCATAAAACATACACATGGCACACAATGAATCTTGAGTTCTTTAACAATTCAGCATCTGGCCCAAGTTATGTAAAAACTTAAGGATCTTTCCAAATGCATCCACCAGCCATTTCCAGAGGCAGGTAGAATAAGATCCAGGTGAGCTAAGATACTCCTCTGCATGCATGGAGATGAATTCTGGTCAGACAAACTGGAAGGCACATCTCACCTTAGGGAGACCAGCCCTCCCTAAAGCCCCTGCCCCTAGAATTACAGAATCACAGAATGGTTTGTGTTGGAAGGAACCTTAAATATCATCTAGTTCCAACCCCCCAATTAGGTTCAGTTGTAGACACCCATTGTGCATACACAGCCCTGTCTGTCTCCACTGGTGACAGATAACAACTTCAGTCACAGTGCTTGTGGACTGTGCATCTCCTCTGCTGGGTGGAAGAGTAGATTTTTAATGCTTCTGAAAAGGAAAATAATATTTGGAGATCTTAAACAGTCCCTTATTTTTAAACTGGAAACTACACCATTTTGAGCTGCAACCTCTCTGTAATTGCTGTTTAGTTAAAGGGATATAGGAGCCAAATTTGAACTAGGTTTGTTTTTTTTCCCAAGCAAGTCCTGATAGTGCACAAAAGTTGAAGTAAAGACACATGACCATACACATGTACATATGTACACAATATTTTGCATTTAAAATATAAAGATATATTCAGATAGATTTGCATTTTGGTCAGTTTGCTATATGATAGATATGTTTGCTTACAGATGCTGCACTATTCACTAAGGCAACAAAAGCAAAAAATTAGTTTGTCAAGTCAGTCACTGAATGAAAGCGTGAGCATATAATTTCATTTTTTTCTCTTTTCCCCAGCTGGTTTCAGCACACTGAGGGAGTTTCACGTGTTCTTTGGACTCTAAAATGGCTTCAATATAACCTGACACAGACAATTCAGTCTAACAATACAGGAAATCAAAATACATAATGCGGAATCATTCAGAGCTGCTTGGATTTTAAAATCCCATGCCCTTTGAGAAATTTCCAAAATAAATGAAATGTTTTATTAATTCTAACAGCTTAATGTACAGAACTAATAGAGGTGTAGTCCATTCATCATAAAAATCTTTGTCTTCTCCCATAATGCATTAATTTCTTTATACAGACAGATTGCATGGCTATGTTTGTATGACACTTTTTTTCCCACTCAGATCAATTCTAAGACCTCTGAACTAAAGAAAATAATCTTTCTAAATGGAATACTAATTTTAGCTAAGCTGCTTTTGAAGACTATGCTCTTTTAAAAAAAAGCCAAAGCTCCATACAAAAGGTAGGGAGAAGAGGGAGAGTGTAGCTGATGAAATGCAAATGAGGCTTTTCTCAGACAGCTGGCTGCTTTGGGATGACATGTGTGATGAATGGCTCTTAAAACATGAGCAGGCATCAAGCTCCAATTCAGTGTCAGACTGGCAAAAACAGCAGCATTACTGGATGCTTCCTTTAATTAATGCAACACTTCTGCATTAGTCCGGACAGTGCCGATAAATGGGGAAGAACTGATATCAGCGGTAATATCAGAAATCCTTCAACCTTGAAGCTGGGATGCATTAGCCAAAAGCTGCGGTATCGTAAGAGGTTTAATTGTATTTGTAATGTACCAGTGCACCATGACAAAAATGGGAGATAGTGTAGGCAGGACAGGGTGAGCCAGTGATAAATGAGTGTGAGTGAGCGATTACAAAGCAGGGAGGAGTGTGGAAACAGACAATAGACAGCAGAGGGGAAGGGGCAGGAGTGGGGGGTTATGATAGCAACAGCTACTCTGACGTGGAAGGCAGGTAACGAGAGAAACCTGGTTACAGTTTTGAGAAGGGCTACGAGCACTTCAAGGCAATTTAACATAAATCTTTCCTCCTAAATAGGTTTCATTGACAAAAGTGAGATTTACCACTGCACCTCCTTCTGGCAGGACTTCATGGAGAAGGCTTCGTGAGCCAGTTATCTACTGCAAAGCATTGCAACTCACTAAATCAAACACACAGCACAAGGTTTTCTATTAATTGCACACCAAAGTAATAGGATACACACACACTGGTCATCCATTGTGCTGAATTTTATGTTTTCTGCCACAACATACCATAAAACTCCCATGCAATTTTTATGCTGTCACATAGTCAGCAAGTGTGTGTAATAATAGCAATAACAGCTTTCTTGAGATTATTTGAAAATAAAGACTAATCTTCTACTGAAAGCATCAGAGCCTTGCACACACAGCAAGGCTACACAGCATTTGTGTGCAAGGTGTTCCTGTTTTGCGATTGCCATCAGCTGCAAGCATTTCTGAAGGCTCCATCTTCCTAGCAAGAAGGCTAAGGCACATAATTAAGATTAACAACAAGTTCTGGTGAGGTTGTTGAAAATGGTCTCTGCTTAGTGTTTCTGAGAAAGGTGAAGTATTCCCGTAATGTGCTCAACAGTGATTTGCTATTCCTCGATGACACCTTTATTCATGTGGTGGCCTTTTGAAACAATTCCAGTTGTGCTCTCCCTTTTGCCTGCACACATGAGAGGTATTTATTGTGTGCACCAGGTGTTTACTTGGTAGTGTCAAAACTGGGGTTTTTTTCCTGTTAATTAAACTTTGTTCTAGAAAGCCAAAAAAGAAATAAAAATCTGTTGCTTTTAAATTGAACACCAAGAAGAGTTATTGCCAATGTTTAGTTTCAGGTGTGAGGAGAGAGCAAGGGAAGACAGAGACATTGGAGAAAGAAACCTTTTCATGCATCAAAAACAAATATATAATATAACATAGAGAGGGCTTCTTTGACCACAATAATAATTTTTAGTATTTTTCTGTATGCTTTTCTTATTGTACTAGATCACAGATATGAGAGAGTTTACCAATTAAGAAACTACCATATAAATATATTCTTCCTTGAACTGAGGCTAAAGACATTAAAAAACCATTATAAATTATTTTTCAAGTATAGAACACTTTCTTAAATATAATGGAACTGTAGAAAAAGATTGAAATATAGATATTTAAGTGGTTCTCTTTACTCAACTTCTAAATTGTTTTCCTTATTAAAATATTTCTTTATTATTATGCACAGATATGTTTTAATACTTATAGAAATGTCTGAATGGAAGGTAAGCTGGCCAGGGTTATGGCATGAAGGTTTTGCCCAGGAGAGAAGGGTAATAGAAAGTTAGTGGGTTTTTTCTTCCTTGAAACACCCTTTTTTGTTAAATCTTTTAAGTCTAGTTTTAAATTCTGTGTCTTGGGTACAACCATAGGTACCATGGTTTCAAAATACCTCTGTAGCTCCAGAAAGTTAATTGGAAACCAGCTTAGTATTGATTAGAGGGGGAGTTAAACAGAGAAGAGGGTTAAAGGAATTGGGATCAAAATAATTTTTTTGGCAAAGAAATTCCCAAATAGGTTTAAGAACACAAAAACCAAAACCCAAAGAACCTAACAAAAAGAACCCCAAAATCCCAAACCCATGGGTTTCATAAATTGCTGAATTTTACAGAGATGGACCTTAATATCCTTATTTTCAGACTAATAATTTGTCACAGAACTGAAGATGGTGGTGCCAGTGTTTCCCTTGTGCCTGTTTATTTCCGAGGCCCAGTAGCTATCCCAACAGGCTTATAATCCCGGATAAAAAGTGCCCTGGCACATCAGAAATTTCCCCTTGATGTAGACAAGGCATCAATCTACTTGCATTCACAATTTTTAAGGAGAAAACTCCATTATAATACACTGAATTAATTTCAGTGTTGCTGGAGTCTTTCACCTAGTCATGAAACTAGGTGAAAGTATAAAGGCAGTCATGACCTAGCTTGTCTCAAAATTGGCAGTCAGTGCTTACTTAATGTGCATCTATTCAGGAGGTCCATTTTCATTCTTAACTCCTCAATTTCCTGTAGTATGCTTTAGCTCCTGTATCATTTACAAAGTACTTTAGCACAGGATAAGGAGGCTGTGATCCAACCATTCTCTTCAGCCTGGGGGAGACCATTTACTGCCCCTTTTCCTCCCTCCCTCATCTCATATTTAATGTGCAGGACGAAGCATTCATTTGTGCTAAATGAGAGATGCCATCAGAAGTGAAGGGTGCATGTTCAGCCAGGATTGGATAATAATATGCTTACTCATGCTTACTACATTAGGAAGTTTTAATGGGACTACAGGAGGATCAGGTGCTAATGGCTGAAACAGCATCAGATTGCAGCCCATGATTTGGCTCTTTCCTTCTGCAGAGCAGCTATTCAGTGCTGCTAACTGAATTGTATCCTTCTCTGACAATTCAGGAAAGCAAAATAAGAATAGGAACAGAATTTAAAAGGTCCCTAGCAGTATGGTTGCATGTCCAGACAAGGCCATCAGGTAATTGTGCCTGCACTCAGTGGTGGCTGGGGTGCTGGCTGTGCAGACAGCTCCTAACAATGCCCCTTGTGCTCCTCTCCCATGGGATTTTACTTGGACAGCATTTTCCACTAATGCATGCTGGTCATGAACAAACAGCTATAAATCACCTTGGCCAAGTTAACCCAAAGACATGCTCCAAATCCTAGTGTCAAACTCTCTAACACACATTTCCTAATAAATAGAAATATTTTCTTTAACAGGAAGAAAACAACCAGCAGCATGGGTTGGGGATGAAATCATCCAAGTGCCAGGACAGACCCAGATGGCTCTGGATTTCCTGGTGCAGTCCAGAGCCCAGCCCCAAGCAGTAGGGAGGGAAACATGCCTTTGCTGCTCTGCTAAAGCAAGAAGTTAGATCAAGAACAAAAACTTTGATGAAAGAGAAATATCCTAAAGATTAAGTGTTTATAGCCAAGATTTTGATGTAATGATTACAGGCAGAAACAACAGATCTGTAAGTATAAAATATGTGTTTTATATAATAAATACTTTTAGGACTGTGCTTTCATTATTCCCTAGTTCCCTGAGATCTAATGATAGGATGTAAAGATCTCCTTTATAATCCAGTTATATGACCTATAATATTCAATTCTGACAAGAGGCCAGGAGTCCAGCTTAAGTAAGTTTGTAAGAATGTATAAATCTTATAACTGTGGGCTGAAATCATTTTGGGGAAGAAGTTTTGTGGAAAGGTTTCCAAGATTATTTTAATAGCAGATGCTTGAAAACATAGACTTTCCTGTGTATTTAAGAATTGTAAGCCAGGCACCCAATCAAGAAGCTGGCCCTGTTTTCCTTGCACTACTGCCTAACACAAGATAAGATGCAAAAGGAATGTGGTATTTTTTTAGTTCACAACAGTTATAAATTTTATATATTTACATTGTATGTTTCAGATGCTGCAGATTTTGGAATCATTATAAGTGGAGCCTGCATCTGGGTGGGTGATGACACATCAAGTCACATTTCAGTTGGATGTTCATCATGAAAGTTTTTCATTAAAAACTTTCATGAAAGCCATAAAGCTTTTCAACAGAAAGGAGACAGAGAGGTACAACTGTATACTTTAAACTGCTTTAAAAAGAAATATAGTAATTGATAAATCTTTTGGAGCAGATGGTCTTCTAGCTGATTTAAGAGGTATGGGGTCCCTGGGAGCAATTGCTCCTGGAACATCAACATCTAATTCCCATTCTTCACATGTTCCAAATTCTGCATTCTCTGGAATGCTGATAATTGTTTTACTTTAGTTCTGTTCTCAAGAGAAAGCTAAATAATTTCATTTCACTCAGAAGTTTATTCATAATCACCAGAGCAACTGAATTTGGTATCCGAAACTACATTTTCTGTGTTCTGCTTATTGACCATTTTACATGCTTGGGTAATCACATTGGAATTATTTTGAGGGAAATCAGAGAACTGAGCCACGGTTGGATCACTTGTGTAATGCACAGATGATTTCCCACCACCCCTGCCTCCCCAGAAGAAATTAGTCAGAGCAGATTTGAGGTGTTTGCTGCAAAAGGTGGCGTGAGTCAGAGTGCACAAATGGAAATCAAAAATCCTGGTAGCTGGCCTATGGCTACTCATTTCACCCTTTACTGACATTTTTATTTGATAATAACCTCTTTTTGGACAGTGCCATATGTTCATACTGTGCTTTCCACAGTGCTGTCCTTAAATCAGATCTCTGGATGAAAATTAAGTACAAATGTAAAAGATCATGACACACAACATCAGTAATATTGTTATCAAAATTAATTGTCATTGTTTTCTTTCTGCATGGCTTGAAAACATCCTGCATTAAGATTTGGGCCTAAAACCCATTTACATTTTTGTGATAGGAGAGCACAAAAAAAAATCATTTTTTTTTACTACAGGAGCAGTACTAATAAAAAAAAATTAAACTAAAAGAGATGTGGAAATAGATTAGATTTGGAAATTCAAATAGACATTCCCTTTGTTTTGAGCAGTTATTCTAGTCCCTCCTTGGCAAAGAAGGGGCATGAACCAAGAGCAATCCAATACAATATGGGTAGTCTACTTGGTTTAGTCAACAAAGTACCTTTACCCTTCTAAGACAATTCTTATTGCCAAGACTGCTGTTGTTATTTTCATTTTACAAGTCTATTTTGACAAGACATTGCCTGACAGACAGCACTTGCAAAAAAGTAATACATTCATAAGTTATCTTCATCATGATACTTGCATAACTTGCTTGGCATATAAAACCCACTGTGTTCTCACAATACTACTCCATCAATTTTAAGACTAATCCATCTGCATTGTACATCACTGCATTATATGCATCATTACACTGTAACTGTAAAAAGGAAGATTAAGGTGTGATAAGGCCTAAACATTTTCATAACAATTTCAAGTTTGTGGATATGTAAGATGTCAATTGCAATACATATTCACTTTAAATAATAGCCTGTTAGAAAAAAAGCCCCAAACAACGATTGTGCTTACTTTCCAGTTTCTTTTGGTTTTTGTGCCTTAGGTTTTGGTTAACACCTTATTCTAGTTAGAATTACTTGGCAATAAGTGGGAAAAAAAAAATCAGCATTTTCCTGCAACTTTTCCTCCCAGGATTTTTTCATTTCAAAACTTCAAGGTCAAAGATATGCAAAAACTCAGAAGAGGAAATCAGTGACTCAGTTGAGATGATCTGCAATGCACAGTGATTTACCCAAAGAACAAAATGTTTAAATTTTGGTCAACTTTTAGCATATGCCTTACTCATTGCGTGACTGAAATATATTTTGGGTTTTTTTCATAAATTAAGAGAGAAGCACTGTTCCAAAGAGAAATTGCCTTTGACTGCAAACAATCAATTGCTCAGGAAAAGTGGAACAGGAGTATTTTCTGGTATGATATCTGACAACTGGCTTAGACTGGGAAAATCCTGGTCAATATGTTCATTCAGTCTTTAAGAAACTTTCAAAACCTCCAACACATTTAGCAGCCCTCAACTGTTCCTTCAGCTCCCTTTGCTCAGGGTGAAGCTGTACTGGTTGAAGTAGATGCTCTGCTGGGGTACCTCCACCTTAATTAACTGCTTAGCTCAGTTATTGTGACCATCTAGCAAGATGGATGAATGTTATACATCACCTCACCACCATCAATTGTTCACCCCATTAGAGCAGAGCAGAAGAATATAGACAAATGATTTATTCATCAAAAAGGAACAGGTTCAGCTGACCTGAAAAATAGTTGCAAAACTAGGTCAAATCCATCAAAATGTTTCCACTGGATTTCTCTCTCTCACACACACAGAGACACATTCACATTCCCTGTGAAAGGACTTTGACTCAGTTCTAGTAGTGCTGTGGTTGGGACAATCGTGGAGGATGTGGAAGGCACCAAAGTTTATTTTGCTCTTCTGCTTAGACCCATATCTGCTGCTCCTGGCAGGCCCAAGCCATCAGGCTCCATGATCTCTCACAATACCCCCTGCTTACAGCTTTCCTACAGGGTGTGGGGTGACAACACATTTACTGGGGCCCAGAGGAATTAAAATAACTTTCTCAGCAATGACAAGTGACCCCAGTGATGGAGCTGCTGAAATGTCAGTGCTCCAAGCCTGGGCTCAATGAATTTGGGTTTCCTGCTTTTTAACAACCTCAGTTCTAGGCTGACCAAACCTCCTACAAGCTTTGTCACTGCACCTGTAGCCATGTCTCTACCTCTGCTGGTTAGCATTAATTAAAGATTCCCCAAACAGCACCAATATATTTGCTGTGAGAATGGATTTGATTGATCCAGAAAATGTTAAGAGAAAGCGTTCAAAGAGAAAAAGTTCACAATGGTGAGAAAAAACCAACACTTTTTCTGTTCAAAATGCCCCCATCCCAGGTTGGAGGGACAACCAGTACCCCACTGGTGCTTTCCTGTCCCTTACTGACTTCTAGTGAGGAAAAATGCAGGTGGTCCCATGCAGGGCACCTCTGAGAACACTTTCCATGCATGCTATTCCCTTGAACGACAGGTAGATTGGATTCTGATTCAAACTAATTTGTTCACTGGTAATGAGCTGTGATATCATCACCTAAATATAGAAATAGGTATTCAGTGAAGGTTTTAATAAATGCAAGAGTGGAAAAGAGTGTCTCTTGCCTAGCCATAGTCCTTTTGAGAAACTAGAAGTCTAATAATGGGAGTTGTTGCTTCTAATGAGATAATATTAATAGCTTTCAATCAAATTACTTGCCTGATGCTGAATACCCACTAACTTGTATCCCATACTCATTTTTATTCATTTTTTTCCAGTAAGACATCTTGTGAATTGACATTTTAAGGACTGTGTTCCTGAAATAAAACTTGCAGATCCTATTTAGATTGTCATTGCTAAAAAGCAGCAAATTCTCAGATGGTTTTCATGGGACAAGAAAGTACTTCAGTTATTTTGACAAAGAATTAAAACTTTACAAAATTCTGCTCTACTGGAGGATCACAACAGAATCTTCCAGTAATTTTCCCAAAAGTATGAACATTATTCTCCGTGCTATAAAAATAACTGTAAATGTTCACTGTCTGCCTTTCACTGTCTATAAACTTTTTTTTGCTAAATATATGGAAAGCTCTACAGTATCATGTGATAAGTTTGGGCAGGTCTGACTGCATAGGCTATTAGGGACTAGAAGGGATATAAGAAGTTATGTTGATGGTGCTGGACTATTGGCAGCGAAGAATGACGAAAATAAAGTTAAATTAATTGTTGTTTATGGCACATTTTTTCCTGAGTCCCAAATCAGAAGTTCATCACAAATTCACATACCCCTAAAGGCCAGTATTTGAAGCATACCTGGAGTTCATAGAATTATGAACATGACAAAAATATTTTCAGGTATTTAGATGATTTTCTTGGTAAGAATGGGCACAAGCATGTAGCCTGCTCTTTGGAAACACTTTGTGAAGCTGTCTAAATCTTTAAACTGACCTGTCATTCTGTCTCTTATAGTTCTACAACTTAAAAGAAACAAACTTACTGACAAGACAACTCATTTCTTCATCTATCAGAAGATGTTTGCTCTATAAGACCTTCAAACATTTTCTTAGTCACACATTCTACTTTTCATTTTGATGTTGGTTACTACTTTAATAAGAATCACAGATCAAGTAACTTTTATGTGGTTTTGCTCAGAAATTTTAAAGCACTTCCTATCATTGATAGGGACTGTTCTCCCAAAATATCACTAATTTGTGATATGTTTAAGAGAAAACAAGGGGAGAAAAAGAGTCCAACTGTAATAACAATGTTAACCATGCACTTGCCTCACAGTCACCAATTGGTCAGCTTGGTTTCACCCTCCTTAATTGATTATTCACCAATTCCTTTTCCCTCTACTTTCCAAATATATCCTTCACATGTCCTTCATGATCCCTGCTATATAAAGGAACACAAACAAACAAAACCCCACCAAACATCTGGTCAGTTTTCTATGTACATTTAATAATCGAGGTACTTTCTAATTCCCCAATAACTCTGCAAAAACCACACTGAGCAAAACTTGACATTTGTGGTGAATAATGACTCCTTTGATCAAAATGAAAAGGTGATAACAAAAAAACCACCTAAGGGCTTTATATCATTTCCACTCAAGGGACTGAAGTCTAGAATATATGAATGTGAAAAACAATGGTATTCATTTTTGCATAAAACCTTCATATTTATAATCTCAAGATTCCCTTTTATTCTTCATAATTGCTATAGACTTAATTTTGTAAGTCAAATTCTGGCATAATTGAATTGGTTTTGAGAGGAGAAAATTCCTCAGCAAGATTTCTTCCCTAATTTTTAGCTCACAATAAGACTTCTCCCTGGATGAGAGACTACTTTATATTGGAAACAGAAATAAGCTTTGCAGAGTCTTCAAGGCATGTACACTGTCACCTAGACTGTGGCACTGCACTCTGCTCTTACACTCCCTGTGTACCCACAGGCCCTGTTGTGTAATATTGCACAAGTTTGTATTTCCATATATATAGGCACTCAGATCCATTTGGACAAAAGCCCTTTGTCTGTGGAGAATACTCATGATTTCAAAGTATGGCCATCTGTTCTGAGATTTTAAAACTAAGGCTGTGCGACAATAAGTGGTTTTTCTCACAATAGAAATGCTATACAATGCTTATTGCTTATTGAACGTTGGCTACTGTAGAAGTTGTGGCTGAATTGTGGTTTTATTTTGTAGGAAAGTTGTGGGATAAGAAGCCTGTTACACAGTCAGTGTAAGAACAAATGTTGCAGGTACTTGGAGAGTGCGAGTGCTCCTCCATACCAAGAAACCACTGATGACATCTGGCTGGGCAGGAGTTGCCTACCCAGCAGAAGCCTCCATAGATTTCAAAAGGTTTACTTTATTTCTTGTCAAAACAATTATCATTATTCCCCTCCTCCCTTCCATCTACCTCCCTTCCATATGCCTTTCTGCTGGGTTGGCTTTTTTCTGGCCAGCTGCATGGTGAATTAACCCAGACCCAGTATATGGACACCATGCCACTCTGGTGTTGCATAATCTCCTTCTCCCAGGTGGTATTAATCATTAGCCAGTTGCATTGAATAACAAAAGAAAATCCATAAAGGATTAATCACTGAAATTAAGTTTGGGGTTGATTTCTGAGTAAATCGTAATCTATACTGAGAATGCTTCATCCAAAGATAATTGGCAATTTCTTTTTTTTTTTTTTTATTTTTTTAATTAAATGTGGAAGTGAAAGGCCACGAACAATAAGAATATTTCCTAGCTGCATCACCAAATCATTCTTTTCTGGTCAAGATGAAGTCCTTTATCCTCTGAATCTCCAGTTTGCATCTGTCTGCACACTGTGCATTGCACTAAAAGAAAAACAGGAATCTTGCACGTGTTAAGTTATTTGTCATCATCTCCATTTAACTTTACCTTGTAGCTGTGCTAAATGAGCAAGGGCTGCAAGAGGAACTAACATAGCTTATTTCTTAACAGAAAAATATGCCTAATTTCGCATCCACAAACACTTCCTTTTCATACCAAATCAAAACAAGGATTTAGATCATCATTTGTAGAAGCTCCTACTACAGTCAGAGGATCAGAGTTACTGTAAGAAAAAGAATGGTTTTCTCCACATTATTTCCAGCTGACTGAGCAACAGAGTTTCTCAGATATGCTTCCCATTTTGAAGCATAGCATGGGAGTTTTTGCAAATCATCTAAGTCACAGAGGCAAATGTAGGAATTACCATGTCTCATTTTGAGTGCTGTCATTCAGCAGAAAAGTTCTTAACAAATTATTACTAAAATTATGTAATAATAAATGATTTTTTTTTTTCAAATTTCAAAACCAGCCACTGAGGTATGGTGTATCAGTAGAAAAAGATTTTGTCCCAAGGGGGTGTATCAGTGGAATAAATTTTTGTCATCTGATTAGTCTGTTCTAATCCAAAAAGCACTTTAGCATAAGGCTGATAGGAAGGCTTTGCTCACCTCAACTAGAATAAACACAATATATGTCATGCATAAAGATGACAGTGAGGGAACATGGACTTAAACACAGCCAGGCCTCAGTAGCATGAAATCTCACTCATACCAATCAGGTTCTCCAAGTAGATCACAAAATTAGAGTTTCATTTTGTAAGTGGACAAAAATGTGCCATTTTATGCAAGATTTTAGATTTTTAAAAAACCACCCACCCAGACCAACAAAGCAACTGAAAAACCTCCAAACAAAGCACAACAGGCACAGACCCTGTGTGCTTCATGCAAGTACACAGGTATTTTTCAACATTGCATATAAATTCAAGCAGCACTACATCTACTGGCAGAAATGTGTCTCCTAAAGCCATCCACCAATAGACCTTCAGGAAAGTTAGATGATGAATTGCAAGCAGCTGCATCTGTACTGCACAGTCAGGATTTTATAATAAGCCTGTAGGTAATGTTTTTCTGCATAATTTTCCTTTTCAGCTGAAAAAGCAAGGTCTTTCTTGGGAAAACCTCAAGAATATATCCCACAGGGAATTGGAGGAGATTTGGGCATGTAAAGTTATCAATTAGATGCCTGATTTATATCCTCAAAAACTATCCCTAGCCTTTATAACACTGCACAACCCAAACTTTCCAGCAGAACAATCCCCTGCATAGCTTGATATGAGGCAGCAGTCTCACACCACACCTGAACCATCTGGCCTGATGGTCAGGACATGTACAGGTG
Source organism: Agelaius tricolor (assembly GCF_023055355.1). Classification (NCBI taxonomy): domain Eukaryota; kingdom Metazoa; phylum Chordata; class Aves; order Passeriformes; family Icteridae; genus Agelaius; species Agelaius tricolor. Next base: position 40,019,856 of record NW_027269269.1, on the reverse strand, counting down.
CTTAAACATAAATTCTGTAAACATAAAAGCTGACAGACGTCAGAGCAGCTCCAACAAAAGGAAATGAGTGTGAAGCCTCGGGCCAGCCCACAGAGTGCTAATTAGGGCTCTCCCCTGGGAGGTTTCAGTTCAAATCCTCTCAGATAAAGGATGCTGAACAGCATCCTGAGTGTCCTTATCAGCCAGAGACCATACAAAAAGAGCACCCACACCAGTGCTGACAACATAGTCCTAATTCCTCGCTGGTTTTAGAAAGGAGAGACTTTCACCCAGCCTCTGTGGGATATTTCATGTGTGCATTAACTATGTCCTATCCAAAAGCAGTATTTCCCATTAAATTCTGTAGGCTACAGACTCACTGCCCAGCATTTTTACAGCACACAATATATGAAGTCTAGGCACTGCTTTGATATTCTGCGAGACTCTTTCATATTTAACTATGATAACACTCTAATTCTCTTTTGCCAGTTGATTTTTCCCCCAAATATGTCTCAGTTGTTCATTTGGCCATATTTCAGGCAAACTAAATCTATCTAGAGGGTCATCAAAGTATCACAGTATTTCAGACTGTTTAAGCACTTTGAAATGTACATTACAAAATAATTGTTCAGGGCCATATTAACACTAAAATTATGTAAAGAGAGAGCTTTCATTTTCTGTGTGGTATTTATGAGAAAAAGCTAAGTGTCAGGCAGAAAATAAAGAACAAGTGAAACATATTAAGACACTCACAAGCCCAGGTGCTCTTTTGGCAGGCCAATTTGTGCAGCCCCAAGAAGGCCACAAATGTTCTCCCTCCATGCTCTGCAGTAGGTGTTGCTGCACCACAAACCCTACAGTCATCATTCCTGGGTGAGGATCTGATGGACAGAAGAAACCTGAAAGTGCCCTTCATGTCCACTTCTGTTTCAGAAGGAAACAATAATTTTTTCCAATTGCTAACTCTGCCTGTTTGTCAGAGAGAAAAGATCTGACCCAGCCTTTCTCCTGGATGAGCTGCACTGTGGCATATCCTTTCATCATTCAGTTACTATTTCCACCTTGGTTTATGTGTCTACTTGCCCATGTGGCTGTGCAGTCTCACCAAAACAGAGGCTAGGGACAGAAAGCCATTTTCTCCACCAGCTACAGGGGAAACTTGCTAAGCAAGCAGCATCCAGAGCAATCCATTTGTCACTGAGGTACACCTGCAACCCAATTAAGGGTACAACGTTCTGTGTTCCAGGAGGTTTCTGTGCTGTTATAGTTGCTTTATATTTTGGTGACAAAGCTGGCTTCCCTATTAATCCTAAATGCTATAAGGCTATTTTTCAACTGGGAAACTGTTAAATGGTTTTAAATAATGCTTTGCTCAGGTTCAAAATGTCCTGCCTGTGGTTTTAGACTTAAATTCTTTGGCTGGTAAAATAAAGCAGACATGCAAGTCACAGAGGTAGCTATGAAAATTCACTGCTGAGTTAATTGCTAAATAGTCACAGAAAAAACACAGCACTTCAGCTCCTCTTTCTGAAAGTCACCCTGAACAGAAATTCTGTTTATTGGTTTCACATGAGTGCAACATCCCACCACACACCAGTGCCCTGCCTATTTCTTAAATGAAACCCCCCTGATAAAACACCTTTGGATGCCAGGAACAGCACTCTCCTCTTTGTTCCTGCCACAGCCACCTCTGTCTTGGCCAGTGGCTGAAAAGGCTGAGTCTCCTTCCAGCAGGGACAGGCAGCACTGCCACTGGCAGAGCAGCTCTCCACACATGCCCAGACAGGAGGGATGCCTCTGCCAGGCAGCCAAGCAGAGCTGCTCCATGGTTGGGATGATGAAGAAGGTGCCCATTGGAACATACCAGACTGTCAAGCAACTGAGTGTACTTGGTTTGCAAATCAGCAGAGATTTTGCAGATATTGAGGTCTGAGTTTACAACAAGGAATAACTCTTTTATTTAAACTTTTTCTCCTCAAAGGCATTTGTGGATGTGAATAACACCAATCCCACATGACTCCTGACACACCTCTGCATTTTACCTGTGTGAACTCAGCTAAATATCATGCACCTGGTGTGGTAGGGACACCAGTTACCACCAGCCTCATCTTTCAGAGCCCTTCTCCAACAAACAGCACCATGAGGAATCTGCAGTGCAGCCACTCCAGAGGAATGGACCTATGGTGTGTGCTAAGCCATGGATATGGTTTGACTCTAATATGGCCATTCACTGCACTTCTACTAATCAAGCTGTATAAGGGAAAATTCCCGTTGCCAGGAAGTCAGCAAAAGTTATATCAGATGCAAAAGACCAGAAGAAATACATTGCATATTTTCAGAATTTTAAGATGTCCGGGTATTCTAATTTTTCCACTTTCATGTCACTCCTTATCTTTGCAGTCAGACTAAAGAGGAGTATTTTGCTGACAAAATGGTTTCAAAGACTGTGCTAATAGCCTAAGCTCTTCTCTCCTTCTCTTCCAGGTGGTTGCTTCAGTTTCATGTGGTGCACTGTGCTGCTGTTGTATTTGTCTAGCAGGGCAGCTTCAAATGCTTAATGCTTTCAGTGTGTTAGTCAATTCCTTCTTTGTTTCACTACACACATAGATACAATGCCAAGGAAATGGAAATTTAAACTAGTCACAGGATTTCTGAAAAATAGATGACATAAAAGTCACTTGCTGTAGTAAATCATATCCTGACATCTTAATGTCTTGCAGTAATGAGAAAATTCAAAGTTATTTCTAGTGACAATTGATCATACAAGTACAGTTTTCATAAGAAACATTAGATAAAATGGAAAAGTGTCATGCCCATCTGTTGAGAAAGTACTTCTAAAGCAAGTGTAGAAGAAGGCACCCTAAATCAATTGGTTGGACCTTTTAATGAGATAAAATCAAGTCAGATTTGATCCTAAAATTGCACTTTTTATGATACTTGGACTTCTGAAAACATTTAGCTTAAAACCAAAACCATCCAGTCTATTTTCCTCCTTTACTTGCAAACAGATTTGTTCTGCTTGGATATGGAATATGAAAGAAAAATTGTGCAAAAGGCAGCCACAAACAAAGGAAAACTTCACACTGTAAAGTGTTGTTGCTGCTGAAGACAAAAGAAAGGTGTCATGAACAAAGAAAGAAACAAGCACCTGAATTATTTTCAGGATATGCTTTTCATGCAGCTTACACTTTCAATCTGAAAACTCGATGGTGTCTTCAACAGTGTTGTTAACATCTTTCATGAAAATAACATTTTCAAACTCACACTGCTCTTTCCTAAGGCACATTAACTGAAGGGGATGAACAGCACAAAAAGACGTAGAATTTTACCAGTATCTGAAGGCAGGGTGTCAAGAGGATGGAGCCAGGCTCTGCTTGGTGGTGCCAGGCAATGGGCAGGAACCGATGCCCAGGAAGTTCCACCTGAACATGAGGAAGGACTTTACAGTGACCAAACACTGGAACAGCTTGTCCAGAAAGGGTGTGGAGTGTCCCTCACTGGAAATACTCAAGAACCATTGGTCACAGTGCTGTGCACTGAGCTCTGGGATGATCCTGCCTGAGCAGGGAAGTTGGACAGTGTTCCCTTGCAGCCTTACCCATCCTGGGACAGCGTGGATCAGTGAATATTGTACTTAATGCTGTGGGGCACAGGGGGAGAAGACACAACCACGAGGGTCAGGCAGTGTGTCTGTGCTCTCTGGCTGGGTTAACAGCACAGCAAACCCCACTTTTGCTTTGCAGTTAGTCCAAACTGCAAAGGAGTTTTACAGGAGGCAGCACCACTGCCTATGCCCTCATCCACTGTCAAGCACTTCTGTGGCTCTTGCCAAGACCTGAGTTTCTACTCCTCCTGGCAGCTCTCATTCTGGCATTCCCATTGCAGTGCTACAGCAGGGAGAGAGGCTAATGAAAGGTTTCATGGGGGATTGAATGCATAGCTGAAATTTATTACTGTTATCATATTTTCCTATGGCAGTCACCAGACAGGGCCTGGGGCCACTGTGATAGAATCTGAACAGGCATAAAGAAAAAGTTGGCCAGGGACCCCCTGTGGAAAATACAGTTTTGATTAAGAGTGTTTAATACTTAAATCTTATTTAGAGGCAAGAGAATTAGGTTTAAATCAGAAAGTCTTGAGCATACTCAGGCAAAGTTAAAAGTGGAATTCCTGCTGCAAAATTGAAATCTCATGTGGCAGGGATGTCAGATGTGTCAGACAAGACAGCAGAACAGGAAAGCACATATTTACAAACATTTTGAGAAAAAAAAAAATTCGTAAAACAGATGGATAAAGAGCAAGCCCGAAGACCTGTATTAATTTATCTGTAGGACTCAATGCAAAATCTTAAACCCCTTGATTCAATAAATCATATTGAATAATACTAAACTGAAACTTTCATTACTTCCCTAAATTTTGTTAGCAGTCACTACATGTATCTGTACTTTGTCCTTCACAATCTATAATCTTGCTTATACTGAAACTACAGGAAAATGAAGTTCCAAACTCGGATTTTGTGGCACTCACTTTGTTAAGTAAAAAAATATCTGTGCCATAAAAATTTATCACTATTATGTCTTCACCAGGAGAAAATACATTACAGTGGGAAAGCCTTTCTTCTAGAGCCACCCTGAAACTGTGATATTTGCATCACAATCTTGAACCACAGCCTAGTTTCTGCAAACATTGTGACTAACTCTGTCAGGCATCAATTCTGAAACAGCTCACAAGATGCTTGTGTGTTTCTGTGTCTATTTGTGGGCAGAGCCACCTAAATCCCTCCTAAAGAGGAGTGAGCCTCCTCTTTACTGAGCTTTAGAGGGTGGCACACCCCACCAGACCGAGCAGTTATGGTTTGAGAACAAAGAAGCCAGGCTGCTGCTGTGGGCTCAGTGCATCATAAACGCTCAGCAAGGTCATTGGGCCGTGCTTGGATGGTCAGACCATGCTGAAGGCCATCCTATTGTTCCCATGCCCTCTACAGTCAGCATGTCTGCCCTTCTGATTGCAGACCTTACACGAGCTCTTCCATCTGGTAATCCACAAAAACAGAATATGGTTTGTCAGGCCCAGATTCACTGGAGCAATTTTCACTCTTGGGGATCTTCCCACTCAAACCATCAGAGCTATTCTGGTGACTGAAGGTCACAATAAGAGACTGAGGCAACTGAATTCTTTTAATAGCTGACTTTTAGAAGGCACTCAGAACACTCTGAGGTCACTGCTAAAATAATGTTTGCAAGGGAGCTATTGCATGTAGGAGGGATTAACAAAAACAGTGGAGGAAATAAACACACAGAAGGGAAAACAAAAGTAAGTTTTTCCTGAGGCACAACTAGAACTACACAAAGGCAGTGCCTTGACCTTGCATTCTTGTTAATTGAGTGCATTCTAAGTGATCTAATTGGCTGGCTGCAAATCAGAAAAGAGTAGATGGTAGCTGCCAAGGTTTGTTGTTTTAATGGAAAAACACTGTAAAGAGATTTCAAATGGTGGCACTCTGTGCAGTCTCCTTTTGTGCAGAGTTGCTTTGTGAACATCTTGCAAACGATAGCAACACATTTCATCTTTGATTCAGAGCACTGGGAGAAATGCCAGGCTAGCCCAAACTGATTTGGGTACCTACATCACTTTCAGCAGACGTCTTCAGAGTGTAGATGCTGTTAAGATGCCTATAAAGAATGGGATGTGATGAGAATACACATTAGTGAAGAGGAAAATGGCCCCTTCCATACATATACACATAAAACGACATAAAAAATAATTGTCCAAAGGACTTTGCTGGGGTTGCTAACTGTATAAACTAACAGCCTTCCTTTTTAAATTGAGTTCAGTATTCCCTTCCAAGCATCATTTGCTTTGTCTCTTCCCTCCCCTTGGAATCTTACAAAACCTGGAGCTGATTCCTGTAACACCACACTCCATAAGTTCTTTCTTCTGCTGCTTCTCCCACTCTTTGGCTTCCTCCTCCCACTTCTCTTCCCACTCATGGACATCTCAAACCCAGTTTCCTTTTTTCTGCCATTGTTCCCTCAGTAGTTCCTTTGGAAAGTAGTTTCTTTTGGAAAATCCAGCACTCTTTCTTCAGAAACCTGTTTGGCTTGTCCCTGCTGACAGAAGCTGAGGCAGCCAGCACATGCATCACCTCAGGAAGAATGAATGGGTGGCACTGGTCCTTCTGTCCCTGCCAGACTCCGTGGGACAGAAGGACCAGTCCCACCCACTAACATTCGTTAGATATCCAACTTTTTGATGGTGTCTTGAGGGACTTAAGAGAAGACCAGCTTTGTCTCTACTGTGTGCAATATTTTCAAATTTTTAGAAGATGAGTGCTACAAACCTCTCCAGAGAAAGTTTGGATGTTTTTTGAGGAGGGTGAGCAAAGCAGCATTGATGACAAAATGTCACCCTTCCTGTCACATGCATAGTGGCATCACACTGGAGGCAGAGGTGAGGAGATTTCTTTTTTTTTTTGCAGTGGAGAGAAACCTCATTTTTTCTGTGCCCTCTTTTCCTGAAATAGCAGAACACTTTTGCTGTTCTCCCATCACCCATCATCACCTGCAGCGTGCTATTAACTCCCAGCACAGATCACTGCCACCTGCAGTGCAGGATCAAGTGCCTTAGCTGGCAAAGCAGCTGCCACTCTGGCCCCTGAGAAAGGCAAACACTGGAACTGCTGAGAATTACTGTGAGGAGCCAGGAGCAGTTAAATTCAGCTGTAGTTATTCCTCACCTCCATCAGACTGTGGCAATTCTTTCCAGGAGACTCCATGAGGAAGATCTGCAGTGGGAAGGAAGTTTTCCTTCCCTCCATCCTTATTAAGACCTTGGTACCTCTCAGGGACAAGCAATGCTGCTGCAAGTCTCCAGGTGAGGGAGCAGGACTGACTCTGTAGATGTCTCCTTCTCAGTTGCTTGACAGGTTGAAATTTCCCTAAGGAATCCAAGAAAAATAAGTTGAAATGAAGTGCTCTAAATGTGAAACAGCGTGGACTTTTCTCAGGTAAAGACAGGGCATTTTGTATAGCCAAGGGGCTTTCTTCCTCCCAGATTTCAAAGGTCTCCTGTGCACACAAGCAGTAGCAAACTGCTGAAAGAAAGGTTACATGCATTTAAAATGTAGGCTTAGGGAACTTTGCTATAAGAGTTATTCCTGGCTCCCACTAAGAGTCTAAATATACCATTCTTTGTGTGTGAATTTTACATATGTTCTTGTTAAAAGAAAGGTCACACTGTGAGTTTGTTGTATTTTTACATTTCTGGATGTAGCGGGTTCCAGAGATGTAAATTTTCCCTTCGAAATACTACCAACTATCACAATTTTTTGCCTGAAGAAGCAGCATCTTTGGCTGTTTCCAGCTGATAGCTACAGATCAGTGCTGTTTGAGCATCGTTTGATCTACTGAGATGGCTCTAAGTGAGCTGAGTTGATGGTTTTGTGGAGTTCTAGTTGTCTGCTCCAGCTGAAAGCTAGTTGTCTGCTTCACTGGAGATATAAGCTGAAACAGCTGATCAAGACTGAGATCTTATTTGAATAGTTAAACACTGGCTTCATCTGAGCATTAACTAATTTGCATGGCAAAATTCCAATTTACCATCTATCACTTAAATGACAGCTTGTGAAACAGTAGTTCAGTGTACTTCACTTGCAGTGTTAGATTTCTATTCAAATCAGGAGAGGAAACATATGTGGAGTGTGTGTGTTGGGGCAGTCATTGTAAAACACACACAACATGCATACTTAACACCAAAAGCTTCAGATACAAAATGCAGAATATAAATACAGAAATTATTCTGTTCCATTAAAAAAAAAAATCCGACAAACAGCACAACAAACGACGAACTGTTGGAATTTAAGAGAAAAATAATGTTATGTTAAAACCTTCTCTTAATCCATAGGAACAGAGGCATGTGGAAAATATAAATTTGTTTCCATGAGCATAATAGCAGCATTCCACTGACTTGTTCCTTAGAAACTACAAACATGCCACACACAAACACACAAAAAAGGAGATCTACCCATTTTCAGGGAATGCAAAAAGCCCCATGTTTTTCCTTGGTTTGAGTACTAAAGCACCCAGTTACAGAAGAAGTCATTAGGGGTAATCCAAAATCTGCTGTTATGCATTGTCACACTGCTGTCACTCAGGTGCAGTGGGCTCAAAAACTGGATGGGATCTCCTATCTGAAAGCATTATCTGCTTGGGGAGTATATGTATCCATTACAAAGCCAGCATGCTTTAAGTCTGTAAATTGACAGGTTAAAATAGGAGCAATTTTGGGGAACTGGAGCAACGGTGGCCAAAGCACTGTTGCATTCAGACTTTTATTGCAGAGCCAGACACCCCTCTGAGGTTGCTCAGAGCCTCATTACTGCAGAGCCTGGACACCCTCAGGGGCCCCCTCAAAGCCAGGAGGGTAACACAGCCTCCCATCTGTCGCTAGAAATTTAGAAAAAGATGCATTTTGATTTCAGGGAGGTTTAAAATTGTTGGGGTTTTGCTGTAGGGGAAATCTAAATCTATTGCTACTCTGTTCCATATCAGGGTTAAGCAATATAAACAAAATTCCCTCTGAAACAAACATGCTTTCTCACCACTGTCCCAAGTGCTTCTGCTGCCTTGGCTCCCACGAGTACCTGAATTTTGGGCTATAAAGACATCCATGGTACAGCACGATTCTCACTGTATTTCAGACTCTGTAAAGTGAAGGAGAAACCTGCAGAAAATAATTGTGTTTCAGCAACAGAGACAAGCCAAGCGGAGCGGTCAGTGGGAGGCTGGTGCAGAGCAGCACAAATACAGCTGTTCTGCATCACTTGGCCCTGAGGACAGGGAATTGCTGCTCTTGGATGCCATTCCCAGTGCTGGTGTGCCCAGTGCAGATGCTCAGTACAAGCCACTGTTACACCAAGGTAGCATATCCCCTCTTTTGTATGCAAGTCACAGGCATGAGCCTCCCAAGAACCTTTTCCGTGTAGAAATAAATGCAGCCTTTCCCCACACCAGATCCCAAGCATTACAACAGTACTTCTTTGGTTACCCTTGTAAAGGTGGTTCTACATCACCAGCAGATGCTCAGAATCCGGCAGGAAGTGGAAACAAACCCACTTTTTTCTTGAGAAGCTAAACAAAGTTGAAAACTCTTGCTCAGATTTCCATGTAAGACACCAGAGAGCTCCTGCTCTGAGAAGAACCACAGGTTTTTGCCAACATATTCTGTGTGGGAATATTCTGTGCTCGTGGGGGTGCTTCCCCTCAGACTCACTCCTGGCCTGAGCACAGCACGCCAGCAGTCCTTGCCCCAGGATGATGGGTCAGCCAGGCCAGGATAAACCAGCTCCTCCTGCCCTACAATCCTTAGAGATGGAGGAGAGAATTCCTTGTGCTGCTGCTTCTAGTCTGGTCTGGCCCAATGGCCAGGGATGCCAAAATCCCTGTGCCATTGGCTTCCTCAGGCTCTCAGGCTCCTTCCTCTGGTGTTCAGCTCCCTGAGGCACCTAGTTTTTAAGTTCTAAAGTGTGTTTTTCTTTTAAATAGTACCAGGCATAAATAATAGATGATGGGTGCAAGCAATGCCTTTAATTTCATGGGGTCTATATGCCAGTGACACACACTGGTGGAACTGGGGCTGTTTGCATTCCATATGGGAGAATTTCAGGAATTTATTGTCATGTTTATACATGCTGTGGTGCCACTGATCTTTTTAAGGAGGTGGACCAAACAGCCTTTTAGCTGTTTCCATCAAAAACTTAAATACATGGTCTTAAAAAACTTTTGCACGAAACCTTAACCTTGAATTATGGATGCAAGTAACAATTGAAGTTATGTTTTGCCAAAAACCACAGGATGATCAACTTTTTCCCATTTCATAGAATCATAAAAGGGTTTGGATTGGAAGGGGCCTTAAAGACCATCTAGTTACAATTTCCCTGCTATGGTGAAGGCACCTTCCACCAGACCAGGTTGCTCAAGCCCCATCCAACCCGGCCTTGAACACTTCCAGGAATGGAGCATCCACAGCTCCTCTGGACAACCTCTTCTTGTGACTTCCAGTAGAGAATTTTCTCCTAATATTAAATATTTCATACTCAAAATGCTGAATTTGGCATTTGTATTTTTTTTTTAATGTGTGCATCCTCCTCACCCCATTCACTCAGGTAGAGCATTATGAGGATCCATGCAAGTGTCTTGTGCCAGAACTACTGCAGTAGGAAAATTCTGCCCTCTGTGTGTGTGTGTGTGTGCTTGTGCTGGAATGTGTCTGGTTCCAGTAAGACATATATTAAAAAAAATTAAAAACATGTGGGAGAAAAATCAGTTCTTGAAATCTGTGGTCACATTTCAATATTTTCATTCTTGCGAGACACATTTGGAAGAGGAAATTAAGAAACCAAAACCAAACATACACAGATGAGGGAAGAATGAGCTTAGATGTAAACATACGACCCTCAAAGAGCAGATGGAAAAAACACAGCAGCCCTGTATTTGCCTCTGAATTTAACCATCACTTGTGATTAAACAGGTAATCACAAAACCACACAAAAAGTGTGCCCTGCTGACGCGCTCTTAACGCACCGGGAAGACGCCGGCGTTCCGTGGCTCTTTGCTTACAAAGAGGAACTGCTGCCTCTCCCTTCTTCTCCCAGAGGAGATGGGCATCTTGCCAGTGTTTTATTTTCAAGTGCCATTGTTCACCTAGGGCTCTGGCAAAAAAAGCTTTTGCTTATTTATTACTAATCCTAGCCTAAGTAATGATCTCTTTAAATCCTTTTACATTTTAAAACAGATTTATCAGCTGATGACACCAAACATAATGTTCCCCCAAACCTCTGGCATTTATTTTTTTCATTTAATAGGTAATTCTATAATTCAGACATCCAAGCATTGTTTTATTGGTTCATGAAACCTGCTTCAAGAAGCATTATTTTGTCAAAATATAAATTTGACTCAGGTTGTGAGGGCTCTTTTCAAAATGTTTTTGTTAGTAATAGTCTTGACAGCACAGCAACGGAGAGCAACAATTTTTGTTGCAAATTTTATCTGTGAATCTTTGTAAAATGCTGGTGTATTCACATATTTTTCAGAGATCTATTAGATAGAATACATGTTTTTGATAAGTAATACAGTATTTTTAGCTATATAATATTCTTTTATCTTAATGATTTGGTGTAAATTCATGGTATAACCTTGACCAAAGCCAGTTGGAGGGACCCAGTGTAACCTGATCCCAATATTGGTAAATGATGCTGTGAATATCAGCTGGCTACTTCTGTACCTCTGCCAGCCTTCCATAGAGTGCTGCCAGTCTCTACTCTGCTCTGTGAAACAATTCACCTGCATGTTCACTAGCCTGCTGTCAATAGAAAACACTTTTCCAGCAGTTTGCAATGCACACATCTGAAAAGTTTGGGCTTTTCAGAAGGGCTGGAATAAGGCAATTGATGTAGCAACAAACAGCAGCAACAAATCCATCCAATCTTCAACTTCAGCAGTGCAGCTCTCAAGAAAACAAATGGTCCAAAAATCCCATTACCTACTTATATAAACTATTTTAGCAGATTATTTAAATACTTCATGGAAATGAAGATGTGCCTGTGAAATCTCTCTGCTCCCAGCAGTGCCAGAGGACAAGAGCACCCCAGAAACTGTCAATGCAATTTTGTGGTTCCAGTCTACACAGAAACCATTATCTCATGCTGGAAAAGAAAAAAATGAGCACACAGCGTCTCTATAGTGTGATTGATTTTGTTTATCTTTGTACCAAGGAGGCTTACCTTTCAGCATCCAAGCAGCAAAAATCAGAAGATGAAACATTTCCATTACTTACACCAATTGGCACAAACCCCACAGGATCTGGAAGGGGAGGCAGTGGGAGTGAAGAAAGATCTGGCACATGGGACAAGGAGAAGGAGATCCAGCTTCCTTGTTTCCAACACCCTGATAGCCTCTCAGTCCCTCCCAAAACCAGCAGACTAAACCAAACTGGTAAGGTATATTATCTTAGCAAAAATCCACTTCCTTTTCAATTACATTTAATTTCCACTTCATCTCTCCTTTATATTTATTCCACAAACAAGCCATTGTGCTATTAATGATTCAGAGTTCCCCAAATCCATATGTTTTATGGATTTTATGTCAAAGTGGACTCACAATACTTTAATGAGGAAAAAGAATACTATTTTACTGTACTCACATCTTACACTACCCAGCCAATAGGCCTGTAAGCAATTTTAAATCTTTCTGGAACAGCACCATGGAGATTACAAAAAAGAAATAGGCATTACCAGCATACTCTGCCCCCCACCCCTCAAAAAGATTGATGTTTTCCAAAAGGACCTTTTTTAAGAACTGGTATGATTTTAGCAAGGATTTTAGCAGGATTTTAAATCCTCTCCTCTGGTTGCACATCTACATATGAGGTGTCAGGAAATCCTTTAAGGTTTTGTAGCAAGCAGAAGTCAGGTAGATGATAAAGCAGGGCTATCAGTCACATTAGCAGTCAAGTAACTTTGATTCTCCTCATTTTTTCTGTAGACATCTAGTTTCTCTGTGCATGCTCAGAGATTTAGAAATTCATGTATTAGAATGACATCTCTAAAGTAGAGAATTTCACATTAGCAATGCAGATGGAGGAACGAATAATCTTGGAAAATTAGATGGTGGGAAGGCTGGTGTTGGAGAGTAGGATGAGAGTTGGAAATCCTAGATAAATGAGAGAAAAAGGTTAGTAGAGGGCAGGAAGAATGATAAAAGCAAAACCATAGAATTAGAAAAAGAAGGAAAAACTGCCATAGAAGAGAAGACTGGAAGACATAGTACAGAATCTGGGGGAAAGCTGAAGTTAACAGATAGAGATTGGCAGCCAGCAGAACCATTAAAATGATCAGAAAGCAGCATTTCAATGACACTGATTAATAAGAAATGTGTTCTTATGGACAAAGTTGATGCCATTTTTCTCACAGAATAGCTTACTGGGGCTCTGGCCCCCAGCCCTCCAGTTTTGCCAATCACTTGCTGGTAGATTAAGATACCAAAATGCCTCCTTGTACCATTCAGGTTAAGCTCTATTGTACACACAGAGGCACATGAGCAGAAAAGTGCTGCAATGGCTTCTTGGGAGATAAGGAATTTGTATAAAAGAAAGGGTAAATCTGGGGAGGGGAGAAAAGGGATAAGGAAAAAATGTCAGGAAAAAAAAAACGAAGACATTCAAGAGACATCAGTCTTGAAATTAGCAGCTCATTAATTCTCAGCTTATTTTCAGTCTCTGTGGAGATTTACCATATGTGACAGCTACTCAGCCTGGGAGCCCGATTAGAGCAGCTTTCCACCTACCAGCAGCCTAAACTGCCACCCAAAAGCCTCATCATTTTCAGCAAACTTTGATGAGCTGGTTACCCATGGTTAACAGCCATGTTTGGTGCACTCAGTTGCACCTGGCCTGCTATTTTTCTCATATCAGTGCTGACAGATGAGCCTGATTATCATCCAAGATCCACCTTGCTCCTGCTCGTTTGGGCAACAACCATAGCAACTGAACTGAAAGAAAATTCCAGGAAAAGTAATTGAAGAGAAATTAAAAATTTTGATAGATTTTACCTGGAAATTCAATAAATTTTACTGGAAATTACCATGTAAATTACCTGCCCTGAGAACAGGCCCACATGCTTTGCCTACAGAGCATGTTGGTTCCATATGCCCTCCATACAGAAGTTTGAAGGCATGTCCCAGGATGCCTGCTGCTAATGTTTGAGCCCCTGCCCTGGGGCTCAAACAGGTTCCTCACAAAGCTCCTGGATGCTCCAGGCCAAGATCAATTTGTCAATGCCAGGTTGTATGATGATTTATGACTACAGCTGAGTGAGGATGCTGGCCATGTCCTGTCTCTCCCTAACTAGCTGTGTTGAACTCAAGCCATCTCAAATCCCTTACAGGCCATGTGGATGCATGCTCAGAGAGGCTGAAGCTTTTCTTTGAGTTTCCAGGTATAACTTTTGTATTTGGAGGAAAATTTTGGAAAAGAAAATGTGAAACTGTTTGAAGCTGTACACTGATTACACTTTGTAAATACAACATATCACAAAGGGAGATAGGCTTATCTAGGAGGTGTGAAAAAGCTTCTCAAAGCCAGAATTTTATTTGGCCAGGATTTTTCACATCACACGAGTTACCTAAGGAAGGAGCATCTGAACATATACCAGATACACCTGTAAAAGTGGCAACAGGCATCTTAACAGGTACATAGGTGCAGGCAACCTGTAAATTAGTCTGCTCTGGGTGAACATTAGGCTCTGATTTTCCTTAAGCAAAAAAAGCAGAAGGGGATCAAAGAACAAAATCATATACTTTAAAAAATATAAGGATAACTGAAGATAAGAAAAATAAGAATACTGAAGCCAGAATACGTTAAAAATGCTACAGTCCAGATGGGAGGAAATAATAAATTTAAGAACAGAGGTGTGAAAAATTAATTACATGAGTAAGGAAGGTCCAGGTGGCTTGTATGAGCAGGATGAGACAGGCATTGCACTCTGAGCAAACCCCACTTATTGTTTGGAAGTGTTGTAGGTCAGATGCTGCTAAAAGTGTGTGAAAGGATAAGGATAAGATCCTGTCTGGCAGTGAATTAATGCCTGGAACAAACTACTTCTCTGAAGGAAAACTTTATTTGTTTTTCTGAATAAGAAATTCCTTTCTGAAGAGATGTGAAAATTGACAAAAGTTCAAGTTCTGTAAAGAGAACCAGGAGATACAGATTCTTGTAGTAGCACTGGCCAATTGTTATTGTTTTTTTGGTTTCCTTTTTTCAGTGCAGCCATCCAGGAGTACTTTATCAGCAGGATTGTGCTGATAATAGGCTACACCTCAAGTAAGATCAATGTGAGTCTATTGCAGGGAAGTAGAAGAAAAAAAAAAAGAAAAAAAGAAAAAAAAAGAAGAGGAACAGAGGAAAAAAGTTATTAACATTTCCTCAGTATCACAGAATCCACTGTGGTCAAAGTTGTAACAATTTCATTTCAGAATAAAAAAATCAATGCTGAAGAAGGATGAAACAACAACTACCATGGCTGCTTCAGGTGTTATGATACCATTATAGCACAATAAGCTTATTATTCACTGTAGTTGTTCTTTGCATGCCTTGAGCACCTGTGACAAGTGTTCCTGAATCTGTGCACAGACAAAACCTCAAATTAAATCTGACAAACACAGAAAGTGTCTTGGGCCAACTTGACCTTCCTTTGCAGTTGTTCATTATGCATTTGTTCATTACCTACTCTTTTTTGTGCCCAACATGACTCACCTTCCCTGTAGATTGTGTTTATTGAGAGCTGATAGTTACAAGTGCTGACATTTGGCAGGTTTTATATACATGGAAATTAAAAGAAAAAGAATCTGACAAAGACATTGTAAATAACATGAGAGAACCTCCCTACACCTGTACACTGTATAAAAGCAGAGGAAAATTTAGTTGCTCTATTTTCAGGGGCTCTTTGTGGTGCTCAGTTCCCATTGTATGAACACTAATAGATGTGCAAGCACATAACTGCAGATATAATGTCAAAGTCATCCACATTACAACAAGGTTTCAGATGCTCCATAATGAAGGCTTCATCAGAGAGTGAAAATTATTGGCTCCCCTGTTGATGACTTCTACAAAACTCGTAAAAGTAGAAAGTTTGCCAGCTGGATTCATCTTCCTGTGCACAGTCATTTATGAAGCTTTGAAATTTTAACCATTGGCAACCATGCTATAGTTGAAAAAACTCCAAGAATATCTGTTCGATGACAAACAATGGTCTGCTAAATAGAGACACGCTGTCCTGACAGCTCCAGCTTCAGCTATGTGCCATGATATGTGCCAGCAAAAGCAGAGAAGGCATCATAAAACTGCTTCCAAAAATGAGCACCCTGCAGCTATTAGAAACTGCGGGAGAACCACCAAATGTCAGCCTCGTGCTCAACCACATTCAGTTTAATAAACGGATTTAAGAAAGTGAACAGCATAAGATGCTTCAAAACACCCTTAAGACTACAACAAAAATATTGAGTAGTACAGGGAAAAAAAGCATCTATTTACCATAAAAAAACCCAACCAAACAAAAAAACAAAAAGGAGAATTTTGTGTCTTCTTTTTTTGTTCCCTGGGACCAATTAAGAGCATCCTGTCATTATTATTGTCAGCACTAGCAACAGTTTACAAACGATAATCAATTCACTGACACATCCTAAAATTGATAGTCAGAGGCCTGAACTGAGAACAGACCCACATTGTTTTGGGTTTTAATGTAAGGTTTTTTTTTTCTGTAATTTCCTTTTCTGAGCAAGTATTTAAATTCATCCAAATCTAAAGAAAGAGAATGGGCTGTGGGCAAAAGGAGAATTTCTGTGAACTAGGTCCACGATGTGCTACAGAACTGTCTAGGAACATAAAGAAGAATTATTTTTTTGTCCTGAAAACAGTTGTTGAAATACTGCATGTCCTTTTATTCTCCCCTCACTTTCCTTTTCTTCTCCTTGCCCTCCACTCCCATGGCTGCTCCAGCTCTGAGTGTCACCAGTGAGGTGCCAGGGCAGGCACAAAGACACCCCTGCCAAAACAAACATTTCCTGGCTTATGACATGTACTCATGAAAGGGTGCTTGAGTTTACCTGGAGTTTTGTTTTGGTTTTTTGGTATTTTTCCCAAGAGTGTTCTACAGCTATAAAGGCATGTGAGACTCCCTTGTCCCACAAAATTCCCTATACTGGCCCAAGCAGGAGTTTCTCATCAGAGCAACTCAGTTTCAAAGTAAAGTTTCTTCACCCAGAAAACTCTATCAGAAATATTACCAAATGTTGTAATTCTGTGATCCAATTAATTATGGAAAAAGTAGTTGTACAAGTACTGAAAGGTTTTACTCTCAGCTAGGGTACAAGGGTACTTACCAGATCTCAGAGGTCTAGTACTTTTACTCTTAAGTTTCCAATTAACTAATTGACATCAGTTTCTATTAAAATCATGCCTCCTAAATCCCTCCATGAAATCAGAAGTGGAACATATCAGCAATGAAAATCTGAAAATCATACCTCTTCTCCCTTATGGGTCTAGAGGAGACTGCAAAGTATGTGAAAATATGGAAAGGGTTATTCTTTGAATATTTTTAAGTGTTTGTGACATCACTTGGGGTTTGGGTAACCCTCAAAAGATCTAAAGGAGCATATGAACTGTAACAGAAGGGAATTCAAAGCCCCATATTTGGAAGCAGGTTTTTAATGTACCCAGACATTTGTGTAGAGAAAATCAGAATGTGTTTGCATGTCCCAAGGCTGCAAAGTGCACAGAGTAGAAAGGGAGTCCTCTGACGGGCACAAATCTGTCCATACATGACAGAAACGAATCCTTCATCTTGATTAAAGGAAAGACTAAAATTTTTCCACAGATTTCACCAGACCCATGATGTACTTGCAGGTCATCACTGTTCAGAATGACTTACTGTTCCAGCTGTTTTAAGGTGCATTTCTGTGCTCCCCCTGACATGGGCTGGGACACATGGCCAGAATCCTTCTGCAACTGTGGCCATTCCCCTGGATTTCCCAGGCTCTGAATGCAGGGCTGAGCCACTCAAATCAGGACTCATCAATCAGTGGCTCTCCCTTAGTTACAAATGCTCTAAAGGCACCCAGTGACCTAGTTTAAACTTAAACCTCATATTCCACATAGATATAATATAAAGTGAACTTTTATACATCCCTGAGTGTGACATGGCTAAGATAGCTTTCTGGGCAAAGAAGGACAAAAATAGAAAAGCCTCATTATGTGCCTAACAACAAGGTGGAAAATATGCAGATGAAGTTTATGCCTGGTGGGAAAAGAGAAGGAAGAAGGGGGTGGGTAGACTGAAGGTAGTTTGAAGCCTGTGACAGCAGAGTAAATACAAAATATTTATTTATCAGTGTCTGCAATTCACTGGGAGATTTGAGGGACTGGGGAAGGAATGGCAGAGGTTTATTTTAAGTACAAACTGGAGTGGGTGACTGTCATTTTAAGACTGGGAGCAGGGGAGACAGGTCTGCAGTAGCTTGGGAGAGCAAAGTGTTTCAGGCAATTGGTGATTAATTGTACTCTGCTATGCCACATCTCTTTCTATTAAACCTTAGATGGCCAAATCTGTTTCCTAATTGTTTTTGTGTTTCTCAGTCTTCTTTTGTCTTGCATAGGAGTAGGCAATTTCTGTGCCATCAATATCTCATTAAGGTGCCTTGGATCTGAAATGCCTTGCTTTGTTTTTAATTTTGTTTTCCAGGTTTTTTGCTACATTTTATGACATGGCATTTTTTGTTTGCTCGTTGCGGTCCATTTAGTCTCTGGCATTCCCTTTCCCCAGGTTATAGCTTTATTTGTTTCTCTGCCTGTTGGCACTCGAGGTGTATGTAAATTATTGTTGCATGCTTCAACATCACCACCTATTGCTCTTCATTTCCCCTAATGACAGTCCCATCTGAATGCTGGTGCCTGCTCAGGTTGTACATGTGTAGAAAATAACTTCAACTCATCCGTGAGGTCTTCTTTAATTTTTCTTATTTTTCTTTTCACCCTCTTTCCTGTTGCTGTTTGCCTCAGACTTGTATTCATGAGGTGAGGAATAGAGCTGCACACTTTCTGCCTGGGGCAAAATCCTGCTGCCACTCGTGCAAGTAGCAGCTTAGAGGAAAAAGGAAGGGCATTCACACAAATAGCTAATCAAAGGGTTTTTAATGATACTCATTAGGAAAGAAATTCATTAACAAGCCAGCACAGAACATTCCCTGAAGGGAGAGTGATGTTACTGGTCACATCAAAGTCCCCACCTGACTAACACCTTTATTGCTGTTCATAGTAAGGCCAAGTTAGCAGCAAAATCAGTCGCATTCAGTTCCTGCCAAGCAAAAAGTCATCAAAGCATGGTCATGGAAACTGGATCAGTTCTGGTTTACTAATAAAAATGGCTTTTCAACTTTTCACAGCGATGTATAGTTTAGCACCCACCACTGATGCTTTTGAATTCATACAATTTTGCATTTCCCACCCTTCACTCTGTCCCCTGCTCTTTTTCTCTCTTTTATTTGGGTACCTCTGACCATGTCCACGGTGTTGCCCATGGCAGTGGTGTAGTCCTGCAGCACCACAAACCTCAGCTGGACGGATGCCAGTGCCCCTTTTCCAACAGAAGTCTGCCAAAGGCAACCTCATGGCAAGGTTCAGTGGGGAGCCCCTCTGAACTGTGGGCAGAGCCCTCACCCAGACAAAGCACCAGTGCAGGCCTGCCAGAGCTTCCCCCACTGTCCAGGACAGATGCAACCTCTGAGCATCAGGGCTATTGCCAACCAGCAGGTGTAAAACTGCCTTTTTTTAATGTTCACACCATTACTTACCTAGAAAAGGGACTCTATTTTTCTGCCAACTCATTCCTAGAGATTAGTATCGGTATCTTGGGATGCTCGTTTGCTCTGTAAAAATTAGGTTTTTTAAATAGACTGGAGAAGAAATCTCACTTTTATTGCATTGCCCTGATACAGTAGAGCTCAGTTATTGGAACAAATTGTAGCAAGCAGCTTCCTGGTTGTTATACCCACATAATTACTACGGGCTGCTACATGAAACCCTGCTTCACTCTTATGCTTAGAGGCAAGATCTCCATTTTGCAAGGACAGAGCAAGTTCTATTATACATTTTACTGCCAAAGGAGGTCAATTAACTTTAATTGGTTCTAATTAGCACTTGCTCAAGCTGTTATATTCTTTACCTGCATCCGAGTGGCTCTCCAAGTGCTGCACAATGGATTCCTGCTTTTGAACACAAAGGAGAATTACTAATGGCATCCTTGAAGGCAAAAGATGCACTGATCAGCATGAATGGGGAACAAATATCAGCACAAATAGCAGGCCTTTTTAGAAAATAAACCCCACAAATATTTTGTGCCCATCTGGCTTAGATCAATTGAACTGAATGCAACTGTGCACCTTGTTGCTTAAAGTTAGAACAATGTAAGTACACAAATGCCATTATTCTTTACCATAACTTCTTTACAGATGAAAGTACTGGAAAATGCAAGGGGAGGGGATGGGGGGGTGCAGGGACAGTGTTACAGCTCTGAAAAAAACAATGGATCATTTCAATGGTAGCCAAAACAAAATACCAAGAAAAAGAAAAAAAATGTCAAACATACATCTGAAATGCTGTTTTCTGTGATTTTTGAACATTGTTTTAAAAGCTTTGTATTAAAGTGGAAGGTTTAAGTTTGGGCATTTTTTGGTTTTTGATTGTTTTTTTTTTTTTTCCATTCTCCTACAGCAAGAGGAACAACCTCACTCTTCAGCATAAGCCATCTGAGTGCTCAGGATGTGGTGAGAACTCAGCAGTGAACTCATGACTGCCTACAACAGACTGAATAAGGAACCACATACCAGAAGAGATGCTGCAATGCTGAGCTCTGCTCTAGGAACTTGTTTTCTGCTCAGGTCTTCCTGGGTGTAGCTACACAGCTAAATACAGTCAGGCCAAAGAGGAATCTAGTCCTCACACCAGCTGTGGAACTCAGAGCTACTTCTCCCCAAATACCCAATACTGTGCATGTAGGCATGGCCCTACATCTGCTGTGGGTCCCATGAGACATCTCTGAGTTGTATCTGAGAATTTGGGTGGAGGAGTGTGGGCAGGAAGGAGCTCAGTCCTGGAGGGAAGAGGGGAACCAGCTAGACACAGCAGAGCAGGTGTCTGCTGCCACTGCTCTCCTGTGTCCCCCTGAATTAATAAAGCTTTTATCCATATATTCAGCCACTCAGTGCATGCAGAGCACCTCCATGGCTCCTCTGCTCTTGCAGCCCCCCTGCCAGACACCCCGGATCCAGGGAACAGCACCAGCACTGAGTGCACAACAGGAGAGCACTGAGAAAGAACCGAGGGAGGGCAGTCCCAAAATGTGAGACACACCCAAGTGAGCTCAATGCAAACCCCCGTGGTGCCACAGGCACTGAAAACCTTCCCTGCCCTGCAAACTCCATCCTCAGAGAAGTGCCCTTCCTCCAGGTGCTGACCTGCCTGGGATCCACTGAAACCCACTGAGCCTGAAGCCTCCAGGTCTCCTCTGCTGGAGCCTTCCCGGGCTATGAGCAGCCAGGGCTGTTCAACCCTGAGCATTCTCCACTCTCACCAGCTTGGATTAACCACACATTTAAAACAAAGCACCAGATTGAGTGTCCCGAGGATCTAGGCCTCCTATGGACTTTGGGTAATTATTTTTTTGTATGCAAAGCAAAAGCAATGAAGTTTATACACATCATTGCTTATACTGTTCAAAATTGCATGTGAAACTGTGGTGGACTTGGCTGTTTCTAAACCAGTATGTGTTACTTATTTTAGTATTACTTTTTCCCTTTTCCCTGCTATTTGAATTTGCCTCCTAAATGCATTGTCCGCTCCCCACATGATTTTAAAAAACAATTCATTTTTTAGCTAATGTGCTCCAGACAGATGGAACACAAAACATGTGTTAAAAAAATTAAAAATTAAACTAAAAAATCCTCCCTCAGCAAAGAAGTACCCCCCAATCTTTACAAAAGGTCAACTTTTTTCTTTCTAGTTCCCCTGCTAAAACTCCACAAGGCCGTTTACCATAAAAAAACCCCAAACTGCATAAATTGTAGACAAGCCAAAGGAGCTGCCTGTAATTTTTTCTTTTTTAAATTGAAGTTCCTGCCAAAATCTCCCCCAGCCCTATTCCCTTTCCTCTTTCAGTTGTGAGGACTCTTTCTCAGCCTCAGTACACACCTCTTCTCGTGGCTGGCAATGCATGGGCTGAGGCAAGCATAAACCAGCATATAATTATTTCAAACAGTCATGTCTTCCTTTTGCACTGGTGTGCAGCTAAATTAACATACTTAAAAACATTCCATGCACCTTATCTTTAGTACTTTTCCCAAGGAATGGTGTTTCTGTTGCATTTCAGGTGACAACCAAAAGGTATTCTAAAGGTTTACTGACTTGGTTATGTACTTGAGAAATAAAGGGGAAAGAAAAAAAAAAAGGAGCATCAAAAAAGGAAATCCTTGCATCACTGAAATGGCTGCCCATACAGCAATACACCACTGAAGCACATGGAACAATTCATTATTTGGTCCTTCAGCCCTCCTGCATTTAAAATTGAGCATGTATTCAGCACAAAGATCAAGAAAAATTGACCTATCCATACATTTTGGGGTATTCTGTACTGGGTTGGCAGTAGCTCCACCAGTACCAGACCCCAGGTCTGAGGGTTCAGACCAGGTTTTACACATCCACTGCTCTGTGGGCTTCAGGCAGAGCCAGCTGTGCCTCCTCAGGGCTTGCCCCACACTGAGGGAACAGCTATAAGCAGAATATTCACTGGAATAGCTGTATCAGTGTAATCACAGAGGTACAACTGTTCCAGGAGAGACAGGACATTAAACAGAAACCCCTCGGACAGGCAATGTTTACCACTGGCTCGTAGCTTAGTTCAAAAAACAGTGTATAAAATGTTCCTTGTCACCTGTAAGTGGACAGTGATGATTATAGCTCAGTCTATGTTATTATTGCCTGATTTTCCCTGTTTGGGCTTTCACATATTGACTCCTTACTCAAGGTCTTTTAACATAGATTTGAAATGTGAATATGTTTTATTTTTCCCCAGTAAATATACAATACACACTTCAACAGTACTATTAACCAACTTCTTATGCCAATTAAACTTTGCTGCACTAACAATACCAATGAAACACATTAAGAGGTCATACTTTTTCGTGAACAAACTGTAGCCAATAAACAGTTTTTAAAAAAAAACAAATTAAAAACCAATTCTAAGTGCTGCCACAACATCCCTTTTCTTTAAACACATTATTCACAATAAATGTTTTCATTTTTTTTAAAAAAAGAAGAATACTTCTTTTAAAATAGTAAATTAAATGGCATTTTAAAAAATATGTACTGTGGTTCATTGGAAGTACACTGTATAGAAAAGAGAGAGAAAAAAAAAAAGAAGAGACATCACCTGTAAGATAATGGAGACACTTTGCCATACACAACAACACCTTATGTAATATTGTAAGCAAATTATTAATGAACAAAAATGTACAGAAGCAGATGGACAAGTTAGTGAATATCATGGTACTGAACAGCTTTAATACTGACACACATTTACTTTCCAGTGGAAGAGATAAAACACATATTTGAAAGTAATTGGAATGGCTTTATCAACCTCTAAAGATACTGAATTTTGAATAGAACAGAGTGAGTAAGGTGTTCCACCAAAGCTCAGCACAAGCTTTTGAATTAAACGGGGAAAAAACAACTATCAGTGACTGAGTTAAATGTTTTCCAGAGAATTAAATTTGAATTGTACTCTGAATAGTCTTCTCTTCATATGGTATATACCAAAATAAAAACCATGCACATGTAATTATGCTGCATTCTTTATCTTACTTGAACATTTTTGCACATTTTTATGTTATGTTTTTCACTATAGTGTTTTAACAAGCAGGAAAATGGCATATACTCATTGGTCACATATGTAAATAAATTCATACTTTTTTTCCTCAACTTTTTTTTTTGTTTGTAACTAGCTAAATAACACATGTTGACCTTAAGGGAGCTAACTAGCATTTTTCAATATTCAATGGTGCTGAGTTATAGTTGATGGCTGTCGTGTTTTATCTTATCATGGAACAAGTTAATGAAATGAAAAGCAACACATACTTAGCATTGTAATTTACTTTTCTAAAATTCTGCCATGACAAAAAGTGTTCTTAATACTGGTGAGCTCCAAGGCAAAATATAAAACAACATAGACTGGTTATATGAAAAGGGTATTCAATGGAAACTTGTGTTCATGGTCAGATAACTAACAGAAATAAGCTGTAAGATGCAATATTTAAATTAAGCATCAAAGTAATGGGTGGGTTAGCCACACACAATAATCTAGGAAAAGCTTGAGAATTTATTCTTTGAGATTTGAGAAGTAAAGAAGACTTGGACAAAGTCATGAAAATTAATGAAGAGACAGGATGCTGTCATTAATGTCCACTTACAGAGTCTGGTTTATTCAAAAACTGTATAAACATGCGTTATTTCCTCATCATTTGAAGCCACTCACTAAAACACAGGTCAAATATTTCCTTTACTTATATCCAACTTTTTGGATGCATTGTATTGCCAGAAATATACTTAATGCAAGTCAAAAATAATTTGACCATTGCTTTCCTTCCAAAAACTGAACATTTTGCTACAAATTTAGTGGATCCAACTTCAGCTCTTGCAGGCTTCAGGTATGGAACAGAAAGGGTTGTGTAGACTGCATCAAAACAATTAATGTCATGAATTTCAGTGGTGCAGCTTTATCCTCTATTGTACTGTACATGTATTGGAAAGATGAAATAAGATACTCTGACATTTCAATTTTTTGGAAGCAGCCTGAATATGTCTTAGTAATAAATTGCATTCTTATCTTCTTACTAGGTATTCCTTGTGTTTATGTGGTTTGTTTCCCCTGAAAAATCTCTTTCCTATGTTTTGGGCTAGAGAAATAAATGGTAATAATTCCTTTAAAACTGCAAAATAAAAACAGCTTTAGTGAAACACCTTAAAGTTCTTTTATTTGTAGCAAGGTTTGTTTTTCTTCCCCTTAGTGGCATGGGATGGCTAAAAGCAGATACTAAGGGTATCACTCTAGTGAAAGGGTCTAGGCCATCTCATGCTACCTTTAGTTTTCATTTTCACTCTTTAATCTCACACTTCCAACTTCTGACCCCTTCTTAAATAGGAAGAGCAACTATGTTGCTAGATTTTAAAAGGTTTAAATCTGTTTCTAATGTCTTCACTGACATCAGTTTTGCCTGTCACTTTCTCATTTCTACACCCCAATGGAAAACCACCTAACATACTCCTTTACATCCAAAGTAGCTTACAGGATGTAAACCTTCTTCACACATTCAGTCTCTTTTTTTCTTCATGTCATGAGGAGTAGAGTTTTGTGCTTATCACCAAATAAAATTGCAGTGCAAACTTTAAACATAAAAGTTACACAATTAAAAGTTAATATATGGCACCACAGCCTATTAATTCACATATAGTACAACAGACCAGTAAAAACAGACATGAATATGAACATAGCTAAAAAGAAGGTGAGCTTGCATAGCAATGCAACAAAAGAAATTATATACAGAAGGAAATCCTTTTAATCCTGGAGGGTGATTTTTTTTTCTTTCTTTTTTTTATATACTCCTGACAAGGAATAGCTTAAGGTGGATGGTGTATTAAAGAGAAGAACACAAGTAAAGTATCTGTGGGATATGTGTGGCTGTGTGTCTTTACATTGCATTTACAGTTCTTTTAATAGTACATAAATAAAGAAAATGTTCATTGCACTGTTTAGTGTCATCACTTCCATGAGTTCAGACCTGATGGTCCATCAGAGCAGCTTGCAATGTGTCTTCTCAACTACTCTATAGAGAGAAACAAAAGAGAGAGAAAGAGGTTGTAATAAGGAGGAAAAAACCACACAAAATGAAGCCTATGGCAATATTACTGCAGCACAGAATGAATATTCAATAGGTTGTGAGAACAGGGTTAATTGCTTCTAAGATGAAAAGCGAGGGATGCTAAAATTTAGCACTTACCAACACCATATCTGAGGCTGCACATTTCAGGGCTCCTGGGTCACCATTAGCTCTCTTACAGCTACAGGGCAGTAACTGCCAGGAGCTGCTGAGGGTTTGGCTGCAGCAAGAGGAGGCAGACATGCCAGCAGCTCCACTGCTTTTATGACCACTAATAAGTTTATTAAACACACCAGTATGCCTGAGTGTGCTGGGGTTTTGATGTTCTTTCTCAAACAACAGACTCAAGCCTTTGGGCAGCTGGTACTGCCAGCACGTACATCGCATCAACACGGTTTCATCAAAAGTTAAACAGATACTGAGTGATAATAGGAAACAAATCTGGAAAACAATTTCCCTGCCCTGGGATGCTGAGGAAAGAAGTGGAGATATAAAACTGAAAAACTGGGGTATGCAATCAAGAAAAGAGGACCTCCCAACTAAGAGAATACTTCTCATCAAGCAACAGGAAATTAAGGAGAAGGCCAAGGAAATCTGTCACTGGCATTTCCAAGACAAGCACACTACACTTTGCCAAAAAAAAAATTCCAAGTTACTAGAATTCCTTCTCAATTTTTCCCATGCTTCACTTGCATTACACACAGAGAGATGTACCATGTAGATAACTTTGGCATGGCTTACACAGATTTGAACTGGTCCAAAGCAAGGAACAGAAGGACGACGTTTGTTTGCCATCACATGCAATACGCCTCAGAAGGCAAAAAGACCTGCACAAAGCTTAATCTGATTATCACACACAACTTCCTACTCCCTTCACAAGAGATTTATAATCTTTTTCTTTTATCTATTTGAGAGTTTTAACTGGGGCTGGAGGTAAACTTACATAATTCACCAGTAAACTGTCCTTGACTGTTTGCTCCCACAAAGCCCATATCAAGAAGGTCACTGGCATTGCGTTGGTGACCCCCTCGCAAGACTTCACCTTTTCTGGGTCCAGTTGATCCTTTAGAAGAAGATGTTCCTGAAGAGCTGTGGCCACCAGGGGATGGGAAGTTGGGTTTACTATATGGTACGAGTGCCTCTTCTAGAAAAGCAAAACAAAGCAAAATAAATACCAATGAAGTCCTAGGAGTAGGAATAAACAAGCTATTCATTTATGCATGTCATATTAATTCATGTCTGTCTTTTCTCTTGCTCTATAGCATAACAATTTTACATAAGAAAATACACAACTAAGAGTTGTATCCCAAGGACAGAGAAGCCAGTATGAATTTAAATCTTGCTTCCTTGTGAACTCCTAAGTCAGTTTGTATTAATTATAAGAAGTCTAGATTCATTATGAATAAGAGATCATGAATCATAGATACTTTAATAAAAATAGGTGAACATGCAATTTCCAAAACAATGAAGCTATGATTAGATTTTTGCTTCAAGCCTACATAAATGTGCTTTTTCCTTTTCTTTAGCTTAAATTATGGCAACATTACCCCAATCAGTTTAGATAAAGAACGACAATATCAGCTAATTTAATTAGCTTCCAGCAACTCAGTAATTTCTAACAATGCAAAGTACACTGGCAATTTTTTTTTTTGAACTGGTGTTGAATTACATTGGAAAATATTATATTATACATTGCAGTTGTAATATTTGGAGCGGACAAATAATCCTGCGGCTTGTTTCATGTTCCATTATGGGCAAAAGGCTTACTTTTGCTCACTTGGATTCTTTTTCTGTGAAGACCTGTAATAATGAACTGCTTTCAAAAGCAGGATTAATGGCAATAAGGCATAAGGCTGTAAGTCCTCATATAGCATGAAGTAAAACAAGACATCACTTCTGATTAGAGTTTCCTGGAGATATTGTTGTAATAATCCAAATCTAAGAAGCATAACAGCAGAACTGATTTAACACTGAAATAGAAGCACTATTTTATTTCTTTGCTGTGTATGATCCACTTTTGCCCTCTCAGAAGCTGAAGAAAGAGATCTTGCTAAATATAGTTTGAGTCAAGAAAGAACATGAGTATATATGCCTAACCTCAAACACAGCATTGTCCCTTCTGAAATCGGTGGGATTTCTACTGCTTGAATCTTGCCTTTTTTCAAAGGGAATTTAGGTCCAAAGGGTTTTCTTTATTTTGGTTTTCCAATTGTCTTCACTCTTAAACAACCTTTTGAGGAGAAATGGACTTTCTTTGACAGAGGGCAGGAACACAGAAAGAAAAGTAGGTGGGGATGGTTGGAAAGAAAGAGGAGAAAGAAATGCTTTTATTCACAAAGCAAAGCCTTTGCAAAGACTGTAGCAGGGGCATAATTAACTTGGAGAAGTGCTAAATGAGAACAAATTTGTGGAAGAAATGCAGGATTTCGTTATTTGCCACAAGAGAGTAGGATGTGGGGATTCCCCCCCGTGAGCTGCTATTGAACTGAGCCTGATTTTAAGGTAAATCTCTTGCAGAAGAGGGCAGGCAGTTGACTTCTTTCCCTGCCAAAGTATCTCCCTCTGGTCCTGCCAAGGGACCAGAATATTTGTGCTGCAGGATGTAAGGGCATTATCAGTGTTTTGTGCTATGACTGCGTGCAGTCCTTGCTGGGAAAAAAAAAAAAAAATGCTTGAAAGACTCTGTAAAATGGCATTTAACAGCCACAGTCTATCCTAAATTATGTTACTTTTTTTTTATACATCAAGACCTAACAATAGAGTCAGATGCAAACCTGGCTTCCAAAGGCTGGCTAAAATATGGAACAGTTTTCATTAAGGCAGCAATAAAGCAAATGGCATAAATCAGTTCAGCAGAAAGCTGGATACATTTTTAAAGGATGAAAACAAAAGTCACTAGCATAGCAAAAGAGTTGGAAGATGACATATATAGTCAATTGATTTGTTTTTCTAGCTGGTGGACTCAGGATAAGGCCTCCTTCGGGTTCAATGAAATATTGAGGAAAAACGACCATGAATAAATATAAAGTGCATTATCATTATAGAGCATATGGTATGTTAAATTATCTGTTGTGCCCTCAGAAATAAACATAATCCATTAAATAACGAATTGTGACATAAACAAAGGCTAGGTTTTACACAACATTCTAGCACATGAAAAGTAGTTGTCTTCAGTCCTGAGAATGGGCTCACATTTATTAAACTCTTCTAAAAGTGCCCCATGTCCAGGCCTGCAAAGAATATGGGGAGGTTTTGCTGGTGCCTTACTCATTGAAATAGTGAGCCATTAATTTGAAGTTATAATTCTAGCCCCTGTGAAATCAGCATTCTGTGTAACAATGCTTCTATACCTCAGGAAATAACCAAAAGGCTTTTCCTGCTATCAAAATTATTGTAACCTGATCTAGCACCACTTTCGTCAGGGGGGCAGCTGAGAATGTCACATTTGATGTGCTTTAACTCCAGTTCTACAATGAAGCCACTGCCAGGAACTCAGAGATCTTGTTTATACTGAAAGCAATCAGTGGAAACAGAGATCCCAGACTTGGGTATTTTTATTCTGTTCAACTTCAAACTAAAGGTCTTACTTTCAAAATTTCTCTCACGCTTGGTAACATCTGAAATTAATCCCATAAGTTGCATCTATTTTCTGGAAACTGTTAACTAATACTAGCAACTGTTTTTTGGAAATGCATTGAAAACTGTGACAGAATGGATTTCCAAAGAACTATGCCATTAATAAAGGGAAGAAGCACAATTGATATTATTAAAACACCTAAAGTGAGTGATATAAAACAGCATAATGCACAAGAGTAGCCATTTTAAAATCTACACAAGAGTGCAGAGCAAGAAAGCTGCAGTGCAAGAGGCTGGAATGACAATGCAGACAGAGAGATATGAACCCCTGGCCTGTCTTGTGCACAAACTTTGTGAACTCCTCACACCAGGATAAACTCATAGCATCTCCTAGAGGCATCCTTTTTTATGCATAAAGGATATGCACTTGCTCTTGGCATCCTGAATTTGACAAGAACAAGATACCTGTAACCCCTTCAGTTTAGGGTATTGGAAGTGTCAAAATCAAGTTCTCTTTGTTTATGGGCAGATAAATGCACTCCCTGCAGGATGGGAATTTTACTACTGTATAAGCTCTGCATCTCAGAATAAATGACAAATTCTATTTACACGCTTGTGATACAGAGGAAAAAGAAAGGACTTCTTTGTAAGCAGGTCAGAGAAGCACCCTTAATAATTTCCAAGGAAATGAGAAGTGTAAGGTATATTTGGGCTATTTTCTATGTGTTTGTATATCTTCCAAACTGCAATTAAAATTGCCATTTCACCAAGCAGCATGAATTTCACACACTATTTTTAAACTGTGATTTCACATTGTGATTTCAGAACATGAACAGCTACTCACTTGTTTATGCAGCCAACAAATTAGGGGGTTTTAACAGTACCATTATTGATATTTTTAAAAATATGAATTGTATTTTAAATATTTAAATTTTTAATACAGGTAGCAATATTTTCCCTAGGAGAACTTTATTCAGTAAATCCTGTCCCCATGACTGATTTGTCTGCACACTGCTCTTCTTTTTATAGGATGTCAATGGCACTAGTGTGTTAGATTAACAAGGAGCTTTAAGAGTGAACAAAATCAATAAAAGTATGGATGACAAGAGTACCTCTAGTGTAACTGTGGGAGCTACATAGATAAGAGAAGAAACAGTATAACCCTACAAAAAAACTTTACACTCAGTATAATTTTTTGTTTAAATCTTATTTGTCCTCCTGTATCACTCTAATCAGCACTGCACTGGGATGAGGTGATTAATGGGCTAAAGAAAACACCCTAGGATAAAAGAGCAGCTTTTACTTGAGGTCAGGTTGAGAGAGGGAAACTGTGAATATTGTAGAAATCCAGCTCCAGCCTAGCATCCCCTCCTGTGCACATTTGTGCAGACTTGAAATCCATTTAGGCGCTAAAGTCAGCTTGGGGCAAGGTGCAGGTCCTGTATGAAAGTGAAAACCTGCGCTGTCATCTTGCTGGGCTTAAGAGATGAATGCTACTTTGTCATAGCCTGGAATAAAGAGAAGAGAGGGTTTTTAATGCGGCTGAAAGGAATGTCAGTAGTTTAGAAGGATCAGCCTTCTTGCAGACACGTGAAAACTGCTGCCAACCTGGAAGCAGGTTGAAAGAACTGGAAAATATGGCCCTATATGTATAAATAAATACATCTAACAGAAGATATTCTAAAAATTTCTCTCCTTCCCTGCTGGCCTGAAATTGTTCCTATTTTCTCCATCGCTACTCTTGAGAACATTATTAATTTCCAGAACATTGCAAAGAGTGCACCGAGTCAGGTGCTAATGAGATTTCATCAATGCAGGAGGGAAGATAGCTGGATCACGAGCTCTCATTGCACTTTGCCTTTCCTTATTTTCCAGCCTGACCCTCGCTAGCACTTTCCCAGAGAGGTGTGAGGTGATCCCAGAGCCCTGCCAGGCACAGAACCCCTCAGCAAAGGGGTGGAGCAGCCCTCTTGGAATCTCTGTGGGTCACAGTGACCCTGAGATATGTACAGGTCTCTTTTCCCAGCCCGGGAGTTGAAGAAGGAGTCAGGATTGCCCAGCTGTGGTTTTCAAGGTTGTTTATAATTTCTTATCTATAACATTCTTTCCCTGGCCTACTGAGGTCCTTTCAGCAGGTCAGTCAGAGGCACACTGACCGCCCTCAGGGGCGTGTTGTCTTTTTATACTAAAAACTACGTGCACATTATTTACAATTATTTTCCAATACCTATCACCTATGTTAGACAGTTTATTCCTACCTTAAACCAATCCAAAAGTGCCAGCATCACACAGAACATGGAGGCTAGGAAGAAGGAGAAAGAAGGACAAAACATGCCCAAATTCCTCCATCTTGAGCTCCCATTCTAAAAACCTCAAAAATCTACTTTTCACCCTGTGACAAACTAGCTATCATTCTACTTAAACTTTCGTGGCTCGTCATTCTTCATATAAAGGTGGTAAAATGGGTCAAAATGGGTCAAATTCAAAGGCACATGGGTCTTGGGCTCTGTGCCAAGGTCTCTGATCCCCCTGGCAGGGGCTCGAGCCATCCAGGACAGCCAGAGGGATGTCCTGGCTCCCGACAGAGTCCCTGCCTCGCCTCGGCTGGTGCAGCGCGCACACACCTGATCCGAAGGCTTGTTTGTGTTGGGCTTTCCTGAAATCCTCTTGGCGGTCTGCAGAGCTTATCCACTCCTGGGCTTGCCGCTGCCACTCTAGTGATGTCCTAGCGGGCCGGTCCAGGGAGCTCTTTGTGTCATCTACGTTGGCTGCCGCGTGCTGCCTCTCCAGAGAGCTCCCCTTCCTCTCGGCAGAGCCTCCGCGCTGGCCGGGCACTATGGGCTGCCTTAAACCCTGACCGGGGGGCGGGTCGGGTGGTGGTGGAAGATCTAAAAAACGTGAATAATATTCAGGTGAACTGATTTTTTCCTTTCATTTGGAACAGAAGGTCTGTTTTCGACGCTGAAAGGTGCCTCGTAAACAGTACGAGCCACCAAATCGGTTTTAAAAGGAGGAAATTTCATGTTAATCAGAAAAGGGTTTTGACTTCTGCTAGCTCTTTATTCTGTGTTTCTACCTCTTTCTAACTTCCATAAAAAACCATAGGCTCTGAGCCCTGACTTACACTTCCAAGCATGGGACTGAACAATTCCTTGTTCAGTAACAACAAGGAATTAAGAAAGGCTGTGGAAAACTGATCCATGCCAGTTGACAATTTCCCTCCACCCTACTGGGGCTTGCTTCATCCTGGTTTTGGGCTACACTTTCAGCTCAAGGTGTAAACTCAAAATCTAACATACAACTTCATCAAAATGAATAAAATGCCACAAATATTGGGAAAAAAATGACTGTGAAACCTACTGGCATTGAAAAAACATCAGTAATCTCAGACCAATGTGTTTAAAGAGAACCACCAAACAATGGGTGAGAATTTTAGTCAATGAAATGAAGAGCTAGACTCTTCAGAGACTAAAGGATGGCCACTCTTAAGTTTTGCAGTCCTGCAAATATAACCAATTAAAACACAATTTCAGCTAACAGAAAGACACTTCCCTAGTCTTTACCAACTTCTGTCCTTTTCAAGTTTGTGACTTGGACTACTAAGATGCTTGTAGAATTGAAGGTCAACCTTCTAAATACATTTTTGGGGGCAAAAACTGCACTTTTTTTATGAGTCCATGACCCAAGGTAATTATAGACTCAGGATAATTCATATTCTAAATGCAACTTTTCATGTAAATGATATAATAGACTCAATAGTCCAGATTATTTAAAAGAAAAGAAAAATCAGAAAATAGAAGCACCTTTAGTATCATAATGAAAATTCTTCTATATCATATACACATTTTTTACAAGGAACAGTTTTGATAATTCTGTTTTGGGGCAATGGATAGCCCAAGTAAATCTCTGCAGCCACACCAACTTCACAAAAACCTGTATTAGCTTACAACAGATTTGGGTCTGACCTGTTTTCTAGTCCTTTCTACCTTCCTGTGTTGTGAAGATTTATCAAGGAATTGAACTTGGCTCAGTAACAGGCATGGAAAAGTAAACCTCTGTTTTGCCTGCAGGGAAGTCTGATGTTTATAACTCTAGTGCAACTGAAATTCATTTTATAAATTGGTCAGGAGGCCTTTGGAGGGAGTTGATTTCAAAGTCTCTAATCCAGCTTTATATAATGCTTTATATAATGCTACACAGAATTTTTTCATGTCCTTGCTGTAAGAGGTGATACTTATGCCTCACGCATGGAGCAGAAATGCTTCCAAAGTTGCTGGGATGTCATTCCAGTCAACACCATCTCTTACAGAAATATGAGATGTGCAGGTTATTTGTGTTTTCAAGAGAAAAAAGTTGTACCCAGTGATGCTCTTGTGCCTTTGCTCACAGCTGCAGTGCTGTGCCCCAGATTAAGATAAGCACCCTCTGGCAAGAGCAGCCTTTTAATAATCTGTCAGAGAACTTGGTGCATGCTTTATGTTCAGCACTAATTTATTTGAGAAATTTTTTGTTATGAATATAGATGCGACCTTTCATGACAATGACTGCACTTGAGTTACTGTAGGTGGAAGCAGGAGGGTATGGGAGCTTGCCAATGTTAAAATTGCTTTATAGTGCTGGCTTCCAAAGTGGCATTTCTTATAATTGATTTTATTGCCATCATAACCAGTTAATGTACAGAACCACAACACTGGCATCTGCTTATGCAATCTGAAATAGAGATCACTGAAGTTGTGATTTATAAGCACTTTGTGGAGATGCATTGAATCCAATAAACACAGCCATAACATGACATGGGACTGTGCAATTTTCCCAGATAAAATATTTACCGTTCAATATAAGCAAAATTTTCAAGTAGTAACACAGAAAAAAAAAAGTTTAAATTATTGCAGTATTAAAGTTTAAAAAGACTACCCTACTTCAGAAATTGCTCTCTAATAGTTGTTATTAATTAGATACTTAAAAGGAAAGAAAGCTTGTACTTAAACTATACTGCATGTTCTAGAGCTGGCTGCAACTCCTGGAATTACTGTAGAGTTACAGTGTTGATCTACTGCTAACCTGATTATTGCTTTTATCCATCCACAAAACAAGCATAAAGACTGACTTATGTATAGAAGTGAAATGAAAAACCATGTTTGTAAATTTCCTTGGGTGCTTTAAACCTATGGATGAGCTGAAGAGAAAAATAAAATGTATCTTGCAATGAAGCTTCATAGAATTCTAGAAGAACTACAGGTACTTTGGAATTAACATTAACTGGCTCTGGCCTGAGTACAAACTTACTGAACTGTGTTACAAGTGTCTGAGAAGATCTGTAAGAACGGTTACTAATTGTAGGCAAACATCACCTGACTAAACTGTTTTTTCACCTCCTTACTCAGGCTGACAGCCACATAACACCTACCTGTCCTTTTTAATAAAAGCTGGAAGGGAGCTTCATTTGGAAATGTGGCTTTTGATTTGCTCTACTACTTACATCCTGCATTGTAA
Organism: Agelaius tricolor; assembly: GCF_023055355.1. Classification (NCBI taxonomy): domain Eukaryota; kingdom Metazoa; phylum Chordata; class Aves; order Passeriformes; family Icteridae; genus Agelaius; species Agelaius tricolor. Next base: position 39,985,276 of record NW_027269269.1, on the reverse strand, counting down.
ATCTTTTGCCTTAGTAAATAACTAAATATTTTCTGCTCTCTTTTGATCAACCCATCACAAAACCCATTTTCTGATGGGTTGATCAAAAGATCCCATCTGGAGTCATGAGTTTGAGACACCATTGAGAGCAGTCTTGTCTTGCCTTGGCTTTTCTACCCCTGCTAAAGGGGTAACAGATGTCAGCTGAGTTAGAAGTCCCAGATCCTCAGAGGAAGACCGATTACCACATAAAGGCAATCATGTCAAGCCATCGTGTCAATCCCTTAAGTTCTGAATTTAGAAATGTAGGGACTTCAGTGGGATTTTCAGAGAGGATACCCAGAGTGGTAACACTGATTCACCCTACTTCCATCTAAATCTCATTTATCCTTCAGGTGGTAGGGAAAATACCTGAAAGCCTGCACTGAGCTAGTAACTTTCTAGGTCAGTAGGATGTCATCCAGACTTTCATTTTGAAGCCTCTAATGGCAGGATTATCAAACCTGCAAGGCAATTCATAAGTACATTGGTGGGGAGGTGATGGTCTTATTGATTCAGTAATGGAGGGACTGTGATTGAGGAGCTGTAGGACATCAGAGTGCCTGATAAGGGGGAGATGGATATTCAGTCTGGGATTACTCCAGCCCTTCTTTAGAAGGCAGAGCATTGGCTAAATGATTCAGGCAGCAGTCAAGGTTTGGCACAGCTTCTCATGATTAACTGGAAAAGGCAGCAAGTTAAAGAACCTATAAGGACACACCTTTCTACCTGTGTCAGTGATTTTTTCTCATAGGAGAGATAATTACTGTGACATTTAATAAGCCCCTGAAACACTTTATAGCATCAGAAGGTAAGTATTTTCTCAACATTAAAAATTATTTTTAACACACAGTAGGAAGTGAGTAGCAAGGCATGGTAACATAAGTCTTATGTTCCAGTTCTCCTTTTCAAACTCTAAGCATATTTCCCTTCTGCCTCCTCTTTGATTTTTCTTTTTGCATATCATGCTCATTAAGGAAGGGCTTTTAACTTCAGTCACAAAGTTACTGTGCTGCAAACTATATGACAGATTCCACTGTTTTGCTATTCATGACTACATTGTTGCTAGGAAAACAAATTATTCCTTGAGCTCTAACACTAAAACCCCCCAGGTTTTTGTTTGCAGGTTTGTTTTTTTTTTTTCCATTTTTGTTTTTGTTTTATGGTGGACTGAGAGCTCAGAATGAAAGTTTGACCATCTGAGGGATTCATAACATATTCTTCCTCTGCGGATTTGCTGTTGTCTCCATAGTCTTTCAGGATGTGGAAGTGAAAAAACAAGTTGTACAGCAAGACAAATGTGAAGACTCCATCTAGAGTCAGTCTCTAGAGGCTTCTGACCTGCAGCTGAAGGAAATGAAGAAGCAGGGTTTTAGGGGATTTGTGTGGACTGCTGTCAAAACTAAGCATGAAGTTGAGGCCTCAAATGCTTACACAGTCTGAGATGTGTGTGCTATGTGTTAAATATTACAGTTTCTTAGGTCTTTTGCACTGTCCCACATGGTTACAGTTAACAAGGAGGAAGCACTCAGGATGTGTGTGGGAATGGGCAGAGAAAGCTGGAGCTTTCTTAGTCAATGAAAATTGAAAATGACAGACATCCGGTATGTGATGAGACTTAAACACAGGATACCAGGACTCATCCAACTTGGGAATTTGAAAACAACTGGCAAACCAAGTATATTCTCACAAGACAAATCCAAGAGGAAGCAGTTATAAGACAATGGATTGGAGACATAAGAAAAAACAGAGAAAATGTATAGCGATGCTTTTCACAGAAATCAGGATGGCCCAGGGCTGAATGGACTGGCCTGGATTAGGGCTTGGAATTGCTGGACCTATCTGAGGCTCTCCTACTTCCTCTTTCTAGCTATAGCTTAAGCATAGTGATATTGTCTGTCTTTGTAAAGTTCATTGCAATATTCCCCAGAAAGCACCCAGTTGCCATTTTTAATTTCTGTGAACCAGAGATTCCTAAATTCAATTGTTTACATACATGCAGGTGGCAGCAGCAACTTCTAGCTTCCTTAATTGACAAATGATCTTTTGCAAATTTAACTATGACTCAGACTTGACATTACACTTTAGTGACTCATATTCAGTAGGAGTTGAAGCGGAAAACTGTTCCATTTGTGTTTGTTTGTTTGTTCCTGTGTTAATACAGGATGGGAACTGTTCCTCTATTGCTCCAGGACATTATAAATTTTTGCAACATATAGCAAGAATTTTAACTAGGTTTATAAAAGCCAAATATTAATCTAATGGCATCCAAAAGCTGTTATGGTTTTGCCCATGTCTGAGAGGTTGAAGGAAATGGTATATCATTGGTATTCTGATTTAAATATATGAAAGAAACTCCAGTAAGATTAGTATTTTATTAAGAATAAAGTAATAGGAGTCTCCTCTTTTTAATGAATCCTAAAATTGAATCTCTTTCGCTTATTTAAAACAATGCCAAATTTTATGATGGAGTCACTCTCTGAGGAGCCCCACTTCCATCTGTCTCATGACCTGAACTGGATCCCCATTAATTTTCTGGTATCCACACTATTGTAAAACACTTCTGTAGCAACAGTATTCAGAAGCAGAAGGATTAGTGTCCACCATACTGAGTGCACTAAAAACTCACATGTACACAGAATTTGCGGCCTAAGATGCTCACAGTTCAGGGTGACAGGATATGGCACTCAGAAGGGTTAGCAAAAAATGTACAGCAAGAGTATGGCCACCACTACAAGTGACATCCATAAATTTGCAGTTACTGTTCTCATAGGCACATCTATTCAATGGATCTGTGTAATAGAGAGACCTCTGCAATATATCCACAAGGGGAGGGAAATAATGTTTAAAGGAACTTGGATCCATAGGAGCAGAGTCTAAGCTACTTTAAGCTATTTCCACAAATAATATCAGAGGGAGAATGAGCCATAGAGCAAGAGATGTAACAATAATCCCCTCAGTGAACACTCTGATCATTTCAACACCTACAGGTGCAAGGCCAGGGATCAGAAGAAATGAGGGGGAGGTAGCCAGCTGGTCACCTTCCTATCCAGTCTTACTCAAAAACTAACTTGTGTCTTTTGTCAGACTCAAGAGGGGTAGACAAAGAAAATGGAAGAAAGAGCTGATCTTAACTATTAGAAGAGCAGAACAGACATGCCTGAAATTTCCATATGGGAAGTAGTCATAAGAGAGAAGTGGAGATGTAAAAGAGGGAGACACAGTCACTGAGGTCAGTGGATGTCAGGACTGGAGCAGCACGGACAAGAGGTGAGGCAGAATCATGGGAAAACATGGCACATGTTGCTGTAGCTGTTGGGTGTCTGTCAAAACCAGCACAAACCAGACAAGTCCTGTGGGAGCCGCTCTCTGCTTCTCCTTAGAGATTCATATATACAGGTACTGCTAGTGGTGGGTTCTTTCATAAAATGTAAAATTACAGGCCATTTTTCAATGTCAACTCATGTGCAATGCAGTCATTTTGGGGTAAGATTTATATTGAGATCTGAGAAACCCTAAGAGATGATGACATATGCAGAGCAGAAATGGGGAAAGGCTCCTCCAACCCTCACCCAAGCCCCGCACGGCTAGAGCTCCAACATGGCTCACACGGCAACCTGGGGACCCCAACTCCACCAGAGCAGTAATTGATATTCCTGAATTGATATTCCTGGAAAGATGGCTCTGTGCACAGCTGCCTGCTGCAGGTGTCCCTGCCCAGCACTCACCGTCCGTGATTCCCTCGCGGCGATGAGGCAGAGCGGGCTGCTCCAAACGCCCGCCCTTGTGTTTCTTCGTGGGCCTCTGCCTCTGACCCTGACTGACAGCTGCACTCGTGTTGCTGTCAGTAGAAAAAGGACTGCCTGGCCGAGGTCTCTGAGAGGAAGAATATGCTTTGCCTAAAGAATTAAAAAAAAAAAAAAAAAAAGAGAGAAACCAGAAGAAAAAGTGTTATTGCCTTGAAATGGGCTGTTCTATTAGTGTCTGCTCTGAAATATTAAACCAGGTCTAATTCTCAGAGGCAGGCAAGTGTCCCCCCAAGGTACCCACTGCTAACAACTGCTTTGAGACACACCACAGCAAGTGAAGTAGGGAAATTTGGCTTTCTTTTGTCTTTAACTTCTATAATTACAATTATTCCATCTGTTGCGATAAAACTACTGTATGCCATGTAACTCCTACCTGCTCTGTGTGCTGAACAGATGTGTCATAACAACTCCTCAGCCTTGAACAGGGAAGGAAAACAGTTCTGCAATCATATCAAATTTATCTCCTCCTGCCTTCCACTTTGATGTTTTCTGAGCCAGATTCTCATTTTAGGGACTCCCATATGCACTGTATATCTGGAGTAACTCCAGTGAGATAAACATAACTGATTTTGCAAGCTATGTAGCTTTGTAGCACTGTATACTTAAAGGCTCTCTTTTCTCAAGAAATAAAAATGGGGGTATATTTAAATGTTAACATTTTCCAGTTAATTTTCAGTACTTTTATTTGTTAAAAATATCTGTTGTGACCTCAGATTTATTTATATATCATTTTATATCTCATAGATATAGATATGTGTGTGTGTGTATATATATGTAAATACACACTATTCAAGCTGTGTGATTTCTCTTAAAGAAATATCTTTGATGCTGTTCTATGGAGCAGATGATTAAAAGCCTCGGAATTTAAAGAGCACAGTTCATTTACTACATTCACTTCCTCTTATTCTGATATTTTTATTCTGTTAACTAGACTTAATGTTTAATGATAACAGATGAAAACTAAAAATCACCACTGATTTTGCAAGCTATGTGGCTTTGCAGCACTGTATACTTAAAGGCTCTCTTTTCTCAAGAAATAAAAATGGAGGTATATTTAAATGCTAGCATTTTCCAGTTAATTTTCAGTACTTTTATTTGTTAAAAATATCTATTGTGACCTCAGATTTATTTATATATCATTTTATATCTCATAGATATAGATATATCTATATGTGTGTGTGTATATATATACACACTATTCAAGCTGTGTGATTTTCTCTTCAAGAAATATCTTTGATGCTGTTCTATGGAGCAGATGATTCAAAGCCTCAGAATTTAAAGAACACAGTTCACTTACTACATTCACTTCCTCTTATTCTGATATTTTTATTCTGTTAACTAGACTTCATATTAAATGATAACTGATGAAAACTAAAAATCACCATCTTTGACTTTCTTTTGTTCATGTGTATGTCGTTCCTGCGAAATTTTGGAGATGCTAACATCTTAATTCATTTAGAATTGGTAATTAAAACTCTTACATATTTAAATGCTACCTGCAGTAGAAAATGCACAAGCCAGTCCAAAATTCTGCTCTTTCAGTGCTGCTGTGGGCCCAAATAATGTAAGAGATAATAGAATGTGGCAAAATGGGTGACTTCTATTTTTCTGGTCAAGTGGGCCCATGATAGGAAGGAGATATTTTTATCCTCTGGTTTGCTTAGACCATGGTCTAACCTGCAGGGAGTTATGTTTTCCAGTAAAACCTTCCAACAGATGTGCTTACTTCCAACATGCTGCCACATACAACCTGATCTAGAAAAGCCTAGCTGGGAGTAATATGCAGCTCAGCATCCTACTTGAAACATTCTCAGCAGCAAGAGGGCAAAGTGAAAAAGTAGCCATAATCTCTCTAACATGCTGTTTCACATTAATACATACATGTTAGGATAGTATTTCACTATTTGACTTCTGAGATTTTGTGACTGTCTTAGGCTTGATCTTCCACCTTCTGACTGTTTTGCACCCTGAGGAGGGCACTGCTCTCAGGCAGGCTTGTCCCCAGCTGCCCATCTGGGCCAGCTATCAGAGGTCACCACATTTGAAGCTCTCATTTGGACATTCCCTAACCCTCCTCTACAAAAAAAAACCCCAAAAAACAACAAAAAAAACAAACAAAAAACAATGCCTTTGCTAACCTAGCTCATTTTAACTGAAATTGGGTTACAGAATCCCTGCCCAAGCAGCTAATTCTGGAGCTGGGAGAAAGCAAGGAATAAGCATTTGGGAACATTAACCTCTATAGCTGGCACAGCTGCAGCCAGACAAAGACAAGTGATCAAGCCCTTTTTTCACAGATAAGGATAACACAGCAGATGAACACAGAAGAAATATTAAGATTTCATTTAAAAATTAAAAAAAGACTCCTAATGCAAAGAAATTCAGATGTGAGCCTGAAATTCCATCCCAGCTCACAGCACGCTGCACAGATGTTTTGCAAAAATAAACTCACAACATGCAAATGCAACTAGTGAGTGCAGGGCACAGATTCTTCACACTTACTCTTTTGACTAAAGAAATGTGATTATTCACTCAGAATGCTGGTTTTAAAAAGAAATAGACACCAAACATTCTCTTTTATCCCTTCATGAAAATGAGGTAAAATAAATAGCACTGACCTAAATCATACATGGGGCAAACACAAATGATGTGCAGACTCCCATAGCACATTTTTCAATGCACTTAATAACTTATTACAGCACCTTGTATTTGTGTGGAGCCCTGCCAGTAAGAACTGCTGAGCAGTGTCAGACTTTCTGCAGCAGATTTAGTGTGTTTAAGTGGAGACAAGGATGAATCCACTAATTCTTGATTTAATTTCCCAAGGGTGTTAGAAAGGAAAGCTGTTTTAACTTCATGGCAAATCACATGATGGCTTCTGGAAACTGGAATCAAAGTGTCTGGCAGGAGAGACACATTGCATCTGGATTCACCAGTGCCCCTCATGCTTGGCAATCAAACATTCCCACGTGAGGCTATCAAGCTGGACACCTCCTCTAGCATCTACCCCTGAGAGTATTTCACAGCTGTTCTAAACGGGTGGAAATGACTGTCCAGACTGCAGAGGGATAAAGAGTCAGGACCTGCAGGCTCCCTTCAGGGCAATGAGCAGCATAACCTGCTGCTTCTGCACTGCCAGGCACTGGGCTGCACTCTGGGGGGCTGCAGGGCTGCAATGGGGGTGTCTGACTGAGCCTCCCTGCCCTGAGAGGCGACGCATCCTGATGGCACCGCAGGGAACAGGGGCAGATTTTTTGCAGTGAGCAAAACAACCATTTGCTGAGGTTTCTGTGAGGAAAAGGAGGGAGGGCTGTTTGCTTGCGTGTGGGTTTTTATTTTATTTTCATTTTGCCTGCTGGATCATTAAGAGAGTAAGAGGGTAATAATCATAAAGTCTCTGCGACAACTGCTGGATCCTTTTTTGTACCCTGTGTTCTAATGGTCTGTGAGGATTTACACACATACTCACTTTTAATGCATTTGTGACCTAATCAAGCTAGGAAAATACAACTGACAAGGGGGCTCTCATCCTTTCATTGTAGTTTCCATTCACATAGCTACAATAAAAAAATCCTATTTATTTTAAAGTGTGTCGTATTTATTCTGTGTTTGTATGTCCATTTACTTCTGTTATGAATGTGTTTGTGGTGGAAACTGCACTCATCAAAGGTTTGATACAAGTGACAGCAATTTTGGTGAATCTTTGTATTAACTTTTACTGGAGCAAACACCTTCAAAAAAAAAAAAGGTTGGAAAATATTTACTCCTTTCACTCAGAACCTGGCAGACTCTTCAAGGAAAACAGTATATTTTAAGTTATAGTTTGGCCAGATGCATCCATACTAGATAAGTTAAAGTCTACATTAGTTTATGAGTTTTCTTGTTTTGGTTTGCTTCTCTTTTTTTTTTTTTTAATTTTTTTTTTAAGTGATAAGACAGATTTACTCAATTTTCCATTAATTGGGGGAAACAACTGAGGGTTTCAGCTATGGGGAAATAATCTTTCAAGGATGACTATGTCTGACCAAGGCCAGTGACAAAAATCCCAGTGATTTGAAAAAAGCTGGATTTTAGGACTTTGCCATCAACTCTTTCCTTTATTCCTAATGTTCCTAAAAGGCAGTCTTTGCCATGAAGCTATTGCATGCTGAAAGCATACAGTTTCCAGCCCCAACATGTGAGGGCTGAAAAATGCACACATTTTACTGAAGGAGAGACTTCATACCAGACTGATAGTCTAAAAAATTTAAATGATAGGAATATTATGGGACCTGTCATCTAGAATTAGCTGAGGAAGCATAACAAAAAATATGACCCAAGTCCATACTCTGCTAGATTAGATTTGTGGATTTAAATAATTAGTTGTTGTTGCTATTTTCACAAGACTAAGGAAATGCAAATGTATCCTTTTCTTTGTATTTGTATATTTAAATAATTAGTTATTGCTGCTATTTTGACAAGACTAAGTAAATGCAAATATATCCTTTTCTTACCAGAATAAAGATAATATTTCTTTATATTTTTAAATAGAAATAAAACATATGGAGCTTTAAAAATAACTAAATTATATTTACTTTTCCTTAATTAATTTCAGAAGATTGGCTATTTTCAAACGTAATATCCACTTTACCTGTGTTACATTTTACTTGGCAGATTCAATTGGCATAACCAAAATTAAATGTTATCAAAAGACATTAACTTATTGAATTAAGGATTTTTAAAATCAGCTATTAATTAAACTTTAAACAGTTTGTATTTTTAACAATCAAAGCACATCAATTCACCCCATGCTCAGAAAAACTTCACAGAAAAACACACTTTTGCAGGATGAAATGCAACAGAAGAGCAGGGATGGAGGTAACAGTTTAAACGTGGTGTTCATCACTGAAAAGGGAACGATTGTGAGGAGATGTTGCAGAAGATGAAATCATCAAAGGCTGCAAGGCAGAATTAGTAATTTCTTCTCTGAAATATTAAATGAGCATAAGTCAGTAAATCTAGAGCAGAGTCAGCACTGAGGGGAACTGCAGCAGACCAAAGGTGCAGATTAAAAGCTTGTGCTATTCGCTACTTCAAACCACTAAAAACGAAACACAATGAAAGGTTTGATTTAAAATATATTGAAAGAATATCTCCATCCACCTCATCCCATGCATGTTAGACAAGTGTGAGACACAATTTCACTGAGAGAAGGATAGGCAGAGACACCCTCCATGCAGAAAGCATCACCTTGGAGTCTACAAACCTGTTCTTGTCAGGCTGGTTCCATGCAGCCTAAACCCAGCTTTATCTGCTGCTGCAACCAGTGCTTGTGCAAAAGTGCCGCTGGTAAAGATGGAGTCATCTGAGGAGCTACCTACACTAGATCTATGGCTAGAAAAGTTACGGTCCTCATCAGACGCAGAACCCCATCCATTTACCATTGAACCTAAAAACAAATGTAGGGCGCCAGTGAGTGGTGCACATTTGATAGTCTTTGTTCATCTAAAGCTTAAAGACCCACTTAATATGTTCTTTCTCCACAGGATACCCAAAATTCATTTGACAGAGCTTGGTAGAGAAGAGCAATTTTAATTAAAAATTAAATCGAAATGAAAATTAATCTAAAGCTTACAGACACACTTATTGTATCCTTTCCCAACATTTATCTGCCAGAGTTTGGTACAACAAAGCTAGGTGGGATGTCATTCATAACTTGCTCCATGTAAACAAAATAATACATATTCTCTACAAATTCAAAGGTTCCACAGTAAATCCTTTTGAAAATTAATGTTTTTTTCCCTGTGATTGAATTGAATGTGGCTAGTTTTGTAATTTTTGTTTTACTTGACTTGTTACAAATATGGATCTAGTTTGATATTTGCCAAACCAAGTCTTAATTTTGGACTGCATATATGTAAGTCTCAGTAGATATGGCTAAAGTCAGACATGGGCTTCAAGGACTATTATGAACAAGACTGGCCCCATGTAATTTTATCAATCAAAACCTTAAAATAAATGAGCAGTTGTAATGGCCTAAAAATAGCTGATTTAAAGTAGTTCACTCTACTGGATTAAAGTAGCTTTTTTACAAGGTTAGAAATAACTAAGATTCAAGAGCAGAGAAAATATATGCTCAGATTTAACAGTGAGTCAGTTGCTAGACCAGCGCTGGCCCCATGGTACCTTCTAACTATGGATTACCACTACTGCAGGAGAGGAAAGTGATAACAACATCATAAAAATGCAGCCAGAAAACCAGATACCAGAAAAACATGAAAGAAATGTAGAAATCTTGACAGAAGTAAAATATAAAGAGCAAAAAATATAAAGAGAAGGAAAAATCAATCTTATTTGCTCTTCACTTATATTTTTATTTTTTCTGAGGCACCAATCAAGCATCAATCAGCTACCCATCAATTTCAAAAGCTAGTACTTGGTTCATTTCTTTTTTTTTTTTTTCCCAAAGTACTGTAATTCTGTTTCTTTCAGGGTTTCAGTTGGAGATGGTGGCGTTCTGTATTTCTGAAATGTCCCAGGGTCATTCTGCACCATGCAGTGGAGGCAGGAGGCAAAGGGAAGAACCAGCAGCAAGAACTCTGCTCTAGGAACAGGGCAGCCCTGTAAAATGAGCCACCAAACCCAGTGAGGTGTAGAGCCACCAGAGTGCTTTTGGGACCTGAGCTGCTGCATGGCATTGAATAGTGCTGTTCTAAGATAGTACAGGAACCACACCCATCTCAAAATACCTGAAATGTGCATTTTAGCTATAGCTACATGTTGGGAAAAAAGAAAGAAGCCCAGTGAACCTGGGAGAATCTGCAGAGAACTGGTTTTCAAAGACATGAAGACACGTGTGGAGGGATGCATCATGGCCCTGACTTTGCTCAGTTAGCAGAGCTGAATTTCTGTAAATGCACACAAAATGTGTAGCTGTACAGTAGCCTTTTTTCAATCCATGTCCAAGAAAGCATTGCTGTGTTTAAAATTGTTAAGTAGTAAATCAATAACGACCTGCTTATTAGTTAATTGATAGGCTAATTAACTAATGGTGGTGTCAAATATTAAAAATGTCCTGCAAAAAATAGGTCATGAGTGCAATTAATGAATCCTGGAATTCAGTAGCATGCTGCACCACAAAGCCCAAGAACAGTGGATTATTTTGTGATGCTGCAGTGACCAAACCTTTTAATGTCAGAGAAGTGGCAGGCTATAATAACAAAAACCCGTGCACTCCTCAGATACAGGAAAAGAAACCAAAGAGGGCTGTGGAGGTCTGACAGGCAGGAAGTGTGTTAAGTGCAACAGAGAGTGACAGAGTTTGATTCTGCTTGCCAAAAGCACACATAAAATTGTTATTTTCCAAGCAGACTCGACCTGATGCAGACAGATGTGAGGCAGCCCAGATAACAGCAAGGAAAGGCTAAAACTGAATTTCCTCTGAGAAGACATTTTCTGAACTAACAGTCAAAGAGCAACAGGACATCATAGAGAATGGGGAGCAAAGACACTTAGCAACAGTTATTGATGATGTATGAAAAGAGATACTACAGATAAAACACCTAATGAAGATGTAAGAAAATGAAATGCTATAACTGAGGACATTTTCAAACAATCACTTATAGGCACATTCCACAAAATACGTGAGCACAAGCTGAAACATAAAAATGTAACCAGAGCTACGCATATCCAAGGATGATGCTTAGATGCTAAAAATTTAACATGTGTGCCATTAATTTCAGGGCCCAAGAGTTTTGTGTTATATATTCTATTGTCTATATGTAGAGACATATAAAACCATATACAGAGCACTTTTTGTTTTCAGTGCTACGGTCTGTGAGACCATGGATGTTTTAAAAGAACATTTAATTTCTATTTGCTCACATTGCTTTGTCCATTTGATAACCACAGCTGTTATACAACATACAATGCACATGGAAATTCGGGTGTGACTCTTTTCAGGGTATGGGTAGTAGCTGGTTTTCATTTGCTTTGTTATTTCATAAAAAAAAAAAAAATCTCGTTTTAGGTATGAAATATACTGAAAATCTGCAAAAGGCCATAGTGTGTGAATAGAGCTATTGTTCTACACACTCATACACATACCAGTTTTTCTAAAATTACCTACATTTTTATTATCAGACTGCCAGTTTTCTAGGCTAACCCTATAAAAAAGCTCTGTTCCCCAACTCCTCCACATTCCCATGGACAGCAAGTGCTAGTAAGGCTGGGAATAGTGTGCTCTGCCTATGGGTCACTCCCCCTTCCCCTCTCCTCCAGCAGCTGCTCTAGGAGAGACCTGCCATGCTGCAAACATAGCTCTGTTCTTGCAGGGACATGAGTTTTAATTAAATGAGTTTTACTGAAATGTCACAACCCCACCCGGAGTTCTGCATCCATTTCTGGGGTCCCTGGCACAAGGCAGACATGGACCTGTTCAAGTGCACCCAGAGAGGAGCCACAACAATGATTAGTGTTGGAACCCCTCTTCTGTGAGGACAGGCTGGGACAACTGGGATTGTTCTCTGCAGCCTGGAGAAGAGAGGGCTCCAGGGAGATCTTCCTGCAGCATTTCAACATACAAAGTGGGGTCACTACAAAGGCAGAAAGAGGCTTTCTGATAAGGCCTGCAGTGACAGGACAAGAAGCAATATTTTCAAATTGAGAGAAGGTTTATATTATATATAAGGAAGAAATTCCTTACCATGAGGGTGGCAAAGTACTGGGACAGGTTGCCCAAAGAAGCTGTGGATGTCCCAGTCCTGGAAGTGTTCAAGGCCAGGCTGGATGGGGCTTGAGCAACCTGGTCTAGTAGAAAGTGTCCCTGTCCATGGTAGGGGGCTTAGAACAAGATGACCTCTAAAAGTCCCTCCTAGTCCAAACCATTCTATGTTACTTCTGGTTGCTGGAAGCAACTTTTTTATATAGAAGCTTCTTCTAACTGCTGAAATCAGCAAAACACCCTGAGACACGTTCAGCACCCACAGCTGTGTGTGACAGAGGACATGTGTGATATGGGGAGCTCAAGGCGAAACCTCTACATTATTTCTCCTGATTTCTGAGCTGTTCAGCTTCCCTGCATAAACAATTCCTTCTCCCCAGCCAAACCTGCAGCAGTAAATCCCATTTTGCTCTGACCTGCAGAGGTGTAGATATTGCCCAGAAGGCATGGGAGTGCTGGAGCCCAGCCTGGGCACCTCAGGCCACCACACAGCTGTGTTAACACAGCACACGTGGTGACTGCTTGTTTAAAGGCATCCACTGGCCTCTTGCTTTCCAAATCAGATGCACATTTGTTTTTCTCTGAATAAAGGCAGAATAAGAGATGCTGACATTCCTTTCAGATCAACTGTGCATTTTGAAATGGGATGAAACAGGCTTTTAGTGTCTCCTTTACATGCAGCTCACTATGTGCTTTCCAAGAGTACATTTGAGTTTTTACGCTTTCTGGCAACTGTAAATTTTACTCTTGCTGACAGCAGCAGTAAATGCTTTATGCAGAACAAAATCAGCTCTGTGAAAAGTTGAACTCTGTTTTCTTGCTCCATAAAATATCTCTTGGTGCTAATGCAAACAGAAAGCTTCTTTGCTCTCAGGGAAAGGTGAGGAGAACAGAGGTGCCAGCTTCCAGTAGACTGCATGCTACTGCTTTTAGTGGCATTTTGCTAGCAATAATAATGCTTCTTTTTTTTTTTTTTTTGGTAAAGTGTACTGTTGCTTTACTTAAAAATAATAATAAAAAAAGTCTAATGCACCTGTGAAATAAAAGCTGCTCACAACAAGCCTGGCATTTCTGAGAATTCCATTAGATACTTTTCTGCATCTACCAGCCTCTATGTGCTTACTTCATGTGTTTTCCTCTACAAGACCATCCAGCACATATTAATGCTAAGCCCCTGCTCCTCTGTAGTTTTTGAATGGAACAGGGATAGGCTGCTTAGGTTTCTGAAGTGTGGGTGACATCCTTGGGCACTGATGCTACTTCAGCTGAAATCAGTTACAGAATTCTCTCAGTCTTTGTACAGGAGGAAGATATTATCTTCTCTTGGATATATCTGACCACTGTCATGATTACACAACAAGAATGCCCACTGATTTTGGTGGAAGTGATGGAATAGAAGGGACAATAGTCATTGTACCACCAAAATAAGGAATAATAATAGAAGTGTTTGAATGCAGAATCTAAATATGATCACACTTCCAAAAGCTAGACTTTGTTTTTTACTTTCCTCCACCATAAATGCCCATATATTTAAATGCATACACCTGGAATAAGCCTCTAGGTTTTAAATGTTTTATTTTTGGGCAGAAAACACTAAAAAAAGGAGGAAAAAACCATACATAGATATTCAGCACTTCACAGGTCCAATGATAATTAATGACCTTCATAAACATCTAATGAAAAATGAATTTATGTCACTTAGCCAAATTTATTTCTGTTTGCATTCCATCCTTTTAGATTTTTTTTTTGTTTCCATATTGCTGAAAGGCACAAAAAAATCTCAAATTTATTCAAGCTGTTAGAAAAGAAATGCTCACAGAACATTAAGTAGTTGCTCAAATGTTGCTGAGCAGTAAAATACTATGATAAAGTGGCAACTTGCTGTGTCTCTATTACTTCTTCAGCACTAAAATTAATTTATGATCAGTCATCAATTCATTTACATGTCATTTTATGCTAAATCTATCGTTGCTGATGAATGCATATCCCTAGATCCATTAAGCTAGAGTAAAGTCTGTGCTTTATAATATGACCCTGCTAATTGTTGCATTACCATTTTTATGAGATACAAAAAGTAGCAGTTTCCTATTTTCTGAGCACATATTTAATCCATGAAGCACATTCTTCCTATTAAATGCTATCTGTCTAACTGCTTATAAACCAGAATCTTTTGCAATAGGTATCCCTAAGCAAATCAATACAAATATTGAGCTGAGCCATGGTAAAATATGGCTCATGAAAATGATATTGTGCAGTTTTCAGGAATTATTCCATTTGTGCACAGACACAGTGAATGATCAACTTTTTCCATACAGACAGTGATCAGTGAGTCTTTTAATCAAGACCAAAACATGTCAAATAAGGGATATTCTTCCTTGCTGAGCTACACAATCTGAAGAGATTTTTATGATTTAGATCTATATAATTCTATTGAGAAAAAAAAAATGTAACCCATTTGTTGAGGCACTGTTTACAAGAATAACTCTCTGTTTATGTCAGTTTGTATCAGTCAGATAGAAGAGGTCTTACTCTAATTTCCATGCTAGTTAATGAGTCAAACTCTTCCCTCAGTGAAAATGCACCAGGACTGAAGATACACAACTCACAACCAGCTTCACTGGTGCTGCAGGAGGAGGAGGAGATAAGGAGAGGGCAAAGAAAACCCCCCAAACCATAACACTTTGACCTGAAGAAACCTAGGCTTGCTCTTAGTGATTTCAGTGAGAAGCAAATTAATTTCTTCTAAAATCATCATATGCAATTAATTAAGTCTATTAAAGTAGAATAATGCAACAGACTCTTTGTGGCCATTCATGCCATAACTCTGCACAGAAATTCATTATAAAGGCAAACATTAAACATAAGAGAAAGAAAAAACATATTTCATTGTGTCTCTGAAAGCAAAAAATAACCCTAAATAACTATGAATTAAAAGTCAAGTGAGGAAAAATTTTACCAGTGTTTTGTGGTTCTTTCTCTCTATTTTTTTTAAGCAGATTCAGTGACTCAATATCCTATCAAACCATACTGGGAATGAAGCAAAACCTTGGCTTTAATTTCATATTACATCCCACAGATGTGCAAATTTAAACCTCCCTCCTTGAATTCTCTTTGTGCTATCTGGAGACTGTTAAGATACAGTTCCTGTGCACTCCTCCTTTCTTTTCACTTTATTATACATGTCAACATTATGTCTCTGGCACCTGCAAAGAGAAAAGCTTAATAGTGCAGATTAAATCCTTGTCTGCATCTTCAGTTAGCTGTGACTAAAACTCAAGGGCCTGGAAGACAACTTGACTTTTAAACAGTTTAAAGGAGCAGCACTGTGGTGTCAGAGGGATCCAGCAGTTTGTGCTTTGGCTCACGCAGTGCCAGTGCTTCCCCTCAGAGAATCCCACACTTGGCACTGCAGGAAATCCTTGTTCTCAGCTCAGCCATGAAGAACAAAGCTCCATTTCAGTCCAAAAGTGGCTATCTTTGGGGCATTGCTGAGGCTTGCTAACACTACAGGGTGAGGAACCTCGCCCTGCTCCCGCCACAGCAACTCTCTTTGGAGGAAGTCATGTCCAGGGGATGTCAATTTAGATTTCTCACAAACACTGAACTCCCAGGGCACTTCAGAATGAACAGAAATATTGCTTCATCTGGGTCAGCTGTTCTCATCTGCCTCCCTTTTCAAATACGTTTAGAGAAGTGAAAACGTGATCTATGAATTCTTAGAAAAATGCTGGCTGAAGTCACCAAAGGCTCTGTGAAAAGAAGTAGCTTATATATTCTCAGCACATGAAAGAACAATTTAGTTGTTCTACAGTATTTTAAAAGCAATCAAAATGAAGAATGAGAAACAGCTTGGGAACAACTGAAGCAATTTGCTACACACTCCTTAACACCATTAAACACAGCCTGGAAGAGTTAACAGAAACAGATAAAGAAAAATTAAAATTTTCTTTTGAAAAACAAAATTTGCCCAAGTATAATAGGCAATTCCTTTCCATCCTTAGGAAAAAAAGAAAAAGAAAACCAAACCAAAAAACAGGCCCAATACAAACTCTTCTAAAATCAAGGTTTTACCCATATAGTAACTGAGGAGAACAGAAGTAGTTTTGTTATTTGGAGATTTTGCCATCTTACAGACCCTTTATATTAACACTCTGGGTGTACTCCTGTAAGGCTATCATTCCTTAATAATTCAGAATAAAAGTTGGCTAAGTGCTATAGGGGCAGTCTGTAATTTTGCTTCCCCTCCAGCTGCACATTCCCTTCCTGCAGTGCCAGCACACACCTTGCCAGGCAATGAACCAGAGGCAAAGAATTATCCAGATAGTAATTAAACAAATATAAGAAACAGCAAAAGAAAAACCTTAAACTTCAGCTGGATGAGGCCACATGAAGATAGTGGTGGTGATGAGTGGAAGCATATTTAGATCACCTTACATATACTCCCAGTCTACATTATGAAGTTCTGCCCAATTTATTCCAAAATATCAAGAAGCCTTTAACAATCGAGTAATTAGACATTTAACACTCCAAAAATTAAACAAGATTTTGAAGGTTATTCGTAAAAGTATAAATTTTAATAAGCACTAAAGTTTCAAATTGGAGCAGGAATACAACTATCCCTTATTTGCTCTAGGGAGGGTGATCCAAACTATAAGGTGAAGATGCTAATGTGGAAACATTCATTTTCTGATTTACAGATACATAAGCATTGCCATATTAATATCTACCAAAAGAAAAATGTATACCAACCTGTTTTTTTGAATTTATTTATTACTGTTCTACAGTCTAAAACTCTTAGTGAATTCCTAACAGAAATGCTTCTGAGCCATTAGTGAGATATGCAAAAATATGCAGAATTATAGCCTGAAGGAGATTACTCTAGAAATTCAAGCAAAGTGAGTTAACATATGCATGCACTAAAAAGTTAACCTTCTCAATTCAGAGATTTAAACTTTAACTCTATGTCCTTCAGTTGCATCTGGATTTCAAATTGCAGCAGCAGGGATACAATTCTTAAATCTTAATTAGAGTGGCAAGCAGTCTGGCTCTAGGGTGAAGGAAAACATGGAAGGTGGGATTAAGCTACACACTATTTCATTAAAGAAGGGAAAGGAAGAAAATTATAGTATTGATGCTCCATCACTCTCATATTCCTGCAGTGTTTTCAGAACAGCAATCTTTAAGCATGAGTGCAAAAGCCTTGGAATTTCAGAGGGCCAGACAAAGAAGGAACTCAGTGGTGCTACGGTAGGAAGTTGTTCTAAACAAGTCTCCCTTAAGGTAAAACCAGCAATGAGTGTTTGTCTGCTGAATCAAAAACTGAAGCAGAACTCTCTAACACTGTGACATTGGGGATATTTGGGTCTCCAGCACACCTTCACATTATGGACACAGGACATTACATAGAGGCCCTGGTTCAACCTAAAGAGAACTACACTGATGCTTACACATAGTGCATGATGTCCATATAGAATCCATGTTTTCAAAAAACAATGTCTTTCACTGCCTAAATTTCACCAACAGCACTTTAATTCATTCAGATTCCATGCATTAATTTATTATAGTAGGTCCCCTTTCTAGGTCCCCTTTGATGATGATGTAGCTTTCCAAGGCATGCAAAGGACACGAAGGAGTGAGTGAAGGAGGGTCAGAATTATTAAACAGATTTTCTAAAAGGGAACAATTGCTAAATTCAGCAATACAAAGTATGTTCAAAATACACATTTTCCTACATAAATATTTACTCTAGAAATAAATGTTGTGCCAATCTAGCTACACTTACTCTGAAGTCCTTAACTTCCTTGTGTTCATCTCAGAAAGCATTTGCCCAGCAGAATATCTAAAAGTGTTTTAGGATAACATTTTTATGCTGCTACTGATTTATGAAATATATATTGCTAAGCTGAGGTCTTCCCCCTCCTTTTTATGTAACCGCCTTGCTTCTCTACTAGAATGAACCTTTCATGAAAGCCAGGATATAACTGAATTTTCTTTCAAGTCTTTAAAGCTTTTTAAAATTCATGAATTTCCTTATCATTTTTCAGCAAAGCAAAGTATTTCCAAATCCTTCTTTAACTTTAGTGTTTAGCATTAACATTTTAAATGTTACAGAAATCGAGTGGAATAAATTTTCACTTAGAAAGTGTCCAAATGGTGATGTTTTTTACTGGTAGTAACAAGTTGGTGTCAGTGTGTTTGGTTACCTGTTACAGAGCTCTCTAGATTGTCCATACTGGAGCCTGGAGTATGCTCTAGACCTCTTAGTGGCCTACTGATTTCTACAGTTTCTTCTTCAATATCATCCTCATCGTCATCGTCGTCTGGAACATCTGTTTCCAAATCTGAAATAAGGTTTCCAGATACGTATCCTAGGGGAGGAACTGGAGCCTGAGGAGGTTGTGTATTGCTTTGGATGTGCCTACACAAACAAACAGGAAAAGTTATCAGAATGGATGAGACTTTGCAGCCCATGGTCAATAAAACACAAGCCTTTCAACAAGTCCTGAAGTACATTTACAAAACGTGCTTGGTTTGGCCAAACTCAAGAAAATTCAGTTCAGTTATTCACTGCAGCTTCTAAGACCAGAGTGCCTGCACACTTTCCAATCTAAAATAAAAAGAATAAAGATAAAATCCTCGAGGATGGGGAAGGTGAGGAGTGTCTTCTCACAGACAAAGAGCAATAGACACAGAGGCTGCATAAATCAGGTAGGAAACCCATGGAAAAGCACAATTCTGAACCCCAGTCTAGCGCATAGGTGTCTCACCCAATATTCCCCCTTGCAAATCACACATTGAACCAAAGTTAAATCTCACTCCTTCCACTTAAACAGATGCAGTGCCTGAAGCAAAAGTCACCCTAAAGAGGAGGAAATGGCCAGTAGGACAGAAGAAATTTTCAAGTCCAATGAATGCATCATCAGCGAGGCCTTTTCATTTTGCTTTATTCCAAGAAGTTTAATGGATTTAATTGCAGCAGTATTAGGGCATGCATGTGTGAAATTACTCCATGCAGCAATTACATAAAGAAAAAAAAAAAAAAAAAAAGAAAAAAGAAGACAAAAAAGCACCCAGAGGATAGCTAAATGGCCAAAGGCAAGCATGGGATTCAGAGTTTGATGTGCCTGGTCCCTGAGAGAAAAGAACACCGTCAGCTTTCAGAGCAGCAGTCCCCACAGCACAACAGGTACACAGCAAGCAGTGCCAGGGGACCCAGGCACGACTGGCCTTGGCACAAGAGCATGTACCACACTTGAAATTGCTAACTTAGGCACATGGGAATCCTTGGGTGGCTCTACATGAGGTGCTATGACCTGATTTGAATCGGCAGCACTCTGGATGGGATCCAGGATTCTGCTGGTCTCTTGCTTGGACATGAGTAAAACTGAAGAAATTACAATTGTCACCTGTTTGGCTCCCAGCTATAACACATTTTCAGTGGAGACCTTGTGCTGAATTATTGCCTGCATGAATGAATTATCTTTATTCAATGAGCCTTTTTTTTTTTTAATTTTCATCATGTAAGTCTATCAGATATGAGAACATCATGGTAAATGTTATGTACCACTGGTAACTTTCTCCACCTCAGTGTAGGTTTTACCTTATTGCCTATTCTGAATCTAATTTCCAGAACAAGTGCTTCCTTTCTGACATACAACCCCCTTCTGATTAACAGTTATTGAACACTTTTCTGCCTGGACACCAGGTTTTTAGTGTTTGACACTGTGTTCAAAACACTGGGGCACTAAAGGGCACTACCATCTAACTAACCCTTAATAAACAGTGTGATTAGCTCCTAATCAAGCAAAATGCTTAAGTATATGTTTAATGTTAAGCTTGTGATAGAACAATTGAAGTCAATTTCTCATGTACTCACAGTTAAGCATATACTTAAGTGATTTGCTGGATCAAGGCCATAATGATTATGTACTTTTCCAGTAATCTCTAATGGGCTCTTTCTTAAATTCCTAGTTGGCTGATGTCTGTATTTCTCAGTTGCTACACCCACAGTACCCTGAGACCCTGACAGGTCTCATTTTGCTGTTTAGTTTTCCCCTGTCTCTACAATGGGCAGGTTAACTTTGTGAAAAGAAGACTGAAAAAATATTCCTTCCCAGTCAAAACAATGGAGGACTTTCTACCAACTTTGACTAGCATGATACATTATCCAGCCAAAGAACAAAAATATATTAAAAAATTCCATGTAATAAAAATCACTTGTATGTAAAAATCACTCCCAGCATTTAGCCCAATACTCAAAAGGTATGAAAAAAAGGTTATGTCCTTGTTTTGTTTTGGTTTTTTTTTTCAGACTTTCAGGCTCAATTACTGTGACTTTACACAAGAGCGACATTAAAATCTGTATAATCCTAAGCACATTATGAAACTTCCTGATCAATTTTCATTTCCCCAAAAAGGGAGCAAGACCTTTCCTGCCAGCTGCATGAGGCTTTGGTGTGGCGTCCTGCTCCGTTATCCGCGCCTGCGCTGGTTTGGAGTTTTGGAGGGCGTAGGAAGGGTAACAGCTGCACAATGCAGCAGCCACACACACTGTGTGGGTGTGCATCTGTGTGCTGGCTCAGAAGCCAGTGCCTTCACCAGGCCAGGTCTAGCTGCTGCCTGGGATTTGGGTCAGTCCCACAGGCAGGCTGGGGTCGGAGCTTGGCAGCGCGGCGCTGCAGCGGGACCAGGGTACCCTGTTGATCGAGTGCAGATTGCAGACAAGCCCCGAGGCTGCCACGGTGCCCAAGGAAAACAGCTGGCTTTGGTTTGGCACTGCCTGCCTACCTGCCTGATGTATTTATGGGAGCTCAAGCTGAATAAGTTTGTGGCTTTATTTAGCAGGGAAGAAAGGCTGCTCCTCTGCTGGCAGTGTGCCATTCGGTAACTAGCTCTGCTCTGCTCCGCCGAGAGTCGCGGGCTTTGTCTGGGTAGAGGAGTTGGAAAAGGACAACTGCTGCTCAGGGAACATCCAGGAACCAAGTGACCTTCACCACGTCCCCAGCCTGGTGCAGTTGACAAGTTCTTTCTCAGTCCCTGAAGAGATTGCTTCTGTTTGTTTTGCAGGGGAAATGTTACTGTGGTATTTGCTTGCTCTTCCTTTAAAGAGGCATAAAGCACTCTGAAACACTAGATCCATCCTATAACTACTAACGACTTGCTTTCTGCTGTTTCTGGGTTTTTCCTACGAATCAGAAATTCTCATGGTATTTCAAAGTACAGAGATGCAAATAATTCATTCTCATGTGACACAGTGTAAAAGCTGCCACATTACTATTCCAAGAAACTATCATTACTTTTAATCAGGAATTTAGAATCTTATTATTTTTGAAAATCCTAAAAAATTCCTGTCTTCTGCTAGCCTGAGAAGAGAGCACTCACAAGTGTATAAAAGCTGTCACGAGGTGGGTATTAACTACTTAGCCAAACAAGTGCAAAATTTTGGAGGAATATTGTTTTTACATGTTTTCAGACAAAATTTAGCATATTACCAAGTATTATGATTTAAAAAGCACATATGGATGTGTAGGGCCTTCCAACTGTGGGTAGAGTTTTGCTATTTCTTCTTCCATTTTACTTCTTTGGAAACACAATTGAAACGCTGTTGAATACGGTTGTTATTTACGTCAAAAAGGAATGAAGTATTGTTGTTGTTATTATTAATATTATTATTTCATTTCCCTGATCAGAGGTGACCCCTTCAAACATTTACCATGTCTGCTTTGCTATATCAAACTGGTAAGCCCTTGTTAACTCATCAAGGTGAGCTTGAAGCATTGGCTGCATCTCCTCTCGTGGAGAAGGCGTGAGAGTTGCAGTCGACTGCTGCCCAAAGGAGATGGCAGGAGATGAAGCTACTCCCCGGACAGGAGGTGTGGGGACACGATCATCATCTTCCTCAAGCTCATCTTCCATGCCCTGATGCAGGTAGGTCTGAACTGGCAAAGGTGGACACCAACCATCACTGTCATATCTACAATAAAAACCAAATAAACTTAGTGTATATCGAAACTCATCTCTGCTGCACAGTAGAAGGTGTAGAGGGTATACACAATTACTGATTCAGTTGGAAATCTTGCACACAGTGTGAGTTCTAAAATTTAATAAAAATAGGGTCTTAATTGCCTAGATTGTCCTTACTGAGTCAGTTTAATTTTTCCCACAACACCTAAGCAACTTGAATAAGATATGCAACAGAAAAATTACTGACCCATTATCACATTCATTAATGGTGATTAGATAATGTTACACCACAATCAACAACAAAAATGAACTAACTCACTTCCAGGATCGTTAATGTAGCAGAATGAATATTGACCTGGACATGAAAATAGCAGCATTCTTAAAAGGCAGAGCAAGCTTTATGTAGTAGCACTTATGCACTTATTTCACAGAATCCCAGAGAAAGCTGGGTTGAAATTGATCCACAAAGATCACCAAGTCCAACTCTTGGACCTGCACAGCACCATCCCCAAGAGTCACACCATGAGCCCAAGAGCATTATCCATTTACTTCCATCCTCCCCTTTATCTGTCTATAAATTTACCATTTGTTTCTGGTATGGAGCTTAAAAAAAAGCTCCACTTTCCTCATAAATTCTGGTCTTCCCACCCTGCACACGGGTGTCTCCTATGACGTGCAATACATCCATGTCACAGCAGCACTGACCCCAAGCATATGTTGTGTCACAGCACCAGCTGATAAGGTACATTAGCACACATGGTGACATCTCTGCCAGCACCCCCACCTCCTAACCAATCTGTACTGGGACTTACCTAGACAGTGCTACATTTCTGAACACTTTCAACACACCTGCCCAAAGCAAATGGAAAGATTAACCACTAGGAGTATTCTTGGATAATAACAAATTCTTCTTTCTTCAGACATAAAGGGTGTCCTGGTAGGAGTCTGTGGTTTTTGCTGCCTTATACCATAGGTGTAAGGGGTGGTGCTATATCTGATCAGGGCTAGAAACAAAAACTTTATATTTTATTACCACTTCTTACACAAGTTTTGCCAGCAAGTCAATTCTTTTCAGTCTCTGCACTCATCAGAGGATCTTTCAATTCAGTGTTGTATGACAGTATCACCCTGGGATACTGTCCCTTAGAGACTGGCATCATTCCAGGTGGATAGGCCTTAGTGACTGTGGTCATTCCCTGTGCATCACCTCCCCAGAGTAATTCCCTAATCTGAACACAACTTCAGTTGTATGCAGCTTTGCTGACAATCACACCACTCAAATCTCAACTGTCTACTTTTTCCATCTTCAAAACATCCAGTCAGGCATCAGTCCCCTGAGCACCAGCACACATTTCTTCTTAGCTTCTGGTGTATTCCAAAATAACTCAGGAAACACAGTTGCTTTTTTTTTTTTTTTTCCCCTCAAAACACAACCAGACAGCCACAAGCTCTCACAGCTCCTTCACTGTCAAACCATCACACACTCTAAAGGCCATTTCCCAGGCATCATCTAAGTCACTTTATCTTCTTCCCACCTTCAAAGACTGCTGACAAGGTCCTTTTTTCTGCAATGCAGGCAGGCAGTACATTGCACGATACAGTTAATTTCTCAAACCAGCTTAAAAATACTCCTTTAAAGCTTCTGATTTGGAAGGAAGGATTTACCAATTTCCCAAAGAAAAATGAATTACTGTCAATTTTCTCAAATGCAAAGCCAGGTTATAAAAAAGCTGGGAACACTGAGATGGAGAAGTTGCAAAACCTGTATTATGAACAGAACATTTACTTTCAGCAAAACCCAAGGATTTCTTAAATTAACTAAACTACTTTTTCCTTATTCAGAAGTCTGTAGTCTACATTTAAACACACAGATTCAGGACAGCTAAAACAACCTGATTTAATAATCCAAAAGTCCATGCACGATATATCTGGTAATTCACATTTGCATAAATTTAAATCTCTATATATGTAGATATAATCATAAACAGATATTCAAACACATATGAGCACAGAAGTGAAAATAAAGGCTGCTTCTTAACATCTGGCCTCTAGGAGAGGTTGAGTGATTGATCATTACCATTTTCATAACACAAAGATTTAAGAAAATGTTACATGATACATATTCATCCTTAGCAAACAATTAAGATATGACCAGCTGTAATTTGTCTTTCCAAACAATGTTTACTCAGGACATTTGCAACCAGGGCTGAAGGGACCATCCTAAATCATGCTGTGAAAACTGTGCAGTGAAACAGTCCTCTTGCTTCCTTTTGCTCTCTCAACCTCATGCTTTGCTATAATGCCTTCTTCTTTAAAAGGGACAGGGGAAAAAGGCACTCCCTGGTGACTCTGCAATGATGAATAAACCAGCTCTGGATGTCCTCGCCTTCTGACCCTACTCGCTTCAAATCCCCAAATGTTCAACTTGGTAGCAAAAAGGTTTCTTAGTAAAGAGGTTTCTCAGTGAAAAGATTCTGCAAAAGTACTGTACCTTTATCCAAATTTTGTTTGAAATGGAAAGCAGCCTAAGCCTGAAGTTCAGGACACTGAGAATCGAGATTTCAGGTACAAGAACCTTTGTCTTCTTAATGTAAGGTGTCTGAAAAGCCACAAGCCCTAATCTTAATTTTGGAGAAAAACAAAATAAAGCAAAAACCCCCCAAAACCAACAAAGAAGAAAAAAAAAGGAAAAAGTAAACCTAACAGACTACATAGTAACTACATGCCACATAAGTGATAAAGCTATAGAAACATCTGGTATCACCATAGTGATTACTGGCCATATCCATGTTCTTTTTTGTTTTTTGAGTAAATCCAACGTGGTGAAAAAGCCACTTTTTTCAAGTACACTTATTGAAATCTAAGTGCCTTAACTTCATTAGCAACCTCTGATTGTATTTTCATTATAATTAAGACCCTAATAAGTTCTGGTTAACAAACATGAGCTTCTATTTTTCTAATAAGTTTTATTGTACTGTCAGCACTACTATTCTATAGCAATCTTTTACTATTAAAATCCCTGATTCATTACATTAATAGATTTGTTCCTTTAAAATATAAAATAAAGGTGATAGATACAGGGCACATTCTGTAAAAACTGTGTTTCATTACACATATTGTTGCAACAAATGAAGCTTCCCTCCCTGGAACTCACCAGAAAGGACTTTTTGAAGTAAAAGGTACTACTTCCTTAACTTTTCCTAGAGACAGATAATAGGTATCAAATATATTGACATTCAGCAGCTAATATTCCATTTTGAGGTGTAATCAATAGCAAGAAATAGAAAAAAACAACAATATGCTGACTGCCTTTACTGGGTTGGCTCAAGATCATGCATATTGTTAGTGAAAAATCAAAGTAAAAGATAATGAGTAAGAAACAAGCATTTCTTTACTGTCAAGTTTACATAAAATCAAGCAAAATCATCTTCTCTGAAAATGGTTGGAAAGGGAGCATGTCAGTTTGGGAGCTCCTATAGGAAAACAGTAACTTAATTGGCATAAACAGGCTCTTTGCTGAGGTTAAACAGGAATCTAAGAGATCCCCAAAGCTACCACATCGTATAACAGGGCTAGCTGGAATAAGATATTCAGTTTTCCTTCTGCAGTTTATGGAAAATGGGAGGCAAATGTCAACCCTAGTGCCTGTAGGAAATAGATGGTACAGAAAACTGAGTGTATTTTTCTGTGATAGGTGAAGTTAGGGGTTTGTTTAGGTTTTTTTATGCCACTTGGTATTGTGGATTATCTTTTGCAACTCAGCAGTCCACTAGTGCTTATAAGGCCACTAGCACTAATCTCTAGTAAGCAAAACTAGGTGTCAACAGCTTTGAGGTTTTTTTGTGATAATCATTCCAATGAAACTTACATTTGAATTTAATTGTTATAGGAAGACACACAGAAAAACAAGTTTCTGTTTAGGTGCCACCCTCCTTGTTTTATTGCTCTAAAATTAAAACACTTTGAACTTGTCACAGAGTAAATCAAAACAAAACAAGGGGAATAAAAGAGTTTAAAAAATGTGGCTTTTTTTTTTTAAACTAGTATGCCCAAGGCAACATAAGGAATGCAGTCTGTGATTTTTTTTCACTTCTAGCATGTTGAAAAGCACAGAAACAAGACCAACCCCTAAATACAGAAGGATTATTAGTATTGGAAGCATCCTCAGAAAGTATGGGCATTGCAGATTCAGTCTTCACCAAAGGTGGTTGCAAATTACTGTAGCTCCAGACTGAGACTCTAAGTCCAACCTTCGAATTTTTCTGTGTTTGGTGAAATGCATGTTACAAAGTCTTGCTACCACCACTGCTAATGAGATATTACAAAAACCAGAGAAGAGCAATTCAAGGCATAATCAGAGGAAAAAACTATGTCTGAATGGTTGTGAACCTGGAGGCTGGTGATTACCTTCTCCTTAAATAACCAATGTTGTCTTGGTGACCAACATCATTCTTTCCAGCTAAATTACAGATGCTTTATGCAACTGAGGAGTCCAGCCCTATGCCATGAGGGATTTCTCTATAAGGTATTTCCATTTACCTTTAATGCTATTTCATTGTTCTGAAGAAAATCCAAGTGGTTTGCCTTCTATTGCATAATTGTTTTAGTGAAACGGTTGCACATGTGTTTTAAGGATATAAACTGATAAAGACAAAATTATTTTATGGTGAAACAATTTAAAATTTATTTTAGCCTCTTATAACAGAATACAGAAGACAATGATTAAATGAACTTTTTGTTTTGAGATTTCAACAACACTCACAATCAGTAAGGTTATTAATTTTCCTTTACTTTGAAATTTTAACTATACAGCCTGAATGGGCCTTAATTTTAAGAAGAACTTCACTGACTTACACAGTCATTTATTGCTCATTATAAGAGTCAAAGGAGTTGGTATAAACTGAAACAAAATGGAATTTTTCTAACTTTAATTATGAAAGTAGTAATGATCAATTCCCCCTTACAATTGAGATAACAATTGAAGTATTTTTATTCAGTAAAGCTATTACAATGTATTCTTAAAAATGTTTCATCCTTGGGAAATATTGATTAATCCATGTATTGAAACAGACAGAAATTTGTCCCTGACAGAAAAATTACTCTCAAAGACTCCAAAAGAGCTACTCACAGTAAACTATGTTTTTATATACTCTGATTTACCTCCAGAATTTGATAACCTGGTACACAACATAATTACACTTTATAAAAAGCAATTTGTAATTGTTGTCTGTGTAGGAAATGTCTCTTTCCTCTCATTTAGCACTTCTTGTGTGATTTTGTGTCCTTGAAGACAAGTTTGAGCTATGCAAAATTATGTTGAAGGTTCCAGAAACTTGAAAGTTGTTTGAATAATAGCAAAAAAAGCCTATAATTAGCATGCCTTCCTCAACTGTGAAATTTCTTCTAAAAGCCGATGAGAAGATTATTATCCATTGGTTGATCTTCAAAAATTAATCCAATTTGGTGGTTTTTTTTTTTTTTTTGTTCTGTTGGCTCTAATATTTTTAAACATCAAAGCAGTGAAAAAGTACACAGAGTCAGATTATGTCATCCTTACTCACTCTGAGTCCCATCAGCTGCATGCAATCCCAGAATTCAATTAAGCTACCTGTGAAGTGAGATACTTCTCAGCATGAGAAAGCACTGAAGCCCTACATGATGATGAAGCAAGGTCACTTTTGTTTCCATCTTCAGTCACTATCCAGAGAAGTTATTCAAACATTCCTCCTCCACAGCCTTGAATCAGTCTACAGAATAAGTTGTTCTCTTTCTTTTTTTTTTTTAACAAATCAGAATAATATTGTCACTTATCAAAATTAAAAAAAAAAAATAGAAAAGGACTCATTTCTGCAAATCACAGATTTTTCTTCAAAAGAAAAAGAAAAAAATAATTTACCCTGCTTCTTGCTGATCCACCCCATAGTGTTCCAGCTCTGTGCCTGGAAGTGGCTGCACAGGAGGGGGTGGGAGGGGAACACTGGCCCAGGTTGAACCATTATTTTTCTGGGGCTTGGTAGTATTTTTGTTTTTCTTCTTTTTCCCTCCTTTGCCACCTGCAAATCCAAAAAAGAAAAATAAAAATGTTAGAGGTATAATGTGGAAAAAAAGGCCAGCTATTTACATTTCTTTGACAGAATTCTGATTCCAGAGCACATGCCCCAAAAAAGAAGATGGATTTATATCTCAGCAGAATCAGCATCAACGTGCTAATGCTGTCACAAGGTTATAAGTAATAAAAGAGTGGAATGGGGAATATTCTGAATATTTACTGAAAAACACTTCTTTTTAAACCTCTGTACATTTGCACCACAGTAGTGCAGAAACAAGGAAAGACAGGTTTTCCTGTATAAGAAATATATTTCCTGTTTTATTCAGGTACACTTTATAACTTCTTAAATTCGCTCTTAGATAAAATTATAATAAAACACAGCAAATTATTTCAAATGTCAGAATCCACTGTGATTATAACACAGTTTTGCATAATCACTTACTGTGGAAAACATGGAGGTTAAGGACACCATCCAAAAAAACTGTCATTGGAGTCAAGAACTTCCAAGGTAAGAGTAAATTGTCAAAACAAAAGAAACAGGGTTTTGTTGTTAGGAATTTCCTAATTTCTGGGTTTTTTTTAAAGAGTGGGAAGTTGTGCAATATTTTAAGACTGACTGTTTCACAGGATTCAAATGTCTTGTGCCACTGTCGAGAAGAGGTTTTATTTCTGAGATACAGCTCTAATGGATGAGGTAGAAATGCAATGAGCAATGCATTTTGGTTAAAC
Organism: Agelaius tricolor; assembly: GCF_023055355.1. Classification (NCBI taxonomy): domain Eukaryota; kingdom Metazoa; phylum Chordata; class Aves; order Passeriformes; family Icteridae; genus Agelaius; species Agelaius tricolor. The sequence continues at coordinate 39,956,007 of NW_027269269.1, read as the reverse complement.
CCTCTGCTCTTATTGTCCTTGGATCCACTTCCCCAGCTGAGACACTTCCATTTGTGGGAGAGTGATCTTACAGAGAAAGCTCTCATCCCACTTGGTTTGCTTCTTTTATTTTTGCCTGACTTCTTTTTCTTGTCAGGAATTCATTAAGAGGAAGAATGGCTCAACATTTTGAATCCCTTGACCGCTTGGGGACTCATCTATTTTTTGGAACTTGTTGTGGCTTTCAAACTCTTTGTTGGGTGGAGGAATGGTTTGTCAGATGCCTTTTCAGTGGGGTTCCCAGCTGCTCTCACTCATCCCTGGCCTGTTGCAGAAAGCACAGTCTAATCCATCTTACCCACTGATGTCTCTTGATGATTTACAAGGATCAGCCAAAAAAAAACCCTCACATAAAAATGAATCAATGAATCTAGAAAGCCACAACTGACTGGTCAGGGAGGGTGGCACAATGTGCACTGGTAGGCATCACCCTCTGTGCCACGGCTCAGAGAAACACAGAAGGAGGTGCAATTCTAGTGACAGAATTAATTAATAAGACAGTCCCCTATCATGGGACTTTTTGTCTTTGAGACGGTGAGTCACAGGCTTTCTTCTGTTACCTCCAAACGTCACCTGGATGAAAACAGGGACAAATAGAGAGGGAAGAAAAAGGTGATTCTGTGACTCAGAAGTAGCTAAAACTTGTATTTTCACCTCCTGTTGTGCCTGCTAGAGACAGGCAACCAGCCCAGTAATATTTCCAATCGACCTGGCTGGTAGCACATTGGAAGCTTTCCACTACTCAATTCCAGACCAAAGCTCTTCCTTCCTTGTTTTGGAGTATTTATAATAAGTCCAGCCAAGATCCTGTGATTCACTATGTGTGAACTGAGCTGATATTACTTCTATTAGGATGGAAAACAGACTCTTCCTTCCCTTTGTAGCCTGGCAGAAAGGACAGCTTTCTTGAAAATGGAAAGAACATTTTGACTGGTGAAAAGAAACCCCAGCGACAGTGGAGATAGAGGAACAAATATATGAACCTTCTGGAGGGAAAGTGAAGCTTTCAAAGCACAGGTAAGGCTAAAAAAGTGGAGTTAGAAATAGGGTCACTGAACAGTGCAAAGAAAGTAGGTTAATTTTAGTTTGTGGGACATGGAGAAAATTTTTTAAACGTCATCAAGAACTAAGGCAGGAGGGGCTGCTTTAGGAGAAAAGCACATGCAGATATTTTTATGTTGCAGGAGGATTTAAACTAGGAACACACAGAGAAGGGAAATGCAAAGAACAACTTCAGCTTAGAGATTAGTTGAGGTGGAGAGGAAGATTTTAGAAGTGTAGCATCTTGATGATCTTAGGAGACTGGTAAAATGTAGGTTGACATGTGGAGTGCTAATATGGGAGTCACTTGGATTTTGGGAGTTTCAACGAGAGAAATTAGAGATAATGGAGATATTAGAAGGAGTGAAGCAGAGAGACAAGGGACTTGTTTAGATGAAGAAATGAAAGAAGAGAACTCCAAGGTCATTACTGGTAGAGGAAAGCAGCCTACACTGTGCAGCTGGGCAGAATATTTCTTTTCTGTCCCCACGGACAGAGTTATTCCACTGTCAGACTGGTGGGACAGACACCAAACACATAAAGCCTGATTTGTGTTTGAAAACTGATGCACCAAATCTTTGTTTCCCCATAGCAACAAAGCCTGATGCTTCAATGTCTCCTCACACTGAAATTCAATTATATTGTTTAAATCTCCAGGTGAATCGGGTACTGGAGAAAGAATTTGCCATCTGGGCTGCTGATCCTAGTACAGATATAATCTGTGCAAACTATAGCTACAAAATTTCCCTGCCTCATAAAGCAGTTGAGGTTTTAGCTGTTTTCCATTCCACAGTGGGATAGGGATTCTCATGATATTCATGTAAGAGAGACAGAAACTTAGTCAGAATAATAAGTGGTACCTAAAGTACTAACCAAGGAAGTGAGAGAACAAATCCCTGCTCCCCCTGATGGGGACTACATAATCAAAGCTGGTCTCTGACTCCAGTGATGCTCTAATTATCAGACTATTTGAAGGTCTCCCCCAGTTTCTTGTGTATCACAGACATAATTATCCTGCATCAAAGGCATAATTAGTGGGCAAGGGAGAGCAAAATACTGACTCGGCAGTCCAATAATCTGGCACTCATCTGAGCACTGGGGCATCCAGTTTTGAGCTGCCTTGGTCAAAACAAGAGTGCCCTGGCCATATGACTGACTATATCCCCAAGTTTCCTAGTGTCATCAGGAAATTCACTTCTGGCTGAGAAACACTACACAGAATATGTGGCATTTGAAATATTTGATCAAAGTCCAGCCTTTGATCAAAAAGGGCACTTTCCAGTGACACTTCCTATTTTCTGAGAAAATTCTTAGGCAGCCTTAGCTGTTAACATATCTAAAGTGTGATACTGCCCTCTGATTCCTGACATATATGTGCCTCAGCACACCAATTTCTGCATTTTCATGCAGCCTGGGGAGCAAGCTGATTTCCTAAGCTACTTGTCAATATATCTCACATGCAAGGAATAAGAAGCTTTCTTGAAGTATTTCAGCTTCCAGATACCTCTCTGACAATGCCATAAGCCTATTTTTTGGTCTCAGTCAAATCAGCTAATGCCACCCCTTGTGAACACAAGACTTGCAAACACATTTGACTATTTGAGTCATGGGCCAATGATAATAGGCTTCTTATCTCAAGATTCAGTTTGAATAGTTATTTAAATTGACAGAAAGAAGCTATTTCTAGGTTTGGTCTGTTACTGGGAAAACTGCTCCAGCTTAAAGTAGAAATTCCAAAAGCTGTGGATATATTCTGAATATCAAAAAGTCCATTCAGTGCTCTCATATTTCAGCTAGGTGAAATCCCAGATTTTCATCTTAACTGTTGCCTTTTCAGTTTTTGCCTTGACAGAAAAAAAAAAAAGACAACTATACATAACATAAGCAACAAGTAAGCAAAATTAAAGGAATCAAGAAACAAGGTGTGCTCAGATATAACACACAACCACATGTACTATGATCATTTTCATCTGATGAAAATGCATCATGTTTCCAATAGAACATGCAGCACACACATAAAATTTACATCCTGTTTGTAGGCAAACTTGGCACAATTTGTTGAAACCCCAGTCACCTTTCAGGGCCCTACAACTATTTCCAACCTGCTTCACTGTGGAACAGCTTGTGGGAATGGGGTATCTGTTAACAACTCAACAAAAATAAGAATCCCCTCATTAAGTTCAGTGTGGGGAGACCTATAAACTGAGGATGGATGCAGAAATATATTTGCTCCACAGATTGTTTCAGAGAAAGGATGTGACAAGGCCAGGCTGGCAGCTGCGCCGACAAGCGCACACATGGAAGGACTCTCCAGTCATCTCCAAGTAGGTCCTGCAAAAAGCTTTTTTGTTTCAGCAGAGACCCATGTGGCACTGCTTGCTGATGGGCAGGAACTCTCATGACTATCCTCAGCTGGTGCCTGGGAGGTGTTCTGCCTCCCTGGCGAGCCGCTGGCCAACACCCCTCCGTCCCTCGCTCCCCTGCGCACGGCGACAGAACCAACCTGAGAGGCTGCCACTCCTTTCGGAGCTGTTGTGGGAGCTGGTGGTGCTGAAATCCTGTGACTGGTTGTGTGGCAATCTATTAGCCAGTCCCTCAGCCACCCGGTAGTCAGGGATGTAAAGCAAGGCTAAGGGTTAAACGGCAGAGGTCACAGTGGCATCGTGGGATTAGTTGACAGCACAAGCACATGCAACACATGCAGTTAGCAAGTCAGGGGCAGATGGCGTGGGGAGGCAGGTTTTAACTTGGTTAGTTTTAAAGGTACACCTACCCTAGCCTAATGGAAGACAGATGGCTTGGTGACTAGCACAGGACAAAGAGCATTAAAAGCACAGGGCAATGTATTTTGTGATCAGGTGAGGTTCAGCACACATGCAAGGTGTGTGGGCATTAGTTCAGGTCAACATGAACAGTGTCTCACAAAGCTAAAAAGAATTTTCTAATTCATGCACAGATGATACAGTACACAAAGCCAAGGGCTTTGGAAAATAAGAGCTGCAATTACCATTGTTGCCTTTGCCTTGGTCTGGGAGAGAGTAACCAAATCCCATGAGGTCATTTTTTTGCTGAATTGAGCTTTTCCACTGTGGATCTGGTAAATCGACGGCCAGCTCGTGGATGCTGTTGGAATGCAGGATCTGGGTGGTGGCATATGGCGTAGCCTGGGTTATTTGGCTGGAGCTGTTGTAACTGGTTTTGGTGGTGAAGTCAATGCTGCTGTAAATGGCTCCATCAGAAAGCATGGTAGCGGTTTTATCTCCTTGCCCTGGCACTGGTGGCAGCACATCTGTGGAACGAAACAAATCACTGAGGCATGGGAAGCCTGCAAGTACCAAGGTTTAAGCCGAGAAATAAACGTGTCATTTTGCACGTTTGCATTTCAGCTGAGACAGGTCCATGAGCCAACGAAGGGAAGATGATGTACAACCATGGCCAAGCTTTCAGCAGCTGTGACAGGCCTACCACTTGTCCTTCACGTCTCACTGCCTAAAACCATCTTTTTTTTTTTTTTTTTCTTCCTCATACCTTCAACTGTGAAAGTGAAGTTTGGAATATTTCTCTACTGAAGAATGTTTTCAATTGTTCACTCCATGTCAGAACCAATGAAACTGTCTGGGCTTCAGGGAAATGATGAAAGGAGAGAATTTACAAATCATAGAGGGAACTTGCCCAGCAAATATGTAGAAAAACTCTCAAAGTAATTTTTTAAGGGCATCACCTTGATTTCCTTGAAACTTTTTGCATCAGCTTATCTAATTTTCCTTTTGACATTAGCCAGTACATTCCTTCTTTTCAACAAAAGAAAAACCTGGCAAAAAAAAGTTATTTGTGATACATGAACGATAATTTGCTATTCAGAAAGGATTTAGGTGATCAGACCCTCAAAATGGCGAAGCAATGTTGATAATGGAGAACAACTTGTACAAAATCTCCAGTACATTTACCTGAAAACCATTACAGCATATTTAACTAAATATCTGCTGAGTATTCCCAATATTTTGAATCCTATCCCACACAGCAATTTGTATCTTTAATCAGTTAGATTGGCAGTCTCTCTCCTTACTAAACACTGAAGTGACCTTTGCTTGTGGAATACTAGATCTAGAAACTGAGACTAGTGAAGTGTGAAGAATCTAATGATGACTGACATGATGTCCCAAGGAGAACCACAGCTTAGCAGATAACCCTCCTTCCTGCTCTCTCAGAAGTCAATATCTCAAATGGTACTATTTTTACAATTTATTTAGACTCTGAAAAGTTGAATCAATTCCAGAATGTACTTCTTTAAAAAATCCTTCATTTATATGCCATTTTCTTTCTACAGCCAGATGGCAGATACAGGTTCCAACTGTTAGATCACTCTTGAGATAATGAACACTCCTATAGGGAGGATGTTCAGATCCTATTCTAGGGATAACAGCCATTTTTATGTACCTTAAGCCCCAGAAAGAAAAGATGATTCTTGCACCTAGTCAAGGGTTTAAGCTCAGTTCCAAACTCAGATGTGGGTTTTGTGCAACCTCAGGGAATACATCTGTTCTCTCACTGTCTCAAAGACTTATCCAGCAATGAGATGTGACACCATGGTCTCCTAACACTGACTTGGTATTTTTTGTTTGCTTTAGTTTTTTTGGGGTTTAGCATTTTTTTCTTTTCCTGGGATGAACATTTAGATCACAAAACTACTCTCTCTTGCATTCAGGTGTGCTACAGTGAACATTTTAACATGGCCCTAATAACATCTTCAGTCTCAGGGCAGCAAAATAATATTAACAATAAATATGGCAATAGCAAATGTTCAGCAGAGACACTGCAGAAAGAGAGATTAAATTTGGGTCTATCAGCATGATCTGGTTTTGCATACAGCAGGGAAATGGGCACAATCAAGTATTTAAAAGATCTTAATTATATTAACTTATATCTGCGGATAAATTTCAAGTGCAAAAAAATTACAATTAATGCAAACTATAGCTCATATTTCAAAATCATGTTGGTACTATCTGCACATATTCAATTTTGTTTGTGCTTTCCAGGGGCAGTACACAAACAAAAATGCATCTATGTGCAAATACAGCATGAGATGTGAGAGACAAGTGCAGTCCTATTTTTCTTGCATTTCATCCACAATATGAACATTTCTCCTTTCTACAATCAGCTCTGTCAAAGTATAATGGCTTGAAGTTTAGTAAATAAATTCTGTTGTTGATGTATAAAGTGAAGTAAATCCAGCTCAACCTGTCTGTGTTGGATTTGAAGACTCAAGGAAGTAAAAACTAGCAAAATGCTCATCACTGAAGTACTCAGACATACATCTGTCTTTTAGAGCATATTTTTGGCAACTGAAGAGGTATCATGTCTATACAGTCATTTAAAAATGGAGAACTATTCATGTGTACACACTTGAAAGGGAAGTTGCATAGCTGCCCACCAGCCAAGGACTTTCAGTCATTCTTACTGATAAGCTGAGGTTCTCCAGACTTTCTGGGAATTTTCAGTACAAGCACAGATTACTTTTTTGACCTCAGTGAGATGTATACATTTAAGCACTCAAAGAGCTATTAAGTAGAGATTTTACAAAGTGCCATAGTCACCGACTCAAAGTCAAGTGGGATTTTCCCAGCAAGCTGTCACAGCAAAAACACCACACTGTACATTTCAGACCAAAGATGAAGATGCATTTCCCACTGGAAACCTTCCCCAAGACTCTCCAAAATCCAACTTTTGCTATAACTCTTGAGATAAATGAAATAGTGCTGAAATACTTGTGCAGGGAAGCTCTTTCTTGCTGCCTTGGAGATGCAATACCATTTTGTGGCCTTACATGACTCCAAGCCTCACCTGTGCTTCCCACTCAGAGCCTTGCTCTCAAATGCCTATCTAGGACAGTTGATCTCACTCTTAAGGGAAATTTTAGGACTGCCTGCCTCAGCTTCTGAGTTTCCAGGTTGAGTGATGTCACCCAACTCTTTTTTAAAATTCTTACAGAGCTTTTATGTTATTAGAGACCTTTTAACCAGTAAAAGAGGCACAAGCTCCATCTATATAGTTAATATTCCATCTCTACATGTTAAAATCTTCCAATCCATCTTTATGCAGAAATATCTAATCTCAGCTTCTGAAAGCGATGGAGATAAGTGATCCCAAACCACCCAGAATAAAAGTTTCAGCTCAACTGTAAAGATCATGGGTGGAATTAAGCTGCAGAATTTTAAAGCGCAACTGTTATATCTCTTGCATGAATTTGGACTTATACTTCATGCATATTGAGGCCAAAAATTAAAAAAAAAAAAGCTTCCAATTTCAGTTGTATAGAGCCAAATGCTAAAAGAAAATGGTAATTTTTCTGTATTATGTAGGCTTAAGAAAAGATGGAAAAGTACTGAAGGGTTTTATTTTCAAGATATTCGCAACAAAGAAGCTGGCAGAAATTCAGTTGCCTTGTAAATATTATCAAAAGTTTTGCTTGCTCTTAAATATTTTTGACAAGAACTTTACAACATTTTTATACAGAATATAAATCTAGTGTGTTTTGTTGTAATTTTAAGTCACAGTAGTCAAACCACAGGCAAGAGGCTTTTCATAGGAATGTATAACCAGAATGATGGATGGTCTTCAGAAGCAGATTCTGACCAGCATGCAGAATTAGCTGAGTTCCTTGAGAAACCAAGGAAGTAATAGAGAGATGGGAATACTACTATTACTTTTAAAAATCCCAATCCTACATATTAAAATTCCCATTTGAGTTAAATGTTTGAAATGAAATGAGCCCTCTAAAGATTCCTTCCTCATTGTAACAATACATCTTTATCTCACTCCCCTAAAGGTGCTCTCTCAAGTCAAAATAGAAACAAAACTCTAAAAGATCTAAATAATTCCTTTTTATGTATCCTTTCCTCCAATGAAAAAGAAAGTTGCTTAAGATCTTTGAGATTTTCTTCACAGATTATGGTTGACACTAAGAGGAGGCTCTCAGCAGGAAGAGGATGGGTAAGGTGACAGCAACAAAGTTCTTGTGTCCTTCTGCTGAAGGAACATCTTTCCTGCATCTCCAGTGTTCTCTGCTCTTATGGATGTCCTCCATCCCTGGTTATACTGCCCTGCATGGCACACTGCTCATCTCCACAAAAAAGGGAATGAGGTTGAGACACAAACACATTTCCCTTGACATCAGACATAATCAGACCCTGTCTCACCACTGTGGGGCAAATTACAAACCAGACCTACATTTTTAAAAATTAAAAAGAGATTAAGCAAAAGGAACATTTTAAAGTCAATTTTCAATCAAATCTAGAAAAAAATAAACACATAGAAAGAACTATAATGATAAAAATATTATACAGTATTCATCATAGATGTTAACTAATGGAAGCCTATTTTATAATATCGGGTGACTTAATAAAAGGAAACCTACCTCCACGACCAAAATTCCCAAGATCATTGGGTCCACTAGTACTGTTATTTACTGGCAGACTTGTGGCAGGCCAAGAGTCTGCAAGCCAAGGATAACTGGGGTCACTGGCATTCAACAGACCTGGTCGACTGAAGCAGAATAAGAAAAAGAGATATACACACAAATATATACATATATATAAAATTACAATACCTGTGAGATAAGTAGTGATAGAAGAGGGCATATTACTGTTCTTCTAACTCCATAGGTAACTAACAGTTTAGGAGACTTTAATTTATTTCAAATTACAACTGTATAGCCTTTGATGATTTAAAGACCTTGAGCAGTTAATTAAGGTTATATACAAATCAACTTTGTCAGTAGAAGAGGGACTAGGCATCCGTCGTGACTCTGCCAGAATCCAAATGAACTCCGTTGTCTGTGTGAAACAGGAGTTAGGCAGCACCATCATGGGATCCTACGCCAGGGCTGAATGATAAATTACCACCTCAAGGGAGCCATCACTCAAACTGATTACTCCATATCAGCCATTTCCAGGACTTTGGGCTACTATTTCTTCCTTCCCTTGCATCCCAAATGCATGCCTGTCATCTACAGGCTGGTAACTCTTTCTTCGAGCACTCTTGGATGGTTTAGAGGAGAACAGGTTTGAGGAGGATTAATGGCAAGTCCACAGCTATCTCTGCGTGTCACTGCTGCACGGCTTTCATACCCCTGTAATTCCCACTCTGAGAGCAGTGTTAAACAGGGAGCATGGTGAAAGAGAAGGCACACCCGGGCCACGAGGCATCGTGCCTCTCTCACCCCAGGAAAAACCAAAATTTAGCAAGGCAGGTGGATTGTTTGTGTGCGTGTTCAGCAGGGGAAACAAATCATTTGCTGCACACACCCTTTCCTGCCACATGAAAACAAAAAGCCGTCCGCTGTGCCGCATCTTCCCTGGGTTATTAAAGCACTGGTGAAGTTGGAGCAGCATCTCCCATCACCGAGCATTCCAGACCCCTGCCTGGAACAATCCCTAAGAGAAACATCGGTTTCTATGGCAACGGCAATAAGACGGCCCAGCCGCATTCTCGCCACAGCTACTCGCTCTCATTAGGCCTAATCTCTTTTTGCTAAAATATTGATTAAACAGGAGATTGGAAGTTATTACCAGGGCCTAATTACAATCTCCATATTGGCAAAGGGAAAATAGATGAGGATATATGGGCCCGTTATCAGCTTTTATCAATTTCAATTGAGTAGCCAAAGTTGTGGAATCCAGTCCTATCAATCTACAGCCTATTCATCATCCATGAATCATTTATTTTGTGATCGATTAAGTGTAATTGTTCACTCACAGCAATTTAGGGGGAGCCAATAAGGAGTCTTAAACAACAGCAACTTCATTTGCTAATGTCTAATTAATGCAATAAACATCCCAGTAACAAATGAACACATTCTTTTTGATATTTACTACTCATTTCTTCCGGGACATCTGGGAGATATGAAACATCTGGGCCTGTTTCTTCCAAAGTGCACAATAGATAGGTCATTAAACCTCGTGGTAAGCTACTTAACTCCTCCTAGAGCTATCAGTCTTCCCAATGATGGGCTATAACCCAAGTGCATCACCTATAGCATTTTTCAGACCCCTTACTTTAAAAATAAACACAGTGGAAAGACTTTTATACAAAGAAACATACCTTCCATTGCTCATTAGTCCTCCATCTCCTCTTTGGAAGGTGACTGTGTTTTGGTTGGAAAAAACAAAACAAACAAACATACACACACACACATATAAGACAGGGAAAAATCAATTAGTAATAATCAAACAAGTCAAACTGCTCAGTGTCCGAGGTCGGAGGTCTCTTGGCATCATCCCATAATAAAGTACAGAAGTGACAAGAAGAGGCTCAAGCACACTGGGGCTACAGTTCATTTAGGATTTCACGGCACATCACTGATTGACAGGACATTACTGATTGCTCTGTACCTTGCAAGGCAAAGCAGCCACCTGGGCAAAAGGCCTGAATCCACCACAGGCCCCTTCATATGACTTTGCATTGCAAGTCTGAGCCATGTGATCAAATTGTTTTCTTGGCATGCTTCTGCTTCAGTACATAATGACATTGCAGCAGTGAGTTAATAACATCATGTCGTAATGCAGTAATATAATGTCACCACACAAATATGTCATTTCCCAGGACAAACACAAAGAGGTGGCAGCTCTATTACAGCTGAAGGGATGGAAAAAAGCTGCACCTTTTCCATTAGAAGTATAGTTTAAGAACCAGCACTCACACATAAATGCATACATGCCAGTGCCACTGGGAAGAAAAAGTGTTTCCAGTCTTCCATCCATGGGGGATGCCAAGGACATAATCAGAGGGAGACAATTGTTTTTATCCTTCCATTCATGGGTGTTTGACAAAAACCAGCCTCTCCCTTATCTATCTATTAACAGGATTACATTTCAGGGCAATATATGTAAACCCACATTACTGGTGAGATGCTAATTGACAACATTTGATGATCTTTTCTAAAACACTGAAAAAACATTTTGAATCAAGGCCAACAGACTACTCTGGTTCTCAGTGGCAATATCCCATTATTTATTGTCAGGCATAGATAAGGCAGACTATTAAATTATACCAATGTCATGGACACCTGCAGCCTTAAAGGCCTCTGACTGGATGAGGGTTTGAATTTCAGTGAGGAATGGAAGAGTTTATGACCAGCTTAATTTAAAATAGACCTTCACTTGGAAATACTATTTACCTTTGTAAGACAGGTGGTCCCATCAGTAAATTACAGCTCACAGAGTATTTGCAAGATTTTCCAAGTATTAGTCCAAACTACTCGAACTCAGGATTAGGCTTTCTATTACACACTAATCAGACAAATTACTACAGCCAATAGAAATTCTGTGTTCCTTAAAAAAATAATGAATGACATAAAGCCACTGGGAAAACTCTTCTGATACCTTATAGAATCCTTGTTACTTTATTAACTCCTAGGGTAATTTCACAGTGTACATTCAGCAAAGGGGACAAAACTGGCCCCTCTGGAAGCTCTGGTGGAAGAATAGTAGGGTGATTAATTACCCTTCACTGCACAGCAGACTAATACCAATATCAGAAAATCACTGCAGTCAGATGTCACATCAAAATGGTTAAGAGCTGAATTTTGAAAGGGTGTAATCAAACCAATTAATGGAAAGAAAATCAAAATGCAAGTATGGAAAGTACTAAATAAAGGTCTCCTTTGAAAAATAAGACATGGTAAAACATTGTGGGTAATTAATTTTAGAGGCACTGCTACTTTCATTCACGTGGTATTTAACAGGCTGTCAAATGACTTCCACTCATTGCTTAAAAGTGAATAATCTGAAGTGCTGTGCATATCATATGTGATTATGCAAAGATGTGGGTACTGCCTGGCTTTGTTTCCAAGTATCTTGGTCAATAGTATATTAGATGCTGTTTCCTTCCTCCTCCTGTCCTCCCAGTTTAATACTTGATTTCTCCAACTTTCTGCATTATTCAAAGTGACAAGAAATAAGGAAAATGAGAAACAGAGGCTCGTTTGATAACAACCTTTATAAATAAAGTTTACAGATCTAACAGAATTGCAATAAAACACATTTTCTGAAAACTGCTTGGATTAATGCTCTTGTTAGACTGTCATGTATCAGAACTTATTTTTAGGTAATTTTGTCGCCACTAGTATAGCATGTACAGGTGTGTGAGCTTTTAAATGTGCATGTCATATGAAAAAAGCAAACAAACATTATTTGTGGTCTACAAAATATTTATATCCCCTTGTACCTTTATAAAGCAAAGCTAAAACTGGGGAACTAGCAGGAGATTTCAGCAATGTTTGCCTGACATATTTTATTTTCTGTGTAGGCAGGTATGGAAAAACTCCCAGGCATGCCATGAGAGCTCCATCAAGAAGACATGACATAAAAACCTCTTTGCTAGAGCCATAATTGCTGCAGGTTGGCTATGGCATAAGAGACTGCTGAGAATAAAACAAGGATCACAGAATTTGCTCCTTTTTCTTCTGCATGTCCCGGTGGTAGGAACTGTTTCCTGGTTTTTTGGTTTGTTTTATGTCCTATGTTAAATCATCTTACACCCTCTCAATATATGCATCATCTTTAGAAGAAATGTTCAGCTTGCAGTGACATTGTTTTTCCCATGGAAGACTGAGGAAAACAGGTTTTTTTTGTTTACCCTTCACCCTGGTTATAATCTCCATGAGATTATAACACCAATGGTTATAATCTCAATGAGAAAATAAACCAGAAAGCATTTTATTTATTTAATGTGCTTGGTGTAAAATGCTACGGAATATCAACCAAGTTTGCCAAAATTCTTCTTGAAGTCTGGCCATGTCACTGGGATGCCACAAGAACCCCCCATATTCCTGATGGCATCCATAAGTGGGCTACCTGAGGCTGGGTAGAGAAGGTGCCTTTCTTTAACATCAATGTTGTGAAAGGCAAGACAGCTAACAACAGAAGATATGGTCAGGCTGCCAAAAAAAGCACTATGTTTATCATTCCTGCCATACATTTTGTCAGCATTTTTTCCTGCAGTTTGATTTCTGCAATTACAAAACAAGTCTAAATGCCTGAATAGGAGCATACTTAATGCAATGCAGGCTTGTAGATGTCACTGTAAAAATAAAACACACAGACAGCTGGCTTTATTCATCCTGTCTCCACTTCAAAAAGCAGCAGAGCAATTTCAAGGGGCAATGTAAGAGGAGGGAGGGAAGGATGTCCCTATCACTGACCCACCTATCTTCCTTGCTTTTTATCACCAAGGAAGCAAAAAAGCTCTTTCAGCAGTCTTTGCATCTGATACATGTTCTTAGAAAGGCTGAAGACCTGCAGGGATGAGATTGGTTTTCAAAAGAAGATGAAAAAATAACCTCTGCATAGAGAGATTTTGAAGGAATCCCCACCAGCCTATACTTCAAGGACTGCAAAAATGCAGAAATATAATCCAAAGTGCATTTTAAATGCATAAATATTTCAGGAAATTATATTGTATATATTTGTATGAAAACCAGCATATGTTAAGGAGCTTTTCACATGCTTTTTATTAAATATATAAGGAGGTACCAAAACCATTTACTAATATTATCTGACAAGGTTAAACTTAATCTTCATGCCTGCTAGAACTGGAAAAATATGAATGTATAGTAAGTTGACATTCTGAGGCAAGGAAGCTTTAGAAAGCTTTAGAAAGCTTTCTGTATGCCTATCTCTAGTAGGCCACATTTTCCTACTGCAAATGAAAACTTTAATGTTGCCAGCCAAGTCTCATTCCTTTTACTGATAAGCTGTTCCTCAAATATGAATGTAGATTAATCCTCTTTTAATAAGCATTAACTCAGAACAGATAATCAGCACATAAAAATTCCATCAAATCTTCTGTCTACCTTTGGATGATTCTGTCACAGAGTTTATCCTCATTTAACAGTTTCAGGAGTTGCTCATAATATGTGTAACATTCCATGATTCTCTATCTATTTTTAATTCATTTTCTATTTACTGGGTTTCAAAAAATCTTTAATCCCAAGAAGCACTAGTCACTAAATAAGCTTACCTATTCATAAGCAAAATACATATTTACTTTTTTTGCATGACTGATGGCCTAGACACTTGAAAACACCAAAATACTCTGGTGAGGGGGTACTGGCACAACAAGTTTGAGGGCACAGGAAAGATAAGCATTAAAAAAAAAAAAAAACAAAATAAAACAAAGAACCCAAAAAACAAACAAACCCACCCAAAAAATACCCCACCCAAACAGTGCAGCAGTACTTTAGCTTTCACACAAACTCACAAAAGTGAGACCAATCCATCCTTTATACTACAGGAGAAATGGCTGAAAAGGGATGACTGTTGTCTTTGGTGTCCTTGTGGCAGATTTGGTTTTGCTGAGAGCATGTCATGGTCACAAAGATGCACAGTCCTTGTACAGCTGCAGGTGGTGACATTACTACTTACAAACACTAATCTAACAAACATATTAGCTAAATTTTGTGTTTTGTAGCACTGATATTAATGAGAATCAAGGCCTGGCGAGTTGTGGAGAAAAGGCAAGTGGAAGAACAGTGACGTACAGAATTGTGGCTCAGTAGCTACTGGAGTCAGTTCAACTGAAAATAACTAAAAAGATTTAGCTGTGATTATCAATGCCACTTTATCTGTGATCATCTGAGCCATTGATCAGAACTTATGAAAATATTTCCAGAGACAGAAAGCTAAAAGTATTGAACTCCATCAGTTATTCTGCCCTGACATAAATCTCTACAAACTGCCTGACAATTGCTGTTTGCTCTTCTCCCACACATGTTCCAGTGGCATAGTCTCAGAGCAGAAACTGTACATTTCAGGAGCCTAATAACAGAATACAAATAACAAGTGGTCCTAGTGAATGACCCATAATCTGCAAATGACCCAAAAAAACCATTTTTAGCAAGTAATTTAAAAACTGCATGAATTTGGACTTTTAAACAACTATTTTTAGTGTTCTATGTTCTACACACAGGCAAATACAGATGAAGAAAAATAAAACAAAAATATTCACATCAGAAATAACAGGGGATTTTTTCCTGAGTGTGAAATGAAGTAAGTATATAATTGTTACACTAATAGATTCAATTCTCTACCTAATAGATTCAATTCCTTACCACACAGTTAAATCTGTATGTTCTGCAACTCTGAAGAAAGAATTTAAAGCAGATGTCAGAACAAAAGGTGTGTACCTTCTAAAATCTGAGTATATTATGATAAAATCATCTTTAGGAAAAATTCACTGACAGCTGTCTCTGAGGAGATTCTGAAAGCTACATACCACTGTCTAAATAATTGTATCTAAACCCAAACTATTTATGAACCATAAACCTTTGAAGGGAACAACATGCAGTTGTGAGTGTCAAACCTCCACAAGCATGTCTTTCTAAATTATATTATCAAGGGCAAATTCAAATATTAGAGAATTAACAAAGTTTGTTATGGAACTCTGGGTCTAAAGAGAGGAAACATGCACTATGTTCTTTCATAAGGAAAGTACTTTTTTAAATTAAAAAAAAAATTTTTTTGGACTCGATTACTGGAGGACTTAGGTCCTCAATTCCTCCAGAAATTAGTACAAGCCAGGAAATAGAATAGTTCTAAAAAGTCCACAAGATGTCAAAACTGCTTTTAAAAAAGAACATTTTTGGCAGTACCTCTGATACATCCCAGTTGCCCAGCAGATGTGGATCAGCAGCATGAAATCATGCTCAGACCCTGTGGCTCCAGCACAACCCTGTGTCATGCCAATGCATGCCACAAACAGAACAGTACAAATGCACCACAGTTCAAGAGAGCTGACAGAGGCACAGTCATAGGAACCAAATGCAAAGATGTATTATTTAGTTTTGGAAAAAACCCTATGCTGTGTCTCAAAGAAAAGACAGTGAAGTGTTTAGGGTGGGATGTGTTGTGCCATGGCTTGCAGTAACCTGACCAAACCTGCCTGAAGCCAGGGAGGCAATCCTGAGCCCCCAGAGCTTTTCCACAAGGATGTTTCTCTTTCAGAATGTCATGGGCTCCAGGGGCACACACCACCACCTTTGGTCATCTGCTCTGTCCTGCTAAGCTGAACACAAGCTGTGGCTGAAGACAAGCAAGAGTGAAAAAGCAGCTACTGAGCATGAGGAGACAGCTCTGGTAAAGGCAACTGAGGGGCCAAACTACACCCAAAAAGCTTGACAGGCTTCTTCTGGAAAACACCAAGATTTATCAGCCTTTAACACTGTAATGCTGAGGTATAATTATTTTTGAGTTTCTAAATCTTGAGATTAGGTATGAGAGCAGAAACAAATTGTTTGTAGGAATTATTATTATTAATTGTATACTCTATTTTTCCTGACTATTCATATACTGAAGAAAGTGCTTGCAACCTGCTGTTTCAACCACTCTTCATTTATCCTTCACATATCTTAAATCATGCTTATGATAATAGTCTACTGTGTGCTATCTTTTTAAAGATAAGAAAAATAGGATACCAGCTCTGAGCTGAGTAGTAAGAAAAAACCCCAAATATTTCAATTTCAAAACCCTGTAAAGTCAATGAATGCATCAGTTAGTGACTAGATTGCTTGAAGGTCTAAACACCTCACAGTAAATCTAACACCTCATGTACATAATTGAGAGCTGAAGTAGAAGAAAGTTTCATTTCTCCACTTGGATCTGCTAAACTGTTTGAGCTTTAAAACCAAAATTCAGTTATATATGAATAATGCTTGTTTATGTTAAGTTAGTTCAAGCATCTGGTCTTGAAAATTACTTTCAAAACTGCATTTCAGAGAGTTAGGTGAGTTAAGTATGCAGATTTATAGTGACAGAGACATTGATGGTGGTAGATTTTACTTTTCCCTGGAATCTAGAGGAGAATGAATCCTACATTTTTATCACAGATAGGCAGCCAGAGTATTTCTCCTTGTGCTTGGTTTCAATTCCTCCTATCTCACATGTTCATAAACACTTTGATAGCTAATGCTTGAAATGGTGTGTTGGTGAGGTAAGAGACAGACTAATGGACAGTACCTGCAGGGGTGAAGGTGAAGGACTGAACTGCAAAACAAGAAAGCAAACACATTGTGAGTTACACACCCTGACACAAAGCACTAATTGCAGGGCACGAGTTTCCTCTGGAAATCACTCAGTTGGAGCTGAATATCATAATCAGGACATAACAGCTGAGCTTAAAGCACCAACCAGCCAGCAGCCAATGAGAAATGATGGTTGGAAAGATGAGCAGTGAAGTTTGACAGTCAAATTTGAAGACTCTCTGTGAGGACATGCTGTACTCCAAGCTGTAAACATTAGGATGAGCTCTGAAGCATGATCTGTTACCCACTTTCCTTGCTGAAAGCATACACAATTTCATGATGCAATCCATGTTCACATCACACTTAGATGCAGCAAACGCCGTGAGAAGGAATGAGTTGCACGAGACATGCTGGTCATAATTATTTACAGCTATGTTCTCCAAGTTATAACAGACTGCTCTCAATTCTCCCTCACCCCAATATGCCAACTCACATACAGGACTAATAATCCTCCTTTTTAAGGAAAGTCTAGTCTCAGCTTGTGTCCAAAGCTTTAGGTAGGACTATTTCCTAAGAGAAATAACACCACAGCTGTCTCTAGAATGAAAAAAATCTTGGGATCTAGAACAATATTTCATGTATAAGTGTGTGAGATACATATTAATTTCTCAGTGAAAACCACTCCACCCCTCAGGCAGTAGAAGTTACTGCTATTAAATTAAAAAAAAAAACCACCTTGGGACAAAGCACAACCCATGAATGACAGAGATCATGTGGTGACACAAAGTGAGGTTCCACAAAAACCAAGGACCAAAAGCCAGTGGTCTCTACTTCCTCTCTTTCCACTGCTTGTCTTCTTGTCCTTTCACAAAGCCAGTGGAAAACAAATGCAGCAGGAAGGATTGAAAACCAACATGGAATAGTTTCCTGCTGGTTTAGTGAGCCCAGTCAGGACACTGAGGAGTCTGACTATGGCTGAGCTGAACTGGGAACAATTTGGCTGTGACTGACTGTGGGTTTTTGGCAAGTTGTTGCTCAGCCATTTAGGGAACCTGAGCCCTTGGTTTCACATTTGATGACTTGTAAATAGAAAGGCACTTGTGTAACTTACATGTGATATAATGTCAACATTAAATATGCTGTCTTTAACTGGGCAAAGGTTTTCTCTTTTTAAGTGTTAATAAGAACTGCAAGAGAACCTACTGCAATATTTGAAGAACTGGGAGTTTTGTGTGTTAAATTAGGCTTCAGAGTAACCCATTTTATGACACATCACCTGACTTCCCAAAAATTCATAAGAATTCTGAAAACAGAATAATACACAAAACAAAGGTTGGATAAAGGTGAAAATATTTTCATTTGGCAAGAGTATCTAATTTTCCAAATGTAGTTTTCAAAAACTAATTTATAACTGGAGCAAACACTAAATGAAAGAGAACATTTGAAGATGTTCTGCCTCTGAGACAAAACTGTTTATGGCTTCTGCCTTAGGTAAATTTTGACAACACTTCCCTAATACATCACTCTTCCAGCTACAGGTATGAAGTCACTGATTAAGTACCTTCATTTATGTGCCATGCACATGGCTTCAGAGACATGGAAATGCACAGGAAAGAAGAAGGAGAAGACAAAAACTCTTTTACTTTCCTTGTAAGGGTCTAGTCTAACTCATATTTGAACACACAAATGATGCTGCAATGCCAACAGAGTGCCTTCTGAACAAGGGGCAAGAGGAACAGCTAATCCTCTTTGTACTTTTTTAATGCTAGATGTGCTGGAGATGTAAAAATACTGCCTTATGATAATGATGGAATGTGGTACCGAGCGATGCATTTAAAGCTTCTCACACCAGCAATTCACAGCATACATTTAAAACAAGCATACAGAATTCACCCAGGACACTTTTGCTGTAAGTTCAATGTAGTTTTTAGGTAGGTTTAGTAGCCCCTGTTCTTTTTATGATAGCACCTGCTGAGATGGCAATGAAGTCACTGCTCTTACCAGCATAATTGCTGAGCCCCTTTCTCTTCTTTCTCCGCCAGTAGAGCCAGATGCTGAAACCCATGAGGATGACCCAACATGCACCACCAATGCCAGCTATGAAGGCAGGCTGCTTCACCACATCAGTGATTTGCTCAGTTATGCTGTTGTTATTTTCAGTGATGACAACTTCGTTACGACCTCCTGCACAAGAGAAATTGAGCAGAATGTGGTTATTCTGCATTCTGCAACGCACAGTGGAACAAATTAAACACACAAATTAAAGGCTTCTAAAAAATAGTAATAGATCTCAAAAGAATTACCCACAGTAGAAGAACTTTAGGAAGTAGCAATGCACACCACAATCTCAGTGTTTCTAGAGTAAATATCCACGGCCATTTTGCAGATATATATTTGGAAAGGCAGACCCATAGCACACTCCCAAGTAATCTAACAGATGTCAATCCACAGCTTTTTTTTAACAATATACATATTTGCTAGTTTGTTTTTCCATAATTGTAGACAGAATTCAATAATGAGAAAATGGATCACAGGCAACTAATAAAAAAATAAATCAAGCAATCAATAAATAACTTTTTCCAAATGAGTAATCCAGATACAGAATATGCTACATTAGAAGACATTAGAAGATGACCAAAAACTCTAACTCAACTCTTTTTTTTTTTCCCTGAATGCTAGCTTCCAAATTTGAAATGAACAATAAAATAAATGCACTTTCCACTGGGGCAAAGATGCATTTTCCAGCAATTATTTCAAGGGGAAAGCAGTTCATACAAATTCTAAGTGTCCCATCTTTGACACAAAGCAGAAAAATGCAGTTAACTGCAAGCACCAAACAATCACAGCAACAGATGCTATTTTTTCCACCTAGAATATGCATGCAAATTCCTAATATCAACCTGCAAGAAATAATTATTACTTGGAGTACCAATTAAAGTGAAATGCATCAAAAAATTACTATATAGGATCTTAAATTGTATATTACAGCAGAAAACTGCAAATTTCAGTAGATGCTCCCGTTGTTTTTTTCCCCTCTTTCTCTAAAAGGGAACTTTTCAAAAGAAAAAGCTTGGCATTTAGCTTGAAAACAAATGCTCATAAAAATGGAATGGAAATCCAGGAAATGCTAAAGCATATCGTTCCAGGGCCAGCACTTTCAAATTGTCAAAAATAGTTACTTTTAAAATTAGGAAATGCAGAACATATTTTTCTAAAAAAAAAACCCCAAATTTTATTCTATGCATATTTTATATAAACTGCCCACATCTGCAGTTTTGAAATTCATGAAAGATTATCCATCCTTTCCAGTAAAAGCATTTATATAGCTCAATCCTTGAAATGTTTATGCAATATTACCAGATGCTTGCATGCACGCTGAAGAGCTGCAGGAGTAGCTACTCCATTGAGACAAAGAAGATGTAAACAATATGATTCTCAATTATGAGAGTCTATCACACACATAAAGGTAGTTGAACATTGCAGTAAAACACTGAAATGGTCACTTGGAGGAAATTATTAGAAGTATTGTATCACTGAGCCATGCTGTGAAAATGTACATATTCCTTTTCTATAATTCAGCAATGCTTAGATTTACTTCTTCCAGCAGAGCAGCTTGCTGCCTCCAGCCTAAAGGCAGCACTCAGGGTCTCTGGCTGGAGCAGATCTGAGAAGTCTGACACTCCCAGCCCCATTTCCACAGACACCTCTTTGCAGGTGACCTGGATTTCACACAGCCATGCTTTATAGAAGGGGATCCTTTGAGAAGGTCCCTCTGGAACTGCCTCTGCCCAGCACTGCCCCTGCCAAGATGCAGCTTCAGGCCCTCAGTGGTGCTCAGAGCTGGGCTGGGTTAATCAGGAAGAAATGCAGTGCCCTGCATGCCATTGCTATCACACTGCTGATGAGTTTATTAGGCTTCCTCTCTTTCAGCACCACAGCAATATTTAGTACTGATGACTGTCTGCTTTGGAAATCAGACTGTGGAAGCTGTGCTAGAGCCTGGCTTGCTTTCAGTCCTTCTGGGCAATGAACAAAACAGTCTCCCAGCAAGCAGAACAGGTCCCACAGAAAGATGCTGTCAGATGTACAAAAAGTGCACCAGTACTGATGTCATGCACCAGTCTATACTGGCCATGCTGGGAAGCTTTACCAGCATCAGGCTCTGGGAGCTGCAGCTGTTCTTTGCCACACTTGCATCTTTTGTCTTGCCACTGCCAAAAGCCCAATGGCTTCCAGGCCTGATTCAGTGAGAATGAAACTGAGTGGGCAGCTGTGGCAAGGAAAGAAAGCAGGCAGCAGTGGCTGCTTTATCTGGTTTTCCATGTTTTTTTCTACCCATGGAACCAATCCATAGGAGCACCCCAGCGCTGAAAGAGGAAGGGCTGACAGTAAAACTAATAGAAAGGGGCTCTCCATGGCACGCTCTTCCAGACACAAAATCGATTTTCTAGTAGAAATCAGCATGGGGGTTGGAGCTGCTCTAATTACCATTAACTTGCAGTTAATTTCTGTGCCCTTTAGAGGAGAGGCCAAAGCAGTGGGACAGTGAGGAAACAGGTAGGCTTGGCACTGCTTCAGACACAGCCATGCTACCAAGGCAGGGAAGTGCTGGAGACATCAGCTTTGGGAGTGGATGCTCCTGGATTCAAGAATGAGTTCTTTTCACTAAAGCCTCCAAAAACATCTGAGGTTCCTGTCTTCTCTAAGACCAGAAAACAGTCTTCTGAAAAGGGAGGATGGGAGAGCAAACTGCAAAGTGCCTGGGAAGAGGTTTCAGTGGAGGTTTCAGCTCTTCCTCTCTTCTAGGGGAAGATACAATCTGTCTCCAAATTACCTTCTAAAGTTTGCAGTCTGGCTGTTTGCTCTTACCCTTCTGTGCCTAGCAATTACAACTGCAAAAGTAATAATTCATTTAAATGTCAAAATAACATATGCTTTGTGAATTTGATGACGGAAGAATAAATGGAGACAGATGAATGTTACCCACTGACTTTTGATAAAATTAATATAATTGTTGGGGGTTGGGGAAACAAACAGCATTAGTCTTGTACTTCTTTATATAATATTTAAGCAGAAGTAATAAATATGTCATCCAAGGTACCAGTGTACTATTTCATGTACTGCAGGTGGTTCTGTAACAATGCTGTCAGTTCAACTAATTAGAACATAGACAAGGGAAGTGTGCGACCTGCAACGCTCCATTGTTCCTGAAGACAAAACCATAATGAAATATAATGTCTTCCTCCCATTGGAGAGTAATGAAGAACAAAACTAATTTGTCGGACCAAAAATTAATTAGACACATCAGATTCGATTGTACCTATTACTGTGAAAGTTTGCAGCTGTTCCTCATATCATTATGCCAATGATGGAATGTAAGAGGGACCAGGCCGACTGATGAAGAGAAATAATAGCTACAGCATTAACCAGAGTTGCCCTTATTCCAATTTTACTTCTGGTTTTCCAAGTGAATGTTTTTTAGCAAATCATTAGTGATCATAAAAGTTTTATTCTTGATTCTCTTTGAGTCTTCCGTAAAATTTTTCAACATCCTGGTTCAAGCATAGGCACAAGATTCCTGTAACAGTGAGACAATTTCTAACTAAAAGAATCATATACTTCCTACTGCTTCCTATTCTCCTTTTTATGCTTTCTGGATTGTCACAAGTCTGTTATCTAAAATTACTCTGGGAGGCCAGTAGTTGATTATTCACCATGAAAACCAGTTATTTTCAGAAAAAAAAAACCTGAAACATTTTTAGAAGAATGAATCCTGTATTTAAAAATAACACCTCTTTTTATACATTGTACTCTGTGTTTCATGACTATTAAAAGTTTTTACTGCTTAGAAACACAGCTTAACTCTCCTGCACCACTGACCTGCTCTCTCCATAATTCAGCATTTCTGGAGCTGTTCATTCTGTTTGCAAGTTGTTAAATGGTATAGATAAGCACCAGATCATTTAGACCTCTATTATAATAACTCAATAATGCTTTCCCATTCATTATGATGTTTTGAGGTTTATTCATTAGCTCATTTTAAATCCATGTAACTAGGGTTTTTTTTAAATTTACTTAAAAAATAATTTTCATATTTTATGATTTTGATTCCCATTCAAACATTGAATGGTGCCAACTCAGGTTTTTCAGAAATGGTATCACCTAAACATTGTTACAATTATCAAGGAAATTTATAGTCTGAGAAATAACTGCTAGCAATTCTTAATCAATAGCAAAATTGGGCCTAAAGAAAAGGGAGATACAGACCATATATGTAATAAACACATCCACCTTCAGGTTCCAAAAAAACCCCCCAGAAATGACAACAAAAACATAACCCAAACAGAAACTACTCCCTGTTACTTTTCATGCAAATGACTCTTAAATGTACAAAGATGTCACCAAACAAACTTATTGAAGCAGACATTCTGGGATCATTAAAGGAACAAATAAATATCACTAAGAATTCTGGGAATCATCCAGCAAAGACTTTTGGTGCAAGTATAACTCAAAACACATTAAGTGACACAGGCTACCCATGTACTTAAAATGCAATACACTTGTGCTTTGCTGGAATAAGTGCAGTGTATGTCCTGCCTAGTTAGATGGACCCCTTAGTGAAATAATTTTAAAAAAAGGTCCTGGTTTCTTGCATTTTCAAAAAATCAATTTTTTTGTTTTCACCTCTGGATATCTTTTTTCCCCTCTTTTCTTTGGTGTTTCTGTGGCTGTCTTTTCTAAACCAAGTGCTACCTTCACTTCCACTCTTGTATTTCTGTCTCCAGTGACACTTCAAAGGTGAAGTATCCTAGCTTCTGTTTTGATGAATGGAGAAACTGAATATCAGTGAACATTTAAGCAAAGCTTCTGGGATGGCCTTTTCTAAGGGTCTACACATAATAGACTAGTCCATGTTTGGGACAGTGTATTGACAATATTTTCTAGAAAGAAAATATTTAGTAACAACAGAAGTCCCCCAAACAAACAAATAAATTTCCATTAGGTAATAACTAAGTTAGATCGTACAGATAAAGGGAACAAAATTCCTGTATCGTGCACTAAAAAGAGGTTCTGCTTTGCACAGCTCATTTCAGGTTTGCTAAACATAATTACTTCTAGTCTTCCATATTGTTCCCATCTTTATATTTTATACTCAGGAAAAATTTCAGAATAAACAAAAGCTGTGTTTCTCTC
Organism: Agelaius tricolor; assembly: GCF_023055355.1. Lineage (NCBI taxonomy): Eukaryota > Metazoa > Chordata > Aves > Passeriformes > Icteridae > Agelaius > Agelaius tricolor. The sequence goes on along the minus strand of NW_027269269.1, from coordinate 39,931,718 downwards.
AGGTCAGGAAATTAGTTTTGCATGGAGACCACTACCAAGAAACAACTATTACAAAGGCTGGGATGATAATGCTACCTTTGCTCTCTAATTTGTCTAAAGACAACTTTTGCTTTGACAGAGGAGGTTTGTCTTGGGATACCTGAGAAACACTGACTTTAAACATTCAGAAAACAATGGTAAACAGTGGAATGAGTAAGGCAATATTCCAGCCATCTTAAGAGGAGGAAAAGGGAGCTTGGGCTCCACACGTCTGCCAACCTGCAGAAGTGGTAAATTCATTAAAAAAAAACCCCAAAATTTTATATCAGTTTCACTAGGCAATCTGCTTTTTTTATATGTCTTGGGAACATACTTCCCTTCACTCTCTGCAGGAACTCTGTAGTAAGAGAAAACATCATCAGGCAGTGGGATGTAAAAGCAACTACCTAGCCAAACCTCGTCTCCTCCTCCACAGATTTTTATGCTTCCAGAAGCGATGCATGAAAGCATTTCTGAGAGGAAAAAAAAAACCCACAAAAAAACCCCAGGCAAAACAAAACAACAGAACAGACAATAACTTACCTATTATTATGGGTTGTGGGTCACTTTTTACTCCCACACCTGCACTGGTGCTTGCAGCAACTTCCACGCGGTACTGGATACCTGGATATAGGCCACCTATTACTACAGACCGAATGGCTGCATCTACTGTTTTGTTGATATGAAATCGAGTCTCATTACCTAGGCACCAGATCTGGGACAAAAGTTGATGTGTTAAAAGAGACGAAATTCTTCACACTCACACAATCGCAAATAGGTATGACATATCAAGGTATTTCATGGCAATTGCTTATTTGGGACTTCTTGACAATCTTACTGCCCAGGAATTGCTGAAATTGGGATGATTTAGCTCAGCAAGGTATCCCAGATTAGCACAGGACCAAGGCAGCTCCAAAGACTGCTTGCAAATACCTCTCTGGACTCTGGCTCTCCATGGAGTGCAAATTCTGTGCTTACACTTAGAAGCACAGACCAGATCATCCAAGTGGCAAAGATGTGTTATACATTAATCAAAATCTTGTTTATCAAACCTTTTGCGTAAAAAAAACCCCACATTTTTTCCTTCTAAATTTCCTGCTGAATAGCAAAAGGATATGAGCACAGGATGAAGCACATCTTAAAGCACTAAAGAATAAACAATTTTCAAAATTTTTTTCAACTTCCTTTCATTGCACAAGAGGGATACTTGAAATTTCTGAAATGGAATAAGCACAGACTCACATTTACTGCTGCCTTTGTGATTAGTTACATTATTTAGTAATCCAGACATCAGTTTCTCACTCAAATATTATCTAATTAAACAAAAAATCCATCCTATAATCACAACTGGCATTTTGTGATGAGAACAGTCTGTGAGTTCAGAGTGTTATGTCTCCCTCTTGCAGTTTTTATAGGATTCTCCTAAGAGATTTTGAAACTAACTTCTAGGCATGCTTCTTCAGGTAATGCTATCTGCAAATACTGCTTCTGTATTACTAAAGAAAGCATCTACTATCACACAAGAAAATCAATGCATAAATATATCACAGGTACACTTACATAAAAATAACATCAGAAGAAAACACTATTGGTGGAACCATTATCAGTGACAAACTAATGTATCTAAGCAACAGCAATAATATCTTTACACTTACTTTGACCCTGCTCAGTGTTTTACCACACCTTATCTTTTTTTTTTTTTTTCTGTGAAATGCTGAGAAAGATTTGAAGAGAAAAAAAAAAACTATCTTGCTTTCCTAAACCTAAGGTGAGATCCTATTTGCCAGCCAGAATGCATTAAGGTGAGTAACTGTTGCATTCATTCCTTCACTCCTTGTCTGTCCTGGTCTTAGGTTACAACAGCTATGAGATGCCTCTAATTAAAAGCATTTAATTAATGAATGAATTAACAGGCATTCAGGTGCTTGAAGTGGAATCAACAGATCTACTTTCAATTTGTTAGAAAATGTACTGTGGAACTTCAGCAATTATTTCATACTCAAGCAAATATTAGACTCCCTGCACCATTCACTGTAGCCAGTTCACTACTCAGGCAGCCAGCTAATCTAACACAGGAGGGCTGTAATTATAGTGACTCCAGCTGGTTTTATACACAGCCCAGAGGCCTGAGCACTCACCTGGAACATGGCTTCTATTAGACATCAGCCCACTTTGTTTCATACCTACGTGTTTTGTAGTTTAGGAGCGTTCTTTTCTCGTTTGCCTATAAGGCCTGGATGGTTTATATTGACTTACACTGGAGTCAGGATCAAGATTAATTAAGCCAAAGGATAATTATTAATTGATATGAAAATTAGGTCAATAAAATCCTGGGATTAATAAATCTTGATATTGATTAAAAGCAAAACAAAAGTAGTGCTATGCTACACATAAACATTGTGAGCATTTACTTCATCCCTCTGACCTAGTGAAAAGCTGGAAGAGGTTGAACCATTATCTGATTTAGAAGCCAAGCACTTTCTCCCTTCTTCATGCTGTGCTCCCTCAAGATACAGCAGGGAAAAAAAATCTTTTTATGTGAAACAAACGGCAGTCACCACTTCCACCCCTTTGTGGGACTGTCAAGAAAGCTGCCCTGATCTATTTCAATTAAACATTTCACATTTGGTGTATATAGGCCAGCCACAGCAAGGTTAATTTACCAAACTGTGCTGTGACAAGGCTGAACCTCACCCAATCATTTTCTCCACCTGAATAACAGAGTACATTTTTTGTTAATGTTGTGAAAATATCCTTGTGCAAAAGTGATCTTAGTATAAAACTACAGGCTAAAGCAACATTTAATGTATAAGGAGTGGATATTGTGAGCCATCATAGCAACAAAAAGGAAGAAAATACAACCAATGCAAGAAACTCTCATGTAGCAAACTTTGGATATACTAGCTGTGTTCAACCTGTTTTTCAGAGCAAACAACCTGGCACTTTAAGTTTTGAAGCTTGACAAAGATAATACTTGGAAGAAGTCTTGAATTCTCCCAGAACCACAGTCCTTGACTTTGACCTTGAAGTGTTAGGATTAGCATTTTTGCAGAGGAAATAAGAAGCAACTTTCCTGCCAGCTTTGCTGCCAGATTGAAGGTACTCCAACACAGGGACTTCACTGCCTGTCTTTGGAGTGCAGAAGCCCCTTACAAAAATATCCCCTCTTCTTCTTGTTCCACAGCAGGGAAAAGCTAGAAGGATAATAACTATAAACTGGCTAGAAATTATAGCTCTCTTTCATATCAATCTCATGGTGTTTTTGCTTTTTAAAATAACAGTAGTAATAATAATAGTAATAATAATGATAATAATAATAAAGAAATCCATAAGCAGTCAGTCCTCTTTCTCCATATAATTACATGGGCAGCTGTAAATGCTTTCAGAACCTAAATCCATAAACAGTGCTTTGTTCTGTAATTCAAGCAGGCTGTTTCCCTAAACACAGAACCCTCCCATCAGACATGGTGTGTACCTTGTACTCCTGGATGACTCCATTTTGGTGATCTGGAGGGGGAGGATCCCAGGAGATGCTGATGCTTGTGCTGTTGTGATTTCCAACTGTCAGGACAGTGACAGACTGAGGAGGAGCACTTGGAGCTACACCAAGGAGAGGGAGCAAACAGAAGCAAGGCATTAATCCATTTGCCAGGACATGTATTTTGCTGAAGCAGTGCAAGATCAAGCAGGCAGTGTAGAAAACTCACACTCCTAGGGATGCACTTTTGTCAGGCACTGACAATGTTGAAAAATGCCCTTCTGAAGAGAAGCACAGGGCTGAATGACAATGTGGAATTTGTGGCAATGGAGAATCAATACAAATCACTCCTGATTTATTTATATTTGGCATTTCTTAAGTTTGCATTGGAACTGTTCTCACATTTGTCTTTGTTTTCCATAATATGCATGAATAACCATGGATGTATCAACTAAGTCACATGTGAGGCTGCTTCACCTGGCCTGAAAGCTGTTTGGTTCTTCTATTTTTACATGGTTTAATAATGATGTGAGCAGCCAACATTTAATGACCCTTTTTTGTTTGTTCTCCAGGAAGACAATACCAGGTTCAAACATAGAACTGCATGTCCAAACTGGAAAAGGTTTAAAATGTTCATGGCTTTACATCAAAAACCAGTGAATAGAGCAGGTGCTAAGTTAGGTCACATATATACTTCTGTCCTTTTCTGCCCCCAGGCAAATTGCTTTCTCTTCAGAGTCATGTTCAGTTCAACCATTCACAGCTGTTTGGCTGGTCACTGCACATCGAGGCCAATTTTACAAGACAACTGCTTGCCAGCCCTGCTTGTTGTCTAGAAACGCCAAAAAAAAATTTAAAAACATAGTTATTAGTGACCACAGCTATGCTGACAAAGCCCCTCTTGCAGCTACACCAGCAGCAGGGTGCTTCTGTTGGCTCAGGGAAGTGGTGCAGGAGCCCTGCTATGAAAATGCTCTGTGAGCATCTACCATATCCATACTGGGCTCTCCTAGCATGGCTGTGGCTGCCAGGGCAGAGGACTGTCAATAGGGCTCTGCTCAGCCACCTAAAACTTCTTGCAGCCCCCCTCATCCTTCCCTTGCTCCCAGGCAAGTGTTTGAACCCCACCACAGTGGCAAGCTAGGCCACAGAGGTTGGCTGTGTTATATTAAGGTATAGTCCCTGGGGGGAAGAGCTGATGGATAGCAGCTGCTTGGAACTGGTCCTAGAATTCATTTATTCCATCTCTCCCAGTCCACCTACCCAGTCTTCAATGAAACTAATAGAACGAGGCCAGAAAAGTGTGAACTAATAAAGCAAGCATGGAGTGATACCTCTCCAGGACAATTTTCCAGTTCACAGGAGGCTGTAGCTCAGACACCTTCTGTTCTAGGGAGGTGTCTTTGTCTTTAATAAATACTTGTGGAATTTGTCTTTCATATATTTTTCATTGCTTTTAATCTGATCTTAAAACATTTATTTTGAAATATGAAAGCTGATTTTGAAAACTTATGGTAGACATCATACCTAAAATGTTTATCACTCTCCTGCCCCAACTTCAACCCTAGATAACAACGTGGTTTGGGCTGTCAAAGCTCCCTGACTCCAGCCCCCTGGCCAGAGTGACTTCTTCACTGCTAAACTCTATGGCACCAGAATTTTAGTCTTATCTTTAACAGATATCCATGCTCATCCTCGGACCATGTTTCTCAGAAAAGCCAAGAGCCCCTGGCATCTTTGCATTTAAGTCTGGCATGTTTAACACAAATAAGCACAGCTACAGATATCAGAAGTGTTCAAGCCTCCTGAGTCAATTCAGATATTTCTATTGTTCTCCACAGCTTCTTTGAGGCTGGCTGTGTTCCCACGTTGGAAGCTTCTCAGCACGTGACCTGGCACAGGCTCATAGAGCCGAGCTCAAATCTTTACCCTCATAACCCTGAAAAATTGGAATGCTCTGCTGCAGGAATCACACAACTGCAAACTAGGGTATCAGAGGTGAGGACAAGGAACCACACAGGATTACAGCAGAAATAAAAATATTTTAGATGAAAAATGAAACACATATTACAGTCCTGGGAGGCTTCACGTTTCGACAACTACATTTTCAGATGCTGGTTCAGCTGCGAAGCTAATAATGCTTGGTAGAGTCCTTATGACCTTGCCTGTTGCAGAGAAACAGGGAACTGGAGGGGAGAAATGGAGCTGAATTGTGGACAATTTGACTCTTTGCCAGCTCGAGTGAAGCATGGAAAGGTTGCCTTGGGCTACTCCTTGCAATCGTGCAAAGCATAAAATTGGTGAAAAAATAGTTGCATTGTGTATTTTATGGCAAGTGAAATAATTTGCCACACAGTAAAAAATTAGCATTTTAAAAGTCTTCAAGTTATTCAATAACAATAAAACCGAGAATAAACGTATGGGTGTGATATTAATTAGAATATTTTATGTGAAAATAATAATCATAAAAATGGCAAAGCTTAATGCTGCATAACTCTTTCTGGTTTTAAGTACAATGGAACAACTTGCTCAAACATATTTACTTTCCCTACTGAAACAAAAAGGGCATTCAGAAATATAACATCTTATATATGCATACCTGAGGGGAAAGGGGAGTGTGAATGCAAAAGAAATGTAAAATGAATAGCATACTCTAAAATTTAAAAAAACCCCATACTGTATTCATTTGCTTTTACATTTAAACTGCATGAACATTCTAGTTAATATTCTACCAGGGTGTGTTGGTGTTTTTGAGGTTTTTTGAGGACATGGGATAAATGTGAAGCAAAATTAAAATTGCAGTTAATGAATGCAGCTGTGGAAATATCATTTTAAGAGCTGCATTAAAGTGAGCAGAATCTGACAGAGAGCAGCTGATAAAAGCTAGGGAGACTTCCATTCCTGTCATATTTTTGTGGTGACAAACAAGATGCAGGACAAGTACTACTCCATAATGTAATTCCAAAGGAGATTTTACAGTGGATGCAACTGAGAAAAAAAAAATAATCTGTCTCTAGAGAAAGTATGAAAGAAATAGTGAAAATTATAAAATAAAATCTTCAAATTGGCTCCCACTGTATGTGTGTACACATGTTAGAATGTACCAGTTCAGCTTCCTCCCTCTGATAAAATCACTCTGTAAGCTGGCACCGTGATATAAATTAAGCCACTCGTCTGACACTGCTGCAGTTATTAAACAGATCACATTGAAAAATAACATTTTTAAAACCGTTTTCTCATTTCCCTTGCTGCTGGCTTGTGGAGAACACCTTGCCTGCTTCTTGACAGGTCAATTATTCCAGTGCTCAGCTTCTTCTTACAGATATGAAAGAACCCAAATCGCTGCTCATCTTTTCCAGACGCAGCCAAACAGAATTCCATTTGTTACCTTCACAAGGCCAAAGAGGCAGGAGATGGATGGATACTGAACTGTTACAAATGTCTGATCTAGAGGAAAAGTCTAACTGCAGCAAAATTGATTTTTAGAGGTAGGCCTCAGAAGTAATATTGCACGTAAAATCCAATCCAGCAGAAAGTTGCCGCTACCTTTCAGTCGTACTTTGCCTTTACCAGGGATATTTGCTTTGATGTTGCAAAAAAAACTTCCAACACTTGTATCACTTTACAAATTATTTTCTAAAAATACTATAGCTAGCATTTTTTAAAAGTCAAGTCTAAAAAAAGCCCATTTTTGAAATGGAATCACAGGCAACAGAGCACCTTTAAACAGACTGCCATCTTTCTTCAGTGGAAGGGGAGCAAACCACCGTCAGTAAACCTTTAGTTGATACTATTTTTGAATACAAGAACACCAATATAATTGCAAAGATAATATGAGGAATTAAAGGAAATATTTGTAGAACTGCATCTACTGAATTTCTTATTTTCTTGTGGAAGTACCTAATTTTGTCACCTAAGGAAAAGGAAGAATTTTTTTATAGGACCTGACATTTTTCTGGTGATAATATTACAGGTCCTTTGCTGACGTTTTTTCAGAGGAGATTCTTGTAAACAGACTCCTTGAAGGTTATATTAATCTACAAAGCAGATCCTAGGCTGTGAGTTATACATATCTGCAGGCAGGAATATTTTTTTTAAATCTTCACTATGTGGAAAGCTATTCCACATGAACAAAGTGTCCTTTAAGGTAGGAAATTACTTGACAGGCTCTGCTGGGAGCTAAGGTTTATAAAAACGAATGTCATTCCTCAAGTATTTTATAGAAATAGACAGGAGGTATAAGACCTTCTCTCTTTTTCAGTAGTTCTTAATTTACCTTTAGCAAGAAACAGATGAACTAAACAAACACTAAAAATCAATTGAAATTGGACAAGAGGAAAATCTGTAGAAATATTTTAAAGTATTTTTAAAATTTTCTTTTTTATTAAAAAATCCTTTGTTCAGAGTGCTGCAAATATATTCTTCACCAACTGATATGGGCTTTATAGTTTGAACAAAGAACTGGGGACCATAAAATCCCAAATTCCAAACCAGACTTGAAAACTGCCTTCCTGCACACTCTTCTACGTGTTTCAGGACACTGAATTTCCTCATCCATAAAGTGCAAAGTGCAACCAAGTTATCTTCAGTTTTACTTACATGTTGGGTAAAATTCATAACAAATCAAAGAGAAAAGTGAGTAATAAGCAAGTCTGTTCCAGAATTCAAGAGTACTTGGCAATCAGCACTAAATTAAACCTCAGGAGACCACTGTAAATGATTAAGATGCACTTTCAATAGGAAGGAAAGAGTGCACTCAAAACCCATTGAAACCATATGAACGTCTTAAAACTTCACCAGTATTTCTTTCTCTTGCTTTAAAAAAAATCAAAAAATCAGTGACACAGAGAGAAGATGAACCCCTCACTGTCAGGACCATCCTACTTTTACAGGAGAGATTCTCCAGGCAAAGACTGCATTACATAGGTAGAAAGGTGGGTTTCTAACAGCAAATGATTACAATGACTTACATCTCACCCCAGTGTCTTTACTTTTCAAAAAAAAAAAAAAAGCCAGCAGCCCTGGAGTGCACATGCTTTGGCACAACTATATACAAGGCTAAATGCTATAGATATAAAAGCTGAGCATTTCAGAAGTATAAACTGTTCACTCTGTCTGAATCCTGACTGTTTCAGAGAGGCTTCAAAGGTGCTCAGGGGAATCCTCTGCAGTACTGAACCAGGGCAATTTCATGAACACTGTGCTAACAGAAACTGTGAAGTGGTGTGCCCTTGAGACTGGAGTTTCTCCAGACTAGTTAAATATATGTCCTTCACTACTCCTCGTTTCCCAGCCAACTGTTCATCTACATTATTACCCATTCAGAAGGATGTGCTTAGTATCAAACACTCATCTGTGAGAGCTTGCATTTATTTTATTTTCAAAGTGCAGACCAAGGTCTTTCATTGCAACAGCAGTGGTTACAAAAGAAAGGCTGCAGTGAACACTTTTTGGAAGACCAAAAGCCACCTGTACCTTAGAAGGATGCATCAGCTAGAAGAATATAAGACCAGCACAGTGCTTTCTCAGGGGATATTTACAGCACAAAACTGAATATAATATCAAATTTTAACATCACCTCAGTGTGTAACAAACAGAAATCGCGTGGAAGAAACAGAGATGAACACATGCAGTCACAGAATAACCTCCAGTGCCAGCTATGAAAGCTCGTTGCTTTTTTTTGAATACATGAACACCAATATAATTGCAAAGATAATATGAGGAGTTAAGGGAAATATCTGTAGAACTGCATCTACTGAATGTGTTAATTTTTTTGTGGAAGTACCCAATTTTATCACCCAAGGGGTGCCCCTTTTACCAACCTTCCTCTGTGGTACGAGCAGACTTGGATTCACTGTCCATGCCTTGGAACTCATTGAAGTAAGGGCGGACCTTGATCTCATAGGTGACCCCCTTTTTGAGGCTGACGAGGACGGCACTGCGCTCGGTGGGCACTTTGACCTCCAGGTTCTGCCACGTGGCTGGGACGGGCAGGCCCGAGGTCTGGCGGTACAGCACGCGGTAGCCCTGGATAAACTGGGACTGCCGGTCCACCTGGGAATGGCAACAAATCAACAAACACATTGCAGCAAACAAACAAACAAACAAACGCCCCAACAAACAAACAAACCCCAACAAACTGCGCAAAAAGAAAACAAACAGCTGCCTAGAATACTTCTGTCCTCATCGAAAAGAGAAAATTCACAGTTACAACGCTGAATTTATTAATCCAACTACCTTTTTCCCAGGATCTTTTGGTGGTCACTGCAACCCCGAGATTGTTAAAAGTCTCTTTTCCCAGCCTGGTGCTTGAAGAAGGAGTCAGAGCTCTTCAGTTCTTGATCTCAAGGTTGTTTATTGTATCTTATCTATAAAATTCTTTCTCCTGCCCTGCTGAGGTCCATCCAGCAGGACAGTTGCAGGCACTCTGCCTGCCCCTGGGGCGGTGTTATGTATTTATACCAAAAACTATGTGTACAATGTTTACAATTACTTTCCAATACCTATCACCTATGTTAGACAGTGAGCTTCTACTCTAGACCAATCTGTAAGCGCCAACATCGCAGCAGAAGATGGAGGCCAAGAAGAAGAAGGAGAAAGGCCCAGATTCCTCCATCTTGCCTCCTGAACCCCCATTCCAGAAGCCCCAAAATCTACTTTTTCACCCCGTGATAACTTCACTAATATTCTACCTAAACTGTTGAGGCTTGCTGATCTTCATATAAGGTTGGTAATTTGCTCCACGGGTCATAATCAAACCCACAGGTGTTTTGGCCTCCGTGCCAGGGCTTCTGAGCCCCCTGGCAGGGATCTTGGCTGTTCTGGACAGCCAGAGGGATGTCCTGGGTTCCCACACCTTCTTGGAAGTCGATGTTGATTAATTGTCTACAAAGAGTATTTGTCTCACATTACTGGTTACAGAATGTTTCTTTCTGCTTTGCCTTCTCCAGCTCTATATATCATGAGAAATACCACCTTAAATCATAAAACAAGGCCCCCACCCCTGCAATAAATCATGAAAAGAAAACTTTGGCATAAGGCTTGCTGCATGTAAACTTACTAAGCACAGCTTGGCTACTGATGTGCTGAAATAGGAGAAGAAAAGAAAAACAAATTCTTTCAGAAAAGGACAAGTCTTTGAAGATATCCTACATGCTTACAATTAGTCCATTACTTGGCTCACAGCTCATGAAATGCACAGCAAATTAAAATAAACATAAGACAGATGCAGAGAAAACAACTTCCAAAGACATGTGCTGTTTCTTGTGTTCACAGCCTGTGCAGCCCCTTTGCATCCTGGGGTTGTGATGCTCTCAGGCCATCAGACGGAGATGGAATGTTGGTTTTGGTTTATATTTTATTTGTTGCTAGGCAAGCAGAATTCAAGATTGGACCATGGAAGTTTAACAATTTTACCCTATGAATGGGTTTTTTATTTGAAGAAGAGCTTTCTATGTGTTTTATCTTGGAGAGGTTGCATGCATCTATTTATCTTCCAAAAAAACAAAAAAGCCAAAAATCAAGGCATTATGATTCTTGCACAGATTTTTCCTGGGAAAAAACACCAAAAAACCAAAACCAATTTGATTGCTAAAAGTAAACCAAACCAAACTGCTTCTGTAGCTGCCAAAAAAGGAGCAAAGAAAGTGCAGTACAAATAACAAGGCCATAGAGCAGGCTGTTTGGTAATTCTGTGTTATAACTTAGACTCAACAAGTAGGGTATTCTTTATGCTTTTGTCAATTTGCTTGCTCAAAGATATTCCAGAATTAGAGAAACATTTGTTTGACTACTCTTAAGATTAAATGAATTTAAGGCTGAAAACACAAACCATGCTCCATTATGCTCCTCCTATAATCTTGTTACAGTTTATTGGAGGCATTCAGAGGGGACACAGATTCTTAGACATTAAAAAGCAAGGCAAGCAAGAAGAAAGTTTTATTTATGAAAGCAAGGCAGAAATGTCTTTCATCAAAACTGTCACTGTTAAAACCTTGCAACATATGTTACAACAACATTAAGCTTGCATTTTATAAACTTCTCTGCATTCACTTTAAGTGAATTTATGCACTGAAAGAGGGATATAACTCACAATAATAGCTTGTTAATACTGAAAGAATCAAGCTGTGTTTTTAAGAAGAACATTAAGCAGCTGTTTCCAGATGAAGGGAGTCTGTAAATCAGAGTAAACTGTTTTTATCCATGTTTGACTTTGATTAACTAAATGTTTTATGGATATAAAGACTTTATGACCCTCACATTTACTACAAAATTCAGAAAAAATAATGCTTTCATCCACTTTGCAATAGAGATTTTTAACCTAAATTACAATATAAGGTTATGATGTTTAATAATCAAGCACTGAGTTTGATTCTTGCTTTACTTCTTAGTTAGAAGGTACACTGAAAGATGGCATAACTTTGTTAGAACTTCCCATTTTGCTCTATTTTTAAGCTCTACTGACTGCTGCCTAGTGGAGAAAACTGAAAATTCAGAACTGACCTGACTGAACAGTAGCACGGTGTTGCTATAACACAGTGTGGAAAGCATTTTGTACAGCATGGCACAAACAGAAACCCACCCCCCAACTCCCTGAGAAGATAATAACTAAAGAATACCAACTTTCAGTTCCTCAGACTTTTGTATCTACTTCCAGACAAATTGTCCATACACATCTTTTCCTCCCAGACCTCAAAGATCTTAAATTGAAAGGCTAAAGGCTTTCATATTCCATAGAAGGACTATGAAAGCAGAATGCAGTAGTGCCACAAGGCTGTCACATTTATGGGTGCTATAAACTAGCTTGATTTGAGGCTTGCTTGAATCTCACAGAGCTGTCAATTAGTAACTTGATTACAGCTGGGCAGAGTGATCTGCCCAAATAGCAGATTATTGACATTATTTCATCATTCAGAGTCTGGGAGGGTACCAACAAAAGAAAATATTAGACATTTTTAATGTTTTCTATAAACATCCAGTCACATTCAGTATCAAGGAGAGGATACAAAGCTGTTTCTCATACCAAATTAAAGCTAGTCTGTATGAACAGGGCCTTCTGTAGGTTCAAAATGTTGGGAAACTACTCAGAGGGCACTTTACTTACTGAGAAAGGTGGATTTTTAAATTTTGTTCAAAGTTTCCAAACTAATCCAAAAATTACTCTTGGATAATTACATGGTTTAACCAGAAATATTTTTGAGAGGTAGGACAGGTATATTTCACATATACATACACACATGTGTGTATACATGTGTGTATGTTTATCTACAGTTACACAGTCATATTTAATACAAAGTGACAGTGACTTCACAATTTTCTCCATTTCTGTGGTAATGATGTGTCATGCCACAAGCAGGCTACTAAAAATATCCTTATATGATTAAAGACATTAATTCAGCTATGCAACTGCAAGTTTGGCACACATTCACACGCAGGCAGAGCTGCAGAAACATGCACTCTGGCTTGATGAAAGGATAAAGAATGTAAATGGTTGCCACTTCCTTACACAAATTACTCAGCATTATTTCAGCAGTTGCAGGAATTCTCTGTGTTGAATACTGGGTGCAGAGAATATTTCTAGTGGGTGATATCAACTCAAAAGATCTGCAAGAGTTGCTGATATAAAGACACATTTGCTCCCTCAAAGGGAGAACATGCAGATGCTCCTGGATCAGCACTAAATTAAACCTCAAGAGACCACTGTAATTATATATATATATATGGGTGGGTGGTACTCAACACTGATCTAATGTGATCTACCAGCAGAATTGGTCCTGTGTGCTCCTTCTCCCCCTCTTTAAAAGTCCATGGTGCAGGAGGCATCTACAAAACCATTTCTGCAGAGCAGGAAGCTAATTTTCCCTGCACATGCCATAGCTGAACACAAGACAGGTTCAATGGCTATTAGGTTGTTAAAACAATGGCAAGAAACTCATAATGCAGCTTCTGCTGCAGATATAAACTCCTTTCAAGTAAACCTGCTAGTCTGCACCCTAAATACATTTTGAAATATGCTCTGTAGCATGCAAATTTCTATCCCAAAATATCCTAAGAAATCCTCTGCTCCCACAGCAATACCCATAGCAATTCTCCAGCTGGGCAGAGTAGCTTGCATGCTGTGCTGATCTCCCTGGCACAGACTCACAGGAGTCTCTGGAAATTCAAACTGCACTAGCATTTATGTATCCTACAGGAACAAGGCAAATGGGGATGATAATCTGGACCTGACTCCTGAAGCTTCCAGTGAAGTACATTCATTTAAAATCTACATCAAATTAAAAAAAAAATAACCAAAAACTAGAGGTAAATAAATTATCCTTCTGCCTGCTAGCTCCAAAAAGTCAGTAAGGATTTCAAAGCAGCAATTCTTTTGCCATGTTGAAGGACTGATTTTTTTATTCCTGCTTGTGCCACAGGGTTTCTTTATAATGCCGGGGAACATTTCATATTTGGTCACTAATGAAACTTTCAGTTTAATGCCCACTGAGGCTAGAAGTGCTGACCCATAGCTGAGGTCAGCTAAAAAAGCTCTCTGAGTACGGAATATGCTCTTGCAACGTGAAATGTTTTAATAAAAGTAAAAATAAATCATGTTCAAGGCTTAAAATTAGCCATTTGACAACAGTGAGCATGTCTGCCTCCACAAGTCTCATCAGCAATAACTATCTCTGCACCTCACCTCTCTATGTGTAAAGTTAGGATAATGACATATTTTTATCATTGTGATGTTAAATTCAGTATTATTTGTGAAGCACACAAATGTTACGGTTGAGAGCATGACAGATAAGCAAGCATGTGCGACAAAATAATAATTTTTATTCAATGCAAGGTTTCAATGCTATGAATTTAATAAGACCTGGCACCACACAGAGAATAAAGAAGATAAAAAGAAATGTTTAATAGCTCCATGAAGAAGAGATCCTCTATGTGACCAGATAATTACAGCTATATTTTAATATCTACACACGAGAGGAATAAATTTAAGTGGCAATGAAAATTTAACTTTTGACATTCCTCTTCTTATTTTTTAACACTGACATTGTAAGCCTGACGTTCTTTTCAAAATATGTGTGTATATGTATGTGCATATTTTAAAACTGCAACGCAGCCACAGGGAACTATTTCCAAAATTTAAACTCAAATTTGAAATAAAGAAGAAAAAGAAAAAGCAAAACCAAAACAATCTCATAAAGGAGAGAAGAAAATGGTGTTAATTTGCTGTGAGTCAGGATGCCAGAAAGTCAGTAACCAAGGACATTCCTTGGCATTCACCCTTTGAACTGCATAAAACCCACACAAAGAGTCTTATGACTCTCATGGCACTTCTGTCCTTTTGTATGATAGCTACACTATCTATCCATTTTATGTTAATAGTGTGGACTTTATTCTCTGGATAGAGTGGGGTTTTTTCCTAGAGACTATGGTTAATTAATTGTTTTTGTTCTGGTTGCTGGGTAGTTTCTAATTAGCTGCTTCAGAGATCTTTCTTTGTGTCTTTCTTCCCCTGGGCAATTCCAAAATGCCTCTACAGAGGTCTCCGTGCTTGTCAGGTGGCACAGAGGTGGCTTGTCAGGTGCTTTGAGGGATCTTCCCAATAAGCTGGGACCCATAGCATTTCCAGCAATTTGTCTTTACCTTACCATTTCTTCACTCATTGTTCAGTAGGGGCACCAGAAAATTGTTTTAGAGGAATATATATCACACACATACATACATATATATATACACACACACACATATACATATATATAAAAATTAAAAATATAATGATGTTGGTTACATGGTATAAAACTGAATTCTGTTTATACTGGAGCTTCCTTTTGCAGTACATGCTAAAGCAAGGGCCAGCCTATGAATCTGTATTTCTGATAGATGCCACACCCAAAAAAGGACTTGAAGGAGCACCACATGGATGTGATCCAGGTTTACAATTACTCTCTGCTAACATCCAAATTTTCTACTACTGATCCATCTGCTTGGGCAAAAGGGTTTGCCACAAAGGTTAGTCAGCCTGTTCTGGAGGAATTGCAGATGAAACATGCAGCATTTTAAGAAAGCCAAGCTGCGTGTTGACATTTCTGATGGCAAAATGCAGTGACACATACTCTAAATTTTAATCTTCCACAGAAGAAAAAATTGTGGGTTTCTCTATTTATTCTAATCTGTTCCCTGACCACTGAAATCTGTCAGGACAAGGATGGTGCATAAGCCCTCATAATAATGGCTGTGTTGTGCAAAAACAACAGTAATCCTTATAATACACAATCTATCATCACACTTCTTATCTCCTCTTGTGTAATCCCCTGCACACATTAAGCTCTCAGCAATATGACATGCAGAAGAAAAACCCTGAGCATTGTGAATGCCCCCTTAGCAGAATTTATCCCATAAAATACAACTGTTTTGATGTTGTGCAGGGCAGTTTTTCTCTCACTCTTCAGCTCTTGGATCTTCTTCCTCTGGGCAGATGCCCCAACAGCAAAGCACCCTTTTCTGGTGTGCAGAGCCCTAGGAATGCTCTCCTACTCTTACAAATCCTTTCCATCAAGCCTCAGGAAGGGAAACAGAGCAATTTGAAAGCCAAACACTATATTAGAAATTCTACCCAGTAGTTTGACCCCTCAAATAGAAATGTTGTTAAGCACTGCCCAAAAGACTCTGGTCTTCTCTAATGAAAGGATATTCACTCATTGTGGGTAAGGCTTGTGCTGGCAAACCAGATGATAGACAGTGTGTCAGGCACTAGCACCATGTGCTTCTGACTTCTCTACAAGTGCTCTGTAGGAAAGATAATTTTGATTTTCAGGTCACTAAATAATAGGGTATTGTCAGAGTTCACTATGACTTGAAGGAGACAGTACTTTTTCACACAGGAATTTCTTGTTGATATTTAACTTTGATTATTTCCTGACATGCAGCGTAATGAATCCACAGATCAATTATCCTTCAAACAAGCTCATTTTTATAATGTTTTTCTAGTCAGACAGCTAACTTGTTTCAAGCAGAAGACTGAAGACATTGACCCTGCCTGGCTTGAAAGAGAAAATGACTATTCCATTGCCATATTTATATACACATATACACACATATATATGTACACACACTGCTGTACGTTAGGTTGTCAGAGCACTCATATTGGGGTCAAGACTGGGTGGTAAAACACTGAAGGGATAAATAGGGAAAATAAGCAGACTGAAAGCACTGTTGAGGTAAGAACAGCAGAAGCTTTACCGTCCAGGTGACTTGCACTGTCGTGGGTGTCAGCACAACAGGATTGTGCAGCCGTACAATGACATCTCCCAGCTCCTTCTGGACTTGCCTGTGATCCACACCTTGTGCTGGGGGGCTGATATCTGCCAGGCACACATAGGAAAGCATCACTTTAATGAGAAGAGCTATATATGGCATAAAAAAAATGTACTGAGTAGCCTAATGACCTGACTTGAAAATCCTCTGTTATAAAAAAAAATACAGCACTAAGGTTGAAACCTAGACAAATATCAAATAATGCAAACAAACCATCCACCTCTAGCCACTTAGGAAATCATGAAATATAAATATGATTAAAGGAGTATTCTGACTAGATGGCAAAGTTTTCTCAGCTTGGGTAAATGATGAGAGAGATGCAATGTTCACTAGCTCCAAAGCACTCAGATAATAATAATGCTGCACAGATGTCTGGAACCAAATTGGTTAGTATAATTGAAGAAAATGAACAGTGCTTTTTTTATTTTGCTAGAGCACACATGACATTAAGTCATTATATGTTTCCAAACTTTCACTAAGCTTCCTCTCCCCACATGCCATGCACACAAGAAATTAAATACTAAAAATAGTATTTTCCCCTGCAAAACAAATTTTCCCTTAACAGACATAGCTAATGAAATCCAGTGCAAACATGAAAAAAAAAAGATTTAATTTAGGAAGCCAAACTGATTCCCATCTAGTAAAAGGCCAGCAAAAACAATCTACCACAAAAAATTTCCCTTCAAGATGACGTGCCCTTCAAAGTGTGTGTGGGGAATTGTTTCTTCTAGTCAAAATCTGATTATAGAGATATTCAAAAAAGGACTAATAAATTATGGTCATGCCTGGCTAGGCATCTCTGAATTCTGCTTGGTCTTCCCTTAGGATTCAATAGTCAAAGTTATAGTCACAGTTCCTCATTTTTTTGATCAACATCATGTCCTTGTGAAAAAGATACATAATTAAGAGTTTTTTCCCTTTCTGATTAACTTAGATATGGGAATAGGCACAATATGATTTCTGTTTATCTTTTAAGTGCTATTTAAAAGAAATAATAGTTGTCTTAAAAATGAAGCCTTTAAATCTAACAAGTGTAATCAAGGATCTCTAGGTCTTGAAAGTAAGTAGTTTTTGATGATCAATAATCCACATTCCTAATTCTGGGTTGTTATGGGTTCTGAGTCACCAATAAACAATATTGCCACAGGCTTCTATTGATATCCAAATTAAAATGGCTCCATGGATCTCCAAAGGGAATATAATCCAAATATGAGTGTCAGTGAAGGTGGTGCTCTATCAAATTATGTTTATTTGAAGCAGCCAAGACTCACAGATATTATAAAATAAAACTGCAACTCAGACTGGTCTAGAGGATGATCATTTATGCTTCTATCCACAAAAAGCTATGATTGTTGCTACAATAAACCTATAGTTATCCATGGCTGCATTTTAATTTAATTTATACTGTGGTATACAGCCAACAAAGTACCTGTGCATTCCCTCAGAGGAAGAGACATTTCCACAAAGTATTTTGTATGAACAGCATTTCATCATTTTCATGGCACATATGTCCAGAAGTAACAGAATGACATGGACTGATAACAGTAAGAAGTGAATGCCAAGATGTACATGTGGAATTCAGTTTTCTGGTATGTACACTTGAAAACATATGTGATGCTCCCAGTGTAGGGTCATTTTCACAAGCCTAGGAGGCTCCTGGTGGAAAAGCAGTTCATCTGTCTCTAAGGGTACAATTAAGTATTGGAATAATAGAATCATGACTCAAGCAAAACTGGTGAAAGGAGCTACATCCTGATCACAATTAAATTGGTTAGATATTTTCTCTGACACCTCTTTCTTTTATCTTTTATTTCAGTGAATATACTATTATTTATTATTATTTTGATTTCAGGATAGGAATATAGATAGTTTTTTGGGAGAGATTTTTTAGTATATTGTTTCATCTATTAATAATCCAACAAGAAATCAACTCCTTCATTAGAGTAGTTACTGACTTCTCTGTCCCTGTTTCACATAATTCATATAAGACAAACCTTTTGAAAGTACCTGGTTATCTACTTGCAGTTCACTGGTGAAAATTTACACTAAATCCTATTATTTGTATTTGCTGCACTGAATACCAGGACATGAAATGTTCAGCTATGAAAGCTTCCACAGACACCTGTTGCAAATTATTATTTTATAGCACTGCCATAGCTGCTTTGTTATTTCTCCATGGCCACTGTGAATAGGCTTTCCACTGTGTGTCAGCTTCTTCTGTGAGCCTGAATTGAATTCAGGCATAATTAGAAATCACATCAAAACATTATGTTAATTTTCAATTGATTTTATGATTTAATTCTATTAAACTGCAGGCTTGCAAAGAAGCTATAAATCCTGTACATGTCTCAGTGTGCTTGACTGCTAAACAGCTTCTGGAAATGGAAGCTGCAACACATGCTGTAGCTAATTAAAAGACATGTTTTTACTGAAATCAAATTGCTTGTCAGTATGTCAGATAAAAAGTCTATACTTGACACTCAAATGCCAAACAAAGTTGTTTTTTTTTTTTTTTTTAGCTAGGTGATAAGTTATGCAGACTAAAAGGCTGTTGCAATAAAAAGCATGACTCACCCTATAATAATGGGAAAATAAGAAAGAAGGAAACTTGTGATACTCCATGGATAATCAGGCCATGAAATCCCTGCACAACTCACTCTTCCAGTTTTTTGAGAAAGCAGCTCTGTTTTTCCTCTTGCAGCCATAATTACTATTTTGAGGGTATAACTCTTCAGGACAGATTTATTCAGGACTAGGCTGGGATAAGGGAGGCTGGATGGTTATGTGATAAAGAAAAACCACCCTACTCTTGTTTATCTCTTTCCATCCAGCAAAGGACCCAAACAACTTACAACACACATAGTGGAGACTGACTCAGGATGTGCTCTCCGTGGGCACCTTCAGATCTCCAGAGACAGAAGTCTCTGAATAACAATAAACAGAGACAGAAGATTTAATTTCAAATTAACTGTGACAGGGGCTATTACTTTGGATTCAAAAAATTATGATTCCAAAGAATTATGAATTTCTGTATTACAACATGTTTAACACAGAACAACACTCCTGAATTAAGTATTCAAGCTATGTCTTGTCAAAACCAAAAAAAAATCCAGGCTGTGAAGGGAAATCTGTTTGTGGCAGTTATATTCAGTTTGAGCTTGATGCAAAGTGAACAGACTTCAGTAGGTGATTCAGTAGCAATGGAGGATCACAGCTACCAATCCTATCACCACCCTACAAATGAGCAATTTCACTTCAGCCTTCTCTCTTGGCTTATGCAATGGATTAATACAAAGAATTCAGAAATACAAGTATATAAACAGAAGGCACATACCTTTCTCAGAATAACTTCTAGATATTCTTAGCCTGCAAATGCCTTAATTTATGTGAATTCTCTGCCTAAATGTTGGCTCAGATTAATCAACATGTGTTGTGCATTTCTTTTGATTAAACATAATCCTAAACACAGTTCCTTGCCTGTTATAAACACTTGTTATCATAGCATATCCCTACTAACGGAGAGGAAGAAAGGACATGGAGAGGAAAGATATTCTCCATGAAGTATCTGTGTAGTAAGGAGAGGAGAGTATTCAGAGTGCTGTTCAGAAAAGCTTGGGTAACTCACATTGCTTTCAATAGTAACCAGGGGCAAATGGAGTCTAAGTGAACTGCAAACCAGAAGTTCTACACTGTACAGAGGATTAAGGATGTAACCTTTCTCTCCTAAGCCCCAGATGCAGCAAACATTGGACTACTCTCATCTTCACTGGTGAAACTCAAACCACGATTCCTTCAGTGAGCGTGCTGAAGCCAAACAGCCAGACTGACCTACTGGTGAAGCCACAGCTCCTTCCCTCCATTTTAGCTGAAGCACATGAAACTTGGACCTGCCCCTTACCTTGGGTTCGGACAGGGTCTGACATGGGGCTGGGGTCGCTCAGGCCCTGGGGGTTGATGGCTCTGACCATGAACAGGTAGATGGTGTTGGGGCGCAGGCCTCGCACGGTGTACAGCGTGCTCTTCACGTGGTTGGCCACTGTCTGCCAGCTGTTGCTCACAGACTGACTGCAACAACAACAACAGTGTGGAAGATTATAAACTAATACCAGAGAACAATAAAGCTGTGAAAGGAACAGTGTCAGGTTCAGCTGTCTGTCTATGCCCAGACACGGGTAGGGTGGTTCTTGGGTGGCACGCGTTTCAAAGGACGAGTCTGGACTCTTCAGCTTTTCGATCTTCAGATTGTTTATTGTTTCTTATCTACAAAATTTTCTGTCTGCCCAACAGAGGTCTGACCTGCAAGGCAGCCAAGGGCACTCTTGACCACCCACGGGGCGGTCCTGTCTTTTTATACTAAAATCTACGTACATGATATTTACCTTTATTTTCCAATACTTTTCACCCATGTTGGCAAGTGCACCTTCACCATAAACCAATCCCCAAGTGCCAACATCACCACAGAAGATGGAAGACAAGAAGAAGAAAGAAGAAGGACGAGACACGCCCTGATCCCTCCATCTTGTCTCCATAACCCCCCTGTACCAAAAACCTTAAAGTTTATATTTCACCCTATAAATGTGTCCCTTTTACACCCTTCACTCTAAAGTGATTCTCATGTCCTCAAACTGCTGTCACTTCTGTGGATGGATCAAAATCAAGCCACCAAACACTCCTGGCAACATTCCAGGATTTCCGAGACCCCCAAGGGTTCTCTCGGTAACTCTGGACATCCAGAGTGATGTGCTGAGTTCCCACAGAACAGTGTTGTAACCCTGGATTGACTCTAAGTGCAGAAAAAAGTAGTAAAAGCAGGGTGAAATTAATTTTTTTTTTTTTTGGTTAGCTCATGTAGATCGGCTAAAAATCATAATGCAGCTGTCAAAAGTATTTCTCTTTGCAATAAAAGTAAAACTTTTTGCTGTTTCTCTAAAATACCTGCAAAAGGAAAAAGGTAGAAAGCTGTAAAGTAAATTTGAATGATAAGCAGGCTACTCTTGAACAAAAGGCTTAGAAAGGAAAGTTCTCTTGAAAGAATAATTTTCTATACTGCTAAGTAAACTATTTCAATAAACTGTCATTGGAAGAAAAGTGTTCTTGAACTAAATTCACTCTCAAAGTTAAAAAAAAAATTGAAAACATTCTTTGAAATGGAGGAAATTATATGAATATTTTTTCTGCCATTACATTTTCAATTCAATATTGTAATAATTAGATTACAATCCGCCATATGAAAAGATTTCAAATGTGATTGTTAAAACAAGTTTTAATGACTTTTAACGAGTTTTTAACAACTTTTAAAATAACTTTTAATGTCTGGCTTTTTAAAAAGCTATTGATGGGATGCCATTAAAGCTTATCTAGGGTGAAACATCACTAAAGTTTAAAGAGAAAAATTTATTTTACTATGCTTTGTTGCATAGCATTGATAAAAAAATCTTTGAATATATGAAAAGGAAAAAGGAAATGGAAAGCTACAAGGTTTATGTTGCTTGAATCGCTTCATTCATACAATGCATAAAGGGTAAGTTCTAGAACAAAACCAACATACTGCAAATACTGTAATGTTCTTTACATACATAACATTTGAGCTAAAATTTGCACGCACGTGACTATGAAAAATTCTTACATGAATTTTAACTTAGAGATGAACTGAAGTATATGGCATTTTTGTAATATCTGGATTAAGGAACACATTTAAGAAGGTGCAGATTTTTAAGGTGAAATGTGTTATAGAGATACATGTCAAAATATGGCCTGTGCTCAAACAAACTTGCTGAATTGGAGCCCAGGAGTTCTTTTGTACCACACAGTAATTGCTGTTGTGTGCAGGGGAGCACCTGGATTCTTTAAAGCCTCAGGCTGCAGGATAAAAGCCTAAATTATCAATACTGGTCTTTTCAGTTAGAAGTTTTCATCTATCTAAAACACCAAAAAAAAGAAATTTAAAGCACTTTGACCCCTTAATACTGACTGCTTTAACAAGAGCAGGAATGAAAGTTTGCAGAGAGGCTTCAGGATTACCCATTTATTTCCATATTGTTTGTACTATGATAGCCAAGAACCTGCAGCATTCCCACAGGAGAGCCTCACTGATCATCACTGTTAAAGGAAAAGTGACAAATAATTACTACATTGCTCTGTTATATTCTTGTTGACCTGAAGAAATAGGTAGACGTCCTCCAATTAATCACTTAGAAAAAAGAGATAAATTAGAAAAAAAATCAATGTAAAGAATATGAATCAATGCCTTCTAGGGAGTTGAGTCAGTTAATGAGCTTCTAATGATATGTGTAGAGCCCAAAAGAACACCACAAAACCCTGGTACCAGGGTTTAAGCAAAATTAGAAAGAAAGGAGCTTAAAAGTGGTATAATTCACATACCTGAAAGCCTCAATGATATATGCACTAGCTGGTAGGCTTCCAGGGGTCCCTGGCTGCCAGGACAGGGTGACACTGTTCTTAGTAACATCAGTGACCTGAGGTTTGGATGGTGGCCCAGGGAGGTCATTTATATCATAATTTTTACTGACTGTTGCTCCACCAGATTCTGTGAAGGGCAAACACAAAACGATTACTTTTTATCCTCGGTTATATAATTTGATCAAAGCAGAAGATTAACATGAAAAACATGGCAAACATCTGCAAAATCAGCATAACGGATGTTCTTAATCTATAAAGAACTAAATCAACAACTGCATTACTACCACATGTTTTTGGATGAAGGGCTCTCAGTCTTTAAGTACATAATAAAGAAAAAAAAGCAAAACTCAAAAGTTTATACATAAATATATATATATATATAAAGAAAAGAAAGAATAACAAAAAAGTCGAGCTAGTTGAAATCTACATAAAGTACCAAAAACTTGGTTGCTGAGAAATTTCCTGTATTCAAATCAACTGCAGTACTCACAGGGAGCACTCTGGATTTTTCTTGCCCAAGCCTATTACTGGATAAATCCATGTTTTATTAATGCTCCTGTTAGAAGAATTAGAGCATACTGCAGTCACTGGACACAGATATGATGTGATGCCAATGGGCATTACAAGACAACAGCAATGAAATACAAGATGTGTGAGAAGGAACATAGCCTTCTTTCTCATCCAAAACTTCTCCATGTCAAGCCCAGAAGTTCTAGAATCATTTGACTCAGACTGATGTCATATGGACTATACTTTCCTGGTGTGCCAAGTGGAGCACATCCCTGGGCATCTCTTACCTGTCACCTCCAGCACAGCACTCCAGGACGTCTCCCCACTGGAACTCGTAGCAACGCAAGTGTAAGTCCCAGTATCAGAGAGCTGGACATGAAAAGGGCATAAGGGCAGCTTTAACAACCTTTTAGAATCAGCTGAGTTTACTCCTATTTTCTTTTTCTAAATGCTCCTTGCTAAGAAGGACTTAGCCTACATTTTGCACCAGACTAGAAGGCACCAGACATTTTCAAGCAATCATTTAATGGTGGCTTTCATTTAGAGAACTATAATAAGATTACTTGCTTCTAATACTTTACTAATTCTAATTTTCATATTGTTAATGGTACCAGTACTGTAAATGCTCCAGAATGGAGCACTGACAGTGTCAGTGTTTGCATTGGTTACAAAAAATGCAGGTGAAATCAGGTAACATACATATACAATATAACAACTATTAACCTCTTAGAGGGTAAAATTTCAGCATTTCTTATCCCAGGATGACCCATAGGTCCAGTTTCCAGTGCCAGGAAGGATATTACATCACCTTAGAGTCTTATGACAGATGAAGTAATTTCTATACACCCTACATACAAATGCTGCTAAAACGTAACAGTTCTCTCTTAACAGTGGCTCTCTCTACATAGACAGTACTCCAAGCAATTTCCCAACAGCAGCATTAAGTTAGATCCTACACCATGCTTACCTTTCTTCCATCTCACATGGGATTTTATTTCAGGCTTGCAAGGCCCTTTGGTAGCAAAAAAAAATTGCATTTGTATAAAATTATTGTGATTCCCTTGTCAGTTCAAATATTTTAGATTTATTTGGGGAAACTGCTTTGAATTAGGTTGCCAATAATAATTTTATTAGCAAATTTGCCAAGGGTTTTCCTATTTCCTGTTTAAAATTTTTAAAATAAAGATTTCTGAGTCAGGAACAAGTGAAGACTACAGGGATGGATGGAAAATGGTAAGTTTAAAAAGCACAAAATATATAGAGGAGCTCTCCTTCCATGATGCATAAAGCATGGTAGTATGGAGATGGAAGCAGAAAAGGGAGAGTGCTGACTCTAGTGATTAAGAAGAATTTTATTCACCTTCACATGACTTGATGGAAAGAGAACTTGCATCCAAGAAGCTTTATTGGGCTTTAAGGAATTGTAACGAGTTTTCTGTTAAGTGCAGATTGGCACTGTAGCATATGTCCTTATATGTCAAGACAAAAAAGCAAGATGCTCTGTAGATTATTTGTAGATATATACTTAATTGATTTTTAGCTTTGTCATGCTCGAATTTTGTTGCTGTTTTTCTTCAGATACACTGAGAATGCAGTGTACCATTCTTAGGCGAGGAAGCAACTCATTAATGCCAGCTCAATTTTCTGAATGAGCATAACTTGCATTTCAGGAGATGGTTATTTGTGTGAAATACAAGCAACGATGAAAACCCCTCTGACAATGGCTCAAAGACTCAAAATACAGCAGTGCTGCTACTGAAATGAGAAAGACCCTTGAAAGGAGAGATTTTCCAGAGGAGAGAGCCTTATAGCATTCTGAAGCAGTCTTTTATTTTGCTTCCTCTGAGATTTTATTAAATATATAATTCTTCATTATGTGATAATGGGGAATATTTCTCAAGGCTATGGTTCTCAACTTCATTTGTGTGCTACTGTGACAGATGGTGCACTCAGTGAGGTATGTGGTGTACACAACAGAGTAACTTGTAGAAGGCAAACAAAGCAAGCTGGAAGTACACTCCTTTTTGCAAGCTATGGCAAATTATCTAACATCCAGGTTGTGGATGGATTAGATAAAGATTTAGTGTGTTGGTAATTCAATTATTTATACTTTTTTTGTACTATGAAAAAAAAAACCAAACGGGGAGGTGAATAGAAAAGTCTCTACTATTTAATAAAATAGAGTTTTGCTCCTTAGTTAATGCAGGTGTCTAATCCTGGTGTGGCACATTTCTACAGCAGGAAGGAGTTTTCCATCAGTCCTGAACTGTCTGAAGGTGAACTGAATGAGTGATATATGTGAGTTTTTAGTTGTGTTCTTCAGGGCAACTGAGAGATTGGCTGATCAGAAAAATCTCTATGTTCATGTCATGACCGTGGCCCATGTGACTGTTGCAGGCTCATGAATCAGACTGTGCTGTAACAGAAACAGCAGAAAAGGATCAGAAAATGGTTTGTGTTGGAAAGGGCCTTAAAGATCCTCTCATTCCATCTCTTCCCTGCCACGGTTGCTCAGAATTCCATCCAACTAAACCAGGATTCTCAAAGTCCCATCCAACCTGGCCTTGGACAGGGATGGGGAATCCACAAATTCTCTGGGAAACCTGTTCCAGTACCTCACCACCCTCACAGGGAAGATTTCTTCCTGATACCTAATCTAAATCTATCCTCACCCAGAAGGCTGAGAACATGTGAATGGAAATTATTAATTCATTTTGAACTTGGGGATGTAAACATACTTGGACATTTTCATGGCCCTTTTTTTCTTTAGGAAGTGCTGCTAGTCCTTGTTTAGGTAGACCTGAGAGAAAAGTTAAGCATTTCTCATTTAAATCCATGTTTAATTAAAATTTGCAAGGCACAAGAGAAAAAATGTGTCTATATTTCTGTGTAGTTTTTGTTCTTAAACCTGAGTCAAACAAACAGTGCACATTACTGCTACAGAGGAGTTTCTAAAAAAGCCTTTCTGAGCCTTTAAGGAAAATTGGTTACTAGTGAATGAGCCACTTAGGAATCAATAAAAGTCTCATGTCTTTCAGAACCACACTCACTACTAATACTGTTTTCTTCTCCTCTGCAAGCAATTTTATTTTCCTTTAGTTTACAGACACAGCCTTTAACAGTGAGATTAATGCTCTGGCACGATTCAGAAGCAATTTCATTGTTTGCATAGCAGCATGCAGACAGGTATCCCAAGAGCTTCTGCCTCGTGGACACTCCACAGAAGCCCATCATCAATGCCTGAAAGTTTGTTTGAAATCACTAAGCTTCCACCTTTAATTGCTGCTTTCTAACACTACTGGGGAATCTTGGCTATTCAAGCGCACCCTTTAATCCAGCTCTACAGGAAAAATGCATTAACCTTCATGGCCTAAACCTGCCTTCAGCCCAGGGAGGAACGACAAATTGTTTACTCAAGGCAAGCTAGCATAAATTTTTTAATAAATTCTATTTTGTTCCACGGCAGTTCACAATTCATCTATGATCACTGATGAGACGGCATCAGAAAACATAACTGCTCTTTATTTCTTGCCATTAGTACTATGTTTATTGACATTTTTTTGGATGGGAAAATTAAGTGCAGACATTTCTGCTGACTAAATTAAATGGTTTCTAAAATTATCTTCAAGTTCTTGACAAATAAGTACACTTAACTCGCTATTTTTCCATATGCACGCTTGTCCAAATACACACAAATACATGTTTATCTTTGAACAGGGAAAATTAAAAGCCAAAATAGAGATCAGTGATGCAATATTTATCAAAAACATATGACTTTATCCTATTAGAAGTATTAGAGATTATTGTACTATCTCATGTGTAAAAATGTAAATATTACAATAGGTATTTAATTTTTAATAGAAATCCCTCTGCATACGACTGCATGTATGCTACAGTATTAGTTGTCTTTTCCCATTTGCAGCCTGGTGGAACATTTTCAGGAAGCATAACACTGGAATAAATCAGCCAGCTCGGGACTGATGAGTTGTTGATGGAGAAAGTGCATGGTCAAGGCCTGATGAGCTCCAGATCACGTGTTAGCACAAGTACTTGGAAAATTACGGTCAGGTGCTGCCAAGGAACTGCTCTAAGTTTTGACAGAGAGGCCAATGGCTTCAGGGTAAGACCGGTGAAAAGAAAGGACTGTTCTTTTATATTTCTATCTATCCCCAATTCATGTGTTTTATTGCAACATACACAAGATCATAAACACTGATTCTGTTTTTAGGCAATTCTCATAGAAATATCTGAAGCTAGTTTCGCTCTTCTTTCCCTGCCCTTTCCTACACAACATCAAAGAATGGATAACGACTTGGTGAGAACTGCACAGCAGCAAAGACGAGTTAATTCTGAAGACAAGAGGAAGGTGGCAGAGCTGCCTGAGGCACACACCAAGAGCTCCAAAGTGGCCATGCAGAACCCGTCACACCCGTGGTGCTGCCATCACTCACCCGCAGAGCTTTGATCTGGAGCGTGCCCTGGTCCTGTATGGATGTCCGAGGGTCCCGGCCCAGGAAGGTGAACCCCTCCTTGAGCCAGCTGATGACAGGGAGGGGGTCGCCAGTGGCCTTGCACTTGAGCAGAGCTGTGCCATCCACTGCCAGCGTCTGGTTGACGGGGCCCTGGAGGATGATGGGTGGAGGCCGATCTGTCAGGACTAAAACAGTGGCACAGGCATTGGTATCCACACCTTTAACCACCTCTGCTGCTGCTGCTGTGAGCCCTATGCCACCATGCAGGACAAGTTTTAAGAAGCCAGCCTCTAAGAGGCTAAAAACGTTATTTTTGGAGGAGCCATAGATACAGGTTATCAATTAGTTGGCAAATTTGAAAAGCATTTCAGTAAGTTTTGTTTCACCACTGCAAGATAACATGTAGATAGAAAAATATCTGTTAGCAAAGATCAGGCTGATTTGGTTTACATAGGATGAAAATTAAGACCTTGAATCAGTGAAGAATTGAAGTGCATCACTCTTTTCTTCCAATTTGGGAAAGCACAAATTAAAACACACCTTTGATGTCACATCAAAATGTGTTTAATGGCTTACCCAATTAATGGTCTAATAGAGAAATCTGTTCCGTTAAAGTGAAACACTACAGCTACAGCTATTCTAGCCTGGGTACCAACCACATCCCCCATTCCTAGTCTATTTGCAAATTTTCACCAGCAAAAATATCTAACAGTTATACAAAACATTTTCATAATCTGAGTGATCTAAATGACAGTACTGTTCTTTCCAGCAGAGAAAAGCTCAAACTCAATCACACCATTTAACAGCTTACTTATCCGATAATTTCCTCACCTTTTAAAGCCACGAACTCCCTTTTTTTTCCCTGATAATTTACATCTGCATGCTTGCAATACTGAATAAAGAACCCTGCAACCAGTGAGAGAGTGCTTGGCTGTGCATAAGCCTCATTCCATGACCAGTGGGATATCCTGAAGATGAGGTAAAATGCTCATGCTCACTTTTCTTACAAGATCATTTTATCCCACATAATTCTGTCGTTGAATCTTTTGTCTGAGCCATCTGTTAAGCAACAAAATATGACCTTTGTTTCTAAAGAATGTGTTTATACAAACTGAATGTGAAATACTTGAATATACACATGGCTGGAACTGATGCAAAAAATCAGTATAACAGAATTAAGAATTCTTTTTCCTTTTAATGTATTTTTATATATTTACCAGCCGTACTGCTGCTGTTTTAAATTTTGAACAGATGAACAATTGTGTGACTGGTATTAAATATTGTAGCAGGCAGGATTGACTTCTAAACTGGTGCAAGTTAGCCTGCCTCTGCTGATGTCAATTGAGTTTGAATCATTTATTCTAGCTGAGAATCTGTTTACTGTAGTCCATACACAACACCTGACTCTAACAATGAAGTGAAAACAATTTATTGTGAAGCAATATGGCTTCTGTTGTATTTGAGCTGTTTGAGATGCAGACCTCTGGAACCTTCAACAGATCCAAAGTGCTTTAATTGCATTATTTATTAAATAAAACGTATCAGGGATATGTTAGTGGCACATTTTATGCCTAAAATAATTGTTTCTGAAATTTTAATGTTGCAAAAATACTACCTACCTTTTTACTTGTTAAAAAGATTCACAAAGATCAGAATCATTAATATTGTCAGAATCACACCTTGGAGTGTGAGCTCATCACATTCATTGAAATTGAAACTGAAAATAGAAAGCCAATACATATTTTGAACTGAAAACAGAAAGCCAATGCAGCCAATGTGTTATTTCTTAACACCAGAATGTGAAAGCTATTTTGGAAATTCTGAAATATCACCCACTGAACTTAAAGAGATAGGACAGGAAACACTATATAACAAGAAAAATGTAATGCATTTTCACCTTGATACAAAATGTTTAATCTCATTAAGGTTCCTTATGACTGCATAGTTGTTCAGCCATTTGGCAAAATAAAAACGGATCTCAGCTCCCACATACTATCAGGGTAGCTGCAGCATGAGTATATTCAAATTAAAACTCAGCTGTGCAAGTTATCCTTTAGATTTAATGGAAACCAGCAAATCCCAGTATTCTAGGTAGCTGGAAATTAAGGAAGAATTACTATTTAAGTTGCTAGCTATTCCACTGCAGTTATTTGCTTCATCTAAGTGTCTTCCATATGTGTAGCAATGCAGGTATTTTCAAAACCTACTGCATTACAGAAATTGTTCTTTGGCATGTAATTAGATTTTTTTTACAGCCCAAATGAGGAGCTCATAATCCTTTAAATAGCTCTGATCAATAGTGTAATTGAAAGCCTCCTGGCCAGAAGGAATCTTCATTTTCAAGGGTGTTATGGGTGAAAGACCACTACAGGTTTCCATGACACTAAGGCTAAAGGTTAAATGAACACTTAGAGTTTCCACTGATCTGTGAACGGCTGTATTGTCTTCACAACCATGACTTGTAAATCTTCTCTAAAACATGTGTGTGCTTGCATTCCTGCTACTTAGGTCCTCATTAGTAAGGATCCAAAACTAGGTTAGAGTTTAAAATAATAATATGTCAGAAGCATTATGAAGAACAGAGAGCTAGTGAAAAATAGCCACAAAATGGTGTGGGGACTGTTATTTGCTTTTTAAACCTTTTAATTGGCTTCTTTTCATAGTTTTCTCCTAGCTGGAAACATCTGTATCTGTTCCACAAAAACATTTTGTGTGCCCACAAACATATTTGCATGGTAAAACAGAAGTTGATTTCAAAATTACTTTAATTTTTAAAATGGTTTTGAAACTATTTGCCAATATCCATACATCCTCATATTCTGGTAACTGAAAAATTAACAGATTCCTTTCATGTTAAAATGCATCTTAATTTTTGAAGAGATGATAGGAACAGGACAAATTATATTTGTTCATTAACATTTTATTCACTATAAATGCAGGTTGGATCAACTGAAACCATATTTCAATTTGGGGATATGTGGTCAAATTAAAATGGAAATTAAGAGAAAGACAAAATGAAGTCTTTACTTTGGCACTTCCAAAATCAAAATTTAAAAAAATTTTCCTGGTGAAATGATGGGTAAAATCAGACAAAAGTAAGGAAATCCACATCATGAACACTCATGATAGAGCAGGGTTCTGTCTGAAAGGTAGAAAAGCAGAGACCAATCCCTGGTCTGTCTTTTTTTTTTTTTTTTTTGCAGAAGAGCTTCCCAGGAAGTTGTGAAGTCGTTCTGAATTTCTCCTGTTTGAAACTGTCACACTTGCCATAAAACATGTAATATACTTTGGATGAGGGCTAACAATCACGGTGGTCAGATTTGTAGACAAGTAAACTGTGAAACATTTATTAATAAATTTTAATAATTATTGAGGAGAAATTAAAATCTTCTCCAAAATATTCTGTGCATGATTGACAAATACTAATTGGAAACTATTCTTTTTATGTTGAGCATAGACAGAGATGGAAGCACTTGGTTTATTTGCATGATCTGTCATTGTAAGATTGTGAGCTGCATATTCATTTCTTGGGTTTGAAAGGATTGCTAAGATTCTTCAATTTTTAAATTGATTTTGCTTTTCCAGATGTGCATTAGACAGTGAATTACATGATAGCCTTTCAAGAAAACACAAGATTTGAATTTCAAATACGCTGACGGCTCTTAGCACAGTCCATAATCAGCAAAATTATCACTCAACTCAGCACATTTCATCACAGCTAGTAATCTCTTCTCATGTGAACACTTGAGTTAAAAATATTTCCAGTAAAGACTTGTAAGTGCAAAAATGTAACAACTGAAACACTGCTATATATGGTATAATTAAGCACTTGTTTTTCTGCACATGACATGTTTTCATTCTGTATTGGAACTTCAATTGGATCTAAATTACTCTGGATCAAACAAAAATGTGTTCAAAATGAAAAAGATGGCTCGCCACTATTATTAAATCATTAACCAAACAGAAAAATTCTGGGCTAGGAAGTAAAACTGAAATCACCAGCCAAAAACTAGAACACTAATGCTTAAGCATATAGCTAGCACGCACAGTGTTTATCTTTTATTATATTCTTAAAACTATTAAATTAGATTTCCCTGCTGATAAAAGTCATTAGCTCCCATAACTTCTGCTCAGCATCAACCAAAACAGATTATTTAGACATTTATGGTTAACTTCCTAACTAAAAGCAATTAAAAAAAATATCTGTGATCTAATGGTACATTTATTCACATAATCTCAGCTCCATAATGTTGTTTTGGCACTTTTCTTCTGACCTCACCCGCCCTTTGACTCCGGGATGAAATGGTATTTCTATAAAGCAATCTTGTATTATTTCATAATGATCATGCTGACAGGGGGTTCTGGAAAGCATTTGAGGAAGGCAGGCCCTGCACTCCTTGAGAGCATTAGCTGGTGGCTCTGCTGCTCTCAGGCTATGTGGAATGCACGCAGCCTTTAATCAGAATTACCCAGAGATGAGCTTGACTTTCAGCAGGGACACTTTCCCTTGGCTTTCCAAACAAACTAATGAAAATTCCAAAGGGATCAATTAGGATTTATTTTTTTCCCCACACAAGAAATAGATAAAGGTGGATCAAAGCCCTTGGCTGTCAAAAGGAAGAATTTCTCATCACTAGCATCCTTGAACCTGATTTGATCCGCTCAGCGCCTGTTCCTGTAAATCTGTGCAGCATCAGCAGGTGTGACCATTTAACAGCTCAATGTCCTCCCAGCCAATGTTGGTGTGTTCTATTTATTCCAATCACAGTCATGGCCCTGAATCAGGCAGCACTATGGACAGATATTAAAAAATATTGCCTTTCCATTCCTTTTAAATGACCTTTTAATCTACATTTAAATTTGAATTGAATGAAAATGCATCATTTTGTCATAGACCATGAGAGGAAGGACTTAAAGACATTGCAGAGCAAAGCCAAGTCTTTAGTCTCCAGGAACTACAGAAAAGCAGTATGCTTAAAGAGATGCAAGGATAAGGCAGAAATTATTTCCCCTTGTCATAAAAATATAGGCAGCTTTTGGAAAACAAAGAAAAGGCATCAAATTAATGCTCAAACCTCTATAATATGAGCCTGAACCTCTCTACCTGTCACTTGTGATGAATATGCTCTTGTGAAAAGGCAGATTATTCAAAATTAGACATCTTTTCAAACTTTCATGGTGCAGGCAGGTCTCTAAGGGAACAGTAAAAGTAGACCTCTGCATATAACAACAGTTTTAATGGCAAAAATTCATCAAAGTCTGTCAGGAGATATTTAATGTGTCAGTTAAGATAAGGAATAATGATGCTGGGGAATGCCACTGTCTCTGAGTATAAGAGGGATTCTCTTGTTTTCTTTGCTAACATGAAAGGATGCAAACTGCCTTCTATCCACAATAAGATGAAGAGGGATATCAACAGGATTCCTGACATATGAAAAGGATTCATGTTTGTAGATGGGAAACCTCAAGGCAGGATGAATATCAAACCCAAAAATTTGAAATGAAAGGCATCAAAACAGACCACATTATTCTTTTCCTTCCCTGAAAACTCTTCTCTATCCAAGACCACATTATTCTTTTCCTTCCCTGAAAACTCTTCTCTATCCATGGATTTTCATGACTTTTTTTCACACCTACTCCTACTGAGGCATTCTTGGAACACAGCTCTGAGGCTGGTGCTTTATTCATGGAGGGACTAAAGGGCTACATGCTGTAGGCAGTCTAAACCTATGGTACTCCACCACCTCCAGAGCAACTGTGTTCATTTAATTGAGCTAAGGACACATTACCTACATGTCTAAGATAGGACTGGGGACTGGTAGAAATGGAGGTACATTTCTTTGCACTTCAGTTCACTGCTTTAATTACAAACCTATTCATTCGCCATTTTTTGGGGTGTTATTTTTTTCCAGACCTATCTTAGCTCTAGCAAACCAAGCAGCTTCATTCCTCACCAAACCTATTCTAAGCTGGTGTGTCCCTTTTTTCCATTGTTAACAAACTTCCAGAAAGCAAGTAAAAGGCAAACTAGACTTTGATGCCTTTTTTTACTCTATAGGCAAATACAGAGACCTTTTCTCACTTTATTTCCTATAGAAAATTGTCCATTTACTTGGATGATTTATGTGATCTCATACGCCTTTATTTACACTGCTTTTAATGTACTTTTGACAGGAAAAAAAAAACAATAGGAATTTCTAAGAGCTCACCATCAGTAACCTCCAGCTGAGCCTTTGCTAAAATGCTTCCAGCAACCGTCAGTGCTTGACAGATGTAGTAGCCTGCATCAGACCTCTGGATGTTGGTAATGGTGAGGTCCCCAGTTGGTGACACTGAATATCTGCTGTTGGGCTGCAGAGGCTGGTTTGGGAAGAGTAGGTTCTGCAAAGACAATTCATCTCACATCAATTCAAAACACAAAAGCACCACTTTTCCTTCAGCTACAGAGACAATGATTTTTCCTTAAAAGTACTATAAATAATCGAGGACAAAAAGTAAGAGTGGTTCTGACTTTATGAACACATAGAGCTGCTTTCCCTGCCTTGGGCAACTCACAGTTTAAATTAGAAACAGCCTTTTGACAGCTCACAGCGCTGTGTTCTGACTGGGGTGTAGGCAAGGAGACATTTCCCAACAATCACACTTGAGTGATTTATATTTGTGACACATTCATCTTCAGTCTGAATGCAATTGTAATAATATACTCAGCTATCAAACCAGAAGGACATCACACTACAGCAAACACTAGAAAACTAGCAGCAAGCATTGAATCCTGGAGACCTGAGGGAACAGATCACCATTGTTTGGCTATGAAAATGTTCTGAGAAAAGGAGAAAGTAAGAGCATGGCACATAAGTAAAGCTGGGAGGAAGGTAGAAGCATGTCATGAAGTAGGAGAAGCTGGCAGAGCATGAGAGTTTAAAGGAGAAGTAAAAGGAAATTAAAACTGTGATAAACCAAAAGAGAAATGCAGCATAGAGCCTGGAGGGTGAATAGAAAGGGTATTAATCTGATGTGGAAATCATCAGAGAGAAAAAAATAATTTCATGTAGGATAAGATATCAGTTAGCACAAAACAGGGAGATTAGTTTTTGCCTTTGGGCTGGATTGGAGAAAAGAGAGATGTCAATAATAATAACTGGAATGGCTCTAGTAGTCATTGCATATGATGAAGGACTGAGTGAATCAATACCACAGACCCAAAAAGGTTTTAGTGGTGAGAGCTGTGTTTTCAAGGAAAAAGTTATACCCTCTGGCACAGCTCTTGTGAATAAATAAGAACAGGAAAAGGAAGGCAATGTAAAGAAAAAGGTCAGCAGTGTTGCCCAATGAGACAGAAAGGAGAACAGCTTAAACAATAATTAAGCAACAGTAATTCCAGTAAAATAGGGTCTGGATTTTATGTCAACTCAACAAGATTCTATGAAAAGTTTGCATCAGAAATACCCCTAAACACTGTTACCATGCTGTGATAAGCTTTCAGTCATTACTGCAGCACTGTCTAGCTCTGCTGTGCTTTCTAATGATGACTCCCTACCAACTTTTAAGCTTGTCTGTATTGACTAAAAAAAAAATATCTAAAAGTGTGGAGTAGAGTATTAAATGAATTTTCTGCATATCTGTTTCTTCTGAAACAGGCTTTGATGGTTTACAAAAACTATTTGCAACTGATAAGCAACAAACTGCTTAAGAAACAAGTAAGAATTCAAGTAAGAAACAAATTTTATTTTTAAGTGAAACTCATGCCTTTATCTCTATGGTTTTGGCAGCAAAAGGAAAGAGATATGCTTTAAATAAGATCCAACATTCCAAGTATCCTTATAATTGTATTAACATACTGGGTTACTCATTACACAAGGCTTTTCTTTTGCTGCCTTTCAATAGCAATGTTTGAGAAATTTATAACAGCAAATGTTTCCTCAAAAATCAATATTCACCCAGTAAACATGCCAGATAATATGGAAAAAAAGTGTTAAAATTCCGAAACAATTTGAGGTTATAAGACTAAGTGGGTCTCAAATAATTGCCCTGTTTTCTGAACTACCTTGAAACATTCAGAATAATTTTTACCTGGCACAAGATACCTACTGCATGAGGGTATTATGTAAATATTATGACAAAGAGGAGAAATTTGACGTAGCTGGCCTTGACTTCATTTATCCCTCATTATGTAAAGTGTAAAAACAAGCTGAATGTAAAAGACAAGGATTAAGCTCCTAATTCTTAAGAGAAAAACAGCCAAGAACCCTCTTTATAATTTCATTAAAAAGGGGAATCAATCCTTGTTTATATCTTCAGTATGGGCTTCTCTGTTCTGCAAAGCTACCATGTCTCAGTGAATATTCCACACATCAGGAGGAGTTCACCAGTCTCAGAACTCCTCCCTTCAAAGACCAGAAACTATGAACTATAACTTGTTCTAAATTCCAGTACAACCCCTTTTTAAACGCTTTTCACATTTTCACTAGTTTTAATTAGCTGTTGGGCTGCTCATCTGGGCACAATGGTGGCATGCTGGGCTGCAAACAGAGGGACCAAAGCCATCCCTGATATAGTAAGACTGAATTTATCTCAAGGAAGAATTTAATCCAGGGAGTCTAAAGGTTACACACGCCCTGCCCTCGCACATATCATCAGCAAGCGGCTGTTGGGCTCTGGGGAAAAGGCTACCAAGCACAAAGGACCAGCTGTTTATACACAGGCTGGCACAAAAAATTACTCAGGAGGGAACAGCTCCCCTCCCTTCCAGCTGGTTGTGCTCAAAAATGCAGGATCAAGAAATGGATTCATAACCAGAAATGCCCTACAATTACTGGAGTGGGATAACGTGACTGTATAGCATTACTTTGAACACTGGAAGTGATGCTGCAAGCAGTCCCCCTAAAAGCAGAAACAGCATTGTAGAGACAAGCAACAATTAATAGCTAGGAAGCAAAGGTGAAAAATCCTGTGATTTGGCAAAATTCCATTCTCCATTGCTATGATGCTATACACTGTGGAAACTCACTCACTCTGTGGCATCTCACTGCAAAATATGGCAAGTTATACACTGAGATGGCAACCCCAGCCTGTGTTACTTCACTGATGATCAATTAAGATTAACATGAGAATGTTGTAAACTACATTGAGCCATGTTTCAAGGTTTGATTATAAACCTTGCAAGTATCAATTTTTATGTTGCATTCATTTGCCAAAAAAGTCTATTCTAACCCTTAGGGATCTGGTTCTCAATATGGTAAATAATTTTCCAGGTTTGTAATTAAGCAGCTTCAACATTGTACAATCAGTAGGTAATAACATTCAATTAAAGACACAAGATGCATTTTCACCTTAAAATGTTTTTACCCTTGAAGTGATACAAATGGAAGAGGATAAAATAGAGTATTAACACTTTTCAATTACGCTAAATGACTTTAATCCTGAAAATGATGTCCTACTTTAATTAGAAGCTCTTCTCTTTATTACAGCATGATGGATGTCCACTTTATTAGATTCAAGTGTGACACTATAAGCTCACTTTACATAAACATTACCATGTTATTAAAATGCTCTACAAGGAAGGGGTTTGAAATGTTTGCTAGCACATCAGTACTTCCTACTTTAATTTCAATATGCTATTCTACCTTCCCCTTGGAAAAATTGTCACCTTAGTGAGATTCTCAATACTGTGTTTACCAGGATGTAATCCTTGGAGGCTAGATCTAAATTTCTCTAAATATTACACTGAGAGATACCCACTGAAGGTTAAGCTTGCACTCAGACAATAAAATAATCACACCCATAAAGTAATCGTTTTGTGTCTTTGTAAGCCATCAAGACAGCAGAGCACAAAATGCTGTCAGCCTGGTCCTGCCATTCTGGACCAGTTTTCTGATCTCCTGAGAAGGTGAAGCAGAAGCAGGTGGGGCAGAGAAGGAGATCTATGGTTCAGCTCTTTATTTCACCTTTTACCTGAGCTGGTACACACAATGCCTCCAGTAAAGAAATGTGGCATCACATTCAGATACTAAGCTATAAAGTTAGTAGTATGGGCTGATGGCAGTGCCAATCAATTTCTGCCTCACAAATTTTGCCTTTAAAGAGAATCAGGTAAATTTTTCCAAACCAGATCTGGAAATTTCTTGAGACAATTTTATTGAAGAAAGCATCTGTGTGTTCAAAACCTTTATCTGTAAGCTCTATGAGAAAATGCCAATGCAAATCAGCTTGCTGGATACATTTTGCTTGATCATGTCTAGACAGGTTGTGAACTGTAATTACTAGCTCTGATTAGTTCAAAATTGAGTCATACCTTTTTTTATCTGCTGTGCCTGTCTCACCCACCTGTTTGTTGGGGGCTTCAGAACAAAAAAAAATTGTTTCTTTCTACTCATCTATACAGTGCGTAGCACAGGTTTCAACAACTTAAATGGCCTTTGTGTTCTTCAGAAAATTAAAAAAAAATAGTGACACAAATTTCAGTAGAGAATAGCGACAATTTAAAAAGACAAATTTCTGTGAAAGATGAAAAGAACTGTGAAAGATAATGTAAAGAATTTTCCCTAAAATTTAACAATATAACTATTTAGAAAGACTTGAAAGACTTAAAGGTGCTTGCAACTTACCTGACTTCCTTCTTTTTGCCAGAAAACAGCTGGCTGGGGATTTCCTTTAGTTTCACAAGGAAAAGTCACAGTTCGACCCTGGGCTACAATCTGGTCTCGTGGTCTCACCACAAACTGTGGGGGAGCTACAAGGTAAGAAAAACCATGGTGTAAGTTTAGCTTATTTTGCAAGGGAGAGAAAGGGAATATTGAAGGAAAAAGACAACATTATGGAGATTTATGTCAGAGGACATGACACCAGAAACATTCATTAGTATAGACAGAATTAATATATAAACAGAAACAACAACAGCGACAGAGAGCAGCAATATATGTATGTGACATCCTTAGGTATTAAAAAAAATTAAAAAAGGAAAGAAACATTACAACCATACATGCTAGAGTCAATTCTGACAACATTAAATGCTAAAGAGCAGGAGTCAGGTGTTTCTATTGCTGAGTCTGGATGTAGTCTACCTTTGCTCTGGGAAGGTATCAGCACCCTCAGATCCTCTCACTCTTCACAGAGCTTGCTGGAGCTATTGTGTATTGCAAGGTATGAATTAGGATAAACAGACTGCCTTTCTTAATCTGCCTCTCTGGACTTTTAAAAATGATCGAGAAAGGAGAGGAAGGTCTGGATGACAGCAAAAGAACCCAAGTTCACGAGCTCCCTTACTCCTCTTAGAAGCAGTATGGTCAAGAATGGTGTGGGGAGGAGGACTTGCTGTAAAAAGAATTGTTGCTAAAAGAACATGAACTTGGCAAATCCAGGTTTCGGCTAGTTTAAAGAGTAGAGAGAAGCAAAAGTTGAAGAGTTGATGTGGAGAGGTGAGTGGTGAGTAAGAAGGAATAGGTATTTCAGGAGGTAAGGAAGACACAAGGAAAAGAAAAAAAGGAGACTGGAGTTAAAACAAGAAAGAAGAAGCAGGACTGGCAATGTTTTCAAGTCGCTGGCATTAACAGTGTTCAGTCGTAGGGGACCAGGAAGCACAGTCAGAAGTGAATAATTTCTAAGAGAGGGGCATAGTTTGACTGTCTGGAGGGTAATGGTGGAGAATAGAGAGTCAATGCTTGGAAATGTGAAGGTAGAGAAAAGGTGCTAATGAGTAGAAAGAGAAGGGGGAAGAAGTGTTAGAGGATTTGAGATAAACTTGAAATCAGTAACTATGTTGAGAAAGATGTAGAAGTAAAGCAAATGATTTTTCTGTGTGGGACATGAAAACTCTCTACTCTTGGTTCACCACTGGAATTCACTGGGATTTGTACTCTTTTGCATATTTTAAAAATGTAAGCCATCTCCAAATATTCTTATCAAAAGACTAGCTAACTTCTGGGGCAGGCTGAAGCAGGGAAAAAAAACCACAAAAGAAACTCAAACCCCTCAACCCACCCTTGTTTTCTTCTATTCCACTATTGGTTTTGTGGGTGTGCAGAGGGATGGTTTAGGAACACTAAGCTTTCAGGTAAACAGAATTTAAGTGTTTTAGAAAACCGTATTTTCAGCATTATAATTACAAACTATTTAATTAGGCACGAAGAGCAATCAAGACCCAGCTTCCGATTACACCTGCTGACAGCACAGACACAAACCTGCTAACTGCACAGAAATGTGAGCAGACCTGATGCTCTTGAAACACACTTTGCAGTTATCTCATGAGGTACTTCCCAAGGCTTTACAGATCAGCAGGAGTCTAAAGAGCATCAGTTGAGTAGTGCTGGCACTCTTAGAACAAGAACTGTAAAGCACTTAATAAACATGAATCACAATCAGTTTAGAAGGTAGAGGGTATTTTATTCTGCCTCACACTCCTAAAGAGAGGTTTGGGCCTCTCTGGAGAGAAATGTCCACCTCTTCTTCCACCTTAGGAGGTGTTAATCTCATGAACAGGCAGGACTAAGGGTGAGGTGCCCTCTTGCTGCCTGTTTACAGCCGCGTGTTTTGATGTTTCTGTAAGGTGTTGCTAAACATTCTCTAGGAACTGAACTCATGCTACACCACTCCTCAGGTGCTGAGCTACAATGAGTTTCTTGGGTTTCCCTCACCTTGTTTCACCCAGCATATCCATTGTGCAACCCCCACAGGTGCCAGGAAGGGACAGTGTTTGGGTGGCCCCAAGACCACAATCTTCCTATGGTGCCTAAAAACCTGGTGCCACAAGCCCATCCCATAGATCTATCCTAAGCAGGATGGATGGCTAAATTCACTCCTTAGGCTTGCTTGGTGCCCTGGGAGGTGCACAGACAGTGCTCCCAGACAGCTCAACAGAAGCAGGAAGGGCATGGCATTTCCATGGGACATGCCTGTCCTTCCAATCATGTAACCGAGTAAATGCAAGGGAGGCAAGTTTAAAGGTTCATCTGAAACACCCTCACACACACAGATCTCTGCTGGAAATCCATAACTCAGAGCTCTAAACAGATACCACACAACTGAATTTGTCACTGTAGCAGACCTTCCAAGGATCAAATTAAGGTAATTTGGTAGTCAAGGAACAATAAAAAAAGAAAAAAAACACACCCTGGTTTCTACCTAGTTTCCAGTTTTTGACCTGTTCCTAGTTTTCAACATCTCTCACTTTCCTGAGAGCAGAAGAAATTCCTCTTTTTTTTTTTTTTTTCCCCCCCAGTCAGACAAGGAAAATAAACCTGTAGCTCTGACATGGACTGACCTTGCTGCTCTATTCTCTCCCTGCCACACACCAAGTCCTCTCCAACATTTGACCACACTGCATGAGAAGATATTTAGCTTCACAGTTACTAGGTCAGGCTTTCTAAGGACTCCAGCAAACAATCACATAGTTATGCAACAATATCTTTTCTAGCTTTGCTCTGTAGCCCTGATTAATAGAAATTCACTATAAAAATAAATGAATCAGAGCTTTTACTCACATTAAATAGAGCACAAAACCAGCTCCTTCAGCCAAACTATTTAGGACCATATTTTAAAAGATATGAAAAACATTACTTTTCAAAACAAAATTATTTTGCAAAACTAAAATTTTGCATGCATTTAAAAAAAAGTATTCAAAGATGGAGTTATATAATTAAGGAAGTCTTCATTTTGTTATAGTTTGTTGTCATATTCAGCTATAGCTCTGTTTACAGACAGCCTCTGATAAAAATACCATTGTTTACAGCATTTAAAGACTGTTTTCACCACATCAGTTTTATCTGTCAATTTCTAGTTGAACTTGAAAACTGAAAGTAACAGCTAATAATTGCAGGAGTAATTCTTGGTCAAATGTAACTACCCAAACACTGTGACTGTCATTATCCCCAGGGAGTGCAGCATGACCCCGCTCAGAGACAGCCAGGCTTCTTTGACAGAATAAGCACTTGTGTTCTTCCATTTTCCTACAAAGAGAGCTCATTATGTTCACATATGGATGCTGTTTATAAATACAGACAAATATTATTACTTTCATTCTGCAGAAGGGTTAAGTGAGATCACGACTTGCTCCAAGCCCGGCTTCAGTGGAACATTGGGCAAAATTTATTCAAGCCATTATTGCTGCTTTCAAAGTAGGTGAATTTCTAAAACCTTCTGAAAATGTACAGTTAGAGAAGTAACAGCAGGCTTGATATGCTTCAGCTGTTAAAGTTATGGGGTACTTTAATGCTTAGCTCAAACTAAACATTAAGATCATTAGAAGGATCTATTGAAAAAACTTATGAAGCAGCAACCTGAGTGTTGTGCCTATCAGAATATTAGTTTTTACTATTTCAGATGTAACATAAACTGGATTGGAAGAAGCAGAGTGGAAAACCTCCTGCTTAACTGACATCTGAAAGTCAAAGACAGTGGCTCTAAAATGAAACATATTGCTTGGATTCCAGCAGACTAGCAAAAACATGGGAAGGAAAAGAACAATTAAGATTACAGACCCAATATACTTCTATTGAAAATGCCTTTCCTTTTTTTTTTTTTTTTGAGAAATTTAAATAGTACACAGTAAATTAGATTTGATTTTTGGCAAATTATGCTTTGATACTGCATTCAGCAAGCGCTGGCTTCAATCAATGTCACACTAGAGCTCTGTTATGCTAATAGATGATATGGAAATCAGATGGTTGAACATGAATAGAAAGCACAGGCCATGTACGAGGGGGCTTTGAGATGAGGGGATGGGGGGACCCTAAGGTTAATCACATCATGTTCAGAACTGTTTTTACAGCACAGAACAGTATTTGACTGCAGGAACTAAAATGGAGATAGAAAAGCATGAGCAGTAGTTATGTTGTTCAAAATGGGAAGAGTGCATTCTGTTGTACTCTTTTAGAATGTTGGTGGTTTGTGCACGATATTTTGAATTGATATTTTATGCTGTTAATAAATGTATATGAACGTAGCCTCTGCTCTGGTGTTAAAGAGTTTTAAAAAATAACAACCAAAAAAAAAAAAAACCAACTAAAAAAGCTGCATATTACTTCAAAGGGATTTTTCAACTCTACTCCAATCTTAATATTTAGCAGAATCTCTAATCTGATAGGATGGATTTCATGCATTTCTTCTTAGTACTGCTGCTGAATACTAAAGGTTATACTGAGTCA
The DNA here is from genome assembly GCF_023055355.1 of Agelaius tricolor. Classification (NCBI taxonomy): domain Eukaryota; kingdom Metazoa; phylum Chordata; class Aves; order Passeriformes; family Icteridae; genus Agelaius; species Agelaius tricolor. Next base: position 39,888,378 of record NW_027269269.1, on the reverse strand, counting down.
ACAGGAGCTGATAAAGCTGCTGATGCAGAAAAGCTTGACTGAGACAGAAAGTTCATCCCCTTGTAGGTGAACTCTGGTCATCAGATAAGAAATGTGGCAGAAGACTCAGAAGGGGAGGGGAAATTTAATATATAAAAATGTGAATTCATAGCAATAAAGTCCATTGATCCCATATCAAGTACTAGCAACATTTTTTTCCAGTGACAATTTTCCCAACTGATCTTGTGATTTGGAGTTGACATGGAATTCAGTGATCCTACTGAATTTTATTTTCGTAATTTTAGGAATTTTATTATCGTAACTTGCTCACAGTACCTTCCCCAGACCAGAAGCCCTTGGATTCATACATTATATTGGTGATTTTAATTAAAAGCAGATATTGTAGCAAGTTTTTTTCTAATATTTCTACTGCAACAGACAGGATCAATGAACGAAGGCAAATTGTAGGAAGTTCAACAAAGCCAAATTCTGGATCCTGTACTTGAGTCACAACAACCCCAGGCAGTGCTACAGGCTTAGGGGAGAGTAGCTGGAAATCTTCCCAGCAGGAAAGGACATGGAGGTGCTGGTCAGCAGTGGCTGAACATGAGCCAGCAGTGCCCAGGTGGACAAGAGGGCCAATGGCACCTGGCCTGGATCAGCAGTGCTGTGGCAGCAGGACCAGGGCAGGGACTGTGCCCTGTGCTGGGCACTGCTGAGGTCACACCTCAGTCTTGTGCTGTTTTGGGTCCCTCACTGCAAGAGAACATTGAGGGGCTGGAGGGTGTCCAGAGAAGGGAACAGAGCTGGGGAAGGGTCTGGAGCACAAATCTGATGAGGAGCAGCTGAGGGAAGTGGGGGTGTTTAGCCTGGAGAAAAGGAGGCTTGGGGACACCTTATTGCTCTCTACAGCTCCCTGACAGGAGGGTGTAGCCAGGTGGGGTTGGTCTCCCAGATAAGAAATGACAAGCCTAGAGGAAACGGCCCCCAGCAATGCTGGAGGGGCTTTAGATTGGGTTTCAGAAAAAAAATTTTCACCAAAAAGATTGTCAGGCAGTGGAGCAGGCTGTCCAGGGAGGTGGTAGAATCACTATCCTTGGAAATATTTAAAAGATCTTGAATGTCTTTTCAAAGCAAAAAAATTCTATGATTCCACCAGGGAATATGAGAATTGATGCAAACCTCACTAAACCTGGTAGAAATTCTCCTTTTGGCTTACATGGACTTTGGATCAAATCCATTGGAAAAAAAAAGTATTACAGGAAATGAGTGACAGCAAAAAATTTCAAGGGCTTAAATTACAGAATTGACAACCTTTAATTACAACTAATTTCAGTTGATAGTGAACTGCACATGAAATTCATCATGGAGATTACTTAGGCAAGCTAAAGTGATAAAGAGGAGGGCTTCATTTTGAACTGGAATTATCATCCATTGATATATTCCTGTGACTGATTCAATGGGGGCAAGGGGAAAGACACTGACTTGTAAATATTCTTAGCAAAATTCAGATAATGGTAGGGGAAAAGGTCTCTGAGGAGCAAGTAGAAACACACTGGCTAGTAAAGTAGCAAGATTCTGTAATACTCAGCTCTGCTTCCAGCAGGGAAGAGACAGCAGGCAAACCTAAGATTTCCACCTACACACTCTTTTTCAGCATTGAATATCTGCAGCCATCAATTAATTTCATTTGAACAATCAAGGTTACATCTGGTACAATACTCAGCCACTCTGTCTGGAGCTAGGAGAGTCAGCTGGGTGACAAGATAATGTTGCCTTCCCCAAGCTGCTTTTTTACTTTGGAATACCCATCAAATCTTTTGCAAAGACTTGGAGCTGGTATCTCAGTGCTCCTCTCAAATCTTTACTGCAGTGACAATATTCCAGCAGCACCCTCAGCTGCACTTGATGCACATGGATGCTTTAAGAGATCAAACTCCATTCCACTCTTCCAAGTACAAATCAAGACTTGCCCCAAGAAATTTACACAGAGAACAGGAGAAGCCCACAGAGCTCCATGCAAAGTAAAATGTATTTTCAAAAGGAAGGTAACCCCTGACACCATCTATGGAATAGAACTGCTTATCTGTAGGACTGCTTTGCTGGTTCATCTGTGGACTGCTTTGCTGGTTCCTGATACCAGCTTAGACAATTGAAGGCAATAGAGGAACTCTTAAATTAAAAAAAAAAATCTTCCACCTTTCTGTGTCATTGGTTAAATTTGCTGGCGGATGTTGAAATTTTAGATGATTTTGTGATACAAATACAAAATAACATTGTAAGATTCTATTTATACACTTTGTAAGGATGCTTAGCATGATCTGCCAAGAAGTGCAGATACCAAAGTCTAGAAATTTTGAAAGACCTTTTGCAAGGCTACTATTGCTGATGGAGTAAATAGAGGAAAAGAAAATAGGTGCAGCCTCAAACTCCAGAAACCTGGGCTGATTCAGCAGTTCTTCCCTCAAATGTTCAGATCTTCTTAATGGGTACTGAAAGTGATGTGTGGTTGTTAGGACACAAAGTTATTAGTGCATTATCAGCTGTGACTATTGATAAATCAAGGGTGTAGCCTCTGACACAGGAGCCATTACAGAAGACTGAGAGGATGACAGCTTAGGCCTATTACTAAATCAGATCTTTCTTATCAAGGATAAACTAATGGAAGCTAAGGATAATAATTCTCTTTAAAGAGAAAAGATATCTCAATCTTATTGTGCTCCAATGATTAGGTGTGCTCACACACAGGGAAGGCAGTAACTTTTTAGCACTCCAGTTACAACTGAGTTACCTGGAAAATGAATCTCCTCTCGTATTCTGCTATTCCCTAGGCTGTATGAGAGGAGTAGCCTTTGAAACAGATGCATAAATCTCATTTGGTAGATGATTTTTGTTTTGGTTTGTTGGTTTGTTTGTTTTTTTAACTATGTCTTTTTACTTGTGCATTTATAGTATTCTCTGTCTTTCATGATTTCTTCTTCAGGTGAATAGTTCTGCCACAAAAATGAAGAATGGGTAGGTTGTGGGGATAACAAGAGATTTGAAGCCCACTGCTATACCCATTACATTATTTTAAAATCACATGTGTGGAGGGGGTGCTTGGTTTGGAGTCTTCTGGAAAGCAGCTTCCCATAACCTAGGGAAGCCTGGACAATCCATGGCTTGGATACCACCTTTAACATTGACACTGCTTCCAAATTAGTTCCCATGTGTCCTGCAACAACAGGTCAAACACACAAAGGCAGAAGCACAACTGGGGAGAACTTTTGGCAGGTTGAAGGAGAGGAAACACTGGGGAAGAAGAATCAGAGCAAGAGGGAGACAGCAGGGGGAATTATGACCAGGGCCAGTCCTTCTCTATGTGTCCTTCACACTGCTGTTGTCTCATGGAAACTGAGAAACTCCTTTTGTTCTGGTTTGTTGCTGTTTTCAGATGAACCATGTGTAAACACAGCATTGTGAAAAGAGCACACTTTGATCATTTGAGAATGCTAAACCTCCTTTCATGCTAATTGTTCTAATTTTCAATTTAAATTCAGGTTCTGAATTTCACATATAACAACATTTTTATCCTTCAGTTGCTCTGAGACACTGAAGCAGATAATCTCTTAAAGCATGGAAGCATAAGCATTTTTTCCTTCTTTGCAAGAGGTGAAAGAAGTCTAGAGAATCAATAAATAAAAACTGCTTACTGTCCAAAATATTTTGATACACAGAATCTCTCTTTCATCCCTGGATGACCCAAAAGAATGAAGTGGGATAAATCTGTATGGTGGAAAAAAAAGATTTTTTCTTCATTCTTCCCTAGGACTAATGTCAATTAAAAAATACACTGAGAATAATTATTAAAAAAATTTCAAGTCTGCCTCCTACATAGCCAAAAAGAAAGGTATCTACTTTCCACTCCCCCATCCTGTTTTCCAGTGCTCTGAATTCAGGAACAGCTCTTTTCCTGGGTTCCTCCTCCTCTTTGTTTTACAGTGCATTTAAATATTCAGTTTAAACATCAGTCCTAATTTTATCCCAGCACTAGACTGTAGACTATTCTTATTCAGTCATACAGCTCTATTTTATTTTATACCTTGTCCAATCACCTCTTTTAAGCAGCCCTGGAATTTTCAGAAGCATTCAGATGCTACTGAAAAATCCTATCTAGAAAGTTTTTCATTTAGCTTTGGTGCACATAAAGGAAGGGAGCAAAGGTTCTGCCCAATAACTTCCATTACTCAGGACTTGCTCTACTTTAGACAATGCTTTGTAATTTTTTGCTTTTTCCCAAGTGCCTGAGATTCAAGATGCACCTTTTGCTCAGATCACATAGAAAAGAGGTGCTCTTCTAGAACCTTAACACTTTATCCTGCTTGGTTTTTCAAACTGTACCCTCAGGGGATGGCTTGTGCTGCTCTTAGACTTATTTAGACTTATTTCTGTGAGTTTACCAAACAAAACAGATTATACCAACAGAAAGACACGCAAAATGCCTTGATTCCTTTTTTCCAGGGGAGATAGGAGGATGGTTTGTGGGCAATATGCTTAAAAAGGAAAAGCACAGCCCTTGCTGATACAGTAGGATTTCATCAAAATAATGAGTGTAATCTGGTTAGCTCCTTCAAAGAGACAAACTCACATGCTGCAGAGAAGAGCTAAGGAATTGATGAGAAGGGTAAAGAGCCCAGATGGGCTCACAGGCTACATCTGCAGTGAGGAAGGTGACAAATTCCTGGTTTGTTCACCCTTGAGAATAAAGAGGGCTGAGAGGAGATACTCTACTCAATTTGGGACACTGTTAAACGAAAAGAGAAAAAGGAGAGAGGAAGAAAAATGACTATTTATTCTGACTGACAATGTTAACACTGAAGGAATAGGGCACACAGTAGTTTTACTGTTGAGTAACACTGAGATCACATCCAAGCTGTAAATTGGATGGCAGCAATAGAGCAAAGAAAGTAAAGGGAGAAGTGAATAGATTATTGTATTGATTTCCACATTCCTCTTGAAGGAAAGGTAACCAATTTCTCCTTATACTGAAAGGAAGGGAAAAGCTTGGGGAGAGCAACACATCAACAGACCTTTATTGTACACTAATCTTCAAAGACTTATGGATATACTCAGAACTCAGAAGCCAAAGAAATAGGAAAACAATTCCCACTGATTTGAGCATGTTTTGAGAAACTTTGAAAGTTAAAAAATAAAAGTTATGCATTAAACTTCCTAAAACTTCCCCAAGCTAGAGGTCAGCAATTAAAAAAAAATTAAAATAATGGGACTCTTGATCCCTTCAGTGATTGAACTTAAGGCAAAGTAGATATGCTAAGGACTTCAAGATTTTTAGAGTGGCATTTATAGGCTACAAAAAATTGTAACAAGTCAGCTCCATATTTTAATCTCTTACTGGTATAAGAAGCAATCTGAATTTCATTCTACAGCAACCTTTTAAATCTGAAGAATTTCTGACTTTTTAAAAAATAATGATGTCTTACTCTTGCCCAGTGTCCACTGTTGTCCTTACCCTCTCCCAAAAATTTCTGTAAGAGGTACCAGACAGGCAAGATAGCACATTTTGATATAAATTTGAGATTTCTGCCACTGAAAGATGGCATTGTAGCACCAAGCATGATGTCATCTCTCCTGTCACACACCAATCCACATTACTGATATTTTATAAATCCTTGGTGTCTCAAGTGAAGGTGATATCTTCATGAATGTAATAAAAATAAAAGCATTCACTGTATATAGACTTTCCCTGCAAGAGTCAGATTGAAGAAGAATAAAGAGAATTATTTCTCACTTGCCAATCTGAACCATCTGAGCAATGTCACAAAACCTAATACAACCTTCTCTAAAATACAGCCCTTTCTATTGTTTTTCATGCTGCATCACTCTTAACAGACCATTCAGTCATGCCACACTGATTTATGTAATGAAAACTTCCCAGCTCAGATTGAAATGCATCATACAGTCATTTTGCACTTAAATGCCAACAGACTGCATTTAACTAATGGGAAATTTGGAAAATTCAGGGCAGGTGTCTTAGCTGTCTCTTCACCATCATGACAGAGTTTAGTTTTTGCACTTAGTCTCCCTTTAGTCCCTTAGCTAAGTTCAAGTACTTCACTTCTATCCTGGTGGCAAAAATACCCAGGTGTTTCCTGCAAGTCTCTTCTTTTTGAAATTATGAGCCACAGCACATGAACAAAAGACTAAGTAAACTTGACTTGCTGCAAAGCAACTGACATACAAAGAGCTGTATTTTCACTTGGACTTAGTTGGAATTATTTTGCAAACTGAGTGGTACTCTGTCACCTGACTGACTTTTTGCATTATTAATAAAAAAGTAACTGGGATATCAGACAGATCTTCATAGATATTCCATTTCAAGGTCCTCCCTCTCAAAGCAGTACAGCAACTGTCTTTGAAAAGAAGGTCACTGTTACTGAAACTTTTGGGCTCTTCCCAACTATTGTGCTTCTTTCAGCAGCCATACTCCTGCCCAACTGCCAGAAGAAATACAGCAGAATGCAAAAATGGGAAAAATTCTAACTTGCTCATATGGAAAATCTACCTAATGAGTGAAATAACTGTAGAAATGGTCTAAATAGGGATAAATATCTTGTTTCCTAAACCCATCTGTTGTAAATCCTGTCAGAAATCTTTTCAAAAGGTTATAAATAATCTATTCTAGAAACAGGCAACACATTTATTCCTAGAAGCAAATTCAAACATGATGAGTAATCTGGCACAGAGCTTCTAAATTCACCAGCTGCCACCCACCTCGGGCAGCACCATACCTCATTTTATCTGTATGAACCATTTGTTAATAAGTGCTTGAACCCAAGATGGTCATTGGTAACTCCTGAATTTTCCACTCAAGCTGAAATTAGAATAAAAATATCACACCTAACAGAGTACAAATATTTGAATCAGGCAAAAACTGACTAGAAAATGAAGATTATTCTGTCTGCAACAATAAATACAAATCTAAATAATTTAAAATGTAGTTCTCTACTCTTCATTGGAAAAAAGAAAAAGTTTGGTCTTAGTTAAAACCTAATAAAGACAAAATATTGAATTGGAGAACCGTGATGGAAGATAACTCCAGATAACTCTCTGGAGTCATGAAAAAAATTTTACAATTTTAAGTGCTCCCCTGCTAACATATACATAAATATACAAATATACTTCTGTTAAAATGTCATCCTCCTAGAAAGTTGTGAGCTAATCACATGAAGCAGTGTTTTCTTTAGCTTCCTTTAGGTAAGGAGAGGTATTTTTGCTCTTTATTCCAGTTAAATTCCTGAACAAAAAGATGCTACAGGATTTGACTCCCTGTGCTTGTTAAATGACAATTTTAACAGATGACTGCTTGGGATTCTTGGTGGAGAGGGAAGTTACTTTGGTTTGTCTTACCAGACTTCAAATTTAAAAAAACCAGGATGGGTAGCCACCTTATGTGCCTAGTCGTGAGTGAAATAGAGCTGTGAACTGCAGAAATTAGTTTTATCTCAGGTACTTAAGCAAAAAACCCTATACAGGTAGACACTATCACTGTCTTTCTACAGGTACAGGATCAGATAAAAGTGACTGACTGATCTGCTTATACACAGCAATCCCCACATACACTTGTTGGGAATTCTGTGTGAAACATCTTCAGAATTAGACTTATTTACTCAACAGTCCTTTCACAAGTCACAAAGATAATCACTAAATTAAATAATTTGATACGGACCATATGCCCTATAGTAATTATTTCAACATCAACCATTCTAATTTTAGTTTCCTAAATAAATTCTGCAGAAGGATAAATTTCTTGTCTTTCTGTTGTTCTCTTTCAACAAAATAAAATAGCCTAGGCAGGGAATATGTGGAATTGACCACTGCATGACCACACAATCATATATTTGGACATAAAGTAACTTGAGACCAAGATCTGCTATATAAGCTTTGGAGATGGAATCAGGGATGACTCAATGGCCTGAAAAAATTTAAAAAAGAATCAGTGCTCTGAAATGAGACAGTATCAGCACTGCTGAAACCTATCATTTTCTTGTGAATCTCCAGTCATTTATTTTATGTAGTTTTCACAGAGCTTGAAACAGTTTCCACTTTATGATTTTTTTTCCTTGCCTGTCTTTTAAGAGTCAGCAAAGTAAAAAACAGTATCTACAAGCAACTTGTAATCTAGTGGCATTTCTTAGTACATGAAGAAGCACACTAAATATTCACACCACATTTTCTAAGCACAGGTGAATTTTCTCCTGAGTTTACTGCAGTTTTACACTTCTGCAGCTCCTGGGAATGAATTCCTTGAGAACGAGCCTAATGCCAAAACAATACAGCAGAGATTGGATTTAAAGCTTGCTATCAAAATCCCAAATGGAGAAGAGCAAATTTCTATTCTGCACAGGGAATTCTCCAGGTGTGGATAAGCCATGCTGTGACTGTGGAGGTATTTGGCTTGGTTCCATGGATGTCAGTTCAAGCAAGTCAATAAGATGGGATCACCCAAGTTCTGGAAGCAGAGGCCTAACCTGGATTTTATCTTTAAATTACTCCAATCGTTCTTCCTCCAAACTTAGAACAGTGAAGAGCTGAGATGAATTCAAACTCATAAACTTTAGTCAAACACATATCCAACAAAAGTTTTGACTAAGTAAATAAAGACTGAACCCCTCATCAGTCTCCATAAACACCAGTACTGACTTTTTACACTAAGCCAAAAAAATCAGAGTTACCATATTATTATTCTAAAAGATACATTAAAATACAAACTACAAATATCAGAGGAGCAATGCAGCTCACTAAACTAAATCCTTGTAGGCACAGAGTAAATATTCATGAAAGAAAATTGAATCGTACATTTGGGATATTTCTGAACACCAGAAGTGAATTTCAGCTACTGACAGTTGCAAATTTTCCATTATCCTTAGTAAGATTTTTATGCATTTACACAATTTCAAAGGCACAGGAAATAATAAAATTTTCGGTGTGGGGATTTAAAACCTAGAGGTTGTCTTCCTCAGGACTTGCTATTCAAAACAGCCTGCATCCTATACAGTGCACTCCAAACTGCACCAAAGAGCAGAAATCAGTGATGAACTCCCTCAGCAAGCACAGAAATCTACTCCATCCCCTCCTCAATTTCAGGACTTCTTCATTTCAGAGCTCTTGGAACGATACGATACAAGAAAGACGGGACATGCAAAGCCTGTGCTTTTTCTGCTGTGCAGGAAAAGCAGAATGAGCTGATTGTTTAGGGCCTGGGAGAAGCTCACCAAAGTCAACACAACCCTTTCTGTTGATTTCAGTGGCTTTTACACCAGGCTCAAAACCAGACCAAAAAAACCATCTAAATGGGTGATTGAGGCTTGGTATCGGCACTCCCACCCCGTTTCACCGACTGGGACTCGCTGGTGATTTGGCAAACGTGCTTGTACACGACACAGCAGGAAATACAACGTTTGGGAAAAGCACTTTGGCAGACAAAACCGCTTGCCTGGTGTTAGACAGGTACAGCTGTTAAGCGCTGGCTGCTTATTCCAGCCAGTGAAATGCTGTTGCAAATGAAAGATGAAGCATTGCATGAAGCCATGCCAAAATGGATAGAAGGATGGTTACTTACCAACGGGGCGAGCTGTTGACATTACAATGGTGTAGTGAGAACATAAAAAGGAAATTAAAAAAAGAAAAGAATATCTGTCAGAATGCATGACGTGTAATGTTACTTTCCACTATGGATACTACCATGATTGCTAACCCCTCAAATGGCAGCCTAAGTCAAATGTTGGCTGCTGTTATTGTTTAGTCACGTGCCACTATCATCCCATTTACTTGAGCACAGCATCTGAACAAGCTGACTGGAACCATTCTCTGAGAAACATTTTTATTATCTTCGCATGCCATCATCAAGTATCATTGTTAATGCCTGATAAAAGAAAAATTGCATTGCATTAGCACAAACTTTTAGATCCCAATGAACACATCAATTTAAGTCTCACGCTGCCTAATGTCATGCAAGGCATTTGCTATCTGAGTCAAATACCAAATGAATTTTAAGCATGACCAGTCAGTACAGCAGTAAGGGCTACAGAAAGCCCAGGACAGTATTTCTTATTCAATAATGGGCATGAAAGCTTACAGCACAGTGCTTTTTCATCACTGACAGTGCTGATGAAAATATAACAAATGGGCTGAAATGGCCACAGGGGCTTCAACCCAGAACCTCCCAAATCACTGCTTAGGTAACTTCTACTTCCTAAAACATTGCTGTTAAATGATTGACAGGTTAATACTGTTTCAGGCTGATACAGAGATTGAAAGTTGCTGCTGCAACAAGTGATTTCTTGGTTATAGAACAGCCCTTCATTATACTTGTGCTGGGGAAGAGAGCTGTCAGTCCCTCTGCTAATAAAATACAGACATCTCTTTCAGAAGAGCTGAAAATTTGGACATAAAATTGACTCCAGGTTGCATCTGTGTAGGCAAAGCTTCCCTTTTTTTATCAGCAGCAATAATTACATATTTCTGAGCAACGACACAATTTTGTTTTAAATTTATTTTTAAGAAGATTACCAGCCCCTGTGGGCAGGCTAGGGCCAAATGTAAGACATGCAAATTTAGAGGTAACAGAGCTTGTGAAGGCCTTCTTATTTCTCAAGCTTTCCATGGCTCTGTACCCATTTCATTTAACTATGCCAAGTCTGCTGCCATTCTCACCCATGATATAAAGAACACTTTTTGGCTTCCAGTGTTATGGATGTTTTCCTTCTTCTGCAGAAAGATGAGGTATAAAATTAACATCTTTCCAAGACAGAACGTGGAGTCTGGGCCACAGAACTCGGATTCTGTTGTTGTTTGTGACAGTGTAATGCAACTTTCCTGACTGCATCCCCATCCTCTGTTTTAAGAAGATGGAGCTATGAATGAGGGGGCTAAGGATTACAGGGCTGTTGTCAGGTGTGCAGGTCCTTGGACCTGCAAGGTCCAAGAGAAGCTCAGGGTAAATTTTGAAACACTAAGTGGTTTTTACACGACATGGTAAAACCAGTGTCAGACAACACTGTTAATTAAGAATTCAGAATTAAGGCTTTCCTTAATTAAGAAGCCCATTGTTCATCACCCTTTTAAAGTCAATGGGAGATTTCCCACTCCTTTGTTTTCACTAAATTCAGAGTAACAGCTTTCTCCAATGAATTTCTTGTTTTTTCTCATTTTCTGTCATACCCTGAACATATAGAATGCTCCTTATATCATGGCCTTCTTTGTATTGAATAAACATTATGTATTGTACTGTAAATGACAAACCCAGAGGGAAAAATACACAAGATAATGAAATTATGCTTTTACTGGGGGAAAATCGATTAAATTACACATTTCCTTGAGGTTTTTTTCCCTTTAATTTCATTGGGTTCAAGCTTCAGTGATTTCAAAGGATTCTTTTGCTGGGTTCTTGCTATTGTTTACATTAAAAGTCAGGGTAGCAAATCCAAAAGGCTTGCTCCAGTAATGTGCAGAGTGGACACAGTTCTAGGAGTGTTTAAAAGCCAGGGAATTGGTTACCAGAATTACTGGACACTGCAATACTGCCTGTGACAAAGGAACAGAGTGAGACTGTTTCTGGGAGTTGGCTGTGGTGACTAATTTTCCCATATTACAAAAGGGAAGAGCAATCTCTCACACACCTATTTCTTTAACTCAAAATGGGAAGAGCCATATTGTCACTTACAGTCTAAAGTGAACACTGAGGTAATATTTCAACAGATTATCACAATGCTCTCTTTTCTTTGTTACATACTACCCTACAAAGCCACTCAGTGGCTTTTTTTTTTTTTCCTTTGAATTCAGCAAATTAAACTGAACTGTGTCCATGCATTAAATGGATGGAAATGGAAGCTGGCCTCTTGGGTCAGTTGACCCCAGTTCTAATAAAGCAATCCATTGAGACTTTGAACATTTGATTTAATGTGTATGAAAAGAGGAGGACAGATAAAGCTAAAAATGTTTTTATTAACCTTTCACAGCTCTACTGAAAACCGTCAGCATGCACCACTAAACTGTGAAATAGTGTCTGCCTGATATCTATTGTGCCAAATTGCTGCTTATCTTTTGGAATGCAGTAATAACTATTATATTCTATTTACTCAAATAGAAATATTAGCTTACAAACTTTTTCTCTCCCTATAATCTTTAGCATGTCTATATGTACTGTCACGAAAGATATTTTGGGCATTCATTATTCCACCAGCCTTAAAACCTCCTTACCAAATCAAAGAGCAGCACATAAACAGTGAGTGGATACTAGAGACCACAAATATTTTAGGAGAGAATAATTAGTCTTTACCTTGTAATACTTACACAATTTAATTAGGATTTTCTCTTTCCTTTGGCTATGGTTTATTTTTTGGATAAAGGGTAGTGATGGAGAGCTCAATTATGGCAGAGCTAATCCCATAATAATATTATCTGTATTATGTTTGTCATTAATAAATACAGTTACGCTACTCGTTGTACTTAGAGAAAGAAACGTGACTAACAGCCTGAGCTGATGGCTCACATATTCATGTCTATGCCCACAGTTATGTAGTGCTTGCTTATGCATATATGCATCTGCTTTTCAATAAAAACACCTTGGGACAGGACTTTAACTGCAGGGGGATCCTATCCCGCTGAAATCAATTAAAATTCCGCACGAGCTATCAGCAGGACCAGGAATTCACCTGTGCTGTAAATCAGTGCAGCAGCAAAGGGTGTGTGGAGCCCCAACAAGGGCAGGGAAGGATGTGGCCCATCTCATCAGAAAGCAATTATCCCTGCAGGACACAGAGGCTGCCCCTGAGGGAGCACTCACCTCGCACGGTGAGCGTAGCAGAGGCTTCCACCTTGCCCACGCGGTTCTCGGCGATGCAGGTGTAGGTTCCTTCGTCGCTGCTCACGGCTTTCTTGATGCGCAGGGTGTAGTCGTCCTTGATGTCGTACCTGTGTCACAGCAAGAGAGGGAAAACTCTTTTTGTGGGCAGCAGACACGGACAAAAGCTGTCACCTGGAAAATGCCAGCCTGAATCTATCTTGGAGCCAACTTGGGAAGATAAATTATTATCCAGCATGAGATAATTCCACGAAGCATTAATCTCCGTGACATTTTTATTGCGCTCTGCATTAGTTAGAAACTTTACATAAAATTAGTATTGCTATGTTCAGTATTGGGGCTTTATTAATAATAGCATTCACTTTGTCCTTAATCTACAGCAATAAGATAAAATTAAGGTATCAGACATCAGTTATCAATACATGACAGCTCAGGTTTATCATGCCTTTAACGGTGTGAGCTACACGTTTTACCTTTTGCTGATTTGGAAATTTCCTTTTATATACAGTTTTCCCCTACAGCAGCAATCCCCTAGGGAACAGTGAGCATGTTGGTAGGATCTCACACTACCCAATTGCAAACAATAAAAAATATACTCAAGCTCTGGAAGGTGACATTTATTGAAGAGGCACATTAAGGCAGATATATCAATTTCACAGAAATACAACAAAACAATTCAATAAAGGTGGACAATGACATTTTCTCTTTCTTAAAAGAAATTAGAAACAATTCAATTTGTGCTTTGTCCATTCCTTTGTTTCTACTGTTGAAAAAATTCTAAAACTTTAAGTTTTATACCTGAGGATATATAAAACTTACTTAATGCAACATACTCCAGTATGTAGTGAACGTGTATTCTCAAGGCACTTAGACTGATTATACCCAGAAAAAAATATTTTCAGCTAAATTGTTATTATCTGCAGAATTCATGCTTAACAAACTTTTTTAGGCTATGATCCAAAGCTCATTAAAGTCAGCAGGAGACTTCATGTTGTATAAAATATCTTTGGTTGCCAAATCAGGAAAACCCTGGTTATCAGCATAGATACTTTACCCTTTAGATATTATTTTGTTTAATTATTTTCAACAACATCTCTTCTTGATATGGTACATGAAGTCACCTTGAATCTAGACTTGGCTTCAGATTCACATGTATCAGTGAAATAGGAACATGAAACTACAGACAGATCTAGACTTCAGGAGGTGTCAATATTATTTCTCACTATATACACAGTCATGACATAATTTTAGAGGAACTCATTTACTTTCTTTTTGTTATGCAAGAAAGGCCTTATATACTTGTACAGGAAACACACTGAAATCACATGGAAGAGCACCCTTAAATGTTAGGATAAATAAGGACACAATGCAACAAGTCAGAGAAATGCTGTCAGGCCCTATGAGCATTTTTAGATCCTTTGGGAATGTGAAACATAACTTTTTTGTGTACATAACATATATTGCTATTGGTTCCTTTAGTATAGGTTTGCAGAGAGAGCACCATGTGCTAACAGACTTCAAAGCATCTTAACTCAAAGATCCCATGTGGTGAAACATGTAAATTTCTATTAGGTCTAACTAAAGCTCACAACACCAATTAGAGCATTCCTAGCAATTCCAAGAACAAAGAGCAGTCAAGAAATCTTTTCACAGTCACCACAATAAAACTTCTTTCTATATTCAGTAGGTCTATTCTATCAGTTAGCAAGAAATAATTTAATAAAGATGAATTTGAGGCTAACCATTCTGTTGAGGTTAACATAAACACATATAATACCAATTTCCTTGGGAGTTACATTTAATTTCATGTATATGCAGTACCTCAGATTTAACTGATTAATAATAGATACGCCAAAGGGAAAAATAAGTAAATAGATGTCATGGCAAACTTTAGAAACTTGTAGGGATAATTTTTTTTGCCAGCATAGCGCCATTGGTAGTGGTGAGAGGGCAGGTAGTTATGATGTTAGAGAACTCAATATGCACCTTCTGGAGAGCTACACATCTATTACAACTACATTCAACAGCCACATGCAGCTAAAGAACATTTCCTCTAGACTGCTCACAAATTATGTCATTTTGCATGCTGTGCTGCATTAGTCAGTGGCAAATAAAAATCACTGTTTTCATAAGACAGAAAGGGCAAATTGTCCCCCTTAAAAATCTCAAGAATATGACAACATTATCCTACAACGATGGAGCAGTTATTTGTCTTGTGTGATTGCAGAGTTGCAGACAAGAGCGAATGCTTATTTTCTTGACATGGGGCCAGCTCTAGGAGGCTGAAAATATAAATTTGTATTCAGCTCCTGTATGATGAGGAAACTAAGATCAGTGGTAATATAAATATGAATTGGATATCAGAATCAGGGCTATAAAGCTGGGCAACAATTAGTCATCTATGAAATTGATGGGGTTTTCTTTTCAAAGGCCAGATAACATCCCTGTGTTTCACTTAATGCTGCTGAGAGGAAAACAGGCAGGCAGCAGGGCTGTATCTGAGACAGGGGCTGCCTGCACTGGGATGCAGGCAGGCTGGGACAGGGAGCTGCAGCTGACTCACTCTGCTTCCTGTCAGAGATGTGCTGGTGCCGGCATGCCAGCCAGCTGCCTCCGAGGCTCCGGCAGCCTTTATCCCTGCACCTGCCAATCCTGCACACTGTGCCAAGGCTGCTGGGTGGAGGAGCCAGCTGCATGGCATGCCAGGATGCTGGGTGGTGGGAACAGCTACCAGCTCCCATTTGGGTCACCAAACGGAGGGTGGCGTAAACATGTCACTGTCATGGTCCAGTTCACAATTGCTTCAAGGACAGGTTCACCTCTCCCATACTTTTGGACCACCCTGACAGAACGTGCCAGCTAGCAATGAGATCCATGTGTGTGTGGATGGACCCGTGGGGTGTTAGAACCATCTGCTGTCCTGCAGTACTGATATGCTGCCCGTCAGTCATCTGTTCCACCAGCACTGTCCCCAGAAGTCACCACAGTTCAGGGAGGAGCTTTGGCAGATGAAGCAGACAGGAAGGAGAAAGGAGGAAAACTGGCTTTTAGCCTGACCCACAGCAGCATAAACAAAACAACAAGGTATGGAGACTGAAGGTCTTTTGAATTTCTCAAGCATCCGCCTACTCAGCCTTGAACAGTGTCTTGTCTCCTCTCTGTTCTGGAGCCCCAAATCCCCATAGCAAGACATTTTCACCTCATTTTCTGTGGAAGTCCACTCTCACCTGGATTAGTGCTTCTGAACACTTGGAATTAGGATCAGGGACCTCTCTGGTAATACCAATCACAGAGAGTGTTAACCAGGCTCCTGGACTGACAATGGAATGGCAGAAAACCAGGGTGCAGTGGTTAAATTGCTCCTTAACGTTGCCAGTACATGAAGAAGGCCATGTCTTCAAAATATGAGCAGTGTCAAGAAACAACTTGTGACACATTGCCCAAATATTGCTGACTCCTAGCCAATTAATGCAGCATTGAGCTAAAACCAGAGGGTGTCAGACATCAGTTTCACGTGTTTATGGACATCTAATTGATTTTAAGTACTTCTCTTTGTTAAACATTCAGAGGTGCTTAACCTTTCGGTTCAGCTTAGACTTCAGCCATCAGACTGAACTGGGAGAGGTCTTTTAAACAGCCAGTCAGTCTGTGCCAGATACAAAGCAGCCACTTTTGGGCACCACCTTACATAATTTCTGTTCTGCAAGTAATAGAGCAGGTCTGCCTTTAATTAAGCGAAAAGGAAGCGGCTGGCAGGGGACTGGCAAGGAAAAAAGAAAGAGAGAAACAAGAGGCACATGAGAAAACACTGCTGGTGAGGAAATTCTAATAGAAATTGGGTGATTTTGAGTGAAATCTGGCAGTCCTGGCACATATGAATGCATTCATTGTTGCTAGTTCTGATTAATGACAGTTGTACAATAGTGTGCTGACAGTCACTGCCATACAGACACAATTTTTTTTTGATATGAAACACTGCTGAAAATGCAACCCAATCAGATTTGGCCCCTGAACAACATGTGCTATCATCACTGTACTGTGAATTGAGATTGATTGGTAACCAGCTGTGACAAAGTGGGAAAAAGAGCCTTGTCTTTTTCAAGAAAAGAAAAGAAGAAAAATAAAAAACTGAATTGTGTCAAAACCATTACCATCTGCTCAGCCAAATAGCAAATAAAACAAAACACATTAACTATTTTTAAGTATCGCAAATTAATGTACTGAGGTTGAATTAATGTGTTAACTTAAGCATCTAAGAATAAACTTGAATTGAACTGGTTTTGTCACAGTTGGAATTTTTTTTCCCTACATTTGGAAGCGTATCTGTTCACACTCAGCCATCAATCTTACTAATGATTATCAAATAAAAAAATAAAGAGAGAAAAATTTATGGAAGTTAGAGATATTTAACCAAAATATTTGGGTTTTTGGAATTTGATATAAATTTTCCACAGTGTTTCACAGAACCCCTAGTTTCCATATTTTCAAAAATGTGCATGCAACTATGCATAAAAAATACACCTCTTTTGTTTTTAACACGCACAGATAGCAAAAATGCATCTGCAGCTGGAGTAATTTCATTCCTAAATATTCAAGTAGCCTAACTGGGAATACAAGGATGTACTTGCTTTAGTGGTGTACTTTCAACTTCACAGAATGCTCTGCTGAACTCAAGAAACCCAACTCAAGAAGTCTTATTTCTTGCTAAAGGGATATTCCAAGAGGAAAAAGTCACATCTAAACTGTTTAAAATTTTGCATTAATTTATACCAGGTATATATTTTTTAATCTAAAACATTCTTGTAAATAAAAAATATGAAATAATAAATTAGAATCTGTGTATGTACACATTGTAGGCTTGCCTATTTTTTTTTTTTAAGAGATGGCACACAAATGACTTTTCTGTATTTTCTTTTGCCTGTTTGCCAGACTATTTTGCAGAACACGCACAAAGCTTCAAGATTGCTCTCAACATCCATGATTAGGGAGCCCAAAGAGAGAGATGCTACTGGCCAAAACCAGGGTAAACAGGAGGCAGTTAAGGAGGCTTAAGCTTCTGTCTCCACTTCTGTTTCGTGGTGCTGGCACTTCAGCTCCCAGCACAGTGCCACAGCTTTTCACTGGCTCCTGCATCCCTGTGCCAGATGGAGGGAGCCAGAGGGAAGCTGCAGTGAGATGGGAAGTGTGAGCTGTTACCTGCTTCAGGCTTGTGTGATCCAGCAGCAGAAGGGAGAGCCTCCATGCCCACTGGCAATGCATATCTGACACAAGCTGAGTTATTTTCACTTCCATCCCACGCACTGATAAGTGGAAGAAGAAAGAAGCCCAAACATACATGGGTAACAGCTTTCTGGGGAAAGATATGGGAGTGTCAGGTTTTTTTCTCTAGCAAAACCTAAATCAGTGACAGTTATGGATATATTTGCGTGCACTGGTCACAAATTACTCTCTTGTGCCCCTGAAATCAAAAGCTGCTTTTTGCTGGGTGGCTCTAAGACACTGCTTACAGCCATGATGAATTGAGCTACCAGGGAGCTATCTCCAAGGTGCTGACAGCATGGCTGCTCCTCACATCTACATGTCCAGATACCCTTTTATTTTTTAGCTCTGCCATTCATGCCAGAGAAAGGTAGAAGACAATGCAATATTACTTTGAATTTCTTTGTGTGATGCATGTTTGCACGCTGTCATATAAAAGGGTTTCTGTATTCCATATTTCTTTACTCTATATAACAAACCAGGAAAAGAGTTGTGTGACAGGAGCTGCTATTCACTATTGTGATTTTTCTTCAATTATGCTGACTCAGGTTCTGCTTTAGTCCAAAACCTCTTATGGGTTGTGATCTGCAGATTATTTCTATCTGTTAGAGTAGACATTCTCAATTGCAATAAAACAGAAACCCACACTGAACTGTGTTATAAAGCAAGGCATTCAACAAAGTGGTCTAAGTCTCATAAAATACGTGGACAGCTGTTACAGTTCCTGGGCCAACACTGGGAAACCATACCTGTTTCCAAGGATATAGTGTTTTCCAAATTATCTGGAAGCATTACACTCCATAGCACTGCTCTTACATGCAAACAGACAGGTGTGACTGAACACAAAAATGCATAGTCTCTTACAAAATCAGGAGCCATGTGCTCAGAAGAGAACCAAGGAAGCAAATTGAGACTGGCTTTCAGTTCTCTTTGAAATAATTTGGAAACAAACAGCAGTTAAGAACAAAACATATGTCTGGGAATCAGTGACTCAGTAAATCCTATCTAAACTTATGCAGAGATCCTTTACATCTCTGTTTGCACATGGAATGTACTCATTGGGAATTACCACATGATAATTACCCCAAATGGGCTTCTGATTCGATTTCAGTTCCAGACAGAGCTCCACATTTCAGAACCTGGAGCTTTGGTGGAAGTATGATCTAAGAGACTTTGTAATCACTTGGCATGGAGACCTATCCCCCATCACCAGGAGTAGTCCTTTCCCTCACAGATGAGACACATTTGTCAGGCACTCAGGGAGATTTATATTATTAATGCCTATGTCATACATTCATCCCTCAGAAAAGCACCCTTGATGCTCAGAGTTATCTGGTTTTGCCCATTTCAGCTTTTGAAAAATTGAAATGTTACTGCATGGACTGGAACAAAGTAAGATCTGAGCCCAGACTGGCAACATGCACCCAATAAACTTGGCTTGATGCATTTTTTTAACATGAGCATGCAGCTCATGAGTAGTTTGACATAAACTAATTTTGTGTTTGCCTTTTTATTATTATTTGCCTAAAGCACATGAAAGATTACTATAAACTTGTCAGAGAAATGAAGTATTTCCTAATCTGTATTTTGAATCAGTAACTAACCTTGAAGTGGCAATTAAAGATGAAGTCATGTTAATGTTGCAATGAAAGTGCCTTCAGTACTGCAGTTGAGCCAGAAGTCATATTCTTAAAAAGTACATTTTGCTAGTTAAGCAATTACCAACCCAGAACTCACTGATAGGAACTTGAAATAATTTTTAGGCTTAAAACTTTACCATTAAAGTGTTTTCACTGACAGTGTAAGTTAATTTGTTTTTAACTCAGATGACAAGTTTTGTATCCCATGAAGAGATGGAATGTGTTAAAGGAGAAGAAATCCCTGCAGGCCAGACATTCCAGTAGCATCAGTGGTTAGAGCTCTTGAATCTTACTCCCACTTGAATATATCTAAGAGCTTCATCCTCCCTGTTTTCCCAAGCCTTTCATGGAAAAAAAAATGCAGAGGAAATAAACTTTACTTTTAAATTCTATAATTTTAATGGCTATTAAACTGATAATAGAAAGAAGGCTACCTTAATATTCTAAAATTTATAAATGCAGTATACAAACCATGTGGTTACTAGGCTTTTATGGAGTATACTTTAAGCATTAGTAGGAGTATTTTGAATGAAATTCTACATTAAATTTCACTGTGTCCTCTTCCTGCAAGACAATTTTTTACTGCAGCCTTCTGGGAGTGGAAAATTCAGATAAACCCATGATTGAGGCTACTACAACTGGCATTAAATTTTGTTTCTGAACTCTTCTAGTGACTTCATTAGTGCTCTGAAATTTAACTATTTTAGGCTGCAGAGTAAGAAAGAGTAAAAAGAAATAACAACATTTTCCTGTGACAATACTGTTTCTAGTGCACTGTGAGTGATCACTTCATAGATCACCAAGAGTTCACACAGCATAAAGAGAAAACATGCAGGCAGGAGTGCTAGTTGACACAATTCCTTTATGGCTGCTGTCCATGGAGTTGTAAAGCTATTTTTCCAACCTTGACCCTTATGTAAGCAACTGGAGAGTATTTTCATGAATCTGCAAACAGACTGGCTGAAACAATAGCTCTTCTTCAGCTCTGTGGTGAGAACTGACACTTAACATGAAGCCAATTTAAATGTCAACGTTATTAACTGTTTCTCTGCTGATCAGTCTAGCAGAGCCACACATCTACCACTTTTGCTCCCAGCATTTAATACTTCAGACAAATGGAATGGCAGGCAACTCCTGGGTTAGTCTATAAACCCCTGGGGTAACTGTGGGGCTATGCAATTATAGGACTTTATTCAATGTCAAGTTTTGAGGGATTTAAAATGTAAAAAAAATGCTGTCATTTACACATTCACTTGGGCATGTACTCCTCATACAACACTAAGGAATATATTCCCACTTGCAGAGCAGGAAGGGATCAGTGACAGGCAAAATAGCAATCAGAGAAAAGGGATACTCAACCAAAAGTGCTACAGGAGGGGGCATCCCACCATCACGGGGGTACGTCCTCTTGGTGTTGTATACACAAAAATTAACCAACGCCTGCATCCATTTTACCTCTCATCACCTCTCTATTTCTACATGGCATCTCTGATTTTACAGGAGTTTCCTCAAATGGTTCAATATAACAGCTGAAAAGATGCTTATGCTGCACTTGGCTGAGATCTGCCAGTGTTCACTTGTGCCCCATGGACTCTGCAAGTTACAGAGCAGCTCCCTCTGTGCCAGACATCAGCAGCAACATCCTCTGCAAACCTCCCCTCCTGCCTCCAGATGTATGTAAGGATACAAATACCATGCTAAACCTCTTTCTTTCACTGTCTCTTTTTGACAAGCTATTAAGAACATCCAATCTTCCCCCCCATGCTCCTCATAAAGGGACTAATCTCTCCTTAATGCTTTAGCTTAAGGAAAAAAAAAGATGGGCATGCAAATCATACAGGATCTAACCAGAGATGACAAATAGTACATGTGATATAGCTAATATGAAAAACATCCTTTTCCCCAGACCCTTCATTTAAAATCATTAATTGTTATTAATTGCAATAGAAATTTGCTGATGTAACCAAAGATTACATTCATTACACTACTAAAACACACTCTTTATTCTAATTAATTTTCAATACACATTAGACTGCATTTTGTTGCACAGATATTAGCTCAAAGAAAGCACACAGTGCTGTAGTGTTATTAACTCATATTTCATTGAAAGGTCATTCTCCTCTTGGTTGTATCTAGAGGGGGCTGGAATTAAATTCCTCAATATGCTATCCACAGAATATAAATGAAATTACAGAGCACCACTGTTTATTCTTAAAAATTAGTGTCTCTCTTGCTTACAGAGCCTTATCCTGTGGTCATGATGTGGTGGGTATGTGCAAGGTGCCCACCAAAACTCTCATGAGAGAGCAACTGCTCTGCAGACATCAAGGTCAGTGAAGAAGGAGGGAAGGAGGAACTCCAGGCACAGAAGCAAACTGCTTTCCCTGAGGAGAAAGCAGTGGCAAAGACAAGGTGTAATGAACTGACCACAAGCCCCTTTCCCTGTCAAGGAAAAATGTGGGGGGAGGGTGTTTTTAAGATTTGGTTCTATTGCTCATTGTCCTTTTCTGCTTAGATTGATAATAAATAGAACTAGTTTTTCTCCAGGTTGAGTCTGTTTTGCCCATGACACTAACTGATGAGTGATCTCCTCATTCATATCTTGACCCATGAGCCTTTCATTATATTTTCTACCCCCCATGTCCAGCTGGGAAGGGAATAACAGAAAGGCTTTGGGGGACACTTGACATCTAGCCAGGGTCAAGCCATCACAATTGAGAAATAAAAATGCAAAACTTCTCAGGCTACCAGGCTCTTTTTGAATCTCCTCTTAAAAAATCCAGCTTTTCTTAGTTCATTAGGTTTGCTGTCAGTTGTGTTTAAATCCATTTCAAAGATTTGCATCTGCAAGACCGTGAGATATTTTTAAAATGCCATGTCTTACTCCTAGTTTTGGGCTCATGAGAAGCCATGGAGGAAAGCAGAGAAATGATAGGTGTGCTTTTTTATTCAGCTCTATCAGAAGTGTGACAGACAGCATTTCTGCCCAGACTATGCATTAAAAAAAAAGAGGCCAGTTTTAAAAACATAGCAAAACTAACACCTACACAGGCTTGTGCTGTTGCAGCTAACATGTATCTTACAATATATTAACTCTGTGCTTTAAGAATGCTTATTGCCAAATAATTTTCAATGAACATTCCTTATCTCCAGCAAATAAGAAATCTTACTGTGCTGTTTATGATTTTCAGTGCTGAGTGTTACAGCTCTGTTTCATTTTATAACCTACAATCTCTTGACACTTAGCCATGCACCTTGTGTAAACTACACACCACTTTCCTTCTGAAGCATCACTCTTGGTTTTTCTGCCCACACTCCCATTGTGTGGGTGGCACACAAAACAAATACCTCTCCCTTTTGGTGCAGTTGCCACTTTTCATCTCTAGTACAATATCCATCTAATCAGACAATGCCTGTAAATGCAACTTAAAAGAGCAGGTTGTAATTTCATTAAAGATGTATTTACTGAGCTAAAACAGCTGTTCTGGGCTGGAATGCAAAAAAAGGCCTATGTGATTGCAACTCAGTCATTTTTAAGGCAACTGAAAAATACATTTGCTGAGCTAACCTCACTCTCCCAAAGAGCTGGCACTGCTAACTTCTTCTGTATAAAAGGTTTAAACAGTTATTATAGTGTGTCATAAATTTTGACTTGTAATTGAAAATCTCTTCACTTCCTAAAAAAAAAAAAAGAAGTACTTATTACTTGCTATATAATTACAGACCATGCAGCTGCTCTCCTCGGCTTTGCTAGAAAATCTGAAGACATGAAACACTGTACAAACCTTATTCAAATGTTATTAAATTGCTAGTCATAGATCTGCCACTCTCATACTGTAGGCTCTCAAATAATGTCATTTTCTTCCTGTTACCAGGACTAAAATGTAGATGAATGAAAAGTTGATCCAGGCCAGATTGAGTTCTCTACCACACAGGAGATCATCAGCTCCTTGGAAGGAAAGTATAATCTCTATTTCTGCTGGGCAGATATCAAAGGGAAAGATACCTGAAGATGTATGTGGAAAAAAATTTCAAGGCATAAAGACAAATTTTATTGAATTTTCAGTAGGTCTTAATCATTATGCATGGCCACAATTGTCTGAGTCACTTTGACACAATCTTTGTGCCATTTCCTTGTGTCACTTCTAATGAGAAAAAACTCTACTCATAGAATAGTGAACCTCATATTGCAGCCAAAGGCATAGGACTGGTGACCCCACAACATCCTGTTCACCTCCAGTAGTCTGACATGAGTCATGCTTGATTAACTATTCCCCACCCTTTGTGTACTGTGGAGGCTGTGGTGTGAGGCTGAATTTTTAGAGCAATTAAAATAAAATATACGCCATGTGCCTCTACATTTGATTCACAATGCATTTCAGTCTTGGGTCACTGATTTGAAGTGGACAGCTTCTGGAAAAAGGCTTTACATACCCCAGACTTCACACTGGATTTTGAGTCTCTCTGTTGGTGCAGTATCAACATTTAGATCAACAAGATGTTAATTTGCTGGTGCCAATTTAGGCTCTAATAAGAATTTTAAGCACTGAAGAATAGAAATAATTCTTTATCACAGTGGTGCAAAAGAACTATGAAAATAGTTATCATACATTGCTCACACTACTATTTTCATCTATTATTTATCATTTTTTAAATTCCTGCCAGTCACACACAGAGGAGCTCCATGACATATATCATAGTTTGAAATTTCAAGTCAGGTCTGCAGGATGTTGGATGAGTAACTTCCTTTGACCACTAGTGAGACCAATGTTTCTCAGGCATCTTAAAATCTGCTTCTCAAAGATACAGAGTATCATACTTGATTTAGATCATCACTTCAAAACCACTGAAATTGGGAATGAAGTTTTGCACCCTCAGAATAAACTGTTTATTCTCAGATTTGAAGCATGGTTATTTATATACTCCTGAGCAATTACACAGACAATTTGACAAATAGATAAATTATTTTTTTATAAAGAGTCATGTTTTCAAACATCTTAATTTCTTTAGAAGTTGAAGGTTTTTTTTTTCATTTAATCCAATTGCAACTGGAGATGCTTAAAGTCCATCTGGGACCTTTATAATTAAGGCTTTAACAGCCTGAAATTATTTTCCAATTACTACTCAACACACCACTCAGTGTAGCAATGCTGCTCACATTTGTCACCAGAAATCACTGGCATTACTTTCCTCTTTGCTTTCTCATGGGTCACTAAAAAAACTAAAACAAGGTAAGGTGGAAAAACAGGCTAGGATTTCAGAAAAACTATGGATCCACTGTCACTGATTCTGGCATTCACCAAGAGCAAATTACAGAAACAAAATGCATACAAAAATTCAGTTTGTTCCACTTCGTGGTCACTGAACTAGACACCTTTGAAAGCTGAATCAACAATAGACACATTTAAAAATCTGCTGTAATTGTTGAAACAGGTACTTACTGTAATTGTCTTGCAATCTAGGGATGAAGTCAAAATGAAATTTTCAAAAAAATTAAAACAGACAGATGTGCAAAGAACATTGTTAGCTATAGAAACAGGAAATTTATATTGAAAGTTATAAGAGAAATAGCTCAGAGAGCTGCTCAGAAGTATTTATGCATGTGGGAAGAAAAACAAAGGGAAAACCTTGAGGGCTTTATATTTCATTGTAGATGTTAAAATGCTTAAAATAGAGGAGCTCAGTTTGTCTTTAACCTCAAAAAAAAAATCCCTCAATTTCAACAGTGAGGAATTATTTTGACTTCCTTTCCTAATTTATAAAATTTTGATATCATAATTTTCTCATCCATCCATTCATTCAGACTATACTTGGGCAAACTTCTTTGCTGGTATTAAAAAAATTCAGAAAAACACAATAACTTTTGTTTTAGAGGCTCCAAGCTTATCTTCCTTGATTAAGCATCATGCAGCATGGTTTGGAAATGTCCACTTTTTGGACAGTGAAAATATGCTCATGTATCGTGCTATATAAATAAAAAATCACAGAATAGAAAGCATACAATGCTAATTATCAGAGGCATTTGCAGATGTTGGAGAAAAAGAAGGGATACAGTCACTAAAAAATATCTAACAGAAATGCAATCTAACCAAAGTCACTGTAGGCTCATCATCTATTACTTCTGCTTATGAGACCTAGAAGCAGACATGATTTAAAACAACAGAAGTAGCACAAAAGCAAGAATAAATCACAGAAACACAATGTATTTACTGTGGACTACTCTACAATACATAGTTAAAGAGCAAGCAAAGAGAAAAATTCATCCTGACTTCAAAAAGGCTTCTCCTGAAAATAATATTTTGCCTATTACACTCATACACATCTGTCACTATAATAAGCAAAACACCTATGTGACTTTTAAAATTTTTTCTAATTGCCAGAAAATGAACTTTTAAAAAGTACATATATATATATACACATAAGCATTCATATCAAAACTACATAGAAATGTTTTTTCTATAGATTATGTATTTTTTCATTGGTATATTCAACTGATGGAAAATGTCAGTTATGGTGGGGGGGAAAAAAAGAGGCACTATTCATGCCTACTGCATTAAAATTAAAACTGTGCAAAAATAAATCAGGATTCATAGTGCCAGAAAGACTTGTTGGGTTGTGGAGACCTGGGTTCTAATTCCTGTTCCCAGAGCCAGTTCCATGTTGAGGATTTTTTAATGAAATAATGTTTCAGCATCAAAACAAGAAAGAGTTCCAGAAAATTAGGACCAAACCCTGCTCTTTTAGTTGAAAGGAGCCAAACTAATTTAAAACCGTTTTGCAGGAGAGACTCCCTTCCCCTGCTCACTAAAATTTTCTCCTTGTTTGTTCCAGACTAAATTAATCTTTCTTGAACACAGGGGGCCTGTTCCAGATTTCAACTCTGCTTTACACTTCTGCTAGTCTGGCTTTTTGTTTCCTCAAGAGGAAGGTTTCTCTCCAAGACTTAACAGACGTGAACTGAGGAGCCAGCAAAGCCCACCATGCTCTGCTTGTAATTCACCTTGCCAGTGCAACAGAGCAACTTTCCTGCCAAGTTTTTTTCCCCTCTTGGTATCAGCACATCATTCTGAAGGCTACTATCACCATTACAGTCCTAAAACATCTTTACTGTCTCCAATAAATTCACTGAATACCCATGTGCTCACAACACCTACAGATCACTTTTCTTCCCTCCACAGGAGTCCATTACCTGGACAATTCACCCAGGTTGGATTCCTTGCACAGCTGCCTCTGGAGCAAGATTTGTAGTACCAAAAGAGCAGCAATGTGGGAAATAAATCTTGGACACAATGTCAATGAACCAAATTTTAGTGGCAGGGATGGATTCCAGCATTGTGCAACAACTGAAATCTGGGAGTGAACATGAATGTGGCTCTCACCTTCCTCTTGGTAAGTCTGCATCATCTTTCTTCCACCGGACTGTGGGAGTGGGATCCCCCTGCACCTGGCACCGGAAATCCACGGCCTCCTCCTCCAGCACCACTTGGTTAATCGGTCGCCTGAGAAACGTGGGCCGCTCTTGAAAGAGACATTAAAATTCCACAGTGAGTCAGAGGGCTGAAATGAACACTTTCTGACTTTTCAGCATCTCGCTGCTTACCCACCCATCAAACAGAAAGGAGGCTGAGCTCCACAAATTCAGACAAGTGGAACTGATGATGTGCATAAAGAGCCAGCCAGAGGGTTGCCAGGCTGGAGAGGCAGGGGCTGTCCCATTCTGCCCTCCAGCAAGAAGAGGATGGGAAGGAGGACCAGAAGGACTGACCAGCCACCTGCCGGACAGCGCAGAGCCCTCTGAGGCTGTGCTCATCCCTGTGGCTCTGCAGCCCTGCACAGACACAGCCTGAGCTGGGAGCTCCTGCTGCAGCAATGCATGAGCTGGAGCAGGAGCTCCCAGCAGGAGCCAGCCAGCCTCTGGCAGAGATCAATATCTTGATACTTGTGAGGAAAATTTCAACTCCGCATTACGCACCTCAGGCAATTGTGGACAGGACAGAGATTCCCTGATCCCCATCGCCAACTTCACCATGGAAAAGCAAATTAAGGTCTGAATAATAACTTCTGTTTACCCTTGTTATGTTAGGCTGCACGGCTACAAATAGTATTAATCACCATAATGTTGTACAGGCCTGCTTAAAATCCAGATGCAGAGCCACAATCTGCTCTCAGTTATACTGCTACAAAGTCCAAGTACCGGTAATTTCATTTGAAAGGATGTCACTGGGGTTAGTTTCCAAGTTGCCTTTGGAAGGCACAAATTTGTTCTGTCCTCTCAGCCATACCACACTTTTATTGTCATAAATTATTTATGCTAGTCAAACCATTATAAGGCTGAGTTTATATGGAAGAGTATTTCCACTCAAGACAGGGATTTATCATAAGGACATATAAAACTGGTTACACACTATGTTTCATATTTCACTCTCAGCAAGTTAAGGGATATGATGTCACTTAAAAAATTCACACAGATGCAAGCAATACCAGATTCTGACTCAGGCAATTTGTCTTGATAACTACAGAGCTAATTTTACAGGTTTGTTATGCATGATTATTATATGCAAATAATTTTTTTAAAAAGTTAAAAGAACATTATCAAGGTTGAAAAATCAAGCAGTCCACATTTACTGAGAGAATTAAGGCTGTCTGCATGCCTTTTGATCACTTCCTTTCTGTTTATGATGACTTATGGGACTGGTTGCAATTATATGATCATACACGATTTTTTCCCCAAACATCTCCAGATTGTTGGTATTCACTTAACGAGCAGGTGTTTAATATTTTGCTTTAGTGGTACTGTTTAGAGGGTGGCCTCCTGTCTTACTATTCAAAATGCACTTCAAAGAGAGAATTATTAATTTCCTCATGACCCCTATTACACCTATCTTAATGCTTTATAATAACCTCACTTATTTTCATAGCTCCTCTCTGGGGTACGATAGAGATCTTAGAAAGCAAGGTAAAAAGTATCTACTCAATTTTGGTGTTCAACCTGAGCCACAAAACTGACAATTTTTTTTTTTTTGAGGAGAGGGGGAGGGGTTGGATGGAAATGAAGTTTTTAATTTTGTGTGTTCAAAGCTGAGCTTCCTTTAATTCAACTGCTGACAAAAAATGTTCATCACTTTTACAAATCAGAATATCAGTCAGAAAATGAGGAACACAAAACCACCTGTTAGTAATTATGTAAATGAGTGACAGCATCACACAGGAATTCCTTATTATCAGGGAAACCTATTGGCAGGGGAAAACATATTTTGTCAGCAGAAGAATAGACATGCACAAGAATCTATAGCACCTTTCCAGATGACAGAGATAAAAGCATGGTTAACGGGCAAAGATTCTTCTCCCCAAGCATTGCTTTTGTCCTATTCCTGCCCAGGATCTTCAGATTCCAGCAATGTTTGGGCAAGTAAATTCATTTCTAGCCTCTCTGCTTATACTGAAATATTTATAATTTCCCATTTTAAGTCACAGTACAAGCCATACCCAGCTCTTTGTAATTTCCTATTTCAAGTCTGCATACAAGCCCATACAAGCCCTATCCAGCTGCTGACAGTTTCCTTAGTCATTTTATCTTTCCTTTTTTTTTTTTTTTTAGCCCAGAGATATCACTTTTCACACCTGGAACCCAGCAAGTTCTCAAGTCCAATTCCCCTTCCAACTATCCATGCCTCTCCCTTTTTGTACCTCACAGCAAATGGACTCCTCTCCACTGAGTATTTGGTCTGCACTTCAACTGGAGCTCCTTTTCCACGGGTCACCCAAATACAGCCCATCCACAAACTTAACACAAGAAAAATCAGCTGAAGTACCCAAGGCCCCTCCCAGGAGAGTGACAGCAGCAGGAACACAGTGTAGATACAGGAAAATGCTGCCCAGATCTGCATTCATGGGTTCTCTGGTGTATGAATTGATTGCTCTATTACTTTTTTTTTAGGCAGGTGCATATTTGGCCAAATTTACTGAAAATCCTCTGGAAAAGCCAAGAAAAGAGTACATCTCTGGCACAGTGTAGCTATTTCCCAATGTATTTTGGGTACCTGATATTCAGTATGAGGCACCTGCACTTCTCAGGACAAAAAGCTTCCTCCATTCCTCTCATTCCTGCCCATTTTGCTCCAGTTATCCCCTTTGCCTCCAAACTGCAAGAACTTCAAAATTCTTAGAAAAGAGTGAATTATTTTGTCAATTTAATTTTGTCAACTAAAATTGGTTTTCTAGTTAGGCATGGAAAATTTTGGATAAAGGCATTTTAATTTGATAAACTTATTACAACTGAACAAAGCAAAAAAAACCCAATTTTTAATCCCAATGCTAAGCAATGTACTTGGCCTATCTGTAACTATGTGAATCTGGATGGGAATATTTTAATGACACTTTCTGCAAATTTGCAACAGCATGGTTTTCACAACTTCTCTTCTAGGAAGAGCTTAGACCAACTCCTGCTCTCAGCTCATACACAATACTCTTCATTTTGGCATTTGTTTTTCAAGACATGATCCTAAACTAAGAAATTCAGATCTATATCAGCTTTCTAATTGGTGATTTAGAGGCCCTGGTTCATTCCCATTGAATTTAAACAACTCTGTGTTTGTCTGTACACTGGCTTGGTCTGCATACAAAAATCATTTTCGACCATGTTTACAAAAGCTGCATGTAAACAACTTAGAAATTAGAATGTGCATACTTATGAAATTGCTACTTGTGGCTGTAAATTCTCCTGTACAGGAGATGAGAAAATAAATTCCTGTCTCATTTTGAGGAGAACCCAGCTGAGGAGAAAGTAAATGGCCCTGAGGTCATTAGATAAATCACTGGATTCCACATCAAGGCAATTTAGGAGAGTACACACGTTTGTTTCATATCAGCTTCTAAAACTGAGTATTTCCAAAAACATTTAAGAAGTTGCTAGAAAATTAATAGGTATGTAAGGACAGAGCCCAGTTAACAGGGACATGCAAATACCAGCAACTGCTGTTTCCATTTTTGCATCATCTCTGCATTTTGCACAGCGTGAATCAGGAAAGAACAAGTTATCTTTTATGTTGTTTCCTGTATTTGTATCACTCAGAAAGCCCCTTGAATATGTCCAATAGCTAATTATACAGCTATAAAGTGATCAGAGTGAATGCCATTGCCAATGCAATTAACATTCTTTATGTGAGATTAACTGGATTTGAGTCACCTGCATAACTTGCTTACAGTGTTAATCTCTCAGGAGACAGAGCACTGCTTGCCCAAGCATGCTAAATAAAGAAGGTTTCTTTGCACAGCCAGGTCAAATTTAGTTTCAGAGCTAGTCTTGGGGGAAAAAAAAAAATCATATTTTTTCCTCTGAAATGGTTTGCCCATAAATAAAGCCTTGTGGTATAATTAAATATTGTTACTCTGTCAACAGCATCCAGAGCACAATATATTTGAGAAACAACAAGAAAGGGTGATAAATTAAAATCATAGGCATATATAAAAATTTTAATATAGCTATTTTAAAAGCTTTCACTGAGTAAATAAAGTACCCACTTCCCAGACTTTCTCTGATGAATATTAAAAATCTTTGAAGAGAACTATAAAATAGGTCATGGTTATATGTCATGTCAACCAGTCATGCTATTACCAGGGTGACCTTTATAACTTCAGAATAAACTTTGCTTGCAGTTATAAAAGGGGATTGTTAATGCAATCTGGACACACACCTACAATCTGTTGCAGTGCTTGAGGTATGTGCTGCAAGAAAACCTACAGATCCAAGCCAGAAACAGCAAAATTATTTTCTTGCTCTGGGTGCTGACACAAGTTAACCTCAGAACTCAATTTTTCCCATATTTAACAATTGGTCTGAGTATCACAGTCTATTAGAGAGACTCAGATGACCTTCAGATGTATTATTGCCCTTTTCCCATTCCTCAAAAAGTTAGACAGCCATATATGGGGCCTCAATCTAATTAAAATGATCCTAACTACCTTAATATATTTTCTCTGCTGAGGCAACTGCTAGAGTGAAGGATTTGATGGTCTTCATAATGTAGAGCCTCAATCTGATTTAGAATTGCTTTTGTTTTCTCTGTCTGTGCTGGATAGAAGGCAACATTTGTTTTAAATGTTTTTGTGTTCTAAAAAGAACATTAAAACACAAATTAAAAGGCTTTGGGGAGGGATTTAATAGCAAATAGTTACATTTAAAAGCTTTTTGCACTTTAGCATTCTGATTCAAAAGGGGAAAAAAAGGAAACATTAGATGGTTGGAACTAAGTTTCACTTCAGAATGCTGTCAATAGCATAGATATTTCATTAAATGCAATGTGATCTGGATGAAGTAAAGGTCTTTGCCAAAAAAAGAACAAGTGGAAGAAGATAGGATATTACAACCTCACTAAATTTACCTATTTTGGCCAAATAAATGAAAAGAGAATTGAAAAAGAAGGTGGTTTTATATTGATAGGCATTATTCTACATTATTCCCTTTTCCATTTGAGAAATAGGCAATTGTGTAGACATCACAAACTCCTACACTCTAAGCAGCACCCAAGGCATGATGAGCGTGCACAGTAAAGGAATGGAACACCAATCAGAGGCAAATGCAGTAAAATGAAGGTTATCAGTTGCTAGTGGTTTCCTCCTTTTATATACATCTAAAATCCTGTTAATTACAGTTTTTACTGACTGTTGCATATAGACTTTGGAGACCAAATCAGACACTTTTTTCAGAGCTGTATTGTTAATCTATAACAACTTCTTGGTATCTGTGGATAGCAAATAATCTAAAGCTAAAATGGCTTTTTGCAAACTGCCACAGGTAGACAGCAAGTAGCAAGTACAGGGATTTGAAGAAAACCAGGAGGAGATTTGATCTGAAGGACAAAATACACACTGCTGATTTCTCTGTCTTGACCTATGAATGTACACCCGGTTTTGGAAGATTTTTCCACGTAACTGGGAAAGCTTTCCAGGATACAATGGGTCAAGACTCTGCTAAAGCCTTCCACACAGGCAGAGCTCAAGCAAGTAAAATGGGGCACAGTGTCTTCATTAAAGGGATTTTGGGGATTTTTTTCTTCTAACACTATGTTATCATAGTCATTCTTTTTCTGAAACTAGGGTTTCTCTTTCAGTCTGACAATATCTACAAAACATCAAACACAAATACTTCCTCAAGCATCAGACAAGAATACCTCTTCATCCCACAGGACCTTATTAGCTGAAAAAAGGTTCAGATACCAAAGATAAAATCAAAGATTAATCCAAAACAATCTTTAATATGTCCAAATTGGCACATCTTTTAAAGATATTTTTTACTCTTCTTACTTATGCTTTATATTCTTTTGAGGCCCTTCTAAATATATCTTTTTCCACTGCTTGATGCCAGCCTCTTGAAGTTGATAGACTAAGGCTTTCATTGATTTCACTGAGCTTTAGAATCAATATACAAGATATACCTTTGTACATTCTCTTCAAACATTGCCATTTTAAGTGCAAAGGGAAATAAAAAAACATGAAATAGTTAACTTGAAAACTTACCTCAGAATGGTGAAGTAGCATGACAAAATGATAAAGGTTATCATAAAGAGTAATTCCTTCTTTATTTAATTTCTGGCTCCATATTATGTATTTACAAACAAAGCTTTCATACAAATTGGAATTAAACTGTTTCTGTTTTGCATCTTGCTTTAATTCTGTTCAGCCAAGGGCTGTGAGCCCAAACACAAGCAATGCAACCTAATTTGTATCACTTACACTTCGGAAATTGGCCTTTAGAATAGTGTGCACACAATAATCAAGTCCCATGCTGCCTCTTTTTGTGAGCATTAGGACTGAGGTTATTAACTTCCTTTAAAGTGCAACTTAAGACTCTGACAGACCCTGTCTTTCTGCTTTGCTCCAAGATTACACATTGGAGCCTCATCAAGGCAAAAACTAGCAGTAATGCTTGAGAAAGAAGACTAACAAAATGTAGTGCATCTTGGTCACTATTCAAAACACAGTTTTGGATAGCACTGCTTATATGATCTTTATGGTATTTTACTACGAAAACTTGCCAATTTTCTGCTAATAGAAGAACCATGACTTGGGAACAAAACTAATGCAATCTGCATTGACACTACCAGTTTACTGTTAAGAGTGCCTGAATGTTGAAAACAATGTTTCCTATGCAGATAAACTTGGGGGAAAAAAGTGAAAGTTCTACATATATTATTCATAACTATCTGTCAGTAAAGGTTATTGAATGGGTACCTAGCCAAGTGGACATATTCTGCACATGGGAAAATTTTATTTTCTCCCCCTACTGCTTCCCAAGGTTCTTCTGACCCATTTTATTTTACTGTTTTTAAACTCAGGAAAAGTGTAATCTTTCAGGCCAGGCTTCCATGCTGTTCCAATTGGGCCACCAGTTCCCACCACACTGACTCAGTTTTTCCAGAGGCAATGCCTCAAGCTAAATTTACTGTACAGGGAGCCAGAGATCTGTCACAAGTCACATGTAGAAGTTAACTCCAGGTATTACAGAAAAACTTGCAAAGCCAAAAGTAACAAGTAGATGGTTTCTGGAAAGGTTTGAGAGCTAGTATGAACAGTTCCTTTTCCTACATAATATGTTTACTAAGGCTCCCTTCACACTGTGGAAAGGGTTTGGAGGGTTGTTAGTTGGGAAAGGAATGAAGACTGATCAGCTAATTAACATACATTCCTTTCCAGAATCAGCACCAGCCATAGGCTTCCCAGTCCCCTATTAAAATTCTCCAACTCACTCGGTCAAGATCTCCTTATTTTTATTGTGAAGCCCATTTTCAAATATGTTCAAAGCAGTTAAAGTTTGGCAC
Source organism: Agelaius tricolor (assembly GCF_023055355.1). Taxonomy (NCBI): domain Eukaryota; kingdom Metazoa; phylum Chordata; class Aves; order Passeriformes; family Icteridae; genus Agelaius; species Agelaius tricolor. The sequence goes on along the minus strand of NW_027269269.1, from coordinate 39,853,822 downwards.
ATGAACTGCATATAAGTATTTATAGTATATTTTTCATCAACATTTGCAATATTCCCATGTTCCTCAGACCTGTGAGTCATATTAGAGGAAGGCTGTGGACCTAACATACAATCCTGGTGGTTTTGCCTGTGTTCAGTGAAGCCAATTTGAACACACAGAGCCAATCTGACGTTTGCCAGAGTCATTGGATTCATTTGACTTATTGTGAGTGGTTAGAGCTATTGGACTGTCCAGTAGACACATTGCTTCCTGGAAACATCATGGATAATGCTCTCCAGTCCCTGTGCACATCCCTGCTCACACATGGGCTGCTGCCTGGAGTTCAGGAATGGAACATAACTGCTGGACAAGTCCCCTCCTTTGATATGGAGAGATCAGGACTAGCCTGGACACGATGTTACAGCGAGCCCAGTGCAGCAGCACAGAGCTTCAGGGCCAGGAGGTGGCCAGGAAATGGGCATGGGGCAGCCAAACCACCTTGTGAGACAGCAGGTCATCACCTGAGCACCTGCTTCCTGCATGCTATTCTTGCACAGCAGAATGGAGGGTGGGGAGGTATCTGGGGAACACCCAGACAGAAGGAAAAATGCAGATAGGAAGATACTGCAGTAGGGAATTTTAAATACAATTTTCTTCAGGTAGTCTAACGCAATTAAAAAGGATTAAAATATCTAATTTCATTTATTGCTGATTTTGTTTGGTATTCACCAAATAGTTTTAGATTGTATTTTTGCAAGTTGATTGCTATGATTATACCCTGTAAAAAAATCAGAATATTGTAATTGGTTATGTATTATTTTACATATCATGACGAACCTAATATGTTTCATAGCTCTGCAGGATATGAAATTACATGCACATTTCAGTTTTCATTCCTACAGTTCAATGCTTTTTAACAAATTATTTTCTTAAGGATTTCTTAAGGCTTTGTAGTTTAGGACTGCAATCTGCTTGCTATCCACAGGGAGTATTACCAGAGATTAGCAGTACTTAAACTGATGAAGGAGATATGTCATGTCTCTTTTGCATCTGTATAAAGCTACAATTCTAACAGATTGGCTGCAAAGGGCAGAATAATTTGACAGGGATCCTTTCTCTGTGGGGTTTTGGGTTTTTTTTTGGCAAGGTATAATAGTTCTGCCTTTAAAAGCCACATGTTTCCATGAATCCACAACAAACCAGTTGGGGTGGAAACCTTTTCACTTCAGAAAAGCTGGAAAGCAGCATATCCTCAGAAATTTGTGACTCTTGTCTAGAAAAATCTTTCTCTGCCTTTCTCTGTGAATCACATTATATATATATATTCTTTTCAAGTGGATAAACAAATGCTGAATTGCACATACATGCAAAAACTGGGATGGCAATGTGTGCGACTGGGTTTTCCAGTGCACCATATTAGGCAGAAGGTGAAAAACTCTGGAGCATCTGCTTCACAAAGGACCTCAGGATTTCTATTAAACATCTCTCTGGGGTTACAAAAGGTCTTGTTTGGAATTCCAGCACTGTATCAAAGAGGTGCAGCAGGATGGAACATTAACATTATTTCTCTCTCTTTTGTCAGCATAGATATGTTTTCCTAAGCAGCAAGAGTTTTTTCCTTATTGACCTTCCTCTGTTTGCTCAGAACCTCTTGACTAATTCCTACAAAACCACAACTGTAGGATGTACCTCAGCATGATTTTGTGGCTTTGCTTCTTATCCAGTTGTTAGCAGGATGGATCCAGCTCAAAGTTGGTTTATTACTCTTTTCTTGCTCTGGACCCTAACCATGGGGCAAGTGCTCCTAACAGCCCACTTTTTTCCTTGCCCATCAGGTCTAGAAGCTCTTTCACACAGGAAGCTTGTTCATTTTTAATTCATTCAGCAGCACCAAAAATCTAAATGCTGTCCTGGCTTACAGGAGAAAAAGCTGTTTCAGGTCGTCTTAAATATGAATGCTAAAAGTTACTGTTATATATTCAAAAATTTGATTTTGGAATTGTCTCTAATGATGTTTTACTGATCAAGTGAGGTTTTTTGTGCTTTCCTACAAAGGTTTGATTTCACAACCCCTCAGGAATAGGGAATTATTTAAATAGGCAATCCTGGTCTAAATCTCTGGTAAGCAGGCATTGTCAACTGTATTAGACGTAGCTTAATTACATTTGGCCATTCTGTGAGGGAGAGCATTGTCCTGCAATAACATCTCTGGTCATGCACATCACTGTAGACCTCCAATCAGACTGAAACTATGTGCTCAGAAGGAAAATGCTGAGCCATCACAGCTCCATCATTACAAACAGCAGCTTTTGTGTCCTGGTGTCCTTCTGGAGCTGTGAAATGCATCTTGAGCAGTACTGCTGTGTTTGCTAACCTTGCTTTGTCTCATGTTTTGAGGAGCCACCCAGGGTAATTCAGCCTCTGACATCTGTAGGGAAAAAGCAATAAAAGCAGGGGTGTCCTTACCAAAGACAGTCAGCTCTGCAGGGTCACTGTCGCGCTCCCCCACCATGTTGGTCCCCACACACGTGTACATCCCCGCATCACTTTTTCTGGTGTTGGAGATCATCAGCTTCCCACCACGGATCTGTTTCAAAACAAGGAACAGACCTTCAGGTTAAACAAAACACAGGTAGCTTCAGGTAAACAAAATACCTCAGAAAAAGTGCTACTTTCTCGGGTGACAAGTTCTACCACCAAGACACTCTAAACTTTTGTTTGTAAATATATGTACAGTTTTAAAATTATATACTTATATATTTAAATATCTTTAAGCTGTTCTATTTTTATCCCACTGACTAATTTCAATTTGCAACTAATTTCAACTGCATTTGATCTTGTTCCTTTGGCTTTCATTAAATTCTTTACATTTCAAAGATTACATTTCTTTCTGTCTCCTGGCAGCACAGAGTACTTTTATTTCTTGCATGGTAACATCTAAAGCACTCTTGACATCTCTCTGAAAAAACAAGGCAATCTGACTTAGTTTTATTCAGATGAGTTTTATTCAGATGATTTTATTTTACTGGTGTCTGAACAGTTTCCTTGATCACTAATGAAGATAGATTTTCTCTTTTTTTAAGGCAAACAGACTGAATCTGGCCCAAACTAGGCATTCACCTGACAGTTAATATTTTCTTGGTTATAGAGGGTGCTTACAGAGAGAAAGAGAAGGATAGATGAAAGAAATAAAGCAAAAATTTGTGGCTTGTGAAGTCACAGTGTCAAAGGTTAGACAATGGGGTGCTTCAAAATAAGCTGGGGATTTAACTAAAGAAACTTGAGAGTCAGGGAATGATAGCCAGTTCTCTGCCACTCCTTGCTCTTCTACTCTTGAGTAGACCCTAGCATAGAGAGCCTGGTTCACAAACAGCAACAGCTCAGATTCTTTGGCTTGGAGTAATTCCTTAGGGATCCAGAGCCACTAAAAAGCTTCCTGATGGCACTTCCATGTTGAATAAGGTCAGCACTGAATCATTCCATTCAACATAAAACTTTATTGAAGAAATATTAATGGTGAAAAGCTAAGCATTTAAAAATTAGGAATGAAACATGTTCTCAACCCCTTAATTTATCCAATTTGCTTGCATGGGCCATGATTTATCTCTAATCACTTGATAAGTTCAATATTTCTGCTGGATCCTTTTTCATTCAGTACAAGAAATGAACAGCCACAGAACTCAACCAGTGTTACTCATTTGCTCAACATTTATTCCATTTCAGGAACCGTAATTCTTTAGAGTATGACTTCAGCCTACATTTAGATTTACATTAGACACATCCAGATTACTGCAATAACTATAAAATCACTGGTATCATTCTAAGATGTTGGGTTTTCTCCCAGCGATTATTTGTCCACCTCATAGATTTGATTGAATTTACTTATAAACACCTCTCTGATAGTCTGTTTGGAGAGCTGAGATGTAGAAAAGGTAAAACCAAAGACATCCACTGCATCCTTCATCTAACTGAGCACCTTCTATGACTGAATCTCCAGTTCTGACAGACCTCCATCACACTGGACTTACAAACCAACCCTCAAAGAAGCTCAAGCTGGAGAGCCAGACTAGGAGCAACAAACAGCCTGCCCCCCTCGTTTGGGAAAGCTCAGAGAGGCAAACTGCCAAGAACAGTGACCAATTTCTACGGGCAAGGCCGTAAAGCTGTGTAAGTTCTGCTGCACCCAGCTCTGAGCCCTGAGCCCACAGATGAGGAGCCACCTGGGCTGCACTCACACTGATGCGCTCCTCCCGGTCGTCAATGCGGACTTTATCCTTCTTCCAGTAGATGGTGGGCTCGGGGTGCCCCCGGGGCGGCTGGCACTCCAGGATCGCAGGCTCTCCCGCTGCCACCACCACGTCCGTAGGGTTCTGCCGGAAGTCATCCCGCAGCACTGGAGCAACAAAGGAAGGAAAGGGGGAAAAAATTAACAGAAGTGATGGCATTGTAAGTGGAGCAAAAATAATGTAGAAACGCATACTATCAAACAAAATCTCAACCGTTATTAGCAGATGACTTTGCTTCTTATATTGACTTCAAAAATGAAGCTGGGCAGATATGCCCTTTTGTCCAGTGGAGTCAGACTTCACATACTTTGAGCTTTTGTTCTCCCTTTTTTTTTTTCCTTTCCAGATAAGAACACTGCTCTGTTTTTAAGTTACAAAGATGTGTAGCACCCATTACTCCTCTTAACTTTGACAGGATCACTTTCCATCATTACAAAAGCAGCTTGGATGTTGAGTTCTTTTCATGACAGAAAACAACCTGCTGAATATCTGCCTTGTCTGGGTCTCCAATTCCAGCACAAGGTAACAAAGGGACAGAAGTAATACTGAGCTGCAGAGTTACACCTTGGCCAAGGGCATTGCCATTATTACTGTTACTATCATATTTCTGGAACATGCATGCTAAAATGGTCACCATTTCTGAAAGGTGTCACAGAAATAAAACTGATAGTAATGTACTTCCAGCATATTTATTTCTTCCTTCTATATTTTTAGTTCTAACATTTCTGCCACCTTGACCAGCCCTATCCTACTACATAGAAAAGAAAGAGCATTTAAATCACCAAGCTGTTTGAGAACTAAATTAGGCTACACAGACTGGCTTCTTATGTAAATCAAGCTTCTGTAAAGGATTAGGTCCAACTAGCTGGCTTCAGTGTGTTAGAATGATATCCACTTCATCCTTATTCTTCCATGTGTGTCCTAGTCTCTAGGTTAATTGACATTCTTATAAACATAAAACTGAAAATAGCTCTAGATGAGCCAGTGAAATAGAATTTAGGGCATTGCCCCTCCTTGAATTTCAGCTAAGCATGGCTTTCATTGCACCTTTAAAACAGTTCTCACCCTTAATGGAACTAGGGCCCTCTGAGAAATTAGAAAACATTGTATCCTAGTGAAGGGGCAAGTCAGGAAGAGTTCAGCAGAAATTGCTCAGTCTCATTTCATAAGCAGAGATAATTTACTGCTTTCAATGTTAATAAAACGTGCCCCATTTTAACATTTGGAACTGAATATTTTTCTCTTCTGTAATAAGCCAGGAGAAAAATATGATTAATACATACAAGAATTGGTCTCTGAATAGTCTGAGGTGAGTGGGCTGTATGTATCTGGCACTCGAAATGACACAGAGGTAACTTTTATTGTTCTCCATTTTGGGATACACAGGTAGATCCCAGAGGAAGGAGGGAATTAATTGGAAGTTAATTCCTTTTCTAACACACACACACAAAAAGAGTGACTATTTAGGTCTTGCTCTTGAAGCATAAAATAAAAGTGACAGGAGGCAGCTGGCAACAAATGCAGCTCTGGCAAGAACCCGTAGTCTTCTGAGGTGACACACCCAACAGACAACAAAAACCTCAATCCCCAAATATTTCTGAAAAATACAAAGCTTCTGATTCACAATAATCGAATTGGCAGAAATGGAATTTACACAACTTCAATATCAAGTGGAAGAAGTAACTTATGCAATACAGAGCACAGAATTAGTATGATGAAGATCATGGGCTGCTGACTATTGGCAGTACAACACTTTGGAAAGCCAAGAAAGTCAATATCAAGGGAATGTCAAGGAAAGAACCGGAAAAAAGTCTTTTAAAAATCATGTTTTTTAGGAAAGCAGCTTCATATGTTTCTGTGATCCCCATGATACACAGGAAGAAAAAGTACTTCTAGACAATGCTATGTCCACATCTGTATAAATGGTGAGTAGATAAAAACTAATTTCTGCTACTATTTACACACAAAATAATACTATTTTTATTGGCTTGGTTCTACATGTAATTACAGAACTTCAGTGCAAATCCCTTAGTGGAAAATCCCAGAAAAATCATCAGATCCAACCACATAATGGCTTTATATTCCTGATTCTTAACTCCTGGCAGCAATATTAAGGAAAGCATTTTCCTTGAACATTTCACACTGCTGTATGAACCTGACAAACACAGTTTCTTGCAGTGATACACAGCAAATTACATTAACTTTCTCTGAATCATCCCAGCAACTGTGTAAGGCTCCAATCAGCCTCAGAATATGAGGCTAAGAGGTGATTTGATTTTAGCACATTCCTTTACCCAAAGCTGCACTGCAAAACTGGCTTGAATAGAAGACAAAATTGATGCTACAGGCTTTGCTTAATCTTGCTCTGTACGTCAGCACATACCTGAATCTTGAATAGGTATATCTCACACTTTCCATCTAAAGCATTCTGTGTTTTGGAGGGGAAAAAAAAAAAGCTGCAGAAAAAAGAAAGAGGGAAAAAATAAAGCAGTGACAGAAAAGCAAAGATAAGAGAAAAATGAGAAAAATGCATGAAATATAAATTAAAGTGAGAAAATAACCCTGAGAGGAAGAGGGGGAAGACTAACTTTAGGGAAAAAAAAAAAGGAATAAAAGCAGAGAGAAAAACCAGGTAAAGAGCAAAGAGCACAGGCAGCCATTCCTGTGATTCAGTAATTTAATGCAATCTAACAACAATGAAATAAAGCACAGACGTTAATCTGATCAGCCCAATCACCCCAGAACATCTTAATATCACCCCAAGAGAGAGGGAGCAGGGAAGAGGAGGGCAGAGCACGAGCTGGTGAGCTTGGCTGTCCTCCTGGAGAGGCACAGGAAGCCACAGCAGGAAGAACCATCAGCTGGAATCTGAGTTCACACGTACTAGCACCGTAAATGGAAAAGTTGCAGCACATCTTGGTGCACTCACAACACCTAATGCTACAACCATCTGTGAAAACAGAAAAATGATTGAGAGCTGCAGAATATTCCTCAGCCAATTATCCACAATTGCTGGGTCCTTCCAAATAATTATTAGTGTGCTTCAGCAGACCCTCTCCCTACACAGACAAAAGGCTTTTGTTCACCTGAGAAGCCAGCCAACATCAGGGCCCTTTTTGCAGGGCACAAACACTAGTGTTTTGAAAATTCAACACAATCAGCATCATGCTGCCACCAGGCTCCTCTTCCTCATTCTTTTTGGGATGTTCTTGCTTTGCTTTATTCCAATTTTGGTGCTTGCATGGGTGCTTCTCTATCTTTTTGGGTGTTACCTCACATTCTTTACTGTGAGGGTGGTGAGGCCCAAAGAAATTCTGGATGCTCCATCCCTGAAAATGTTCAAGGCCAGCCTGGGTGGATCTCTGAGCAACTTGTTCTAGGAAAGGTGTCCCTGCCCATGGGGTACTGGGTGGTCTTTAAGACCCTTCCAGGCCAAACTTTTCTCCTATTTTATGACTAAACAAGAGGTGCCAAAGGGGAAGATGGCCCCCCGGCCCTGGGACTGCAGCACAGACGTACCCCAGGGGCTGCTCCCCCCACCAAGCCTGACAGCAGCACAAACACCCTCACGTTTCAAAAGCCAAAGCCTTGCAAGGGCAAAAAGCTTCCAGATGGCCGAGCCCCACTGTCTGGGAAGGCACTGAGGGATGGGAGAGCTGCAAAGAGCGGCTAAAGGGTGCACACAGCCTGCAACGGCGCTGCGGACAAAAGGTAATTAAAGTTTGATCGGTCTCTTTGTGGCCCAAACAAGCTGATGATGCTCAAACAAGAGATTTGGCTGCGAACAGTCACGGCAGCCTTGAAGGCAAGCAAAGCCCCCCACGGCCATTTCCAGGTAGCCAGGAGTGTAACCAGGGAAAGGGAGCACATCCAGCAAGGGGATAAACGCACGGAGCACGCACCTGCCAGAGCGAGGGATGAGGGGAAAGAGGCAAAAAGGAGCCCCAGCTCCCAAGGCAGCTGCTAAACAGCACCTGCCAGTTCAGGCCCAAATCCAGGCCTCGGTCAAACTGAGGCTCATAAACTCAGGGAATTACATGGAAACTGAATTAATTTCCTCAGCTGAGGTTCCAGCAATTTGTTTAAAGGAAGTGGAGATAAAGGCATGATGTTTATGGGGTAGGAGGGAAGGTGGTGGGGTCAAAATTATTCTAGGCTGGATATCCATGCCTTAATCCTTCTTTCCAGCTTTTAGGCCCTTAGAAAGAAAACATTTTTATAGGATTTACATTTACATGATGATTACAAATAACCATCTGTCTGCTTCCACTTTTTCAATCTGGTCCATGTCCCACGAGCCCCCAGCCTGTGGTCAGAGCAGCTAAGCTGGAAGGAAGAAGTGGATGCCCGTCAGGAGGCTTTGGGATAATTGCATTCTTCTCCCACCAGCGCTTGTCTCTCTACCTCCTCCCCCTCTGCGTGCATGGCGAACATCTGAAATTACTGGGGACAGGAGGGAGGGAAAGAGTATCTTTGTTGCCCTTTTCAATGAATTATAATGTCTTAAAACACAGCTACATCTGTTGTGCTGACTAGAGGGTATAAAGAGATATCGAGTAAATATGCGCTTCTGTAACTTGGGTCCTGGCAGCTCATCTTCCCCCTCCTGTCCTGTTTTGTGCTTATCTCAGAATAATATTATTCTCCTATAAAGATTTTACACAGCCACATCAGTGATGGTTTGGTCACCTGCCACACCACAGGTAGGTCTCCCCTGATCCAAGGCACTTCCCCACAGGCATTTTCCTAAATCCTCATCTCTCCGCCACTGCTTTGGCACTTCCCCCCTCTGATACATACTGATATGAACAATTGACATGAGTTATTAAGTCAAATAACTGCCCAGATGTCATGCAGTGGGCAGATTAAAGGATTATTATACTTTAGGTAGCATATGGTGCAGGGAGGTATTTTAGATCTTGACTAATGTGTATGATCTGCTGAAATGGTCCCTGAGCAAGCCAGCACTACCTGCTGAAACAGGATGAAATAAAAAAAAAAAAAAAAACCAAGGGGTCACAGACAACTTCCCTTGTGAAGAATAATAACACACTTTGTTTGAAGATGCTGCTGCCCAACCTCTTTGTTTCAGCAACTGTCTCTGCCTCATTTTGTAAGAAAAAATGTAACAAAAAACACCCAACCTTGGCAATAGTCATAGGCAAGACTCTCAGGGAGTTCTTGAGCTCCCTCTGCATGTGCAGAGGAAAAAGCTGCAGCCAGGAAATAGCTGCTACTTTAAAAAAAAAATATTATAAGAAGCTATAAAATTTTTCCTCCTGTTTTTCCCATCCTTTGCGTATCTCCTGATACTGATACTGCCTAGCAGACACAAATGTTAGCTAATATACCATGACTCAAATATGTTCAGTAAAATGAAGCCCCATGTCCATGAGAATAATTTTCAGAGTGTTAGGATATTTTCAAAGTATATAGCAGCTATATAGCAGCTTCAACAGTGTTTGATTAGCAAGGTTCCTAGAAATCAAAGTAACAGCACAGAGATACCTGCATCAAGAAACAAAACAAGAATCTTTTTCCTTGCCAATTCAGCAATTATCTTTGGCTTCATCCCTTTTTCTCATTCACTATTTCATGTGCTTAACCAATACTTACAGATCAGGGTAGCATCGCAGGCCTCAGTAAAGACAAAAATGTGGAGAAAACCCTGATATATCCTCTACAACTTTTAACTGTTCACATACACAGATATGGACATAGAGAAAATTATGATGAACATTAATGTCTAAATGCAAAAGCTTTGCTTCTAAAGACAGAATATATTAAACCAGGTGAACAGAGAATTACAGTGTTGAGGTGGGTGAAGCAACAGTGACATTCCAAATAAGGAGACATTCCAAATGGACTCAGTGGGAGATAGCTGGCTTTTTGCCTCTCCTCTGAATTGTAGTCTGAGGTGTACCCCAACTAGGTGTACCTGTATAAAGGTCAGGAAAGAAGACCAACTTTTTCCTTTCTTATTTACAGCACACACTGGCAGGAGTCAGACTTTGAAATCTTTCTAGCCCAGTTAAGGGCACTGCTGACCTATTTTCCCTTTTTACACAGGTATACAAGTGATAGTTACTGCAGACTTTAGTTTATGATTTCTTTCTGATTTTTTAAAGGCTGCTATTTGGCTGAATTAAGCATATGCAATACAGGCTGAATATACCTACTGCAAAACTGTATAATCTCCTTGCCTTTCTTGTGATTCACTATGATCACTTGAATGCAATCTGACACCTCCGTAATTTTTTTTTTCTGAAAGACTTTATATGACTACTAGATAGCATGAAGAGAGGAGAATTTTCTAATTTAGAACATTACGTATTTATGTTTAAGCCTCCTGATTGAAAACAAAGTTCTATCACCTGTCTTCCTTGCAATGAATCCCCGATAACCTTCTCCCTTTTTTAAACTCCCACCTCCTTCCACCAGCAAATTCTGAATGCTGCAGTTAACAGTCAGCAATCTCATTACCCATCTGCTATAAATCTTCAAAAGCATCACTGTGTTTTGACAGTCAAGAAAGGCAAAGGGAAGCAATAAGCATAACCAAGTATTCTTTATGAATGCAAATATCCTGAAGACCACATTGAAGTAATTTCAGAAATCTAAAGCTATACAACGTAATACGTTGAAAAATTTTCTCTAGGATACAGAACAGATTTCTTTTTTCTTATTCTTAAAGCATAATCAGTCTTGATGAATGCACTGCACAGATTGCTAATGTGAACAAGAGGCACATTACTAGGAGTTTTATTTCACTGAAACTGAAAACCCAACTACTTGCTTAAAGTTCAGAGACTTTCTAGAAGAACTGCTACCATAATTATAGACAAGAAACTTTTAAAAAGTGCATGGTCTGCTGTAAGTCTTAAAATTTAACAAGGATCAGACATTAAGCAGTTTAACTCAGATCTGAAGACAGCTTTTACATGATCTTCACTTTTAATGGACTACATATTCAGAAAATCATGGGCATTACATAAGTAAATAAATGACTTATTTATTTTTTTACCAACTAATGTGAGTATCAGATGTGGAAGCAAACACAACTTAAGGAAACACCACATGAAAATTGAACTGACACTTTTCCTGTCACTTTTATGCCAGAATGTCTTCTTTACAGCAGGAATATGGAACAAGTTTCACCAAAAGCACTAGAGACTTCAAATCCCATCAATGATGCTTCCCTCCCAACAACACAGTAGGGAGGATTGTGTTTAGAAAAAGCAGAAGTCCTCCACAATGTCCTAGACTACTGTTATAAAAGTATAGTTTGGACTTTGCCTGTTTGCCTTTGGTTGCCAACCAACCAAAAAAAAAAAAAGAAACTTAAAACAATTATAAATACGTAAAAATTTTCAAAAGCAATGTCATACAAAAAACCTCAGATGTTACTGATACACAAACAAAACTCTGGTGGGAGCTTTTCACCATGTGATTGAGAAGAGCACACAAGAAACTGCACTGTACATTTCGAGTCTGTGTGTACAGCAGAAAAATTCCCCAGAAAGGGCAGATTTAATTAGTGAGGTTCAAAAAGTACAGTATATTAACATGCAGGTTTGCTGGTGTGAGTACAAAAGTTGAAAAGTTGCACTGCCAGGTACCTGTAGCACATCATTAGCTCAACCTAATGAAAGCTACCTAGCTTTCATAGCCTAGAGTTTGAGACTGACCAATTGCATTTTTTTCCATTTCCAAACTGAAGTTGGTTCTCCTACAACCACTTTAACTCCATCAGTCCCCTGAGCTTCCAGTTCCAGCCCAGCCAAAACACCTAAAATGTACATGTGCCCTCAGTAAAACAAAGGAATAAGAGCAGCTGAGAATCATGAAAATGAATACAAATGAATGAATATTTCTTGTATGAGAAATATAGAATGTTACATGCTTCATTTAGCCAATATAATACAGACTGCAATCTCAGAGCTCCACTGAAGTGTGAATAGCCTCTAATAAACTTCTTGTGTACACATGCACAACACATACACAACAGCTGGGATGCTTTCCTGTCTTGGCAGGGGGCACTGCCACATTACTGCTATACTTCAGACACATTAGGCAAAGCATCAAACAAAACGGGCCGTAGCCCAACATAGGAATTCTCTTCCATCCATCCTCCATTTCCCCATGCCCAACCATGGTCTCTATCTGTTAATTATAAGCTAAAACTCATGTATTCAATGTTTTTGTGAACAGGATTTTTTTTTTTTTGTGCTGCTCCCTTCAGAAGTCAGGATTGGAAATGAGATATTTGAGCAGATATAGCAAGGCATGTGTTGCTCAATAAGCTTTTGTAACTCCATCACGAGGGGCCCATGCAGCCACACTTCATCAGACATGGAGCGTGAGATGCGCCCACAGCTGGTACACAACACCAGTGGGAGCTGCCTGCTGCTCCTCAAAGACTTCCCTGCCCATCCTGCAAACCATCCCCATGTCAGTTTTGGGGTGCTTGCCAGATGCCATTTCAACAGGCTCCATAAGGCTGGCTGGCCTCATGTGCTCTGTCCCACAAACAGGCAGGTCATGGCACACAGGCTCAGCAGCAGCATCTCCTTCTGGACCTGACCTTCAGTCATCAACCTCCTGAAAGGCTCAATGGTTTCCACTTTTTGTAGAATTTGTCCCAGCAAATACTGAATGGAAACTGGAAAAGCATAAAGTGCGCTCATGTGGCTGTTACTGAGGCATGCCCAGTCAGCATGTCCAGGCACCCCCTCTGAAAGAATTTACAACAGAGCCCCACCTCCTGAAACTCCTCTATCACTTATGTTTGCATATTATTTTAATTCAATATTATTTTCATAATATTCATTAAATTAAAGCACTAGGGATGCATGGTCTAGGGAAGCTGTTTTTTAGTGTATCTAGTCTGTCATCTCTTAACACAATAAAAACTTTTTCTTTTTCCTATGTTAAGGTCATTTTTGAAACTTTGCCATTGGATTCTTTCTTCAAAAAAGGAATTTCAAGTTATTTGAAATATAAGAATGGACAAAAAAAGTTAGAGAACATGTTTTCTGTATTATCTTGACAAATGCTAAAGAATTTATCTGTCACTTGTTATTGTATCATTCTGCATAATAAATTTAAGTTTCCAGAGCTCTAAAAACAGAAGGAGAACCATGATATGTAGAACCTATATTAAAGTGGTCTTAGGATGAAGTAATTTCAGTTCTGTCAGCACAGTACCAACTAGAAATAATCCACACACATCTAGATAAAACAGTAGTTTCCTGTGGTCTAAACATGGAAAGAAAGCCTCAGTTTTGAGATTTTCATTCAAAACAAAGAAGAAACTAGTGCAATTTACCAGTAACCTTTTGCAGTTTTGATCTATTCAAATAGCACAAGGAATTATTCAATACAATATGAAATAGAACTCAACTCTCACACTTATTTTCAAAAGTAAAAAAAAGAACGTAAGAGTTCACATTTCCCTCATTATTATTCACTACATCATGCAAGACGAAAGAAAAGAAAAAAAAAAATAAAGAAGCAGGAGCAAAGACCAACTGTAATAGCCTGAAGCAACAATTTTGAAAGGGGAGCTTAAGCACCCAGAGAGAGACCAGAACCTGGATGTCCAGCTCCAGCCTCCAGTCACACTGTGCTGTGCCTGAGACTCCAAATGACCTTCAGCTGAGGGCTTAGACTCAGGCACACTCCTGAAAATACAGTAGCATAATAGTGGGGATTTCAGTAAATGTGAAACTTTTTTTTTTCCTTTTTTTTAAACTAATATCACTGTCCTAAAGTGCTACTTCATGTACAACAAAATTTACACAATAAAAATAACAATGAGTATAAGAAACTAGAATAATAAAATAAAGCCCCCACATGCCAAGGATCCTTATAAACCCTTGGTGTTGAATATTCCTCTGGCAGTTCAGTACAAGAGAAAATCAGGATAACCACAGATCCGCTGACTCCTTTAAAATAAGAGAAATCTGACAAAGAGCACAACACAGCTATGTACCCCACGATAGGAAAGCAGCAACCTGAGATGTGCCAGTGAAACAGTCTTTAAGTCACTCAACAGCTGGAACAGCCCGTCCTAGGAAGGGCTCACATTCCTCTGAAGGGTCTGAAAGACCTCTGTTAATCCCACTTTAGAACACAAAATCCATTTTACAATCTATCCTCTTCCTCTTACCTCCCTTCCAACTGCAAGTGTAACAAAGACTCTGTTCCAGCTCAGGCAATATTCCACAACTAAATGTTAAACAGGTTTAACATTTAAAACAGGTTTCTGTTTAAAATGTTAAACAGAAACCTCCCAGCACGTTTAAGTCACTCGTTTCCCTCCTTAGCATGGATTTTAACTAGACACACAGTACCTGGGTCTGTAGTTTCCACAAACCAGTTAACCTGTGTACATTTATAGAGAAACTGTCATTCTTTGATTGCATTGGAAAGCAAGAGGCTATACCAGCTAGATAAAATATTCAAGCACCATATGATAGGCAAAGCACAATATTGAAAGAGGCAGATTAGATTATTAGAGTCGACAGGATTGGATGGAGGGAATTTTTAGCCTCCACCACAGTATTCACCTGGGATAGACTTTAGGCCAAATACTACAAACATTTCTTTCCATGCCAATTAGGAAAGGGAAAAAAAAAAAAGCCACAACTCCTGTTGCTGAGGATCTTTAACCCAGATCACTCTACTGACCCAGTTCACAGCCCAGATTCATAAACAACTGAGAGAATGACAAGCTACTACCATAGAGGAAATAAGTGGCCAGGAGAGAATAGTACTACTTAAAGCAGATTTTCCAGCAAGGAAAATATGTTGTTAAACTATGCAGTATGCTTCCCCATTTTTAGACTAAGGAATTTAGAAAAAGGAAGATATAAAATGCAATAGCTCATATAACCAGTGAATGCTGTGGGATTTCTCTGAGATCAGGAGAACTGGAAACATTCTGTAGTTCACTTGTGCAGCTTCAATTAAGGCAAATTGAATTAAACTCTCCCTTGAGGAGGACCTCTGTAGCTCTGCTCCTCCTTTTTCTGAACAATTCCAGATGTAGGTGTAGAACATTTTCAGTTCCTCTCTGAAGAATTCCACATGCCTGGCTGTGCTCACATTCATACAAAGAGGTGAGCTTTTGGGGGAGAAGACATGGGGCAGTAACAATGATCAGTCAATAGCTGGTACACGTCTGATTTTACAAGTTAATTCTGTTCACAGAGGCTTCCTTCCTTCCTTAGGAACAGACAGGTCTGCTGGAAACCACTCAGAAGAGATGGAAACATTTCTGCTGCTGAAGAAATGGGAAGTTTAGTACTGTGTGACTCATTTTCACACAGCCAGTGGCACTTGGTTTTCTTTCATATCCAGAATTTATTACCTGGCTTAATAGCTTTTCTTTGCTCTTCCTTTCACCTATTCAATCCAAGTTACTAATCAGGCTTCCTTTTCAAATGCCAGCAATACCCTGACTTCTGTTGCAAGGAATCATCCTTTTAGTGAGGGTCTGCAGGTTCACCTTAGCATTTTGAAGCTCAGAGACCAGAACTGCCAATCTTGGGACACACCTTTGGGTCTGGCTCAAGCAGGAGTGACAGAACTCCTCCAAGCTGAATTGCTGGCCACAGTTCATGGCTTTCCTCCTTCAAGGAGACATCTGGCTAGAATGTTCTTTCCCCCTCAAGAGCAGGGTTTAGGAGATCAGCTCCACTTTACTGAAACTCACCAAAGTTTTCAACACCTCACTCCACTAAAAGGTTGTGACATCAATGAAATAATTTATTTATTTTTAAACAGAAGATCACAGAGCTATCCTATGAACAAAAGACTATACTAAATCAGCAAAACTAATAATGAGCTTAAGATTGTAAGATTTTTTTTTCTGTTTTTTTCTAATCAAACATCTGGGGGCACTGAGCTACAACCCTCCCTCCTTTGTCAAATGGCTAAATAGATATGGCAGCTTTGGCAAAGCAGTAAATTCAATGTTATCTGAAATTACTGAACATGAGCACTTTAAATCCACATCATGCAGGATCTCAACAACACCTGAATATATATTTGAATTTAAATGCAGGCAGTGTAGAGCTGTTATGTGGGAATTTACCTGTGATTTCTGAGCATCCAGGAGCTGGACTGCAGCCATTCATCACTGTTACAGTGGGCATGTCAGGAGAGCTGGTAGCTTGGATTCAAATCCCTACCAGTCCTTTTTAAAATAATAAATCCAAGACATTTATTCAGAACCTGCCTTCAGATCCTACTGGCAATGGTAAATCCATTAAACTTTGCTTTCACTGTTCATGATGTTTATAAAAATAGAAGGTGGAATTACAAACCAGCAATACAAAGCTTGGTATTTTTTCTCCTCAGATGTAATAATGAACTGGATAAGAACAAAGTTGACCCAGGGATTTCAATACAGAAACTTTCATTGGAAGCCTGAGCAGTAGTGTGCAAACCCATGTTTTTATGTCAATATAATAATGGCATTTCCACGCCTATTAATAAGTATAGATCTACTGCCGAATTCATGGTTGAAGTGATATCATAAAATGAGTTATATTTCTTCTTAAACTATATAATTAACTCTTAATGAACCCTTTCCTTTTCCCAGTAAATTCAATTTTGTCTAATCCTTAGGTTTATGGTAATGTTGAGCTCATTAAAATGTTACTTAAAACTCATTAAAATGCACACTGAGAGGTAACAGCTTCATTGCAGTAATATGTTGTAAAAGAAAAAAAGAATGCTTTATTATCATTTAATTGTTTCCAAAACGGAATACATTTGCATAGTGATGAGGTTCACAGGATATTTTCAGTAGTGCTCAATAATTAAGCAGCTCAATAATTAAAAATGCATTTTCTAAAAATAATTTTATGTTCCTGCTTGCTCCCTGTTGTTTTTTGCAAGTGGGAGAAGTGTTCATGGTGATACAGTTTACAGAACTGAGAAACAGTGATACCTGAATTGACATTAAAAAATTGACATTAAAAAAAAAAGATAACATTTAAAGCCCTTGGTAAATTCCTGTTCCAAAATAATAAGGTAAAATTGCCACCAATATATATTACAATTCAGACTTCCTAAGTCATTTTATATCCCTCCAATCACTTTTTCAACACCAGGGACAACCAGGAATTATGCAGGGGCCTTTCAGTTGCAAAGCCTTACTCTCATTTTCATAATTTATTGCTACTATAGGTTTGCACATGATAGAATCCCCAAGCAGAGGTTGGCTGGGCCCTGGACTTGGCCAGGACTTGGCTTGTAATAAAATTCTGGCCAAAAGAATGCCTCAGGAGTAGAATTTCCTGTCCTGTAATGGTGGATATTATTAAGGTTAGGTATGTGGTACATAGATCTATACTAAACATGAAAGTCCAATCATACTTATTTTAACTTTCTATTGGAATCAATTTTTGTGCTGGTTTAGAAAAATTCAATGTGTTAATTCACAGTAATGAGTGAAAATGTAGTGATAAAACAGTCAAAAAGCTAGGAACAGAAGTTACATCTCAGTAAACATTAGGAGTGTCTGGGGTCCACTATTTGACATCAGGGTAGAAGATATTTTGCTAACTTTCATTTTAACTCCTGAAATTTATAGAAAATCTGGCACACCTTGCCAGGGTACACAGCCCAGACTGTTAGATGAGAAAAACACAACTTGGAAGCCTTGAGTCATTCAAGGAACTGTCTAATGCAACAGCATTTAAGATGTCTTGAAGCATTAATTTAATGTCAATCACTGTTCTTTTCTATGGCTTTCAAATAATCATTCTCTTCTATAAAATAGATACTCTTTCTTTAATGTACAGATATCACAATGCAATCAATATGTATTTTTCTGACTTGTGAAAGTTGATTAGCATGCCAAAGACACAATTAAACTTAAAAACAGATGCAGCACGTTAGACACATTAGTGTAAGGAGAACAAAAGAGAAAAGTAGTCTGCGAGCTTTCAATCTCTATACCATTAGTAGGGAATAACAGACTAGAAGAAAAATAATCTAAAGAAAAAAGAATGAAATACTAACCAGATTTAGCAATTTCAAGAGCTGAAATCATCATAGGTAATAGGACAGCAGACAGCATTTCTATGGTACCATGCTGGAATGTACAAAATGCAAACCAGTTATCTGGCTTACCACAGATTTCCTGGGTGAGTCTGGACAATTAACTCAGATCCCAAATGCAGATGGATGATCAGACTTCCCTGGCTCCTTTTGCTGATTATTTAAATAGATCAGTCTCGTTGAGCTCTACAATCTCCTCTTTGTACTTCCTACAGCTCCTCACACAGCGGTCCAAATGACAATTCTATCATGCCTAACTTAATAAAATTTATAAAAACAAATCCAGGACACTTTTGGTGAGATATCAGTATGTGGGCTGAAAACACAATGCAGTAAGTCAGGTCATATTTCTTAATTTTGCTTTCGGTACTCCTTGATAAATCTAACTTTTCTGATGGAGATTACTATTTCTACACTAATTTACATCTCATGTTGTCAGTTGTTTCAAAAGAAAACAAATAACATGTCTTTTTAGAGGAGTAAACAATCTCTCATTTTATCTTTATTGCACACACTAGCAGATAAGTTAAGTCATTTCTCCCAAACACTTAGCAAGATGGAAATAAATAATTCTGAAAATAAGTAACTGGCATAATAAGAATTAATGCTGAAAACCCTCTCCATTGTATTCTCTTCTATTAAGCAAAAATAAATGATAGACCATAAATATAAACCAGAAGATGGATGGTACACTGAGAAGAGAAAGAAAAAAAGAAGAAATTATATTTTGTTTTTCTATTAGTTTTTCTCAACATAAGCACTGTGTAAACTGAAAAATTAGCAAGTTATCTCAAAAGGACCACTGAACACTTTGTGGGTCATATAACAAAAATGGAAGATTTGAATGAGGATTTCCACTTTTTCTCCACATCAAGACTAAAGACACTTGAGTCATACAACCTCCATGCTGATGAAAAACATTAATTCAAAAACACTGGAAGTCCTTCCATTGCCTGCTTGGAATTAATCTCAATCATAATGATGGTTCCTAGAGTGGATCTGTACATCCTGACTCAGTGCAGATTTTTACTGTCTACTCAAAGCAAAACCTTTTGACAAAGAAAGCTGAACTACTACTGAAAGTATACTACCACATAGTGTTGGAAAATCTATAAAGTAATAATGGAAAAAAGGGAGAGACGAGAGGAGGCTCCCTCCAAAAAAAGCCAAACCCAAACAGTAGAAAGGATCACAAACTGTATCTCTTGCTATGAAACACAAAACTGGTTTACATTTCTGTTTTCCTGACATTTTCTGCAATAGCCAAAAAACGAGGTTCATTGGTGAGTAATGATAATCACCCTCAGGTTCTAAAACCCATCCAGAAGTATGAACTGTGTTTCAAATTTTTTAATTACCACAGCTTCTCTGCACCTCAGTTTGTATTTTACATTTCTTTTATGAAATACCAATTCTTCCACCTCAGTACTTAACTGTCAGAGGAATTTAGCATCACCACTGAGACCACGTCTGCTCAAGGCCACACACCAGCCTCGCTGTGTCCTCCCCAGCAATACACTCTTTCACAGCTGCTAGAGACTTTTACATGAACACAGGGACAATCACATCCCATTCTGCTTCATTCTTTACAATTCTTTATATTCCTGACTGTTTAGAAGTTCTCAAGCTTCCCAACCCACACAGTACTAAAAACTTCTATAAAAGGGAGAGCGTCCTCAATTCAGCCCAAATCATGACTAGAGGGGCTGCCTGTGATCAGAGGATGCTCTGAAAAATTACTACCCAAAATTTCCTTTACTTTTGAAACACTGATTTGATTTCTGTTGTCTTTATAGTTTGTATAGATTTCTTCTGTTGAGATTTGTACTTATTGCTGATTTCAGACTCTGTGAAATGGCATATCTGCCAGAGACTTTTGAATTTTTTTTAGAAATAGGGGGAAAAAAAGAGAGAAAGGGAAGGAAAGAGAAAAGAATGAATGGGGGGGAAAAAGGAGACAGCTAGTCTGGGTATTTTCCCATTTCTTATTTAAACCAGTAAGGATCACCTGTTCAAAGTCCCCAGTCCCCACCCCCTAATGAGAGTTGTTAGTAACAAGAAGTGGCCCAGCCCACCCCCTGACGTCTTTAATTGACTTCCTGGCGAGTGTTATCAAGAGGCACTGAAGCAGTGCTAATGGTGCCTGCAGATTGCTCACACATGGCATGGCTGGCATTCCTTGGGCCTTAAAAGGGCTAATAGGAGAGTGTAATCTCCACTCAGCATGGAGGCAAAGACCACGAGTGATCTGGAAAACACAAGTAATTAGAAGGTATTCTTCCCCAGATGGAAGGGAGGTGGGAAATGAAGATGAAGCTGGTACCCAACCATGGAATCTGCTATTATGGAATTTCCTAAGCACAGTAGTGCATTATTTCAAGGCGTGTGACAGTTAATACTGAAAGGAATAAGCCCATCTCACATAGAAATGGGAGCTTCTAGTTTTTACCTGTGACTGAACACTTTCACAGCAAGATGTACAATGGTAGTCACAGAGAGAGGGAGCTTTTAAGACTTTCTTTTCTATCAGCATTTCTCCAATAACTCCAATAAGACCTTTGAACATCATATTTTATACTAACATTGGCAACCTTTGAAAATCTAAAATATTTTCATACTTGGGACTCTGAAGCACTTCATAAACTCTGTAATAGCCTCACTGATGACTAAGAAGAATGAAGAAATATTCAAGTGTTGCTTCACTAAAATAAAATTGTACAGAATATATTTAAAACATTCAGAAATACTACCTGTGAATCCAAAGCAGGCATTGCAATGCTGCTAATTCAGGTTGCAGTGGGAAATTTGATGATTACTGCAAAAAACCTACAAAATGTCTATACATTAATTTTCACTATGCAACAGACATATTGTTACCCTCTAGGAACTCCTAAAATATGTTTAATAATTAAAGTACTTTTAAAACAACATTTCAAAAATATTTTTAAGGAAGATTAGGAAAAATAGAAAATCAGCTGTGATTTCAACTTGATTGCCCTGCTGTATAAAAAGGCAGGATGCTGTCACAGGTATCTATTTAAACATTTACCATAAAAAAAAAAGCCAAGTAAAGCAGCCTAAAGTTGACTTTTATGTAAAAGAAACTAAAGATATTGTGGGCACGATGTCTTTATTTAGCTGTAGAGTGGCTGATAGCATAGAAACACACATTGATAAAGCTGGACCTCCCTGATGGAAAACATTGCCCCTGCCTTATTTGAATTGTTGGGCATTGTTAATGAAACAGGGAGAATGGTGGAGATTTGGTAGATATAACTTACTTGGCTTGACAAAGGCCTGTGATAAGATTCTTGACAAGAAACTATTAAGGAAAACAAATAACCACAGGGTAAGAGGTAAATTCTTGTTGTGGATTAAATATTAGCTAAGTGAGAGGAAACAAAGAGTGGTAATTAATGGCTGCTTCTCCAAGTAGAGAGAAGTTAAGAGCTGGGTACCTCAGGGATCTGAAACAGGACAGGTGTTCAATACATACAATTAATGGGTTCAAAGTGAAAATACATTGAAAGTAAAAGCAAAGCAGGGAACAACTCAAAACTGTACTCCAAAGGATAAATATTGCAGACATCCAAGGAGCTCAGGATCCATACAAGGATCCATAGAATTTGAGATACAATACTGAAACAGCAGGCAACATTTAATTTTATACAAAGATGAAGGTATATACATTTGGGAGGGTTACTGAAGGTCACCTATGTGCTCCAAATACATTTGGAACAACAATCTAACTGGAGATAAAGGGGTGAAAAATTCAGGAAACATAAAAGCTGTGAACTGTGGCAGTATGACTTGCAGTCAATTTAGATTATTTCTGAACTCCAAAATAGTATTTTACAATTGACACACAAAATTTTGATTGTTTTTTTTGTTCAAATACTTCTGCATTTTCCCAGCCTAATCACTATACTAAAATAAGAACTTTTCGCAGCATTTTATTTTCAATAAATACAGTTCAACCAGCTGTGTTCATCCTTATGCCTAGCATTACCAAAAGTGCCATACAATTATCAACATCTGTTAGAAGTGCTTTCCAAATGTGATTCCAAAAACATGTACTTCTGTCTCCTGCCTTGAATCCAAATATAGAAAGAATAAAAAGCAGCACAAACAAAGAATCTGTCAAATACCAGCTGCAATTGCAGGGCACAGCTACAGAGACACATTAAAACTGAGTGTGATCCACCCCAAGTATTTACATCAGTCTCATCCAGCAGGCCCAGGCAACTCTACAGTCAAGATAAACTACGTGAGTTTTAGCACTCAGTAGCAGCCCTGGAGTATTTGCCAGGAATCCTGGGAGAGTTTACATCATGCTGCAGCCATCAACTAATGCCTTTGTCATGCAGGCATACTCAAAGAGGACAGCTGGACTGAGGCTGCTTGTTTAAAAATTAGTGTAGACAGTTAATGAAGTTCAAGTACCAAGTGGGCAGAACATCCAACTGGCAATGCTAATAACTTTTTTGATTAACATTTCAGTCCTATGGCTACTTGGACTGATGACCAAAGCTTAATCTGAGCAGGTTTTCATCTACCCTTCTCCCAAAATACATTACTAAATATTCACTCATTAAAAAAACGGTACTATACTGTTCCTTAAACCAGAATAAATGCATAATTTCCCCAGTGCACCTCTCTATAGTCATACAAGTAATCCTGACAGTACACTTACCCATGCAGTAATCTCAAAATAAGAGTTTGGAAAGACTCAGTTAGATTGGCAGCACTGATCAGATGTGGTCATGCAAAAAACCTGCTTGTTTTATGTGCCCAAGGAAAAGGAAAGTATATGAAAGAGCAGAGCTCTTCCTAAAGCAAGACTGGCAATGCTCTCCAGCTGTCTCCTCAACATGGAGCACTGCCTAAGACTTGATTTAAAACACGTGAAAAAAAAAAAATCTATTTAGTTCTTTTCTAAAGAAAGCTCCCCCTTCAGAAATTATAGATCCAGTTATATATGTTTCAATAACAATTAAAATTCAGCCATTTTCCATCCATTTGGGTTACCCTAATTGCCTCTGGTATTTCAGTGCTCATGTACTCTTCCTTCCCACTGCCCCATTTCCATGCCTGAGGACATAACTCCATGCTCTAACCTTCATTGCAGGCTAGCCTTACTACCACTCTGCTCTCTATTACAGTCAGTGCACCCAAAATTCCAGTGAAGTGGAATTCAACTGAGCCCTCCATCACTTGGATCCTAGGCCAGAGCCTGCTTGCATGTAGCAAGCCCATCTGTGTTTCCCACTGCTCTGGCAGTGCTGTGTCACCTCCACCTGCTGTTCCCTATGGAGAAGGGTGGCCATGCTCAGGAAGAGGCAGGCACAGGGCAGAGATCCAGGCTTGGATCTCCTCCATTCCTCTCCTGCACCAAGGGCTCAGAGTGGATGCTGAACCGTTCAGAAGGCACAAAGAGCTTGGGGAGAATGGGGAAGGAGAACAGAGAGGGACCTGGGTGAGAAGAGAAGCAAAGGAGGCAGAGGCAGACTCTTCAAGATGGTATGATCTTCAACCTTTCTTGAAAAGGCTGATTTAATGAGCCAGTGACAATGTGAAAGTGGAGAAAATCAATCCCAGTTTTGTCTAGGTTCATATGTGAACACAGTGGGAACAGTATCTGCTGCCCTGGGGTGATCCATTTATACAGGAATGAAGAATCAACATGTATGTTTGTACAGAGTATTTCCAATTAGCTTAACACATCACCTTCCTAGTATGTTTTTCTTAATGTTTTTGAAATGAAATATTTAAATACCTTCTTTTTTTTTCTTGTATGGTTTAGCAAATACTATTTTTGCAGTTTCCAATGGAGCTTGAAATGAATATTTTTTTCTTTCTGATATTTAACTGTTTCAGTTGCATGACTGGCTCTGAGTATGTTATTTTTTAATTGTATATTATTTCTGGTTACTTTAAAGAAACACATAATCTTTTGTATCTTACCATTTTATCACAAGGGCCTTTGACCATAGACTACTGATTGTCTCTTGTACTTCCTGAGAATTCTTTCTACATATTTATTAAAATCATTCATATATCATAATATCCACTTTGCCCTTGAGAAATCTCCAGGGAAAAAGAAAAATAACAGCAAATGAAAAGATAGAGAGCTATTGTAGATTTTTGGGGTAAGGAAACACCTGTTTTAACACTTACTAAAACTTGACATAAAGAGAAAAAACCCTTAGCCTTGCTTTACATCACTATTTAGTTTTCTTATCTACCTGTAATGACCTATTTAATTAAACTCTTTGCTGTAAACAAATAGCTTTCTGCATGATGAGCCAGTACTGTGAAATTCAATGCGAGAGGCATTCAGTCTCTATTTTTGAGAACTCATAAATAGGAAAAATAACATAAAAAAAAAACCAACATTATAATTAAAAGTTACAAACTCATAAATTTTAGCATTTCATTTCAAGCTCCTTGCCACTACCTAAAAGATTTTAAGCCTGCCTAAATAGGTAGTCTGAGATGCTTTGTATCAAGGAGCTGAGTCAGCAATTACCATGCTCACAAAATATGACAGAACAATTGATTACTGCCTCTTTTTTTTTGTGCCTTCCAGATAACTGTTTTCCTTTGAAGTCAGAGGCCAAGAGATAAAACATCTGTTATCCTCCAAAGCACTCTTTTTAACTGGGGGTGTTCCCATGGCCAAGGAAACAGTGCTGTAATTACTATTTTGTTCCTAATAATTAGAAAATTGTTGAATAGATGATGTAAGTATAGAAAAGCTTTTCAGCATGTACAGATATGCAGAAGTACATTGGATTTATTCACTTTTGTGCTCATTTTGCAGGAGTGAACAGCAGTGAGCTAAAACCAGTCAAACATACACTGATGTGTGTTGATGTTAACACTGGAAGGTGTTGTCCAACTAAGTAAAATAATGCACAGTGGACTAACAGCACTTAATTTATCAGAGAAGGCACACAATTTTCCTCTTACTAAACTGAAATACAACAGTGTTGTACCAAAAGCAGAGGAACAATCCTTTATAAAAGGAACACAAGCTCAAAGGAGAACAGGGCACAGGAGCTTTGTGTTTGTGCTTTGTTCTCTTATGTGGTACTACAACAACACACAGGGATGTTCTGCATATTAGGCCACATGTGACATGAAATTTTGTTGTATATGGAGGAAAAGTATAATTTCCATTGCACAAAAACACTTGAAACCTGTCTTCTCTAGCCATCAGAAAAGAGAGCATTAAAGGCACAGAACATATGGGAAGAAAAAAAAATAATGGTTGACTAAACACATCCAGAGAAAAATTTAAAATTTATTCTTTGCCAACTGTCACCCCACTAAGGGATTTGAGATGCTTGAGTTTTCTCCATCTGTATAAAAGATGCTCCCCTGCACCTAGGTCACAACTCCTGAGACACTGAGTCTGTAGCTGTACCTGGTACATCTTGTAATCAGACCTGCCAGCCTCCTGAGAAATACATATTAAATAAATATGGATTCTCTTTATTCCTTTCTTCCTTTCTCCTTCTTTTCAGCATTCAGTGCTCCCTGGAGATCCCAGGCAGGATGGAAGCAGTGTTCAAACTGCTGCAGTGCTCCCTTCGTTTCATCCCTTCACCTTGTAACTTGAACACAGCTGCCTGGATGTGCAGCCATGTAATGGGGGCCAGAAAAGCTCTGCTAGGAAGTGCTGCCATCCCCACTTTGACCCGTGTTATCCTTGTGATTCAGACAACAGGAGGACAAGACAGTGCAGGAATGGAAAATTATCAAAAATGGGGAGTGAGGAAGGTGAGAAGTGAAAGAAGAATAGGCAGGTTCAGTAGCTGAGCAAGTCCTGTATGTTCCAGTGACTCATTTTACACAGCAAGGCTGTGTTTGGAGAAGGGGAAAGCTGCTTGTGTGGCATAAAAGGCACACCAAACACACAGCAGAACCTCCACAGCTGCTAATCCAAGGACCTGCCTTCTTATCCACTAAATGTAACTAAAGACATTGTCTTGCTAGCAGATTTGTATCAACCTTCCCTTTCCCCCCAAGTCCTACATTTCCTTTAAAGAAAATCCATTTATTTACAGGACCTTAACTTTGGACTTTTTGTGTGTACTCACTATACATCAGCAGACCTAAATTTACCCTGTGTGTATCTTTACCTACTCTGGAGCATTTGTAAAGACTTTCCATTTAAAAAAAAAAGTTTGGAAACACTTATTGTAGCATTCTTTCAGTAGATATTCAATAGAAATGCCTTTCATCCAATTATATTTTCTTAAAATTCACCATTTGTTCTCATCTTTCAAGCACCTAAATCTTTTGCAAGGTTATTATTTTGCCCCACTCTTCTTCCTCCTTCATAGTTCTTTAATATTTATGTTAAACATTGCTGAAACTAGTATGCAACTCAAGACAATTTTTTTAATCTTGTCATTGTGATGAAAAATAACTCCTTATTTCTATTCTTATTTCCTACTTTTGGTTATTTTTCCTAGTTTGGAATCCAGGACAGTATTTTTTTCTTTCACATGCATATTTTTAAAGCCTGACACAAAATTTAAATTAAAAATTTTCCCCTCCCACTTCACAGTAAATTAGATGGGCAGGGTTCTCCTCAAGAAAAATTATGACTATGTTGTCATTTACAGATTCTTCTTTGGATGTTATTTTTTGTTTGCCAATAAATTTACTTTGTTAGTACTGAGTTAAGGACAGCTGTTACCCAAGACTGTTCCAAACCCAGTATTACTGACAGTCACAGGATCTCACATTTTCCTCTAAACACCCCAGTTGTCCTAAAATGCTGCAGGTGCATGACAGAACATACCCCGGATATCCCAGGGCATGGCAGCATTTCAGAAAGCTCTCCAAATTCTGAAACTCATCCCTTTTTTTCCCCTCAGCTCTCACCTTAATATCCCACTTGCAGCTTGCACCTGAAATCTGTTCCTGTATGTAAACTAGAAGTGCTGGTGAGTCATTCAGAAACCATAATCACATCATAATTAGAATGCAGTTATCTTCTTATAACTTTAATGACAGTCATACCAGTCAACTTCTATGTAATATTTAAGTAATACACGTTCTAAACAGGTGAAGGTTTAGTCCATATTTGAGTCAGTAACATATCCAATGTGGCAGGCATAAAATAGCCACTGTTTTTCTTCCATTTTCATTATATATGGTGGGAAAACTGGCACATAAAGCAGTTTCCACTGAAAATAAGCTCTTTAAATTAAAGGACTCCTTTGAGATTTGCTGTTTAAACTGTGGTGCATCTACAAGGAAGAGATGAAGAGGGAAATCTAGAATTGCAGCTAACCACTACTTAGGCAACAACACTTTGGCAGACAAGCCCCTCCAGATTTTGTGTTGCTCTAAGACACAAACAGATTTATTAGACACTGTAGAAGACTTTTACAGCATGATGTTAAGGACAAAAAAAATGGAAAAGAACGTAAAAACCTTTACAAAAATGTTGAAAATATGGAAAAAAAAGTGATTCCCCTCAACTGGAAAATAAAAGAAATGCTCCCACATATTTATTAGCAGAAACAACCAAGGAAAATATGCTTAATGGTTTCAAAAAACATTGATCAGAAGAGAAACAAGAAAATTGAGCAGTTATAGAAGTATTTTGAGGGCTTCAAGATTCAGCTAGTCATATCCCTTGAGTAACTGGACCTGTTTAGTCCTGCTTTGAGCAGCAGACTGGACTAGAAAGCTCTGAAGGTTTCCTAAAGCTCAGTTATGCTGTGATTTTCTGTTGAAGAACTGACTTGCATGAGGCCAGACAAATCAGAATAACCACATCTGATGAACTTCTAGGAGAATCCATGTCATAACAAGCCATGGCTACTTCAAAGGAATAAGCATTCTGTGTGGACACTGACATCCCAAGGAGTCTTAAAGACAAGAAGAGAACGAATGGAGGAGAAATGGATGCAGAGGAACAAGGCCAGCCTGAACACTTGCAGTCATTCCCACGGCAGCATCCTCTGAATGCAGAAGGAATTGATCCCTCTGCACTCTTACACCAGAGGTTTTTTATTCCTTAGTGCCCCTAAAAACACGTTGGGAATTCTTTTGTTTGGATAGCTATGAAACAGCCACCTCTAGAGCAGGTGAAGTGAAGAGGAGGAGAAGAAGAGGAAGGACTGATTAAAAAAGAAGTTTCCTGTGCTTAACTGGGAAATCTGCTTAAACGGGATGTCTCCCAGGGAACTAATTTAAACCCGATGATACTTAATAGCTACGATTGGTGCTTAGTAAGTAGGGTAATTATGTTTAATGGGGATGCCTTAAGGCAATTGAGTGGCACTTAAGTCTTTTGTATGTCTCAATCTCGTGGTACTTCTATCCATTTTCCCTTCCATAACAGCCATAAATGCAGAAGAAATATATCCACCACCACCTGTTCCTCTGAGTTTGTCCCTTCTGTGCTAAATGCAGGGTCAACCACACGAGGCAAGTGTTTGTTGCCTCCTCTGCTCCTGTCACTGCATGAGCCACAGCACCTAGCCAAAATATTGGCTTCTCTTATCATTACAGACTTATCTAATAACATGATGCTAATGGAAGTTTTCCAGAGACAGAATCAGATTCAAGCTGAGTTCAGCTCAGCCCCTTCCAAGCAACACTCTGCTCTGCAGCAGGACTTCCTTTCAGCCAAAAGGAACAGGAATATTCAACAGTTCTTTAAAAAAAAAATAAATCTTCAGAAATGTAATAAGGACATTGAAATTGTGGACATTTTTCTCCTGCATTAAAATTAACTATAGCTCTTGCTTTACTATATGAGGTGGCCTTTAAAACATAATCTGGAACGTTGTGTTTTTTTCTAATACATAATCTATAACTATGCATGTAAAAATAAAAATAGGGAAGAAAAAAAGCAACTTAAACTAGGACTTATATCAAGGGGGAAAAAAGCCACAGGTTTCCCATAAATAACTTTATGTTAAAGAACTAGAAGGCCCCTTACCAATACAGCTACCAGATCTTCAAATGATTTTATAACAAGCACAGGGGAGGCACAAAACAGATTTTCAGATGGACCTCACTGAACAGCTTTGTGAAAGAGATGATATAATGTCATGTCCAGAATAGCTGGAGAATCGATTTATTGATCAGAATGTGGGTCTCAATCCTATTTTCCTAAAACCATTTTCAATACAAGGGTAAAGACATCAGACAAAGCAAAATAAACCATCTTCCATTCAACTTAGTGACACCACTGTTTCAAGGAAACTGACAGCATCCTTTTGATACTGAATTATTTCTAGATTACACCAGCAGTCCTGCTTTTCTTCTCCAAGAGTCTAGCTAGTCAGTGGAATACAAAATCTCACCATTTTTTTCACAGCAATGACTTGATATAAATAAATTGAAATGTTGCAAGCTAAGCACATGGATGCTGTACTAAACACTTGTAAGCACGAGGTATATGCATTTGAAATTTAATACAACAACAACAAAAAAAAAAAGAAATTGCAAAGCTGTTAGTGTTAAAAGGTACCAGCAAAGTGGTTTTATGAGGCTTCTCACTGAGCTGTGATAGACATGTGATTAAACCACAATTTTAATAAAAGTTACAGACCTACCATTAAAGAGAATTAAAAAATAATACACATGTATTTTACTGTTTTCAATATACCTTTGCCAGATGGATAAAATACCCAATTTTCCACTCCAGACCTGAACTGTAGGGTTCCCAGCTGGGGGGTAAAAATACCCTTTTTTAATCCACTTGCAGACTGTACCTTGGGCCTACATAGACAAACTTCCTAGTCAGTACATTATTTTTCTTATTATATGTATTTCAGTATTTATAACACATGCGTATTCTGTATAAAATTTATCTCTCTTAAACACTTATCAGTAAGAGCCTGCAGACATCATCTGTTACTGTACTCAGTTCTCATTGATTACAGCACTCCAAAGGGTTGGATTTTTTAAGGATCTCCCAGCTTCCCACTGTGCCATGCCTTAGAATCAAACCTCCTTTTGGCAAAGTTGGTATGGTCTTTGAAGAACCAATAAAAAATAATTCTATTTTGAAATCCTCTAAAATCCACAGTTGTATTTCATCCTGGAACCCTAAAAGGCTATCTTAACACTAGTCTGTTCTCACAGCTTCTATGGAAATCAGCATAGATTTGTGCAAAGGAAATCACTCAAACGATGAGAGTTCTCATATTGGATTGTTTGATTTATCCCAAGGATATATTCCGAAGTAAACTGGTTAAGTCAAAAAACACAGTCCATTTTTAGATAGAATTGGTAAAGCTGTCAGCTAGCAAGATTAGTAATTAACATTATCATTACCAGTATCCTCTTCACAGCAAAGCCTGGGTAACTTAAACCATTTAACATCTCTGAGTTGACTCTTACTGCTTTTCTGTATAAGAAACAGACTCAGCAAAAGACTACATCACTTGTCCATGCTTGTACATCATGTGAGTGGCAGAGCCATGCCCAGAGCCTAAGCCCACCCTCCTGTTCTACCTCCTTCACTGTTTTTCTCCAATACCTTTTAAATGCACCAAAGAGTCTGAATCCTCAGCTTTTAGCCATGTTCAGAAACGTTTTCCTTACAGGCAGTACTATTATTTAAATAGAAATAATGAGTAAAATACAATTTAACATGGTGGATCTGTCAAGTTCTGAGTTAAAATCAAAGTTCAGAATGCTAAAATATCTACTTGAATCATTCATTATAGGGGTATCTGTAAGATGATTTTTTGCCTTATTGTTATACCCTTCTTTTTCATGCTTGTAAAATCTTTGGGTCACATGTTAGATTTTAAAAAAATTAAATGTGAATGAGGGGAGAAAATTTAGGTGAGAGGAACTATTACATAAGTTTTAAATATAAAACTTACTGTTTCTGTGCTTGGGGTTTTGTTTATTTTTAGCTTGCATGCACACATACAGTTCATCAGTAATG
This sequence comes from Agelaius tricolor, assembly GCF_023055355.1. Classification (NCBI taxonomy): domain Eukaryota; kingdom Metazoa; phylum Chordata; class Aves; order Passeriformes; family Icteridae; genus Agelaius; species Agelaius tricolor. Next base: position 39,822,544 of record NW_027269269.1, on the reverse strand, counting down.
ACTACAAGAAACAAAATTAGCAGTTCCTTGGAGCAGAGACTGCAGAGGAGAATGGCATCAGACAGAGCTGGATTTGGATGCTGCTTCCTCCATCTCCCGTTGTTAAAAAAGCACATTTAGAGCTACCAAGAAGTGCCTATCAGTTTAAAAAATGGTGTGCCCTCAGAAAAGTTCAAAGCATGCTGAAAACACTGTTGACAACTATAAATATATGTGAAATCACCAATATGAAGACACTTTCCTTAAACCCACAAAGTATAATTTTGGGGAAGAGTTCTGTATATAAACATTGTCTATATCCTCCCCTAATGCACTTTAATTTATGTTGTGTTAATCTATGAGAGGGAAGGGATTAAAAAAGAAGAACATTCACAAAATTTGGTGAAACTCTTTTCTGCACTCAAGTCAGAGGTAAATTACATTATATTGATTGACTCTCAGCTGCACTGTGACTTACAGACAGTCAGCAACAGGTAAGTCACAGGTTCTGCTGAGTGACATTTTGATTCCTTTAGAAGACAAACAAGTTGTAAATGCCCCAATATCTGACTTCTTTCCTGGTCAATGTGCCCCAAAATATAAACTACTACCTGGGCAAAAATGTACCATGAAAAGATAAAATAGATCTACCATCCAGTCAAGCTCTTTCCCCACCATTTCCTTCAAAACAAAGAGGAGTGCTACTGCATAAGGAATCAATATTCTAAAAAGAAAGAAAGGTCCTCAATTACTGCAAACAGCTAGAGTTTACTAAACAGTGCTATGTGTGCTCTTATTTGTAACTCTTCTGGCACTTTCTGCAGCTACACTGCAGTCAAATGCTGTATGAGCATAAAACAGGATAAAATCAATCCTAAGCATCCAAAGCTAAAAGGCATGTGAGCTCCTGACACACATGCAGCAAGCTGGTGTGTGCTAACAGAGGACAACAACAATTTTTAGAGCATACATGAAAGGCCTCCAATAGTCTCTAGTGATAAGAGTAAAGAACTTCACTGGTTGCATTGCCTATTAAAATTAAGAAAAAAAATAAAAATTGGAGAACCAGCTTCAAACCAGACATGATTCAAACAGCCTTATTCTTTAAGGTGGAAAATCTACATTCAGTGCAGTAAATACAGCTTTGTGCACAAAGACCTAATACAGCCAGACCTGCAAAAAATGCCAGTGTGATCCAAGAAAGTAAATGACATCTGACTGGCTTGTTTACACATCCTCATTTCCCCAAACTATTTTGCTTCATTTACTATATTTTGTCACTGTGAGAGTGTTTGGGGGATTTCAAATGGACTCATTCTGTTCTAACAGATGTCAAAGAAGAGGTACATTGGTTTTAATACCTATTTGGGGACATATGGGAATAGGTTTTTCCCTGTGTAAAAAGTCCACAGCAGTCATCCAGCAATTCTTTCCCATGTTTATATCCCCCTAAATTTTTGCAGAGTTATTGAGTCACTGTTGTTTACCAAAGCACTACTGCTCACTCATTGTTTTCTGAAAGCACTTCATTGTGGCAGCATCAGTCAGATTGCAAGAGTGAAACTGTCACAACTTTATAACCACCACAACTCTGGACAGACAAAGCCATTTGTCAAGAGCAACCACTTCTGTTTCTGGAGTGAAACAAACTAAAAACAAAAGGGAAACCCATATGCACATACATATATATGACTTTCCACCTCAAATGTTAAAAAAAGCTCAAAGACAAATGAAAGTCATTGTTATAATTAACCAAAAGTTAAAGCTCCTTAAAAAGTCAGAACTGTGTAGCTTTTTAGGGCAAATTCTTAAATGAATTAGTAAGTAACATAGCACACTGCAACAGAAACACATTATACTGTGTGTACATTACAGATTCTTGAGAAGCTATTACCTTCTATTTTTTCCCAAAGAAACGTGGAAACAGCTTCAATTTCTAGGCCACAAGCTAAAATTTCCTTTAGATGCAAGAACAAAAAAGTCACAATAAATTTTATAAGCACACAGACTGCATGTAAGAGATGAATCTGTCTCCAGCTTGGGCTATTACCTGAATATATTATACATTACATCCTCCCTCACAGCCCTTTACAAGAGAAAGCACAAGCCATGAAAACATGCAGTCTGCCAGTTGTATGTCACCAGAGGATGGCTGGGGGTTCTTCTACCTTTTTTTTGGCTTTTACTCCCACTTTTTTTCATTCTTGTCTTCCCAAGAGATTCTTCAGCGCATAATGCTGCTGAGAAATAGCTAGTAGCCTACTCACAGACACAGGCACACACACAAAATCAATACAGATTTTTCTCACAATTAGCAAATAATTCAGTGATCTCTTTTTGGCCTTCAGAAAGAAAGGTTATGGTATCTTTCAGTTGAGGCAAAGATCCTCTAGACCTACTTTAATAAAAAGCTTATCTCAAGAACTTGACAAATTCAAGACCTCCAGAAAAAAAACAACACCTTGGGTAACTGAGATAGATTATGCTAAGTCCTACTCAGTAATTCCATAACCCATGTAGATATTGTACCCTTCAGATGGCATGCTCCCTTTTTTTGTTATTTAAAAGCTGTCCTGATCCTGCAGATTTTATCTGTTCCTTGGCTGTGTAATATCAAGCAAGAATAAAGCAGTAGTTACTGCAGCTGGTGAATGAAAGTCTGTGAAAGGCCTTCAGCAAGTTTTTTATAAGGGCACTATCTTTTGCTGGGTTCACTGGACCATTAGGTCTTATCTGCACTCACTAAAACTTTCCAGTGTTTCAGTGTCCGTGTGCAGAAATGAGAAGGGGCAAGAGTGGATGTGAGCAGTCATCTTAAGCTGCATGGGATGTAAGATTACCCAAAAATCAAATAGTGTGATTTCATCCTCAATCTGAGGATGAAAATAGCAATTGCTTCACGGTGCCCTTGGCAAGAAGCAGCCTAGCTATGGGCAGAATTTAGGGTGATTAGGAATGCAGTATCCTGTAGAAGGGAACAGGACACTGTGTTCCCTTAAAACCTTTTTTAAATGAGCTATAAAGTTCTAAACATCATTATGGAGCTGAAGTGGGGAGGAGGAGGAGGAAGGTCAAATTGCAGGCCATACTTCTTTCTTTGTAATGTTGCCTGAGAATTATGGCACTGGCATAAAATGCTACATTTCCTTTGCACGTTACCATTTCATCTTCAGAATTTGTTATGCGACTCATATTTGTACTCCACTTCTCATTTCTTTTATAACAAATTATTCTGTGCCTTTTTATGATCTTGTAGGAAGTCAAGGTTGAATCAAAGCCATTGTGACTGCCAAAGTGCATGTATAAAATTATACCACTAAGCGTTAACCTTGCTTTGTAGGTTCACTTACAGTTTTCAATTAAAAGCTATCTTTAGTATTGAAGCAAAGTACTTTATAGTTTTTCAGTTAAAAGTCACCTTTAGTATTTAGGCAAAGCCACTTTTATGGTAATTCACACTTGCATTCTCAAAAAACTCTTCTGCCTAAAATGGCTGTACAGTGACCTTGTTCCATCCAAATTTTGAAAAGAACACAGGAGAACTGGTAAGTGACATTTTACTTGTATTTGCTTAGCCCATTTAGTAAATGTGGAAAAAGATAAAAATCAATATATTAAAAAAACCCTCCCAATTCCGCACGGAAATTATATAAATATTGTACACGAGGGCATGTGTACCTGTGTGGGATTGTATGCCTGGGTGTGTATTTTAAAATCCAAACTCTGTAACTATATGACATTCATTTTATTTCTCTCAAAATGCCAGTTAAGCCATCAGGGGCTGCCTCTTTTTCCTATGAAGGCTAAAATCACACGTTAATTGATACACCTACATCTGCAAAATAAATATTCCCTTAACTATTTAAAAAAATACCCAACCAAAGCAACAAAAAACAACTGCTGAAATTGGAAACAGAGATGGCTGTGCTCCTGCTTTGTTCTGAACCCTCAGACCAGGAGGATAAAAATGACCTTCTCCAAAATAAGCTTTGAAATGCTCATAAACAGGGAAAACTCTACAGACCCGTATGTCCCAAAGATTTATGCACATGTTTAGCTTTATTCATTGCCAGCAATCCCACTGAAGTCAATAGGAATATTCACAGTGCATAAAGCTACATACACACACTGAGACTCCAGCCTCAGGGGCTGGTATTCCAATAGTTACTTTGCTGGAGGAATACCCCGAGGATCTGACTCTGTAAAGGCTGTCCAATTGCTGAACTCATTCTCAATGACTTCTCTAGAGAATAGTTCCCACTCACAGCTCTCCTTCATGGGAAAACCACTGGCCCAACTCTTACTTTGGACCATGAAATACTTTCATTGATGTTTTGTTTCAGTTAAATTAACATCCTGAATTACTCCCTGGAACAGCTGACCAACAAGCCTCAGTACACAGAAACAAGCAGCACTGGATGATGGAAAAGAGAAACAGTGCAAATGATGAGGTAGGAAAACAAGACACTGTGTGTCTAATACAATATGGGATTTTCATTTACAGAGTAATAGGGATGGTATTAAGACTAAATCACCAGAGTGTCAGAATGTGCATAGTGATGATAAAAGATTATGTGCTTTATACATGACTGATGCTGACACATTTAGAAAATATCTGGAAGGGAAAAGACAAAGTGATGTCTCATGCAACTTATGAAACTGCAACATTTACAACATGTCACCCTCAAATTAGTGCACAACAGGAAAAAAATGACCCCTTCAGTATCAATGCCCCCAGCTCTTCTGTTACAATGGCCCTGACAAGAAACCCATTTATTTTCTCCAGAGAAATTGTTCCAAGGTGGTTGTTAGGCACAGTGGAGGCTTGACTCCTTAGACCTGGGCTGGATTAGACAGCCCAGATGAGATAAAACAGAAAACAATGATGTGTGTTTGTCTTGCACCTCAGAAAGGTTATCTATGTTCTCTGGGAAAGGTGTTCTTAATTTAATTTGCATTGTAGAGATTTTGAATCCCAAGACCGTGGCAGAAGTTAGAAATTATGCTAGGATTGATAATATTTCCTTAGTACTGTAGTGGGAGTCTCTCATAGGAAGGCCCAACTAATTAAGAAGTTATAACAAAACAAACATTTTAATTCAAGACACAGCATATAGTAACTCTCCATGCAGAAATAAGCTGCTCCTTGGCTTCCCCTAAAGGGATCTATTTCAGCTCTATCTTGGAAAGCATAATTTGGAAAAAATTCACCTGTATCTACTGCTGTTTTTAAAGATTTTCTTCATTAAATAGCTAATATAATTCCATGAACAAACTCATTTTGCATTGCACACATTCATTTTACTTACAAGTCAGTAATTAACTTATAACAGCAGCTTCTTTTAAATGTAACATTTTGCACAATGAGGAATACCATTTTGTTACATAAGATTGTATAAACCAGGAGTTTAGAGAAGTCTAGATGTAATTGACTAAATACTAAATCCTCATGACACATATAAATAAATGTTTGAATACTTTGCACTGCTAACTAGCACCTTTTAAATTCACCCAACTAAGGGAGACGTCGCAGCTTACTTTTAGGTAAGAAGCAGTGAAAACCTTTTATCAATATTGCTATTTTTTCTTATGCAAGATAAACCTTAGTCCAGGTCTGTATGTAAAAATGCTGCAGATGCTTTTTAGACTGGTATAAAATGAATTAAAAGGTCTGGTTGTCCTCCCTGCCTGGAAATGCAGCGTACTGGCCAAATGCACTGCATTGATTGTACAGCTCCCACTGAAGCCGCACAAATTAACTTGTACCAACAGACTTGCACTTGAGAGAGACTTCAGCAGCAGCGCTGGAGTCTCCGAGCAGCAGGTGAAAAAGCCAAAGTCTCCTTTCCCAAGACACCTGTGACACAGCAAAGGCCCTTTATCACATTCTGCCATCTACCAGAGTCAGCTGCTTTGGGAGGCAGATAAAGTTCCCAAGCAGTTACAGTGATAAGAACAGCTCCGTCTGCTGAAACTCGAGAAAGAAAGTTAATTGCTTGTTAATGATTTACAAGGTTTGACTAATTTGTCATTATTAAAGTAAATGATTCTCAGCCAGCTGTAGATGGTGTAAGGTATTCTTCTTCCTTTACACTTAAGGGATGTACCATTCCTAAATGTCTTTTTCTACCCGAACCACTTGACAATATTCCCTGAGGGAGTAACAGCAATAGCCAGAGTAAAGCCACAAGAATCTTTTTTTTTTTCTCGTAGCATTTACCATAGAAGCTGATAAATTGCACCAGGATAATATGAGGGCTTGGGAATTTGTTTTCCAGCTTACAGTTTCAGCAGATCACTGTTTGGAGTAACTGTTCCCACATTGTCTAATTTCCATCCTCTCAACAGGACAATTAATTCTGCAGATTTCTGTGCAGACACTAGACTCCTCCTCTCCCTCTTTAGCATAGAATACATCTTTTCAACCTGGCATTTACTCTCAAAATGTAAACATAATGCTATGAAAATTTTTCTACCTCTGTCACATTTCACTGAAATTATGATAATCAGAGAGCAAGAAGGTCAGTAAGCAGACAAACACAGTGACTAACACTGAACACACAAGCCTCATTTTCCAAAAGAAATTATCAAAACACTCACCTAATTGGTTTTTTGATACATTGAAAACTATGAAAAGATATTAAATACAAAAAATTACATCAACTTCAGTAGAACATTACCTCATTTTACATACAGAGGAAATGTTTAGTAATTCTGCAGATTATCAAGCTGATATATCAATAATGTTAGTATTTATCAATAAGAAACCCTCCTAGCAAGGACTATGAAATGATTTGCAAATATGTTCTGCTTCCTGAAGTTACCATGAATTAGCTTTGGTCCACTCATGCTTTCCATATGAAAGTAATTGCTTAGGGAAATTTGGTATTTTGAATTCAAGTTCTCCAAAGCTCTCAGAAACCTTCACAGGTGCACAGAAGTTCAAGACCTACAGAAATATCAGTGTGGCAGAGGCTCAAAGCTGTGCCAGAGCGTGTCACTAGGTCGTGTTCATCCAACATTTATCACTTAGCACCTCCAGGGCACCTTCACAGTGAAGTCAAGCCCCTCTTCTTTCTTTCTCTTACAGCCTTAGAAATATTGCTATGAATCTTAAAGGCAAAAAAACTCCAGGAGTGCTTTCACCTCCCAGGAAGGGACACAAGCATTATTTTAAATAGGTGTCTGTTATGTTGTATAGCATAGATGAGATTTTTTGAGTTCTCCCTCAAAAACAAAATTAAAAATGCAGCACTCCCATTTTTTTTTTTGTGCTGTTTAGTCAATTTTTCTTTATCTCAGCTGATTAAAACCTGAATGTAATCAAGACTCCCTGTGAATAGAGTGAGATCATGAACTCCTAAGACAGTGATTTTTAGGAGGGTCAGCACCTTGCAAAATGGAATTTAGTTAATGTCATTCATGACTGCAACAAAATGGAAGAGGAAATTACAAATGGAAACACAGAAATTTTGACTGTGGTGTTTTAAATCAAAATCTTAATTATTATGAAAACTTCCTAGTAACTTGCAATACTGAACACTTAATGTGCCACAGTTTCACTAATCATTTAACTCAGTATGTATAAATCCAAACCCCTGGGGAGATACATTTTGAAATGATCACTTCAGACAGTGTGTACCTCTAATGAATGCATTATTTGGGATATTTCCAACATGGTTAATAAGGTAATGTTCATAAAAGAGAAAAATGGATGGTATTTCTAGCCTACCTTATATGCTTGGACAAATTGTTATGAACATCGTGCATACAAATGAAAAAGGATTAATCATACAGAAAAATTGAAATTCTCTGTTTATTCCAAAGGCAAATAGAGTACATCACTAAAACAAAGAACAAGCCCCTGACTTTTCATAGGCAGTGAACTTCAAAACTGACTGATGGTCAAAGCAGTGATTTCAACATCCTTGTCTGCTTTCCTGAAAACTTTGCAGGACTTTTGAAGAGTAAGAACTGATTTTCCAATTATGATTAGGCTGAAAAACTCAACACAAAGCTAATGCAATGTCTCTTTGAAGAACTGACCTATTTATTCCATTTCTATTTCTTTAAGGCAGAGGTAGAACACATTCTAGGAACAGGAATTTTTTTTTTCCAGAAATATGTGCACTATATTAAGCAATTTTTAATTTAGATAGATTATCACTGTTGTCACCTAGCACTATCCCAAGAAGCATTTTCCATTAAAACTCAAAATTCTCATTACACTGTCTTGACACACCACACCTGACCGCCTTAAAGACCTGAAGTCACCAGGCTATTCTACTGTGAATAATTCACATTATGAACAATTTTATTCTTAAAAGCAGTTGTGCTAAATGCTGATATAGAACATATTCCATAAACCCTCTCCTGTCCCAAAAGGCAGAAAAGAGGGATTGAGGTAAAAGATGCGGATATTTTTTCCCTTCTGCAAAGCCACTCAGAACCAAAGCAGCTGATGTGCTTTGGAGAGACACAGTGACTGTGCATGTATAACTCTAAACTGTGCTAAATCTGATTCCTTAGAGGGGAGCCCAAAGTGGCACTGTGGTGAATTGCTCCTCTGTGATTATGTTAGAAGAACATGCACCCTCAACCTTTTATCATCCAGTGTTAGGCAATTAGCTACAAAATATGGTAAAACCTGAGGAAATCATAGCAGTGATGAAAAAATGTGGATTAGAAAGCTCTGGAAGTAATTTTTTTGAATGACACCTATTCAGCAGCTCTTAAAACAAGGCAGCAGTGAAGATTAAACATTAATTTTTGGGATTAAGTCCTAAATTATAATACTTGTGTGGAACAGACATCTCCCTCATCATAACAGTTAAATTTCTAAAGCAGAATGAGGAAGGATTTAGAAGGCATGAAAGCTGTAAGGGATTAATCATATTATAGTAGTGTTTCTCCTTATTTAAAATATAAAGCCTGTCGTCTCAGAGGACACTGAGGACACAAGAAATCTGTGGATGAATAACACATTGTGGTACAAGTACACTTCAGGGCTGTTGTTGAATTAAACCAGAACATACCTACTTACTTCTTCAGTGTGCAAAGCTGAAATGTAACAGAGTTAGAACCTCTGTGCACTGCAAAATAGAAATTACAGCAATCAAAATAAGGGGCTGAAGATTTTAAGGGCTTAAGAATTTTTGAAGATTTGAATTTAAAAATGTTCTATTATGTTGGACAAAGAATAACAACTCTCAGAAGTGTAGCCTCCACTTTTTACAAACTTGAAGAGCTGTAAGCAGTTAATTATTTCAAACTTGCAGGACTTTTTGCAATCAGCACATTACTGAGCAGACACTGAATACCCCTTAAAACTCTTAAGAGAGGAACTAAAGCTGATTGTAAAATAGAATACGTTCTTCCTCTCTGACACGAGAAAACCTGTTACTGGTGGATTCCTTTACAAATGCCAATCAGGTCTACTTTATGATATGTTCATTTCATTGTCTCCAATAATCTGGGACACCCTGTTCTTTTGCTGACCTTTGATGACCCTGTCTCATTCTTCTGGTCTATACCACACATCTCCATTGATCTGTAGACAAAGCACTGTCAGATGGAATCAATACATCATTCCTTCAGCAACAAGACTGGCTTTTGCTCAGTTTACTTTCTTTTTTTTTTTTTTTTTTAACAGATCAATAGTGCTAAACTGATGTGTTGTAAATTGGGGTGTAATTAGTACCTGTCTGCAGGCCTGTTAACAAGCTGCTAAAATATTATGCAGACTTTTTTAGTTAAACTGAACAATTAAAACTCTCTTCAGCTATTAGTAGGTGGCTATTTTGAAGAAATGCAGAGGACAATAGACTCCATAAAACCCATGCTCCCAATCGTTACACAGAAAGTTTTCATCCTGTATTGATAATGAATAGACACAATGATTAAAACAAAACACACAATGAAATTAAATCATCAAACCTGAATGTCACCAGTGAATAAAACTCTCCCTTTCTTTCATTTAAGATAATTTTGAGTAACAGTTTTGTTCTGAAATTTCATTATATTGCTAAGTCTATATAATACTCTTCAGTTTCTGACATCACCACTTCAATTAAAAATCAGATATGATTGATGCCGTCCAGTGCAAAATTATAATTGCAATACACTGATTCTGACTCATTAAAAGTAAAATTAAGATGATCTACCACTACAGGCATTTCTAGCAAAGCAGATTTACTAAAATCTACAAGCATCACTACATCAGGGGCATAGAAGATGCTGAGCAGTATTTGTGTGTTTTTGAAAAAGGATAACAGAAAAGCAGCAAAACTTAATTTTCCTTGCTGGACTATCACTTTTCCAGATTAAGTTTCTCACTGAAAAAGCAGAGACTCTGCAGAACCACAAACCCTTTGCAACAGCTCTCGGTTATGAGTGGTGTGCTCAAAACCTTTAGGCCTGTTGATGGAGATTATTGTTACTGAACTTTTATTCAGGCAAAACCTGATGTCAAGGTGTTATGTATTATTCTCTGTTGCTTCTTCTCTTCCACCACCCAGGCTTGTCTCTTTTTTGGTATTTCCCTCTCTCTTCTGGCCAAAGCTATTCTGCTGACTGCTGCCCTGGTGTCCTGCTCCTACGCTTACCCAAGAACTTCCTTTAAACATCCCCTGAGACCTCTCATTTCCTCACTATGTTATTCCTCCACACTGTTCTTTCTCAGGTTCCTTTAATAAGCCCATGGAATTGCTCCCTGGAAACCACTGGTTTGAGGAACCCAACTCTAAATACTTTATGGAGAGAAGCCCAGGCTCAGCAGCACCACAGGAACAGACTCAAACCAACATTCTCAGTCCCCAGAAGAAGACTGCACCACACCACCACTCACTGCTGAAATTCCAAAGTAAACTCATATATTCTGGTTTGGTGTGAGTGCACACCTGATCCCAGAGATGTCTTGAATGGGCTGTCTGTCCCTTCTATCACTCATCATTATGAGCTGATTTTCCAGTATCACATTAATTCAGGTCCCAAGCCCACAGTGCTTTCTGAAGTCTAGGAAAGGCTGCATAAGGGGCACGGTTAATGTAGTAAAATGCTAATCTGTGAGTCCTGTAATTACATCAGACTCTCCATTCACACTCAAAGCATAACTCTTCAATAACTGCTGAGGAAGAAAGAAAAACATTAGTCATATGACTTATGACTGAATAGAGAGGACAAAAGTCCTGTAAAAGAAAAGGAAGAAAACTGTAAGCAGAGCAGTGACTCCACTTTTTTAAATTAACATAAATTGAAGGGAAAACTGCAAAGGTGCCTCTTTCCATCAGATAATGTGTATATGCAAGAGAGTTGAGCACTAATTTTTCATTTAGTTTCAACTACACAAACTCCAAGTGACCAACATCTGAGCATTCCTAGCGGCGTGGTGGGAAGGCAGCCGTGTGTCGGGGCTGCCCAAGGATGCTGGATCCTGCAAAGGCAGTGACAGATGTCTGAAGGTGGGCGGGCAGCAGCACAGGTCCTGCCGTGCTCCTGCTGCTGGGGATGGCATCTGCTGCTCTCCTGCAGATGGCCAGGGCCAGCAGCCCTGGGAGCAGCAGGGCTGTGAGTCCCTGTCCCTGCGCGGGGCCTCGGGGCTGCGGCTGTGCCCACACCTGGAGATTCTCAGGATCGGCTCCACAAGCAGGAGCAGCCGCTGCCCTGGGAGGCAGGTGTCAGCCTGAAGAGCCAGGACATTGCTCTTACCCCCACAGCTAGGATGGGTTTGAAATTGAAAGCAATTTGTTCAAACCCACCTACTTTATCAAGAAGGGTTCTTTCTCCCGATGCTCCCGGAGCTGGGAGAGTGTTGCCACATTTCTCTTCACAGAGAAAAGCAGGGCACAATTCCTCCCAAAAATATTTCTGGGTTTCACATTCTCTGAACATCAGAGAAAGAAAACAGAATTCTTATCTTATGTGCTCTGCCTGTGTTTGTGCCAAAGTAGAGTGCAATATGGAGATTGTTTGCCCAAAGTGATGGGGTTTTGTTTCCTTGGCCTGTCAGGGCCAAGCGTGTGTGTGTGTGTGTGGGGACTGTTGGGGACAGTCACGAGATTCTGTGCAGTGTGTGCAGAGTTGAGTGCATGGCAGATTCAGTTTAGATGTAATTTAAAATAGTATAGAATAATATAGTATAATAAAGTAATTAATTAGCCTTCAGATAAGATGGAGTCAGATGCATCATTGCTCCTTTGTCGGGGCGTTCCCTGCAAATTCGATAGGAGAGCGCCCAAGCTCCACTAGCACAGGAGCTGCAGGATTTTGGTTTGGGGCTGTTCATCTCTGGGAGATTTTGTGGGGCGCAAGGGTGTGCAGACTCACTGCCATTTCAAAGAATCTTGGCTGTGCTAGCCCTAGGGGGGATAAAGCAAGATGATAATTAGGGAAAGGAAGAAAAAGGAAGACAAAGTCAACATAACTAGTGAAAGTGCATTTGATTGAGTACAATGTTCTAGAAAGCAACTAAAAATTATGAGCATCCTGCCAAGTCTTTTCCACTCTGGAACCTTATGAATTTGAGGTTATCTTTATTTGTTTCAATGTACTTCTAGGTCTAAAAATTATTAATTAAAAGATCTTTTCTACAGCATGATTAAAATATATGGAGTTTTCAAATTCTTTTTTTTTTTTTGTTTTCCACAGCATTAGCAAAAATGACACATTTCTCAGTTACTCTTCCTCTTGTTTTGGTAGCCTATCACTCCAATAATAGATCAAATATAGACAATCTGCTTTTTTCATTCAGTCTTATGATTTGAAAGTTCCATGCATCAGTGGAAATTACACCATTGATTATATCTCTAATCTTTTCATTGTGGGAGGGAAAAAAACCCCAAAAACCAGACAGATAAGACTACAACCCTATGCATCTCTATGTTAAAAAAAAAAAAAGAACCAATTTTTTTTGTTGTTTTGTGTATCTGTCCAGAAGCACTCATCTCTGCACAATATTCTGAGACCTATTTTCCTTAAGTTCTAATTAGCTTCTGTCAGAAATTGCAAAAGATAATTTATTGGTTTGACTTTTACTTCAATTTAGATTTGGAAATAACAGATATGCGATAAGATTCTCTTTAAACATGCCACATGCGAAATACTCTTGGTTTCATTTAATCCTGCAGGGGAACTACTTTTCACACTGCAAGAGAACTTGAAAGACATTGAACTAGATGCCTGTGAAAGCTGTTAATTTTTAATTCTTTCTTGTGAAAATGACAAGGAATGTACACCCACACAGCGTGGGTGTGAAGTTCTAGGTTCAAAGAAAGGCAAGGCAGCACAGCAACTCTTCCACTTCATTCTAAATCCACAAACTGTGACTCTCTGCATGTAAGAATGTTTATTTCCTGTATAACCCCACCTTTTCTCATCCTCTCTATGTGTCTAACCAATATTCAGTCTCACTTGTCAACAAAAGGAAAATCTGAACTGCATGTGCTACTTTATGCATTACACAGCATAATTCTCCTGTGAAGCATTAACTCTAGTCCAGTCAAATGCATCATATATTTCCAGCAAAATACAAATTCAAGGCCCCAGCACTGCCTGCTGTTCTATGATACTTTTTGCATCCTCCTCTACCTTTATCTGTCACCCTGCTCCCTTGGGAGGGACCATTCCCTGGGCAAGTGGGTAATTAATGTGCATTTTCTACTCTTCCTCCTCACTCTGCATTTCCTCTACATTTCTGCCCCTGTATTTAATGCCAGTAAGTCCAGAATAGTCAGGTACAGAGCTGCCTAAATAACCACAAGGTGGTTTTGGCCAACCACAGGCAATGAAATAACACAGCACAATAATCTAATTTGCCTTATGGAGCATTTGAGGCAGATTGTGCATCTTGCCTGTCCTCAGCAGGAATGAGCATACAGCCATTGAGCTTGGTTTAATAAACGGGATGAGTAACAGAGCTCATGTATGCATGCAACTCTGTCTTCACCACTCCTCCTTTTACTATGTGTATGCTTCCTGAAGTGACCTATAATATTATCAAACTGAAAACAATTCAAGCTTCTGTTCATTAAAAACAAATGCAAAATTAAATTTAAAAAAAGTCAAGAGAAAAAGCCAATACATATTTTCCTCCTTATACCTTACAGATTAAATCATCCTCCTTTATTTAGTCTGTACAGATTTTCCAGCATTATGAGACTAGAGCACATAACCCTGCATAATAATCATTCTTGAGAAATATAAGGCACTAACAGCAAAAAGAATAGTTTAAGCAACTTGTATTGCTTTTATAATTCTATAAACTATCTAATGGAGTTAAAGGTGTTAAAAAGTTGTTTGCCCAAATGTAAACATTGATCACCAAAAAATGGATGAAACCCGAAATTCATAGTTCAGGTTCCTTAAACAGAGAAAGCAAATTAAGTTTTGCCTATTAAAATTATGAATTTGGTGCAGTATAGATGTAGTGGAGAAAAGGATTTCATGTTCTCTGTTCAGACTGAAAACTTAAACAGATATAAGCTGGCTGGCTGATTCAGGTGAAATGAGTCAACACAACACCAGATGCAGAGACTGCGAGTGTGACAGTTGGGGAGCAAATGTTTTATGGATCCAAAACCCTGCTGTGCTTTTTTGTCTATTCTTCTTTCTGCCAGTACTCACCATCCAGCTTTTATCTGCAGGAAATGTCCATGGTTTCAGCCTTGGGTAGCTGCTCTCCCTCACATGCAGCCAACCGTCAACAAGCAACATTTCCTCCTGCTGGGAGGATGCTACATGCAACATATTTCATGGCTGCCAGCAATGGGGGTTCATTAATCAGCCTTTAGGAGGTGCTGAAATAGGCAGGGACAGACACAAAATGAAAAGAATAGCAGGAAAACTGAAAATTTAGAGTAATCCAAGGTCTACTCTCCAGAAAGTAATCTCAGAAGGTTTGGTTTAATGCATCAGTTAAAGCTCAAATACCTCAGTGATATTTCTAGGGGTTAGACTTCAAATGAAGCTTTTAGCAACTCTGCTCCAAACTCAGGCTTCCAAAAATGCTTTCTCCCTTAAAATGGTGCTTGGAAGAAACTATTCAGGACCAGAGGCACTGCCAAAGAGACACTCCAAAATTATCATTAAAAATAAATCATCACAAATTGCTACCAAAATGATTACTACCTACTTACTAAAAATAACATGACTCCAGGTACTGCAGAACTGAAAGCTCTCTGTGGTAGGGCCCAGTAATGCTGGTTGAAACACTGACCTGTTTTATTGTCTGTCCATGATGACAGTGATTGCCCAGGATGGGCAGGATGTGAACAGGTTCTGTTACCTTCAAAAACATGTGCTAGCAGTACAGCTTAATCATTCACCCCCTGAGCATTCATACATTCATTCCCTTTTCTCTCAAGTTGTGATTCTGGTGTATTCAAAATCTTATATGACAATTACTTTTAAAACCTCACTGATGCATTCAGTCCACCAAGTAAATGCTCCCATCCTCACTGAACAATTAAAAAACATATATAAATTTAATAAAACTACACTTTCTTTTGTCTACCATTTTTAAGGTTAAGTTGCACAAGATTAATTTTATACATTAGCAGAAATTACGAGTACGAGCAAGGCCAAAACCTTAATTAGAGAGAATATAAACATAAGATTCTCACATCAGCTATAACTCAGCATAGCTTAATTACACTCCTTTTTTACATTTTCATCAGGCATTAATAAAATCCCTGTCATATTATAGATACATATATGGCTCTGAAAATTAAAGCATCTTCAGATAATCAAGACTGTGAGAAATACTGAAAAAGAAACAAGAAGATAAGTTGCTTTGGGAATTACTGCTCTTTCATTCACTTTCCCAGCAGACATAAAGAAAATGCTCTACCTGGCTGTGTGAGGGCAGGAAGGCTCTGCAGAGGGAATCTGGATCCATGGGCTGAGGTTCAACAGGGTCAAGTGCTGGCTCCTGCCCTTGGCTCCCAGCAAACCCACACAGCTCTGGGGCAGAGTGCCAAACCTGCCCAGCCAGAAAGGACCTGGGGCTGCTGGTTGACAGTGGTTGAACATGAGCCAGCTGTGGCCAAAAAAACAGTGGCATCTGGCCTGGATCAGCAGTGGTGTGGCAGCAGGACCAGAGCAGTGATTGTCCCCCCTGTATTTGTCACTGGTGAGGTCACACCTCAGTCCTGTGCTCAGTTCTGGGCCCCTTGCTGCAGGAAGGACATTGAGGGGCTGGAGGGTGTCCAGAGAAGGGAGCAGAGCTGGGGAAGGGTCTGGAGCACAAGCCTGGTGAGGAGCAGCTGAGGGAGATGGGGCTGTGGGTTTGGCAGAGCTGCATTAATGGCTGGACTTGATCTAAAAGGTCTTTTCCAACCTAAAGGATGCTATGATCCAATGATCTGGGAAAAAAATTTCACTGTCCATCCAGATTCACAAACTGGTGCGGGCACTTTGTCAGGAGCACTGAGAGCCATTTTTCATTAACCAAAGAACTTTGAGATCCTCCAATACCTCCTAAGTATAAAACATTCCTAATATATTTTATCTTTTTGTGCATAACAACAGGACATGGGTAGACTGTGAATGAAGAACTATGGATGCTAACTTGTTTCTACCAGATCATCTGCTAATTGGACACTGGAAAGATTTATGTACCAGTGTTTCAGTATTCCTTTTAATAAAGTAGGAGAAAAAAAAAAGACACTAACTTCTTGAAAAGTGCTTGAAGGGTCACTGTTTGGGAATGAATATTTATATCCTCCTACAGCATTTCCATAATACAACTGGAAGGAATACCTTGTTAAAGAAATGCACAGACTTTGATAACAATTTCATCTGCATAGCAACCAGCTGCACTTTTATTCTGAACATTTTAAGTTCTTGCTAAATTTTTTTAAAGACAGCTTAAAATACTCTTAAACAGAGCTCCTAATGTAAAAGACAGCTGGCTGGCTTGAAAGAGACCACATTTTTTTCTGTATAACAATTGCTAATAATGAATAATCTTTTCCTTTGCTTCCTGCAGCTCATCTTTCTAGGGGGTTTGTTTTGCTGAAGGCTGGTGGTGAGAAAGAGGTGGAGCACTCACGGTGAGGAATAATAAAGGCAAACACGCAGCAAATTTCTGACTAATTAAGTGATATCTCCACAGGAGCACTGGCTATACAGGAGGAATACTTGAACAGAAGAGTAAACAAGATACATTTTCCTTCAAATTCACAACAAAAATTCTTCCTTACTACCACTTAGTTGCCAGACATAATTCCACCCGCTGATGTTCCACATGAGGCTATTATTTCCAAGACTAAATAAAGGAGGATCAAAACTGGCCACACAAAGCAGAAAGAAAAGCTGGTTTGGCTGCAAAAAGGAGGCCTGTTTTCTGCTCATGAAACACCATTCAGAGTAAGAATATTAACATCTCCAAGTCTCAGATAATGTGACCCCTCCAAGAATCACAAGTAAGTCTGACTTGGATGCCTTAACTAATTCAGGAAATGAAAGCTTACCTCCTCGTTTCTTCTTATTTGTTCTATGACACCTCCTGGATCCTCACAGAATTGGTGACTACATCAGGGCTCAGAAAAGGTTTGTGCACCCTTGTGTTCCAGCAAGAGGACAGATCCTACTTGCTGAAGGCTTTGTTTTTTTAACAACTTTGATGCTGAATTGGATTTAAGCAGAAAACCTGGAAGCGAAAGACTGCCTGAGTAATCTGCTTTCTCCTTATCTTATTTTGATATTAAAAATAAATGTTAACATAAATAGTACAGCCAAATTTGAGAAAAACTCTACTTACAGAAAAAGCTGTGCTTCACTTGATGTATCCATCTCTAACAGTTGTTCACAGAGCAATTAATTCCTCCATTACTCCATGCATATTCAATGATAACAACAAAAAGGGATGTGAATTTAGATGCTTTTATTCTGGAAGCAGGGCAAGAACTTCCAATTTAAATATGTATGCACAGAATGAGGCCAGTGTAGGACTTCCCACGGATACAGATGCCTTTTGTTGTTATTTGTTACGCTTGCACCCATTCACAATTTTACTGGGCTTCCCTAAAGCCTTTTTGTACTTGATATCTCAATTTTTAATATTAAAGTACTCCACTGCTCTGCATGGGTATCAGAGAGCCTAGAGATTATACAGAATAGGAAACAGTATTATAGCTCTGTGCTAGCAAGCTAAGCAGTTGGCACTTTTATAAACACACCGTGTAAAGTACATTTACCTTGGACTTCAGGTTTTTTGGGAATGAATAGCTACACCAAGCAGGCATAGCCTAGCCTGTACCAAAATAAAAAAAAAACAATATTGTCCACTGTTCTTTGTGTAGCTAGCAACCATACCATTAGCTCAATCACCAGTTTACTAGCATTCCATACACAGAAAAAATAAACAATAAAACCACCTGCCCAACAACTACTGTGGCATTATCAGCAAATAAAAATAATGGCTATCACTAGTAGATTAAACAAAATACATGAAAGCCATCACATTTATATCAATAACTGCCTGAAGAAC
The DNA here is from genome assembly GCF_023055355.1 of Agelaius tricolor. Classification (NCBI taxonomy): domain Eukaryota; kingdom Metazoa; phylum Chordata; class Aves; order Passeriformes; family Icteridae; genus Agelaius; species Agelaius tricolor. The sequence continues at coordinate 39,804,078 of NW_027269269.1, read as the reverse complement.
AAATCTCACTCTAAGTGTAAAGACTCAAAGCTGGTATTTTCACACTAGGATAGCACGGGCACAGGACAGTACCTCCAGCAACTCTCTGTGAAACACCACAAAAATAATTTCAGGCTACTAGGAGAAGCTGCTGCATGCTGAAGTTGAGTCTCTCCCTTTTTTGCTTAAACTTTGCTTGACACGATGAATCTGAATTATGATTTATTCTTGTAACACCTTCCCACTGCCCACTGAATGAAACGCATCCCAAGCCTCATATATGCAATATTAACAAAACACTAAAACATTTGGAGCTGTAAAGTGGGAAGCAGTCTGGATCAATGCAAGTGCATGAACATTTTCAGATGCCACTTGAAAGTATTAACAACTCGCAATCATTTGCTGACGATACGTCGATTCTTTCTCCGTCGAAAATTACTGGCCATAAATCAGGCAAACATTTACAGGAATCTGCAAATGAAACAGCTAAATCCATGATGACAGAGAGCCTCATAAAAGCAGCCCATTTATTCCCTCTGAGCACTCGTCCCCACCAGAGGGATCAATAGCAAACCTCATACAATATACTTCTAAATGTCATGCCGCAAATCCTCTTTGCATTTATGCAGACGGAAAAGACCCTCCTCCAGTTTTAGAAGCTGAAATCAAGTAAAAAGCATATTAAATGTCTAAAAACCAGTAAATCTAAGGGAGAAGCTTTTACTCTTAAGCCTGTGATTTTAACGCCTATTCTTAAAAACCACAAGGATTGTAACAGCCAGAAAGATAAAGACTGCAACTAGAGAAAAACAAACACAAAAAGGATGTTGAGGAATTAAGGAAATGTATCTATCCACTGTCTTCTGGCAATTAAAAAAGCCCAGCAGGCTGGGAAGTGATATCAAATTGAACACTGACAGTCTCAGTTTCCCTGGCTTCTGAAAACTGAGCCAGGAATATTAAGAACAAAACAAACAAGTTGTAAATACAGAGTCTAAAGAGGGGCAGCTCTTTAGCTCATTAAAATGCTCTATCAACATTTGAAACTTTATGGCAGAGTTGAGCAAAATACTATTCCTGGAAAAGCAGGGATGAGTGACCAAAGTGTAATTATCAACACCTATGTCAGTCTTAAAATTAACAAAATACACATCAACCAAGAGGAAAAAAAAAATCCTTCCCTAAATTCTGAATGCTATATTTTGACTACCTCTTCCTATTCTCTTTTAATTTATTTTTTTTAATTTGGGAGTTCCATGGAACCAAGCCTATAAAATATTTAGACCTTGAGTAGAGGTCTAAATCCATCCCTGGCATAAGATACCAGTCAGAAGCTGATGGATCAGGATCAGGAAATACAAAAGGAACAAAGATCATTGGTTGACATTGTACTCATACTAACTTGCAGCTAATTAGAAAAACTATGTCATTTTATTTGATACATTACTCAAGATCATACAGCAAAGCTAAAATTTAAAAGCCTAATAAAATGCCTTCTGGGATGAATACTTACTTTATTATTGGTTAAAAAAAATATGTTGTATTTCCTATTAAAAAGGTGAGCCTTTCTGTGTAGTTATATATATCTAATGAGCAGTTAAACCAATTCTTTCAATAATAAAATAGTCTTGAGCATGTGAAATATTCCTTTTGCAAAGAAAAAAATGTATCCTGAAGGACAGAGATCAGACATAACTCAGCAGGGCCTCTTCACTGCTTCATGAAGCCCAAACTGTTTCTGAGGAAAAGCATGGGTTTTTTTCTGAGGCAAACAAAGCCATGTTATTCTGAGACAGCTATTCCAGGTACCACCATACATCTTTTAATTTATATCACACTGGCATGTCTGTGCACGAACTCATCGTCCACGAGTGTGCATCCCTCTTCTGTGTTGACAAATGTAATGCATTAAAAGGGAAAAAAGAAGCTTCCCACAAGCAGTTGGAAACAAGTGTAGAGTACAAATTTAATCCCCCTAATCCCTTGTCAATTACAAGGAATGTCCTAGAGTAAAGTTGTATCAACAGTGCAGTTTTCCAACCCATAGAAAAATAAATGAAGCCATCCTTTCCCTTTTTCCACTTGGACTGTATTCAGTGTAGCTCCCTGAAAGGATTAGGAACACTGTCTGCAATAAACATGGGCATCAATTTTTAAAATCTGCTCTGAAAATGGCAACGTTTCACAAGCTGTGAAAACGCTTTGGTTTAGGGCATGGCCTGAGAGGCAATAGGCCAGCAGGATAGCGCTGGGATTAGCCCTAATTACCTCATGTTTCACCTTAATTAACTACTGATACAGAAGGTAAACTCTGCAGGATCTGTGGCGAGACCTTAGGCCAGTAGGCAAGATATCTAAGCCCTCATTGTTTACACATGATAATCTCTCTTTTGAATTTGCTTTAATTGCTCCAAAAGATTAGCTGAAGGATATGCATGATGTATTGATTAGCAATGCTAACTAGATACTGTACAGTTTTTGGGTGTGCTCCACAAATGCAGCCTAGCAGTTTTAGAGGCACATTCTTTTGTCAAAGCATCAACATTTAACTTTGGTTATGACAACATCAATCATGAAGCAGAAGAAGAAGAAAAGCCCCAGCCTTTGGTAACATGAATGGAGGGAGGAAAATACAAAAAAAAAAAAAAAAAAAAAAAAGATTCTTGCTCAGTTCTAGAGATACCATTGTGCTCCTCCATTGTGAGGGGTAATCCCCTCCCACATCCATCCCTGCTCAGAGCACAGACAAACTGGGAGCAGAGGGGGAGCATCAATAAAGCAAACAGAATATAATATCTATTTTAAAAATAGATCACAAGGTTGCCTTCTCTCTTGTCCCATTCACTCTTCATTACTCAGACTCTGCTTTCTTTTTTTATCAGTTCTCATCTGCTCTTAGCAGGCCTTGAAAATTACTGGGCAGTCAGATTTTGTACAAATAAGAACCAAGTGATTACAGAACCTGCATAAAATTTAACACTCAAACCAAGGAAGAAAGCTTTCTGCCATGTCCTGTTGCTCTGTCTGCTGGCAGAGAAACCAGTTAAAAATATGCCTTTTCAGTTGTTCTGTGCTTTATTAATAAAAGCAAAACAAAATACGAGTTTCCAAAGCTCCTCTGACCTGAAGCTCTTTGAAAAATTAGGAATATGTTTCCTTAGGAAGGTAACCTTGATCTAATGTAAGACAAACTGATCAAAACAAAACTTGGCAACAAATTATAGTGCAGCATAAAGGAATAGGAAATATTTATGTCAAAACTCTGGAATTTTAAATCAAATGCATTCACTGAGGCCTTAGTTCATCTTTAAAGTTCAAGACCTGAGATCTCTACTGCAAGTGTCACCTAAAATTACAAAATCAAGTTTTTAATGCAAGGATTTTACATAACCTTAAGGACAGAAGGACATGAAAAAAAAAAATCAAGTTTCTGTGGAACTACTTTTGTCATGGCCATTTTTCTACACAGCATTTTACAATATTTGCATCCTTAACTAACATCCAAAGATGCCCTAGCTTCTTAAGAGACATCCCAGAGAGTTTCCCTAATTCCTTAATTATCATCCTACTTTTTTATTTGCTGCTTCATTTAAGGCTTACAGTGGCAAGGAAATGCACACTGCTTGCTTGAAAATGCTCACAAACCACTTGCTCCTCACTGGAGGTGGCTGAAGAACTGAGAACTTGCCCTGGGATCTCACTTTCCTTGCAAGGCTGAAAAGCTGCCACTGAGGTCAGGACAGTGTAATTTCACTGCTGACTGGTGCCCATTCCAGATCACTGCTTCATTTCACTTGAGGTGTCATCTCATGCTCTGAGCAAAAATTTGTAACTGCCTACTTGACCGCTAAGGGTTTGAAAAACTTTCCAATAAAATAAAATTGGATATATAATAGAAGTTTGTCGAAAGCTGTTTGACAAACCCCTTCACTTCTGCAGAAGGCAAAGTGAAGGAGATAAAGGCTGAAAACCATTGCTTTTACTGGTTGTTTCAAAAATATATTTCAGCTGTAATTGCTCTGAGGGACTTTCCAGACTTCAGAAACATTTGTGTTTGGTGGTCAGAGACAATAGCAGAAGGCAGAAAAAGTTCTATCTATTCATACAGGGTGTTCTACTGTAATTGATTTTATAACCAAACCACAAATAAGAGTCTTAAAATATTAATATTGTGAGACATGAAGTGAATGGAAATAGAGTCCTTGCCTGTCTATTGTAAATTAACACAGTGGAAGGTTTTGTTTCCCCCAAATGACGATCTCAAGATGTTTGCAATCTGTATGTTAAAAGCACCATCCACATCTCTCTAAAATACTGCATTTTCCCTCTGTGCTTTGCTTTGTTTTCTCATATGTCAAAAAATGTAACAATTTTTCAGATTCTGTAAATCCGAATGCAAGTATCCTATTCTATATGAAAGCACAGAAAGGCTGTAGCTTATGCATATATATTTATGCACAGCCTAATCAGGCCTTTATGATGGTCTGCTCTCTGAATATTTATTATTTCACTAATTACTGAGCTTAATTATAATCTACTTTTAACACAGTAAAAACTTGTTTGCAAATGCTGAAGCAAAGTTTCACCAGCAAGCAGGGAAACTAAGTACCTTTTCAAATAAAGCAAGCCTTTTTTTTTTCTTTTTTTTTTTTAATAGATCTTGACAGTGAATTGATTACTTACATACCTATAAGGTGAAACCTTGCCTTCACTGGATTTAGAGAAGCAGGGCTTTCTTCCAGCGACCTATATAGCTGTGTTATTTATCTTCTTAGAGAATATTTGGCCTGCAGTTATCTGATATCAAGCTGTGATCTCATCAGCTCTCACACACTCAGCAGGGAGGGGCTAAGAAAATACTTCAATGTGAGATCTCTCAAAGCACCCTGAGGGCACTGCAGCTATGGAAGGAGGTGTTTTAGCTGCTGAGTGCTTTCCTTTGGCAGGAGGACTGACCCAGTGCCACACAATGATGCCCATATGCCACCAGAGGGTCACTTGTACAAATGAAAGACAAACTAATGATCTCACTATGTGGATTTAGAGAAATAAAATATTTCCTAAATTGAACATGCAGGCATTTTCTGTGCTCTTTCAGACAATTGAGGTAACTGCATTGGCAGAAACCTCTTTGCAGTTCTAATCTTTTCTAAGACAAGCAGAGCTGTGCATTTTGTGGGTCAACTACTATTTGCAAAATGTGGTATTTGTAAGAAAATTAAATGCTTGATAATTCAGCATAAACCAACACAAAGAGCACCTCTTAAAAACTCAGTTGTATTTTCAGATAGACCAAGGGGTTTGTTTATCATTATTTTCCTCCTCCCGCCCCATGCTCTGCTTTACTATTTGAGTGAAAATATTTTAACACAGGGGTAGGAAAAGAAAACCAATAAAACAAGCCCTCAACTATTTAAATCACTGTTTTACTAAAAAACTGTCTGGCTGGCTGTTTCACAAAAAGCTGACTGATAAGCTGCCTGCCTGGATTTCTCAGTCACCTGGAAACAAGTGGAACATTTGTAAAATATCCACCAGTTCTCAACGGAACATTTTTAATGAATCCAAGATCTTCACATAGCACAATGACATTTGGAAAGGATCAGCTCGGAGTTAAAAAACAAAATAAGGAAATTCACAGAGGGAAAAAAATGGTTTTCATTAGCCAAAGGATAGAAATTCACCTTTAAGTATGAAACTTGGACTAACTTTGGCATAACGAGCTAGATTCTCTACCCTGTACAGTCAGTGACATGGATATGTACAGGGTATGCACATTAATAGATCCAGAGAAATTAAGATCTGACTTTTATCAGGACATACGTGAAGAAATGGTCAGAACCAAAATAACAAATTGCACTAGCCACTGAAAATCTGAATGCCTTTTATAAGCCTCTAGTGAATGCATATGAAGGTTTTATGGCCCCTTTTGCTCCCACTGAAGTCAGTGGTAGATCTCTACATGGAACCTTTATTGCGTCTTTCAGCTGTTGGCATTCTGGTCTCACTGTTATAGGTGGCACTTTGCAATTTAATGACAGAAAATTAGGAGGAAATAAACAAAAGTGAATGGAAATAGCAGTAAGACAGAGGTATGCCTCCAGGTGCTCTCTTAGTTTTGTTTTTTCTTCCTAAAATGAGCTATTTTTAACATGTTCTAAAAGACCTGGATAAAAATAACATTGGCAAGATGGGGCACATACGGTGCATTTTGTTAGTCTGCCTTCAATCTTTACAAATGTTCTTGCTTTGCCAGTATCTTGGCTTGTAAGGAGAGCATAATTTGTATCTCTGTTCAAAACACAATTTACTCCTCTATGCACAATTAGGCTGTTCCTCCACCAGATTATGTTTACACCACACACCATTGGAAATGCATTTTCTCTCTGCCAGGGAGTGTCCAAGGCATCCAAGCATGGATTTTTCATCACCTCATTGGCCACAGGGCTCTTGTCTCCTGTAGCAAGAGCTAGAGAAGAAGTTTAAACAGGTGCAAGGAAATATTTAGGTGGTAAGAGAATACTAAGTACTGAGGCATATAACTAGGCTGAATTATTTTGGCCAGTTCTTCCTTCTTTGCATTAAATTAGGCTTAGGAAAGTCAGACCTTGTATTCCCTTTTCTGTGGATAGCAGATGTAATATTTAAGTTTGTGTCATTTGCACAAATGACTTCATGTCTGTTGGAATTTTGTATTCCTGGCTGTTAACTGATGCAAAACCTGCACTGCTGAGATGATAAACAATTTGAAATGTGTATTCAATAATGGATTTTTAGAGAATGGGCAGGATTTGCAGCAGGCAATATCCAGCCAATACTATGGAGATGTATGGCTTCAAATTGGTTTCTGGAGTAAAAAATACTGACATTACTGACTGGGTAATACTACTACCACTATATATTTATTTATAAAAATAAACAGATGAAGCAAGAGAAATGGAAATCTAAATCCTGCTGATGAATTTTAAGTTCTACATCTTTATAAAAACTAAACCGACACATCCTGAAGGCCAAAACAGGGTTTCTTTTATGTAGATAAACAAAAAGCTTGTTTACTGATCACTCTAACTTGGTGACTAAATTAAGAATTAATACAACCACTTTGCTGTTGCTTCTGTGCTAGAAATACTTTGTAAAACCTTATCTTTCTAGTGCCGGAATTATTACACAAGAAATTTTAAATGCCTCTCCATCAACAATAAGAGACCTATATTTTTTCTCATTTCTTTAACAGCAAATTCAAAGGCAAGTGACAGAAATCCAAAATTCTTTGAACGTTTGGCTTGGTCTCTTAGGATAGAAGAAATCATACAAACAGTGAGTGTTTCCTAGAAATACAAGGAAAAAAAATCAATTTTAATAGGGAATAACATAGTGCAGGGGATATAATCTAGAATAAGTAGGCATAAGGGTAAAAGGTGAAAAACTATCTAAATCACATTAACACACAAAAAGTTAGATATATGTTTGAAGAAATGTCAACAGAAAGTCTAAAGCAGTTTGTTTTACAGCAAGATGTGTCCAGAGACAAATGAAGATGGTTATAAATCCTCTTTTACTCTTGTCCTGGGACATCATTAACAAACACTACATTATTTTAACTATTTTTAGGAAAAACCCATACTGTTAAAGTTGATGACCTTTTTAAATAAGACACCCAATATTATTTGGGACCTTTAAAATAATTATAAAAAGATTTTTAAAATCCTGATATAGAAACTGCAAATACAAATAAAGCTCTAAACATATGCTGTAAAAGAAAAGCTCAACTGTTCATTATAAAGCATGTTCAAACAGTAATTATGTTTGTATAATATAACTGAGAGTAATAGGATAGAAAGAAAAAGGACAGGAAAAAAAGAGTCTTAGGAGGAAGAAAGAAGACCGATCAAAACTCTTGACAGGAAGATACATTAGACCAGTCTCTCAAGGGATGTGGTAGGAACCCAGGCCCTGAAACTTTTAAGAGCAGAATGGACAAATCACTAGCAAGTGTACAATAGGGAACAATCCTTCACAGGTAATGAGATGGGGAGCAAACCAACAGAGGTTTTCCAGTTCTGCCCTGACGTCCTAGCATTGATTCCATACCACTTAGTGCTGTCCCCAGAAACTGATCTAAACCATTGCTTAGTTGGGAATGCTGGAGAGGGGGTGGGGACAGATATCAAAGAGATTACGGTTGCATAGCAGGGTTTATCTACACAGAGATTAGCTGCGTTTTGCATCCCTGGCAAGATTTTACTTCCACCTCTCTCCACAGAGACAACATTTTTATTTTTGGTCAATACTGACTTTGTAGAGATCAATACAGGTCAGATGCCCACGTGTTTGTGAGAGCTATCAGTTTCTGGTGCAAGCACTCCTGAGCGATTGCTGACTCATGAGACAGGGACAGAGCAGACTCAGCTGCCAAAAAGTCACCCAGGCTCTCACAGAGTCTCCAAATGCAGCATCCCACAGACAAACTGAGGCTTGAAGGACACAGCCAAGGCTGAGAAGAGTTTAAATTAAAAACACATTAAACTGAAAACAAGCCCACGTTCTTTTTTGGCAGCTCTGATACGGACAGTCCTATATTGCCATAGCTGGTGGCAAGACAGACTTCACGCTACACAGAAATGTAACTCCAGAGTCCAGAATTGCCTCAAGAGAGTCTTGGCAGACTTTGCCAGTAATTAGCCACAAAACACACGTGAATGGAAGAAATTTGAAGCCCAGAAAACAGAGAACAGATGTTGTTCAAAAACGGCAGCAGGAAACTCGCTGTAGTTTAAAATGTTGCCTTCATCTGCTCTTTGCAAACGAACTTGAAGTTTTCTTTGGTGATAGAATCTAATCAAAGCAAATTCAGACTTCTCTCAGCTCAAATACTCCATGCTGCAGTACAGTCTTTTCAAAATTGCTCTTCAAGTTCATTTAGAAGCTTATCATGAAAAAGGCTGTGGACAAAAACTGCTAGAAACTATTCAGTTCTTATGCATCTACAGGTGAACTGCATTATCATCTCATTTGCTTTTGGGACGGATGCCAGGATAATTATAAAATAATTTAAGGCCAGCATCATTTATAGAATATTTCCATAGATATTTTCACTTTGGAGTTAGGCAACTCTCTTGTCTGAATAGTAAACACTGTATTTCCTCTTCCAAAATGTCTAATAAAATCAGCCTGCAGAAAATATACAAAAATACTTTCTTCTTAGCTAATTATCACTACATCTATCAACTCAGAAATTACCAAGTTCAAATTCGTGTATCCCTGAACAAATACAATCTATGCAATTAACATCAATGTTATTAAGAAAAAAAGCCACACACATAAAAAAACCTGGATCCTCTTTCAAACTCTATACAAATAACACTGAGTTATGATTTTTCCCATTTACAATTTCCAGGGTACACCTAGGTGAATATAATTAACACATAAACCTGTTTCTTGTTTTCATCCCTTTAAAGCTTGATGGTTGAGATCTGCCATCATTATGTTGACCTAATTACTAATTACTCATAGAAGAGAAAAGAAAATCCTCATCATTTAGCTCCCACAGCATTGCAACATGGCTTTGACCAGAAAAGCACCTCCATTTCCCTTGTTTGCCTCACAACGCGAAATGAAGTTGGCAGGATGAAGACAAATGGCACAATTGCTGACTGCTGATTGGCTAAAGTATTTTGTACGTGCTGGAAAATTCAGGACATCCATCCTAATAGGCAGGGGACAGAACACTTTAGCAACTGTGACTGCTCAGGACAGCAATCTGTCCCTCGCGGGGTCAAAGGCTGAGGTCAGCAGGACAGGATGGCTGCGTTATCATCTGACATGTGGGTTGGCTCCTCTGTGCCACACAAGGCATGGGGTGAACTCTGAGATAGATATCAAAACCTGGAGCTCCTCATGCTGAGAGAGCTGAACAAGAGAGCAAAGAGTTACTTAGAGCATAATTAAGTGCCCGTGTGGGAAAATAATTGATGTGAACACAGTAATGGAGAATTAGTAATGCCAGAATCAAGGTTTGACACCAATATAAATAGAGGGGGGACAACTGACAAAACAAGGAAAAAAACAATTAGTGGCACTTTTCATGAATTTATAAAGCTTACCTTTAATAAAAAGTTCATTAACATCAGACTACAGACAGGCAGGCCTGAATAATTTTGGTATCCTTTGGAATTTCTAAATGATATTATCATCAAACTCCTTTGACTTGCTCTACAATTTAAAAAAAAATGCTGGTATAATCTGAAAGCACTAATTCACACTTGTTGTCTCTAAATTCCCCAGTTATTTACAACTGAGAAAAGGTACCAAAATGTTTAAGGTAGGTTGAATCATTTTAGAAGCCATTCACATGGGAGCTTATCTACAAACCAATGAGGAAATAAATGTAACTACCCACAAACACAGGCCTGAACAATAAATATACATACAGGAACAAAACAGGTTTTGTCAGTTGATGAGAAAGATTCCTTATACTAATCAAATAATTGGGTTAAAAATAGGATGCTTAGACTTTTGCCAGTGCCATTCTCATGACCCAGGATGACTTACACTTACTGAGGTGGAAAGTCAGTCTTGGTAAGTATTACTGAAACAATACCGAACATTCTGGTTATATGAGTTAGGTAAGAAAGTCCTCCTTACCAACCAGCTGTCAATGTGAGCATTCCAAAATCATGTAACTCCTGCCAAAGTCACAGAATTTGTTTGAAAATTATGTATAAATTTTGATCCATGGCAAAGATAAGATCCAATAAAACTTTGTCTTTTCTATGCGTTTGAGTTCACATTTTCAGGCTTTTCTTCATCGCTTTGGGTGTTTGGATTTTTGTTTGTTTCTTTGTTAGCATAAAAAACCAAAAAGAGGTCAACCTGCTTTAGAGGCAGTAAATTCAATACCCTACTACTTGCCCTAATAGACAAGCAATAAACTACAGTTTCTTAGTATCAGCTAGTAAAGAGATGAAATACATATTGACACAAAAGCAAAGACTGTCATAAATAAATTTTCTTCAAAGATTTGAGGAAGTAATCAAAAAACCCCTTCTGTTTCTTCCCAGTAGCAATAATTTTTGGAGTATTTCTGGAATGTTAATGAATCAATTGGGCTAACTTGCTACCCTGCACTCATAATGAAAGGATACATGTGAGAGATGTACAGAGGTAAAAAAATTTCATTTGAAAACTTGGCCAAAACCGTGCTGAAGCAAACGTGAAATTGTCCTAACTTGCATCTCAGCAGATTGTTCCTGCATGGGGAAGGCTGTCTTTGACCTCTCCATTTCTAAAACTGCTGAAGAGCTTCTTCAGCTTCGCCTGATCTTATTTTAATATTTCACAGAGCACATGCAGCTTCATCCTTCTTGTATTTGAAGTGAACAGCACTGAACTTAATCATTGAAACAAAAATATTCGTTCTTTCTGCCGTGAGATACCACCTCTATTATAAAAATGCTGCTGTTTCACTTCCAAAGACGTGAAATATATAATTAATGAATTAAAAATCCTAAGACTTCATGGAGCAACACACATTTTTGGTTCAAAGTCTATTTAAAGAGCTTTTACCATCCATGCAGAGTACCACTGTAGTTACTTCCAGAAAATGAAAAAAAAAAAAAAAAAGAAATAAAAAGGGAAAAAAAAAGAGATAATTGATGGCAAGAGGCCTGTAGCAAATTTTCCCTTACTGGTGACAAAGGCTAAGGGTAGAGCTGTCACAGTGTGATTTTTTACTGTAAGATCTGGAGAAGGATGTCTGTTCCTCCAACCCTGCTGTCTCAGACAACTCATCACAGGGAGCAGGTTCCCCAGGGGCCACGGCAGCATCTGGCTCTGCAGCTCTCTGGTGGCAGCTGCAATCATTTTCAGGATAATCTCCTAAAGGCGGCGTCTTTATTCAGCTACAGATGTCTTCATCTTACATCCTGTTGGATTCCTCAGGCCTAACACTGCCTCTGTGTTCTGGTTTCACCCCTTTGGGTCAGTTTCTCAGTCATTGCCTCACTTGAAAGGTACTGACAAGCATTCAAAAGATGTGCTAGGGAAGAATTTTTTTTTTTTTTTGCAGACATTCATCTGTTGGTTCCAGTTTCTTTCTAAAGATATAAATGAAACCTTGAAAAACCATCTAAAGGTGCAATGCTTAAGTGGGCTTCCAAGTACAAAGCAATAGCAGAAATTTTCTGGTTTATAAAGAGTGTTCCCTCTTGTTTGTTTTCGACTTTCCACAACAATTTAATTGGTTTCTCTGGCTTCTCTCTTGGTACAGTGATTACTTTGTTCTGTACAGAGTCAGACAGATTATTTATGAGGAACCCCAGCGGCAGGAAAGGAGAACTTTTCATATTTCATGTAGTAATATACGGCTTACCATTTATCATTTTTTCAAAAGTTACTTATTTCTGATCTCTTCCACATGCACCGCCGTAGATTCAGTCTTGCGTGTTTAGAGTCGATTGGGGTGGAAATCATAGATCAAAACCAGCTCTCCCAGGGCCACAAAGGCAATAATCTCCTAATCCACACCACACTGACACCTGCATGAAGGCCTGCTTTGGCATACAAAAAACTCAAGAGGTTTTGTAGGTCATCAATATATTAAAAGAAACCAGGTATTAGCACTTTCAAACCTGCTGCCTTACAATGAATTCTTTATCTAATTGATAAACACCAAAATTACTGTATTTAGCAAAGGAGAATAACAGGTATTTTGTTTTGTCTAAGAAATAGCATTATGGTTGAAAGGTTTTTTTCCCTTTTGTCTTAGATATCAGATAAAATGGATCTGTTACATGTACATATTTTGGATTATTTTGCTGATGGTTTCCTTACCATAAAAATAATTTTTTATACCACCTGTTTTCCAGATAACTTAAAGATACACCTTTCATTAGCAGCCCTCCTCCTTCCTTCTTTGCTGGTTACAAGCAGTCAAAAACCAATACATTTTCTACCACTCAACATATGTTTAATTTTCACTAAATTGATTTCACCACAGTAAAGAAAAATTGGACTTCATTTAAAAGTCCACGATGAGTGACATTCAGCAACTATTTGTTATTAAAAACAAGTACTAGTTCTATAACATTCTTTTAAAATTTGTTTTTAAAAGGACAGCTGATGTTATTTTGATGCTGTATTTGTAAATAGAGACACCTTTTGAAGATTGTTATTATTATTACTATTATTATTATTATTTTTGACTAGGGCTTCCATCCGTCACCCTTCTTTAAGTGACATTTTTACCCTGTTATTATCCCTAATATATTCCACTGAGGGTTTGCTCTCCCTGCAAAGAGGGGGAGGAGATCAGCCAAAGGCATCCCCCCAACAACTCCTGCCTTCTAAGCCTGCTCACTAGTCAGCAGTGGGTCAAATGGTCCTCACATGAAAGCATCTAACAAGGTCCCAGAGGAGGCTTCCCTTTAGTGGCAGCACTGAAAAACACCATTTCTGTTCAGAGGAGATGGATACTGCCTTCCTGTGCACGACTGAGGGACTGATACTTGCCACTTTGAACTTCTTGTATTCATGGATGCTGTCTGAAATTCTTATATTCTTTTTGGGAATTAAGTCCCCAAGATCAGGGATGCTGAGCAGCTGACCCCCTTGAAAAGAATCTGTTGAAGAGGTAAAAAATTATGGAAAAAAATGGAGTCAAGCTCAGAAGCTTGGCACCAATTTCCAGAATAGCACTGAGGACAACTTCAAATTACGTATTTTGAAATTAATAAATTGTGAAGATTTTTAGCCTCTGTGTTTTATGCAGGCACCACAACCCTGCCTCCTCTTCTTTTAAAACTGCTTTAGCTTGGATTCAGAGCTCATAGGAGAGACTTCATATGGTAATACAACATGAGGGAGTCTGAGGTGAAACAGAACTAAACTGATAAAGGAGAAAAACAAATTATTTGACTCCTGTAGGATGGATGTGTGCCAGGTTTTAGTAATTAGGGCTGTAAGTAAAGAAAAAGGAGGATCAAATCAATTAAAGAAATAAACTGAGACAAAATTGCATCAAACCACTGACCTGCAGCTGAGCCAGAGGCTTAAGTGAAAAGTGTTCTTCACACAAAAGGGACAATCTGACACTAATCACAGGATAAAACTCACACACACATGTGCATTAACACAAGTCCTGCATTATTTTATGCACTTTTATGTGCTAGAACACTCACAGGTTTGCTCATTAGTTACACCACTTCTTCATCTCAGCAGCAAAGCTTGCTGCACCACAGGTCTACCTTCCTCACTTGTGCAGTCACATAAATTGTGTAGATTAAACTGAGCAATAACCTTCTCTTGAAGATTTTTTTTCAAGCTACTTTATTTTTAATGATTTTCGTCATCACAAAATTACACCTTTCAAATATATGTTTGCATATGAGAAAATGGAAAAAGCTAAAAGAAAAGGTCATAGAAGGAAAAAAAAGAGGAGGTGTTCTCCTCCCCACCTTCCCCCACGCACTTTAAATCCCATGAAATGAATGTTTAGCTCAAGGATTTGCTGTTCATCTCAGTGCCCCTCAAGCCTGAGGCAGGATTAGGCCAGACTTGTGTTTGAACAACTGGAGAAAATCAATGGATTTCTCCTTATTAATAATTAAAATACTTTCAAGTGATTAAAACTGTGTACAAAATGTACAAATTACTGTAACTGGAAGTGCACATGTGCAAGAGGCACTCTGAAACAAATGACAACCTAAAAGAAAAGAGCAATTTTCAGGCTATACTGTAGCATTCAGAAGAGAAATAAACCATTTAGCACAGTGCTAATTAGGTATTTACATGTAGCTACACAAATACTTTACATGAACTTTAATTGAAACCTTAACTAACTCCTAGGTGATGCTACAACATGCAGAGTAATTGAAGGCTGAGTCACTTTCTCTAAACAGCCTATTTTTTGATAGCTTCTTTTGTCATTAAACAGAGCAAGGAAAGCATAAGAGAGGAATTACATTACAATTTGCTGGGCTAATGGAATTTTTTTAACAGTAGTAGCCATCAGATATGTGTTGAAGCAACTATTTTCTTCTTTCTCCCCCTGTGCACAGGATTAACAATAGCCAATGATTTTGCATTATCAGTCTTGCCTGTTCAGACACTATTAGAACACAGCAAAATCTGCCATGACACCTGAAAGCTATGCTAAAACTTAAAATAAACATCCAATTTTATCACTGGAATAAACATCTGCCCTAGTTGCTGCCTCAATAAGAAAATTTTGGAATAACAACTTTGAAAGGTCAAATATCCTGGTTTGATTTCATTTTTACTTCATTTACACTTTGACAGTGACTATCTATAAAAAGGACTATCCATGAAAGGGACTTTTGCTATGCCATTTAGTTTGGCCTTCTTTATATCACAGGATAGGAAAAAAAAAACCAGACTTACATGCTTCCCAACTTAAAAAAGTTACTTAAAATATTTCAGCCATTGAAGCATTCCAAGGGTATGTTACAGACAAACAGCAGAAAGCTTGACTACATGTGGGTATTTGAAAAGTAAACTTATTAGTTGAAAAGTACCTTGATGAGACCATGAAAACAAACCAATGCTCACACAGTCAAGGGAACCAGAAACTTCCCTTTTGCTGTCAGAAAAAAAAAACCTCCTTTCAAGCCCCAAGCATAGGAACAAGACACAAATTCAGCCCTGAGAGGTTTCTTTTGTACCCTTTGAGAATACACTTTCACAGTGCATCATGCACATGTGTGCTGCCATAGAACACGTGGCAGGAGCAGCAGACTGGAAGTGAGAAGTGTGGGTTTCATAGGTGTACACCATAATATAAACACACACACCATGTATAGTTATAAAATACACACATTTGGGTAACTGCAACAGAACTAAAAAAGCTGGAGCTGTTGCCACACTTTACCTTACAAACTGTGTGCCTGCTCTGCCCACCAAGTTTCCATCCAGCCATAGATCTCTCCCATATTAATCACCCTGATTTAGGGAGTCAAATGATCCCATCAAGCAGGCTGCCAAAAGGAGGACAAACCTCTCCTGGTGCAAAGCCCTGCTCCAAGCCCTGCCCTCTCTCCCCTCCCCGTGCCAGCTGAACCAGCAGTTTCTCTGCCCGTACCTCATCAGATCAGGATGTTTGAGCAGCTGCTTGAAGAGATTTTTAAAAGCACAGTTTTTGGCTTGATAAAACCCAAATCCACTTCCCACGTCAGCATCCCACACTGCTCTGAACAAAACGCACCCTGGCTGCGCCGAGGTCAGGCTCAGCCCTTGTGCTCTTTTCCACCAGAAAGCCACACTTGTCACTCGTCCTTTCTGGCAAGAGTTAACGAGCCACTCCTGCCATAATGAATCAGCAGGAACCAGTAAGCACCTCCACAGAGAAGTGTAACAATTGCTAACAAGACAGATCTACAGAAGAAACCTTTGCCCTGATATGCGCTGGATTTTTTATTTATTATTCCAATTTAATTTGGAGTGCACAGATGACAAGAATCTAGGAAAATGGGAACACTTGGGAGTCTTTATATCCCTCAGGAATTTTTTTTTCCTCCTGTACACATCACTGGTGTATTTTTAGCTGTACTAGATCATGTTAAAAAAGCAACATAGAGAGATTTGTGTATTTGAGTTAAAGCTAAAGGCATAGAATCTTCTTGTCAAAAGCTTCTGCTTTCCTCCATTTCCCTGCCAATCCCAACAGCATTTTTCAAATCCCTTCTCACTGGGCACACTACCTATTTCTCCTGCCTTCCCCAAAGTATTACCATCTAGCCCATAATTACCCATCTGGAATTATAAAAACAATTGTGGTGTAGGGAAAATTCCATCAAAGAGACAGTCAAGTGAAATGCAAGTTGGCAATTCACAGAATACGTGTAGAAATTACATCTGAGATGCTGCAAAACTACTTCTCACTCGACTTGGGGGAAAAAAAAAAGGAAATTGGAAAATTAGTATGAAGGAAATGAAACGCATCACTGAGGGATTTGACTGTGAGGAAGCCCAAGGTAATGACAAACGCAGACAAGTTCCTGGGGTAGTGGACTTTAAACCCTGCAAGGCGTAATTCTGCCAAGAGCAACTCTCTGGCAGCTTTCTAAACATGGTACTGTCAATCCACACTCACTTCCATGGTTTTATTGGAGACCTAAAGCTGCTAAATCCCCTTTCCATTTAGGAGTTACTTTTCAGGAATTTTACTCCATCATGAAGAGTTTTACAGTTTCCATTTGGTGCACTGAGAGAGGTTTTTCCTGATTTACAGTCAATTTACTGTAAAGGGCTGGCTGTAAAAGGACATAAACTGAAGAGCTGCGATAACGTCCCAGCTCAAACTGGAATTTGGCATTTATGCTCAACACAATAAGAAAGATTATTCACAGGCAAGTACCTTCCACTAAAACTAAAAGTTGTCCTCCTGCAGTTTTGAAAAATAGTCCTGTTTATTCTTTATAAAATATAAACCATAAAGAAAGCCTATGCTGGAGACAGTTAACATTGTTGCTTTCAATTGGTTTATCTTACTGCTGTCTTCAGTTGCTGGTTAGAAAATAATATAATTTGGGAAACAGAATGGATGTTCAGCACATACCAAGAGCTGATGAATGATTACACTTGATCTTCAAAAGCATTAAAAACATTTAAGTAGGGGAGGCTAATTCATATCCTTAGAGGGTCCAAACATACAGCAGGTCATTATAAGCAGTAGAAACCTGACCAGACTGAATTAAATAACTGAACTTCCACTGACTCCAACAGGCTTGAATTTCACCCACTGTAAGAGAACAATACCTCTTACTCCTTTAACTCTACCAATCTGTAAAGAGTAAGAAAAACAGAACATAAATATTTAACAATGTTTTAATACTATTTAATTATAGTTATCCTTTTTTCTGTTCTGGTGCCTTTCTTATTGTTCCTTAAGAGCATAGATTTACCTGAAAAACCCTGGATCTTGCTGGTTTTGCTTCAGCTTTGCTTTCCTTTACTTCAGTGCAAATCAGAATTCATTCTAGTGAAAAATAGCAGAACTTTTGTTTACACTTCATAGCCAAGTTAGTGCTTGGGCAGTATTTAGTGCAAAATGTATGACCTTATCATACAATTATTTGTCCTTTTCTTTAGCAGCAAATCCCCTCATCTGACAAAATCTGTGGCTGCTTCTCTGGAGATTTCCCAAAGAAATCTACTCTGGAGATTTCCAGCAGCAGAATGGTGCATGTCTTTCAGAGGCTTCCTGGCTGAATGCTGGGTGATAGTCAAGGCATTTATGCCTTGATTTTAACAGCAAGTACTGACTTACCCTGGTGAAGATTCTGCAGCAAGGCTCACAAGAAAAAGAAACCAACTTTTCTCAGAAATGGTGGGAATCAATTCAGGGAATACTGGAACTTTCTGAAAGCCCTGGAAGTGCTTTCAGAAAGGGAGCTGAAGAGGAAAACTTGAAAAGAACAACATCTACGGATGCGTTCAGGTTTCAGATCCCTTATACACCATATGGCCGCAGCAGGCTGCAAAGGCAGCAAGAGAAGCATCCAAACCACATCAGGAAGGAGCTGCCAGGACCTGGTGGCCAGGCTGGGCCCCCTTGCTGCCTCTGGCCAATGCCATGGCAGCCCTGGTCCTGCTGCCCATGAGCCCAGCCCTGAACAGAGGCCCTGGCACGGCAGAAGGAATGGGATGAGAGAGGGACAGCAAAAGGGAACCTTAATTTTTGTCTCTGTAAATCTCTGCTTGCTCCTATGACCAGACCTTGTGCCAAAAGACAGCCAACAGTAAGGCTGGCAATCTGCTGTGACTGAAGATTATAGGATTTTGGAAATAGTGCATAATATGGTATTCTGACCACTTCAGGCAATCTTGACACCAAAGTACCAAAAAAACGACACTTCAGCTACAGAGCCAGTGCCACAAGTGCTGCTTCCCCTGATGCCTGCTTCTGCTGCTCTGACAGCTGTGCCAGCACAATAGTTTGTAGGACCACATCATGACACAGCTCAGGAAACCTGATCTAACAAATCTTCTCTTGTGTCCTTCCTAAAAAATATGCTGAGTGACTGCTCATTGGAGCTGAACTGTGGTTCCCAGCGTGGGGCCACGGCCGCGTCTGCCAGCACACCTGACAGAGCCAGAGTGCCATAGCCTGGCAAGAAACAATGGATGCATCAATATTTTCAGGGGGTACTGCTGCCAAACATGGAAACTGGCTCATAATTACAGGCTGCCTAGCATAGCCTTTCCATATTTCATCACAAATTGCTTTTGTCATAGCTCTTTCTCTAGCAGCACCACCCCAAACTGCAATTTGCCTGTTCTTCCAGAAGTGAAATCTCTACTCTCTAGTCCTACAGTTACAGACTCTAATCGTCTCTTCCTTACTCTCTGGTCTCCTGTGTTCTTTTATTTGCTATGTTTTATCCTCCTTTTAAATTTTACATGAACATTTTCAATGAAATAAGCAGAGCAATTACATTTGTGCACAGAAACTATGTCATGCTTTAGCACTGCATAACAATCAAGCAACTTAATGGCACCTCAACTTTGCAACTCACAAGGGAACACTTGAAACACATGCTGCAGAAAAGGAGCCTTAAAACCAAAACCTTTCCAGTAATTACATTCAAAGATGGTGTGGAAAAAAAAAAAAAAAAAAAGCATCAGCATTACAGAACATGGACTTTTCTGCTCTCATGTTCAAAGCCTGGCTCCACTAAAAAATGTGGCACAAGTCCTGCCTTAAACATGACCAGTTCCATCTTTGTGCATGGCAAGAGAGCAGAGATGTCAGACCACTACTCAGTAGCCTGGATGCTGCACTGCAGCAACTCCAGGCAAGTTGAGGGAAAGATTAGGAGAGGCAGGTTTGGCAAAAAGCTATCTAAAAAACCAAAGATGTGGAAACAGAAGTTCTGGAAAGATATTCTTTATGTAAAGTGGCTGTGCAGCTGCTTTCCCTCTGATGCTATCTCAGTGCACTCACTACAAGAACACTTTCTTCAGTTTTTTTTTTTTCTTTAAAAAGATTTCACTTTAAGCAGTCACAAGTCCAAGTTTGTGATTATGTAGCTGTGGGTGTTGTAGATGCTGTAGTACTTGCCTCAAGGGAATGACAAATGTCAGTAAGATGAAAAAAATAGACCCAGTGTGAAATCAAAGGAATACAGGAAGTTTAGAAGGTGTCATTTAAGAGCTTCTCATGCAGAGTTGCTCAACTGAAAACAGCAATGCGATATCCTCAGAAGATCTAAGTGAGACACAAGAGACTGAAAATCTGATAATGGCTTTAAGGGTTGGCAGAGCACCCTGGAATACTTTAAACCTCCTATAGATTCCATGGAAACAGGAAATGTGAGGATACCGTCTCAAGCATTTTAAAAGTCTGATTTATGAAGAATTCAGGAGAAAACACCGGTGTCTTGTTAGGGAAAAAAAATTACCCTGTGATCTCAGAGTCTTTGAGTTGAAGGGAAAAAAGGGGCATCAAAAGACCAGAGTTTATCACACTTGCCATTTGGGACTGTACTAATCAGCAGAGGGAAACAGAAGCACATTCATCTTTGCACAGACTCGCCACTGAAATAATCTCTGCAACACCCACTGCTCTGATAAAAAGGACACTTTAGCCTAACAAAGCTTTAAGGCCAAGCAGAACATGAAAACAAAGCACGGTTATTTCTGTTACTTCTTTGGTTTCCCCAAAATCCCCATCTGCTGTTTTTCTTTATCATTTTTTTTTTTCTTTCAACCCTTGCTTTCTTTGTGTTCCTTTATTTTTCAATTCCTCAATTTAATGCATTACTGAAACGATTTTCCCTTATTTTCTCTTTACTTCTGCAGCTCTGATCACTAAAACGATACCTCTTCCTCCTCTGAAAGAACCCAAACATCTCAATCCTGACATATATAATTAGCTGTTTTCCCCTGAAGTGATACATTCAAGAAAAATTATGTCTTATAGCTGTAATTTCATGACAGATTCAAGGACACAGATTCAAATCAGGACTTTACTTCACTCACACTGAAAAAACTAATCTCAGAAATTATTCATTTAACTATACTGAATATTATGATAAAATGGTAGGGAACCTGAGGACCACCCCTAAAATGGGGGGTGGGGAGTAAGGTCCAAATTTGGTAAAGAAAGCTTCTCACAAGAAGAATGTAAAAAAGCAAATACATGCATTTCATCTGAATTAGACAACAACCCCAAATGTAGTTTTCCTTGGTGTTGCCAAAATGCAAACTTTCCCATTTGCTTCTGCCTGCTAAGCAGGGCACTAAGGTGAGCTATAAAGCCCTGTGTTAAACAATGTAAAATTTTGATAAAATTCAAATTTTGATAAATCCTATTATTTGCTCACAAGTTACAACCATTTTAACTAATTTACATTTTAATTTCCAATTATATAGGAGTTGCGAATTATTCGGAATTGTTTCTTTAAAAAAAAAACACAACAAAAAAAAAGCCCATCAAAACAAAACAAAGGAACCCACCCCTGTTCTAGATAAAGTGCTGGAAATGTCACAGAGACCTCAAATGATTACACTTTTCACCTTGTTGATCTGCTAATAATCCCTGCAATGTCTTTGGGGCCTTAATTCAAAGTAGTAAAAATGAAAAGATGTAGATATGTAGTAGAGATAGATAGAAGTAGTGTGGATAATAGATATACAGTAGAGATAGAAAAGATGAGAGGAGCCTGAATACATCATTTTTTAACACGCCTTGGTGGTGCATGGCACACCCATGCAGAGGTGACCTGTCCAGGACCTATCTGTGTGTGCCATGGACTGGCACCTGCCCAGGCAGTGCAGGAGCTGCATCATCCCCTGATCACACAGAGCTGCCAGGGTTTCAAGGCAAGGCTCCACAGCTACTTCTGCATGCACAACCCACGAGTGGGGAGAGACAAAATCATGCTGCTACAGCCCATCCTTCAATCCAGAGATTCAATGCTGAATTCATGTCAGCTGCCACCAGTGAAAATTAATCTGGAACCAAAAATGAATCAAACTCTGAAGTTCCTTTGCAGCTGGGTTTTCTTATGGAAAAAAAGAAAATCTCCATCCCAAAGTTAATTCCTTGCATATCCACTTCATTACATGCCCAATGGTCTTAAGCATGCTCAGCTAGGGAAGCTGAATCAGGCAAACCTGGGTAGCATTCTAGGGAAGCCTTCAGCTTGCCCCAAGAAGCTTGTTAGCACTAGCAGCCCGAGGTGTGGGAGCAGGCAGAGCTGGCAGGTGAACTGCTGGGTGTCCCAGAGGGAGCTGGCACAGATGGGAGCGCTCCCTGCCTGGCGTGCGGCTGCAGTCGGTGCTGGGCAGTGGCACACTGACAAAACTGGGTTAAACAGGGCTCTGAGCTGATCTCTTCTGACAGCAACCACAGCCTTAAGACCAAGTGTTAAAGGAACAGCATCAAATCCAAATTGCCCCCAAATAAATTTTTTTGAAAAAGCTATCCTTCCTAAAGGAATAGGAGGAGGAAGTATCAAAAACCCTGACCCTAAGCATATCAAAACTCATCACCATCAAAACCAGCACAAGTGCCTGAGAGGAAACTTTTTATTTGAAGTCACTCTTACTTTGTAAATATTATTTTTTAAGCTTTTATTTAAAATAAACTGTATTTGAGAGTGACAAAATTTTAATGATGCTGTTACTCTACAACTTTGAAATGAACACTATGCTGCTGCAGGTCTTTGTCTTACCTAGTTTAGTTTACTACCTGACAGCCTGCTCTGCTACCCATCTCACTAAATAACTGAATAAATACCTAATATTTATATTTTTACTGCCAAATTATGGTAATGTGAATGGTAAAAGACTAGTAAGAGAATCATGATGTGTTAAAAGTGAAATCTCTTTGTTGCTGTTTTGAAGAAGGATATGCAAACATGAATCATACATCTTGCTTCTGCTACAGTAACTCAATATCCTCTGCTTGGTTAAATAACAGACACTTGGCACATACAAAATTGACATTCTTGCCAAGAACTGAAATTTGCAGCAACTCTGAGCTCTGTTGAAACCCCTCTGTTGATACTTAAGTTGTACACAGCACTCCACCAGGATCAGCTGCAACATGTTAAATGAGTATTCAGCATCAGAATGACTATTTAAATCTCTCTCCATCTCTGAAACACTTGTACTAAAGCTGAAGAGTTTAGAAAAGATCTTCAGGAGAACAGAAGGTTCTTTATGCATTGTACAGCATTAAAAAAACACCAGAAAAGTATACAGAAATGCCAGAACCTGTGTGTGTTCTGAGAGTTTGGCTAATAGTTGCATCAACACCAAACCAATCCAGGTGGTGCTCCAGAAAAAGGTGAAACGTCAGAGGTGCTACAAGCATGTATAAAATAAAAATTAAAAAACCCATTGTCTTGTACTTTTAAAGCAACCTATCTCAACATGAGTGAAATACATGAAGACTGTCTAGATATCAAACCCTCCCTCTGTTAAGTTGCTACAGGAGTCCAAACAGTTGGCAGTAGCTTCTTCCTGAGTGCTACAGAATCTGACTTCTGAATTCCTATTACCCTTTGAGAAGGAGCAAAACAGCCCTTGGTGTAACTGATTCAGCACTCAGATACCCCCTTGCTGTGGCTTAGCTCAAACAGAACTGACAGAAATGACTTTAGGATCCCCTTTTACATATCTATGCACTGTGAATAAATACATCTGTAGCCTCTTCCCCTTCAAACACAATGTGAGCTTAGAACTTCAACCTTCAGCAGAGCTCAGCCCCTGTGTGTATGGGGCAATTCACTTATTTCTACACTTCTCCTGCAAACATTTTCCTGATTTGCATTTCTTTATAACTCCAAGTTGTTCAGGGCTGCATGCAGTAGTGATGCACTGCCTACATTTAGAGGCACAACCACCATTGCCTTTGAGTTAGGAGCTATACACATGAAGACAAAAGCAGGATTACCATAGCATTTGGGGCAGCTATTAATTGGAGAGGGAAACCTACTCTAATTCTTCCTGCTGCCCTGATTATCACACTTTATGATTTAGCCTAGGATGCCATTAATCTTTTGTTAGGAGAAATCATGACTGTAGCCTTTTCACTGCAGATGAATGATAGTGAAGGACAATATGGGTAGATAATGCTGCTCTTGTTTCTCAGCTGCTTGTTTCCCAGCTAGGTAGATTAAGAGTAATGGTGTGTTGGAGCAACTTCAGTTAAAAGAATAAATATTTCCTATAATTACTTTTTTTTAAATTCATATGCCTACAAATATCTGTCTTATATAAAAGTCACTTTAGTAAAAGTGACTTTTACTAAAGACATGGTATTTTAGTAAAAGACCAGAGTTGGACCTGACTTGGTAACATTGAAATAAGAAAATGACAAGTCAAGTTTTACTCTTCCACAACTTCTCTGCCACCAGTGTTAAAAGAATGAGGCTGGCATACAATTCTCTAAAATATGGGTGCCTTGTACCATTTTAGATACCTGGGTGTACCTAAGACACCTGCACAGGGCTGGCAGATTTGATTTAAAGGAAATCAACTCCTACATAGGTGAAAGTTGTGGAAGACAGGAATATGTGATGGCTACTAAATCAGATTGTTACCAATGGATATTAACCTATTGCTGGGGTGACTGAATAAGATGTTAAAGTCAGGTTATGCGATCCAGCACAAAATGTAGACAGTGAAAAGTTGAGGACAACGTGCAAGATCAGTGTCCAGTCAGTAAAGATCTGCTCAATACAGTCACAGAGGTTTAGAAGGATTCTGTAGGCCAGCCAGAGCTGCCTGCTTTAAGGTGTTTTTTTGGCTCTGTTGGCTTTATTGACTGTCCAGGGACTTCACACACCAAGTTCACCCTCACCTGAGCCTCCCCAGCTGTCTGTGCACCCAGCCCATGCCTGTGCCTCAGAGAGACCCCACCCAGCCCTTGCCTTGATGAAACCTGTGCTTTCCCTCCTCACTGTGCCCTTGCTAAGGGCACAGTTATCACTACACCGCAGAGGCATTGGGAATGGGGATTGGGATGATCCTGAGCATCCTCTGCCTGCTCCCAGCCTGGCTCTGCCTGCTCTGCACTGGCCCCTCCTGGAAAAGGGCCCAGCTGAGACCCTGGGAGGGTCCAGCTGGCCAAGGGTGACTTGGGTCACCTCTGCTTCCTCCCTGCCTGCCAATTTGTCCCTGCAGTGGCACTGCTCAAAGCTGTAATTTCTGCGGCTTACTCCATCAAACACGTGTCTCTGGTACTCCCCTTCTCCAGGCACAGCTAAACAGGAGGGATATAATTCATTTGCAAAATGCCCTTTATAATGCCCTGCAATTTTACTCTTAAAACTGTCAGTGAAGAAAGTAACTGTCACTGTTTAATACCCATTAAACTATGGCTCTAATTAAGAATTCTGTAATCGAGTTATAAAGTTCCATAATGATGATGTCTCACATGACTATTATTTCTGTTGCAAGAGAAGCAATTTCTATAATATATAAGTGTAACATAAAGAATTAAAGAAATAAGTCAGTAGTTTGTACATGTTTATTTAAAAATGAAAAAAATGTAAAAGAGCATTGGAAAGGTCTAATTAAGAGAGTTTGCTGTGTTCGTTTCTTTCATCTTATAATTAAGACAAATGTGTGGATTATTATTTTTTTCCACTGAAAAAGTCCTAGGTTTATTACATACTGCACTTTAATTATGCACTTACTCCAATGAAATGCCATATGTGACTCATGATTTAGATACTGTGCAATAACTAAATAGAATTACTGCAGAAAAATCTCAATTGCATGTTAAGCATCAAGGAAGTGTAACAATCTTTCTTAATTAATCCAATTTCTAAATATATATGGTATTTTTCCAGACACTATCCAGCAAAAAGTTAGAGAGCTTTCACCTCTTTTCTAATAAATTTCTTTGTCAGTTGAACTATGGACAATTTAGGGAGACATCATGCCTTACTTTAAATCTTTGAAGAAAAATAAGCCCAGACCTCCTTCTCCACCATTTCTTTCCCTTCCTTTCTCAGAATACTACCACAAATTAGGAACTCCTGCAAGATCTGTGGGTTTTTTTGGGTTTTTTGAGGGGATTTTTTTTAGGTTTTATTTTGAAAGGCTCTTTTCTTCATGGGATAAAAGATATCCACTTAGCTGGCTACAGAAAAAGAAAAAATGTAGACTAAAGTGTCCTTAAAGCAATATCTACAATGCCAGGAGAGAAGGAAGTGGCAAAATAAGAAAATGCTCTCTTCCATTTAGAAATTTTAAATGAACTTCTGAAAAACAAGCTTCTGCAGTTAGGATTATTGCCTAAATGTTGTTTTCCTCAGCTTTAAACCATAAGAGGACAGGCTCAGCACAGAGACAAAGGCTGGTCACATACACTACCCAGGATTGAAAAATAAGGAGTTAAGGAGGGCTTGATTCTTTCCTTTCGTGCCATTGTGATGTTAATGAGCATTTTCAGCTGGGAAAAGTGACTGCAAAATGGTTATAGGGTGCCACTGTCTTTTTCTTGTGCATTTTACTGAGACAGATTCATCTGAAGCAAAACCCAGAATCCAGACCAAGCAAAGAATACCACTCACTATTTCAGAGCAACACGTCCAGCAATGGAATGAGTACCCCAAGGGAAAGCAAATCATGGCTGCTGCCCTTACAAAACCAGACTAGGAGCTGGTTAAAGTCTATATATTCAGCTTTAAAGACTCCATCCCTACTTTTGTTTCTGTCTGCTCCATGTTATATTGTTAACTTATTCATAACCCATTTAAATAAAAAGCTTTCAGTGACAGAAAGAACCAGAAACACTTAACTGAGACTGTGATTTTGCAATTCTCACAAGTGTGTCCTCAGCTAAGATTGCCTTAAGCAACTGGCCTCGGGGAAACTGACCTACAAGCATATATTTTAGTTGAGTTTAATGAGATTTGGATGATGCTCCAAAAATAAGGAGTGCAATTTGTAGTCCTTCAGAGATGTCAATAATGCATTTCTGTAATTCCACAGCCAATACACCTTTCAAAATGTTTACAGAAGAGAGTGCTCCAATTGTAAAACACTATCCTAGCCAGCTCACCTTAAAGATGCATGACAATAAACCCTCATGCAAGTTATTTCTAATAACATTTCAGAAAAGAAATAAAACTAGAAAGGATATGTAGGAAAGTAAAGGGGAAAAACTGCAAGGGAAAGACACAAAACAAACATGAATTGTCAATAAAGGTGTTCATTTTTTTCTAGATTTAAACTCTTATTTTCACATTTTAGACAGATCAATAATGAATTATGTCCAATTATGTTATTTTACACAAAGCAGGCAAAGTCAGGAAGAACACACCCATATCAAACGGACTGCAGCCTTAATGTTCCGTGTTCTTGATGCAATCTGTGCTGGATTCCTGCTTTTCTGGTAACAAGGGAGAGGTTGAAATTTGTGTGGACCTATTAGAAACAGTTTGGGTGCACAAAGGAAAAATCTCAAGAACGCTTTTTTCTGGCACAGACAGTGCCAGAAATGAATGCAAGTTTGTCAAAACCACCAAGTTGTGTGGTGTGATCAATGCTCTGAGGGGAAGGGATGCCATCCAGAGGGACCTGGACAGGCAAAGTCCTGTTGGAGAGAGTCCAGAGGAGCCCCAGAGATGCTCAGAGGGCTCTGCTATGAAGACAAACAGAGAGTTGGGGTTGTTCAGCCTGGAAAAGAGAAGGTTCCAGGGAGATCTAGCAGCCTTTTAGTACCTTCAGGTACTATGGACCCACAAAGACCTGGAAAGGGACCTGTCCATGGGCATGTAATGACAGGACAAGAGGAGTGACTTTAAACTTAAGGATGGTAGGTTTACATTGGATATTAGGAAGAAAATGTTCACTGTGAGGATGGTGAGGTCATGGAACAGATTCCCTAGAGAAGCTGTGCATCACTCATCCCTGGAAGCACTCAAGGAAAGGTTGGATGGGGCTTTAAGCAAGCTGATCTAGTGGAAGATGCCCTACTCTGTCCAAGTCTGGTGAGAGGGAAGCAGGTAATTTCTAAGGTCTGTCCCAACCCAAAGCATTTTATGACAATCATGTGACCCTTTAACCCATGTATACATTAAGTAGCATTCTACTATATACTATATAGCACTCTACTATACACTATAAGGATTTAATAGTCTCATTAACAAATTACTGGGGAGAAAATACAACACTTAACACATCTATTAAGGCTCTTCTGTGTTGCAATTTATTAATCAGATTATCATCCAACTTTACAGATAAGAAACATTTCTCCCTCTCTATCCCTGCTCTCAGAAAAATCCTGCAGGGATACACAGGTACACAGAAATACACAGATGATATTTCATAAGAGCTGTCAAGCCCTGGTGAACCCTGGAAGTCCAAGGGTTAACTGGAAAGCAGCATTCCTTTGAGAGGATGAAAAAGAATAAAGTTCTGGGAGCCAGAGGTAATATTTCAGCCTCAGATTTTATTAGACTCTGTTTCATTCCTAAGCATTGTATGTCCCATAGAGCTGGAGAAATTACTGTCTCCAGTTCTCAAAGACTGAAATCCTTCATCTTTCTCATAATCCCTCAGTAGGAAACAGAAAATCACTTTCAAAATCTCCATAACACCTTTAATTTTTCCTGTTGAATGTTCTTTTTATTGCTCACCTAAGAAAGGTGCCAAAGTCTAAGTTATTACTTATGAGTCCATACCAGTTTATTATTTCTTTTAAAAATATGGTGCTTCCATTCTCCAGCTGTTTGCTTTGCAAACTGCTATGTACATTTCAGCCCATCACTCTTTTCTTTCAAAAAGGGTTTGGAGAAGGAGCTGAACGAGATGTGTAACACAGGATCACATCAGTCCAAGAGCCTATATATGCACTTAATTTGGTGTGATCAAATTGAATGCAAATGTCAAGTTTTCCTTAAAAAAAAAAAAAAAAAAACAAACTGTGAGATGAAAACATGCATTTAAATCCCTGATTGTATTCTCAGTAACTTCTGTGGATGGTGAAATATAAGAAAATTTTAATGGGAAAAATACTGAGAGGAACGATGATGTTGATGTAAGAGTTCAGTTCCCACTGAATAAAAAAAAACCCAAAAAAACCCCACCAAGCTAAAAGTTAATGGTTTTACAGGGAAAAATCAATAATAAAATACATTATTTTATGGAATAACATATTCCACAGAATATGAGCTAGGGCTACCAGACCCATGGATCCCTATGTTAGTTCAGAAACTCAGATTTTCCCACATTTTAAATGGTGGAAGGCAGTGGAAAAATGACAAACCAGAACAGCCCCAAGAGACAAAAAAATGCACAAACAGGGCAGAACTGTGTTGTTTTCCCATGCTACAGCTCTACTGCTGAGCACTGTAATGCCTAGAAATGCAAGAAAGAAAATAGCTCATCATATTAGCTCCTCTCACCCTAATATTTAAACAGAAGAACATCCCAAAATCAATGCAATGGTGATCAGGGTTTTGGGTTTCTTTTGCTCTTTTTTAGGTTTTTTAAGTCTAGATCTATTATCTTTGTATACTTTTGCATACCTTAGGTAACCAGTGGCTCCCCTCTATACCAAGCTCACTATCACCAAAGAAATCAAACTAATTATTCTCCAGGAGGCACACACAAACTTATTTCCTGCTATCTCTGTTTTCTGGCTTTTTGAAACAGACCTTTAAGTCTCTCTGTATCTTTCACCATAATATAACTGTGCTCAAAAGAAAAGTGATGTGTAAAAGTATTTATCTTTCAAATTCACATTCTGAGTTAGTCAAAACTTTCCAGATCTTTTGTTTTCATTCCCTGTTCATTTTCCTTAAACAGAAGGAAAGCTGCAGATGTAGAATAGACTGAAATTCAGATTCTGTTTATATATTTTGTGACTCTCCAATATTCTTTGGCATTTAGTGGTTTTACTAAGCAGATGCTTCAAGCCTTTCCTAAATTTCCCCTTACCTAATATCAAAAATATAATTTGATTTATTTTATTTTCTGAAAGAAAATATTTCAGAAAAGTCAGCTTCCATTTCTTAACTTTCCAACTTTAACCTGACAGCTTTAACCTGACACTTAAGCCCACTGCAACAGCTTATGCTTAACAAAATGTTTGTGCTTTAATTCACTTGCATTTAGAAACTTGCATTGTTGAAAAGAAACAGAATGAAAAGCAGTACAGAGGGAGTAAAGCAACAGCAACATCTGCATCTTCAAGTCTATTTTAGATCAACATAAGTTAGTAGCTTAGTTTTAATGGCACTGAGCTGCTTTATGTTGATGGCCTGCTGTTACTAATCCTGAGAGCATAATGAAGAGCATTAAGTGTTTAAACATAGATGTCAATAAAATACACAGCAAATAATGGCCCATGGTGGGGGTGTGCAGAGATCTGCAGTGCTGATACAACTCATGGTAATAGACCATTAATGAGGAACAGAGCAGAGGAAATTCTGATAGGAGGGATTGATCAAAATAACTCATGCAGCCTCCCCATTTCTGACAAAGGGCTTGGCTAAATGAAGGCACTACAGCCCAGCAGACTTGGCTGTGAATTTACAGCACACTGGTGACTCCCCACAGACTGCAGGCCTGCACAGGCTGCGCTCAGGCTGGTGACACTGAGTAAGATTCCCCATGTCACATGGCTGGAATTGCACGAGGGTCAGAGGCAGACACTGTGTGGATTAGTTGGAATGCTATAAATGCCAGTACAGCTTACTGCAAACCAATATTTCCTTAATTAGAAATTGAAGTCTATGCAGCTCTTGTGACAGCTCCTTGCTATGATGAACACAGATGTGCACACAGACAGGATTGGAGGGAAATGGTGACAGAGGTGGTAGGTGCACACATACATCAGATCCTGAGAACTAATCCATTATTTACTGCTCTTTCTATTTCTCTGACTGTCCAGGTAACAGTGGTGCACTTAAAGTGCTGATCCAGAGGAAATCCCTCATATTAAGCACTCAGTCTCAGCATCATAACTTCTCACCCGAGGACATGAAATGTTCTTCACTGTCTTCAAAAGCTGCAACATTGCTCAAACTTTTAAAAATCTGATGCTTATCATTGAAGGGTATAATTCCATGTTCCTCAGCTGAATTTTCATGGTATTAATCAAGTGTGCCTCTGGAAAGAAATATCACCTAAGACTGCTGCAGGGAGCCAATGGGTTTCAATTCATTTACTAATAACTATTTTGGCTTCTCATAAATTATTTATTAAGACTTCAGGTACCAAGCAGCAAGCAGCCAGACTGCTCAGTAGTAACCTATTGAAAATGCTATTTGGAACACAAAATAATATGATGTGTTCAGAAAAGGAGAGAGAGGGGACTCAGCAGTAAGGTGAAAACAACAGGTGATCTCTTGGTATTCAGTGGCACACAATTCTTAAAGTTTCAGTGTCTCTCTGCAACACATCCCAGTAAAGTGTGACACGCTGTGCTGCTAAAGCAAACATATATATGTGCACACACATACACACATATCTCTATGTATACAGACATCTATAAATAAAAGCAGTGAATTACAGAATTTCCAGCATGTAAGACCACATCCAGCACAACTTCAAGCCATGGAAAAGGAGAGAAATAACCAGGAAGAAATGGCATCTCATCTTAAGATTAATGACACAGGAATCAAAAAGCAGCATGTGAATACTATCAGCTCATAAGCTCTGCTCCAGCCACAAGGTTATTATGGGATTGAACTGCTGGGTCCTGACATGGGCTAGAATGCACTATGAAGAGAAAGATGGAAATTGTCAGACTGCTCCTACTTAAAGCAGTAGAAGTAATAAGAATAACAATGATCCTTTAATTTGTTTTGTGTGCTGAATGGAAGAAAACAGGAGGAATACAGAAGGTAAAAAAATACCTGCTTGACAAGAATCATGTCAATAAACATCAAACATCTTGAACACTTTCCAAGCTTTCTTCAGGAAGATTTAACTGGCTCCACAAATTCTCTCCAACCACAATTAGTCTTGACAGTACTTCTGACTTGCTGTCCCTGACTGTTTAACCAATTTCTCAACACTAAGAGAAATAGTCCTCTTGTCACATTGGAAAGATAAATAATCTATTCATACTCTTCTTAATATAAAAATTCAATTTCCCCCCCAATTTTCTAGTTATCTCCTATGTACTATATTTTCAGAATCATGCCTCCAAACACCACCCTGAACAAATAAAGGTTCTTCTCACAAATATCTGTTGCCATGTAACTTCCCTTTTTAATGGATTACATATTTCAGCTCTGTTTTATGCACATTTCTAAAGTATAACCTCATTTTCTTTGTCTAACCATTACTCCCAGTCCTACATTTTCTGCAAAAGCCAATCTTAAATATGATTCCAAGATATAGAAAGACTTTCTACACAACTCTTGCTTATTCTTGCTAACCTTTTCCCTATTTACACAGATAATTTGATGTGTTGATAGGAATTAGAGTCAATTTTGGAAAGTACATTATTTAATATACACTCACTGAGCATTCTGAACTCTGGTGGACGTCACTGATTTCTCCTGAAATACTCACCTTACCACAGCTTTTCGTAACAACATGATGTGTCATCATCTTGCTCAAAACCCACTAAGAATTAATTAGAATTTATCCTCTGTAATGTGCAGTCTTTCAGAACTACTAGACTCAAAAGAAGACCACATCAGTTCTCTCTTGCCCTCTCTCTTTTTGAGCCACCAGTTCAGCAAACCTTGTGGTGAGGGTGGAAATGAGCAGCCCAAGATCTGTAACATGTACTGCATTATAGAAAATGTGAAAATGTAAAAAGTTCCAAATAGGAAACCCAGAGGCATCTCTCTATAACCTTTTGGGATGAAACCAAATATTTTTCTAATTAAATTTTTAAATTCAATTTTCTAATTTCAATTTTTTAATACACAGGGTGTAGAAGAGGAGATATTCAAAATGCACACAAAAGGGGTTTTCTACAGCTGTTTACTTTCCTTTTTCAGTACCATCCAATAGTACAATACCCAAGACAATATGGCTGAGCATCATCTAAATAGAAACTAACTGGAAACAATGCAAAAAATCTGAAGTGTGGAAAACAGTCTGGTTTTGTTTGCTAAGTGGCCTCACACTAAGCTTTTGATCCAGGTGTTGTGGGAATGGAACTGACACATACTACACTTCCAAGATTTTAATGATGCCCAGAGCTTTCATTTTCTTTTACGCTCTGACAATGGGAAACATGGTCTCCTTATGTAGGACATAAAATCTAATAAAGAAGCCAGCTGTTCCTTCCCTGGTGAACCCCCTGAAACTCCAGCCTGAATGCAAGGTTTCTGAGGAAAAAATGTGGAGTAATTGCACTGTACCTGGGCGAGTACAATACACTCAACTCTTTTTACTGTCTACATATATCAAGCACACAGAAAAAAATTGCAGAGTGGACAGGTATAAGCCAGCAAAATAATCACCTGCTTAACAGCTAGCAGGTTTTACATAGTTTCTTGGCTTTTCCTCTCACAGTATCCCTCAGTATATTTGCTCCTTCCCAACATCTCTCAAGCATCTATTGCAATAATGCAAACTGACATATCTGTTCTGCCAAATGCTGGCTGCCTACTGAAGCAGCCAAAGGAAATATTGTACAGTAAGTGTGCTAATTGAGAGACCCTCCAACATCACAGGCCAAGTTTTGCTCTTGGCAACAAAAGCCAGCACTGACATTTTTGAGACCACAATCTCAGGACTGCTTCATTTTCCCACCTTCCTTCTTGCTGTGGTCTAAAAAATTCAAGAGATTGTTACAATATCTGTAGTGCAGAGGAATGTTTTCCAGCTGCAGAAATGTTGCTCTACGTGTCATCACGGGGACATATCCACACTCCATGTTTGGAGAACAAATGAGGGAACCACCAGAGCTGTTGTTCCTGTGTTTGAATTGCAACCCTCGATCTCAGCTAATAAGTGGCAGCAATGGTGAAGAAATGTCAAAGAAATACAGTTTTAACAATCAGTTAAGCTCAGTTTTAACTTAGCACACACATGCTCTTCTGGCAGGTCATGTCTCTAGGTGGTTCTGCCAGGTTCTGCCTGATCATGCCAGGGTTCTGTCCCAGCCTTTCTCACCTGGGCACAGTCAGGTGCCCTGAGATAGCAAAGAGAGGATAATAGAGCCTGGGCTTGATTCCTGTACACATCCAGGTTCAAATGCCAGATGGATAGCCCCAACATTCTTTCCCTGCCTCTGCAAGAGCCAAAATAAAACTACACAAATACACAGAAACTCCATATTTAGAGGGGGAAAAATATTAAAAAAAAAAAAGCTTTAGCAGATCTGTAGGTGGTGTAACACTAATTACCAATTACCATACTTTACAACTTCACAACTTTCCATTGCTTAGCTGTGGCATGAAGTGCAGCATTATTATTTTTAATCTCTACAGTCTCAACCTTCTGCCTTAGATGGCAACCCCAAGAATTGTCTTGACCTCTAGTGAGGTCTACATGCACAGGTAGAGCAATTTGCTGTTATTTGCAGGGTTACATTTGCTACTGTAAATAACAGCCAGCAGACACTGACAACATGGTATCCAGTGGATACTCACCCACTGGATAGTGTGATTTCAGAAAACTGTTTTTCACATCCCTGTACCTCCCCCTTCCTAATCATCTTCCTCATCAAGAGTTCACTAGTTCAGTATATATTTTCAGATATTGAAAAAACACAGTAATTTAGTGGCTGAAGACAAGATTTCTTCTCTTAGAATTTTTCCTCCAAATCTCTGAGTATGGAATTTACTCCCAAAGACTTCCTTTTCCACTGCAACTCTTTCTTCATGTTTATCCATGAAGACTAAATAGATTCTATAATACAAGCAGTTGAGCAGGTGCTAAATTTATCCTAATACTAGGACCAAAATATGGCAAGATATATGTTCCTTTGGGAAAAGGAAGAATCAGGCTGATCCCAGCCCTTATCAGCCCATTTTGCTGTTTGATGGACTCAATACCGAACATGTTTTACTGTTTCTTTGGAAATTAATTAAGATTCTTACTCATGTTAAATTTTTAATAAATATTTTTCAAAAGTACTGAAGTAATTTGGGATCATTCACTTACCTATTGAAGTTATATAAAATTCAAGAGATTTGCACAGCAGTTCAGTTATCCATGTTAGAAATACATCACCACGTGGCAAGGACATGAAAGAAAAGTGAGAAAAAAGAAACCAGTAAGCTATCTTGTTCCTTTTCTCAAATGAAAAAAGCATTAAAACAAACCTATAAATAACAATCAGTGTTACCCTCTGCCATGAACATGGAATATATTCATTTTAGCAGGTACCTGCTAATGCTGGTTTTTTCCTGTTACCATCCATTACAGCAAGTGGGTTGTTAAAGTAGCTGTTAAAAGAAAATGTTGAATGGTACTTACACTACACATAAACAAAACTCAAACAATCCTGTTAAGCTTGATAGCAGGCTACAGTCAGTTTCACAGCATTTTTGTAAATGACTTGAATGCACTCTTTATCTGAATATCAGCAGGCAGAAGGCCAAGATGGAAATTATGGAATGAGAAGGAAATTGAACAATTCAGATATGTTTATGGAAAGCTCACAAATCAGGGCATCTCATTTGGCATCAAATAAAGCTGTTATTCATGATGTGCAGCTACAAAAGGGAAAGCTGTTCTCTGCTGACAAGTGTAGGCACAGTAGTACGAGCTAAAGGGAATGGTTTCTCAGCAGAAAAAATAAAGGGTTACAGTTTTGGGGTGTCCTGTGCAGGGCCAGGAGTGGGACTTGATGATCCTGATGGGTCCCTCCCAACTCAGCAAGTTCTGTGATTCTGTGATTGCCATAAAGATATGGCAATAACCACGGCACCACAAGCATGATGGTGAGCATCTGTGACAGCTGAAATCCAACCAAGGAATTTACTGGCACACCTTTTCCTTCAACAACAGTTCTTAGATATGGTGTGATGATCCCAACCAAAAAACTTCATCTCTTGAGTTAAATAAATACAGGAATTCCACAGCACTCTGGAGACACCGATTTGCAAAGAGCATCTCTCCCTTGGAGCTTCTAAGAACATTTGCTGGGCTGCTTGAAGGCTACAGTGACTACAACAGCTCCCATATAGGTGGATTCTGATGCATTTCATGGTGTGGCCTGCTCTTCAGTTTTTATCTATTAGATTTAGTCTAATTATCTATTAATTTAGTCTAATTTCGTGAAGTTAGATTTCATCTTGTAGATCAATGTGATAAAAAGCCATTTGATATGGTTTATATAAGTTGTCATTAGAACCCTAAAATTTTGAATGAATTTTGGTACCTATCAGATAGCTGACTTTGCTTTTGACTCAAATAGCCAATATATGAAAGAGAAAGACAACACCTTGCTTTGTTGTCATTCTTCCTCTTGTAAGTGCTTTTTAAAAGAGATCAAAATCAGCGCTGAATAAATTTTATTATTGATTCAAGCATGTCAGAATTTATTTACAAGACTGGAGGAACAAATACTCAAGGAAGGAAGTGAGAAGGAAGACTATTTGAGTTTATTCTGCATTAAAGGTGGACCTTAACACCAGTGATAAAAGGGTTACTTCACTTCTCAAAGATTCCTTTTACCTGACAGTGTTTTAGCTCCTTTGCAGCTTCTGTATTTCAAACACTCAGCCTACCCAGAGGCCTCTAAGCTGTGATGTGTGGTGATGCCTTTAGATGTGTCACACAGATATAGGCTGCTTCAATTCATTTAATTGGGGAGATCAAGGGAGAGCCCTTGTATTCATACTGTTCCACTGTTTGTGAGCAGTTCAGTCTTTGCTATCACGAGCAATGCAAACAAAAGGCGTTATTAAGTGAAATGTGCTTTGCTCTTCCATGCCTAACAATGTGCCAAATATGAGCCTACAACCTTGAAGCTGAGAGGTCAATCTCTGGAAACATCAGGAAAAGAGAATTTCCTTCAGTAATCTCATCATTCAGTACCAAAGTAGGGTTGGGGGAATATATTATTATTTATTCTATTGTTTTTATTAATTGTGGGCTTTTCTATTCTATTCTAATGTATGCACAACACAATTCATCAATGTATATACTCGTGTTTTACAAAAAGCAGAGAATCACTGTGAGCATGCTGATGCTCAGAAAACAGTTTGAATAAATTTCCTGTTCTTAAGCAAACCAAAGAAACAAAACATTTTTTTCATAACCTCCCACTTCTTTTAAAAACACAAAAAAGACAGCAATGACATAAATTGGAAAACACTGTTGTTACAAAACAACAACAAAAAACCCCAACACTTTAATATGAAAACACTTATCTCCCACAAAAAGTCTTAACATTCCATGTCTCCCACAGTTAAAGTCATATTTCTAATTATTCTTTCTATGAATTCCTGTGACAGGCTAAAAATAAAAAAAACACTCAACCTTTTCCCTAGAATCCTTTAGCAGTATTTTTTTCTCTCTCTCATCCCACAATGGTTACAAACACCAAGAAAAGCATCACATTTTGTGGACTTTTGATTTTTTTTTGGCAGTCATAGACCACCAGTTCCTTGGTTTGTGTAAAAAGCCACAGCTCAGCTGAAATCAGTGGTGAAGCTTCAGCTTCCCTCGAGTCATGTACATGACACTGGAAATGTTTGTTATGGAAATTATTCTGCCTATCACAGCCCAGATATTCAGGAAACTGTGGCTGCTTTCCTGAGCACTAGAAGATATATGAAACCACCTTCTTGCTGGCTATTGTGAGCACATTTAAAGTGCAATGAAGGGCATTCATTGCCAAAGAACACTGCATTTGTACATCCATTTCTCTGATAACCTGTATAATACCTCAGTGAGGATTAAGCAGCAGGGAGAGATGCACAGAGAAATGGTGCTGTCATTGTTTCCCAGGGAAAAATTACATTATCTTTTCTAGTTTTTGACAGAAAATTACTGCTTAAACATTTTTGCAAGTTTATCTGCTTTCAAGGGGGTCATTCAGAGGTCTCTACTGTTCTCTTTCATATTCTCATGACAATTGACTGAACCCTTGATCTTTGACCTGGACAGAAATTAACCCTCCACATTCCCACCTTCCACACAGAGACATTAATATTCCTAATAATGAGAGGTTATTAAAATCTTAAAAGTTCAATGGAGCATTTCAAGGACAGTGGAATTAGATTTCGGCAAATGCCCATAGATTTATTGCACAATGCAAACCATTTGATTTGTTTGGATCTATGTTCCAAGGCTAGAGTTCAGCCAGCCTTTGCTGGCTGGAAAAGAGCCACTTGACTAATTTGACTTGATCTGTGAAAGAGGGAAAACCCTTGTTATGGACATATGGAGCTGTACATTATTCCTCTCACCCCTTTCCACCCTTACCTTTGGAAGTAATATTATGTGCTAAGTAAATTTAAAATACAGCACTGAGAGATGTGATGCCCCAAATACTATGCCAGGCACAGGGATACATGGGAAAAAGGCACAATTTAGGCACAATCTAATCCACTAGATTGATCTCAAAGTTATTGCATCACTTTCTGTACCTTATACACTTAAGCCTTTAATTTTTGGAACAGTCCTTCCACTACCCTGTGTCTGTCCAGCTTTTCTATTTCACTCAACTGAAATTCCCTGGTTGATCCATGAGAAAAAGTCTACCTATGTATTTTCCATGACTAAAAAGATTATCAGAACAAGAGGAATTACACTAACAGAGCAAACTGAGACATGAGGGAAAAAAAAAAAGAAACTGGAGTGAAATGAAAATAAAAATTATCATGGAAAGAGAAAATGGGAAAAAGAATCAGGATCCTCTAGAACTTAAAGCTATGAGACCAGAAGGATCAGCAAATCTACTTAAGGAGGGAACAAGCAAAACTTATTGCAGCAGTTATTTTGAGGTCCTGTCATTCTGCCATCTGAACCAGAAGTGGAGAAATAAACTGTAATAAACCACACCAAATTACCACTTTTGATTGCTACTTGCTGAAATGGGGTTTGATGCAGGATCCCATCTCCCACTGAGAAAATTTGTACTCCCTTACAGAACTTGGAGAAATGCAGCTGGTGCAATACATGGAGCTTATGATTGCTGTTATTTTTAATGACTGCTCAGCTTGTCTGAAGATGCTGACAAAATTCATTTTCAGGTTCCAGTTAAAGTAAGTATGAGATAAATGATACTGTATATCAGTGCAACATGAATATAAATGTTTTGATTCTTTCCTTCCTTCCTTTCTCATACACTTACAGTTTCCACAAACAAATTAAAACGTGCATATTTCTTTTAAACCTGTTACTCTACATTCAGCTGTGATATGGGGGCACTCTTCACAACTAACTTCTGGTTAATGCATTTGTGATATCATACAGCTATGACAAGCTTTTACATTCTGTATCTATTTGAAATCCCAGCTCCCACCTCCCTGGCATAGCCACAGTCTGCAACAGAGCTGTTTCCAAAACATCAGACTTTGCAAAAGATGGAAACTCTCAGAACAGAAATGTGCTCAACATATCCACCAATATTCTCCATAACCCTGCCAAAATGTTCTGTTTAACAGCTGCACCAGGCTTAAAGAAGAAAGCAGTGCCTCCCCTGGACTGGCTTTAGCCATTTTGCTTCCAGAGGTGCCAGGACACAGGGCAGCAAAGAGCAGCTCCTGAAGAGGAGCACAAACCCAGTGGCAGCTGCCAGTGACAGAAACTGCTGGGACACTGAACATTACCGGGGGTTGCAGCCAAATGTACAGACTAAACAGGACAAAATATTTGTTATTAACAATTGCTGTAGGGGTAATTACACAAAATTCCCTACACAATACTTGGTTTGCCATTGCCATTTGCCATGTCAGTCCTAACTCATCACGTATTGAGTTGGAATAACAAGGGTAGGAGAGCAACCAGGATTTGGGAAACCATTATGGAGACTGTAATTCCAAGCAGAAACCATCTCATTTACTGTGACTGACTCTGGGAGTCATTGGCTTTGGCAAAGGTAAATTAGAAAATGTGAAAGAAAAGAGTCTTACCAGTGGGAGCACACTTTTTTCATTAAATTCTTTATGACTTAATTGAGGATAGTTTTTTTTGCATTTTCTTTTTGGACCAGACAGTCATGTTTAGGACAGCAGAAAGAATATTTATACCTGCCTAATTAAAAATGACATACACCTAGCAGCTGTGAAGATTACCAGAGGTGCATTTTGGTATCTATTTGTAACCCTTATTAACACAAATAGGTTTTGGCCAAGTAGCCAATGACTGTATTGAATGGATTCTACATTCATCTCAGTTCTGGTGATTGAGCACCTCCATTGTGACTGAGTCAGACCAAGCTGCAAAATCCTCCTCCAGAAGTTGCCTGCTGCCACCATCAGTTCCTGATCACACCAAGACCAGAAGAACAATTTAGGTTTCAGTCTGGTTTTCTACCCATCAAACAGAATGACAAAATTCTTTGGAACAGACACTGGCAAGTGTGCTATAATAGAATCCCAAGTGGGAGGCAACTGAAGCTGTATGTAAAGTAACACAGTACAAAATAATTTTAAAATACCAGTACTATCCAAATAGTTTTTAACATATCATACGATGTAGCAGGTGTGATATGGACTTAAACATGATCACAAGAGTTGATTTACTTAATATCTTTCAGTCTGCTAGCTGTATTTCTGTTAAAACTGTATCTACAGTAATCTAAATATATTATCCTGTGATGATTCATGTATAGAAAATTATGTGTACTTGTATGTATACACGCTTGTACATATATTTCAGCTGGACTCTCATTTCTTCATTACAAAGAACACAAAAAAAATAAACCCCAGAAAAACACTCCTTTTCAAAGATTAAGACACAAATGGCATGACTGAGAAGCAAGTCCTGAGGAAATGCAGACTAGCTGAGAAGACAACAGCACCCTCCCAAAGCACCTGGGATCCCTGTCCCTTGAACAAGCCAAGATGCCAAGTTCAGGATCTTTGTGCTCTCCAGGCATTCACTAACCTGAGGGCTGAGTGCATCCAGGACTAATTGGAGCTCCAAGTCAGGATCACTGCATAAGTGACATTGTGGCTTTCTAATACATAAAGAAACATATGATATACAGGCAATTTGGAAATACTATGATATCTTAAAGATCAGAAAACACAAAATAATGCCAAAATACAAAATATAGGCAATAAATAGGACTAGAATTTAAAAAAGGAAATAATATCAATAATAAAATAATACTTTATTAAAATGAACTTCTAGTGTTAGGTTACTACCCGTTTATTGTCACACAGCTGACATTATTCTCCTTAATAAAGCCTTTTTTCCTACCTTCAGGGAAAATAATACACAGTAGCCCTTTACTTCTGTTTGCTAGAACTTGGAGGGCACATAAACCACATCCAGGAACATACCCCAGCTTTATTGTTCTTTGTTCCACGAACTGTGCGTGTCCTCAAAATGTCACCAGCGATAAACTGTTAAAGGCATCACATCAAGTCATTAAAAGACCCTCCCTAAGGCAAGAGGCCACAAACTGAAATTGTACCTTATTTTCACGTTTGGCCCGCCTAGGTATGGAGGCTTCACAGCCTTTTTATTGAATATATATTTCCATAAAACAAAAGTGTATGCAATTCCAACGGAGGAAATGATGTTTATTTAATCACTGGGTTGGATTCTGCAGCACTGAGTGATCATCCCTGGAATATTCCTGCCGAGGCCCCCGGGGGCAGGCACCGTCACTGCTGGCAGCCAGGAGCGCAGTGACAGCGGCGCCGCTCTCGGAGTGACAGGGAGGGACAGCGGCCAGGCCAGCCATACCTGCCTTGGCCACTGCCTCCCAAAGAGATGGCAGTGCTGTCTGCTGAGAACTCAGGGCTGCTCATCAAACAGAACCACCACACAGCTACAGAGAGCCTGGCAAACAAAGCACAGCTTCCACCCAACAACCTGAAATCTCTTCTGGCTTTCTCCAGAGTAAATTAGGAGAAGATACATCAGAAACATCCGAGCTACAGAAGACTGAAAAAACAAAGTTGAGAAGAGAAAAAAAACCAAAAAAAATAGTACTTGAAAGGAAACAATATCAAGTCCTCTTTTTTTATACAAAGTCTCATTTTCACATGAGTTTCATTGTTTTTTGGTTTTTCTTTTTTTAGACTACGTTTGTATCGCAAAACCAACTGTAAAGGTTCTAACTGGGTTCAGGTTACCAAATGAATTGACAAGTAATTATGGATTGGATGCAGTTTTTAAAGTTAAGCCAATTGCCAAGGCAACGAGCAGGAATTCCAGGTATGGGACTATCACCTGGCTCTGCCATTTCCCACCACAAACCCATAAAGAAAAGCCCCACATAGCCTCTGATCCAAAACAACTAATATCTCTAATTTTGATACTTCAATACATGCAAACATTCCACACGATGGTACTTGCTACTGAAAACTCCATCAATATGAGATCTGATGTTGCTTGATAAAGCACTGCTGTTTTCCATTTGAGTTTATATCACACTGCTGTTCATTTTTCTGAAGCCTTTGGACATTCTTCACTGAGTTATCACATGTTGTGAACCTCCGTGTTTAAAATTACTTTTTTCTTTCTTTTTTTTTTTATGTATAAGCTTTACTAGTCCTTCTTGTCTATGTTTAGCTAGTCCTACACAACTTGGTCAAAAATCAAAAAATGCAGATTAAGTATAGATAATATCACAGGGATGATATGTGGAAGGTGATCTCTGCAGAGATTTCAGTAGCGAGATCTTCTGTCAAAATTCCTTTCATCAGTGCAGGTAAACCTAGAGATAAACATCAGCTGATGTCCTAATCCAAAAAAACTACTTTTTGAATCCAATGAAGGGAAGGAAAGGAAAACTATCTTTGACCAATTCTTGACGAGAACAGTATTTTCCTTTTTTTTTTCTCTACCATCTTTTCCTAAGACGTTCCCACGCACAGGTTTGGGGGCATGTTACCAACACATTAAATCCACAAAAAAAAGAAGAAATAACGACAGAGTTACAGCTGCATTTAAAAATGTTCTTCAAAGGAAGCAGGTCAAAGGAATGGGGTAGTCAAGGACAGCACAAAACAAAACATCAAAAAGAGGAGTATTTCTGATTATTTCGGTCTCACTTCATTTGTGTTGTTTATCTACTGAACAAAGTTGGCACTGAGACTCTAGTGCTGGAAAAGTTATAATCCTTATTTACAAAATATTTCTCTGATTTAAAAAATATGATTATTGTCATTTTACTAGAAGAATAAAATGCAAATACTGCCCATGGTCACAGTTTAAATGTGGATCATCCTTCCTACTGCATCATTCCTTTATCTAAGATTAATAACTAGATCACACATAAATGAACATGTATCAGTTACACAGACTTTCCAATTTGCCTGCTTCTCTGGCAGTTTTTTTTTTACCTTAGGTCAAAAAAAACCACAAACACTGTTTGTGGTACGAATAACTCTGACACTATCTTGCTGGGTCTCCACCTGAAGGGTTTTCAAACCCAAAAAGTTTCCTT
This sequence comes from Agelaius tricolor, assembly GCF_023055355.1. Classification (NCBI taxonomy): domain Eukaryota; kingdom Metazoa; phylum Chordata; class Aves; order Passeriformes; family Icteridae; genus Agelaius; species Agelaius tricolor. The sequence continues at coordinate 39,760,619 of NW_027269269.1, read as the reverse complement.
TAGGAACAGTTATGAAAATGTGCACCTGCCACAAGTGTTTGCAAAATTTTTCTTTCCACTGGTATTTTTTGACTAGTTTTCGTCATCATTACATGAAAGTTAGGAGAAGAAGAGCAAAGTGTCTGTCAAACTTTCCTCTCACAACCACCCACAGAGATACCTCTTGCCCCAGCTACCAGCCAGAAGCAGCATGATATCTGCAGCTTCCAGAGAAAGATTTTGGCTTAAAAATTCTGCAGAGATCTGTCAGGTCCTGTTTTGCTGGAGGATGATTCTTAAGTAAAATCATCAAAAATAACCTGCTTTAGGGGATAAAATTCCTCATTTCCTAACCTAACCCCGCAAAAGCAATGATAAAGATTTTGTTGACTTAAGCGGAGTCAAAGTTTGAGAATATAAAGTGACTTCTGCAAAACCTTCCAAGTCATGTCATCCAGAACGAGAGAAGGGAGACAGGAGTACAAGGCACCCTGTGTCAGTCCTTTAATAATGCAAAAAGCAGAGCATGGCACGCCTACCATAGACAGAGAACAGAGACATTTCCTCATGATCAGCACTGCAGAAATGAAAACTGAGCATGCCAATGTGACACTGGAGAAAACACTATTTATGCCTAAAGCAAAAGAAAAACTGTTGAGAACCATTTTATTCAGGTGAAAATATGGTTTATGTAATCCTGCCGCTAATGCACAGACAGTGCTAAGGCTGAACTGATGCCCCAAAAGTCAGAGCTGCCCAAGGGCTTCTGCTACTTACACAATTACTAACAGATTTCAAAGAAATATGAAGAAAAACATGAGTGGAACATGACAGTCTGTACTGTTCACTACTCTTCTACAGATTTCTCCTTCCCCCTTTAGGATATCCACAGCATGTGGTATTGTCCCTGATGCGTCTCCATGAATGTGCCCTAATATCCTGGAGGGAAATGAAAGAGCCCTATCATGCTGCTTTTTCATTTAAATTAGAGAAAATTCTGTATCCTGAATGATCAGAATAGTGTCCTTAATATGTAGAGCAATGAACTGGCTGCCAGTGAAGGCAGGATTCCTGATTTCATGGACCAGTGGTCTAATCTACTAAGGCAAATTCTTCTTCCTACATATGACAACTGTGAGCTTTAGCCATAACATTCAAAACAATGAGATCATGAAAATTCATTTTTGAGAGACAGATGGATGATATCCATTATTAATGGAGCCCCAAACAGAACCTTTCCCTAAACAATGCATGTAGAGCCTTTATCAAGATCTGCCAGGCAAAAAAAACCCAAACTTGACACAATAAAAATGATAATAAAAAGGTTCAGTTTTACAAGGATAGATATTACAGGTAAATGCATGTAATATTACAGTCCACTTATTGACAACAGCTCAAAAAGCCTAGTGACATTCAATAGCTTCATCTAATTAAACTCCCACAACTCCACAACTGCAACTCTCTTTTCATATATTACATTTAAAAAAAAAAAAAAAAGTGATGATGGAAGAGAGGTCCTTTCCTTTGAATTCCATACTGTCAAAACAAAATGCCAACAAGGTGATGTAACCACACCTCAGGACAGACATCTGAACAAAAGAGTTGTCTTCCAGAAGCCCAGTTATAGCCAGAGGGAAAAGAGCAGGGCTGGGAGAGGCTGGCTGAAGGCCTAAAGCTGGGTTACTTCAACATGTGGTACTTCATCAGAGGGCAACATAAAACACTTAAAAACAAAAACAGAGCCAACTATTTGCCCCCCCAGTCAGTGTTCATGTATCCCATGGGACTAAGAACAGAACCAGATTTCTCCCACAAAGGGAAGGGCACTCAGCTTAGACAGAGCAGTGTAATTCTTCTAGATGTGTTATGTGAAAACGAGTGACTTCTGATCTCTGCCTCATCTTCCTGCAGTCCTGAAATGATAACAACCAACCTGACAGATTTATGGGTTCTTTCCTCAAGCTGAGACAAATGAAAATTATTTTGTCTATCAAGAAAATAACAATCACTATTCCTGGATTTCTTTCTTTCCAGAGTATCTAGACTACACGAAGAGATAAAATATTGACACAAAAAAAAGGAAGAAATTTTTCTAAGGTAACCTTATTTCCCTGAGACTTTGAAGGTGTTTTTGCTTGTTATAGATGAATGGTCCATGTGTGTAGGATTAATTCCTTGCCTAAAAATGCACCAAATTCAGCATGTCCAGGACAAGAATAGACAATTCTTAAACATTCTGGTAACTGATTACAAAAAAAGTAAAGCAGATTAGTATTTTGCTACTAAAACAAGCAAGACTCTTTTCAAAACCCAAAGACAAGTATGAAAGTGTCATACATGTGGTTACAAGGATAATTGCTTCCTCTCCAGACAAGTGCTGTCCTTTCTCTTTTGTCTGCCCATTCCCATTCTCAGTCCCCTCAGTGTTTCATCTACTGCTCCATGCATCTCTTCATCTGAGATGCATGGAGCCATAGATGAAATACTACCTAAGAATTTACCTAAAAATTTACCTTTCTTACTGGTAAATTCTAAGGTAAAAGTGTTAATATCTTTTCCAATGGAAAAGTGTTAATGTCTTTGAAACGTGACCATTGTCAGTCAAATGTGGATAGTCCTGATAACTCCAAGTGACAAGTAATCCCATTCCTTAATGGCTCTAAAATATACCAAAGGTAAAGACAGAGAATCAGTACTGCTTTTTAACTGAAAAACGAGAGAAATGGTTTAAAACCAGCATTCCCTCATTCCTTTCTCACAACTAGTTCAGCTACGTAATGGGAATTATTATCTGGTTTACAACAGTGATACAGCAAAGGTACTTCTTTTCAAATAATCCTTTTCCACCTCTTATTTATTCTTCCTACCTCCCACATTTGTCTCAAAACCATGAGGAGTTTTGAACCAAGTCAGAGGTGACTTCAAGTTAAGACAAAGTTGTCAGGAATAATGAACATTTCCTAACACTGAATCCTGAAGTCAGGTTTGCTCAAGTGGCTACAACTGCTTCTACTTCTTCTACTCTTCCCTCATTACTGAAAGAAAGAAAGTCTGGCCCCAGTTCTGACTCTTCCCTTTCCTGTTGCAAAAGGAGCTTGGTGTCAGTCAAGTCTCAAAATCTCCTCCGCTGCTTGGAAAAAATTTATTTTCCTTTTCCTTATGCAACACAACACTGGAGCCATCTCTGTTCTAGGGTATGATCTTCAGGAAAGCAAGTCCAGTAGGTCAGCCCCAGATTTAAAACCAAGTGTTCCTTTAGTTACAACTGCAGCTGGTAATAATTGGCAAATTATATTTGGACACACAGTGCACTTAACACATGACTGGAACCTTCAATTAGTACACAAGCTTGCTAAAAGCAGTGTTCTCAGGCACATCAAAGTCCCTCCACTTTCAGTAACAAGTTTTAAAGTTAATCCCTTGTTTCTCCTTTGTTGGTGAATAACAACAAAATGTAGCAGAACGTGCCCCAGCAGTAATGCATTAGTCTTCCTTCTGTAAAATCACTGAGGTAGGTGGCACTTGGCCAAGATATTTATCATCTCCCACATGTGCAAGTTGTCCCAGACTCAGCAGCCACCTCTCTGCTCTAGGGCTGGGGCCTGAGCTGAGCTAACACAAGGTAGGAGCTGCCAGCTGGGCATGTGCCAACGATCTTTCCAATTGCTTTGAATTTTAGCTTGTAATCTTTCCCCAATCCAAATTGAACATGGCAAAGATGTCCTTGACAGAGACTATGTGATGATCCTGTTTCAGATTTCAATCACATCTATTTTTGCCACAGCAGAATAATTTCAAAAATATATAAATAATTTCAAATATATATATATACAATTACCAGAATGGCTGTGATTTTTATTCAACACTCAGAAACCTAGATGTGCTGAAAACAGCTCACCTTGTTTCTCCTTTCACAGTTTCATGCCACCTCAGTCCATGTCACGTCTCTGGTTTTAAGAACTGTAATATAACAGGAGTAGATCTGTAGAACAAAGGGCTTGGCACCAAGAATGTAATGTCCATACCATCTGTGGTTTTGGTAGAGTCATTTTAGACTGGACCTAAGCCACTGCCAAACTGAAGGCTCGCAGGAACTGGAACACATCAGAGTTTCTTCTGGAGCACACATTTTGATTTAGCTCCTCCTGAAAGGAGCAAAGCTCCCATGGCCCAACATCCCTCTTTAGCCAGGGGACAGTAATGGGATAATCACAACATTCACTTTTCAAAGACAGCGCTTCTGATCTACCCTCAAATGCTGAACTAGAGGAACCCTTTCATTTCTCTTGGGTTTTTGCCTCAGGTGATTGGCTGACTTTCTGCACCTGTCTCAAAATAAAACCAATGAGGTAAGATTTCTGAAGAGCAGCTCTCTACCATCACTTACATGGCAAGACTACGCTCAAATAAAAACAAACAAACAAACAAAAACCAAACAAACAAAAAACCAAAAAACCCAAAAAAAAACCCAACCAAAAAAACCACAAACATACACAAAAAAACCCCAAAGAAATCAGTACACACAGGTTTAAAAAAAAAGTGGGAGATTAAGTCATTCATTAATTCATTGTCTCAAAATAAAACCAATGAGGTAAGATTTCTGAAGAGCAGCTCTCTACCATCCCTTACATGGCAAGACTACACTCAAAAAAACCAACAACAACAGCAAAAAAATCAAACACAAACAAACACCAAAAAAAAACCCCAAAAAACCCCAAAGAAATCAGTACACAGCAGGCTTAAAAAAAAGTGGGAGATTAATTCATTCAAAATAAAACAGAATAACTATCTTAGAACTTTTGAGAAGACCAGAAGGAAGCAATTACTTCCTTGCTTTTAAGGACAGAACTCCACTGACCATTCAGCCAAGACTGAATTTGGTTCATGTACATAATTAAAGCATTTCGTATTTCCAAACATTTTAATTCTGAGCCTCTCCTCCATAGTTAACAGTAGAGGACAGTGATCACATCACTTTCCACTGTAACCTCATGGCTAGCACATGACCAGCACAATCAGTTGGATCCTGACAAATAAAGCCCCTTCCAAAAATTCAAAGGTCAAACGAAAAAAAATATCAGATATTTTAATATCTACAGAAATCACAGATCTCAGTATTTAGGTTCCCTGAAATAATACATTTGAGGAAAGGAATTCAAATTCAAACAAATAACAACTGCTATAACCTTAACTGAAAATACTTTACTGGAAAAAGCTGTCAACATTACAACATTCACAACTCCAGCTGCACTCGCAAGGCCTCAGCTTCAAAATCTTGGCTTCCATTCTACTGTGACTTGGAAAGAGTGCAAAGTGTTAAGCACGAGGCCAGGCAGTGAGGCTCAGAGAGTGGGACACTGTCTAACCAAAGCATCAGACAGCTGAAAGTGAAGCAATCCTATTTCCCCTGCTTTGCATATTATTACCCTTCCTCTGCAGGTCACCACTCAATGCGTCACTGCTTCCATTAGAAATATCTGCTTCCACTTCTAACATAGAAATAGTCATGCCATTGCACATTTTAAAGAAGTCTAAACTGTACAATTCCATGCTGTATGACTACTAAAATTCACATGAAAAATCAGTTCTAAAGAACAAAAAAAATTCTAATGGGATCTGGTAAGCAAAACAAGTAATGTGCCTAACGTATCACATGGGAGATGCTGCAGGAATTAGCTTGTGTTGAGTTAGTTCATGTCCCCAAAGAGTTGTGTTTGAGCTTTTTGAAGCTGCTCACTCAGAGGGATTATCTCATTCAATCTGCTTTAATCACAACTAAATGCTTTCAATTGGTATGCACTGGGACAGAATTAGAGAATCAGAAGCTCCCAAAATCCATGTGATGGGCTTAGGGCAGTGGGACAGAAAAGAAGAAAAAAAGAAACACTGTAGAGATAAAAAAAAAAAAAAAAAAAGTTACTCCATAATTGAAGCTTACAAGTTTGATTTACTGTATGGTAATGGAGTTACACCACAATAAAGCTAAGAAAATTAAGTGAGACATAGGTAAAGCAACTGATACAGCTTTGGGGGTTGGAATGCTGTGTGCTTCATAAATATTCACTGTGAGCATACCAGCCATATTATCCTCCTACTTCAAGAGTCTCATCTCCACACAAAATTTTCAAGAAGGCCGTTAGTGAATGTAGATGTAATTGTGATTACATGTACAACAAGCAAATGTTACCATTATCGAATTTACCATACAAAAAGTTCAGTGGGAACACAATGAAAATTGCAGAGCAGTATTTTCCTAGAAAACCTGCTGGGGAGTAACAGCAGCAGTTCCACCACAATATTAAAAGACTGAATCATCCACATGGATTTCAGAGTGAAGGCACAGATGGGCTACAGTCACATTTCCTGCCCATGTAAGTGTATGCACACCATTCCGTTGTCAATTTTCTCCCAATTGAAGGGTCCAACTATTTGACTGTTTGCTTATTTCTGTCAATAGATTCATGCTCTGCTCATGATTTAGAGCTATCAAATAATTTTATGCTGACATCAGTTGCCTCCCTGACAGCTCTAAAACACGAAATAACAAGCAGTTGGTGTCAGCACTCTTAAATCAAGCCCAAGGGCCCCCATGGCACCACACTATGGCAGCTTGTTACCGCTAAGCAAATGTCAGTCCAGTCAATGTGTGTAGGAGGTTGTCAACTCCCTGGTTGCATCTGCCCTAATAACCAGTCCCCTATAAGGTGAAATTCATAAAGCCACCACGGCGTTGCCTGAAACCCAGGGTGACAGAGGCTGGCACAGATAGCACGGCTTTCCAAGCCCAAGGAATGGCTGCCAGTCGGGCAAACGGGGCTCTGTGGCTGTGGAGAGGCTGTCATTCTGCTGCTGCTTTTGCTAGAAAGTGCAGAGAATAGACAGTCATTAACATGCAGGGATACACTATTTTTTAATCCTCACTTTCTAAATTACAGTGTTAACAGCAGGCCACTTTCATCGCTGCGACCTAGCCAGGGGCGTAGCTGGGAATTTGGGAAGTACACACACACACATTGGCCTCCCTGTTGGTCCCCTGCCCTCACCATTGCCATAATCTCCCAAGGTAGACATACCATTACACATACCCCCATCACTAGCACAGCAGGTGCTATTAGTCAGGGGATCTAGCAGCATGCTCATAAAAGGCCTGGCAAAGAACAAAAAAACCCCATTGCCCTCCATGAAATTAAAATTGTATGCTGTGGCGTGCACAGCACATGCCTGTTTCCACTTGAATAACTCTTGAAACATCTTGCAACGCAAAACAAATCCAAAAATCTAACAAAGAAAAAAAGGAGACAGATTTAAGTCATACGACAGCAAAATTTCAGTTTTCAAAATTCTAGTACATGGAGGAAGGCCTGAAGATTCTAAGAATTATAACATTTTATTTAGCTTGAAAAAGGGGCTACATCTGCAGCAGAAGGCAGGATTTGTTTTATAATTAAGTACATGACAATACCTTTTGCAACTTCATTTTAAACACAGCCAGTAACAATTTAAGTCCCTGGGTTATACCAAGTAAGAAAAGAACAAATAGAGAACACTCTATTTGTCCTTTTGTATTTGTATTATATATAATAGATACATATCTATAAAAATATATTGTATTTTCCAATAGATATGTACAATTTAGTATTTGCAATTCATTTACCTCCTTTTTTGTAGCTTGTTTACATGTAGTATTTTCTTTTAAGAATTTATTATTATCTACCATAGCACTGTACACTGATCAAAATAGCTTGTGTTTAGGGGATCACTCCCTAAAAAACAGAAAAGACCATAAAAGCAGGTTTTATTTCCCAACTAAGAAAAAAGTTAGACTTTTTTCTAAAAAGTTAGACACTGAGATTATCAGAGCACTGACCCTGAAATGACAGAAATATTCCCATTTTTCCAAGGTCCTCTCCAGGACACACTGCAGCTCGTTGTTGGAGTTAATCCAATAATACTCCATGAGCAATGGAGGACGTGCAAGCTGCTCCCCTCAACAGTGCATTTCACAAGCACACAAGCAAATCCAGTTTAGGCTTCCCCATGCCTGAGCCCAGTGATAATGGGCAGCTAAGGAGAAGAGGGATCAAAGGCAGAGTGCTTTGAAGGCAAAAGGCACAGGGGTTTGAAGAGGTAATTAATCTTTGTGAAGACACAGAGAAGAGGAGGAAGATGCCTGTCACCTCAGCAAGACTGGAGACAATACAGTATTCCTTGTGTGACATTTTTATTTTGAATAAAGAAAAAGAAATCTGGCCTTTAGTACCGGGCAAACAAGAGAGCAACAAATGGGATTGGGTTTAAAATGATGAATGGCATAAACATTTGTGACATTGTATTTTAAGTGTTTCTACATTACCCTGGGACGTCCTAGTAGGTTTTTCAACATGTACTGGAATTTACAGAAATATTAGTGGGTGCCACTCTCATGCTAAATCCTGGGATTTTGGGATCTCTGTAGTGTCTTGAGAAAAATCTCCCACACTGTGACTGACTTCAAGAGCTAAAATTTTACCTTACCAAGCAGGAGAAAAAAAAAAGACATTAATAATATAGCTTAATATCTATTCTATTTCTTCCTTTTTTTCCCCATCATCTCAATGATCAATCTCAATTTTTTTTCCTACTCATTTTCTTCCCCTTTTCCCAGCTGAAAATTTCTCTGAGTTTTGCTTTTCTTCTTTAAGCAAAACACTATTTTTGTTCACGGAATTAATGACAGTGACACACCATTCCCATTTGTACTGGACAAATATGGAGGATATATTGATCATACAAATTAGGAGAATATTGCTGTAAGTAATCTTGGCCCTTTAGAGGCCAGAATTAAAACACCAGTTTTCTCCATCAGAGCATGTCTAATTAAAAATAAGTCCAGGAAAGCAGCTGAAAAATGCTTTAGCTCAAGTGTAACATGCTTTTCTACAAAGCTCTGTCTTTAGGCTTCAACACTCTCAATGCATTACCTTTTTACAAGAAGGAAAAAGAAATCCAGTTGCAAAAGGGGAAAACATAATTGCTTTCCATTTGACAAAGGGAAGCATGAGAGTTTATTCTTACAAGTAGTCTGAAGTGCTGCATAAGTAACCACTGTAATTTGTGTCTCTCCAGGGGCAAGTGCATGGGAATCCAACATCAGCACTGAAATAAGAGGAAAGAAGGCAAGGGAAGGACAGAGACAGAGCGAGGAGCAGTGTCCCAGAGCAATTCTGTTCCTCTGCCATCTGTCACAATCACCAGCAGTCCCAGAAGACCTGGTTTGGAAAGGCCACTACGACTAATGAGCACTGCAGAAAGGTGGAATCCTGAATCAAGCTACATATAAACATCAAAAAGCCAAATAAAGCAGGCAAAGCTCTTAATAAACCCTCAATGCAGCATGACAAAGGTCTATCACTATTGGTCCCAGTGGTAGCTTGCTGGAGCTCACACTAGCCCTTAAGAGGTTCACATGTAGTTAAGGAGAAAGACTCTTATCCTGGGGTTTGATTAGTTCTTTTTTTATTATTATTTTACACCTTTATTTGTTTTTTTGATGAATGAAGTATGCTACAGCCTGTAGCAGTGAAAATAAAACCCCAAACCACAGCATACAGCAACAGAAATAATACATTTTTATTGCCTGCAACATTAATTTATCTAGTCAGTATTTTAAGATTGGTTTTTTAATAGAAATTTCAGCATTTCTGACTTCAGAATATTAAATTATGGATTTCTTTTTTTCCTCTGCTTCTAAGAGGAGAATGGCAAGTATCAGGTAGCTGGTGTGCTCTCTTTTTGAGATTATATTACGAAAAAAATGAAATGCTTTTTTTGGACTACTATTAAAAGGTTATGGAAAATAGAATCATTATCAAATGAGAACATGATGCTTGAATCTTAATACAGGAATACTTGGTTCAGCTGTAAATATGGAAAGGGAGTATTGCCTGAGACCTCTCTCTTTTATTTCAGGAACTACGTTACTTTCTGCTATGATAAACATCTGTAACTAGGAAAATCTGATCTAAAGCCCACTAAATGTGACAGAAAAACTTGAACAGACTTTGTCTCATCCAGTGATGAGTGTACTTTAATCCTCACATTCCTGGGTTAGAAGGAACTTCAAGTGAATGATACTTTTTATCTCAAGAACTGCAATTCAGGCTTGCTTTCCTAGCGTCCACAATTTTGAGATTAAATTATTGCAATACATTCCTGAGAAACTTAATTTACCTCGTTCAGACCTTCCTACCAGTGCGAGGCTTTCAAAAAACTGCCACAGCTCAGAGGCCACCAATCTCCAAGAAGGAACCAACTGTCTGAAAACAAAACATCATCACAGGAGAAAAGCTCTGAATTCCAACCAGAGAAAGTCTTTGGACACCAGCAGACACCTTTAGGAGACCTTAGTACCAAAGGCACATGAAAAGTCACTAAGGTGTTTGTGTGGTGGACCACAGCTTGCAGTCAACGGTCTTAAAAAACAATTAAAGATTCGACAGAAATGGAAAGGAGATCTTGCATTTTAAATACTGACAGAAGCCAATTTAATTTCAAAGCTGAATCTTTCTCTGCTCTTAGTTCCATAAGGCTGTATGAGGTCCAATGAAAGTATATGGCTCTTGCTCTCCTGTAAAGCATTTGTTCCTCCTGCTGCTCAAGGGGCTCCCATCTTATTCCAAGTCAGCGAGTCACACACAGCAATGCCATCTGACCAGCATTAATGTAAGCTCAGAGTCAAAAAAAAAGAGTGTTCCATGGTGTAGGGGAAACCCTGCAGAAATCTGCCAGCTTCTGACAGCTGAAAAAGTGAGAAACTCCAAGGATCATGGTGTGTATGAGCCACAGAAGCAGGGGCAGGAGAAGCCAAAAGGCTGGCTCTGTGGGAACAGGCACCACCTCTTCCCCCTCCCACTCTTGCCAAGGGCTGCAAAACCCCCAAAGATCCATCTGCCAAAGGTTGCCTTGGCCAGCTGAAGTTGTGACTTCATTGACGTAGGGCTTCCCACAGGAATTCTACTTGCAAAGCAGCAGAACAGTAAATCCCCCACCCAGCAAACACTCAGCTTTATAAATTCCATATTTATCACCTATATTTATATGCATATGTACATGTTACATATATATGTACATACTTATAAACATATTTAACCACAGAAAATATTATTGTTGCTGTAATTATTATATTTAGAATAGTAGTAGATGTTGAAGCAATTTTAAGGACCTGGAAATTTTTTTTCCTCTATAAAACAATCCCAGAAATGGTATGTTGGCCTTTAAGAAATTCCTACTGATTTTTTCAATTCACCTTTTACTCTAAATAATCTTTAACAATTCCTTTGCTTAGATGAAGAGATGAATTTTGTAAAACATATCAAGTTAAAAAAAAAAACAAAACAACACTTAATTTCGATTGTTTACATTTTTCAACTGAATTTTAATGCCTGAAGAATAAACTAAGATTTTATCTTAATACAGAGTATTGCATAGACAGACCCAGAGCAGCTTCTCCGTTCTCTCTGTCCTAGTTTTCTATCCCCAAAAGCTTACTGCTTAAATGTCATAACCCTGAAGACTATTGTGAGATTAAATGCTCCATATCCTCTGACAGATTCACATGTCTGGAGAGACCCCAGCTAAACATGTAGACTTAAAATCAGAATTAAGTTCTGACATAGTTACAAAGCATGCAGGCAGTGGGAGACAAACTCAAGCCTCCACTCCTGATAAAAGGCATAAATATAAATGTATCTCTTCTAATACATCTTCAATATTGGGCTCCAAAACAGCACATATAAAATAAACATGCAAGTAGATTCAAATCTGAATGTTGTCCAATAAAAGTTCCACAAATTCACTCCAAAAAATTCCTTGGCAACTATGAGAATGCACCCAAGGGAATAAAGTCAGTAAGCAGTCTAACCTATCATGTGACCATTTTACTGTGAAAACTTGAGCAGTTTCTTTACATGAACACTTGTTTTTTGCAATTCTGCAATGATTCAGTTCCTGCTGCCTGGCTTTTACAGTTTACTTGGCAGGACACCAAGATGTATCTTTTAGTACCCAAATAAAATTCGCCATCTCAGATTTCCATCCTAATCCAAAGTGCCAGAAGCAGAAGCAACACCTATCCTAAACATGTGTGTGCCTGAAAATTTAAAAACATCTGTTAAACAGGCTCCTTCTTATAATTTAATGAATAACTGTAAGAATAACTGAAACCACTACCTTAGTAATAAATTGTGTATTTAACACTAATAATAACAACAACAAGAATCTAAACACTGATAACCCTAAAAAGTAAAATTCCACAGAAGAGATGTGATACACGTGGCAAATGTGCTGTCCTTCCCTGACTTTGGAAAGATCACTTTGCTGTTATCTTTAGAAGCAGTTTAGTGTACATAATGTTTGCTTCCTTAACACTCCATTCTTCTCTTTTGAACTTCAGTCAGCATTTTGGCCAGTTAGCACACATAAAATTCACAGTGCCATTTAAAGAAACCTCCTATTCTTGCACTGTACTCTATACATAAAAATTACAGGTTATTTAAATGGAAAAGTACTTCCCAGTGGATTGAAATGAAGACCTGATCTTGCCCAGTAATAAGTGGTTGTGGAGTTTAGGTATTATGATCCTATGTTAGACACTTTTTCAACTTAAAAATTTTCCACTCCACTAAATAGGAAGAAGAAATGCTTTTTTCTTTCCTCTTTTTTTTTTGATGGGCAAAGGATGGTATGTACTACTTGTGAAAAGATATTACTGTGAGTTTGATGTAGTGTCAAACCAACAATCACAAACAAACGCCTTCTTCAGGGACAGTATTTTACATTCCTTCTGTTCAGGAAAAAACAGTTTCCATACTGGCTGATACACTCACAAGCCTGTTCCAACAAAGACTTATGTCTATGTGCAAAGCTTTCTATCAAGGGAAATCATTATTTTACATACAACTGAGTTCTGGGTATTGTTCTGTTTCCTAGTATGAAATTAAAACCTGCAGGTCTTTCTGCTATGATTGCCCAGCAGTAATTGCTCACTCAAGGAGAGAAAATATGCTGTCTAAACAAAACACAGGGATTTATTTACCAAAGCAGCTCTTCTATTCCTGCTCAACCCAGCACCTTAATGACCAGTTAGTACTTCTTCCTTTACAACTCATCTGTCAGCACCACCTCAGAGACGTCACGTGCATCACGACTCCTGAATTTCTGGCTCAGAATGCTGGGATGAGCTCTCCTATCAAGTTGGTCTGTGCTGCTACTTTTTTTTTTTTTTTTCCTGGCAACCTGCTGAGACATGGGCAAGCAGTTCATCATCATAAATGGTGAAGTATTTCACTGCTGCTCTCCTGGAGCTGGGAGGGGGACACAGAGCAGCCTGCAGTGCTGTGCAGCCTCACCACCTTGCTGCCTAACTCTTCTCTTACCCTTGGCCTACACAACTCACAACTGCTTCACAAATTTCCGGGAGCTAAAGCTCTGTTGACATTATCACTCACTGCCGGTAGTTTCAAGGCATATTTTGGAAGTTCAGCATCCAAAAGAACCTTGTAAACTCTAAAAAGGAACCTGTTCTATTTTTTGTCTAAAGCTGAATTTTCATGTAAAAGAGTTCATGCAGTAAGACTGCCTGATCCTGCCCTTATAATACGCACCACCTGTGCCCAAAGTGAGAAGCCATGACCATTTTCCAGACATACTTTAGATGGTCACGTGTTATAGCTAAGCTTTCTATGCATTTTCTCTTCTTCCAGCTAAAGGATGCCAGAGTTCTTCATGACTTTCCTTCACCCTGCTGTTTTTCTTTGCCAGAAGACCTATTTAAAATCCCCTGTTTGTGTGTAAAAGAAGAACAGAGCCCTGTAACAAACCCCATCACTTGGCTGTGCCAAAAGCTGGATTTTTTTCTTCCACTTTCTTTATCAATTCAAGCACATACTGTACTTTATAGGAGTTTTTCCTTGGGCCCATTAGACAAATGTGATATTTTGCTGTCTTGCCCTACTCTTGACAAGAAAAAAAGATTTCAAAGAAACTATTTCATAACAGCTTGACATTTTTCAAATGCATTCATGAATAATTTATAATCGGAACATATTTTATATTTATGGGTTTAGATAGTGTTGTATTAAAAGATATTTAACATATGTATGAATGCCACCAGGTTGCATCATGGGACCTAATTTTTTTAGCTTGAAAACACAGCAATAACATCAATGCATTGACTACAAACAGTGAATGAGGTAATTATGAGAGTTTACTGGAACTTTCCAAAAGTAACTCAGCCAAGACTGCAAAAAGATTTGAAGCCCCCTTCATGTGCTCAGCAAATTTCGAGCAGAAAAAGAGAACACATGGGGAGCTATGTAAAGCAACTGAAATCTGATGGGCTTAGCAGCTGTGAAACTCAGATTTGACTGTTATTATTTCCTCGGTTCCAGAGAGGAATGCACTACTATGCAGAAATAAAGTTAACTCTTCTTGGAATCTTATACTTTGAGTAGTGAAAAAAAAAATAAATACACACATCAAACAGACCATCTTGCTTCTGATTTTGAAGATTTTTCATATTTTGGTGTATTTCACACACTCTGCCTCCTAATGCAGGACTACCACTGCTGCATTCCTCTGAATTTATCTGCAAAGCCCTGCATGCTGGAGTCAAGCATATGGGGAGAAATGCTGAGTGCAGGTAACAGCTGAATCACAGCAACTTAACTAATCACTGTTGACCTGATGACAGTGTTTAATTGTATGCCTCATCATTTCTGCCAACAGAAATCATGCCTTCCTCTTGTCTCTTACAACCTTCCAAGCTTTTTCTGCAAGCTCTGCTTTGATATAGATACATTAAAGGCAGCACAGAAAGAGGTACAGAGGAATAAATGAAAAAAAATCAAACAAACCAGGAAATGAGGCATTGACATCTACAGAAGTGGAAGACAAGCAAGCAGGGGTGTGAAAGCTAAAGGTACCATTTTCTAAGTTACTTTGGCACCCATGTCCCCCTGCTGAAAGGGCTTTACAAACCTGAGTCCCAGTGGTCAGATGTTCAGGGCCAGGATCTAGGTTAGAGAGGCACAAGGCAGGCACTGAAAGCAAAAGTGGGAAGATGGAAGTGTTTCATGTTAGGGGTGCTATGAAGACAGTGGATGTAATTGCAAAGAAGGTTAACATGCTAACCTGGCAGTCATCTTTTCTGACAGCCTGGGAAGGAAAATATGAGCTTTAAGTAGGGGCAGAGAAATAAGCAATTAGGACATGAGAAGTGTATCACTTAACTTGTCCATTTATTCTCTTTATCCTATAGGCGTATTTTACTTCCAGTTCCTTCAGGCTAATTACTCTCTCCTTCTTGGCAAAAAGCACTATTAATAGTTACAGACAGTTATCAGATCCCTCTTAGTTATCACTTCATCAAACTTTTCAAATTCAACATCCTTACTAAATTGGACCCTTTAGCCCTCTAATTTATTCTATTTTTAGTTGAGCTCTCTCCAATGTCATTATATTTCTGGATTTTCTCTGGACCATTGCGAAATGTTTCCAGTACATCTAAAAATCCCAACAGGCTTCTCTTTAGTCCTTTCTCATTTTCACAATTCCAAAATAACTCTAAAGGTTAAGCTGAACTAAAAGCTGCACACAAAAATGCCAGTGGAAGTTCCATATTGATATTTACCTCTCTACCTGATAGTAGATGCAGAAGACAATACATTGACTCCTAATGATTAGTTCTTCAAATTTCATTTGAAATCTGAAAGTTGTCCTCATATTTTTTTGTTATCTCACCTCACCATTCATGACAAGAGCTTTCCCAAACCAGTTGAGATTCCCTGATACAGCTGTGTGATTTTCACTCTGCCAAAAGGCACTGAAGTAATTAATTAATGGTTTTAAGCCTCCCATTATGGCCTCCTATATATAAGAGGTGGCAGCACGTGAGGTGGGTGTTCTTGGACAAGCAATGTATTTCCAGAGGAGAAAGCTGGCTGAAAATAAGATTGGTAAAAGATCCTTGTGCTGCAGGATCAGCAACTGGAAAACAACATTCCGGGGTATTCCAGGTATTCCAAATATCAGTAGGTGTCTATGCTCAGGAAACCAAATCTTACCCTGCCTGTCTTTTCAGAGACAGAGGAATGCACTATAAAGTAGCCCTGAATTAGGGATCTATGGAAACACCCACAGAAGCCAACAAACATGCATTTCCTACCTGGGTCCCTAATCACAGAGGTGTCAGACATCTAAAACACTCTAGAGGAAGGACTAACCTATTCCCATCTGTGTTGCTGCTTATAGGGATTCTTGACAGCAGTTGCTATTTCTTTCTTTAAAGGCAACTTATAAATTAAAGCATTTTACAGAACTGGTTTATTGCACTAAACAAACATGGTGGTGCTGTAGAAACCAGGAACCTGAGGTGATGGGGCAAGAAGGCTCAACAAAAATCCTCACCACAGAAGCTGGTGTGGTGGGGATTCACAATGAGAGTTAAAATGCCAAGCTCACCTGGAGCTGGTCAGAATTTTGTGATTTCTTTCAGTGAAATCGGGGTCTGACCATATTTTTGGGGGGGGTTTTGGTTGTTTTTGTTTTGTTTTTTTAATATGAGCTAAAAGACTACATTAGTAATGTAAAAAAAAAAAAAAACAAAAAAACCCCAAATCCCAGTGATTCAGCACAGATGCATAGACAAAAACAAACACAAAAACAGATTTCAAAAAGAACAGAACACACCAAGAGTAAAGTTTAATTTCACTTGCAGAAGTGGGTGCTAAGCGAAAATTCCAAGCAATGAATGTTACCAGTCTTCACAGAAGAATCTAACCCTTGCATCAATGACTGACCATACAGAGTTACCTCACTACAACATTTCTGAAGTCTATTCCAGCTAAAAGGGGGTTGAAAAATCAAATTCAAAACAGAGGAAAGGCTGACAAACAAATTCTTCTTTACTGTTCCTGTTGTGGCAGTACCCAAGGGTTTCAACTGGAGTCAGGCCCCAGTATCATGCAAACAGCTACAAGTCACTCAGATTAGGTGTTCATTTAAAACTACAAGGCACCAGGAAACAGGGTTTTTTAAAATGTACTAAATAGACACTGTTGCATCCTCATCCATATCCAAGCACTTGAACCTGACTGCTCTACTTTACTTTCTTTTCCTCATAGAAAAATTCAAGAGAATCCCTCTTCCCCCCAACCAAAACCAAACAAATAGCAGAAAAAATTCAGATAGTGACGTTAGTGACATTATCTAAAATGCAGCAAGGTCCTTCATGCCATGTTCTTTTTCTAATTTCATTATTTTTTCCTTCCAGTGAATAGAACAAATGTTCTCCCCAAGAGGGCTCAAGAAATCTCTGCACAGTCTACATCACCACCACTGAGGTAATCCTGCTGCTCTGTCCTTTAATTTGGGAGAATGATTGGGTTTTCTCACAAGTTTACTTGGGAATATGAAGGAATGATAAATTATCAAGGGTTGTTTGTTTTTTTTTAATACTGTTTGCACAAATTACTCATTTTTTTCCTATCGACATGCAAGTTTTCATTAAACATGGTTGCTCTATAATAAATAAAAACCTAAGAATTCTCCTCACTTAAAATCAGCATGAACTAGTCTTATAACTAAGTCAGGTGGTTTTAGCTCTTTTCCCAGAGAAAAATTTATAAGAAATCTCTTGGCCTTCTGAGAATATATAAACCATTTATTCAGTGCTTTCCCTAGAAACAACAAGATGCTTAAGCACAAAGTTGGGAAAATACTTCCACTTATAAGTTGGTAAATGTAAACAACACTAAAAGTCCATCTTTAAGAAAGATATTTCCCTTTGTTCTTCAAAGATAATATCTCACATAGTGGCCCTGTGTTGCTAAAAACAGTTATAATCTGCATGATTTCCAATGGTTCAACACGATCCTGAGGATCAGGATTCCTGGGTTCCTTCCCATGCTCTGCCATGAGACCCAACTGGCCCTTCCCTAATTTGTCTTACTATCACCATTTGTAGAGCTGAGATCTTATTTACAAGGCAAAAAAGTTCCTGTGGGCATGTTTACAATGCACTTTGAAATACTCAGACAAAAAGTGTTATACAAGTGCAAAAATATTGTTATTACTCAAGTGGTGATAGCCTCTGCACCCAAGGAAAACCAAGCAAGCAATTTTTACTTAGCAAGGAATCTTTCAAATATGTTTCCATGTTTGTGCCACTACAATTGGACATCAGTGGAGCAGGGTCAAATAGAGCACTCCCACAGATCCAACTTTTGTTCATCTTGCTGGTTTATATTTTTGTATCAAGGTCTAACAAGAATTAAGTACATGTTTTTTTCCCCTCAGACTGACACCCTGGATAATGTAAAACATTTTGTTCATAAAGACCACATATTTCTCTCCACAAGCCTGAAATGCTAGTTTAAAAACCTGAAACATACTTTTAATAACTTTTATAGGAAAACATTGATGGGAAAGATCAGTTGTTAGTCTACTTGCAACAAGAAGATTCTCAAACTTGCAGTGACAAATGAAGACAAAAGATGTGCTGATTTTGGAACAATTCAGCCCTGCTTTTCATGCAGTAAGATTTCTCCAAATGTTTCAATTTAATCTTGACACATACACATGTACTACCTGTATGAATCCAGGGTATTAAATTGAATGCTTTAGGGCTAAGGCAAAAAAAAAAAAAAAAAAAAAAAATCTGCATTATCTGACTCTCATAGACTAAAACCTCTTACCCCAAACAAAAATGAATGCCATCATTCTTGACAAGCTCCAATGGACCACTGTACTTGGAGTCAGCCAAAGATTAGACACGAGAAATATTAGATTTTACAGATTTATACAAAAAGAAAAATTTCCATTCACTGTGGAAATGGGTGTGATTTGTACATGCGTAAACCAAGTCCAGAGAAATCGTTACTATTTAAGAGAAACTGAAATAAGAGAACAAGAAAATATCCAGATCTCACAAAACAGCTTCTGTTCTATATTGCAATGGATCCTAGGTGGGTAAAAAATTGAAGTAAGAATGCTTTGTATTGTGTAATTTAGGAACTCTGCTGGAAGCCATATAGTAACTAGGTACAAACCAGGCAGTACTTAATAAGTTTCAATTTTAATTCTAATTGGGAAGCAAAATATGATACCAGGGTCGCTAATACTTAAACTACTGCCTGAAATTATGTTTGGCTGTAAAAT
Source organism: Agelaius tricolor (assembly GCF_023055355.1). Classification (NCBI taxonomy): domain Eukaryota; kingdom Metazoa; phylum Chordata; class Aves; order Passeriformes; family Icteridae; genus Agelaius; species Agelaius tricolor. The sequence goes on along the minus strand of NW_027269269.1, from coordinate 39,741,446 downwards.
ACAATTAAACACACTGCCCCACAGAAGTCCCTGTTTAGCTATAAAAAAATACCCAGGGGGTATAAAATGAAAAAAAAAACCAACCTCTTTTTTTTCCCCCTTGGTTCTGTTTTAAAAATCAGTTACAATAAAACCTTCATATAATTTACTGAGCTAGAGATAAATGTACCCAAATTTCTGTATTTAAACAGTGCTAGTCTTTAGAGTGTATTGAGAAAGCACATATTGTGTTTAAAACATATCACTCCAATTTCTCAGTAATTAAGGATGCCCTTTTCAACACATAACATACAAATATGGTCAGTTTAAAAGACAAGTCTCCAAATTCTCAATATCTGATTTACACACAATATCACCATGTTTTGTGATAAGAGACACATCTTCTAATACAAATAAAGTGAAAATGTGTTTTGTCTTTTTTCAATCTTAGGGCCATAAAACACTTAGTAAAGAGGGAAGCAGGTTATTTAGGTATATTGGACTCTGTGAAATGCAGTAGGTGAAACAGAATAAAATAGAAATTTCAGTGATATAAAATCATCCTCTTTCTCTCTTGATAGCATAGTAAGCATTTAAATCATGTTTGACATTTGTAAGCTGAGTGAGCTGGCAACCCTGTAAAATCTATGTGGTAATACATGTAGTAAACCCTTTCTGGAGCAGTAATCTCATTGCTTTTTTCTAATGGTTCTCACTTCATGTCTCCTACTTGTTCCCAAGAGACTTATTTGACTCTGCCTTTCCTGAGCCACTGGTTGCTAATGCTCCTTATTATGAGCAAAGTGCCCAAAGGCAAGGGCCACTCTGCTAGTGGTACAACCACCAGCAACCTTCTGCTGAGGCCTTTTTTCTTCTCCCCTTCCTAAAAAAAAAAAAAAAAAAAAAAAAAAAAAAAGCCCCATAAAATATGCACATGTGTTATAAAGGGATTGCTTTGTGTCTCAAGAAAAAAAAAAAAAGAAGGAAAAGGAAAAAAAAAAACCCAATATGACAGTGCTCTCTAGACTGCTCCAATTGCTAATCTGACAAGCTCCATCTGGTAGGCAGACCTTTTATCTTTTCATCACTCCAAATCTCTGAAGGAAAGTGGACACTGGTGGCATATGTGCATTGTTGGTTCCTGTGCTTAATGAGGTGCACAATTTATGGCTCTAACTGGAGAAACGTTATTTAAACGTGGACAAGGAAGGAGTGGGAGGGCACATTTTCTCCCTTCTTTCAGCAGTCATTCACCTGGACAAATATTGTATCATAAGAAAGACCAAACTCTATTATAAAACCTCATTTAATTAATACATCTATACCTGAATTACCAAAGGAGCTTAAAGCAGATTTATCTAAATGTTTTATTGGCAGTGACCCAACTACCTTACATGGCTGACCACTTCATACATTTATTAACTGTTCTGTGCTGTGAACTGGGGAGGATTTTTTTTTTTTTTTATTTTAATTAAGCTTGAGGTTCCATATTGAATGGCATCTCAAGAAGTCTGTAAGATATACTGCTGTAAAATCTGAGATGCACTCAAGCTGAGATGGTTATATTACTACCTACCTAGACAGCATTTAAACTAAATTCAAATTAGATTTTCTTCATTTGGGGCAAGATTTAAACACATGTTCCTGCCTCAGTAAAGTGCAGATAGTTTGTGATATCTTTCAGATTTAGTATTTTAATATCTAAACAAAATTTCTGTCAGACCATCAACCATTTGTTTGTTTGTTTTCAAATGTACCAATATTAGGAGATTCTATGATATTATGAATGTCAAATTTCTATATATAATTGTTATTACAACTGTCTGAGCATTTCCCATATGCCATTGCCCTGCACTTTATAGATGCTTGAGTGAAAAGCACACCTGAATGTTTTTGACCATCCACACTTAGCCCCAAAATATTTAATATATTTTAAGAGCTAAAATGTTTCTGAAGCTACCCCTTTTTAAGTAGTATAAAACACAGTAATGAAACACATAATCTGAAAACACCATGTAGCCCAATCTCCAGCAAGTTTAAACCATTACTGTGCTCCAAGCACAGAAAGGAGTTTCAGTTTTTGATAAGTGCAGCTGCTCAGTGGTGAGATCTGGCTCCAGTCTGTTGATATTTGGAAATAGGAACAAGATGCTGCCCACACCAGAACTCAGGGGAGACTTCCTTTCAATCCTAATAACCTGAAAAAGTTTTAACTTTATTTTTCACTCACTATGAGTGGTACTCATTGCATGACCTTTTTCCTTGCAGGAAAACTTCCCTTATCTGCATCCTATACTGCCTGTTACATTCATCAACACTTTTAGACAAAGAATCCCATAAAATTAACATTCCAAATAGCAAAGACATCATTGGCTAAGTATTGTCTCCACTGCTAAGCAGCAATGCCCAGTGCATACACTCTTGGAGGAACTCCAGCAGGATCCCAAACCCTGTGCAATCCCCAGCTGGACTGCACAGGATCATTCTGTAAAAATGAAAAATTCATACTGCAGTGTGAGTTCTGACAGTTCTCCCTGCAGAAAAGTCCTGAGTAGCCACCCAGGGGCTCTGGTGAACCCTCTCTACTCCCAGAGCCCACATACTTCTGGTCTGTGCATCCTACTTCTCCAAGGGCTGGGGAAATCTCCTCTCTCTGCAGTCACAGACCCAAAGGAAAAAAAAGAAGGCTTTAACTGCTCACTGAAGACAGAAGGAATTGGCTTCTTGGTATTATCTCCTTAATTTTTCACTTCTCAATACTGCCCCTTCCCTTTTCATTTCATTTTCTCCCTCTTTTTATTCCCTTCTACCCTAAACTTTGCTCTCTACTGTTCTTCCTTCTTCCCCTTCTCTCTCATTTTCCTCTGCTTATCCTCACCTTAATTTCTATTCTCTACCTTCCAGTCTCCATTACCATTTTGTTTATTCCCCCCTTCTCCAGCTGCCTCCTGTGCACAGGCTATTCTTGAATTATCAGCACCCACACATTTAATTATTTTTAATTATTTTAAATCTCTTCTCTTGGCTGTCACTGTGCTGTTTTCCTCTAACACTTTGTGTTTTTCCTTTTTTTTTTTTCCTCCTCTGAAAATATTTTGTGAAATTCTCAAATTACCTGAAGTTGGTAATTTCTCATACAAAACACCTAATATCAGTTTCCCAGAAAAAATAAAATAAAATAAAATAAAATAAAATAAAATGAGTTAGATGTTGATGTTAATGCCACTTTCAGGTTAGAGAAACAACTAATAGCTTACTGCCTGGATTCATTTCCCCCAGAAATTATGGAGAATCTGGAAAGATCATTGAAAAACATAAAGAACATGTCTCAAAGCATCTCAGAGCTCATGAGAGGACCACAAGACCAGGTAACACAGACAGCACAGAACCATCATACAACACAAGGCAAAGCTCATCTTCTTTCTCTAGAAGTTGTGATACCTTAACCTCCCACTAGCATTAAATCAGAAGATTTTCATTGTCCCAGAACAAAGTTGCTGATGTTTCTGCTGCCCAAGACTCAGGATGCATTTCCATTGCCCTCTGCCTCCAAATATCAAGTCAAGGCTCCAGAAACACAGAGTGCCCCAGACTCAGCCTGGATTTTGGAATATGCATGAGCTCTCTGCTCCAAATTTGATGCCTTGGTAGTGACTGTCACAAGGGCTTCCAGGCATCCATGCTTCCACTTTCAGCCCCAGAAGCTGCTAACTTCTGATATGCAAGCTAGCTGTGCAGCAGAGATTCCTCAGGGAGTCTCCTGAAGAAAAACTGTTCTGCCAGAATATTCCAAACTAACTCTACTTCCAGTTTAAGCAGGGAAGTCAGAAAAAAAGAGAAAAGAAGAAAAAAAGTTGTCATCACTTGCATTTTACACTTCCTCCATTACTTTTGCAGGAGAGCAGAGGCATTAAAGAATTTTTTTTCATCCCTAATTACACACACAACAAACTGCTTGGGGTTTCATCTGGCAAAGATACTGTGCTTTGAGTGATCCACAGTCCTGCCACTACAGGTGTTTCTAAGGATAACATCCCCATCCTCTGGTTGTTTCTCATACATTATTCATTCCACTGTCCTTTGCCAGAGACCTGGCACTTAGCAACTGAACAAAAAGTAAAATAAAGACAGGTAACTTCCAACTCAACATGTTTGTATCCAATGCAAACATGAATAATGAAGGAAGGCAGTACATGAGGCAAATAAGATCCTAATATAATGGGTCTTTTCTTCTCTGTCAGAACCATCCATTATCTTTTGCCTTTGCAGCAACTCAAATGAAAATGTGTTTTCAGGACCTAATGTATTCAATTTGATACTGGCCATAAACCTGGCAAACTATCTGTCATGAGCAACAGGCAGCACATAACCCTGCCTGGGAAATGCCTCACACATGTGAGAGCTCCAGCCCCTGGATATCAGCACCATAGTCCACAATCTGACTGTGCCATGGCTGAGTCACACCACCTGTCCCTTCCTTGGGCTCTGGCCACAGCAAACATCTCATTCCATCAAACTCTTGGCAGGGAAAAAACCCCCCAAAAATTGTAACATTTTTACCAAAACATAGTTCTATCTCATTAAATATATAAAAACATAATACTGGAGAATAACCTATTCAAATTCTGTCCATCTACCTGCTCTGTTCATTCATCTAACTTTCATCCCCCAAGCCTTTAACACTGTCTTCCTTCCAGACCTTTACAAGCTGTAAAAGTGTTATGTTCCCAAGGATTCATTAGAGGAGAACTGCAGCACAGTCTGGCCATAGCTCACTGGGACAGTTTTATGACTCCCAAGACCCCAATTCCAAACTGGAAGTAACAAATCCCAAAACAGGAAAATCAGTTTCTTTTTGACTTGAGACAAAGCATTTAGTTTACCAGCACTTTGCTTGTAGTTTGAAGAGGAGATCAGAGAGTCTATAACTTGGAAAGCTTGCTTAGCTCACCAAACCTTAAAAAACCCTGATCAAACATGGAATCACATACATAAGATTCAGTCTGATCATTACAACTTGTCTTTGTGGTTTGAAATGCAATAAATTATTATGGGCATGAACAAGCTCAAGATTATTCTCTTAGCCCTCCTGTGCATGTACTGCTCTTCTTTTCCAAGAGCTCCTGACAAAGTCTGGTCCTGCTTCTCCTGAGTGCAGGAAGAGAGGATCACATGCACCTCAAATGTATTTTGTACACCAGCTAGCAATTCCTCAGCTGATTATCCACCGAGGCCATGGGGCCTGGGGCTGTCACACGGTCACACAAGGAAAACAGCACAACAGAATGTTAATTAGTACAGCATAAGCACCATCATAATGGACTCTAATTGCTTGTCAGTGGCAGTTGCCATAAGGTGCAAGATCTACACCAGTTCTTGCACTTGTGGCTGTGACTACAGGTATTGCCAAAGCTAAACACATGCCCCAGTCACAGTGTTTATTAACAGTTTATCACATATATTTGTATGTGTTATCCTTAATATTTAGTGTTCTTATGTTTCTGAGCATCACTTGAAGAAAAAAAAAACCAAAAAAACTCTTCACAATTCTGATTTCCTGGCCATTTGAACCACCACCCACAATACTGAGAAACAATTTCATGCTTTACTAGTTTTTTTTAGCCACATACTTGATCTTAGTACTATAGAGGAAAAACTAAGTAGGAAAATCAAACCAAAGTTTGTTCTAAGCACTGAAGGACAACTGAATTCAACAGATGCTAATGGTTAGTTACAAAATGTAGCCAAACACCAAAATAGTAACAGTACTTTTATTCTGATAAACTATTGAGATGACAATATCTTCCCTCAAAATGTAACATTCTTGCAAGCAAGCCTTTGAAATAAATGCCAAATAAAAAGATCAGACATTGCTTAAGCAGATTCCATTACATTTATGTTATCACGCAGACTCTTCCAAACAGTGAGTATAAATCCTGCTGTATAACATCACAGTCTGAGGTGATCTGAGGAGGAAAATGGATTATGATATGCAAAGGATGGAGAGAGACATCAAAGCACTCAGTTACCACATCTGAACTGCAGTCATCTTTTAGGATGACACTCCAAAGTACTGACAGGATAGTGAAATCTGGGCAAGTTGCAATCTGAAAGACTGCAAATCCCTCTTTCTGAAGAGGAAAATAACACACTTTGCCACCCCTATACCCTGTATTCTGTGCCTTCCAACCTTTCTAATCATATCTGCATCACAAAGGGATTTCATTGGTGTTTAGAACCTCAGCTTTCCTGCAATTGCATAAAGGCATGTTTTAATGTGCATTATTATTCCAGGTACTAAGAATCAAGGGATAATAAAAGAGCTATCCTATGTAAAGATGTTTATTTCACCAAAGTCTTTGTAGATTAGGTATTTAAAAAAAACACACATCACCGTAAAATCTACTTTGACCTACACTGAACAATCCTAATGAAACCCAGCCAAATGCAGATGACAAATTCTACACATTATAAAAACAACAAATACCCAGTGATAACACCTCTATCATTTTTCACATAAAGAAAGAGCAAAGACAGTAATAGTTCAACAAAGCTTATTTTACTTTCATGTCCTTAAGAAAAAGGAGGAGAAACAGTAAGACAGGCTGTAGCTTCTAAAAGAGAGTTGTAAAGCAGCACATATTTCCCATTAAAGTAGAAATCCAATATTCTACTACAGTTACCATTCCACCCAGTGTCCTGGAAGGATGAGTAGCTCATGCCAGAAAAAAGGAATCACAGCTGAGGGTACAGTTATGTCAGAGGCTGACACAGCCAGAATATGGCTAAACACCAGGTACAAACACTTTGATGTAAATCTACAATCTAACAGTCCCACCAAGCTCTCAAGGACAAGGATTGCTCTGGACAGTGATGTTCTGCAAACAGTTCTGTATTTCATGTAAGAAACAGTTTCCTGTCTTTTTCATTTGTAGACGCTTCATTTTCTTTTCCAGCGAGGGTGCAAATCCTTGCTCAACAAATGTTAAACTAATGAAAGTAACTTGCTTTACTTCTGTTTTTAAAGGTCTCTTTAAGCTATTACATTTTTATTCCTTATTTCATTTTCCCCTCTCACTACCCAAACAGAGCTATAAAATGTAAATCAAGGAATAAATCTCAAACAAACGAAAAAAAGATGTCTTCTCTGACATTTCCTACACTGGTTTTTACATACACTACCAGTACTTTACATATACTTTTATATACACTAGTAGTACTTACCATACTATTTCTTCTTCTTTGGTATTCTTATTCTTTGGTATTGAAAGAATAATAAAAAAAAAAAAAGGCAGCATTGTTCAAATACTCATCACTGAAGACTTCAGTAAATATTTAGTCTATTATGCTTAGGGTTCCACATACGAAGGTCAAATGAAACCACTTGGAAGGACACAGTGAAATCATACATTTAAAACTTTGGACAACTCAAATCTGATACAACAAGGCTGTATTTCCATTTTCCTCATCTTTCAATCTTTGTCTTTCATTTTTCTCTTTCTTCCTAAAGCAAGTAAGTGACTCAGCCTGTAGACTAAATTGCCCTGTTATCCGCAGACACATCAATCCTTTTACATCTGAATGTTCTTTCCCAAAGTGGAGATCTAGATGAGAATACCACTACCTGATTGCACAAAAAAAAAAAAAAGGGAAGACTGATTGATATTCCTAAAGCATCTTAGACTAAATATTAATAAAGATTTAAATTTAAGTGCTGGATCTTTTATGCGCCTTCTCCACTGCTTTTTCTTCCCTTGATATCAATTTTTAAATGTTCCAAGCATCTCACAGAAAATATTATACTATATAATAAAGGTTTTATTAGGTTTCCCTAATTGCCTTTTCTTTTTTATTTATTTATTTCTAATTTTATTATTTCTAATAGATTTAGATAATTTTTCACATTCAGATATTTGAAGAAATAAACTTACTTCTGCTTTCTTTTAACTGAAGTTGAGATATTCAATCACTCTCCCTCTGCAAGGTAACTTTGTGAAGCAATCAACATCTAATCAAGCTGCAGAATTAGATTTTTTCTTTTTTTAAATTGAGAATATGCATCTCAGTTTTTCCCTCAAAAGAGCTCATATATCGCAAGCAGTATAAATTGATACCAAAATAGATTTAAAAAGTAGCAGAGTTTTGCTATTTCTAATGGTTTTAGGAAATGCAGATGATGAAAGTGAAATTCACACTACGCGTGGCTCCAAAAGTAACTTAATAGCAAGTTTCTGATATAACCCATGTTTAGCCATGGAAAGAAGTTTTGATGAGTCAAGAAACAGAACACGTAGCAATGTCAGCAGTCAAAAGAGGGTGAACATTTTACTATTTTTCCTTTGCTTTGTCCCTGATGTCTGATACTTAGTTCTGAACAATAACACCTCCCCACCACACACAAATAGTAACATTTTTACTATTGGAATGACTTATTGACTAATTGACTTATTGACTAATGACTATTGCCAACCACAACTCTGCAGTACATTTGGTACTTTGGTTCAAGCCTCCCCTTTTCCTCGGTCCTTTGATGAGCAAGACTTTACTAATCATAAATCCAATTATTGAGGCAGAGATTAGCACCCTTTCTGTTGAAAAGAGAACACAAACAAAAGTTCTTCTAAAATTGCAGTGTATATTGTTTTGTTATCTATGCTTATACTATATCCTGTTGTCTTCTAGCCGGTTTACTCAAGAGGAATAATTCTGCACCTCTACGAGCTCCAGACCCACACAGCCAAATTAAAAACCACTGACCTGCCCTCAGTTATTAGACATGCATTACACACAAGAGATATAAATCTTATGACACAAAGACTGTTTCAAATCTATTCCATATGGAAACACATCATCCCTGCACCCCACTCCCAAAGACGAAGATATGCTTTCGAAATGCAGGATACAAGAAAAAAAAGAGCAGTGACATTTTTGTAAATTGTGTGCTTTGATTGTCAATGAGTTAGAAAGCAGTTTATTTTTAAAACAAACATTCTCAAATCTTTAATGGCATATTCATCAATCCATCTGCTTCACTGTAAATTCTTTGAAGTGCAGGTGGCTTGTAACGTCATGCTACAGCAATTAATGAAGTTCTTAAATCTCTCTTGCTCTTTCACACCCTTTTGAATGGTTAAAAAGGGTTAGCATCTTGAATTTCCCATCCAAACAGTATTCACAGATATTTTCATATTTCTTTAAATAAATACATGCATTAAGTGTTTTAATACAAAGCTGCTGAATGCAATCCAACCACATCTTAGAATGGTCAGGATGATGGTTCAAAATAATTTAAAAAAAAGTGTCTGCTTTACCCCAGAAATAAAAACTGAATAAACAATCAAACAAAACAATAACAATTAAAAAAAACCCCATTACCCTTACCATGTAACAGATACACTACAAAATTTGCTAAGTTCCTGAATGAACCCTTATGTTTCACACTGTTCTATAATAAGCTATTGGATATGTGATTGACTCCTCTCTCAGCTGGAATTAGACCTGCCTAAATCTTTCTTGCAGGCTTTATGCAGTTAATAAGGATTCTCCAGCAGCTCAAATGACACACATTTCTTCAAGACCAAGTTCAGAGCTCTGTCATAGTGGTGTTCCTAGAAGATAGCATCCCAAAAACTGTGAAACCTTTGTAGCTGAACATACATTGAGTAATTCTATACATTCATCCTGACATTAATTGACCAGCAGGTTTGGGGTTTTTAAATAGATGCTGGAGCATCTTATCACAATCAAAAGTAAATTTTATAACTCATAGGAGAGGCCAAGAATAACTGAAAGGTTTTAGAAGCTTCTGACTGCTTCTGTGCACATTTAAGACAATTCAATGAGTAGTCCACAGTAAAACTATTGTCTTTGATGTGGTGGTGGGGAGGGGAGGTTTGAAAAGAATAGCATCCCTGCATTCTTCCCACTGTCAATTCCACACTAACTCCTCTTTTAAACTAACTGGAAATCCCTGGGTGGCCTGGAGCAAAGCAGCAAATGGGAAAATGTCCTTTAGTGTGACAGTTGTGCCATCCAAACTCTAGACAGATGGACTTTAAGTGTCTAAATTACAAAGAATAAACCTGCTGTTCATGGTTGCCTCACAGTGCCAGTACATTTTAAATTTTAACATTTTCTTTCACTGCTTTAGTCTTTTGGTTGTAGTGGTTTCCTTAACCTCAAGTGTTTTTTTCAGCTATGACTGGATACAGGAGAGGACCTCCTCTGTGAACAAAAGTGCAATGTCTAAACCCATCCTTGAACCAAATCAGAAAAACAAAACTGACAAATGCATGGCCCTGAAATCAGCAAAGGTATTCCCAAATGTGGGTCAGGGTTTACAGGGCAGCACTTCCACACTGATACTGAACCACAAGTGGAATTTAGTCAAATTTATAGGCACTCAAGGATGTTTTAGGCAGCTGGGTTGAATATATACTCTTTACATTCTACAGTCCTTCTCCACAACACAAAAATCACCTTTTAGCAGACTCAAAGCCTACAACCAAATAATAAAAAAGTGCCACAGACAGTGAAATTTTGCAGTTCGAAAACCTGTTCTTATCCAAAGAAAATTCAATTTACAAAATTGAATCCCAGTATTAATTTCTTGCATGACCATAGCAATCTCTTTCTCATGCTTGTGGAATCTGATTTTCTACTTAGTCAAGAATGAGGTACTAATTTTGTCAGTGTTTGAGTTATTGGATTAAGAATAAGTTAAGTAATTTAATCATAGCGCATATCTTGATTTACAGGAAATCTGGGCATATATGTTATGGTTCAACAAGAGAACACAGCCACATGCTATGCACATATCATATGTTATTACAAGAATATGATGCATTAAATGTTGGATCTTGTTAATTACAGTGATTGTGCATATTAATTATCTGGTTTATAAACTTACACTTAATCATGCATATCCTGTTTGAACTCCAGTTTTTTTATTCAGACTAGATGATAATGAAGAAAAATTTGAAGGTAAAGTAATGAAAACAACACCAAGTGCAAAGCAAACAAAACAAGACCACACCACCAGTGTGAGAATTTGTCACAGGTAGAATGAGGGGGAAAAAAGGAAAGAAAACAAGTCCAGAAAAGAAACACTGTACAGATACATTCATTTCAGATGCTTCATAATACTGCTAACAATAAAACCCAATTTTCTTTTCACAGGCAATGAATCTTTTCATGCTCTTGATTTGACTTATCCAACTCTTTTTTCCCCCCAGATATTTCTTGTCTTCCTTTGGGGGTTGTATATTACCTTTTAAAAGAAGAATTATTTTTCTTGTGACAAAGAAGATACTGTGTGTTTTGTAACCACAAACATGAAATGCTTAAGTACATTTAGTACACACCAATTAGGTGCTTGTGCTGCTTCCTGATTGAGCATTGTCTCCTTTCCAAATCCAATATTATTGTATTTTAAACTTCCTATTTCATCCTTGGTTTGTTTTACAGTTCAGGAAAGTCCCACTCTACTGAAAGAGATTTTTTTACTTTCATTGCCTTTTTTCTTCAGCTGTCCTTGAGGTTACTCTCATGAAGAAGCCTGACCCCTCTGATTTCAGGCAGGCTCAGAATGATAGAGCAAGTTTTCAAATCAGCAGCAGTACAGCCTCTAAGGAGTGCAGAGCTGATTGCTACTACTGCAAGAAATTATGTCATAACACATCTGCACACCAAAACTGCTTCTGTTAACCCATCACACAACTCAGCTGACATCAATTTTGGATATTTCCACCAGAGTGCAAATCAAAATCAGTGTTTCTCTGAAGCCTTTTGGTAGTTCTCCAAGTCCTCCCAAAGGATTTAACTTCATTCTTATCAGCATGGGTTTATTATTCTTTTTTCTTTATTTCATACTTTTTTTTTTTCCATTACAGAGCTTTATTGTATATTTTAGCTTATTCAGCTCTCCACATTTTTCTTTACTGAGCATTGCATATTCTATGATGCACTGTGAGAAGCAAGTATGCACAAGAATGGCTCTACCAAACAAACAAACATGGAATCATAGAATGGTTTGGGTTGGCAGGGACCTTAAAAATCATAATTGCATCCCCTTGCCATAGGCAAGAACACTTCCCACTAGACCAGGTTGCTCAGATCTCCATCCAGCCTGGCCTTGAGCTCTGCCATGGATGGAGCATCCACAGCTTCTCTGGGCAACCTGTGCCAGTGCCTGCAAGAGGGATCCAATTAATTCTCACAACATTTAGACCAGCATCGACCAGGCTTTGTATTTTTCTTTTAAACAAATTAAATTAAAACACTTTTTGTAACATTTTAGACTAATATTTTCTCCAAAAGTTAAAACTCAAAACAGGAAGAGGCAGTAAACTTCCGTTTCTTCAAAATCAAGATGGAAATGCCCTACATTAGAAGGTCATCCACATACATGTAAAATCTGTGGTTTGATCTTTGGTCTTTTTACATATACTCTCCAAACAATAAAAGATGAGGGTAGAATTTACTAGACCTGCACAGAACGGGCAACTTTGTTGGGTACCAGCAAGAAGTAGAAGGAAAAAAAACCAAAAAACCAAAACCCAACCAAACGTCCTTTCTCTTAGAGAACAAAAAACTTGACAAGATGCCAAAAGTCTTTGTTTTACCTTTTTTCATTCAGTTTAATTATATTTTGGTATAATCTAAGTTTTTTGCACTACACAAGGCCTTTAGTCTGAACAACTCTTAATTTAATAATGGGTTACACCTGGTCAATTATATTAGAGATGGAGAACCACCTCGAATTTCTATGCATCAAGCTATAGATTTCCTATGGCAGTGACAGTCTCTTTCAAACTGAACACAGCAACTTTATTTCATTAGTTTCTCTACCTACCACTAACACTGATCAATTTCTTAAAGGGACAAAAGCAAGAGTCTCAACTCTAAACCACTACAAAAGTTTCTAATAGTTAAAGAAAGATGTGATGCTTCTCTCCTCTTTGGCTGATTTTTTACACATTTCTTCAGTAACTAAAGACTGGCAGTCGGCACATATCCCCCTAAAAAATCTCAATAAACCCAAAAAATTTGTGCTTCTTCCTAGAAGGCCAAAAAGAGCATGCTCCATCACAAACACAGACACAGTTGAATTGAAAAAGGTGAGCAGGAGAATTATGTAGCCTTAATAAATTTACGTTTTTTATAGAATGACTTTAAAGCTCAAGTTCAAGTTTACACAGTTCTGCCTAGCTTAGCATAAAAACATTTTTATCTCTTCATTATAAAGACTTTCTAATATGCATATGCTGAAGTCTGGGAAAATCCACACAGATGGTCTGAAATTACTGTCTCTAAAATAAAATACACTACAGGCAAAAAAAAAAAAAAATATTTCAGGGGGAAAATATAAAATGAAACTTCTCAAAGAATCCTAAGACACACATTTATTCAATACAAAACTGCACTTTTGCCATCTTCACTGCAAGAGCTATTATCACACTGGTACTCATGAAACAGAAGAGACAATTTATTTGGAAAGAGGTAAAAGATTTTACAGTTATATGCACTGTAAAATTGGCTCACATTAAGGCATAATGTGACTCCCATTAAAAATTTGCCATTTACCACGTGTTAGGACATAATTGATATTCATGATAGCATGATATTTCCCTTTTCTTAGGATAGCAGATGATATATTTGATGTAATTGGTGGTTTTGTTACTGAAGAGCAACCATTGCACATTGCTTTATTTAGAATAAGGAACTACTTACAATTTTCAGAGAAGAAATGATAAATTGGGTGCATAGCATTAGGAACCTGTCATTAAAGAGCACATTCAGCAAGAGAATGTTGCAATTTGGAAAGAGAGTCATAAAGGAATATGCAGAACTACAAAGCCACAATAGGTGTGTTATTTGATTTTAAATTCACGTGACTGATGAAAAATTCAAAATCAATGCTCCTCTTAGACACAGATGCCCTCCTGCTTTCCCTAATGCTACTTTTCTCTTTCAGCCCTTTCCAGGAAGCCTACTTTAATTTAGCTCCTTTGATCCAGACCTGCAATGGGATCTCCACAAGCCTCCTGAATGGACTGATGCTGTGATAGTTAGTGAATCAATTGTCATTTTCTGATTCTGCTTTCTCAGCTGAACCACCATCCAAAGTGGCTGCTTTTTCCTCCATCAAGCTGTTTTAGCTTTCTTCTGAGCTGCTCAAGTGTATCTCATTTCCCCCAGTTCAGTACAATTTCAGACATGGTCCCTTTGCTTTCTTTGCTCACTAAAGATTAATTAGATGGCTGAGTTACAAGAACATATAATTTATATATCATTTACACTTTTGGTTAATTGTGAAGTATAAAGTTTTAAACGTTAAGTGGCAGTCAGGTGCTTACAACATGAATAGCATAGAGAAATTTCAGTGTAACATTGAGAGAGCACCTCCCAAACCACAAACAAAACATGAGACACACTGCTAAGCTTTGAGATGCAATTTGGCTGGGATTGCTTTCTGAAAAACACCCTTTGCAAGGTAACTTTTGGGATTGTGTTGTGGAAGGCAAATTTTTGGCTTTCACTAGTAATCCTGTGGTTAGTAAAAGCCTTTGTACTTCATTAGCATCAATGCAAAAATACCATTGCCTGTGGATTATCCTAAATGCAAATAACGCTCCTTTTTTTTGCAGCACCACAAAAATAAAACAGAATTCTCTTTCCAGAGCCCATTTAGAAATAAATATCCTCAGCAGAAATTAAAGCTTTACTTTTAGGGCTACACTAGCATGGTAATTACAAAATTCTGTTTTAACTTCACAATTCCCACATAAAATCCAGACATGGAGAAAACAGCAATTCTATGCAAAATGATAGTCAGCTCATTTTGAATGTAAATTAAATCAGAAATACCCACAGAGAAGTTTATTCTTCTGAGATTTCCAACTTAATACCAAAACAAAATGGTTATGGATACGTGCTTAGGTAAGCAAACAGACTTGGAAACTGATGACTGAGTATCTTGGAAGTTTTTTTGTTTGGTAAATGAAAAAGGATTATTTTAAAGACAGCAAGCAAATTGTCAACAATGAAACAACTTACATGAATCACATAGCTATGCACAAACTGCACAGCCATTTTTAATGCAGGGATTTAGAAATGTTTAATCTTTCAGTAAACGTGGCCTATCAACTGCTTAGACAGAGAAGCAGAGGGTGGAGATTCCACACTCTTAATTCTTATATGAAGCCTTTTTTCCCCATCTGAAAAACTGCCAGGTGAATTGGTCTGTGCCTCAATTGAACCTTATGGGAACTAGAATTTCTAACAAACCTGGATATGCCCTCCCTTGTTTGTTCCACACACAAACTCAGTATCATGTCAGCACCTTAGAGCACAACTTTCACAGCTTCCTCAAGGTCACTTAAAGCAAAATATCCAGAATGGCCCCATCTTCCATCAGCCAAGTCATAAGGCAAGAAACAACACCAGCAAGAGGATGTTCTGTTTCATTTTATTGTGAGGTTGTCTGCTGCCTCTAGCTATGATCTTCTAATCATTTTATAGGTCATTCTTTTGAGGTCTTGAAAAGACAGCACAATAAAAATAATTGCAGAACCACAAATCTTCATGTCTTTTCCCAAAGCTCAGATCATCTGGATACCAACCCAACAGAAACCCTAAGCTGGTTTCCTACTTTTCCTTTCATCATTTCTACACATTAGCAAAGACAATGCCTCTTGCTCTTTTTTATCATAATCCTTTAATCCTTTGAAGAAAAATTCATAATATTCTGGAGGAGGCAAAAACCCACCTCTTATCAACAGTTGCTCTTCCTTTCTTTCCCCTATCCTCAGAACTTATTTAAAAGTATTTATATAATAGCTTAACTTTATAAAGCAGAACAGTTTGCAGAAATGGAACGTTTGCACTCAGAATGAAATCATAGTTACCCACTCCTTCTTCTGTATCAGTGCTATAACTAATCCAAAAAATGCTAAAAATTAAATGCTCCCTTAAGCTATCTGCAAGGGAATGTATGAGTTCATCAAATGAGGAAAAAAACCCAACAAAACAAAAAACTACAGCTCAGGACTATATACTTAGAAAGGTCATAGAAAACAAGATTGTAGCATTGCATTACATTAGCTAATAAAGGCATTCAGAAGGTAAAACAGATGCCCCCCAAACCTGGGTGGAAGATTGCATGAATATATTCATTGTATAAAGAATCAATGAGAAAAATGTACTGGGAAAGTAATGGGGAAAACCACATTTTTGCTCTACCATTATCCTATATTCCTGAGCTTCTGCTACTTGATATAGAAACCACACACATCCATGGAACAGCTTTTGACATACAGATAATGAATTTGCTACTCTGCTTTCCTATTGCATTGCTATCCAATATTTTTTAAAGTCATCAGATTTTCACAGGAACACTAAAATCAGACAAATAAGAAACAGGAAGATAATGAGTGGATTGCTGGGGCGAACAAAGTGTCTAAGAGTAGCCTAAATCAAGCAGTGATTTAATCATAGAGTGTTCCTTTGTTTACTTTACACAACTCTGCTGTTCCCTTAGTTCTTCAGCTGCTTCTTATAAATACTCTTCTGGGTAATGCCTGACACATTAATTTCTGTCTAGGGATAAGGCTCTGTTTTGAAACCAATACACAAACAAATACACATAGGACTCTTCTTTTATATTTCACCCAAGAAAAATGTACTGGGAAGTGACTTAATCATGAAGGAAAACAAACTTCTCCATATTTATACTGTCATAAGCATCACAACAGCATTGATGAGGACAGCAGTAGGTGGTTTATGTGCTATCAGTATTTTAACCAAGGTGAGTTGTAGCACAAGGTAAAGTATATGCAGCAACAAATAACAACTTTGCAGAACCTGCTCAGTCCCCCTGAGCTTCCTCTATTCCACTGAGATGGCTCTGGCTGTTGCAAATAAAATTGAAGATGAAAATCTCTGCTCTAATCAGCAAAAAAAGGGGGCTCTGAAACCAGAGAAAAAGATGATGATGGGTCTCAGTAATATTCTTGCTGAAATAAATGGCAAGGGGGATCAGGGTGTGTGCATTGAATTAAAATAAAGCTTAAATACTAAAGTATTAACACAATCAACCCTAGTGCCCTAGCAGTGGCCATATTAGTGTCACCCCATTAAGTGCACTTAATAGCTCATGAGTCAGCAAATACAGCCCAGGTGATGGCCCTGGTAATTTGTCCATAAATGTGAAGATGTCTTTTCAGGAAGAAACCATGGGGTATCATTACTGCAGTTAGAATAACCCCAAACAATCCTCACTGTCTCTCAGTAAAGGAAGCAAATAGTTGTTTTTCCTAGCTTATTTTGACAACAAAGAAGTCTTATTTTCATTATGTGTATCTCAAGTGTACTAAATTTCATGGAGGGAGAGAAAATACAATATCATCAAGTGCTTCATGTTATAATGGTAAAATACTCTGATTTATTTGGTATTACTTAGCTATTCTGCCTGTACCATAAACAAAGATTATGGTATAATAAATTAATCTGGAAGGAAGTAGCTGAAATTTACTATTAGTGTCTTTAGAGCCTTCGGCCACAATGGAAATGCATCTGAAATATATCGAGACCTAAGCTGTCCTTTTTTTGTTATTTATGCGTGTCAACTTTCTCTTCCACACCAATTCAATTACTCTGTCTTCAAGATAAAAGCTTACCATGAGTGAACTATAATCAGAAATGAAGAACAACAAAAATAAATCATAGTTCTGCAAGACTGAGATCTTTTCACTATTCTTGGTTTACCAGTTTTACTAAAAACCACATTTTTGTACTGTAGATTTCTAGTCTGACTAAAAAAGCCCCTTAAAACAAAAGGGTCTGGTGCAGCTTTAGATTTTATGATCTGTCTTCTACAGCTCCAAAATCTGTTCACATAGCCCTATTCCCTTAAAACTCATAAAATCCAATGATAGCTACATCAGCTTTAGACAGTATGATTTAGACACTGATGATGGCATCAATGAAATAACTCTAAATCTAAAACTGCATAACTGAAAATTCCCTTATCTGAGTTTTTTTTTTCCCAATTATTCAGCTGATCTGATTTTAAAAGTGGTTTAAAAGCTGCAGGATAGAGCAGCTTGACCTGTTCTCCTTTACCTTCTCCAAAGACAAATAAACCCCAACAAAGCATAAAACTCCTAAGTGAAGCTTTATTATATCAGGCAACAACAAACTTTTACTTCTATCAGACTGTGTTTCAAGATATTCCTAGCAATAAACCTAATTTCTAGATCTACACATGAGGATTTTTTGTTCATTTGTATGTGTGCTTAGGAGATGAGAAGTAGACCTCAAGATTCACCAATCAAAGTAAAAAAAATGATAAAAATTGGTAAAAAAACCTCACTTTAAAAACTGAGGCATTCCCAAGAACAACAAATTGCCCAGGATTATATATATACTGGCACATAAGCACGAAGAGAATTCAAAATTTCCAGTGCCAACTTTGTTGCGAACTACTTTCTTTTTTTCCTTTTTTTTTGGTCCTCGTCAGATGAGTACAAATGGCACAATTCCAGGCTGTGGTCCAAATGATTGGTGTGTAATAATTCAAATGCTGCATCCAACACCCAAGCTGGAAAAGCTGGGCAGCAGCTACTGAAAACTGCACCACCTTGAACTGGAATTTGCTTCACCTTTTCTGTTCCCTTAATTTACATTCACCTGGGATGAGTATGCAATATTTAGTCTAAATAAAGCTTCTAAAAATAAAAATTTAAAAAAAAAAATCATTATTTTCAACCAGTATTTCTAATGCCCAGGCCAAAGCTCAGAAAACTGAGCAGTTGCTAGAACTGTGGTTGACAGGAGAGATAATCTGTTACTGCCTCTCAAAACCCCAAACTCATCAAGGACAGCGCATTTCACTGCGTGCAGCACGGCAGTGATAATATCCAAACTGACACCTGGAACTCACGAGGGTAATGGCTTTCAGCAGTGTGCCTGCTCACTAACACAATTTCTTCCAGGCAGCTTTCTACAGCTTCTTTTATGATCAGTGGGAACAAATGTCTTTCTCTACCTCCTAATATTTCACATCAGCCAGTTCCAGACTTTAGTTGACACTCACATTTTTCAGAAATACTACTGTAATATGATAGACGATCAATCTGCATGATACCAGCACACTTCCCTACAGTTTTGTCAGTTTGTTTTAGCTGTAAAACATGCAATAATTTCTTGATATTGTTCTGCTTTTCTCTTTCCAATGGGGTCTGCCTGACTCGAGTGGGGACACTCAGGGAAAAAGGCCCCCTCAATCTGAACCTAAATGGTCACTACAGAAACAGAACTGGGTGCAGATTCACACCTGGGAGAATGGTGCTGAAATGCAGATGAAATTCTGATCAAAGCTCAATAAAATGCACATTAAATTATAGGCTGGCCCAACTCACTCAGAACATATACTGAAACCCATATACAGCCCTTACATGGGGACTAATGCTTGCAGGAAATTTTAAAAATGAAGTTTTCAACTGCTTCTGGTATTCTAGGCAATGGTAAAGACCTCTGCCCTTGTAAATCCCACTGCCATCAATGTTTCCAATATCATCACTTTAATTGTGAAATAATAACCTCAGGAGGGAATGCTTATCACTGGCTTCTGGTTACATGGAATACTTCAAGCCTGAAGACTTGTAATAAAATGATGGTGCAGAGGCTACAGCACAGAAATAGGATCCATATGAATAAAACTGGCAAGCCCACGGGCCTTAATACACGTGCCTGAAAACAGCAATGTGCGTGATTAATGCGCATGAATTGTGCTGAAACAACCTCCCTCCCTGACTACATCACACCCCAAGCTGCTTAAGGAAGCAGTTCTAAGAGAGCAAGTTATCAATTTGTTCATTTGCATCAGCTTGCCATGAGCTCCCTTCTTTTCATACCATAATAACTAGCTCAGATTCACTGAAGAACTCCAAATTGCTCTGGTATTTTTTTCCATTTTCTCCCTCCAGATAACATGCACAAAACAAAGGCATCACCTATACACAGACTTCAAACTACAGAACAATGATTGCCTAAATGAACTACAGTTTTTATACATTTTCTAAGTATAAAATGTATGTAAGTATATATAACAACTGAGTGCTGTCACACTTTTTATTCACACAAAATCCCATTACCAGTAAGTTTTGCCAGAATAAACTTGGGACAATTATTAAAAGTTTCTTGCACTAAACTACTATACGAAGCTACACCACAGTAAGAGAAATTTCTAAAAATAGTGTAAAATGCCTCAGCTCTCTCTAGAAAACCTCTCTCACAACCTTGTAGCCAAGACTAAAACGTTTTCCCAACTAAACCACCACCTCACAGCACTTTGTGGAGAAAGAGGAATAGTCATTATTTCCCTGGAATGGTTTTCTCCCTGAGATTTTTTTAATCTCATGAAAAATTTCAGCCTTTCCAGTTTCAAGTCAGCCTTTTAAAGCTGACTCCCCATACCTACATTACCAAGTGTTTGGGGTTAATATTTAAAAGAGCTGTATCAGTACTTGACTCACAGAGACTTTATCATTGTTTTTTGCTTTGTGCAGCTTGGTCAGCTTCTTGTATAAAAACAGTTTAATGGCAATAAGTGACTGTCTTACAGGGCAACTTTGCTATTGCCACCACCACTGCAGAATCTCCTGCCAGCCCAGCTGAGGAGCAACTTGTAGCACTGTACACTTTAAAGAGAGTGCATAAAATTAATTGCAATTGTAATTTTACTGCACATGAATACAATAATGAATATATACAGGGCTTTCTGTGAGAGAAAAGTGTTGTTCCACTCTACAAGATTATGGAGAGATTGTCAATGGGGATAACTGTCTGCCAAACCTCTGTGCAACTGAAGACATGTCTAGGTCATGGAGAACTTGCTGTTCACCCTGTTAAAATACAACAAGAGCAGCAGCCAAGACAAGACATTAGGTACATGAGGCACTTTGCTGTGTTTCACTTATGGTATTTGAGAAATACTGAAGTAATTTTCACAAGCCACATGTGCATTTAGAGCACAGCTCTCAATAATGTCACACACACATTAGAGTTAGAGAATGCTCCAAGTGAATTCGGTGTATGCACACAATGACAAGCCTGCAGGTGGTCCTGTTTTGTGACATCCTTGGTAACTAGGCCAGGTCATTCATTACTTATTTCAATGAGTGTGAAAAATGCAATGTAAAATGATGTGCTCTTTTGTATGCAAAGGGTTAAGTTATGGCCTTCATGAGCCATTAGTTGGAGATTTATTGGGGGAGTTAGGAAGTCTATAGTTCAATATGTGGTGATTGAACAAAGACCAGAGGTGCAGAGACAGAGAGAGGAAAAGAACTCAGTCAAATGATGCCTCTGGGGCTTTGCAACATATGGCCCATCAGTCAAGGGTCAAGCCCCCTCACAAATTGCATGCACTTTACATAGCCATCTGCATCAATAAATTACTACTCTTCTGAAGCACCAGCACTAATGCATGAACTGAAGGGACCACCCCACTCCAAAAGAAACTTCATTATTATTATTATTATTACTATTATTATTATTGTTGTTCACTTTATCCATGTACACTGGTCTGGCCCTTCCCATAATGGGATTTTGCTGCAGACAGATGTACTAGCAAACACACCTCAGCCTGTTCTGTCTGCCTTACTTCCTTCCCAAGCATATACCATCTCCTACCAGGATGAGACACAGCAAGTCCTATGGTGAAAAGGTGAGTTTCAGAACACTGAGTTTCAGAAGTGGGCTTTAACAGTCTTATTTTTCTATGTGTGCATTTATACAGATGCCCAATCCTCTATTGCCAGCTAGTGATGTTGAGACTACTGCCTGCAGAAGGACCTCACTGATCAGCCCAGCCTTGGATCTGTTAACATATCTAAAGAATGGAATAACACCCACATCAACAGACTTTTAGGTGTCATCAGCTGTACAAAAGAGCTTATTTGAATCCAAAATTTTCCCTTTGCTGCTGATATGCCACTTCCTCAACTGCCTAGAGGTCAAAGGTAATTGAGAGTAACTATCTAACAGGTTTGTGCACCTCATTCCTAAACCAGACTATGTTTAATATCAGTGTTGCACTTCCTCAGATTTACTAATTTGTTCCAGTTTCCATGAATCTTATTGGATGAAATTTTAACATGCATTTGTTAATTTTTCAGACGACTTTATTTCCTACCAGTACCAAGAGAGATAGACAGCATCACTGAACAGAAAGGTATTAACTTTCACATCTTTTAACTAACCACATGATAGTAAAGCTTTTAATAACCCCTGCTTAGTCAACTACATGGAATTTGTATTTTCAATCAGATTCTCCCAAGCAGCTTTCTACAGGACAAAACATTCTCCATATCAGGTATTAATCACCACACTGTACCAAGAAGAATGCTAAAGACTGGATGAACCTAGAAAAAACTTCTGTGGGCAGTTTGAGATTGTATTCACCCAATACTAATAATACACAAAATACTTAATTTTCCTACAGTATACGCCTTAATTAAAAAGAAAATTAAATTACTTCAACCACTAACCAAATAAAGCAGAAAAATACTTTATAATATAACTACTCAAAAGCCACACTTTCAAAAGTTGTCTTGCTGCAAGCATTTTTTTCTGTCCTTTCTTTGCTACAGTCTCTGTCTTGGATAGAGAAGACAAAAATTAAGTGCACTATTCTCATGCAGTGATTTTCAGCATTCTTTAATTTATAGACATCTAACTTTCCCCTGTGAAGTGCACCTGTAGACCTCTCCTTTACCAAATATACCACTGACAACAGACTTAAATTTCCTACCTTACTTAGAACAGTCATGTGAATACTGGTTAGACACTGCTGCTATTCCATAAAATGTCTTCAAAAAAAATCCAAGCAATATCATTTTAATATTCATTTTAAATGCAGAAGCCTGATGTGTCCCACATCATAAAAAATCGGAAGGCATTTATTTAACCCTCCCTAGCTAAAGAAGACAATATGAGTATTGAATTGACATAGGCAGTATTTCTAAATGGAAATGAACTTCATCTCCACCAGCAAGCTGACAATGAGGAGCCAGGAGACAGACCCTTATATCTTTTATTGCCTTCAAGCTCCTAGACAACAGGCTTATTTTTCTTTTTTTTACTGGGAGACTTGGCATGTTGAAAAACTTGCTCATGTCTTTCAAGGTCCAGCCATAAAACCATAGAGAACTTGGGCCAATGGCTTCAAATAAGAGAGAAGTGAGGTGATGAGTGAGGATCTGAAGCATGTAAGTCTCCTTTGGCTCGGATTAGGGATGTAAATTCTAATTCCTTAATGCCCCTGTCTATAGACAGAGACATATACAAGCAGATACACAGAAAGTGATTTCTGGATGATACCACATCCTTCACAGGCTCTTCCCTTTGAGTGCCAAACACAGGTACTCTGGAAGGCTGAAGCAGACATGAAAAGTTCATCTTTCTTGCTGTCATTCCTACTTATGCAAGACTTGTTTCCATGGCAGAGCTGCTCTGTGCATTACAAAAGTTACTGAATGCACCTGTAAAAAGTGTTCAATGACATATATTTTTTTCCAGCTAAACTTTACTGTACAAAATTGAAGCAGTGAAAACCAGCAGACAGGGCAGCCTCACAGCATTATATTTCAGTAGGGCTGAGTTGAATCCAGTCAAACAGTATTTTACTGAACTCCAGTAAACTTTGCAAATCTTACTTGTACAGAAGATGAAGTCTGAAATGTGTTCTTTGGCATCAGAGCAACATAAAGGAGCTGCTACACTTTATAGGGTTTCCTACAGATGAGGTAATATGTAGTTTTTACTTAATTTTTTTTTTGTTTATGTGGTTGCCAAGTTCCAGAAGGAAGCACTTCAAGGTTTCACTTAAGCTATGTTGCTGTAGAGACTAAAGCAAGTGTGATGATCCAGTTCCCTTTATTCATCATTTGAGAAAACAGGTTTGAGATGGTGTTCTTTTTCCTTCAATCAAGGTTCCTTTTGAAAAAGGAACACCTTCAGTGTGTGTCAAAGATTTTTTAAAAAAATCTTTTGAAATCTGAAATGCAAAGGTTTCAGGAAAAATCATAGTCATTAGGACTTAGGCACCTTGTTATACATCAGACTTTCCAGTTCTTTGCACAGGAAATGATAAAATAATTCCAATTTAGAGAAGGAAGACAGTAAAAGAAGCCTGTCCACAGTAGCTTCCAGAGAGACTTTGTCTAAGGATGGGACAGTAACTCAGCTTACATCCTTTGCCTTCTTTTTTGAGCATGAAGATGACTTCAGATATTTTACTCATGCTGTCAATAGGATTTGAACCCAATTATTGGCTCAGCTCACACTTCACAAAATATGCTCAGAAGTTTTTGACTGAAGTATTTCCTCATGCTTTACTGTGGTTCAATAAAAGTGTGGCTTTTGAGTAGTTATATTATAAAGTGTTTGTTTTTCTGCTTTATTTGGTTAGTGGTTGAAGTAATTTAATTTTCTTTTTAATTAAGGCATATACTGTAGGAAAATTAAGTATTTTGCTTATTATTAGTGTTGGGTTAATAGAATCTCAAACTGCCCACAGAAGTTTTTCCTAGGTTCATCCAGTCTTGAGCATTTAGCACAGATTTACCAGTTTCTTCCTTAGTCTAGCCTGTTTTCACATCCTCTTAGGTAATGAGCAAGCCCTGGCTAGAGAGGATGAGCTGAAGTAAGTACAACAACCAGCACTGCATGGGAGGGAACAGAACAGAATGGAAATAAACAGAGACAGGGGGGAAAAACAAGCAAACAAACAAACCACTACAAGGTGATTGAGAAAATGAAAATAAATTAATCCTCCAGAAAGCACAAAGGTGCTGGGCACCCCTGTAATTTTTGCTTCCACGTGGCAGGAGAGCTCTGTCTGGTCCAGCTCCCAGCTGTCCCCATCCCAGCCCCACCAGTCCAGCTGCTGCTAATTGGCACCCCCGGCATCACTTGTGGATTGAATGGCTTGTTGAGCTCACAAAAAGAATGAAGTGACCTCGTCCTCACCCCGAGGAAGTGTCCTGCAGGTCAGGCTGGGGCAGCCTTGCTGGGCTGTGCTCACAAAGCCTTTGTCCATGGCTCTGTCGGAGGCAGATTGTGCCCTCCTGTCCCTGAGCCTGGGGCAGGGTCCAAGCAGGAGCCAGGCTCCACTCATGGCCAGCTTTGGTGTTTTTTTACAGGGCAGCATAAAGTTTCCAAGAGGGCCTGTATAGCATTTGCAGGATCCCCAAGGAGGGGAGAGAATGATGCATCCGACTCCATCTTATCAGAAGGCCCATCTTATCAGAAGGCTAATTAATTCCTTTACTATACTATATATATATATAGTATATTATATATACTAATAAATATATATATTTATTAGTATATATAAATAAATATATATTATTATATATTTATATATAAAAATAAATATATATATATTATATATTTATATAAATAAATATATATATTATTCTATATTATATTACACTACATTACCTTACATCTAAACTGAATCTGCCATTCACTCAACTCTGCACAGAATCTCATGACTGTCACCCAACAGTCCTGGCACACACACACACCTGGCCCTGACAGGCCAAGGAAACAAAACCCCATCACTTTGGGTAAACAATCTCCATATTGCACTCTACTTTGGCACAAACACAGGCACAGTAAATGAGATAAGAATTGTTTTTCCCTTCCCTGAGGTTCAGAGAACGTGAAACCCAGAAATATTCTTGGGAAGAATCGTGCCCTGCTTTTCTCTGCGAAGAGAAATGTGGCGACAGGCCTGGGTCTGCACAGCTCAGCACACATAACTTTGTGTTAACTCATGTTGCACAGGCAGCTTTCCAGAGCTCTAAAGGACAGCTCTCCTCTGAGACAAGTCTTCCATCACTTTTACTTGTCAAACTGGTCCAACCCTCCCAATTATGTATTTTCTGGACAGAATACACTTGAACTATAACACTGAATTTCTGGGCATTTTACAAGTCCATGTCATAGAAGCCTGATTAATTTTGAAGTAATTTATGTACATTACAACTACATCCCCCAACACAGTAGGGGAAAAAACAGAAACCAATTAAAACTACAGGAAATCCACTATACCTTGCTCTTGTTTTTTTTTTAAAGAACTTTAATCATGAACAAACTGATGAGCATTTCTTTTTATCATATTAGAAGAAAGCTTTTATACACTACTTAACTTTTCATTAACAATCCAGCACACCTTTATTCTTCTGACCTAACACTTGCTGCTAAGGAAACACTATCTGCTCTGGGAAAAGCTTCAGAGATACTATCAAATCATAAAGAGATAAAATAATGCAATTATGTGAAGTGCTTTGAGACAAGAAGATAGTAACTTTATTTCTGACCTAGAAATGATCTTCAGAGCAAAAAATCTAGAGCAGACCTTGTCTATGTAATATTTAACATACCCAGTGGCCTTCCCAAATTTCAAGACCAACTGTTCTGTTTCTTTGAAATGAAGCACAAATGGAGTTAAATCATTCTCACTTAAATGATTCAACACAAAAAAGCATCAAGGATGACAAGGGACTGTCTTAAATGCTTTGGCCCATTTAAGGGCCAGCAAACATCCCATGGGCTGGTCCCCTGTCCACCAAAAGCAGAAGTGAAGACAGCTAAAACACAAAAAAAGAAAATGTCTAGATGGCACAGCTGGAAAAATGTGTTCCTGATACCTGCACTTGGATTCTGCAGCCCCCACCAGCTGTCATTCCACACGTGTCCATAAGTGCTGGCTCTGGAAGGTCACAGGCAGAGGTCACACAGGAGTCTCTTTGGCACTCAAAAAACTGATGCCAAAGCTAAGCACAAAATAACAGATTTCCATGAACAGACTGCTGTCCAGTTTATTAACATCAGATGCATACATTCACCTACTTGCTTTCAACCCCAGGATCCTATTTTTGCAGGGTAAAACTCTTCATTTCTAAGAACAACTACCCTTGGGTAAAAAAAAAAAAAAGAAGAAGAAAACAAATCACACTTCTAGTTTTGTATCTGCTTTCAAAGCCAGAAGCCCTCTAGCTTTTAAAATAAATGACAATAGTATCCTAGTTTTGCCTGCCAATGCCTAGGTGTCTGCTAGCAAGTAGCCTAGTGATCCTTCTTCAATTAGAAATATACACTTTTTTCCCCAAGTATTATGTGGCTTTCATCCATAGCATAAGGAAAATGTATGGCAGAGAGAAAAGTTCACACATGATGCAACTGAACAGGTGACAGCCACACCCTAGAGCTGCTTAAAAAAGGAGCTCTGGCACACAAAGACAAAGGGGAATAAACCAAAGATTGAGTCTTGTTGGTGTGATCAAGCATCATGGGTTTTTACAGATAAAAACATGCTCACAAGCCATCTATGTCTAAGTGTACATTTGTACTTGCTATGTACAACAGATAGCAGCAAATTTATCTCACAAAATATCTGCAGACCTCAAGAGCTGTAAATTGGGCTCATTTTTTTTAAACATAAAAAAAACTTGAACACTCTTAAATGTTGACCAAGAATATTTTCAGCTTTTTCACCATCTCCCATTTTCCTCTGTTATAATTCAGAATGAATAGTCATCTTTCCTAGCATGTGCAAAGTGGACCAAATGAGGCAACAGAAAAGGGAAGAAAATTACACAGATGTTTATAGTTACAAGTAACTGTTCCAAAACTTTTTATAGAATGATAGAAAAATGCTGAACCAATCATCAGATCATGTTCTATATATGAAATTACACTTGCACTGCCAAAGTAAATTATTATAAATTGACTTGGACTTCAATTTGACACTTTGCATTATTTTAACTGCTGGTTCAGAGGAATTTTACCTAAAAAACTTTTTTAAAAAAATCACAAAATAGAAATTAAAGATTCAGCAGTGGCCAGAGCTGCTACTAGGAAAGCTCAGGCTCCTGGAGATTTCAGTCTACTCTCACTGTGATACTACATTTTCTTTTATGATTGAAGCTATGTCTACAGAAATTACCTCCCATTTAAAAAAATGAAACTCAAAAAGAAGTTTGAAGACAGTGTCCACTGAAGTCAGCTAATAGGTTTCAAAAGGCTGGTGTCCTGTTGTGCAGACAGAAATACCTGCAGCTTCCAGCAATCCTCTCATTCCAGTCCAATCACTTCTACAGTGCTCAGGAAGCTGGATCCATACTTTAGTGGATCCTAACTTCTCAGTGGATTACATTTATTCCTTCTTGCAATATCTCCATTATTGCTGCCCAGCTCTGGGCAATTATGGGATGTATTTAATCTGTGAGAACCCAGTGTGACCTTTAAGATGAAGAATCAGAAGCTAAACAAAGGTTTCGGTTATGAAACTGGACAAATGAGAGGCAAGTAAACTTCATTATACCAAAGAAGATAAGACCTCTTTTTATTTCAGGTGATGTGTTATTCCTTTTAGTCTCTGAAGTCGCCAGTTTTCCAAAAATTCATTAGAGCTTATTTCCTGTTTTCCCCAGTTGAGTGGTGTATGTACTTTTGCTTACAAATTTAAGATCAGGATACTATTACTTAAATACCATGACATTAAATCTATTAAATTTTTGAGACTTTTTTAATCTATATTTAAATCACTGTCATGCCAGGAAAAGCTGAAAATTGGCTTAACTAGAAAAAGTTCCTCATTAGGTGCTGCAGAGCATGGTACTACCTCAAAAAGGACAGACTAGTTTTGGAATTCTACTCAGGAACATATGAATGCAGCAGAACTTCACAGGACAGTGACTTCATATGGTGTGTAGTATAAAAGAGACTTCTACTAAATTGTATGCATATTCCTCATATCCACAAGGTGTTCACCCTGATGCATTTAAAAAAGGTGTAACACCGTGCTGACATAACTAAGTGAATAACACTACTCTTCCTCCTGAGCACATCAGGATTTTAATGGAAAAGGCATTAACTTTTTGAGGTATTAAGAAAATATCTTTGTAATATTTTTATTCTTTAAGTTCAGTCCTAATGTAGAAAACAGAGTCACAAGTTGTTGGAGCATCACTTGTTCATGGCAAAAAAAAGGCCACAAACACATTAATATTAAAGGTTACACCCCTTATATCAATCACAGTTCTGAGTCCATGGAGTCTAATCTGGAAATATTTCTTGTGGAGAGAAAGGAACAATGAGGTACCAGTGTAACCTTAGTTTCCCTGGTATAAATGCCAATTGGTTTATCTTGCCAAATATTTGTCTTGTCAGGGCCTTTCCATTTATTTCCTACCCACTTATTGAAAGGGAAAAGTTGTGGTTTGATTAGTAGATCAAAAAAATTACACAACTGGAATTAAAAACCAAATGGAACTGGGTGGGGAGGGAAGAAAAAGGAGAAAAGGATATATGTCACTAGAACTGTTATCCATAAAGAATTACATCTTTCAGCACTTAGAGAAAAGAAAACAAGCAAATTGTTGGCAGCAGGGTCTGATAAGTGCATCTGGTTAGTCTGCCTGCTTCACCCAGAGAGACATTGCATTTCAGCATTTTTTACACAGCTTTCTTAGCATCCAGAGCAGCCTTTATTTATCCAGTGCACTCTTTCTAGCACTACTATGCAGCTTATTATCTCTGCTAACAATCATCTATCCTTTTGCATCCTAAGGGGAAAAAGGAGGGAATCAAAAAGTACTTACTCACTGAAGCCAAACTGCTGCTTTTTGCATAAGGCAGTACTCACAAGACAGGTCCTTCCCTGTGTCCAAACACTAACTAACATTCATCTAGATGCTTCCAAATCCAAATGGTCTGGATGCTTCATCCCACAAATTGTCGTGAGCAGTCATGCCAAACTTTAAAGCCTATCTAATTTCCTTGCTGTTCTTGTAAAATCTTGTTCCTTGTGCAATTCCTCTACTTCATGCAAGTTTTTTCCCACTATGCAGCAGAGAGCTGCATAAGGAATTCCTCTGGACCCAGCTGCTCCATGTAAGGGCACTCTGTCCCTTCTCCTGTAATCCTTTTACAATGGCATGATTGCCTTTGGACTGAAGCAGGAATTTTTCTGCCTCTCTTCATGCATATTTGTACCTTCTGACACCATTATAATGTCCTACCAAGTGAAGGACACAAAACTTGAGCAGCAGAGCTAATTTTTTTGTTGCAGAAACACCAGGTTTTAAGGTACTCGCAGAATTTCTTTCCAAGTTCAAGATCATAAAAGATACCTGGTTGAAAAGGGAAGGAAGCATCCTTCCCTTCAACAGCTAAAAATGCTGAAAAACTAGACACAAACAGACAGTCCTGGCCTGATGAAAATAGTTTAAAACCCCTAAATTTATTTCATATGATTGCAACATTGCTTCAACTATTAATATCATGAAATCATTAGTTCTTCCATTAACCTGCTGACGACCATAGAAGGATTTCTGCTAACTCAGACATGCTCCCTTCTGATCAAAGGGAAATGTATTCCTCCTTCTATTTCTCTGGCTCTTTCTTCTTCTCAGAATCCCTGTTCTTTTGAAGATCTGGTCTCAGGCAGCTGCTGGTGGTGAACACTCACAGAGAAAATAAGCAGGGAAAGGAAAACGAGGGAAAGGGGGGAGAGGAAGAGGAAGGCACCACGTCACACTTTTTTCCTACAGGACAGTCATGTTTCTCTTCCTCTTAACTCCAACTGCAGAACTCTAGGGATGCACCTAATCTACCCTTCTGTTTCTACAAGAATGGAATTGTTCCAGAAGTGTGGCTGAAATAAACAGCAATTAATTCTGGCTTAGGATGTACCAGACCAACAACTTCTTTCACAAGGTGGAAGGAAAAAGGCAAGAAACCATTCCAGCAGCAGAAGTGTTTGGTTTTTTTTCCCCTTTTAAATGACAGACGCAGGCAAACAAGACATACTCTGTGTCATGGTTTCTCACTCATAACAAGCAGCTAGGGATTAAAAAAAACGCCTATGACTTGAAAGATGCTTCCCTGTAAAGAACAATGACATTTGCCCCAGTGTGCTGCAAACCTGAAACAATCAGAGCCTTGAGAGGTGGATGAGTAAGAGAACAGGAAACAGCTAAGAATGAACAACAACAACAAAAAGGTTTGCTTAGGGTTTACACTAATATTTAAATTAAAGTTCCTGTTATGATAGTCATCCACTACTTTGCAAAATTTTCATACTGACAGATTCCTGTTTAGGCCCCGTAGACCTTTATGTGGGAAAATAAGCAAGAAACAAAAAAGCTAGGGAAAAAAAAAAAAACCAACACATTTCCACAAGCCTCCAGCCATGGGTTAATTTGCTCTTAGAAGAGAAAGAGCCTGTCTCTGAAGGCTGAGCAGCAGAACCATCTGCTCAGGTTGGGAGTGAGCTGGCTGAGCTCAGCAGCAGGCAGCCACACGCTTATTTAACTCTGCCTGCATCCCCAGCACGAGGGCCAGAGGTGACAGCAGCACCACACCTGGACAGGGCAGCCAGCTGGAAAAATCACCACTTGAGAAGGGCAGGGGAAGGAAGGGTTGGAAACTAAATATCTCCAGAGGAGATACTGCATTTCAGCAAGCCCCTTCTCCCTTCTGCCACCTCCCAGCTATCCTGCACTTTTCCTTGGGCTGGTTTCACTTCAGGGAAACCAGAGGGGGCAGGGAGATGGGATGGCAGCCAGGGGACACCAAAGAGGTGCTTAGCAGGGACACTGATCAGAAAAGCTGCTGGTCACCTGGCCTGGGTGACCTCTGCAGGATGGGTCAGCAGGCAGGTAGGTACACATGACAGTGATACATGCACAGGACACTTGCCTGCTGTGAAAATGCCCCCTAAACGGTCCTTTCTTAAAAGGTCACAAAATTACTTCTTTCAGGACTGCCATTAAGTGAGTATTGCTCTTCTCTCCCTCTCACTGGCATATGACTCCCAAGCCAGGTATAGGCTATCATCAGGTCTTCACCAAATGATTTGCTGAGCCAAATACACTTGTAAGCATTCATGTTACTAAACCAGACAATAAAGAAGTATTGGTGTGTAACAGAAGGACGGAGAAACACTGCAGAATATAAAAAAATTAACACACTTCCCCCCTCCAGAAGGTCCAGAAATCTGTTTGAAAACTCCTCATAAATTTTCTGCAAAAATGCTGATAAGAATTTTATACTCTGTTTCTAAATAATAAACCACTCCAATCACTGTAAAACACAGGCGATTACTTAAAAAAAAAAGAAGTCTTAATACTTTATATAGAATGTTTGTAATCTAAAATCATCTGACTTGATGAAATGGCTAATCAAATCATCTCCAGAGACATTAATGGGTAACTCACCTGGTTTGCATTAAGCTGTTCTTAAGTATTTTGATGATCAGCAGCATAATGCTATGCAATCTGCCTGATCTGTTTTCTCAATGCAGTTGTTCCTTCAGCTGCTCTGCTCAGATATCATCTCCCCAATTATCTGAGGTGATATCATCATATGCCATGACAGTGTCATAAATCTGGCCCTGGTAGGCTTCATGCTGCACCTGCAATGCTCTGTGTATGGCACTTTAGCTATAGGCTGAGGGAAGCATCATCTCTTCTGGTTAGGTACACAAACTGGGCACAAACCCCCTTATCACGTGCTACAATAAATTCAGGAGAATTTGTGCTCAGCCTTGATTCAAAGAAAATAGTCACTGAAAAAGAATCTGGCTTAATAGGGATGAGAACTAAGGAACTCTGAGCCACAACCCCTCTTACTGTGTTTTGTTAAGTCTCTCCTCTTTTACCAAGATTGTCAGTGGAAGTGTCACCACCTGCCAGGGTGCACTTGTGGGGGCTTGAAAAGCTATGGCAAGGCTGCTTGTTCCTCCCAAGTCCCCTGGAAGTCATCCTGAAGTAGAGAAGGATACATGCAGATCTGACACATCTAAGAACAGGAAAAGATGCTAGATAAAATGCCAGATATAACTGAGGGATTCTGCTCCATAAGGAATCTGAGTTAATTTCTTAGAAAATATATTTTTTTCATAATGTTTACATAAAGCTATGGCAAGGCTGCTTGTTCCTCCCAAGTCCCCTGAAAGTCATCCTGAAGTAGAGAAGGATACATGCAGATCTGACACATCTAAGAACAGGAAAAGATGCTAGATAAAATGCCAGATATAACTGAGGGATTCTGCTCCATAAGGAAACTGAGTTAATTTCTTAGAATTTTTTTTCCCATAATGTTTAGCTAATGAGAAATAAAGTTAACCAAGATGGAAGAATGTTATAACAAATGTTGAAAAAATACTTTGGTGACTATTTTTTTTTCTCCCACTGTATTCAAGAGGTTGATGGAATATTTTTAGAACTTCTCTTGGAAGTTGGGTGAGTTTTTAAAATGTTTGCCTAAGTTGCAGGATTTCCACTATTCCCATATCCTACTCACTTTATCAGTGACCATTTAGGGAATGCCACCATCAGACTGCACTTCACAAAGGCTGCTGAGCCTGCTGCCATCCAACCACTGAGCCACTGAGGAGCATTTGCTTATTACTTTGAAGAGCTAGTAATCATCACATAGACATAGATCTTCAGAGATTTAAGCTAAGTGAGTCAGTGTGTTAATTATATGCTAAGGGAGTACACACAAGAAATGGAAAGTAGTAGTTTATTGCTTTCCCAAGTTTCTCAGGTAATTAGAACAGCTTCTGGAGATACATGGCACTGTACCAGAATCTATCATCACAATGGGCTTCACTGCAAAATGCACGGAATTAATTTTTTAATGAAAATCCTCTACTGAGTGCCTGAGCCAAATTCACCTGATAAATGTCACTGAGCAACGTCATTACTGGCTCATCAACACAGGGTGTTTAAAGCAGATGGTAGAGCAGTGCATCTTCAGCACTACAGCCTGTTAATATCAGCCACCTCCCATAAAAAAATTAAAATTGGCCCCCTGTCAGTCAAACATGACAGTACTTTGGATTTCTCCCTCATGATATTCTTTAGCCTTGAGGCAGATATGACAGGCGCCTTATTAAATTCCAAAAATAAAACGTAGCACAAGAAGGCAGTGCATTCCAATGAGACAGCAGACTTGTTAAAATGCAACATGCATAAAACTTACTTCATTTCATTTCAGCTATCATCAGTTTCATCTTTTAAAAAACCCAAATAGCAACTTTAGAAATGTGGTGTTTGTTGTATATAAATTAAAACAACATGTCATGCCTTATACTTCAAAGTCGTTAAAAGCCTTTATAGGCGTTGCACAGATATTTTGGTTATTTTTATGAAAATAAAAGCTGGGATTCCTATTCACTGTTCTCTGTTCAGTGCTTGTGTTGCATCATTATTGATCCTAGTCTGTACAAAAGGCAAGGAAACTGACTATGCTGTTAAACAGGAGCATCACTAGATCAGGAAAACTTTTGCACGACCATGACAATTGGCCTGTATGTATCATGTTCTCCAACCTATTAGAACAGCAAATGGAAGCTAATCTAATCTAATTCAAAAATCTTTTCAGATGAATTGAAAGACAGTTGAGAAAGCACAGCTTCCCACAAAATCCAGACCTGTAAATCACATAGGTTAGTTTAAAATTCCCTCATGTAAGGTGGAATCCTGGGTGTTGTGAAGTCAATCAGATTTGGCCTCCAAGGCCATATCAATACATATATTTCTTAAATAACACATGAGACCATAAAAACTTCTCCTACCCTCTTGAGTACACGCTCACAATAATCATATGAGCAGTGGGATAGTTCCACCAGAAATTTGGCATCTTTTCAAGTAGCCCAAGTCATGCATCCGTTGAAATTTTGTAGGATTCAGGGTGAGGCTGATTTTGTTTCCTTCCCAGGGCTTACTGCCTAAAGGTTATTGCCTTCTCTGCAAATCCCCAAAGAAAGCTCATTCACGCCTAACAAAACCTCCTGCACTGATGATTTCTGTATCTCAGTATTCCACATCCTTCAAACACACACACAAAAATACATGATATTCATGCCAAAGTCACATCTTGCTTCCTCTTTTCAAAACTATCGACAAATGGATGACTGTAATGAACAGAGTCTCTGGTCTAGTTTGTGCCACACTTAATTTTTAAAGTCAAGTGAGGTTTAGGTGGTCATGAACTTACTGACAAGAGACTCCATTCGTTCCTAGGCTTTTGTATGTATTGTACAAACAGCTTCTTCATGTCTGTGACACACTATACCCCCATTTTTCCACTGCTTTGCCTCCTAGACATAAACTTCTATGGCTTTGCAAAATACATGCCAAAAATCTTCTTTCACTTTTGAAACAAAACAGGACTGATTTAAAACAAATGCTTTCAATTTTGACAACACATTTGCACAAACAAACTGTGTAAACGTTGATGTGGCAATAACAGAGCAAGACAACAGAGTGCTGCACTTCTCAGGAGCTGCCCCCAAAATGTCAGCAATTGCAACTCTTGCCAACATGCTCTGAAAAATGAAACAGGAATGGGCTCATCTTTTTCAGCACAAGTCTTTCATGCCTGCTCTCCATGTACAGTTGTTGGTTTCAAATGCTGACTGTATCCTCAGCTGAATCCTATTTTAGGAAATGTAACCAAAGTGTTGCATTGATGCATAGAATGACATTTTCGATTGCCAAAAGCATGCTCTAGAAGCAAAACAGAGCAGGAGGAGGGGGAAAGGGAATCTATTCCCACAAGGCCTAAATGTTGTTATCTCTGACTGCCAAACACATGACACCTTGCTGCCACTTCAGAGCATTTCTTGTATGATGCTACTTCTATTTTTTCCTGAAGCCAAATGATGCTTCTTCCAAATCCTACTTAACCTGTGTGTTTAACACCTTGGAAGGCTGTGCCAACAGCAAACCACAAGGAAATGCATTCTCCCTCACTTTTATGTGTGTGTGTATATATTTATATACATATATATATTATCTCATAGAATCATAGAAAAGATTGTGTGCTAAGTCCTTGTGGAGGTGACCCGGTGAGACCCTCTTCCCCAAGCAGTGATAGCTTCAAGGTAGGAGTCATTTTGCTCACAATCTTTTCCAGACAGATTTTGACTAACCCAGGAATGGTGATTCCAACACCCCTCTGGGCATCAGTTTCCATGCCACAAATCACACTTCTCACCATGAAGGATTTTTTTCCCTAATCTAGCTGAAACATTCCTTGCTACAACCTGTGGCCATTGCCTTCAGCCCTTCTGCTGCACGCCTCAAAGGAGAGTGAGACTGCCTTATGTTCATAATATTAAGTAAAACAGCCCTACCAATTAGTCACCAGCATATCACAGGCCATTGTAAAATATCTGTTTATCATAAGATCTCCTCATAATAATGGAAGGTAAGCTAGTGGGATAATGGCTTTTGGGGAATGCATGTGTACTTAAAAACAGACTTCCAACCTGCACGCAGATCAGAGTAAAGAATTACAGTAAAGTACAGCCTCTTCCCAACACTACTTTTACATAGCTATTAATATTAATACCAGGGCTAAAAGAAGTCTCAAATAAAAGTCACACATTACATTTTTTCATACACAAATGTGAATGATACTACAGTTCTGTGATGAGGTTAAAACGAGCTTTGAAGGACTTACTCAACTGATCAGGTCAAAGGATCATCTGCAAAGGAACTTGGGTGGAATCTGACTGATTTAAAATACTCTTTTTGTTGGTATCCAGTACTGTAAGCTGAAAAATCACCTGTAGTTGCTTTGCAACTAAAGCAGTCTTCCAGCACCAAGGCAAAAATGGCTTGTCATTTGGAACCCACAATAATACAGCTTTCCTCCAGAAAAATGATTCATATTCCTTTGTACTCCATAAATCTTTCAAGCTGTCTGTTGGACAAGCCTTCTGCAATTCTGTTCTGCCTTCAAAACACTTTAGTTTCCAGTAACATTCAAGATCTTGTTTGTTTCTCAGCACTAAAGTACCTGGTTTTAATTAGCTGTCACACCATCATTGTCTTTGCATGCTTTTATGCACCCACATCACACTACCTATGATTTTTCTTCTAACATAGGTAATAATAGGAAGGATCGATTTCTCTAATGGGAAAAAAAAAGAAAGGCACAACTCTGACATAAAGCGTCACCAAAAAAAAAAAAAATCATTTGACATTCAGCATTTTCAGGAGAAAAGGACAAAAGCTAAAATCATTAAGTGTCCTGTATGAATACAAGCAAAAGAACATTTTAGATGTAAAGCTATGTTGCTGTTGAGGGAGTAACATCCTAATGAGATGCTGTAACTTCAGCATGAAACCAGCAGTACCAACAGCTGCTGAAGCTCTGACTATACTCAAAAGTACAATTACTCTCATCCTGAAGAGACAGATTTGTGAGCTGAGAGATCAGCTTGGGAAGAGCTTCTCAAGAGCTTCTTCCTTCTTCTCCTCAGTAGGTTACAACGTTTAAAAATAACACATGAGCTGCATGTAACATTTGTCTGCTTGATCTTTGAAAAATTTACAGAAAGTCCCACAGTAGAACCTGATGTCTACATCCGTGTTGATGAGACCATTTTGTTTACACCCACCAGCTAGAGACAGAAATGCCCATTTCATAAAGACAGGCACAGAGAAGGGGATTTATGCCAAATTCGTGTCAAAGACAAAAAGTGAGATTAGACCTCTTGAAAATACTCCAGTATCCTAACCTCAAGATCCTTATTCTTCTCTAAATGGATTCTCTAGCTATTAAACCTCCCAGCAGCTAACTGGATTACCACATCAGCAATCAATCACATTTATAAGGTATTAAATTTATTTGGAAACTTGATGGCTGACTTCAATCTAGAGGGACAAGATCAAATTAAAATTCCTACTACATTGTGTGGAGCACTATATTTGGGTTTTTGCAGGGAGAAATTGGCAAATTGCTTTTGATTTCTTGTTTTGACATGTTACTTGGCATATTAATAAAATAGAAACATTATGCTGCTTAAAGTCATGATCTCATTTTCCCCAAATTTATCTTGATGCATTTCTTGAGAAGAAAATAGGCTATTCTTCTTCACTTACTAATTTTAATTTTTTTTTCTTACTTGAATGGAATTTACTACAATAATCCACCAGACCTAAAGCACTACACCAAGACAACCTCATCATGCCCATTTCTTATTCTAATTTGTAATCTCAAATGTCACCATGGGTTAATATTCCTGTTCTGTTTCATAACTCACAAGGGTACATGTAATTAACTACAAGCTTGCTCAAGATGAGGGCCCTGATGTTTCAACCACACATCACAATCAAATATGAATAAGCAATGAGAAATTAAACAGAAGGGCATACTGGGGAGCCAGGGCCGTTTGGAAATCCAGGCATTTGAATAGAACTGATATTTGATAGCTGCTCAGTAGAAGTTCAGCAAGTTCAGAAGTTCAGTCACAGACCAACTTCTGTGCCCACAGAGTTTCTAGGAGTAAAGGTGAGGGCTGCCCTGGCCAGGAAAACTGGTGTGGAAGATGGGAGTGCCACTGGGAGCATTCCTTCCAACCCTGTGCTGTCATCTGCCCAGGCTTCTGGGCCCCTGAGAAAAGCTTGTGCCCTTTTGGGCACAGGTCTCTTGGAGCTTGGGCACGTTTCCACTGAATGTACCACCCTGCATCAGCTGACCAGTAACCACCAGGTACTGAAGACATCATAATTACAAGAAGTTGTATGGAAGCAGCAGCCATGCTAAATTTATTACAAATACTATCTTTCAAGAGCAGGATTTAGGTACCTAAGCAGCCTGCATTAGCAATACTAAGCTCTAGCACACCATAAAATACTTTCATTCTCACAGGAGGACAAAACAAAGATTCCACTTTCAAGAGCAACTGTTGCGGGTGTTTCTGGATCAATTAATTTTCTCTTGGTTTTGTTAATGAGGCACCATGCAAAACAGACAAAATGTTCAGCCCTGTAGAAAACATGCAATGCCCAAGAAGTTTAAATCTCCAAACAGGCCATTACACCTCACCTGAGACACAAAAGGTGAGTACATGGATAATGCAGAGAGGGTTTTTTCCTGAAATAGTGAAAGCACTGCAGGGACATAAGAGGAAGATCCTGAGAGATTAATAAAAAATTGAGTTTATGCTTCCACTGTACAGTTTTTGCTGGTGAGCACAGAAGTCAGAGAGGTCCTAGGCTGCGCTCTGGTCATCCCCAGAGGGCACGAGAAGGGCTCAGTTCTTGTGGTACCACCATCATCAGGCAAAACCTTCCCTTGTACTGAAAATACTGAGGGGAAGAAATCTCCTTACATCTTTCAGCTACTGTTTCCAGGCCTGGATAAGAACACGCTATAGCCCTTCCTCTTTCATATTCAGTAAAGGAGAAGGTAAATTGAAAGAAAACTTATCCTTCCTCTATTAAATATTGATATAATTTAACAAAAAATGTATGTCCAGGTGAACCAGTAAAATTAACATAAAAAATCTCAGTTTTAACTATGTAGCTATCTATAATAAATTAACTTTAAAACAGAAATAAGCAAACAGCCTAATACCTTGAAAATATTCCCACCCTCTTAAATAACAATAGCACTCATCACACAGTAGTTCAGGAACAGCTGAACTAAACTGTAACCACAGAAGTGCAAAGTGTCCACCTCTGATCACATAACATCTCCTCCTTGTTTCTCAGGAGTGCCTTATGTCATATAAAATACTTGCTAAAACCTCATTATGAGCTTTGAGAAAATATTAACATTATATCAGCATGCACTCTTCTGAAGTTACAGGAAAAAAGAAGTTCCTTCATATTTATTTCACATAATACAGAAGGTGACGTCTTCAGCAATCTTAGTTTGTCTAACTTAATTTAAGCAAACAATAACATAATTCTTTAAGAACAAAAATGAAAAAAGAGTTCTACTTTGTTTCTATTTTTGTCTTCAATTCTAAAACATTCACATACTTATTGAGTGGATACAGGGGTATTTTTTCAACTACTGAAGCAAAAAACCTCCAAACCCAATGTTATTTTATTTAATAAGTTACAACAAGGCCTCATGAAATGTAAGAACCTGTCTACAGAGTTATGTAGCCTGTACTGTTAAAATCTCTGCACAAAACTTGAGCAAGATGAAACACCTAAAAACTGGGCCAACTGCCTTTACAGCAGTTAAATCACACAGTTAAGCATTTGGAGAGCCTGTTCAAAGAATTCTCAATTTAGAAAGGTGTGCTCAGTGTTCATATGAACTGAATCTCTACCATATTATGTGCACACTGTCCACTGACTGTGCATCTTTTGAAATTAATTCATCCCAGGGAACACACTTCATGCCCAAGGCACTCAGGCCACCATAAAAACAGGAGAAAAAGAAAAAGAAATAAAAATAGTAAAAAAATGTAATACAATACAGAAATGATACTCATCCTGCCTATTTCCGTATCACATCATATTCTTCTTGGAAGAAACATGTTCTTAACTGGGAAAGGTAAACTCTATTTATGTGCACTGTTCATTTCAGGCAAAACTCTTCAGAAAAGTAAGTCCATATATTTAGTTTGACTGACTCACATTTCATATGGCTTTTAGTCACACACAATACACATCCTGCAGTGTTTGTTCAAGAAAGAAGGATCTCCCTGCCAGAAAACTGGGTCTTTTTCTTCATTACTACCTGGGACATCAGCCTGGTCCTCATTTCCCTTCATTCCATCATGGTCAGCCCCAAGGGCTCCTGAGGTGGCAACACTGACACAACCCCTGGTGGCTGAAGGGGAAGGAGAGGGACAAGGTTTGATTCCATCTGGCAACATCAGCTGTTGATTCCCAATGAATTCTGATGTGGTACCCAAATGAAGGATGAATGCTTTTCAAAGTAAGCACAGACAAAGCAACATTAAATATTTAATTTCCCAAGGAAAAGGGCAGAGTCCCAGAGCTCTGGGAAGGTAATGGACCTCAAGCTACATAAGATGATTTAAAGTGGTAAATGCCAACGCAGAATCCACAGCAAACTCAAAAGTTTTATTAGGGAAAGAAGAAAGATACTTTACTGAGAAATTCTGTGCATGTGCAGACATTTGAGATCATACAAAATTAAAAAAAAAAATCAGTTCTAATTCTCCTCTGACACAGTCCTCCTTTTGACTCTCAAGTCAGGGTGGATTATCAGCACCAAGCTTACAGAAGCAATTTCAGCATGCTCTGGAGCATTATGCCATTGCTATTCATTTCAAACAGGAGTAAAGATTTTACACATACTTCACCATTTTAAGAAAGTCAGTGACAGACAGTTTGTTTTATTCAAAAGCCTCAACAGGAACAGTGAAAGGAGGACTTCAGTTTTCTATCAGTGAATTTCCTTCAGACTGGTGGCCATTCCCCTATTTTCTCTTGTTTAACATGTGCACACACACAGATCTTTATTTTCTCCTTTTTCTTATCAAATAAATAGCCATAAAGGCAAATGTTTGGGGTCACTGCTGGCCTAGGAGCAACACCATCATCTATCAGGGCTTTGGTTCTAACTGTGATGTGCTTTCCACAGTACCTAACACCCACCAGCAGCTTTGGAATTTCAATTCACATTTGAAGAGTTTTGTCAGGTCACATCTCTGAATGAAACTAGATGCTCAGAGTATTTGTATGGGTGACCTGACAGCACATGAGAGTCGAGCTCTGTGATGCAAGGGGCTGTAGAATCTCTCCCAACACACACAGAGAATAAATTCTGAGAAGAACAAAGCAGAGCTCTGTACAGATGCACTTTCCATAAACAAAACTGTAAGAGCAAACAGAATACTTTCAGCCAATGCTAAATTTTCACCTCACCCCTGCCCTTATGTCCCACTTTTCTTTAAAAAACATCTGGATGAAACTTTTTGATTCACAGATACCATCACAGTGTTTAAGGGTTAAGAGAAGGCCTAAGACATCTTCTCTTCACTGCCCAGTAGAAACAGCACAGCTGAGAAAGCACCTCTCTGTCTCCAGATTAATCATGTGTAATATTCAGAAACTGAAGGCAGATGCTACTTTTATCCAGCTGAGGATTGCTGGGGTAACCATAATTTATAATGTTTTGATATTTATACTTTACCCAATAATTATTTTCCTGTTATGGCAGGTGCTAACTTATCATTTTCCATATGGCCAGAAAGGTGTTAGACCTCCCCTAATTATAGATAAAGCTATATTAATGGCTGCTGAGCAACAACATCATCTGTGATGCTGAAAAAAAACCCTATGAAACCTTCCCTCCCACAGGAGAGGCATAAATAGAAACTTACAATGAACGAGTTTCTGTGCACTAAAATACTGAAATCTCTTTAGAGAGAATGAAAATGCTCATGGTTCCTGGTTCATAGAACTAATAGTATTTGCATATTTTATGGCTGTAAAGCCATGTATTTGTCCCAGTCATATCAGACATTCTACTTAAACCTACTGCCCCCCACTTTACAAAACTTTCTTCTATTCTACAGCATCACATCTGGAACAGCAGATCCCTGTATTCTTATGGCAATAAAGACAATGTTACAGCTGGCCCATAACAGCAATGCCTGGTCATCATTTGCATCACAACAAGAAATACTTAAGCATATATACCCTTATATATAAACCCTTAAGATGACTGCAGACCCTCTGGTATACACTCAAAAAGGACACACAGCTGCTGAGAGAGAGGAAGTCTGTTTGCATTTCTGCACATGCCTTGACAAGACAACTTTTTCCGGCCTTTTCTACCTCCATTTCTTTCTTGCAGGCTTTGTCCTGTGATCACACTCCTTACTGCCAGAGTCCAGACAGGTATTTCTCCAAATCCCATTAATTCTCCTGAGCCAGCCTGAGAACACAACATCACCCAAGGTGAGGATCCCCCCCACCTCCTCCAGGAACCCCAGACACCAGTGACCCATTTGCTGATCCTGATTGTCCAGACACTGGACAAGAGGGGAAGGCCTGCCTGATGGGAACCACTGGAATTTACAGGCATTTGTTTTAAATCATCCTTGGGCAACAACTGCCTGGTAGACTGGAAGCTGATTGTACTGCTGAAAGGATGATGCAGTTTCTGGAAGTAATTGTTGTAAGATAAAGGACAAATGCAGTGCAGATAGTCTGCTCTTATACTGGTGCCCACTCCACCAGACAAAGTAGCTGTCATTAAGGTCTACAGCCAAATAAAAAGGTGCTTGGCAATAAAATAAAATTTTCTTTGTTTTTTCTCCTTTTCCTTCAGGTTGCTCCTACTAAATAATATTCAGTTACTCTGTGTGCAATGTGGGTCATGGCATTTGCTAACATCTGACTAAAAACTCTGCGCTGCGTTGCACTATGGAAATTGCTCTGGATTTTCCTTGATTGTTTTCCTGGCCAAAAGATTTAAAACGTTCTCCATACTGGGATTGAGGAGATGATTATTTCAGCATGTTCACCTGCTACCTGCAAGGGACATCAAGATTTTCTTGACAGCAACAGCAACTCAGGCAAACAGGACTCAGATGTTTGGTGTCGCAAGAGTGGAGAGTGGTCATGTCTTCTTCCATGGGCTTGGATCATGGATAGGAGAGCTGAGTATTCAGGCTCCCTTTCACTTTCTGAGTGGACACAGACATAGGAGTAGGAGAGAGAGAGAGCTACAGCTTTTCTCCAAACTGAACCTGCCTTATGGGTCACCAGATGATGGGCAAAGGACCCAGGTAAGCTCTTCTGACAAAGAGAAACCATCAAGGCAAAAAAAAATATTTCCCCAAAGCCTAATTATTTCCAAAAACCTAATCCCAGCTGCCATTTCTAGATTTGGCTTTATCATCTGAGCAGCCCTTTTTATCACTCACCTCTGAGTTTGAATCACCAGACCAAGAGAAACTTCACTGGGTCCCACACAGTCACCTCAGTGTATGATTATTTATTTATGGCAACAAAAATGAGTTTGCTTTTCCAAGGACTGAGAATGAAAAGTGGTCATAGAAATACTGAATATTTTTCATTATTACTTCTTCTTTAGAGGTTATCTTTGAGCTCAAGTAAATTACCAAATTTACAGAGAAAAATGTATTTTATAAGGCACACTGCAGCAATAACAGCTCCCTTTCTCTCTTTTAAAACATCTTCCATGGCAGTTTTGAAATACTTGCTTTTAAAGATATTTTCTATTCAGAATTAAAGTTTGGTTGGTTTTTTGGCTTTTTTTTTTTTAAGTATTCATGCACAATGTAATGAGATATAGATTTTTGGGCACCTTTGTGTAACAGAGACCCCACACACAAATCCCCTGTAGAGAACTGAAGCACTGAGCACTCCCAGCACCAGGTCACATTCAAGCTGCAATGCAAAGAGCACAAGTTGCATAATTGCAGATGAATAAGATATTCATAAAACAGATACCAATGCATTCCCTCCCTCCTTCCCACCAGTACTCTACCCCAACATCTCTCCAGATGTGTACATTTATTCCACTACAGCAGCAAATATACATCCAGATTGCACCCATTT
Organism: Agelaius tricolor; assembly: GCF_023055355.1. NCBI lineage: Eukaryota > Metazoa > Chordata > Aves > Passeriformes > Icteridae > Agelaius > Agelaius tricolor. The sequence goes on along the minus strand of NW_027269269.1, from coordinate 39,697,062 downwards.
AGCTGCAATGAAAGCAGCTTCCCTGCTGAATATGATGGTTTGCTAGGCATAAAGTGCATTTCAGCATTTGCATATGTAATTTCAACCTATGTACAGTACTATGGAAAAAGCCAGCTGTGTCTTTGGGCATTCCTAGCACTTCCATATCAAAAAAACTGCAGGTCCTGACAGTTCCCATCAGGATTTGAATCAGAAAGGGAGTTTTCCATTTCATCAGAACTCCTCCTTCTTTCCATTTTTTTCATTGGACATCCCTAGTTTGGCCAGCCACAGCCCTGGTCAAGTACTGAGCAGAAACAATGCAAAGAGATGTGCAAAGCCTGCTCTGTAATGATCCTTATGGTTTTCTTTTCCCAGTAGTTCTTCCTCTTCTGCATGTGACCATTCTTCTAACCCAGAAACACAGTAATACAAATTTATACCTGGTAGGGAAAATAAAGTAGTATTCAAGTATTTAAAAAATCTGTTAGGATTTGCCTTAAGGAGTCCCAGAGAAATGTAAACTAATATAAAATTCATACACCCCAATATGCACCTTTCAGCTTTGTACAGTCCCATGCATCCAATTCTATCTCTAATAACCTTTTAATATCATTTCCTCCTCTGCCTTCAGCAAGCCCCATAGCATTCACCTTTGTCCTCAGAGAAATCTAGGTTAACATTACATTTGTGTAGCAGGTTCTACATTTTTTATTTTATTGGAAAAGCAGTCTAGCATGAAAGAGTGAAGGCACAACCTTAGAATTACCTGAACCAGTGGAGAGAGATACTTCCAATCACCAGGGGAAAATCACTTAATACAGTTCAGTCCTCTTATGAGACAATCTATTTGCCAGACAAAGCAATTATTTCATTTGGATAGTCCCAGGCTGAAGAGAGGTTAAACATTCATGTATTTTCTTGAGTATCAGGTAGAAAGTAACCCACTAAATTTTTCATTTTTATAAGAAAAAAACAAACAACATAAATACGTAACAGAGAAATATTTTTTTTTATTGTCCCATACATTAGAAAATATAAACCACGTCATGCTTAACAAAATGACAGAAAATTAACCTGAAACCCTAATATACTTTTCCACAGTATGAAGCCTTTGGCAGGCTGATATATTCTTCTCTGCATAAATTTGTCCCAGTCCTAAGAAAACCTATCAAAAGCCATTTAAACCTATACCTGTATTTAAAAGACAAGCACAGCTATAATGGTACCCGTAGATCTCAATTTTTTTTTTTTTTTTGGAAAAGCACAATATCTAAAGCCATACATGCTTCTCTTTTCTTTAGAAATAATACACCAGTGAATTTATGCTTCACCTGCTCATTTCAGAGAAGCGAAAGGCTAAATTTCTTCAGAGATGAGAAATAAATCAGTCTTCATGCCAGCTCAGCTCTGTGTCCCTCACGGGTGTAACAAAAGTGCTTAGGTAATTCTCAGAGGTTTCTGCAAACATCCTACATGTCAACCTGCGTTACACACACACTTTCAGAACAAATTCAGGCAAACTCTACAGGCTGAAAGAATTGTTCCTGCAAGACAACTGTTCTTGCTGAAAGAGTTGTTCTTGCAAACTCTGGTATTAACACTACAGACTGTCAAAACTTCAGAGAAGATGCTCACTACCTGCTCTCAAGTCACAAATAATTTTCATCCACTGCTTGTGCCTCCTCACCAAATGTTTTACAAGCATACCAGCTCAGCTCTTGCACTGGGAGCTACCCCAGATCAATGCTGACAGAAAGAACAGCTTTAAACTGATCTGCTTCAGACACAAACAGCTTCTTGCTATGGATTTATGCACTTCAGTGCATGGGTGTGTGCAGAGAGGTCCTCATTCACAGATCCACCTTAGGACACAATGGAAGCAAATATGGTCTATTAACAACAAAAAAAAAAGGGCTCAACACCACTCCCAGTATTTCTATTTCATGAAATAAAATAGACTACAACTTGTTTAAAACTCTCCGACTCTGCAGATTGCATTGCTTGTTCTGTTTCCTGTGGAACCCCTTATATAATTTCAGCACACTGGAAACAGAGAATCAAGTACAAATGTAAGTAAAACTGAAATGAAAGCTGTAGCTTCAGCTCCTTTTGAACTTATCCCATAAAAATTAATTAGCTGAATTTGAAGTAAGCAAATCCCACTAAAGACAGCATTACTCCCAGCAGAGGAATGCTCCAGAGGCAGAGAACTCCACTGCATCCCTTGTCTGAGCTCTATCATGGGAGTAGCAGGATGCCAGTGTGCTGCCTGGGAATCCAGGGCATCCAGGTCACTAATGCCTGGGTGAATCCTTGCAGGCAGCCAGTCCCTGGTGAGCACTGAGACCTTCTGCAGCCCCTGGGGGAGAGGAAGAAGGCAGCTCTCTCTCTGATGGATGGATGACAGGGTCTGTGCCAAGCTGCAAGCATGGGCACAGCCCATGAAGAACTGGCAGCCTGTTGGATTGCTCCCTCACAAGGAAAAGAGAGGCTACAGGCTTTGGGGTGGAAGGGGAGGGTGGGGCACAATGAAGATGTGCCCCAGTACACATGTAGCAATGGGTATTATATATGTATTTTATATATGTGTATACATGCACAAATACATACAGACACTACTTTTCGGTTCAAAAATGAACTTCACTTTTACAATCCTGTGGTGCTGCTTTCTCCTTGTAATTATGGGCCTTATAAATGCAGGCATCCACCCAATCTTACCTTTAGCATGGTGAACATCTTGCTGCAATAATGAAATGAGCACAACATAGAGACTTATCTGGATATTACAATTCTAGCTGTATACACTTAGCCTGCAATAAGGGATTGAATTTAAATGTTTATAGCTTTCCAAACACTATTATGCGCTTGCAAATGTTAATTCAGTTTCAATGAAAGAGTCAATTTTTTTAACAATATAGAATGCATTTTAATACACTATTACGCACAATAGGCTGGCAGTGAATGGACTCATAATTGATTTAGAAGCATGTTCTACCACCCTGCTACCTCTATCTCTTTAGTAAATCACTTTTTAATCGGGCTAGTCTAGGCTGACCCATACAGAGCTTTATTTAATTTATTATAGAATTTATATCTAAGGTTGACTAGTAATGCATGGCTACAGCAGCATTAAACAAATTGTACAGTGAATAACAAAGAGGGAAAAGAGAACAAGAATTCAAATAGCCTAAGAATATTGCTGAGGTTAAGACAGGCTCCAAATGAGCAATGTTATTCAAATGTTTAAGAATGAGAAAGACGAAAAGGGCTCTGGCACCATTATGGTTTGTACAAAAAAAATGGCTGAGTTTGAGTCAATTATTAAAGAAAAGATAAGGGAGAGAAAAATCTTACAAAATGCATTAGTTGGCTCTCATTCCTCCTAATGTAAAGGAGGATAATTACAATAAAACAAGAAATAAAGGCCTAATAATCACTCCAAAGCTCTCTTTTCCTGTGTGTCTACAAACTTTATTGAAAATACTAACAAGGACAAGGAACCGAATTAATGCTGCAGTGAGAGTTTTTCTCTTACCCAGTAAGTGTAGGATAAAGCCTAGCAAAGATTCAGAATAGGGTCTACCAATCTATAGTCAGCATTTCATAAATTATTTACAGAATACTTTAACTGAAGATGTCTAAACGTGTGCATATTTAGAATACACATGCATGCACATACATTTAATAGCACAGTAACCATAAATATTATTTTCCCCAGATTTTTAAAAAACATAACATCTCCAGTCTTTTCCTTGGTGGAGATGGGAAGCATCTGCTTGGGCATCAGTTTGTGCATGACCTGCGAAAGAACAGGGAGAGGCACCAGTGCCATGGGTGCCACATTCATGCACACACTTCCCCCTTCCTTTGGGAAAGCTCACTGTTCACAAGCAGGGTTCTACAAGAAAAAAAAAACCCTGGTATACATGTCATAGTTAAATGCAGTTCTCTTCCTAGAATTTTTTGCACATACATGTTAAATTTCCAACTCCTGCTGTAAAAGCAATGCCAACTTTTTTTTTCTTTCCAGATCGTAAAAACAATGCATTGAAGATCTAATGAAAATGAACACAGAATATGGACAAAGAAAATCCCTTCCAACAATGAAGAGCACCTGCCCCACAAGCTAGATGGCTCAGAAGATCTGTAATAGGATGGGAGGATTTCCTCAGTGACCACTGGCTTGAAACCACCTCCAGGTCATTATCGAGTTGCCATCAGTCACAAATGGTTTGGTAGTCAACATGAAATGAGCTGGTCCTCTCGGCCCAAGGTCCACATCATAAATTGGCAACACTGAGAGAGTCTTGGCAGGGAGGTCAAGGATTGAATGGGCACAGAGACTCATCTCAAAAGGTGATCTGTCTAGGTCAGGGTTCAGACATATTTGTGAGAGAAGCATGCCTTGCCATTGTCTCCTGCTGTACAACTGCAGAAAAATGCAGGAATTCATCTTCAAGTGCTGTCACACCCCAGCACCTTTCACAAGGATTAAGTGCCCATTAAAAAATACATTCATCTGCAGCAAGACAAGGCTGTACCTTTTAAATCACACCTACTGTTACAGCAATACTTTATACTGTAAAGTTAAGAACAAACAAAAAACAACAGAACAACTATAGCAGATTTTATTTCAGCTTTGGAAAACCAAATTGCAAACCTTATATACAATTCTGAGTTTTACACATTCTGCAAGCTGTCTTCTTCCTCTAACTGTGGCAGAGAAATCCATAAACATATCAAGACAGGTCAAGGCCCATTCTCAACAGTCAAGGTCAACAACTCAAATACTTGCAGAGACTGATTTCAGAACACCCTTTAGAAACCACTTTCCACTTTAGCTTGTCCACAAGGAAAAAAAAACCTAAACAACAACAACAACAAAAAAACCAAAAAACAAACAAACAAAAAAAACACAGATCAAAGGACATGATTCATTTTGACACACACTGTAATTTCCACTGAAAAAAGGTGTGTTTACATGGCAAGTAAACTGCCATGGCTTGACTATAAACCCAAAGCCTGTTTTCCTTGAAATACCAAGAGTGTGCAATGCCATCCCCAGAAGCTTCTGTTACACATGAGTCCAGAAGCAATTCAATCACTAAACTCCCTTATCTGTCTTATGGAGGAATGGCCTCTTGCCACATCCTGGCAGACTCTCTTGGTTGGGGAGAAACTGTGAAGACTGAAGTGCTGCTCTGATTATCACTGTTAAAATGACCTCCAGGGTGATGCAAGTTTGCTTCCTTCAAGACCAAAAGCCAAATTACAACTACAGAGATTTCAGGCCCTCTGGACAGGTACTGCATTCATGGTATGCTTTACACAACCTGCAGAGTAAGGCTTGTAGCTTGCCAAGTTACCTCATTACATTCCTTTATCCCTAAGACCAAGACAGTGTTTTAAAAGATAAATGTCATATCCTGTTTAGAGCTAAATGAATAAAATACATGAATAAATAAAGCTACCTATAACAAATATTATATCCTCTATAATCTTCACATTTCCAAAGATTTGAATGTATAAGAAATGCAATACAGCCACTGTAGCTGCAAGCATAAGTAACTACTCCAGTGCTCTACACTACACAGAAGAGAAGGTCAGTGATATGTTACACTTAATGCTATTTTGACAGGGTGGATTACCTAAACAACAGTTCATGCGTATTTTAACAGAAATAACAGAGTTGTCAGGGATCTGCAGCTTTAAGTGCCCAAAACACCAGATGTCTGCGGTGCAATAGACCTTCATATTCAGAAAAGAAAATAAATTGGGACTCAACTGTCTTATCACTGAGATCAGTGCCAATTCTACAACAGATTAATCTTTGATCATAGTATGCCTGAGTTCTGAAAAACCCAGCTAGATAAAGACAGACATCAAAAATTAAATAAAAGAAACACCAGTGACAATAGAAAAATAATGTTAATGAACCATATTGTGGAAATAAGTGAACTATGCATATTAGTGTTTTGGTTTTTTTTCTTAAAAATAAAACAAAAAAAAAATTCTCCAAACCACTTGAACAAAGCCTGAGCCAAATGCAATTGGTGTGCAGGAGGACAAAAGCCTGGGACCAAGGATTTCAGCAGAAGAGACAAAATACACACATTAGCTATATAATCCTAGTCACATGAATCCCAGCCTAATCCAGGTTCCTGTGTAATCCCCTCCCCCCCACTGTCACAGAGAATGCTGCAAGAGAGAAGGAGATCCAGGTGGGCTCTCCCACTCTCCCCAGCTCAAAGCAATGCAATCAGTGTTTCTACAGCACCTGCAAGGACAACTTTACTGCTACTGTGGCAACAACTTGCAGGCACCTATCAAGGGCCAAGATCCTTCATGCAAGAGACTACACACAGAGATGAAATCTAAAGCTCACTCTCACTCCACCTTTACTTTTACTAAGGTATGACATCTCTGCAGAGTGTAACCCCTTAATACTACCCTGGTAGCAAAATGCCATTTAGGAACCAGAGATGGCAAAAAATCCAGCAACCCTGAGGGAAGAAACCTTGGACAAACATACCTTTCATTTTGGGTATAGAAGTTCAGCATTTCATACCAGGGTGGCAGTAGATATAAAACCCAAAAAACGTGAATGAAACACCCCAAAGCATGACTTGAAAAAAAGGTTTGTCCTTGCTCCCCTTCTATCAAGCCAGAAGCATAGGTAGGCTGCTGTTCTGAATGTGACTCAAGACATTTATTAATCAAACTATGCTAAGAACTTCCTCATCACTGAGTGGCAGAGTTATTTATACTTCAACCAGATTATGCCCCTTAGCCATTTAGAATAAAAATGCTGCTGTTTAGACAAGTATTCTCATTATAGATGTAATAAAACTCTGGAGCACTATTGAAAGTTATGCAATAATTTGTCTCTTAGGAAAGATGAATGGCAAAGTTGGGTGCCCAGGACTTAAAATTCATTAATGTCTTAATAGTGAAACAGATATTAATCTCTCTTCATTAGCTCACCAAAATGAACCAAGGCAAGTTAGAAAATGTTCTGAGACATTATTCGATTGCAAATGAATATGCCTCAAGTATTGCTCTTCCAAAAAGCTATTATAAACAACACAGAAAGGGTAAAACCATTTGAAAAATTACTTTGACATTGTCCTTTAATCATGCATTGTGTTCAGGAAAATTATTCTAATGTATCTCTTACATGACTAAATGGTCGCAGTATATAAATAGCATACTCTCCAGAATGCCATGCGGAATATCTGATGATATAATGCATTACACAGGAGCTGAATTATATTTAAAAGAACATGATGATGGAGTGAGATGCTTTTAAAACATAACATAGGTAAAGAAAAACAAAAAATCCCATTGGGTTAGGGTATAAAATACTCTCCCGTTTAAGTAATGATTATGTTAAAAATATCTCTATCAATTTATTGTTGTTTACTAATTCAAAAGGGTATTTTTTTTTTCCTACTGATTCAGCTTTCACTGTACTGTTTGAAGGGAACAGAATGAAAATTTTAGTCCCTGATCAGAATTAGAATCACCTTCTGGAAATTACAGAATGCAAAATTTTGAATGGTATAAGAATATACCCTATTATCAAGTACCCTAAGCACAACCAATTGAACAGATTCTATTTCTGTATGCAATAAAATAGTATAGAAGTAAATAATTCTCCTATAATAACAAAAATTTAGTATTTCATCACAGCTAAATAATACTCATTCTTTCTTTCTATTAGGTTGTCTAAGATTGAACAAGAGATAATGTTCTCTAGAATGTGGATTGCAAAGAGTCTTTCATGATGGGAATTTCAGGTGGAGGAGTGTCAGCTTCCAATGGCATTTTGGAGCTGAAGAAATTCTAACTTCTGCTCTTGACATAAAATGAAAAAAAATCATTAGAAAACAACAACATGCACATTAGGTATACTGCTCACACAATTATGATACATTAGGAATTGGTTGTACAACACGGACTAGAAAGACAAAAGAACCGAATTTATCTCTTTTCTTGTCTTGCTACTGCATGGCTTCTCAGTTCTCCAGTTCTCATTCAAAACTAAATATTTGATTATTTACCTATTGTATCAGGCACTGAGCACAAATCTCCTAAGTGTATGAGGACAACTCAAGTGACTGTCCCAGACCAGGTGAAGACAACACCATGCCATCACTAGCTCCTAGCATTGCTGCTTGATGACTTTGCTGCCAAACTTTGGGCATGCCACAACTGGAAAAAAATGAGCTGTTTTTTTACTCTGGTATTTCTTTTCAATGTTGTTTGAAACTTCTCTATAGTGCTAAAATAATATACTAGCAAGCACAGCAGGTGTTTATTTTTAATTACAGCAGCAATTCCAGAAGACTGGAGATACTGACATAGGGCAAGGAACTAAACTATGAGGTCTGCACCACTCACAAGCCAACATAAGATTGATGGCCCATTTAAACCCAAATTATAAGTAGCTTCAGTACATTAATATTAATTAGGTCAAGACTAATAGGCTCTCATGAGTGGACTGTTTAGCAGGTCAGAGGCAATGAAAAGGTGGTAAACAATTTACTGCATAATGAAGTTTGCAGGCACATGGCACGCGTCTCTACACTGCAACTACACACTTCCCTCAGATTGCTAAAATCTGGCCAGACTACTTGCCTACTCAGATAACATGTGAAACACCAAATTTATTTTTAAATAAAATGTTTTCACTAAAAAGGCTCCAAATGCCAGCCAGAGAGCACTTTCAGGGTGTCTGAGAACAGAAGGCTGGGGGTTTTGTGGCAGGAGGAACTGGGAGCATCCATCAGTGGCTGTGTCTTTTCACATCCCTCCAGGCAGAACACTCCAGCTCCTCCTGCAAAGTGCACCCTCAAAGGAAGAAAGGACACTCATAGCTCACCCTTCACATTCATAGCTTGGTTTGTCATTTGTTACCACATTAGATGTTCCCTGGGCAGTACAACTTGTAACATGGACATGCATCCAATTAAGGAGATCACTTAGTACTTAAAGATCAAGTTCAACATTTTCCTAACTGGATGGTAATGCATTCTGATCAATGAAAAAAAAAACAAAATAGAAATGTAAAGAGCAGTCATACAAAGAGCACATGGACTTTGTGACAAATATCTTGACACAAGTACATGGGAATGTTGATGTGCATTAAAAAAAATTTTATTACTTTATTCTCATAAGTGGAGTCAATTTAAATATTTCATTTAGTAATTCTCATGACAGGACATTTGCACTTGCCTGGACATAACAGTATTTAGAAAAGTGCTCTACGTTATATTCCTTTTCTTATTTGTATTGCACACAAAGACAACACAGGCTCCTTCCATAGACTAAAGTTCTGTCCTTGTGCTGTGTTATGAAACTCTCCCCACTGCCACTATTAAACTCAGAACTGTGGAGCAGGACTGCCCAATGCACCCTACCTCTTAAGTTCCACTTGAAATCTCAAAATAGCATTCAAGTGGAAGGAAAGTACAGCAGAGGCCAAGGGTGGGCTCTCTCCAGAGGGATTAATTTCAACCATCTTCAAGAACAACAGGGCAAGTCTGTAACACTAGAGTTCACATTGGGAGTCTTTCTTATTTTTAATTTACCTATGATTTTGAATGTTTTTACATCAGGATCCCGCACCTGTTGTTCTCCTCTTTGTCTCAAAGGGCATAATTTTCCAGAAGTACTGGTCAGTTCCCTTTGTAAAGCAAATACTTTAAGAGCTGCCTAAATTCAGACAGGAAATAATTGAGATTCCTCAAAAAAATTGGACAATTCTGAAAGTCTTGCCCGCAAGGTTTTACTTCAAGCTGATTTTACCTTTTCATAATGCATTAATTCTAAAGGAAATATTTCATTTCGTCATTGCCCATATAAAACTGACTAAATCCTCCCTGTCACCCTGTGCCATGACTTGCCTGCCTTCAAGTTATCTATCAATGCTTGGCACAGATCAAGGGCAGGAAGGATGTGAAGGTGCAGGTGTTGGTCCTCGGGCTCACACGCACAAACTGAGCTCCCTGGAACATGATACATTTGAGTCAACTGAAGAAGGCAAAGAGACAAAGCAGTTTTGAGAATCTAATCTTTAGCAGAAAAACAGTGGGCAAGGACAGTAAGTAACACAAGGTGAAATGTGTAGGTCCTGCAAGATGCTGAAGCTTTAGAGTTTCACACTCTCTGTGTCTTTAGAGTTTCCAAGCACGTGTGGTCATTATTCAAAGTCACAATGCAAGAACAATCATTCAAAAAAAAAGACAACTTGTACAGTCCTGGTGTGTTCCTGCTCAATATGAAAACAGGCCAGGCAGCACGGGGAATCCTCTCACAAGGTGATGGGAACTGTACCACCTCCCCACCTCAGGGCTTTGTGTGCCAGTGCTCTGCACTTACAGCTGCAGAATGAGCTGTTAATCACACAGCCTGAGCGTGCCACTGCTGCTTGAAAATCTTAATAAAATTTCCTCTCTAGCCCTGATGTTTAGGCTCAGCACCCACACTACATATGCCTACTGAAAAGTTGCAAGTATGTATTGACCTTCCATACTTCTCACCATGCCCAGACACAGGATAAGCTTGACAAGATGTATGGCCTTGGGCCTGCATGCTGCTATACTGAGTGCTGTGGTCATGTAAAGACACAACTGGAAAAATAGCAGTTTGAACACAACCAATATCTACCTACTGAACCCTCTACAAACATAATTAAAACACCTGTTGTGACAAAACAGAAGATTATGATAGCCTATCACTCACTCCCCTAGGAATCACTGCTATCCATTACCAGCTTTTGATGTTCTACTGGAAACACACCAAAATAGATTAAAACACAACAAATTTGCTTGACACATTAAATGGCACTTCTCAAAACCCAAGCATCAGCATGTTGATGATACAGGGAGGGAAAAGGTAATACTTTTTTCTTCTCTCCTGCTTGTTTGGTGCTAAATTTACCTAGGTCCCTGAAAAGCAACTCTCTGAGAAAATCTATCAGTTTCAAATATCATAGAATGTGATGTATATCTACAGCCAGAGGGAGATCTGCCATTTCCTCTGGAGTCACAGAGCATCTTTTTGCCTGCCCCTGACTGACAGGAAAAATGCTCCCTCAAATGATGCAGATCATAAAGCTGGTTTAAGACCACATGAGGCAGTAACTGCTGGCATGAAGTCCTGGCACATCCCCACCTCCAAGCACATTGATCTGACTAATTAGTCCACCTAGATGTTACATTTTCTCTTCTGAATAGTTTCAGTTGGATACTGTGGCTGATGTGTCCTCAGTACTTTGCAACACTTGTAATAGGGCTCAATAAATGCTGTTATTTCCCAAAACACACATGGCAAAACACACATGACAAAAGCTATACCCTCTCTCTTCTATAGGAAAAAAAAGTTACTTTCTTTACCACAGAATATTGCTACTTTAGAAGAAAAGATTGCAAAATAAATTCTCTGTAATATCCAACACTTCTGCTGCACTGAACAGCCTTTAAGGATTACTTCTGCAGCTGTTCTTGCATCCTTTCCTGCCAATGGCTCTGTGCGCCAAAAGATGGAATTGTGAACAGCTTACACTTCTCCATACAGCTCCAATTTCCTCATTCTAGTGGCCCTGACTGTGTCATGGTTCCCTGAGAAACTTCAGTCAAATTGAGTTACCCTACCAAAAATAGCTTCATTTTACCTCACACACAGCTACAGAACCAGCATCATCAGGAGACCCAAGCAAATGGAAAGCTTGTGAAGAGACGCCATGGAGCAATTTGGGCAACAGAGTCTAACACAGCCTCTAAGTGTCACTGGGGAGCTGTGAAATCCCACCTCAACTCCTCAGCAACAGAGGGGCCCACCAGCACCACACAAGAGACACAGATGCTCTATGTAAGCACACGAGTATCCTTGGTGTTTGTACAATCTCCCTTTAACCATGCAAAACAAATTACAAGTGCAAAACACTGCAGAGAGCCTGAGAATCTGCTGCATGTCACAGAACTGGAAAGGAGGCAAGAAAGATGAGGCTTGCTTAAGGAGATTACAATATAAATCATGTATCATTTAACTTACAAATCTAATCTAAACATGCTCCAAACAAACACAGCATTGTGACACACTGCAGTCGCCAGTTCCTTGTTGTTTCAAGCAGCAGCATGCACAAAGTGACTCAATACAAGCACCAGAATAGCAAAATATTTGATCACATACTTCTCTTGAGGCATAGCAGAGTGCAGTTTGACTCTGTACTTTTCTCTGCTCACAGTGCCAGTTTCCAAAGTTACACCTTGTCCCAGCAATGTCCTCCTGTCACCTGTTCTGCCATTTTGTGGCCTGCCCAGTTTTTCCAGTGGAGCTGTTTGGGGACATGGTGAGGCTGTGCTCTGTGCTCTGGTCTGCTGGAGCAGTCCAGCAGCAAAGCAATCACCCAGCCCACCCCCACGTTATGCCCTCTCAGCCACCAGCAACAGGGGATTTCTGAAGCAGCTTGCCCACTAAGCACACAGCACAGTTCTTCATGTACAATGAATGCAGTTGCCCACCTACAAAATGGTGATGTCCTCTTAAGTATTTGAGATTTTTTTTTCTTAAGGGCTGTACTAACTGAGATCACAGACAGTATCTCACCCATTTCATTATGAACATGCCACGCTCACTCTAAAATTAGCCTTGAAGTATTTGTTGTCACAAGGTCCCAGATATTTTGATAAACTTCCCTTTCATCATATAGACAACCACCCTTTGCATATGTAATGCAGGGCACATAAAACCTGCCACAAGAATGAGACAGGTTGGTCTTGGGGGTCCCTCATTCATAACTTCCTAAAGCCCAACTCCTTTACGACAGGCTTAGCTCTGCTTATCTGATTGAGGAGCAGGGCTGCAGACTTTGTTCAGTGAATGAGCTCATTCCTTCCCAAGCAGGCAACTGAAATTAAGGTCTAATACATGCAGTGTATTCCCAAACACTCAACAAAAGGTTGTTTCACTTCATTTTACACTGAAAAAGGATTATTACACATCAGTTATTTTACATTGTCTCTTTGCATTAAAACACTACGAAGAAAATACTATTTCCATTTTTAGAAAGGAAATCTCAACTCAGAGTATTTTTCTTAAGGACATTAAGGGCAAATACACATTAATAAGACTTTTCCTCTCTTTCCAGCCCTACATAACCTCTTTTGAAGGTTCACTAGAAAATAAGCTATAAACCATCCAGCACACTACTTCTGCTCTAGTAAGATGGACATGTAATCAAAAGAAGCAAATTGGTATAAACTACTATATGGTAGAAGTGCTGTATACTGCAGAAAATGCATTTATTCCAGTTCACTATATGCAGTCAAAACTGGAGGGAAAATCCAGATGATCACTAATTTCACAGTTGGCTGCCTTCTCTCCTCTTTGATATTATTTGTAAAATCTTTCCTTGGACTCTGAATGTGTGAGCAATGTAATAATTCATTCATTTACTTGTGGGTAGGAGAAATTAAAATAGCTCACTTTATTGAAGATGCTGAATAGACAAGAAATACTTAGAACATTCTCTGAATCAAATTACCAAGATGTCATAAATTATGTTAAAAAATACTCAACTATCTACAATGATGCAACATTAGAACAGTATAAACAAGAAACAGAACCTAAGAGAGTGGTTTGAGAAATCTAATATTGAAGAATATGAATATTCTTTGTCCTGGACAATACCTGGATTTGACAGAGGAAAATTAAACAAAATCTTGAAAAATCTGGGGTTAGTGTTTATATGGTTTACCAGGGCACCTGTTATGTAAACAAATATTTGCATAAAAGGCAGGTCTAGTGTTCCAAAAGAAAATGAATGACTGAAATTGCTATCTAACACCCAATTATTTTCACCTTTTTCATTGTGAAGTTTCCTGAATGGCCAAGGCTAAACTAAACGATCCAAAGAAGCTCAGAAAAAAATACTTTTACTTTTAAAAACATGAACAGCCCCATAAGTAATTGAACTATGTTGCATTTTCTTGGGTGAAGTCCATAATTGTGGTAAAGCCTCCACAGAAGGCATTTTCACCCCTTTAGGTGTGGTAAGACAGTTCCCACTCAGCAGCAGCAGCAGCACAGGTAAAGGCATGGAAACTCAGGGGCTGGCAGAAGAAGCTGGCATCCGAGACGGGTTCAGTGGGAGCTGGCTAAGTCCATCTTATCCTCACAAAACTGTGACTCTGAGGGTGCCTCTATATTCATGTTTTGCTTTAAAGCAGGAGGGAATTTGTGAGGCAAATTCCCTGCCGGCTCCTCCCCAGCATGCCCTGATCCCAGGCACAAAGCCGGTTTGGAGCTCCTCAATTAGCTTGCTTTCAATGAGATTGTTCGAGGCTAAGAAAGTCTGCAGCAGGGAATTTCCTCTCACCCCTCAGTTCCAAAACAACAGCTGTCCCCTTTTTTTGAGGAAACCAGCCCTGTTTTGTTTTGTGTTGGAGGGTTTTTGTGGTTTTTTTTGGGGGGGGGGGGGGGGCCTTTTTGTTGTTTGGATTCTTTTTTAGGAGACCACTTCATCAATGCATTATGCTGAAATGAATGGCCAAGACCAGCACTCTCAGCAATTCTTCCCAACATAAAGTGGTTACTCCTGTAGCATAAACAGCTTTCTAAGAAAACATGACCTGGAAGTTGAACTTGCATACAAGAGGACTAAATCAATGCTCAAAAAGAGCAACAGCTTCACATTCTGAAAAGTTGCCACTGGGCATCATTTGCACATCTTGTAATAAAAACAAAGTAGAATGCCGTGCGATGTATTTATGAGCCTTTTACTGTGGGCAAGGCATTTCACAAGGAGAGAGCTTTACGAGCTACCAATTAAACATTCTGGCTCTCTCCAGCATGCTCTCTCAGTAGGAGAACCCCGGAAAACAATCCCAGGAGGGGTGGGGAGCCCCCCCAGCAATGCAGATTCTTGGAAAGCCTCCTGCCAACAATGGGCACATTCTTCAAAAGGGATCTCTCTCTTGAAATGGGCACTGTTAAATTCCTCCATGGGGAACTGCTGGTGATGGGAACTTTTAGAAGAGGGACACGCTCAGTGAGGTGAAGAAGAACCACAGGGGACAATTTGCTTACAAACACATTAACTCAGTAATTTCTATAATTTCTGTAAAATCTGTAATTTCACTTGAGGCTGTGATTTACACAGATCTTCAGCCTTTGCTTCTCAGCTGGACTCATTCCATACAAGCAAATTACAACTATTCAAAGACAAACACAGAATTAGGCACCAAGCTGGGCATATGTGTTACTTTTAAACAAAAGAAATTAAGCCTTTAGATAAATAGATAAATAAGTAGCTAAATAGAAGAAAAGACAGGCAGATGATTTCGATAGGCAGACAAAGATTGCTGCAGAGGGAATTCTTTCCTCCTTGTAGCACCAGCATTTAGTCTGATCTTGACTTGACAGGATGGGTGTTACATTATGGTTCCAAATTCACTCGGCTTTTGGCCTTTCTTTTTTTTTTTTTTCCTTGCCAAACAACAAGGAAAAAAAAATGCAAAAAGAGACAGAAGAATTTCTCCTAACAGCATTTGACTCATAGCTATGATAGCCATGAGTCAAACAGCTATGAAATAACCACGATAGTAATAGCTGTGATAACACAAGGCGCTGTCAAAGGAAACCATCGCATTCCGATACAAAGGGCCGCAAGTGCCTGGAGGGATCTGCCCACATGTCTGCAGCTTCCCTATCCCTGCCCTAGAGCAATCCAAGCTAGCTGCCAGCAAAGGCTCCGACTATATTTGATTAGTTTCAGGCCTTCATTTTTAGCGAGTCATCACCCTCTTAAACAGCAGATGATGCCCTCTAGTTGGAATCAATGTGAGTGACTGGCTCACAATAGGCCGGATTAATGATGAAAAATGTGTAGTCAGCCTGGAGGGCTTTGGACATTCATCACCCACCGGGTCTGCCGAGGGGTGGGCTGCCCCCGACTCATCAGGACGACACCCACGCCGCCTTGGAGCAGGCGCTGGGATCCGGCCTAATGAGCCCAGGGTGAGGCAAGAGGCAGCATTTCCATCCTGCAGCCTCAACTGCCCTCCCTTCCCAGCATCTATCTTGTAGCAACTGCACTGAATCCTTCCAAATTCAACATCAAGTCGAACCGGAAAGCAAAGAGTTTTCTTATTCAGAGAGAAAACCCAGACAAACTGCGCTGCAAATTTTCTCTTTGCTAATCCATCCAAGGGAAGCAACTTTGTGACAGGCGAGTGAAGCCTCATTACAATTTCATCAACATAATGAAAGGTGGGCAAGTAGATTTTGTGCCTGGCTCATAAATATTCATGCCGGTTTTACATACCAGAGGAGCAGTATCTCATTAAAGCAGCGGAACCTGCATCATACATTATAAACATCTTCCTCTAAACTTCCGATGTCAGGAAGGGCTGCCTACAATAGGCAGTGGCATAACTCACATTAAAATACAGATGCACCAGCCACTATGTGAATACTCCCTCAAAAGTTATCCTTCCAGTTGTCATTAAAAAAGTGATGAGATTTGTGAACGTGGTAAGCAGAAACTAAAGGGGTGTTGGCAAAATGTGCATTTTCATAAACAGCAGCACAGGGGAAACGAAGCACTGCCAAAATATATACATCAGAAGCTTCTACTAGAGACCCAATTAAAAGCAATAACCATATGATGAATTTTCTGAAAAAAATTAAATCATAGACCTGAAATTAAGAATGGGGTGGATGAGTGATGTTCTAGTATGTAAAAAAATATTTAATCATGTGGTTAAATGCTTTTCTGTTGAGGCCTGATACCTCTCTATCCATTCTGTATCGATCTATTTGCACAATCTTCAAAGAATGTCCTGTCAAGAAAAAGAATTAACAAAATGGACTTGTTAGCACATCTAGCAAGCTTGCTCAAGGCTCATCTCATTTTTATGAGGAAATGACAGCTTTGGTCTTCATTAAGAAACTGTAAATGCAACCACACTGGGTTTTTTAAAAAAATGTAACTTTAAGGGATCATACAGCCTTGGAAAAACAAAGCAATGTTTCTTTTATGAAGAAAATTATGAAGAATTTACCATCCATTCAAACAGTTTTCAGTGCTTGACATGAAAACACATTATTATCACAATTGACTTTTTCATTTAAAAAAAAGTATATTTAAAAGTTATACTGAAGTCCATTAAATAGGAAATCTCTGTAATCTTGCTTTCCATGGCAATCAGATCTGATTAAAAGCTTTGTTTTGGCAAATGTCCTAAAGGCCCTACAAAAACAGTTACTATGTTTTGAATGTTTCAAGAAGATCTCTTCATATTTAATGAAGTTACTTGCTCTGCCATACTATGAGAGATACAGAAAATTCCTAAATCATAAATTAGGGTTCAAATTGCAGTCATGCTTATCAAAAAAAAAAACCAAAACAAAACAAAACACCAACTTACAAGATTAGTAACATTATTAAATTACAAAAGGGCTTGTTCAACCTAACAGTACCAAAATCTTTAATAGCTACCTTAAACCCCCTGTACTATCCTCAGCAGGCTTTCTCCTGACAATCACTCCCAAAGCAAAAACAAAAGAGGCATGCCCAATCTTTTGGGTCTAATGGCAGCCTCACCTCATGCCAAAAAGGATCAGACCCTGGATCAGATTGGGCTCTCACAGGCCTCCCCTCCCAGGACAGCCACACATCGATGGGAAAACACAAGAAGGGATTTGTGTGATCCCACCCCACCATGGAAAACACACACGGAGTGAAAACACTCCGGTAGATTCAATGCAGTAGAATATCATTCCCTACAAAGTGATCCATCATCTCCCACCCAGCAGTCCTGATAAATGGTCCTTGTTGTTTAGCTCACTGCGCACTTTAAAATGAAGAATAATCATCTTCAAAATTAGCACAGCAATTACTTTTGCTCGTAACATATAATGCTTTAAAATTATTATTTCATAAAAAGGGAAACAATAAATTTGCTGCAAAATTAAATCAATCACCTAAGTCTTCTCGCCTCTGTTCGCTGTTCATTTCATACTATAGAAGTTGTCCTCAGATAAGCCTTGCAAAAGACATTTTGTTAAGTTTGGTAAATTTAGGTAATGTGGGAAAATTCCCAAACCTTTAATTCAACTCCTTGGTTGGGGCATAAGCACCATTTCCATTTAAACAAAGATCTTAGTCATGTCCACAGCTGTGCTTTGAATCATCAGGTCATCATCTTTCAAAGGGGAAAATGTAATTTTACTGTTTTTGTTTAGCACATTTTACCATCTACTTTTGTTGGTATGACACTGGAAGAAATTGAAAGATCCACTGGAGTTCTACTTAACAGGAACAAGGATTCTTATAAGAAATTTTGCTTGTTTTCTTTATGATTGTTAGCCATAAAAGGCAATGGTCATTTTCTGGATCTCCTTAGATTCACCTGAGTATGAAGAATGGTGAGAAACAGATCAATGTCCTATGTTTCTATAACTGGGCTTTATAAATTTTCTTTATTCCCTGCACCACTTGTTTTGGTCCACGTTTTCTGAATTTTCTTTGCCATGCAGTTACTCTGTATTCACACCTATCAAATGTTAAAGCCCACAAAGCACTGATAATCCTTGATTTTACTGAGGATGAGCCCACAGTGGGGAGATGGCAGTGGTGGGGTTATGGATTAGCCTTTCATCTCTGGAGGCCAACACTCCTGTGTGCCTGAGGTCATGAGCCAACAGATTTGTGATCTCACCTTAACCCCCAGTGGACATTGAGCAGCATCATGAACCAACTCCACAATTAGTGATTTCTGCTCAAGTTGAGACCCAGGACTGAAACATGGTGGCTTATAAGGTCAGGGTAAAGGTTCATGAGACATTCTGCATTCCTTCATATAAACTTGCTATATTTGTTAAATACATGTGTAAGGAAAAAGGAACTAATAAACTTTCTCAAAAACCACCTTTCCCCAAGGCATGAAATTGAATTCCAACTCTATTTCTTTATCCAGAAATTCACATAGTAAAGTTTCATTGAAAAGTCTCTCATTTTCTTGATTTCTTTTTTCCCCCCAAGGACTGTTGGATTAAATTTTCATTGATAGCATCATCAGTGTATGTTTGGGGTTTTTTTCTAAAGAAAAAGAATGGATTGGTTTAAGTAGCAAGTGCCATGCCCAATGCTGAAGACAGGGCAACTGCATATGAAAAGTACAATTTAGCTTTATGGCAAAGTACAATGGGTCTGGTCAAAAACTGCCTTTTGATTTTGGCTATTACAATTTCTTCTAAGTTTGTTTCACTGTAAAGCTGACTATTTCTTTTCAGCAAAGGAACACTTTTGTCAGCACTCTTATTCCCGGGTCAAATGGAAACAAGTTTGGGTTAGTGGTTATTTTTCTCTCCAGTAAAATTCCAAAATATATTACGGCTTAGCAGCACTAGGTAAAGAGCATCCCTAATTAATATTCCTACAAGAAAAAAAAACTGCTAAGTCTTGAACCTAAAATGAAAAGCATCAAGGTTTTGGATGAAGAAACACTGGGGGAGAGACCTGAGAAAGAATAAACCTGGTTGTCCACTTGTGAAAAGAAACTACACAAGACCTCCTAACACTCCAACAGAGCCTCTGCCTGGGACACAAGCAGGCTCAGGCAACTAAAAGATTCAGGATGTCCAGGACAGGCAAAATCTGGACATATAAGTCAGTTCTGTGAAGAGACCTGAAAATGAGTTGTGGCCACAGAACTAGACAGGAGATGGTGAGAGAACGAAGGAGCAGAAAGGGAAAGCCTATGCTTTTTCCAGGATGAGAGGCAATGCTTTCTGTGATACTAAAGCAAAAAAAAATCTTATCTGGTTTAGCACACAGGACTGTGAATCCAGATGTGTCCCATACTATTGCTTTTGTTCTTTCCTTTCCCTTTTTTTTTTATTTCCTTCATACATAGTCTAATTATCCCGCTTACAATGTTATGAACAGTGTTAAGTTGAAAGGCACAAAAAAGGACTCTCTGCTTCCTAGAAAGGAATTCTGAAGGTTACCTGAAGTTGTAACTCTGCACCTCACCTATACTTGTTCCAAGCAACTCACATCTACCAAGGAGGTAAGGGATAAGCAAGATAATTAGACAGCTCTATAAAAAATACCTCCTTGGCTTCCAAATTGAAATGGAATCTTTAATCAGTTTCATTTTACTTCTTTACTGCCCTGCACAAAGGGAGGGAAACATTCCTGTAATTAACTTTCCCCCCAGAGAGTTTGGTTTGGGTTGTTGTTTTGTTTTGTTGGGTTTTTTTGACATCAATGTACCTGAGGAATGAAAGATGACTGTTTTTACAGCAAATACCATCCAGCTCTAGGCAGGAGGTAGGCAGGACCACCTTACCACTTTCAGATATGTTTCAGGAGGATGGGTAGTCCAGGAAAGGTGGTAAAACAAAGCCATTGGCTTGGTGTCAGTGGTCTGTTCCCCTTCCTCAATTTATCCCTACAGCAGAGTGTCTACATAACTGGTAGGAAAGGACAAAAGCAGGAGTTGTCCAGCAATCATCTCCTCTGTCTCCTTCCCTGGTAGGTTTCAGGCAGGGCAGAGACCAAAGGCATGTGTGGCAATAACACTCCTCCTTTCTATTCAGATTTGTACCCCTTGAGGATGGGCTTGTGTGCTACAGCAAACGTGGCAGCGCATCCCTGCTGCACTCTGAGCAGAAATTATGACAGTCTGTCTGAGGAGTAGATAGAATTCTCTCCCTCCCACTCCCCAGATGAATTGTGAGATAAAAGCTCAAAGAAAAAAAAGAGGCTAGTAGGTCAGGTTTTGTGTACTCTGCTTTCAGAGTGATTATCCTTGTCTTAGGAAATTTCTGGTTGAATAAGCTACAAATCACAGCTCTTTAAGGGAACATTGTATGGCTGGGCAGTCACGCTCCTGAACGTGTTACTTCACCTGCTGCAAATGAAACATTAAGTAGCTTTCAAAGCTGCACTATGACATACATCTTCAGTTTCTAGGATGCTTTGTTCCATTTCAAGTTCATCATAAAAGTGTGTTTGTGTTCAGTCACTCACCTTTCGCATTTATACCACTACTCTAGAGAAGCGTAAAGTGTTTTCTATAATGTAAACAGAGGATAACAGCTTGGACCTCATTTATGCAAGTTTTGTATTACATGGTCTGATTTAGTTATAAAACTGTAAAGAAAAGATTGTGGGGTACAGTTGATGAAATTGATTCAACCAATTATAACTTCAATCCCATATTGTTATATTCAAACCACACTAAGTCACCAGTGCTTGAAAACACATTGTACTTGAAAAACAAACTTGAATTATTCATTTTATTTATTTTATTACAAACAAATAAGTAAATGAAGAAATGGAGAAGCAGAACCCTGAAAAATTCACACTGCACAGAAGAATTTTGCATTTTCTTAAGACAGTTACTGGTTTTCTAAAACAATTTGCGTATCCAGGAAGAAATAATAGTGACAAGCAGCCCGGAAGGCTTGTAGTGAGAGAAGAAAACAGCCTGTGAGCAACCTTTTTCCATGTATAAGGTCACTTGCTAATCTAATAGTAAAGATCATGGAATTACTTGCAGAAATAGTAATACCAGTACCTCTTTTTGCTGTTGGTCTAGGGGAGCTAGAAAAATAATAGTTTTTATGAGAGAGAGAGAAAATAAAAAAAGAGGAAGTGCCTACAGCTAAGGTAGATATTTAAAGACATGAAAACTAGAAAATGCAAAGCCCAAGTCCTGCAATACAGCCACATTTCCCTTTTCACAGCTCCTCAAAAAACTAGTAACATGAATTATGAGGGAAGAGTTTTTAATTTTTTAAAAATACACTGTTGATAAGATCAATTATGTGAAAAGCCCTTCTGCAATGGCACTCTCTGTCTGCCAGGGCTTTGAAGAAGCACTGCCTGCATTTGTCATGTCTTTTTCTCACAGAAAGCTCCCTGAAAATACCAAAAGGGCTCACAAAACCCAAGTCCATTGGGTCTGCTACCAGAACAAGTCATTTTTGAAACCCAGCAAAACCTGGATGACTAAAAGAGCAAGCTAGACATAAAATGAGGTTTCAAACAATTGAAACCCCCTATTTAGTGCATCTCCAAGAGCAGACCATTTTCTTCAGGCTTGGTTAATGTTTCCAGGAACAGCCAGGACAGAGCAAACGAGAAACCTTCTGTCACACCACTCATTCACCAGGTATCAAAACTCATCATATCTGTTTTCAGAAGGGTTTTAATTTTACCCCAAGAGCCCTCACATAGGGCTGAGAGCCCAAGGAGGGTGGCAGTGCAGGCAGGAGAGGTGTCCCAGCAGCTGCTGCCAGCTGTGCCATTTTCAGTCTCTTGCCTCTACCTGCACAACTTCAGCCTGGGAAAAATGAAGCTAAGGGCACTTGTGGCTAAGTTGTCTTTTAAGAAGGCAAGTGTCCTCTGTCATCAGCAAAGGAGGAAGTTTTATATCACAGCAGGTGACACAATATTAGATCAACGACAACTAAATATGAAATCCAAACTCCACAGGCAAAAAATCCCACATACTTCAAAGGGAACAAGGTTTTGCCTAGAGACAAAAAATAGATAAAGTACTACAACTACCATTATAAAAAATAAACACTATTAACTTTTTATAGTCAAAGATAATAAAACCAGCCAGCAACATGCAGAGAGTGCAGAGCAAGAAGTGTCTGGTACTGCTACCTAATCTGACACCTTGAATATCCAGACAGATGAACTGTATGTTCTTTTCCTTCCCTTAACTGAAGTACCCAAAGGTATGATAAATAAGCCTACTTAAGAGTTAAAAAGCTCCTGTGGGCACACTTAAATCACTCTGAACAAAGTTTATTTGGACTTGACAGAAGTAATTACATTTAAATTCATCTAAATCTACACAGCAGAACTGAACCTCAAAGGATCCACACTGAGATGCAACAGTTTATACTAAAATCCCTGAGAAATTTTGTGGGTAAACAAAGTAATTGTTTACATCACTTACATCACAAGAATTTGTGAGAATGGTTTAGACCACTTTAGTTCTGAAGGCACAAAGCACGATTTTAAACCTTTGCAACAATACAGTAATTTACCCTGTTAAAAATTTCTATAGTCTGATATCATCTTATACTAAAACAAGTTAAAAACATCTACAATCTTTTATTGCAGCTTAGGACAAATTTTACCAAACTCTTGTATTCTAAATATACTACCATCTTTATTTTGGCCTCATTTAGAGTAACTGAAAATCTACAATATCATTATTCTTTTTTTTGCATTGAAACAAGTTCTTTTTTATTATTTTAAATTCTACAATGCTCTTCTCTAATGAAGAATTAAAGACTCCTATAAGAATTAAGTCTGCAGCAACATACTACTGAGCACAGAGCAGGCCTTTTCTTGCCAGGTAAACCAAGTCAATGAAACAATTTCATCTTCATCACTATATTGCCTCATATTTGGGCATGTTCACACACGATTCAGAACACATTCTGTAATTCCAACATGTCATTTTGAATATGAAAGAAAATTATACCACACATTATTGATCAGGGGAAGTCAGAATGTATTTCAAATATCAGCGACTCTACCTGTTGATTATTAATCCCATAATTGAACTCAAAAGGGGAAGAAAAATTTGGTACAGTTTTGATGAGTAATCTTCAGCTGGCTTTTGGTCTTCCTGATAAATTATAAAAGACTACAATTATAATCCAGTTTCAATTTTAGTCCTTTTTACACTCATTACAGCTGGAAACTACTGCCATGCCAGAGGCTTTACTCTTGGAACTATGCACTTGTTAATTGAAGTAAACACTATTAAAATTGTAAATACAAAGTCACTCTCCTAAAAACCACAAGAGTCTGCAGTTTAGGAACTTCAGGTGCCCTTCTTCCAGGTGAACTATCTAGCTGATAATGCTAGTACAAAATTCACAAAGCGGTAAAGGTCTTCATTTGTAGGTCATATTCTCACACATTTTAAACTGTTAATGTGCTCCTAACTTTGTACTCATGAGACACTACCTTAGTGCACTGTGAACAAAACAAATCATTATATAAACCTCTCCAATAAAGCAGTGCCCTGGAGGAATCCAGAATAAAATAACGCTTAAAAAACACTGTACAATTGCACAGTTCCAGTCTTATGATTTAGTACTGTAACCAACATTATGAACATCTCTGATAGCATTTTTATACTCTTTCACATGAAAGTTGCCATAATTGCAAAGATGATGATGACAACAAGGGTCATTTTTCCCCCTTCTGTATCAAAAGGCTGATACAGAGTTGTGGCGTTGATCAAAATGCAACAGCTCAGTATTTAGTGATGAAAATATTTCAAGTTAATACACTATGAGATCTGATGGATACTAAAACAAATATGCCATCTGGTATGAAAAATGCAAACTCATCACCAAAAATAATATAGGGTGTATACAGGACAAGAAGAGGCTATCTTCAGTGAACATGCTGCTTCCACACTTCACTAGATTTAGAGTGATCATTCAAGGCTGCTTTTTGGGGGTTTTTTTAGCCCTTTCAGGAAATTAAAATCCTTATGCTTTCCAAGCACTGAAAGCAAGCTAAATTACTTGCTGATTTTAGATTTTGCAAAGCAGGCTGATGTAAGATGTGCAGGAAGTTAAAAATACACACTTGACAATTAATGCCATTGTCTCTTGAGAGGCAGGTGTGTTGTCCAGTGATATGGATGCCTCTAGAGTAATTATTCCTTACACTTTAATGAACAGGATGGTAATTACCTCTAGGTATTCTGGGCACAGAATCAGACAGATTTAATACAGTTCACTATCTAAGTCTACAAAAAGTAGCCTTCTACACCAGCAGTTACCCTTAGATCACAAGCTAAGCCACAGTCATGAAGGATTAAAAGAAAATTGACAGGATCTGTGCTAGAGATTGCATAGCCAAACATGGTTACTAGTTTCCAATGTTTGTTTTATACAAATCAGAAATTTTAGCAAGGTTTCTCGCACAATCACTTGCTGAAGATAATTAATCCTACTGGTCTTTATTTACATAGACACCACCAAACAAATCCCAAATAAAACAAGAAAAAAAACACCTCTCTGACAGTTTCAGGAGTCCTGCTTTACATGGTAGAGGGGAAAGTGAGGAAGGTGTGAAGTTTGTACTTTTGGCATCCCTGCCAGCCCAGCCTGCAAGCTGCTGGTTTTGCAGTCCAAGAGTCACAAACACAGACATGCATCCTTTCCCCACAAAACAGCACAGCTGCATCCAGCCCAGCATCACTTGAGTTCTTTGCTCAGCTGTGGTTTTCCCCACAGCCATTGTCTCTGGAGAAATGACAAGGCTCCCACAGGAAACCCCACTGCACAGCCACTGCTCTGGGGCTGGTTCTGCTCAGCTCCTGCCCCCAGAGCCCTTCTGCCCTGCGCTTTGATCTCACGTCCCACAGTTTTGAGCAGGACCACGTTTGCAGGGGAGCCCTCCAAGGAAAACACAGGTGCACCAGGAAGGGGTTTCATGGTTCAAAGCTGACACTATTCCCTCTCAGGGACAGATTAAAAGCAGGGGATTTCTTTCTCCCATGAACTTCAGAAGAGCCTGAACCAGAGCCAATGTAGTGTTCAGTGTGCACCTCGGGGCTGGAGTGAGACAGCACTGCACTGCTATGAGCCCAGGGGGTTTTGGTAAAGTCCTCTTGCTGTTGTAGGATCCAAATTCCAATTTATCTAACTACCATCTGCCTTCCTAAAAAAGAATCTCCTATAGGTTCAACTTATTGAGTACACATATTTACTTCCTGTGTGATATTGGTGCTATTAAGAGTTGCCTTTCACTCTTAAGACATTCAACTTCATTGTGAAAGACAGCTGAAGTTTCTTCCAGGAAAAAAAGCAAGGATACTGACCAGAGCACAGCATGATAACAAAAGCAACAGAGAAAATGTCAAAAGCAGAATAAGGACACCAGGCTTAAAATGTGTATGACAAAAACCAAGCTCTGATCCATTTCAAGAAAAATATGAATGCTTCTTGCAGTACTTAAACAACTCCTCCTTCCTATAGGCCCAACCAAGTAACATTTCAACAACTGTGAATGTAATTAATGCTTAGACATTCAATTAAGTCTTTTTACAAGCATCAACTGTCATAAAGGACACAAAATGACTCATTTGATAAATGAAAAATCCTACACCAGCAGAATCCAGCAAGCTGGGAGCAGAAGCTTCATCTAAACTGATGTTTCAGTCTGGGACTTCTGAGCCTCAAGAAAATCCAACAGTCCATCCCACATCACTCATGCTGGCAGTGGCCTGAAAAGGCCAGCAAAGACCAATCATCCCTGCCCACCCTTGGTGTCACTCCTGATGCTGCCAATCTTCTTAGAGTGTACTACAGCCAATGTTCCCCTACTTTCCTCCCTAGACCATGGGGGGTTCTGAATCCAGCTCTGTCTGGACCATTTACTCATGAGAAATCTCAGCCTGGGCGGGATCCCCACGCCCCTGTGCTGTGTCACATCTCTGCACAAACACTCTCCTTACACATTCATTGCCCAGAAGCCTGCCTCTAAATTCTGTGCCATATCACATGCACTGGGCAGAGATTTCCATGGAGGCCACCTCAGCTGCTTTCAGGACTTTATTCCAGGGCCTGCCTGTTTACAGGGGATGATCACAGCACAACAAAGTTTCCCGTACACCAGATAAAATCTGGAGAGACACACTGTTTTGACTCTCCCCTTAAATCTATTTTGATAAATTATTCAGTGCTCAAGTACTGTTCTGGCTTAATTAATTTAATTAAATCATTACACTGAACAGCTATAAGAGCCTGAATACATCTGCATGAGTTTAATATCCCCTACACTAGCTCGGGGGTGTTCTGTTCTGAGGAAAACATTGCCCTCCAGCCAAAGGAAGAGCAGTATCATTTAATCTCAGCAGCAGCATGGTGGTGCTGCTTTAGTCCATGGCTCCTCTGGTGTATTGCTGTGCACAAGCCCTCTTTTAATTAGAGCCAACCATCAACAGAAATAAGCACATACACCCCACTCAGCCAGCTCCCAGGAACATTAGAGGAGATATCCAAACTATGGTGAACCTCTAGAGGAAATGGGAAAACTAAAGGCACTTTCTTCCCAGGAGTCCCACCTCTGGGTGGGCTTTGCCAGGGCCAGGTTGCAGTTTATACTCTCTTATGCAATGGACACAGAGATACAGGGAATTAAACACTACAATCATGTTCTTGCTTTCACATCAGGGCATATTCCAGCAACCAGATAACATAAGACCAGTGTGTATATTTCCTTAAATTGATGTCCTTTCTTTTTCCCACAAAACATTCAGTTTCCTCCATCAGCATCTCCAGCATAGTTCAGGACTTTTGTTCTCGAGTTTGTGGTCTTCAAAATATAACCTTTGCAGCTGTCCATCTCTGATGAGTGTTCAACAACCTAAAGAAAGCTCCTGCTTTAAACCTACGCCATTTTGCTCTTTACATTCTGCCCTCCTCTGCAGCTTCTGGGAGCCTCTCCTGGTTTACACATCTCTTTGAAAGTAACTCTGGAAACCCCCTATTAGTCACAATTAACATAAAACATGAAAACGAGCACCACCTTTCACAAAACATGACTGTCACTGTGTTAGAATGGTTCCAGCAGGTACAAAAATGAAAGACCAAAGGCTCGTGTGATACACAAACTTCTTTTTTCAGATAAGTACAGAAGAAGTCTTTACAAAGTTCTGCCAATGGACTGGACAGAGTGTGGCTGTTTTCCCATGCTGAAAGGCCTGGAGCATTTCTAAAGGCAGACAGAGGCTATCAGCAGAGCCCTTGGAGCAGCTATGCAATGTTACAAATACTTTCTCATCCAGATTGACTTCAGCTAAAGCAGTAACAAACACAAATCCCATAGTGCTAAACAATATGTGCAATTAGTCAGAATTCATAGGTTGCACATAGATTGCTCAACTTGCCAATGGAAGAGGAATAGAAACTCAATTTTCATGCAACAGCAATTACAAAATGGGGAAAAGCATTTCCTCATATGCCTAGTGATAAGGGAGGATATCTTTAGGGAGACTGGCCAACTGTAATGAAACTACTAAAGTTCCTAAACAGATGTTACTTGACCTCTTCTGAAGGATTTCAACACAGCCAGGGTTAGTGATAATTTAAGGAACTCTGTTTTCTTTGTGGTATGACTCTTCCCTACTGTAATTATTTAAAGTTTACATTTTTCATACAGAGGATCCAAATCACTACTGGAGAGGAAAAGCATATGTTATGAATGCATGAAAAACCAAGGAATGAAAAACCTCATATCCCCAATCTCCTAAAGTAACTTAATTTCTGCACCAAATCTCTTGGCTCTATTTCTTTCTTGTGGCCAAGATTTCCCTTTTAGACACTTGAATGAATTAATTTCTTAGAAACAGAACTACCCTGAAATCTAACAAATGCATTCCTGAAAGATGTTGAAAGATTATTTCAGTTACTGTTCTCTCTTCTCTCCTGTATTTCTTCCTTTCCCATTTCCTGGCTTACACTTGAAGCTGTATTTCGGCTAAACATGACTAGCCTGTAGTTCTGATGCAAGGCAAAGCACATATCTCCTGTATGTGCTCGGTAACTTTCTAGACACAACAACAAAAAAGAATTCTAATTAATTCAGCACATGAATAAATCTAAAAAAAATCAAACAGCGTTGATAAAGCTCTATTGATAAGAAATCTGTCAAAGCAAAGAGGAGGAGGAGGCTGGCAAAAAAGCTCTGAAAACAGCTCTAGCAGTGAGACTATGCAAGTGAATAGATGTCCCTTTCCATCTAGAGCACACTGAAGAATTGGGACTGCTGTAATTTGGAAAAAGAGTACTTTGATTTAGTCACCAGGTAAACATCACACATACCTTGAAGGGGAAAAAAAAAAAAAAAAGAAAATCCACTCATCAAAGGTTTAACAGATTGCCCTGAGCTACATCTTAAGAGAGTGAACAATCCTTATCAAGTTGCAGCTTTGAACTGGGTTACTGCTAAAACAAAGCTCTACTGCTGGAAAGCCATCAGAGAGTTACCCTTTTGTGGTGCTGCATCCTCCTTACAAGTGGCTTGCTAGTAAACATAAGATTAAATGTTCACTCTAGATCTCATCAACACTAAACACAAGGCTGAAATGCCCGTGGCTCACTTCCAGGCAGCAAATTAGGGAGTAATCGGTGGTGTAACTCCAAACAAGGGCTGATGCTTTTATCGACTGCATCACCATCTCATGCAAAACCTAATGTTCGGTCAATAGCTCTCCTTGGAGGGGAGCCACTAACTCAGTGTTCCTGTCAGTATCCCTTATCTCATTACAAATGGGCTGCACTTCGAACAGCTCTATCTCCTCAGCTGCAACTTTCAGCACGGGCTGGCCTACACCGGCTGCTGCCCTGCAGCTGTCTCAGCCTGCTCCTTCTAAAAATTCCCTTTCTGCTACTCCTTCTGCTCTATTTTTGTGCAAAACGTGCAGTCTTTCAAAACCACCACACTTCAGTAAAGGCAAGGGAAAATTACAGTTTCAAAACCTCTGGAAACATCCAGTTTGGATGGACAGTTCATATTGTCCCAATTATAAGCAAAGCAGCGACTGATCCAGTTTGCAGAAGCTGAAATAGGGACAAATAGCAAGGTTTTGGTTTTGCTTTGTAACTGCATGGTATATATGGTATGGGTAAAGACAACCACACAGAACTGCCACATGTAAAATGCCACACACTTTTAGCTGCCTCCCAGCCACAAAAGCATGTCTCAAATTGCATAGGCTAAATGTGATTTCAAATAAGGATAAGATTCAAAGCTGAAAAAATGTATCACAGCGTTGAGAGTTTCTTTGACTGATGTGTGATATTCCCCACAGGTAGAAGCTATTGCCCTGCATTAGGGGAAGGTCTGCCCTTAAACTAAGTGAAGGAAAACAGGAGTCAGAGCGGATGGGACAAAGTCTCTATAGGCACAGACCTGTTTAAAATAACCTTCTGTCCAGGCTTCACACAACTTTTTTCTTTTTTTTCCCCCCTTTTCTTTTTGTTTTCCCACTACTGGAATCCATTTCCCTCGGCTGAGAAGATAACACTGAACTGCCTCACAAAGACTGGCACTTAAGTCTCTTCTTTCAACAAATAAACAGGAGTTGCAAATTCCTTCCAAAACAGAAAGAGAAGCAAACCTGTTTACAAAAGTAAGATGAGTAACTTAACCCAGCCTGAGCAGAGAGTGCTCAGCATTTGGAGTTCTCACATGGGAGACAGGAGCCCTCTGTTTGCAGAGAGGAGGAGAGATTTCAAACCTGCAGCTGAGCTGCAGAGGGGATGTAGGAAATTGCATATTTCCCCCCAGCACATGGACGATTCAAAAAGTCCTTAATGTACAGGGGAAAAACCAAAAAGTAGTGATGAAGCTGAGAAGTCTTCTATGGGGAAGCCAAACAGCGAAAAATTTCCAAAGTGTTAAAGGTGCCTTGAAAGTTTTAACTGTGAGTTTTACTGTGTAATCAGATGGCTTTGAGAATGAAAATGTAATCTAGCAACTAACAAGCTTTACTGATCCTTTTTCTACATGCAATGGTGACAGGTACAAAGGAAACTGCTTGTATTAGAGCACTCTAGTGAAGAAGCAGAGACAACAGGGATAAAACAGGAGAAGGAAAAGTATGATGAGTCTCTTACAATCAGTATGAGTATTTTCCACTAATCCTCCTGGGGCTTATGACAACTCTCTGCTGGGAAAGTAAAATCATGGTGAATCATCAGAGAATCCAAAGCTACTGAGTTTGTTGTCCAGAGCCCTGTTGTGCAATATGTATAATTACACCATATTACTGGCTCATCAGGAAAAAAAAAAAACAAAAATTAATTTTAAAAATACACCAGAATTAATTTCGAAAGTTCTATGCCATCTCTGCCTTTTTAAACATTACTGAAGCTTAGAGATTAGTCAGTGAAAAGGCTAAGTAGAAATAACTACCTAAATATTATGAGCTAGTATTTTAAGAAAGAAAGCAAGCAGTATTGGCTATGGAGTTTTTCTAATAAACTCAGTGAACCTGGGATGTGAAGTTCATTTGCTGAATTATGATTTCAATCCAGGGCAAACATACAGTGTCCTCTCTTCTCCTAAGGCTGACCAGAAACAAAGGCAGTGGAATATAGACTTTGATTAACCAATTCAGAAAGCACAAGAGACTCCATTTCTGCCTTTTCCCAATGTTTGCGTGCTGACAGAATAATTTTTCAGGCAATGTAACATTCCCCTCAGTTGCATTCTGTGCCACTATATTTGTAATATGAATAAGAAGGAAAGAAGATAAATTTAGCAGACCTTCAACTCACTCTTATTTACAAACCAAGGATGAGAGGCAAGAAAGGAGCAAAGGGAAATTATAGATGGCAAGGGCAGGTACAGAGCCTGAGATTCCAGCACTGATACCCAGCCATAGTTGGGTTGAGCAGAGTTTATGACATGCTCAGTCAGCCTCACACCGAGGTGTCTGTGGGAAACCACCACTTAATAAAGGAAGTGTGAAATATTTTGAGATACTGAGAGCAAAGTGACTGTATAGCTTACCTTTCTTCATTTATACTATTGTTTTCTACTTTAATGGCTATGACTTCACATCAACTCAGTTTCCCTGTTACTCGGATAACCAACATTTAAAAAAATATTGTTCATTATCATAACTCTCTCTTGTTTACCCGCAAAATTACTGAAAAAAAAAGAAGAAAATAGATGCTTTCTGCACAATGCAGTGTAATATAGTCCCTTGTCCTCTACTGATTACAAAGTGAAACATTATAATCTCTATTTTACCATTATACAATCAGAACAGATTGAGTGACAAAGTCAAAGCTCGAGAATTATAAAAGGTCTGAAATAAATTAAGGAACTGACATTTATTGTTACCTGATATATACAAGCTAGTGATCCTGAGACACTATCCCCAGTGCAAAGTACCTTGAGAGCAAGACACACATGTATTTTTGGGTAGCTAAGCAGAACACTCCATCAGGCTCAGTGCAAATACACCAAGGTTAATCCTATTTTGCTCCATAATGCATGTACTGTTTTCATTATACTGTTATATATATTTAAAAATCTTGCTTTTCCATTTAGTGACAAATTTCTAATCTGCAAAGCATTAAAATATCTTTCTGTAAATGACAAGGCTGGGCATTCAGATCTCTCTGACATAAACCTCAATTAAACTCGGCTGATCAAGAGAACAATAGAAAACCTAAAGGCCATTTTCCAAAACCTAACCAAGTCAGGCAGGAATACTTGGCATGTTATCTACATATGAATGCACTGCTCTGTTGTGTTGAGTATAGGGGTTTGTAGCAAGCTAAGCACAAGGCTGCTGCAGTAAATTTAAGAAGGATTTCAAAGTTCAATTAAACCACTAACAATTAAACAAAAACAACAAAAAGCCAGGAAAAGTTTATCTCTAAATACTTTTAAAACTACACATGCAAAACAAAGGGGTTTTTTCAGTCTACTGATGTCTGCTTCTGCCACAATATTTTTTTTTAAAAAGCATCATAATGAGTACATCTTGCTATTATTTTACTTAAAGGTTTTTTGAGAAATAATCTGGTGCTAAAAAATGAAAAACAAAAAGTAAATGTGATTATCTTCTATTGATACCAATGTGCAATAACATTGTTAGAATATGTAATGTTTCATCTCCCTGGATGGATAGAGCAAAGCTCAAGTCCTTCCCTAAGACAAAACTCCAGGGAGCCCAAAACACCTCTGTCATGAGTCACTTCTGGCCACTCACCTTCCAACTTATCTTTTCAAGATCTATTTTCTGACAGTTATCTGATGAGGAGCTTCTTATACACGTTCTGCAGCCTCGGCTATTTCTGCCCAAAAAATTTATTAGCTCCCACACACTGGGAAGAAAAACAACTTTATGACAAAACAGCATTATTGAAAGCACTGGAGGCACCATTTCACTCCAAAGCAATACTGCCATTCTTACAGGAACATACTTGTACTTCACAGGTAGCCTCTATTTCAAACAAGTATTGAAGGCTGGTTTCACATTTGGAAGCTCTGTTCAATTCAGAAAATGGAAATCTGAAGGGTCACCATTAATTTTAGAATCATAGTGCTGACTAAAAATGAACAGAGTGTTATTATATTATAAATGACTGTTGAGATTTGCTGTGATCACAAGAGATAGGGGAAAGCATCTAGATTTGAGAATAATTCCTCTCACTTTCACTCTCTGTGGGTTTTCTTTCCTATATAGAGACAGATTAAAAAACTGAAAGATCTTTTGTGACCTACAAAAACCAGCAAGAGAACTTAAGGCAACTATATTATTAAACAACAGTTAACATTAAAAAAAAAACCCAGAACCCCAGAACAAACAAAAGGCACCTTTGAGCAGCTCTCCCAGATGATGTAGATGGAAAAATATTTTTATTGAATTTTTGTTGCCTTGTTTCTAAACCCCTCAAATTTATTCTTACTATATATGCCTAGATTAGAAACCTTTTGTGCTCAGAGATTTCTTTCTCATGAAGCCTCTATTTTCAATTTTCAAGAGAATTAGAATTGTAGGAAGAAAAGCTTTCTCCTGCTGAGACATTCACCTGCAGCACAATTTCCAGCAGTAGTCAAATGATGCTTCCTAACACATAAAATGGGTTGCAATATGAATGTTTTAGAGATGATCCCTGGCTAGTTACATACTATTCTTTGAAACAAATAAATAAAAAAGACTCCAACATTCCTGTAGAAAACTCTTGTTCTTTTTCAAACTAAAAAGAGAAAATCATGCACATGACTGCCAAGAAAAAAAAACCCCTCCTTTCTGAAACGGGAATAATGGCAGGGAAGGGCACTTTTAAACCAAAGTCACACCAGGTAACATGCATCTGCAATGAACAAGCAATAAACAAGGAACCAGTAATCTTTTCCTTTGAAATCTATTACTTTTGTGAAAAAGCAGCTTGTCATGCACAATAAGTTATTTTTCTCTTAAGGTGTTTGCCTCAAGTCCTGCTAACAAACTGAAGAAATGTTAATTCAAAATTACTCATTTAAAGGATTTCAGGAGCCAAGGGAAGCACTGAGATGGAGAATGACACAGATGATCTTAGAAACTAAAGGTGTTCCTTTGAGAGCCTGCAAACTCATTTGTAGAAGCTATACTGTGCTGAATGAGTGAAGATGAAAATGAAAGGTCTTGAATGTTCTGATTACTTCAAAAACTTGCAAGTGTATATGTAATCTACCTTAGGAAAAAAAATGCATTGAGGAAAAAAAGGTGCAGATCTGTTTTTCAAGCAGTGCTTTGTGACACCCAAAGGCTAAGAGCACGTCTAACACAGAGATTGTACTGAGAGACTAAACAGCTGATGTACAATTTGCAAGGATGGTAATTTTGCCTGTCAGTTAAGAAGAAAAGCATTACAAGCCCTATTTCAGTTTGGGAAATCTTACAGAATCCCTACATAACTCACTTTTCAAATTATTTACAAGCTTACAGCAAAACTCATTAGGACTAATTCTTTTGAGATACCAACTGCCCAGTTTTCAGTAGTTTGACCATCTAAAGCTTCCCTAGACTATTCAGTAGTTCTAGAATGATGCTCAAATTAAGCACCCACAAATGGCAGTTATGAAACTGCCATTATTTTCTGTTTACAAGTATGGCCATTAAAGCACACACCCAATCTTTAATAAAATTGCCTGGATAATAACAGAGTAGCATTCCCCCACCATTTTGAGAAAAACACTTATTTACACTGTAAATGCTGTAAAAAGCCCTCTACTTAATGTAGCAGAAATTAATATTTAAGAAACGCTGTCAATCAGAAATCTGAACTTTCACCTGAAGATGTATTGAGATCATTAATTCTGAACAAATGTATGCCTTGAATAATTTGGTAATAATAGGGCATTCTGTACCTTGTCTGTAAAATCCTCTTTTTTTTTTTTTTCCTGTATCACATCTAGCTGCAATAATGCTGCAGATCTAATTGAGGTGAAAGACTGCATAATGCTACCATTTTGAAAAGTAGAAACTGCTGGTAGCCTCGTGTCTTCTGTCTTTCCACTTTAACCTTGGAAGCCTCTTGAAAGCGCAGCACAAAAGCTCTCGGAGCTGCTGGCGCTCATTTCCACACGGCTCAGTCTACAATGTCAGTTTGCTCTGTCTCGTTACCTGACATCTCCACTCTATTCAGGGTTCATCAAACACAGCCAGTCTCCTGATTAATGGCTAATTTATTATTTGCCTTGCAAATGTTTATCTGCTGGGAGATGAAGTAAATATACTTCAGCTCTGACAAGCGCCATGACCACTCTCTCCCTGCCTGATGGAATGGTCAGTTGATGGTGTCCCAGAGGAGTCGTGCCCTGCCTTAGGTTTCCCAGACAGCCCTCTGAAAGGCAAAGTATCTATTTTTAATGAGCACAGTGCAAAATCAATTAGCTGGTGGCTTAGAAAAAAAGAAATTAATAATCATATTTATTTGGCGTTTTCATGAGACCCATCAAAAATAAACTTCCGTATTAATTGTATGCATTGATTTTTTATGCAGGATGATGAACCATTTGTTTAAAATAAAAATACTAAATAAGTCCCTATATTGCTACATCATAGTCTTTCACAGCACTAACCTGAAAAATGCCATAGCATAGCCAAAAAAAAAGCACTCAAGGAAAATAAAATTTCAGAAAAAAAAACAGAAAAAGGGAAGATAAGTGTATGATGTAATTCTCTAATGCCATTCAGCTGGGTGACAGCCAACTTCATATGTCATATTGTATCTCTGCAGCACCAGGCAATTCTAGGTGCACCTTGTTATGAATTTTTTGTACCTGGAAACCAACAGGTCACACATCATGACCGCTGCTTGTAGAGATTTTTCTAAGCTCCCCAATACAACCTTGTCTTGGTGGGGAGGAACACTAAAAATTTAAAAATCAAGTAAACAAAAGAAACTTGAACTTCGACAAACAGCAGTGTCAACAGAAAATGCTAAAGTAGTAGGTAAGAAAAATACAGGTAGCAAACAAATACACTATACAAAAACTACAAAGAACATGCATGTATATAAAATGTGTAGGAAAAAAAAATGGAACAGAAAACAGAAAGGAACTAATTTATCAAAGCAAGTTAGCTACCACATGAAAAGAGGTCAAAAAGCAAAAATAAGAGAAAAAGGGAACTAAACTGAGGAAAATTACATGTGTATCCTTCATACCATACACCACCTACATCTGTGCAAATACATATTGTACAAGGTAGAGAAAGTAACCAGCACTGGAATTTCAGTAGGAGTGGAAGGTGCAAACACTTTGGCAATGAGGTTGGAGTAACTGGGCCACTTTGCCTGAAAAGCATTTCAACTGATTTCTTCCATTTCTTCCACTGATTACAAGTGAAGATCATATGTGACAGAGGCATCATTCACACTCTCTTAATGTATTCATACACTTATCTTTGGAGAGGCACAACTTGGTTGAAGTACTCAACACTACTTCATTTTATTCTTAATCCAGGACCAGAGATATAGGCCTGTGGGAAGAATGGGATCATTCCTAAATCACTGCCTCCTTTTCTCTCTCTCCTTGTTTCAGAGTTAGTGGCATGCAAGGAGCTGAGTGCTCTGCCTTCTCCTGTGCTTGCTGCAGGAGATCTTGGGAAGCACACCAGAGAAAAGTCTCAGCAGGATGTGTATTCCAGGTAAAAATTTGAAGAAAGTGTAAGTGTACTGCCAAAACAATAATTGAGGTTTGAAGAGAGTACATCTAAAACCCTCTTTGAAAAGGTCTGCTCAATCTAGAGCTTCTGGCAGGAGTGGCAAGAAGAGCAGTAAAGAGGAGAATACAGATGATTGCAGATAAGCCAGATGTGCTCTGGGCTGTAAATCTAACTTTTAAGTAATTTCTTGGGGCTCTTCTTTCCTGAAAGTTCCATTCTCACCTCAGCTTCCAGAAGCAAGAGGAAGTGACAGCTGTTAATGTAACGTGCAACTGGATTCACCAGTTCTCAGCATGCACCACTGAAATGTTAAAATTTATCTGTGATTTCACATGATCGGGTCTGTTGCATAATGATTTGTAACTATTAGAAGATATTAATTCACAAGAAGTACTTATATGCACCTACAAGAGATCTCTGTAGTGTAAAATAAGGCTTTCAAGATATGAAGTCTAGCTTAGTCTGTGTGTTCTGGCCTGGCAGGATAAATATGTAACACAAAGTCCACATTCACAGCTGCCATCTGATTAACTGTCAGGGTAGTCAGGAGGAATTCCAAAGCAGGACTCCTGAAAGAGTTCAGCACACGCTTCAGAACATTGCTCCCCCTCCATGTTCTACAGAAAAGCTCACTTTTTTTGGGTACAACCACATGGAGTCCCTTGATGCTTAATTCCCAAGTAGATTGCCAGTGACTTCTAGCAACAGTCAGTAACTTTCCCAGAGCAAACTTCTGTGTGGAATGAGAATACACAGAACAGTTTATGTCAGTGTCTGAGGCAGGACACTCTGGCCTTGTTATTCAGACATCATATATGTAACTAGTCCTGACAACTGCTGATTATATCTTTTTTAAAGTGCTGCTGCCTTTTTCTGTTTGCCAGTTATCCTCTGGTGTATATGCCAATGCAGACAATGTCCCATCACTGTAATTGTCACTCAACTGTCTGTCAGTGATGAGAAGAAGAGGGTGACAGCCTTGACATCCCACCAATCATCCCCCTGGAAAATTGATATCGTCCTCCCCAGTAAACAACAGCTAAAGAATCGACCAGCCTTGCCGGTTCGTCCCTGAACAATCAGCTTCCATTAAGGGCAGAAGCCACACATTTATCCCCCCCTACTCAATCAATAGTGCACTGACTTGTTCTGCCTTCAAGCATGCAGCTGCTCAAGGTCTCCATTTAGCACAGGCTACCTTTCAAACACTTTCCAGGTATTTCTTTCAAACTTAAATGTAGGAAGCAGCTTTTGGGGTCTTTGCAACGTCCTCTATTTCTATTTTAAAATATCTTACTCCCATCAATTTCACTTTTTTACTTCAGTTCACACAAGGTTTATTTTCTCAATTACATTCTTTTTCTTTAACCACAGTATACAAAATCACTGCATCTTGTTACTGCTTATCCCTTGTAGGCTTGCATTTACAAATAGCCATGCTTTAGAGGAAATAGATGCATATTGTGCAAAAGCAGACCTTAGTTAAAATGAACTACCACGTGTATACACACTAAAAACGCTGTCTGGCAATCAGAACAGTTTGTTAAACACGAAGTCCACAAACATTTATACATCACCCAGTAACCTAAAACAGTAGACAATTAGCCTGGTAAAACAGTAAAATGATCACAAGCTGGCACGTACAATCTCTCAAGACATGAAAACCAGTTATTCACAACTCATGGAACGTGAATCTTTTGGGACAAAAGTCCTTAACACAGGAGGAAGAAAATACTGATATAGAACCTCACTTCAGAACTCACAAAATAATTAAAGAATCTTCAAGTGCAGTTGTAGATTATTACTTTCACTTTACTGCTTGGCACAAGGAGCTAAGGCAGCAGCTGTTATTGTTTTGCTCATGAACAACTCCTCTATACACAATCAAACAATCTAGAAATCACCTGGGGCTAGTAGAGTATCAAATCTCCTACACAAAGCACCATCCACTACTTTCACATTCCCAAGGCCTCCATTTCTAACTTTGTAATTTGACTGTCCCTTGTAACCTTGTGACTTTTCATCAGTACACACCCTGAGGATACCGAGGCAGTGCTTCTCCTACTAACCCAAGTGTTCTTCCACTCACAGCCCTGCACTGGCAGATTCTGACCAATGCCACAGCGGGTTCTGTGACACAGACTGGCACACATGCCTGGATCACTCTTTGCCTCTTGGCTTTTAGCCTCCAAGCCTAGGCAAAGGGATCTTCACCAAAAAAAGTCCCTGGTGAAACCTCCTAGTGCATTGCAGAGGACACCTGTCCAAGGATACACTTTATTACTTTTCACAGGCAACCACTAGGAAAAGGTCTTCTTTTTGTCCTCGGTTTATTGGATTTTTTTTTTTTCCTGGGGGGGAATTTGTTTTTTTTTTTTTTCCCAAGACAACAAAAGTTTTCAGATGCCATCAACTCCAAACTCTACTAATAAAGCTTTGTGCAACATCATCTGATCACGTGCCTTAACACCCTTTGTGAACCACCAACAACTACTGATGGAAGATAAAATCACAGTTGTTCGTAATCAATGCAGAAGTAAAATTTTCTCAAAGTACAAGGAGCAGAATTTGAATGTCCAAACTGTAATCATGATCACAACATTATGTCTCCAGATAAAACGTCATTATAAAATTACATCAGTCATGTATGTGATGGGAGACCTTAGTTGTTATTTGCAGTGCAAAGACCCTCCACCATTATTTCAACTTGGGAACACTAAATTCTTCATAGATATCAATAAACACAAAAGGCTGCATATTCTGCCTGCAACAGCTTTTGGTCTTCAAAAGAAGTATATTGGCACTAATAATTACATTGTTAAATTCCATTTTTAAGGAAATTTAAGGCTTATCAATGGGTTTTCTTTGGCTGGGGGCTCTAGACACTACTGGTGTAATGTGTAAACCACTAGAGAGTTCAGTGTCCCCTTCACTTTGCTAAATGGACACAATCAATACCTTAATGGGAATGTTTGGAAGCATCCATAGGCACACCAAATTGGCACATTACAACTCTTTTCCTAGCCTGTGCATTAAGTTCATTAACTTTTCTAATTTGAATTACAAATTTCATTTCTCTGATCAAGATGAAGACATGGGTCTCATTTACAAGATCAGATTTTTGCTGCGTTAATGTTTTACACGGAACGATAAAGTTAATGCAGCGAAGAGACATCATGTCACCCCCATCGTTAGACAATTATAGATAAGGTTCCAAATTCCAATAATCCTGTCGGGAGGCACATGGGAACTTCCACAGAAGAATGACAAAAATATTAAGCAGAGAGGCCAAAAGGCTAATCAGCCCTCTCAGAAACATACTCATGCTTGTCACAACAAGAGCACACACTACAAAACCAAAACGCGTTATTTAATTTAATTTCCTTTAATTTAATGGACAAACAGTCTCATTCGCTTTTGCATTGATCATTAAACTGCTAATTAAAACCTTTTAGAAAGGTTTTAAGTGAAACACCTTTCTAGTCTAATGATACTGTACTTAGGAGACTTAATAAAGCACTGGAAGGGAATTTTGTCTTACCAAAACTTCCTTCCAACTTCACCAGTTCAGATAAAATATAGGGTTCTGCACTAAGGCACAGCACGCTTCTTCCAAGAAAGTTCTAAACAGTCTTTTGAGAATGTTTTAAAATATTTCTGTTAAGAATCAAAATAATCAAATTTCAATGTTTTTCACCTTGAATTCAGTTATTCAAAAAATAAGCCAGGGCAAACTCTATGCACACAACCATTTATGAATTCAGGAATTATTAAAAGAAGAGCAGCTATTAAACCACTACAAAGTGTTTCTCAGGGACTTCGAAATAATGACATAAGTGACATCCAGGCACTTGGAGTTACATTTAAGACTTTCCTTCAGAGGCAGAAAATAGAAAATGCTGTAAAATTCCAACATTCACTTCTCATCTCAGGAAGTTTACCACGTTCCTCCCCACGACCACGCCCCGACAACACGGCATTCAACGATACTGAACTAATGGCAGCTGCAACAGTTATCTCCCAAAAATACCCCAATAATTCTCTAACTCTTTCAATACTGCCACTGAGGCTGCAATACCATAATTACTGATAGCAGATGCCTGTTCCTGCTCACACTTGCCTCTGATCAGCACAGACACACGGGCAGATTGCTGCAAACTCCACTACAGCACTCAATATGAAGTCAGTGCTGGCCATGTGGGAAGACTGACAGCATGGCATAGTGCCTGCTGCTGTCATGTTCACCTATCAAAAATGTTTGGAGGAATTGGAATTAGCAGCATAAATTTATAACTAACCTGCACTTTTATGTCATGTGGCACTTTTGGGATTTTTTGAAGCAATAAGAGGATCCTCTTACATTCAAATTCGTAGCTCTCCTCTTCTTGGTGCCTTGTACATCCCAAGACCACAAGTAAAACCTGTTTCCCAGACATCAGTGGAGAATCTGCCAGTGCATTCTCCTGAAGTTAAGCACTGTGAATTTCAGGCAGCCTATGATGAGGCCTGATATGAAGTGGATCTTTTTTCACATATGTCCATGTATATAAAAGGTCTGTCACAATCTAGCCTAGTGTCAGTAACTACCAAATACAGTCTAAAGCAGTATCACAGAAGGATAATTTTTTCAGAAAAATCACACTTGACTGCTCTCTCACACTCTCTTTCATAATCAAGGGTGCTAATTTTGAATTTAATTTTAATTTCAAAGTAGCTAGACTGGCCCCATTTAAATTCAAAGCAAGAGGTATTTAAGATCATCTCCTCTTGTGACTAATAAACTTTAGCTCCCTTAGCACAGATGCATGGAGGCAAAGGGGGGAGAGAGAAATGTCAGTGGAAATTAATGTACATGGGACTGCATACTGTTCAAAACTAGAATTTCAGTAGGAATAAATGAACTTTGTTAAGTGATTATAGATTTTTTTAAATAAATGGCATTATAAAATACAGAGCATAGGGCGTTACACTGCAATATAACTTCACTGTTACACTTTTTCTACTTAAAGCTGGAGGTTTAATAAGTGATGAAAATCCTCTGCTTGAGACCTCAGCTGTTTTTTATTATATTTTCTGACTAGTGGGAATGGTTAATTCTCACTCATATAATATTCATGGGGGTTTGATTTTTAATGGGGAGTTGCATTTACAGGCTTTTGTGCAGGTTCTTCCTTCCCCTGTAGACAGAGAAAAACCTCTGGATGTCTTTAAAACTACAATGAAGGGAACATGTATAACAGAAATAAAGGGCATTAGGACAAGGATTAAAAGGATATTCACTGTAAATCTGAGTAGTTAAGTAGTTACCTACCTATAACATTACCAGTGTTTTCCTACCCAGTTACAGCTATGCACACATGCTTATGGAGGGCTGCTTAGGTAAGTGGTTTGTTTTAAAAATGGAACAAAAAAAAAAACCAGACATACCCTGGCATCAAAGTTGTAAGTAGAATGATATAGAAGTAACATTTCCACTCCACCTTTCCAAATCCTCTTTCTTTCCATTACAGATACACTTAGAAGGATCACCTTCACTACCCAAAGGCTAAATTAATTCAATTCTGTACATAATTACAGGTATACCTTAATATGATAGATCTTTTGCACTAAAATTGAAAAACCTTAATAATAAATAACTTTCATTTGTTTTCAAAAGGATTTGGAAAATATTTAAACCTCAAGAGAAGAACTATAGGAGCTGACTATGAGTTTCGTTGTCATGTTTATCTGAAATCCATTAAAAAAATCTCCACATGAGCAAACTATTATATGAATCACAGAATATCCTGAGTGTGAAAGGACACACAAGGACCACCAAGGTCCGATTCCTAGCCCTGCACAGGACAGTCCCATCAATTCCCCTGTGCCTGGGAGCATTGTCCAAACACCTCTTGAACTCTGGCAGGCTCTGATGCTGTGACCACTGCTCTGGGGACACTGTTCCAGTGCCCAGTGACCCTCTGGGGGAAGAACCTTTTCCTGAGATCCAATGTAAACCTCCCCTGACACAGCTTCAAGCTGTTCCCTCAGGTCATTTCAATGATCACTGCAGAGAATAAGTCAGAGCCTGCCCCTCCTGCTCCCCCTCTTGAGGAAGCCGCATTGTGGTGAAGCCTCCTCTGTCTCCTCTTTTCTTCATGAAGGTAGGTGCATGTGAGATTTTTCAGAAATAAGTGAATATTCTGAGGATATTGTAATTTTTTCTTCTGTTAAACAAACTACCAGACACCAGAAACAGTACTACTTTTGAATTGCTTCCTTTTGAAATTTGCTTAGACTTTTTGCACTATTGCTTCTAACTCCCCATGAAAAGGTGAAAACCTCCAATAACAAACCCCTTCAGTAATTATCAGTTAAATTGGAAACCCTATGAAGGAAAAATTCATAGTAGCATGTAATGTACTCAACAAGTGGGTCCCACAAAGGGAAGTGCATGGCCCTTTTCACTGCCAGTATACAAAAGTATGCACTAGCAATTT
Source organism: Agelaius tricolor (assembly GCF_023055355.1). NCBI lineage: Eukaryota > Metazoa > Chordata > Aves > Passeriformes > Icteridae > Agelaius > Agelaius tricolor. The sequence continues at coordinate 39,653,855 of NW_027269269.1, read as the reverse complement.
ACCTGAGTTACAAGGCAAAATGCATGAGCATTTCTTCTGGCTCACTTGAGCCTTTAAAAGAGAGTTCAGGGCCAGGACTGGACAATAACCCAGATATCTTTTTGCAGGAAAAGATCCAAGCTTACTCTGGAGAAAAGAGAAAAATACTGACTGTTACACCATCCTCAAATCATCAGATAGCTGTGTTGTGTCAATTGAGATCATGGGAGGTAAGCTCTGAAATGGTGTAACTAATGCAACTAATAAACAATGTGAAACTGCATTCATAAGCCTAACATGGTTGATAAATGAGCTGTAATAGCAGAGCTTGTGGATTGTGTGTCTGTATTTCAGTTGGTTTACATTGCTCCATTAGCAAATGAAGCATTGTAAAATTATGCTGGGTTTGCACTTTCATGCACAGAATGATTCTGTGATATGGATACAAATATCCAATTCAAAATACATTATTATTATTGTTATTATTATTGTTATTATTATTATTACCATCATGTGTTTTGTTCTAGTTTTTTTCTCAAATCTTAAATAAACAGCTCAAAGCCTCTGGGACCTTCACACCCCACACAGTCCTTTGTAAATCCAGCCTCATTCAAAGACCAAAAGATCCAGTGCTGAATTAGAAGCAGCCTTGCAATTGCCAGGCTTCCCCAGTCCAGAGTACTCTTTTACTGGTGTAATCTGTCAATCATATAAGAGGCTTTAATAGTAATTTACATGGCCATAATTCTTTGTGGAACTGAGAAATCCATAAATTGCATCACCTCCTAAAAAAGGCATATGCTGTGGTGGTGATTTCAGCCCAGAAGAGAGTTCTAACTTACACTTTTTAGCTGTTTCCAACATGCTGCTGCTGTGCAACTGCATCATAAATACCTGCCAAGAGTGCTCATTTCACATTTCTGAAGATTAATTCCTCTTTATACATTCATTTCTTAGAATTTCTGCCCTTGATGCCCCTTGAATGGGAATATTGGAAGATTTACTCTGGGAGAAGGTGTCTTACACAGAAATTCTCAGGGATTTATGTTGATGGACTACATACCGCATACAAGCTGGAGCTGTAGTTAGGAAGACAGAGGATCCCATGTTTCACTTTCAATATCCATCTGCCACTCTCTAACCAGAAAACCACTTTCTCTGCATCCTGCTATCACCTACCCAGCAGCCCCAAAATTCCTCAGTATTATCTGTTTCTCTCACCACTGGATAAACTGCTGATAAGCCTTTACTTGGACCATTTTTCTCCTGAAGGCAATGTTAAAGATGCCTAATGAGAACAAAAATATAAGAGTATAGTGGATTTTGGTTTCTCATGCTCAGACAGACAGACACATCCATTAATTCTGTTCATGAACTGAAAAATCATTATCTTAAATCTAGTGACATTTTCTAGCCCACTACTCATGTTAGAAGGATGCACCAGAGCAGAACACTGCTGGGGATTTTGATCAGAACATGACAGAAAACTGCCAGCAAGTTTTTAATGAAAGCAGTTACTAAATCCACACTGAAAAGAATATCACAGTTTCCTTCATTCCTCTAACTGATGTGTAAATGAGCTCTCAGATGGAGAAGAATGGAAAAAACCCTGATCACACCTTACCATACACCAATGAAAAATTACTTAACCAATGAAAGATTACTTACCCTGCTGTGACAGCTTATGAGTAATGCAAACTCTGCGTGTGGGGATCTACATGTGTTGCTACATACAAATGTAATATACATGGAAATTATGATTACACACGTACCTGTGCATAATTGTTTTTAAAACTAATTAATAATGGTTGGTCTTACATTGGTTGTACTCATATTATGCTAATTTATACATATCTAGGGAGAGGAAGAATACTGCTGGATACTATCATCTTTGTCACAGGAATAGTTCAACTACCATGCTTATCCTGAACAGATTTTTTTTTTTTTTTTTTTGCATTTATCCTGTGATTTGGCTGAAGAAAATAGTTGTGCATTGGGGAGAATCCTGTCATCCAACTGATCTTTCAGTCAGGTGGGCTGAAAGACTGGAATATGAAGGAACAAAACAATCATAAAAATGTTGACTTCACACTATTACCATCATGCCAATTAAATTAGTATTAAACTACACTTTAGAAGCTTTTTATCCTTTAAGACCACATAAAGGCTGTTCCCTAGAACAACTTCTGTGAGGGTTAGCTACTATAGAAAAAGAAGGATTCAAAAGAAGAGAGATTTATTTCTGCCTTTCTTTCCAGCAGACCCAGGAGAACACACTGCACATGGAAGGACTTATCAGAATCCCTTGAACTCAGGGAATAAAAGCGGATTTTAATAGAAAATTAAACTACATCCTAAGTAGTGAGTACAGACTGAAACTTTCTCTTGCTCAAAACCTCACACAAGCTAGGGTATACAATTTGCATATTTTACAATATTTGCTCTCCTTTCTTCAGGCAGACCTTAAGGAGGAACTTTTGTTGGGAGTAGGTGTATGGTGTATGTGTAAGGTCCCTTCCAACCGAAACCACTCTTATAGTCTCTGGGCATTGTTGTATTAGTTCAGGCACCCAAAGTCAGACTGTGTGAAACTTTTGTAGTATCTCCCTTTAGAAAATCAACCCAGCTCCCACAACACTGATCAAGATCTACTTTCCAAAAGAGAAGCCTCTTACGTGTCAAACGTTTTACTTGGCTTTCCTTATGCACGTCTTCCTCGTGCCTCCTTTTCTAACAATTTCACATCAAATCCCAAACTGTCAAAATCCCACAATAATTAAAACTAATCCTCAGATATTTTAAGACTTAAAACCACATACCACTCTCCCATGTTAGCAATGAAGAAACATCCAATATCTTAATTTACATCCAGGTCACTTTGTGCCAGCCAGAAATGCCCACAACTTCTTAAGAACACATGCTTTGTTAGTGTCTATACTCTTCTGAAACAGAAACATTTATTTTATTACCACTAAATAATGTCAGGTCATGCATCTGCATCCCATAGGTGATAGCAAGTGCTATGTGAGCAAATTAGATTTTAATCAGTTTTGAGTTTTATTAAACCAATTTTTATTCCTTCTTAGAATGGTTGTAATTGGACAAAACTATGGAATTTAAGAGAGAGAGAGAAAATTGCATTAATGGCACTTTCAAGGAGAGTAAAACTTCCATAGTAGGAAGAGTGTAAAAGCATAATTCTGCTTTTCTCATCCATAACATCCCTATTTTCTAAATTCTGCTCCCATAAAGTAGCCATGCAGCTTGCAAAATACCAAATGAACCTACCCAAAATCTCTGACACATCAGATAGCATCAAAGCAGGCAGGAGATGGTCCAATGCATTGCTGCAAGTTGTTTTTTCCCATTCTGATACTGCATGCATGAACTGCGCCTGTTTGATGAATCACTGAGGAAAATGGGATCTGACAAACAGCCCCTCTTTCAGCAGCTGGGTACTATGACAGCATCAATAGAAAAACACATCATTGGTTCTAAAACACCACATTTTGCCATTTCCATTGAATAAGACATGAAACTCCTTCAGGGAAGTGGCACTATGTTATCATTAAGGCCTGTTGACACTATGGAGGGTGTGCTTTGAACTCTGTGCTGTCATCCCTCTTAATCTGCAACTAATCACATTCCTCTCTGCAGAGAGGGAAGGGCCTTCTGCACATTGACAGTATTGCCAGTGATGAAATATTGCACCCTTTAAAATCTCATTTGCAGATTGGTTTCATGACCACCCACAACTGGCTGGGATCCACGAGGGAGCACACCTGCTCTCCTTAGGGCCATGTGATGTCTGCTGCTAGCAGGAGTTCCATGCAAACAGGGGGACAGGGAGATGAGAGCTCTGGGAAGTGTCCTTGTCTTTCTGCTGATTGGCTTTCCTGCCTTCGTTTGGGACGTAACACATGCACAATCTGTTGATTACTCTAAGACTTTTCTGATGGACTTTACTGACAGTTTCACAGGAATGGACCTTTACTGCAGGATTTGGCTTCCCTTTTCCATCATGCAGCATTTCCAATCATCATCTAATGCACATGTTTGTCATTTCCTATTGCAGATGAGTCCCTTTAGGCTAGGCAGTCTTCAAAATGTACTGGCTGAAAAAGTGAATTCCAAACTAAGAGTATTTAGATGTAGAGAGAACAATTATTTTTCCCTATGGAGTTTCTGGGTATTTAGCATTGTGGATCCATAATATCAAATGGGGATAGTTGTTTCATACAATTATAGAACAACTTGAGTTGGAAGGGACCTTAAAAACATCACCTAGCTCCAATTCCCTTGCCATGGGCAGGGACACCCTTTGACTGGATCATGCATGTGTGTATGTCAGTGAAAAAATCCCTAGTTTAGAGCTGCTTTTATGTTTTAATGCTTATTCCTTCTGGCAAAATCAGGAATAGCATAATTGTTAAGATATAAATTACTTATTTTTTCTCCCAGGATTAATATGGTTCTTTTTTCATACTACCTCAACAACTGAAAGAATGTATTTATCAATTCAGTTAAAGAGGCTTGCTGTAGTTCTTATTAGTCTATGAGGCATGAAGATAAACAAAAAAAAAAGTTCTTAAGTCTGGACAGGAACATCTATTTAGGTTAAATTACTTTTGAAACTTCTTTAAGTGAAACCAACAAACTTTTGCTACATATTTAAGACCCATATGAATCCATACAAACCAACAGGAAAAAGGGGAAAGACAGAAAAGTATCACCATTAAGAAAGTAAACTGCTTTGTTGCCTTGAGTTGAATATTCTACAAATTAATCCTTAAAAGGGTTTAAGCTCATTCTATAGTTGTATTAAGATCCAACTGAGTTTTGCTTATAAACAATCTGCCTTTCTTTGAATTTTTTCATCAAAGTGAAATAAAAAGCTAAAAATCAGCATCACTATTGAAACTTTTGCAGATTTCCTGGGAATGTCACCCACTTAGCTGCACTAAAAACCCATCAAGAAAACTACTTTTCACATTAAACCACTGTGACTGAATAGATTGAGATTAGACTGAGCCCAGAAACAAAAATTGAAAATCCACCTTCTCTGCCCCTTCCAAGAAAGGATGGAAATCATAGAAATTCTCAGTGGGTATTCAGTGTCTCCACTTGAACCAGCCCAGCCCTTGGATACAATAATGTACTTTACTGGATCCAAACATAGCCTGGCTTTCAGTACAACAGCAGAAGGATTAAGAGTGACTCAACACATTATTTATGATACAGAGCTGCAGAGAAGCAAGGCTCTGAAAGAGGTGTTGCTAAACACACAAGGATATGGCATCTGTTTCCAACATCTGTTCTCTTAGCAATGCTCTTGACTTGTCCATAAACCCTTCTAAGGCCCTGACATTAAAGTTCCCATGACATTTAAACCACAAACAACTTTTAAAAAGTTAACTTTTCACATAGGAAATATTTTTACTCCTTAATTAGCACTTATCCAAGATAGGTAAGACTGATATAATAGCCAGAATCACCCTTTCACTGCAGGCAATGAACTGGAACATTGTTGGTGCAGACAGGTTTTAGCAAAGACATCCTACCTCATCTGTCCTTATTGCAAGGGTCACTTTTAAAGCCTATTTCTGTTAAAGGATTTAAGCAACAATTAATAAATAAGAAAATAATACAGCAGACAGTTTTATGGGAACTCAGAGGAACATTTTTATCTAACTGTATGCAACTCTGAGATTATTTTGTTGGTTTTGGCTTGTGAAGTGTTTTAAAGAGAAGATTAAAAACTTATTGTCCCCACTAAAACAGATGAAAATGAGTCTACAAAACCACCAGAACATAAGATGATGTAGTGGACTTGGATGAATGTCACTATTATCTGTATTTGGATTTTTTCTTTGCTTCTTTAAGTAGCTGAGTCTCTGTAGCCACTTGCTATGATAAAAGAGAATGGATTTAATGCCTACAAGAATCTTCCATACCCACCTAGTGTGGAAAGAGATGGGCCAAGTAGGAAATGGCAGTTTTAGATAGATTTTGGTTCCTTCCTCTGCTCCTTTGCCAGGCCTAAGGCAGTCCCTATACAGGGGATTACAGAGCACCTTTTTGTTTTCCCATTCCCCTTCTCTCACAGGAGGCCTACCAGGAAAACTACACTCCTCAGCCCTCTGCATTTAAAACCAGATGCTTTCAAGAGCTCAAAGGCCTTAGTACTCCACTTCAATTTTTAACAAAGTTCCCCCTATTTCCCTCTCCTAAGCTGCTTTAAAAATCTTGCCTCTACAGTGAGCATTGCATGTGTGTTAATCCTAATTATTTTTCTGGCAGGAAATGAAGCAGTTTTAGGCTTAGGGTTGTGAAATGCAACCCTCTTCCCAGGAGAAGTAAAACAGACAGTCTCATTCACACTTTTGCCCTTTACAAGTCACACAATCTTCAATCACTTATACATCTTGCACTCACCACTTCTGTGAAATATAAACAGGTGGGTTCTAAATGATTTTTCACAGAAATAGAGTGTTCATTCTCAGATGACTACCTGCAATATATACTTCAGAATGCTGCTCCTGAGAGCTTAAGAGAAAAAGAGCTCGATATATCTATCCCCCACACACTTTTTCTTATTCAAAATCTCCATTAAAATCAACTGCTTTCTTTAGCTTCACATTAGGCTCTCTCCAGTGCTATCTAAACAGTCCCTCCTTTCTGTAACATGTCTTTTTTTTAATTATATAAATATAAACAATTTATAAAATTGTATAAATAGTTGTTATAAATAATATAATAAATATAATATAATATAATAAATATAATATAATAAATATAATAATATAATATAAATAATAATATCGTTAATAATAATAATTTTATAAATAATTTAATAATTAATAATACCACAAATCATATTGTAGTACATATTGTGGAATACAATATTTTATGCAAAATACTGTATGAGCTTTTTAATGTTTTCTAAAGCATTATCTGTATTTATCCCACTATCTAAACAGCAAGTGTAAATCAACAAGTAAGTGTGGATGTTTTGAAGGTAATGATTATTATAGGATTCAAAAGAAGTGAGGAATATAATATTAAGTATAACAGTAAAGACTAGAGAGTACATTTTTCATTAGTGCTTTCATTACTGTTTGAGCAGTGCACAGGAGGTTATGATTTTTGTATGTATTGTAGACCTGTAGGTATTGCCACAACATAAACAAAGAAACTTAAGGGTAATATTAAAAGGGAGATTTATTGCATATCAACACCAACAACTTTTTGGCAGAACCCATTCCTGCAACCACTAGCAACATCAGTCTGAAGAAAAACTCTGGTATAATTAATCTGTAGGGTTTCACTTGACATTGGGACATCTTATTTTGGTATCTAAGCAATTAAATCCATAAACTCCTGCTAACCCAGATGTGATTTCATCCTCAATGGAGAGGCTGAGGCTTCAGTGTTGGCAGTTCCCAGAATATTCCCTGTTTGCCAACAGGCTGGGTAAGGGACAGGGCTGCCCAGCACTTCCCAGTACAGTCATTAGAATGACCACCGAGGGATGATTAACAGCAAAAGCATTGGGAGGCAGAAGAAAATTCAGAGAAATGACTGAAAATTCAAAGATGACTGGGAAGGAGAGAAGAAAGGGCCCCACAGTAATACCTGCTGCCTTTCTCTGGCATTTGAAAGGCTTAACAGGGAAGTTGATGAATTCATGACATTTATAGGACTCAACAAATGGTGAGCTGTGAATAAGCAGCAGGTGGAAAATGGTGATGAACCAGCACTAAACCTTTGATTAGATACAGAAATAATTTGCAGTGCATTTCAGAATGCCATTCTTCCCCTCTCACTCTAATGCAGCTCTTCCATAAAATACTTATTATTACTTTATCTCCTTTTAATAACCTAAGTCACATTTAGCATTACAGTATCATTTGTGTCTCTGTCCCTCAGGCCACACTGGGCACTTTTTTATGCTAAGAGATTCCTCTCTTAGAGCCTTTTTGTACATTTCTGCCTAAGAACAGGGTTTTAGCAACCCCCATGTTAAATTTACTGCCAAATGCAGCTCTCATTCAATCAACCCCAGTGCTGCTTGACTTCTCTGCCCTGCACTCTCCAGTTTCTCAGCTCCACATCCTCCCTTGTACCACTGCAAGCACTTGTGTGACCTATTCAGAAGTGGCCTGGGGAGTAATCCAGTTTAAAAGGGATCTGGACAAACTTTTAAATTTGGCTAAACACACACATGCACTGACCCACCACTGAGGATTTTTTTAACCTAGATTAGATCCCCCATCTGGAGGAACTCTCTGGTTATACAACTCCTTCTGACATGAGAAAGGATAACTGGGGAGACATGGCAGGGAACAAGGAAGAGGCAAAGAAAGTTGAGACATCTTTGTCTGTTTATGCTGGTTTACATACTTTGGGAAAAACAAGGTTTAAATCTCTTCATACTAATATACTTTAGAAGATGATATAAAATTTTGCATATCAATAAAAGTTTCAAAATTAGCACAATTGCAGTGTGCCTCACCCCAGTGACTATGAGATTCCAACTTGCACCTTCCTCAAAACAGCCACAAATCCTCCCTGTAGGAACTAATCTCACTTGATATTATTATTTTAATCAATATCTTGAGATTTTTGAGGCAAATTCCAGTAGTGGCTCCATAATAGGAATACATTTGTAATGGGGTCACAGAATCATGAAGCAAGACATAGATAACATTTACACAACATTAGTGCTGAACCAGTAACAACTCATTAAATTTACACCATCTGCCTCCCCCCAAACAGCATAGAGCTCTCATCTTTAGACTCTGAATACAGATCCAGTAATAATAAATGCTAAACCATAGCCTGGAGGCAGCTCATCTACAAACACTTGGGAATAAGGCACTTAGTGTGTCATCCTTCTGGAGAATGCTTCAAAGGTCTGGGAGAGTTTTCCACGTGAAGTGGAAAACATCTTCCCTTAAAGGATTCTGCAGCACGGAACATCTGAGTATAGCACAGTGTTAAAATTACAGCAAAGGAAGGGAGAACAGATTGTGGAATAAAAAAGACACATGGCAGAACTATTCCAAGTGCTAGATGGGTTCAGTGAAAGAGGCTGCAAGCTCCACAAATCCCAGGCTTAACACCTTACTCTGAACTCTGAGCCATAAGGCTCATGCTCCATGTCCAGCTCCTCCAAGCCTTTAAACACGGAGCTCAGAATCAAGGCATCAGCATTTACATCTTGATAAAGCACTAACTGCTGACAAAACCTATAAAAATAAGAAGAAATGGGGATAAATAATAATATTCATAAACAAAGTACATCTTCACCAGTCTGAAAAGTTGTAACAGCTGTGTATGGGTAAGTTGCAGAAAGATCTGACAGGATGGTTACAAAGCAGGAGGACTATGTGTGTATAAGAAAAGGCAAAAAATATTACTTAGCAGTCAGAAGTAAGTGTGTGAACCAGCCCTGTGAGCACAGGGGTGCAAAGAGAGGGGAAAAGCAAATTCATGATCAAGGTAACTGCTAAAAATTCTGAGAAATTCTTCATACATGAAATTATACCCCTCTGATAAAAGTACACAGGATTACAGCCCCTTCATCATTTCACTTGAATGTACTATACTCATAATCACAACTTCCATACATTTCTAGCTGTGTATGTAGCACAAAACTAGAGAAAATAATGTTTCCCATGGTTTCCAATGACCTAAAATTAGAGTTACTATGGAGAGAGTAGTATATACCCTTCCTAATAGGTTATTGTACAGATCTGTATCAGGGGAAAAAAAAAGTCAAGACCAGTAAGACTAAAATATAAATGAAAATCTGTGTATTAGCATCAGAAAAAGAGCAGAACAAAAGTTTGAAATAATAGCCTATATTGATGGTGAAGGATGTTATTCCCAGGAATACAGTTGCAGGATACTATGTTTATGTTAAGACCAAAGATCTGTCCTGTTAATGTCAGTCAAGAGGAACTTTCATCCCTTGTCTCCTGTGCCTTGCACAAGTGACCTGGATCTGACCATGTAGACACAAACATCTTCATCTGAGAACTGAATATCTCTGAAGTGTGAGTGCATACAAACAGCATTTTATAAGTAAATATCAACTTCCCCTTCCATAAGATCTTGCACTGAGTTTAACTATACTATTTTTCCTACATTTTCTTAATACATACTTGGCCTTTGAAACCATATGTGAAAGTAAATGGACCTCCAGAGCAGCCTAAATCAGATCTCTAAAGAGATCTGTATATTAGCATGCCTTCCCTTCCAAGACCCAAATTACTCTGAAGACACACCTTTCATTTGTATAAACATGATGTACTCAAACTTTACAATATGATACTAATAATGTTAAGGTCCATAAAAAAAGCAGATGACACTGAGAGAAACCAGAAATAACAGTAAAAACCAAGACAGAAAAGAAATTTGGACAAAATACTTCAAACTCTGTCTTGCAGTAAAGTTCTTGTTCTCTGCATTCCAGTAAGCTCCTTAGCCTTTCTGAAGACATCATAGTCATGGCAAGAATCCTGTATTCCTTTCTAGAAGTCATGTTTCCTGTCTCTTTTTGTTTTTAATTTTAAATATAATTTTGCTTATTTATTTACAGAAAATACCCTGGCAGCATTTGATGCTTTATTTGGGAGATAGAATCCACCAAGTACAAACAGATGTAACAGTTCAAGCAGCATTGCTGTCTTGTGAGATACACATGTCTCAAAGGTCTTAAAATTGTAGTTTTAATCTCAATAGAGACTAAGTCACTTGAAAGTGTCATGTAGATTTTAAATATACAAAATAATAATATAATATAATTTTTAGTGCTTGAAGTAACCTTACTATGGGGACAGAGAAATAATCTGGATATGCCTCAACTGGACATAATTTGGAAAGCCAGCCAAGCAGAAATTTCCTCTGTGGTCAACATCCCTCCTCCTGAAATATTAATCTATTCCCTACTGAGAGAGGCAGACAATATCCTGGTAGGCAACATGCTAAGCACACCAATTAAGAGTGCCTTCACTTAAAACAATCAAACTCTTAAGCAGAGACACTTATTCATACAGGGTTTATTCTGGTGTAATCTATTCCACATATTTTATTTTATACTCCTTCTGCACTATTTAGTTTACTGAATGAGACAGCAGCATGAAGCTGTGAGATGGTTCAGATACCTTTTCTGGATTCCAGATGCATCAATCATTGGTGATCTTTTCCAACCTAAGCAATTCTGCGATCTCCAGGTACACAACAGGAAACTCTGGGGTCACAGGCATGAACCTATAGAAATTACCTTGGTCTCTTCCCCCAGAAAGGCTGCACACTGTCCATAAGGGTGTACATTAACTGTATGCACACTATAACTCAAAAAAGGCAGTTAATATTTAGTGTCCATGTGATGCTGGGAAAAGTTCAAGTCTTTTATCTTACAGATTGGTTACTGATGCACAAAAAGGGTAGAGAAGCCTTGCTCAAGGTCAGGGGAATAGCTAGGAATCTGGAATTATGGCCATTTCAAGTTCAGATCTAGCCAAAGCGTGACAAGACAGACCTTGATGAGAAAACCTGAACCTTTGCAGGTTTAGAGAAGGAGTTGATTTACACCCTGATGTTCTCAACATACACGCCTGCAATGAGCATCAGAGACAGAAAAAAACCCCATAACCTATGTTTGTTTACATGATTTTAATTAAAATAAATGCAGCAAATGTTCCTCTTTTGACTTAGTCTCTCCAGCAAATCACTTATAATAGCTAAGATCACCTTTTTAAACATGATAAACATTATTTTCAAAGAAAGCATGAACAGGGATTAAAAAAATCCACAGAACAAATGTATACAGACACATTGCTGTAATCAGGTTGTTGTGCCATTAGCTACCCTTGTTAAAATGTTAATGAGTAGCTTGCCATAGGCTTGCTGAATTGCAGTTTATTTCTGAACAGGTCAGCATTTTACAGTCCCTACCCCTCTGACCCTGTTGTAGAGTACTTTGTTCAATAGTTAAAACTCCCTTAATGAATGATGCTTCTTTCAAGTGAAATAGAATCACAGAGCATGCTGCACAAGGGCACATTTGAAAATGTCACCACTGGAAACAAAACAAATGGATTTTGTGGGTTTTTTTTACTGGGTATTAAAATTAAGATGTTAAGGATCAATTTATTCACAATCTCACGCAGAAAGATACCAAAAGTAGCCATATCCCAAATGCCCAATTAGTTTTTAGATTTCAACCATTAACCTTTAGAGAGAATTCCCTCTACAGCAGAGTTTGGAAGTATGTCTTATTTTGCAACCAAGTGTTCCTAGGAAGATATTCCCATGCCCCTGCTCCCACTCTCCCCACAGCTTTTAAGGGCAGGAAGTTCCAGATGTGGCCTTGAACGTTATTGAGGTACACAGTGAGAGGTGCAGCTGAATAACAAAATTATGATAATACAATTTGATTATAGTGGGGAAAAATAAGAATAATACTGCAATAAAATTATCTGGGCAGCTCTAACTGGGAGCTACCGTGACTTGGTAGCATATGCTTGTAAAGCATAACTTAAAAAAATCATGTGGCAAACTGACCAATATTTCTCAGTGTGTTTTCTTTGCAGGTAATTTCTTTTCTTCAAGGTCCATTCCTGATGTTACTTATTTCTGTTGCAGTGTTTCACAATGGGCTGCATCCTTGCATGATCCTTGAATAAAATCTGCCCCCATTCAACCTGTACATCTTCTCAGTCTGAGAAGACCCTGAAGGAGCCAAAAACTTCTTCCAAAAGAGAAATACTTCTAAAATTAAGTGAAAGCTTTAACTCAGCACACAACTCAGCCTTTTCCTTTTTTGCCAATACTGCACAGAGTAAAGAAAAACCACAAATTTTCATGGACCCCATTCAAACAAGCCTACAGTTGTTTTTGAATTCTTCTGTAAAAAGAAAACTCAAATAGTAAACAGAAGTTACTTCCCACCACCCACATGATCTTTTAAGCTGCCTCTTTCACACACACATGCATATATATTCAAAGTCACAGGTTTACACACAGAAACAGAATGTTAACTTATTTTTTCCCTCTCTTCTACATTGCAATCTTCTAAATTTTCTTTTGTTCTCAATGCAAATGGTCATTGGTTCATCTTCTTTCACCCAGGATGGTTATGTCACATCACTTGACTAATATGCATGCATTTGCCACTAAAAGACATTTTAACTGAGAGCTGTCACATCCGTCATCTCCACTCGGGCTGGTTAAAATTTTTATCTGCCTTCTTGAATTAATTTCAGCTTGCCTGAGCCCAGCAGGGGACTTTAGAGTGGTTTAGTTAAATTCTTCATTTTGAAAAAGCATTTTAGAGTCCTTCTATTTAGATTTCCCTCTTGCATCTAATTTTTGTTTCACATTACTGAAACAATGAGGTAATTATACATCCAGTGAAGGGGGGAGAAAAAAAAAAAGGCAGACAAATGAGAGAGAAAAGAAATTATCCAATTTTGACATTTTCCTGGAAAAGCATTTTCCTCTAGCTTTTCTGCTTTTTATGTGGTTCCCTGTTATTTCACCAATTATCTGTAACCATAGTTAGAAGTGATTAAGATAAAAAGAAAATATGCAAAATGTAAAGGAAAAAAAAAATTGAGAGAAGAGATCACTAATTGACAGCCAAAACAAGAGAACAGAAAAGATAAACTAGAAATGAAATATTCTGTCATCAAAATATTTTATACAGATCATGTCTGTGACAAAGCTGGATGTAACCAATCCAGTAATCTGTTCTCCTTTAAGCATTCCTTCCAAGGTATGTTTTTCAGGCAGTAAGGACATGTATTAGTAGGTAAGGAGGTTCAAGCTGTGAAGTGGATGAGAGGGATGCTGCAGACTGAGCAATGTTAGTAAAGGACCTAAATCCACTGAGAGATGTAGAAAACAACAGGGACCTGTGGGAATATATCCCCATGACTCGTACTGGACTCCTGACAAGCATGCTGGCAATCACCAGTGCATTGCTCTATGTCCTGCACATGTCCATAAATACTAAAATTCTCACAGGAAAAGTGATCCACTATGGTGTGATGGCTAACCTGTAATAAACACTAATGTCAGCACAAAAATGTTCCTAAGAGCTGTAAAACTCACAGGACTCCCAAACACTCATTTGCATCTTTGGCTTCTTTATGATCTCGTGTTCTTGGGATAACAAGCCTGCAGATAAGGCTGAACAGGTGAGATCCATCTACAAATACAGATGTGACAGTTTAAAGAAATTTCCAAAATTCAAATTGACACACAAGTTTCCAGTGCCAAAGAGAGAAAATGAGCTTACTATCATTTTAAAAGCTTGAAGGAAAACCCTAAAGTATACTGAAAAAACATCAATCAGTCCATATAGAAGAGTCCAATGGGAATTACTTTATTCCTCAACTTGAGATTTCCATCTGTAGCCGCAGTATCTTGTGAAGCTGAAATTTCCTTTGCAATTTTACACCTGAAGCTGAGGAACAGATAAGAGAGGGTGATTCTCCTCCAGCTCTGAAGCTTATTGAACTTAAATACATTCAGAATAGTAGAAACTCATGGATGTGTTCATAGTCTAACTATCAGCAGCGGGTCCCAGGTCTTTGCAGCCCTGGCAGGGGTGCCCCAGAGCTGAACCCATGGCTCTCTGAGGGGTATGTTCAGAAAAGCTGCACAGAAGGCAAAAGCTCCCTCTGGAAATTTTAAACCTGCCAGGATTTAAACAGGGCATAAACTCCCAAAGGCAAGGAAATGGTTTTGTACGTAGTGGTTCCACTGGGAAGGAGTCAGAGTATGGGTAAATTCCCATTACTCCCCTTGAATTCAAAAGGGGTTCTATACCCATGCCTTGGAGTTATTGCTGTTCCTTAGGTACACAATCAATCTGATCAAAACAGCTGTCAAAGGGAAAAAAAAAAATCTACTGAAAGGCAGTTGCATTGCATTATATGGGTTAACGTGAGGAATAGAGAATATTTCTAGTAAATGCTGATGGAAAAAAAAACATCTAAATATGTTTGTGCTCAAGATAAACAGGCAGTTAAAAAAAATCTAAATATTTTTAGGCTTAGTGGCCTTAAAACTTATCACTCTAACCGTCTGGCAATGTTACAGCTATTATTACAAATTCTTATTTAAATGGCAGTAAAACCCATTGCTGACATGAAATTAGTCATGCAAGGGCCTGCAGATGTGCATCCTTCTGCCCAAGCACTAAAACTCTGAATGCAAAGTCCAAAAGTGCTCATTTGCTCAGGCTGTGTGGGGCACAGAGACACAACAGCTCCAAGACTTCCCTGTGCAACACAAGAGGGGGAGTCTTCCCAGAATTTATTACACATACTCAATTGCAAATGCTGCTCTACTAACTACAGGACTGACCATGCTTTATCTACCATACATGAATGTGCAAATTAGACCTCAGGAATGTGTCTTGTTCTTTGTTTTTATTTCCCCTTTTGTCAGATAACAGCTGTATGGGACAACAGACTAGAGGTGAAGTGTTGGAAGAAGCCTATTAGAAGCACTGGTTCATCTGCACTAGGAAAAAAAATACAGTACTTCTGATACAGTAATGAATCATATAAAATAAATCCACTGCAATATGCTGAAATATTAAAATTACATTTCATAGCATTAAAATTTTACCTTATGGAAAGATTTTACAGGAATACTTGAAGCACAATATGAATTTAATAACAGGAGTTCATTTTGAAAACCACATATAAGACCCTTCTCTACATAAAAGAAGCCAACATTCCTGTTGCAGAGGAACATAAAACTTTCCACCATCTTAACTTTTTGTTGGTTCTCATCAAGATATAAAGATAGCACTAAAAAAGGAGAGGGAGAAAGGAGGGATCTGCGTAACACTTGTAATTAGGTGTGCATTTGGAAGAAATTTCCATTAGCAAGGCAAATAAGATTGATAGTAGCTCTAAGTTCACAAAATTTGGCAACTTGTTATTTAATTTACTCTCCTGTAATTCTGTGTATGAAAGCATCTGTTGAGTTAGAGTTGTAATATTCCAAGAGTATCCTTGGATCCTTTGATAACCCAAACCCCACTTTGAAATGCAGCAAGCACACAGGATTCATGTTCTCAAAGTTTTTCAGATGTTTAATCTCCTTCTATCTCCTTCTGAAGGACTACACATAAAAGACCCAAGTTTTAGGAATTTAAAACCTGTTGGCATTAATAAAGCCTAAATATCAACAGAAAATGCATCAATTTTGGGAACCAAAATTGTTCAGGCATTTTCTGAATGACAGCAAAGATTACTTGACATATCCATAAGGCTAGATATTGGTTAATACAGGTAATATCTAGTTACCAGGGAGCCTTATCCCACAGCACTTTGTTATTTAAATCTAGAATGGGCATTATGTTCCTATCCTCTGCAAAGAATCACCCCTACCTCAAGAAAGCCACATCATGAGTAAGAATACCCAAAATTAGACATTATCTTTATACAGTGCTTTGAGAAAAAGTGAGATTTCCAAAGGACAGCCAACAGCAAGAAGGAAAGCAACACATGGAAGAACAAAAAAAGTTGGAAATGACTGAAGGTATTTAATATCTCTGTGCCTAGAGGACAATAATCAATTTTCCCTGGGCAGGTGCAAACCAGAAATCAAGCATGTGGCCCTGCACCTACATTTATCAGGTTGACCTGGAATAAGCATTTCCTGTACCTTATTCAAAACACTGAAAAGACAAGAAATATGCAGTAGCATGTGGAATCTATTTTTTTATGCTTCTGGCTCCCACACACTCTTTCTTACTGGAGATTTAGTAGGAGAAATGCCTAACAAAAAAATTCAAAAGCCTTTGATGAACAAGGTTAAATGCGGCTCCTACAAATAACAGGGAAAAATCAGAGGACCCTCCTCTGTAACCATTGTAAACATATGCCTACAAGACCCAGCAGACTGGATAGATTAGATTTCTTAGCTGATATCAGGGTGGATTCTGTCATCCTTACTGATGCTGAATAGAATAAAAGCTGGTAAAAGTGCTAAGTAAGGTTCCATTCAAGAAAAGTACAGATTCCCCCATGGCCCTCCAAAGGAGGCAATCTTTTTGCATCCAAGATCAAAGCCAATAAATAAAATAAATAGAAAAACATCAGATGCCTTTCATATGCCATGATCAACTGCCCACATCTGTTAAAATCCCCAATCTGATAACACACTGGATGCCTCTGCCAACGCCTCCTCTGCCTCCCCAGCATCGCTGCGCCTCGGCTCCTCCAAGCAGCCTAATGAAAAGCGCCTGGCGGTGACTTCCCCCCCTCCTGCCCTCCTCTCCCTCCCCTTTTGCCTTGCCTCTCTGTGTCAGCTCTTTGAATCCAAACATGCCCAGCTCATGCATAAGCAAACAGGTGCAAGGCAGGGCTCTGCCAAAGCCCAGGCAGGCGCGAGGTACACGTGTAGCGCACTGATTGTGGCATGCTGCTGATAGAAGGCGACAAGGCCACACAATAGGTGGGGTCAGTAGGTGGCTCTTTGATTTCCCTGGCTCCCCACACAACAGCAGCTTGGGAGTTTGCCTGTGGGGGACAAACGTCGCCTTTCCATGGAAAACATGAAAGCACCGGGGCTACAGAACCAAGGAGTGTCTGGAGCGCCGGACTTGGGCTCTTATCGGGAAAATTGCTAATGCAAATCAAGATGCATTCACCCAACCAGCCTCATCTGCTTGGGAGGAGATAATTAACTGTGAAAACTTGGTAATAAAACAAATTGCTCTGCGTGCATTATGAGTTTCTCACATAAAATGAGATACTTCAGCAACTGAAATGTAAAAATGGACTCTTTTCCATCTCCAGAAGGAGATTCCATCATCCTACCTCATCAACACGTGCTGTTACTCCTGTTACAGTCTTTTTGGTTAATGTTTTTTGGTTTTCTTTTTTTTTCAATCCTACTAGATGTGGTATTATGACTATACAAACAACTTCAACAAACATTCAAGATTCTGCTGTCTCAGAAGTATGGCGTGTGTTTCGATGCTGTTGGTCAGTGAGCCAACATGACCTCCATCTCAAAGCACATGCCCACTTTCAGAGATTTTTTTTATAGTAAGATGACAAGTTCATTAAGATTTTAAAAACAAAGCAACCAAGCAAGACAATTGGTTTGGTATGGTAACAAGGAAAATTGAATTAAATGCCTGAACAAAATAACTACAGAAACTGCACTTAAGCCCACCAGCTTAAATGCCATAACATCAATTTAAAACAGCAAGAATTACTACAATTTTTTTTTTTGCACACCTGCCTTTTTTTTTTTTTCATCTAACCTTTTAATTATCCACTGAGTCAGAAAGGAACAGCCATTTTTAACTCATTGTTCTGAATCACTATGAAATAGTTAGCAAAATTTACATGGTATCAAAGCACATATTCCAGTTATACTCTAAATTATCAGTTTAAGAAGAGCAGAGATGCAGAGTTGTACTATCTGGGTAGACCAGGACATTCTTTGACTACTGCACTCTGTTATTTCAAACTATTCAGTAAGAAACTGTGAAAACCTGGATCACTTAATTCAAATATCCAAAACTTTAAAATACAAAATAAACACCTATATATTGATATATGGCATACACAAAAGCACCCAGATCCTCTATATGCCAAATCTTCTATGTTCCCAAGAATGGGACATTGAATTTACAGCACCAAAGAATTTATGAAAATCAGGTAGATAAGATCTTAAATTTAAGTGCTGAACTGTGTAACACTTGTTCACATGTTGAACAGCTCTTACCTCACCTGTAACACCAGCCCTAAATTATCTGACACTATTAAAACACACACCCAGTGGGGCTGCTGCTGGCTCCAGGAATGTTTTCAGCCCTGTGTCTCTCACGTGCAGTTTGTTCTGAAGTGCACAATTCTGAAGTCAAATTTGGACTGATTAATGGACATTTATGCTAGCAAGTTTTGCTAACAGCAGGAACTCCTCCCCTTTTCAACCTTTTTCTAAAACACTCATATGAGAATAACCAAAATATGGCTTTTCACTTGAAAAACTTATCTGCCAAACTCCTGCTGTCAAATTATTACAACAAATTATTTCATTTTCTATCTGCTTTTAGGTATCTCCGTGAGGCAGACTATTAAGATTTAAATGACAGCCATGCCCTGTAAACTCTGACTTTCCTACTATGACCTATTTTCTAAATGTTTCAAGACAGATTAGGGTAAAACAAAACAAACTATCAGGAGTTAGCGACAGCTCATTTTATCAGCATGCTCCAACAAACCAAGGCATTAATAAATAATTACATCCCTCTCTCACAAATATCACCAGTACCAGGGGACTTGATTTAAATATGTTTGTCATAAGCTTATGCCTCAAAATACAAGATCAGTTTTTATTTCCCATGTGGCTAAATTTACAAACCCAAATAAAACTACAAATCCCTGTTTACAACTCCAGTAAGCCTCTATGATACTCAGTTACCCAGAACCCCATTTACATTGATAACATCTTTCTCCCCTCACCACCATTTTACTTCAAAGGATAAAACTCATGACCATCTGAATTCTCCACTTTGGAGGTTGAATAGCAATGGCTTACACAAAGCCTTAAAAACAGGTTATTCATAGTTATGTTTACTGCAGTGACAAATATTCCTCCTTCAGTTTGGTGATCTCAGATTGCACATAGCAGGGCAAGAATTTCACCTAAATTAAAAAGTGACTTGAAAGTCCATATTTTTGTCACAATGCAAAAACTGAACCAAGAACAATATTCACAACAACCCTTTATCTGTGTATGTATAAAAAAGGAAAATTCAAAATATAAATTGATGTTGCTTTTTTTCTGTCATCAAGTATGCTCCACAAAAATTTATGTAGAAATAATAATACAGATGTAAAAAGACATCTAAAATACAGACCACATTTCATCTTGAAATAAAAGGTGTGTCAATACAGGAAGCATCTGGTAACTCCTCTGGATAATTGGCAACATAACCAAACTATAAAACTTTTATTGAAGTGAACTTTCAATATGATTTTATGACTTTTTTTTTTTCAGTTTTCACTTCCAGTGCATTCTTACATTATCTTAAGTGTCTAAGCACATATGTAGAAAAAGTTCCATAACCCAACTTCATAGTTATCTTCTTTTCAAAGGAAAATATATATATTTATATATGTGCAGAGTTAAGCTGAATTGTTTTAGTTTCAATGTGTAATCTGTTTAATCCCCCACTGGATAAAGATCACTTTTGTAAAAGTAGTTTAATTAGAGCAGGAAGCCAGCAGAAGCAGCAAGCAGAAGCAAGTAGTTAAATGAGGACAACACATATAAGACCCCCACCACACGAGGGGACAACATCAGCAGGCTCTTCTTGGTGTCTCCCAAAACTTTCCCTGCTGCATCATTTCATAGCATGCAAAATCAGTAAACACTGAATATGGCAGAATTATGGCAGTGTGGGTGTTACTCACGGGATTTTACCCAAGGATGCAGCAGAAATGAGCAATCACTCAGCAAGCCTGCTTGGCCTGCCTCTAATTTATCATGGCTTACATCTCATGCCTGCCAGCAGAGCTGAATTCATATGTTATTGTCCCAAACCTGTCACTTTCTGGACTGCTTTTTAATCTTCCTCCTAGAATTACATTCAGAAAGGTCACTGCTATCCAATTAGAACCTTATCAAAGATGCACATGCAGGCTGGATTCACGCTTATCGAGAATGGGTCATAAATCCAGAAACTGCACATCACACAGCACCATTACCATAATGAATAACTCCCATGGAAAAAAGTGTCAAAAAATGCTTCTGTATTGCCAGGCAAGTGTCTGACTGTATTTCTTTACACTCTAGAGCAGAGTGAAAGGGTTATTTATATTACAGGAAGGATGGAAATCAAGGACCATGAAATTCAGAAATACCTTGAATTTTATACAAAACCTGATATTGCATATGTTTCTACAAATATAGACTTCCCTATTTTTTTTTCCCTTAAGTCTCTGAATGTGTGTTTGTCTTCAAGATGATTTGTGAGGAAGGCTATCATTAATACACCAACAGCTCTTGCTTTTTCTTCTACCTCAATGTCTTTGGAACTTATGAAGAATCACACATGCAGTCTTTTATCAATTAATTTCATCAAGCTCAAAACCTGCAAGAGGAATTTGCTTTCAGTCTTCTGATGAAGGTACATCAATCCATGAATATAACCCATACATACATCCATACATTTCTACTCTTTGCCTTTGTAAAATAAGTTTTTTCTGTATGTCACCAATAGCTTGAGAAATACTGTAATGTAGGAGCCAGTTGAAAAGGGAATTATTTAGTAAATACAGCCTAGAAACATTAAGAGTGCAAGGGATTAAACACAAATCACATTTTTACATTGCCTGTGCTTCCAAGATTTCACTCAGTTCTCTATTCTGACAAAGTGCATTTTCAGTGTTGCCCATTCCAGAAGCAGGAAAGCAGCACACCTTTGTCACTAAAAGCTCCACTAAGTTAAATAATCACCTGGAAACACCAAACATTTTCAGTCCCTCACACTTGTTTACAGGGATTATAGTGATTTACAAACAGGATCAAAGCAATTCTCTGAAGAGGGTAAGCGGATAAAAGAACTCAGGAGGTTTCAGAACTCCTGTAATAACCATTTGCTCTTTCTCCCACCACACTGCCAACTTCATTGGTCAATATCTGGGAGAGGTCCAAGTAGGGGAAGATGAATATTGAATTAAGTTTGTTTTGTTTGTTTTTATCAGAGTTGGCCTCTGAATTAGGTATGCACTTCATTTAACAGTATTCAAACAAAGATCTCTGTAAGGATTTGTCTTAACTGGGGAATCTGCACTCTTAGAGAATGACAAGTACACTAAAAGTACATGTTTAATAGCCTGGATATTAGTGTTCATTCCTGGAACTAAAACTGGGAAGTATTTCACAATATAACATATATATTGCTGACAAAGGCAATGTATCTGAAGAACTCCTCCCTTCCCAATTCTTTTCTGTTTAGTTTGGACTTGAATATGGCCACAAGGAAGTGAAGACGTACCCTACTTTTCTTCTTTGCTTAATTAAATGTTGACAAGTATTACATCTGTAGGTTTATTTACTCACATAAGAGGCTGTCAGAATCTGCCTTGATTGGAAAATAATTGAATTTAGTTCCTATTTATAAAAAAATACAGACAGAAAAAAGTGATTTGAGAAAGGCTGCTGCTCCTATCAAACTTTGTGATAAGTAAGAAAATTGCAAAGATTTTTAAATTCACCACAGCAAAAGGAAAGCTTAAGAATTCTTTGCCCTGTGATTGCACACGCAGACTATTCAGCTACAGATTTCTCTATTTACATTATACTGGTGACTTGCTATGCAGCAGTAATTTAAACTGAAATGTAAAACCTGATTTAAAAGAGGAAAAAAAAGATTCATAAAAGCCACACTAACCAGAGTTCCCAAGCTCAAACAATTGAAGCCACAGTAACGTGAGTGCCTCGCATGGAAATCTGATGGACAGTCATCTGTAAGAGTGCCAGGCTTCACAGCCTAAGAGTTCAGATGCAAGTTCTCTGGGACATAGATGGTCTTATTCTTGTGCTTTGACATTGTTTATAACACTGGGAAGCCATTTCTCTGGGCCTCAGTGTAGAATAAATTATAGCTAATACTAATAAAATCCAACTTTTAGGAGAGAGTAATGGATCTCCTTATTGGCAGTCGTAACAGAAAGGCCACAAATTACAGGGCATGGAGCAAGAATTCCCCAATCCTGCCCAGAGATTTCTCCTCCAGGTCAAGGTTAGGGTGTACTGGAAGCATCACAGCATTTGTTTTTTTTCCTGTCAACAACGTCCTGCTCCTGTGATAAATTAAGGACTCAAGGCTGCAGGTCACTTTTGAACCCTTCATCAGTTATAAATTCCCCTTAATAATAAGCAGAACTCTGGTATAAAACCTATTGATTTACAGTAATAAGGATGCTTGTACCATTTTTCCAGAATATCTGTCAGTTTACTTTATATTAGCTAGTATTTACAGAGCACTTTACTAACATAAACTAATTAATTATATCCTCAAATGTTTCAATTCAAAATTCTAATGATGTAGTGGGTATCATGAGCACTCATCAAATGCCCACTGAGAATTCTGTGCTTGACTTACAGTATCAGATGAGCTCACAGAAAGCAGTCAGGAAATCCAAAAAGATTTTTGTTTATTTGCATCACCCAATTATGCTTTTCTACCATTCCTTCAGCTCCTCTGTGTAATCCTGTTGGGCAAATGACTAATTTCAATAGCAGCATTTTCTACATTGGACTGAAGGATGCATCAGTACTCTGAGCTCATTTATCAGGAGCCTGCAAACTCAGGCATAGTGTTTTGCTTAGAGACCGTCAAATAGTAAAGAAATGCTCAACGTTGATTTAAATCAGACTGAGGATTACAAAAAAAACCCCCAAAACAACAAACCAAAACCAAACCACAGAACCCCCTCTAAGAATCAAGGGTATTCTAGAGTTACTGCTTCTGTAATCTATCCTGGTTATAATTTTTAGCATTCATATGTTGGAAATTGTTTCCTGACATAAATACAACTTCCTACAAAAGAAGCTTTGCAGGGCTACAAAAAGGGAGGTATTCACTACTCTCAGCATACCCTGGAGCTCTGGGGATTAAAGCATTCTCTCTCAAATCTAAGTCAGTGCCTCCTAGCTATTTCTCCTATGATGCTTACACTATTGTCCTCCCAGTGGAGAGGCCAAGAGGAGAGGGAGGAATGTTAATTTTGGATACTTATTCTAGTTGGTGAAAAACTGCCAGTGAACCCTTTAGACTCTACAATATAAAACCAGCACTAAGTATTGAGACAGCAACCAAAAATGAATTTTATCAAAATACATTGGAACTTTAACTCTGAGATGAATCTTATGTTTCCATTAACATTTTCATTAAAAAAAAAAAAATTAAGCAGGGTATTGGTGATACAATCATCTCTGTGTTATCACAGAGATGTTAACCCAACATTATTACAGAAATTCTAGTAAGTAAATCATATGTCAATTCTCTTTTTAACAGAAACCTCAAAGCTTCAAGTAAGTATGAGAAGCAGAGAAATATACTAAATGCAGAAAGATTATAATTTATAAAAAGTAGGTGACAAGTGAGGTCATGCAGATTTCCTAGGTGGAGAACAGTTTGGCTCAGGGACATTCTGCATCCCCTAAGTGCTGTTCAGGGAGATATTCAGCCAAGGACAGAACAAGAGCCCTCTCTGTTACTCTAACCTTGGGTTTCCCAGGGCCCTGAGTGCATTCCAACATCTCCAAATTGCACAAGCCAAAACAATGTCCAGAGGACCTGAATGAGAACATTTTATAGCTCTAAAGAGAAAGAAGTGTGCACAAGAAGGTTTTATTCAAATAGGTCATTTTAGGGTCAAAATAGTAATTTAATTATCAAGCCTTTTTTGTCAGCATCCATTGCTGCTAAAATAACAAAATAAATACAAATAGATAGATAAAGGCATAAGAAGGAAGTTGCTGAAGAATTTCCATCTGTTATAAATTGGATAATATCATCACAGTCCACAAAAACCAGGTTTTCTATCCCTTTAAGGCAGTTTTATCAAGTAAACAGCACTGGTACATTTCAGTGTCTCTCACAGCATAAGCAGCATGCACACTAAACAGCAACACCAACAGGGAACACCTTTTAAACCAAAGCTGCACCACAGAGACAAGGCTGCTTTCACAAAAGAGAAATCAAAGTGTCAAATAATCCAGAATAAAAGCTCTAAACCTGCTGCTCAGAAGGATGCTGATGACTATATCACATCTCACTGTACTATGATCAACACATTCACAGGAAAGAGGTTATGTACTCAGTGAAGTGTCTGACCACATGATATTTGCATTAGGAAATTAGCATCCCACAAATTAAACTTGGCACGTACTAAGTGGATTTGAAACTGGTAATTGATAAATCCAGAAAAAGAGAGATCACTGAGGAATCACCAATGAAAAAGCAAGTTCCTAGAGGAGTCATGATGGAATTGGTTCACACCCTCAAAACAATTCAATACCTGCCAGTAATCGAGAAGAAAATATAAGGTCATTACTAATCCAATTTTCAGACAACACACATTGCTGGATAATGAAGTGGCAAGCAATCTATACAAATAAACACTGCTTTGTAAACTGGGCACAGTTCAAGATTTATGGTGAGATCATGTTTCAAAACAAAAAAAAAAAAAAAAAACAAACCCCACAATAACAGAATAGAATATTATATCGTAGAGGAAAAGGAAAATAACCCAGGGAACACAACCTACTGATTTAACAAAGCAGATAAAAACTACTGAAATGGTATCTGGATATAAGAAAATAGCACCAAAGATGTTTACCCAGTGAGCAATTGTTGATGATTAGGCTATTCCTGTGACATTTTGCCCAATATTACTCCACACTTTTAAAGTACACTACAAGCCCCACAGTTTTCAAATTATTCATATGTCCTTTCTGTGAAGTTTGAAAATCCCAATTTATACTTTGATACTAAAAAAATACAAGATGCTAAAGCTATCAAAGCTGGTAAATATTTATGCAAGTTGCATTTTTCCAAGGCATTACAAAACATTAGGTGGTGACATTCCCATTCCAGGAATTCAGTATTTCATCACTAGAAGTTGGGACTAGGAAAATTCAAATTCCAAGTTAATGGATTGAGAGTTTGGGTCTTTTGGGGGATTCTGTGTAAATGAAGCACATTTGCCAAAGTACTCTGAAATCTGAAAAAAAAAATTAATTACTCTATTTTACTTCACTCAAAACTGCCTCTGGATCCAAAGACTGTGGATTTCAGGCACTCCAAAACCATCAGACTGCCACCTAATCAGTGCTTGAAAGCTGCACTTATGAGACAGCATCTGGCAATGTGAATCCCATTTTACAGGCATTTCACACAGCTATGCAGGGAAAGTCAATGTCAACTGCATGAAACAGCTGCAATATTTAAGAGATATGACTTCTCAGAAAGACCTCAGAATGTGGTGTGGGCAGCAAAACTTTTTTCTCTGCACAATATTCAGTTTGTATAAATTTAAAAAGAAATGTGATCTTAAGACCAACAAGAACAGAACAACTAAAATTTATTAAAAATGAAGTTTTACCTTTGGGTCATCTCAATATTAAAACATCCTAAGGGAAATGTGATTTCCCTCACCTGAAATCTTTGATATTTATTCAAAACAACATATAAAAAATTCAGGTCCTAAAAAAAAAGGCATGTTTTTTTTCCAGCCACACATTATTGATCCTGCTAAAGAAGTTGTGGCTTGGGTTATGCAGAATGTCAAACTACATGATTTTGAATACATTGACTTAATTTCTTCAAATTATATAATTCAACACCAAAATGGCAATCCAATTTCCCTTGCTCAGCAAGAATGTATTTAAACACTTGAAAATACAGCTTCTTAAGCAGACACCCACATACAGGGTAGGCATTAGTTCTGGAAAATAATAATTATTAAAACTGTGCTATGTTTTAACTTTGACTGCAGTTTTGAGAGCGAAATATAAATTTAAAAGGGTTGAATTGTGTGACTGGCTCATTTCTTTCCAAAGCTCACTTCCACCTGCTATGTTGTTTACAGCTTAAAGGCATCCAGAGGGAAAGCTGTCCAGGTAAAGGGTGCTACCCCCATGGTGGGGAAAAAAATCCCAGACAGTTACAATGTCTTTGCTCTTTGACTGGACTCATGATAAATTAAACATATATGAACAAACATTTATGTGTCCTTATGTCACCATTCCCAAAACTATCTTGAACAGCACTGAAACTTGGCTAATTCCCCTCTCTACTCCTATTTTTCCTCCCCAAAACTTAAATTAATTCAAGTCAATTAAGTTTTCTACTGCCAATAAATTGTGGAAACCAAACAAATAGGCAACATCATCAAAAAATGTTTTCACCAGTATCCTCTGATTGAAGAAAATTCAATATTGCTTTACTTTTGAAATGTAAGACCTGCCTTTCCTCCCCTCTCCCATCTGCTTTAGTGTTAGTTAACCACTAAATTATGGTCAATTTGCTACCACCACCAATTCCAAGTTGCCCTTCTAGTCACGATTGCAAATGATTGTCCCATCAGTTCCTGCTTTTGAGGCTGTCAGCAGAGTTGTCAAAAGTATAGAATTGCTGTGTGAGACCCTCACAAGTGGCATCTCCTCTGATCTGTGGGACACCTCAATTCCACAGCTGTCACAGAGCTGACACCAGCTCCAGTTAATGATGCTGTCCCATCTCCCTGGCTCGTTTACCTGCCGACCCTGCAAACAAATGGAGACTAGAAGGGAAGATAGGGAAGTGAGCAGCAGATACCACACTCATCATAATCACTATGATACACAGGAGAAGAAAATCAATTCCTCTTAATCGAATAGAATGACTTATTAAGGGTTATAAGTCCTAGCTGGAGAGCTCTACTGATTGGATTATGCTGGGAGAGAAATTAGCAATGAGCTCTTGAACTCTCTTTCCTTTTGTCTTCTGGCTCAGAGCTGCTATTAAATTATTATCTTATGAGAATCTTAGTAAGCAAGTCATGCTCTGATCAGGGAGAAGAGCAGGAAAAAGGGGACTGAAAAGGCTCCTGAAGTGTTGACACACAGGGATGTGAACAAACAAAATATGCCCGTCGCAGCGTTTCTGACTCTTGATGGAAAGAGCACAGCAATGGTACCTGAGACAAACACTTGAGACTTGCCAGAAAAACCCTCTTCAATTCAGTACTGCTTCAGCCACTTGACAGATTGATAAGGAATTGCTCTGATTGTGACATACTGCAACTGTAAATTAAAGCTGTCTCAAAATCCAGTTTACAACTAATTTTTCTTCATTTAGGATTTTTTTCCAGATTGTATAATTGGTTAAACAAACACAAGTCTTCACAAATGCTACTTAGAAGATTAGGAGACAAAGTAAAGGTAGAATAGAGTTGGAAAATAAATATTTA
Organism: Agelaius tricolor; assembly: GCF_023055355.1. Lineage (NCBI taxonomy): Eukaryota > Metazoa > Chordata > Aves > Passeriformes > Icteridae > Agelaius > Agelaius tricolor. The sequence continues at coordinate 39,625,857 of NW_027269269.1, read as the reverse complement.
AGATGAGAAGATGAGTTTCCCTTTAAAACAGCAGATGGTTATCCTGCTATTTGGAGCCTACTGCTGGCTCTTAAGTATAAGAGTAAGATCTAACAAAGCCTAAGAAGAAACCTGGGACTAGGGAGTTGGTGTGTTTAAGCAGGAGAAAATTATGCTGTCCAAGTTCTGGGCAGGACAGAGCTCATGGATGTACAGCAGTCAGGTGCAGTGGTGCCCACCTGCAGGCCCAGCTGCTGGGAGGCTGAGCCCACTGGGTTGCTTGAGCCCAGGAATTCTGGGCTGCTGTGCGCTGGGCTGAGTGCCATGGCCACTCCTAAATGTTATTTAATGCCATCTTACCTCAGTGCCAGGGGGCTGGGCAAAGGGACTCTCTCACTTTCCAGAATAAATAGTTTTTTGGCCATTGTTTCTCACCACTTGGTGAGTGTTTTGCATGTAAACCACCCTCTCTTTCATTAGTACTAATTTTTTACTGTTACTGTTTGTTTTCTTATCTCATTGCTGTTTCCAGTAAATTGTTCTTAATTTACCCCTCCATTTTCACCTTTGAGTCTCCAATTCTCAACTCCATCCCCAGAGCAGGAAGGGGTGAGGGAAGCACACGAACAGTATCTTGTTTAGGATAATGTCTTCTGGGGCACTGAATTGGAAAGTACTACTCCTAAATCATGGCACATGCATAGAAATGATGCTTCCTTTGAATTTTCAAAGGAAATCATAGGAATTAATGGAAGTTCTGTGCCAGCAATCTCCAGGATCACTGCTACAGATGGAGGGAAGGTGCACCATAGCTTTTATCACCAACAGTAGGCCAGGCCATCCACAGTGCATTCCTACAGCAGAATTCTGGGGAAGCAAACGATACAGAGTCCATGCACATCAGCTAATGATCTGCCTCACTAATCTTGAAGCTCTTTCAACAGCCAAATTCCAAAGGGGAAAACCTTTGGGAAATATAAAATTTCACTACTGCACTTCTTAAAACAGTCTGTTTGGAGTTTTAAGTTTTGTGCAGTGATCCTATTCTAGCAGAATAAAAGTTAACTGAAGAGAGATGACAAACTCTGGAACTTCTTTTGCTCCCATACCACAACAGCTTGTGTGGTTAGTATTCCCAGACAGTAGAAAACCCATACTAATATCTTCCACAAAGCTGTACTGGGAGCTTTAATCACAATGATTTTGCTACTTATGATTGAAGAAATATTATTGAATAATGATACAGAGAATAAAAACAGAAGTTCTGCCAGTTCCCCAAAATGTCCTTACATTTGTCCCCTAGGAACCCCAGAAACAGCAGTAATATCCACGTGATGAATTATATTTTGTCATGCACCTTTGGCCACCTCAACTGCTGCCTGCATGCTAATCCATCACTCTGGGAATTATTCAACCATTCCAGGCCCCTGAGCTTCAAATGACCACCATTAGAATGAAGTTAAAATTGCTGGGAATAGCTTGTTCACCAGGGACTGAACACAAGTAACACTGATGAAATCTTCAGGGGATGTAACTGCTTAGGAGCTCAGAGTCTGGTAGTTCAACCCTGTAAAAAGGGATGTCTTGGATGGATTTGGGCAGCAAAGTGAAAGGGAAGTTACTGGTCTTAAGTATCTAGGCATTTCCAACTGCTCCAAAATCCTTCCTTAGGAAGGATTTGGCAAGAGGTATTCAAAGATCCTGGGTCATAAAATGCTCATGTTTAGAAAGGGGCAAAGTTTCTGCCTTGATTCCTTCCTTTGCTTTCCCATCACAGCACTCACAAGAAACCATCCTGAAGGCAGAGCCAAACTTGGCTCTTTGGATGAAGTGATCACAACTCAGTAACCTGACAGACAACAGAAACTACTCTTTCCTTGGAAAAAAAAGATTAGAAAGTGTTAAGATAACAATCATAAATTTCTGGAATATAACATATACATATGTACCACACACATACATATACAAATTTACAAAAATGTACCAATACAGACAAACACTTAGGCAATTCTTCCTCTTTAGTATTTCCTACTATTTTGATACACTTACTAGTTAATACTACGACAAAATTAAACACTATTGCAATTTGTCAAAGATCTTCCTGATCTACATAAACACAAAATTTAATAATCCATTCACTGATCATATTTACAGTTCACTCTCTGTTTTTAGATGTTACAGTAAATTAGGGGTCCCCCCCATTGCATTGTTGAATGAATGCCAGCAACTGTACTATTCTGTAAGGAATAAGTGTACTTTTTTCTGTAAGGTTGGAGCATGAGAATCATTTAACTCTCAATACAGAACCAGTTCTGTCAATGTAGTTCCCTTTGACAGCTGTTAATGACTAAATCTATTTTGATTATAACTTCAAATATAACTTAAATTGACATATTACAGAAAAAGTTCTGTATTAGTCAGAATGGCCAAGACCAGAACTCACCAATAAGCCTGAACTTGGATCATCTTATTGCTTTATTGTGCCAAATTCCATTTTTTAGATACTAAATTTAGGAATGTGTACCAGACCAGTAACTATCTCCTTCTCTTTGCAGCTTCTATGAAACTATTATCTGTCTCCAGTAAATCTAAGTCCCCCTCAACTAAAACTACATAGCTATACATGAATAAAGGCCCTGCTTTTACATTTTCAGGGGTACCTTCATATGGGACACGTTTTCCTAAAGCTCGCTCATCAAATCCAAAAGAATAAAATGCTTAATAGCATCTCTGTTATTAACTAAGACTTTTTTTTCCAACATAAGATATTAAATATAGAATGAATAGGAAGAAAAAAATATTGAAAAGAGTGTTTCAATTGAATTTCTTCTAAATTCATCTGCAAAATTGAGTTACAAATTAAAACTTAGGTAAAGAAAGACCTGCCAGTCATTTTGGCACTTTCTTTGGGCCAACTTATCTGAGGCAGCTGCAAAACTACATTTAAGGGTCATCTATTTTCTTTCAAAGCAGCCTCCAAATGCATCTCAGAGAATGGGCCATGACAATGGTTTAAAGCTTTTTTCCCCTCTGCAGCTACAAGTCATCACAATGCTGACTCTAATCAGGTTACTCTGCATCTGTCTGCCACAAATAACCTAGTAACAACTAAATGGATTGCCATAAATCTTTCCATTAGAATTTATAACTTTATTAGCACAATATTTTTGAACTGATTGCATTACTTTGAAGAGCAGCTTTCATTTATTTTGTCATTTGGGGGTCAAATGTGTACAATGGCTGGAAGCTGAATACACAATAGGAAGCCTTACTCCAACTTCACGGTGGTCTCCAGGATTTCCCTTCTCCAGAGACTACAGCCAATTTTTTAAAGGAACACTTTGTTTGCTGTGCTGAGGTTGAACCATGTGGCTCAATGTGACCAAGTTTCTTCATGACACACAAGGGTCACACTGCCAGTTTCATGGCCCTGATAAGCTTCATAAGAGTAATTTGCCATTGGGTAAGTTTTCAAAGTATTGTACTTTTTTGTTTTGTTTTGTTTAGAGCTGTTGAAATCCATGCCAAGGATGATATCTCTACACAGGGTGTGAGGATCAAGCAATATTCAGTGATCCCAGCCAATGTGGTTTGATTCATTAGTATCTTGAGGTAGGGAGGAAAAAAGCAAAAGGCATTTGTTTTCTAAAAAAAAAAAAATAAGTATTTCTTTCACTGTGGTGTAAGTACACTGTATTTTCTTTGCTGAACTACAACAATTCCAAACATTATCTATCATGGTTAAGAAGAAGAATATCTAAGCAGTTTGCATAGGTGACTATAGATCAGCATTTTGACAATACTGCTATACAAACACAGATGCATTTATGTTGAATACATAGCCATGCATACACCCCAAAAAACCAAGGTACAGCTTAATTGCATCTTTTAAGGGATTAACTTCTACAAATTTTAGACATAACAGACAAAATTTGAAATTTGGAGAAAAATCTAACTTTAAAATTCAAGAATGAAACTGTATTAGGGTAAAAGGCACTTTTACCTTCAGTGCCTGAAGCTAAAGGTACTGTCCCATCTAAAGACTGAAAAAAATCAGGAGTTTCAGATCAGGAGAAGAGAACCTTCATAAGATGAAGGCTCAGAAATAGCCATACATTCCTTTGTGTTTTGTTCATTATTAAATGGGAGTCTGCAGAGTTCTGCAGGGTTGTTAACATACATTGGATTCTCTGGCAAGATCTAAGGATAATTGATCAGCTTTTACTGGCTGCTTAGGTGAAACTGTGAGCACAGACAGAAATAACAGGTCATTCATTGCTGAGGTGGAGGCGAAAGGTGCAAAACCAGCAAAAAGTGCATGTACAGAGACACCATGTCTAACAAGGTGCTTCAGATCATACTTAGATGCTGCAGGAAAAAAACAATTAGGTAGCCCACTTGCTAGAAAGACGTGGAGTCATCAGTTCTGATTTTATTTCTTCCTTGCAAACACAGAAAATTTTGCACAAAGAGAAAGAAACCTTGCTAAGTAAATTATTACATAAAGAAACAGGTTTATTACAAAGCTGTCCCCCTGCTATACCCAAATTAAGAACAGATCTACATAAGACTGTAGCATAGGAAGTGAATCTACCCTGCTTTATCTTCTGCTGACTTAGAGTACTCAAATGGAGGCTTGCAGCCTAAGACAGTCTCAAGCACCCCAGAAAATGAATCAAGACTTGGTATTTCTATGAGCAACCTAGAGATCTGTCATGACAGGAATCATGAGCGCCTCTCAAACATGCATGGCAACCAAAAGCCACAAAGAGCCCGAAATAGAAAATCAGAAGGACAAATCACTCTCCTTCCTCCTTCCACACATCTCTAACCTTTAACTGACCTTTTACCCAAAAGAGAATTTGTTCAAGAGAGCCCAGGAATCTTGAACCAGCTCATTTCTTAGATGCTATGGAAGAAGTGTCAGTTGGTAGAAATCACACTGCATTAGTTTTCAAACTCATGTGCCATAAGGAGCCAAAATCACTTCTGGTTTATCCTTACACACCTTTCTTTTTCTGTTATGAATTTTAGGAAAGAGCCTTTAAAAATGTTATAGAGTTAAAAAAAAAATCTTAACCACTAATAAAAACATGCAGTGGCAAGGTAATTATCTTCTACACTAGAACACTCTTAAATCTCTAAAGAAAATAGGAAAATGTACTTAAAATAATATAATAAAATGTTCATCTATTGTCTAAAAATGACAATTTCTTGTAGTAAAACTGTTCTTCTGTTCAAAAGCATCTCCACAGGGATTCTTAAGGAAACAGAGTGGTTAAGTTCCTTAAAAACTAGATAAAATAGACTAGGCCATTTTTTTCATTAAACTGCTCATAGTTTACATGTAAGGTCATATGGCTTGAGTCTCCGTTCCTGGTTCCTCTTCAGATTTAACTACACCCAAAGTCCCACCTTTTCTGAGTGCACAATTCCCTGTGGCTCCTGGCTGGCCACCACCAAAGTGCCCACATTTCTGTCTGTGTGTTGCCCACATAGAACACAGGCAGCGGTGCAGTCTCATCCCAGCCTCCGAGCCTAAAACAGGGAGCAGAGCTAGCAAAAAGGAAATACAGGCCACCTGTGTCCAACTTTAAACCTGTCAGACATGGTTTGTGACATTGTTTCACCAGACCATTGTGCTGTCAAGGATAAGAGATGACAAGAATTTCTTGAATCTACTTTAAGGCTTGCAGTGTTAATATAACACAGTATACTGAACAAAAACATGAGTTAGACCATAAAGCTTTCACACTCCTGGCATAAATTTGAGTTGTACTTTGTTTTTTCAGCTCTGAATCTAACAATGTAAGCACTGCATCTGCTTTTATGAAGCTTTCTGAATTTTCTTCTTCTTCTTAGTTAGGAAAATCCATTAACATACCTAGATATTAGAGCAATGAGCATTATCCACCCCAATAAAAACTGTTACAGATCATTCTCTTTTGCAAAACAGCTTTCATTTAAGCCCACCTAAGGCTACCTAAAAACTTTCTCAACACAAACTCTACAAATTCCTAAAAAATTAAAAACTCTTTCTCAATACAATGAGCATGTTCAGCTTTAAGAAAACCAGACAAAACTTACATACCTAATTTGCCTCCTGTTTAAATTCCCTTTTTATTTAAAGTTAGAAGTTTCTATCAGTTATGACTAAATGTTTTAAAAAGCTTATTTTTAACTCAAGACCATACTGCTGTAAAAGCAAGAAGTACTTAGTGTACCTAAAACCTCATTAGATTGATCTGTATTATCCTTAACCACTGAAATGGAAAACTAAGAATATTAATATGGCAGCTTTGACATCATAACAATTGATGCAAATTCTAGGGTCTAACTTGATAATTCCTGCATGCTTCCCCCAGTGAAAGAGCAGAACTATTGTCATATTCTGAGCATATGTGTAGTTTAACCTTACTTGGTTTTTGTAACAGGGAATTGTGACAAAGAACTGGAATTCATTTTCTAAAATAACACATCTTATGTGTCAATAAAAAGAAACAAGAGCAGTCACAAGAATTAATGAGGCTGATTATAAGTCAGAGATCTCAAAAGGATATTATCAACTCTTAAGCAAGTCAAATGTCAAACTTGGGTTAAAAGTCATTTCAAGTACTGCATACATTCTTCCACACTTTGGGATAATCCCCTCTAGATTAATGTCTTCTTATCATTTTTCCCTTCTCAGTTTATTCAAAACACTTCTCAAATGAAAAACCGAGCAGGCAGTAAAAGCCAAGGCAAGAAAACAAGCAGCCACAGCGCGTGAAGCCTCTCAGGGCTAAAAGAACAACTTGTATATAAAGCCCTGCCTGTGGATGAACACTGATCAGATGCAGTGGGCAAACACAGCTCTTGTACCAGCAGGGGCACAATGTCCCACAGGTTCCTCCTGTGCCAGCACTACTGGGGCATTTCACACCAGCAGCACTCCCAGCTCACAAACTCTTCTGGGATAAAGAGGTATTGCCCAAGAGTTTGTAAAATAAGGGTGGCAACACCTAAAATCTGAAACCATAGCAATTTCTCTCCCATACTAATCAAAACCTGGAAGGAATATTGGCTAAAAGGAGAAAATAAAAATGTGTACTAATAAGTGCTTTTACACGGCAAATTGAATAAAATGAAAAAAAAAAGTTTCCACAATTTGTTTATACAAAGTTTTAATTCAGATTTGGTTTCATCGTGACAATATTTTTAAACTCATAAAAAAACTTTAGATCTTAAAACAAGATCCACTCATTGGTTGACTGCTACAAGCACTGAATGTAAGGCTTGGGCCTGATTTTAATTTCAGTACTAGTAATAAAACTGTAGTTTAATCCTCTGGAAAAAAAAAAAATCAATCAATTTACCTCCTCTCAAAGCATCTTTTCCCCTTGGCTGAACATGACATTAAAGGTTTCAAATGTCATACTTGTAAACTATGTGGAATTAAAAGATGTCTCTATGGAACTGCTACATTAAATGGATCTTAAAGCAGTTTACGATTCAAAAGAATGATAGGAATTAAGTACTAGAAAAACCTAGAAAGTAAAAAAGGAAAAGAAACAGGCTCTTGAGCATTCCAGATATAAAACTCACTAGATTAAGAACTGCAAGAATTAAGGATCACACCTCCCTGAACCTTAAACATTACGTCCACTATGAGTGCAAAACATTAACAATTTACTTCCATCAAGACATTTGTTACAGGCTGGTATAATGCCAACACAGAAGCTTTATTAGACTTCCATTGATAAAAGCAAGGTTTCTCTCCAAACTCTCTCATCACATTTCATCATGTCCAATAGATTATAGATGAAAAGTCATATCTGCTCAAATCTATTCACAGTCAAACCCCCGTTTCTGCCTCTGTTGTCTGGACCACTTTGGACCTTGAAGAATAATGACAACAAATAAACTTGAAACATCGTTGCTGCGTTAGACTTCACCTCACTACTGCAAACAGCATTATTCTCATCTTTGATGTCAACAACCCAAGAGTGTGAGATAAATTTGCTTGACTTTTAACATAAGAATCATATTACAAGTGTCACAGGGAGGGAAAAAACAAAACAAAAACCACAGCAAAAAAACAAAGCATGTATGATACTTTTTCTTTAAGTGTTTTTTCCCCTGTTAATTTTCATAATTTTCCTAAACATTAGGATCCAAGGTTTATTTCACTTGTTTTCTCAGTAAATCCTGTCCATTATTGCCTTCATATTTCTTATACAGTAAATGATATGTATTGGATATTTGGGCTAAGAAGCTGGTGCTATTTCTATTATTTATGAACAATGTTTTCACTTCCTTTATTAAAGTTCTTACCATAAGATTGAAATCACTTGGACATTTTCATCTGCTTTAAATCAAGCAAGGAAGGAAGCAAGGGAGGAAGCAAGGGAGGAAGCACTGGATTTCATACCTCACTTTCTGACACAAAAATTTTTTTCCTTGTAGGTACACACAGATTTTTGAAAATAAAAATGTTAACATAGGAGCACCAACAACTGACTTGATTAATAAATTAATGTTTTGTAACCTGGAAGTGTAGTAGTGTGCCACCTCCAACTGGGTTTGCCCCAGGACTGGACTCCATAAAAATCCCCCTAATCTTAGATAGGCTGTCAGACAATAATAATGAGATTTACTGTGTAACAGAGATGAAATTAATAGGTCTCTAAAAAGATACCTGTTTTGATATGAATTTTCCAGTTTCACACTTCAAAAATCACTGCATTTTTTCTGTCTTACAAGTGTCCAGTGGCACTAAAGCCAAAGCTTCTTTCCTTGTGAAAAGCACTTTAATTTCTTGAAATGCTCCAAGAAAAGACAAATATCAGTGCATTACAGCTCTGGAATTTACCGTGTTTGCCACTGGCCTGAGAACACTCTTCAGTAGTTTTTTTAGTAAGTGTGTTTATCAGCAAAAGAGATGATGCCCTTCTAATTCCTGTGACATCTGTCCTATCAATCCTGAGCACAACACTGCCAGTTCCTAGAGCCATGATCACACAGGTAGCCGAGCATGTTACTGCTCAGGCAAATGTGTTATGAATTCTCAGATGATGAACTATGCTAAGGCTGCATGTCAGAGGTGATGAAACTGATAATCCATCAGTAATTTTCTAAATACCCCAACATCTCTGACCCATTGAACTAAATAAATGTATTTAATCACTGACTAGTCAACTGATCAGAAGGTGCCACAGGGTGAAATGAGTGTCTTGACAAAGGGAAGACAGGCACTACCTGAACCACTGCCACAACAAGCATATCTTATCTCAGCCACAGTTTACCCACACACACAGATTCTACCTTAAACCGTACTACAGAATAAAATTTTTGTTTACAACAAAATACAAAACTGATCTCCTAAGATTATCATTAAGAAAATAATTCTGGCAACGTGTTCCAGACTCTTTTCTTGTAAACAGATTAGGTTAAAACCACAAAAACCCCCAACCCTCCAATCACTTGTGATGAAACACAGCCCAAATAACACAATGCAAGCAAAGGATGCTACTTCCATACAAGGTTTTTCAGCACCTTTCTGGCCTGACTGTTGCCAGCTTTGTGACTAAGAAGAATGGCAGGACAAATCTCACACCCTTCACAGAAGTCTTAAGCAAACTTTTCTTGGCACACAAAAACCTGATTGCATAGAAAGTGGTGCTTTCCCCAGGTGTTCCTATGGCAAAACAACATGCCTGCCCAGTACTGGGTTATTAATGTCTCATTCTCCTGATGTTCTGTGTTGGCAGCCATGACAGAAGGCTTTGAACTTGTTTATTCACACTTGTTTAATCCTGTCTCCACACAGCACATCACAGCCTGTGGGGCTTGGAAGATGGATGAGTGAAACCAAGGCCACGAGGGGGTCAGGGTCAGGGTTGTCTCTGAATCGCAATAACTCCATCACTCACTGCAGCAGGCACTTCAGAGGTCACCTCAGCCAAGGAGTTTGGGATAGATGTGCACAACAGCTGGCACAGCCATACATATATTCCCTGCAGTTGATGCTACACATGGAAACAAGCATAAATCCTTACTCTCACGGTGCCTTGAGCTGGTTTTAGTCTACTTGGTTGCAATAAGAAAAAAGGAAAAAAAGTTTCTTTAAAAATAGCTGGCAGGTATCAAGCAGCAGCACGCAGGCAAAAGGAAGAGCCACTAAAAAAAATCAGAAAATAAATATGCCAGTTTAATATTTCTGCTGTCACTAAGGGAAAGGAGCAAAAAAAGCACCTGATGTTGCAGACTAGCTCTAGTACACAGTGACAATGGAGGGCAATACATTTCATCCCACTTGCATTATGACACCGTGTGCCTGACAAAGAAGCTTCTTTGAAGCACAGACAGCACAGATGACACAAACTCCTGCTCTGTCCATTGCTCAGGAATTTTAATGTGCACCAATGATAAATCCTAATTTTTAAAAGCTTTTTGTTTAGAATATATGTGTTTCATATATATACATATTCATGCATATATATACACATATTTATATAAATATATAAAAAATAAACATCTAAAAGATACGGTAGTTAAATAGCTGTATACTGCTCAAGTCCTAAACAATACTGACATTCAGTGTAATATTCAGTATAATTTCAGACTTTTTATTCCCATAACTTTAGCAAATTATTATGCTGTTGATAACTACATTGTCCACTACATATCATTTGTTCACCTGTTCTGTTTGTCACTGGCAGGAACTTCATCGCATGCTGATACTAAACTGTTCCTTCCTTATAGCTCTGAACTTGTGTTTTCTACATCCACCTCATAATAAACCACTCTGCAAAAGTGAAATTATTTCCAAGAGAGGTGGAAATTAGTATTACTAGCGATCTTTAAGCACACGCGCAGCACTGCAATTAAAAGCATAAATTTGATTCAACCAAGTTCTCATTTGTTCAGAACACAGGTGTATAATGAGAAAAGTGACATATAAACTTAGATCTGCACATATGCACCCACTGTACTTATGATAGCCAGTCAAAATATTCTCATGAATAGGAAAATTAGCAGGTGAATTATATAAAGAAGAGTCAAAGACAAGCTCTTGTTCTAGGAAGAGAAAACAAGCCCTTATAATCTGACCAAGCTATTTGAGACGAAAATCCAGATAAAAAAGAAAAACAATAACAGGGCACTATTCCAGTCTCTCCAAAAAATGTAGAAGCATAGGCTGCAGTGCAGACATCCTTTGTACTAATGACACTGGCAGGGAAAGAAGTAGTTCTACAATAATTTTCAGATCCCTTTTTTATGCCTTTCTTTCTTTTCTTGGAGGGAGGGCAGTGGAACAGTAGTGATTAGGGTTTTGATTTTTTTTTTTTTTTTAAGATGGTTGGTTTGCTTTTTGAAGCATTTCTGTAAGATAACAATTTCTTAAAGACAAAAGAAACCTTTTTGTGAGGATTGCTGCAACTTCTTTCCCTATGGTCCATTTTCTGAAAAGTTTATTTCTATTAAGTGCTCCCAAGGGGGAGGGTGGGAGCAAGGGAGTTGTATTTTCACAATTTTCAATAAGACTGATATAATCAAAGTATAAATATCTACTTAGAAGTCCAAAATTTGGAGTAACTGATACATTCAGAATCAGATACTGCTCAAATGGGAACACAATCTTAATAAAAGCATGAAGGAAGTCACCTGTCTTTTTTATCGCAGGCAGAAGAAGGCAAATAAAATGAAGAATATCCCTCATATTTTTAAGATATCATACCTACCAATCAAAATATTTGGCTTCTATCTGTGGTTGGGCAATCAACATGATACATGCCTTCAAACAACAGCTCTGAGTCTCAAAGAACACATGACTGATGTTCAATATTGCCACCACTGACTTCCACAGAGGCATCTGTGGGAGAGGAATGCACAGGTCTGCAGCCGGTAATTAAGTTCCCTCTGCAGTACAATGAGAATTGTCTATTTGCTAAGGGAGGGACCTGGAGCTCTAAGGTACAAATCTTCAGTGTTTTCAATCACTTTTCCCAGCTGAGTCTCCAGACTGCAGGCTACTGAACTCCTCCTCCAACAATCTGAATGAACAACAAGATTTAGACTACTTGAGGAAAACGTGACTTCTGGTTGCTGATTCTAAGTTTGAAGCATAAAAGAAATACATAAAGATGAGAAGACAGAGTTAGAAAAATCTAAGTAGAACACAAAAGTAAATACTTTCTGAGAACAAATTCAAGTTGTTTTTTTTTTTTTTGCCATTTACTCTTTAGTAACCAAGATGCTTTGTTAAAAAAAAAGATTTTGACAAACATTGTAAAGTTTTAAATTTCCATTTTGCTTCAACAACCCCAAACAACACCCAGACTGTGCTTTCCTGTGTGCTTTGTTATCGACTTAATTTCAAAACATTCTAAACACACTATACTTCAAGAGAAAAGCAAGGTGCACAAAAACAAAGGAAGCTTCACTCTATGCAATCATCTTTTTCATAAAGACAATCTTACAGTAAACACACATCTCAGTGACTGAGGTGACAGTGTTCCACCCAGATGCTATCAACTACTACAAGGCACGGGTTTTCCACTACCTGTGCCTTTTCTGCATTCCAGCCAAGAAAAATAACTGTACTTGTCCAGAATCCATGAGTTGAATGAGCCATTTAAAGGGCTTAAACTTCTAACATATGAGGTTAAACACCTCGTGTGTTCCCTAAATCCGTGGTTTGGTACTACCCAAGACAGACCATTGCACTAGATGGACCAACTGGTGAGACCCAGTGGGTCACTATGCCACTGCTTCCCATGTGAAATAAAGACATGATATGTGACTACCTCAACAGTGCTGCTCTGGAGAAAACACAGGAATTCTCACATTCTAAACACTCCCAAAGTTCCACTTGGCATTCATCACTGCTAAAACACAAAATGATCGTCCTCCTATCTGTCAGCTTTATGAGATTATAACATTCAGCAGATGGGGAATTTTTGTATACATTATGACCTGAACAATAATTTCAAGCTTAGCCAGTACAATTTCTTTTGCAAAACTGTTGCTCAATTTATCCCCTTTAACTGGAGATATTTTTCCTCAGGTTCTCATGTATGGTTTGTTTTGAGATTACAACAGAAAGAAACTGCTTCCTTCCCACAAGCAACGTTTATATGTTCTCAGCCTTGCTGGGTCGGTAATCTCTTCATAGACTGACAGAAAGTTGTTTCCTTCTCATTTATTTCATCAAATGATTTTGCATATGAAGTGAGCAACGGGCAGGTTTGAGTCCAATTAGTAGAAGAGAAGTCCTCCAGCGAGATGCAGGTGGTTTAAGGAACTGCCAATTTTGAACACCAAGGCCAACTTCTATTTTGGCATACAAGATTAGTCACTGAACCCAGCAGGACCCAACAGGAGGATCATTAGATGGGAAGAATGGGATGACACTGAAAATTAGTATAGGAGACACTAATTGAAGTGGAATAACAGCAAGTGCAAGGCCATATTCTTTCAAACCCATCACAGGCACAATAAGGCTCATCTGTTACACATACAGAGGAAGAGAAAGATCTGTGTCTGATTAGTACAGAATCACTATGAGTTACCAAATGCTTATAAAAAGTTAAACATGATCACAGGACTGATCAATCAGGGAACAGTGAAGATAGTTGTTAACATCAGTTCATCATGCACAGCATGCAAGTCTTGGAACAGTACATGCAATCTACCCACTCATGTCTCAGAAAACATATGCAGACCAGAACAGGTGATGAATGACTACTAGGATCAAGCAAATATTTTCCAAATAAACTCATGAGCTTTTCTTGTTGAACTTAGCAATAGTGGAGATGAGAAGTGACACCACAGTGGTCTGTAAAAACCAAGGAGAGAAAACAACTACAGAAAAATCAGATCATAGCATCATAGACTAGTTTGAGAAGAAATGAACCTTTTAAATGTCATCTAGTCCAACCCCCCTGCAATGAGCAGGGACATCAACTCGATCAGGTTGCTCAGAGCTCCATCCAACCTGACCTTGAATCTGAATCTGACCTGGTTCAGGGTTTTACCATCTCCACAGCAAAAAACTTGTTCCTTATATCTTCTCTTCATCAACCCTCCTGTGGTTTAAAACCATTACTCCTTGTCCTAATGCAGCAGGCACTGCTAAGAAGTCTTTCCCTATCTTGCTTATAAGTCCCTTTTAAGCATTGAAAGGCTGCTCTAAGATCTCCCCAGAGCCTTCTCTTCCCCATGCTGAACAACCCTAATTTTCTCAACCCTTCCTCATAGGAGAGGTGCTCCAAAATCACAAGAACTAGCATAAATCAGGCATGTTCCTGTTTACACTGGAAACATGAAAATTATTTTTCTCACCATTAGAATATGTAAGTTCCAAGACAGGCTTTCAACAGAAATGGAAAGGAGTGAGCTTGAGGATGAAGGGGAAGGCAATCAAACTGCTTTTCAGACTGCAGCTTGAAATGTTTCTGAACAGAATTACAAAGTACAGCTGGGTAGAATACAGGAACTCAGCGATCCAGGACTCCCAGTTCTTTACAACTCTACATCCCTTTGTACAGTGGCAAACAGATCTGTGAGACAGCAGAAAGTGACAGCGTACGCCTCCCTTCTCTACCACAATGAAGCCATTTCCCAACTATCAGTACACATTCACATCACTGCCACTTGAAATATTCAAGCAAGAAGAGTGGAACAAAACCACCACTTCATTTCCCACATAAATTCCATGTATTAGAAACTTAGATGAAGTATAAAATCTGTGGGAACTTACGAAGTAGCACCAAAGCCATGATTAAATTTTAGTCCTTTAAGTGTAAGGGCAAGGGAAGCTCATGTGTGAACAAAGACAGGGGGGAAAAAAAGGAGGTTAAGGGTTTCTTCAAAAAAAATAGGGTGACTATCAGAATAAAAATCTATATCTATATATATATACATAGAGAGAGAAAGATGTGTATATATAAAACATCCACCAGTCTCATCCCAATAATTACTGTTAATTACCACAGTACTGAACCTTGTTAGAATTAAGATCACAAAAAATTTGCAAAGTCATAGTCTGAGCATTGCTTCAAATGAGTACTTTTTTAAGCCTGACACTAAAGGATAATACATCATGGATGAAGCATATGCCAATAGCTAATATTTTAATTAACATTCAAAGAGTGCTTATTGGCTCCTGAGCAAATAGAACAGAGTTGTCAAAATTCAATGTTATCTTGTTCTCCTTCATTTTCCATATGAACTAGAAATCATAGAAATGTCAACCCAAAAAAAAACCAAAAACCAGCACATGATGATGCACCCACTAACAGATTAATCAGGAGCTGATTTCTTTCAAGGTTTCTGTGAAGTCTTCTGTGAAGTTGTTCCTTAGATGTCAACATTTTCTCAGGTAGTCTATTCAGAGAGATGTAAATAGCACATTTGATTTTAAAAAAATAAAATCAAAGTTAAGGGGAAGAAAGAAGCCAATAAAAATCAAGTGAGGAATGGGCAAGAAATTATTAGAAGCAGAATCAGATCAACTGCAAATACCTCCTAAAAATATATTATAAGAAGACCACAGTATGAAAAAATGAGAAAAAGGATAACAAAAATAAGGCCTGGAGAAACCTACAGGCATTGTACAGCTTGATATTATGAGTGATAGAATTTTAAATATCTTTGGATTTATTAAAACGTAAGGAATTCTTAGCTCTTTTAGACTTGAAATCTGCAAGCCCAGGTGGAGTTCAATGTCTAAGAAGTGAAGATGTAAGAATGTGATGATTTGTCTAAATCCCAATGGATGATGGTGGGAAGTACTGCTTCTGCCCACATGGAAGGCATCAATGCTGTAGCACAAACTTAAACACTTTGCAAGAAACGTGTTGGCGACAGCATCTAGGTTATCCTGATGAAGGGCACCTCTCTCATAAAAATTTAGTTCTTTCTGGCTATTGGTACAAAAATCACACCCTCTTAAATATGTAGCTTTCTTGTCTCAGGTGAGTTCAGAAGAAATAAAACCACTCAATTAAAACCTAGATTAATAAAGTAAAAAAGCAGAACTATTTTTTTGGCTCAAAGAAAACTTTGCATTAAGATATCACGTCAGATTTTGGTTTCTCTGATGAGAGAAGGTTTAAGGTATTCACACCATCATACAAAATCTACCGTTCCCTAGTATATGTAATCAGATACAATTTTATTTTTTCTCCTCCACAAGAGGAATTTACTTTTCCTTAAGCATGCTGTGATAGTAGCCAGGATTTGTTAAATTTCTTCTTAGACAAAAAGCACGATGAGAAAAAGCATGATGCTTTTCAGTGTCCTGATATTGCACATAGACCAGACCACAGTCTCCAGCATTCCAATTTCTACAATGATTATTCTGTTGTGATGAGAGCAGAAGAGCGCCAACTCAAACAGAAAATCTTTCATACTCTGTTTAGAAGGATGAGGGAGAGAGAGACATAAGTAACAGGACATGCTCTCCACATATGAAAGTAACACCTCAGAGCAAATCAGACTTCAAAATCACCAGTAACAAAATTAATAATGTGTTACTATCACACATAAAACAGAAACTAGATGGAAAAAACCATCCACCCATTTTACAGTCACATACACTGTGCTCTTTCACTCTGAGTATCTCATAGGAAATTATTAACTCCATTATTATGAACACATTGCAGCCTTTTGCACATGCTCCAGCAAATAGCCATTAGCATTGTGATGCAAAGGTGATGGCATAGCATATATTTTATATCTCTCAGCCTTTATTCACTGAACACTTCAATCTATCTGGTTTATTTGTAAAACTACTGTCTCCCATGTTTAAGATGTGGCTTAGGCTTGCTTTGCAGAACACCTATGACTTCACACTAAACTCAGTGTACTCCTATAACCTCTCTTGTTACAGATAAAAACATAATTCAGTGTTGACTCTAACACAAACAGGATCATTATGTTTAGAGAGTGTTCCAAAGCCTGCTATCCAAGCAATCTATGCCATATAAATAATGCAAGACCTCTTCTTTCTCCAAATGACTTCAGTTCAAGCAGAGACTCAGAAAGATGGAAGCCCAAATTTATACTGCCATTACAAAATTCAATCTATTTCTGGTTCTTCAATTGAATTATGACTCAGAGGCTTCCACTATTTTCTGCACCAACCTATATGCTCCCAACCTGTGCAGAAAAGAATCCTATTTGTGAATATTCCTGAGCTTTATTATTACTACATTAAAATGGCAGCAAATCCCAACTAATCTGAAAAGCTTCATGTCTGCTTTTAAAGGAAAGTAAGGTAGAAAATGGGTCTTATTTCCCCTCCCCCCGACCTCTGAACCACAACCTCCTCACCACTAAAGCGTTCAACACCTCATTTAATCTCTCCTCGCTGCATTGGCACAGCGCTGCAAAAGGGAAAGGGAAAAAAAATAATCTGGAGACTTCATCAATTTTTCATGAATTTTCATTTAGGCCAGAGCCCCCTGTAACAGTGGTCGATAGATCAAGCTGCTGTCACATATTTAACACCTGGAGCTACAGCTGCTCTCCCTGGGGGCTGCTGCTGACTCCGGCTGGATCAGAGCAGCCCTGGCCAGCGCAGGGACCCTGGTGCTCCTTCCCCAGCTCACAAGTGGCTCCCTGGTGCTCCCAGCTGAAATCCTAGCTACCCTCACTGCTGCTGCAAATGTGTTTCCTGATATTCCCGCCGGAAAACTCCACCGGCGCAGCTTCGATCGCCTCAACTGGAGCATTGTTTAAAAAAACGTGCTTTTATTTTAAGATTTCTGGTGTTCGAATACAAAAGCAGTTTGGTGAAAGAGCAAACTGTTTCCAGCCTACTTCTAAATTCTCCCAAGAAAATATGAACATCAACTTACATCCAATAATGCCAACCCTTGTTCAATTTCAATTAAAAAACTCTTCAGGACAAAATCTAAAGAAAGATGTTTTACTCTTTTGAATACAACTCTTCACAGAGGTTTTAAGGCTAGAACATCTGTTTTTAATGATTTAACCATAAACCAAAAACACTACATGAGAATTTGCCACATACAATTTGGAAGACTTCTTTGACTGCTAGCATTAGGATTATTTTTTCCTTCTGAGGAAGCTCCTACAGAAGAATTAATCTGCATGAAGCACACCATGAATTAATGTCTTAAAACAAATAGAATAAGTCATATCTATCCCTAAACTGTGCCTTCAAATAATAACTCTTTCTTCTAATACCAACTATATCTTCTTGAATGTCTTCAAGAATGTAGATATTCTAAATTAAAAGCAAAAATATTCTAAAAGCATATTCATTATATTAATGGTGCTTTTTAAAGTAACTTTCTAAATCACAGTTCTCCACAGTTTTACTGGGATGGACAAATTTTTCTGAGGATGTACATTAGTACAAAAATACCTGTCCTGGACTGTATGCATGTACTCTAAAGAGGCATGGATGTAGAAGTACACCTTATGTGCTTTATAGGGGCTGATACCTAAATTCATGTCTGGGAAAGGTGTGAACAGTTACTCAACCAAAAAGAGCTTAGGGGATTTCAGCAACTTAAAGAAAAGAAACTCACTCCAAAAAAAAACCAAAGGGCAAAATGACAGTGTTCAAGATGGTTTGAATCACTCTGTGTCCCAGCTGAATTTAACTGCTGTCTTTACACATAAACATGGATACATCAGAAGACTTTCAATCCCACTGTTTTGGTATCATGGAGGGGGTAAATAGAAGGAAATAAGAGAAAATTTATCATAATTAACACTGTTTATCATATTAATGCATAAGCACAAACACATCTAACATACTTACAAAATTAATATATATTTCTCCATAAATCATTCAAAAGTTGCAAGAACACATTATTAGCAACTGCCAATTTAATAAGCAAAGTAAAACAATTACAGTTTGTTACTCTAAACCAGCACACTCAAGCATTTCAAACCTGTGAAAACCAGCAGTTTGCCTCTCGTGGCACTATTTGAGGCCACCTACAGTCAGATAAGAATCCAGAACCTGTTGACAGCAGAAGGCAACCTCCCTGTTTCTGGTGATGAAGAGAGCTTGGCTCGGTGTGGGAAGGAGAGTTTTCAACACCACGACAGCGAGCACGAGCCAGGCTGGATCGCCTGCGGCCCCACGGACAGGGCTGCAGCATCCGGGCAGCTCAGCAGGTTCCCAACAGGAACTGAGGACAGGTCAATGGGAACCCACTGCTGACAACAGCCCGGCACCAGGAACTCACTTCCTGAGCCTGCAAGCAGGCTGCTACAGGCCTGCCCATCTTCTTCAGCCCAGAAACACTGACACCAGAAAGATAAGAAAGAGACTCCAACTGCTCCCTGAAAGTCACTCAAAAAACCTGATTTACAACCAAAAGTTCCCATATCCCAACAAAAACTGCAGTTTTGCTATCATCTTCCAAAGGATGCCTTTGATACACACCAAGCACTGCCATGTGCTTTTAAAAATCACAGCTGAAATCCCTAATTTTAAATAAACAAGAAATGTATGTCTATTTACATGTTGCTTCTTTGATAAAGGCCTTTCTGTAATTGCAGCCATGGTACTGCTCAAGGAAGGATAAAGCACTGCTGAAGTGAAATAGGAGGACCTGATTTAGACTACTAAACCCTTTAATTGGGGGTCTCAGGAAGTTAAATTTCAGAGCTATGGAAACAGTAAAAGCACAATATTATTGCAAAACCTTGGGCCATGGTTTCAGATCTCAGTTTCACATTCACATTGCTGCTGCCGTAAAACAGCTGACAAAGTAGAACAGCTTTATTGTTTTTAAAATTTTCTACTATCTCCCATGTGATTCATGCCTGACCTGCCACCAGCTACAGCATTTAAACTACAAAGATGGAGGATGGTGTAACAAGAGTCTTGCAGCAGTCAATAAAGTAAGGATCAGTGAAAAACTGACAAGATACAGAACACATTTAAATTTCAAAATAAACAGTTTGGTGACTCAAGGTACAACAGGAACAATCCTTTGAACTTCAACAGGAGATCCTGAATCTCAACAGGGTTACAATAAAGATTTCAAGTGTTTAAGTCTCTCAGGATTTCTCAACACTTTAAACACGTGTACAAAGACACAAATAATCCAGTAAATTTATCTAGTAATACTCACCCAGATTTCAGCCTTCCTTAAGCTGGTTTCTCCTCTACTCCCAAGTACCAACCAAAACTGAAAAGTTTCCTGTGATGCATTTACTGGCACATTTACTTCTGCTTTGATAGTGAGCCAAAAACTGTTTTCATTTTGTATTTGACACAGTTTTGAATCTAGGTTACAACAGGTGAAATGCAGTGAAAATGTCTGTTCTACTTGGCTTATTCTGCCACTTAAATATTTCAAAAATGGCATTTTCTGCAATTTCTGAGAAAACAGAAGCCACAAGATCACACCATATTAGCTAGGAGTCTGAAGACTGCATTAGGAACACAGATTTCTCTTTTATGCTTCCTCCCTTTAAACATACCATCTACTGTGTCTCTTTAAACATACCATCTACTTAAATATATTCTTTATCAACTAAGCAATACAAATTTGTTCTAGAGCCCTACTTCAAACACATTTTAGGGAAACTGCTTTCAGATGAAGAGCTGTGGGTGAAAAACTCAAGCCCAGCAACACGAGAGCACGCATAAATGTATTTAAATACATTAGGCAAAGATGCACATTCTGAATAAAAAGATACATGTTGAGTCAACCCATACAACTAAGGAGCAAAAAAAAAACAAACATGTGCAACTGATTATATTTTATGTCTGATGAGCTTGTTTGCTGTGAATATAATGAATCTATCTGCTAACTCTACTGGAAGCAGACTACTCGTGCCAGGTGGGCTCTGAAAGAGCCCCGCTGACTTCTCTCTTAAGACAAAGAGAATCGATAAAGACCATGACTGCTCTGGACGATATGAGAAATGGACAACAATTTCACTTGCCACTCACATAATGAATGAGGCCTAGGTCAAATTTATGATTGAGGAGCATATATTGAGGTTCCCAGCAGTACAGAACATGAGTCACCAAGATGCTGTCTGCTTCTGTTGAAGTAACAGATTATGAGATAAAGAGAAACAGACAGTGCACCTTAGATTACATGATAGGTATTTTTCCACATTAGTTCCAGCATAACCAACTCTAGACATCATTTAAAAATTAGATTATTCTTCAGAGAAAGATTATCCTTTGTCCATGTTATTCTTCAGAGGAAGATTATCTTTTGTCCACATTTGTGCCAATCATTATACTCTGGCTAGAACCTCATTTCAGTATAAATCACTTATTCTGTACGGTCACTGCTACTGAACAAACACAAGTGAAGATGCCTTGAACAAGAGCAGCAACTAACGACAAAATGCTGCACTTATCCCTATTTGTTATCTGCCAGAAGTGTGTGCAAGCGCTGGGGTGGCAGCACAAAAGCCACCATGAAGTTTCACAGAACACTAAACGAATAACACTACTCACATGCCACTTCCAGGGACGCGTTGCGACTCACGGCTTCCCCAAGGTAGTTCCTTGCTACACAAACGTAGCTGCCCTCGTCGGGTTTACTCCTGCGCCCGTGCACGATGCGCAGGAAAAATAAAGATCCGCTGGGCAGCAGCATCCGGTGGGAGCGTGGGTCGTCCTTGTCCGTCTCCACCCGCTCGCCATCCTTGTACCACTCGATGGTGGGGGTGGGCCTCCCCTCTGCCTTGCAGTTCAGAGTGGTCGGCTCTCCTTTAGACACTATCACATCTGAGGGATGCTCAACAATCCGTGGTGGAAAGTCCTCTTGGCGGAGACGGGATCCTGAGGAACAGAAGAGAGGGAGGGGAGAACAATTTAGTTGTGCTTTAGGCATCATGAAGAGCTCTTGCAAGTTACTCCTTTAATGTCACAAAAACAGAAAAAAAAACCCTTTACAACATCTGCAATTACTTTGTCTGATATCAGAGACTGTATCAGATACTCCCCCTATCTAAAAATCTGAGATGGACCAGAGATAACCCTCTATAGTGTTACCAAACCCTTACCAGATGCAGACTGTGCTTAGAGGAGGATCCCTTACACATGGATGTATGACAATCTTTTCCATTTTATTTTTTTTCTCTGATAATCTTCCTATTTACATTTACTTCTAGATCACTGTGAACTTCCTGATTCCCCTCATAGCTACTGCTTTCTTGTCCTTTCATCTGCCAGATTCAATAGAAGGACATGCAAAACCACAGTCTCTTAGCACCTCCATTAGTTAACAGTTCTCTGCAGCCTAACATGTACACTTGGTATCCCTTGTCCACAAACAGCCCCGGTATGGAAAGAGAAGGAGAAAAAGGAAAGCCAAAAGGGAAATCTCAAATGTCAGCTCACTTTAGAAGTTTTCAGTTTCAGGAGTGCATGTGCACACACACATATAAATACAATATAAGCAGAGAATCATAGAAGGGCCTGGGTTGGAAGGGACTTTAAAGCTCATCTCATTCCGACCCCCTACCATGGGCAGGGATACTTTCCACTAGACCAGGTTACTCAGAGCCCAATCCAACCTTACCCTGAACACTTCCTTCCACATTAGTGGTACAGACACTTTCCACCTCTGCATGTCTAATTAGACTACATGAACCTGGAAAAATATTTCTGCAGCAGTCACGGCAGTTGGTGCCTCAAAAATAATCTTTTCTAGCGTGGATCCTGAAAGGCCTTTGAGTGGAGCTGCCACAATTGGTCTGCACTTCTTAAATACAAGGTAAACCAGCCTTTGCAGGTTAGTGAAACATTTGTCTCAATTTTCTGATCAGCAGTTTTGCTGAGTGGTAGAAAAGCAAATGTCTTAATTACAGTCTAGGCTCCACATACTTTAAAATATTTTCCATGCCTCATTTACTGCAAAAGTTATGAGGAAAGGCATAAGGATCCATTCAACAGAGTGAATCCACCTTTGGACTTCTGTTTTACTAACACTCAGGTCATTAAGCTAAGGCTTGCCACTGCAGTTAAGTGTTACATTGCTGTTGCACAAATTGGCTCTTTCAGTGGCTTCCAGATTCTATTACCAGAATTGCAAAGAAATCCATAATCTGCAATGCCTGTACATGAAAAAACCCATAATCTATAGCTAAACACAGATGAACTTATGGAACATTTGGAAGAGACATATATTTTATTCTCACTTGTACTGACTAAAAAAAAAAAAAAAAAAAAAAAAAAAAACCAAACTAATAGGAGGATCTCCAGCTAAAATATAACCCTAGTCCATGACCCTATACACTTCATCAAAAAAGACTAAAATCACCATTAAAGTAAAAGATAAATATCTGACAGCACATGGAACTAAAAAGCCAACTTCACACTCTGATTTGCAACATTTGTATGTCCAGACATGTCTAACAACTTAATTCATTGCTTATTCTCAAAAAGCAAACAAAACCCCCCTAGATGTGTTAAGAAATTTCTATTAACAGTATCAGGAAGAAAAGGAAAGCTGAGGTGTTTCTGCAACATGAGAGGGACTTAAGGCAGAGAACAGATACAACTGAATTTTGATAAATGCTTAACACAGGATAACAAAATCGGTAGCAAGAAATGTGAAACACAATTCCAAAATATTAGTTTTCTTGTACACAAAGGATTGTTGATAGTGTTCAGAACTCCTAAAAGTATATCCTATACAGATTTACAGGCCATGTTTAAAGCTGTGCAAAAAGCTTTCTCCCATAAAAAGTTTATCCTTACACCACCCAGTTAAAATCCCTCCTGAGGTCACAATAGGGCTGATTCTTCCTCTTCGGTATTGATGCTTATCACAAAATCTGGTGCTTATTCACTCTATCCTAATGAAGCAATTTGTGCACAAGGGAGGGTTGAGATGAGAGCAGCCAGGACCGTGCCAATGTACAAGGAGAAAGGCTCAGGAGGTGTTTCAAGGGGGGGTCAGACCACACATTGCTGTCATGGCTGGGTGCACCTTCAGCTGGCCAGGGCTACAAGGAATTCCCCTCATCATGCACTTCGAGGAGGGGAGAAGCAACACACACACAAGACCGTTCACAGAGCACACTCACCTTCCTCCTTCCAAAGTAAACTGAGCACCAACAAGCATTCCCAAAGGTTATGCTGATTTAAAAACAACAAAGGAAACCACAAATTTGGCACCACTGTCTGTCTCTAGACACTGTCTGCATATCAGAAAGAGATAGATGCAAGCGGTGCTTGATTCTAGTTTTGATTCTTTTGCTATGGTCCCCCTCCCAATTCTCTTATGAGTATAACCTCAGAAGGAACAGAAAGGAACAGAAATACTAATAACCCCATGAGCTGTCTGGGCAGAAGATGCTCTTACTGCAGAGCAAGGTGCAACCATGACCTTAAGCAGGCAGCTGTGGTATATCCTGGGCTACCTATACAGCTTCCTTTTCTGTTCCTCCCCCCAGGATTCCCATCGGGTGCATGCATAGAGCATATGAGCAACCCCTGAATTTAGGAGCCCTTAAGTCCTTTCTATGATAGGCTGCAATGACTTCACATGAGCTTCTATGTGCTGGTGAGCAAAAGCAATATTTCTACAATATTAGAATTTTTGGAAGTATTCCACAGGAGGGTTCCAGCACCTCACCACCCTCACAGTCAAGAATTTCTGCCTAATATCCAATCTAAACCTACTCTCAGTTTAAATCATACCCCCTTGTCCTGTCACTCCAGGCTCTTGTAAAACATCTCTCTCCATCTTTCCTTTAGGTTCTCCACAGTGAGATCACCTCAAAGCCTTCTCTTGCCCAGGCTGAACAATCCCAGTTCTCCCAGCCTTTCCTCCCAGCAGAGCTGCTCCATCCCTGTGATCCCCTTGGTGCCTGCTCTGGCCTGGCTCCAGCAGGTCCCTGTCCTTGCTGTGCTGGAGCCCAGAGCTGATGCAGCCCTGCAGGTGGGGTCTCAGCAGAGGGGGCAGAGGGGCAGAATCCCCTCCCTGCCCTGCTGCCCACAGGGCTCCGGAGGTATCCCAGGGCATGTTTGGCTTTCCAGGCTGCCAGTGCTCATGGCCAGCTCATGTCCAGCTTAATAGTGTGCTGTGGCATGCTTATGTGTGATTAAATTAATCTTCACTTTAAATTGAACATCAAGTTCTGAACTTACACTGCCTAAGATCCTGCAATACAATGTTTTGTCACTCTAACAAACACAGTTTTCATTTTCAGATACCAGAGCCTGCTAACTACTGACAATTGCTGACCTGATAAATGCTGACTGATGGGAAACACTGTAGTTCTCATAATAACTGGTGACATTATAGATTTGTCATAAACTGTCACTTCATAAGTAAAGAACATTTGCATTCATATCTACCTTAATGTGAATCATTTCTGCAGCAATCATTGCTAATGTCCTTTGAGGTCAGGATACTGAACAGAAGAAGCCCAGCCTCATATTGGAACCAAGAAAAAGGAAAGTTCTGGGGGACAAATTTGTCACCAAAAAGCAAAATAATGCTCCAGTTATTTGTCTGTCCCTGTGTAACATGTATTGTGTTATATATATTCACCAAAACTTCTTACACTCTCCTTCCTGTATTATGAATTTATGTATTTATATATTCTAATCAAGGTAGGGAAAGAAAGAAAGAAAAGTGAGGAAAATCGACAAAAGCAGAAAAAAAACTACAACGTAGCCTGCATATTGTTACTTCAGGTGTCAACACACTGCTCTTCCACTCCTCTACTTAATTCAGATGTGTTGGACAAGAAATTCCCTGAGAATCACCTCCAAGACTACTCCTTTGGGAAGTGTAAAAGACAACAATCACTCATTCATTTCAACCACTTCAACACCAGGGTGCCAACTAAGTCAGGTCTTCCCCACAACTACCACCGAGCCTCACGGATTTGCTTTTATATGCTCAGACTTCCTCACGAGTCTCCTCAGGGACCCAGTGTACAATATAGTTACAGCTACACTGGTAGCATTATCAGCACAAGGCCTATTATTTTCAGTTTAGTCTGGCTGATCCTACAGTCAAATAACCCTAAAAAAATTATTTGGATGCGAGAATTTTTATTAATAAATGAAACAGATTTGCTATAGACACACAGGTGCAAGCAGGAAAAGAGATTAAACCAAAGAGTCAATACTGTATTCCTTTTTACTGCATTTCCTCAGAGTCACTATGCAATCCCTGTCCTAACAGCAATCACAGGTTGCTGGTCTAGGACTCTAAATATCATCTAATTCCAAACCCTCTGTTATGACTCGACCAGGTTGCTCAGAGCTCTGTCCAACCTTCCTGGGATGAGGCATCCACAACTTCTGTGGGTAATGCTCCAGTGCCTCACCACCCTCACAGTTAAGAATTTCTTCCTAATATCTAATCCAAACCCACTCTCTGTCAGTTTGAAGCCATTCTCCTTTATCCTGTCACTCCATGCCCTTGCAAAGTCTCTCTCCATCTTTCTTGGAGGCTCCCTCCAGATGGGAAGGCCTGGAAGGCTTCAATTGGGTCATGTGCTCTCTGTCTAACATACACAAATCATCACAGAAAAAGGCATTTGGCAATTCACTTTTTAGTCCTCTTAGTCCACTATCTTTCAAATTTCTAGGAAGAGACTTTCATTTATCGCGCTTCACATTCTTCTAGTTTTAATTTAATTCACATAGAGACCAAATGTTGATTTAATCTATTAAGCCTACTCTCTAAATAATCATCTACAAAGCTAATGATCTGTCATACCAGCAAAGCAACAGTACAGACTAAATTCAGAGACATTTAACTCATTTCTCAAATCAACAAAACATGCATGGCTACTGGGCCAGTGGTGGTTAATAGACAGGCTAGTGATGGTATTGTAACTGCTGAACCATTTTAAAGAAAAACAATATTGCATTAGCTTATATATTAACACTCTGAGATGCTATTTCATAATACAGATTTTGGAAACACTATCAAGAACCTCCTCAAAAATTCTCTTTTCCCCTCTGACCTTACCAGCACCTGTCACCATCTGACATCACATTTATTAGCATCCCTAACTCTTTTCCAACTTTTACTTACCTGACTTCCTATATATAGAAAAGGTCTTCCTCAGCTGACCTCCAAGACTATTGATCCTTTTATATCCTTCATCAAGGCTCTGATTTTGCTTCCTTTAACATTCCAAACACATATCTTTAATATACTTGGATATTTACCTACTCGCCAATCTGCCCTACTGTTCTCATGCTACTGCTGTGAAAGGGAAGCTTAAAATGGGATGTCATGTTTTACATTGTGTCATATTTGAAATATTTCCAGTTCACGAATTCTAACTGGTCACACTGAACAGGTGTGTTGTATATTAAGTTCAGAAAATAAGTATTGCCAACAAGAGCAACAGAAGTTGTTGCAACAATGGACTTGAAAGATAAACTTATATCAAAGCCACAAAATCCTTGAGGTTGGAAAAGACCTCCAGGATAATCAAGTCCAAGCTTTAACCAGCCACCACCCTGGTCAACTAGATCATGGTGCCATATCCAGTCATTTCTTGAACATCTCTAGGGATGATGACTCCACCACGCCCCTGGGCAGCCCATTCCAATGTTTAACAACCCTTCTCTAAAGAAATGTCTCCTGTCCAGCCTGAATCTCCCCTGGCACAAGACTTAAGACTGTGTCCTCTTCTCCTATTGCTGGTTGTCTATAAGAAGGGACTGGGCTCCCACCTGGCTGCACCCTCCTTTCAGGGAGCTGCAGAGATGCATAAAGCTTCCTTTTCTCTAGGTGAAACAGCCTCAGCTCCCTCGGCTGCTCCTCATATGAGTTATTAGTTATTTCATGCCTCTGATAGCATTTTGAATGCATTCCCTCCAAGAGTTTGCCAACAACACATGTTCTCCCTGAGACAGTGCAAAAGGACTGTTTATCAAGGAGATAAATAGCAAAACTGTGATAGGAAAAAATAAATCTCCTACAACAGAAAGCTAGAGATGCAGGAAGAAAAGGCTCTGTGTACATTTGATTCTACAGAGAGGACAGCTCCAAAGTTATATTTAATGCCAAAAAAACTTTATGCTAGAATCTTGGTTTATTTTCACTGCATCAATAAAGAAAAAAATGAAATGGAAAACAAGGTATTAAAATCCCCATTAAAAGAATCATGTGCTTTAAATGGATGGACAGCTACAGAAGTGTCTGCAGAATCTCTTCTGGCTACATCAGATCTGTGACATGGCCAGGCCTCAGCTTTTTATTTGACTTATGCAGACTCTACAAAGACAATCCCACAGCTACTTAGTTAAATTTACTGAAGGACAGTCACTGTTCATTTCCCCACTTCTTTGCATGCCTCGTTTCACAAGAGAAGTACTCATCACAAACACTTATTGCACACATTTGTTTGATGTAATGAATTACTCTGTTGCTTTCACCACCCTTTTAGGCACAGAACTGACTGAAGGCACCCAAGATCTCAAGAAGAGAGCCAGTCAGCCACATCTTAGTTCAAACAAAATAGAACATAGAAAAAAAAGTCAAGATAATGAGAAAACTCAACTGGAATATAGGCTGATGCACTGGCACCAGGCTGATTATCCAACATGCATTCCTCTAGGCAAAGTGACATGGCAAGGACAAGATTTTGAAAATTTATACTTTACAGTCTCTCCCCGCTTCTGAGATTTGGCAGATGGGAAAAGACTCCAGTGATACAACTGTTCCCAAGGTAAGGTTTTTAGTTCAAAGCTGTGTCAGCTATGACAAGGTCCTCTGAAAGCTTTTCCTTGAGCAAAATTAGTCCATTAAACAACATATCCTAACTTCCCCAGGACATGTGCCTGCAGATAAGTCACCTTTCCCATAGAGTGTGTCTGCCAAGAGGGAGAGCAGGAAATGCTGACAGGAGAGATCAATAACTGTCATTAAAAACATTGAGCAAATCTTACTGGAAGGTTGATTTCATTAAGTTTCTCTTGTATGGAACTCTTACTTTGCTAAACAAGGTGTAATCAACTCTACTATTAAAAAAAACACTGTAAACAAAATTCCCTTTTTTTTTTCTTAATGTAGATAATAATCCAGTGCCACAATATAAGCATCCTTTTCCTTATATAAAATTATTTCAGGGGAAGCATTCCAAAATTGACATAAAGGCTTAATGCTATTTTACTCTAATTCACTTTTATTCAATTCGTTTCTCATCACCTACAAGCATTTGAGTGTCACATTTCACTTTTTTTGCAGAGCCTTACCACACCTTAAAATTTATTTCCAGCACACTGACTGGGATGGAGCAGCATATTAGGGATGCAGTCAAGAGAGCAGGAGTGAGCACAATAACCCTGAAAACTGGAATATAGATTTGCAGGCAAATGATTAATCTTTTTTCCCCAGGTGAAAAGTGATGTTATAAATACAAGTCACTGCTTCAATGAGAAAGTTACATCGATTTGTTTATTGCAAAGCACAATGGTTTAGAGTTCAAGTCAAGAAATAAAATATTTACCAGAGCTATGCTCCCTGAAAGAAGATGAGGCAATTATTTGCTTAATAACACACCAATTCTTAATAACACACCAGCACCCACACACACACACACAAACCCCAGCAAACCCAAACCAGCTTCACTTTTAGGTTCTTTCTCAAAAAAGCTCTAGGTTTTGAAACTAGAATAGTTGCTCCAATTCAAGTGTGGATTTCATTAATGTTCACTGCCTCCAAATAATGAGATTATGAAAATGACATTAAGAAGTGAAGAAGACAGGTAGAAAAGAGGAGCACTTTCACCTGTGAAAAGCAAAAAGAACAATGTGTATGTGTGTATATATGTCTCTGTATTTATATGCTGGATGTATATACATACCTCATCTATATTTACACAATGTACACACACACACACACACCTGCAAGTGCCAGGTGATCTCCAGAAGTCCCTTCTAATCCAAATTATTCTATGATATATACACAGCATACAACAAAAGCATCAATGACAAAAAAAAAACAAACAAGAAAAAAAAAAAAAAAAAAAAAAACACCAAAAAACTCTTCATCCAGAAGAGCTCAAGCACAACATCTCTTCCATTGGGAGCCTTTCCAAATCACTGGAATTCAACAAAGCAAAGCATAAGCGTACGCCCAACTCCAAAAACATCTTTCAGCTATTTTCAGGTCAAGGATGGAAGGTAAAAAAAGCAGATGTTGCCTACAGACAGCATGGTAATTTATTGTACAAGGGGCATGTTATCATAGCCCATATCATGGGGAACTGGCAATGGTTCCTTATCAGCCAGGCAAAGGGAAGCTTTGCAGCTTCCCTGATACCACTGGAGAAACCAATGGCCCATTAGAAGCAAGTAAACTTTGCTTTTGCATAGAAGGGTTGGTAACCACAGGCTCTCCAAAGTCTAAAGCTTTCTACTGATAGATGGTAATGACCATCTAAGGCAACATTAAAAGATACATTTAAAAGCTTTAAAAAGGAGCAATTAGAAAAACACATCAATTTTAACAGTGTTAAGCTAAAACAGCTATAAAAAAAGCTTTTAAATGACAACCAGGTCTAGATCCCTCTACAAACCATGAGTCAGAGTTCTCAGAGAAGAATAAAATTAGTACAATCTGTGAAATCAGACTACATTTGTAAATAAATTCACCCATCTAAAGCAGTCTTAAAATAATATTTTGAGGAAGACATGATTCCTACTATAAGCACTGAAGGTACTTGAACTTTGATGTTCTGAATTTTATCCTGCAGGCACTTTGTTGTCTGCTGACACTGGTCACAAAGATTCCCTGAACCACACCAGTTGTGAATGTCTAGGGAATTATAAGTACACAACATCAATACTTGACTTAAAACTTGACCCAAACATCCTAAAGAAACCTCTCATAAAGTTCCAAGTAACTGTCAGCCAATGAATATTAATTTTGCGGCGAAGCTCTTAGTAAAATTTAAAGTAGTATGACATATCAAAAACTCTCTGTAATATCTTGGTTTAGAAATCTACAAATTACATCTTCACAACTTGTCAAAGACTCTTTGGAAGTTTCAATTAGTTTGGAAAACTTTTTCCAAATACCTATGGATGAAAATATAGATCAAGCTCTGCAAAGAAACATTCTAATCCTACTTTTTCTAACCCCATATTGAATAAATAAGCTCAAAAGTAAACATGCTCAAAGGTAGAAGGCTTTTGGAATTAGCATGAACTTCTCACAAGCTGTATCTCTCCTACCTATGTCAATAAAAAAGAAACAGGTGAACAAGTACAGGCACTCCAAGACTTAGGGGGATGTTTATAATTGCCCCTTCATTTCACCTTTTGCTAGCTGGCATTTTAAAAACTCATTCGGCCCGCCAATGCTTGAAAGCAACTTCTACAGAAAATTCAGTCACATGCTATTTCTGCCAATATAGGTCAGGTTTATAAGCACCTCATATATCCCAAGTACAAAAGATCACAATTTTTATATTGGTGCTTTACAGCATGCATTTGTCTTTTTATATATTTACAAGTGTGGTGTTTGGGTCTTTTGTTTGGTTGGTTTTCCCACATTTAAAGAGTAAATACTTTACTGCAAATACTGCATTTTTTTTGTTTGATCACCAAAATGTCACCAGTTTTTCAATAGTTACCACACTAATAGCTAAAGGTCATATTATTGACTCTCTTTGTATAAGGAATTCTCACTGCTAATAATGGGAAAGTTGACACAAAATTCAAATTTATGCACAAACATCTAAGTGTCCTACCTCTAGCTTCTTCTGATGTATGTATAGCACAATTATATATACTTTTTGATATATAAATATATATACACATATAATGTGAGAGAGCATCTTCTGTTAAGAGCATATTTGGAGCTCCTTTGCCCCAGCATCTTCTCCTTTGTGTGTGTCTCTCCCACACCCCAGAAAAAAAAAAACAACAACAAAACACCTTTTTCCTTGTCCCTTTTCTTTTTGTTTGTT
The DNA here is from genome assembly GCF_023055355.1 of Agelaius tricolor. Classification (NCBI taxonomy): domain Eukaryota; kingdom Metazoa; phylum Chordata; class Aves; order Passeriformes; family Icteridae; genus Agelaius; species Agelaius tricolor. Next base: position 39,593,973 of record NW_027269269.1, on the reverse strand, counting down.
CTCCATGCATGTTTCACAATTCCTTACTTACCTCATCATGTGCATTTTAAGGTAATTTTTCTAACTTGCTACTATTATACCTGTAGCTAATAAAATTACGGGTTTTCTAATCCAAAACAGTTCATCACCTCCATCTACAAGGTGAATCTTTTCTCTTCTCATTCTCCTTTTCAGAAGCCATCCAGTTATCTGTCCCATTAGATAACAAAACACAATTCTGCAACTTCTGCAGCCAAAATGGGATTTAATGTTCTTGGGCCTGGTGACAAAAAGCAAACAAACACTCCAGTATCTGTGCCAACTTACGGATCTTGGTTTTTTTTTTAAGCAGCCCTCAGTGATTTTTCTCTCACCTTTTCTGGTCCACATATTTACACCCAAAGCTGGCACAAATTAGGGAAGTCTTTCCTAGTACTTTAGGCTGAAGGCACAGGTCCAGCAAGAGGTTTTATTGGCCCTTGCTATTAGTGGTGGAAGAGTCTTGCCTTTCAAGGAACATGCATTTCACAGGATTTTTCTGCAGCTCTATTTTACCCTTTCAATATTAAAATGAGGGAGATTTTTAAACAGTAAAGTTGCAGACACAGATTCAGAAACCTCTGTCTATTCTGTTTTTATAAACATCTGTTGATTTTACTAATGGAGCATGGATTACTGATAAACAACCACCTCCCAGAGCTGTGGAATGGCAAGGGGACTGCTGTGACCTTCTGAGAGCCTCTTTCCAGCATGTAACTTATTTACTCTGTGTTTCTCTACACCACACAGCACTAGGCAGAAGCACAGAAATAAGAGTGTCTGGCAGCACAGTAGGCAAAACAAACAAAAATTCCCAGGCAGTTCTCAAAGTGTTTACTGTAAGCAAGAAAATTGTTGAAAACAGCAGTAGAGGAAGTAAATAGAAAATATAGAGGAAATAGATTCCACCTTTTCAACCTTAGACTTCTAAATCACTATCTTTAGCAAATATAACAAATGCTGTCTAGACAAACTTAGGAAATAAAATTGCATCTTGTAACAGTGGTAGGTTGGCCCAAATGACAGTCAAATCCAGCTGTTCACTCACCACCCTCTCCCATGGGATGGGGAGAAAGCAGAAGCAAGAGACTTGTGGATTGAAATAATGGCAGCTAAAAGGGAAGGAAAACACTGTGGATACAAGCAAAGCAAAAAAGAGGAATTCATTCACTACTCATCAGCAAACAGATGTCCAGGCACTTCCTGGCAAGCAGGGCCCTCAGCATGCAGGACTGTTGCTTGAGAACACAAATGCCAAAACCATCAATGTCCCTCCTTTATCTTCCTTTCCATGAGTTTTTATTGCTGAGCATATGATGACATATGGCACAGAATATCCCTTTGATCATCTTGATTCAGCTGTCCCAGCTCTGCTCCATTCCAACCTCTTGCCAGCCCATGCCTACTACACTCTCTGCTTAGAGGTACAAATCAAAATTTTCAAGAGACAGGATCTTTTTTTTTAAGGACTTATTTTCAACAGATAAAAAACGCTCCTACATGATAAAAAAAAACTTTTCTTCTGCAAAACTAGCTTGCAGTGAATGTATTTCCTCCAGACCATATAAGCATAGTGTGAAACACCCTTGCAGATGCCTTTCTCATTTTATGGTCCAAAAACAGAGTAGTAACATATTTTCATATCTAACATTTCTCTGATCAATAACTAAAGGACTACAGCTACAGTCAGTTTTCTAAGTGAAGTAGAATCAAAGCTTCCTTGCCATGAAGGAAAACAAATCAAATACATGTGGGAAAATGCACAGAAAAGTTTAAGGTTGGCACTACAGAGGTGCTCACATGGAGCATTTGCCCATGTCTGCACTCTGTGTGTGAATATCATAACACAGCCTTTCTGCATCACACCTCTGTGTGCACCTGGGGAAGGAAAAAATGCAAAGTCCTCTTGATTTTTGCTAAGGATCCTTGCATTGTCTCGTGTTAATTTCCAGAAGACTGTGGCTAAAAAAGGGAATGTAACTCCATTCCTTCACAGGTATATCTGTTTACTATTTTACAAGCATTTTTTTTTCCTTTTGTGTTTTTTGCCATTCAGTGAAACAACTCAGGCTATTATTTTGAGTCACCTTTCAGAATTAAAAACATCCAAAATATTTATATTCTAGAATAAGAGAAATGTGCTTAAAATCCAACACTTCTGTCATCAGCCACCTGAGGCTATGCTCCACACCAGGTGTTTCAAGTACAGTACTCTTCTTCCACATGCATTTCTCTACCCAAGATCTTAGAGGTGCATACACACAGACTTTCTTAGTTTTCTCCCACTATTAATGTGATAGCTAAAGTTTGGTCATTAGCTATAATGCTATGCAACTACATGAAATAAAATATATTGTACCTTATTAAATATGGGAGAAGGAGGCTTGTCAGTGGTAGCTAGCTGTAGGGATCAAGGCAGGACCTCAAAAACTATGCTGCTGGATTGATGAAGATCGGTTTATTGTAAAATAAAGCCCAACAAATTTCATTTAGGCCAAAAGCAGCAGCAAGCTTGAGGAAAATGACACAGGTCTAGTGTAACAGTCAACTGTAACTAGCTCGGCTAAAGAGAGATTTCCATTTCTTGGCGCGGTAACAAATCCTCAGGCAGAGAGGGGCTACAGGGGTGAGATTTTTTCCTCTGTAAGTAACTTAATGAATGAAGTACTAATTAACATTATGGCATTGATAAATGGAGAGAGAGATTAGGGATGTACTCGATATTCAGGCCTTCCCAGATGGACCGTCAAAGCCACATTAATTCCTATCTCATTGGAGCATCTGCTTCTCCCATAATCCATTGCCCCTTGGTACAAACAACACAAACTGTTGTGACTCAATTCGATTTATATCAATCTAATTTCTTTTAATCCAATTTGTATTCCAATCTACTACCTTCTAATCACTTAAATCTTCAGCCTCCATCTGGTAAATTTTCTCTCAAAATTAACCGAGCAGATGCCTCTGCAATTGTCTTCCACAGTCAGGCTAATCATGCCCTGGCAGTGGCCTACAGAGCTCGCTGAATAGGTACGTGACTTACAGCATTGCCCTTCTTATTACAAGCATGGCGATGCAGGAAGGCCATTTTGTCTGTCATTAATTGGTTAATTTGCATAACACTGCCAGGGAAAGATGCCTGGGAAACAAAAGCCAAGAGTGGAAGGCTTCAAGAAGGCAGCATGACATGCTCCTCATTAGTCACATGGCCATTACACTTTGAACCATCTATTGTTTGAGGAAACAAACCCCAAACTGCATTACAGCTAAATACATAACAAACATCTACACACGATATTGGACTGCATGAGTTTTGGCACTGCTGCCACTGAATGTGCAGAGAACACTGGAGCTGTCCAAACAAAATTCCAAGAAAAGTGCAGGATGCTGAGAAAATTAGAAAGCACATTGTTTTTCCAAAACTTCCAATACTCTCTCAAGTCAATTAACTCTCACAATGCTACAACTACACATGCAAACAAAGCCAAACTTGCTGACTGCAAAAATCTTCCCAGGGCAGCATGAGCCACAGGTTATCCAATACAGCATAAGTAGGAGGAGTAAAAGGATGAAGCTAACCTTCTCAGCCAAGGATAGGTAAAATTCTGAGCCCTAAGCAAAATGCAGAAAGAGGTGCCACTGCTTTCAAACTGGGTGCCTCGCTAAGAACACAATGTTAATCTTCCCTCTTGATCAATGCTACAGCATTTCCAAAAAGTTGATGGTGTGTTGAGCAAAAAGTCCATTTCATCATTCAGGTGTTCACATGATCATGCACTGCCAAAGTTAGGAAGCTTTTTAAAGCCTGTTATTCAGAATTCTGGGAGAACATAAAGGAAAACATTCAACGTGGCACTTGTGTTCCCCAAGCAAAGTTCAGTGAAGAGAAATGATGAAAACACAACAGGTACTTATAAATAGTGAGGGAAGCATAAGAAAGAACAAGCTGGTCCAGTGGAGGAGGAACAAGAGTAGCTTCTATCACACACAAGCAGCAACAAAAGGAGCAAAGAAAACTTCCACCTGGCACTCAGACCCTTGCATCGTGAGCTACACTCTTGTTGGCCCACAACCACTTACACAAGATCAGCCATTAACAGTCCTCAAATTCAGAGAGAGCTGTAATGCCCTTTTGCCATTACAGATTATATTATATATAAAATTTGTTGCTTCCCATTTTTTAGAACAATATAAATCAGACTAACATGGAAGGGTTAAAAAAAAAAAAACTTGTGTCATCCAAATTTTCAGTAGCTGAAAAGTGAGTCTACCAGGATGATTTGCCTGGAGCTCACTACTGCTTCCTCCCCTCCTCTCCATCTTTCCCATCTACACCTGAATAAGAGGTTTCACTTACCAGCTAATAGGTACCTAGTAAATTTTTTATAACCTAGGGATAGCAAACAGTATAAATACAATGGATGCAAGCCAGAGGATGCTGAAGAAGGAAAGAGAGGGTGTGCTTGGTTAAGGAGGGGGTGGGGTGGGCAGTCTTTCTTCCCCTCCCACAAGCTGTCAAGTCCTTCTGTGCACACCCCCTCCCTCATCCCTGCTAAAAACCTTCCTCTCTCTGCCTGCCATGACAGGTGGTCCAGATTTTCACTTAGAAAATCTGGCCACCCTATGTTTGCAACACCTCCCCACTTAGTATCATCTGTGAATTTAATTAGCATGCAGTTTACCCACTCGTTCAGATTATTAACGAAGATGTTAAACAAGACACAATCCAAATAAAAAGATCCCTGTGGCAAACCAATTGATGCCTTTCTTTACATCAGTTTCTTGCTATCTATTGTAACCCTTTATTTACAGATGTCAACCAATGATTCATCTACATGATAGCTTGGACAACCAAGAAAATCTACCTTTTGTTTTACCAGCTAACAGGCTGATACATTGCATATAGTAGAATTAGACATAATAATTCCCATTTCCCAAATTCTGTGTCTCATCTACTACACATATCATTTCATCACATTAAGATATGTAGCCCCTTGCTTCTCCTGGTTCATCTGTCACTCCTCAGCCATGTGCACAGAATCAGTGTTAAATGATGGTCAGGAAAAATCACACCATTTGTGATCATTTCTAGTGTCAATCTAAAACCAGTCCATGGAAATCTGGCAGAGGGAGACAATCATAAGAAAAAGTAAGATTGTTAAATACCTTGAATCTCTCCCAGTTTTATAACCTGGATTCGAAATGAAAGTGGGAACTATGCAAGGAATACGTAAAGCAAAAAACCCCATATTTTTTATTTATGAAAAGGAATGCAAGAGCACTACTCTGAGTCACTAGTTTCAATAATGGCATTATTACAATTTTACTCATTAGATGAGAAAACTACAATGTAATGTCTGGACAATGATATTTATGTTTTGAAATTAAAATAAATGTAATGGCATTTCACCCATAAAGCAAATCACATTTGAGAAAAAGACAAATAGGAATGGCAAAGAGAACCCTCCATACAACTGAAGACTTAGAAGTTGAGAAAATGTCACAGAACATATCACTGAATTTACACACATAAAAAAATACAAATATCTATTACAGATATACATACAGTTTTGCTCATAAACCAAACCCACTCATAGCTTGTAACACTAGGCAGAGTCCTCCCCCACCCCTTGCAAAAGCACTGTGATACAAGAAACACAGGAACATCCAAAGCCAAACGCAAACTCTCTCTAAAGCAGGCGGCCACACATTCCATAGTCACAAAAGCTCTCTCTGAGCTTATCTATGGAGTACTTCTTTTTCTTATAGACCTTGTTGCCCGGAGGAGTTGTGGATGCCCCATCCATGGAAGTGCTCAAATCCAGGTTGGATGAAGTGAGCAACCTGGTCTGAAGGAAAGCATCCCTGTCCATGGCAGGGATGCTGGAACTGGATGACCTTTAGTGTCCCTTCCCACCCAAAACATTCTATGATTCTTTTCTGCTGAAAAATCACAAAAAATTTGCTTCAAAGCAGTTCCAGTGAATTTAATTAAAACATTACAGCCTCCCTATGAATGTTAGAAAGAGCAAACAGGAGAGCTCTGGCCCTTCCATTGAGCCTTCCAATTGTCAGCATAAAGCAAGACATTCTGATCTTCCAAGGTAATACCACATTACAAGCGGAGAAAATAATACAAGAAGCGCAACAGGTTTCCAAAGCTATCTTATGACAGAATATAAATAGTTTAAGCAGAGATTAAAATAAATTCACAAGTCTATAAATTCAGTTTATGCTGAACTAAGAATGCAACTCAAGCAGAGGTCGGTAAGCTCCTCTTACTGACCAGCAGCACCACTTGGCAGCTCCTAAACAAAATACTCCATACTGTGCTATCATACACACTGTGTGCTTACAAACTCATGGATAGGAACATAATTTACCTTAAAGACATATTTCAAGCAATATAGTAGTAATAGAAACCTAGCAGAAGGAAGAATACATAACACTGTGAAAATGCTTAGAAAAATATTAAAATAGCAATTTTTGCATGCTAATTTAATTCTCAAGTCAGTTTGCTCACAGATATACACTTCATTCCCATGTCTGCAGAAGAACCTAATTTTGCATAGCCTATCATAAGAGGCCTAATGCACTCTGTAATGAGTGAAGCAAAAGCAGAAATAGTTATTTTCTTTCCTATTACTTAAACAATGCAAAATGACACTTTCAGAACTCAGTTTTTTATGCTTGTTTCAAATAAATCATATGCAACTTTGCCTGAGTGAAGTTATCAGACTTTGACACACATCATGGTTTACCATAAAAAGCAAAAAGCTCAGACACCGGTGACCTATGGCCATATTGTGGACAGTCTTCCACTCTCCAGAAGAGACACCACTATACACTAAGCCAGCTCAACCTGAAGATATTGCAGATATCCACAAAAAAAAAAAAAAAAGGGGGCCACTGTGTCTAACCATCAAAATGAGTCAAAGAACCTACAAAGCACCAGTGCCACATCTGCTGCCTCCCCCACACCAAAGAAGCAGTTGGTGCTAATGCACGATTAGGAGCTGAGAGGAATGCAACAAAAGTGTATGCAGGTGGCAGAGGTCACTGAGGGACAGTATAAAGGAAAGAGAGGGTCAAGTTATTATCTGGAATGCATCCACAGGGCACAGCCATCTTTTAAATCAGTTTTTATAATAGCTATCCCTGTATTGATTTAATAATATCTTTATGCTACGGATTTACTGAGCACACTGTGAAGAACTGCATCAAAGACCGAGTTGTGAAACCAAGGCTTGTTTCTTTTCCTTACACAAGGTAAGGAGCATGTGTCCTACCTTGAAAGCCTCCATTTGATCTATTTTTAATGTTTTATTAGCCTTGTTTCCTACAAAAAGGCAAAAACCTGTCATTCAAACATCATCAAGTCTTTCAATTACAAGTCTTTGAGTAAAATAACACAAACACCCCCAAAATTAAATTTTACTTTTAAATCAAAGTGGCTGATATGCCTCTGTGTACACGGCAACTAAAATATTGGGTCTTTTACCTTTAAGCCTATATTGTTATATACATAAAGGTGAAATGGAATGGAGGGAGAACATCCACTTAGAAGTATGGTTGCATCACAGTGTGTTGGAGTACCAGGCCTATGAAGACAAATTTTCAAGAATAAGTAGGCACTGTAAATTATACAGACACAGCAGATGAAAGACTCATAGACACTCTTGTAAAAATATAGAGAAAACCAGCTTAAGGTTAATGCTTTACTTAAAGGAAGGTGAGAGCAGGCTGATGCTGGCCATAAGGAACCATTCCCAAGTCAAGCCTCCTGGGCACTTAGAAACCAGTTGGAAAAAAAAACCTTTTCCTGGTGTACCAGTAATTGCCACTGACTGCTTGTCCCACCACCAGAATGAGAGGAATAAGAGCAATAGTTCAAAAAGGCAGAAACAAACAATAAGGGTCATTTTAGGCCCTAAGGTCAGGCTTTATGTTTCAGGGTAGGGGAACCTGAAGTAAAAGAGTTACAACTTCCCAATGACCCCAGAAAGGAAGTTACTTAATATTCATGTTGACAGAAAAGAAGAAAGGATTAATCATGTGGAATTAGCATTTTCATTGAGGAGCTTGGTTGAGTCTTGTGTTCCACTTTGAGAGAAAGACAACAGCTTCAGACCAGCATTTTACATCTCTCATTTATCGAAACATTGCAGCTTGCTCCTAACTGTCATTAAGTGATGAATAATGAAAGACTTTTTTCTTTTTACCTCATATTATTCATGCAGCCCCCTCCATCTCTCCATGCCTGAATGTGTGTTCTGAACATTTTAAAAAAAATTAATAGTTTTTAATTAATGTGGAGTAAAGAAAACTCTAATTACATTTAAATCCTACTGGGAAAAAAATGGTCTCAATTGAAAGGACATCACCTAAGTATTTTCACCTCAGAGCTTTAAAGTGTCACCATGCACTATCATTGCTGAAATTGTGTCACATCTGTGCTTATTTCAAGCCATCTCTTATATTACACAAATAAATGATGGAAAAAAATCATCCCTCCAATTACCTAACACAGAGAAAAATGGTGTAACAATTAATTGAAACAAGTACAACATGTAGGCTTTATAATTACCATCACAAAGTAAAAATACAAAACATTGTACAAGTAATATGATAATGTCTCTCAAAATAATCAGGCCAAGCCAAAACAATGCATTGCAAACCTCCTCCTGTTTCTTTGTGATCTTTCCACAATCTCCATCTTCTTGAAAAATATAACAATTATATAACAAATCAAAGTCTAGCAATCACTACAGTACAACACAACTTTGTTTTCAGTATTAAATGCCTAAAACACTGGCCCTAGAATAATCTTTCAAAATACATGGTGGACTTTGGTGCATGTAATCAACTGAGGATGAAATCAGCATGTTTTCTTTTACTATTAACCATCTTGATCCATCACCTGCAGACTGATCTCTAGATTTATTCTGCCAGCTTTAAAATTACTTAAATGGCAGATACTTCCCATTATTGCACCAGAAAGAAGGTTCCACACTGGATAATATCATGCACATAATGCCAGTGGATCACATCTAGTTGGGCCACATTCAGTTATTCTTCTCAAAGATTTGTAATCACTACAGCTCTACATTTTAACATTTAACTAAGCATTTCCTTATTGTGTTACCTCCCATTTTAAATGTCAAGGTTTAGTTAAAATACTCGCAACATTACATCATTATTTTTGTAAGATACAGACACATCTAAAATTTTATCCATCATCTAAATTATTTTGACCACAAAAAGGATGAAATGTGCAAAAATTGAGTAGAAACCTTTCAAAATAGCTACAGCCCTCCTGATTCTTTTTTTGTCTCCTCTGGCATATTCTCTTCCAGTTGCTCATAAAACTTCTTCCAAGTTCTCACTAATCTCTTTTCATCACCTTTGAGTTGTCTCTACTCTGCTGACATAGTTTTAAATCATGGGACCTAAAACTCTACATGCTAAAAAGCTCAATTTCGCCCCCCTCCATCTGCAGAAAGCTGGCACAAACTTTCCATTCCACTGAAGTTTCAGCTTCCCTCTGTTCTCCTGCAAAGTTGATATTTTTTTGCAAAGCCTGTCATTCTCAAAAATGCTCTTCTAAGCCACATCACTGATCTACCATGTTGATCCTTGTGATATATGATTTGACTATTGATTTTTCTTTATTCAAACCCATTTTCTTCCCTAACTCCATTACAAACTTCCTGAAGTCATTTTGTATTGGTAACTGTGCAACTTCTCTCTCTTCAGATCTCAGAGGCCAAATCAAAATTTTCTTGCTTGTTTTAGTGTAAAATTTTCCATTTAATATTATCTTTACCAAGAACATTTCCATCCAGACCAAACTCACACATATCTACCATTAGTCTTTGCTTTTTCCTGCTTCTGCTCCCTAAAAGAAGGGGTACTATTACAATCTGCAGAATTTGCTCTTTCAAAGCAAAACTGATAACTCTGATGATTTTCAAGGCTACATTAAAATGTAATAAAACAAGTAAAATTGTGTCCCAAAATTGAACGTGTGATTCTCTTCCTAACAAAAAAAGCAAGATGCATTTACTGAGCAACATGAATGGAGTGTTTGCTCTTCTGCTGTTATAAGAAGCGTGACTTCCTTGACCAATATCATGTATCATTTTCCTTTAAAGTTCTCCCCTGCAAGTATTTTCAGACTTAAACTGGCATTAAATACTATTTTCATTAATCTTACTGGTGTTCAAGAATAAGCTGGACACTTCCTCACTGAAAGAGAGTGGAAACAGAATAGCACCAAATGTTGATGTTTGTGGCACAGCACCATACACATGGATTTGCTATCCTATGGATCAAAGAAACAAGAAATTCTGTCACTTTGAGACAGGATATCATCTATTAGGACAGCCAAACACAGTGGGAGCTACAAAACAGCCTTCTCTATTTCTGTCACGCTTTTGTTCTCCCTGTGGATGACAACACATTTATTCACTGGGATTCCATGCTCATAAATTCTTCCAAGCCACACTGGTTTTGTCAGGGTACAGATACTGCTCCAGCACCCACGTGGGCTCCTGAGACAGGAGCTCAATTCCAGACTCTACTACCATTGTGATACCTGGAGACATTTCACTAACCTCAATTTTTCTACTTTTAAAATGCAGATGTGGCCACAACACCTTTGTGAGGCGTTTTGAGATCGGCTAATGGAAATCCCATGGAACAAATAGCACTGTCAGCTTACCAAGGTGTCCTCCTGACCTGTGTCCTGCATGCACAGATGGCTTACAACAGCGTGTGACCAATGTCACCCTCCTCTACTATGCCACTGCACGGTCATGGGCAAGATACAGCTGCAACTTCTTGATCTGCTCTGTTTGAGGTTTTTTTTCTTTTGTTTTGTTTTTGAGTTTTTTACCCTCTGTCTGCCCAAAATGTCTGGCAGCTACAGGTTTCTAGAGCCATTCAGGGGCAATTTTGGTTTGTCAAGCTGATTTCTCTAATTTTACTTTAGTCATAAAACAGAACTGTTTCATAGTTTCAAACTAATTCTACATGCATCACATGGAAATTCCCAGAGTGCTAGCTTTCAATACTATAATATCTTAACCAATTTACATCTTTGGAGATGCAAAAAGTCCATTTAACTTTACCTATTCACTAGTTTTTTACATGATATATGCACATATATAGAGCAACACAAAAATTCATTGCTGGATAAGCAAGAGGTTGGATTTTTTTTTCCTAAAATGCCAAGAGAAAAACATGATAAGTCTAGAAGAATATTGAGAATATTGATGTAGCAGATGTAAACTAATTGAGAAATCAAAGTAGATGATGTTTCAGAGCAGGGTTTACACCAAAAAACAAACCTAGCATTCAATCAGGATCTGGACGTTATATTCCCCCCAGCCTAGAGGGATAACACCCCAATTTTTATCACACAAAATAAGCAAAATGCTGACAGTATCAACAGTTACTTCATTTACTGAAACAGTTCCTCTGGAAATAATTGCTCTTTTCTTACACTTGAATAAATGTATCAGTTTCATAACTGATTTCAACAGGAATGGATTACTAAGCAATAGCACTTTTCATTGTATGTGGGTGAAAAACTAAAACAATCTGAGAAGATTTCCACACTTGATCAGAAAAGCTTTAGACAGGTTAAGACTTTGCTATATGTTGCAAACACAAGTGCACTGCCTCCAACCACAACACCTCAGACTGTAGGAGGCACTAGCAAGATCAACAGAACTTTCCATATTGAAGGATTGATGTAATTTATGTTTGCTTGCAGGACTGCACATTTGTGTTCCTGACACCTTTACCAAAACAGTCAAATGTTGCTTTACTGCCTGCATTCTATTTCTCAAACAAACAAACTGTGGCAGTCATATTTTCTGAAAAATCCCTTGGCCCAGGATTTTCCCCTGGGAAGCTGAGAAGCCTCAGAGAAAAAAGGAAAACAAATTCTTATCTCATTTGCTTCCCCTGCGTTGTGCTCACATGTGGAATGTGTTTGGAGATTGTTTCATTGGTTTCATGTGAATTATTTTGGCTTAATGACCAATCACAGCCAAGCTGCATTGGAACTCTGGAAGGAGTCACAAGTTTTCATAATTATCTTTTTAGCTTTCTGTAGGTATCCTTTCTGTATTCTTTAGTATAGTTTAGTTTAGTATTCTTCAATATAATATAGTATAATAAAATAATAAATTAGCTTTCTCAGAACATTGAGTCAGAGTCATCATTCCTTCCTGCCACGGGGCACCCCGCAAATACAATAAAAAACAAAAAAAAAGCCACAAAGCCACCTGATTATGTTTCAAGCATTCTTAATACCAAACAAGTTGATTTAAAAGCAACAAATAGAAGCTGCTGTCATGTGAGATGTCCCCTCAAAGACAAATAAAGCCAGACAACCAGTAAGCACTGAAAAACTGCTGTCCTAAACAGTGCTTCCTCCAGCACTCCTCCTCACAGCAGAGGGCAAGCCATAGCACAGCCTCCCAGGCACTCAGTAGCTGTAACCATCTGTGTACTTTGGAGTCTGCTTTCATCCCTTCTTTTAAAACTTCCATGATGTTCTACACCTCACCCCACAGAAGCTTAAGAGCAGCACTGCCCAACTATTGAAACCCTTCTTAATAGTAAAATGAAGATAATTTGAGAGAGTGTTGCAGCCAACAGAAAGGTGGATACAAGTGAAATGCATTCTTGGTAGGATGCTGTTTTGCACCAAAACTCAAGACTGGATTTTTGTCAAAACGAATCATCACCAATTCTTACCCTAGATAATAAAGGTAATGAAGAAAGGTTCACATCAAGAGGCATATCACAATGTGCATTTAACACAGGGTGGTCTCACACAGCACTCTCTCCCCCCACTGCCCACCTGTGCTCCTCAGCAGCTCTGCAGCTCCCAGGCTATTCCCCCACATCAGTACCAAGCTTTTGCTTTGAAGCTTGTCCAGTTGGTGAGTTATTCTCACTCCAAAAGCTCAGAGTGATTTTTCTAACTTTGATAAAAATGACTCACTTCCTTAAGAGATTTTGTGCATCTGAGATGAGACCTTATTAGTAGGCACAAGAGGCATGTAAAGCCTCTCCCAGAGCCCGCTCCATTAGTACTAATCAATATTAATTTAAAATTGCATAAAGGCAGCTTTTCAACTAGAAATGATTTCATCCTTTATCCCCCTGCCCTGCTCCCCAACAAAAAACCCACAGCTTTCACTACATTTGAGATATCAGGACACTGGCTCTCTGTCCAAAAGTAATTTACAGATGATATCCAGAATGGTCTACCAAGTAGAGATGATATTACCCAGAACAGCTTGATGAACCTTGCTTTTCACTTCTTACCTTGATAGCATGTAAATGAATCTAAGCATGAGGGATGAACTGCTTTTAAGAATCAACACAGCAGGACTAGAAAAATCTAATTGCTGTAATGGTCAAGTGGGAACAACTGATGTGGCTCAGGGTGAGTTTCAGCCACTTTCCTTCCCAGATTGCCTCAAGGAACTTCAGCTGCTGCTGCACCTATAAGATCAATGCTGCTAATTGTGAGGAAAATTATTCAGGACAGCACAGAGCCTCCTATTAATGATGCCTGCCAGTAGAAAGTCAGTTTATCAGCTATGCTAAAGGTTAACATCAATATCAAATACAACAACTTCACATGATTCTATCACTGACTTTTCAGAGAAAATCACTATGGTGGTGCCATAAACTTCAGAATTGGCTGCACTTCAAAACCATTTTGGTTCCCTGCTCATCAGGTGGCCCTGCTTATGTTTTTTTGGTTAATATTACTTCATTTGACTGCAGCAAGAAAAAAAACCCCATGCCTCTAGTGATTATTTAAATTCTGTCAGTATTCTTTAATGACACTGGGCAAAAGAACTGCTGTAGGGACAGATATCAGCTCATAATACAGGAAATGGTTTGCTGGAACACTTCTGTTATTTCTAATCAGGAAAACCTCAAAAAGCAAAGAACAAGAAAGTGTTGGGTTAAAAAAAAACAAAACCAAACCCAAACAACTGGCTACATTCACAGAAGTTAACCACAAAGACAACACCTCAGGAAGTCAATAAGCCACAGACAGAAGCTGGGAAGACTCAAAGTGCTTGTCCCACTTTTTTGTTTTCCAAAATCCATTGTTTATCTACAATGAGACAAAAAAACAAGGGTCGTCTTTGTTGTAACCCAAGACACACAGTAATGATTTTGAAAAAAATTAATCATTTATAGTAATGGCTGAGAATTTTTATTAAGTTGAAATAATGATCTACAAAAATACAAAATCTATAGTAATCATCTATCGAATAACTTATATACAATGTATACAGGAAAATGCATAAGAGCAGCAAGACCAAAGCCATTAACATACTGGAAAACTTGAATAAACTTCTGACTGCCACACTCCTAATAGCTTACAAAGCTTTATAGATCATACTCTGGTTTCCCAGAGCAATAGCTTTACCCTTCCTTATTTAAAAACTGCTTCCTAAATTACTCCCCATTTTTACACTGAATCTCCTGAAAACAGAATTCCTTGTTACAAACAACATTTTTATCTTTTCCTGCAAGCAAAAAATATATATCACAACAGCTCATTTAATAATTACGATTAAATACTTCCATGTGCATAAACATATCAAAAGAAGTAACAAAACCAGCATATTTTGAAGAGCATAAAAAGTTACCTCATGCTATATTAGACAAAATCTGGTCTAAAACACCTTAGAATCTGCTGGAGTCTTTTACAGCATGTAAAAGTTGCATGTGAAATAGAGCTCTCCCAGAGCTGTCCCAGTACAGACCCTGCAGCCGATACAGTGAAAGGGCAAGGGAAGGAATCAGAGGCAAACAGGCACACTTCTTAACTTGTGAAACCTGCTAAATCTCAGCCTACAAATTCAGTGTGTTCTGACAAGATCACAAATCCTCCAGGAAAAATCCCACCATTTAATGAAGGGGGCTACCCACCCATGTGCAGCTCCTGCCCTTCCCAAATAATAATGGCACAACTCAGCACTCAAACAACTCAGACTGACCATGAAAGCAGTTGCCTCCACATCTCCCTGCATTTCAGTGGAGAACCTTCTTGCTCCTGCTTGGCCTTTGATTTCTTGCTCCCTTTTTAACCTTGATCATGCTCACCTGGCCTCCATCTACCAAGCTAATGGGTTGTTTACAGAATCAAAAGGAAAACAGGAGAATTCAATTAATTTTTTTTTTTTCTGCAAACTAATCCCAGAGAAGATGAAAATAACCTTCATCAGCCTTTGAAAATAAATTATATAGTGGCTCAAGTAGGAGGATCTAGTCCTAAGCATAGGAAAATGAAGTATTAGAAGAACAAAAACTGCACAAGTTGCCATCACAGCCTACAGTTTGACTCTGTGTCCATAGATTGTGCCTTACTGTCTGCCAGCTTCTGTGAAACTACTACAAAAGCACAGACACACCACAGGAGAGTAAGATTCAATTACATTTATACAAAAAACTAAATTTACAAGTAGAATGAAAGAGAAAAAAGCATTTAGGACAACTAGACAGAATAATTTCTGGATCAACAATTCACTTTCCTTTCCTTCTGTGTGTCCAAGTGTGATGTCTTCATTAGGAAATCCTGTGTGTAAGGTTAATCCTTTTCAGCTACTTAAGGCTTAGAACAGTTCACATCTCCCATTCCTGCCAGTAAATTCCACACATGATACAGCAAAAGACTAAATGAGATGCCTGCTTCATTAAAACTGCACACCTAAGGAGTTTTACCACAAATTTCTATCCAACTCCTATCCTTAGAAACCACACTAATAACTAAGCAGCATGAATATTATGGTAAGACAGTTCATTCCGTGTTTTGGAAGGGATTTTGGCAACTGGAGAAAAGTGTTTTGTTTTCTTTTTTTCTTCCCATTCCTCTCTCCTCCCCATCTGTTCACCCAGACACCAGTTATTGAAACAAAAGGTGCACACTTTAAAACATGTGTTAAATTTGACCAAATATGTATACTCCAAACTTTACTGATTTAAGACATCTAGTCTAACTTCTTGTACATAATCCTGCTATGGACACATATGAGGCAGTTTGCCTGATTCCTTTACAGTTGTACATCTCTATATTTTATGAACATTAACCAAATAGTACTATGCCTTGTAATTTTCAAATTCCTCATATAAAATGACATCAGACATGTTTTGCAAATATTTTCTTCCAAATCCCTTTTTTTTTTTAATATACAAAAAAAAAGAGATTTGTGTTTTATTTTCAAACAGGAACATAAGCAAATCCTCCCTAGAAAAATGTTGTAATCTTCCCTTACTTTCAGAAAATTGTTCCCTCACTAGCTCAGAGATGTATATAAATAATAATAAATAAATATAAATAATAAATATAAGTTTGACAACATTCCATTTTGAAGTTGCTCCTCTCTCCCTGGAAACACAAGGCAACAAGCAGAACTTAGTGCATACCCATTGTCATTCTGATAGTTTTTTCCCAGTTCCTGCACTACATAAATATATTTTGCAATCCTTTTCTCATCTAAATCTAAGGATTTTGGGATAACATGTCTTCCAAATATGCAAAGACAACACTTAGCACACTGACACCTGGAACACTGCCTTGGATAACACCACACAGAATACTGGTCAAAATGTGGATGCAGCTTCCTTTGCTGCCTCCCAACACCTCCCATCCTACTTGGGGTTAAAAAGGAGGCACTGAGTAAAGCTGTCTATTTGATCCTTCACTCCTCCAGATCATCTGACAGCTAAAAGAATGAGGTACAGGACTCCTGTAGCTCCAGAGGTTCAGCCCAGAAGATAGCAGAGAAAGAGCAGCAAAAACAACAACAACTCTACAGCCAAGAGCAGTACGATACTAATTGTTTTTCCCTTGAAGGAAGAATAACAGAATCATTTGGATTGAAAAATACTTTCTAGATCAAGTCCAATAACAAACCTAACACTGTAAAGTCAGCCATTACATCATGGCCCTAAATGCCAAATCTACACATAATAGATTCACAGAATGGTTTGGATTTGAAGGAACCTTAAACACCATCGTGTTCCAATCCTCTTGTCACGGACAGGGAAACTTTCCACTAGTCCAGGTTGCTCAGAACCCCATCCAGCCTGGCCATAGACACTTGGAGGGATGGGGCATCCACTGGGCAACCCGTGCCAGGGCCTCACAAATAATAGAAGAGAGGATGAATTGCAATTCCTATAGAACCTCCAAGGAAGATGGGGAAGGAGAGCCACAAGCCTTCCTTCACTGAAGTTCAACCTAGTCCTAAGTAAATAATAATACATTCTACATTAATTTATCTTTCATAAAGTTCAAGACCATCATTGAAGGCTGTCTGTCATGAGCAAATGGTAAGTTAGGCAATTCCAACATCTCTGAGCATCTGGGTTCCTACCAGATGTAAGATAATAAGGTCCAGTCCCCTATTGATTTAATTTCTTTCTATCAAAAGGTATTTTTTTAACTTTATTTAAAAGAACAGCTATAGCACTTAAAACATTTCTGACAAATCTGTCAGCTAGGGATTATTGAGAGAGGCAGGAGCAGATTTCCTTCACAGACCCAACAATGGCATTTACCTTGACCTACAGGGAGCACCTTCCTGAGCAATAAGAAATAGTCCACTCTCAGTGACAACTCAGTCCTAAGAGAACGCCAATTATGCCAAGTTTGCACAAACAGATGTACGGCAATTTTGTAATATGGACTACTTTACACCAGGGACAAAGCTAAAACCATTTATCTCAATTAACTTAGGATCTAAGGATTAATTTAAGCTGTTGCCTTAAAGGTGAAAGGGCACCACTTGATCCAACTATCCACCCATACCTCTTACTTACAATAAATATAAATCTCTCTCCAGTTTTAAAATTAGGTCTTTCAGATTATATTTTTACCCTCAAAACTCTACACCTTCTATGTCTTGTACAAAATAAAAAGGCTAGTGCCATTTTTTCAGTGGCTGAGTTTGAACAGTCCTGTTATGGTTTGAAAAGATGGCCAATTGCCCTAACATAACGAAACCTAATCAATAGGAGGCATGACGATAATTGAAATTCCTCAAATTAGGAGATCACTTCTGGCTTACAAATAACACTAATAAGTGACATCAGATTCCCACTCACCTAAGAGCTGCTGGAATTGAAAAGCATTTTGAAACACACACAAACACAATAGAATGAAATAGTAAATGAAGGAACATAGATTAGTGAATGAAAGAATCAATTCCTCAAAAGAATATTCCCACAGACAAGAGCTGTCTGCAATACAAAGGTTCATAAATCCACCCAAATTTATGAACCTGGCATTGCTGCTGTTTCAACCCTACCAATGTGTCATTCAACAGTCAGGCAAACCCTGAGCAGGAACATCACACAGTTCTGTCAGTTTAGAGCCCACAATATTCCCCAAGGCTTTGAGGATCCAAGATCTAGTAATATAAAGACTGCAAAAGGAGATAGTTTGGCACATCCTGTGTCACACAGCCACCGTGAACGCCCTCCACTGCAGAAGTGGAAAATTGAAAATTGCCTCCTTCATGTAGTCATCCTCACACCACACAGAGCTGGTGCAGCTCATTGCCTATCAATCTTTGCACAAATGAAACGTGACACACAAATGAATGGGACAAGGTATGGCTAGAGGAGCACTGGCCTATGAAATCCAAGGTATGACATCAAAATATAGGGCCTCATAAACCAACTTAATTAGAATCACCACTATTTTATAACTGGGGACCAGCAACTCATTGAGTATAGAGTTAAAACACCAACAGAGTTAAGACACCACTTAGTTACCTATATATCTATTTTCAGAGGCCTCTCAATGAACAGAGTGCAAGCAGAGCAAAGATTTAATTCCTTTTATTTGTTGTTTTGAGTGCTGGTTTTGAGATACAACAGTGATCCTTCTTTTAGCACTGTGTTTTAACATTACATGAACATTCAACAAGTGAACAGGCTATAACTGTGTGCCTAGGCATGAGCCCAGTTTTGCTACAGCTGTCAAGACTTGCATCCTCTCATTTTCAATATAAAGCCAGATAAATATTCAGGGAATTTAAATTTTGTATTGTTCAAGTGACTAGCTTATCTATGGTCCAGAAGATGATTTGCATTGGTTATGTAATAGCTCTCAGAACTGCAGTTAAGATTTATAATACATAAACTCCATTCCACTCACTGTAAGTTTTTAACAAAATCCAAGGTCTGTTTTTTGCAGGCATAAAACCTCCCAGTATTTTTTTAAGGGATTTTGAAATCTATTTCCTGCCCAAAGAGATTCTTTTTTTCTTGGTCTCTGTTTTCACTTGGATCTCTTAACATGAAATAGTATCTTATACAGTAAAATCGGTGTTGGAGATAGATAAATAAATAAATAAACTCTTTCCTTGAAAGGAGAAGCTTTATATACCTAGTTCTACCTAGGCTGAGATGAAACTTAACTTTGCAGAGGGATTTGTTTCATTAATCCTTCCCACTCTAGTTTGGAGGCGTTCTCCAGTTTCTACAGCAAAGCTAATTCAATTGTGCCCACCACTTGGAAGATTAAAAATAAGCATAAATATAGATTGTAAGGTACACTGTGAATCTCTGCTTACACAAAGAAAAGTTAAAACTCTCTAGCAAAAAATTGAGCAACTGTAATGGTCTCCATTTACTACTTTTATTAATAATTTTATATAACATATATATATATATATACAAAACAACATTTTCATATAATAAACTTGTTATTATATAATAAAGGAATCTCAATAAGTCTCAATCTTCTGAATTATCATCTCACTCTCCTCCAAAGTGCCTCACTGGTGTGGGCAAGACATGTCAGGTGTCAGGAACACCATGTTCTAACAATATTTCTCTAAAATTCTGAGTATTTGGTTTGTCAAAGAGACAGCCACAGTGCCACACAGCCAGGTCTATCATCACTGTCCACCTCATTTTATCAAGGGAAGGATTCTGAAGCACAGGCATCGATTCTCCCCCATGAGCAGAAAGAGGAACAAGAGCCAGTGACATCTACGTTGCATTAGATACATATTCCATGAACACTCAAACACTTTAGTGGACTGATCCATCTTATTTTTGCTTTATTTACTGGCAGTGAGTAAAGCTTCCAAAAATCCTTACAAAGCAAAAGCTCTTCTCTTACTGGAAAAGTAAAACAAAACCAGAAAGACCTATTTTTAAAGAAGATGTTACTGAAACTACAGCAGTATTTTTGCTGATTTTGATGTATTTGGAAAGGAGCAAAAGAAGGTCTGTAAGACAGTATTTATTTTTCTATTATGTTTGTTTTACTTTGTTACTTTTTGAATCTGCTACTATCATTTGTATTCTTGTTATTTTTTCTCCCTCTTGGATATGCCTTTTTTCACTAAAAACTCACAGTATAAGCTCTTGGAAAACTACTTACAAACCCTCTATAAAATTTCTTTCTTGAAGAAACGGGAAAAAAATAGTCATTTTTACTGTCAATTTATCTACTTATCCCAACAGTAAGACAGCATTAACAAATATTTTAAGAAGGACACTATTAATTCTCCTCAAAACTATCTAAGTAAATACCCTCCAAGTGATGTTAAGGCCTGTTAACAATAGTTGCATTTGCCATTTAAAGCAAAAATAAATGCAAGTGAAAGTAATAAGCAATATCTATTTATAGCTCTCCAAGACAGCTGCACCAAGAATACAACATGCAATAGAATAATTTTCTGATTTATTTCTTTGGCTTATAACATCCAGCTAGGTTTTATTTATATCACATGCATATGCAACCAATTCATATTGATTTGTAAAAAAAGCTTATATATAGGAAAGTAAATTGTGATCTGAAAAGTCTTCTGACCCAGCAGAGAATATTAAAGAATCTATTCTCTCTCCAGGTACTCAGTGTACAGCCTGAGCAATTTCTTTGCTGAAAGGGCTGATAAACATTGGAATGGGCTGCTCAGGGAAGAGGTGGAATGACTGTTCCTAAAAGAGTTCAACAAATGACTGGAGATGGCACTGAGTGCCATGGTTCAGTTGAGTTGGAGGTGATCAGTTAGAGGGGTTGGACTTACTGACCTTGGAGCTCTTCTTCCACCTTAATGATTCTATTTCCTTTAAATGTCTGGTAACTCCTGTTTCCAGGAGAATTATAACTTATAATTACTCACAAGAGTTATAACTCCTCATCCAAAGAGTGACACAATTTATTCTACCCTCATCCCTGTTTTGGGAATACCAAGCAGTCTAGTAAGACAGCTGGACACAAATGCTAAGAGGCATGAAGGGAATTTGTTGTCAAATAATGCCCCTGCTTTTCTAATTTGCAAACTAGTTTTAAAATAGATTTTTGGCTGCTCTAATCATAAAAAAATTTAGTCCTGAGGACAGATGCAGCTAAAGGTGGTTACCATAAGTCAACAGCCAGCCTCTATTTGAAGAGGAAATAAATGTAGCTTTTTTTCCATGGTGTTACAGACTTCTTTCCTAAACTGCTGACTGCACCTCTTACTGCTTAATCTATTGTACATCATTGTCTTGGTTTCCCACTGGTTTTCTAATGGAGCACAGGTGAAGCTTCTGATATCTGTTAACCTCCTTTTTTTTTTTTTTGTTCCTCTGAGTGGACTCTTAACAGCACCATTTTCTTTTTTTTCCTGATTACAACTTCATACTTAGTTTTAATTCACTCTCTTAAGTTTTGTGTAATCATAAAAAACAAACCAAAACCAAACCAACAAACAAAACTTCCTTCTCAGCATTAACCTCCCACATTGCCAACCACAACAAAACCAAAACTGTGGCCCCACTGATGCTGATGACAAAATTCCCAGCATCTTGTGCTGAGTCAGGGTTTCATCTACATTGCACAAAAAGTAAGAAAGATTAGGATCAACTATAGATTAAAAAAAAACAAAAAAAAAAAACAAACTTTCATCCAGAAATATTTCATCCAGCTTACCTAGCAAATTAAGAGAATTCTCTCACAAGATGTTTTGCACAGTACATATTTAGTACTTAATTCATTATCATAGAATCACAGAATATTCTCAGTTGGAAGGGAACCATAAGGATTATCAAAGTCCATCCCAGTTTACTTTCCTATATGTAATACCAATTTATAAAAAAGCTTATATATAAGAAAGTAAACTATGCACAGGACAGCCCCAAGAATCCCACCATGTGCCTGAGAGCATTGTCCAAATGCTTCTTGAGCTCTGTGAGGCTGCTGCTCTGACCGCTGCCCTGGGGAGCCTGTTCCAGTGCCCAACCACCCTCTGGGGAAAGAACCTTTGCCTGATATCCACCCTAAACCTTCCCCTGACACAGCCTCGGGCCATTCTCTTGGGTCCTGTCACTGCTCACAGAGATCAATGTCTGCCCCTCCACTTCCCCTCACGAGAATGCTGAACACTCCAATGAGGTCTCCTCCCAGTCTCCTTTTCTCTTATGCACATATATCATGTATAGATTATATAAACATAACAGAAATGAAGTCCTCAAATAATACCAATTATTTCAAGAGTAGTATCAGCACAATAATTTCCTCAAATGTTGTTACTTATAAGGTTATGCCTACCCGGTATCTCTAAGCTTTTCATGTTATTTTTTTCCTAACAACTGGGTAGAACACTAAAGAAACAACAGCCGTTGATATTTAAAGTTTATTATCCTTCTATGTCTCAATATTTCATAAATAGAGAAAGTTCAAACATTTGCAAGAATAGTAAACTTAACAGATCATGTATAAACAGTTATCTGCAGTTCTCACTAGACTGAAAGAGACAATTCTCCATGACAGAGGAGAAATTCATATGTTTTAAAACTAAATGGAAGACTTAAGATACGGTTTAATTTTCAGGAAGGTACGTCTTTCGAACTTCACATAAAATTTGGTTTGCACATGTAAATTTTGTAAGTTTATATTTTCTCAAGGCTCTAGTTAAGCATGGCTGAAGATTATGCCCCCACAGAACTTTATCTATGCAGAGAATTCATCAAGTAACCCTGCCAGAGGACTAAGTTTCTTATAATGGTACTTCCCTCACCAACACTGCCTTCCCCCCCTCCAACACTTGCTGTCCTTTAATTCTTCATATTCAAGCAACATGGTTAGAAAACAGCAGCCAGAGGAGAATGAACAGAACAGAAAAGGAGCTGGAAAATTAAGTAAAGCAATTGACAAGAAAACAAGATAGAACAAACTCTTCAACTATGAAATAGAAGGAGGCAAGTGACATGAATAAAACACAGAAGATGAAGCAGATGAAGAGCACAGGGAATGAAAATCTATAAACACAAGAGCATGTTTTTATCCCTGGCCTGGAATAAATCTAGAAGTTTCAACTCCACTGATTTCTGTATAGTGAGCTAAGACATTTCTCATTTTCTGGCCTATGCAGAGGAAAATGTTCTACAATTAGAAATGTAAAGCACTGAGAGTGAGGAGATATCACATTTGAAACTTGACAAGAAACTCACACATCTTTTATCATAGCAAAATGCCAGGAAATAGACTTAGAAGGAGGGGAGAAAGAAAGTGTAAGAGATGGTCAAAGATTTGTCTCCTATGAAAGGAAAAGTGAATGCAAACCTGCCTTCCTTACTTGCTTTTCCATTTCAATATCACAGCTATAAACTGCTCCTTATTTAAATGGATGTAGGCTACTTAACCTGAAAGAAGGTTATTCTGCAAAGGCATTGGGCTCTGGGGAACAGATGAGATCTCTGGAAAATGGTCCTTCCTTCAGCATGTTGAATTGTATGAATAAGGAAAGGAAACAGGAAAGACATTCAGCTAAATGTCACCATCTACTAGAGGTTTTGTCTAATTTCAGACAAGCCCACAGATACCACTTCTTTCCTGACTCCTTCCCTAGCATATTTAGGCTCCCAGAGGGACAAGCAAGGACAAGCATTGCTCAATACTCCACCTCAGCAGTGCCTGCTCCCCCCACAACCCCTGTCCCAAGCCAGCAGTGCTGAACCTCCCTCTGCCTCTTTCTCCCGCTTGATTCAGTGTGGCAGGACTACCAAGTAACAGGAAGGAAAATTTTTACTAGAAGGCATATTTAATGGTCTGTGATTCTTCCATTTTGATTCTCCTGGACCTCAAAAGTTGCCTTGTTTTAGATGTCAGACAAACAGATGGAGAAGCAGCAGAAACAGTTCAAGTCACCCTTCTTCCTCAACTATAAACAACTGCACACCTCTCCCACCATCAGCTGTGCTCCAGGAGACCAAATCTCACTATTCCTTCTGCCATGGGGTTCCTAAGTGGCACTGGGCACGTCCTTTATATTGACATATGAACAGCTAATCCAAATTCTTTAAGCAATACCCACATTCAGCGTGGATACTGGTTAAAGAATTTGGATTAGCTTTGGTTAAACCGTGTCGGTCTCCCCGTGCAGGTCTCAGCAGGAGGAAAGACAACAGTGCTTTGGGGGTAGCATTGAAGAACAACTGAGGCAACATCTGCTGTGATTTATGGAGGGAAAATTCTCAGTCTCAGCACTTGCAGCTTTCATGGAAGTAACTGAAAACTCAGCTGTACTTTGGATGGTATTCAAACTACTCCTAGAGTTTGCATGGATCAGGAAGAAAAAGAAAGAAAACCCACCACACACTAAAGAACCACACACACCCCCACCCCCATTAGCAGCCTGTAAGATAGAGACGGTTTCCTGTAATTTAACTTGCAACTCTTCCATCTCCATTTTTCCCTGGGGGAAAATTCAGCCCTGACCTAAACAGACACAAATTCTATTAAATTGCACTGGGACTCAATCCAGAACTGCCAGGTCACCCAACAGCCTTGAAAATATGGGTGAAGCCAGTTTTGTCCCTATGGGAATAACAAATCGTTACAAGTTGCTGCACTATTTTTCTAAGTACATCATCATTGAATGTCTCCATTATCTGCATGCCACTAAACTGAGTCAACACAACATTTTACATTGGTAATGAGACCCTTGGCCACTCACCATTTACTCCTGGTCAGGAATGATACAGGGCCTGTTCTGTCCACAGGCAGTCAGCTGTTTCCACAGCCCAAATCACAGATCCCTGCAGTCATACATTCAGTTTCCTCATTCACAGCACTAACACACAGCCTCTTGAGCAATCTTTCTTGAGAGATATAATTATTACTTTAAGACTGCTCTCCAGGCTAAGTTTCATTAAGCACTTGAGGAAAAAATATATTGTCTATACATTCATCCTGCCATCAATTTCAAGTGAAATCTGCCATAACTCTCATGATTTTGATAGTCTATTAATATAGACAATATTGCCAAATAATTTATACCCATTACATCACCACATACAACCATTTCTAACAGACAAGGTTTAAAAGCAGCCAACGACATTTAGATAAGGCCACTTTTAGATCATTGCAGAAGGTGATGGTCAAGTGATTCTTGCCACAACACAGAATTATTTGAAAAAGCATGATTTCAAAAGTGAATAAAGGGTTTCACAAACTAGAACAAGAGTACCACAATTATTAACAATCCTTTCTGATTTTAACACACATAATGCAACATTGCCACTTGAATGCTTCAAGAACACTGAGTATTTTGCTCTTTGAAATAGTTTGTAAACAACTTCAATATCTTGCACTAAAAACTGGCAGGAGCACTAGGAAGACCTAGTGCATGCTTTTCTAGCTCTAGCAAAAACCAGAAGGTATCAATCACGCAGGTTTAACAGCAGCTGACTGGAGCCATTCATTGAGTTGTGCATTGCTACCACTGTGCCTCCATGAATAAGTCTCAAAGTCTCCCCCTCCTTTTTTTGTTCCTCTGAGTGGACTCTTAACAGCACAATTTTCTTTTTTTTTTTTTTTAACTTTCTGAATGGCTTCAAGAGATCAGCTGGAAAGAAACACCATTAGTAAAAACAAAAGTTCTCAAAGAAAAAGTGGGAACAAAGTGGACATATTAGAGACAAGTTGTGATTCATGGCCTACACTGTGCTTTGCCCCTTTCTTTACCTCAATACACTTTTCAGTTTTACTGCTGGATAAGAGCAGGGCAGACCATTGCACTTCTCCTAGCAACCAAAAATCACTTAGGGGGGAAAAAAGGCATGTTGTCTGCTGAAAAGGGGGACAGAGATATTTGGGGTCATACAAAGACAGACATATGTTCTTTTGCATTTGACTCTAAATTGAGCAGTTGTCAAAAAAGAGTCAGTAAATAATAACAATAATAAGCAGTTCTGGTGAAACTGGTTTACACTGATTCATATTTACTTAAGTATCTGTTTGCCTACTTGTCACATTTCATTTCCTTTAATTCAGTGCTTTAATGGTTCCTACTACTGTTTAGAGTTTTGCATTCAGGCATATAAATTCTATCCTGTACAGTTTCTGAAGTTATTTTCTCTACTTACATCTACACACACTTCTAATGATCTCTCCATACAGTTGTTTTGGGCTTTTTTAATCTAGTTCTATACACTATTTCTAGAAAAAACTATTCTTAGGGATTTAAACACAACAGCGCTAAAAGACAATTTTATCATGGGATCCTCCTATTCTAAATGCTGAGATTTTATCCCATAGATAATATTTACACGTTAGAGAACACATTATCTGATCTCCTTTGGTAAAGGCTACACTGTACAATTTAAGATAATGAAACAAGCTCAAGCAGAAGAAAAAAAAAAACACACAGAATTTTGTAACTCAGACATACATCTGAATAGCCAAGTCACACTGACTAGCTTAAAACCAAAGCATTATAATTTAAAATCCAGTTTGGTGACAGAACAGATGCATAGATCAAGGATAAAATACAGCCTGCAGTACTTCTGATAGTTAATTTTTTTCCACTTGAAATCCTTTGTTTAATAGCTTTTGCCTTGACATAATCGAACCATTTTAGCCAGTCCACTGAATTCTTCTTACATATCATAAAAACACATATACAAAAAGCTTCAGCCAATTTATCACTGCACTTCTGCAGTGCATCAGGTTAAAGCCAGCTCAGACCTTGGTTCACTGCATCAAACTACAAATAAGCGTTTTCTTGAAGCACTCCAAACAAACCTGGACTAAAACAATTTAACAGACAAGCTTATTCACTTCATGGGTAAGTGATGAACAAACAAGCTAGCAATGATAAAAGCCTAAACATACTGAGTATGAAACAACCCTGCAGCACTCAGGGCCAGCACTCCCCTGGTAAGCACGACAGAGGTGCTTTGCTCCCCTGTTCATTCCCTACACCATCTAAAACCCAGTTCCTCTGCTGGGTATCTCTCTCCAGCAAGCCATGGACCTGGAATCAGGCTACTATTCCACTCTTTCTCCCAGCTGACAGTGCAGTTTCTCTCCCCAGAAAACTGTCAGAGTGTGGCAGTGCTCCTGTACACGCAGGAGCAATAAGCAGCTCCAGGTCTCAAAGGTGACATAAACACACTCTGGAAAGCGAGAAGGAGGATGCACCCACAGAGCCTTCACCTGCAGGCTTCTACTATGGAGTGACAGTCCCAAAGAGACCAAGCTCTCTAGGGAAAGAAAAGCCAGGTGAAGAAAACACACTTTTCCAACTAGTTTGGTCCAACAGCTTTGCAATGCCATTTGAATGTTTCTTAATACTGAAACTAACTATTGTCCATCTTTTAGTTGCAGAATTCTTTTCAGGATAAAATGAACTGTTAAAACTGGCCATTCCATTTGCCAGGATGAAGTCATCTGGGAGACAGAACATAAAGACCTTGAAAACTGCACAGAATGACAGCCTGAGAACCATGATTATAGAGCTCCTCCAGCACTGAATACTTTTCAGAACTGCTTTTTAACTCTTTGACATTTTCACAGCAGTAAAAAAAGTACCTCTGGTACTCTGGCATGAACTGTCCCTCCATTCACGATGAATGAGGACAAGTTGACTGATGTCAGTTACCTGACATTTTGGTTTCAAAAGGTTAAATTTTTTCCACTCAGTTTCTCTTGTAATCAATGGCAAGTGATTATTTTGAATGAACCACGGCTCTCTGTGTTTTACAACTTGCTGCTGGCCATTAATTCCTTACTTATTTGTCCAATCTGCATTTATGACAGGCACATCACAGAAATGCTCTTCTCTCCTTGGCACACTGCACTGAAGCTATAGAGGCAATGCCTAAATACAAATGAAAAGACCATATGCTGCAACAGACAGGGTGGCACGACCATCTAGGTAGTCTCTAATGAGTCAGACCATACTTAGCTCCTAGCATCCCCACTCATCCTACCAGATCATTTCCATATACCAGACCAAATAAACTGTTCTCCGAACTAATGTGAGGAAAAGTGGCAAAAGAAAGTAAAAGCAGGATATAACAAAGTACAAAGTAGCACAATGGCGGGTCCTTCACTGTCATCAGACTGAAGAATTCTGCTGGAACTGAAGTGGTACAATGAAGACTCACTGACAAGGGTAATTCTGCAAGCAAATGCCACATATCACTAAGGATGCTCCAAATCAAGCTTGGAATAGTGCCTTGTGCTTGCGCATTGAGCAACTGAAAATGATAAGGAATCAACCTGAAGACATTTTGTGCTCTTCCAGCCATCACTCAGGGAGGTAGAGCTGAAGGAGCATCCCCACAACCACGACAAATAACAGGACTGGAAGTCTGCAATAGCACACCTGCATGCACACAACCTCGATGGGTTACAAAATACACACTGGAATCACCAGATAAGGATGACCTTCAGTTATCAGCAAGCCAGAGACATGACAGTTCCTGGTAGAAACAGCAATGCAAACAAGCAACAAGGAATAATGTTTGCCAACCTATCTAGTATATAAGCAGAAAGCTCTCTCACAACCCAGTTAAACAGATGTATTAACTCAGGGATCTGCAGATAATAACTATTACTTACTTAGTTTACAGAAAAAAAAAATTGCTCAGAAAAAAAAAATCAAAAATGACTGGGGGAGAGTGGTAAAGAGCTTAAAGTTCAAAGCACATGCACAAGATACTTCTGCCAGAACAATGTTCAGATTAATATCCTCACTTCATATTTGCCCAGAACCCAGAGATGAATCTCAGTGAGCCCTGGCCATCAGAGCACAGCAGCTCAATATAAGCATCAGCAAGTTCTTACAGGGGTACTACTGGTTAGTTTATCCTTTGCTGCTCGTGTATTAATTGATGAAGACTATCATTTTAATAAAATTAAGAGAACATTTTTGATCTCTTCCATGACAGCAATGCCAAGACAAGCTGCAGAGGTGGAATTAAAAAGCCATTTTTTACTTCATGATCTTTTGGCTTGAAAAAGCATTAAGAAAGCATACCTTTACATACAGAACATTGTCACAACATATGCTGCAGCTGAGATGGCCACAAAACACCGAGAATCATCATACAATTTCAGAAAGCTCCCACCCATACAGAGTAACACCATACCACATCAGAAGGCTTCAGGAGAGAGCAACATCTCACCACTTCAGAAGGCTGCAAATATCTGCTCCTCTTGTTCTTTAGCCCAGCCTTTTATCCCCTCCTGGTTCATGCACTGCACCTGTGTGCCCTCTGTTCCCTTTGGTGGTTGGTCAGTGCCCCGGGGCACTCCATGGATCATTGCTGTAACGCTGCTCACCTGTTTCCCACAGCTGTAGCACATTGAGGATGAGGCTCAGCCCAGCCTCATGCCCAGTTATCACAAACTGTCTACCTACACGACATAGCACAAGAATTAGCTTTTTTGTTACAAAGGGCAACTCTGCTCTAGTAAAGAGAGCACTGTGGAAAGGAGTGAGCAGAACTGAGGCATCAATACACACTTGTACCCTCTAGTATTTTTGTAGTTGTTGTAGTGTTGCATGTAAGAAGAAGCCAGCTTGATCCTGTGGCAATCATCCTTTTATCAGTAAGCTAAGATAACATTGCCTGCTTTCTCAGTGTTCTGTGAACTCAACAGATTTCAGTGGTGCAGAATCAGAACCTAAAGTGATTGGCCTTATATAATTATCCACTATAACAACAAAAGTTATTAACCATGGGTGATTAGCAGTTATTTTGTTAAGGAAAAGGTTTGAGGTGAGGACAACACTAAACTCAATCTTATTTCTGAGCTTACAACTTCAACTGTTCAATTGTTGTCCACAATTTGTAACAAAAGTCAGTTGTGAGAGTAAAAATGGTGACACTAAAATACATATCTGCAAACCTCTCCTTCTATACAAATATTTTGCATTCGAAGATCTCCTAACTAACCGTCCACATGACTATCCTGCATAAAAGGTATCCTCAACATTTGATCTGAAGTAGTGATTTAGGATCAGATCCTGTACCCATCTATGTACCAAAACAAATTGTTTTGAACATACGTGGCATGTGTACTGTCAAAACATAAGTACAAGCATGCTCAGGCAACAATAGAAAGGAAATTGAAAAATTCAGTTATGTGTAAGAACCAAAAAGCCAACACATTTATTTATTTATTTATCTGGCAAGAGCAGAGTACTTGCTGTATTCCGCCACCTTCTTGTGAAATCAAGAGGTTTCTACAGAAAGGTAGAAAAGCACACCAGTAAGGGAGTCTCTTGGCAAGAGACAGCATCAATATGATCCCTAAGTATCCTCCCCAAGGTTGGTGTGAGAAGTGTGAGCCAGATGGCAGCCACGGGAAGAGCATGCTCAGCCACGCCAGCTGAGATAACAGATAAAACCTGACAGCAGCGTCCTCTTAGGTGGCTGAAACAGAATGCAGAGAACCTGTTAGCAATCTATTTAGCCCAGATCAATATTTGAATAGCAATTCAAGGGTAACAAATGGCTAAAAAGCCATTGCATACTCTTCAGTAATTTCCACTAAATGGTTCAGCAGTGGACAGAGCACGTCTTGAATTCAGGGCTATGAGCCCACATAGCATTGCTATGGAAAAGAGATTCCTGCAAATGGAGTTGAATGGACAGACCAGCCAAAGCCTCCTTTTTCTCTCATCACACTTTTTGGCACATCTCCTTGGTACTTTTTATGCATCCTTTAAAATGTACTTTAATTCTTTTGCCTACTTTTAAGGTTGCATATCTTTAGCCTGCATTGCTAAAACTCAATTTCCCCGAGCAATATCAATCCCATCATTACAGGGAGTTGCTAATGGAAGGATTATTGAAGTCAGTGCAACTCAGATAAAGGCTTAAAACCCCCTAATTTCAACTTTTCAGGAAGATTTGTGGAGTATCAGACCTTTTGCAGAACTCCAAATTAGCAAGGACACAAACCAAAGAACCTGGATTATCATTTACTTTTCAAGCAAATCCATCTCTGGAAGTACAATGACAGGGTTCCCTCATTGCTTATCTTCTGCACATAAAAACATATTGTTGCAATGGTGACTTACAAGACAGGAAGTAAAGAAAGCAAAATCTTAAGACTAATTCAGCAAAAACTGTCATCATAGGCATAAATTCATCCTTACTCAGCAAAGTTTTAAAGCCTATGATTAACTTGAAACATGTGTTTAAATTCTTATTAACTTCTGCAAGACTGTGGCTAAGAGATGGAAGCACTTAAATGTTCTGCAGAATTGGGTCCTATGGAAGAACAAGGTAGCAGAAACAAAACTGCAAACTCTCCAGAATTTTACTCTTAAGGCATTAAAATGCACACATTCCACAGAAGCAAAGGTTATCCATCAACAGCAAAACTCACATGAGAGATCAAGACCCTGTCAGCTCAAATATCCCCTGGAACAATATACTCCAGCTTTATATGTAAGCCATGTTCTCCAACAGGCAACAGGGACCTGCACAAGGCCACAGATGTGTAGATCATTGGCATGAAGAAATGAAATGAATTTTTAAAAAACAAAAAGGAAAAGAGATACAGAATGTTTCAGCCATCACACCATTTCAGATGCACACTTTCCATTAAGAAGTGCTTTTGAAATAATACTGTGATAAAAGGCTGTTTTTTCAGAATTATTCTCATATATCTTTAACACCTTCTCCCATTCAAGAGCATCACACTTGTAAGTTTTCAAGGGACTAAAAGCCAGCTCTGACATAAAAGGTTGTCATTTTCATTGGAAGTATTTCTGAGTCCTACCAGGCAAGGGTCTGGCTCACCAATACCTGTGTTCACATCAGTTGTTACCTTTTAATATTTGTTCTTCTAAACTTTATTAATTATTGGAAAAAGGACAACAAAACACAGAACAATATAAGAACAACCAATTGAACACTATTAAAAATCCACATGTAATCAGCTCATTTAACTCCAGTAGCAGGTGGCTTACTTTATGGTGCAGACTCTGTCTAGTGAGGTGTTCTGTTGTTTGTCTGTGTGTGTTTTGGTATTTGGGATTTTTTGTGTTTGATTTTTTCTTTGTTTGCTTTGTGTCAAGAACAATAACCAAGACTGATAGCTAAAGAAAAAGATAATGGAAGTTATTCACTCATCAGAGTGCAGGAACATCAAAAGCACAGTAATAAAACCCCTAAAACCTACATATGTGTGTGTAGCACATGTTTTCTGCCACTCTCATTGATCTGGGTAATTTTCAGGTGTTCTAAAACCATGGACAGCAAAAATAACTTTAGAAGAAAAATATTATCATTTTGATCTTTACCACTTTTCAACTACCAAATAAAAGGAAACTCAGAGGGAAAAGGATGGTTAACACGCCTCAAATGCTACAATGTCCATGTCTGGACCTCTTGCCAAGAATAAAAACAAAAACACCCAGTCAAGCCTAACAACAAAACCTCTCAAAGCCAGAAATGCACTAAGAGGTAACTTTCAAACATAGAAAACAAACAAAGGAACTATAAACAAGAAGTCTTTTGGGTTTTGTCTTTTATTCTTAAACTAAAGCATCACAAATGGTGCTGATGTTGATAGAGTTCTTTTCAAAGCAACTAGTGGTATATGTCAGCCTAAGATGTGATTGTAATTACTATGCTTCTAAAGAGACAAAAGCACTGTGTGCCAAGCTTGCCTGCCAGTATTTCTTCAAAGCTACTTGTTAGTCATTTCGACAATAACAGCTTATATCTACTTGGTCATGATGTGCTATCCACAAAGCTCTTTATTTATTTATTTCAGAGAGTTGTTAATGCAGGCAAACTTGACAGTCTCTGCAATATCTTCCCACAAAAGGGGAGTATCACACATATTCCGGGAGCTGCTTGGCCATTTCTTCCTAATGGTCCGGCTCTAAATTAGCTCTGTGCTTCACCTGCACCGCCCCACCCGCACAAAGCTAAGCCGGAACAAACGTTCTACATGTGTTCCCCATGACAAAACTCGAATAAATTATGTCGTGCTCCTGTCGTTCCAGCAAGCTGGTTAATTGCATTTGTTTCATATACCTCCAAACAGACTGGTACTTTAATTACATTCTGTAACACCAAGCTCCTCTGATTCACTCTGTCACTTCCACTGAGCACTTTAATTGTATTCCTTCTAGCTACATACACTTTTAAACACTTACTAATAATTACATTTCTATAACCTGATGTTTGCAGTTTGTACACAAAGATACATCCAATATTAGTGGCCTTAAAGATCTTTTGTCACAGCAAAAAAAAAAAAAGTAAAACATAAACTCCCTTCAGAACTATGATTGCACTGACAGACAAATGTTCTATTAAATCCTTTCACAGTTAAAACTTCTGTTTGGTTTAGCATGTGCCTACGTTATGTAGAAATTTTCTTATCGACTGACAAAACCTAAGACTTAACTGCAGAGCATGTCATGCACCCAAGGTAAAACTGCACTTGAATCTGTCCCTCTTCTGCCTCCTTTCCTGCTAGGGGGTGGTGGAGAAACACCCAAAGCGTTCTGTGACAGCAAACAATAAACCCTGAGCCCTCGCCTCGGGACTGATACAGCAAATGCTGCCAACAGCTTCTTGGAACAAAGTTTGCTCTGACAGACAGGCAGAAACATCCAGGGTCCCAGACAGTGCATTCACCTCAAAGGCAAAGGGCTGTTTAGCGCTGCCAACACCCAGCGCTAGCCGGGCTGTGGAGCATTGGGGCCAGCACACCCACGGTAGATGTTCGCTCCTAGTCGTGTGCTTGAGCTGCTCTGGTGTATCACGGCCTGAGCAGCAGCACAGCGCCCACCCCTCCTCTGAAAGGCAATTTGCCCTTGCACTGAAGTTCTCGCCCTGCTAAACCGTGCTTCCCCGAGATGGTAATTTACAGCTCCCCATCCAGCACTTAAACTCGAAACCGCAAGAAACGTTGCAGAGCACACCCAAAGGGGAGGGGGAGGGCGTTCATGAGGAAACCCACCCTTTCCCCAGACGTCGCTAAAGCTTCATGCAAACCCTCCCTCCGGGGAGCTCGGCATGAGCACAGCGCTGCCGGGGGGACGCTGCCGCCCCACCTGCCCGGCTCGGCGGAGAGAGGCGGAGCGGGGTGGTCGGGGCCGCCGCCGCCCCGCGCTCCCTGCCCGCCTCCCTTCCCTCCCTTCCTTCCCTTCCCGCCGCTCGCCAGCGCCGAGCGAGGCGCTGAGGGACTCTGGAAATCCGCCAGTCCGCCTCACCTGGAGCCCAGGCAGGGCTAACCTATTTATTTCATCAGCTGGCTCTACCCGTGGAAAGTTTAACAATAGAAGGCGGCAAAGTAACACCAGCTACAACAGCGCTCTGCTTCTCTTTCCCCCTTCCCGCTCCCCACCCCCAAATAAAAGATTTATCACGGTAGTTTTTTTTACTCTTTGCTCGCCACCTCAAGCTGACATTATTCCATTCATAAGCTGCTTTTCCATTAAGTTAGGAGACGGGAAGAGCTGCTTATTGGAAACATACATTCTCCCTCTTCCGATCCCTCCCTCCCCAAATACCATTTTTATACCAGAAACAAACTTAGGGCTCTGTAACGTTAAAGCTTATAATGCCATCCATGTGCTGTCCCAAATCAAATTCAGATGAAGGGGATTTCTGCACAGAAATGACATATCTAAAATAAGCGAACTTACCATAGACTTGTAAAAACGCAAATCCGAAGAGCAGGAGTGGCGTCAGCAGACCCATTTTGACATATTAAAAACAATCCCGATCGCTTGCGAGACCAATTCCACGGAGATTAAAAAAAAAAGAAAAGAAAAAAAAAAAAGAGAGAAAAAAAAGAAAAAAAGTATCCAAAGCCAGTAAGAGGTAGGTCCAAAAGTTTTCAGTTTCCTAGCAGCTACTTAAAGTGGAAAGGGAAATCTTCAATTCAGAAGCTGGAGATGCAAAGGTCTTGAATGTGACACTTTTAGATCCATACAGATTAGAGGAGCAGCGAGTGAGCTCCGAAGGCTTCTGCTTTGCACACACGCTCCTTCCTAAATTCCCACCAATCCAGCCCAAGCAGGGGAATTATTCAAGTGTGTCTAAGACTCTCTTTAGGATCCATGGCAATCCAAAAGCAAGCTCTTTCTTCGGAAGACAAGGAGAGACTCTGAGAAAGGACCTGATTCCTAGAAAGTGCTCCACAAACTTCCCGGCACTTTGCAGGAAAACCATTGGTTTGGTTCGGCTATTTTGCCTTCCTCTCGCTCTCGCCCTCCCCCTACCCCCTTTCTCTCTCCCTTTCTCTCCCCAAATCAGTTCAAGCTGCAGAGTTTCTCACTTAACTTCCATAATAGGAACGCCCAGGCAATGTGCTACACGGGAGGGGAACGGCTTGCTTTCTCAGCATCCCCTCAAAAGAGAAAAAAGATAATGAAGAAAGAAAAAAAAAAAAATTAAAGCCGTGTCCCCTGCACCTCCCTCCTCACTGGCAGCGGAGCGGGAACTGTATGAGGGCAGGAGCCCGGCGCGGTGCCGAGCGCTGGCGGGGGCTGCGCGGAGTTGGGGGCTCTCCCAACGCCGCGGCTCTCCCGGGCGGCCCCGGACTCCGCCGCTCCTCTCCTCGCTCCGCTCCTCTCCCGCCGCCTCCGCCTCCCGCCGGCGCGGACACACCGGCTGGCAGGGAGAGGGAGGAGAATGAGCGCGGCTCCCGAGGCTGCCTGGGGAAGGGAGGCTGCGGGGTGTGGACTAAACCACTGCGCTCCACACCCACGCGTCCCTCTCTCTCTCTTTCTCTCTCTCTCTCTCCTCCCGGGGTAGGGAGATGGGGACGGCGATGCCAGCAGGCAGCCGCAGGGCTGGGAATCAGGATCGCTGCCTCCCCTCTACAGTTGGGTGTAGGTAGGATTTACATGATTGCTCCTCACCGCTTCCTCTTTAATGGGCAGCTAATTTTTCGGTAAGTGATTTTCATGGAACTGTTCTCTAATTATTCATTTTCCCTCTCGCGCGCGCACGCAGGCGCTCGGGAGTGAGACCCTTGGAAGGCTATTCCCCAGGGATTTCTCTGCTGGCCCGCTCTGTGGAAAAGGAAGGAAATGTGGCAAATAAAATAAAACACAAAACAAAAGGTCGCACGTGTCCCACAGAGCCGGCGGGCTCTGCCGAAACCCAGGAGCCTCCAGCCTCCCTTAGGCCCCTCGGATGCAGCGCAGCTCCCGCCAGAGGGAAAGTTTGGAGGTCCCCGGAGGTGGCAGTGACGGAGCCGGGAGAACGAGCCGCCTTCGCCCCCCAGGAGCCGGGAGAACAGCCCCTCTCCCACAGACGCTCGGAACAAACCCCGAAGCACCACAGCAGAGAGAGGGAGGGACACGGGGGAAGGAGCCACGCGGAGGAAAGCGGGTTGTAAGCGGCTCCCGGTGCCGGAGCCGGGCAGACCCCGAGAGGGGGCACAGAGATCCCGTGAGGGGTCTGAGACAGCCCGTGAGAGAGACAAAGATACCCAGTGAGGGGAGCACTGACACCCCGCGATGGGGACACACACCATGTGAGGGGTAGCCCGTGATGGGGCACAGACGCCCCTAAAGGGGTCACACACACCCCGGCGATGACAGACACAGCTGAGGGGTCACACACCCCCCAGAGGGGACACGGACGCCCCGCTGGGGATGCGCAGACACCCCGGAGGGGCACAGACACCCGGTTAGAGGGACATAACCACCAAATGAATGGTCACAGACACCCCATTACAGGGACACAGGCACCCCGTTAAGGAGGAACAGACACCCTGTTACGGGGTCGCACACACGCCAGGGGTCACAGACACCCCGTTAAGGGCACACACGAACCCCGCTAAGGGGTCGCACACACGCCGCGCTGGGACACAGATGCCCCTTCAGGGTCTCCCACACACACGGCCGGGGCGGCCCCGCTGTCCCGCCCGCCCGGGCCGGCGGCAGCGCCTCACGGTGAAGCCCGAGCGCCCCCTACTGCCGGGCTGCGGGCAGCGGCCGCCCCCGCGCTGCCTTTGTCGCCGCGGCTCTGGGGGTCCCCAAAGGTTTCATCTCGCCTTGCTTTCTTCCTTTTTCTTTTTTCCCCCCACCTTTATTTTGAATATGCTAGAGAGAGATTTATTCATTTAATAATTTCTTCACGCAAAGGATCCGAACCGTATCTGTGCATAATTTCTGCTGCCCACACATACTCCCATAAATGGTCTGCAAGTTAATTCTTCCTTAGTTCTTGTGTGCAGTCAGTGACAGCTATTTTACCCTACCCAAACGTTGCAGTGTCAGGGGTTTTTAAGTGTCTGAAATTACTATGGAGACTTCATACAAAGCCAGGTAACAACTCCAACGCCTCTTGATGCTAATCAGGAATGGTGTCCCCTAATACTCACAATATGCCCTGCAGATAAATACCATAGAATCACAAAATGGTTTGGGTTGGAAGGGACTTAAAAGGTCAGTTCTGAACCCCCTGCCACGGGCAGGAGCACCTTCCACTAGACCAGGTTGCTCAGGGTTCATTCAGCCTGGCCTTGAACACTTCCAGGGATGGGGCATCCACAGCTCCTCTGGACAACCTGGGCCAGGGCCTCACCACCCTCACAATAAACCATTTTTTTCTTAATGTCTAATATAAGCCTACTCTCTCTCAGTTTAAAGCCCTTCCCCCTTGTCCTATCCCTCGATCCTCTTGTCAAGAAGTCCATCTCCATCTTTCCTGTGGGCTCCCTTCAGGTACTGGGAGGTCCCAATGAGGTCACCCCAGAGCCTTCTCTTTCTCAGGCAGAACAATCCCAATTCTCTCAGCCTTTAATTTGCCTGCTCCATCCCTGTGATCCCCTTGGTGCCTGCTCTGGCCTGGCTCCAGCAGGTCCCTGTCCTTGCTGTGCTGGGAACCCAGAGCTGGATGCAGCCCTGCAGGTGAGGTCTCACCAAAGCAGAGGAGAGGAGAGGAATCTGCTCCCTTCCATGCTAATCATATATTACTACACCTGAAGATTACTTCATGAAGAAAGCTATAAGACTAATTAGGCTAAAGTGATCCCAAAGTTCTTCTTTGTCATTGTGTTTGTGAATTGGCAAAACAAAAGGACCATAACTACCCAGTGCCAGTCTGTATAAAATACATGAAATATTGAAGAATATTTCCCTTTTTAGTGGACATTTGAAATACCATGGTGCTACTGAACATGCTGACTTGTTCAAAGCAAAGTTTTAAATTGTAAATAGCTTAACAATGTACAGTTCTTTTCCTGCTTCTCAAATAAATTTAAGATAAATTTAATAATAGTTGATGTAGGCCAGAACACTTTATAGATATATACAGTCTTCAAAACCCTTAGGTACAGAGGTAGCCATAGAAGAGTGTAATGACCTATACAAACACTCCCAGTAAAATCAGTGGATTATCCATTATAGCTCCTATTTTATTCATTCACTTCCAGAGAATACCACTTTTCAACTATTAAACACTTTCTAAATAAAACTTTGAAAAGTTTCAGCCAAATTCAACCAAGCTTTTTCATGCATAGATTTTGCTCATGTGTGTATCACTGATTTTTTTTTTTTTCCTTTGAGAAGATTTAGCAGTTCCCCAAAATAAAATCAAAGGTCATCCAAGGATGTGCAGGATCAGTAGAGCAGAGGTACAAATGTGTTATGGTTTACAAGCACAGGACAAGTCACAGGTCAGAGTCACTGGCCTGTGAGCAGGGTTTGCCAGGAACAGTGTGTGCTTCCATTCTGAGATGTGGTCCAATACTGGAATAAAAAAACATATGCTTGTCTCTCTGCTCTTTCAATAACCTCCAGTGAGCATGGCCAACAGGACAGATGTTCTCTGCTTGAATAGCAAAGTCTGTACAGAGGAACTGAGTGTGCCAACTATTTGTTTGGCCACGAGCAATATGCCACCTGATTAAATACTTGTGCGGGCAGGATGAGGAAAAGACTTGTCAGGAGCAGTGCACATAAAGCTTCAGTTCAAAGGGTGTTGTTGAGAGGAGACTTTTGAACAGGAAATGGCACAGTAAGTTTGGACTAATTCATACTCAGGTCAGCCATCAAGTCAGGCAGGACTAATCTGGTAAAGCAGCAGTGAGATCAGATTTGTCAGTGTTACAAGTAAAAGTTTCATTGCTTTCCCAGTCTGATATTTCATATAACTGATTCCTAGACCTATACATCTGCATTAAAAGAAATATTTAGTGTATGAAAGATTGCATCCAGTGCTTAAAAAACCAGTGCTCTAAGCATAGCCCTCTATTTTCAACCATTCACAGAATTTTTCTTCTAAACCAAAATTACAATTTCTAGTGTTACACGTGTATATAAAATACTCTATTTTCTGGTTGCCATAAACCCCTCTTGTTATCATCTGAAAGAAGAAAGGTTGAAGTTGAGGTGGATCATACAGAATTTCTGGTGGATACCAGAGCTATTCACCAGTCAATTACTGAAAGTGAAAAGAGGTCTTAAATATCAAAAAATATACACATGATGCCTAATTTAAATGTAGGCAACTAAGTTAAGAGCCTGGTCCTTCTAGACTCTGGAATAGAGCAAAAGGCAGATCCACAGACTGATTCAGAGTATGTAATGTTAGGCAGCATCAGAAACACATAAAGAGAAAGGAAGAAAAATGACACAGTGAGCATGGTCCTTCCCAGAGAACAGACTTTTGTCTTCCTCTGTGCTTTTCTGTTCCAGGTCACTGGCTTCTGATGCCATCTGACTATTGAATACATGATGAGAGAACAGAATTTATAGATTTTAATCCTTATAAATGCTGAAGCATGATTATTATTCCTGCTACAATCAATAAGGTCTTCCACAGGAAGATGAGAGGGAAATCGGGAGCTGGGTCCAGGAAAAGGAGACATATTGGTAGAAACAGTGTAGGTACTGTGGCTAGATATGTCTCAGAAAGCCCCCTGAATAATAGTTTTCCTGCATACCATAACTTGGATAACTCTGACTAATCTGTTTTTCTTAAACCACCTTTGTGGATTTAAAAAAGAATAAAAAAAAAAAAAAATAGTGGCAGAAGCATTTGCTTTTTCCTCTGTCTCACAGGTGTCTCTTGCAGCACAGAGTGTCACCTTCTGCTACAACATTAAAAAATTCCTGAGTTGTGGCATCTGAATTCAGAGTTTTTCTCTGGAACTACCCATCAAGCACCACCAAGAACCCTATTTTGAAATGTCCTTACTTTGCTAGACTGAGTCAGTATGTCTGCACTATTTTTAGTTACTAGTACAGCTACAGTGCTTACCACAATTATAAGAATGATCTACATCATTGGTAAGATAAATATTTGGCAAATTAAATTGTTGCAAGATTTTCATAGACATCTTATGCTCAATTTAGGGTTTACATCCACAGCTCATTAAATGTGCAAAAACTGGTAAAAGAAAGATTCTTTCTTGATAATCATTAAAAAAGCCTCACCTAAAATAAGTGCCA
This sequence comes from Agelaius tricolor, assembly GCF_023055355.1. Lineage (NCBI taxonomy): Eukaryota > Metazoa > Chordata > Aves > Passeriformes > Icteridae > Agelaius > Agelaius tricolor. The sequence continues at coordinate 39,553,225 of NW_027269269.1, read as the reverse complement.
CTTGATTATTTTAGAGTGAGATCCAGAGCAGGTAATAAGCACAAATACTTCACTGCAATGTGGGAAGTTTTGTATTCAGGTGTCAGGAAACAGGAATTACAAACAGGTGCCTGAGGGGACTGTGGAATCGCTGTCCCTGGAGATACTCAGAGTTCAATTGGACAATGTCCTAGACAATGAAGGTGAACCTGCTTTGAGCTGGACTAGAGGATCTCCAGGGGTCTCTTCTAACCCACATTTTTCCATTGTTCCATGATTCTGTGGCTGGCAATACTGATAAAGCTCCAATCATGCCAGTGTACTTTGTTTTACACCAAACACCAATGTTTCTTAGTAGAGAATTGTGTACTCAAGTGTTCAGTAGCGCTCACTTCTATTACAGAAATTACATAAAACTGCACATGCAAGCTATAAACAGAAGAATTGCTTGATTTTCCTCAATTTTAAGCCTGTAGAAATAAGAGGAGCCTCTGCTGAGAGATTCCTGTGCAGACTGAAGAGTGAACATTACAGGAGTAGAGGCACATTCCTTGCTCTCTTTTGATTGGAAACACTTTCCTTTGGAACTGCAGTATATAGAATTAATAACCTTTCTGCCAAGTGCAGTAAGTGGCACATCAGGCTTATTACTGTCTCCACAGCAGACTGCAGCATGAATTCATTATTTGCAGCAGGTCACACTGCATCCCTTTCAGTCCTTCCCCTGACTACATCTAGCTGGGCATTCCCCATGTCAGAAACTTCCTCTTACACACTAATATTTTCATACTGGTCTATCTTAAAATATCTCCTGATTGTAAGAGCTGTCAGTGTGCCTGTCTGCTGCATCAGGAACTTCTATTCCCTCTCTTATATCCAGAAATCTGTAAATTATGCATTTCTTTTTCTAATGAAGTTAAAGTCAATTACTTTAATAAGATGAAGGCACCAATTATGATCTGTGTAAATAAGAACATCAAAGACACATTCCATCAACTAGAAATAAAATAGGTCTCCAAGAGTAATTTGGTTTATTCTTTTAACAGTGTGTCCACTATCTGGACATTCATTTTAAGTAAAAAATAACAAAAATGCACTCTGCCCTAATTGACACAAAACCCCAAAACCATTCCTTAAGTGACAAGGTAAACTTAATCTCCAAAGACAGTTTGGCTTTCCAGGGGGACATGAGGTGGTCATTGTGTAATTCCAAAAAAGAATAGGCATTTAAAATTAATAACTGGAAGGTGATAAAATCTTACTCTGACTACAGGAGAGATGGAAAAGTGAAATTCTCACTAGAAAAATTTATTTTTTCATAGTGCGATCAGATGGATTCATGTGAAATCAAGTGTAGCTACTGCACCCTGACTTCCAAGGATCAGAAAATCAGGCTATACTTCAACACACTTCTAACTGTACACAATGATACACAAACAAGTCTTAAACTGAGCTCCATATTCCTACATAATTATATTAGAAATAGCATGTTATGCTCTCTTATTAAGTGACATATGTCACACTTTCCATAACAAGTGCTTATTGACAGCCAACTAGATTAGCCAACAATATTTACACTTTAATTACAGCTTTTAAAATGGAAATGTGTAACTATAATATGTATATAAGTTAACAGTTGGGCTTGATATCTTAGAGGTCTTTTCCAACCTTAAAAATTCTGTGATTTTATTATATGATATGTTAACAGGGCCAAAATTCATAAAAGTAGACCCATGTGTGAATGTCCATTATGTTGATACCCATTTGTAGATGGGCAAATATTCTTATAATAGGCAGTGTTTAATTTAATAAGGTAGGAAACAAGATTTATTATGTCATTAACAAGTCAATTTACTTGGAAATTCTAATAGACACATCCAGTATTGTTGTTCAATCTTAAATGGCTTTTGAATTTAGCTGGATTCCATAGTGATTGTCCTGTAGAAGACAGCGCATTCCCTTTGTTACCTCTGGCCTCCAAAGTGCCCTTGGCACAGATAGGTTAGGCTTAGCATAATTTCTGCTTTATTACTGTCCTCAAATGTAATCATTTATTAGTCAAAGCAAGGACCAGTTGTGGAAGCAGAGACCCTCTGATTTATGAAGATGTCAGCTCCCAAGAATCTGGCCCATCGTTGTGGTGGCACCCCTAACAACATTAGAGGGTTGTGTTTGGGCCTACCAGTGGATTTGTAATGTTCCCAGCAGGTTATGATTCTTTTTTTGCAATATGGTGCTGTCAACACTGTTCTCATCAGTTATACATATCAGTGGATTATTAACAATATTTGTCAGACTTCTATATTAGTTTTGTCCCACAACAGCTTTGCCTCACTTCAGCAATAGAATTACATTTTACATTGTCTCAAGAAATGCTTTCAAATTAGAATTGATGTTTCAGTAGTATGATTTTTCACTGCTGATGTAATTTAGTTTTCTATCTAAATTTTTATATGAGTATATGACTTATTTTTAGAGGTGTGATCCTATTAAAGACAGCTGAAACATAGAGAGTTCCCACAGCAGAATTTGGGCTAATATCTTTCCCATGCACGGCAGACTAGAAGAGTGGTCAAGACTCATACAAATTTCAAAAGTAAATGGAAAAGAAACATAAAACAAGAAAAAACTTGAAACCTCAGAGCAAGACTTCTCCTTAAAAAGTATGCATTTAATCAAAATGTTGAATACAGACAAATGTAAACATCCAGTATCTTGTAGACTCACTAGAGGAGCTATCATATTTTGTATATACTGCAGCTAAAGCCATTATAGGATTTGATTGCTTAAATTGTATATAAAATCACCAAACTTTTACCAGAAAAAAATACGTGGGAATGTTTTCCTCTATGCTGATATCCCATTATACTGGGAGCAGCTGTGCCAGTACCCAGCCCCTTTAAAACCAATAAAACTGAACATGCAAAGGGGCCAGCTCAGAACACAGAAGCCAATGACTCATTTGAACGTCTGTCTCTGAACTGAAACACAAAATAGCAATTACCTCAGAGCTGCTTGCTGCCACAGCTAGGAAGACTCTCTCACATGTAAAGCACTCTACCCACACAACAAAAAATAGGGTTTTCCTTCTTTTTTCCTATTCATTGTACAGCTTGCATTGCTGCGCTGATGGTGGAATTTAGCACATTTCAATCTCAGGCACCAGTTCAAACCTTGCCCGCGATGATGGTGACCACAAGTTATTACTTGATTCCCACTTAAATTATTTTACAGTCAGCTCCTTGTAGACAAGAGAAACACATTGTAAGCTTATCTCAACCAGACAATCAGCAATAGCTCAGCACTCTAGGACAACCTGGAGAAGAATAGAGCATTTTGCACTGCCATGGCCCAGAAGGTTCTTATCTCGGGAATGAGGAAAGAATTGGGTTTCAACAGCATCTACCACAATGAGATCCTGTTACCAGGACTGTGTATCTGTGGACTTCTGTAATATAAATAGTAATTAAACCCCACTGCCCCATTACCTGCCAAAAGATTTTCTAAAAGAAATGTGTCTTCCACAATTCTAGAAAAAAGTTATGTAAAAAATTACTTTTTATCATCTCCCAAGGGAAAAAAAAAAAAACAACAAAATAAAACCCAACAAAAAAACATGCTCTTTAATCTGTAAGTGGCATATCTATTGAAATGTCAGATTTAAAGCATATGAGACAATGAGGGAAGCTACAAGATTATTTTTAAGTAAAAAAGGGTAAATACCAATACATATTAAATTCAGAATTTTGTAATAAAACTTATAGATATGTAGGTGGCACCAAATAATGAAGACACATGCAGGATTTATTATTTTGCTATAAAAAAACCCCAACAGTCCAGCCTGAAGAATAGAAGGAAGGAGATTATCTCATCTAAATTTGACCAGAATTTATTTCAAAAACTTCCATAAGTGCTTACAGGACTTGAATTCTTATATAACAAAAAAACACTTCAAGTCTTTTCCAATATCCTTTAGAAGAAGTAGCACAGCTGATCTCTAATAATTTTAAATAATGCAGCAGACCACCTGAGAAATTTTCCCTCTGGGAATTGTCGAGAACCTTTCAAGTGACCTCTATTTCAAAGAAAAATTGGCTTAAAATCCACTGTTCTTTTACTGTTGGCCACCACTGTTCTTCAGTGCTTCTGCAGGCGTAGAATAGAGCTGGTTATGTCATCACAAGTAGTACTGGCTTAGAGATCTGAGTACCACTTTTTTCCTTTCTTCCCTCCATAAATCCATTTTTCCCTTTGATCAGAAACTGTAGTGATAGGACAAGGGGGAATGGCTTCAAGCAGAAAGAGGACAGGTTTGGGTTAGATATTAGGAAGGAAATTCTGTACTGTGAGAGTGGTGAGGCACTGGGACAGGTTTCCCAGAGAAGTTGTAGATGCCCCACCTCTGGCTGGATGGGGATCTGAGCAACTCGGTCTAGTGGAGGGTGTCCCTTCCAACCCAAACCATTCTGTGATTCTGTGATTCTACCTAATTTCCTTAACACATGGCCTGGAAGTTGGTCAGTGATTCCACATATGCTCTGGTAGAAGTTTGAATCTATTAATTTACAAATGAACATAAATCCACATTGCACAAATGAAATGCACAACGTCTCCTGAGTCAGGGAGGAGCTTAAATCTTAGCCATCAATAATTTGCAGTGTCTACCCTTAAACTACTTAACATGAAAATCTAAAGGATTATATTTCTAAAATTTTGTGGAGGCCAGAACACATCAGCATATTTGCAGAAAAGTTTCCAGTTGCATAAATCATGTCTTGGACAAGGAATATGTAGAAAACTGATATAAGCCTTCCTTAACACCAACACAACAAAAAGAAGGAAGCTGGTGTCTGATACACACCGAGATGTCTCTTCCACCAGAAATAACATTACAGATGCAAAAGTCCCACAAGAAGGCTACAGCATCTAAGGCACTAAATCCTGGATTCTAAGGCAATGACTTAATTCAAATACTGCCAAGTGAAATGACAGTGGTGGACCAAACAATTGAGGAAAATACTCCTTAAAAGAGTGTCAAAATGAGGAAAAAAAAAAAAAAAAGAATGCTGAGTGACAGCAAGTGAATGTGAAGAACCTCTGGTATCTTACATGGATGTCTTGAAGCATCTTAAAATACATTGGAAATTTTGGATTTGAATTCTTTAAGTCCCTAGAAATCAAAGCTGTAATAATTAATAACCACCTTTCATAATCTAGGCAAATAGTAGATGATAGATGGTTCTTTTATATAGAAAAAGTGTCCCTTATTACATTTTCAAAAGTCTTGCTTACCATGAACGTTTTAGATCTACATCATATTTAAGATGCTTAAATCAAACTGCTTAATATTCTAGACTGACAGGCTCATTAAGCTGAACAGTAGGATTGCTGTCATATGCACTTCAGGCACTGACAGTAGGAAATTTTCTATTTTTAATTCCAAATGTTTAAAGGGAAAATGTTATCATTAGAACTCTAACTGTACTTCTTTTATTTGAGAGGCATCACTGTGTGTTTGGCATCTCAACTTTATTTTGGTGGTCTCTTACATTCTGACTATTTAAGCAAAAGAGTAGTGACAGCAACAGCTTTGGTATAGTAGTTATCCACTTTTTTTAATCCATTCATAACCTCTAGTAACTTCTGCCTGTCAATATAAAAGAATATTCTACTGCAACTGTAGGTGGTCAGATTTATACCACTGTATACTAAGTCTCATTTGTTCTGTATCATTTTAATGCTTTAAAAATACTCAACAAATTTTATTCAATGTTAAGAGCAAAACCATTTTGCAGAAAAAATGTTTCTCTGAGGCCAAGCTTATCAAAATCATATAGAGGTGCCTCACAGTGCTGTAAGGAATTGTGTGGAAGCCTCATTAGTGCTGCAAGTCAGTGTGAGTTCAGTTTCTAGCTGTTAGTTTCTTTTGAAGGTTCTTAACAAGTACCTATCTAAACATCTTTATTCTATCCATGTATAGTAACTTCCCTCATCAAGATCATCCTTGATCTGATGATCTAGAAAATAAATCAAAGACTTTTTAAAGGGAGTTTGGATTGCTAAGTACTCTTCTTTCAGATCAAATAAAAAGTACAAGTACAAATCTTTTGACTAGTAAGACACCTGGTATTAAATAGGAATTAACACAGGATTCCTCAAGCAGCATGGCTAGGCTGGGTCAGAAGCTGTGTTTTGTGATTACTGGTGAAGAAAGCAAAGACAAAGGCCAGGAGACACGGAATAAAAACGTAATGTATAAAAACTGACATGAGCAGGAGCAGTAAGGCAATTCCAGGAGGAAAGTAGGAACACAAAGGTAATTTAGCAGACATCTGAGGAAATAAATTACTCCTAATCCTACTCCCTAAAAAAAAAAAAAATCCACAAAATACATGTAAGAGAAATGCAATTATTGGCCTCACATTGTTCTTTCATATTTTTCAATAAAGCAAGAAAGTAATATGAGTTTTAGCAAATATTTTATCAAAATATAAGATCTCTACTCCTAAGTTACAACAGTAGCTGATAAAACCATTCTGTTTTTTTCTCCTGTCTTCTGAGGAAGTATCATTATAAAATCTGTTCAAAGAGTCTATTTGTAGATCAGTACCTTCACCATTTTTTCTCTAATTAGATAGAAGCCAAAATTGTAATATGAAGAGCAGCTAAATCTCACTGCCACATTAAATCTCAGTGCCATGACAACATGTTCTTGTTCCTAGAACTGAGTTGGTTTTTTCTGTCACTTCCTCCCTTTCTTTGTTGAGGTCCAGTGAGTGGAAGAGTTCAGCTGAATGACTCTACTGCTGGGGAGGTTTGGCCATAGGGTTTGCTGAGACTACTAAGGAACTTCAAGACAAAATATCCTACTATTTTTCTATTCTTGTCAAAACTTGATTCCTTTAATATTGCATCTTAAAAGTGTAGTAGTGCCATTTTTATTCATGCAAGCATCCATAATTTTGTGTTTGTTCTCCTGTGTATGATTTGGGGGATGTTGCTGCCATTTCTCCTATGATCAGGTTTCTGAACTGAGACTCATAGCCACACCAGACTAATTTAGGCTCATTGAACTCTTTTTTTGCAATAAAAACAGTCTAAAATTTGCCTAATTGGTGATTTGGATTTGTTTTTATAAGACACAGAGGCTGCAAAATAAAAAAACATTCTGTTAAAAAAATCCATTGGCAATCTCAATAATACTGTTCTTTCTACTTTTTTTGGCTCTTTTTCCTCAGTGTAAGGTTGCATACTGGAGGCATTTCCTCTTAAAGTTAAAAAGTGAGGTCAGTGAAACCACTGTGATAAGATATTCTTTCTATCTGAAATTAGATAGGTCTGTCTTATCTCTGTTTGATTAATTCCACTGCAATAGAGTAATCTCTTGTTTTCATGTAAGCTCCTTTCAGCTTCCATTTAACTCCTTCCTTTTTACTTTACAGAAAAGATATGTATTTTAAAAGAATAATCAAAACAAGGTAAGATTTTAATGGGGACATTTACACATTAAAAGTAGTTTCCAATTTTACTCTTGAAGAGGGACAGCTATCTGGTAGATCAGTTTTGTTTCTCTTACTGGTCTGCTCAAGGCAAAAACTGATAACTAAAAAAATTGTCTATGTAATTTGAAAAGCACAGAATCATAGAATGGCTTGGATTGAAAAGGACTTTAAAGATCATTTAATTCCAACACCCCTGCCATAGGGAGGGACACCTTCCACTAGACCAAGTTGCTCAGAGCCCCATCCAACCTGGCCTTGAGTGAGGGTGGGGCAGCCACAACTTCTCTGGGCAACCTGTGCCAGGGCCTCACCACCTTCACCTCCCTCTCAGGGAAGAATTTCTGCCTAATATCCAATCTAAAGCTTTCCATGTTCACATTGAAGACATTCCCCCTTGTCCTGTCACTCCAGGCTCTTGTAAAAAGTCCCTCCCCAGCTCTCCTGAAGGCTCCCTTCAGGTACTGTAAAGGCTGCAATGAGGTCACCCCAGAGCTTTCTCTTTTCCAGGCAGAACAATCCCAGTTCTCCCAGCCTTTCCTCCCAGCAGAGCTGCTCCATCCCTGTGATCCCCTTGGTGCCTGCTCTGGCCTGGCTCCAGCAGGTCCCTGTCCTTGCTGTGCTGGAGCCCAGAGCTGATGCAGCCCTGCAGGTGGGGTCTCAGCAGAGGGGGCAGAGGGGCAGAATCCCCTCCCTGCCCTGCTGCCCACGGGGCTCTGGATGAGCCCAGCACACGGGGGGCTCTGGGCTCCCAATGGCCAGGGCATGGCCAGCCTCTCACCCACCAGCACCCCCAGCTCCTCCTCCCAGGGCTGCTCTGGCTCTGCTCATGCCCAGCCTGCATTGGTACCAGGGGTTGCTCTAACCCAGGTGCAGCACCCTGCACTTGGCCCTGCTAGGTCCTAAAAGAAGTCAAGCATTTACTAAGAACAGATACAAATTCTAGTACACCATCAGCTATGATTCATCTTGTTTTCAACAAGAAGCAACTACCTCGAGATAACCAAGCACAATAACTCTTGGCTAGGATAGTTTGTATAAAGCAAAGCACTCATTCTGTATTAATAAAATACTATAAAACATAAAGCTTTTACCAGACTGCAGATAGCAACCCTAAAATACATCTCTGTCACCCTAGAAGGGTTTTTCTTTTGTATATGAAGATTGCTGCTCTAAAGACCAACATCAAAACTTTTTTTTTTTTCCTTAAACTTCTTTTACTCCCATTTCATATCGAAAGGAAGATACATCATTCTTAAGCCATGTGTTATATCTCACAGAAAGCTGTGGGGAAGTCCAAACATTGACTGTAATATGAATTAAAACATAGTCATCATGGAATCATAGAATTACAGAATATCCTGAGTTCAAAGGACCACAATGAACATCAATGTGCAACTCCTGGCCTCACACAGGACAGCCTCAAGAGTCCCACAAGGTGCCCAAAAGCATTGCCCAATCACTTCTTGAGCTCTGTCAGACTTGGTGCTGTGACCACTTCCCTGGGGAGCCTGTTCCAGTGCCCAGCCACTCTCTGGATAGAGAACTTTGTCCAGATGTCCAACCTGAACCTCCCTGACACAGCTTCAAGCTGTTCCCTCAGGTCCTGTCACTGGGCACCAGAGAGAAGCCTGTCCCTCCTGAGAAAGTTCTACACCACAATCTCTCCCCTAAATCAATGATAAAGGTTTGAACACAAAGCCCTTTTCTTTTTGCACCATTACTCACTGAATTTTAATTATCCTGAGTAATACTATTAAATAAAAATTAAAATCTACTTAAGAACTCCTAGCCTAGTCTAAACATGTGAGACAAGTCTGCTTAGCAAGAAGGAAAAGTTGTTGGAAAATTGTGACTTGGGATTCCAAGTTTTGAATAGTATCCTCTAACTTCAGTGCACTTTGTTCTCTAAAATATGTAAACATGAAAAATCCAGCTAAAAATAGGTCTTACATTTCATGAATATATTATAATCTGACTATGGGATGGACCTGAAAAACAAAATTTGCATAGTCTGGCTTTGATTCATGGATAGAAGGGAAACTTTAATATTTAATGATCCTATAGCAACCTCTGAGATGTTCCAAGGAGACAGTGAATGAAAAGAGACTGTACTGTTAATATATCACTCACAGACAATGAAGAGATATAATCTCTAATGTATTGCAATTTTCAGGGTGTGCATCTTATAAATTTGAGACAAACATACAAAGGTCCCTTACTTAGAAATTAGTTACACACTACTTCTGGTGGTGTTATCCCTTCACTCTCTGCATACATATATGTACTTAAACACCTCACTTAAATAGAATTAACCATGGCTAAACTAAAAAGCACATGGCATTGATAAAGTAAGAGTCACACCTTTCAAACTGATTTTGGATTCCTGATTCATTTCTTTTAAAAGTTATTTGTTCAATGCCTTCATGGTCAGCTGAACTGGAAGGAAAGAAAAGGGCATACATTGGCTGTTTTCTGCCACGTACTAAAAACCTCTTTCAATTTTCTTGTATAGGCATATGGCAATTTTTTTTAAAAAGCCAGCCCACTAAAAAAAAAGTGACATTAAAATTCTACCCCCACAGAAAACAAAAGTAATGCTTTACCCTCATAGTTTAGACTAACCCAAAGTTCCATCTTCAGCTGCCTCAGGCTGTCAACTAGTTCATACAAAGAAAAGAGCAGAGAAAATGATATTTTTAAGAAAGTGATGGTGATATTGACTGATTTCATTAGAGGTGCACCTAATACATTTTTTTCCTACTGCTTGTTCTTTACTCTGTACTTTCTGAGAACCCTGCAAAAGAAGTGTTCTACATGATTTAAAAATTAAAGTATAATATTAAAAAAATATATAGGAATTTACAAATGTTGTTCCAAAGGATTGTTGCTGTCACATAATGTAGTAAATTCTTGCCATTATCCCAGATGATGGCCTTAAATTATTTTATTTTACATTTGTGGGATAATTAGTGTTTCAGGATAGTTCTCAGAGCCTATGGACACTCACCCTTCACCATTTCCCTAAATGGGATTAGAAGACTGTGCGTAAGGTGAAGGTCTTCACAGCAAGTAGTTACTCTGTCACCCTAGAAGGGTTTTTCTTTTGTATATGAAGATTGCTGCTCTAAAGACCAACATCAAAACTTTTTCTTTTTTTTTTCCTTTTTGGTAATAATAGCCACACATCATTTCTTAAGGGCAAAACACTTCCTTAGTGTGGAGAAATCACTCTGTGTCTATTAGGAATCACTATGGTGCAGTCTCTGCTTGGAGTGATAAATTAAATTAATGTAGACAACAATGAACTCATTTCTTTGTTGAAAGTGAATGTTAATGACACTTATCCTGTACTTGATGATAAATTCATTTAAAAATACCAAAATGCTGGGGGGAAGAATTCCTGTGTTTTAGGAAATGGGCATAAATTGTCCTTTACTTGCTCAGTCACAAACTGCTGTGAGTAGCAGCAATACATATTTAAGCTGTTCTTTAAATCCTTGTGTATCTGTTCTATGTCTAAAGAGGTTTTTGTAAAACTGTCTTGCATTTTCAAACTGACCCACTGTTGTTAGTAGCTCATGGTATATGAATAACTGGTTTTACAAAAAAAAACCCACCAGATTGGAGAATATATACATTAATGCACAACACAATGGTCTCATGCTCAGGGCTATTCAAATAAGAGTCTGTTTGTTTCTATTTAGAATTCCTCTGTCACTTTGAGGGTGATACTACATGTTAGGAGGGAGCTGATCTGCTTCCTTACCACTGCTGCAAGTGAAGGATCTTCCTCCTCTTTCCCAGGCTTTTGTCTTCTGGGAACATGATCCTGATCACATAGTCCCCAGCTTTCCTTACCTAGCTAAGGCATAGATTTTTGGTCTGGGGTTTTTTTTTGCCAATTTAGCATTGCTGAACACACACCTGCCCATGGGAAGCAGTGAATTGATTTCTTGTTTTGCTTTTGCTCTCCCCATTAAACTGCCTTTATCTCAGCCCAGGAGTTTTCTCACTTTTACTCTTCCAATTCTCTCCTGGATCCTGCAGGTGAGGGAATGAGTGAGAAACTGGGTGGGACGCAGTTGCTGGCTGGCATTAAACCACAACAAGCACTTAAGCTTGAGCTTAAGTTCACATGACCTTATCCACCCTGAGCCTACCCTCCACAGGACAATGAGCTGATTAACATCTTGTTCCTACAGAGAACAGTCTAGCAACATTTCTTTCCCATCCCCAGCACTTAATTCCTCTCTTTCCTTCTAGCTACACAGCCTTACTTCCTCCCCTTAAATGAACAAATGTAAATCACTAACATCGGAAGGGAGAAAATAAAAAGCGAGCAACTTTTGCTTCTTTATGGTTGGGTAATTTTCTGTGATTTTAGTGAATCAAACAGGCTTGCAGATGGCCAAGAAAATTAGCAGAAAAGGCAAAGGGAAGATGGATTAGGATTCCTAGCCAAAGCTGCCCTGTAGATCTGTCACTCATAAACACCTCAAACCAGCTTCAGCTTATCCCATCCTTATCCTGCTTTCTCCCTTCACTGGAATCAGTATTTCTATCTATGCACCATAAACAACTGATGAACCAATTTTTTTCCCTTTTGGGGCTTTTTGGTTTGTAGAGTTGGGTTTTTCAGATTTGTTTGGGAGCTTTTCCCATTTGCTTTAACTCAGATAAGCCTCTTCTTTAACTACATATTTTGGGGAAGAACATTTTTTTTCCCAGAAATTTTTTTCCCCCTCTACCTTCCATGTTATTCAGTAAGTGCAATGAAGATGCATAATCTCCACAATTGCTCTCAGTCAGAAACTTAAGGGATTTTATGAATTTCCTTTTTGTTGCCTTTTTAATACTCTCCCTGGCTTAGAAGTATATAAAAAGTTTAATAAAATTAAACATTGTTGTTTAATTTTATAACTGGCATTTCTCCAATTTTTTTGAGTTTGAGAAAGAGAACAGAAAATAATTATTACATTAAATAAAGTGAAGGATTTCTAGGATCATCCATTATGCTGATTTCCAGGATCATCCATTATGGGTTCAGTATAAAAGGCAATGAAAGGAGAGGAAAAAATAATTTAAAAAAAAGACAGTTGTCTTTATTCACATGATAACCTTATACTTACATTTTATATTATAAATATGAATTCTCAAAAAAGTATATGTGCATGGAAAAAAATGAAACAGCTCTTATTGCCTCTAGATGTTTTCAAGAATAGATGAGTTTTGGCATTTTGAAGAGGGAATTAATGTTACCTAGCTCTGTGATCTGTTTAGTGGATAACAGTGGTTTTTTGGAGGAGGAGGAAAAAAACATCAAACAGATAGTAATAGTTAGATAGTATAGATATAGATAGTAATTGATAGTAGTAATTGTGTTTCACTAGGAGTGAAACACAATTTAGCAGGAACATGGGTTAAGATCTATGACAATACTGAGCTGCAAAGTAGGGTCCTTGAGATGCTGGGAAAACAGGGAACAGCTTTGCCAGTGTTCTTGGACTTTATCAGAATAACCTGAAATTCTTCAACTGAGGTTCTAAGCAAACTACTCCTCAACTAATAAATACCTCTTGTCTCACCATGCCAGCTCCTGTTCTTTTCAGATTCCACTGTGCTTCATTTTCCCTAGACTCTTGCAGAGTTTCTTATTTTATGTGTCTGAAAGTAGTTCTGCTTTAAAATCCCTTAAAGAACTAATCTCTAAAATGTTGTATTTACTTGAGAAGCTACTTTAAATATACCAGTGGGATAATTAGCACAATTTTCAAGTGCTAGTCTTTATTTTGAAGGCAGAAACTCTAAGAAAAAACACCCCAACCCAAAGCTGCTTATTAAGTATGGCCAGGTTAAGTTTACTCATCCCCCTTTCTTTTGAAGAAACTGACCCTCTCTCACAAGGCATTTTTCCAGTTTTTGATGCATAGAGCATAGTTCCTCAAAAGTCTTGTAAGCTGAATGAACAGGCAGTCCTTTTCACTGCACAAATTACACACACATAAAAAAAGAAAGTGAGGAAATCTGAGCTCATACTCCTGTATAAAGGCTGAGGTTGTAGTGCCTGTTATGGTGGGGGTAACAGGTAATTCTTTGTTGGCAATGTGTGTAACCTCTTGTGGGAGATAAGAGGTTTGTTGACCGCTTGAAAAATGATGTGGGATACAGACGGCAAATAGCAATGCTCTGTGTTCTGGAATTTGTTTGGATTGCTTTACTGGCACACTTTCAGAAGTGCCACAAGCCTTCTATTGCAGGTTTACCCACTGTAATGGAAGCACAGGGAGTGTGACCCTGAACACTGGCAATTCCTGGCTGCAGAACAGTCTCTTGCCTCCATGGAGAGTATCAGAGGGTCAGTCCTGCTTCTTTAATGAATTCCCACAACTGGCATAGTATATGACTAACTATCCAAAAATGAAGCAGAGAACGTTAGAGAAGTTAGTCCTAGATGTCTGCTGAGAGAATAAAAACCACAATTACATTCTAGTTTTAACAGACAATATTATCAACTTTTTCTATTATTATTTCAGCTATGCATTTATAGACAAATTTCAATAAAAGCTGAGTTTTCAGTATTACTGCTGTGAATAACAGTACTATATATTAAAAAGGCTCTAAGTTGTTATAATTATATTGCAAGAGTTCTATTGTCATTATATTACAAAGGTTCCATATTGCTAGAGTTTCATACCTCCTTGATGTTCCTCATAGGCAGCTCCTCTAAGCACTGACTCTTCCTTCTTCTCACAACACCCAGTTGACTCCAGTTGCCTCTCAAACAACCAATCCACACTTTTATAACACTCTTCTTATTGACTACAGCTGTGGCCTGTTAAAGTCAGGCCTGCTCCTAATCTTTAATAATGAACCCAGCTGCAACTCTTTAGGGGGTAAGATTACTTTCTATACTACCTTTATTTACTTATGTTCTGTCCCCTTACTACTAAGTGCAATATGACAAATCAAAATGTTTACATCTGATGCATAATAAGCTATTTATTTACTTATTTAGAAAGCAATAGTAGGTGTATTGCTTTAGAAAGCAATAATAGGTACAGCAATAGCAAATACTATTGCTATACCTGCTATAGCAATAGTAGGTATAGATCACTTGGTTGCACCATGCATGGTATCAAGATGGTGTTAAAAACATCCAAAACACAGAAAGGATATATTTCCATTTTTCTCACAGTATTAAAAAAGAAAAGTCAAAGCAAAGACATAGGATTGCTTTAATTAGGTTGATTTCTGGTTTCAGAAATAGTTTTTATCTCCAAACAACTTTTTGAAATGAAAGAGCTGTAATTTTTGGGTAATAACACTACCTATGGTTAACGACGTATGCAAGGCTGGAAGATGAGAGCTGGGATGTGGAAGTAAAGTGAGATGTCAGCTACATGCTCAGTGGCTTTTCAGGCAGCATGTTTGGATGAACAGAACAATACTACCATACACTGAGTTATTATTTGTTAAGGCACAGATTCAAGCAATTGTTTACTCTTACAATCTGTCCTGTGTAATGCATTTTCAGAGAAGGAGCTACTGCTAATATATGGCAGTATATTTGAAGGATCTGGTGAATAGCCTGAATTGAATTTGTTGGGCACTATTATATGCCTGGTGTGTATATCTGCCTATTGTTGACCTGAACCAACAGCTTTGCCAAGACTTACTCTGTACCTGTGCTTTTTAACACCCTGCCTCTTACTGAACTTGTTGGCTTCAATCCCAATTATTACATTTTAATGAGATTTCTTTCACTATCAAGATGCTATCAGATATGCTAAAACTTTTGATCATTTCAGGTCTTTGTCAAAACCATACTACCATTACTACTGTACTGTAAACAAACAAATTAAACATTAATAATGTTTGTACATTAAAAATGTTATGTGTTAGATAATTTTCATTTTAATTATCTTGTTATATAATTTTTAATTATGTGCTACCTGATAATACTTCACATATATGATGCCTTAGTGTGGTCCATGTGATCAATTCTTATATTAAAAAAAAAAACCACAAACTGGCAAATCACAGAATTGCAGAAGGAGGAAATTAGAAAGGAGTTGGGATATTTTTTTCTATGTGTGACCTGTGAATCACACATAAGTAGCATGATCACTCACAAAGATCACGGATGCTTATAAAGACACAAAAGCAAAGATGAGAGAGCACTGTTTCATCTCATGTCAGACAGTAGAGTTCTGCATCAGGTTTTGGTTTCTGCATTCCTAACTAGGAATGATTCAGTGGAGAATTGCCAAATAGTTTGTTCAGGGAATAATCTAGAAAACTTGAATGTAAAGATTTTAAAAAATACATAAATATTAGAATTCATTTATAAATCTTTGCACATAGGAGCTGAGGAAAAGTTGTTGTGGTATGCTTCTACTCCATTTATTAAAAAGTCAGTCCTAAACACTAAGTTATTACCTAAAAGTGAATGTTATTCCCCACTATCTAGAACTGAGATGGAATGTTCTTCTCTGAGACATCTCATCAGATCAGAAAAAATAAAAAGTAATCATAGTAATTGTCTGTAGAGAATATTGAAGGATGCATAATATCAAATTCATTACAGGAAATCAGAATAGACAGTGTTATTTGGGCATCAGTCCTTGTGTTTCTGGAAGTGTCCCTTTAGCTGAAAGGAAATTTGAACTGTGTTATTCCACTTCACACAGGAAGTTTTAATTAGATGCATCAAGTGCTTAGAATATATCTTGATTGCAAATATGTGCAACCTCACATTTGCATCCTGCTGTATCTCATGAGAAGTCCAAGCAAAAGCAGCAGGTCTGCTATGGGAAAAATCTCAACCACTGTGATTCTTGCCTCTTTTATTGGTTGCATATGCTCTCAGCTATCCCAAGCCTGTAGCAGAGCTCTCTCAAAGGAGATGCAGAAGGACAAAATGGAAGTTGCACGTTTACACTTACAACTTTTACTCTGGAGTGGAAAACTTACATTCTTTTTTGGAACCTATTTGGGGACAGTTCTGTTGTTTGCATATCTTAGGTGGACCTCTTAGAAGTAGAGAAAAGCATGTTCATTTGTATAAAGCTATTTACTGAAGAGCAAAAGAATTGTACTGCCTTGTATCATATGCAATCAGTGAGGTAGAATTTCTCCCTATGCAAACACAGGGTTCTAGAAATGCAGGTTTTTGTAATGAATTTTCCACTACTTTACACATAAAATTAAAGAAATTGTATTATGCATCAATGATCTGTCTTTGATTTTATCCCTCTGTTGTCTCCCTTCTCATTACAATTTTTGGTGGTTTTTTGTCATTATTATTATTATTTCAATTATTAAACTGTTCTTACTTCATCCCACAGGTTTAATTTTGTTTCTGATTCTCCTCCCCATTCCACTGGTGGTGGGGGTCAGGGGGTGAGCAGAGGGCTGCAAGGTACCCAGTTTCTGGATGAGGTTATAACGTGACAAATGTCATGTCCGCAAATAAAATGACTTTTTTTTTCCTTTTTAACTGCATCAAGTCAAATCAAATTTAAACAGGACAGCCAAAATAAATGCTTTCAACTGAAACATACCACATACTTTTATATATAGAGGTCTACTGTCAGCTACATTTGATGCTATTCTAAGAATTGTTGAAGACACTACCAGCCAAAGAATACTGGAAAAGACAAGTTCACAGGAACAGGAGAAATAAGGAGATTCTCTGGTCAACAATTTCTATACCACATTTCTGATGAAGAGAGAAAATAAAAAGATCACACTGTGGAATTTATTTGCTTCTTGTGTTAATCGTTGAGCTGTTTTCATGTATTTCACTACATTTTAAAAAAAGAACAGAAATATCACAGTAATTAGTTCAGTGCATTAATTCACTTCCTTGACAATATCTACTTATGACAGACTTTTAAAACTTGTGTGTCAAAGTCTAATTCCCTTACTCAAACTAAATACCACGGATCAACTTGAGTAAAATTAGAGGAATCTGGCAGTAACAGGCATACCAGACCCTACTTAATACAAGTTAAAATGGTGCTCATGTCTTAACTCTATTTTGTACTCCAAAGATTTATAATCATCACATTTGTTTATCAGTATCCTGGGAATGCCTTTTTACTGGTCCCATTTGTGATTCACTATACTGAGAAACAGTGTATTTCATCCACACCACCAGAATTATGTTTATGATCAGAAATTGCTTTTAGATTCTGGGAGAAAAAGTGTTCTTGAAGGCTTTCATTGAGTTGCTGGACTGTTTCAGTGAGTTCAGTAGGTCATGAATCATGTGAACTTGTCTGCCACAATTTGCAATTCTTTTATTTAAGATCAGAATTCCACTGTGGTTTGAAACACATTGTAATGATCATTCATTGTAGTGATCACAAAACTATTTTTAATATTTATGGAATGGTACTGCAGATCCCACTATAAATTCAGAGCATATGTTTACCAGTGACAAGAAACAGAGGAATGTGCTACATTTTATGAACTGTTAATGAGTCAATAAATTGACTGCTTTGCAGCCAGAACCCTGTTACTACTGACATTGTCCAACATTCCAATCTGGATTTCTTATGGAGAAGGACGTTCTGTTCCAATCTTGGTTCTATTTCTTTCCTTTTTTTATTCATACTAGAGTCTTGTGTTTTAAGAAGAAATACTCAGTTGAATGAGAACCCCAAGGTATGTTTATTGCTATTGCAGAGATAGGAAGTTATGAGAATATGAGTCTATTCAGCATCACTTACTTAATATCACAATCACATCACATAATCCTCTTCATAAACTTTACAAGCTCCATTTTAGATATAGTTGGACTGTAAGACAGTCCCCAAAATTTCAGAGCTCTAATGTTTCGGGATATTCCTCCTTTATTCCCAGCCATATAAAAATATGCATGAGCTCTGCCAATCTTTAAAGACCTTAAACAGCTCTTTACCCTTTTTTGAGTTTTTCTCCTTAGTTCCTTGGTACTTCTCACTGCTGATTGCCATTTATCCAGTTCCTCATCTATCCACAAGTTTTTTTGTCTGCTAACTCTGAATTTCTCAAATTAAGCATTTTTAATCTGAAATTCATAAATTTCATTACAACCAAATTCCCATCTCCCCAGTTAAAGCCAGGATTCTTTTAGGTACCAGCAGGATGAGCACAGCTAGAAGCATATGAAGGCATGGAAATGAAGACATATACAAATAGACCAAATGGGATGACAGAACTGTGAGAGGAAATATGAGATGACAAATACAAAGTGCTGCTGTAATATTCTGTTTATGAAGGCTTTTTTATAACTGCTATAAACAGAATAATGACAATAATTCTGTTTCTGAAATTCACCCAGTTATGAACTATGCAATCAGAGCTGTACTAGCAGTAGTGTTGCCTATTCCTCTGGTGGTAGGAGTCAAGTGGAAAACCTAAAACAGCTCTTCATTTTTAATTGGATTTCCTTGTGTTCTGTTTCTTTCAGACCTCACTTTGCTGCAGTCCATCCACTGTATTTTTAAAGGCACCTAAAGCATTATTCTAGCACTGCTGCATGCTTGTCAGAGAATTTAACAGTCCCATTGCACCATTTGTCATTAAGATGCTTGACCAAGGAGCTAAATCTTTTCATTGCCATTTAAATCCACCAGTCACAAAGATATTTCCAATATGTTCCTAATTAATTGCATCATATACTTTTATGTTAGCTCCACACTAAAGGCATGTTAGCCAGCATATTCCTTAAGATCCAGTTGTGTGACTTACAGTGAAGTGTCACTGAATACAAAGACATGTTTTATAGTGTAGCTGAATTAAATCTAAAATTTGTAGAACCTGCATGGTGCAAACACACAGGAAAATATGGACATCTCAATCTAAAAAGAATATTCTACTCTAAGAGGGAAAGTACAGCTGGAAAAATGGAAGATAAGAATAAAGCAAGACAGCCGTCCAGAAAACCACATTTTTAGAAAAGATAGGTTTTTTAGTTTATAGTAGAAAATGTGAACACTCATTTATCTGCACAAACCTATTTACCTCACCTTTGCTATGGCAAGAAGATATTGTAATATTTTTTCTTACCACTTCATAGGATAACTCCCAGCTTACAGTCATAGACATTTTCAAACCTGCTTTAATGTAGTGGGTAGAGTGTTAGGAAATTATTTTGACCTGTCACACTAAGATAGCAGAGAGGCATACGTTAAGTAAAATAAACACTATTTCAGTATGAAACAGGAAGTTTAAATATTTTATTCATTTTGGATCAAAGAGGTAAAAGAGAACTGTACAAACCATAAAACTGTGAAGACACCAAAACTGACAGAAACATGTCAAATGAGGTGGTGAGACAGTGCATGACCTTCTGGGGCAGAAGTTCACTCTTGAAACAATCTGCAGCTGATAAACAAGCAGCACCTCACAGACAGATCATGCCAGTAGTTCAAATTATTCTACTGGCATTTACTTTTGTATAAACTGAACAATTAAATGGCAACAGCTTGGGATGCTACGATTCAATGAGAAATGATTTACATCACTTTCACAGTCATATGCCAAGGCCATCTGCATATCCAGGCTGGCCACAAAACTGCCTGAGTTGAAGTTATGACTCATATCACCAAATCTACTGGGCCAGCGGTTGTCTTTTAATGACTGGAGGGAGGAAAGTTCCCTCTTACCTCTAAGAGCTTTGTTTAAATGTATTTATGAGACTATTTATGTCCAAAGCACAGACTAAAAAGAAAGAGGAGTAGCCAATATCACTACTAGCCTTTTACATATTCACTATTTTATCCAGCTTTTTTTCCTTCTTATTCCCATCAGGGAAGGGCATCTGTACACATACCTTATGTGTTATATTAATCAACATCTCCATAGCAAGCATGAGCCAACATGAGCAACCTGATCTAGTGAAAGATTCCCTTGCCCATGGCAGAGGGGTTGTGCTAGATGATCTTTGAAGGTGCCTCCTAACTCAAACCTCTCTATGATATTTTAAAAATTTAGTCCTTAATACTTTTGCTGAGCAGATCGGGGTTTCCCCAGGGCAAAGAAACACTTTCCAAGACAAGAAAAACAGTATATGGACAGAATACACTACTCAGGTTTTTGTTAAGGGAGTGGCTTGCAAATTAAAGCTTTTAAATAGGCAGATTTTAAAGTCACCATTCATTAAATGTTTCAGTTGCACTCCTTTGTACAAACTCCACTAGGAGCCTGATGGCAGCGGGTGTTCATGCACCATTATTAGTTTCAATAACCCTTAAATTAGAGGGAAAACCTCTTCTAAGAGGGGCTAAACATCCAATGTCTTCTAAGAGTTAAACATCCAATTTCCTTTTAACATGTGGCATTGGATATTAAAATCTATATTTGCACTTCATAGCAGCAAATTGTTGATTATGAGTCTCAAATAACATAGTCTCATATAACATTTCTCAAATAAAAATGACATCTTTTTGGTGGTCATACCCATTTGGGTTTCTTTTCTTATGAAGGTGCTAAATTTACTTTCTTAGAAATCTATTCATTGTGATATCTTATGGTGATTCTTATTTTATGTAAGTGCTCACTGCCTAATAAAAAACCGACCACCTAACATTATTCTTCTACTAAAAGTACAGGAGAAGCCAGAAAGATTACAGATTTCATGATTCCTCACGTAGATTTTATTTATTTGCAGTCAGAATTGGCAGAAAAATAAAAGGTAGCGCTCTGCTGGAGAGCAGACAGTCTGTAATAAATACTGCAAAGCTCTGCTTTGAGGACACTGGTGAATACATTTCTCCTGAGGGTCAAAATTAGCATCCATGGTGGCAAACACCAAGATGTAATCCTGTCCCCACTGACATCAAAGGAAGCTTTTCTCTCTTAATTTCAGTAAAGCCAGAATTTCCTCTGACAAGTCCTGCAGCAATGGCAGGAGAGTATTTCCTACTGAGAGAGTAAGACAATAATTTCAGCAGTAAAATGGATTTGCACTCATTGTATTTATCTCCTCCTAATGCTTTTAGTTCATTGAGAAGGCTTAAGCCAGGACTTTATCCTGCTAAACTTAAGGAAAAAAGATTGTGAATGATGGTAATGGAAAAGTAATTTATTTTCAGATTTCGATTGCAACGATAGCTTTGGTAAAAATTCCACAAATACCATTCTATATGCATCCTATCCATCTCTTCTTAACATACAAATGAAAAGATTATGTAAGAGCTTCTGTTTAATCTCCTCCACTGTCTGTTAAACATTCCAGAAAAAGAAGCCATTTTTCTTGAAACAAGGAGGTTATTGACCCAGATGGCATAAACCTCACATCTACAATGTCAACAGAAAAAATTACTGCTGAAGACATGAAAGTACTATTTGCCCATGTAAATTCAAAGGCACGGCCCCTTTTTATCTGTATGTTTTTCATGTTCACTGTTATGTGAAAGTCCGATTAAAAGCTTTTCAAAATAACCTGAGTGTGTAATTAGGGGGCACACAACTCCTATCCTGAGGTTAATATCCTCACAAACATGCAAAGTACAAATCTAGCAGAGAACCAATCTGTTTCATAATTCAGCTGCAGTGTCTCTCCCCTGCACTTAAAGGCTCACAGTGTTCCACAGAATGATACACTCATTGTTGGTTTATCAACTTAGAGAATGAGTAGTTGTTGAGATATTCATGTTATACATACTAATAGGCTAGTATTAACATTAATAAGTTGCCACATTCATTTTCATCTGGATTTGAAGACTAATATTTCACCCAAAAGTCAAGAGGTTTTTTTTTCCTCCCTTTTTCTCCTTTGCCCTGTGCCATCATGTAAAAATATGTTTGTATACTGTGCACTTCAGCAAACAACAAATTATTGTTCTAAAGAAATTAGTAGACATTAAGACATCCCAGAAGTGGTGGGTTTGAATTCTGTGGAAAAAATTTGAGGAAAGACTTTTCATGGAAAGACTCACAAAGGGAAATACCAAATACTGATAGGATCTGAATAACTTATGCATATTCACAAAAAAAGGCAGTATTGGAGGAGGCAATTCTTCATTACTTTTTAACCAAAAAAATAAAGATGAAAAGCTCCATCAAAAATGTCTGCAGTCATGAAATGGCAGCACTAAATAAATCTACGTTCTGGCTGAAAGGAATCGATCTGTAGCTTTGATAGCTGCATTTATATCCACAAGATGTAGGGACTTAAACATCTCCTCAAGATGTAGTCATGAATACTCATTATACAAATACAGACAAAGGTTAGTGTGAAAAATAAAAATTCACCCAATGACCTGTACTGAACCATGAAAGATGGGACTGTGGCTTCAGATCATTTGGCATCAGATCATTTCATGTCATTTAGCTGCCTCTGCACTTTTCTGTACTTCCTTTTCTATCAGCCTGATCACAATATTTGTGTGTTTATAGAAGGTTTTTTTCTATCTAATTTATTCTTACTGTCTCTCACAATTTATTCCCTGCTTAAAACATCAAAGGTTTTAAAAAACAATGAACTTCTGTACACACTAAAACAAGAGTACCACATCCCACAGAGGAAGATGGAAGGATAATCAAAGGCCAACATGTAAAATTATATTTTAAAATATATATTTTAAAAAATAGAATTATAAATGGGAAGGAGAAATGCTGAGCTTGCTTCACAGAAGCAAGAAGGAAGATTATCTTGGCATAAGTATTTTCTGAACCATTATTTCTCTCCAATGACTTTCCAAATTAAGTAGTTTATGTTAGAGTCTTTTGCTTATTTTCTTTCTTCTTTTTTTTTTTTTTGAGGGGGAGGGATAGTATTTCCTTATGTCCTTGTCATTTATTTTAACTTTTATAAGTGATTGGCACGTGTTTATGAGAAAGAGAAAGAAATGGCAGTGGGTGATACACGTCTTGAGCTAAGGTGCTGAGTTCAATTAGCAATAATAAATAATATGCTATTTCAGTAAGAAGATATGGCAGAGCAGACACAAATAATTGTGCCAGAGAGATCAAAACCCTTCCATCACATTCATTCTGCTTTGTCTTTCCCAAACAGAGGTATCGAATTTTGCATTATGCTGATGGAGTAAGAGAGGTTCTGTTAGAAGTGGGTTTTCTGGGACAGCATCCAAGACTTGAAAGTGAGCCAGTGGATCAGAGAGCACTTCCTGGGCAGTGCAGGAGGTGAGCTGCTGCAGCTGATGGCACAGCTCCTGCCTTATCAGCCACAGGTAGGAGTGGAGCAAGAGCAGAGCGGGAGAGGCAGTGTGTTATTAAAAGGTCTGTCTCAGAAAAATGGGAGCAATCAAGAAAATTTACACTTTTCAGTGGGATTCAAGCTGAGCTTTGGGGTCTCTCCTGTGAGAGAGCAGGTATAAAAGCTGCTCCCCTCTTCTTTAACTGGTACAAAATATCCTTCCCAATTGCTTAAAGCAGTGCTAAGATATTGATAGGGGAATGTCAATGCAGGCACATGAATGAAGACTTTGTTGTGCCACTGATAAGGAAGCAAATGACGAGGAAAAAGTGAAGATCTGCCTGGAGGCAAGAAAGTCATATCACAACTAATGAAATAGTTCAATCAAGAGGAAAAGGCAGACAAAACCTGGCTCCCTTCCTGCCCTTTGTCCTGTTGCTCTGGGTACAGGAGCAATGTTTATCAACAGGAATAGTATAAATAATTCTATGAACACATGTTCTTCATAAGTGGCAAAGATCTCTAGAGGACAGTGCATTAAATTGTGGATATTATCTATCCAAACCAAAAATCAGAAAAGCATGAAATTAGTAATTGACTCAATTTACCTCATTTATTAGCAGCCTAGACCTCTGTTGGAATTAATATTGCCCAATGGAATTTCAAGTGGTAGTGACATGGCGTAGCGTGACACAAATTAACGCCTGTTCCCCCTACTGTACTGCAAACCACCCATATCTCCAATTAGCTCTGTTCTAATCTAATCTGCATGGTTTCATCACTCCTATTGACAATAAAATATGACTGTTTGGCCCTTCCATCTCTGATGCCAGACTGGTTTTACCAAGCAGCTGATTTTCCTAACAGCATTTGCATACAGGGCACTGATTGCGTTCCCTTTCTGACTATCGTTGACTTGGTTGTTGTGGGCTGCACTGTAGAGCACTTCCAGTCACAATTAAAATTGGCATTTTGTACACAAGATACAGCAATGGCCTGAGCAGACACCTGACTGCACCACTGTCCATCATTTTCCAATATAAATGATACAATTTAGTGCTTCTTACTTATCTGCTCTTTTCCCAACCAATAGTGGGGTTTGCCATTTTTCTTCATCACTAAACTTAAAATGGAAATGTTTTGTTTCTTACTATGAATTAACCCTGATATTGTACTAGATACCCAAAAAGCATTTTGATTGTGCCTGTAAACAGGGCCTGATCCACAGGAAAAAAATAGGAGGCTTTCTGTTGATACTGAGGGGGTTTTTAGGTCCCTAGAAATGTTGAAATGTCCAAACACTAGTGTCATTGTATCCATATTACAGGCAGTATTTTAAAATAAATTATTAAAAAGGGTGAAATAAAGTGAGGCAAGGCTTTTTTTTTTTTTTTTTTTCACTTTAGAAAAAAGGATTGTAATAGCAATCATGACCTTAGCATTGGGAATTTCCTGGGGATTTAATAACCAGCCAGGGGGTAATGGCCCTTGGCTTTGCCTCAGGCCATCAGCTCTCCCAGCTGGTTATTAATCCCTAGAAAATGTTCTGTATGTCAATTATTAATGTCTTAAGTTTTCTGTAGGCAAATTCTTGCTTTATTCCTCAATTTTTAAGCAAATAGAAGTAAAGACTCAAAATCATGTGACGTGCAAGATTGAAAAACATAGTGGCAAAATATATTTTTATATTGCTAAATAAATTCACAATATTTTATGACTGATCTGAACTAAGTCATTGTGGCTCTATTTAATCCTGTCACCTTTTGATCAGGCCCAAGAAGTACTTCTATGACTATAGATTTTATTGTCTTATAATTGAAATTTCTTGCATACAGACATCCTACAACAGTGATTACCAGTCTATTTGTTTCCTTTGGAATTCAGTGTTTTTTCTTTCTTTCTTTCTTTCTTCCCTAGCAGTGAATTTTGATAATAATCTTATCCTCAGAATAAAGAAGCCCAGCAGCAAGACTATCCTACCTATGGCTACATAAACTTTTTTTTTTTCCCTTTGAGAGAATGAATTTGGATCTCAGGTCTGAAAAAAACTCACAGGAAATAGAGGTGAATTTCATGTACCTGTTCTGAATCAGATAGAAGGCTTGCTATGTGGAGAAAAAAAGATGCTTGAGAAAGACCATAGGTTATGGATTGAACTGCTTTACATTGACATGAAAAGCTTCTAGTAACACAGGAAGGAAGTAGTAAAAAAGAGAAAAGGTGTATTTTCATGCAATATAATGATCTTTCTATCTTGTGCAGCTTCAAAATAAGCTGATCTATGATTGCAATTGATTACTTGCTTATTTTGTTATAAAATTGAAGATGCTTGGCAAAAAAAGGAGTTGTATTTTACATTTTATTTTATAATGTAATACCTGGGGGTTTTATAGCATCGGTTCCATTTCCCATCTCCAGAATATTTACTGTGTACATTTTATAATTAAGCAATGATATGAGACAAGCAATCCACTTCTGCAAGATTACGACCTGCCTCTGGCGCTGTTATACGGGACAAGGTCATATCTAGAATTACTTTAATCACCCAAGTATAATAATTGCTTGGAAATACACTCTCTGCAGTGTCTTATTGCTAATAGAATTGTAGCTGAGTCACACAATGCAAGCTATAGTTAAGCCTGGATAAGTAATTCTAATGTAAAGGCTCTTTTTTTTCAGCTGCTTGTAACTTTCAAGCATTGGCCTTTTAGTCTTTCCTTTCACTGGTGGAAGCTTTGTGGTGTTGAAGTGCTCAAGGCCACCTCACAGAATTCATTTTTATTGATAACCATGCTTATTATTTTTTAAAAAAAGAAATCATTAATTAAATTTAGTTGAGGAACATTTGTGATGGCTTGCTAGGGAAAAGAAAGGGCAAAACATTAAGGCTAAAGCACCTGATCCCAAAGCTAAGGAGAATTCATGGGCATCATGAGACTTCCCCAAACTTCCATTTCCTCTCTCTACAGACTGAGTCACCCTTTTGCCAAGATCCAGCCAAAAGTGCCTTTTATCACTGCAGTCTGACCAACTTTGTCCAAGTGTAACTTAAGAGTCAGCTCCTACAACAGGAAGAGCCAAGGAGACAGTGCCAGCAAAATAAAGACACTGGCATTGTGAAAACTTGGCTGACATTTCTGGGAAAAAACAGGTTACATCTGCTTAACAGTGAAGCACAAACTCCCTCCAAGCCAAGACCAACAGCTTTTCAGATTTGGATACCTCAAATCTGAAGTGTTGCTGAGGTTTGGAAATACATCTGGAGATGAAGTGAACACCCATGCGCAGGTAAGAGAAAATTAATTGATTTTAGAGCTTAAGGCAATAACTGCTTAAAAAAATTGTAGTGACATTTCTGGTCACAAAGAACCAGAGCAGGCTAAACCTACAGTACTAAGTGACCAAGACAGAGGATGATAATTAAAATCCAAGTTAAAGAAAGGATAAACTATAAAAGCTAATCTGGTGAACCAGAAAAAAAAACAAAAAAAAACCAAAACAAAACAAAACAAAAAAAACCCAAAACAAACAAAAACAAACAAACAAACAAAAAAAAAACAAAACCAAAAACCACTATCCTAACCAAAAAAAGGCTCTCTTATACTAAATAACAAAGAGGTACTATAATAAAACTAATATTGTCTGATGAAAATAAAACTAATTATGTGAGACATGACATGCCAGTTATGATTGCAGCAGAGGAACCACCAGGTGTGCTGTACATTTGCAAGGAAAACAATGGCATCCTGGCTAAGTTGTAGCTTACTTGTCTTCGTGCATTTTGCCTTAAACTTGTGTTTCACCAAGGACGAGGACTTCATGAATATGAGCTGGTCAAAAAATAGCCAAGTAACAGATACTCAGTGCCAATTCCAGCCCTGTGTGGACCAGAGATCCCCTTTTGGAGCAAATGTGGAGATTACCAATGAATAAATGTTTTAGGTTTTTTTTATCGTTTTACCAAAAGCTCCTGTTTATAACTTCATTATCTATGACTTCCTTTTGAAGAAGCTCCTATGAGGTGAGAAAGAGGCCAGTGTTGTATTTTATTGTCCAGCTAATCTTTAAGTAATAATCTTAATGCCTCAGCTATTCTTGTCAGGTAGAATTATTATTTCTCCTACTTTAACTTCAAAGGGTTTTTTTTTTTTTTTTTTTTTGTAACGTGCCTCTAATGAAGAGAATACAGTCACATACTTGGAAATTTTACATGTCAAAATCTATTATATTTTACATTTTCTCAGGAAACAATTAGATTCAAGCCACTGGGCTGGCTGAATACAGATAACCTGCACTTCTGTAGCATTATATATATTTATATCATGTGAGTTCTTGTGCCTGTATTCCATTCTGTGAGCAAGGAACTGCTATTATCTCTATTTGCAGGTAGGGATATAGGAGAGTTTATGACTTGATCAAGAAGAAGTAATCAAATTTAGGCCTCCTAATTCCCAACAGCTATTCTTTTTGCACTGCTTCAGCTTCATTTAATATTGCTTAAAGATGTGCCTGGGATAGATAGAAGATGTGAATGTGGAGGACAGAAAAGCAATTCTATATTTACCAGCTTAAGTTCATCTGGAAACTTTTTTGAAGTCAGGTATTTAGGGATAGATCATGAACTTGGAGAAAAATGATAAGAGTGATCATGAATCTGGAAGACATGTCAAGATTGAAAAGGTGTGAGATTGTTTACTGCTGAGGAAAGAGGAATAACAGCTGTCACAGTAATCATGTATGAAATAACGATGACACAAAGTTTCTCACATGGTAGCTTGAGAATAAAAAAAGCAAAACAAAAACGTTTTTTCATAAAGACATTATCTGACTGAAGAACTGATTAGTGCTGCCATCAGGAATACAAGATTCAGAGACATCTCTATAGAAAATATTTTGTTATGATAAATATTCGTAATAAAAATGTGGAAATAAATTTCCCTTCTGGGTTTAAAACAACCTTTAAGTAGAAGCGATCAGTGTCAGATTATCCTACACAAGCCATCTGTCAGGTTATTATAATCTTCCTTAAAAGCATTTTACATAGGGTATTGCCAGAAGAGAAGGAGCTTGGATGTGAGCCAGTGTTCCTATTCCTACACTCTCGTGCAGAACTCTCTGAAGAAGTGAGGCCGTCGCTCCTCACCGTGCACCCTGAGGGAACACAACCACACATTTCTGGGAGAGCTGAAATTCCTGGAAAGATACCGAGTTCCTAAAATAATAACAGAGTGGAGAAGCCCCATTTGCAAAAGTAAACAGAACCATCTATAAGTATGGATCTGTAAGGGTCACGTTAGGAAAGGTCATCATTTGAGCAATGCAAACTTATTTTAAAGGGAATTAATAAATACTAGAAATATTATCTATGCCACCTGAAAGCAAAAATTCATCCATTCCATGTTCTCTTTCCTTATACCTCAGCATGGCACAAAAATATTGGTATTTATGCTTGTCAATATCTAGAGATACAATCTCAAACTTTTCACAAAAATTTCCTTAGAATTAAACAAATTAAATTTTCCTGAAAGCTATGTAACCACACCAGTCTTAGGCAGAAGGGATTGCTGCTTCTCATGGGTTTAAAATTATTTAAAGAAGCAAATAAAAGTCATAAAGAGGCAACAGGGTGAAGCCTAAAATGGGAACATCAGCAAGCGATTGGGTTGTTATTTTTTCCCTTGGATCAGAAATATTAAAATATTACATCACTGTACTTCAGCATACACCACCGTATGTTATCTAGCATAGCCTCATATCAGTATGGCCACATTTAGGTATGATCACAAACCTTTATAGGACAACAAGGGGTGATGATAAATCAAAATAATCCCTGGGAGTAGCATAACATAAACAGCAGTCCTGCGTGATCTGTAGAATATAGTGCTATTTTAAGATCATCCACTATAAGGTTGATTCTTTCTTTTTGTAGGTAACAGTTACTTTTATGCCACATTTTCAAGCTGAAAAAGAAGGACTTTTAGAATGCAATTCTGTAAAGACCCTACTGCCATGAAAAGTAAGTCCTCAGAACTACACTCCTCAAACACTGGCAAGAAAATGCCATGTG
Organism: Agelaius tricolor; assembly: GCF_023055355.1. NCBI lineage: Eukaryota > Metazoa > Chordata > Aves > Passeriformes > Icteridae > Agelaius > Agelaius tricolor. Next base: position 39,523,527 of record NW_027269269.1, on the reverse strand, counting down.
CTAGTGGGCTTTGCAAGTGGTGATTTAAGATGAATGCTTCAGAAAAAAGTGTTCATACCTAATAGCCATCACCTTCACTTTGCTGTGGCTATCTGTCCCATTCACTTCATCCCACAAGCTTTATCCCATTCCATTCATCTGCCTGAGAAAATAACCAGCAGAAAGATGCCAAAGCATGCAGATGATACAAAGTTATTCCTCGTGGTCAAAAATTGTAAAAAAAAAAATCCTGAAGGGTCCAGAAAGACAAAATGCATTTAGGGAGTGATAGTTAAAATAGCAATTAAAATTCATTATCAATAAATATGAAGGCTAATAGAAAAAAAAAAACCAAATGTACAATGTACAACAATGCTGGACTTGATTTAGCTGTTACCCATAGCAGTCAGGATGGCAAACAGATTGTTGGGAGTTATTGGGAAAGGAGTCTGGGTATAAACAGAGATGTATTAAACTGCTTGTGGATCTTTGGTGTGCCCACACTGTAATTACTGCATGCATTGCTGGCTAGGCTGTCTGAAAAAATCATATGGTTCAAGTAATAAAAACATAGAAGGCTGACAAGTATGAGCAGGGGGTGCAGAAAAAATTCTGCAAAGAGAAAAGACTTGATAGTCTCCAGTGAATAAAGGGGCAACTGGAAGGGTATTTGAAATTAAGGAAAAGGAAATCCTAAATGGTGTGAAACTGATCATTCAAGAAGCATTTTTTCACAAAGCCAACATCGAGTCCAGCTTAAAAAAATAGATAATAGTTTTGAAGCAAATTAAAGAAAACAAATTTTTTTTTTTTTGCAGAGCAATGTCAAACTGATGGCCAGACTATATTCAAAATGCAAAATAAATACAACACACTTAGATGAATTAATCAAGAAAAGATAAACTAATGGCTCTTAAACATGACCATCCAGATGATGATCAAAGCAGGAAGTTCTGATGCTGCTGGATTGGGAGGGTGTGCTAGCAAAAGACTTAATTTTGTATGACTTGAGTATGAATTTTTAAGTCTCTCTGGAAGGACCTTGATTAGTTACTGCAGAAACAGAACACTGGGCTAAACAAGTCTGCTCCCTCAGAGGGGAGTTGGACTGAATGCCATATTCCTGTTTTCTTAATATTCAATACCTGAAGAAACACGGTTCTAAGTTAATACTGCCATCATATTTTAAATAATTATTTATTTTGATACCTTCATGAATTGTAATAAAATATTAGTTTTGCCTGTTTCTAAGTGGGTTGTATATAATTCATGATAGCACCCAAAAACTTCTTCTATGCACCCAAAATTGGGGTGGGCTTGGTTGCTCATATGCTAAAACTATTCATCTCACATTTATGGGGTTTTTACACCACATTATTTGAGGTATGAAGCATTCTTCAAAATTAGGATATCTTTTCTGGCTTCTAAATTGGTTTTTATTCATCTTTGCTTCTATCTAAGGCCATGTCTAGCTTGTTTTCCTAAAGGCTCTCCCAGAATTGCTTCCAGTGAAAATCTCTCCTATGCCACAGGACTATCCAACACTGTGGTTATTTAAAGCATGCACAGGGTTGTCAGGGTAATGGAGGTTGAACTGACATGCCTGAAGTTGGCAGATACATTTTAGGCACCTCTACAGTCTTATGCCTCTTAATTTCAACTGTGTTCAAAGTGGGCATAGTCCCTGCAGCACAATGCACATGTGCCTTATTCCACGGGAATTTCATTCCCTGGCCAAGTAGAATATTACCCATCCTAGCTAGTGAGTGGTATGTACTGCAAAATGTTAACCAAACTTCAGAAAATTAATTATAAGTAACTTTGATCAGGGAGGAACAGACACAAGGAGAGGCACACACATATCAGGGCTTATTCCCATGGGATTGTTTGAGAAGGAATCAGGCAACAACTTCAGAGGCAGAATACTGAAAACTAGCCTGGAGAATTAAGAGCACTAAAATATTTAGAGCTCAAGAATAGAAACATTATAAATTATTTCTTAAATTTGTTTGCAACATATTTCTTGGATTTCAAGTGACACAAGAAACACAAAGTCATTTGATACTTGAGAAACGAGACCTATAGAACACAGTCTTCCTGAAAGTGGCAAATTCATGTTATTCTTTTAGAAATGTTCCATAGAGAGTGGAGAGTTTGGAAATTAAAGGGAAATTACAGTGGTCTGAGGATACATACAACTGAATAATTATGAACTCCACCGAAAATTATTCCATTGAAAACCAATTAACAGCCTTGTCTATACATCTCCTTCAAAAGACTGGTAGTAGAAATGTCTATTTTGGTATTGATTTCCATTGACTCTCATACAGTTGCCTGCCATGTAAGCTATTTAAGTAAATGATTTTTTTTTTCCCAGGATCTACTTTTGAACAATATTGAAGTGTTAAAACATAGCATCATTGTCTATTAAACCAAAATACCCCATTAATAACATGGAGTACTGCACCTCTATATAAAACAGGTAAAAAATGAGTGTGTTTCCACTTGGTTTTACACACTATTTTTCCTGAGTGTAGTTGAACAGCCCTCTGCCATCCACCTGGGATGCACTAATCACAAGAAGAAAATTCTCAGTATGCACATGCCTGTATAGCCAAACACAGCAAAGAAAAGGAACAACCCCACCTGTATAATTAAGGTATTTTTAAAAGTGAAAAGCAAGAGTGAATATGTGTACATCTAAATGATAGAATTTGATGTAGAAAATGCTACTTTTTTCCAATAATTCCAATAATACATTTCTGAAGGAAAGGTGCTGAATTTTAACCCCGTAAATCTTATCTCTAAGGTGTCCAGATCTCAACTCCCTTTCCCTCTTGTCTTGAAACACATAACACCTCTTTTTAATCCTTCAAAACACCCACAGGGCACGTTTGAAGCTGCTTTTCAATCTCTTCATTAAAACTTCAGCATGGTAACTGCAATTGTAAGAAAAGTAAGAATGGAAGGGCTGGTTTTGGCCGTGATGGTTACTGGGGCAGCACTGGAGGCACTGCTCTTCCCAAAACAGAGGGAAGCACTGCCAGGAGACTGGCACACCACCTCCCTGCCATGGCAGATGTTTTGACACCTACCTCAGGAACTAAACCGCACAAAACAAAAACCATAATGATCAGTGGCCCAGGTAAATACAATTAGATATCATGCACATCTGAACACGGATCTTTTCTGCTAAGAGAGAAGGCTTTTCCAAAGAGCTCTTTTGTTTTTAGTTTGTTACTCAGAGCAGCTGCTAAAGTGAAGGCAAGCTTTGAAGAATACTGCATATATTTTAGAGATTACAATATTATGAAGGGAGTTTTAAAGTTGATGAAAAGAAAGGACAGAATTTTTATCCATATTGCCCCAAATCTTTTCTGTTTGAATTTTTTAACTCAAACTCTCAGCATACACTTAGAAGAGAGATCTGTGGGCCTGTTGCCAGAGCTTTTATGTGCAGAATCAAGGTCTCTTGGATTTTCAAAAGAGGACAAAAAAGCTAAACTGTTCCTGTTAGTTGCAAAATACACACAATGTGCCAAGCTGACAAGTGCTTTTGCTTCGTCTGGGTTTGCAGTGACAACTTCTAGAGAAAACAGCAAAACAATCTTATTCCACATCCACTGAGCTAATCAGGGACAGCCTTTTGAGAGAGAAAATCCTCAAAAAATACCCTCCAAGAGAAGAATAAAAGCTCTTGAATATCAGCTTGCTTAGATAATAAAGAGTATACAATAGTGAGCTAAGCCACGGAAAAGGGCACGGGCAGAGGAACCTGAGTGTATCAGATCTGCAGTGCTTGGCTAAACTGTACCTCTCCAACAAAATGCCAGTTCAGCCTGGGAAGGGAACATTAGTGTGAAAAGCAACTTGTGAACACTTCTAGTGCCTCTGCTTGGCTTCTGAGATAGGTGCAGTGCTATCCCACCTACTGCAAGAGGAATCTTTTCACATGAAAAGAGAAAGGAAGAGAAGAAAAATTCTTTTGCCATAAGTTTCCCGTCTGTTTGGCACCTACTGTGCCTATGGCTTGACCCTCACTGGTTGTTCTCCCCATACTTTCAGAACATACAGGGCAATTTCCACTGATATCTCAAATTTTCCCTAATGACCTCAACAGATTAATTATTGTTCAGCCCTGACAAACTTGTCTTCTTCCACAAGGAATGTCTGCTGAGAAAGTGCTACTCTAGCAAGTGGTAAAGAACAAAAGATGTGAGAGGACTCGATACCCTTTGGCCTAACCCCCTATTTATCTGAGCAAATATTCTGTCTGTATGCAACAAAGCAGGCACTGTTCTTTAAACCACTGTAGAAACTTTGCTCCTATACATTGGGTCATTCATTTCCAGCATTTTTCAGACTGTGATTAATTTCAGAAGTGAAAATGCAGATGTTTGTCTAGCCAAATATTTGTGTGCACTTCATATCGCATCACGTTACGTAGAAACCCTTACCCTAATTAAACTGAGACCTGAGCAATGTTTGGATACACTTGAAGGGAAGGGTATAAGGTTAGTTTACACAAGTGCTGAGTAATCCAGTTTATGTGGAACAAGATACTCCATTCTTCCACAAAAGACCTGACTGGAACTGCTGGGGTATTTTTGAGCACCCATCTTGCTTCTTGCTTTTCCTCAGTGTCTGTTGTCTTTTCTTTGCTGCTTGTAAGCTTTGGAAGAAGGTGATAATAAAGCCCTGGAGAAATTAACTAAGTAGATACCCCCTAAAATGCCATAGGAAAAAAAAAAATTAAAAGATTGACGTTACAAAGTCAGAGGAGTCCTAGTGGACTCAATTTGAATGAAATCACAAAAGCTTGCTGATTAATATGCTTAACAGTCTTTATAAAACATTATAAATCTGCTGAATACCTCCAATGTATAGATTATAAATATATTAGTTCAAGAAGCTACCACAAGAGGATTTCTGAAGTTAGAAAGCTGTGAAGAATTTCCTATATTTATTCATAAAGCTTTAATCTTTTATGCTGATAAACAAGCATCCAAAAATATTCTGAATGACTTACAGCAATTGTCTGCCTTTCAAATGTGAAATACAGGATAAACCCTTCTTTGCAAAATGCAAAATAAAAAGAGCTAAAAAATATGAGCAGTTTTCACTTTCCTAGGTACAGAATTTAAGAACCGTACTTATTGCATTAGCCATGCATCTGCTGCACATAGACCCAATATCGACTTGCTTCCTCGAAGGAAGAGTGGCTGCCAGCTTGAATTTAGTTCTCCTGGCTTGATCAAGTGGGTTTAAGTGAGCTAAAATGACAACTGGACATTCAGCTACTGCACACAGCCCTGCCCTTGTCATATTTTCAGAGAGAACAGGAAGGAGCTGGTAGTGGCTGCAGTTGTCCTGAGCATGTTTGCATCCAGCAAATGCTATCACCCAGCTTTCAGTCATCTGCAGTGCATCAATAGCTCCGTATCTTTTAATAGGAATTTATTCCAGCTCTTAAGATTGATGGCAGATCAGGAAACAGGCTGGGCAGTGAGTGCAGTGATTTCTTAGAGCTTCATTTACCACTAATGCAAATCACCTACGTTTCTTCATATATTTAATGCTCCTACTGCTAACAGAGAACATTTCCAAGACTGCCAAGCTTATATTTCTATAACCTCCTGAAAAATATATTACCTATATGCTACCTACCATTCCAAAGGGTGTATGTGGTCTAATTATGATGTCTTTTTAAGAATCTGTATTTTCATAGAGGTATAAAAACTAAAGATAGAAAACCTAAACATCCTTAGTTGCCAAGGATTACCATAAATGAGGGCAAATTAGGCATTTAAAAGATGAAATTTTAAGAGCATCTTGAACATTTTTTTAACACACATAAAGACTAGAAGAAGCCTTCTGTAGTTGTATTCAGCATAAGGAAAGGGTAAACAAAGTTTTAACGTAAAATACTTATTTTAAACAATTGTGAAGCATCAGATCTGGTTACACATTATGAGACCCAGCTGGCAAAAAACGCCAGAGAAGTGGAGAAGTGGAAAACTACAGAAGAGCAGTTACATAAAGACAAAACTTACTGAGAACAGCACAGAAGAATGAAGAAATGCTCTCATAGAAGACCTGTAGCTAAAGAGCCAAAAAGATGAGAAAATCCACTCAAACAGTGCTAACACCCAAGAAATCAGCAAATTACTTACACACTTTACTTGTACGTATTTTAAAATGCGGAGAAAACACAACTAAAAAAGTGCTTATCATCTCTCTGGGGATATTTTATGTTTGGATTTTCAATGTGTGCAGGCAAAAAATGCGTTGTGGTTCTAATGGGCATTCAGCATTTAAATGTGATTGCACTGCAGGCTTAAATTAGTGAACTTGTGTTCTGTTGTCTTTCATAAAAGTGCAATTAGTTATGCTATTTGACCCTTCCTGTGCCTGAAATTCTAGCTGACCTTGCATGCCATGACAGTGCTGTTCTAAGGGAAAAGTGGGGTCAAAGTTTTGCATAAATGCAATAAGAGATAACTTCAAAAATAAACGAAATATGTACATGTTTGTACTATGAATTGTTTGACAATTATGGGATGGATCTGATTTTTATTTACTTGTGTACCAGAGTGAAACAGGATGGAGTCTGGACTTGGTTTCTATTTTTCCCTTCAGATTGATGGCTGAGTGCATGTCCTCAGCTTTATTCTCCTATGTTTCTGGGTTTACTCAAGTGTAATCTGTGGGAAGAGCACCAATTATAGGCAAATATATCCAGAACTCACTGTTTTTCCTTTCTGCCCCCTGCAAGGAGGAGTTTGGTTTGTGAAAGCAGCTGATGAGAGCCTAGAGAAGCGCATTGTGCCCAGGTGCCTGAGGGCTGTTTAAATAAGGGGGTCAGAAAGGCAGTGGGTCTAAGAATGGAGAGGAAAGCACTGCCAAGCCCCCACTAAACCACATCCCTCAGTGCACATCCACATCAACATCTTTTAAACACCTCCAGGGAGGGCAACTCCACCACTCCACTTCCCTCAGCAGCCTGTTCCAAAACTTGATAACACTATCTGTGAAGAATTATTTCTGAATCTCCAACCTAAACCTCCCCTTAGACAACTTTAGGCCATTTCCTACTGTCCTGTCTCTTGTTACCTGGGAGAAGAGGCTGGGTCCCACCTGGCTGCACCCTCCTGTCAGGCAGCTGTGGAGAGTGATGAGCTCTCCCCTGAGCCTCCTTTCCTCCAGCATAAACACCCCCAGCTCCTTCAGCTGCTCCTCATCATCAGCCTTGTGCTCCAGACCCTTCCCCAGCTCCACTGCCCTTCTCTGGACAGGCTCCAGCCCCTCAGTTTCTCTCTCGTAATGAAGGGCTCAAAACTGAAGGTAGGATCCAAGTTGCTGAGCACAGGGGAATGATCACATCCTTAGTCCTTCTGGCCACACTTTTTCTGACACTTAAGTACTGCTAGAATAATTCCAGATATTCTTTTACTCTACATCAAGCAGTGTTTGTCAGACCAAACTAGAATGTTTATTTTCAAACAGCAAACATTCAGCATCAGTAAAATCCCTTAAGAGTAAGCCCTGATTAAGTAAATCTTGCTGCTTTTCAGTTCTTCTATGAAATACAAACAATAAAGCATTTAGACTCTGGCAGAAGAACATCTGATGTAGGCTTTAGTAGGGTTTTTTTGGGGAGGGAGAGCAATTGCTTTTGTTATTGTATTTACAGAAATACTCATCAGCCATTTAAATTTTCATTATACCCTCAGTGGTGGTATAGACAGCTTCTCTGTAGAAAGCCTAGCTGATAATTTGTGTGGTCAGTAATCAGACACATGTTCTATGTCAGCTCTATATCATTCAAGAAACATCAAAGTATTAGCAGAGGCAAAAAGATGAAGATTTGAGACAGTAGGATTGAAGTATGACACCAAGATTAAAAGGAGCAAGAACAAAAATTGTGAGAAAGGGCCAGATGAGATCAGAAAACATGTTCTTGCCTGGCAGTAAGATAAAGACTTGGTTTCCATTTACCTTGCAAAGTAGCAGTTGCCCATCCATATACATACTATATGTCCATATATATATATATGTGCATGTGTGTGTGTGTGTTTACATGTGGGTTTTTCTACCCCAAGGGAAAGCCATAACTCAAACACTGGAGGCAGAGCAGGTACTGAGAGTTTGCCTTCCCCAAAACTGATTGAATTAGAGGTTTGGCAGAGCTCAGTGGAACCCGAGAGGCCTCTGTGACCAAGACTTTCCATTCTGACATCCTCCACAGGTATTTCTTTTCTTTTTCTAACATATCATGGTGACAGCCACTGCTACTTGTACAGACAATACAGAACAGCACAGAGCAGTATTTGCATTTTTGCCAAGCCCTGTATAAATGACTCCTTAAGTTAAAGCCTGCCCCCCCCCAACATATGATTGTAGAAATCATTCTGCACAGTTGCAAGGAAAAAGTAGAGATTAGCTCTCCAAACTCTACAACACCTTTGAAATCCTAAAGATAAACCTAAAGTAAATTATTTATTAGATGAATAAAACATATAGATGAGAATTATTCTGTATATAACTGACATTTAAAATCAGTCACAAGCTAAAACTTTAAAAACTAAGCAAAACAAGATTGCTTAACTTTTATTTTTTTTCCTCACAGAAACCTGAAAAGTGTATTGTAGTGGGAATTTTGAATGGGAAAGATGTTACTGTTTTTAATACTCTCATGTTTAAACCATCTTTTGGGTTGCAATAGCAAGCTGCTAGTTATTTCCTTGAAAAAGAACTGTATCCTCATGCCTTAGGCTAAACAGCACAACTTAAGAAGTCAGAACAACTCAGAGCACTGAGAGCCTTCCAGATTTTCATCATGCAGTTTTCTCAAGCAGGAATCATCTGTTCCTTGAAGTTTGCCTATGACAATAGGAGGCACTGCCTCTCGATGCCATTGTGAGGCATAAAAACATTTCAGTCAGCTGCATCTTGAGGCTGCCTTGGTTTTAATTTTGAAATCCTGGTGCATTCCAATGCTCAAAAATGTTAAAAATGAAAAGGAAAATAACCAGGAAACGGAAGGCTGAGTTGAGAAACCCTGGTCATGCAAGAGAAAGCAAACAAGCAGATGCCTCCACCTACTCCTTCACTTCTGTGGATGTGGCATCAGTCCAGGAACCCTTGGATTCCAGGAAATGGGCCTTTATTGTTGCTGGACTATTAGTGATATCAAATCAGCTACAACATTTATTTTCATATTGATAAGTCCTTTTTGTTTTTCCTAACTGAAGAATCATCAGACTGTTTCAGCTGTCCTTTTAAAACACTGGAGATGAATCAGCAAGGTTCAAATCACAGTGATTGTCTCCATTCAGCACGAGAGGCATCTGAAACACATTCCTGTAGTTGTACTGTGATTTTCCTCAGCTAAAACTTGAGATGTTTTATGACCAGGCCTAACTGGCTGAAAAACAGCCTCCTGTCTGTATCAGGTAATCAAACTTTAATACCTTTCCTATTTAAGCACACCTTACATCTCCAGTTGCTATAATATAAAAATATTGAACGTACACATAGCTGAGCTGCCAAGCTGCTCTGTAGCCATTTTAAGAATTTACAGGAAATGCATTAGACAGCTTCCATGAAGACTGTTTGTACATTTACACTTAAGGCTCTGAAATATCACTTGGTAAGTTCAGTATTACAAATAGAGTTTTATATCCCTGCTGATGGCAGAACAAGAGGAAAGATAATCTACACGACAGTCAGAAACTGTGGGATATAGGAAACGACCAGGCAGTGCATTTGGAGGGCAGTGAACTGCCAAGCATCACACCAGGAGTCATGATATGCTCAACAGGGTGCAAAATAATTTGTGATAATCTCTCCAGGAAGAATATTATGCACATAATGTGTTATTATTTATTGTCTTCTGGACAGCAGTGGCTGACTCAAGGCCATCAGAAGAACATTTGCCTGAGAACTATGAAGTAAAAATTCAAAATAAAACTGCCACAAAAACACAGGCAGTCAGATTAAAATAAAGCACATTCTCCACAAAAGGGATTCAGTTATCCTGAAATATAACCTCAACTTCAGAGAGCTCATCAGATTTATTCTTTGCTTGATTTCTTCTACCTCTAAATCAAAAGTTGTAATGCTGACATTTTTAGAGCGCAGCACCTCAGGTGTGGCCACAAATCCACATTTAGTTACTTGGTGAAAAATAACTCAGTTGAGAGTGGTGTTATACTCATCCAAAAGTCCCTTTTCCTTCCACTCCTTACATTAAAGAAGCTGACTTCTTGATTTTTAATGATAAAATCTTCACATTAAATTATGCCTCATTTATTTGGGTCAAAATCATCAATGACAAATGCAAAAGCAAATACAGAACAAAACCAGAACTTCTGTGACCAGAGGGAATTTAACTTAGGAAACATGAAGTTTAACCTTCTTTTTCTGACTCTTCAGACCAAATTTAGTCTTTTTCTAGATTCAATTTAAAACTTACAGTGTTGTTTGGGTTTTGGTTTGTGGGATTTTGCAGGTGTTTTATGTGTGTTTTTGTTGTTGATGGTTGATTGTGTTCTTTTTTAAGTCATGCATTGTTCACAGTCCCTAGAGGTCAGGATTCATAAATTAAGAGACCAGAAAAGTTGATCAAGGACCCAGTCTCTAAAACTATAGGAAAGAACCAGAAAAAGAGCTGGACTAGAAACACATTTCTTTCATGCTCCAAGATCTAGCCAGTATTTTATGTGCAGTTTATAGTTTATATACTTGCTTATGCCAACATCAAAAGGGCCATTTCTGATTCAAAGAACACTGAGGTAAAGTCTAAAGAACAAAGCTTCCAAGCAGTTAGCTCTTGCTGCATGGGCATTGGCATAAAAGTAAAAGGAATTTAAAAAAGAGAGAAAAAATACAGATAAAGTATTCTTAATGCATCCAGGGTCAAAAGGAAGTGCTTATTCACATAACACGTAATTAAATTGCGGAACTCATGGCCACAGGATGTTGCGAAGGCCAAAAGGATAAATGAGTTAAAAAAATAATTAGGCAAATGATTAGGAAAAAAAAAATCCATTAAGGGCCATTAAGCACAAAGATGTGCATGCAGCCTCTGGCTCAGAAAATCTCAGTGCCACAGATTGTCTGAAAATGAGAGAATATACTAAGAAAACGCTCAGTGTTTAGCCTTTTATGAAACTCTTTTCCTAAGCACTTGGCTGACTACTCCCCAAGGAGGACAGTGACTGTATAACTTAACTAGTACAGCTGTTCTTCTATCACCATGCACTAGCTGGGTATGAATAGCATCTAAAGAACTCCAGCAGCAAAAAATGTCCTCCCACACGCTAAATTTTTAGTTCCTGAATAATATTAACTTTTTTTTATAATTTTACAGGTCAAGGCTTATGACTTATTTTCAGTGTGCAATTTGCATGTAAGAATATTAAAGAAAGTATATAGTACATGTAGACAGGGAAGAAGTTGATTGCACAATGATACAGATGTTGCTACAAAATTAGATATTCTGCACCCAACCTAAGTGACAATTTCTGTCAGAATGACAGTAAGAAGTCAGTGTAACAGATTTCTACTATAGATGTATGCTCTTTATAGCTCTATGTGTGTCAGTATGACTGCATGTGCAGAGACAGAAAGGATTTATGTACATTTATATATGTATATAAAACACACAAGCCTCGACAATAACATACTAAAATACCTTTTGTTTGGAATGAAAAATCTTTTTCAGCATCCCATAATCACACTGCACATTAATTGAGTATGCAAATGTCAGTGGCCAGATTGTTGAGGTATATTGTATTTAGGTTGCAATTAACTCCCTATCATCCATTTCTACTCTGAAAAGCCAGATCCGTGAGGTGTTGTGTGCTCTTTTGTTTTGAGCCAAGGAACATCAGGAAAGGATTCTGGGTACTTGACTTATTCAGCTTTCTTCTCAGCATCTTTAACTGGGTACTTTCAAAGGCAGAAGCCTGACTGTGTAATCTAACCTGATATTTCCATCCCTCCATTATCCGTTCAGTGAAGATTTACATGTCTTACTGCCCACCACACATCTGCATTAATGTAACCATCCCTCCTTGCTCGCGGTCCTCCTGATTACAGAGCTTCCATTTGCTCTTCTATTATTAAAATTTCAGTCTGTGGTTCAGTGGATATTCAGGTTGGAGCCCCACTTTGCAGTGCACTGTGAAATCATGGCTGCTCCCTGAGAGTGCTTAGGTTTGACAAAACGTGACAGATGGATCAGGCAGCCATATGAGATGTGAGGCTGGTAGGGAAAAAGGCTAATGGAGTGTCTGCAGTTGTTAAATGAACCAAATACTCTGCTCTGAACTTCGATGGCAGTGTACAAGCAAACCTGAATATTTTAAGTGGTAGGAATCTAGTCAAGTGCTGCACGACACCAACCTGCTTAACACCATTTGGATTTTTTTTTATTTTGGTAGTTCTTGGGATAGACTTAAGCTGGGTGGCACTCGTTACGTTCTTCACTTTTTACTGGAAGAAAATCTACAGAAAAGAAAATAATGCTACACTGAGGAGCAACAGTGTTCCTACCCTAATCAGCCATAAAAGCTTTGGTGCAATCATGCTTGGATCAAGTTTAAAAGAGGATGAATCCCTTCTGTGCTGAAAAGCCACATCTCCAATTTAAAAATCAAACCTGCTATTGGTAGTGAATGCCATCACCACTCCTGCACGAGGACAGCTTCTGCATTGCTAAGCATCTTCAAATGGACCCCAAGTTCTGTCATATTGCATTTCACAGATGATAAATTCACTTACATAAGGCAATAAATCTGTACTAATTTGGTTAACCTTATTAGCAGCTACTGATTAAAATGAAAAAACCCCAAACCAACCCACAAACAATTCAAAGCACTCAAAATTACAGGGATTTGTTCTTCTCCTGAGATTTTACATCTGTAACTTATCTTACTGTTGAATGATAAACATGCTCTGAGTGTGGGAAGAGAGATGGCATGTTTTCAATTAATTCCATATCAATTATAATATTAAATTAATCTTAATTTGTGGCACCAAAGATAGATGGAAATTACATTAAACAGTTTATTGTTGACTTTGTTTTTCCCTTAGAACTCAGCAACACTAGAGATGTAGCTGTAATCACAGCTGGTGGCCTTTTTAGCAATCCAACAAAAAGGGAGGGTGTAGATGCACTAACTTTGCTCACTTCTCTCAAGATCCCGTTAATCTCACAGTTCTCACTGCCTCTCAGGAGACTGCACGTGGCATAAAAATAAACTTAAACCAGTACTCAAGCTTCAAAAATCTTAAATACCTGAACCAGGTATCTCTCATTCCATTAACAGATGTTACCTACTTATCAAGTGTTGGCATCTGAGATAAGCAAAATAGAAAGCAAGATTTCTATTAAGAAAACATAAAAACCTATGAAATTACCATAATTTTCATATGAAGAAAAATAATTAAAAGATATTGAAACATTTTCAGCTGGCATACAGCCACACAAAGTTGCAAAAAACCATCTTGGAAGTATGTTCCACAATGTATGAGAACTAGAGATGCAAATCTATAGCTTACTCCATTTTAGCGTAGGATTGTTTGGTGTGCCAACCTTTCAGTGACACAGGTAATTCTCCTTAATTGTGTTTCAAAAAATTTAATAATTTTACCTCAATACTGGTTTTCAGTGTATAAATATTACACCTCGATTTCTGATTTTTTCCCAACTTCAATTTTACCACCTCTTTCTTAATTAAACCTCATTAAAATATAGCTTGAATTTCATAGGAAAGCTTGTTTCTTTTAAAAATGTATCTTGAGTATAAACCCTTACATTTGCATTTTAATATGGAGGTTTTTGAGTTGCCTCGTGCTATTTTTGAGTGCACCAAAACATTTTTAAGCATATTGGTTTTCAGTTTAGTTTTAGTTGAATAAAAATCTAGGGGAAAACATGGTTGTGTTAACTCTAGTGGAACCATTCACTCGAAAGCAGAGAAATTGCAGGCAGACAGAGCATGCTCAAATAAAAAAGTAATATAGTTTTTAATTTCATTAATTCTCTCGAGGATAGAGCATTTAAATGACCTAGATAGGCTAGAAATGGAGGTCTAAAATATTTTATTGATTTACTTGTATTTATAGATCAATTGTATACAAGTTCTTTGTTCAGCGATTGCTTCACTGAAACAAGTAAATGTAATGATTTTTAGACCTGGGTGCCCATCTTCAAATTAAATTGAATACACATTTAATTTATTCATATCTCTTAAAATACTTTTTTGATTTGCAGGTACAACTGGATTTTAAATCTGAATTGTTTCAGGTACATCAGTGCAGGAATGTAGGTGACTAAGGAGTGTTCAAAGTACATGCTAATCACAGAAAGCTTTAGCTCAGATTTTGTAGTGAAGTGTATGATTCTTATTCTATCTCTTAATAAGCTGAGAAGTAAAAGTGAGAAGGGTGTTTTAACCCCCCAGCTTCATTCAAGAACTGTGGAAAACCAGCAGCATGTTTCAAATTCATCACAGTGTAACAGAAACTAGCGGTGAAATACACAGGTGACTCCATTGTCTCATTATTTCGTCTCTAAGATTCAATTTCCATTATACACTAACCTGTACTTGCCATTATACACACAATTTGTACTCTTTGCCTACTCCAGCTCTTACTGAGTTCTGTGGAAACTTAAAACACACAGGAATGTAGGGTCAAACTTTCAACTTCAAATGAACCTTGTCATAAAACTCTCAGTAATTTCTAACTTGCCTCAATATGAATCAAAAAGTTTTGTTTTGGAAATTTGTGTGCATGTGTGTCATTGAAACAAGGAGCATAATCACAGACCACCAAGTGTTTATCGAGGTTCCAGCTTTTCTGTACATCAAAAATAAACCACACCATGAAAGCCTCAAAACTCAGGCAAAGCCAAGGACCTGGTGTGTGGTTTTTCATAAATCAGAAATAGAGTCCAAATCCATAAACCTTTTGGGAAATTTGGGCCAAGTTCTGAGTGAATTTTGGAAAATGATAGTTTTTAATGAAAAAACCATGCAAATAATTTTTTTGACATTCTCATCTTTTGGACGCTTTTAAAATGCTAACCTTGAAATAAAATTCAGGAGATCATAATAAAATAAAAGACTTAGCGAACATATTAAATTAATTTGGAAATATATGTTTATATGTTTATACACACACACTTGGCAGATTCTCTTTATATTGTTTCAACAGCGAAATGTGTAAAAGATTGAGGTTTTTTTCCAGTACAAAGCCTAAGAATAATAATGTTTAAGAAAGAGAAAAAACGTTTTTAGCTTTTTTTTTTTTTGTATCACAAATAATGGGAGTAGACTATTATTAAAAATATTTTGGACATTTTCAATATGCTTGCATGGACCAGGAATTTTCCTAAAGGGACCAGAAAATGCATTCTTGCAGCTGAACCTATATGGGAATCTCTTCTCTCAGAAAAAGAATTAGGTTTCGAAATTTTTATAGGTCCACCTGGGGATGAAATTTAGAACCATGAAACCTAGTGTTGATGTACTTCCATTCAAGTAGAGAAACAGCTTGGGTATGGGCCTAACACCCCCAGGAAAATGCTGTGTTGCTGATTATATCTTTGTCTCAGTGTTTTAGAGGGAAACTTCTCCACTCAAAATTTCTTGCATCTGATAAGCTCCCATTAAAACCAAAGGGATGGCAATATAATAATCACTGAAAAGATTGTATGTATCTGAAGAGAGCTGTGCAATGGATAATGGCAGCATGTTATTTGCCACTAAAATGTAAATCCAAAGCTCAAGTACTTATTATTTGAAAATCTTACTGACTTCAAACAACTGAAACAAGTAAAAAATCCTAAACAAATTCAGCACCCCAAATTACTTCAGGTTAAGTAACAGTAATATCTTCCAGTAATAGTGCTGATAAGTGTGTTCTCTCAGATAAATTCTCCACAGTAGATAGTAAGAAATATACATGTACTTTAAGAGAGGAATAGTCTTGAATTCCTTTACATCAACTTTCTCACAAAAAAAAAATAAAAACTTTTTCATTTGCCTGTGCATTTGTACTTGTCTTGTACCTCCTTATATTAGATGATTATATATGTACGTGGGCCTGAATATGTTGTTTGTTTTCACTTCTATGCAGCTCACACAAAGAGTGGCACTGCTGATACTCAATGAACCAGCCACTAAATTTGTCCTCCACAATGAGCCTGAGATCAATAACTAATTTTGAAAACTGATTAGTTTGCAGCAGGGAAGTAGACACAGTCCGAATCTTGCCAGAGGATATAATCAGCCAGTAAATAGCAATATTAGTGCTGTCGGTAATAGGTTGGGAACAGAAGAGGAAAGGAGTCTGGCCCAACTCAAAAATAAAGAGCTTGACATGAAGGCCAATTCAAATTCTCCCTTTTTTTAAAAAAGTCACATGACTTAAACTGAATTTTTTTTTTCTTCTTTTTCTTTTGGTGCTGTACAAAAGCTTATTTTTATCACATTCCCTGCCTGGAGACTAAAGAGTATTTGTAATGCATCCTAATAAAGCTTGCAAGTGCAGCCTTGGGTGATTATTAAAGAGCTACAGACATTTTTACAGATCTTTGCTGGTTGTGAACTCCAGATGTTTCCAACATGAAAAATGTTATGTTCTAACAGTTAATGTTGTATCACCAGCCATTCAGAAGATGTATCTTCTTATTATAGCTGGAATGTTGCTATGGTGATAATTGTAAAACTGTGACCTAGAAGGAAGAAAACAAATGTATTTGGCACAAAAGAGGATAGGTAGTGTATCAATTAGGCCAATGAATGGGAAGATAACAAAAAGGTGGTAGGAAATTAAAAAATTATGCATGAATCTTGGATACCATATGATGTACTGTATAATTAGCACTTTTATTTTCATGTGGAATGCATCCTCAGTTACCTTTGGGGACAGACAGCACCCAAAATTACAGTGCTTTGCCTTTTCCACAAAGCCCATCCATAAAAAGCATTCCTATGAAAGACTTGCTCACATAAGGCTTTTTATAATAAATTAATGTTTTGTACCTCGTGTTTTGGTACTAAAGACAGAAGTAGACCGTGTCAGCAGATAGAATTAACTGTAGGTTTTGAGCTATCAAACCTCAAGGATCAGAACAGAACTAGACTTCATGCAAGTCTTGCCATGGGATCTGTGCTTAGGATCACCACAATTCTGCATTTCTGCTGAGTCTAGAGGGGGAAAATCAGCTCGGGGGAGTCATGCAGTCCCTGGGGCTCACACCACACAAGGACTCAAGCCCTCTGCCAGCCCTCTGCTCGTCACCTTGAGCTAGTTTCCCTCTGTCTGCTCATCCATTTCATCATTTGCTCGATAGGAACCCTTTTTACAAAGAGCTTTTTCAGATCAATGGATGAAACATGCTCTTAATTTCTAAGCTCATAAGCAGACGCATATGTGGAAAAACAGCAGCTCCCATTATGAGGGTAATGATCAAATATCCCATCCTCAGTCAACTGCTATTGCTGCTGCAAACTGCAAATGTTTTCCAGCTCACAAGCAAAGAAAATTTCTGGTATGTGCTAAAGACATCACCATTACCATTCATCCCAATCAGCTTGATTAGGCTAAAAACAAACAACAGGAAACCATCTATCTGTGTGCACATCAACCCTGTTCCAGGAGTCCTTGTCACTGAAACAGAAAGAGAGTGAAGCCCTGCCACTCGTTCTTAAATGTATATCCTCCATAGCTCTTTCCTACACATCAGGAAAGGAAGGAAACAGAGTCGATTACATTTCTTATTAAATTTATGTGTTATAACAGCGCGCAATGTGCTTGGAAATAAATCACAGAACAAAGGACAAAATTACAGATTGGACTGGCACGCTGTAAATCTCTTGATGTTTTCAGATGGAAACTGAATGTCTTTCTGCAAGTTATGCATCAGTCAAAACACTATTGAGATAAAGGCTTTCAAGTGATATTTTCAAGCCATATTAGCCGTCCTGTAGCTCTGCACTTCACTCAGACTGGAAAGTAGCCAACAAGCATGGCTTGAAATCTGTTAGTTTATGTCTTGAGGGATTTTTTCCAGCTGTATTAAAGAATTAAGACCGAGCTCCCCAACCCTCTCTGCACTGCCTGCATGCTGATCTGGGGCAGGAAAAGAAACAGAGGCATGGTGAGGTAAAGGGATTAATCCAAGGTCAGATTGAAAGTTAAATGTAGGATTTAGACATAGATGCTTGCTGCTTGATTATGTTGAAGTCAGAGAAAACAGTGAAGCACTTTTATTTTAACTTCAAAGAAATACAACTGGTTTGCACATGGAAGTGCAACAGCATGGTATTGGGGAAGGTTTTACATCAAGGCAAACCACAAATATGACTCAGACCAGAAAAATCTCGCACTAAAGTTCTCCTAAACTTTGTTTCTCCACACTGATATACCTGGTTAAATAGACCTTGAGTGAAGAATAAAAAAAATATGGGAAAGAAATAGAAAACTCCAGCTGAAAAGGTAAAAAATAAACAGAACAAAATCAAGCATAGCTGGAACAAACAGAAGCTTACATGGCCTAACAATTTGAATAAGACTGTAGTTTTTCCCTTTGTATCTTTTTTTTTCCTCCTTCTTACTAGCTGAGCCAGGGCTAGTGACAGGCACAAAGAGAAACTGTATGAGGGAGACAAAGGTCAAGATAATGGTATTACTGTGCTGGTGCAAGGAATGCTTTGCTAGATGGCAAAAACTAAAGGTCACTTATAAATGTGTTTTTCATTTTCTCTATGGAAAAGCTAGAGAAAGGTAAAGAATCCACTGGAACTGTGAGCCAAGAAGATTAGTTTGATTTTTTTCACGATAATGAAGAAGAACTACCCAAGAATATCCTTGTCTGGCTGCATCAGACCAAAACATTCTCACATTTTAAAATCAGAACAACTACACCACAAAATATTTATGTTCAAGCAGTCCCTGACAGAACAAAGGCAAACTTCTTCAATCCATATATTCAATATACATATTCAAACCCACTTGCCTTGCTCCTCTTGGTCTCTCCCTCTGATGCCTCTCCCCTCAGAGCTGTTAGTAAAAGTACCTTGTGCTGTCTTTACACCTGCACCCAATAACCAGCCCTCACCTTCTGCACCTGGGTCTGCTGGGAGGGCAGGGGGGAAACAACTTTCATACAGGTAAACAGCCAGAGATTAAAACTCACAGAATTCAGAATTCAACAGATAAATCTGAAGAAAATAAAGTCAGTCACAAACTGCCAGTACAGTTCTACCGAACACATGATTTGTGGGAGCTAGAATATGTCAGCATACAATGGATGATTCCTTTAGGTATTGCTCTTTGGGGTACATGCAATGCAAAGAACCCTACTGCCATTTTTCAATTTCATTAAATGGAAAATCCTCTTTAATACTCTTTTTGACATCCTTAAATTCCCAATCAGGCTACCCTTAACAGATGCCTCAGTGACAGTTTTCTAGACCCCCAAAGGAAAAAAAAAAAAACAAAACAAGCAACAAAAATACCAAGAAAACGATGCATAAAACCAGGACAGTGCACTAAAACTCTTGGGTTTGTGGAAGGCAGGGGTGGTGAGGACCTGCTGTAAGCCAATGCCCTCACCTTATCTGGTTTTGTGATGTCCAAGGAGAGCAGTCAGTTCTAGCTGTGTCTGAGGAGAAATGAGTGATTTACCAGCTAACAAAACAAAGACTAAAAAGAGAGAGACTAGACAGCTAAAAAAGACAATAATGACCTGTTTCAACACTGCCTTCACCTTCCTCTTGAAATGTTTGGAAATTGCTATATTTGCTATGGAATAGCAAATGTATCACTGTGGTGCTATAGCCAGATGTGCTGGCTATGTATTATTTCACATTGTCCACACTGAGGAAATACCTTCACTGTCATGCCACAAAGTTTTACTACATTAAAATAATTTCTATGGTTATGATGAAAGCATGCAGATTGAATGACTTTATTGCTATAAAGTTTTGCCACTCAGCACTGGGTTCACCTAAGAAAATTCAGCCTCCCAGCCTTGCAAGCCTATTCCTTGCTTTTCTGGTCTGGCAGCTCCCTTTCTTCCTCTTTTCCTGCCAGTGCCTCTGGGTATTTACCAAACATGACAAAGTGACAGTCCAATCAATAGTTGGGTCACAGATTTGCTTCTCAGGCCCCTTCAAGTCACTGCTATGACTCAGCAATAGCTTTTTGTTTTGTAAAGGAGCATTCCTTGGGAGACTCCAGACCAGAATCAAGGTAAAACTGAGCTTCTCAGGGTGTGTTTTACTCCAGCAGACCCTTAAACATTTTAAACATTTGCATGCAGGAGGAAAAAGTGCTTGAGAATAAGAGCCATGTACCCAGGCAGCCTGCAGGGACTGATGCTCCACAGAGTGTGCATGCAGCAAGCAGCAAAGACGTGCCTCAGTGTATCAAACAACCAGTGAGACTCCTGAATAGAAATTATTCATGTCATGATTATGGGGGGGAAACAGAGCAGGAAGAAAGAGAAGCAGAATAAAATAGGAAAGAAGGAGAACAAAGGCACAGAGTGAGGAAAACCAGAGGAGAAAAATGGGAGAAAAAAGAATTGCCAAGCACACGGACTAGCTAAGTGTAAGAGAAAGAATGAGAAAATCTTGTCATGCTGTGGTTAAAACAAAATGTAAAAGGGAAATGTGATGCTTAAACATGTAGTAATCTCCTTTTATCCAGTATATAGGAAACAGTCAACCAATTAAGGTGCACTGAAATATTTTACCTATTTTACACTTGAGAAAGCAGAAACAGTGGGCTTATATAACTTGTGCAGGTCACATATTAAGTCAGCAATGATCCAGACGTGGCTCTCTGACCTGCCTCCATGAAATACTTCTTCTCCAGGGGAAGTGAACGACATGTTTGCACTCCAACTTTTCCACTACACACAGCATTTAGGGGCCTGTAAGGAACCATAAATCTCAGCAGTTCCTCGTTTAAAGTTTGCTTGCAAGGAGATTAAACCAATTTGCAAATAAAGCAGCTGCCCTCGGTTTCACAGTCAGGAAAGCCCCACCACATCTCACTTTTTCTGTGTTGGAACCCAGGACATCCCTTTGTCCACCCTGGAGGACTCAAGACCCTGGCAGGGGGCTCAGAGACCTTGGCACAGAGTCAAAGACACCTGTGCCTTCGATTTTATCCCATGGAAACAACTTTGTGTGAAGATTTACAAGCCACAAGGGTTTGAGTAGAATAATAGTGAATTTATCATGTGATGAAAAAGTAGAATTTTGGGGTTTTTAGAATGGGGGTTCAAGAGGCAAGATGGAGGAATTTGGGTGTGTCCTGTCCTTCTTCTTCTTGGCCTCCATCTTCTGCTGTGATGGTGGCACTTCTGGGTTGGTTTAAGTAGAGACAGACTGACTAACATAGGTGATAGGTATTGGAAAATTATTGTAAATAAAGTACATGTAGTTTGTAGTATAAAAAGACAACACCACCCCAAGGATGGGCAGTGTGCTTCAACCTGACCTGCCAGACAGATCTCAGCAGGTCAGAAAGACAATGTATTAGATAAGAGAAAATAAACAACCTTGAAAACCAGAGCTGAGGAATCCTGACTTCTTCTTCAGTCTAGGGTCTGGGAAAAAAGACTTTAAATACCTTGGGAGCCATTTCAGCAACACAAAACCCTGTGGTTTGACATCCAGTACACTCTGCTTGAGGTCTTTGGCACTGAAGAATTTGTCCAAAGGGTGAATTCCCAGCCTTACCTTCGGAACAAGCTACGCGCAGCACAAAACTTTTACAATTAATAGAGGCCAACATAGTTTTGAATGCCCAATAAACACACAAATTAGCTTCCTTCCAGGGTCCATCCACTCATTCTTTGCTTTTTATCAGTTAATTAAATGGCTTGTCAGAAGAGTGTAAGGTAGTGAATCCACATATGTGTTGTGTGTTATGTACTTTCAGAAATTACTGATGCACGGTCTAGGCAGGATTGACAGCTATCATTAAACATCAGCTAGCAGAGGCAAATTGCACCCATTTTAGTCAACTAGTCAACCTGTAAAATTGGTAAAAAAAGTAGGAGGAAAACAATTTGCCACCACACAAATGAAAATAGTGAATGTCCTGGTTTAGGGACACTGGGTTGCATTTGCTGAAGAACTCAGCAGAGAAAGAAAACCTTGTGATCACTGACAGAGAACACTTCAGTATGTATGAGGTCTATGATGTATGGCACATGATGTATGGCATAGAAATCCTTACCACCTGGAAATTGAGGGTACACTTTGCAGCCAGGACTTGGAAATGAGCTAAATGTAGGTTCCACTGAGTTCTTTATGTCACATTACATACTTTACAGAGAACAAACTGACCACAACAAAGGAGCAATCCTATATTTGACCTTCTTGCCCTCTAATGTCAATGTTTCACAGAAAATTTATATTCCATCTGACAGAACTGGGTAACCTTGACCCAGAGGAATAAGAGATATTGGATTAGGTAGGCATGTGGGTACAGACTTCCTGCTTTCTTTGAGAGCTTACAAATGACTGAAGGAGAAAAATAAGTGGTTTTCTGAAGCTGCACAGTCAGATTCTTTCACTTTCTAAGGCTGCTTCATGCTAATGTCAATGAGCAGCACACCCTGTGCACAAGGATTCTATGGTTTCCTTAAGTTTTCCATAATGCCTTTTCCTGCCAGTGAAACCAGATCCTGCAGTGTTTGGTCTTGAGTGAATTATTTGACCATGATTTGTGTGCAACTTAAACACAGTCTGAAAACTACACATAGCATTGGAATTGTGGATGGCCCAGGGATTAGGCCAGTGGACTCAGTTTACTGGATATTTTGGCATGCAATGGGAATGCAGATGTGCTGCTGGGTACTGCATGAATGGTATGAATAAACTTTATTCTGTAAAGGTGTACATTTTAACTATATAAATGTGTCCCAACCCCAAATCAAAGTTGAGGACAAATATCTCAAAACTGCTAGCATAGTTTATTACTGTATCCTTCCTAAGTTTTTCTGAAGTGACAAGGTACTTAAACAACAAAAGAATATCAACAGATTGGTCAAGCTCTTTTACAGACTAGTACAGTTTTTTAAAAAAACCCTAACCCTACATGCTGCACTTTTACAGAATGTTCCTTGCTCCTATTTTTCAGAATAGATGAGTTTTTGGTAAAGCCAGGAAGCTTGCTGCTTGCTGACAGACGTGGCAGTGAGCAATAGTGAGAATTAAAAGGACAAGATGATTGACATTTCTAAGGGTAAACACAGATGTTTTCCAACCAGAGAGTGGTGCTTCTTGCTGGAGGTGCTGATAAAGCTTCTGCCACCTACAGAGATGAGTGCTGTGCAAGGTCAGCTTGAGATAAAGAGGTTACAACACTGTGCAGTGGAATCCCCTGCATTTGGACCCTGTGGCAGCAAAGTGAAGCTTTGCAGTACAGACCTCACTGACTTCCTGGTGACTAAATAGCAGAAAATAGCATTAATAAGTTATTGACAGAATATGTATTTAAAAAAAAAAAAAGCAGCCTAAAGCTGGGCTTATAATTTACATTTAAATTTCTGCCTCTGTTGAGAATAGTTTGGATACAGGATTTGCTCTCTAGTATAGAGTAGCAGTGGAAAAATTTACCATTACTTTGATATTCTGATCTTTGTACAGATTAAAAATTAAATAAAAAAAAAAAAAACAAGAAAAAAGTTCCTGACAAATGTGTAGTTCTGTCAGTGAACTAAACCCAACCTCATCTATAGGAGAAACTGCTATTTTCTGTCCTTTCTGTACACCAGTCCATAGGTAATTGGGATACATGAACTTCAGTCACCAGCTGCTGTGCCTAAACCAAATCACCACCTCTTGTACTTGCAAGGTGCAGAAACAGGAGGCAGGAAGACTTGACCTCTGCCACAGCCCTGCACTGAAAGGACCCCGTAGATGGGATTCCTTCTGGCCACCAACTCACACCTGGGAATCCACCTCAAGGGCTGCATGGATGAACGGCACCTACCCAAAAATAAGTCTTGTGCACCCGGGACCAAGGAAGTTTAGGTGACTGGCCATGGCCACTGCTGTGGAATCTCCTTTGCACCTGGAAGAGACATTTTTCTTGGGGATTTAACCAGTGCACACCTTCAGGTTCTTTCCTTTAAATTACCAGAATGCAGCCCTACAACAAACTCGAAAATGTATGGTGGATGCAAATAATAACTTCCTCCAGGAAAAACCAGAAACATTTTAAGTGTGAGATGGGTACAGACCTTAGAGTTTGAAAATTAAATACTATATATTGTTATAGTTGAATGCAAATAACTTCCTCCAGGAAAAACCAGAAACATTTTAAGTGTGGGATGGGTGCAGACCTTAGAGTTTGAAAATTAAATACTGTATATTGTTATAGTTGAAATCTTATAATGGGTCTTTTTTATGCAAATTTCCATTTGATCTTCTACCCAAAATTTTCATATTTTTGAGGATTATTTAATCAATTTACATGGAGACAGACACATGCTATACAAAAGACCTGGAATTACAAAAGTGGACTGTGGACTTATATAGAAAAGTTTAAAATAAGTCTTAAGGATCTAAACAATAACTCATGGTTTCACTCTAAACGTTTTATTTACAGTGGCAATCCTTTCTTACAAAAATACCCAAACCCAAACCAAACCAAGCAAACAAAACAAACCAGCCTACCTTCCTCTGAATTCACATTGATTCATGCATCAGCTTATCTAAGTTACAGAGATTCTGGCCTTCCATCTACTAATTCCTGAATAGAGTGGCTTTCTTTGAGAGGGTTTAAGTAATGGTGTGCCCTGCTATAAGCAGAATGTGTGCAAGATTTGCCTAACAATGACAGGAGTATGAAAGCCATGATTTTTCCTCCTTGGTGGTTGTTTCCCTCAGCATCTGAATTTGAATCGCATCTGTTTCAGCATGAGCACATTTTTTGTTGTTTTCAGATTTTTAGACAAATTTCAAGGCCTAATATCCACTGCAGTCACACAGCAGTCAGCTGTTAAGTACCTAGGTCCATTTCTTTTTGAAAACTTAGAATTTAGACTCAAATATCCAGAAAATACCTGTTTCTTGTCAGTCCAACCTCAAAATGCTCTCCTCCTAGCTTCTAGTTTCACTTTTTTCATTCCATATGTTGCCTAATCTAGAGCAGATGCAGCAGCTGCCCCAAAAAAAAAAAAAAAAAAATCAGATATAAACCTCATTTTAACCAAGAGACTTCCACAGTGAAATTTCATTGCATTTTGGTGATGTGCATAAACATACCAAGGGCTGGCTTGCTGAAAAAAAAAAAAAAATCACATTAACCTACCTCTTTCTCTTGAAAAGAATGTCAGATCTCATGTCTTAATAAAAGAGCATGTGGTAGTGATTGGTGAGGGGTGGAGGAGGGTGATTTTCCCTATTTTATGGGAGCCTGATGGTGATTCACATTTTAGCAGGGCAGGATGATAGGAATTGTTTCACTTTCTGAACCTCCTTTCTGGTCCTTGCTTGCCTGCATGAGCATTTATTTCTGTGCCTGTCACTATTTAATGCTAAGAATAAAGAGATGTGCTAGTAGGAGAAATTGTGGGATTTTGCATCACCTGTGCAGCCATCCAGCCCTGGTGAAAGGACAGTGCTGGAATTCTCTCCTTTAGGTTCACTTTCCCAGATACATCCAAGCCAGTGTAAAGACGCAGCAATAAGCAAAACACAGAAATAAACCAAAAAATGAATATTCTGCTCTTTTGCACTACATTTTCACAGAGCCACCATGCAATTCCTGTCCTAAGGGGAGTCATAGCGTGGCCTGGGTTGAAAAGCACCTTAAAGATTATCCACACCCTACTAGACCAGGCTGGTCCATCCAGCCTGGCCTTGAACACTCACAGGAATGGGAAAATGCTTCTCTGGGCATTTTTTTCCAGTGCCTCACCACCCTCACAGTAAATAATTCCTTCCTAATATATCTCTTGTCTTTTAGTTTAAAAATGTTTCCTCTTGTCAGTGAGAGAGTAAGTATGACATGGGGAAAGGTTATATATGTACATACATACAGATATTCATATATGTAATGTCTGGGGTTATGTAGGAAATTGCATATATAAAAATAGTAATTTACAAAGACAAAACCACTGGATTTATGGCATTACCAACAAAACAAAACAAACAAAAAATATCATTAACCATTAACTTTCATTGATTTTTTTTTTTGGTACAAACATTTTTCCTGACTATTGCCATGACTTTCTGGGCTACCTATCATGTGCACACACTTTTTACCTCGTGGAGATAAAAAGAAAAGTCTTTGTGAGCAAAGAATTTAAGCAGCAGTGAGACTGCAAATGTTCTCTACTGTAAGAGTAGAGAGGAATATGACAAGTAAGCATGTCATTCTTTCATAATGTTTGCAACAGGAAAAATGTGATTTCTAATAAATTTTGCTTTCCAGTTACTTTTTCAGTGTAAATTTTGGGAGTAGCTCAAGCCATGAAAGTTTTCCGTATTCAATGTAGAGGACACACACAAACCTGCTGGTATTAGGATGTACTGGTCTGGTTAATGCTCACTTCTAAACCTAAGTGCAGCCTGGAGTGAGTTTAGATTTTGCAGTATTTTATAGATTCTTTTAACAGATATGACTGAGTTCATTACTTTCTAAGTTATCCTCAAGCAAATGAGGATAACTCTTTTCAGTCCCACACTTGTCTGAGGGCCAGGCCTCAGGTCAATAGTTTCACCTTGATTTTCACTAACTTTAAAACAACACCTTCCTCTTATGTATTGTGGAAACAAAATGCTTCAAGACAAAATTTACCACCCTATAATCCTCTGTTTTCCACTTGGGGATATTTTTATCATGCTTTCCTAGGGTTAAATTTGGAACCTGTGAAAATAAATATTTTAGTAGAAATATTCTAAGCTCACATAGAGTAGCACAACTGAAACTGCTGTAATGCAGCAAAATTTTTGTGATAGAACTAGCTTGTAGATCTGTGTAACTCTGGCACTTAATGATTTCTGATGTCTGGAAGGTATTAGACTGTGGTTGTAATAATCTCTATAATTGTAACAGTTCATGCTAGCTAGAGTGCACATCTATTCTTCATCTGTCCTTAAACTAATTTGTTCTACGTATGAATATATCACAGTCATCAATTCAAAGTGCCATCCTTTGGCTATGCAGGTGATTAAGGGGTATACATTATGTATGAGGCAAGCACACCAAACTTACACGAATGCTTTTTAGGAGTGTGCCAAATAGCTGCTTTCTGCAAGAGTTTGTAAGTTATTATTCCAACAGGAACACAAGTCACAGCTACAACTGAGCAGCAATCAATTACTTCTTTCCATACTTAATGCCTTGCATGATGAGAGTTTTGCTGTGCCTCTGTGCTGAATTCTAAAAATATGTTTAAAAAAAACCCCAAGCAAACAAAAAAACCCAAACAGAACAAAAAACCCCCACACCCACTCCCCTCACACCCCCCAAAAGAAAAAGAAAACCCAACTTTGAAAATCAGGTGATAATAAATTTTCCCACTCATTGCTGCCCATAAAGTTTTCATTGCAATTAGTGCAGTGCTGGGCTCTTAATTCTTTTTTTTCTGGAGGGGTAATTATGCTCTACAATGCAGCTAAGTATGCAGGGAACATCTATTAGAACATCTAGCACAAGTATTTCTCTGGTCATGGGTCTGGTAAGGACACAAAGAAACACTGAGGTTATGATTTCTGGTAGGATTTGGGTCCAGTGTGCGGTCACAAGGGTGTACTTGGCAAAAACATTCCAAAAGAAGACTGAGGACTTGGAGAAGGCCAAGTGGCACTGGGCAGAGGGCTCACAGTGTTAATCTGTACCAGGAGGGTGGCTCTGAGAGCAACATTTGATTACTACTTGATCAATACCTTGTAGCTGACAGGAAATCAAATACTTTCAAATATTCAGTCCTATTCCCAGCAGATGGGCAGTCAACACCAGAGAAACTCACACAGAGAACAGAAATCAGTCCTCTGAGGAGCCCCAGAACACAACAGGAATTTAAAATTAGCCCCTTATTTTCAGTCTTTGCTTGGCCCTTGAAATTTTACATGAGATGTTGCCAAAGCCTCCTTTGCTCTGGATCAGATTTGTGTTCACTTGCAAGATTCACTCCCTCTTCCTGACTGATTATGGAGATGAGCAGCCAGATCTACCTATGGAGCACTTATCCCATGAAACTGAGAAATAAAACTGCTTTCCTCACCATTATTTCTGAGCTGTGCATGTTCAGAGTCACTGAAAAGAAGGATGCACATAAAGTGAACCATTTCCTGCCAGGACAAGAGGAGCATCTCTTTTGGGACAACATCTCCAGGAGTGATTAAGTGCCAATCACTTCATTCCTGCAGTTAGGTACAAAGAGCAAAACCCAGTCCTTGGTAAATTAAAAAGGTTGACAGCACAGAATTCACTGTGCATCTAGAAGCTGTTAAAAGGAAGAGAGAGAAATATAAGATGTGAATGCATTTACATAGGAAGGGGAGAAATATAAGATGTGAATGCATTTACATGGCAAAGGGAGGTCATCCATGGGATGAGACAAGCACACCCCTTACTCCTACAGGCAGATATTGTATATTTTATTTTTTCAATGTTTTACAACCATGCTCAACAAACACTCACAGAAACCCATTAATAATGCTCTATGACTGTGACTAAGATTTAAAAAAAGCCAAACCAGATGTTACTATTAAAAATTGCATCAAGAATCGGTTGCCAAAATATACAAGCTTAGTGTTTTTCTCAACAAAAATACACTTTGCCATATACCTCTGTGTAGGATAATAAGGCAATGAGTCACACAGATTTCATATATACTTGCCTTCATATATTGGCATAGATATAGTGCTCATTTCTTCCAGTGTTACTTCCATAATGCCATTGTTTTTTTATTGTTGTTGTGGTTTTGGTTTGGTTTTTTGCCTGGGAGGAAGGGAGAAAGAGAGAAATAAAGAGAGAGAGAAAGAAAGAGGAAGGAAGTGGTGGAAGGAAGGAAATGGCGGAAGGAAAGGAAAGGAAAGGAAAGGAAAGGAAAGGAAAGGAAAGGAAAGGAAAGGAAAGGAAAGGAAAGGAAAGGAAAGGAGGAAAGAAGGAAAGAAAGAAGTGGCGGAAGGAAGGAAGTGGCGGAAGGGGTGGAAGTGGCGGAAGGGGCGGAAGTGGTGGAAGGGGCGGAAGGAAGTGGCGGAAGGAAGTGGCGGAAGTGGCGGAAGTGGCGGAAGGAAGTGACGGAAGTGGCGGAAGTGGCAGAAGTGGCGGAAGGAAGGAAGTGGCGGAAGGAAGTGGCGGAAGGAAGTGGCGGAAGGAAGGAAGGAAGTGGCGGAAGGAAGGAAGGAAGTGGCGGAAGGAAGGAAGTGGCGGAAGGAAGTGGCGGAAGGAAGTGGCGGAAGGAAGTGGCGGAAGGAAGGAAGGAAGGAAGGTGTACCTAATGAATGATTATCTACTGATTAGACTATTTTTAACTATTTTATCGTGTAATAATCATCACTGAAAAGTTAATTCTTTGAGTCTCTTGTTTAATGGGATGGCCATTACATATCTAACATCAGGAGATGTAGGGAACCAGGAGCCTGGGAAAACAAGTAGGAAACACAATAATTTCACTTTCTTTTGTACAGGCGCCAGGTTCTGCCTGCAGAATAGGAAACAGCTGAGAAATTACCATACATGGTGCTAACAGTGAAGTTATTTGAAGAGTGAAGGAGAGCCTTTTCACCCTAGAAAAATGGTGGAAGATTCTCATGCTTTACTTAATGCAATTGGTTCATATAAAATTTGGTAGTTAATAACAACTACAGAACTCTCCCAAGTATTTCTCTCAGATTAAAGGAGGCCATAATTTGTTAATGACAAGCTCTGGCTGAAATGGGAGACAAATTTGGGTATTTTCAGGCACCATGTCCTTTCTGAGAAGATGTCTGATGTTTTTCTAAGAAATTTGGATTAGGTTCCCTGGCTCAGATTTCTTAGGATTCATTTTGCTTTTACAAAGGTGATATCAGGTCTGATTTAATAGAGCATAAGAGAATATATTAAAAGTATATTCAGCTGCCTTTCCCATCCCAGCCATTTTCATATTAATTTTTTAATTAGGAGACAGAGACTGCATATCAAAGGAAGGCTACAGGCAATAATGAATGCTGCAAATGTTTGCTGTTTCAGTAGTTACTGTTTTGATTTCTGAAATAGAGGGCAACTGCCATGATTAGCAAACAGTAGAAGAAATTATATAAAAAAAGAAAAAAAAGAGAGATAAACAGAGCAAGGCTTGTTCTTGGAGAGGTAAACCTGTGTGTAAATGCTGAGTAGAGAAATCCTCCCAACATGAAATGAAGCATCCTGTAAATCTAACATTAGAATCAGATGCTCACTTTCCTGCTTGAGAAATATTTATTACAAAACATTTGTGATACAGTCAGAACATAGTTAGTACAATACTTTTTTCCCTACACCAATGATCTGATCAAGAGAGTGCCACACATATTCTGAAATGCAGGAAGGCCAAAGCCAAACTATCCACCGCTTTCTCCATCTTCCTTTTCTGCACAGTGATATCAGACACCAAGAAGTAGCAAAAATTTACTCCAGAATTGAAGTGCTTTTCATCAATATATGATTAGATAACCCAATGCATTCCACAAAAAAAAAAAACAAAAAAAACCACCAAAAAAATCCCCCAAACAAAACGGACAAAAAAACCCCCAAAAAACAAAAAACCAAACCAAACCAAACAACCCCACATAACAAAAACCCAAACAAAACAAACAAACAAACATTTTTAAGCTAAGGGCATAGCACAAAGCTTAGATAAAACCTCAGGTATTTCCAAACCTTTAAATATAATCCCAAGTCTGAGCAAAGACTCATTTGAGCAAGCACTTTTAAGACTGAAAATGGCCTCTATTATTCCACTGTAGAATAGAGTGATGTGATTTGTTTTCAGTGTTCATGTGGGATGCATTTGGTTTGGAAATAGGTCCCTCAAGCTGAGAGATATGTTTCCTGATGTCATGATACTGTTAATGTGCCATAAAAATGATTTAGCAGTTGGGATCAATGTACTGCATTCTAACAAGCCAATAAAATAGCCCCTATGGTATCCCATCCTTATTATAGGGTCCTATTAAGAAAATGGAAAAAAAATTTGTTCATATATAAACTATTTGGATTCTCTATACAGGAAAGATATATTTCAACAGGAGGGGTGCATTTTAACAGGCTGGAAAAGAAAAATGTGATTCCACAGCCCTCATAGTTTTGAATTAGACGTCAGCACAGAGATTTTGCAGTGTACATGAAGCCTGGATTTGAATAGTTGAGGTATGATCTTCTGGGTGTTAAAAAAGAATTTTATTTTCATCTGCAGAAAGGTTAAAAACTAAAGAAATCAGAAGAAGCCTACACTTGCAATAATACGAGGCATTCCCAAAGTAAAAAGTATAATTTAAGAATATTTGAGAGCAAAATCCATAGTTCTAATGGGATAGATTAATAAGAAATAATTCAAAATATCCAGTGAAGTGTTAGTATATAAGAGCATTAATGCCTTTTCTGCAAAACCTGACTTGTAAGTTATTTTCAAACACTTCTTTTAATAAAGGAAATGCTTAACATCTTATTGTTCAGTAACAGTTCTTCATTGCCCACTCATGTCAGTTATTTTCAACACTCTAGCATCATGCTTTTCAGAAGTTCACTTCTTTCCAGAGAGATAAGGGGATTATTTTAGATGCTAGAGTAGATCAAGACACCAGATACAGTCTCAGGTTTCAGAAACTTGCTGCTGCACACACAGGTGTGGTGCCTTGGCTTTGCCCTTGCCATTATTCCAGCCCCTGGGATAATGGCTCTGACAGGTAATCTGCAAAATAAAGCTCAGGTGTGAATTCACTCACATCCCTGGCATCCCTGCACTGCTGCCATTTCTTTATTACAAACAGGGATCAGCAGAGGAAGTTAAATGAAGCAATTCTGGGTGCATCTCCACTGTATACACCTAAATAATGTAGAACACTTGGCAATTTCTCATCTCAAATATCCCAGAAATGTTTTACGGGAACTTCATTTTCAACCTTGAATTTGAAAAAAAAAAATTCACATTTAATGTGAAAAGATGAAAAGTAAGCACAGAAATAGTTAACTCACAGAAAATTTAATAATATAAATTGTATGATATAAAGACATGGTTAAAAAAAATGAAAATTTTTATTGAGTTTTCATGGCAAAGTTTTTGTGGGTGGAGCAAGAGCTGCAGGAGGAAGAAGCAGCAGAGACATGCACAAGACTGGGAGTGAAGTTGAGCTTGGAAAGAAGGGAGGTGTGGGTGAAAGGTTTTAATGTTTAGTTATCTTACTGTGATTTGATTGTATTAAATTTGATTATATTAAACTAATTTTGCCCCAAGTAAAGCCTGTTTTACCTGTGACAGATCTCTCCCAGTCCTTACCTCTATCCACAAGCCTTTAATTGTATTTTCTCTCCCCTGTCCAGGTGAGAAGGGGACAGTTTTGGTGGACACTTGGTGCCCATCCATGGTCAATACCCTCCCAAAGTGTAATAATTATTCTCATTTTTAATGTATGATTGCATGATAGACTTCTAATGGTGCCTACAGGACATTTTCCTTTAAAGTAACTCTATTTTTAATTGTGTATATGCATAGATGCATATAGGCCTTTTAGGCCTTCATTTGATCATTTATCTGTTTCATGTATGTGAAAAAGTATAGGTTGAAAAATGGAAAAAGATCACATTGATTACAAAACCCAACCAAATTTTGCCCAGTCCAAATTGAGTGACTTCTTATGTTGTAGTTGCTGTAAAAAATACCCTCATTCCTAAGAAAAGAATGGCTGAAACAAATGAAATATCACTTTTCTTAGAGTTCCTTATCAAACATCTGTAACACATACACAGACAACTTTCAAAGGGATTAAATTAATGCTATTGAAATGCACATACAGGTTCTTCACAGTTTTCTACTAGAAATGTGTATGACAACACATTTTTACCTGTAGAGTAATTTTACCCCTGAAGCTGTTTTACATCCTGGGGTTTTTTGTTTGTTTGTTTGGAGGGTTTGGTGGGTTTTTGTTTGTTTTGGGTTTTGTTTGGGGCTTTTGGTTTTAATTTTTGTTTGTTTGTTTGTTTGTTTGTGTGTTTGTTTATTTTAAAAATAGGTCTGATATTTTTCAGTCACTTTGGAAGTACTGGTCAGACACCACCACCCCCCAGTCCCAACCAGACCGACTGAAACTGAGTTTTAGATTTCTGGGAGTTAATGATGGCTGAGAGGTGAACATTTAGTGTTTGTGTGTAATCACCAGTCTCCCCCAGCTCTCTTTTCAAAGTGAAAATCAAAACCTAGTGAAAATTGAATTAAATGTTAAGAAACCTGGGTGCCCAGGAAGCTTCCATGAGCCTCTTCCAGTTGCTCCCTCACCGGCACGGCGCAGAACGGAAACATGGAAAAGTCATTGTCGTTGCACTCTGCAGGGCTCCTATTTCCCTGGCTCCCAGAAGATTACTTATAGAAAGAATATACCAGAACTGTAATACAATAAGCTATAATGTGAAACAACTGTAAGCTCTTGAAGACTTTTAATGCAGATGACACACTGGTCTTTTAAAGAATGAAACCGTAATTTATACAAGAAGCTGTCAGATACACGGGACCCCAATGGCATTTGAGCACACAGCTTGCTTGCTGACTTGTAGGGATATCAATCAATTTATTAAGAATTAATCTGCACCCCAGTGTTCTCCTAAAACTGCCTAATGTCTTGGCAAGCTACTTGAAAGGGTTCAGTGAGAATTTATAAGGGCAGCTTGGAATCAGGATTTTTTTTTTTCTCAACAAAGGGGATACTGTTTCCCCTCTGAACATATCTCTGTTATAGTTTAACACAGTAATGGATAGGTTTGCCAAAAATCACAGTTTTTAATGGCCTTCAGCGAAACAGTAGATTTGTCTTTGCCTTCATACTGTGTCCTGCATTTATGCTGTTAGAATGGCTCTTAATCTGCCTGGAAGTATCAAATACTCTTGGCCTTGAGAACACAAACTTGTGCACACACTAAAAAGTACAGTTTGTAGAGTAACCACATTTTCCATACATGCAGAAGAGTAAGCAGGACTGAAACTAAAGATCTAATTTCGAGTACTTTCCAGCTTTTGACATAAAAATGGCAAGAAGGCCTGGGCAAATTTAAAATGTGGTATTCATATAGCCTACATAAAATGTGCTAAAATGGCTTGAATGATGTCACTTGAGCAACAATTCCAAGATACATGTATTTTTGAACTCTGAGAATACTGCATGCTTGGCACTGACCAGATATGTAGGGTGTGTGAGGCTGCACACATAAAATCATCTTATGGCTATTTCAAGCCATTAGCAAACAATGCATGTTTTTTACCTACAAATAGCAGAAAGTGATATCACACACGTTATGCAAAGTTATTGCATCTTTCTGGTTCCCAGCTTTCAAACATTTCACTTTGACAAAAGCAGTCAATGAGACATCAAAGGGGTGTGTGGAAAACATGAACCCTTACTTGTTCGGCCTTAAGTTCAAGGAAAAAATAAACAGATAATGGTTATCAATGGTCTGTCAGCTCTCAGGACTGCTTTTTTCTTTTCAGAGATAATGCCTGTGTGTGCAGAAACACATCTCTGTTTAAGAGCATTACAGGAATAGCCTTAATAGAAACAGCTTATTTTGGACTACACTCATGAAAAAGCTGTTTGGTTCATGAATTTTTTCTCCATTTTGTGAAAATCTCAGAGTTTGGCCATTTGCTCAACGAGTTTCATTGTTTTTCACTTCAGGGGCTACATCCTCTAAGACATCAAATGGAAATGATGGACTTGCATTTCTGGAAAAGCCTTCCATTGGTAAAAAACTGTCTCTTCCCTCCTAGAATTCATCACCCAGGTGCAGAGTCTACTGCCCACAGAAGGATTGTTTCCAAGACCTGTCCTTTGCAGCAGGATTTTCAGGGCCATGCCAAAATTTCTGAAAAGGAAGATTGTTTTATATCCAAGTTGATATTTAAAAAATGGAACATATTTTATCTTATCCATTCAAATCGTACAGCTGCCATTTTACTGAAATAATTACAGCATTCAACATGTTTGAATGCTAAACAAAGAAAATGCACTTTAAATTACTGATATATGTAGGAGAAAACAAATTGACTGCTTAGTGGCATAATGCTAGACAGATAAATTGACCTACTATAAAACAGACCTGCCCCTGTTTCTGACTAATGAAATATAAGGCCACAATAACTGTTAAATACTACCTAACAAGTTTGATTCTAATGTCAACAAAATCAGAATTGCTTTTTTTTCTTTTTGACAGTGTGTTTCAACCAGCATATATTTTGTGAAACAGCTCTTATGTCTTCTCAATTCAAGAGCAAGCAAAGAATTGTGAGGATGAAGCTGTGCCCTTGAAGAGAAGTGCACAGTCTCTATTCCCTTCTTCTTCTACCTTATTAATTCAGAACTTTGCATGAACAAAGTGGCAGTAATTAGCCTTGACATGGACCAGTGCCAGGCTTTTCTATCAAGTTTCTTTCCTGTTTATGTTTGAATTACTCCGGGGCTGCCTCTGTGAGCCCTTTGGTCTCAACAAATGTGTTTTTTCCCCCTTACTCTCATGGCACAAAGAATGTAATCTTAGTTGACTGGAGTCTGCTGAACATCACATTATTTCCTTGACTCAGTTAAAGATTCACAAGCTGGAGTGGAGAAAAATGCTTTTGCTAAATAAAGGCTGCAAAACTAAGAGGATATGCTCTCCAGAGAAGAATTGCTCTGCCTGAAAGTTTTTTTTGCTCGGCACTGCTCTAAAATTTTGTCTAGAAAAATCAGTAAAATTTTGTGTAAAAGCATCAGTATAGATAGGAATTGGATTATGAGGCTTCCAGTGAGTGGTTCTCCCCCTGCAAATTTGACATATAATGAATGTCTAATCCTGAGTGAGAACCACAGTCCCCCAGGTCGACTGTCTTATTTCCACCTCCTACCATATCCTTATGACCAGACACAGGCTGGTCTCATGAGAGCTTTACCTGTTTTACTCTAATCAAAACCTGCTATGATTACACATCTAATTAAAAAAAAAGAGGCTGGGCACAGGGCATTTGATTCAGGAAGGATATGGAGTTAGTTTAGTGAAGGAAGTTATTAACTTTTGGATCTGCAATGACTCAGTGCCCATTTGAGTTATTTGCTTTCCCCCAACGATCAAAAATTATGATCATAATATTAAAAACCCACAAGGAAAAGAAACAATAAGCATTATTTTAAATCACAAAAACTGCAGGGGAAATGATTTTTATAAGCAGCTACCGCAATATACTTCAAGTTAAGTGTCATACATAAAGGTTAAACGAAATCCTTCCCTAGAAAGGAACTCATCCATAAGGATTAAGATGGCAATAACTGGAAACACTTCAGGAAACAAGAGGATTAATTTTTTAGCTTACTTCTAAACATAACCTCAAAAAAGAATTATGAATTTAAATCTCTCTCTTCTTCATTTTAGAACTAAATATTTTGATCCTTTAAAATTATTTTCTTTTCAAAGAACCTGGAACTACTAGGTTATCAGAATTTGCAAGTAATGCACAAAAATTACTTGTCCAAATATCAGCTTTTTCACATGACAGAATTAACTTAAGATTTTAAAATTGTTTCTGAAATGTGTAATGATGGTTAATTATCCTGAAATGTTTTTAGTGTCACCAAACCCCCCAAATCTCCTTGAAATGTTCTTGAGAACTATTAATTCTTGTTTCAGGGGATTTGGCTTGCCCACATCATGACATCTAATTTTGGAAGCACTTCTCTAAAATACTTCTAAAATTGGATTCTGGCCTAAAAATCAAACCAAAAAGTTAAGCCATGGATAGAGAAATAATGTGCCTAACACTGTTTCAATAAATCTTTATACTTATTGGGTTGTAAATAAGCTTAAGTCTCAACAAAGGCTTGAAACCTCACATCAATATGAGCATTTATTTCTACCTGAGTGATATTTTAGTGCAACCACAAGCTGTTGGTGCAGCAGTGGCCTCATCTTTATTTTATTCCTGATGTAGTTGACTGAAATTTAGTTGTGGGACACAGAAAGGGCAGGAGTTGAGACATCCTGCAACTCATCTGGTTAGTTATGTTCCTAAACACGTTTTGATTGGATGACCTAATTGAGGATTGAACTGAAGTCCCCTGGCTTCTGTCTCAGTACTGTCATAGGTGACTTAATGGGTCAACAACTTGGTCTGAGCTGTCTATTCCCTGAGCAGACATAATTTTTCTCTGTCTAATTCCTCCAGCCTCCAGCTATTTACATAGGACCCTATAGATTTTTTTTTTGTGTATGAACTCCAAAACTATCCCTCAGCTATCATTCTGTTTGTAAGGTTCACTGCTCTCAAATCTATTCGCTATAAAGGCTGTTCTGGAGAACATTATGTGTGGAGTTCCCTATACATACAAATGCATTCAATGCACAGATATTTCCAGCGTCAGGAAAAGCTCATTTGTGCATTTTCCTGGCCACACGGGAAACAATTTTCCTTTTCAGATAGCTGGTTATGACTTACTGAATTCTAAGCATGAATTTAAAATCACAGATTATGAAGGTTAAAATAAAATTTAAAAAAATAATTATAATAATAAACATGATAAGAAATTATCTGAATTCCAAGCTGAAACATCCAGAGGCTATATCTCCCTCTTACCAGGATACAATTGTCAGACTTTGTAAGAACAGATTCAAGATATAATGAGCCTGATGATTACACATTAGCTGTTGTTATTATTCTCTATTATTATTTTAAATATTGTAGTGTATTGTGGTTATAATGGAAGGTAATGTGTCTTGGGAATGGAGCATCCCTGAAAATCATTAGAAATTAAATATATAGAATGAAAGTGTGAGAGATAAAATTGCTTTTCTGCCAGCCAGTATAAATGGAATGGTGTATGACAGGGATGGAATAATGGGATGCTCTCAGCTCAGTCTATGCAGGAACATCTCCACTTCCTGCCAAGGAAAATAAAATTTAACCTCATACACAAGTTCATACACCAAGAAAGCAAATGCTAAACTGAGGAAGGAGAGATGACTAGAATTCAAATTTTGACTTGGAAAAGACGGTGAATGTCTGAAGTGCAGTTTTTTACCTTTGGGATCTTGGCATGAATCCAATCAGAGGTTCTAATTAAAATGAGTTTGATGGTCTCAGCCTAGTTCCTAATTGATGGCAGCTCACACTACAAAACATATAAGAATTCATTAGAGTGCTTATCTGGAAATTACTGCTCAGAGCAAGCAAGAGGAGGTAACTAAAATGGATTCCAGCAACTTTCCTGCATTTTAGGTAGCATGGTCCTTTATGGACAGTCAAAAAAGTGTCATCAATAGAGCATAAAGAATGAAAAATCAAAGCATTCCTCTAGAATTAACTCAGATGCAGAATTGTAAATGTACTTCCTAGTCATTTATTTTAAGACTCAAAGCATGGATATAGAAATTATGACATGTTCCAAGAAGAAATCTGCACAGTATTTCTTGGCATTAAATTGTATGTCATGTTGTCAAAATACAAGTCACTTCAAAGAGAATTTTCTACTTACACTTTGCTAAAAACATTTTATTCAAACTCACAAGAAATATAGCCTTTTCTTTTTTTTCATCCCAAAGGGTAATTTGGTGTTTTCTGTTGAGGTGTCCACAGGTTCTGTACAGATAATAAACAGCAAAATTTCCACGTTGTATTAAATATGCTGATGAAAAAAAGTATTTGCAAGTCCTAATGCCAGCCAGCAGAGAGAGTTTGTAACTAATGAATAGTGACCCACACCATTCATCACTTGGTGAGAAACAAACCAATCTTTATATTTGGGGTTGGTTTTTTTTGGACCTAATCAGTTCTTTTTCTAAGCCTCTTGAAACTTTGGGGTGCTTGTTCAAGGTGGTATGCTCTATCTTTGAAGAATTTTGTCACTGCTAATGACTTATATACTCATTTACTCCTAAAGATTTTGGGTACATCAAAAGGGAACCTCTACCTATAGGTGGATCATTTTGTCTTATCTTCAGCAGACCCATGGCATGCATTCACTTTTCTTTTGAGGGAGTCTTATCTAATCTTCCTGGGGGAGCAGTGAGAATGGCGTCATTGGCCTCGATGGCCTCCCAATAGCAGACTAAAAATCCGAGGTTTAAGTTAGTTTTCAGTTTAGATGAAGATTTTACTCAGGTCTCTTGCTGCGCCTCAGCATTTTTTGTCTTCCAGAACTCATGAGTCTTGTCTGTAAATGAATAGATCTTCCAGAAAAGGGCACCACAGAAACAGCCCATCATACTCCATGATAATCTGAATGTGAGCAATGCTGACAACACAGAGACAAAATACAAAGTGTGAAGATGAGGAACCTTGAGCGCAACACCAAGTCTGCTATCAGTGGGCCATAACAACAAATTATGGCCAATAATTTTGTCTGAACCAATTGCAGGTCTCTAACACACCTCTACTATTTTATCTTAACACTGTGGTGGTATCTTCATGTTGTGTTTCTGAAAACCTGGAAGGCCCCAGGATTGGTTTTATGCAGCACAAATATTCCTCACTCCTCTCAATTTCTAATCAACTGCCAGAAATCATGTGCTGGATTACCAACAAAAAACCCAGGATATTCATTGAGGCACTTCATTTGCCCAAAAGAAAAGAAGCCATTATTTTGTGCCAGGTGCGCTTTCTCTCCTTGGTGAGTGGTGCTACTTGCAGGATATAATTGTTCCAGGAACAGCACTCACTTCCTACTTGTTTCTGGACACAGTTCAAGCTGTTGACAAGGTTTCCATGTAGTCATTCATATTGGCAAAAGGAAAAGTGCAGGAGAACATTCCTGATGCTGAAATTATTTTTCTTTGGTAGTCAAATTAATTCTATGCTGTCAGAGCTTTAAAAATAG
This sequence comes from Agelaius tricolor, assembly GCF_023055355.1. Classification (NCBI taxonomy): domain Eukaryota; kingdom Metazoa; phylum Chordata; class Aves; order Passeriformes; family Icteridae; genus Agelaius; species Agelaius tricolor. The sequence continues at coordinate 39,483,481 of NW_027269269.1, read as the reverse complement.
CTTTTCCTAGACTCTTTCTAATATTGAAAAGAATGGATATGCAATTATCAACAAAACAGGCTTTTGCAGGAAAATGTTGCTTTTTGGGTTTTCAACCTCCCATCTCAGTTTCAATTGATAAACTGACATTCTTCTCAGAGCCGTGTTATTCTTAGACAACAAATTCTTTGTGTGGCTTTAAACACAGTGTTCTAAAATAGAAAATTTAAAGTGAAAATAAATCCCTCATGGTCCAGATACTGCACTGGATATCAGAGAGCAGAAGAGAAGGCTCTGGGGTGACCTTATTGAAGCCTTTCAGTATTTAAAGAGGGTCTATAAGAAAGATGGGTGCAAAATTTTTGGGGTATGGCCTACTGCAACAGGACAAGAGAAAATGGTTTTAAATTAAACTGGCACATTTAGATTGGATATAAGGAAGATATTTTTTAAGCTGAGGGTTGTGAGACACTGGAATGGGTTGCTCAGAAGGGGTATGGATGCCCCATTCTGGGTAACATTCAACGTCTGAGTAACCTGATGTAGTTTAAGGTGACCCTGCTCATTGCTGGGGGCTTGGACTAGACAGCCTTTACAAGATCCCTTCCAACCCGAATCCTTCTTTAATTCTGTGATTCTATAAATAAGCTTCATTTGGTCTTTAAAGAACACCTTATTGCCCTCTCAATGCATATGTATGAATTAGGTCTATATTTGCAAGTTTCATGCATTCTGAGAGATAAATTGTGTCTATAATAATTCTGTCTATGCAGTACATGCCATTTAAAAATGGCTTGACATTTTCAAAACATTATTTTGTCTAGCACTTGTGTTAACAAAAATAATATTTCAGAGCCCTTGAATCACAAACCATCTATTCAGAATGTCATCTAGAGGCAAATGATAATAATAAAAAAATGAAGCAACATTTCTTGTTGCATTATCCCATTGCCCTGGAGCTATATAGGGTCTATCTCCCAGTACCTTCCCCTGACCTCCAACAGCTCCATTTTATTGCAGCATTACCTTCCAACTTACATTTCTCTCTGGTTGCTCATGTCTTTTTTCAAACCCCTCATTCTTTACTTGCTAATCACCACTGACTACTTTTGCCTCAGCTTTTCCCTACATATCAGTGCACAAACTGCAAGCATTTCTAGCCTGGAATATAATTTTTCTTTCTACAAAAGTTTAGCATCACCCCTGAGGCTATTCAGAGACCTGTACTTAAAAATCATATTATCCACTTTTTTTTCTTCCAGGTGAGAGTTGAGAATTGTCTACAGTCTGTTGACAGGGAAAAAGCCTGGTGGGTTTCTTGTGCTAGTCCACATACATGAATCTGAGAGTTTTCTATTTCCCATCATGTGTTTTGTATCTGTTGCAAAAGTCTTGTAATAATGTTGGACTACTTCACTAATTTCACAGCACAACAGGATTTTTCTTCTGCAGATGAAGAAGAAAGGCTCATGGTGAGATTAAATAACTTTTGTAGAGTCCCTGGATTGGCAGATAGAGATTCTGTGTTCCAGCTCAATTAGTTTCTTAGACTGTAGTTTCTAAACGTATGTTTTAAAGGAATTAAAGCACTTTAATAATTTTTAATAATTGAGAGCTTAAATTTATTTTAAAGTTTCACAGAATACCAATAATAAAAAACAAAATATAAGAGCCTTTTCTTTCTCCTTTGAGTCCAGTGAACTTCTTTACCCAAAACAATCTGAATTAAACATGAGTCTATGGCTCTCTTTGCAACTGTTTTAATTTTGAGCAAAGTTAAAAGTAAGCTTTGATTTTCACATGTTGAGCAAAAGCATCCAGTCAAACAACACCTCCCAATGTAAAAAATACCCAATACTGAAATTTGAGCCATAACCCAATCCTCACTAGCCACATACAAAGCATGAGCTGTATCAACTTTTATGTACACATCCAAAACCACACAGTCTCTAAATTTCTCATGAAAAGCTTTGGCTTTTTATTATTTGTTCAAAATTATAACAATCCCTCATCTGTAACCATCAGTTGACTACAAGCATTAATTTAAGAGGTAGGGGTATCAAAGCTAAAAACCCTTCCTGGCTTTACTCCCAGCGCTCTATGTCTGCACGGAGATGGGGAAAGCTGAGGGGCTTTGGTTTGGGTGGATTTTTTTTTTTTTTCTGTGGGGATAAGGAGACCATTTGTAGCATATGTCCTACATCTGGCAGTAGCTCCCTGATAAACACGTGTAGCAGCAGGAACCCAATTATCCCCGTTGCCCTTTTTAGAATTACTATGAGTTGTGCTCTTCTAGGCAGCGGAAATAACACATGAAGGAAAAAGGCACCGTTTTTCAAGTTTCCACAGCACATTTCCTGGCACTACTCCACAAATTGCATGCAGTAACACTCTCCCAAAGAATCTTTTGCTACTTCAAGTGCGGTAGGGCCTGTGCCACATTTCAGCTGTATACCTTACAAATATTGCATGCAACTGTCAGTGAAGAAAAAGTAATTATTGCCATTTCAAGACAGAATTCTTATTCACAGCAAAATATTATTTATTCTGAAAGGAGATTTTTTTTTTTTCATTTTAGGTGCTTTTAATTTTTAGATCCTACATCCCTCCTTTCCTTCAGTCCCTGATCTTGGGGTGTTTCTAGGCCACTGAGATCACATTGCTCTGTGCTGCAGATGAGCCACATCAGCATGCTCAGAAATTCAGAGCAGGAGATACAAAGTGCTGAGGTCTTTGTCTTTCCTACTCTCATACTGTTGTTTCTAAGACAGTATAAACAATAGCCTATTAGTATTCCAGAGACTCTGCTTCTAAGCTGGAGAGTTTGAAGAAAATTACATATTAAATATAGAGAAATATAAAATTGCAATATTTGTATTAAATTGTCTTCAGGAATGAATTGTATTTCTGTGCACTTTCATCTAAACCCTTTTTGAAGTCTCCTCACATTCAAAATGATTAATTTTGAGATTATTTTCCAGCCTCATATATATTTCTACTGCTAAAAAGAATTCAAAATAATAAAACTCCATATTCCAGACATTTATTGTACAATTAGCAACTGGTTTTTTTTGGTTTTTTTTTTTACTTTAACAAGTATTGTTTTTCTTTCTGTTTTAGGCTGAGCCAAAATGAGCCAGCACTATCTTACTATATTCAAGGGAAACATTGCTCCTAATGAGTATTTTACTATAACAACACCTATAGTATCTTTATATATGAATGTCTGTATTTACTCTTGACATTCCTGCTAAGATGGCTGAATTGTGAGAGCAGAATTAAAATTTTCCTCATTGTTAAGCTAGTATAAAGTTAATACACTTATTTCCTTGTCTGTATTTCGGCAGATTTTATTCAGCACAATGGAAATCTAAGGACATAACCAGTTATAACAGCTTTTTACTGCCTGCTTCTATGTGACTTCTAGAAAAAATGGGGAAGATGAGAATTGTTTTGAGCAAAAATTTATTAATTGCCTTCATTCTTCTTTGCTCTGATCATCCTCCCATATATCTCCACTTAGGAAGTTCACTTGTGTTCATGTCTGGGGTGTTTGGGACCAAGGGAAGCATTTCTCCACATAAGGCCAGGAGGGAATGGTCCAGGCTGTTTAGGCATGTGCTTTGAAAAGATAAAGCAACTCAGAATCCCCCCATGTTAGGTTAGAGGAATGATCCTTCAACAATTTACACATATATATGTTACTGTAACTACTCAGAAAGTCCCAAGCTCAGCCACAATTGAAAATCAGTATTCTTGGGCGTAGGAAAACTTGCAAGAGTTCCTTATAAGAGCCACCTCAAAGTTTTAAATGAGAAGGTAAAAAAAAATAGTATTTTTATATGTATTACATTTATTTTAAAGGTGGGGAGAACCCAAAAGTAGGTCTCTAACTAACCCATGCCATGGCATTGCCAAGAAGAGCTGCTGGGGCTGGGATGAGGATGTGAACCCACTCTGTCCCAGCCCCGGATGCTCACGGCCTGCAGTGCAGCTGCAGGCTCCAGCCTTTGATCCTACAAACACATGTAGAAGCCTACAAACACATGAGTGGCAGAAATGTGCATCCACTGGAGCTTAAACAGAGCACTGGACTCTGAGGGAACATGACAGAACCCACACATCACTCACTGGAAACATAGACTGCTGCCTTCTCTCCTGTACCTGTACATGTACAGCCATGCACCTGAAAAAATCTGCCACTGGGCACACTCTGCTGGGATGTGGCTAAAATCCCATGTTTCAATAAAGATGTTAATTCCTGTAGCCTGAATCTTAGATTTTTTTTTCCTCCCAAGAAATCTCAATAAGTGGTTCTGTCCTGCTGTCCCTGTCCATGCTGGTGGTAGTATTTCCAGGGAATTCACATAGGTAGCTGTGCCTCCATGAAGCATAACCTTAGAGTGGTTTAGGCTGGAAGGGGCATTACAGATCATCTCACCCAACCCTGCCATGGTCAGGGACACCTTTCCCTAGTCCAGGTGGCTCAGGGCTCCATCCAGCCTGGCTTTGAACATTCCCAGGGATGGGGCAGCCACAGCTCCTCTGTGCCAGGGCCTCATCACCCTCACAGTAAAGAATTTCTCCCTAATATTTACTCTAAACTTACTCTCTTTCAGTTAAAAACCATTGCCCCTTATCCTGTCACTATTTGCCCATACAACATGTCCCTCTTCCTCCTTTTTATAATCTCCTTTAAGGAAGTGGAAAGCTCTAATGAGGTCTCCCCAGAACCTCTGCTCCAGGCTGGACAACCACAGGGATCAGAGATAATAATAGACCTCATGTCTTTTTGATCCTCTCTGTTCTTTTATGTTATAGTTTGATTGGATGCAAAGAACTTGTCAAAGGAAATAGAAATGACTTAATTCCTTTAAATACACTTGCACATTCTGTATATTCACAAAAGGTTAGACTGCCATCATGAAGCATGAAAGCACTAGTGAAATACAGCAACTATACTGGAATGGTGCCACTAGGGAAAGAAATAATATTTAAATGAAATTAGACAGAGATCTCAGGCACACAGAACATAAATATTTAATTTGGAATTTCACCAAAACACTGGGGCTAACACCTTTAACTTGGCACATGCAAGATTTTTAAATGACCACAAATTTTATGAGGACCTCAGATTTCACCTCTCCTTTAAAGGATTGTCTCCCCAGTGGAAAAGTTCTGGTGAGAAGCTGATTCTTTATTAGTTCAGGTGGGAATTTGGCCTTTGGTTCTTATTTCATTAATGTAATAGAATCACAACACTCATGCATAGAATTTGGTGGTAAACAAAATTTGCTCCTGAAGGCTTTACTGGGAATTCACTGCAAGAACCAATTAAGCCAAGCATATCTTACCTATGAAGTGAATTCAAAAGCAAACGACCCAAATCTTACAGAGGCTTATTAATTTTTGCAGGAAAAATAAAAATAATCTGCTTTTTTTTTCTTTTTTTTTAACTGTCCTCCAGAACTTAAAAATAAACTAAAATCACAAAAAACTTCAAAGGGAAGAGAATTCATAGGTTAAATACAGTAAGCATCCTGTATAAGTCTTTTTTTTTTTTAATAGAGAATGTTGGTGTGTCTTGTATATTTTTTGGTGGGAATACTGCAATTAGCAGAAGTCAGAATAAAAACAGTAGGTGCTAAAAATTCTCCCAGATAAAAAAAATCTTTAACACTGTGGCACATTATCAATTTAGGCACTTTGGGTTTTAGACAGATAATTAGCAAGTCTTGCTTGACCAATTTCCATACTGCTGCAATGAAGACTGAGAAAGAGACTGTTTTTCTGCCAGTAATGCAACTTCTGGCCAATAAAGTTTTGTAGGCCCTAACACAAGAATTTTATGTATGTTCAGTATCTCCTTTGCATAGTGAAATGAGGCAAGAAGTAAGATGCATATAACTAATCTTATAGTGTATGGTCTGCAAGTGATTTTAGAAGGAAATTCACATTTTTCTCATTAAAGCTGGTTGGGAATATATTTTCTAATTAAAGTGATTTTTTTTTTGAGTAGTGTAAATAGTTGAATATTGGAAAAAATGAGCTTGAAAGGTTTCAAAAATCGGGAATGGCAAGATTTTCAACATGCCACAGGTCCATGTGTGAACATCTAGATTAGACAAGTAAATAATAAATAATAAACCTACATCCTCCTCTATTTATGGCCCTGATTAAAACTTGAAGCCAAGTTTTTTCCAGCAACATGAGATAAAGCCATTTTTCTAGGGGCACATCCAGATGGTGATTTATAAACTATAGGAAGCTTGATGTCTTTTTGAAAATTCAGCTGCATCCTGGCTGATGCAGCTGTTCTGCTATGCAAAGATAACTGCAAGCACGGGTTCTAGTTAACTTCACACATAATTTTTTACATGATTATGCCACAGAGACGACACAAGAAGTAATGACCTGAACCTCATTTGCATTTACTCCCAGTTCCTCTGGCAGCAGTTGTGTGCCATGGTGCCAGGACACCCTTACAGCCTGAGATCCTGACCAAGAACATCCAGACTGACCCAGTGCCAGGCTCAGGGGGTGGAGAGGAGCAGGAAGAGGAGGAAGAGGAGTTGTCCATCATCACTGCCCCAGGTTTGGACTGCACTGAAGAGAGGCCAAAGATTGCTTTGCTTATTAATACTTCCTCTCTTCTTATCCCACATATCCCCAAATGTCTTCTGGTCTACTTTGTTTTTCTCTGCATTTGAATTCAGAAGATGGACTTCAGAAGCTGTAGAAGGTGCTATTTAAGTTAAAGCAATGATGAAGTACTAAACAACATGCAGCATGTGTATTTCAACACAATATTCCCTTGGTCAATAACAATTGGTCAATATATTGAGAGGCAATGATATATTTTAACAAATTACCAAGAAGACGAATACAAGACCAGCCAGAAAAGAGACAGATTGATGATATATTTTCTAATAGCTCAGCAAAGTTGAAAGGACTTTCTGTTGACTTTTTTTCCCTTTCAAAGTGGGGACTAGCATCTGATGAATAGGAAAATATACTGGAGTTGAAAATTGATGAATAGGAAAATATACTGGAGATGGGGAAGGCTAGTGTAAGAAAATACCACTGCAGTGAACAAATTCCAGTAGTACTCTGTCATTAAAGTCTAATGACCATTTTCTCTGGCATCAAAATCTGTCTAAATTAGCCACAATGAGCAAAACTTGGGGTGAAAACCAGTTAAATGGGACAAGAATTGTGTTCTATATGTGCAGAACAGGTGGCAAAACAGGGCCAGCCTCTCTCTAATCCTCCTTGAGATGTGAAACCGATTAAGCAGATATTTTTCTAATTTCAGTGTAGCATACCTGATCCTTAAAATGAGACTTTAGCTCTTGGGGAAGTTGATGGCATATAATTTCCTCTCATTTAGACAGATTGCTTGAGAAGCATGCTAGCAATAAAGATAAGCTTTATTTATCATAATTATAGTGACTTGTTCTTTTAATTAATTTTCCAATTCACACTAATGTTTATATATTAAACAATTTACATTACTGCTTAGTGGAAGTAATATTGATATTACTCTTATTTAAAAAAAAAGTGTCTCCATTTATGGTATAAACATACACAATTGTGTAGCATAATTTAGGAAACCTGCTTTGTGTGCCATAGCAGAAATTAGCTCATCAAATATGTTGTATTTGGGAGAGACTAAAGGCCATTAGAAGCATCATGTCTCTCTCCCATCAATTCATCAAATTGTTGTCTGACTGGCATTTCCTGATTACACACTATCTTCTTTATGCATTTTCTTACACTTCAGTACCCGGCTCTGTCAGAAAATGACGGCATCTTTAAATTAACATCCATCCATCTTTAAATTACTTCCATTCATAACTCCTTTAAGCCAGAGCCAAATTAAATTCCAAGGAGCCTAGAAGGGGAAGAGCTTATAAGGAAAGTGAGGATTAATGTTGTTTAAATGCACATTTTCTTAATATCTCAAAGCTCCTTGCCAATCTTGCTTAGATGTTTACTGTTGTTCTGCCAAATTGCTGACAATTGTGACTTTTAAGTTGATTTCATTGTTAGAACAGCCAGATGAATGAAAATTAGATTTAGTTACTATATAATCAGTATGGCTATCAGAAATAATGGTGTCTCCTTTCCCTCAGCACATACTTTGTACTATGCCTCACGTTGTGGTGTTTTGCAGGCAGGATGGGAATTTTGCTGGGAAGCAGCCCATGGAGCTTGCAGGGAGAGCACCCCAGCCTTTGGGGTTTTTGGTTGTTTGGGGTTTTTTTGTTGTTGTGGCTTGTTTGTTTTTTTTGTTTCGTTTTTATTTTGGTTGGTTGGTTTTTTATACTTTCTTTGGTGAGTTGGCTGTCACTTCTCCCTCCAAAATAAGAGCTGACAAGGCTGTGCTGACTAATCTAATAACATTAAGAAATACATGGAGTACAAACTCGTGAGAGATGGGTGGTTCAAATATGTCTTTTGCTCTCTCTATACAGTGGGTGCAAAAATGTGTAGTTAATTTTCAGAAATATTTTTCTACTGTTTATGGATTTCTTCCAAGTAGCATCCTTCTGACTCTGTGAAATTGGCCACAATTCACACCACACCAAAATTCACTTTGATATTCAACACATCCCCTGTTTTTAATGCTTCATCTTCTCTCAATTTCTGAGAGATAAAGAGTATTCACAATATATCCTGCCCTGAATATAGACTTCACGTCACCTTAAAATAGACTTCACTGTTATTGTGTTTTTCCCAGTCTCTCCTACTCCTTGATCTTACCAGGTGTATGTATACTTTCCATTCCACTTTCCCACTAACTAACGTTGCTCTAGATGAAATTTTTTTTAAATTTTGAAAATTACACCAAGTTCAGGAAAATTAAAATATCATCAAAAGGTGGTTTTTAGCAGTAGAATCTAAGTTATGGCAAGGACACCTATCTGGAATAAACCTGACTAAGCACCGATCACTCTTGATACGTTTCAATTCCTGTCCTGATGTATTTCTTGACTACCAGAGTAAATATATAGTTATTTATATCTGTATATAGATATATATACACTTGAGACAGCTCTTCCCTACAGGTCTGCTTTCTCTAGCCAACTGCACTGCCAGTTTGGTCTCCATTTTCTCTTATCTCTGAGAAATTGCATTGTGCTCTTAATTTCACACCCAAAATCCAATGACTTACACTTAATTTCTGCTTCTATTCAAAACAGCATATTTTAAGAAAGAGTATTACTCAGTTTCTGTTGGCAAGTTAGCAAAAAAGAAATAGTGCTCCAAATAGGCTTTAGAGAATGCTTAAAGAGAATAATGTTCTTCAGCTTTAAATTTTCTCTATTTCAACATAGTATCAAGGGTCAGACAAACAATCCCTCAAAAATCCAAAATGCTAATTTTATCATGAGACATATCAAACACCTAGTAACAATGAGCTGCTGTCTTCCAATATCAAACCTCAAAAATAGAAAGAATAAGTATTCCAAACCTCAAACATAGAAAGAATAAGCATTCCTTCTCTCTTAGAAACAAGGACAAATTTCCTATTGTGAAAAATATGTTTTTGCTTCCACCACAAATGAAAATTTTTATATTTTTCACTTTTATCTGTCACACTTTAAAAAATGTGGTAACAATAATATGCTGCTTGTAGAGTATAGGAAATATTGGGGATATTTCCAGTAGGTGAAAATAACATGTTTTATTCAAGCACTTTGAGGCCCTTGGGGCGTCATGCACAAAAATTTTGTTGTGTGTTAGCACCTGAGAGGAAAAACAAAGTATAATGGAGTACTAGCTTAAAAGTTTAACTAGTTTTGCACCAGTACGCTTCTTCTTTAAAAAGTAATAATACCAGCACCTCATGCTACTCAGAATTTAAAGGAAGAATATATATTTGTATGCAGTGTGCCAGCTTCATAATCAACAACACCTTTTATTTAAACAGTGCTCGTTCACTTCTGAAACACCTTAGGCTGTTAAAATCCCATGGTCTAAAACACAGTGAAGGCTTGTGCTTTTCAGGAGGGAGAGCAGAGGAATAACCAGACCCAGTTCCTTTGTTCCTACCCAGCCTTGGTTGCTAATCAATTTTTCTCGGCCTCCAAATCTGTAATTATGGTGTCGCTTTCAGGCTGCAATAGAATACCAGGTTTACACAGCACAGGGAGAGATAAACAAGTACTCAGTGCAATTTGAAAGGTTTTGACCTTTAAAAGCTGTTAATCTGCACGTGAATTATAATTAATCAATTAAAGGAGATTCAGTCTAGTACCAACATAATTAGATACAGTTTTACTGCTGAATAAGCCATGATAACCCCATACAAATGAAGACAGAGTCCACTGCTCCTTACATTTTCAAAATATCCCAGCTCGGCAGTTTTAGGAAAACTATGTAGGTTTCCCAAGTGGGATTTTTATGGCTTTGGAAAGCAGAAGTGTTGAAGGGTGAGACTGTGTTCCAAGTTCAATAATATGGAATAGTGCTTGGAAAACTCTTCTCACTTTAGCCTACACACTGCCTTCAAATATTTCCCTGAGAAAGAAGGGAAGGAGGAAAATGGGATCCAAGGCACTGCAGGAGTGGAAAGAAATGGTTGCTGATTTCCACTGTTTTCTGACATCTTTGAGGCCAAATTCAGGGATAAAAGAGTAAACAAAACCCAGATAATGTGTGTTGTATTTAACCACCACAGCTAATAGCCCTCAACCTGACTCCAATGGGAATATGCAGTGATTAGAGACACCTGCAGGTTAATAATTGGAGGCATCTAAGCACAGAGGCAATTAATGTAGGAAAACTCTCCTGAGGCTGGAAAGGCAGCACTGTTTAAATAAATAAATAAATGAATATGTATGCATGCAAAAAAGGGAATACTTTTTATTCCTCTGAATAGTCTACCTTCCTACAGGGACTAGAGAAGAAGTCATCACTGGGGCATCCTTCAATATCAGTAGAAGTCTTGTCCCAGAAAAATGGCTGGAATGAAGATTTTGATCTCCTTTCAAAAGTTTATTAGCCTCAAACATTAAAAGTGTTCGATCTGGATACATATTTTGAAATTCAGTTTTAGTCCCAACTTTGAAGTTTCTCTGTAGAAACTTCACATTAATTTCAAAGGCATTTTTATGCCTTTTACATAGCATAGGAAATAAGTCAAAATTCAGACATGGGAGAAGCTACTGAGGGATAGTTTTGAATGCCTGAATCCACAGATCTATGAATGATTTGGGATGTATTGCTTACTGAACTTTGTTTTTAATATATCCAGTTAACATAGTTGGCATTTCAAGAAATTACATGTAAACCAGAAGAGATAATATTTTTTCCTGGACATTTTCAATCTTTCAGGTAAAATTTCTCACCCAAGTATGTATGATGCAACTAATATTTCACTACTCATTTTCTCTTCAAAGCCTGCTGCTAAAGTAGATGTTTCAAGGGTAAGTAGCAAAGGCTAATGTATTCCTCAGCAAAATGGAAAAATGATAAAGTGAAAAAATACATTAAAGGACATTAAAGGATAACTCTGACCATGTGACCCGGTCATAAAAAAAAAAAAAAAAAAGCATTTTCAGAGAAAGGAATCAAAACCATGCAAGGGCATGAATTATTTATAGACATAAGGGTCCCCAGGAAACGTGCAAAATTTGCCCTTAAATGATTCAGTTTAAGAACCATTCCTGTTGCTTTTCCTTGACTTCTAATGAATAAATAACTTGCTTCAATCTTGCTACATTTTCCTTGGCTGATTTTGGCCTGAAAACAGGCATCTAAGTTATCTAATGCTTGCTCAGTATTCTGGTCAGAAAAGGACTCTGCAGAGTTCTTGCATTTTTGGGGCTGAGGAGGGTCTGAAATAATGAGAGAAACATTAGAAGGTAACAAGGAAGGAAGAAAGGAAACAAGGAAATAAGGAAGGAAGGAAAGAAGGAAGGAAAGAAGGAAACAAGGAAGGAAACAAGGAAAGAAGGAAGGAAGGAAGGAAGGAAAGAAGGAAGGAAGGAAACAAGGAAACAAGGATGGAAGGAAGGAAACAAGGAAATAAGGAAGGAAGGAAACAAAGAAGGAAGGAAAGAAGGAAAGAAGGAAAGAAGGAAGGAAGGAAACAAGGAAAGAAGGAAGGAAGGAAACAAGGATGGAAGGAAGGAAACAAGGAAATAAGGAAGGAAGGAAACAAAGAAGGAAGGAAAGAAGGAAACAAGGAAAGAAGGAAGGAAGGAAACAAGGAAACAAGGATGGAAGGAAGGAAACAAGGAAGGAAGGAAGGAAAGAAGGAAACAAGGATGGAAAGAAGAAAGGAAAGAAGGAAAGAAGGAAGGAAACAAGGAAGGAAACAAAAAAGGAAAAAAGGAAACAAGGAAACAAGGAAGGAAGGAAAGAAGGAAGGAAGGAAACAAGGAAGGAAACAAGGAAGGAAACAAGGAAGGAAACAGAAACAAGGAAGGAAACAAGGAAGGAAGGAAGGAAGGAAGGTCTTTCTGAGAAGGAGGGCAAGTCATTCTTTTCATATAACTTGCTCATTTTTGATATAGACATTGTCAGATTAAGTGGGCCACACTGAATTTAAAGCAGAAGATAAGCTATTATTACATTGTGCTCCAAAATCTTCAGAGAAATACCAGAAATAATTGCCTTTAATGTCAATTTATTAAGCAACATTCTTGTGTGGTGCATCTGTATTGTGTATTCAGGAGTAGAATTTCTAATTCTACTTGTAATTTTTGTGTTTACAGAAAGCCAGAAGTCAAACAGCATAATTTGTGTATAAATGTCCCCTAGGGTAAGCATTTTCCATGTAAAAATAAGTTATAAAGAGAGAGAAAAAAACCCCATGTGAATTCACCCAGAGACATGGGAGATGTGTAACAGAAATGGCAGTTAGGACCCATTTCTATTCTTCCCTAAGAGTTCTCTTGGCAAAATGACTTTTCTCCACTAATTTCTTCATTTTGTTTGTTGGTAAACAATATAATTCTTATTTACAATGCTTAGCAGAGTGAGAAGCAAGAGTTAAAAGCAAAATAAAAGACAATTAGCTTGTTCTCTAGTCTATAAATTTTAGGGTTCATCAAGGTAAATGTAATTCTCTCTGTAATATAGACATTAATGAGAATGCAAACCACTATATATATATATATATATGTATATATAGCTACCTAATAAAATGAATGTGAATATATGAATAATATGACCCAGAAGGTAGGAATAGTGATCTTCTGAACTCAAAATTCTGAATTGTATTAGAGCCATGGGGTTGGGGCAAGCTGACTGAGGGCAGTGGCCTGTGTAAGTGCTTTCACATGCCCCCACCCTGCCTATGGGGGTGAAGGATTGGAAAAGATGTGGCAACATTTGTGGGGGTGCAGTTTGTTCCCCTACCCCTCTTAGGGATGATGGATGAGCACAGACCATAGCAGAGATTTTTTCACTCAGCTGAGCTCTGCCATTTGGCTTTGCTTAAAAACACAAAGGAGCTGCATGACACAAATCACTCAGTGAAGCGATGGAATGGTGAAATTTTCCATCAAGTGCTTCTATATGTTTAATTTCCTAAAACCTTTAGCACCCAGGTTCTTTATTTGCAATTTTCTTACGTTTCTAACTACACGAGAAGTTGAGTTACAGATGACAAGAGGAAATGGAGTGGTTTGCCCAGGACAAAACACATGGAGCAAGATTTCAATGAGGTATTAGTCCTTACTGTAAGGTTAGGATTTTCCTTTAATTTTGGGACAAATGTAACACAGGAACATTAAAAATGTAAGAGAAATCTTATTGCTTTCTCAAAGCAAACCTTTGAGAAAGCAATAAGATTTTCTTACATTTTTAATGTTTTAATTTTTCAAAAAGGTGTTGCTCATCTAAGTGATTTGATTGGAAATTGCTCGTGGTCCTCAAGACATCTCTCTCTGATTTATTGTTTTCCTTGTTACCATTGTAACAATAATGGTATTGTTTCATACACTGCAATAAACAATATTGTTTCACACACAGCATAGTTTAGGAGTTATGTAAATTCTGGGGTAACTTTTATGGTTTGAGAGGTTTAAAGACAAATGCTTTTCCAAGAATTCTCTCTGTCATGGCCACCAATAGTAGCTGAGTTACACATCCATCTCTGAGATCAGTCTCCTCAGGACCTTCAGCTCTGCCTGAACCATAAAGATCTCAATGAAAAGAATGGGAAAAGTGCAGAGCCTCTGCCCTGTGAGCATCAGTTAAAATCTAGGAGCAACCTACCTCTCACAAGCCCCCTCCCCATGCAATCAGTAAATCAGGATGTAAGGACACTGAGTGAGCTTCTAGACTGTCCACAAACAGGGAGAATCTGTATTTTGAGAGCTACACACAACTAGCCAAAATTCAGTTAAGCAGCAAGTATCAGACAGAGACTATTTCTGCCTGACAATAGTTCACATGCCATTTTACTAAGGATTTTTTAGTACCATACTACACACACTTGCAGATAAACCAAATCTCTCTTACTCTCTACCAAGGATATACAGACACCTGCCTTACTGTTCTAACATGGCTTTATTTTGCTGTTCTACATCAATTTCAGCTTCAAGAAACAAATAAAATACCAAATTTGGAGACTGATCTTAATATCATTAAACATCTAACAACAAAATTTCAATTACTTTCTATCAATATTTTTGCCAAATTCTCAAAATCTGTAAAGAAATTATAACCCAGGCATCTTAAACTTGGAAGAATAGTATTTACTCCTAATAACAGGATCTGGAGTTAGAGCTTTAAAAATTAAAATTTATAGAGCCCCAAAAACTGATGTTGGCAAGCAAAATAACTTTAAAGTACAAATATCTTCCTGGATAACCTATATATTTCTCAATAAGCCAGCATCATAGATCTCTAGAGAATGCATCCAAATTCTAAAGTAAACTTTATTACGCATTTTCTCTTCCAACTCTGAAAACTACAGGAATATTTTGAAAAGTAAAAATACAACACCCTTTTGCTTCAAACCTAAACATTCTGTAGCTTGCAGCAAGCCTTTTTAGAAAATTAAAATATTTATAAAGTGTTTTTCATCATCCTGGGAAACACAAACTTAATCTCAGCATATGTTTTAAGATTTATTAAGTGAGCCATCAGCAATGGATATTAACGGGCGTTTCTAGTACTCAATGTGGGCCACAAGGAAATTTTGTCTAATATCACACTTCTGTCAGCCCTTCTGGATTGCAGAATCACAGAATGTCCTGGGAAGGACCCACAAGGACCATCAAATCCATCTCCTAATGCTGTTCAGAGCACCCCAGGAATATCCCACCATGTGCTTGAGGGCATTGCCCAGCCACTGCCCGAGCTCTGTCAGGTTTGGCGCTGTGACCGCTGCCCTGGGGAGCCTTTTCCATGCCCAGCCACCCTCTGGGTGAAAACCCTTTTCCTGATATCCAACCCCTGCACCTCTGTAGCCAGCCACAGGATGTGAAATATTGAGGGCAATGTCAAATTGAGGCCATAAAAGGCGTGTGTGGATTTATGACATGAGTTTACTCTCATGCACTGTTGACAAAGCGTTCTCAGAGTAGAAAGGTTGATCATTTATACACTCATTAAACCAGCTAGGTGCTAATTTTTTAAGTAACCTGTTAATCTGAACCTGAAGGAAAAAAACAGAAATATTCTTTTGCTTTGTGGGATGCTGCTAGGAATGCAGTGCCTAAAATAAAAATATAAAACTTGCACTGCAATCTTGTTATGTCAAATGAAAGACTGAAATTCAGCTATTAAGCTATTAACTTTCAAAACTAATATATGCCTGGGTTATGGACTTATCTTTTAATCATTCTTATCCTCTTCTGAGCCTATTCACTTAACTCTTAGATTTAAAATAAGGACACTTTTGAAATAGATTTTTTTTCATGTCATGGTGATTATTTTGAAAGTCAACACATGTATCTTAAATTCAACAAAAGTTCAAATTTTAATATGGAAATTCACCATCATGCCTCACCAAGAAGATAAATTTCATGTCCAGCTTCACGAAAAAATTTCTTCTTTGTATCCATTTTTCTGTAATAAATATGAGCAAGCTAGGGTCCTACAGTTATTATACCTGGCTTTTCTTTTGTTATACTAATTTCTTAAATGTTTTAAATCTCTTTTCCTTCTCTTGCCATATTCCAAGATATTGTCAAATTATATTCTTTAGGTACAGAAAATCTGTGTAATCAACTTGCATTTTGGTTTTGTGAAGATTATTTTTCAGATGAAGTGAAAATAGCTTTGGGATTAAAAAAAAATTAATGCATGTAAATATAATATTATTTTATATGTGTCAGCCCTGGGAATTGTCCTGTGTGTTAGAGGAGTATTTAACATTCCTGTCAAAATACACAGCTATTTCTCAGACTTTTTGGTTAATCAGTTGTGTGAAAAAGATGTATTTAAACTCTACTTTCACATGTTGTGATGGAAAATGACTGTCAGATATGTCACTACTCACAAACACTTTCACTGGGAGAGATTATGACCACTGGGATAACAGAAGCAATTCCTGACTAAATGCAATTAAGTAAATCAGGTTAAGCACCAAACATTTATTGAACACCATGTATGATCAATTGTATAGCTAATTATAACAACAATATAATCCTCATAGACTGAAATGTTTTCAATAAAATCAAAAGTAAATGTATTCTGTGAGGTAAAATCAAGATCAAATTTATCTTAGTCAACACATGAATCTTTTATCAAGATTTGTTCTATGAACTGTACATTGCAGTGCCTTGAAAAAATCTCTGTCATGGCTCAGGCTGCACAGAGTCTCCTCTCATTCGGGTTTTTAGAGCTGGAAATTTTTGCTGTTAGCTGAAACTCTGACCACACTATTTCTCTTCCAATCCCACCTCCAGGTACCACTATTTACCAGGAAGGTCTGGAATCTCCAGTCCTCTGGACCTGCATCCATCTACTGCTGTTTTCTAAGACTAGTTTGCCTTTCTCATTTGCATTGACCTAATATTCCAAAATTATAATCCCTTAAATTCACTAAATGGAACCTTCTATGAAATAAAAGGTGTAGCACCTTGAAAAGAGAAGGAGAAGATTGGTTAAAATTTAAAGTAAGCTTAAAGTTGAATATAGAAAGAAAACTGTATAGACACACACTGCTTCTCCAGAACACAATGCTTTGTCCAGGAGATCAAAATAAAAGAGTCAAAGAAAGTACCATAAAGACTTGTCACTGGCTGGGCCAATTAGATACAGAAAGCAGATGAAACTGGGAAGATAGTACTTGGTGGAAATCAAATGCATAATGATTATAAGAAGGTGGGTAGTTGGATAAAATAATGTATTGCATCAGCTTGTGGAACACCCCTCCTGTCACAGACCCTAACTCTAACTACAATGTAAGTTTTTTGTATGTGAGGTAATTTATTATTAGTGTAGGTCAGAACATTGGAATGAGATGCTGGGATCTGAGTCTGAGAGGATGAGCAGACCACAATGATGCTGGGAGAACTTGCTTCAATTGCTGCACAGATGCAGGGTTGGAGAGTTTAGTGATTTCACAGCTTGTTTATTCTTGGTGGTACAAAACATATTTGCCACAGTCCTCTGGTCCAAAATGCTTTCTAGGTCCCTGGACTTAGCCCAGTAGAGATAGTGTAATGGAGAAACTATGAAAAAAAATCTTACAGAAACCACCAAAGGCCCTGCTGACCTTACTGACCTTTAGATTGGACTGTGAGAGTACATCTGCTTCCATTTAACATGAAACTGAAGTTTGATAAAGAGAGAGATATTACCTTTCGCATTTTTGAAATCCAATATTATCTTTTTATTTCTTTTTTTCTTTTAACCTTTAGATCTTTTTTGGTATATGGTTACTTTAGTAAAGAGTCTGCTGTAACACATATCTAGCTGATGAAACTATTGGAAAACAGAGTTCAAGAAAGGTGTCCTGGATACCATAAGGAAAAAGAAAAAAGAAAACAAAAAAAAACCCCAACAAACCACCAAAAAACCCCAACATTATTTTTATTTCAGTGTTCATATTTTGTGTAGGGCAGGGGGAAGAAGCAAATTATTTAGTCTATTATGCTAAGCAAAACTTCCAGTAGAATTTTAGGTTAAGCCAGGCAGTCTGCAAAGAACTAATACTGAAACTCAACTCACTGCCCCCAAGAATTGCAACACCTCAAAGAAAGTCACTTATGAGCATCTAAGGAAAAAAACCTGAAGCTCATTTGAGGATATCTATGAACTATTTAAACCTGAACATTGAGCTGAGCACTTTCACATATGCTTACATACCTTGTGGGGGCATTTTATCTTGTATAAATGTCCAGCAAATAGATAACACAGTTTTCAAGTATGTAAATGGATATGTACTGGCTCAAAAGGAGTAGAGATATATGAAACTAGAAAAACACAAGGGCAGATTTTATCTGAATTCCATGCCTGGATCAGAGGCCACCTTGTGCCTTCACATTACATGGTACTAGAGCTGCAGTTCAGAGCGAGTTGACCAAGATGAGGTGGGAGATAGCGAAGCACAGATGTATTTTTTTTTTAATTCTGGCAAATTATTTTATTGAATTTTTTTTTCTTATGATTGTTCAGCAGCAGTTTTTAATTCCTAGAGAATTCAGAGTGTTGGAATGATGGATTAAAAGGAAGCCAAGGGAACAGAGTTCACAAAGAAATAAGTGAACGAGATGTTGCTCTTGCTACATAGCTGAGGTCAGTTGAGTCGTCCTCTCTTGTAAAGCCACTAGGAATGGCTGAGTGATTAACTCATTTGCTAAATGACTCAACTAGATCAGACTCTCAAGAAATTCATGGCATGAAGAGTAGTTCAGATGTGCAGGTGCTACTACTCAGTGCCTGGAAATTATCCTCTTCTAGCAGCTATTTAATTCAGTCTAATTACATATGCCAAAATTCTGTTACTTTTCTTATACACCACTCATTTCCCAAAGCAAACTGTTGTGAGGGCTATGCTGCATGTCTATCCCACATACCTGTTGAATAGAATTAGGTTAAACCCAGACAGGAAATGTAACATACAGCTCAAAGTAACTGTCTCAGAGATGAACTTTTGCAAATGTTCAAAGAATAAAAAAATTTAAAATTCAACAGCTATTTCAAACTGATTTAAATGAAAAATTATTGATGATTACAGCATAGTATTAATATTTCCTTGATCTCAATGACAAAAACCTATTGGATTTTAAATTTTCCTAAAAGCTACTGGTCAGTTTTGGATCTTACATGGTTTAAGCAATCTAAAAGGACTGCATGATACAGTAGCTGTAAAAGGTCAAGAGAATGTACTCAAAGAACAGTAGATGTAATTGTGCTCAAACTATATAAGATCATTCAGGTCATCCTTCTGACAAAGTAGAGCTGTTTAAGCAAGTTTAATTTCTTATTATTTGTTAGGGTTTTTAAAGGACAATATCATTGGCTGAACTTTTCAGCAGAGAGTCACAGTTTGAAATATAGTTTTAATTTAAAAATCACCATAGCTTCACTGAAAATTCACCTACTAAAGCTAACCATTTCTTAGAAGGTTGGAGTTAAACAGAAGGAAGGCCATTTTCTAATGTTCTTTGCTCAGGCATCTTAAAGCTTCTCATTGTAAAAATGGTTAAAGAGGCTCTTTTGTTTTAGACTCAGATTCAAACACCACAGTTCCTAAATTGCCACAGTTAGAACTTTCCCAAGGTTGGTTTCTAAAGATGGATAGACACCAGAGGAAAGAGAGTGAATGCTACTGCTCCCATTGCTAGGGCAAAGAAGCCTTACATGATAATATTTGAGTTGGACTTCTGCTATACTGAGACTCTCAATCATCCCCAATTAACAGCACCAGGCAGAGAGCACATCATGAACCCATCACTGAAGGCTGTTTCTTAATTGGGAAAAAATTTGTGCATAAACCCAGGATGTAATTAAAATCCAACCTATATTTATATGAACCTTGTTAAACATCTACAGAGTGTAATAGTGAGCTGTCTGTGCCAAATTTATAACCCTACTACTTTGGAAAGAAAATCATTGACTACTAAATGGAACAGAGTGTGGTGACTAATGGGGTTCACACTAAATCTGCACTGCTTGTTCTGGATGGCTGAAATCAAAAGAACACTTTTCACCACTTGGAGTCTGGATGTGCTTTCAAAACCCTAGACTTCCCTCTCTTTGATCCAATGAAATGAAGTGAAACATGTAGCCTCTAGGCAGTTTTTAGGTCCTGAAAGATCAAATAGATGCTATTACAGTGCAATTTGCTTGGTGAAGCCTAACAGAACGGATCTGCTCAAACCTTATCCTGTATTTTGCAGAACACATAGAAGAGGAAAAGGCTACTAAGCTGAAATTATAGTACATTTGTAGTGTTGATTCAAATGTTACTGAAAAAAAAATACATTCCTTACTAGCACTGGTAAGGTTCAAGATTTGGCTAAGAATTGCTCTGGAATTCCACCTAGCTTTGCAGCATTGTGCATAACACAATGGCTAATGAGAGAGGGTTTGACTCAAAATATTTGGATGCTCTTTTTGGCTTTTTTTTGGCAGGGAGGGGAGGGTTTGTTTTGGTTTTTTGTTTGTTTTGTTTGTTTGTTTGGGGTTTTTTGTTTTTTTTTTTTTTTTTTTAATCAAAGGAATAGATGTCTTTAAATGGTTCATCACAATAGAATTGTGTGTTCAATCTGCATCTTGTATTCATCAATAAACAAGTCCAGCCCTCCCTGCATGTATCCTTATGAATTAAGTATTGCCATGACTTTGATCTCATTCCTCTAATTTCATTTGTGTCTTGTCTCTGCTTTCCTAGAGTTTTGCTGCTCTACATGGATAACCATTCAATAAGTGTTTAGGATTCATAAACATTTTCTGGAACAAAATGGCAAAGTTCCAGATAGCTACACAGGAGAAAAACCATAGAAACTTATTTATAAAAATATTCCCTCATCATACTTTGTTTGCCATGCTTGGCTTGTTTTGTTACAGAAAAATGGAGTTAACATAAGACTAGTAATTATCCAATCAAGGGTGGCATCCCAAATTTTCATATAAGAATTCAATGTAGGACAGAGCTGCATTTGGAATTCACTGGAATTTGGCAGTCCTTACAAGTTTGAATTAGAAATGACAGTATTTTTCCCTGGTCTCCTATAGACTTGTAATTCTCTATGTATAATAATCTGAATAGTTCTAAGAAATCACTTTTACAGTGCGATATGCAAAGCATTAATTTGGTCCATTACTCCTGAAAATTTCAATGCTTATTAAATAATCAATACTGTTACTCTTTCAGAGTGTTAATGCAAGAGTCAACAAAATATGCTGTAATTCTATAGAAAATGCTAATAACTTGGGAGATATTCTAAAAGCCTCAGATTTTAACTGAATCTACTGGAGAATAAAAGGACAGGATGATCCAGGTTTGAGATTCTTACAGGCTAATTGGAAAACCAGAATTGATTGCTAAAGACACCCTGCCCCAAACTTTTCTCTGGTCAAACTCCTGTTGTTCATGATTATTTAAAAATAAAATTCCACCCTGCTGGTGGTAAAAAAACCCAACAATTTAACAGAAAGCAAAACAAAACCAATAAAAACCCCCAACAAAACACACGTACACAAAAAAACCCAAAAAACAAAAAGCCCCCAAACAAAAAACCCCTCCAACATACTCACTAAAAAAAGCCAGTCTTATTTTACTAAGATAACACACATCTCCAATTTCCTTGAAAAGCTGCATGGAACAACACAAAGATCATATCCCTCCTAAAACACCACCTTCCACCACAATACCTCAGAAATGCCCTGCAGAGAATAACTTTGTCACAAGCAAATAGTGCTCAGCTGGTCTCACATTACATTTCTTTGTAAATCTACCTTCAAACCTCAAAATCTATGTCATTCAGATAAACATCTCCAAAATATCTTGAGTTCCTTATGATTCTGGGCTTTGCTGTATAAGTGGCAGCGCTGGATACCTGACTGGAGCAAAGAGATTCACCAAAGCAGATGCTGGTGTCAGTCTGTTTCCTGTGTTTCCAGTTCTGGATAAGTTTAATATTCCCCATCCCCACTCCAGGCATGTGCAGAATTGCATGTTTTGCATTGGTTCATATAGCTGTTTCTAGAAAACACATGGTTATTCTTCATGACTGAAGCCTGAAATCTAATGTGCATTCCCATGAAGTTACACACAACTGCTACCAACCATTAATGCAACATCAGCTGGATTGATTTGCCTCTTCCAGGCACTAGAAGCTTTCAAATCCCATTTTCTTGTTTCATGAAAGCAGTTTTGATTTTACAGATTTAATTTTAGATCTAATTTTCAGCAATGCCTAACTGACCCAGTAGCTATAATTCTGTTTTTAAAACTGACTTAGCCTTCCAAACAGCTAATGAATAACATTAGTTTCATTCACCAGCTGCCAGGTTCTTCAAGATGATGAGGATCTGCCAGTGAGGCAGAAAGAAAACTTCTTAATTTTTCTTTTTTAATTTCAAGCTGATTTAGAGCTAAGTGTTGTTACTCGTGTTGTGATGAACTCAACAAATGATTCCCAATCTCTAAATTACCTGTGACTGATAAATTCTGAGATTTGGCCTAAGATATTTGACATTCAAGGTGTATGTCACACCTCTTTAACTAGAGCTAACACATCCTGCAGCACAGCTGGAAGACTTCCTTGAAAAACAAAACCATAACTTGGATTGCATCAGCTCCAGAGTCAAAATACTGCCATGGTTTTGCAATAATATCTCACAACTGAAGATCTCAGTAGGCTGCCAGCCATTTCTAGGTATGGTTGCTATTAAAGGACTAATTTGTACCCTTTGTCAGTGATGTAAATCCCACGGCCTGGGCTACACAATGTTTCCTCTGTGAGGGACTCAAACCACACTCAAATACAATTAATTGCCTACAAACTGTGCCTTTCATTCAAGTGTGTGGAAGCATTCATTTGGATCTTATCTCTCCACAGATTAATAGCAGTGCATATTTTTATGGTGATTTCACAGGACTGCTTGAAGGAAAACAGCACTAGAATATTTTTCTTGCCTACTTTTACAGTAAGTTTGGTTTTTTTGCCTAATTAAGAGAAAGTATGGATGCTTAGATTTCCAAAGACACCTACTGGAAGGTAAGTGTTCAAATATTGATTTTTATGGGATGCAAAAATCCAAGTTCTCTAAAGTTCTCCCTTGACTCCTACCATAAAGTCTAATCAAGAAAAAAAGTGGCATTAATGTGTAAACTATCCAAAGAGGAAGGAGTGAAAAAATGGTGAAGATTCTTGCTTCCTTCTAAGTAAGCACAGTTTAGACACTGGTGCTGGGACAAAGAAATAAAAAAAAAAGACACTCTTTTCTTGTCATATGTGACTGAATTTATAGAAAGAACACTGGCTTTAAAAAGCAAAAACAACATATTAAGTCAGGGCCACAACAAATTTTAAGGACAAAAGAGCTACTTCTTAAATACAGCAGCCAAAACATTGGTTTATAAGTAGATACTACAAGCCCTCACTTTTTTTTTCTGGTGGCTGAATAACAAAGCCAGTAGAGAATAAAAAAAACCACTAGCATGATAATTGAGACACACTGAATAGAAATATTTGACTGCCTCTCTTCTTCCATGTTACAGCCAAACAATCCAATAATTGGGCAACTATTGTGACTGAACAGGAGGAGCTCTTGGCTTTAAAAGATCTCAGTTATTTGCCAGACCTAGATAAAAGTATGTGAGCAACAGTTTTTATTATTTACTAGTCAGGCATTTTATTCTTAAACAATTTCATGTATGCTTGTATTCCAAATTAGCAGTTTAAGGTTACTAATTACATTAACTTACTCAGCAGTACAATGCAGAGTATGAATCAGGATACATTAGGAAATAAGAAACACGTCTAAGTTTGCTCTCCCTCTAGAATCAAATAAAAATGTCACAGTACTGCATCAGACAGTTCAGATATGAATATTCATTGGCAACTGTTTGTGACAGATTTATGAATGCTTTCACCTGCTGGTGGAAAAACATTAAGTTGCAAAATAAAGCTATTAAAGTAAGTGAAAAGAAAAAATAAAGGATATACACAGATGGATGATGATCTTGGAATTATGCAATCTTGAGAGAAAAGAATGGTCTTAATTTTCATATTATGAAAACATTTGTTTTATATATGCAGATTGTCAAGGTCTTAGCATTTAACTCACTGTCATCACACAGTGTTCACCAAACGTGGATTGATGGGCTCAGCTGTCCCATCACCACCTTGTGGCAGAAACACATGTAATGGCAATTCTTCAAGGATTTTGGCTGCTATTTTCCTAAACTGCCTTAACAAAAGAGGAAATCTCCATTAAGAGAAGAGCATTCTGTCGCCGAGGATAAAAGGCTGGATTACAAATATTGTAACAATAAAAATGCATAGCACTGCTAGAGTGCTTTCAGCCTGAGGATCTGAAATTGCTTTTAATAAATTAAGTCTTGAGATTTTTAAGAGGAAAGCATTAGCCCCACTTCAGAGATGGGGAAAGTGTTGAAACCAGAGGATAACTGATTAGTTCAATTAAAAAAACAAAGCATAACACAGAGGTTAGAGGCAAATAAACTAATTCTGTATTTTATTGATGGATTAAACATTTTCTGTGAGTTAAAGCACTTTTTGAATGATTTATGCTCAAGAAGCATCATGATCTGAAGCTTGTTAAAAGGTATGTAAAAAAGTATAGGTTTGTTTTACAATTTGTTTCATAGGAGATTTTGCTGTGTATTCTTTGATTCCTCTCTAAAATGTTGTGAATTTGACTCCACAGGCCTCATTTCATTTTTATTTTGTTGCAAACACAATTGAAATCTATCAAAATTCAGATCATTTTAATGAGCTGGTGGAGGTGGTTAAAAAAGTGTTTGTATCAATACCTATAAATACCAGGCTAATCTAAGTGGATTTGTGTGATACTACCTGACACAGCTTCATAAAGATAAAATCAAAAGAAAGTAGAAGAGATAAGGGATCATAAAACAGTTCTTAATGGGGAAACAAAGAACAAGCTACTAAATGGGGAAGAACCAAGCCCTGCTGCAGTGGCCAGGTTAATTCATCCCTGAAATAGAAAGAAATGTAATAATTAGAAAGAATAGATTAGTCTAATTAAGAAGGAAGTTTTGGTGAATATCTTAACAAAAATTATATCTGAGACTGCCATAGAAACAGGGACCAGTAGTGAAGCAGGGATGACAAGAATGCAAGATCCAAAACAGGAAGGTTCAATCTTTCCTGAGAGTAAATTTTTTGAGAAGTTCTTGCTTTGCTTCAAAGATTTATTTGTATCTGTGTGTGAAAGGAAAGATTGCATTGCCTTTCACAAACTCACATTATTAACATGTTCTAGTAGCTTGCTGCTCTTCTGTTCTCTGGTAAGGAAAAAACCACCCAAAGCAGTCAGAGAGTGAGGACAGACACGTTAACCGGCCTGGCTATCAGAGAAGTTCCTCACCCTGAAGGATCTATTTGATCTCCTGGAAGAAAAAGATGACATTTGCTAGAAAGATGTACTCAGAAGGACTAAAAAGGGACAAAATGTGCTGCCCAGCTTCTAAACTGAGGAAACAGCATGTGATCTTGAGTAGTGTTCATGCAAGGCAAATGGGGTGCAATCCCAAAGCACTGTTTGCATTTTTTGACAATCAGAAATCTGACCTGTATTCCCTAAGGGGAACCTTCCAAAGTTTGTCATTTTTGGGGTTTTTTTCCCCCCAATCCATTATTGAGCCCATGCACATCCTCCATTTTGAGCCCATCAACAACATCCTCCAGCAATAGTTTACATATTTTAAGTTACAGAAGTTAAAAAAAAAGAAGAAGAAGGCACTTCCTTCTGGTTTAAATAAGCTCTCAGTAATTTAACCAGGTGTCAGCAAGATGTTATGAGTAAGACCAACTCATGATTCTGTAGTTTTTCCCCACTGATCTCCCTGCCTGCTAGGAGGGGCCCTTAGTCCCAGGTGGTTTCCCACTGAACTCAGAGGAACCCTGGCCTAAACAATCCAGGAACATACAGCACTTTACAAGGCTTTTAAACTACACAAAGTACAGACATCCTTCTAAAAGTACATTTTGCATTCTGATGAAGCCAGAAACAGTGTCTGTAATTACATTTTTTTCAGCTACACTATTAGAAAAAACAGAAGAGCTTGGCTACACAAACTTGGTCAAATATTGGCAAAGGACTTAAAGCCTGGATGACCATTCTTATTTCATTTGCCATTCCTTAATTTTATGTAAATACTTAATTAAATCTTACTGCAATATTATGAGATATTCACTGAGCTTGCTTTTAAAAAGAAAAACCAAAATGAAACCAAAGAAGTCACAAAACCCCTTGAGAGATGAATTGGAAGAGGAAAATTGGGGTGGTGGTTTTTGGTTTTTTTTTTTGTTTGTTTTTTTGTTTTAATTTTATTTCTTTAGGCATATTAACAAATACACTGTGGTAGAATTCTATCTTATCCATATTCTCCACACTTGTTTCCTGCAGGCAGCGTGAAGATAGGCTTTTAAAAAGGAGAAACAGAAAAAAACCCCCCTTGCTCCCTCTCTAATGAGGAATTAATGTGGTTATTACTTTATACCAAAGAGGTAAAGGAACACCATGGTAACCTAAGAAGAAAACTTATTCAGAGTGTGTAAAATGCATTCTTAATGCATTCTAAATTCTCCTAATAGTTTGCCAGCTCTAAAACTTCTTCACAGACTGCTTGAACATTACTTCTTTTTTATACAAAAATGTTTAGGAATGATTGCTTAGCCATATTCAATGCTTTTCAGTTGAGATTTCTCCCTTTCACTCATTTCTGCTGTCATGAAACCTGTTTTCCATTTTATTGAATTCAATTTGACTGTAACTCCAATCCACTATAATTGAAAACATTTAGTCCCTGATGTTGTAATTTTTTTTCCCCTCACAACAAAAAGCAGTTGTGGTAAATGCCTCCATGTTC
The DNA here is from genome assembly GCF_023055355.1 of Agelaius tricolor. Lineage (NCBI taxonomy): Eukaryota > Metazoa > Chordata > Aves > Passeriformes > Icteridae > Agelaius > Agelaius tricolor. The sequence goes on along the minus strand of NW_027269269.1, from coordinate 39,456,495 downwards.
ATATTTTGTTCCTCCAAATTAACATGATAATGTTTTCTCTCTTCTTTCATGGTAATTTGAAGAAGGGCAGAGAGATACTGCTTAATCCAGGTCATGATCTTATGTTTTGTCTTTGGAGTTTTAATCAAGTAATCAAGAAAATATTGTAGAAGGTTTTTTATATAACTTTCTTGGTTTCTTAAAGAAATTTTAAGCATTGTGCGTGTAAATTAGAGATAAAACTTTTAGATGGCTTGAGAATGACAAAGAAATATCAGTTCTGGAAAATGAAGGAAAAAAGCTTTCATTGGCTTTCATGATCAAATCTTAAATGCAAGGGCCTGTTCTGCATTCACTGTGGTTTTACAGTAGTCACTGTACTGCCTTTGTTATTATGAGTTTACCCTGAATGAGCACTGGTTTTCTACAATTTAAAAATTATATTCTGAGGGAAACCCCAGAGATTTCCTGCATTTTATTCATGGAAGAAAAGATTTTGGTAACCTGATCTGATTGTTGAATCTCCCAGTCATAACCAGGTACCTAATACATATCTTCTGAGTAATAACTTGACCCACATTATTTTTACTGTAATGTTTTCATTCTTGGGACTCCCATGTGAGACCTGTGAGCACTGTTATATCTTCATTTTGTGAAAGGGAAACAGACTGAATTCTGGTCCCATTATAATCACTGGCAATATTTTCATTGACTTTAGGTTCTTGTTCTAATTATCTTTCCCATTATTATTCAAGACTGTCAAAAAGCCAGAAATTAAAGTCAGTTCTTGCATATCCCAGCCTATCCCTGACTCTCTCTATAAAAAAAAATTAAATAAAAAATGATCTGTAGAATAATTTCTCACTGTATTATGTTTATTAGGAGACCAGAGTTTATCAAAATAGGCAATAGCTTTTAACATGAAATGAGTTCTGTGTAAGTCATAGGGTAGAACTTTGTACATGCTCAGGCCTTTTTGCTTAATAGAGCTAAATGAGTTTCAAAAACATCTCACTACCAAGACAATTCTTTTCTTTTACCTCTTCTCCCTTTTCCCAAAATACACCAAGCATCCACTTGCCAGATTTAAGAAAGGAACAGGATACCATTCCTGGTATCCTTTTTGTTTTCCCCAGCCCAAAGACTCTCATGCAGAGACGTGGATAATGTGTTACTGCAGAGCAATATGGTGTGTAATTGTATGTATGCTGAGTGTGCTCATTCTCTAACCAGGCTATGTGATAGCAGCTCTGACACATCTCATTAAAGGTCTATTTGCCATACCATCCACAGTCTTGATGATTTTCAGATGTGCCATGCTATAGGTGGATATATGAATTAAAAAATATGCTTGAGACACTGCTGATTCAAGATATGATATATCATCACCTCTCCCAAGTAAAGTTAGTTGTCTAGTGATAAGCAGCATCACAGACAAACAAACAAACCCATCTTTATTTTTATTACTTAGAGCTGTTTTGTTGTGACACTTACAACAACTGTCAGGATTTTCAAAGTTAATACTCCTTTTTCAACAGCAGTTCCCAAATTGCTTTCATTGTTCAGGGAGCTATGATCTATATATCTAAATCTTTTCTTACACCAGGTTTCTTCTTTCTTTTCATCACGATAGGTGATAAAAATATTCCCCAGTAACAGTCAGCCTGACTGCTTGGCCTTACACACACACAAGGTACCAAAGGCAGAGGTTGGACTGCAGAGCCCATAAACTGTGAAGGACCACCCTCAAGTCTTAGCCCAAATATTCCTTAACCCAATTAATGCTTTGTGGCAGCTGAGGGGGAGTGGGTGGGCATGCTGCTCTTTATTTCATGAGCATTTGGCCACCTTCCACAGGAAAAGAACACAATATGGATGAAAGGAAATCAGCTAGGTTTCAATGCTTTGCACTGGAGAAGTGATTGCTAAAAAAGGAGAAGGCAATGGGTTCAGGTGAAAGCTGCTAAATATTTCAGCAAAGAAATCAAATTGGGAAGTGGCCTTTATAAAGGAGAATTAATATTGACAAAAGCTGTTCAATGTGCTGTTGGAAACGAGCAAGGCTATTTTCATTGAATTAACACTGAGGAAAAACAGTAAGCAAACCAGAACAGAATCCTTAGCAACTTAAGCACACAGAAGTGTTGGGTTTGAGCTCATCATGCTGCTCAACCAAGGCCCACAGAACCCAACTGAGCTGATCCTGAATAAGGATCTGTGGCCCCTATAAACCCCTGTTACTAAGTAGCCATATAATCAATTTATTTATATATAGTGTAAAACAATTATCACTTATGAAGCTTTTAAGCCTGAACTTATTCCTTACTTGTCCATTCATATCTTTGGGAAAAATATTTCAGCATTCTTTTGCTTCATGCCTTTTTCCAAACAGAAAAATGACAACCATGGGCTCAAAAGTAAAAGTAAAACACATATCCCTACCAATTCCATCATAAAAACTCTAGAGAAACTTGCCCATATCCTTCTATTGACAGTAATGATTCTGTCTCATGAGTTATCAGTTCCTCCATCATGCATAACCATAGGGATAGAGAGATCAAAGGAGAGATTAAAAATATTCTTCTTGACCTTACAAAGGGGGATGAGCTGTAAAATAGGAGGTCAAGCTTGAGGTGGTTCAGAGAGTGACAGAGATCCTATTTTAAGGACAGCAGTAGGAATCAAAGGATGCAATTTTATTTTTGCAGTACCTTTTTGTTGCTGCATTTCAGGTAATGCTCATGTGTACGGAATAGAAATGAAAACAGAGTTACTGTGTTAGCTTCTACTTCACATCCTAAAACTCAATCAGCTCATTTGTGTAAGGACAGTCCCAGGCTCACAGAATATCAAAAAAGCTTTGCATTTAAAGTGAGGCTCAGTGAGGAATCCCAAGTGAATCTAGAGTTGCCCAAAGGTACTTGCTGGTAGTCATGAAAATGGATCTCTTCTAGCCACAAAACAGAGGAGCTGCAGCTAGCAGCTTCCTCATGCTGTTCTACTGCTGTGGATGAACAATTACAGAGAAAACAAAGATCAATTATTATAGTCCTGACCTTGTTTGGACTTGGGTTTGTGCAATGGTTGTGTGGAAACTCAAATTTTCTGCTCAGGTGAACATGAAAGGTTCTTGAACTGAGGGTTCTTTCTTCCATTCTTCCTTCTCCAGGTTATGACCCAACACCTCAACAGGACCTGAGAATGGTCCAGGTAAAACTACAGCCATAATTTCTGCCTAAACTGCCTGATTTAACAAATATAATATATAATTTAATGGGAAACCATCTTCCACTTCAAAAGACTTATTTTAAAAATAGCTCTTGTCTCAAATATTATTCTTATAGCTGGTTATTTGTATTTTGATAAGTAACCTAGGTATGCACACTGTTCTCCAGCATTTTAACTACTTCACATAGAGGGTTTATCCTCCAATCTTCATTCATAATCATTTAAAATCCTAATACTGGTAAAAAAATGATGGCCAGAAAACTGTTTTACATCTCTGAGATTTACAAGTTGTCTCCTACCCTAGGATCATTTAAGCAACGATTACTACATTACAGCTAGAACAAGCATACTATTTAAATCTGAAACAGCAAATTTTTCTTATTGCAGTATAAAAATGACATAAGAAAGCTCTAATTTTAATGGGCTGAAACATCTCCATTCTTTCCTGTCTGTTCTGGACATGTCTTTGCTTTCTTTCATCCCAACCATGCCAAGCCACTGCATATTATGTTTGGGAGACAGGAACAAAGAAAAGCTGGACTTTACCTCCTTAAGGAAAATATTGCTGCTGCTGGGCATTTGTTTTTTTTTTTCTATCACATCAAATATTTATATTGGTTCAACATAGCTGGACATCTAGGAAGACTGATGCTGCCTGACTGTTTCATATTTGTCACTCATGTTGCCTTGATATATCTTGACTTTTGGCCTAATTTCATCCTTGCACTGTTATTCCTTTATTGTCTGTGTGCATCTAAAAGTAAATCTGGAGCATCTTGAGGTCATTAAAGAATGCAAATGACAATGACAAATTTGCATGATGTGTCAGTATGTATCTAGGCATGCCCTTGTGGCAAGAGGCTTTAAAAACTCTAACACTACCCACACTTTCTTCAAGTTTACTTTTAAAAGTAAAAGCACAGCACATTCTCATAAGTTTCTATGGTTGTATAGCTTTCAGAAAGTTCACAATGTATTTTATCAGTAATAAAACGTATCCATACATAATCAAATTTATATCAAGGCTATTTTAAGATTTTTGCCTTATGAAGTGATGCTACAGCAGTAGATAAAAAAAATCAATAAGTTTGCACTTTTGCTTAGTAAAATAAGTGTACTAAAGAACCATTTGCTTACAGAATACATTATGGTTAAAGAAAACTAGAACAGTCATTGAATGATGAGAACAGACTGACCACATTCATTCTATCCAGTTGTAGAAGTTGATTCTGATTTTCTTTGTTTCCATGAGAAACACAGAAGAAAATTTGTCTTCCTATTTTCTGAAAACAAAAGCAAACTTACTTTCCTTTCCACTCTCTTCCCAAATGATTTTCCTTACTATATATATAAAAAATAAAAAAGGAAAAGAAAAAAAAGGGATTTTTTTTTTCTCCACAAGAAAGAGAAAACTACACTTTATATGGAATTTATTTAGAAAGGCAGAAATTTTCTTGCAAGTTCAGAGCAACTTGAAAAGAATCAGGGCAGGAAAAAGGAAGACTTATTTGTGCTGAGTGATGACCTACTTAATTACAGAAAAGAAAGATTACAGTGAAGGCAAGAACACATGCAGGGATATGTTGGTCATCAAGGTAAGTATTTGCAGATGTAGGTAAGGTTGGGGAATATAAAGCATGGAGCAAAAAGCTCCAGGGAAATTGTTCTAAATGGACATGTTCAGCGTCACTCTTATTTCTACAACAGTTAATCAGTTTACAATAAATACAAAAGGGGTGGAGAGGAATTATTCTCTTCCCAAATGTAGTGAAAACATCTGAGTATAATGCTATATACGCCTAGAAATTCCCAAGGTATCTACAGACAAGAGAAAACTGTCCTTTTGTGACTTCTCCACAACCCAGATGAATAAGCATGATATTAAAATTTTATATTTTTCTTTATAGACATATAGTTAATGCTAGTTTGTTTTGGGTAAATATTTAATTGTGTACTGAACAAGAAATAAAGCAAATATTCATTCTTAGGTTTTAAAATATAATATTTTCCCTTTTTCTTTTAAGATATGTCATTGCCAGTAACTTTCATGTCGGAGGTAAAAGAATTTTAATCACATAGCTAAATTCAGTCCTTATACACAATCAGTATAAAATCTTTTGAGATGTTGTCAGTCCAAATATTTATCTGTTAAGCAAATGATCCCATTGTTTTAAGTTAGAAATACCACACAACATTTCAGTACTTGTTAGGAGGAACACGAGAGAAAAAGTTAAAATGCATATTTGGTCAAGTGCAATGTACAATGAACAACCAAGTAGGTGAGAATACTTGCAGAGATGATCATAATGAATATATTTCTATTGAAGCAGGATACTATTGTAAATAAAGTGCATTGTTGGCACTCAAAAGGCCCAGGGTCTGCTCTTGCCTTTGATACCACCTCCTTGTCTCATGGTTTCTATTCTGGGAAATGGAGGATGCTGGAGAAATCCCTTATCTGTGAGAGGTCTAGCAGAACACTACTTACACCTGTTCATCTCAACTCATCTCTGTTCCCCTCAGCCTTAAGTAAGATACCAAAATACATATTAAAAAGTTCTTTTAAGGAGGACACCATCCCACTTTCGAGTCAGCAAAGATATTCCATTTTACTAGTGTTCACAAAATATTTGAAGCTGTACTATCATATATTCAAAATAAAACCTTTTCTTTGATGTAAAATCATTATGTGTCTTGCATTATATGCATATCTTGCCTCCAACTGTGAAGTTATAAAATAAGTTCTTGTAGTGATTACAAAATATTAGGGAATGGTCATTACACTAATAAGAGTAACATTGTGGAGTGCTGCAGCCAGGAGCTGTGGGACTGATTGGACTGGTTAGTTCTAGGAGTTACAGAGTATGTTTGAGAGGAAGCTGGCCAAACACACTGGTGACATATTTGGACAAGTCAAGGGTCACACCAACAAGCTGCTCAGAGCAATTGCAGCCTTGATGCATCATGGTTCTCTCAGCTGCTGCCAGAGGATTAAGTTGAAGGATTCAAGAGATAATCCACATACAGAAGCAGAACTGATGTGTACAGTCCAATAATAACATTATTATGAACATAAATAGTTGCAGTGTAACTGAGCTTTCTGCCAAAGGGATCGTGTTGCTATAAGGGTGATGGATTTGAACTTCTGCTTTGTTACCTTAACACACCAAATTCTCAGCTTCCCATTTCTCAGAAAAAGTCATTTTGGTTTGTCAAACAGTGTCCTGCCTGAATCAGTTCTTTAAATTTATGACATGCACCAGCTGTGCTGAAGGTAGTCTCTGTGACACCACAGCACACAAGTGTTTCAGCCTGACCATGGGCTGCAGGTATTGATTAGGAAAAGCCTTTCAAGCTCCTACACATGCACATCTCCTTTGCTACTGACATGATTTACATGAGCAAAAATTGTGACACTCTCTCTCCTACAAGCTGGATCCTAACTGCTGCTGCTGCTGAGGGCACAAACACAAGAGAGTCAGAAGGGATACAAAATTAAGATGTAGGGGACATAGTCAAAGACATTTGTTCAAAGAACTGGCTGGACATATTTAGGCTGTGAAGGCAGGAGCTAGAAACTCTGCTGGACTTTTTTAATCACTAACTGTATTTCTGACTGAGCAGGGGAAGCATATGCCTGCCCAAAGTCCACTTGAAAACCTAAGGCTGCCATTTTCTAATGAATAGCTCCTTTCAGAGGCATATCTTGAGTATCATATAAACATGAAAGCCTCTATAGGAGAAATATATTCCTCTACCTACAGAACCTCTTGAGGGACCAGTAGATGTGGCTCAGGACATCATGAAGCTGTACCAGAGCTGCTTGGACCCAATGAGACCTGTATGAAAATAATAGGTTTGAGGTGGAAGGGACCTTAGAGATCATTTGGTTCCACCCCCCTGGCACAGACAGGATCATTTTCACTAGACCAGGTTGCTCAGAGCCCCATCCAGCCTGGCCTTGGACACTTGCATGGATGGGGCAGTCACAGCTTCTCTGGGCATCCTGTTCCAGTGCCTCAAAATGCTCAAAATTAAGAATTTATTCTTAATATCCAATCTGAATCTCTCCTGCTTCAATTTAGAGCCATTCACCCTTGATTGTCACTGCATGCCCTTGTGAAAAATCCATCTCCAGCTCTTGTGCAGCAGAAGTTCAGGTACACGAAGGCCTCAATCAGATCACCCCACACCCACCAGCTCTGCCAAGCCCAATGCCTGCACAGGGCACAAGTGTTGGAGGATCAATAAAAAGCTGCTGTTGGGAAGGATGGTTGAGAAAATAATCCTGGGATGGTCCATTTGGGGGCAGTGCAAGGAATACCTCTGGATAACTGCTTCTAGAGGTTCTGCTAGCATATGCTTCTATCATTTCCTGGCCCTGGTAGTGAGGAAAGTGAAAAATCAGCCTTGGAAATACTGGCATTTTCCAAAGGCTCCCACTAGGGTCAAGGGAAATTGCATTCATAAATACCCACATTCATCTCTAAAAATATGCAATTTCTTGAGGGGTAAAGAACAACGTTTAGCATTGCACAAAGTAAAGAGTGTGGTAATAAATGTCTGAATAAATGCAACTATCACATGGAAACACCAGTACAGAGCTTGCAAAACAAAACCAGCAGCTGTAGATGCAGATTTGCACTTACAACTTACACCCTACAATGGCTTTGCCAAGCTGACAAACCAGAGTTCTTTAGGGAGTGCGAATAATCCCTTGAGAGCCACAGGCTCCTGCAAGCTTCTTCCACACCTTCCTGCCCCCAGCTCTGCCTTGGCTGAGTGCTGGGATGCATCCCCTGAGTGAAATGAGGCTGGGGGCTGCTGGGGGAGCCACTGCTGCTGTCACTAATTGCAGTGCAGCAATTAGCTGCTCCTGCTTTGCCTGCACTTTGATGATGCGACGGTTTTGATCTTACCCATCCTCAGTCCTTTCCATCAGATGCTGGAGTTGTAAACCTTTGAGCTGTGCAGGACACCACTGGGCAAAGAATGCTCAGTATCTGTTTTTTTTTTCTTTTTTCTCCTCTGTAATCTCTCCATGAAGCAGCCTTGGCAATATCCTTTTTTGTTTGTGCAAAGATACAGGCACGAGAAGTATGTTAATTAGCTTGGAATATGAATTTTGTACTGTGGCATTGTTAAGCTTTTTCACACCTACTAAAAAGCACTAAATTTGTATTAAAAAAAAAAAGAGGATTAATACGAATAGGCATTTGCCACAACTCATTTTTATCTGCTGTTTCTAAATGTGTGCATTTTTGAATGGCAAAGATGCTTATTAACACTTCCAAATTTTGTCTCAACTTCCATGTATTGTGGTATGATCAGCATCATTAAGCATTATTTTTTGCTTTTCAATAACTGGAGTTACTTCACTGCAGTGACTCTAATGCTAAAAGACAAGCAGTCAGATACAGTGAAAATTCATATTATTGTGGTACCATTGCCTTCATGTAAGTTTTTAAAAAGAGGAACAAAAAAGATTGCTAATACAATTTAAGAAACATATATGATGTCATTCCTAAAAGGTAAAGAACTGAATTTAAAACTATGCAGGGCCCAGACTCGTCAGTCATACCTCATACAGTAGTTACATTTTTAAATTCTATTTCTGGTGTTAAAATGGCAGTGTCTATTTCTGAGCTCAAGACATTGTAAAAATAGATAACATTTGGAGGAAAGGAGAAGATCTGCCTGGAAACAGAAAAGGTACTCTTAGGGATTGAAAGCTGAGTCTGGATGAAGCAAAAAAGTTATTTTCTATTTTAGAAAGATAATGCTGTTCCTCAGCCTTTCTCAAGTTTGTTTGATTGTGATTCAAGCATAGAATTAGATACCATGTGCACAAATTGTCTCTATGCCATGAATAGAACTTTCACATCCTAACTTAAATTTTATTTACATTTTTGTATTATGCATTTGGTTGTGTGCATCTACCTCATTCTCAAATGCCATCATTTTCATTTCATGTGAGTAATCAATTTGATTAGTTGACTGAAGAATTTAAAGATAGCTCCTATGAAATCCAATCAAAACAGAGTGTCCCAGAGACCAAGACAACACAGATGAAGGGCTAGATGTGATTTTCTGAATAGGAACAATAGGAGAGAGGAAGTGTGTCCTACATATGGAAAGTACATGCTGCTTGTATGTATTTTTATATCTTATAACAAAGAAAGGCAGAGATTCTAAAATGGAATCATGAAAATAACTTCTTTGTGGTACTCATAAAAAAAGTAAAAATAAGGCAGTGTTAGAGCATCTCAGATCACAATGCCTGTACCATGTATAGGAAGAGCAGAATTGTCTTTGTAGCAGGTTCAATTACAGGCTGTTGGACTAAAGTCATTCAGAGACCCTGAAAACCTCCTGACAAGGAAAAAGTTCAGGAAAATATGGATTTTTTGGGGCAGTTTTGAAGCACTGAGATACTTGGACTAATAGATAAAAATCCAAGAAATATTTTTGGGACTTCAAAGCATTACACACTTGAAAGAAGCCACTCAGATTTAAACTATGCCAGCATTTCCTATCCGGTCATTATAATCCACCACTTTCTTTTTCTCCTTTTTGGTAATGAAAAAAAAAAAAAAAAAAGCCTTTTGAAAGGTCTAGAGAATAAATACACTTATTAAGTGGCCAAAGTTTTATGACATATGAGCAAAAGACCCTTAAAATTATTAAAAGGAAAAAATAATGTAAAAAATTATTGTAATCTAAATGATGTTTCCATTTTTATTTCTAGGATGAAATCTAGCTGAATTACATTTTGTATAATACAAAGCAAATGGAAAAGAGTACTTTAGGCTGGAATTGATTGCTCTGATATCACTATCTTACTTGGTCACACTGGACAGTATTTGGGAGCAGCTTTAGAAGGCACCTCCATCTGTCAACACTATTTAAAGTGGAATCCTGAAGTGCATGGATCCAACTGGTGTTACCAGTGTAAACCACTTCAGTGGTTTTTCTGGCCCAAGTAATATTTTTCTACAATGAAGAAGATATATAAAATATTTTGTTTATTTTTTTTTTTACGAGTGCTTTTGTGAGTGAAAACTTTCTTAAAATTCTGCTTTTTACCATCTGCATAGATTTCATGTCAGCAGGAAGAAAAATGGCTTTAGAGAGGCATAATAGCCTCTGTCTAAACAATAAATGCAAGCTAATTCCTAAGGCTCACGAAGCAGTGAGTAGTTAATGTACAGGAACAGAAAAGTTATAAGAGTCAGATTAAATGCACACTAGATTAACAACATGTTCATCCTGTAGCCACTGAGAAACCGTTCATCCTGCTGTGCCAGGACTCCCTCTCTACCACTGACCTTAACCCATTTCACAGCCCTTTGATACAGACACAGATAATCATTTGTGAGCAGAAGCAGAGGGATGTGAAAGCCCCTCTCTGTGGGTGTTCAAAATTCAGAAGTTTGGAGACACAAGAATGTATTTTACAGTGTGCACTATCCAAGGCTACACTATCGTGATACACACTTTGAATATCCCCACCATGATATCCACTACTGCCTGACATAGACTTCAATGCTTATTCTGCTGGCCTCAAACATGCACCTCACCACAGAAGAACATAAAAATAATTTAAAGGCCTGATGTATGGATTTTAGAGGTCTTTAAAGCTTTTCAAGCCACCGTATTTTCTCCTGGCTTCCCAGGCTAAAGCCAAGTAATACAGAATGAATAGAATATACCAAAGATCTGTGTATTCTGGAGAATGGGATAATTGAGATGGATTTCTGTTTCAGGCACAGGGATGTAGGATGAGGAAATCAGCCTATATCCCTATGCCTGAAACAGAAATCCGTCTCAAAAGAAGGACAAAAAATTTCTTTTCAATTTATGCAGAAATAATCCAATTGCTAGTTACAAGTTCCACTTAGCTCTATAAAACTGGTGAAATAAAAATTAATTCAGCATTTTTATTATACATATTTATTAATGGCTTCATAGGTTAGAAAGAATAGGATTTATTACTTTTGTATCCTTTTCTGAACTTCTGAATTCAACTTCAATCGCTGCAAAACTATACAAAAGTTTTGATACAAATCAACTGAAATACATGACCAACTTTATTTCAGACCCCATATTTACATCATTAGGGGATTTTTAAATTCTATTTTAACTGAACAGTTACTAGATCCTAAACTATTTTGCTGTTTGCATTAGCTTTTGAGGATCAGGGTACTAATCTTTCTGGGTGCCTTAGTGGTAGATCAAATTTGACAAGTTACAGTTTTCTCCTAAATTCTTGGCAGGGCTGAAAAAATCCTCATCATATTGGAAAAAATTGCCAAGTTCACCCCAGAAGTCATTTTCACCTGGTTTTACAGCTTGAACAAGACCTCACTGAGCAAAGCAGTGTAGCTCAGGGAAAATAAATAAACCCCTGTTCTTTTGTTCACAGGTCGAGTGCCTGTTTGACTCTGCTAGGAAATGATTTACTCCACTTACCCAGCTGAGAAGCTGAGGCACAGTCCTTGTCACTGCTTCACCTGACACAGGGCACTCCCAGTTTCACCAGATGAAACTTCATCTACTTCAGTAAGAACTCATTTATTGGGTTGTGTCAAATATTCTGGCACAACAATCTCAGGCAACTTTTTCAAATTCCCTCATTTCTCCCTAGGAAATGGCTTTATGTGCTTTGTACATTTGCTCTTTTAATTTCACTCCCTGTTTGCATCACATTTCTTATTTACCACTTGGGGGTACCTTTTTAATAAGTACAAGAGTATAAAGGGAGCAAGTTTGCCTAACTACCCACAACTGCGATAAATTTTAAGTTAGTTAAGAGAAAATTAAAGTATTTATCTATGGAACTAATTATGTGAATTACTAATCTGGATAAAATCAACAAGTATGTAACAAAAATTTATTTCTGGATTAAACTTTCGCAATGGAGATCATGCTGGCACTCTGGATGCTGCTAGATATTTTTTTTAATTTTTTTTTTCTTTTTAGGAAACCAGGAATGAAAGCCAAAACATCTTAAAATAATCCTTTTTTCAGGGTAACAGTTAATTCCTCAGAGGTGAACATGAAAATATTTTCAGTTAATATTTATACACACAAACACATACACACACTACACGTGAAGAAAATTAGGATAATTGCAATAATCTCAGGGACGCACTAGGGATACTGAGCAAAAAACATTTCAGAAACCTCTAGAATGCAAAAACACACAGAAAATAAATAATCTGAGAAAAGGAGGGCAAAGGTATAGCATTCTTGCAATAAGTAATAGTAAAGATAATAAAGTATTAAACCAAAAAAAGATATCTGATGATTTGTATGTCACATCATATACGAAAAATAGCAAGAGAATGAGAAATATATTCAATTTTATTTTTTTCCTTATGCTCAAAAATATCACCATAGGCTAAAAAGAAACCCACCAACACATATAAAGCTCCCACTTCAGGCATGGTAGACAGGGTGTAGCAGTAGTTTAGACCCTGTCCAAAATACAAAATAGTTTAAGAAGTGTACTTTCTCTTTGGCTAATCTTGCCCATTTTCCCTGCTACCTTACACAAAACACTTACTACAACCTCAGTGTCTCATTTACCACTTTAGCAATTCCCAGCCCCCAAGGAGAGATGGGTTGCACAAATAGCTGAGCTGAGCTGGGAAGAGATCTCTGAACCTGTGAAGGCTCAGCAAGGATCAGAATCTGGCTGCAAACAGGTCCAAGGCTCGCTGCAACTTGTACTGCTGTCAGACTGAACCAGCAAAAAAAAACCAAACCAAAACCAATAAACAAATGCACTGAAATGTTGTGGGACCAGGGTGCTTTTTTCCTTTTATGTACTTTGATTATGCAGTGATGAGAACTATAGAGAAATAAATAAGAAATCTTATTTATAAACAAGTCACTGACCATGGCAGATTCAAGCCTTTGATGGGTTTTCTACACCATCAAAAAAAGAAGCTGAAATTCCTTAAGTCATCATTGTGGAAGGAAAAATAACAACAAACACAACAACACCAAAAAGCACAAATTATAATTCAGGTTGCCCAACAAACTTCTGGTTGCCTTTCCCATTATCTGGGGGAGGTCTGATATTAGGGCATTTCCAGAGATGCTGCATTTGAAGTCTGTCCAAAAAATCAAACGCCACATCCAGCAGGTCTGAAGCATTGCTCTCACAAAGGATGCCTTTGACCTCTGCATGATGCAGAATCTCTTGAGGGAGGGAAGTTCTGCAGCTAAGTCAAACTAAGCTCAGGACGCACGCTGGGTACCACGGGGATGGAGAAGGTATGAAATGGTGCGGATCGATCCACAAGCACCTTTGGAGAGGCTGTTCAAGCCCTTTCATTAGATGCATTTTCTTCCCAGGCTTCAAAGAAGCACCTGCCACAGCTGCCACCACTGCTGTGTGCAGTTGCAATGAGGCTGGAGCCAGAACACAGAGAAAAGAAATAATTATAAGGGGAGAAAGGGAAGGAAAAGGTTCCCTCGTGACTAAATGAACAAAGCCTGAAAATTTAAGCTGTAGAGCTGGAGAAAGGAGGAGCAAGGGGATTGATAATATGATAATATACAGCAAGAGAAAGCCTGGCTTTTTGACATTTTTAGACAAAGAAACTCAGTTACTGTACAAAAAATCATTTTATTTTTCAAAGTAAAACTCCTGCAACACAGATGAAACAGGTACAAAGAAAATGGTGGGAAGACTTGGTGGACAAGTGAACATGATCACAGATTGGCAAGAAACCTAATGAGGGACATAAAAACCTCCCCCATATTACTTCCATAAATAATTCTGGCCAGAGAAAACTAAAAAAAATAAACTGTGAGTAAAAGCCATATTTCTAACAGCAGGGTTAACATTCTTCTGGGCAAATATTCTTTCAGAAATAAGAAAAAAATGTTTCTCTTCTTGGCCTTTTTGATTATAAAAATAATTCTACATACTGATAAAACACCAATATTATATACCAGTAAGAAAAAAATGTTATTTCATAAACAGTGGAGTACAAACTAGCTTTTAAATATTGTAAGAGTCATAAAATCTTAAAAAAGATTTCAAGACATAATTTTGAGCCTATCTCCTGGTTTTTGTACATATTCTTGAGCATGAACTATTACATGAAGAAACAGGGAAAATGTGAATTCCTGTGTAGGTTTTCTTTGTGTGTTTGTTTTCTTTGAGAAAGACCCCTCAAATAACCATACACACAAATTCATAGTCAGAGAAAAGTCTAAAGTGAGAGACATCAACTGAGTGGTGTAAAAGCTGTTCTGAGTGGACAAAGAATAACCAGCTCCACATCTATGATGATTTTGGAGGAGGAAATCCCACTGTTTCCCACTGTAACACATTAAGGCACTGGGATTGGGAATAGAAAGGTGAAGTAGGAAGAGTGAAAAGCAAAGTGTTCACTTTTCAGTGCTAACTGCTCTCATTCCTTCCCTTGTGCATGTGCTTAAGATACATTGACACAGTTCAGCAAATAAGACTCTTTTGCTTGTTTGTATCCTATTTGAAAACAGGCAGTTCCACGCACAAATTTACTCATATCCATTCTCATGTCCAGTTTCAAGTTCTGCTTGAGCCTTGAGCCCTCGTGGGCTCTTACTGCTGCTGGGTTTTGCATGCTAGATTTTGAGCTTCTATAACAAAATGCAGACAAAATGGGGGAGGAAATAAATTGGCAATACAAGATTGCACTGGAGTACAGCTATAATGCCCTTTGCTTGTAAGAGAGGAAAATTGCTGCTGGATTTCTCTGTTGCTCAGTTTTACCAATTAAAAACAAAATCAATTATTTCTTTGGCCAGAGCAAAAATGATCACTCAAAGTAGAAAAGGTTTTTTGGATGATATCAAATACAACATCAGTAGAACAACACTGAAGGATGGATCACCCTTCAGAGGCAATGAGAGAATGACATGGCTTCACCAATTGCACATATTAATGCAAGAGGTGGGCTGTCATTCCTACTGCTCACACTGAATTTCTCCAGTGTACAGGGCCGTGAGTGCTCCAAAGCATTAAAACCAGAATAGACTCAGACCTCAGTTGTCTTTCTCAGTTTCTTGGTTTAGATACTGATACACATCTTATAGCTGAGGTCCACATGCTTATTCATTTTTACCTAAATTTTTACAAAAAAAAAATCTTCATTGGAGACACTATTGCAATAAATCATGCTATTCAAATAAAATATTTCAAGCATTCCTCATTAAAAAAAACTCACAGTTTATCTGGAGATTACATGCTCTACAGCCTGAAGCTGTCATTCCCTATCTGGTATCACAATATTTTTCAAGTCCATGAGAATAAAGGAGAGACAAGAGAAGCCCTGTTGTCCAAGTAAAGAGAGAGAGCTGAGGCACTCTCTGATTTTAGGACTTGCTAAGAAATCTTGGTGGAAATAAGCTATACTGTTTACAAACAGATTCTTGGATCAAAGAACCTTACTCATCAGAGGTTATATCCTTTTATTTAAAAATTATTTTAGTATCAAAAAAAGGAAAAAAATGGAAAACCATCTCACACAAAAAACATAGGTTTGTGTTTTTCATTCATCCATTTCTGTGTCTTGCAATCTATCAAGTTTACCTAATATTTCAAGAAACTATCATCTAAGAGAAATAATTCAGCAGCTGTGAAAAGTAGGGCAGAGAACCTGCCCAACTCAACCAAGAATCAAGGACACTGGAAGGATCTGCCTAAAGTCAAAAAATAAATAACTAAAGAGGGACATATTCCTGGTGCACTTAAATTAAACAAAGCCTGTGTCTAAAATTATTCCAGGAGATGACCAATATAAACTCTCCCTGCCTGAATCCAAGCATACCTAGGATGGAATTTAAAAGTCCAAACACACAAATTCTAGCTCATTGATCAAAAAATGGTTCAACTTTGGCATTAACCATAATTTTCAAACTTCACACTGAGTGTTCCTAAAACACTGAGAATGCTGTTATTCTGTATAAATCATTCCTACAGCTGGACATAAAACCATCTTTGAAAGAACAACAAAAACATTTTTATAGTTAACGACATAGGCTGAGAAAGAGATTGCCTGCACTAGTAAAAAGATGACCTGCAAATTAAGAAAACAAATAAAGTGAGCAACTGCCAACAGGTCTTTGTCAAGAATAAATTTCGCCAAACGCAATCCCTTTTCCTTTTATGACTCCATAATATTCTTTCCTTGGGGAAAAAGCAGTAAATGCCACATGCCTGGAGTTCAGTAAAGCAGTATCTGACATGCCCATCTCATAAACAAGTTACAGAAGTGTGTGTCTAGAGGAAACCACTGTGAAATAGCTGCACAGCAAAACAAGTCAACAGAAAATGGGAACTAGACCAGCTTTCTGTTCAACATCTGCTCAAGTGAATGATGGTCAAGGTTTCACTTGAAATTAGAAAGAAACAGTATCAATCTGGGCTTCTTTGAATTTATCCCAATATCACATAGTTTGATATTTCACAGAAGTCCAGAAGGCTAGAAGGGAAAACTGGCTTTAAATTTGTATCAGGCTTGAAGAGGTTAACAAGCTCCTCGAAAACCAGGTTTGAAATTCAAGAGGATGTTTATACTGCTTCAAGATTTACAGCAGACAATATAAGAAGCAGCAGAGTTAAACTGAACTGTGGTGAATTAAGGTAGGTACAATGTTTAAGGCAGGAAAACCTTTCTAATTGAAAGAGGAGTAAGCACTGGGATAAATTTCCTGGAGAAGTTTTAAAGAATGGATCTGACAAACAGCCATGATTGTTTTGAGTCAAGTGAAGGACTAGCAACTTCTGAGGTCCTACTTTCTATGAATCCCTAAATATTACTTCAAACTAGCCTGTGCATTATAGCAATAGAAATGATCTGTGAACAAGAAATGAAAATGCTTCCTACTCAATGATATATTTGAATATGATTCAAATAAAAGGGAAAGGAGTATGCCACTATCTTTCATTCCATTGTCTCCAACGAGAAATCTGAGTTGTTTTGAAGATAACTTGCAAGGGTACATGGTTACTAACACAAACATATGTCATCTGCTCATATATTATGATCTTTACTGAAGTTTCCTGCTCTGTTATGCCAGGAGTCATTTCATTTGCAGTATACATAAACAACAATAAACTTGGACAGAATTCTCCAGCACATCCTGCAGTTGATTGTCAAACAATTTACTTCTCTGACAAGAGGTTTCCAGACTGTACTGCAGAGAGAAACTATATTCTGCTTGCAGATATTAATTGGCATCTAGTATCACATGGAAACAAAATCTTGCAAGTTTTGTCAGAAAATGCTTCTGGACTAAAAGTTCAGCATTTGATTTACTTATAATAATCAATGTACATTCCTTGTTTGTTTTTTTTTTTAATGTATCCATTATTCAATC
Source organism: Agelaius tricolor (assembly GCF_023055355.1). Lineage (NCBI taxonomy): Eukaryota > Metazoa > Chordata > Aves > Passeriformes > Icteridae > Agelaius > Agelaius tricolor. Next base: position 39,438,903 of record NW_027269269.1, on the reverse strand, counting down.
CACTTATTGACACACACTACAGTCCTTTGCATTATGTTACTCCTGCTAGGAAATGTGCATTTATGTTGCCTAGTATCAATATGAATCAACATAGAGCAAGAAATCCCTTTTACCAAAACTTCACAGGAACATTCAACTCCATTTAAAATGACAAAACTGGTTAAGAATTTCTGTGTTTTTCCCCAGCCTGAAAATAGACCACAGAACTCTGTGATGCAGAGTATTTGAGGCAAGATATAAATATTTATAAAACTGTGTTTGGATACCAAGCCCCCAGTCTATAGTACTCGCAGTACAAATGTAGAGTTTAAATTAAATTTCATGTTCTTAGACCAGCCTCTAGTAAACAGAGGAAAAGACCAAACAGATCTCACACCTGCTTGCTGCGACAATCTCATGTATTTCTCTGAACTGTGTTCCTGGCTCTGCCAAGCCCAGGGTGCCAGAGCTGACCTGGAGCAGGGCTGGTGGCCTTGGATGGAGCTCCTGGGCAGAAACACTGGGGCAAGAGCAGGGTGGGACTCCATGGAATGAACAAATCAATGGCAGCAAAAGGAAAGTTATTTATACCAAAATCCTTGGGCTTGGAAGTCTCATCAAACCTGATAGTTAATACTGCAAGATTAAACTATTAGGCTGTTCACCTTTTTACATTTCTTGGCTTGCTTTCTTAACCTCTCTCTTCTGCCATTAAAGGCATGCTATCTGTAAAAGAATGGTAAGCACACCCAGTTAACTCACAGCTGGTTTGTGAAATATTATATCCTTCAAAAGGCTAAGAGAAAACCCAAAGGTAAAACCAAAATAATTCTCTTCTTAGAAATATATAGCTTCTTATTCCAAACCCAGTGGGAAGAAAACTGATTTCTGATAGAGAAAATTTACTCCTGAACTCTGTTGCTGTCTTCTCCAATTTATTTGAAATTTATGAAGAACCATCCCATCTGGGTGCAGGTTGATGCCCTGTCCTTGGGGTCATCTCAATGCCCCTTTCATACAGCCTTGCAGGAAATTAAGAAAATCTAAAGAGAGTGGAACACATTTCAAAAAAAGTACAATAATGAATCCTGTTTCTTTTTCAGCATCATGAGTACTGTAACTCAAAAGAATTGTGACAGGAGAAATCAATAATTCATCAACAGCTGAAAGTGGCACATAGTGAAAAGGGCATATGTACATAAAAGTGGAAATTTGTGTGCTCGTAAAGAAAGTCTGGAAGGTAGATGGGTGGATTGCTGATAAAATTGCTTTAGTAACAACAACTAAAGCAGCTCTTTGAAAACTGCTCTGTAACACAGCCCTTATATTCCTATTAATTTATTACTTTTATTACACCAATAACACTGCATGTAGATTACTGTGGATATTCAGGCCTTTTACCAAAATGTATGTGATAATTAAGGCTGATCTTGAGAGAATTAAAAATCTACAAAACAGAGTTTGCAAAGCTTTGTGTTGTTAGAAACTAAGACTTCACAGTGAACAGAAGAGGAATTATTTTTGTATTCAGGGAGACATGACTCTAGACAAATTCACACTCCTAAAAATTCAACAAGATATTTCACAATCATCCATATGGTCTTTGTGCTAATGTCACTTCACAAGCTGGCTTATAGATCTCTTATGATTATTAAAATGTGTTACTAAGCTCGTGAAATTGTGAAGACAAAAAGATCAGTTACTGAACTTGGTGCACTATGAAGGCACATTTTAATTCCTTACCCTAACTTTCTGATTCTCAACTTTGTCATGTAACTTAAGCAAGCAAAAGATGCTACCTTACAGTTTGGAAAAAAATAAGCTTGTGCCACATGGGAAGAGCTTTGTGTGGCCTCCTTCAGTAAGGCAAACAGCCATTCAAGCATTCTTTGAACTAGGAAGCAACAGGAATAAAAGGGGCCAAAATAAAATCAGCAGGAAAAGTGTTAAAAATAGGAAAGTAACAGAGCACTTTCAGCTAGGGACTGAAATGGAGATTATGGCACGGCCATTCCAGTGATTGCCAACATCAGGAGGTAAATCACACTCTGCCCACAGTCCTAACAGGGACTGGGAATTTATACTCCCTAAAACAGCAGCTCTGCTTCTCCTGTCACAGGAAAACCCCATCTGATGGGGGTGAGAGGAAAAGTGTGTGCTCAAGCACAGCCCTGGGGGCTGATGCAGCAGCCTGCAAGGTTCAAGGGGATGGGACACATTCTGCCACTTGCCTTGCAGTAGCTGCTGCAGGTAACAAACAACAAACACAGCACCAACACAGACCCTTCTGAGCTCTACTGCCCTAACAAGGACAACAGGCTGCTATTAAATTTGTTGTATATTTCCTGGATAACTAGTGCACTGAAATTATTGAGTTATGTAATTTCCAAATGGAAATGCTGCTTTTACATGGGATAAGGTTTTGTGTTCTTTGAGGACTTTTAATGGTGACTTGCTCCAAAGCAAGACTCAAATGGTCAGACTGCCACGCATGACAGTAAAAGTATCATTCACTCATACACTGAATTTCTCCAATCTGGGGCTATGTTTTAAGCCTCTAGAACACTGTCTAATAGAGACTAATCAATATAGGATGCAAATATTCTGTGTGTCATGTAAAATACATTTTTTTGTACTGTGCAATGAATGCTCACAATTATAATGCTGAACAATTTGAGAAAATCAAAATGAGCACAGCTCCACACAAGGGAAGTCAGTCTCCTAAGAGGATGTGTGCAAATGGGCAGCAAGAGAGAGGGCAGAAGTGGATGAAGGAGGCAAGAAAACCCTGTCAACTTCAGATGTAAGCATCTTGGAGAATATTTCCACCACCCAACACACCAGCTTTGTCTTTTTGTTGGAGCAGTGGATAGAAAATCAGGAAAAAACCCTCCTAGCTAGAGGAAAACATTCTGCAGCTACATGAGATATGCTTTTTTTGAGCCAATCCTTGTTTCCTGGGATATGTAGCCATTCTCCCCATCAGCATCACTAGCTGTTGTCTTAGGGGTGTTTTACAATTCAATTGTGTGCTACACTGACAGTCTAATTGCACAATTCTTGCATCCTGAGTGGTGGAGGTGGAGAGATGCACTTAAAAATATGGCCATGCACTATTTTATGGTTTTCAAAACCCTTATTTCCCTTTGCTCCAAACAGAAACCAACAACACAACAAAATCGAGGCAAGTATGAGAGAATCCGAGAAGGAGGCAAGAAGTTTCAAAGGGTTTTAGACACAAGTGTTTTACAGATGTTCAGCAAATAAAACCACAAAGTCTAATCAAACAAACATTTTCAGGCAGCTCATAGTCATGGGAAGAAAGTGGAAGGAGATGGGAATTCTACCTTTGATCATTAAGCTAGTATCAAGGAGACAGCTATTTTCAATTTATATTTGAAAATTGTTGTTTAGTGGATGTACCACCACCCTTCAAGGCCTCCAACTTTTATGCAAAGGCAGATTGTGGTTCACTCAGAGAGAGGAGATCATCCTGGAACTCAAAAATAAGTGCTAAGCTGACTTCTGTTTCAGTAATATCCTAAAAGGCCTGAAGTTCAGCATCACTGTGGAAAACCAAAACTTATAACCAGGACAGTCTTTAAGTGGTTACCAAAAGCAGTGCCATCGTGCATTTCAGAATTTTTTTTCATTCCAAAAACCTTGCAGAGAGAAAAAAATTATACAGAGGCACACAAAAGTGTTTAACTTCATTAGAATCCATTTTTGTAATTTTTTAAGCATTTGTTCAGAAGGTTGGAAACCAGTGTTAATTGATCAAAACTAATAAGTGCAAGGAAAGTGAAATGATAAGCAGAGTACTGCATTCTTTTGCATGACATGTATGTGCTTTTAGTGTCTCTTTACCCAATAATCTTATTTTAAAAATTAGTTTGCACTTGAATTTCTAAATCTGAATGGACCTACAACACATTTTTCTATACCACACCTAAGCAAAGCCAAATAACATAATTGGAGTTCTTGAGTTCAACATGTAAATAATCTAAATATACTGTCACACTTACATTTCCACAAAATTCTTATATCTAAGTTGTCTTTGAGTTTGTCAACACATATTTTAAAATCAAAAGGCTGCTCACACACTTAACCTAGGAAAGCACATGAATTGACCCTGAGCTGAAGCCCCCCAACAGAATTGTAGAGACTCAAGATCTACAATAACAAGAATCTCCTGTCCTTTCCTCACAGAGAGCCTACGCAGGTCTGCAGTGATATCTTCCATTATCCTAAAAGTTGGAAAAATTTTAGATTTTTTACTGCAATTAATTGTGGGTTATATGTAGCTAAGCAGACTATAAATAATTTGCTCCTTCATAAGTAGTCATATAACGAGGCCTTTTGCTATTTTCTAATAAATAACAGGCTTTTTCAAACTGTCATCTAAAAAGGTTGCGTGAATTCTTTATTCTGCTGATGCTAACAAGTGCAAAAACTGAGTTTCTTTTTGCTTAGAATGCAATGGCATTCGTCTTTATTTCCTTATTTTTGGTATCAGAGTGGGTAATCTTGAATATGAAGAAACGATATTCAATTTCTCTTTTTTCTGCTAAGGAACACAGACTGGAAAGTTCTGCAGCAAAATTACACTGCTTTGTACAGTAGGATGCAAGCAGTGGGGATTGATTTAAATCTCTTTTTTGTAAGTTTGTCAGATTTTTTTTTTTTTTTTTTGTTTAGAGAAAAGCCAAATTTAGTGCTAGCTTAGGAAATCTTCTATGCATATGAGTCATAACTGTGCAGCTGATCAGTAAGAGAATCCTGAATGGAAAGGTGAACAAGAGTTCACACATCAAGTTTTTGCACACTAAGCAGAAATAATTTCAGAAGAATATTATCTCTGACTGAGGTTGTTTGCATCCCTTCTCTAACACTTTTCTTGTTAATGCCACACGTGCAGCCTAGAGATTGGAATCAGCTCTGGGACTCTAAATTGCTACTTCAAATGCTGGAAAATACTGAAAAGAGCTCTGTGATTGCTTATGCCTAGAGGGGTATTTTAGTTTTCCTTGTCTAATCAACTTTTCTGGCTTCTTAGTACACATAAGTTGCTTTTTTCTTCTGATAGTTTGCAAGAATATTAACAAGAGGACAGGAATGTATGGCAGAAGTTCTTTGTAAGACAAGAAGAAATAAATTATCTTAACTTACAGAGTTTGAGGAACACACGGTTGAAATGCAGCCCATATGCATAGTGATTATTTATAGGCATACAAATTATATTCAAAAAAGAGCCAGATGGCTTTAGCAACACATCTGCTGTCTTCAAGGCAGAACTTCTGAAGCAAACTTGGGACATTAACTCCTATTATAGAGCAGTCAAGAACCAGTAGGGCTACATTTGCTTTGTAGTCTGTAAGAGTTGTATCCTCCTACACAGAAGTTGAATTTAATCTGAAGTCAGCATCAAAGACAGGCTGCAATATTTTGCATTTTAACAGGGTTATCATGCTGTTACTAACTAAATGCAAGGCTGGGAAGGTAGGTCACCACTAAGGCAGAAGCCAGCCCTCACACATGCTAAGATAAGTGGTGGTTACATAAATCTTTATGTCAGCTAGCAATTCTGTATATTTTGCACTAATCTTCAGCAAAGTCACCATCCCTGAAAATCATTCAAAATCTCATTCACACAACATATTATAATTTTATTTGTTGTTGTTTTTTGGGGTTTTTTTTCCTTAAGAGAAGTTTCTCATTTAAGATAATACTGAGAGGTGATTGAAAGACATCTTAGACATAAACATCAGAACCATGAGAGTAAAAAATACTGATTTATATTAATGAGGGCAGGGTGGGGGTGAAGCCAGACATCCATTAACTACATGCAAAATATGCATTGGAATATGAGAAGACAAATTGTGAAAGAGTTTTGGGAGCCTGTGCTCCATGATTTCGAATCTCCACCTGGACAGGCACAACTCGTGACAAGTGCTTGAGTTTGCCCTTACTGCCTCTTATAGCACTATGTGCCACTCTGAGTAGTATTATTGTTCATTTTCATTTATATTCACCTCTTTAGAAACTTTAGCAGGAACAGAACCCATTTCTTCCCTTTTTTATCCTCCTTTTTTATAAAAAGCAGCCTTAAAACAAACAAACAGAACATCTTCGTCGAGAAAAGCCGAATTTGTCTTTTCCGCTAGAATGGATTCACTCCTCAGAGTGCAGCTTTGCCCAAGGCACTTTTGGATCCTGTCTGTTTTTCTGGCAGCACAGATAAAACTGGAAGCTTGATCCACTGCACCACATGGATGTCCCAGTGCTGGCAGCTTCAAGCCTAAGCCTTGCTAGAAGGAGGAAGGGGAGTTTCTCTGGGCTCTGCTGCTGCTCGTGCTCCCCGCTGAGCACTGCCGGGCAGATGGCTGCAGTTGTGCATCCCCTGTGAGCGTGTGCCAGGGGAGATGGCACTGCATCTGCAGCTCTCTCCCACAACAGACAGCACCAGCAGCACCCTCTTTCACTGGCCTCTTGCCCAGCCTGCACTCTGGGTACTCCTCTGTCAGCAGGGTAGCAAAAGGCCATGAAGGTTCTGCGGCTGGAATACACAGCATGACCATGCTGCTCCTTTGTTTAGGACAAACTTAGCTCTCCTAATAAAAGCACTGCAAATAAAATTCTAATTGTAAGTACAAGCAGAGAAGTTAAAGCATATAGATACTCTTCCAAGTTCAAAAGTTTTCTTGAATTCTGAAAATTTTAGATACCAATGCATTCGTTTACCTGCCTTAGGGAAGGTACTACTCCTGATATTTATGGCTACTCTCTTCCCCAGATTTTCAAAAGCTTCTGGAATTATTTTTGTATTATATCAAAATAAAACATTACCTTCTCTTTCCTTATGCATGTCCTTTAATTTTGTTTGGCTGCCTAATTCCATTGAAGCTCCCAATCATCCCAAATAAGCTATTAAGAACTTGCTAGGAGAGGGAGGGAGTCTGACACCTTTGAAATGCTAATTGAATTCCTTATCTGCAAAACCAATATTTGTGTTGTACAGCTCAATGATGGAGGAAAAAAATAATCCATAAGCCTGATGAAATGATAAGATGCATTTGTTTAAGTCATTAAAATTAAACAGTGCTTATTCTAAGTTCTTATTTCAATTCACTTGAGATATGAAAAAAACACAAAACAAATGCTAGGGATCACAGGTCTCTGCAAGAATTCCACTGCATTGCCCTTTCAGTTGAACAAAATCAACCCAAAACTTAGATATTCAATTCTCACATGCATCTTATTCTCAGCAGTGATATCACCAGCATGACTTGGACTATACAGTGAGTTACCCTGGGAGAACTTTGTCCTTTAAATATTTTTTTTCTATTATCCTTTACCAGCAAAATGCTCTGTCTTGTACACAAATACACACACACACGCAGAGTCAGTGTGTTTTCTTCCTGCTATTGTTGGCAAGGGGAAAGGCATTTTTGCATCACTGGTAACAGCAATTCTGAGTGCTAATAGAAGTTTCAGAGCCACTGAGGTTTCCATGGAGTGTGTGTCAAGCCCCTTTCTCCATGGACTGGAGGAAGGAAACCTCTCTGCTGTTCCTGGCTGTCGTTGCAGCTTCAGCTTGCAATGGTAATTGGGGAAGGGATTAACTCTTGTTAAACATTTGATTGCCTTTCCTTTGGGAGACCATGGAAACATGCCAGAAGGAGTGATTCTTCAGAGTAACACTTGTGCTCATCTCTAGACCTGCTTCCATCAACTGAACGTGCCAAACCTCTTTGTCCCTCTGGGAGAGGAGTTCCCATAGGGTTTATCCTTCTATTTCAACGTGTAAAGACCGGGTTTTAATGCTGTTGGCGTCTTCCACCAGCCGTGAAAGCAAAGATGAGAATGCTGGGATTAGTTTGCTTTAAATCAGTGGAAGCAGAGGCTAGAATTGCAGCTTGATAAAGCCATTAGCAGCAGTTAGCAGTGTGTGCTCTCTGCTTCCTACTATTTGCACCATTATAAATCATGTGCTGTGCTCAGGCATTCCTTCACTTCCCCACAACCGTGTGTGCAAGAAGGAAAACTGGCACTGGACAGGGGTCATCCCCAGTGAACCCTGACCCTCTGCAACTGCTTGCTCTAGGCAAAGTCTAGAACAAACCCCTGTTCCATGCAATTTAGGGATATTCAAACCAATTTCTGCCTATGGTTAATTCCCAACTATGCCTTGAAAAGTAAAAACAATGTGCTTATTAAGGCGAGAACTACAAGAAAGGTAATTTCCTCTGAAAATTACCAAGTGTTATGTTTGGATGGCATAATACATATTTGGGGGAGAAATGAAGATGACTTGGATACTTACTAGGCTTCCTGTTCAAGAAATACCTAATAAATCATGTGAGAGATTATTTTCCTGAAAAAATATTGTATTAACTAGAAGTCAGTGGAAAATCTTGCTGTTAAAGCCATCTGTTTCCCTGCCTCATGCTCACAGAAACTCCACATGCGTGTGCCCGCATGAAAAGAGGAGAATGGATTAGATACAGATAAGTATGAGGAACTGGAGGATTGATTGAGTTGAAATTAATTTTAGATGCAGTGAGATGGTGTCAGCCAGGACCAGATCTTTGCAAGTCACACAGTGAACAGCACCATGTGTGGAGGAATCTAAGTGAATTTTCCTCTTGACCTTAGGCTAAGGTTAGCAAATTCCTGAACAATAATTTAAATCCCTCTAAAGATTTCTAACCAAGGCAAATTCTAAATATGAAGGCAAATCGTGTAATTATCACTGTCAAAACATGAAGAATATGGACCAGCAAAATACATATTTCAGGGGCTCTGTATTAATTGTAAAATTAAATTATAAAAGTGATTGCAGAAGGCTATAATTAAGACTGTTTTAAACTAAGGCCTTAGACAGGGGAGAATGATACATAGTCACCTGTAGCTATGCAAACCATTCAAATACTGATGAGCAAAGACACATCTGTGCCCATGACCATGAAAAGATTAAATTATATGATTTTTAAAACAAAAATATAAATTTACCACATGGCAATAAGTCACACTGTATATGGGTTATTTTTTTGGACACAAATGTTGCTATTCCTTGGAAACATTAATTACATAATCATTTAATTAATGGGGTGGAAGATTAGGTAATGGGGGAAGGGTGGAACATAATCTGTTTTCCTCTTGCTCCTGCCCAATTGTTATGAGAACTGAAAAATTTTTCGCACAAAAATTTCTTGAATTAAGAAGTAGCCTGGTGTTTTACTAAAATTATCTTGAAATATTGTGCTGTGGACAGTCAGTCTGGTCACAGAAGAATGAATAGGCATACATAAATAGCCACATTAAAATGAAAATCCATTACCAACTCAGGATATTTCCATTTCAAATTGAGACTCCAACCAAAAGTCCTTGCCATGGGAAAAGGAAGCGTCCTCTCCTTTTAGAACAAGTGTTCACTGAGAGCTTCTGAGCCTCAGGAATTTCTCCACCTCAGGTTCTCTACTCCATGTCAGCAGTTGGCTCAAGTCCCCAGGTGAAATTTAGGTGTTGCAAATGTGCTTATTCCCACAGTGCTCAAAGAAGTAGCATGAACCCCTGATAGGCAAAACCACAGATATGCAACTCCATTTGACTTCAGGTCAAACCAAACAGGGTCAAGGGCAGTATTTTGGCTGCTGGTGTAATTGGAATAAGATGGGTTACAGATGTGAGGGAGCTGATGGAGAAGCAGAGAGAGGGAGGCTGAAGCAGAAGCTCTTTGCTTCCCCCCAGAGATGACACTGATTGCCCAAGGGAGTTTTTCTACCTCCTGCTGATCATCTACCAGTCCTCTCCTACCTTGCATAAACTAGAAAAATATCTCTGTACCCATGGAGAAAGTTTATTATCTTTATACTGCTCAGTTTGGACACTAGCACACTTAGTGCACCACAGTCAGAATAGGCTTAATATTTCTTATTATATGTCTTATTATATGCTCCTGTTTCTATTGTTGTGAAATGTGTTGTACATTTTAAAACATCAAATGTTATGAAATATAGCATGTTTTGCTCAGGAAGATTTCATTATTAAAATAACCACCAGGTTAAAGCAGATATCACACAACTCTAACTGCCTGAAGAATAAGTTCTAGTTTTGTTTAACCTCTACAATGCTATTCAAGAATTACAATCATATAAAATCTAAGTAAATCATTCCAGAAGGGATAATATTACATGCAAAGAGTTCAAGATGGAGAGCAAGAATAATAATACTGAGCATAATTTGTCTATCCTAAAGACAGATTAAAGATCAGTAGTAACTGTTCAGTGATAAGAAACTGTAGTTAAACTCATTTACAACACAGATCTCCACTGAATACAGCTATCATGCATAATAAGTTTACTATCCTTTCATAAATATGTAAAGCTGATATAATGTTGTGACAGTTTTATGCTTTCTTTCAGTTCTCTTTAATAGCAGACATAAAAAAGACCCCATCAATTTTAGTAAGTTTTGGAGAAGGTCCAAAGTGAGTGGAAGAAAAAGTAATTGTGAGGTTCTTGGGAAAGAAATACAGGAATTAAATAAAACTAAAAAATTGGCCTCAAGTAAACTAAAAAGGCAAAATTCAGCTTGAAGCTAATGCTGAAGCTAAACAAAACCCCCAAGTTAGCCTTGCAGCAAGTTTTTATGCTGGAAGGATGGGGGAATAGCAAAGTCAAATGCATCTACAAACTCACAAGCCCCAATTATTTCTGTTAGGCAGCTATAACCTGTGGATTTCCATCAAAATCAGTTACCCATCCTCTACCATTCCACACTGTAAGATAGAAGGACTTATTTTGCTCTGTCAGTTGTGCAGCCAAGTTTAAAGCCTCAGATCTCACTGTTTTCCAGTTTCGAAAGCTAACCACACATTAATACCACACATTATTATCATTTCCTTCTTTTCTTCACAATGAATGCAGAATTAACCTCTACAAGTGGTTGAATATCTCCAACATCAAATCTGAAGCTAATAATTTACAGTATTTTACCAAAACATTTCGATTAACAAGCAGACCACAAGGCACATTTCTCATGCACAGTTCTCCTCAAGAAGCTTTTAATTCAGTTTGAGTCCTGGGAGAGAAAAATTATGGGAAAAAAACCACTGTGTAGGAACTATCCGGGGAATAGTCACAATATAAGAAAGTCTCCAGGCACTTCAGGTTGCCTTCCCCTGAATATACTGTCAAGGCAGAGTACTCATGTCTTTTTTCCTAATGTTGTTTAAATGTAGCAGGACAAACCTGATAAAATTAATAATGGAGTCCAGATACATTACTGCTGCCTTCTGATATTATAAAGTGGCTCTCAGCCTTTAAGGCCTTATGGTGTTCTGGACTCATCCATCTCACTTTGTGAGGAGAATACTTGTACAAAAAAACCCCAAAAAAACAACAAAAAAACCAAGCAAAAACACCACCCCCATTTGCAAACCCTGCATGACATTGGGGCCCACCTTCCACTTTGCCAAAATGTCTAAAATTGCAAAGGACAGACCCTGAGCTCCTGCAGGCTGCCCATGAAACAGGCGTGGCAAAACTCCTACAAATCAGAAGTGTTCCCTCCTTTCCTGTGCCATAACACAGGCAACCATAGATTGATGACATTTTACTAAAGAATCCCCCCTAAACCTCACAAAATCCTTGGATCTGGTTATTTATCTAAATATCTAAATGCCTATTGACTACCAGGATGCTGCTTTTCCTTCAATTTGAGGCAGATCTGCATTGAAAGATGAGGTATTATTTCCAAACATCTTTCTTATCAGGCCTTTGGTGGAATATACTGGAATATGGAATTCCACCACCAAAGACAATTGTGTGCTGGCAGCACAGCTCCAAGTGCATTCTGTAAAGGATAATGTGTCTCTTGGTTTGTAAAGCAGGCAGGCAGACAATACTGAATTTCTTTGCAACCCTGGACTTCAGGCTCAGATAATTGTTCTTCCAAGGAAGCTCTCTGAGGGAAAAAAGAAGGGCTTGGGGCAGGCAGAGAGGAAAAACGAAAGGGATCAGAATCACTGAAAACAGAGCAAAACACCAGAGCTTATTTAAAACTTTCCAGTGATTTTTAAATTGTCCTAGCTCCTTAGTGCCTCTCTGTTGCACCCAACCTAAGAGAAATGCACTGAATTAAAAATAGTTTAATGTATTTTAAGAAAACAGTCCATATTTTTTTCCACTCCAAGGTGGGCTAGAAATCATCTAGCTGTTCCAGAAGATTTCAAGGAGAAATTACCAACACTAAGCATCACTAGAGGAGAGCAGAGAACTGTACCTTGATTCCAAGTGGATTAAAAAAAACCTGTACAGATCTGTATATCCATGGAGGAAAGGAGACTTAACATCTGCATTCCTTTTAAATCAAAGCTGACATTTTCAGGGCAGTGATTTTACAAAGAACCATCAAATGCAGGCGGGGGAAGTAATCATAGTCCTTGCTTTAAAAAGCAAAAGAAAAAAAAAAGAATTATTTTCGTAGTCTCAGTCACTAAGAGAACTCATTAACTTTTATAATTTAATTGTACCCAGCTGAAATGGTAAATATCATGATAGATTTTTTCCTTATGGGTCATTACTTTTGTGGTTAAGTGATTACAAAGAGACATATGAAGCCTGTGGTGGTATTTAGCTTTAAATATTGAATTTCTTTGCACCTCTAATGCAAAATGGAAAAAGTTGATGCAGATTGGTTTTTTGGCTTTCAATACAATGCACTTAAAGTACCCCTTGCAGATATTTCCCAGACACATTTCTGTTCTGCAACATGAGTATCTAATAAATATGTTTTCCTGGAGGACTTATAACCCACTGAGCACCATTTTTTTTCTTTTGTTTTTCTTAACAGATAGTAAAATTCTTTTGCAAGAGGAATGGTAGGTAATTCTGACTACAAAGGACAAAATATAATGCTGGATACAAGCAAGGACAAGACAAAAATAAAAAAAAGAGCTTATATTGGTAGAGCTCTTGCTGTTCATAGTCCCTGTTTTAATTGAATATTTATCAAAATCAAAGAGTAATACTCAACTGATCTTTATTCATCTGCCCTCTGAGACACCACACTGCTAAAAGCTGTTCCAGGTATATTACAGCAGCAGCTACAGCTGAGCAAATGCTGCCCTGGCCATGCTGCAGTAAAGGTTCATTATAAGATGTATTATTGAAGAATATACATTTCTCTATAGAGAAAACAGTAAAATTGTAAAGAAAACCAATGTTTTTCTAGTGGTAACAGGGAAAATTTAACAAATCCTGCTTACATATGGGGTTTTTTTATTTTCTTTTTTTTTCCCCTCTAGTGCCATTGTGATAGATTGAGTTTGTGAAAAGAACCAAACTTCTGTGGGAGAAAGAAGGCAGCAATCAGCTAAACTGTAGCTGCCATCATTTCCCAGAGAGTTAACTTCAAAATATATTTCTCTTCAAAAACGGTGATGTTATTTTCAATTGTGCAAATTCAACTCCTGAAAACACTAAGAGATGAATCCTAGCAGCAGAACAATGCAATTAAAAGAAGCAACAAAACAAACAAAAAGCCCCTAACCAACAAACCAGAACAAACCCCAAATTCTCAACTTGTCTTCCAAAAGATAGTCCTTAACAAAAATTTCTACTTCTAATGTTAGTGAGAACTGTACTAAGGGGGAATTATTTCAAAATGAAAGAGAATAGTTTTTTTCTGTTAGTGATTAGAAATTCTTTACCAGAAGGGTGCTGAGGCCCTGGCCCAGGTTGTCCAGAGCAGCTGTGGATGCCCCATCCCTGGGAGGGTCCAAGGCCAGGTAGGATGAGCTCAGAGCAACCTGGGATAGTGCAAGGTGTTCCTGCCCATGGCAGGGGGTTGGAACAAGGTGATCTCTAAATTTCCTTTCACCCAAACCATTCTGTGGCTCATTACAACTTGCATGAACTCCTCAGCTCAGCAAGAGCTACTGCTTACAAAGCAGCTTTTGTGGAAGCAGCTCAGGTCAGTTTGTGAAACAAAGATGAAATCTAATCTCTTATAACAAACTGTGTGATCAAACCACCAAAGTTAGTTTGTAATGAGAATCCTCCACAGGCATTTGTTTGAGCCTGCACTTCCAACTGCTGGGCAAAGTCAATACAAATTCAATACTTTTTTCCTGACACAAGAGTGGCTGCTGGATTTACAGCACCAAAATGAGTCTCCTAGGAACAAGTCATCCCTGACTCTATTTCCAGCCTCTTTTCACAGTATGATTTGGAAGAGTCTTATGGATACTCAACAGTGCCAATAAAGACTTGCTCTCACACTTGGTACATCCAGTCCAGTGAAAGCTTGTGCCTGTCAAGCTGTTTCTTCTAAAATCATGTAATTTAAGTATTTAAGTATTCTCTCTCACTTCCTCAATCTGGTATTTTCTTTTCTTAGAAGCTGGTATTTTACTAGATATTCTCCTGCTTCTCTAGCCTCTCCTGCTTCACAGAAGTAGTTTAGCAATTTATCGTGTTTGTTTTGGGTTGTTTGTTTTCTTGTTTTGGTTTCGTTTGGTTTGGATTTTATTTGTGTTTTGTTGGTTTTGTTTTAGTTATTTTTTTCTTTTGTTTTTTTAATACTTAGTTGATATTTGCCATTCTTTCACTAGCAGATATTTCCATATGTAACTACACATCTTCTCGTATCTCAAAATCTTACAAATGTTTTAATACGTGATGGGCTTTTCTAACACCTCCATCGAGTTGCAAATTATATTGCAGCCAGTTGAAACAAAAGAACAGAGCTAAAGCCAAAGCTATTCTCCTGCTGCAGTATCACATTCCACCATCAAGAGGATATGAAGTGTTTTATGTTCCTTGATCTTGTCAGCACTCTTGGGTTGAGATAGGAGGTTAAAGGGAGGTGACAAGGTTAAATGATTTGACTAACATCCCAAACAAGGCTCAATGTGATTATGAGCCTGCCTCAGCTTTCTAATAACATATGTAATGAGGGAGAATTGGAAGCTTCCCACACCAACAGCTCATGCAGAAGTGATTTGTTTCTCTCTATACCCTGGCCACAATAGGCATCCATATATTTCCTTTAAGAATATTGTCATGGCCCACTAAATTACCCCTGGGCAGTGCTATCACTGGTGTTCCACTTTGCCCCTTTATTTCTTTCTGTGACATTACTCTGCACAAGGGTTACCAGAAAGACAGATGAAGTAGGAGTAGATGGGTCTCTAAGGGGTGATATATAGTAGGCTCATAATAGAAAAAAAGCAAGGATGGTGTTCTAACAGGAATTTTCATTTCTCTCTCCTCATTTCCAGAAGAAATTCCAGACATTGGAAATTTATTGTGCCATGGTTATCAGGTTTATATTTTCTTAGACTCTAACTTCTTTTCAAGGAACCTGACTCCTAATGGCCCTATACTTTTTCCTCCTCTATTTCATTTTCTCTTTCACAATGGCAAATCCAAATTCTCAGTGAGAACTCCTGATAAATTCTCTCGTGATCATACCAGATATGATTTTTATTGACATCAAAGTCAGACAATGAAGAACATGTCAAAAATTGTTCAGGGGCACGGTTTGTGAATGGTGCAGTTTGACTAGCAGAAAAAAGCAGCTGTTCTGGCAGCCAGGATGTTGGAGAAATGTCTGGCAGCTTTAATGTGGGTGTAAAAGTTGTCATGTGAAGTTGTTTTCGACCTGATGGATTTAATAGTTCCTCAGAGCCATCATGGTCTATCTCCTCTATGAGTATTAAGGGACTCCTAAATCCATGGATAGATAATTTGGCTGCCACACTTGCACCATAAATCCACATCCTTAAAGCCTTCATTAAATTTGTACAGACCATTTCTTAAGTGCAATTAACTGTGCGTTTCTTAAGAAAAGAAGCTGATTTGTTTCCATCTCCCATAGACCCCATTAGTTCCCATTCTCCTTGTGGAAATGAGAATCTAACTCCCACAACTTGTTTAAAAGCATACCCAGTTCCTGGGAATTGGAAATGGTTCATAACTTTTGCACTCCTCCTGTATCACTACAGAGCTCCAAACAAAGAAAATTTCCCCAGCTGGGTCCTAGTTTGGTTGAGCTTGGCAGGGTTTATGAAATACTGACAGAGCTGGTGGACACATCAGTTTGTGGACAGACTTGTCCCATTGATTCATTACATTTTGCACTAGATTAATTTATTTCAACTGTGGCAGCATAATCAATCCACTTTATCCACCATTACTAGTGGGCAGCCAAGCTAAAATTTACAATACACTGTTAAAAAGTATGGAAACCTGTGCATTTTGGTTCATCATATTCTATCATTAAAGGTTGTCAGACCACTCAAAAATCATTCCAAAATCATAATTTCTAAAAGTTACTGGATAACCACTTGAAAACACTACTAAATTTCTACTTGGCTATAAAATTTTTGAAGTAAAGCTACCACATCAGTTAATACCCAGTGATGTAACTTTTCAACTATTTAAAACCAGCACACAGCACAAATTCATGATTAAAACAGCACTAACAAGATATTCATTGCTTTATAATATGAAGCAGTGTTTTCAAGAAAACATTATTTGCACAAATACTTTTCATTAAAGTGGTATAAGCTTGCATAACTTGCAATACCTAATGAAATGAACTTAAATATTCTAAATTCTCACTGCTTGGGAAACACTGTGCACCTTCAGAATCAAGTACTTACACAGCATGTTCAACTGTCTCATGTTGGTTTTGTGGAAGGAAGTTAATTTGACTGCATGAATAAAATAACTTACTTTCTTAATTAGACATTTTAATCAGAGATCCATTAGCTAATCAGAGCTAATCAGTGTTTCATCAAGACTGTAAATAGGCAACTTGGGATAAGATGGTCAGGACTCACAGGCTTGCATGCATAATAGGAAGCTGAGGACATTCTTTTTGAAGATTTATCATTGAAGAAGGACCTAAAAGATTGTCATCATTTTGATACACAGAAAAAAACTGAGGACAAGAGAAGTTATTCCTCCTCACCAGCAGCTCATTACAGTGATTTTGAAGAGTATGTGAGAGAGAATATTCGGATTCTTTTTGTATTAATGCCTGGCCAGCTAAAATTGAGCTTTAGAATTCAAACTGATGTGGTGTTGGGAGGTCAGTCAGCAATATTATATTGGCATTTACATTTAATCTGGGATTTTTAACATTCAAGCCCTAATTGAATCTCTGCAAATGCCAACAGAGCATTCACAATAAGATTTTCAAAGCTGGGCTTTCAGTCACTGCCTCTTCAGATTTCTTATCTAAGGTGATGGCAAACACTTTTAAGAAATTAGTAAAATCAAAAGAAAATCTAGGCTAATAACAAGAAAATTTACTAGTTTGCTTTGTGGATTACCAGATGAAATATTTACAACTACTTTTGCACCAAAGTACATATTTTTCACAAGGAATACCTTAACTGTGCCATTAACTGTAGTATTAATTGTGTCATGGTCTGGCAAACACAGTTCACTCCTCCTCTGATACCTTAGGCTATCCAGGAAAAAAGAGATAGCATAAAAATTAGGCAATCAACCACATGTAAGAAAAGACCTAGTACGACTGTTTCATGTTCATCTCTTAGAAACTCATCTAAAATCTGGATTAGTTAATTTCATCTTTTTTTGCTTATTTAAATTTCAAATGTAAATTAAAATTGATGCCACAAACAAATCAAATAGAATAAAAAATTTCCAGAAAACTGAAACTTCTTTGGATGGGAAAGAGGGAAAAACCAGCCAGGTCAATCTGCTCCCCAGCATGGAACAAACTGAACAATGCTTTTACTGAATTTCCAGGCTACTGGGGACCAAAAGGAATCCTATAACGCAGAAGGTGGAATTTAATTTTTTCCTCATCACCAAAGTACTTTTGCATTAGAAAAAAAGGCTGGCATTTAATACTCAAGTTAGTATTTGCAAACTGAAACAAATCTAGTTACTTCAACAAGATGCCATATGGTCTGTGAATTTACACTGTGCCAAGTTGGAAGAGTATTTTTTTTTTATTTCAAGGGATGCCAAAAAAAACTATACTGAGTAGCTCAACAACTGTATTGTTGAAACCCTTCACAGAAGTAAGGCTTCACCAGATGAAATTAATGGAAGACAAAGGAAATTATACAGAAGTTGAAAGGAGGGGGAAATGGAAGATGGTCCCAGCAGAAAGTCCTTGTTAGTCAGACCTCTGGTACTGAATGAAAATGGGAACACCATGGAAAGGGGCACAAAAAACCAGGGCTGAGCTTCCCTGGTACTCCATAGGCAAGCTCTGTCCTCTGCCATAGCATTTTGCTCACCCTTGGAATGCTGGGTACAGGACACCAAGCATGTGACATTGATTCTAAGCAGTTATTGGGAATTTTCTGCATTGGTTGGGATGGTGGGAGCAGCATCTATTTCCTATGTTACATAACACAGATATGGTATAAATAACAAAACAGTAAAAACCCCAAACCCACACCAAGCAAAACCCACAAACTGCTTGTGCTCCACCCGCTCATTCTCAGAAGTTTCACCTTTAAAATGAGTATGATAATTTAATCTTAAAGCCTATCAATTTTATTTTTCTTTTGGTTTAGGTTATATCTGACATTCTTATTGAGCTTTACTGAAAGGTAAAGCACTGTATTTACCACAAAGCATTTCAACACTACAGACTTATTATGTACTGCACTGGAAGACAGAGAGAATACCAAAATAATTACTCAAACAGCAACAAGGAGGCTGACAGAGGGAGGGAATGACAGGGAAAATTGAGGTCTGAGTTTAAAGGCTCATTGAATTTTCCTCAGCCAACAACATTAAACGTTTTGTTGGGTTTGTTTTTTCTTTTTGGTGATATGAGCAGTTTCTCCAGTAGGAACTATATAAACTACTACTTCATTTAATCTACCACAGCCAAAAAGGGCTTTAAGAGGACAATGTGAATCAGATTTAAACTAATGGCCTAGATAAATCTCACTAATCACTGCAGCCACCTATTTTCAGCAGTCTCACTGAGAAGAAGCTGCTTGCTCTCTTGTCTGAGAATCTTCCTGGACAGCTGGAAAGCATCAAGCTTTATCTGCAAGTCTCAAAAAGTGCACAACATATTTGTATTTACTGGACATCAGTAATGTTAATCAGACTCTGTGGCCTTGTTCTGTAAAGAAATGCCTGAAACTGCTCCTAGTCTCCTTTCCTGACCTATAAGAAATGTTTGCTTTCCTAAAAATGAGGTGGGAAAAGATATAATGCAATGAATGAGGGAAAAGTACCTATCTTCTATCTATTCAGATAGACTTCACCTGAGAGTGACACAAAAGTAATCTAGATTTGATAGGTTTTCATAACCAAAACACATGAAACATAAGTACGCAGAGAAGCAAAGGTAAATTCTTGCTCTGTCACTCTTTTCCAGTGAAAAGAGATAGATCAGTTATTTCATATATGAAATGCTGTTTTCTCTTCCAGCTCCAGCAGTACCTCTTACCTCCAATCTTTCTGCTTTCTTAACAAATGGGGAAGAGCAGCACTCACATGAAGAGAACTCGTTTGATCCTCAAAGGTGATCAAATTAAGGCCTGGCTAAGAGGATTTTTAGGATGAGCAACACTAAATACCTCACACCGATTATCCATTGCTCTTCCATCTGCTAATGGCCAAGGGAATATGCACTTCTCTAATGACTGTGGACCCAGTCAATCTAATCCATGTGCTTATCCTCTCTGTACTTGGGTACTGCATTATAACACATGAGAAGATGAAAGGAGACTCAGAAACAGCTCGAGTTTGTTCCACCCCATTACTTAGAAGCACACAGCCCTCCTATCTCACCACCTGATGACAGCAGACACTATATTGCCTCCCCAATAAGCACTAAATCAATAAAGGCTCACTAGAGCTGGCCCATTGTGCCTTCAGGATCCTCTCTGACTGAGATCCACACGTCCTGAACTGCAATCCCCAGAAATAAAATAACAATAAATAACCCGAGATGTAGGAACAAGATGCAGAAATTCCTTGGCAGCAGGGACTGCTGCAAGCTGCACTTGTATTTATGGTTCCAAACCCACAAAAGCCTGGGCATATTCCAGCATCCCTGCTTCAGTAGGACTCCTCTGGGCTCAGGGGGAGTGCCATTATGCAATCAATTTCATGGCTGGAATCTCAATACATGTAATTTAAGCAAAATAAAATTAAATTGATGGGTCACCAGGTCACTTGGAAAGAATGCTTTTCTGACAATCAGTCCAGCCTGCCTTTTCTTTGCTACTATAATCTCCACCCTGTAAAGTAAAGGAGTTAGAGTCATTATCTGTGTTTGTATTCTATTATGTATGGTCCTGAGTTAACAGTGAATTCTCTTCCTGGGTTATCATAAAATATTACAGTGGTGTCTGGTTTTGCTACTGCAGTGAAGTGTCTTATCTTGTTCCTTCTTAGTCCCTGATTTCATGGATTTTAAACTAAAAAGAAATGAGGTTAGAAGTTAGCAAACCAAACCAGTGCCTAAGAGAGATATTTTATTTTCAGCTGAGCTGATAAAAAATGATTTTCCCCTTTACATATCCAGGCCTCTTGTATATGCATCTGTAGTTATGTAGATGAGATGGACCCTTTTTGCATAGACACCTTTTGTTGTGTTATTTTTGGAAGATTGGTTTGATTTTGAAAACAAGCTGGAAGTGGGATTTGTTTAGAATATATTAGCTAGCTTCAAATGAAAAATAAACTAAGGTAGACAGAAGAAATATCAAGGATGTTTAACCAAAGTACTCTCAAGATATTCTACCCGACATAGCCATTTAACTGAATCTGGGGCCTTCAGACTCCATTAAAAAAATCAGATTTTTAAAAATTAGAGATGTTTATATCGAAGTCTTAAAGCCCCTCCTGTTTAAATATGAAAAAGGATAATTTCAAAGAAAAGTTTGATAACACACCACACTGCCAAGTTCTCTGCATGTTATTATGCAACACCTAATATTCATGTTGTTGTTTTCTAAACAACATGAAGTAACTCATGTGTTGCCCACTAGCTTAATATCACACAAGCCAGGATATTTTAGCAGTAATTCATTTCAAGTGTGCTTCCCTCACCTTGCAGAGAAATACCTCATCAGAGGAATATATTTTTAAAGAATCCATTTTTAGAAAAATAAGTTGAGATAAGGCCAAACATCTCTCATGAATAATGCAATTGAGATTAGCATTTTACATAAATGATGCCAAATAATAGACATGTGTAATAGTAAAGTATTTTTATATGTGTAATAAGAAAAGATCAGGTAATAAACAACTGTCTCTCTCTCTTTTTGGTGTGACACACTTTTCTCCTGTCAGATAACAGTTGCCTCAAATCATAATGACAGTTTAATATTTCAACATTGAACTCTTACCCATCTACAGTTTAAGGAGGTAAAAGTAAATTCTCCTATTCCTCTAGCTGACAACCAAAGGTCTGAACAGACTGAAGCCCAGATTCAACACCTGTCCAAGTAAAGAAAATCCCAGCCCCTTCAGACCCAAGAGCTGCCTGAGTGCATTCAGTTCTCATCCTTCACAGAAACAGGGAGTGAAACAGCAAATATTCTTGGCAATACAGCCTAACCACTAATTCAAGCCTGAGAAACACACAAACTATGACACATTCCAGGAAAGCCAAGACCATCAAGTGGAATGTCTCATCTAGCTCAGTTTCATTTCTGTGAATGGTCTGACATTGCTATTGTCTTCATGCCCACGCAGGGGAGAGAAAATATTTGGTCTGAACTGAGAAACAATTCATACAAAGCAATGATGATTGAGTAGAGCACAATTTCTAGTTTTTTCTGTGGGCTCAATCCTGGATTAATTATATCCTCAAAAGACTATAAACAAAACTAACAGCTAGTACAAAACTACTTGCAGAAGGCTGAATGTTCAGGCCTCAAGAAAGGGTTCCTCCAAGCAAACTTGGACAATTTTCTACACATCAATAATCACCAAAAGCAGCAGTGGAAGCAGCACCAGCAGGAACTAAGGGAACAGTTTAAAATACACATTTTATAACCTTTTTCAATCTTACTATTTTAATTATTCAATAACAATTCAAAGTGGGAGGTTAATAAAATTTATCAGTAGGTGTCCTTATCAATGAGCAGAGCTGTGAAGCCTGCATGATGGTCTATCAATAAACCAAGAGGGCTGAAATCTTTCATTAAATTGTAAGAAGAAATGTATGTATTTCAATCCAAAATACTTCTATACAGTAGGCTGATTTCAAGGGCAAACACAGTTGGGGCTGAAAACATTACAAGTGAGAACTAATTTTCAGCAGAAGCCTGTGGTGTAAAGAGAGCCAAAAGTAGAAATTAATCAGCTTTCATAGCAGATAAAAGGTGTCTTCCCAATCCTCACCAGAAAAATGATCTAGATGTCTCAAAAAAGTGGTTTTGTTGGCCCAACAGCATACCTCCCACATAAAGGAAATTAATTTTGCAATGCATTTTGCTCTCACTTACTTGTGTATACTTAGACATTTGCCGCTCTGATAAAAGTTCTTTCAATATGATATAAATTATATGAAAGTACATATCAAGCTTGTAGATAAGTGAGTTTTAATCCAAAGTGTATTCAGGGGCCAAATGCATTTCAGCACAAATTCATGTTGCTTATTAATTTACAAGAATTGCTCATTAAGTTACAAGTATTGCTCTATGGAAGAGCAAATGTATCTTATTTTCTCATTTTATCTTTTTGTCTCACTATTTTTGTATGCATATACAGTATATACCATTTTGTAAATGGGATTGCCACCTTGCATGGAGAGTTCATTCAAATTATGTGGGTTTTTTTTTAATTAGTATTTCAAATTAGAAATAAGCTCAAAGACAAATACAAGTGTTTGGACTTACAGTAAACAGTAAAAAAGATTCATGTGTTTTTAGCCTTCAGACCTTTTATGTCATATTAATAATTCTCCATTATTAAACCATGATTTGAAGAGATTTGAAGACTAAGAGAGATACTTTACTTTGTTCTCAGAAACCAAATACAGTATTAAATAGTGCACTGAGACTTCTCATTATTTATTCCTAGAAATCAGAACAGGAAAGAAATTAACTGAAAACATCCAAGAAATGAAGCTGAAATTAGTACTGTGAGAAAGAGCAGAAACATTCTCTATTGTTCTCCCACCCTTCCCACTTGGTTTGGTTTTTTTTTTTGGGTGTTTTTATATTTTTTTTGGCAGTTCTTGTTTGTGCCTGCAACTAAGAGTTAACATAGATGCCATGAGAGAGCTATATCAAAATATTGCATTAGGATGACATTTCAGATTGCTGTACAGCTCTTCTAAAATGATTAAAGCTAATTCTAAGAAATCAGAGTAATAGCTGCTATTAAAAACCAAACTCAACTCCTGGGCTTCCTGGAAAGTTTGACATGACAGATATCTGCAAGACATTAATAATACAGAATAGAAATTAAGAGACCCTGGATCTGTTCCTGGCTGTGATATAAATTATTTGTGTTCTCCTGGGACCAGGAC
This sequence comes from Agelaius tricolor, assembly GCF_023055355.1. Classification (NCBI taxonomy): domain Eukaryota; kingdom Metazoa; phylum Chordata; class Aves; order Passeriformes; family Icteridae; genus Agelaius; species Agelaius tricolor. The sequence continues at coordinate 39,415,419 of NW_027269269.1, read as the reverse complement.
TAAACTTCCGTGCATTGGGGCAGACCTACATGGAAGGATCCAGGCTTCTATGAAAACCTGGTCAAGGCAATTGTCTAAACCTATTACCTGCTAAGGTAGGGATACACTGGTTCCTCAGCCATAAAAAATGAGGAAAAGCACTTGCTTCCATGTCACCCATAAAATCTCCCAAAACCATATGCTTATCACTATATCCAGGCTGCTAAGGATATGTACTCCCCTGAATGCTGCAGCAGGGCTTTCCTTTCAAGAACTCACTGCTCCAGTCTGGGAAGGAAGCCAAACCTGGAGGAAATATGAACAGTTCAGTGCTGAAAACCAACTCATGAGAGAAGCGGAGGAGTGGCTGCCTGCAGCCATCCTTGCAAGATCCACTTTGTCCACAGCCAAAAAATTGTTGATTGGCCATCACAGATGTTGCCAAGAACACGGGAATGGAGCAGGGCAGTTTCCAAAACAACACATGGATGCATGCATTTTTGTCCCCTGCTGAAATGATTATTGCTTGCACGTTACAGTCATTCTACCTTTTCTTATTTGGGAATGTTTATATAGGAGGTAAAGCTCAGCGTGCTAATTTTAAGGAAGCCCTTCCCTAAGAAAATACAATAAAGTTTCAGCAAAATTGCTAAAAAAATATAAAAAAAAAAACAAAACCAAAAAATAAAAATCTTGTACCATTTGCTGAAATTATTTTCTTTGCTCTCCTCTAAGTGTTGTCCTAAAATTAACAGCATTTTAACAGATGCATTAGCATTGGATTAGCTCCTCTAAGTGTTTCCTTCCAAGCAGCCTCTCCTCCCATCTTTTGATAACCTTATTACTTATTTTGAGTGTGTGATTTTCACAAACTTCTGCGCCAAGACATGGTTATAACAGAGAAACAACTTTGCAGATGGATGTTGTTAGAATAATGGCTGCAGCACAAGTTCTCTGCTTCGCTAAGAATGCGACCTAATTTGGGGAAAATTTCTGGTTTACCCTCAGAGAAGATAGAAACCTCATTCTCTCTCAGTTCTTGCACTGTGACTGTTCTCTGGTGGATGCAGCATGAAATGGTTACAGTAGAGAACGAGACAAATTTTGTTCTAATTGTTTCGATGCCTAAGGAGGCTACTGAGAACAGAGGCTAGACAGAGTTAAAGGAATAAAGGAGGAATTTATTAAAAGGCCTTCAAAGGACACACCTTGGGCAGTATAAGAGCCTTGCTATAGCTCTACCCAAGATGGATGACTTGCCACGAGTGAGTTTTCACACTTTTATAAGTTTTGGTCCATTTACATATTAGCATTAATTGTCCAATTACAGCTTCAGGTTATGAAGTTCCGTCCTCCCAGATTGCTTTCCTCAATTTGCTGGTTTTTATACTTTTTGGACCTGAAGTTGCAGCAGTGCCCTTGGTTCTCAGGCTGGAAAAGGATTGCTTTGCCTAAATAAACTGTGAGGACTTGCTAACACTTTATATGAAGTTCAGAGTTACATACTACTGCAGTACAGAAAATATGAAAGCTAAAACTTAAGGAATCAACTTCAGCACTGCCTACGTATTAGAGATTGGGAATGAATTTTTAGTCATTAATGCACACTTACAAAGTGTTTTACACCACCTACCTCTCCTTTCCACATGCAACCCTTTACAAGGAGCATCCCCTCAGCAAACCTTTGAAAATATTTATAGGCATTCCACTAAAAACATGCATATGACCCATTCCCTGGAAAAGGACTCAAATGTATCCCAAAGGTATACACTCCTCCTTATCAAGCAGTCCTTTCTAGCCTCCCAAGCAGCACACCAGGATTTAATCCCTAAATCCTGACTCATTCTATCCCCATTATCACTGGTGGATAACAGGGAAACAGCCTTTCTAACAGTGCAAAAATTTTTAATATGAAATACAAAGTTAGCAGAGATCCAATGGCTTCAATCTGGAGAATTAGATAAGCTCAGTTTCTAAAACAGTTAAAATCACAATAAACAATTTCCTAGAGGCATGACAGCAGCTGAAATCCCCAGAGTCGTTATCTTCTTGTGGATATACTTGGACTACACAGGAAGTTATTGGCTGAAGAAAAATATTCCTCTTTGAAATTGTATAGCCTCTGCATTGCAGGAAGTTGTCAGCATTATCAAATTGCTCACTCTGGCATGAATAATAAATCTATGATTCCACAAAACAGTTCAGTGATGTCACTCACATTTTTCTGAGTTTTATGAAGAACAGATTCTCTCTTAGTTTGTGTTATGGTGTAAAATACTCCATTTATAAGTTCTGCTATTACAAAACCAAGAGTTCTCATTACTATTTTGAAAGTCATCTTGTAAGCAAGGAAATCAGCCATCAGACACAATCCATTTCCTCTGAACACAAGAAATATTATCCCTGTTATGGACTTAATTTTGGGATAAGGACTCTACCTAAGCAGTGTGGTGTGTTGGGGGCACAGCCACCCATAACCCTTCCCCATGACACAGGAATCCATGGGAATCCAGCATTCCATCCATTTAAAGCAGAACTCACACTGAGTCTTGGGAGCTGTACTAAGCTGGATAGTTTTATTTTAGTCTGTTTTTCACATAAGAAACACTTCCATAAAGTTTGTCAAGAAACAGATTGCAAACATGCAAATTAAATCTACTAAACTTCTTGAAGAGCACAGAGAAAGAAAGAACTGATTCTATGGTCCCAACTACTTGCCTTTTTTTTTTTTTTTTTAGAAAACGTGAATTTAAGCCACAGAAACTTGTAAAATATTTGTGAAAAGTATTATCCTGTATTTGAAAGTTCCATCAAATGGGAGAAACAGTGAGAAGACAATAGGTAGCAGAATTCATTTACTCTGTGTATCTACTTGCAATCTTACTAAAAAACCCAACCAAACCAAAAGCAAACCATCCTCAGTGACTGATCTTGCGTACATATGCCCTCTGAAAAGGCAGGATTTATATCTCATTACACCATTAAGAAGGCTTTCTGAGATTAAAGGAAGATAATCAGCTTTCAATTTCTCCTGGAAACAGAAGTCAGGTCTAAAAGCCATATTGACAATGAACCAGACATTCATTCATAGGTAATACAATAAATAACACAGGTAAAGCAGAAGGGAGGTGGTGCTCACACACCAGAACCCAGTATCACTTTACTGGTGGGAAATCTTAAAAAGCACCTTCACCCATACTGACTTCCATGCATTTTAATTCAAGGTCTACCCAAACAGAAATTGCTGGTGAGTTTTTTACATTATGATTTCTTCATCCTTTATTTACTTCCTGCAAAACTATTGCCAGTTTCTGACTTTCTTCCAAGCTCCAAATTATTTCAAAATGTGCCTGTCCCATTCAGAAAGTGATGTTTCATTTCAAGAGCTCCACATGTGTGCAAGCTCACACAAGATTAGTGGATCCAGCTTTGAATTCATTTTTCAAAGTGACGCACAAAAGGATCACGTATGGTTCATTTGGAAAACGACTGAAAGGTTTTAAGGTATTAACTTTCCAAAATTTTGGTAAGAACCAACATTTTCTAAAGATGGTTGCAAGATTCTCAGAGTTGCATGACATTACATCCCCTTATCCCTCCTATTAATCATGGCTGGCACACAACAGTATTTTTAGAGAGTTATGTGGAAATACAGACTGCTCCTTGACCATGTTCTCCTCTTCTCCATTACAAACTCTCTCTAAATTCTCAGTAGTTTGGGATTTTGTTCAGAAAAACAGCAAAGAAGCTATCATAACACCCAGATTTATCAGACTCCTAGTTTATTATGACAGTATCTGTACTACATATGTAAAAGAAACAGAACTAAATCTGATATTACAAGGGAAAAAGAAAGATAGCATTCTTTTGTCTATGCTACATCCTGCTGAGTTCTCCCTATTCAGTTGGGAGACAGTGTTTTAAAACTAAACTCCAGAAATCTCTTCAGATTGGAATTAATTGTAGGTATACTTTGTGCTACACATAACAGATTTTTTTGTTCATTAGCCTCACTTGTTTTTAACTACTAACAGACACTGACTTCTTAATCCTGGTAGCAGTTATTTATCTTAAATTTATTACCTCATAGTGCTAGCTAAGATGGATCTCCTTTACAGCCTCTGAAGTGTAATTTGGAGCATCATTGAGAGACCAAATGATGACACTAAATACTTGGCCTTTCTAAAAGAGACACACCAAAAGTGGAGAAAAAATGTTTAAATTTGCTTAACATCAGAAATCTTCTCTGTATATCATTTGGGAGAAGTAGTTTGCTATCCTTTAAGTTAAGTTGCCCTCCTGTGCCTTGAAACCACCTTTAAATAAAAAACCACACGTATTCTGAGCAGAAACATAGTTAGCCAAAACACTGGAATTTTTTGGGGGGGTGGAAGAGAGGGGAGGGAAGTGCACACCACAGTAATTCTGGAGGGAGTTGCATTCTTTCTTTAAACTGTGGCATAGTAATTTACTTGCCCATCTGTAAACAAATATCAAAGGACAGGCGAGACAAAGAAACTGAGCAACTTGATTTTATCTGAGGAGTCTGGCTAGTCTTTGAATTAGCAGCCTAATTTATCTGCTAATTCCACCTCTTAATCAAAAAGCTGTCTCGAAGTCAGACATTAGCATACATCATCAGTTTGTCAGCTGGAGAACAAAATAATAACAAAATGTAAACCTTGTTTCTCTCAAATCACCAATGTTAACTGAGCATATAAATCAGACAATATCTTACAAAGTGCAGGAATACAAGAGGAAAAATGCAATACAGAACAGAGCAAATAGCTGAATTCTTGTAGTCACATGAGAAAAAAGCTATGTTCTGTTCAAAGCAAGGTTTTTAATGTTCATATTTTAAAATAGAAAGTTTTGAGAGAAGGAGGAATTTTTACATTTGAAATCTATAATAATATTAAATCTGAAAAATACCATAATTAGCTCTGCTTTCTTTAGTACCCATGGTGAGGAACTTGATGGAACTAATCTACATTTCCCAAACTGCTCCAGTTTCATCAAAAAGAGGCACCAAATTCTACAACTGCCCTATTTTTTGTTACTTAAAAAAGAACAACAACAACTAGTAATATCTGTGTTCATCACAGTTTCAAGTTGGATTCAGGAACTGTGAGATGGCCTCTTTGGATGCTCTGCATTATTTATTTGGGAGCCAAGAACAAATCACTCATCTAGGCAAGAGCAGATAATAGAGAGCAATAATGTGTTACTAGATATCCATCATGCTTTAGCACTGCTTTTAGTACCTTAGACACTGACACTTGTTGGCCCATCTTCAATATTTTAATCTCAACATGAATGTACTGGAAAATGAAAGAAACTGAAATGGGCTCTCTTATTATTATATTGTCACCAAGAACACTGATTAAGTGGCCAGGTGAGGGGCTGCTCTGGCACATCCTGTGAAACCAGCTGCAGGTTTTCCAGGAGCACAAACAGCTGCTGTTATCACCCCACCTTATATAACACTTCTGTCTTTGGAAGAACTAAGCTAGAAAAAAACCCACAACTTTAACACGCAAGTTGCTATTCATGAAAAATGTTCACTTTGTCCAATGATATCATCCAACTTTAGGTAATCCTCAGAACTTCAGGCACATTCTCATTTCTCAAGCCATTTCTCTATCTCAATATCTGTCTCAAAAAGGAAAATTGTTTCAAGGTTTTCTGTCTCAGTCCTGCTCCTTAAATGCTGAAGCAACTACAAAGAGGTACTTGCAAGATGTAAATGGCATCAACAGAGAAAATAAGAATCTCATCCCAGGACTAATTCAAATTGGCTTCCTTGAATGGATGTCAACTACTGGGGATACTCTTGAAATATTCAAGTCAGAAAAGCTTATGGTCACAGAGTTCAGCTCTAATTTTCCTTACAGCATCCACTCTTAACAGCAAGATTCCACACACAGTCGATTCCCCCACGCTCAGATATATGCTTGAAATTTAGATAACAGCTTTGTTCAAGGTTTACTAAAAAAGTCATGAATGGTCAGGTTAATTTTCAACTTCAAAACCTGAAATGTGTTTCTGATAAATTCATCAAAAATTTCCAATATGCAGACCAGTTTCTTAAAAGTAATATGGCTCCTACAGGGATTAATGATTAGAGTTCTTATCTCAAAATTGTTTCTAATAGCCTTGGTTAGCAATTATTGCACTCTGTAAGATCTCCTAAGAAGTCAGCAGTCTTTTGATAGCAGATGGCAAGTCACATAATGAATCTGTAGAGATTTTTCTGATTCTTTATATAGTAACCACAATGTCCTTTGTACAGTAAGTGTCATTTCATACTCCTTGAAACTCAGTTAAACACACATTAGAATTCTGGACACATTACTCAATGTAGTTTTGATATTTAGTGCTAAACGTGCTAAAAATTTCCTTTAGAAGTCCCAATGCCACACCAACTTAGCTTAAAGAAAAAAGAGCTCAATTGCCATGCATTTTTCCATTTAAAGGATTTTTTGTAAGGCTACAAATGTTTAATTACAACAGAAAATATGAGGGGCTGACACACCTTGAACAAAGCAGCAACTTTCTGAATTAGCAGTTCTGGAAATTTCAGCAGCTGCAGATGTGTTGTGAACAGGATACAAACCTAAACTCATACTGAATTCCAAGAAGGGTGTTCTTTTGGGTAGGCAATGGGTAGAAAATTCTAACTGAACCAAACCTAACACTCTAATTTTGAAATACACAGACTCAGACTTAATATCTCTTTCCCTTCACTCTTCCCTTCTTTTTACTACATGTACTTATTGATGTTAATGCAGGCACTCCTCTAAGAAATTTGACTTCAAATTCAAAAACAAAAAGAGGAAAAAGTCCCATTCCTCAATGCCTACACAAACTATTTAGAACATGTTTATACTTTACTACCACTCTTCTCAACTACTTTATAGCCTCCATATAGGCTAACTTTAAAAAAGTCTTTGTCTGTAATTATTCCTGTATTTGCAGTGCTGCCTAGAACTGCCACATCTGCAACAGCAAAACCAAGCATATAATGAAAATAATTTTTAAGTTTAACAATTACATTTTAAAGTTTGACTTTTATCCCTCTAGAACAACACAGATGACCTTTCATGTAATAGAAATAAAAGAACATGAAAAAATCTTACTTGCCTCCTAACAGCAAAAGTTTATTTAATTTCTTTCTCTCCTGCATTCCTACAAGAAAGCAGAAAATTATTGCCAGCATAGAGCTATAAGCATTGTTCTATCATGACAACATGGGCTCTATTTGACTTCAGGATCATCAATAACTGAGTTTCAGGTGTATTGAGACCCTCAGCAGAGCTCAATTATTTTTAAATATTCCTATTGCAAAATAGCATGAGGAATCTTTTATTCTTTTTTGCTCTACCTGCTTTGTGATAGGAATCTTCCAGATGGTTTTTAATCTGTAGCCCCAAAAAAAAACCAAAACAAAAAACCCCCACTACCTGATCTTAACAGGAGTATTAATGAGATGCAGCTATAAATATCCTAAAACATCCTAAAGTCTTTGTCCAAAGTCAGAAAATACAAGGCAAATTTTTAGTGGGCATTCCCTGAAGAAATGGATAACATTTCAGTTTGCTACAGCACGGAGAGTGCAATTCCCATGTTAACCACCTAACAATATCTTTATCCCTCTGAGGCATTATACAGCATTTCATACCTTGGCAAGTGGGATTTTCCTTTGGGTTTTTGTGTTTACATAATTTATTTTTTTATTCAGAAATCACGCAAAAAAGTGTATTTGCAAATGCAATTGTCCCAGTGCCAGCCTAGGTGACACACAGGGAAGCAGCCAGGGCAAGGGATGCTCCCTTTCTCCAGACTCCTCAGGCTGAGCAGCTCCAAAAACAAACACATCTCTCCCTTCCTGGCACTGAAACAGTTAATTTGGGCTGGAAATGGCAGAACACAGGGAAGGAAATGGTGTCTCCTATGCTACTCTTTCCAAAATCCCAGGGAGAGAGAAGCATTTGAAAAAGGATAAGAAATGTAGTTACCAAAACACCAGCCTGGCTAACATTCTTTTTGTGTCCTCAACAGCAAAACTGGTGTAGAAATGAGGTGCCTGTGCCTGAGTGGATCAGTGGACCTGCTCACTGACCCCCAGTGTTTCCAAATTCATTCCTGTCTCTGGTTTTGGTTCCTCCCTGTGTCAATCAATGATTACTTGGCTGCTTTGAGCCTGTGGACAATATCAAACATTTTTTTGTGGCTAACACAAGATCAAACATGTTCAAGTCTTCAGTACAACTGGTACAATGGTTTCTGCAAGAGGGATCAATGACTTTCGTCAATATTATTTCTGCAAAATGTTAATGTTAGGAATGACATTAAATCAAATTGATCCAAACAAAAATAAGAACTTGGTATTAATATATTGAGTATATCCAGGCCATATTGCTGCTACAATAAAGGAAAAAAGATCCATTCAAGCATTGCCAAATAATAAGTTGCTAACAATCAAATTAACAAAAAACAGATAAGCATGTGTAAGATGCCCTTTATCAGCTGGGTTGCTTTGATGAAATTCCACCCTGAAAGATTTTTCATCTTATTTTTTCAAAATATAAGAAATTCATTGAACAAATATAGGAAGATGAATTGAAAAAAAGAAAACAAACCAAAACAAAACCCAGCCAAATAACATAGTAAGAGGAGGATAAGTTTTTCTCTGTCCTGCTTTAGTTGTTTTCTGCCTTACTTCTCCCAGTCTGATTTCAGCATGAATCAATTGTTGTGACTATTGTTATATGACAAAAGCTTAAAGCCATCAAAGGATTTTTTTTTCAATCTATTTTTCTAAAACCAACATCCAAGATGCTGGAAAGGCATGGCAAGTTTCAAATATGAGGGAACAGTATTTTTTCCAACAGGTACAGTCATTCCACAGCTCTTCCTGGCTGGATGCTTTTTCTCATCACTTAGAAAGCTTACAAACAGTTAAAAATGGATGTGAAATGTAGATTTGAGTCTGCTGCATGCCCCAAATCTGAGCTGGGAGGTTCCCACATTAAATTGTGACCAAAAGCAGGAGTCAGGAGATCTTGCTGCTCTTGCAAGAAACAAACCTTGAGCTAAAGTCAATCTTCTCCAATACTCTCTCCATGAGATCACAAAGGTAACATGACAGATTCTCTGCTTAATGCTCAAAATGAACTCCAGCCCTTTCCAATGAAATAGTCCATAAGGCTGACAAAGCACTAGCATCACAAGGCATTATAAAGGCATCGTTGTTACTGCTGTACCACAAGATCTCAATAATGAAAAATTAAAGATCTCATTTTTATTATGCTAAAATAAACACTGAAACAAAGTAAATGGCACCTAGCATGCAATAGTGCATAATTTATCCACAGTTACTTACATGGGGTTATTATTATACTACCCTAGAGTGTGAAAAAGCACCCACTACAAACATGACATCTACTGTAATCCAGTCAGAATTTCATATTTAAAAGCATCATTTGGGGAGCAGGGAAGAAAGTGAATTAATTTTGAATACATAAATATTCCTAGAAAATGCTGTTATTTCACATTCTACCTTTGCTTTCCTAAGCTTATGTATAGAATTGTGACATTGCACATTCAATATTTTTGCTACATTAGCATAACCAATCTCAAGCTAACAAAAAAAAAAACCCAAACCACCAAAATTATTAAAAAAGAAAAGGAAGGAATGCATAACAGTAGGAAAGAATAAAAAGAAGATGACATATTACTATGGTCTGAATAATGCCACATTCCATTATTGATTAAAATGATTTTACCATGACATTTCATTCATCAGATTCCATTTCTCATTACACACAAACCCTTAATATTTATCAAGCTTACACAAGGCTTTTCTTCTCATCAAGCAATGCATTTCCTCTCTCCTCTTTAAAACTAGGTTATATTATGTTGAAGGGTCTACACTGTCTTTGAACTCTCTCCCCCTCACACTTGACCTCACTACCATCACTTTTTATCTCATTATAGTGAATGTTATTAAGTATTTATGTCTAACAAGGTGATTTTGATGGTTCATCCTTTTTAAACAATCCTGTGATCATTTTCTGTTAGCAGGAAATAAAGACATTTCATTAAATCAAGATCTATCTGCTACCACTCAGAATTAATATTCTTTCTAGTCAGAACATTTAAGACCTTCACCATATACAATTGCAATGCATTTTTGATGGTTAAAGATGGAATTATCCAATCCTCAGACATCCAGCATGCACATTAATTTCAAAGAGTAATTTTAGATTTTTACAGAATGCAGGCTCAACACATTTGTTAAAGGAACAGGTTAACCCTGGAATGCATTATACTGTTATTACGAATGCCTAGGGAAAACAAAGAAAACTGCAGGTGCATAAGAAGTTTGCTCTAGATTAAGTAAGTCTTGATAATCACCCTTTTAAAATCTATTACATTGCTGTATACTAGATATTAATGCTTATTATTTCTGGGAAAATATATGAAACTAACTGAAAAAAAAAAGATTACTCTCAGAAAAAGTGGTGGTATGTAAAAGGTGATTTTGCATTCTGTATTACTAAACCTTCCCCAAAAACTCATAGTGAAAGTATGCTCAATACAAGTAAAATCATGTAAAACCTCAGCTCTGATACATTGCAGCTCATGATAAAGCTCATATTCATTTCATTAACTTTTTGACCAAATATCGTAGGATTAGCAATAAAACCATTTCACCTTATGGAGGTTATCTAGAAGACAAAGTGCCACCTATTCTTATACTAAATACAGTCCTGTTTTATCTCCACATTATTATACACATCACTGGACTTTATCACTACAAACCAGTTGTGTTTGCAGAACTTCATCAAAAAACCTTCACTTTTTCTTTTCCTAAATAGATTGACAGGCTTATGATCCTCTCCATCTTAATCCTTAAAACAATTCACAGCTTGGAAATACTCCAATCAAACACAATATACTGACGGGTACAAAATCCATTGACCAAAGCAAAACAAACAACAGCAGCACTATCCCCCAAACCAAATAAAAACACACCCAAATATCCCAAACTTCATCTGTATTATTTCAATTATTAACAATCTGAACTTTCAAAACCACCTTTTTCTTTTTATAAACAATCTTTTCTATTTCAGAATTTTAAAATGAAAAAGGCTTTGTTTTCTTCTAATATTTGTCCAGCTGTGGCAAAGAACAAAACCAAGTTAAAATATAAAAATATATTTTTTTATAAGCTGCACTTAAAAATTTTGTGAATCTATTGTGAACATATTTTAAAATATAAAAACATATTTAAAATATAAAAATATATTTTTTATAAGCTGCACTTAAAAATTTTGTGAATCTATTGTGAACATATTTTACTGTGTTTGAGAAATTAATATTTGATGAATATCAGAAATTCTCATCACAATAAGTCATTTTAGACTTTGGTTTCAGGAACACAAAGCAGTTCAAATGACTTGATCATTTCCTATCCAAGGCTGAACCTTAAACTTCTAAGTTTCAGTGCAGCTGGCCAGTTGCTAAGGTTTCCTCCCCAAAAAATCGTAGCTGGAGAATGATGAAGTACAATACAACACACAGCAAGCACATGGCATTGTAAGCACATGTAAAAGATATTGCACAAGAATTTGACACTAACAGCTACATTACTTCCACTCCCAAGAACTAAAACAATCACTTGTAGCAAACTGGCCACAGTAAAGCAAAGTGGTCGATAAAAGCAATCATGCCAGCTAAATTGTACCTGAAGTCACAGTGGCACAATTATTTTGATTTTTAAAGCAGTGACATACCAGTGAAAACATTCCACTGAAGATGAAGAGGCTGGGAAGTATCTATAAAGCAGATCCATCTGGAAGAGCAGCTGAAATAGTGAACAGAATGAATTTCCCACTTTTAGGTGTCTTGCATAATTTCTTAACCCTTGCCCTTAGATTTCAACAGATCTCTTCAGTCTAAGGCTTTCAGTATTTAACTACCAGCCCTAGATAAATACCTGAAAAAAGGGGCCCAGTTGTCTGAGCCTCCTCAGCCCTATTCAGATAAATAAAAAAGAGCCATTTCCACCACATCCAGTACTTCTGTTCTGCTTAATCTTTACCTTTCTCTTTGGCTGTCTTTTAGATTTCATCTGTTGATATTGCACTTTCTGCCTCCAAAATAGAAATTATTTGTGTGTTGGTGCATATTTATGAGAAACAGCAATGTGTAAGAACTCAAGCTGTGAGGAAGTCTTTACCCTGAGATCCCTGTGGTCCCTCAAAACTCTCCTCAGCTGTTGCAAACCCACAGGAGACCTATTTGTTTATGGAAGTATGCCAGGTGTTTCTCTTTCATAAATATTTAATTAATCAATCTTGTGAGGAAAAAATGCAGCCTGCACAACACTCCCGGTAATGAATATGTGTTAGCTGTCTCGATTTTTTCCCCTCAGAAGCTGATTAGTTATGTCATTTGTAAAAAAAAAAAAAAAATAATAAAAAAGCAGATCCATTGTATTTCAAACAGGGAAGCAGAGCACAGTGGTTTTGGGGGAGAAGTTTGTACCAAATAAGACAGAGAAAAAGGGGAATAGTAAAATCTATAGCTGTTCTGCTAGCAGAAAGGGGATGCCACAGGCCAGTGGATTTGAAAATATGTGTTTTCATTTTATCATGATGAAGAGTGAGTTCAAAGGGATGCACAAAACCCCCTCACCTGGGTACATCAGGTCACTTGACTGAGTCCTGCTATTCTGGCCAGCCAGCCCCTCCTGAGATCTGAGACCCTGTCCCCTCCTTTCACCTGTGAGAACCTATGGATCACATCTCAGAGGGAGTCAGCAGCACTAAACATGGACTCATTTGTAAAGAAAAACAAACCATATCTGAGGGAATACTGCACACACTGCTGGGCAACTAGATCTCAGTAAGTATCGATTATCAAAGACTTAAAATTCCTTTGGATCTTCTAGAAGTACAATTGCAATCATGTGGGTAGGAATATAACACCCTGATGCAGGAAGACAAAGATATCACCAGACCACAATTCCAAGGACCTGAGATTGATGCCTGACTCTGCATGGTAAAAATCTACTTAAATGGCAACAAAGAATTCCCTCTGTCACACATCTGCCATGCCCAGGGTTTGTCTGGGCTTGGATTTGCCTGGGGTTGTGCAGAACTAAATTAAAGCTGAATAAATGTGCTCAAGCTTGAACTACACACAGGATTGAAAAATGTGAAATAGTCAAAAGGAAATTTAAGATCTGGTGAATGGTAAACAATGCATTAAATGGTAAACAATACATTTGTGATTATTACAAAGCAAAAGAAATCTCAAATGGTCCTTACTTTGTGTTTTACACTCTTCTTTAGGCCTACTTTCTTCCTGGGAGGCACACAATAGTTTTTTATAGATGATAAATATGAAAATAAAAGCATAAAACACATAATTCTTTTGTTAAGGGAAGGTGTGTAGACAGCACATTAACAGGGGTTTAGTCCTTTGCAGTGCTCAGCACTGGCATCAGGGGATTGGTACTTTCCTTATTTAGCAACATCACACAGTCAGAATGTCTTACACTGGGGTAAAACACAAAAATGACAGCTGAAAAATAGTCAGGGTCACTGGGGCCAGGCTTTTACTTCTACAGATTGTTACTTTGGAATTAATTAAAAAGAAAAAAAAAAAAAAAACAAACAGAAAACTCACACACAAAGAAACAAACAATGTATGTTGGATTTTGCAAAAGAAGATATTTTAGCTGATCTTCTAATAAGGCCTTATTTTTATACCAATTCTCACACAAGCAAGATAATAATGACAAAAGAGCTCTAAACTGAGGAAGTTTCAATTCCTGTGCTTAGACATTTAGTCATAAGCATGAGGTTTGTACTGATGATGGTTAACATTATTTAACTAATCTTACTAATAGTTTAAGAATAATGGGGACTGAACTACTGCTGTCTGGCAACAATACATTTCAGCCTTGCTGCACATTTTGCAGACGTGGCTCAACACACAATATTAATCTGGATCATGCTTAAGCTTTTCTACTTGTAATAAATCCAAGAATTTCTTGATTCTGGATAGTTGCACAAAATTTACATCAATCCAGGCTGAGATTTATCCTCACGACTTTTCAGTTATTTGAGAAAAGAAGAGTAAAATTTTCTATTTAAATTTAAGCATGACAAGTCAGTCTATGACATTTAGGAGCTCAATCCCTACAATAGCAGATTTCTCCTTTTCTGGATTCCTTGGTTTTACACACATAATTCTTCTCCCCTTCTTTGTTTTCTTGGCACAACTCCCCTTCTAAATTGTACATGAAAGAATACACATTTCTTCTCATTTTCTCTCCACTCAGAGCCCACAAAAAGTAAACATGTAGAGCCAAAGTCGTACACATGAAAACACAATGTCAGTCATCTAAAATACATCTAATTTTAAACAATGAAATACGAGTATAAAACTACTGTTTCATAATTCCCTTCTGCTTTATACAGTCAGAGTCAGTGTGTGGTACAAAAATCTGACTTATATGACACAGATACCTATTAGAAAGCCATGGTTGGCACTTTAAAGCACACAGTTCATTAGCTGATTTCACTGTTTCCTCAAGTGATTATTTAAAGGACCATTGAATACAAAATGATGGTGGCAGAATAACATGGAGTAGCATAAAGAAGCTTAATACTGGTGACATCTTTAACTTGAAGCACTTGACTGTACAAAACATCTTACTTTTCCCATAAATGTTTCTTGCACCTACATAACTCAAATAAAAATGCAAAATAAACCCCATAAAGTACCTTGTGAATTATCTCTACAAGCTCTTATTCATTTAAAAGTATGCTTCACATTTTACACCCTTGTACTTTGTGCAAAATATAAAAAAATTAAATTTCAGGAGAGAAGCTGTTTTGCAGTAATGAAAGGAGAAATCATAAATGAAAGCAGAAATCATAAATGAGACATCACCTTATAAAATAAAAAGCAAAAGGCAGCCTGCCCAAAATGACAGTATGTAGAGCTTGATTATGGCATTGATATCTAAACTGATGGGTTCTCTTTAGGTTATCAGAGAGATAACCTTCGAAACAGAAAATGTTTCTAAGGTTTTGTAAGAGATATTGGTTGAGACATTGTTGAAGAACTGCCCCAGAATCCAAAACTTCCTTATTGTTTGTGTATCCATGCTGCAAACCACCATTCTTCACTACATTCCTCCCCCTGCACCTCTCCCAGAATATATTTGGAGCACAGTTTAGGCTAAACACAAAGGCTGACAGGCTTTTCCAGTGGCAGACAAAGTGTACTTGGTGCTGAGTGAATTCACAGACTAAAAGGGGACCTGTAGTGCTACAAACCCTCTCAGGCATTGTCAGCATTACCAAAAAACCATGGGCATGTTTAGGTTCATGTCTGACCATGTTAACTTGAAGGAGTCACTTAAGAATAAGAAAGGTTACTTGGTGCCACATGGGATCAGTTTCCTTGTTATTCCCTCTTTCACTTTATGCATCTTGACCTTTTCCAGCTATCCCAAGAGGAAACTAATGTGTTCTCAAAGAAACATTCAGGCATTGGTGTATCATTGCTCTGTAGCTGAACTGCACAAGGATTCAGTTTCCAAATTTATGTGGCTGAGGTTTCTTAAGGGAACTTCTGTGGCTCAATATGACTTCTGCAGACATTTGTTAATGCTGTTAACAGAAATGTAGCCTAGGAATACTATATTAAAATACCAATTCCTTCTCAGAAAAGAGTCAGATAAATATCTGCCCAACATTACTACAGCAATAAGTATAATCTCAAAGGGTGTAGTTGTGCTATCTAGCTCCCCAGTGGATAAATTGCAAGGTCTGTTTTAGAGAGAAAACTCATCTGCTACTGAAAAATAACATAGCACTAGTTTTGATGCAGTGTGCCCTAGTATTCTTATCCAATTGAGGTTTTGTTTCCACTTTTATCACTTCAGATAAAATTAAGACTTGACAAAGAAAAATACCATCATTGCCAGCGATGACATGCAAGAAAAAAATATATGAAAAAAAGGACAGATTTGGAAGGAGATTACAAAAAAAATAGTGACATGCACAAAAATGCACCCTAAACACACACACAGAGAACCCCTCAACAAAACAACAAACAAACAACACAAAAAAAAAAAAAAAAGGAGGAGGTAGATCTATAATGAAATATTATGCAGATCTCATAAATTCCCTGGTAGGTCACACAGCCAGTAGTACCCAGAAAGTGATGCAGCACTATGCATGAGAGCACCAGCAAATCTGCTTTTCATTAGCAGCAGCAAGAAGCACCAGATATCCTGGTGATGCAGTGAGTCAGGCTTGGGGGTTCACTCCTTTCAGCCAAGAGCCTGAAGAAGCTGCTCCACTTCCCTGCTTGTCCTACCTCCATCCCAGTGGAGCTCACTAGGACCTCTAGGCTTCTTCACAGCTCTTGTTACTCTTACAGAAAGGCAGAGAACATTGAATGATCAGTGAGAATGCTGGAGGAACTTGACAAGGAGAAAACTGGTTCCCTGGCAGTTATGGTGTGTGGTGATATTCTCCAGCACATGAGAGATCAAGTATTCCAGAGAAAGGGCCTTCTCCTGGCTGGGCACTCTTGATCCCTTTTTTCCTCTGGACACCAATACAAGTGGGCTAAAAAGAGGGTAAAGAAACTTGAGGGAAAACTTGAAGGAACTCTAAGGAGTGGCTGAGGTTGCTTGGTCTGCTCAGCCTGGAGAAGAAGAGACTGAGGGGAGACCTTGTTGGTCCTCAACATCCTCACAAGGGCAAGTGGAGAGGCAGGCACTGATCTTGTCCCTCTGGTGACCAGTGACAGGACCTGGGGGAATGGCCTGAAGCTGTGTTGTGAGAGGTTTGGGCTGGATATTCGTAAATGGTTCTTCCTCCAGAGGAGGACTGGGCACAGGAATGGGCTCCCCAAGCAAGGGGTCACAGCAGCAAACCTGAGAGAGCTCAAGAAGTGCTGGGAAAATGCCATCAAGCACATGGTAGGATCCTTGGGGTGGCCTGTGCAGGGCCAGGAATTGGACTTTGATGATCCATGTGGATCCCTTTCAATTCAGGATAATCTATGATAACTTGATTTTCCTCTGAGTGTAACAGACACTACCAAAACAAGTCCTATCACACACAAAAAAATGTGGTGTAAAAGAACAATAATGAGCTGGACGCTGTGGTCTACATTGTTATTGCTCTTCATAACTATCAAAAAACATTATGCTCTAAAATGATTGGTTTCAGAATCAATCCAACTTATTCTCAAATAAGCTTTTCCTTGTAAATGGAACATCAAAAATTTATTTTATTAGGAAAAGTTGATTTGTTTTTTGCCCAGAAGTTGATAAAATCTGAGTGGTTCACTTTCCTGGTACACTTAGAACATTTAAACAAGGCTATAGTAAGAAAGCTAACAAAATATAGTTATAGAATGAATATTTTTTTGAATCTTTGTGAAAGATTAATGATAGTTATAAAAAGAAAAGCTTACTGATCTCTTATATGACAGACAGCAGCAAATAAAAAAGCAGATTCAGGACTATTAACAAGTATAATTATATTCAGTCATTCCTTTTAAAATTGCTTAAAGCTCAGCTGGATTTAATATTTCCTTCAATCAACAACATGCAGGATGTGCGGAAGAATAAATTATGATTAAAATACAGGCAATATGAAGCAAGGAGATGTAGACCATTAATTTAATTCATGACATTTTCAACACCACTTTTATGAAAGTCATGGATTTTATTCAAATGGACTTTATAGAGCTTTTGAAGTAAGCAGTCTTTGAAGTTCCTCCTTTATTTGTTGTTACACTTATCATGAAATGTCAAAGAAAAATGGTTTATTACTATCAGAGGTGCTTTATTACTCATTTTAGGGGGATTATCAAAATGAGAATCTCCATCCAAGGACAGATTTATCAGGTCATAAATTTTGCACATTATTTTGATAATAAAAATTGGCATTGTAATTATCCATTTCCCCCAGATACTTCCTCTGGAGGAATAAAAGCTGACAAAAACTCTACCACCTTATGAAAGTTTGACTCAGCCTACGCTCATTTTTCCTGCATAATGAGGCAGGAAAATAAATTGTTAAATACAAATTGTTAAAAATAAAGCATGATATTAATATATTCAGTATCTATGAACTAGTCTCTATTATAAGTTCCAATAAATTTAAAGAAACATTTTGAATTATGATCTTGAATAAAGGTTTTTCTTGCTTATTATCAGTATTAGGAGGGTTATGAATTGTTTTTTGAGTATGATAGCTATGAGTCAATAAGGGTTAATAATAAATTAAAAAAAAAGCCCAAAATCTACATAATGACCAGCAAAAAATGATCAATTTCTAGAATAGCTTGGGAGAAGAAATATGGGAAATAAAGAAAGAAAGAAGATAGCATTTTGTTAGAAGGTTGCTTTATTTCTCACTTTTGTTTCAGTGTCAAATGACAGGGATGTAGAATTCTGTAAATTTCTCTCCAAGGTTGATGTACCATTACTAAGACAGGAAAATAAGGAAGAGGCACATGAACTTGCCCAGCATTCTCATTTAGGATTAAAAATTGAATTTGGAATAACTTAATAGTATAGAAACAACCAAAGAATTCTACTTCTGAAAAAGTCTATTGCCATTCTTGGTAGGAGCTTGAGTAGGAGAGTTTCAGAAGTGAGAAACAGGTGCAGAGCTTAAAATTTCTTGAAGAAAGAAAGCTTTTAGAAAGGAAAACTCAAAACATTCAGAAAGCTAGGTCTCTTGAATCCTGTCAAAATTTTAAATCTCCATCCTTAGAAAACTTGGTGGGCAAGAAGAAAAAATATTATGGTCTTTCCAGTCTTTGACAATTCATGATGTTTCTTTAAATAATGGCTCATTGAAAAACTGCTACCATCAGTCACGTGCTTTATAAAGATCTACCACTGATTTCAGCTATTCAAATAAAAACTACACTGCATAAACTATTTGAGAAAGTAGATATTTCACTCTCCTGCACCGAATGGATGCCAGTCCTTGTGAACAACAGATCTGTGGCCTCTTTTGGCTCTAAATAAAAGAAACATTGAGGAGTTGTTTCTAATTAGGACATCATACATTAAATGAACTGCTGAAAGTCAGTCCTGCAGATTTACAAGGCCTTTCATATTGAGAATGATAATAAAGGTGCAGAAAAGTGTGTGCTACAGTAAAACCAATTGAGAGTACTTTTTTAAATGGCCAGAAATGAAACACATTTGTAGGAAAATATTCTGTCTAGATTTACCGTGGCCTTGCAAAAGTCCCAGTGAAATCAAGGGAAATATTTTTGCTGTAGGGTTCTACATCGTAAAAAAACCCTTCAAGTTGCCTTAATTAGATGTTTGAAAAACAAGAACAAGGATGTGTGAGTGAGTGTATATGTATTTTGTGTTGTGAAACTCAGATCTTGCTTTGAATCAGGGCTTTGATCTCTACAGTTTCAGATGGTTCATTATAAAGTCATAGCAAAATCTGAGAAGAGATTCTCCAAACAAGGCATGGTGTGCAATTTGGGTCCAAATCTATAACCTGATCTATGTTTAGTGTTTATTTTCAGATAAACAATTCTCTTCTCAGCACTGTCTGAAATTTCTCTGGGGAAGGGAAATAGGAAGAAAAGCAAATATCCCAAATGTAAAGTCACAAAGCCCCTGACAGACTTCCAGTTGAAACTTTAGCAAGTGTGTTGTTGGCAAACATTTACTCTTAGCAATATGCAAAAGTGTTAGGTTTTGGTATATGGATTCTGAAACGAAGAATTGACCTGAAATGTGAGTAAATGGAATTTTAGATCATGTTTGTTATCCACTAAATAATTCATTGTTCCATTTTACACATGCAGCCTTTAATTAACTTGCTGACTCAGATGCATGATGCTACTAATCCATTCATTTCCCCAAGCCCGCTGAAAAGTATAAAACATGTGTGGGCACAAGCAAAAGACTGGGAGATTATTAAAGAGGAATTTTTAATCAGAAAACCTCAGACAGCTGGATCCTCTTCCCCCAGCTATGAAGACCAGATTGAGGACTGATTGATAACACCTGTTAACTACTGTCTTTTTCCTGAAGCTGTTGAGTCATAAGCCTGTACAACTATTTTTCCCTGAAATACTGATCACAATAGCTCGAACTGGTTAATAATAATTCTGAGTAAAGGTTTAAGGGTAGCTGCATGTACCAAGCACCCAATTCCTGCCTGACTGGAAAATATATTTAGTAAAATAGCCTTCAATGAGAAGCAGAACCTGGATAATTTATACTAAAATACATATATATGTGTTTATACAAACAAATATGTCTGAGGAGAATGAATTCTTGTTACAAACCAATTCTGCCCTAAATATGTGCAAAAATATCCTACATCTTTTCTTAAAAAAACCCATTTAATTACTAAATGTTCTATTTTATTTTTATAGATGTCATTTGTACATTCTTCTTCAGGGAAGAACAGATTTTTTTCACCAATGAAATACAAAACAAAGGGCTTTCAATAGCATCTAACTATGATAACACCACATGTGATAACACCACATAAACATGATACACTGAGTGAGGTATTGGGAATGAAAAAAAGAACAGAATTCCAGCAGTTAATAATTTTTCCTTTTCTCTATTTAAGATAAAAAGAGTTAATTTTTCTTGGAGACCTCTTTTCACCATATTACACAGATCTAAATTTTAATCCAGCCTGTGTTGCCTTGGCAAGGCTTTTACTAGAATGGTATCAATAACTGTTTTCTGTGGACAAACTCCATAGGAGTGAGAGACAGATGTAATTCCTTCATTCCTCTCCCTTGATCCTAGTCTACATAATTAAGTATCAGACTAGATAATCCCTTAGGTCCGTTCATTATTCCAGTCTATTTAATACCAGCATATCACTCTGGGATAGCTTACAGTGCTCTTACAGGCCTTAAAATGTGAAGGTTCAAAGATTTCCAAGGTAACTGGAGTTGTGACCTCCTTCCTGGGGGAAGGGAAGAGGCATTAAAGGAAGGATAATTCAGAGAAATGTGACTTAAGTGCAGCACTAGAGCTACAACCCCTCAAGTTATTTAAACCTTTGTCTTTTACCACATAGTCCCTGCTGGGTGAAATCTCCAGTTGGCCTAAAAGACTTAATCACCTCTGGCTGGATGAGTATTAGCAGTTCATTTGCATAAGTACTTGTCATTATCATTAAGTGTGTTTGCTTTCAGATATATTTAAGTCCACATTAACTCCTTCTTGCTTGACATTAGGATCTCTCAAACTGGCAGTGGCTGGCTGCACTGTATTGCCTCTGAACCAGTCTCCTACTTAAGACAGGTGCATTCTTTAAATACTCAAAGGGAAACGATTCCATCCACTGCATGACAAATTTAAGACACCTAACTTCGGCCCAAAGTCAACATGTGGTCACAGAGAAATGAAATTATAGGCTCTAAAGCATAAAAGAGTCTATGAAATGGGGTAGAGTAACCCAGTTGCCAGAACACCTCCCCTTGGGGCTCAGAAATCTGTACTTGTCATCATAGTCCTACACAGATGGCTTCAACAGGCAAAATTTTAAATATCTGCAACTCAGTGTGAAGCCAAACCCTAGGGTTGAGCATGCAGTCACTGTGTGAGAGATGCAGATTTACCAGGACACTCAGGAAGCTCACACCCCTCTACCATACAGTCTGAGAAAACAGCTGGACTGTTTGCTTCTGTTCTTCATTGTGTTGGCTGCATGCACCCCATTAAGGAAAAAAATGGAAAAAATTCCTTCCTGTGAGGGTGGTGAGGCCCTGAGACAAGTTCCCCAGAGAAGCTGTGGATGCCCCATCCCTGGAAGGCCAGGTTTAAAGGGGCTCTGAACAACCTGGGACAGTGGAAGGTGTCCCTGAGCATGGCAAGGGGGTTGGAACATAATCACCTTTAAGGTCCCTTCCAACCTGGGACATTTTTGTCACCTCCTTACAGGAGGAGCACAAAGAAGCACAGAGCTGCTGTTGGGGCTGGCAATCCCACCCTTCCTCAAAGTCTGAGCAGCTCTGTGGTCATCCTGGCATGGACCTTTCCAAAGATCCCTCTCCTTTTGTCCCAGAACATGAACATTTTGGACTTTCTGAGGCAAAGACAATCAGCCTTTGAGATGAGGGCACTGAAGCTTAGGGAATGCAAAATGCTCCACAAGATTTACCTGCTGGTTATGGTAAATAGCCAAGAAGAGAAACCTGCCTCTAAATCTTACTTTATGGACTTATAGACATTTCAAATTAGTAAAAAACAGAAGCAAACTTGAGATCTTGAATGAAATGATGAACCTCCGATGAACATGAAAAATCTAATAAGCTAAAGAATTACATCTCTTTCACTTGGTCTCCTTTGGGGCATATGAGGCCTGAGGGACTTTTTTTGCACCTAATTTTGGAGAGCATCCATCTTGAAAAACTTGTTACTCTGAAGAAAGCACATTTTCAGATTGAGACAAGAGTTTTAACTAAAAGTAAAATTGTTTAGGCATAGTTCCAATGCCTAAAAAGAGCCTAACAAGCTACTGGTATAGAAGTTAAGAACTATGCAACAGTGGCTTTACTCTAAAAGCATTTCAACATAGTTTTAAAACAAAACATTCAAAAATTATTTAGAATAAATATCTTATAAATATATATTTTTTTATAAGAGGCTTCTTTCATCTGACATGTTCCAGAAATGACTTTACAGACCGGATGGGTATTTAGGTACGAATCTGTATAGTTTCTGATTTAGTTTTGCAGAAACAGAGACTGGGTCAGTACTAAGCCTGCCACATGACATTTAACTTATTAACTGACAAGAACTTAAAAGAAACTTAAAAGACAGCTTCACAGGAAGATTAGACAGCTCTAAACACTTTGTCTCAACATCTGAGCAGTTTTTTGGACAATAATTTTTACTTCAGATGTCAGATCCCCAGTTCATGTTTCCAAAATAACTGTTCACATCTCCTTCCTCTCTGCTGACAATGAACAGATTACTGCAGTCTGTTCTTCTAATGTATACAAAGTAGTATTTCAGAACATTTCCTCATACCTCCTTAAGTCGGTGGTAAAAATATTCCTTACTGAGTCCTGAAAACGTGGGTTACAAAAACCCCTTCTGCTGCAGTGACAAAACATGTGGTAATGACAGCCTCAGGCTTCCCCATGCAAAAGTTAGGCTACAAACATCTTGAAAACCTTTCTTGCATTTTCATAGCACAAGACTTTAGGCAAAAAGACTAATATAATCTGCTGCTATAGCAAACTAACATATTATATATTCAGGTCACATTAATAATTAATTTCTTACATATGGTATAAAATACACATTTTTACATCTATTATTTTTCTTGAGAATGACATGTGTGAACTGTATTTTGCATACAGCTTTATTTATATTTGTGGTAAACTATGTATAAACACATGTTTATGCACTCAGAATGGATGTTTTTAATAAAAGTTACAGTCAGGATTCTTAACTCATTGTTTTCTACAATCTCACTATTCAAAGTCTTTTAGGAAAAGAGGAATCAAACCCCTTAATAATCTGTTGTTTTATTTTTTTAATATCTCCTATGCTGAAACATTCATAACAAACTTAATTTGGAGGGCAAAGGAAAACAGACTTGTTTAGAAATCTTAAATGGGTAAAGTAAACAAAGTGAATATCATTTGGTAGAAATCTACCAAATAGAATTATAATATTTTGAGAAGTTTTATCAGTGCCTTGGGTGCAACATTGTTTAGCAAGTTTTCATACTTGTTTCCAAAATGGATGTGTACAGTCCTCACCTCATGCAATATTTTCCTGCAAGCAGAAAGCCTGAATTGCTGCTTACGTTAATGTGCACCAGGTCATGCCTGCTTTCAACAATTCATATTAAATCCACGTTATCTCTGCATGTACTTGTGATAAGCTTGTAAACCTGCAAACAACATTCATCAGTATATTCACAGCTGAAATTAATTTTGCATCTTTTCTACTAACCCTCTCTTTCAGGGGATTTGTAGAAATAATTTCCTGATAACGTCAAAATGTCACTCATATTTCCCAAATTTTAATGTCAGGCATAGTCACCTCACTTCCTAAAAATATCACAAAATACATTTTAAAAGCAAACAGGATTGAACATTTATAAATCCAACAAGACCATGATGAAAAATAACCCTAGGACAGATAAATTGTCAGCCCTAACCAACTCTGGCAACTGAGGTACCATGAATATTCCTACTTCCATTCCTGTTCACAGCACAAACAGACCTCTGAACTGAAGCCTGTGAAATACTGACACAAGAACAGAACCTTCTGTAGCATTTTCTACTTAGGGACTGTAAGCAATTTTTCTTTTAAACATTTGTTTCTAAAGCTCTGAGAATGAGCAAGGTATGAGAGCATAGCATGCCTGCCATTCTCAATATGCTCTAAACTAGTCAAATGCATCAAATATAACTGTAAATGTATGATATAGAAAAGATTTCCCATTACAAATATTTACTTTCTATTTTAAAATAGAACTAGAGTAAATATGAAAGGCAGTAAATGTGTCAAACACAAGTCTATCTGAAAGACAGCATTATATTTGAAACCATGACATTCCAAATGGAAGCCAGGTAATTTCAATTTTTTCATAATTCAATTTATTTCATTTTAAAGTTAAGAGATTTGGTCCTGGTACTAGTACAGAAACCCCAATTTGGGAGCCAGGCACTTTGCTTGATTGAGACAAATCTTGTTCTATTTCCTGCAGATGAGATTGATAAAAGGCAGTGGTAACCTTAAAAAAAAATACATCAGCACAAGTAAATTTTTCTTGAAGTTGATAGCACCTCAGCCCACAGCTCACTATACACAGGTAAACAGTCTAAAACACAAAGCAGAAGACAGTGGAATGGTATAGTGCATTTTTTTGCCTTATCTCTATAGTCATTAGGCTAAGTGTCTTGGAAAAGAAAACTATGAAGTGTATTAATTACCAATAAGTCTCTCCCAGAATGCTTGTGCACTTTGGTCTCTTCACATGTTAAGCTCTTCAGGATAATAACTTACAAAAAGCTATTTTCTAGACAACAATAAAAATAAAAACAAAGCACCATTAAGTAAATGGGTTTTTTGCCTAATGGCAGTTAACTCAAGTGATTAGGTAAACTATATTAATGCACATCACTCCTTATGTCAATAATTTAATATTCCCCAAAATAATTTACACAAACACAGATAAGGATTTAAGAGAATAGAAAGAGGAATTAATCTAATGCTCCCTGAGTCAATAAAGGAGTCCTGTGAAGGCAGTTCCAGTTGTTACTCACAAAACACAAGGGAGATGGGCTGGGGTAGTGGCACATGGGTTTCCAGAGGGAGAAGGGAGTTTTAGGTTTCCATAACTGGAATCACCAAGTGCCACAAATCATAGTGACAACTGCAAAGTTTATGAATTAGGACCTGGAATTAAGTCTTCCAAATTTGGATCTTGCTGCCATTAAATATAAAATTTAGACTCCTAAGTACTGATGATATGTGCCATTAGATATCATGTTTAGATTCATCAGTGCTAATGACCTGCATGGAATAATTAGTACAGTAAAAAAACAGGTCTGTAAATCTTTCCATTCTATATACAAAAAGTCTCAGAATAAATTATAACTGTGTATTAAAATTAGAACACAGAAATTAATACTATGTTCTCTGCTTTCTGATGCAGTGTGGCATGACAATGGCTTTTACTTTGTTTTTAAAAGTTCACTCCAAGACAAGAGAGGATGGAGTAATCCTGCAGCAGTAAATTACCACAGTTACTATCTTTCTCAGCTAAAGGGAGAGCTGTACTACAATATATTAACAAAACCATGATATATTTATCAACAGAACAATGAACAGAAATGCCACAATGTTAGCTAGTGCAGGACTGGGTCATCTCCTGAAAAACCTGGCTGCTCCTGGCTTGGATGGGTGCACCCTTCCCTGGCTAAACATTGGCTGGATGTGGTGGTGAATGGAGTTACATCCCCCTGGGATAAGTCAGTCTTGGGCCATGCCATGGGCTGAGGTTCAACAAGGCCACAGGCCAGGTCCTGCACTTGGGTCACCATAACCCCTGCAGCCCTGCAGGATTGGGGCACAGTGACTGCAAAGTGGCCCATCATGATGAAAGGACATGGGGGTGCTGGTCAGCAGTGACTGAACATGAGCCAGCAGTGCCCAGGTGACAAGAAGGCCGGTGGCACCTGGCCTGGATCAGCAGTGGTGTGACAGCAGGACCAGGGCAGGGACTGTGCCCTGTGCTGAGGTCACACCTCAATCCTGTGCTCAGTTTTGGGCTCCTCACTGCAGGAAGGACATGGAGGGGCTGGAGTGTGTCCAGAGAAGGGAGCAGAGCTGGGGAAGGGTCTGGAGTACAAGGCTGATGGGGAGCAGCTGAGGGAGATGGGGGTGTTTGATCTGGAGAAAAGGAAGCTCAGGAGGGACATGATCACTCTCTACAACTTGCTGACAGGAGAGGTTAGTTTGGCGGGGATTGGGCTCTTCTCCTAAGAAACAAGCAATCAAATGACAGGAAATGGCCTCAAACTGCAACAGAGGATGTTTGGAATGGACATTGGGAAAAAAATTCTACATGGAAAATACAGGCTGCCCAGGAGAGCGGAGTCACCATTCCCTGGAGGTATTTAAAATGGACATGGATGTGACACTGAGGGACTCAGTCTAGTGGTGAAATTGGAAGCACTGGGTTTATGACTGGACTCAATCTTAGAAATATTTCTCAGCCTGAAAGGGCTTATGATTCCATTCTGATCTTCATTCTATTATAATCTAAGGGGAGACATCATCTCACATTTCCTGTAAATACTGATTTCTTCCCTTTTATATCTTGCAGCTTTTATATCTTTTCCCTTTTATATCTTTCAAGCTTAAACTGAAACTTTGGTAGTTTTTATGGAGGGTCCCATGAGAAAATAGTATGCAGTGATCAATAATATCAGTTTGCAAATTCTGACTCTTCCATTTGGACTCACACCAAAATGCTGTAAATGATCACACTAGAAAAATACTACTGAAAATCTGTACTTTGTCTTTCTACTTGAAAACTTTTTCAAAAGTGTGCAGTTCCTTGGGTTTCTTTAATTAAAAAAGCTCTATTAATCATACTAACACTATAACCCTCCCTTTGCCAGACTCCTGAGTTTCAACAATTAGGTTTAATTGTTTTTCAACAATGTACCCTGTAGTATGCATTAAGGTAAAAATAAATTTTCTTATGCAGCAGGAACTTTTCCATTGCAACGTCATTGTTTTTTTTTTAATTATTCTTTTAAGTATGGAATATGCAATAGAATATTTATAAATATAAATATTATTTTTAATAGTAAGTGCAACCAGAAGGCCACTTTTCTTCCCTTTATTTTGTCTCTGCATCATTTGTGAGTATAAAATAATTAGGGTATTGTTGCCCAAGCATGATCTAAATGTCTGTTTATTCTTTCTTTAAAGCAACTTTGTCTTCCATCCCTAGGCAAGTTCCAAATAATGCATGTCTTGCTAACCTCTCAGGTTCTCCATCCAGTAATTAAAGTTTTGGCTTTTAAAGCAAAGGAACATGCTGTGCAGAGTCGACACAGAGTGCAACACCCAGCTTTTAACACAAAAGGGAATGGCACCATATTGATCATAAAAGGTGGCTCTTTCACTCCTTTTTACTGGTGGAAAAAAACAGCACAACATTAAGGTGTCTTCTGACCTACTTTTGGCTTTCCCTGTGAAACTTGTAAATGAAAGAAGACTTAATTTCTCTGATGCAAAACAGACATTGTGATGTTGGAATCAGAGGGACTGGAAGGATAAATACAGGTGTGTATTAAAATTCAGAGAAACGTCCTTATCTGGGAGCCTACATCTTCCACTTTCTTAGTGCTACATCTTGCACTCAGCTCTGAATGTCAGATTTTCCACAGCACAATGACACTTCAAAGCAGCACTTGTCTCTGCTCAAGTAATGTGATGGCAGAATTAAAGGGATGATCCACAATCTGGTGTAAACCAGAGCTCATTAAAAATAAGAACATTCTCCATAAATTTAAGGTGAAAAGATATCTTTTATCAGGCTTTAAAATTTGCATTAGCTGTGCAGGAAGGCAGCATCTGAGCTGCTAAGCAAGATGGCAGCTGTTTGGACATGCATGATAATGTTCTCTGACCTTGCTTCTACTAACACATGTGGGACCATGTGCCTCAATCTCATGGCAATATTGAGAAAATAGCCTCACAAAAACTGGCAATTGTCACAAGAGGTGGTGGCAGAGAACTTAAAATTGCATCCAAGGTGATTGCCTCTAAGAGAAATGGTTAAAGAAACCAAAAAGGGAAAAGCAAATCTTGTAGTTCTGAGCAAGGCACAGCGCCTCTGGTTCAAGACAAAGCTATTGAAGCAATACCCAAATACTCCAACTACTGCTGTCTTTAGAGAAGTGAGCAAGCAAAAAATTCATAACAGTATATTAAACTTCAAAGAATTTGAAGGACATAAGTATAAGGAATCTTGTTAAAACTAAATTGAAAAGAGCTAATTAGACACAATTCTTTTAAGGGGCATGGAGTCTGTCTGAAAACAGCACATTGTAGGTTCAGGGTGCACTAGGTATTAACCCCTAAAATCAGTCTATGAAAACCCACCACAAAAAATCAAACACCAAAATCTAACCCAAAGAAAAACCTAGGATAACCAAACACAGTCCCTAGTAAAAGTAAGACATGCTTCTGAATTAAAAGCATAGGAATCAAAAGTAACGAAAACAAAGAAGGCATAGTATGGGGCAAGTTAGATTTCAAATCAAAGGCAGACCAAGAAGGTTCTGTGACATAAAAGCTCATAAAAAATGCCCAGAAAAGCCAGTTCTAGTACTTTTGGAGCAGTATGCTGGCAAAGGTTGAGAGATGACAGAAAAAAAATTAAATAACCTCATTTTGCCCTTCACCACAGAAAACCACAGATATATTTTCACAATTATATCTTTCTTAATATAGGAAAATTTGAATAAATGGTCTGAAACAGAAGTGTCAATAAAAGTGGCTTTCAATAAAATGGAAAACAAAATAACTAATTGTATGGACTCAATGGTGCTCATTGACTATTTCTAAGGGAACTTGAGAATACAGTTTTAGAACTCCTGTGTGATGCATTTCACCACTTTTAAACATCACTGCCTCACACAGAACAAATGAGTAATGAAAGCACCTCAACAGATCACTTAGTGATCTGTTGCAAAAGCCTTAGTAAAGCCCAGATAACAACATCCAGTTCCCTGCCCTCATCCCCTGAGTCACCTGCCTCAGTTTGGAGAGCTGTCAGGCTCTGGAGGCATCAACTGATACTGGTGGCTGCCAATACTGAGCCTTAAGGAGGCTCCTGTGGTTGCTAGAGCCAAATTACTGCTGTGAAGTTCAGTTGCCCATTAGGTGTTGATTTGGGGAACCCAGCCAATCCCGTCCTCAAACCTCCCCTTTCAGGGACAGGGTGGAAATCCAACCCCCAGCTGCCTTGCCCTAAATCAATTACAGTTGGCATGCCTTGGGTCTTCCCTGGCTGTGGGGGAACCATCCCAGGGCTGGCTGAACCTCAGCCTTCTCTCCACCATGTCCCGGTTCCCACAAGCAGCAATCCCTCCTGGGCAGCATGGCAGGCAGGGCCCTCCATCCTCTGCCCCAGAGAGTCTCCATCCTGATGCTTCACCCCTTCTCCCAGTGCTGCTCAGGTTCTTGGCTGGATGCAGGTCCTGGTGCCTCCTCTGCATCTCAGGTGCTGACCTGATCCTCCTTCTGTGGCCAAAGCCCTCCATCCTCTCCTGTCAGAGGCTGGATTTCTACTTCACAGCTGTGGGAACTCAGCACATCGTTCCTGATGTCCAGAGATGCCAAGAGAACCCTTGGGGGTCTCAGAAATCCTAGAATGTTGCCAAGAGTGTTTAGTAGCTTGATTTTGATCCATCCACAGAAGTAACAGCAGTTTGAAGACATGAGAATCACTTTAGAGTGAAGGGTGTAAAAAGGACACATTTATAGAGTGAAATATAAACTTTAAAGTTTTTAGTACAGAAGAGTTATGGAGACAAGATGGAGGGATCAGGGCGTGTCTCGTCCTTCTTCTTTCTTCTTCTTGTCTTCCATCTCCTGTAGTGATGTTGGCACTTAGAGATTAGTTTATAGTCAAAGTGCACTTGCCAACATGAGTGAAAAGTATTGGAAAATAAAGGTAAATATTGTGTACGTAGATTTTAGTATAAAAAGACATGACCACCCCGTGGGTGGTCAGAGTGCCCTTGGCTGCCTTGCAGGTCAGACCTCTGTTGGGCAGACAGAAAATTTTGTAGATAAGAAACAATAAACAATCTGAAGATCAAAAAGCTGAAGAGTCCAGACTCGTCCTTTGAATCGCGTGCCACCCAAGAACCACCCTACCCGTGTCCGGGCATAGACAGACAGCCGAACCGGACACACAGCTCCATAAACACAAAACCTGCCTGGCTCCCTCTTGGGTATCCCCGGGGACTGAGACTCCCCTTTTCTCTTTTGGGTCTCAGAATCTCATCCATCTCCTGGTCACCTGCAGTGTTGTGCCCCTTTTCCACATCCCCTCTGCTTATTCCCTGTGCCAGAGTCAAGAAGAATGGGGAAGTAACAGCAGATCTTGAGCAAGGCTTTAGCAATGCCTGAACATTGTACATGTCCTAACTTCCACATCAGGGAGATCAATAAAGGGCACTGGAAAAGATTACACTTACTGGATTAAAACATAAATTTAATGTATTAGGGACACAATAACCACCAGCTTTTATGGAAGGAAATAAATCTTTAAAAATCTACTGGAATTTTCTGGGGAAAGTAACTACAAATAGATGAGTGTGATGAGGGCAATATAGAGCACATGGATTTCCACATCACTTTTGACAAAGTCTCTCACAAGAAATTCCTCTAGAAAATAAACTACAAAAGAGATAAGAGGTATGAACCAGATTGTGAGCTTATAGAGGTTTAGGAACAAGAAAAAAAAATAGCCAGTATTTACTGTGAGGATAAGTTCACTACCAGAAGAGCTCTGCAGAGCTGTTATGTAAAGGCATCTTAATGTTTACTGTGTTCATAAATCTGTAAAGGAGAGTAGGTATGGAGATGAACAAACTGGTTCTTATTAATGGTGGTTTGAACTTGACATGGACTATTAAAAATTGAAATGTTCTCATGGTACTTGATGCCTAGGTAATATATTTGTAAATGTAACAGAGATGTTCAGGGAAAACACCAAGCTTCCACCTCCCAAAACAGAGGTTTTGAAGATCTTATGGATATTTGGCTATACTTATCAATTTAATGTTCAGCTGCTGTCTGATGGAGAGTTAATATCAGGAGAATAGAGAACAAATAAAAAGTTCATACCAATGGATAAATCTCTCAAAGATGTGACTTTTGAATGCTGTATGTTGCTCTGATAGTCCAATTATGGAAAAAGAAAAAGGATACAGAACTAATACAAGAAATAGAAAGAAGGGGTAAATAAAAGAATAAAGAAGTAACAAAGTTTAAATCTTTTAACACTTTTTGGAAAGAGATAACTCTGGGGGAAAGATGTCTGGTTCTACTGGCATAATTTCACAGAAACTGATAAAATTTATATGGTGAGTAAATATGAAAGAATTTATCTTCCTCAGAATGCAACAACTAGAGGCATCAACTTAAGTTATCACAGAGCTGTTTAGAAAAGAGCAAGTACAGGGGTTTTTTTGCCACAGGGTAGGTAATTAAGCTGTGGAACCTTTTAGCATAGGATGTATATGTCAGAAACTGAATGTGTTTGAAAGCAGTTAAAGGAATTCACAGAAAGGTTTGTGAATTATAGAAAACACAAAGATGGATACCTCAGCTTCACATATGAACCTCTGCTTCAGAAAGGGCTGCAGCTTCCAGAATCAGAAGGTTATGGCACAGGGAATACGATTCTGTTTTTATACTCTTTCCTTAATCATTTGCTAATGCTAAACAGAAGGCCAGGATAACTGCACCTTCAGCTGGAGCCAGAACAGGTGTTCATATTTTCTTTAAAATTAGAAATGAACTATTTCCCTACAGTTTTAAATCCTTTATCATTCCAAGGTTCTCATTGAGATAGTTCACTATGAATTAGATTGACGAATTAAGAGAATAAAGTTTAATGACAATTCTGTGATAACAAGCACACTTTAGATGTTTCTAAAGAAGAAAAATCCTACTTTTAATTAGTAGCAGCAGGAGAATTTAGATGTAAATTGCAGTTTATTTTCTTTTTTTTTTCCTGAAGAAGAAGTGGGAATTTAAAAAGCCAAACAATTGATTTATTCTCATCTATACTTCTATTTGAAAACTATGAAACTCTCCTGGCAGCTTTCCAGACATCATTGCACTCCTAATTATCAAGGTGAACATTTAAATTTGCTTTATCTACTCTTTACCTTTAAAACAGAATTTTCTCCCTGGATTTCAGCTAAACACAGCTGGAAACTCTAGATAAACACAGCCATTTCTGATGGAGACCAAAGTGTCTCTCAGATGTTCCCTCAAATGTGCTAAAAAAGCTACAAACTGAGTCACTTCCACAGTAATGGGATTAGAAATAGCCTGCAGGGAAGCATGTGCCAAATGGTGCCAGCTAGCAAGGATTATAACAAAAAACTGTGACATTATAAAAATACCTCAGAGTGAGGCTCTGGGTGGTGGAATTGTGACTTGCCAGCTCAAAGCAACGTGCCTCATTAAAATGATGGGAGAATGCCCAAGCACTGATTTGTGCAGAAATGTGATCTTCCTGATAGCTCAGGAGCTAATTTTTTTTTCAAAACCCTTGTCACTTGACCATCAGATTCATAAATGTCAATTAGAAAAAAAAATGGTGAGAGGGCATAATGGGGTAAAGAAGGGAGGGAGGGAATGGGAGGGAACATTGGAGAGGGATCAAGTTTTAAAAGTTAGGGGTTTCTTAAAAATTCAGACATAAGGCAAAAAAACCCAAAAAAACCTCCTACATGGTAATATAGCACAAAGATTAAGGGCAAGCATGCTTTTTAACCCTGTTTTATGGAAAACATTTGAAGACAAAGTGCTCAAATTAGCTCTTAGGCGTCCACAGAATTTCAAAGGAGATGAAAGCCCCTGTCTGATGAAGATTTAGAGGGTGCTCAGCATTTCTGAATTGTTTGTTTGGCACATAAAGCCAGAGAACACTTCTTAGGTCCCAGTTCCCGTGTCAGAGGCTGCAGCCTCTTGATGGTTTTTGTGGCCTTTCCCTGAGCTCCCTCCACTCTGTGCACATCTCTCTCGTGCTGGGGAGCCCAGCACTGGTCCCAGCTCTCCAGAAAGGTCTCACCAGTGCTGAGTAAAGGGGAAGGATCACCCCCCCAGCTTGCTGGCAATACTTTTCCTCATGCCACCCAGCATGTCATTAGCCTGCTTTTGGCAAGGGCAGGTTGCTCACTGCTGTCCTGGTTTGCAGTTTGCATCAGTAATAATATTAGGCAGTTCAGATGGTTTCAACCCTTATTGTTGTTGATTCGAATGAAACTTAAACCAAAAGTGATTGAATATAGAGAGTCAAAATGTAAACTGTCTCTAAGATCTTAACAAGAAAACAACATGGAACCTAAGCTGAGGTCAACAGGCAGCTAAGTAGAAATTGATATAATTAATTTTCCATTCCTAAAATACTGTTTGAACCTTCCAATCTCTTCTGATTTGTTTATTAAATATTTAATTATTGAAATTCAGGTTAATGTATGTTACAGCATCAGCTTTTTTAAAAACTTCTTCTGAGTTTTCTTTTCCTTTATTTAATCTTACCAGAAAAGTCAAGCTCAATTAGTAGCTCTGGGAATTCAAAAAACTACTGAGGTGAATAAATTTTTCAAAATATGTTGACATACAGACCACTCACTATCCTTTAAAAAAAAATAAATAAACAGTTCATTTTTAAAAAAGCTCTTCAGTATTATTCTGCTTGTTTACTTGAAAGTTTCAGCTCAGTGTAGATAACATGGAAGAGTGTACATTCCATTTACCAGCAAGTGCCCTAAAACTAAAACAAGGTCCTGTTCCTTTAGCTGCAGAAACACATGTGATACTGTACATGCAAGTGAACTGCAGTGCAGTGCAATTCCTTCAGAGAGCATCCTCAGTGAGCACACTGTGCTAAAGGCAGCCAGCTGCATTAGTGCTCCCATTCATTTCAAAGTCATCTGCTCCTTAGTGGACTTTGTCTAAATATTTCATGAAATACATGTCAGGCATCTTAACTGGCTTTAGCTCTCCCTGTTGTCCTGTGATTAAATACTTCCTCAGTGAGCTCCAAGGGGAAATAAGCCTTTAAATTTATGATTGAGATGAAGAAATAAATTTGGAGTGTGAGTCACTTGCCACTCTTCCATTCAGGTGCTTCAAGGCATGTCCTGTGCATTATTAGGTAGGAAATTCAGGGCAATGACTGACTTCAGCAGAGCTATGGAAGTTTATACCAGCCTCCCATGAAGGATGGCAAATAGTGATTTCAAAAGCATTTTATTTTGAAACATTCATGATCTTTAGTTATGCTTATCTAGACCTTCTCATCCTCATGTTGCAAACTATCTAAAAGTTTCTGTCTTATTTTTATGTAATAAATATAAAGAAGTGAGTTTGTACTAAAACTTGAATAGGTTTTTTAACTTCACTGGTGTAAAAAGGGGCAAGAATCCTTGAAAAAGTTGGGATTGGCTCTGCAGGTTCAGCATGCACAAGGTGGGGAATGGATTATGGGAAGCACCCTACACTTATTCCTGTGTAAAAGCTTGCCTTTTTTGCTAATATTCAGGGTCATCTAATTTTCTACATCAGAATAGTAATAGGCCAAATTATTTCTTAGTTCCACCTGACCTCCAGTCTGTCTGACTTTTGAGCCACCAAGTAAGTTACATTAAGGTAGATCCTTGCCAAAATCAGGAGTAAATAAGAGGAAAAGCATTTAGAGGTCAGATGTGTCCTGTAACAGAACATTTAATATCTGCAGTTATCCCAAAGTCCTAAGTCTTTCTTATCTGTCCTTTCCTGCTTGAGTGTTTGTACAGCAGCAAACACAACTCACCATAACTATTTTCTTGGGCATTCCAACACAGCCAGTACACTAAACTTTGTCAGTGAGTAACATTTTAAAAGCAATTCCCACTGACCTTTTGAAAAGCACACCAAACCCCCTGATAAGGTGGACAGCACCAACAAAATTACATTATAGAGCTCCTCTAAAGGCATGAATTTTAAGATATGTACACTTTAGAAACAAATCTGTCTCAACTGAGTGTCCAAGCAGGCACTTCTTTCTCTACTACAAAACAGAGGACAGTTTTTTTGTCTTTTGGGTTAGTGGAAACAAATACTAGGTTTTAAGCTTTGCTGGTTTTGAGTCTTGCTAGGTCTATGTAAAGGAAGTAATAATGTTGTTTCAATGCAAGTAAAGGAAACTCACAAGCATCAATTCCAGAAGGTCCAGTGCAGGACACCAGAGGATGTGATGTGTGTTGGAACCACTGAACATGCTGTGGTTTGAGGGTCTGCCCCTTTCTCTGCTATTGAACAGATTGCTGAACTCCTCAAAGTCGAGTGCTTAGGATGAATGCTCAGAAAATTTTACTAGCAGAGTGCTATAAAGGTCAAGGTAATACTATATTCCATTTTTTTTTTCTCCATGTTGAATGATGGATTAAGAACTTAATTCTCTTTATAAGTTACCAGAAAAGAAAAAATATATGCTGGGCTGGATACTCCCTGATCTAAAAATGGCACTGCTTCAGTTGCCTCCTGTGAAACCAGAGCAGCATATATCACTTGATGAGGCAGTGCTACATATCTGGTATGATAAAATACAAAAATAATTGTGCAACTACTCCTTTGACATGGAAAATGTGTTCTTTGATCTATAATCCCAATTCAGCTTATAAAATCTGGTTACACTTATTCCACATATAAATGTATTTCACATATAAAATGTGATCGGTAGTTTTAATTAGGACTGTGTGAAATTCTGATGGATGGATATTTATCAGATCAATTGTCAAACTATTATTCCTCAGCAACATTCAGAATCCCACTAATAGCCAGCAAGTTGGTACATACAGGTATAGAAAAGCACATAAACCAAGGATGTAGTGGGCTGTAACTGTGAAATATTGCTGCTTGTTTCTGCCTCAGAGATTTTAGATTAGCCCTTGCTCTCCAGAAGCACTGTTGAATAATATGCTACCACAAAGTACTAAGGGTTGAATTCTTATTCTAAAAATTAGCCCTGTATGGTAAATAGTACATCATCTCATCTCTCCTTCTCTCTTTCATCTTTTAGATATTATTCTATCTCAGCTTGCATATATGTATATATATGTATATACATATATATATATATAAATATCCAGATTAATAAACTAATTGAGGATGCAGTCACTATAACATGAAATGAATAGAAAACTTGCTTTGACTTTCAGGATCTGTGAACACAATAGTTCCTCTGGCACAGCTGGTTTCTTCGGCTGCTGATAATAATAATAATAGAACTTCAGATGGGTTTTCTACAAATACAGGACACATACCCAGCTCCCAGAACACCACTGGCTTCTCAAATACCCTTCTTGCCATACTTTTCCACTCCAATTTGAAGAAGTCTCCCTCCTGCTGTCCCTGGCTAACCCTGCAGTGGTGGCACTACAATCAGAGTTGGGGATTAGCACAATTTCTGGCACAACCTCCTCCCAAGGCCTGAGTGCCCTTTCTCTGCTACAAACACCTTTCAGACAGGGAGTCAGGCCAGAGATCTGAAAATATCCTTGGGGAAAACTAGCATGTATCATCTTGTCCACAGTAAGGTGAGAGGGTTAGTCAGCTGTTGCTGTAGTCCTGGAACTGCTAAACTGCTGCTGGCACATGGAAACACATGAAGTTCATTCAGTCTGAAAGATTTCACAGATAATGGAGAGATCAACCCAATTTTTAAAAGGGGCGACTCTAACCATATTTGAAATTGATAAATGGACATATCTAACTAGCAATCCCTGGCTACAAACATACTGGGTTTTCTCCCTCCTAGACCAGGGATTTTGAGTTTTAAAAATGCATTGTTTAGAAGAACCTTGGAGTAAAATTATTTTCATGTCTAGCTAAAACTGTTTGACAGCAATGTCACAAGCTCTGGTCATGAGTAGCCAACATGAGTATAAAGGTGGTGAATATTGCACCCTTTTTTTCCTCTTGAGCACAGAACACCAAAGGAAAAATGTAAAAAGAAAAATTCTAGGTTTCAGGGTTTCATTTTAAATTTCCTCTAACCTTAGCAAGCAGAACTCCATGACTATTTAAGAAAATTGTCACGTCCCAGATGAGAGGAGCATGGCAGAGACGTAAGGTCTTGGAGACCCTGCCATTCACAGCCCCTCCACTGACTCCTGACAAACATGTTTGCAAAGTTTACAATTCCTACACTCTCATATGATGCTAGACAGGTTTCAGCCTCTTGCCTGATCATGTAAATCAGAACTCAGTCTTATGTTCATACAATTAAACCAGCCCCAATGGAGCTGATGCTTTTCATACTCTGTCTATGCAAATCCAAGATTGACCTAATAATTTTTGTGCATATAAATTGGATAATTTTGCTCTGTATTTGGGTGTCCTTACTTTTTTAGGATCAAGTTAGGCAAAAGTGTCACTAACATCAAGCTCTATTTATTTTGGCAATAACTGAAAAAACTCTTAGGATTTCCAAATCTGTGGAGTGGGATTTTGAAAAGGCTGCAAAGACAACTTGCCATGCTGTGCAGAAAACAAACCAGCAAAGCAGATAACCTTGCAGGTCAGAGGGAAATATATTCTTTATCTGGCCATTGATATTGCTTAACTCTGTAACAGTCATAAAGCATCTCAGGGAACCATGGAAAAAAGAAATATGATTCATACACTTTGTGAGACATTCATATTCAAAAACAAAAGTACTATGTATATACTTAAACAATCCATATCAATGCTAAAATAAACCAAACCAGAAACAAATCTTGTGTGAGACTTCGCTTGTTTCCTGTCAATGCCTGAATAGTACAAAATCAACAAAAATTTGTGCCAAGAAAGTGCAGTTTCTTCTTTTGTGTCATGGCATATAACCTGGTTTAACATTACACTCTAAATTTTACCCTGGTTAAATCTGGATAATGCAGAAGTTAAAAAAATTGATTCCTCTAAGTGAAAAGGTCACTAGACTACATAGGTGTGCTTTTTTTTCCTCTTTAATAATAGTGACAGAGTCTTTTTTCTAATGAAAACACTTTTGAAATGAAAAAAAAAAAACAACAAAAAAAAACACGAACAAAGCAACTTGAAAAGTAGGATACATGACATTTTTTGAAGAAGATAAGACACAATTTTGTCATGTTTATAAAACAAAGCAACACAAATAATAAACTTTTGATTTTTTTCCCCCAATTTCAATAAGCTTTGTGTTACACAAGCAAGGCAAAACTTCATAGCTCCAGTAGTTCCTGGTAATTTTATTTATCCTTTTACAATCCTTAATTGTTTTGTTTTGTGGATACTCTGTCAATGTATGCATTTATGTGAGGTTTTCTGTTTCAATATGCTAAAAACAAATTTATAACACACTAAGTCTGCACTGTGAAGTTTCTGATATTATCTAGAGCCATGATATTGTTGAATTGAAGCAAAAGCCTTGTCAAAAAGTCATTAAAATCATTGCCCATGTGCTACAAGTAACACTAAAGAACTCCTGATCTAGTTTCAGCACAAACATGTTCTTCTAGCCTCTTAAATTGTCACTTGACAACAAATCATGTTCTGACCTGAGGACTATATTTAATTAGATGACAGAGACACAAGAGCATTTGCAATATATGCATCTAGGCATTATGTCAGTAGCCATTTTTCCTATGTTACAGTGTTCACAATCCTGACAACATCACTTCCTAATGCACTAATTAGAGCAGGGTGACTAAGAAAAATTCTTTTCCTGCTCTGACATACAAAATAATTTCTGAAACTCATCAAATAGTCAATATATTGTTGAAAAGTAAACTAATAAAATGAAGCTGTGTGTAAAGCAAGAAACAATGAAAGTTATGTAAAGCAATTTATTTAAAATAGAGTGAAAAGGATCC
This sequence comes from Agelaius tricolor, assembly GCF_023055355.1. Taxonomy (NCBI): domain Eukaryota; kingdom Metazoa; phylum Chordata; class Aves; order Passeriformes; family Icteridae; genus Agelaius; species Agelaius tricolor. Next base: position 39,376,209 of record NW_027269269.1, on the reverse strand, counting down.
AGATAGTCTGATTATAAGGTCTCTACTTCTTGCACATTTCTTAATTTTGAAAAATCAGCAATTATTGTAAATTATTGAGAGAGGTGAATGTTTCTGTTTCTTCTGGGTGTTACATTACCTGAATCAATACTCTGTGGAACCAAAAGATTTATTTACATCAGCTGAGAATATGTTCCATAAGAGAAAAATTTGCATCTAGGAATTTGTCTAGCATGATAAATTGTCTGACAACCGTTCAGCATTTCTAGCTTTCTAAATTGAATTGTATACATATATATATGAATATATATGTAGTATAGAGTCAGCAGAGCAGTTCAGAGTTCCTGAATAATTGTGAAAAACCAGATTTTACTTCCTATCTATCATCCTGATTCAATGGCTATTTAATTCTAATACAGTCCAATGTATCTACATATTAAGTACCAGCCCTGCTAGAGTTCCTCAGAAGTCACAGGGAATCTGCACTAATGAATAGCCATCTTCAGGGATCCTTCTGAAAAGAGTCCCAATGCTTTACAATGTAAATTCTACTGTTCTAAGCAACAATGGGTACCCTGCTCAGCTAAATGATTATACTGTGGCAAATGTAAGGCAGCTAACTGATCCAAACAGGAATAGCTAAAGCTCAACTTGGTACTATAAATGGAAACCTAATAACATCTTGTATGTTTTTAGGGAGCAGACTTCTAGGATAGGAGTGAGGAAAGGAGAAAAGGGTTTCTGGCAAAAAGAGCAGCACGGTCACAGCTCTGGCTAAGAAGCAAGGTACAGTTACTCTCACATTCCCAAGACAGCTACTGAAGTTATGAGATCATTGCCCTGGCTTTAATTAATCTTTTTTAGGGACTCATATCTATTTTTTCTCCCAGTCCCAGGCAGGCTGCTCATGGGGTGCTGCTGTTTGGTGTGTGAGGATGGGGTGCTGCAGCATGGCTGGTCACTGCACAGCCAGCACAGGGCACAGGGCAGCGGCTGCCCCTGCCTCGCTGGCCATTTGTACCCAGGCTGGGCTCCTAAAGCAGAGCTCTTGGCCTCCAGCCTCCCTTGAAACGTGGCACAGAAATAAGGCTGTTGCTCACCAGAGAGAGGCTTTACTTAGCTTACTCCATAATCCCCTGATTTTATTTCTGATAAGGCCTTAATTGTTGGCAGGCTTATTAACCTTAATCTGCTTGATTTACCTCCCATGGCCTCCTTGAATGGCAATTTTTTTTACAGCATTTTACTTCAACTGGCAAAAGCTCCAAAAAGAAATCTGCCTTCTTTTTACTGCTTGCATAAATATGGACTTCAAGGAGATGGCTCTAATATTTGTATCGAATTATTCACAAACTAAAACTTGCTGTTTCTAGGGACAGCCTGTTGAAGAAAAAACTCTTCCACTCATCCTTTTATTTTTAAAAAGGAAAAACTTGTTTTTCTTTTTGCATAAATAACTTTCAAAGGTATACTCCAAAAATGCTTGTTCCAAATAAATCCCCTTAGAAAGGTAAAATGCAGACCCTTCTGGGTTACTGCAAGATAGAAAAGAATCTAAGCATCCATTTTTAACTCTTCTCATCATCAGTCACCTCAGTGCAGGCAGAGAATAAAGGAATATGCAAACCAATCAAAAAAACCCAAAAAGGTGTGCCTGAAAAACTTTAACTAAAGTTTTTGAAAACAGAATTTACTACTTGTAATTTATGCTCATAACTTAAACTATGACAGTTAAAGTACCCGTAGAGATTTGCTTCAAAAAACACAAGACTGAAAACAACAAACCAGCAAGAACTATACTAACCAAATGAAGAGGATATTTAAGTGTAAATGCTGCAAAAGGGATTAAGCAGATGCAGGAAGGCTGAACATTCTATTGAGCTGATAGCACACAGCTCTGTGTATCATAAAACATGAGAGATGTAAAAGACCAAGGAAATGAAGACTTATCTGCAGGTACTAATTATGACTAATGATGAGCACTAAGACAAAATAAAAAACTGGAATGCATTTGAGGAATTTTTAGTTTTTTTGTCTATGTACTTGATGGAAAAATAGGAACCAGAAAGGGGCAAAGGAGGAAATTATGAGGAAGCATCTAATGGAATACAGGGAAAACTTTATTTTAGTAAAACATTTCAATTATTAGGGAACTGCTAGGACAAAGAAATGAAGAAATTAACCAGGATCCTCTACTGAAAACACATACATTGAACTCTTAAATTTTGATTCTGTGGTTCATGTATGTCTGCTCCATTATGCCTAGGTCTCAAAACCCAAATTCAAAAGTAAAAAGTCATTTCTATTGAATATTGAAACTAAGCCCTCAGTTTTACGAACAACAAAGTCTACAGAGCTGTGTGGTAACAAATATTACTAATAAAATTTAAAAAAAAACTTCATGCAGATTCAAGAAGCCAGTCACAAACTCCAGAGCCGAGAGTCTCAACCTCAGGGTTTTATATTTCATAGTGTCTTCATGCCCAAATTCATAAGCACTTTGAAGTAATGGCAGTTTCTTCAAAGTTAGGAAATGTTTCAATTTTAATCCACTTTCTCTATATACACACAGCTTTTATTTTTCACTGAAATACTATATTTCCTTGTCACTGGAAATGATGGATAGCCTGGCCTTAAATTAGGAGTATCTAGTTGTACTACTTCTCAGTAGTTCTTATCCAATGACTTGAAAAAGCTGAGATATGATTTCACACATGAAGATGAAATCTGTTGGAAACCCAAACCTGAATTTTCTGTACAGAATAGGAAACACCTGTAATATTTCCCATCTGAAATCATCAAAACAGCATGACTTAATCTGTATGGCATATGTAAATATTTCTCTTTTTTCCCCCTCAATACATACAAAATAGGTAAGATTAAGGCAACCTTGTAGTCTGAGGGAAAAAAAAAAAGTGTTACAGAAAATTAGACAGACATGAAGGGAGAATGGCAATTTTAAGGAGAAGAAAGCAACTCCTGGTAAGGCAGATACATCCAGGTATTTTCCATATTCTCATATGAACTATAGGTTCTAGCACAGGGTTTCTAAGGACAAATAAAGGGACAGAGAATATTGTTAGAATGTGGGGGAAAACTTTCCTAGAGCAGGTTTGAGCATTACTAGTTGTGATAAAAGGAAACAGACAGGGATTCCTGTGGTGGTTTTACTCCCTCAAAAAAAGAGAATTCACAATTTCCAAAAAGACCTAGAAAAGCCTGTACCAAAGACAAAGAAAATAACCAAATGTTTTTCAGATGGCATTTCAAATAAACCCTGACTAAATGACAAAACCTGAAATTATAATTACAGAAACTACAGCTGGAGGCATGACATGGAGGGATGCTTACCTCAAGGAGGACACTCCTTATTGTGACATAATAAGAAATTACACAGGAACAATGAAAACTACAAGAATAGTCTAAGCTAGGCAGAAGGAATTTCAGGCTGCTGCTTCCTCCTCCTCCAGACTTTCTGAATGAAGGTATGGAAAGCACAGCAACAATGTTCTCCTTAATCAGGTTATTTGCACATGGACCACCTCAGTCTGCAGCACCATATTCCAAGAGTGCGCTGGAAAACCTGCCCAAGCCTTTTGTCCAGAGCGTGCTCAGCAGAAAAAAACACCTGTATTCAATAGATGTAGCTCTATTCTACACATCTGTTAAAATTCAGTTCTCAGTGAGCTTCTGCTGATCATATCCAAAGCAACATAAGGCTGAAGCTTTAGCTTAGGTCAAAGGCTTTCCCCCATGGCACAAACTAGGATAACCCAACAGTGATACATCTGCAATCAGAGCCAAGCCTTAACCAGACTTCAGCCACTTGTTTCACAGCATGTAATACAGTTGAATCATTGCATAACATTTCTGAAATTTTCATTTTCTAATTATTTGAGTATGCTTGCTTGAATTTCACAAAACAAATTGCCTGCAGGAGATACTTTAGGAAAGCTTAGTCTGAGCAGTTAAGCCTTAGATATGTAAATGCAATTAAAAAGAGGAGGAGAGAACCTCTCCATTAGAGGCCTTCCAGAGAAGATTCCAGTAACTGTGCAATTTGTTTGTACTGTAACAGACTGATTTTTTAAATCACAGACTCGCATAGAACGGCTGATGCAGAGGGCACACCTGGAGATCAGCTAGAGCAGGTTGCTCAGGGCTGTGGCCAGTCAGGTTTTGAATGTCCCCAAGGATGGAGACTCCAGCAGTTTACCTCTTGCCCTGTCCCTGGCCACCAGCAGGAAGAGTCTGGCTCTTTGTCCTCTATGCCCTGCCATCAGGTACACCACACACACAGGTACATAACAGACATCATGACAGCCAAAGAGGTGGCGGAAGATTCAAGTTGTATCAAGAGAATCAGGTATTAAAGAAAAGAAATTGTTGTAGTTACAGGGCAAGAGTTCTATTATCATTACATTGCAAGGATTCCATATTGCCAGAGTTTCATACCTCCTTGATGTTTCTTGTAGGCAGCTTCTCTGGGCACTGACTCTTCCTTGTCCTCACAGCAGCCAACTGAGACCAGTTCCCACCAATCCACTCTTTTATAACACTCTTCTTATTGGCTACAGCTGTGGCCTGTTAAAATCAGGCCTGCTCCTAATCTTTAGTAATTGGTTCAGCTGCAACTCTTTAGGGGATAAGACTAAATTATATACCACCTTCATTTACCCATACTGTATCCCCCTACAGAAATATCTGTGAGGGTGGAAGACACCAGGACCAGGATCCAGAGCGGCCGTGCTGTCTCCATCCACAGTGAACATGGCCTTAGCATCCTGGCCTTGGCTTGCTTTGAGCAGGAGTTGGGCCAGATCAACCAGAGGTCCTGCCCCTCATTTATCCTGTGATTCTCCATCCATTTTAGGAACAGAAGTTCTGAGATTTGTTAAGGGACCTTCCCAGTGTGATCATTCACAAGACTGTCTGGCAGCCATAATCCCAAAGTCCCAGAGTGTCACTGCTGGGACTGAGCCATAGGGGTGGCTCCAGTGACCTGGCAGGTCCCCACTGGACTCCCTGCACACCCCAATCACAGTCAAATCAGGTTTCCTCACCAGCTCAATCTCCATGGCAGAGTCTCAAATGTCTGGGTTTTGTTGTCATCATATTGCAAATGTCCCATATATTCTCGGTGATTTCTCATGGGCATCTCGTCACAGCACTGACTCCTTGACAGTACAGCCAACAAACTCCATATCTCTCTTCAGAGCACAAGCAACAAACTCCAGCTCTCTCCTCCCTCAGCTAACCCACTCTTTTGTAGCACTCTTCTTCTTATTGGACACAGCTGTGGCCTGTTAAGGGCAGGCCTGTTCCCCATCTTTGGGGATTAGTGCAGCTGCAACTCCTCAGGTGTGAGGCTACCTTCTGCACTATCATTATTTTCTTGCATTCTATCCCTCCACGGGTTTTGAGGAAGACTCCCTGGGCTCTCATCCCCTCAAACTCCAAGCACACCAGTCTGTGTCCTCCTCCCCAGCCATCAGCTCCTGCCATGTCTCAGTGTCCCTCCCCTGGCTGTGCCACAGCTCCCTGTGCCCTTTGCTGTGCAGAGGATGGCAGCTCATGGCCCCTTGTCTCCCACCCAGAGGTGAACCTGCAGCTCCATCTGCAGCTGCACCCTGAGCTCCCTGCATGGAATGTGTTCCTCATCAACTTTAGAGCACATGCCTGAATATGCCAAGTGGGCAAGAATTAGTGATATTTGTTTTCTAACATTTCATCTAAGCACCTGAATTAGCATGTTCTGCTGCTTCTGAATCATCATGTTACAATTTAGATGGCACTGTTTTCTCAAAACATTCTGTTATCCAGACTTTCTGCCTTTTAGATTTGGGGACTACCTTAAAGCCACATGAGCTAATAGTTTAGCTAGTCTTCCCCTTCTTAGTTTTTTCCTTTTTTATTTAATTTTCCCCCCTCCCATTTTGTTTTAAACTAATGATGGCAATGGTTTTGATAATATGTTCCTGATGGTACCTTCATTCCCCAAGTGGTCATTTCAGCCATGCAAAGAATTTTAACTAGACTAATTTGCCACAGGATAACAAAATCTCCCATCCTATGTTCCTCACTGTGTGTGACTTGACTTCTGTTTGAAAATTGTTTTTCAGGCTCAAAGTAGATAATTGTTCCAGTGAATCAGAACTGTCTGTATTTTGATGTTTTGACAAGCTATTTTAATGTTGCTGTCATACATGTCTTTTGTAATTACAACATCTTTTTAAAACAAGGATATTTATTTACTGATTATTTTACTTGTGTGTCATTGTTGATTTCTGTAATTTATTATGTTAAGTATCTTTCTGTTACTTATATGGGCTTCAAAATACCTGGGGGCGGGGGAAACTTTTTTGTGTAAATAATACTGTGCATTTATTCCAACTCATTCACTATACACAATGATACAATACTTTGTTGCAGAGCTTAAGGCAAATTTCCAAGAGTGGCTCATAGACTAAAATCTGATAGCAAAGAAACCTAGTCATCAAATTGGAATATGAAATATTAACTCCTGTGCCCCAAAGGAAAAAATGGTATAACTAATTGTGAAAAGCAGAACTCTGTGCTGTATACAGACACAAATCAACACAGACCATCACTGTAACTGAATTCTCATATTCATTTTACCCACTCATGGCATTCAATCTATTGGGTTCTGGCTAGGAAAAAAATGCAGTAAGCTCTGCAATTCCATGAAGAACAGGGAAGAAACGGCAGCTGTGTGAGAAATCCTCATTCCTTTCCCTCAGCTCTGTAAATGTTACTGTGTTATTCCAGCTACTAACTAGGAACAACATTCATTTTAGACAAAGCTGCTATCCTGACTCTGCCTGTGAAGCACAAACAGGACAGAATCATCCCTCTGATTGCTTCTAGGTCTTCAGACTACCAACAAAAGACCAGCTAGTATGGCTGGTTAGTCAAAAAAAAAGAAAATAAAGAGGGAGTTAGAGATCCACCCTCATATTTGTCTGCCTAGGTAAAGTAAACCAGCATTAACCCTCTAATCTTTACTAAGCATTTTTGTCTGGTTTTCTATAAGCAAACAAGTTATATGTATCTCCACTGCAATTTGAAATCACCTGTATGTCTGATTCAGACAAATTTCAGAGAGGAATAGGAATTTCAGGAGATAGCTATTAAAATAAGCAGTAGGTTAGAGGTAGTATCAAAGAAAAGCAAGAAAACTTCAACCCTCATTTACAAACAAAAGGGAATCCCCTATGTTTGTAAAACAAGTTTTCACATTCCTAAAAAACAAAAAAACAAAACAATGGCAGTACCCATAGGGCAATATCCATAATTCATAATGAGCTAAGAATAATGAATATTGCTAGAAAAATGAATATTACATCCAATACCACTCATGATGAGCAGCCTATATCTAAGAATTTTATCTGTCTTTTGAGGCCATTCTTTGTTCCATTTGGAAAGATTTTTCTCTGGGGTGTCAGATTTTGACTAACATGAAGGGAAAGAGAATAAGTTTAATATCTAAGAAGAACTGCATGTTCAGAATAGAACATGCTCAACTTTATTCTCCTATTGAAATTCCCTGGAATTTGCATGTGCATGGAAGAGATGATATGATTTTGGTGAATAGTTTGTATGGTAAATAGTAAAAAGCATTTTATAACACAACTATCTTTGAGGATCCTCAACGAATTTAAAACCATCTTGAGACTCAACACATTGCTAAACAAAAAAGAACTAGACATTAATGTTGACCCACTGATACCCCGCTGCTCTCTCTTAGTTTCTTAATTCCATTTTTCTGCAAAGCGTAATTGTTACATTATTTAGTGTGATCCAGTGTTTTAGTCCTTAAACTTATAAAGGCTCTTCTCAGCTTAGTAATAGTAAATCTGGGCTACAGATATTAAATATTAAGTTATTCTGATCTGATTGAAGACCAGCAGGTTTCTGTGGTATTTGCTGAACTGAGAATTTGTACTAGAAGAAGCTGATCAGAGAAGGATGTGGTAAATACTGAGTGTGGTGGCAGGAAAACCTGATAGAATAAAATCAGAAAGAATCAAACAGCCATTTTGAAGCAAACAGGATGAAGAGTGTTAGGAGCACATGTATATCTGCCAGAGATGGAGGGGAAGTGGTGGTGAATGCAATTAACACACTTGAAGAAAGAGATATTCTGAAAAAACCCAAGACTAACTTTCTCAGCTCTGTATGTGCAAGAGTCAAACTGGTTGCAGCAGTACTGGAAGAAAAACCCCAACAACAACAAAAAAAACCCTAATGCAAATGTCTAAAAACTGTTTCTAAGCCTGAGCCTGAGAACCATGTGTTGAAGTATCACTATGAATTTGTAACTGTATTATGAATAGAAGATGAAATGAGAAAATTAGATTACTCTTTTAAAATATATTGAAGTGCAAGGAATTACATCTCATGCATTCTGAGAGACACTCTTTGGTTACCTCATTTATTCATTCTTGCTAGTTCACAATATCCCCCTTCCTGCTTGGCTATCTGGGGACCTGTTCAGGTTTCACACTGAAGGATCAATTCACAGAGCAATGAAATACCACTGCCTCTCGGGGGGAGGATGACATCTGTTAAATAGCCCCCCGCAACACTACACACCAGTTTATAGCATCAAATGCAGAACAATTATGAATTTAATTAGAATCAGAGTGGGATTTTAATGAGAAAAAATGCAATTATGCATGATGAAAATATTGGGCTAAGCTCCTTTATACTCACCCTGAGTTCCCTTACTACGTAAGTACTTCCAAGGATTTTACTACCCTGCCCCATAGCAGTTAAGGACCCAACCTCTCATTTACCAGAAAATAACTGTATTCTCTTTGTGCTACCAGCATGTTACACAGATTAACAAGCTTCACACAAACACCATCAGCTTGAGCACATCTTTCACATTTTTTCCCCCTCTGATACTGTTCCTCACATGTTTAGTTGAATAGGCTACATCCCATCAGCAAAATGGGCACATGGATTTGGATATAAAATGACAAATGGTGTTGGCCTGGAACCTAACTAATACTCTAAAACACCATAGATCAGAGCCAGCTCTCTGAGTGCCCGTGACATAGGCCTACAGGAGGGAAGGGTTTCAATGCCTGTACACAAAATAATAATAACTAGCCAAGGGAGAGGGAAATAAATTAATTTTATTTTCTCCTCTAGTGCTGCAGGTGATTGCCTGCACAACTGCTTGTGAATAACTATGAATCACTGAAATATTTTGACAATTGTTTTTAAAGTTGACAACAGAGAAATAATGGTATTGCCATATTGATAAATATTACTTCATCTAATTGCAAGTTGGTATTAAAATCTAATTAGAAACACTTTCAACCAGGATATAAGAAGGATTTTTATGTGGGACTGAGAAACTTTTTTATCAAGCATTGTAAAGGCACATAAAAGAGAAAAGGCCTATGTTAATTTAATGGCATAGAAAACCTCTGCTCTACAAGATGTTAAGTCTTGGGTAACCTGAGTTTCTTTCCTCCTTCAGAAATGCATCTTCAATGTATTGGATCTACTTATTACAATAGAATTCCCAGTATGAGGAAAACAAAATACATGAAACTTGGATAAACTCTGGGAGTCAATATTTATAACAGAAATATGTATATATGTGTGTGAATATATATATAGGCCAAAGCTAAGTAACAAGAGTAGAAAATTGCATTGCACTACAGTGGCCATTTTGTCTCCCTGTTTTTTTGAGGCACTTACTTAGAATAATTTTTCCATGAAGGAAAAAGAAGTGATGCTGTAAGGCTCTGAAAGAGTGCATTGGCATTCACTTCCCAAAGGCAACTGCCCAACCATTCCCTCCAGCTGCAGGAATCTTGGCAATTACAAAAGAAGAATGGTGATTACTACTCTTCCCCCTCCTTGGAAAAAGGATAGACTGGCCAAAGGGCAACAATATTTTTAAATTCTATGCCACACTTTCCCCTTATACCCATGATTTAATCTGTAGTACTCAAACACTCCAATGTAACTCTAAAATATCATTTTATGGAAGTGGAAATGGCTAGATGCACTGCAATGCACACTTGGTCAGAGTTGTCATGGTTCCATGTTAAAATTCATACTTGGAAAAAATCATAAACTCTAAAAAAATGAATACAGACAGCTGTTTATCACTGTGATATTTGCCTGTCACTAAGCAAAAGTGAAATTTGCATAATGATATCCACAGCTTTCTCTATGATATTAAGCGTTTCAGTTTTTCTTTCTCAGGCTATAGGAAGATTTGCCTGGAATAATATTTGCTTGTTTTTCTTAAATTTATTTTGGTTACGGTCAAGGGGTAAATTCATTATTGTGACCCCCTTGTAAAGACCTGTCATGATAGCTCATGTAAAAATGTTAAACAATAAAAAAGGGCAATAAATAATGCCAACCTTTTCAACTACAGGTTGTTTTGATCCTAATTGTGATAGCAAAAACAGAAACAAATGTAGATTGTCTTTCTATGTTTCAGCAAACAGTTGTGGAATGATTTCATCATGTTACAGGAATCTGACCACACTTGACTGAGTCCCCTGGATTTAAGTTAAATTTTCTATCTCGTATTATACAAAAATAACTATACGTCCAAGCAATCTGATGATAGGATATATATGTTTTATGGAGAAGGAAATTAAATGTGCAAGGCAGTCACTTTTAGCTCTTAGGCAAAGCTGGACCCTACAGTGGTGTTGCTGCTTTGCTGGCATACCTGCCAACCTAAATTTTATTTCCTTCTGATGTTTCCCCAAATAGTATCTCTTAGAGCAAACTGATCTAGCATCCTCTCCTCCACCTAAGAGATATAAAATACTCATCCTGTCTTACAGAAAAGCTAGTAATGCCATGACCCAATCCAGCACAAGAAAAACAATGCTATATCCATTTCTGATGTTGAATAATACAGACTTTCCCCAGCTGCTATGGTTTTTCTTATGTATAAGGCTACAAATAAATTCTTACTGAGTTAATAATATTTTTTGTAGATCACCGAATGTGACATGGCAAAAAAGAAATCCAGAAATCTAAAGGCTCTTTTTCTGAAGGGGAATAAAACACATTCTAAAGAATTTAGAACCAAGCAGCTTCTGGGAAAAGATGAATTAATGTTGGACCAGTCTGGCAGCCTGCAGATATTAATTGCCTGTGTTCATTTATCTACATGGCTTCAAATTTTGTCCTGTCAATGTGTAATCTGAGATGGATAAAATAAGATCATTCACCTCATTCAAACCACTCCTTACCATATATACATGAGCAAGAAAAATATTAGTTTTGGGTTTTTGTTTTTTTTTTTGAGATTCAGTAAAAGTTCTCCTAGGCCCACATTGTTCTTTTGAATTTCTGGAAGATGCCCTGCATAATTTTCTCTTCCTTCCCAAGAGGGCCAGGAGCAGCGCCTCCACAGTGCCCTTCCCAAAATGTCACCTGCTGAGATTTCCAGGACAATTTTACAGAAGCAGTAAATCCAGAGAACAGTGCTGTCTGACAAACCTCAGGTGCACACAAGATTTCAGGCCTTCAAGGTTCATTCATCACTGCTTTCAAAGGATCCTTGCCTGGAGAGAGCACAGGCAGGGCAGTCAACCTTAAAAACCAGGGGAGAATGATCTGTAATACTGACAAAATACTCCTTGGGATATGCTAGGGAAGCAACCAGTACATAGTGACAGTGAGTTAAGGGTGAAGAAAAGGAGGGGTAAAATGTCTTCAGAGGAGAAAACAACTACAGCAATTCCAAAAGTGCAAAGCACTCCTTTGGGTGATGAGGAAAAAAGTGATAAAAGAAACTGTATTCTGTATGTTGGCAAGCTCCCTAAAGTCACTAGCTCCTGAACATTCAATTACTGTGCTTATTCTTAGTGCCAGATAGCACTCATCTGAAAAGAAAGGCTAAGGAAAAACAAAAGGAAAGAATTTTGGCACTAAGACACTCTCCAAATGTGAGAATTGCAGCTAAGAAAATGAAGCACTCGGATTAAGTTTTTTCATTAAGGCCTCTGTCGTGTCATTTGAATGTGAAGAGAAATCAAAGTCAGATTTGTTATGGGTCAGCAAGAAGGAAGGAAAGGAGGTGGGAGTAGGGCTTTGTGCCAAGAACATTTTTAAATGCATGATCCTCTTTCTAAGAACATGGGTTATTAACAAAAGGCAAAGAAAGGCACGGCTTAAACAACATAACCATTTTAGAGGAAATCCTACAAACACAGATAATTATATACTTGATTTAGTTCTTGAAGCTGCAATTTTAGTAGTTTTCTTATTCTAAAGTACAATACATCATCAGATACTTTCCACAGTATAGTCATTTAATGTCTCCAAATTATAGTCTGCAAGCCAGAACTGGGGATATGGTCTAAGTAACAGAGTGGTAACTGCAGGAAATGTTGTGATGGCTGTCAAGTCTTACAAGGTTCACTTTGCTGAACTAGATTGCACCAAGAGAGATGTTGTTACAGTTCTAAAAGTTTAATCTGTCCACCTCCTACTGTTTGGATGTGAACAATCTTTTGAATTTTATGATAATAATAGGATTGATTTTTTTTTTCTCCCTTTGCTTTCCCTCCCTTTCTTTCCTCTTTTTTTTTTCTTTAACAAAGCCTGAGTACCAGCTGGATGGCAGGTTATTTTCTTAGAAATGGAGTTGGCCAAAGATTCAATAAAGACCTGGTGGAATGCTATAATCGGCTGAGCTTGGGTTTCCAGTTACAGAAGAGGTAATTTTTCTAGTTGTTTTTATAGATAAGCATCCTTTATTTGGAATTTCTCACTATGTTGTGCTAGTTTTAAAGTTAGTATTTGGCTGCAGGCTGAATCAAGCCCACATCTCAGTCTCTCTACAGAATGCACAACCCATGTATTATAAACCCTGAAGTGTCACCATGCCTGTAAGAGACAAAGGTTGACTTGACAGAGAACAAGTTGCCTTTAAAGAGGGCCAAGGACAGAGGCAGAAGCTACTGCACCTCACCCAGGATGCAACAAGACCTTCAGAGAAAAGGCAATGAACCAACAAGATTTCACTCACACAAAGAAACCTCTCACACAGAAATAATAAATGAACGCAAACACATAAACAGAAAGCTTCTCTCAAAAATACACATGGCTTCTGATGACAAGAACAATGTAGGAAGGAGGAATTTGCTTTTGCCAGAAGCAGGAGGCTGCAATACCTGATAACGAGATTTCTGCAAACCCACAAGAATCTGTTTCCCTTCTTCCTCTTTCATAAAAATTAGCCGCAATTTTAAAAGGTTTCTAACTCAAATGAAGAAACAGAATTGTTCCACATCCACCCCAAAACCCCCGCCAAATTGTTGAATCCAGCAAAGTAGCAGTTAAACAAAGATGTTGAATGAGAAACCTGGAAAGGGAAGATGAAGAAAACTGCCTGGGAAATAGAAAGAATCCCAGCTCTTATATAGTAAGTAGAGGCAAACAGCTTGAGTCCCTTCTGCTCACTGCAAGAGCAATGTCACACCAAGCACTAATGACTGCTCTGCACTACAAGAGAATCTCTCTGGGATGTGGCACTTCAAGTGTCAACTACAGCACTGCAGACATTCAGGCTTTGCCCTCAAAATATGAAATTTCTGGTACAAGTGCTGGATTTTTGATGTTTCTTGTGAAGAAAAATGAAAAGCAACTATTTACATCAGTGACTTTTCACCTGTTAATATCCCATCGTATAATTTGCTTTCCCATCATTGGCTGGTGCTGAAGCCACTAGGAGCTTGTGGATGAGATCATGCTGGAGGAGACACTGCAAAAGGGCTACAAGCCTGTGGAGAACCCATCCAAGTTGGCAGAAAGAATGAGAAATGAGGAGTGGGCAGAGAGGAATCACTGCCCCGAGCCTGGACTGCTTGGGACTGAGAGCAACCTCTCTCTAGCACGGTTGTGAAGTAGTGAAGTAGTGAAGTAGATGCTAGAAAGGAAGAAGGAAAGGAGTCTAGAGTGAAGGGGGTGCTGTAAATGTGGGAGGAAAGGTGTTTCAATGTTTGTCTCCTTTGTTCCCCAATACTGGAATAGGTAATGAAATATTAAAGCTAATTGGCAAAAACAATTATGTCAAATTCCCCAACTCAAATCAGTTTTGGCTGCTGGAGTACTTTGTAGGTGATTTCTTAGTCTATATTCTGACCCATGAGTTCTCCTGTTCCCATTCCCCCTATTTTCTCCCATGTCCACCCTGGATATCAGCCAATCCAATCAGGCAAATCCACCCTGGATGTCAGCCATGGACCTGTGCTGTGACCCAAAATATCAGCAGGCTGGCTCATGCTTTAATTGAGTTCAAATGCTTCCATCACTCTGGGAAGGAGGCACCTGAACTGCTCCAACAACTTGCAGTAGGAGAAAGCAGTAACATATTTAAGAGTAAGGGAAGTTTTCACAAGTAAATCTTTGCCTGTATTAATTCAGTACCATTTATTTCAACAATCCTCTTATAGGACTCGAAAGTAAAACCCCAGTTAACTTGTTTTATCCTTTTGCTGTCATTGCAAGAGATTTTGTTTGAATAATGTGGCTTTTTCACTCCAGTTAAGCACTTCATTTGGTTTTATCCTGCTGAAAAGCTAAACTCCTGTGTTTCTGACAACTATCTGTAAAAATGACTGCTGCAGATTGAGCACTGCAAGACTGAAAAGTGGAATTTAAGCAGAGATAAACAGGAAGACCAGAAATAAGCAGGGTTCAAACCATAGCCACCTTCAAAAGCTAGTAAATATGAGGGGGAAAAAAAAATGTATCTGTGACTTCAAACCTATCTTGAAAGCCAGTACATTTTAGAAAGGAGAATTTAGAAGGAAAGAGCCTTGGCTAAGTGTGAGCTGAACAAAGCAGTCAAAGCAATAACAACTCATTTTAGTTTTGGGAGTGGGTATCACTGATAGCTCTTTCAGATTCTTTGCCAGAGTCTACAAACTCCCAAAGGAGGCAGTCTCCAGGTAAAAAGAATCTTCAACTCTTCCTCTTGTGTTGCTAGGTGGAAACTCTGGGAAAACACATTCATTCATTTTTTCAAAGCAATACTTCGTTCAGTGAAAACAAGAGAAATGACAAGAGCCAGTTTCAGAATATCTGCCACATCTGAAGATAAGTTTTCCAGAAAAATACGATGATTATTTAAATGTTTTCTGGAATTTCTGACCTCATTACAGACAACAAACTTATGCACCAGCCACACTGAAATTTTGCTGTATTGAATTTCCAGTCTTTTATTTTAGCACATGATCACACTGTAAAGGCTCTAGAAATTTTTTTTTTACATTCTTATTTGGTGTTCTGCTCTTATGACACTAAGTAATCTTAGCATGTACAGTTTGTTCACATCAAATGGAGCCAGTTTCACTGGAATTGTGGACACCAATAATTCAATAAAAATAAGTGATACTTCTTGACCAACCCCAACCCCCAGTGCTCAGAACAAAGGAGTTAAATAATGATGACCCAGTAGGGGCCTGTAGGATGCCTGAAATGCCCTTTATTTTAAATCAGCATTTTGTGTTCCATTGAGTGATGGAAGCCATTTGTCTCAACCAAACTACATCCCACAAACCAAACATTTTATTTGCCTTTTTTTTTTAATTTGAGGAAGCAGAGCCATAAAAACCTATCCCTCAACACTCAGCCTGCTACACTCCACCAAGCATAGCAGAGTGAAAATTTCAAGAATGAAAGAAAAAGGACAGGGCTGGCTCAGACCAATTACGTTGCACTGCTAGAGGAGAATTCCCAAATTTTCAGAGGGCTGTGTGGGAAGCTACTTTTAAAACCAGTTCAGCACTGTCCAAGTTCACAAGATGTAAACTAATTTCTTGTGCAGCTTTAGCACCATTAAGTGTTTGTCATAACATATTTGGGTGACATCTAAGTTGTTCAGCCTAAAAGAAAAAATCTACATCCCAACACACATCTCATGGACTGTGAGGACTAAAACCTCAATCTTCTTGACACAGCAGGGAAAAAAATATAATCATCAAACCAGCTCAGATTATAGACTACCAAATTTTCTAAACTAAGAAACTGCATTTGAACTGCGTTACTAATCACATCTACTTTATTAAACTTGAAATCCTGTAGGCACTGAAGGACGAGCTATGTGAAGTTTTAAAATCTGCTCAAAGATTGTCTGATGGGGAAGCAACACTTAGAAAACCAAGGAACTTTAAATTATGCAACAGTAACGTAACTGAACTGAGCTATCAAACTTAATTTTTACATAAAACTTTCGTGCTACTAAGTTTCATGTTTCTTATTTTCAAGGATAACATAACCTAAAAATATATGAACTTAGAACAAAAATCATACTTTGAAAAGTTCTCTCTTTGTTTTATTGAAAAGTGAAAGGCAATTCTACTGAGATTCTACAGATATCTGTCCTGGATGCAGATTTGTGCTCTACTTTCCATTATAATTGAGAGATTTCTGGATACCCCTAGGTCACAAGCACTCTGGATAACTGAAATCAATAAGGTGCAATCCAACAACAGCAAATGCATGAAGTGCTGTTCTTAGGAAAGACAACTTGAAATGCACAAATACAAAAGGAACTAAAATAGGAACAGGAAGCATTCTTGCAGAAAAAAGTCTGGACAAATGGCAGATCCATTAGGAACCCTCTATGCAATGTTTGGGGAAGGGAGGGAAGCAGTTCCTCTGTTAGGTCATGTTGATAGGAGTGGTTTGGGAAACAAGCTGAGGTGGTGATTCCATTGGTGAGACCTCAGCAAGAGAACTGTGGGAGTTTCTAGCATTCCCTCAGGAAAGCTGGAAAAAGCCAGTCCAGAGAAAAGCAACAAGAATGATAAATTGTTTAGAAAACATGACTCACAAAAAGGGGGAAAGATTGAGGTTGTTTAGTCTAGGAAACAGTATATTTAGAGAAAAAGCAAACCAATTCTGAAACAACTAAAATTGTTTTCCATGTGGACAAGGAGAAAGTTAGGAAGCAATTGACTTGATCTTCACATAGGTAAGAGAACTCACTCTTTAGCTGTAAGAGAAAACTGTGTGTGGGAAACAGCTGTCAAGAAAGGGTTTTGAGAACCTTTGAAGAGTTCAGGACCAAAAGCCAGTGTCCATATCAAGATACAAGATATCAGCGTTGCCACTGACTGTTCTTGACCACAGAATTGCTGAACTCTCATTACCTAGCATGGCTTTCCCTTAATTCTCTAACAAATAGCTATTTTGGCGCTGGTCTCTCTTTCTTTTTTATTTTTTTGTTTGTTTGTTCTTTTTTGGTTTTTTTTGGGTTTTTTTTTATTGAGAAGGTGGAAAGCATGATCTGATTGCCAGGAATAGGTAATCCTGAGTGCTGGCTTTTAAATCTGCATTGATTTTGGAGAGGATGGAGATGCTGTTTCAGAATCCAAGCCTGAGCTGTGTTACCCAGCACAAAGGCAAAGCTATTCCACTCTCCTTCTTACAGCTGCAAGCAAGACCCAAATTCAGCCCTCTCAACACTAAGTAATTGGCTGTGAATTCAGATGAGGAAGTGGCTTGCTCACAAGGGTATGATTCTGGCAAAACCACCTTCCTGCTTCTCCAGATTATTTTTTTTTTAATTTCAAGTTTTTTTTTTCCTGGGGGGAATTCATAAAAAAAACCCAGTGAATTATGTAAAGGTCTCCTGGAAATGTTTAACTACAAATCATAAAACCCAAACTAGAAAATAAAAATGGAGAAAACCCCCTCCAACAAAATATAAAGCACGTGCTGGGATTCAGGTGTGATTTTCTTTCTTTATAAACATAGAAATGTTGTTGGCACGTGCATGCACAAATCATAGGTAAACTGCTGTTAATAATGAAATGCTCTGCAAAAGTACAATGGTTCCAGTAAATGTCAGAACACATCTGCTCTAATTAAAAATTAACCGTATCATTAAAGTTATATTACTAGTTAATTTCTGAAAATGTTTAATTATTAGAGAGTTATCCCTCCAGCTTCCAGGGAAGAATTAGAAATATTGCACCTCTGTGTTTAAATCTTCCTCTGCCAAGCACTTTAAAGTTTGAAAAGTCATATATTTTAAGGTATTTGGGAGATACAGGAGCTTTGATTATTACACTATAAAGTCAATAAACCTTGCGTCATGGCAGATTTTACCCACTCCTTGGAACAGATTCTTTTTTCTCCCACTTTCTATGGGAGCTGAGACTAAGGGAAAGATGCCACTTGTGACAGCAGCAAATCTGGCAAATCTTGCTCTCCTTTCTCAAGAGGAGCCTTGGCTTTGGCTTCACGCTCCTCCACATTCTGTGTCAGCTCTGGCACCAGCTCAGTGTGACAAGCAACTTTTATGTGAGAAATTATTAGCACAGCCAGACTAACCTGAGTTGAGCCTTATTACCTGATCTTGGATGCTTTCAGATTTAAGTTACATGAGGTTTCAGTTTGTTATATCTGTTTAATTTGAGTGATTCTCAAGTCTGCAAGGGCCAAAGCCAGAAGCATTAGAGGAAGAACTTATGGGTGTCTCTGTGAGCTTTGCTGTCTGATTTTTCTCATAAACATTCCTCTAATAGCTCTCTAATCCATGACATGGGTTTTTTTTCCAAAAGACTTTCATATCAGAAGATTCAATATGATCCTTGTATAGAGTCAGAGCAGCCTTAACCCAAGTCAATCAAGGCCTTTTGCAGCCAGCTAGGTATTTTAATAAAATTTCACTTGGCTATCTGTACAAATATATTCAAGCAGTTAATTGCCTCATTTAATGCACATAGTAAACAGACATCACTTGCAACTGACAGCACCAGGTGGACTGAATATTTCTCATTCAAACAAGACATACAGCACGAAACTGAAATACAGAAATCAACATAAGAGCAGAGATAGTGCAGAGGGAAAAATGTATCTTAATTATGGGGTGTCCACTTGCTGTAACAGATTATGTTCCTAATTCACCCCATCTTAATCAACCTGCCAACTTGCTTGGGAAACAACCCAGCAGCTGCACACTCAGAGCTCTGCTTATCAGGCATACAGGTGTCTTGGTTTGCATGTCATAGTTATCCTGCGGTTCACTCCGGTGTCAGGGTTTGCACTGGAGGAATATAAAAAATCCTCATTGTCCAGAAAGAAAATACCCTGTCTGCTGTCAAGAATGACTGCAGCCTCAGGTCAAAGGAACAGAGGTTGCTTTAAGCAGCATCCAGTCCAGTTATGCAGCTGGGATGTCCTGACTGGGATGTTGCATTTTGAGGTACAGTGGAAGAAGAAAATCGGCTCCTATGGTTGTGTGCGGAGGGGAAGGTAACAGCCCCTTCTGAGCATCACCAAAACGTCTGGGGAAACTGAGACAAGCATGTTAATATGGGGCATCAGTAAAATAGCAACCACAGGGAAACCATGGGTAAGGATAACAGGGATAACCCTTAGCTAAGCAAAGAGCTGTAACTATTTACTATAAAGGCAGTAGAAACAGATACTACCTGGAAACTGAGATAAACCACCACGACCTGAAAGATTTGTAAAGACTCAGAACACAAGTTACTCCAACCCACAGAAATAGCTCAGCAAATGTTTAAATTCGAGGACAGCAGTTGGACTACTGCCATAAATCTCATACATCTGTTAGAGAGGGGGAAAAAAAAGTGTTGGTTAACTTGAAATAAACCTAGATCTACATGAGCTCACCTAGAAAACAAGATTGCCTCAAGATTAGAGATTTAAAGAGGTCATCCAGTGAGATACAGTCGGAAAACAAACTTTCTTTTGGTCTTGTTAAAAGTGAATAACATGTTTTGCCAGAGTTCCTATGAAGATGTTTTTATTTAGCATACCTTAGCCATGTCTTAATGAAATCTACTCTCCTGTTTTTGTCCTAGTTAGATTTTGAAAAACTCAGTTAGCTTTCTTTATATGAAAGCAAATGAAATTACAAGTACTTGAAGAACAAAAAAATCCATTCATTTTCAAAAATAATTACAATAAAATAAAGTTCTTAGTAAAAAATCAATGACCAAATATTCCTTGAAGTATTACATGCAGCTAAATTAATAGATTTTTAAGGCATAAAATTAAACCTTCATAATCTGAGAGTCATTCACATGTTTGACAGACTTTTCTAATTTAATGGAGATAAATACGAGTTTAGAAGAACAAGTCTTTTATATTTCAAGTTCATAATCAATAAAACTTCTAACAGAAGTTACTCTGGTGCTTGGGTCCATCTTTTCAGAACTCAACTGAGCACTCTGCTGGAGGAAGTGAGATGCATGGGCACTTTCTGGACAATGCTGAGAAGGAAACACAGGTGACGCAGGGAATGAATTAAAAAGCTTTAGTAAAAGACCCCCTGGAGGACATAGGTTTGCCACATGGCATAAACTGAGGATGTAAATGGGTGTAACAAACAGAACTATGCTGGGAGAACAATGCCCATGAAGTAGCATGCTTCTAAAAGTACAAAAAATAAGCACTTTTTCTTTTCAAAAGAAAAGCAAAGGGAACACAAAGGGAAAAGAAGGGCAGGACAACAATTTTGAATGGATTTGTCAACTATTTGGGAGACAGACAGAAATATGAAAACAGTTTGATTTGTACAAAGCTGATACCCTGGAAAAAAATGTAATCCTTTATCTAGATGAGGACTTCTGCTCTAAAATAGGAGTATTTAAGTTTGTAAAGGAGAGCAGAGAATGAGGTCAGCTTGGCATGCTCAGTAGCAATCTGTCTCGTAGGCAGACACTGCAGTTTGGAGAAAGCTATTCTGAACCTACTTTAGTTTAAAACTCAACTTTCATCCCCTTGTTTCTAAGAGAAGACCCAAACTGTCTTATTTCACTTCTAATCCAGGCCCCAGAGCTCTTCAGCCCCTCTACAGAGTGCTGGAAAGAGGCTGATTTGTATTCAGGTTTTCCTGCCTACCTGCCAACGTGGTTATAAAACATTGACATGCGCATGCACACATGTACAGATACTCACTGTTTACACACAAGCATATGGGCTCCGTGGCTGTGCAGCTGTGCACACACACACACATCTCCCAGGAATGCTCTATGTGCTTAACAATGCCTCTGCAGTTTGGCTTTTCAGTTCCTTAGCTACCCTGAAAGCTATTTTTTTCCTTATTTAAAATTTTACTTGGGATATAAGTCCGCTATAAAAAGTGAAGAGTTTCTATTAAGTGATCATCTGGGAATTTTTCTTTGTCTTTTGATGACTTTTTTCTTTGAATTATTTGATTAACTTGCAATTTTATTTGACTTGAAAATAAATATTTGCCTAAACCTGAAAATAAATTTTAATAAAAAATCTTATTTTATAATTGAAATCCATCATATATTCTTTACATTTTCTTCCCAAGAGCACTAACTTGCTGGAAATCACTAGCCTAAAGAGGGATCCTGTATCAGGCTAAAACTAGAACATTGATGATATCTGTCATGGTAAAGCTAAAGGTTTGGTTCTAAAGGTAAAATATTGCTTGGCATGCCCTTAGTGGGAAGGAAGAAACAAAAAGAAGCAGGAAAAATATTCTCTTCTATTTGTTCAGTATTGCATTTCCAGACTGGAAACAATGGAGAAAAATATTTTTTTTTACTGAATATATGATTTAACTGTAGGCAATATCAGTGAAGTAAAACAAAATACTTTGTGGAGTTTTTTAGGTTTTTTCTTTGTTATAATGGGGCAAAATGTTACTTGAACAGAATCCATGTGTTAAAGATGGCTTCCACCCTTTCAGAATGCATAGCCAAGCTCACAGACCCTCCCCTCTCATGTGCTGGGATAAACTTAAGAGAAAAGATAAGTGCCTTTCTAATTAAAACCACTCTGTCTTCTGTAAATATAAACTTATTTTAACAAAGGTCTCTTTCAGTAACATAAATAATGATAAAAATAATGGAGTTGCTAAAGTTGACTTGGTTCAATATCTGGGACAAGTATCCCCTTAGGTAAAGCCAGTAAGCCTTCTCAAGTCAGCTATTACATTATTAATCCTATCACTCCTTAAATGCTTTATTCCATTTATTACCTGTGTCAGCATGCAGCCCACCTTCACACCTCAAACTCAGCATCAGGCATTTCCTAATGGTGTTTAAGTGCAAGGGATTTAGTTTGCTTTACTTAGCCTGTCAGAGTCTTCTACACTGTTTCCTTTCCTCAGCTGCTGAAAACCCTTCCATATGGCTTGGAGAATAAAATGTTATCTTTGTACTTCCCAATATGCCACTTGAGAATATCTTGGTTTAAAGTTGTAGCTTCTGAAGAAGTTTGGTGGTTTGTTTTTTTTTTTTTTTTAAGAAGGCTGACTTTATGTAAAAGCTCTCTTTTTCTGCCCCCCTTGCCTGCTGAGGGTAGAGTGCCAAACTGAGACTGAATATGGCCTGAGGACGGGTGATTTGTTTCCAAATTTTCCATCTACTTTTCTTTTTCTGATACAGGCCTAGGGGCATTTATTTTCTAAACCTTAAGGCAAACAGGTGTTTTGCATCAAGCATGGGTTTGGGTAGGGTTCTGTAACTCTTCCTAGCTAGTAATTAACAGGAACAAATCCATTCCTTTAGGGGAAGATTTAATAGGTGAGACACTCTGTGGAGCATCTGCTCCCAGTCTCATGACTGAGAGAATTTGGTTTGCTCATCCTGGAAAAGAGAAGGCTTAGGAATGACCTAATTATGGCCTTCCAGAACCTGAAGGGATCCCACAAGAAAGATGGAGAGAGAGACTATTTACAAGGGCTGGAAGTGACAGAACAAGGGGCAATGGCTTCACACTGACAAAGAGTTTATTTGTAGGTTTAGATTAGAGATTAAGAAAAAATACTGTGAAAGTGGTGAGGCACTGGCAGAGGCTGCCCAGAAAGATGTGGATACCTCATCCCTGGAAGTGTTCAAGGCCAGGTTAGGTGGACTTCTGTGCCACCTGGTCTAGAGGCAGGGGGATTGGAATGAGATCATCTTTAGGGTCTCTTCCAACCCAAACCATCCTGGGGTTGGAACCATCCTGGGGTTGGAACACAGGACTGTGAAACATGGCTTGATTCCCCCCCATGCAGCTCTCTTCCTGAGAGAAAGGACAAGTGTTTCAGGCCAGTGAGGTCATCTGTAATCTCCTGCCTTGTGATAACATGGATGGATCCCCACCCAATGGTTATGGAGGGGTTTATGACAGAGTCACAATGCCAGGGAATCACTGTGAGCAGAAGCTGCCACGAGTGCATGTGCTCCCTTCCTTTGTTCTGCTCAACTCCAGGCTCTCCACATGAAATATTTTAGAAACCCTGCTTCAATGGGAATCCCAAATGGGTGGCAAATGACAGTAATTATTTTGTGGTAATCATCAAGTTCTTAGCCATAAAGGAAGTGGTGAGACAATGAGATGTTTTCAAAGAAAGTATGTGGACGCACAGTCCTGTGAAACATGCGGAAAGGAACACTCAGCCAAAAAACCGTGTTTGGTTTAATAAATCATGCATGATTTGCAGGCAAAACTTCTGCTTCCTAAATGTGCAACAGCAGAATGCCTACAGACGTTAACTGGCTTCAAACAATTAAAGCTTTAAGACAATGCCAGCAGGGACTGTGCTTCTCATGGATTTTTTTTTTGTTTTTTGCAGAAAGTTGCTAGCCCTAATCTGCATCCCATGCAGGTTGAAGCAGAGGATAAATTTGGTTAAAATGAGAATTTCTCACTGAAATTAAAGTGGGCTCGCAACTATTTCATTTGGCACTCAAGGTGGACTATTTTATTACAATTCCAATTATGTTTCAAGGCTTAAAGTCTGTTAAAATATGCTAATTGAGACATTCAGGATGACAATTGCAACTAATTCAAACAAGAGTTTCAATTGTGAAATCTGCTCTTTCTTTGAAAACTACTTAGAGCAAAGCAATATTTGGTTTCTCCTGATGTGGCTTTAGATAGTTCATATCAAATGCTAAATTAAATGTCAATAATCCTTAAGGAGCCTATCTTAGTCACACTTTTTTAATCAAGGTTTCCAATGTGATCTTAAGGTCCATTTGTTCCCAGAATGTAATGAAAATTGTACAAATCTCATGCATTGCCAGGCAGAGTTCTACACAGGGGTTTCATTTATGCTTATTTAAGCTACATTTTGAACATTTCATATGAAAGTTTTGATTCCAACAAAAGCTATAAAAAAATAAGGGATTGCAATCCAATGGATTTTTAGTTGTAGTTTTCAGAAAAAACAAAGAAAGGAACCCTCATTGAAAATATCTCACAAGCTAAAAAACAATCACCATATTTAAAAATCACATATTTTAAAATATTTTCTCCAAAAATGGCAGAAAGGCAGATGCAGATTTTGTAATGGAAAATGTAAATCAGTTAATGATCAATGTTTTAAGCAGAATATCCCTATCAGATGATGATTCATTAGGGTTGTCTCAGTGAAGGAGGTTATCGATAATTTGATACCTCAAATCCAGTACCCTAATCATTATTGTCAGAAAGTCTATTAAGGACCATAGGTCATGGATCTAAAATTAAGTATGCCACAAAAAAAAATATTGAGCAAGAGAAAA
Source organism: Agelaius tricolor (assembly GCF_023055355.1). Classification (NCBI taxonomy): domain Eukaryota; kingdom Metazoa; phylum Chordata; class Aves; order Passeriformes; family Icteridae; genus Agelaius; species Agelaius tricolor. The sequence continues at coordinate 39,351,697 of NW_027269269.1, read as the reverse complement.
GTACAGACATTCTTATAGATTAAGATTCACACTGAAATGCATTGTATCAATTAATTTTGCTAAATCATTATTTGATAAAATAAAGCTACAGTCTCCAGTGAAACATTTCGTATTTAAAATGAACTGGAGGTAGAAGTTGAAATATTAAAAGACATGAATATAAACTGGAATATAAAACCTGGTTGGTTTTATATTCCAGTTTATATTCATGTCTCTGACTGGTTTTTTATCCTGCTGTACATGGATTTGCCTTTAAAATGTATTTCTACCATAGATTATGCTGGAGTACTCAACAAAGTAATAAGACTCACTCTTGGGCTTTTTTTCTCTTCTGCTGTTGAAGCATTCTAGTTTTTGGACAATTCCACTCACTCTTCTCAGTATTCCGCTAAATGAGAAGTTGAGAAGTGCACAGGTCTGTCTGTGCTCATTTACCTCACTTAATCCAACACACACTAAAATAAACTAGGTTAAAGGCAAAACTAAAGTATTACTATTTTCTTTTAAACAACATAAAAACAATTCAAGTATGATGTCTTTTGGTGTCTATTATGACCGGGATGGTGAAGAAAAGGAAATCAGGCTTAATTCCAGTCTAAAACAGAGATCACCCTCATCATCTTTATATTTCAGCCATTAACCTAAATTACTTATAAAGCCCCCTTAGACTAGGACTCACACTCAAAGCACATCATTTGCCACAAGTTGAACTTAGAGAGGACAAGATTTCCTGCCAGTACTGCTGTGACAGTTTTCTACTGGGATTGCCTAGAGATTCCCTTTGGCTCAGAGCCTCCTCTCACCCCTCCTCTCCACTGTTCTCTGGTTTCCTGATTTCAGCATTGAGAAAGAGATCTGAGCCCTCCCCTCATTCCCCATTGTCTGGCTCCCTGGGACAAGCCTGGATGATGCCTGTCCAGAGAGATCAAGGACACTGAGCCAGGCTTGGCCAGGCTGTGACCAGCGTGCCCCTTCTGAGGCTGAGGAGGTGATACAGCACCAAATTGGCATTTTCACATGACAGCCCTGAGATTTCAGATTACAGGTGTCACACAGGCTCATGGCTGGCATTAAACACAGCAGCTGCTGCCTGAGTGCAGGCATGAACTTAGTCAGGTTTTGAAGGGAACTGTGATGAGTTTCAACCAGAGAAGAGGCTTAACCACAAAAATTCAAACAAGACCTAGTGTATTGCAGCACACAGTGTGTCATAGCTCTCTGGTCTTCTGTTTGGTGAAAGGAAATAGCCCAAGTGCCTGCCAAAACCCAGCAGCAAAGGTGATGGGGGTTTTGGGTGCAGGAGCAGAAGAAGCACAGGAAGATTCAAGTACATGCTGAAGAAAGAGCTGGAGGAGTTGAAGTAATGGGAAAATCGACATTTTCCCTTTGAGTAACCTGATGAAATCATATCTAGGTTAGACTCTACATTAGACTAGACTCACATCTTGGGGGCTGGCATGTCATCTCCAGTTGGTGGGACTCTGTACTGGAGTCATCAGATGCCACAGTTCAGGCAACTGTTGCTATCATCATGTGGCTAAGGAGCTGTGGGTTATGAGATCAGGAAATTTCCATTTGAGTGCCACAGGGTGGGTTTTGTAGAGGTCTGGGTGCTACAAGGTGGTGATGACAGGAGCTGAGCTCCACAGACACTGTGGATCTGGGGCATGTTACAAACCCAGAGTAGAGTGTTCAGCTGAGGCTGGTCCTACAGGTACAAATCATGCAATGTTGAACAACTGTTTTGTCCTGCTAATGAGATTCATAAACACCTTTAGAAACTAGGCTGGTCTCTGCTGCTTCCTCCCACAAAGGTTTTTATTCCTCAACAGGATGGTTGCCTCCAGCACTGATTCAGGAATGCCAGCTGTAATTAAAGACTTGGAAAAAACAATACATTTAATGGCTTATTCAGGTTGACAAGTGCTGTCCTACCTTGGGAATGTCTAGGAGCCTAATAGGTATAGCTTTCCATTTGGATTTCCTTGCTGCATCATTTGATATTAGCTTTCTTCTTGCAGGTTTTTGAGACCTATGTTTAAGACAAGCACTTGGTAATCTTGCATTGAAATCAGAAAATGTCACACTAATTTATTCACTGGGAATGTTTTGCCAGCTTCTTGTATTAATTCCCCTCAAAGCTAATTTAGATGCTTGTTGTCTGTGTATTCCTACACATCTGTCTATATTAATAATTGTGCAAGCGTCTGAACAAATTAAGACATTTTACAGCATTTAAACATCCCAAAGATCTTACATTTTCTGAGCAAGTGGAGAGGTTGCACTGTAATTTATGGACATTTTCCCATTAATCTCTGAATTGTTTTGGCAGGTACTGCCTGAGAGCAGCAGCTACCTGGCAAGGACAGAATATCTGTCAGGCCATGAAGGGTGCCTGCATTCACTGGAGAGATAAATGGGAGCAATGAAATAGAGTTAAACCCAGAGAAGGAAGCTCATCCTCAGACAGACTTGCCAAGCCTGTTTCATGATAGCTTATAGCTTTCATTGTGGCTTAGCAAATGCTGCTGAGTATTCTGTCAAAGTAAACTTACTCTTCCAGACAAGCAGCTCTGCAAAGCCCTAAGGTGTCACTGCTAATACTTGAACTTGCTTACAGAGGTGTTTTTTGGGATAAAGCATATAGGTACTGTAATAAGAAGTCCAAGGTTTCTTAAAGTGTGTTTTCTAATCCAAAACATCTAGGAAGGTTTTTAATTTTCACCTTTTCTGTTCAGCTGTAGTGAAAAAACAGATTATTTCTTAAGGTCTGTCATTTATAAAGAAGTGGTTTTTCCATGTGCTTTGAGGGCAGAAAAGTATGAGTCTTTCAAGTTCCTATGCTTCTTAGAATGTTACTCTCTAGAATCTTAATTCATACTCATCACAGGGGGACACATATAATGGAAGGCCTTTCTGCAACTTTTTTTAATGTCTGGAACACATGATTATGGTGTTTAAGCTTCTTTGAGAAGAAACACCAAAAATCAAAATGAGAAGACTTAAAGATATAATTTCAAATTTTGTATGACTACTTATTTAAAATATTCTTTTAAGTTCTCACCCAGTCACTTAAAATATATTCTATTTGTTGACTAAATCCTGTTCAAGCTAGAAGATCCAATCAATCATAGCATAATTAGGAAAAAAGCAGTGGGTTGAAATAAGGAAGCAAAAAACTCAAAAGAAAATTAAGAAAACTTTGCTTACAGAGGAAGAAGAAAAATGACTACAAAACCCATGACTGTTTAAAGTCGTGTATTATAGCTTTTTAAACAAATTATTAAAATTTGAGATTAAATAAGGAAACCTTCCAACTTTATTACACTTTTGCTGAGAACTGACTAATGAAGCTTCAGTTATAGTTCAACAGAAGACAACATATCACCTGCAAAGCTTCAAGATGTATCATTTAGATAGATTTATTTAGTCCTAATTAGAACAAAAGGAGCAGGTTTTCCATTGTTTTTTGCTAATCATGTAATAATGATTTATAACCAAGTGAAAATGAGCCCACAGGTTCTACATAGGACCTGTGCAAATTTACAGTGGTATTTTCCCAGTCATAATTAAGCAGGCTTTAAATGGAATATAATGCACTGGGAACAGCTGCTTTAAGAGACTCATTCCCATACTCATGTGTTTGCAATCCATATGCTTAAATGGATTTCACCTAACAACTGTCTTAATGGACTTAGTTACTAAACATTTGTGGATCCTGTAACTGTTATGTCATTATATGCTAAATGAAGCTTAGTTTTAAGCCTCAGATCTTTAATCCAAGATCAACTCTTGCAGCTCCACAGAGGTGTTATTTGCATTATTTTCCATTTGGATCAGCCTGTGATCTGACTACAGAGTTAACAAGCCTTTGCCCTTAATTATTCTCCCTCCTCACCTCCAAGCGATTTTGGACACTTTTTTTCATTCACCACAAGAGAGTGAAAATCTTGTTTCTTATTGCACATCAGCAGCAATAAGAAACAAAACATTCAACCTACTAATAGGCAGGCCAGGTACTGCCTTTTCCCTAGGACAGGTTTGTAACAATAATGTGGCCCTTTGAACTGAGGAAGAAGCAGGAAAGGAACTAGTTGACCTAAGAGACCTCTTTCACCTCTAGTTTCTATGGGCAAAAAAAATACAAAAAGTTCACTGACCTCATTTGCAATGTTTGCTGTCAAATAATGATCCTGTTATGAGGTTATTGAAGAAAATATTGAGGTGCATTGCAATTCTGCTTAGAAAATTCTCCAGTAAGCTCTTTGCATTTGCAAGTTCTATAGAGCTGCAGAGCATATAGAAACATTTGTATTTAAATTGTGCATTTAAGAAGGCTCTGTGAACATACTGAGTGCTTTGGAACCCATTACAAAAATCACTCTCATTGTGTACCACATAGTAAACTCAGAGCTACCAGAATCAAGCACATGCTCTTACCCAAAGTGATCATAAACAAAAGTTAGAATACCACCGAAGCTTATGTTAGAATATTTTGTGTATTAAAAAAAACCCAAAACCTATATGTGTCAAACAATGGTCCTCAAAAGCAATCACTGAATTGCATCCCCCCAAGAGGAAATTGGGCCAAAATTGATCTGGATAGCCAAATTTATTATTGCATGAAGTGAATGCACAATGAAATTTGATTAGAGCAAGTGTGCCATCATTCCCTTTTGGAAGATTGAGCACAGAACAGCACAGCCTTGATGAAAGGAATCGATAGCGTTGAAAGCAAAATTGGAGGGCTGTCAAATCATCTTAATTCCTATTTTCTGAATGAGTGCAGGGAAATTGCTTGATGCACATGCTAATAACCAAATTAGTGGGCTTTGGAGTCAGTACAGAGAGTCAAGCCTCTATAAAACTTAAATAATTTTGCTAAAATTAAGAAAAATTCTCTCAAACACACATGAAGCAGTGATACCACAAAATAAAAGTTGCACTTGGAAATTATAATGAACAGAGCTGCATTTCACTCAATTCTGTAGGCATGAGGATATGTAAACTGCAACTTCACATCTGTTAATAGACATGTTGACCAGCAATCTTCCTTCTCCCATGACTGGAAATACAATCTATTCAACAGGCACACACACACAGATGCACCACATACGTAGCAAAAATCAACCTGTGAGGCTCTTTAAAATCCTCAGAAGTGCATAATACAGAATTTCTTTGAGATATTTCTCACGGAACTTCCTCAGAAAGGTCTGAGGGTGTTTTCAAGGTCAGCTGAAGCCATCCTAAAACTGAATTGCCATCAAATCCCACCTCCCCACATTTCCTCTCAACCTCCTTGATGCAAAGCGAGGCAGCTGTTGATGTGGCCCCAAAGTGTGGAAACAAGGAGGCAAGGTGACAAGGTGGTAAAGGTTGTGTGGCCATGTGTCACCCATCACACCCAGAGGAAAATTCAAGACACACACATCAATCTACAGATTCCTGAGCAGCAACCCAAGTTCTGTTTTGATTATATTTGTATTGCTTTTAACAGCTTTCCAGGGCCTCGCCCAGCAGATGTTCCTCTACACACCCTGTGCCTGCAGGACCCTCCTGAAGATCAGATCAGGGGAAATGAAGAAGTATAGAGTAACTCAGCAGCTCCAGAATAATCATGTTCAAATTTTCCTCTGACATTCTTAAAGACATGTTTAAAATTACATGTTTCTTTTTCCAGCTTTGAGTAGTGCTATATATTTTCAAGTACAAGCTTTGAGAAATATATTCTTTAAGTATAAAAAAAAAGAATTTGTGGCAACAGCCCAGAGAAGAGTCAGGGCAAAACCTGGGAAAGAGCATCTCAGCAGGGAGTCTCTGCATCTCTACTTGCCTTAGAACACGAACATCAGAACTGCCACCCAGCACCAGCACTGCATTATCCCCCACCCTTACACAAACAAATCACACTGTTAAAAGGGCACAGCAGCAAAGGGAGATTTCTAGCTACTCTGCTTATATAATTAGTAAAAAGGTTGTGGATAAACTAGTGGTGGAGGACAATGACTCAGCTTAATTCAGGACTTTCATAACAGGTGGATCCAGGAATATGATGGATGAAGCAACATCATGCTCTATCCTCAAGCCATATCTTGAAGAATGTGAGGCTAAAAGTGATTTTATTACTCTATCATTGACAGCTAATACAGAAAAAACTCATATTTCACTTAGTAAGTAGGTTCAAAACAGAAGACACTTTATGATAGTCCATAAGACAGCAAAAGGAGCTTTTATGTACAGTTCAAGAAGATAATAAGGACTGTCAATTCTCCTTTTTCTCATAAAAATTATTGGTGAGTTATATTCAAATCTAAGATATTTAACCACACATGTTTTGTATTTTTACTATTTTTTTTTTTCATCTGAGCTTGGGGAAAATGTACTGATGGACATACCCACACAATATCTCTTAATTAGAACATTGCCTCTTGTGGAATTCAAAAAGACCCCAAACTCATCTGCAAATTCTACCCATCTGACAGAAGAGTAAGGTAAGAGCACTAAGCCTAAGAATACAGCACAGGCAGACAAGACAAAGCTTTTCTCATGCTGGATCCAGTAAATGGACAGATTGTGCTGTAATTTATGAGACCATGTTGCTGCACTACCAACCTGGGAAGTTAGAAAAAACATATGGAGCACCTTCAGCTTTAACATTTGGATTTGGCCACAAGCTTGATGCCCTTGATGGTTATTGTGAATCAGGCACTTGTTTTTAATCTGTGGCTCCTCTCTAATAATAGATTGCTGAGAATAGATAATAATATGGAGCATTAGCTGAAAAGTCTGTCAGCTGACTGAACATGGTGTTTGGATTCTTAGGCTGTCAGGGAATAAAGCAATGTATTTATTATTTATTTAAAAATAAGACATGGAAGCAAGCAGCCTGACATTTATTGCATTTAAAATACAGCAATGCACTTGTGACCTGTTCAGCTGCTTCCATGTGGGCATCTAGAATATCAGAGAACACCAACTTGCCAACTATCATGAGCTCAGGATGAACTCTGTACTGATTTTTATACAGGAAAATTATCCCATATAGCATTAGGCACTTCCATTCCCACTCGTACAATTACCTTCATAATAACATTATCAAATGGTGGGGTACATACATAAACCTGCACCAAAACAACTTCTGCATTTCACTTGCAGTTTGTAAAGAAGCAGGTATCTCTTTGTCTCACTGCTTGGTGCCAATAGAGTGCAAATTGCTCCTCCACAGACATGGGGTGATGACAGTCTAGGTATGAGCCATTAAAAATCATCATTGGTGACACCAGTTCTGTGAGTATATGACAATGTTCTAACCAGCTCCCAAACTACCAGCATCTGGGCTTTCACTTCTTCTCATGGATGAAGCAATTTGATCCAGAACTTACACAGATTAGCTAGGAAAACATTTTTTATACCACAATAAGAAAAAAAAAAGCAAACAAACCAAAATTCTAAAAGTTCCTCAGGTAAAGATGTTTGGTAACCAAATTGTCCCAGAGCATCAGACTTAAATCTGCTGGAAAGCTCATGTGACAAGAAGATAGTACTTGATCTGCTGGTCATATCAAATACACCTGGTAAGCCATTTAAAACACAGCATCTCTACTTGGATACTCTGGTTACTGAAGAACTATAGACACTACTCTTACAAAGCAGCTGAGCCCCTATATCACAATTTCAAGTATAAGACTTTCTCATGATCATTAACTGACGTCTGTTGGCCTTCTGTGTCATATATTAAGATGATTTTTAATTTAATGTGTCTATTATCAGTAGAAGAACCTTTTTTGCCATGAAGTTGTACAAGTATTTAGACATATGAGCAGATAACTTTTAACTACAATGATGCTCTTTTGCTCCCTTAAGTTCAGTTAGAAATTACTTTTGCCAGTACTGTCATTAATTGAATTACACTCACAAAGTCATTCTGTATCTTCATTAATTTAATTATAAAGTACTTCTTTAAACTCTAATTTTAGAGCATTTCTCAATAAAAGTGATGAGTGGACCAGTTTCTTTTGTACAAAGTCAAATTTTAATCTTGTGGTCAAACCTTCTAATAGATCACTGCTTGCATGTCTTGCAAGAGCTGAAATGAAGGTTGCCTTTTAATAACCACAGGTGGTACAGAAGAGATGCACCTTTAATTATATGGATGTTTGCTGCAGCAGACTCATGCTGGTGCCTGCAGAAGCAGAGATGTTCACAATATCTGTGAACAATGCTCTCAACACATATGCAAGGTGTAAATATCCACACTTGCATATCAGCAGTGGCAAACAGAAATGTTTCCTCTCAATAGCTCACGAAATGTAGCTTGGGCTCAGTAAAAGGAAAATCACTGAAAGACTGAGAATAGAAAATACAGGTAACAGAGGTTATAGAACCCCCATCAAATTCAGTGGTATTTGGCTGCTCTGCTGGAAAGTCAGAAAGATAAATACTATAAATTTTTGAAAGCTCACTATGTTCTTATCCACAGGCAAAACAAACTACTCTGGGGAAGTAACTTCAGGTTGCAGTTGTTTACACAGAACACGGTTGTCATCTTATTGCAGGGGTTCCATCCTGTTGTCTCCTATCACAAAAGTTCCATACCTTTTTGGTGTTTCTCATGGGCATCTCCTCAGAGCACTGACTCCTCCTTCACAAAGCAGCCACTGACTCCAGCTCCCTGCTCAAGGCCACCCCACTCTTTTATAGCATCTTCTTCTCACTGGTTACAGCTGTGGCCTGGTAAAGCCAGGCCTGTTCCCAATCTTTGATAATTGGCCCAGCTGCAACTCCTTTGGGGTAAGATTACACTACATTATCTTTATTTTCTTATATTCTATCCCCCTACAAAACACTGATTAGAGCCCTAAGGGAAATGTTCATTTTCCTCAGGTAGCTTGGACGAGAATCTCAGGGAAGTCTGAAGTGATTTGCAGCATGCCATGTTCTGTGATGGCAGAGATGCAAGAGATGCAGTTTCACCTCATGGCCTTGTGTTTGCAATGCTATCCTTGCCCTGTGGTCATGGTACAAACCATGCTTGTGCTTACACAGCTTCAGCAATACCCACAGTGCTCTGATTTATCTTCTTTTTCCATAAAAAGTTGGAATGACCCAGTACAGTTTGACTAGCTGTGCTGACAACCTTCTGTAATACCATGCCTGACAGAAGCAGCAATCCCTCTCCGAGGAATGGAAGAAATTGTTTTGTCTGAGTTCTGATACCTCATAATTTGTTCAGCTGCACTTCCAAACTTGCAGATGACAACTCATTTTTTTAAAGCAGCTACATGTTCTTTTGTTAATTTGCAGGTTTTGTAGTCACTTAACCTGTTTTGCTTTACAGACAAGAAGTGTTGACATTCAGCTACATTTTTCTTAGCCCCCCCATCAAATTTCTGAGCTGGGAACAAGGCTCTGCCTTGCATATCAGTGTGGAGAATGATATCAAACTAGTGTTCAGTTGTAGAGTCTTTTCTTCTCTCATAAAACTCCTTAATTTTGGGCATATAATTTAAAAAAAAAAAAGTCATTTATTCACAAAGTTACATAATACACCTTGGGCTTACTCAAGGTTTAGAAAAATACGCAGAGAAGTCCAGGCTTAGAAGAAATACCCACATCACCAGACAAGTGTACACAGATAGGAAACAAGCTCTCAGAGCACTTAGTGACAGAGGGGCAGGAAGGGCAGAGCATGGTAGCAGCCAAAACAATTCCTAGAGCAGGATTTCTGATTATATTTTTTCTCACAGAGCATCCAAGCAGCACCTTCAGTAATGCAGAGCTAATAACAGACCCTAGTGCATACTGTGTTCAAGCAACTGGAGTTTGCAGTTCTAAGGTTCTGGCACAAACTAAAGTCAGGACTCTGAATCTCAGGAAAGCAAATTTCCAGCTCCTCAAGGAGTTAGACAGTAGGATCTCCTGGGAAACATCCTTCAGGGACTATGGAACAGAGCCAGGAAAACTTTAAGGCATTTTCCACGCTGTGCAAGAGCTCTCAATCCCCTGGTGTAAGAAATCAGAAAAAGAAGACAAGAGACTGGCATAGATAATTAAAAACCTTCTGGTCAAACTAAAGGGCAAAAAGGAAGTGCACAGGCAGTGGAAGCAGGAACACCATGGGAAGAATGTAGAGGTCCAGCCCAGTTGTGTAAGGCTGGGATTTGCACTCATTCTTCAGTAGCATGCTCCTGAAATAATGTAAATCATTAAATGAGACCTCTGGTAATGCATATACCCATAAATATCATTATTTTATCATTATTTTCTGAGGTTTCCTTGCTTCATCAACATGACATAGGGAACAGTCTAACTGCTCTTCCTTGGTAATTTTGTGAAAGATTTGAATTAAACTAAGTACAGCAGCAAAAGAAAGTTAATTTGAGCAACTGAAGAAATGGACTTGGCTTTCATAGCCAATATCTTCATGAACTGAGAGCGCTAAAAATATCACGCCGTGGTTTTCATTTTTGCAGGTATTTAAAGTAGATATTATGGAAATCTTGACAGACATTGTAATTCCATTATCTACAGTCTCATGAGTGTGAGCCAGCTGCCTTGCTGTTTAGGTTCTGCTTACATAACTGAGAAAGCAGCTATTCACCAATGATAATATTTATTTTCACTGTTCTTTTCCCTTGTATTTATCATCATAATATTATTTTTCTTTCCTGCCTGCTCTTAACCTCAGTGGTTGCACTTGGGATTTCAAAGTAAGGGATGTATTAGGACAGAGTTTGGGTTTATATGTAGTGAGTTTGGGCAATAATAAATCCTCCAGATTAATAATGCTGTGATGCAGTTTCAGCAGATCCTTTCTTTGGTTTCCCTGTGCTAGCCAAGTCAAACTAAGATTAGACAATCTTAAGAAAAACAAGGGGTCTTTGTCTCCACTGCCACCCTCACCTAAAGTAGTTCATAACTTAATGCTACTGTTAATTGGTGAACATTCTAAAATATGTCAGGACAAGTTTAAATAGGAGGCATTAATTGGGATTTGTCCCATATGGGAGTCATCTTGGGCCTGCACAAACAGAGAGATGAATGAAAAGGCTCCGCTCCCGTTCGAAACGTGACCTCTCTGGGCTTATTTGGGCTCCTGATAGAACAGGCACTGAAACAGCTAATTAGCTTGGCACTGTTTCAGACAGCTGGATTAGAGTCAGTGATAAAATGCAGCAGAAGGCACCTCTTGGCACAAGTCCCTGTAACTCATCCTGCCAGCCTGGAAATCCAATGGAGCAGAGGGGTCCTCCAGGCTGGGGTTGGAGGCTCCTTCTGAGTCCAGAGGAACGAAGCCATTTGTCAAAGCCACATTTGTCTGTACATGCTTATACTGCAAGAGCAGAGCAATATATCTGCTGTAAATCAGCCCCAGGACCCGGCCAAGCTACTGTAAGTTCCTCCCTCTCCTGTGAGCAAATACTCTGCCACTCTGCAAAAGAGAGAGAGATTCACAAACTCAAAGCTGCAATAATCCATAGTAACCACTCATGCCCTTCTAACAAGGAGCTCTCACCAGCTACGTCTGCTTTACACCAGGGAGCATGGATTGTGTATCAATGTGCTTTAAAGTACTTGGGAAATACACTTAACATTTTATGCTCCTGAAGTGATAAGGGTTGCCAGCATGAGAGGGAATTGTTTCAAAACAACGGGGATAAAATTCCTGGGGAATTGAATTCTTGGGTAACACAACAGGATGAGACATCTCTACATCTGATAAGAATAAATAACAGCAATATTCAGAAAATTATTTGGGGATTAAAAGAAAATTTTCAAATGACCATCTTTGCTGACTTCACTGTGGTGTGCTACCTCACAGGGACAAAATTCAAGACAGAATTTTTTTGAACAATGGTTTAAGTTTAACTACAGCAAGCAATCCAGATAAGCAAAAGTTACATGCAGTATCCTTCTGTGTTTTACTAGATTTTTATTAGTTTAAAACTTACAAATGTAATTGGAAAAATATGATACTGTACCAATGCAGTAGGAAGGAGCTTACTCAGTTATTCCATATGACTGAGTCTGCTCTGACATTCTCGTGTTCATATATTCTAATAAAGCCTGAGTAGCCTTCTATTCCTGTTTTTATTTCATACCCTTCCCACTCTACACCCTTCTTTGAAAAATAGTATTGGTGTGAGATAATATATTTGCACATTTTGTGCGTACAAATAGCAAGAACATTGAAGAATGTATTCCTACAGCAAGGAACTTGGGTTTTAACCTAACTTGGCTATTATATGGCCCCTGAAATATATGAAGAGATTTAAAACATTCATCTTGGATTTCAGCTATGGCAGGCTCGCATCATTTCCCATCCACATTACATTCACCATGATGTGAAGGGATTCATGGAGCCTTCTTTTCTGCTCTCATTACAATCTTTGTCACTAGGAATGAAGTATCCAAATTTTAATGCCTCATATATTTTGTCAGCTGTGGTGGTGTGCTATACTACTCTGACCTTTTTGATTGGCTTGCCATTTCAGTTCTCCCTATTTACAGCTTCATTAACCTGTGGGGGAGTGGTGGATACCAATCCCTGGCTACCAATCAAGGGACACTCTATTGAAAAGATCAGCAGAGTCCAGCATATTTACAATCCTTCCACAAACCAAGTTTGTGCAAGTTGTAGAAGTAGAGTTCCCCATTTGAGACAACAGCAGCAGGAAAAAATGAAGTGACATGAATTGAGCCTGAATCCCAGACAGTAGGAAAATGAAAGGAAGCAGAAAAAAAGTCTCCAACCCAGTTTCAGACAAACACCACATTTGTTAACCCACAGCTCCTAACAGAAAACATTTGATCTCAACTGGATGACACTACCCAGATAATTGAAATCTACAATTATTACTATTTTGAATTAGTTTTGAAGTCAACTCTAAGAAACATACTGTCTGTTTAATATAATCCTGGGAAGCAAGAATGAAAACTGAGCAAGCTCTTTTGCACAGAGAGCTTTTTAAACAGGAAATATCTGAAGTTTGCCAAAATTCTTTGCTATAGACTTTACTAAACATCATCTTCCATATGAGAAAACATTAGTAATAGTTATGTAATTAGTTCCATTTTAAGATAACTCAAAACTGATTCATAAAACAAACTGCTATTTAGACCACAAAGAGATAGGACAAAACTTAGACTAAACATGGGGTTTGATAGCAGAGGGCACTGTGCTGTAGGAGGCTCTGTCTTTCAGATAAGAAGAAAAACTAAACTAATGACCACTTATGATCAGTTAGGTTGTTTAGGCATGGTAATCTGACTGACCTTGCTGGACTCCAGCTTCTGTAATTGCAGTTCTCCCAGAATACCTAATTTTCCCTGAATGTAAATGTTTTGTGGTAGTAGTGGGGCAGAGGGAAAGAGCCTCCTTTCCTAAGTACCTGAGCATTCCTACATGAAGTAGAACAGAATTTCTGGGGTGAAAACACAAGAAAATAATTTTACATGCAGAGGTTTGAACTGGTTATCAAATTACCTGGGAAAGCAAGGTACAGTGAAGAAATATTGAAAAGCAAGATTTCCCCTTCAATCATCACAATGTACCAATAATGCCAGCTACAACTAATATTTCATCTTTCTTTGTTGGAAGACACTACTCATCTCCAGAATTAGAAACAGATTCATTAAAGAAATGGATGAATTAGGCATTAATGCAACAGTTTTGGTCCATAAGGATGCCACTGTGTAAGGTTTTATTTCTCCTATCCATTTTAAACCTTTCACCACACCTTCAGTCACATCAGCTTCCCACAATCATTACTAGTACATGTCCAGGGGCTGTTGTAATTTGCTTCTTTATCAGTTACCCTTTATTTCAAACAGAACTCAGGAAACAACTAATTACTTGTGTTAATGCTTCAGTTTCTAAGCAAGAGAAAACTTTAAGCTCAAAAAACAAAGCATAAACAAAATTGAGGTAGCTAAAAAGTGTCAGAATAGTAAATTACAAATAAAGCATTCATTAAGTCAAACATGAATTGCAGCCTGAAAAGTTGTACAAACACTGCACTGCCCCTTGTAGCTACACTTGCACCATGGGCATGTGATCTTATGCTCCTGAAGAAGCCAGTGAGACAATTCAAATACTTATATTTCTCTTCCCGTTTAACACACTGGGAATATTAAGGTCCCATTCATTTTGCTACTGTTTAATATCCTTCTATGATAGTGATTCTCTCTTTTTTCTCAGGGACACCAACCCACCCTTTCATAAGGTATTTTCCTATTTGATGCCTGTAAAAGACCATGCATGGTGTGCAAGAAGCAGAGCAAAAAGTACAGTGAGACTATCAATTCAAATTATAAACAAACAAAATCTTAGATTGTACTGACATATCCCAGTGCAGACATGTCCCATATGACACAAACACCAAGATTTGAACAAAAATCTTGTCATTACATGACTTGTTGTTGTTGATGTGCTAGTCACAGAAAATGATTTTAAGAAATATTGCACCAAGTGGTCATTTTCACTTTATTTACCACAAATTAAAGCTGCAAAATTAATTAGATCCTATTGCTAATCAGAGGAATCTGCTCCAAAGAAATAATCTGACATATTGGTAACTTGGTAATGTGTTGAATTTCTGTAGGCCAGTAATTTTTCTTGGCTTGCTCAACATAAACATCTAATAGCAAAAAATAAAAAAAAGAAAAAAAAAGTAAATCAACACAGTTTTATTGAAGTCTGTGTTGATTTAAGCCATCTGAAATTCTGGCTCAGTACTGAGATTATTTGTTATTACAAGCAAAGCATACGTAAAATCAAGGATTTTTATCTTTAGAGGCTTGGCTGGAAATGTTGTTCTTGGTTACATGAAGAAAACAGAAGACAAACATTTTGAACATGAGAAAAGCTCACATTTAGTGACCTCTGAATAAAAAACCCGATTGATTTAGTCAACTTAATTCTACACCCATGGTTTTGTGTTGTTGCTTATCACAAATGCTCTTTTGCATTATAAAAAAGACAAATCCTTCCTTAATTAATTTTATAATGTATTAGCTGACAGTATAATAATTATGATTTCTTTAATTCCCTTGATCATGGTCTTTGTTGAGTCCTAGAAATGTCTTGGATACATGAAAAACTTCTCAACCTACCCAGATGTCTAGACTCCAACTAGTAGTCAGTGGACTCACAGTAAAGACCCAAGAAAACCCAAACAACCCAAACCAAATCAAACCAACAGGACTTGCAATTGCTACTAAAGACAAAGAACCAGTAACTTTATTTTTCCTTATATATTGCCATCTGTGAGAAAAGGCAAATCACAGCCTGCTGGGGATAGGTCTCCAATCTGAACTACAGAAGATGAGGTTTGTGTCCATAAATAGATTAGGTACAAATATGGACCTGAACTTGCTTTTCCCAACAAAGGTACCTGCAACTCTTTCCTTATCCATCATCTTGTTCTCTACGTGATCCCTTGGAGCTGCCAAAACACAAATAAATGCTAAATACTGCTCCCAAATATTTTATGAAATGAATTGAAATGTAGACAAATGCCAGGTCCTGAGGTGAAGAGTGTTTGCCATAGCTTGTGGTGCTTCTGAGAACATCAGGAAACACAAGAGAGCAGGAGGTACTAAGGTACCTCAGAAAAGCAATTACTGGTTCTGCTTGTTCCTTCTGATGCACTGAAGAAATGACAATAGTCTATGCATAACCATTTCCTAGGGATAAAAAGATTTCTACCTGGCTAATGCAGGTATCTGAGTGAAATTGTGAAGCATGGGTTTCATGAAACCATTTTACTATTTAAAATGAAGCTTCCTTCATATTTTATGAAGGGATCCAAAAGGGATGCCAGCAACATTCTTCACTCAGTGCTTCATGAATAAATGCAAATGAACACAGGCATTCAGGTTCCAAAGTTGGGGAGAACAGCATAGAGAAGCCATTACCATTTAAATAAATTTTTTTCTATACATACATGGACATGAGAGGTTAATTAAAAATGCACTAGTAAAGCTGACTTTGTAAGAAGCAGTCATTTAGCCCTTTGAATCAGGCCAACCTTAAAAGCCATTCCACTTTCTTAATTGTAAAGTTCTCCATCACTAACACTTTTCCAAAATGATAAGCCTTCATTCTGTTTGCAAATGCCTGAATATATTGCTAACTCTTGAATATTTTTTCCTGTTCAGAGGAATAAATAAAGTAAGGTTTACTATAGCTATCAACTGGATATCAGACAAAAATGAGTTTTCAAAGTGAAAAATCTACTTAAGTTTAGGCAACACTCCCCCATCTCACTTATTAAAAGAACAAAGGTTTCCTTTAAGTACATCAAAAAGGAGGTAAACCTAAACCCCTTAAAAATTAGGTACAAAAGCTACACAGAGTGATTGGGGGGGTGAAAGGTGGGGTAGATCTCAGATGACATGAGGTGTGCCTACAAAAGCAAGCAGGGCTGTCGGCAGAAAGAATTCAGGGAACAAAGAAGGTGATGCCCCAAAGAGAGCACCATGAGAGCCTTTTACTATGATAAACTCTAATCTGGCCCTGTGGACCTTCTGGGACCCCTGAAAGGAGCCAAGCCCATGGACTCTCAGACTGCTTTGCAAAACAAAGAATTGAGGGGATGGGGAGGGGTTTGTTTTCAGGAGGAAGCCTTTACTGTGAACTAGAATGCTTTCACACAGCACTGCATCCTGGATTGCAAATGCAAGAGAAATAGCAGATGTTCATCTCTCTTCCACAGCGATGACAGAGTCTGTTTCCAGGTTTCTCAAAAAGTCATTCTTTCAATTGCCATCATGTGCATTTAGTTGACACAGTGCTTACAAAATGCAATTCAGACATATCTCACTGCAGAATGTTAAACTGCTGCTTTCTGCCTCTGTGAAGGGCTGCGTGTGACCCGAGCACAGCGGTTCAATAGGTGAACTTTGGGAGAGGCAACAGAGGTGGAAGGCATTAGTGTCACTTAGAGACACATCAGACATTTTGGGGTCCTTTCCACACAACCCACAGCCAAACAAAATGCTGTGGGAATATTTCTGAACTGAAACATTTCAGCAGTTCGTTTCTTGGAAAGGGATTTTATTTGAAAGAATGAAACATCGCCACTGCTTAAACGGTTTGTCTCTAGGCCAAGGAATGATCTCTGTGCTGAGTGGGCACAGCACTTTACAGACTTGATGATTAAATGATAATGGCAGCATTTCAACAAAAGTAACCTTGACTGCTTAGAGCAAAAGCACAAGTGGAGATCATGCTAGAGATTCCTGAAATATGAAAAACATTTTACTCATACTTCCTCTCCATTGCAGAGATAAATTCAGACATCACTTAGCCTCTGTATCTTCCCACTTTAATGTTAATTTTTGTCTGCATTTCTTACTGATTTTTTTGTTTCTTGATATCTCTTTTTATACATATAGCCTGACAGGGGCAGATATTTTTGGGGATTTGCTAAAAGGTAGACTTCCCCAGCATTAATTACAGCATGCCTGAAGCAGCCAAGATATTGTTAGAGGGAATTTTTGCATCAAAATATTACAAAAAGCACATCTCTGAAGGAATTCCCTAGGGGATCACATGATAGTTGCAGTTTCTGTTGTATTTCTCTTTACATTTGTATGCCCACTTGAACCTGAGTATCAAATAAAATTTTAGAGAAACAGGATAATAAATATCTGCATAAAACAGCACAAATATTGCACATGAGAAGCAGCATAAATTTGCACCCCTAGCATTTGCAAATAAATTCACACAATCTCTGTGTCACACAAAAGATGGAATGGTGGTCATGGCACCCAAAATCATAAGGGTCATTAACTTGATGCAATAAGTGCATTTCATTTAATTTTATAACTTCTTCAGGCATAAAAAGCAGAGTATTTTCGATGCTACATATATAAATTTTCAAGATGATGCTACCTATAAAACAACAGAGATTTCAAAAAAACTGGGGAGACAGAAGCCAAGAGAAAGAAAGGCAGAAGCCAAGAGAAGGGAAAAACCTCTCCACAGTTATGTCACTCTCCAAGGACAAAAAAAGTCTAATTGTGAGACATTTGCCACCACTTCCTTCACAGTCAGAAAAAGCCTCTTAAACAAAGAAGCAAACACAGAATTGAGCAGCAGAACTCACTTTATACTCATAATAATAGTTTCTAGGAATAAGCTCAATTGCAACAACAAATTTCTCTACTTTACTCCTGTTTAGTTGAATAATAATATGCTGAGATCTAGGCTTCATACAAACCCTTATGAATGGCAAAGAAGTAAAGATAATCATGTGAGAATAGATGTCCCCAGTGATTCCTTATAAAGGCAAATAATGTCAGTACTACATGTTTATGTGCAGTTTGTGATTTTACAATGCAAACAAATGTGAACTTATAGAAAAAAAGATTATGATGGAGCAATAAACTGACAAGGAGACTTTTTTTTTCAGTGTGCTCATGCTGTATACAACAGGGAGATATTATATGCCCAGATTACATAGTTATTTCTAGTGCCTCCTGCCCCACCAAGTGGACTAATAGTGTTATTTTTTACCATAAATTTGTATATCCTTTCAGGACTAAATGAAGTATATGTTCCCATAGCAACAAAAGCTAATTCTTTACAAATTTAAGTCTGAGCCTTTAGCACTGAAATCCATGGAAGCTTACTTTCATACGGATCTTTGAAATGTGCAATTATGCAGGCAGTTTTAATCTGCAAAGCTGAAAGATGGAGGGGCATGGGAAATCAGTAATCTATACATGGCATAATATTCACATCTCTAAATGCACTGTAAAATTTCTTAATCCGTCACCCTGAAAATCCATCATACCCCAAAAAATCTGTTTAACGTGTCTGCCGCTGCCTTTTAGAAAATTTGTGTTGCAAAACATAATGGTCATTAGACAGTTTACAGTTTCCTGACAGAGAGCCTTGGAAAATGTGATATTCAAAAAGAATATCACAAAGTTCCAGATATTAGAAAGTTCCAGCTTTCTAACAAGAGGGACAGCTATTAGGCATACTCAGTTGAAATAAGCAAATAAATCCTCTTTCAGCACATGAAATTAATAGGACCAGATAAGACTTCCAAGGACAACAACAACAGGACTAAACCAAATGCCAACTCACAACCTAAAACCTTAAGGAAAAGTTACTAAACTATGTCTAGGAGAAAGGAAGTTAATTTAATCAAGAATCTTAACCATTAATTCATGTCTCCTTTAAAAAACAAACCATGTTCCACATCACCTCCACCCTTGCCAAAGTGAGCTTGGTTTTGTTCCCTTTGTAGCTGGACATGCCCCTTCACCCTTCTCATGGGACAGTCACCACATGGTCTCTCCTTCCCAAGCCCTGCTTTCATTCCAAGTTTTGAAAGAGCAGCTAACCTCTCTAGTACAAGTCACTGAATGCTTAGTGCATTTATACTGTGCTATGATTAATTTTTAAAAGAGCTCACAAAAGGGCTAAAGCATGTGCTCAAATTTAATCTAAGACTACACAATTTGGAGAATAACTTCTCTTTGTAGAAGATTAAAGGAAGGTTAAACCATACTACGCTCCAATTTTTTGGTTATGGTGGGGTCTCACTAAACTTCCATAACCAAGCAATTTTTTACTAAATTCATAACAGATCAAATCCTCCCATCTCCCTCCTGTATTAGAGTGAGTTTTACATACAGCACTGTAACACAGCATTTGTATTAAATTTTCACGATTTCTCAGAAAAAGCATCTCCTATCTACCATTTAGATTGTAATGCCCATCCACACCAGGGACACCCTAAATCACTACACTTCTATATAATGACCTCTGTCCATTGATATTTGAAATATTATTGACACTACAAGAAATTAAATACTTGGAAAATTATATGCTCAAACAAGTATTCAAAATAGAAGATGAAAGCATTTGCCAAATGCTCTGGTGTGACTGCAATTATGGCTCAGAAAAACTGGACATTGGCACATCAATGACCAGCAACCTGGAAATTGCTTCATTTTACTTTTATTGAGATTTTTCTCCAGTTTGGCTTGGTTTGGCCTAACGAAGGAAGGAACAGATCTGGGAATAACACAAAACCTGCAGGACAGCAGTGGATATGCTGACAGTTGTACCTTCATGCAACCAAGAAAAGGCAAAATAGCCCAGTGTACAGGAGAAAAACACTAACTTGCTTCATTTAATTCTCTGCAATCAGAAAAATTCTTCTTTAGTAGAAAGAAGAGTAGGAGCATAGCCTAGTCAGCACAAAATGAGGAACAGGATTCCCACTGTGATGAATTTTGTCTAAAAAAGTTGCAAAGCAGAGTATACAAGCAAATCTACTGAAGTGCAGCCCAAGAGGCCACAGTGCTTTTTAAGGTGCTGAGAGTTTCCACAGGCACAGGAAAAGAGTGTACCACAAATTTGGTTTGTTGCAGTTCTATAGAAGCAAAATGTATCCCTTGAAGATGTTTATATATTACACATCTCATCCCTTAAAACAAATAGTGACTGAAGGCTCACCCTATGAAAAAATATGACTGAGATGTTGAGAAACGCAACTGTAGATTACAAAAATACTGATTTAATATTTTTTATTCTTTCCTGCTCTTTCTTAAGATAAGAGTGTTTTCATCTTCCTCATTATAAGAATACTGCATTGAAGTGACAGCTACTAAAAATGTACATCACTCATGCCCTTGGTTTGAAACATTAGGAATGATGGGCACAGTTCTGGTTTCAGATATCTCCATAAATCCCACCATTAATCTCATAGCAAGGCTCTAATGCTTTTTTATAAGTTATTACTTGATATATTCTTGGATTCCAAAGACCAATATGGGCATATATGCAACATAAGCCTGGAAGACACCCAGGGTTATTTGACTTTTAAAATCCATCACTAAGTCAGGCTTACAGAATTATGCAGTGACACCAGGAATGGCCATTGCAAAGCATCAGCTGCTTTGGCTCATGCCACTATAATCTTTTTTGCATATCACAGGGCAGCAAATCCTGAAATAGGGGCAGTTATATACTGGAAGCATTTCTGAAGAGTTGGTAATTTTTTAAGACCTTAAAATCAGTATAATCCAAACTATTTCCCTGGTTACGTTTCAGCTCCTCTGTGCCAATTAAACTTCCCAGACAAACCATATAGAATCAGAGATATATTCCTCTAAAGCCTTTTAGATTTTTACTCCCTTTCCAACAGTCACTCCTGAATTATGCATTGAAAGCGAACTCAGAAACTCTTTAAATATCTCATCATCTTTTATTTAGAGACAGCTTAACATGAAAAGTCCTGTTAGAGGGATTTGTTTTACATTTTTAAAGAGCAATATTTCCTTTACAACCAAGCCTTAAGTGGTCTTACTTAAATGCAGTATTAGCTTCTTTCAGGAGTTTTTATTGGATTTGCACTAGTGGTAGTAAAAGCCATTTCTAAATGTCTAAATCAGTAGCAATATGCTTTGTTCATCTCTATTTGCCCCAATGTTAATATTTCTTCAAGCTAAAAACCAGAAAATAACGCCCTCAAGCCCCCAGCAAGGCACATAAACATTTATTTCTGTATCCAATGTTTCCAGAGATGATCAATATGGCAATTTCCTGCCAACCCAGAAGGCTAATTACCCCTCATTTCAGAGACTGACAAGGCAGAAGTATTAAAGTGTTCTGAAAATAAGTCACAGAGAACTCATTAAAGAACCCTAGAAGAGGATTCTTTGCCTTTTCTTCAGGAAAATAGGTATCTCATTATGGTGTATATGAAGAAGTTGGGTGGTAGCACCACTGAAATTCAAGTGGCTGGGGTGAAATAGCAGTGACTCCAAGCATCTGGCTGGAAGGGGATGTTAAACCAGTGTGAATAAATTTTGGGTTGTGTATTTGTAACTGATTTCTCTTAGGTTGGAATAAGTAGTTCCACAGTAGATTCCTGGGGCAGGGCATGTGTCCCTCCAATGCACATATCCAGGGCCCTCTCACACTATTGGTTAAGGGCTAAATTGAGAATTTATATTTCTTAATGCCTGGTAAGGATGAATAAAAAATAAAATTGTTCATTCCTTTTTGCTGTAAAACCCTGCATGCACACGTTCAACACATTCTCCTTTCGAATCAGATGGCCTGTGCTAATCTGCAGATTTTTAAGAGAAATCTCTGCCACCTGTGCCTATATATGCTGGAAATACCCCATCATCCAGCATGCCACAGCAAATTTTTCTGGCCTTCTTTGTTGCAGCTGCCTTGAGAGAAAGGGTGGTCCTCTGGCAACCTGAGCACTTCATTAAATGTCTGTTGGTTTTCTCATTCTAAAAATAAAAAGGTCAGTGCTCTGATGGAAGATATAAAGGTGTCTTACAGAAGGCATTTGGCAAGGGACAGGTGAGGAAGAGGTTGGCAAGACAAAGAAAGGGAATAAAATCAGTGTATGTTTGGGAAGGAAAGAGATAAAATATATTAATATGCCATTAAAACAAATAAACATGAAAAATAACCAACTCAAAACCTGTATAATTGAAGCCATGATTTTTTGGCACTGTGTTGTGAATTGCCAAGGAATGTGGTTTTCAGGTTTTCCTCAAGGATCACGAACAAGAGATAAAAGGTGACTTAGCAGAGACATTCACCCCTGGCAGCTGAGCACTTCAGTGCCTCTTCTATTCCTGGAGAGCTGCTTCTGGCACACAGGTTTTCTCTGTGTCCCATGTTTAGCTATGCAGGCCAATGATCTGCTGGATTCAGCGTGCTACTGGCTCTTGCAGTGCACCCACAGATGCTGATTGTTCTGTGATAAGGAGAATATTTGCTCCAGTGCTACTGGAGAGGTGTTGGCAGGTTCAAAGTGTGCTCAGGCACGGCCCAAATCCACAGGGTCTGTTTTAGGGAGCAAACCAGAAATTACATTCCCAGAAAAAGAATACAATGCCCACTGTCAGAAATGTTGCATAGCCTTTCTACAACTCCCTTTTATTGCTCAGATGTGTAGCCCATTAGGGGAAAAAAAAAAAAAAAAAAAAAGAAAAGAAAGGTAAGGTTTGCCAAGAAAAGTAAAGTGATCTCTGGATTGAGATTAGCACTCAGGGTCTTTCAGAGAAAAGATTTGAAAAATTGGCAGGAGAAAAGTTTGAAGGAAAGCTCATGGGGGCTGCAGGAAAAGAACACTTTTAGGGATTTTCTCACAAGAGTATTAAAACAAATTTTCCATATCCATCTTGATATATTCCAGCATAGATCCTTGTTCTATCTGGCATCTCAGAAGCTCCTCGATGTAGTGAGAACAAGCCACATAAATAAGATGGAAGTTTCATGTAACATTAACTATTTAAGGCAGCATTGCTCCTGTCAAAACATGTATTTATTAGAAATGGATAAGTGGAAAGGAAATCCTTCTATTCTACTCATTTTATCCATCTCATAATTTCTAATTAAATGGAGCCTGTATCTCAATTGCTCTGGCTTTTGGAATTAAAGAACTGCAGCTCCTATGATAAGCTCTTCCCTCTAAATCCAAACCATTTAATTTGCTTAATATACCTAAGTTTGTAATAGCTAAATTGTAATTTTAAAAAAGTAATGTGGCTCTTCTTTTTTTTTAATAGTGTTATCTGAAAATAACAGATAATGGTGATATTTTTTAAAACTCCCTGAAACATTTAATGTCAGTCTTGTTTCTCATTTCAAGAGTCCACAAGCATGTAAAGTGGCTAGATTTGTTGTGTGGTACAGCTATTTTCTATATAATAGGATAGATTTTGCTAAAAAACAAAGCCTGCCCTTTGAAAATCACTGCATTTTAAGTACACAGAGATAGCTGAAGGGAACAGTGTGAGATCAGCAGGTGCTACAGAGACATTCTTCTGCCCTGCTATCAAAGCAATGCCACACTCCACATCTTCATGTCAAGCAGGTTAAAAAGCAAATATCTCAAAATAGCTCCATCCTCACCAAGTGACCCAAAATCACCTTCAAACAGAATTTTTTTGTAGGATTACCATAAGTTAAATTTCCTGGAGAGCTTTTAAAAATGTACTCTCAGCAACTTCAACAGCTTCCTTTGAAAGACCAGCCCATGTAAGGCACTTGATTTCAAAGGATTTGAATTTAAATATACATCTATTAGAGTTCAAAAAAATATGGCTAGCCCAACATACATGTTGATATTGTTCCTTTTTTTTTTTTACTGGAAAACCTTCATTAATAAACCTGACTTGATATTGCTAGGAAATGGCCAATATCTTCGAAAGCAAACCTGGAAAGCATTCTGTAGTAAGATTTTTTTAAAATCATCATATAAATGTGAATTTCATGATCATGAGACAAAATGGAATCCTGAATATTCGGAGTGACAGTGTTCTTATTAATTAATAAGTGTGACTCCTCTAAAGTATCAAAATGAGGATGCAGTTTCACAAAATACCAAATTATCAAACTGACTAACCAGTACTTAGATGGAACTTAAAGGGTTCCTGAAGGATACACTAGGTGACAGATTGCCTGAAGAAATAAAAACAGGAAATATAAGTTTTCCTTTTAACTGTTTTAGAATAGCATTCATCTATTGAAGAATATACCCTATTTTATCAACAATTGTTGCTTTTTCTAGAAAAGAGATGAACAGAATGAAAAACCTCAAAACTTATTAAAAACATAAAAAACCCAGGCAATGTGAGGGTCCTAGCACAAAAAAAAAAAAAAAAAAACAACCCAGGAAACACCTCATTTGGTTTATACTTCTAATTAGAAGTGCAAGAGTTTTGTGTTTCCCAGTGAGGCAGGATGAGCACTTCTTACAGGCAAGGGCATACAGAGCTCCAATCCCTGCACTCCTCCAGGTCTGTACAGCCTCACTGCCCTTGGAAGCTTTAGGGGCAGTTCACTGAGCAATTTGGAGCTGCTTAGAATGTTCTTTTGTGGAAAGAAATTTAAAATTATTAAATTACAGACTACCCATCACCTCCACAAAGATGAATAGGAGACAACAAGCTAAATGGCTCTTCTTTGAATGAAACCATGGGGCACATCTGTTTGCAGCCAGACCTTCAATCCCAAGAGAACAGAACACAGCCTAAGGCACGAGGCTGACTGCAGTAGCACCTTCCAAATTCTTACAGTAATATTCCTTTGGGGGCCAGGAGGTGTTTTACTATACAATGATCAACACCATCAACACCAGTAAGTGTGACTTGGTGAACTTCTCAGTGGCACCAAATACACTGAGAGCACTTTAAAACACACTCCCTAAGCCACTGGTCTTAGGGCCAAAGGGAAATGGGGTACAAGGCCAGCATAGACATTACTGGACACTGGGGAAATCGTACCATTCAATTTGCTGGGAAACAAGTTATTCCAAAAGGGGAGCCATGCTAAAATGGCTTGAGGACACTCTTGAAACTAATGGGACAAGAAATTTCTTAAAGAGAGTGCAATCCATGCAATAGCTTTCCAGTAATTTGAAAAAAAATTAACTCCTGTGTACCTAAGTATAAAGTATGAAAATCTAAGCCAATGATATCTGTGGAAAGGTAAAGCTTGGCACCGGTACTGTCATAATTCCCAAGACTGTGAATTGTTCAGAACAAGTTGCCTAGGCTAACCCAAGCCCCATCTGGTCAGGATGGCTGGATTTTAGCTGAAGTTATTCCCAGTTGGCATCTGATCATCCAGTGTGTGCAGAGAGAGAGAGACTGCACATTGCTGCTCTCAGCACCCCAGGAAAGGATGTGACCACCAGCCCCATGGACCCCGTGTCACCCGACCCCCATGGTGACCCTGGGTAGGCAGCAAGCCTCTCCCCATGCCCAGTTAGTAAGGCTCATGTAATAAATGCAAAAGAATTGTGGATTGATTAACTCTCAGACTAAATTTGATAGCTGGAAATACTCTTTAGCACTGCTTTCTTGTTGTGGTTTAACCCCAGCCAGCAGCCAAGCCCCACACAGCCACTGGCTCACCCACCACCAGTGGGATTGGGAAGAGAAGCAGAAAGGTAAAGTAACTCCAGGTTGAGGTCAGGACAGTTTAACAGGGAAAGTAAAAGCCATGCACACACAAGCAAAGCAAATCAAGGAATTCACTCAC
The DNA here is from genome assembly GCF_023055355.1 of Agelaius tricolor. Classification (NCBI taxonomy): domain Eukaryota; kingdom Metazoa; phylum Chordata; class Aves; order Passeriformes; family Icteridae; genus Agelaius; species Agelaius tricolor. Next base: position 39,325,653 of record NW_027269269.1, on the reverse strand, counting down.
TGCTCCCCATGGGCAGGCAGTGTTCAGCCAGCTCCAGGAGCACAAGGCTCCATCATACAGCACAGTGATTTGGGGAGACAAACAACTCCACTGCAAATGTCACTCCCTTCCTCCTTCTTCCCCCCATTTTATGCACTGAGCCTGATGCCATGGGGTCTGGAATATCCCTTTGGTCAGTTTGGGTCACCTGTCCTGGCTGTCTCCTCCCAACCAACCATACAGAATGGCAGCATGAAAAGCAGAGAAGGCCTTGGCTCTCTGCAATAAAAGAAACATCTCTATATTATCAACCCTGTGTCCAGCACAAATCCAAAACACAGCCCCATACAAGACACTGGGAAGAAAAATTCTAAATTCTACCCCAGCCAAAACCAGCTGAGGAAGGGGAAAAAATAAAACAAACCCCAAAAAACACAAAAGAAAACCCAACAATCAATAACATCAAAGCAAAGAGAAAGGAAGAAAAAAAGCATTGAAGAAATATTCTGCCACCTTGTCCACTTTTTGTATTTAAGAAGGTTCCCAAAAGCAACACTGCAAAATGTGAATTATTTCACAGTTGTTTTCACCATGTTGAATGGTGCTGTGTTTGCATTCAAAATACAATGGCTACAAGTGAAGTGATTAGATTATTCTTTTGTGCTCTGCAGTAAAATCTGCCATAAATAATAATAATAAAAATGCAGATCCTTTTTCTAAGTTGACAGTAGAAAGAAGAAAACAGCAGTCAACTTTTTACTATCAGTAAAAGTCTGAACAATTAGTGGGACCTGTTTATTCCTGTTAATTTAGCAGAACAACATCAACAAAACCACTTTATTAGCCATACCTTTTCCTAGTAAAAAAGGCAGTGTTTTAAACCATACATTAAAAATTTTTAACACACTTTTGGCAAGCATATGGGCTCTGATTGTCAAACATATGCCATAAATTCATAGGCAGAGTCAGGGCAAATCATTTGACCTTCTTGTGGCTCAGACAATCCAGCTGTAAAATTAGATGAAAGCAGAACTGAAAAACAGATGCTGCTGCATCCAATTTGGGCTTTCTTGAGCAAACAACAACTTAAGAGAGCAGAATTAATGCCTTGTATGAACTGCAGCATTTTATTTGATGCTCATCAGCACAATCTCTAAATTAAAATAAAAACCTGAAAAACTTTGCAAGCTTGCCGCATGTATGACATTGAATTTCCAAATTGAAGAATTATTTACATGTTTCCAAAGACAGGCAGTAGCTACCTAGAGAACTGAGCCTACTGGGCCTTTGGCAAGGAAGGTTGGGTACCACAGCATAAAACCATCTGCCCAATCCACTATGGACCCACAAGAGCTTAGAGGGGCATGCAGAGAGAAGGCCAGGCCAAAGCACCTGACCCATGCATGGGTTTAACTCATTTTCCAGGCAGCCAGCCACCCCAGAAGCTCCACCTGGAATTTCAAACTCTTCTTTCCTCTTCACAAGTCATAGGGAAATCCACTTTTTGCTCATATCTGGGTTGGCAGCTTCTGCTGGGCTCCAGTGTGTTGGCAGCTGATGAGAGTGTGCCGCAGTGCCCTATCCAGACAGTTCTGCCTCTGCTTCTAGGGAGTTCCTGAAAAGCTTAAAACCAAAGTTTGCTCCCAGGCTGGAAGGCAGAACTTCAGCAGGGAACACCCACAGGGGAATATGAGTTGCTGCCTTGCTGGTTTGGGATTTTCCAAGTTTATATTGGGAAAATAGTTCAAAATCCTGAAGGAAATTTAAAAAAGAAGAAAAACCAAAACAACACCAGAATGCACATCCTACAAGTCAGGTTTGCTTACTTGTGTTTGTACCTGGAAATAAACACTACTCCTACTTCAAAGGCAAATGAGGAAACACGCCTGAATTTGCACCTTGTCTGTGGACCTCACTTTTTGGAGGTAGGAAAACTGTATTTGGGTTATTTTCAAGAACATGATTTGGAACAAGTAAATAAAGAAAAAACGCTAAGTTTCACCTAAGAAAGAGTGAAATTAATGTGTTGCATGTTTTTTCCCCTTATTCTTTTCCATCTCTTGACTACATAACATACTCAATTAATTCATACAGAACCTGAAACCATGTTTGATTCACCCCCTTTTCCAAACCAGAAATCACACCCTGCTCAGTAAATACCTTCCCCTGCTGCAAACCAAGCAACCATAAACCAGGTTCTGGTGTTGCTGTAGCTATTTCAAAGCCCTAAGTACCACAGGGTTCTCCTCACTGATGACTGTGCCTAGGACATAATAATGTAATTAAGCATAACAGAGCCAGAACACTAAAACAAGTTTTAATTTTTATTTTAGTAATGCTGTCCAACTGTGCCAACAGGTGTAGATTTCATTACAAGTAATAAGGAAATGCTAATAGTTACTGTACTATATTTTTGGTGACAGCAAAGAAAATAAATTCTTCCTAAACATATTAACCTGTTTTTGCCCTACAGTAATAAAGCTGGTGGAAATACACTTCTTTTATAAACACTTCCTCATACATTTGGAGCTGCTTATGAGGAAGGAGTTATTACATTAATTATCCTGTCAGTCTGAAATTTAAATTGTGTGGCAATATTCAGTATCACATCCTAAGGGCACATCATATTTTCAGATAAAGATTTTTTTATTGTATCAAAAAAAGACCCTTTGTTTTTAAAAAATTTGCATAAGTTCTTGTCATTTTATCTAATTTGGTTCTTTCATGGAGCCAATCCATCACTTGGTTACTAAGATAGCTTTTGCAATTGAACACTGATTTGCCAGAGAATGTATGCATATTTTATATCTTCCTGAAATCAGAGTTTAAAGAATAGTGTGAATTCCCTGGAAAGCAAGCTGTAGAGAGATGAAGCCAAAGTCTTTGTTAATAAATGTCACAGTTCAATAAAAAAATAAAATAAAGAGAGAAAATTACCAGCTGTATAAGTAAGAAATTCCAGTAGAAGGGCAAAGAACACATCACACTTCACCAATGACACAAAATAATCCTTGTTCTTGCCTGTTTAGATTACATAAACTCTCACAAACCAACTTTATCTACTTCAATGTATATAAAAATCATCAGTTTTGATTAAGTCTGATCCAACACTAGGTGTACAAAGATACCTTCTGGTGACTGAACAAACAAAAACACGGCATTACTTATTTTGCAAAGAAGACAGCAGGAAGCTCACAAAGGATTAAACCACACCTTAATTCCCCAGCACCTGGAGCATTGTGGATGGATAATATTTCTATGTTTCTGGTTATCTGTGAATTTTAATTAAACATGAATGTTTCTGTCAAATGTCAAAGAACTTCATTTGATATTCTAATCCAGTCCTAAGCACTTAAACATGAGGTTAAAGGCCTCAAGTAGTTCAAGAGTTCCTAAATAGAGGACAACAGAATTTAATTTGTATGTAACAATATTTTCATAGTGGGGACAGCTCATTCAAATGAGAGAGAGAGACAAGAGCAATGAAATTCTACTTCACATATTATGGAGCTGCCTCTTTTTGGGGCAGCCTTGGATTCCCTGTTCCAGCTCAGCCATTTCAGCTTCTCAGCTCAAATATTTATCTGGACACAGCTTGTCTGCACAAGGGCAGTTTCTGAGGAACCACTCAAAGCCCTTCTCCAACAGCTTTACTCTTCCTATCAAAACACTTTAAAGTCCATGACAGGTCCCACAGTTAAGTCATCTTTTTGGAAGGCCAAGGGACAGCTGGTAGTTGAGAAGCTGAACAAAAAAGACAAAACAAAGCAGGGCTGAGCATCCCTGAGCACGTGTCCATAAGGAGCCAAGTGGAGAGTTTGCCTGCAGCTTTCTCCCCATGGGACATTTCCAAAGATCTTATGTGCAAGGCAGGGAATGTCACTGTCCCTTGTGTCTCCTGGGGAAGGGGAGAAGGCAGGCTAAAAACAGATGAAGCGAATAAAGAGCAATATCCAAAAAACCTCGTGTTTAAAGACAGAATTTAAGACTCTAAGGCTGTCATGCTGAATGGATCATTGGACAATCTTTATTAGGGAGGAGTGGTCAACTCCAGAGAGTGTATTCAGTTACCCCTTCAGCCTGAGGAGGCTGAAATGGCTGACAGAGCATTCCAGACTGGCAAAGCTGTGGGTTTGCAGCATGATGGGTGTAGGTGTCCCAAGCTGCATGGAAGAGAACCAGGAAAAATCTTTTGTTTCAGCATGAAACATGAAGTGACATGGTTAAAGGATTTCTTATTCCTGAAAAAGTTAGTCCAATGAGCACCAAAAAAGCCTGGAAACAAAAATATCTTCCCCCAAACCAGGAATGTGTCCAAGAATGTAGGTGGCTTTGGAGTGCAAGTAATTTACAGGTTGCATATTCCAAGTCAGGGACCTTCAACAGGCCTTGGATATCCATATGAAAGGAAACATACAGGACAAGGTGAAGAGTAAGGAAAACCTCAGAGGAATAATTACTGATATTATGTACAAGATTCCATTAGAAACCTCTGGAAAGATTCCAGCTGAGGGGCACAGAATATTCCAACACTTCACTTCCACATAACCAAGCTGTGCTTTTGCATGTCCATAGTTCTTTAGTCCCTCTGATAACTTTTTCAAGAACTTGTAAATTATTATTAATTTAGAAAATTAATCTCAGAATATGATGCTGTACAGTATTAATTTTTTTTTTCCTATAATTTGGTAGTGTACAATATTACAATAATTTTTTCAGCCACCAAATCAAAAGAAAACAAAGTAGACTGACTTTAATGGCTGGCAGTTCACATTGCTTTGGGTCACCTTTTACAATGAAGGTGGGACAAAAATAAAAACAAAGTCCAGAAATCTTTATTTCCAATTGATGACTGATTTCCAATTATATGAATAATTAATAAAATAATTTAAAGAAAAATCAGTATAGGTTCAGAAAGTAAATGCAGATCAAAGCATTAATATGTTAATAAAACATTGAGCTACATAATATTGCTGAACTGAGTGAGGTTTCTGTCAGGAAGATAAGTTAATTGGTATTCTGACCTTTCACTTTCAGTGTTAACCTGAAGCTAGCAGGAAGGACAGTTGTTCTGGAAGGAAGTGTCTGACAAGATGTTTAAATTTTTATTCCCTCAAACAGCTTTTTACATCCTTAGTCAAACAGCCTGCAACAGAACCAAGCCTGTCTGTGACTATCGAGCGCACTGTGGCAATGTCAAGGACTTCTTTCATTATTTGTATAATTTTTTTTTGTTCACTTTGGCTGCTGTTTGTTTTCCTGAGACCTGGCTGATCTCACAGGAAACTGTTCCATCTACCCAGCCTCCACAAAGCTGAGAGCCTGTGCAGGCAGGAGGGGTGGCAATCAGTCGGCAGAGGAGGGAGAGCTCGGTGCCCAATCGATAGCCCCGGCACGCACCGACGAGCAGCATGAGCGTCACCCCCCCTCCCCCAGAAAATGCACTGGCAAAATGTGCACTCCAGAGATGGAAATGTTATCACAGCACAGGTCAGTAAACTATTGATGGGACCAAGAAACGTCTGCTGATGTACAGGGAATGATGTGTGGCAGTTTGATCTAGCAAGGGGGCTATTTTGTATGCCAAACACAGCTCCCTGCTCGGTGTTGTCTTTTTGGTTCACTTTACAATGCTTCAATGTCAAAGCTTCAGCAGACATGGGATCATATTGTAGGGATGTCTGCAGCACAGGTTGAAAAAAAATAAAAAAGAGAACTCTTTTTGTTCTCTTTTTTCAATTTTGAAATTGAAATGTTCTAAAAAATTAACTTCTAGTTTATCACGCCTTAAAGTGTCAGAGCCTTCATACAGCTCTAACTTCATCTTGTTCACAAATGATGACTTGCAATGACTAGATAGTCAAGCTTACTAATGTTCTAATTATGTCAGTGCAAATTAGATATACAGTAGTTTAAATTGCTTTGATAATGCCTGTAGGGTGACTTCTAGCAATGAGAGAAATATCAGGTTAGACATTTGGGTCACAGCATGTCAACCTTTCCTAACAAAGTTGACTTTTTCTTCTGATTTTAGTTTTGCAATAAGTTTTAGACCGTAAACTCAATTTGTTTGGGGGAGGAAAAACAAAATCAAAACCACTGGGAGTTTTATAGTACAGCATTATATAATGTATAATTTAATGTTTTCCCATGCACACACCTGTGTCTGGTTATCTTTTCCTGTCTTCTCTATAGTGTTCAGCTGTGGATAGAAACCACTTGAAACTGCAGACTTTGAGAATCGACCCCACCACTGCAGGCTTGCAAGAAGAGCCCTTCCTCTCCTTATGCAGGGACCAAGGGCTAGTTAAAATGGAAGCTCATATTCTTGACAGAGAAAGAAAAAGTCATTCTGAAGTATTTCTGAGCCAACTCTGAATATTTCCTGCACACTAATGAATCATGCACCAGGGGCAGCCACGGGACAAACTGTATCATGTAGGTATTATAAAGCACACCACCATATGCCCATGTGCTACAAGGAATTCTGTTCTTTCCAAAACCCTCTCTTCAGGGCAAAGTGATTTCACCACCCTTGTCCTCAACTAACTTATCTGCAAGTGGTACAGCCTGGAGTTCTAAAATAGAGACTCTCTCCAGTGTACTTTTTTTACATTTATGCACACGTGTTTGCAGGCATGTGTGCATGCATATGCATATACCTGTAGTCACACTGAATACAAGCATCTCTTACTATATACTTGTGATAAATTCTAGAGAAAAAAAAAATCATTTTATTGCTTTATGACATCACATTCCCACTGATTAATGAAACTCAGCCTCTGAGACTCATTCACCTGTGTTGGCACTAAATTGAAGCAGCACTCCAAAAAGAGGTTTCTGGGGCGAGGATTTCGCTGTGTGTGAAACCCCACAGGATAATTGTTACTAGATCTGCTAATGACAAGGCAGCAGCAGATGGTATTCTCCAGGCAGATGCAAGAGAGCTATGCCTCCTCAGCTAATAGAACAGAAGCCAACTTCAAACCAGAAGTCCTGTGAAAATATAAGTGCAATCCTGAGCCTGAAATAATAAGCCTTCTGGATATTCAGCACATATCTATTTTGGCTGTGCTGGGATTGTCACACAGCTTTTATAGTGTCCTGCCACTTCATCTGTGGCTAGAGAAGAGGCTGTGCCTGCTGCAGCCTCCCATAAGGATATGGATGATGGAACTGTTTAGCTACAGCCATGATGACAAACCAGCTCTAGGATGCCATGCTACACACTGCTGACACTCTCTTGACACTCATTTGCCCTCTGCCAACCAGCTGCACCCAGAAAACACCCAGGGATAACTTGAAGAACTATCATGGATCAAGAGCCACTCTCAGCAGGCAGAAGAGACCAAGCCATTCTGTCTGGGGAAAAAGGGGAAAAGGGAGGAAAGGAGGGAAATGAACCACATGGAAAAAGCCGTGCTGTGCCTTCTCTCTGCAGGGACAGATGACAAGATTTTCTTCATCTATTTGCTATAAAAGATAGACCCTCTGAAGTATACCTCCCAGACTCTGATAAAGAATTCAGACAGAAATTATGAAGAATAAAAAGATGAAGCAGTACACTATTTCCTTCTTTATAAATGCAACACTTGGAGCAGTTATTCAAGTGAACACTCAAATTATGCCACAGAAAAGAAATAAGAAGTAGATATGTGAGAAAACTATAGGGCCTAGCCATTATTCTGCTCCTGGATCCCAAATGTACCTTATTTTGATGGACTGGGATGTTCTTTACATGAAGTTGAAACCTTGTAAAAATGAAGGAAACAGAACTAGATGTAAAAGATAAATCAGGCCATATAGCTGTTGTGATGTACATTCTTTATGGAAAACTGTCTATATTTTTGACTTGTAGCCACTGGTTTTTAGTGGTGTTTCTGTTTATCCTGTATTTTTCTTCATCTGCTCACCTTCCTCATATATTTTGTTGTTGTTTTAGAATTACTATAGGAAAATCAAAATAATCTTGTTATTGGAGGGTAGGCCAGGTGGTCTTTAAAGGTCCCCCCCAACCCAAACCCCTCTGTGATTCTATGTCTCAGCTCCTCTCCTGCATAAGACAAGTTTTACAACAAGACCCCTAGAAAAAGAAGCACTGGGTAGGTTTATTGGCTTTGAACAGATGGCTGAAAGGGACATCATGGAAAACATTTAAATGCTCAAAAAGGTATTGATTAAATGTAAACTAGATGGGCCTCAAGTGTTCAGATAGCCCAGACTCATGTTTTAGGCAATATGGAGAAAATAAATTCAACCAGAATATATATATTTCTCATGGAAAAAGTAGAAAACATTAAACTTAATTCAAGAAGCAGCAGGCAGAAATAACATACATCTTATGGTGAATTTACAAACTCCTTGAAATTTAATAATAGTAAATTTATTTATTGCCAGACACCACTCTCTGAAACCTATTGCTGTGATCTAGAGCATAAATTCTTCTCCATATGCAGTCAAATGGCAAGTGTATGAGCCTACACAGTGTAAAGAAAGTTGTGCAGATGTACTTTGGCAAAGAAAAGCTGAGGACTGTGGTGGAAAGAAGTGGTCTTACTGCAGTTCAAAGGGGCATTTTACAATCGAGTTCTCTCTGTTCTCAAACTTCCACCCCCAGACCCCTTCCTCCCTATCTCACCAGACTGCCTAAAGCTCTTTTATGAGTGCCTCATATATGTACTAACTTACATTTGGGAATAGATATGTGTCTGTCCCCCAGAGCAGATGCAAATTCTTTCTCAATTTTACTATTTACTTAAAAAAAACCCAAACAAACAAACAAACAACAACTAAGAAAGAGTATGTTATCAAAATATTTCTAAGAACCTCACAGAGTGAGTTTTGTTCAGTTATCCTGATAGGGAGTACAGAACAAGTTTTGATGGAGAAAGGAGGAGTTGAATATGAATTAAAATGGCAAAAAATAACCAAAAGAAAGCAAGCAAACTAGAAAACAAAACCAAAAATTCCCTGTCCATGTTGCAAAATGTATTTAAGGGAGAACAAAGACAGAATGGAAAGTTTCAGTGTCTGTATTTGCTCCTGGATCTCAAATAATCTGAAGACTGCTTAAAAATGAATTATGCTTGATCTGCATCTTGGATCCATCTACTGTACACTGACTGTATTCTGTTAAATGCATAAGGGAATGCCTGTGATAAACAAGATACGTGATCAATTTATCATCTCTGTTGTGATATGCTTCCTTAAATAACTGCAGAGAAGACCTTGGCACTGAGGTTATCTCCACAGTTAAATTCCTGAAGGGATTGCTGGAAAGGGCTGCAGAGGACAGAGGGAAACAACCACAACCATAAACACTCAGAGCTCCATAATCAGTGAGCTAAAAGGAGTTCTGAACTTGATGTGATTGCCCACCACTCAGTGCAAAGCAATTATGATTACTTAGAGGATTTCACTGGCATTTTTTGGGGGGGCTAAGTGGCACAAATTCACATCTTGCATAGGAATCACCTCAAAATAATTTCAGTGGCCATTTGGTATCACACTGCTCTTTGCCTCTTGTTCCATACTGGTGTCCTGCACATGGCTGCAAAAACCAGGATACAATTTATACACTTGCCATCTGTGCAGGGCATGACTGTCATAAGAAATGCACAAATACCTTCTGGGGTGAGATTTCTTGGTGGGTATTGCATAAGAGAGACATATTTAAATGCATACTTTAATCTATATGGTTCTAATCCAGAACTGCTGGAAGCCAGTCCAAGAGGAATTCCATATTTTGCAGGCCCTTGCACTTAGCTAAATATTTGCCCAGCTGAGTCATTTTAGGATGCTTTTCCCAGGCAAGCCATCCTACTATTCACTTTCTGCCTTTCTCTTGTAATTATCAGGGCAGTATTAAAAAACAAACAAACAAAAACAAAAACTAAAAAAAAACAGAAAGAAAGCATTTCAAACTCCCTAAATACATCAGCATTGATCAAACAAATATAAAACATATTGTACTTCAAGTGGAAGGAAGAAGTCACTGTGCAGAGGACCTGGTCTTCTGTTTGCTTAGTGCAGTGAAGAGGTTAACAGAAAACTGAAAAGAAAATAAATTAGAAGGACACGAATTCCCTGAAATTTTCAATACTTCACAGGCTGAGGATATGCAGTTTTTGGAGTGAATGTGATGTGGGAAGGCACTGTAGTTTGCACAAGCTCCCCCCAGAAAACCTTACTGCAAGGAATTTACTGCCCATGCAGGCTGCTGCTGTCTGACTGTACATGGGCTGCTCCTATGTCAGAAAGTGGAGTGCCTTCTATAATTAACAGATAACTCATCTTGGATAGCATGCCAAGAAAATAATAACTTTGCTACAGCAAAATGTAAAACTCTGTCAAAAGGAGGCATCTATCTGTTTCCACAAGACCCATGGTGATGAGTTTGGCCCTAATTAACAGCAGCTTTCTAAAATGAGAGATAATTGCTGGCACACATAACGTAGATTTCAATAGCTAAAATGAGCAATAACGAATATTCACTTTGAAGCTTGCCTGACAGAATGCTTAGACCACAAAAAGTTAAAGTAGTACCTTGACTACAGCTGATAAATGAGATTCCTTTACTGTCCTCCTCTTTCCATCAGCATTTCAGCACTATCACTTTTAATGCTTAAGGTCTGGAGCTTTGTCTCTTAAAGTCAGAGATTTATGGCAAGTAAGAAATGTCCATATTAAAAAGGTAAAAGAAGATTCAGATTCTATCCTTTTCTGACCATTATAATTAATAGCTGGATCTTCAGTTGTAACTAATTGAACAGAGGTCAGGGTGTTGCCATGGTAATGCCCTAGCCAAGCAATTTTACCCATTTTCCAGTCTACTGCCCCTTTGCATAACTGCAAGTTATAAAATGTTTTAATTGCAAGATTTGCAAATGATGCAACATCTGGGCTGCAGATTTCCATATAAAGGAAGAAGATTAATGGGATTATTAACATATCTGTGCAAACCCTTGAAGTGCTGAATATAATTACTGAACACCAGCATTTTCACTGATCATCTGTGTGACATGTTGGAAATCCATATAACTAAGGAAGAAAATTGCAGATGTGTATTTTCCTTTCTCTGTGCCACTAGTAATTAGAAGAAGTGTCATTCTATTGCTGCCCTGGAATGATAGAGAAATATCTTCAGTCACTTCACCAGAACAGCAATGTAACTTCTTTATTTGTACTGTTGTTTCATTTGATTAGATATGAAAACAAGTCATGTAAGTGAACCTCAAATTCTGATTAGTGATTTTGACCTCCTTGTTCCAAAAACACACCAACAAATAGCAAGCAACCAGCCTTCCACTCTCTGTATATCTAAACATATTTTTTTTTAAAAAACAAAGTTCCTTCTAACCAATCAAAATCAAATTATTGCCCTAAAAAAGAGCCCAGCATATACATTTGGGATTCTAAAATCACTCAAGAATTACACGGTAGTTGCATGAGAATAAGATTATTTTAAGAAAGGAAATTAAAAAGGGAATATTTGCATATACAGGCAAAAAAAAAAAAAGAAGAAAATTTGAACACACAGTTTGAAATATCAACTCTGAAGTTAGTGCATTTATGTCCTGATGGACTGAGGAAAGCACAACCTTGCAGTCTGGTCATTCTTCAGAATGGCAGAAGAGCCAAGAGCTCTCATGCCCAGACAGCTACAGATTCTGTTCCTTCCCAAAAGCAGCAGCAAACTTTCTCCTTTTCTCAGAATGCAGCAGAGTGGTCATGTACAAGGCATGGGTGGCTTCCAAAACCTTGCCAATGACACTGGCACTTAGCAAGCTCACCTAACTTTCCCCACTCTTCAGCCAATGAAGGACTCAGCAAAATTTTCAAGAGAAATCAGGTGATTTAGGATTCCAATTGCCATTATTAGAAAAGGTTTAGATAATAAAGTAATTCCAATTTACTTTCCTACATAATTATAATGCCCAATTTTTTCATAGTCAATTAAAACAGTATAAAATTCAAGGCTCAGTCCTGAAACCAGCTTCAAGCTCTGGGAACTATGAACTCTGTTTAAGGTAGAGCTTGGGAATTTGTATTGGAATGCAAAATTTATTGTCTGTACATTTGTGATGGGATCTACCAAGTCCATTGGAAATATTTTTCCATGTTTTCTGACACTAAGACCATGGGGCTATGAGCAATATTTCTACCCAAGTCAAAGATTAGGGCTTTTAAAATATTTTCCACTCATATGACTTTGCATGAATTCCTGCTAATACCACCTCATTACAAGACAAGAACTAGTCATTTATACTGATGTAAATTTAGAATCACTTCTGAAAACTTTGAGGGGGCCTCAGATCTGCTAAGCTAACATGAACTCCTCTTGTCTTGGTGCAATGTCTTTGTGAGGGACATAGAATTGCTCTGTTCCACACATCTGCAGAACAGCCCCTTTTCCTGACTAGAGAAATCTTCTCTCTTTGAAATACTTCCTTGATAAAAATTACAGGATATTGTAAATCACACTTGGCCTAGATTTTCAAAAGGAATAATTCAGCCACTTCTGGACCTTACAGAATAATGAAGCAATGTTAAGATTTCTGACATGCCCACTGATGTAGATCTCAGTGATGCCTTTTGAAGATTTGTCTGATTTCAAAACGTGGTGGCTTGACTCTGGCTGGCTGCCAGGTGTCCACCAAGTCCTGTCTCTCCCCTCCTCAGCTGGACAGGGGAGAGAAAATACAACCAAAGGTTTGAGGGCTGGGACAACGGCAGGGGGACATGATATCAACCTTGGTAACACAGCCAAAATATCATCTTCAGAATCAGCTGATGTTGATGTGACCAAATAGGAAGTTCAGGAAGAGAAATTAGATGAAAATCACAAGAAACAAAAAAAGTCAGTATCAATGTAACAAAGAGGAAAGAAACTGAAAAACGCAATATCAATTAAACTAATGAAGAGGAATGAAAATTATAAAATTAATTGCAAAAATAGCACTAAAATTATTGCCAAAAGATTTGGAAGATGGATAATGTGATGCAAAGAATCCTGTATGTGTGGTGTTGTGCTCACACCCTGATGGGCTGTGCAGTCATGAAAAGACCCATGATGGAAGAAACTTATACCTGTGAGCAGCCTCTGCATAATCAACACCTTTTTTTTTTTTTTTTGAGCCAAAGTCTTTTATCTCACTAATGAGTTGTGCAATTCAACACAAAGCCTAAATGCTGCTGCTGTAGGTATATTATATGAGTCTTATTTATAAGGTATTTCTAGAGATACAATTTAGTTTTTAAGATGTTTTTAATTAATAATTTAAGATAGTTTAAACTAAGATAGCTTTTAATTCTCTGTAAAAAAGCCAGTAAAGATGTGGTTGTATATGTGGTCCCAAAAACCACAAACCCCACTTGGAATATGACCAGAGAAGACAAAACCTCTTCCACCTCAAAGAGGCAGCCAGGATAGGTCCCATCAGATGGGGCAAATGTGGCAGATGAAAAAAAAAAACCACCACCAACAAAAGAAACCAATCTCTGAGCATGTTTTTTACACTGTGCATCTCCGTGGGTGGGACAGGAATATACTGCTTCTTACACAGAACCCAAAAATATAGACCATAATTAGCTCAGTGATTTATTGAGGCACTAGACTTTTAAATCTGAAACTCAAAGCCTACTCAGAAGGGAAGAGTCCAGATCTCATCCTGATGTGCCCACAGTAATAACAGAATTTCACTGAAAACATGATGACCTGAGGAGTCTCCACCTACCTCCCCCTCCTTATGAGGATTTTGGCAAGTTCCCTATCCTATTAATTATCAGGTCAGGAAGCATTATGGAATCTAATCAACTGTTTATAACCAAAGGAGTCCAGAATTAAATTGAAAATAGAAGGAAGGGAGGAAAACCAGGGAAACAGTACAAATTTCTGTGGTATACACCCCTATATTTTACATTTCTAACGCTTGTGGAGACATCTGGAAATCATGCTTGTATATCTGAAGCTTGACATCTAATTATTGAAGTACCAAAAGAAGAAGAAGCTCTGGGAAAAGAGTGGCTTAAATAGCACTCTTCAATATTTTCCTCTTATAAAATTTTCTCTGCTCACCAAAATTGAATGTTGATTGTTATCTTTATTTGAATGCAGTATAGGTTGTTTCACCTGTTTCAGTAAAATACAAGAACTAATATGGGACTACAGGGTGGGAAATGTGCAATCTATGTATGCATGACACTAGTGAGCTATAAAATGGTATTTTAGTACTTAAACTTTTTGGTTTCTCACAATGCTTTTGAAAATGTTTTAAAATTACATATCATAAATGAATCTTAATTTTATGCTCTAAATATTTTCTGGGTAAGATTATCTTTCATAGATGATTTTTTTCATGTCCTCTTACAAATTTTTATTAGAGGAATAATTTCAAGAAAAGGAGAATGATTAATAAAGTATCACTATTCTCCCACTGGCATTTCTGGCCTCATCAAAAGTGTCATTTTTTTGCATAATAGATTGACTCACACTTCAAGTGTGAAGCAACACTTGAAATTATCCATGCACATACTGATACATGTCCATATGTTTTTCCATCATTTCTCAAACAATAAGCCAAGGGCAAAATTCTGGTCTAGGAAACCTTCTAGAGTAATTCTTGCACGTGTATTTTCCAACAAACCTTCCACATCATTGAATACCACTAGATAATAAGTAGCATACAAAGAATATCCCCAAACTACACTTACCAGCATCCTGTAACATTCTAAAAGAAATGCATGAGGTGCAGCAAAAAAATATAAGAAAGTTAATAATTTTGTTCCCTGTGCAATTCAGATTACAGAATTTTTTTAAGATGTATTAAGAACTGGTGGTTATGCATGTCACACTACTTAGCATCAATTCAAAGTGACAGGATAAAGAAATCCAACAGAAAGAAAGGCTAAAATTATCTACCCCATCACAGCAACTTCAGAAGATGCTTTAGACCCTAATGGGAATGGAAACCAATTTTGTCTATTTATATTTATCTAATACCAGGCTTGCCAGGTACCTAATAGGCAAGGTGGGATATTTAACAATTTAGCAGTAAACATATCAAAAAGTCAATTCAAACATTAATTTACCAAAGGAACAGCCCGTAGTAGAATATAATGAAAAATATACTCAAAACACGTTTTACTTTAAAGCAGCCTATTTCAAGAGAACAGAAACAAACCAAGATGAAAATTAAATATTAAACTAAAATTTCAGAACCTGGCACATACATCAGCGTCCTGTGGATTAATTGGGAATATTCATTTACTCTTAGGAGTCTCCACAATAGATTATAATGCTTCCTCAGCCCCATTTCTCATCCTGGTGTGTTTTTTTTTTTGAGAGAGAGTGTTTGCTAATTGCAGCTCCCAGTTCACCAGCCTGGCTGATGAGCACAGCTTTTCCCAGCCACTGCAGGAAATCAGAGAGGGGCTTGCAGCACGCGCTGCCACCCAAGGCAGGATGCAGGAGCCCCATGCCCCAGCCACAGAAGGATTTAAAGGCAGCAGAACTACCCCATCCCCAAGCCTTCTGCCTGCCTTTTTCCCCTCCCAATGCCTGCAGCAGGCCCAGCAGCTCAGCCCTGCAGAACAAGACAGGCCACAGGGGAAGTTTATAAACATCCTGAAGGGTCTCCTTCTCTCCCTCTCTCTTACTGCCTTAGTTAAGGCTCTGGTTCTGCCATGCTTCCTCTGAGGACTTCATTCTCTAGGGCACTCATCCCAGAAAATTCAAATTTCACCTGTGTTGGCATATAAATCTTATAAAGCAGCATTTCCTTCATATTCTGCTGGGCTGTGTACTGTGTAGGAGAAAACTTGCTGCAGGTGCCAGTTATCCTTTAGTTAAAAAGGGTGTCACTGCAATATTAGAAAAAACAAAAAAACTACCAATATTTTAAAGGGAGTGTACACTAGGTCAGAAGTTAGAGGGATATGAAGTAAAAAGGAATCATAATGTTTAAAAACTACAAAAGGAAATAGGTGAGAAAAAAAAAAATCTGTATCTGAAAAGACTGTCTGAAGCAAGAATGATAGTTCAGTAGAATTTTTTTATTTCTTTCAGCTATTTGTCCATTCCTGTTCCATTATTTCTCAGCTGTCACCAAAGATCATAGGATTACAGACTGGGTTGAGTTTGGAGAGACCTTAAAGATCACCCAGTTCCAATCCCATGGGCAGGGACACCTCCCACTGTCCCAGGTTGCTCAGAGCCCCATCCAGCCTGGTCTTGAGCTCTTGCAGGGATGGGGCAGCCACAGCTTCTCTGGGCAACCTGTGCCAGTGCATACACTCCCACAATAAAGAATTTTTTCCTAAAACCTAATTTAAACTGAGGCAAAAAGTTCCTATCTAGCAGCTGAAAAATTCACTACAGTTCTCACATATGGGAATCTGCTCTGGTGTGCAGTTGTGCTTGTTAATGGATAAAAAAGAAACAACACAAAAAGAGAGATACAATAAAATACTCATAAGGCTCTTGTAGTCACACCAGGATGGGCAGCAGCAATATCTTTCCAATCACTGAGTGAAGAGAATTATGAAATCTTTCTGGAAAATGTTGGCTTCTTACATTTCAGACTGACTCTATCTCATCTGAATAGTCATTTCCTGGAAAACTTGAATCAGCCTTGATTCGAGATTTCCAGAAGCTTACTTAGAACAAGTCATGTAAAATAGAAGCATTTAAAAAAAAAAAAAACAAAAAAGGCAAAAAAAAAGCAAAAAAAAAAAAAGGCAAAAAAGGGCAAAAAAAAGGAAAAAAAAGGAAAAAAAAGGAAAAAAAAAGGAAAAAAAAGGAAAAAAAAGGAAAAAAAAGGAAAAAAAAGGAAAAAAAAGGAAAAAAAAGGAAAAAAAAAGGAAAAAAAAAGGAAAAAAAAGGCAAAAAAAAGGCAAAAAAAGGCAAAAAAAAGGCAAAAAAAAAGGCAAAAAAGGCAAAAAAAAAGGCAAAAAAAAGGCAAGAAAAAGGCAAAAAAAAGGCAAAAAAAAGGCAAAAAAAGGCAAAAAAAAGGCAAAAAAAAGGCAAAAAAAAGGCAAAAAAAGGCAAAAAAAGGCAAAAAAAAAGGCAAAAAAAAAGGCAAAAAAAAAAGGCAAAAAAAAAAGGCAAAAAAAAAGGCAAAAAAAGGCAAAAAAAGGCAAAAAAAAGGCAAAAAAAAGCCAAAAAAGGCAAAAAAAGGCAAAAAAAGGGCAAAAAAAGGGCAAAAAAAGGGCAAAAAAAGGGCAAAAAAAGGGCAAAAAGAAAGGCAAAAAGAAAGGCAAAAAAAGGCAAAAAAAAATGGAAAACAAATGTCATGCTTCTCAAGAAGGCCACTTCTTATTTTGCAGAGGACTATGTAAAAGCAAAGTGCAGACTTGAAATGTCAGAATATTCAGCTTTCTGTGCATCCCAAGATAGCAATGAGTAATACATATTATTTATACATTGAAACTGCCCTATTAGTCAAAAATTAGTCATTTTCTTTAGGAAACAACAAAGCACTCAACAAAACAGATCAAGAAAGGAGATGACACATATCTCACTGTTACAGCTAAGAAGGGCCTAATGAGTTCCTAATTTTCACCATAAAATACTGGCCTTTCCATGACCTAAGTCATTCACAATGGTGCTAAAATAATGTTTACACTCAATGGTCTTAGAGCTATCTTCCAACCTTAATATATATATGAAAATATGTACCTTTACAAAAGCACACAATTCCTATTCTGGGTGCAATTGCTTTTTTTAGAACCCTTTTGGGAGAATCATACAACTCATGAAAAATCTGCCCTGGATTTTCAGGAAAAAAAAAAAAACAAAAAACACAACAAACTCACCTGGCATTTACACTTTTACTAGCATTTACTACCAATCTCCTATATTTTAAGTCTATGGAACTAAAATCATCACTTTTAAGCTGCTAGATTTTTTACTAAATTCCTGGGAGACAGGCTATATGCTTGCCTGGATTACCCTGCCTGCTTCAGTCTCATATTCTGAAACTGGATTTATTTTGGCTAAGATGGCAGACCTACAACAAAACACAGAATGCATGTATTTGGTCTAGAACAACTACTTCTTAATCTAAGCTTTATTTAAAATCAATGGAGGCACTTTAGAGGGGGCAAGTATATCGATTTTGTGCCCCTGAAGTTGCTTATTTATCCTTCTTGACTAGAAAGGAACTTCAGGTAACTAGTTGAGACAGACAGATTGCAGACTCCTAAAATGAAGAGGAATCCTACCCAAAACACTTAGAAGCAGGCAGCTTTGCCATATATGTTTTCTACTCCACAGTGTATATTAAAGTTTGGTCATGCTCCTTTCCCTAAAGGTAGAGTGCAAAATTAGTTTGTTTTAAATCCCTAGTGAGACTCCTATTACAAGTAATTAAAGTTCAAGTCACAATCTCATAAATGATAATGAACTTTGAAGGAAGAAGAAAATTAAGTAATATTGGGAATGCAATAATCAGACAGCTTGTCAAATTTATTTATGGGAAAAGAAAAAACCCACACCATAGTGTGGCATCAAGGGGGTGAAAATTTTAAGCAACCCTGTTTTTTGTAGACGGGAAGCTGTGTTTTTAATTCTTACATCATGCAGCACCAAACTAGCAGCACAAAGAAATTTGACCTCAACATATTGCCCACACCTGGACAGTGCAGTGCAGTACTCCCTCACAACAAATAATTCCTTTATTTTTACAAAATGCCTACAGCAGAAATTCTTATTAAAAAAAAAAAAAATTGGGAGTTTCTTTTATTTTCTGGTTTGGTTGTTGCTTTGTTATGTTTCTAATGATAACTCAGAAATACTGCTGCCAATTGGGCGATCACTAGGGTTACCTTTAATTGAAGATAATTCTGCACTTGAGTACAGTAGTGTAATATACTTTATACTGCAAGGAAAATATTCTAAAAACATTATCTTCAACAAGAGGTTGTTTAGTCCTTTTTTGACTAAGAACTTGTTCTTGAAAGGGGTCTTAGTGCCTTTCATTGGGTGGAATTATAGTTGACAACTTCCTCTCTTTCTCAAACATAATTTCTAGTTACTATTACTCGACAGTTTATCTATATACTTCTCTTTCAGTGCAGATTAAAACATTTCAATTTTAATATATTCTAAATTCCATTAAGAAGTACATTTGAGATAGTGGTGAACACTGTGGTTTTTTTCCCCCTCTTCAACCTCTATTACTCAAAATTTACTAAGAAAATATTATTCTCAAGTTCCTTTCTTGCTCTCTGCTTACAGACTAAGAATTTAGTCACACAGAGACTTCAAATAAATATTTCTCTTCCCACCAGGAGCTCAGATTTGACTCTAGCCATTCCATTACAGCTCAGCAGACTTGCTCATTTCACACCTGGAGGCAACTGATGGAACAACTCCATGGTAAAAGCTCCATTAGTTCCTACAATTCAAGTTTATTGAACAGACTCAGGATCATCAAGAATCAGCTTCCAAATTGAAAATAAGTAAACTTATAAACTTTGCTTACCATCTGTTTCCTAACCATGGTAAAAAGCAGCTGCAACTTCTATGGTGAGGTTAAAGAACAGCTATTGTTGAACTTAATGGAAAAGAACAGAGGAATTGTGTTGTTAGCTAAAGGAAAAGTGAACTGTGTCATATGTAGGTTTTAATATTTAATGAATCTATATGGCTGCAATCCATTATGTGACAATTTAATTATATGACAAAAAAGTTTGATAAATAATATTGTGGTAGGACATCTAATTCATTATTTAACAAAAAAAATCAATACTTCCATAAATCATATTCCCACACACACACACACAGTCACTCACACACACACAAGCTTTTTCAAGTAGGCAAAAATCCAGATACCATAGACCATTCATTTTCTGGCCAGGACAAGTTCAAATTGAAGTTTAATCAGGCCTAGATGGGAATGGATTTTATTTATTTTTTTTTTAACTGGTAGATCAGAAATGGTTGCTGTTAGGTGTTTTTTACTTTGGATAGCTTCCTGAAAGTGCTGTATAACTAGAAGGACTATCTTTTGTACTTAACAAAGAAGAAATGCCAGGTTTCACTCTTCTTAAGCACATGAATCTGTTGTTTGAGTCAACAGGGTCACTGGGATGAGTGAGGATGAGTAGCCAGGCAGGCAAAAGTGTCCTCAGGATTAATGCTCAAATTTAAACACAACACCACAGTCAATAACAGGCAACAAAGGAAGTCCTGCTGAAGGGAGGACCATGGTAATGATTTAGAGAACAGCAGTCCTTTTTTCCACCACAAACCATTCAGATAAAAGCAGTGCCAGGGGAATCCCCCCTGTGGCAGAGCAAAATTTTGCCAGGAGAAAACAAAGAAAATGGGGATGTCAGGCAGGCAGAGCTGAGGGGGACACCAGGCATGAGGAAAGGGACAAGTGGATGTGCTCTCCAAAGTCCTGCATTCAGGAATCAAGAGTGGGGGAAAGGACTGAAAGGAAACTGGGGGTGAAGCACATGAAGAAGGATTGGCAATCAGCAGCTCTGAGATTGCTGCCTGTGCTTCAGGTAATTAATTTATTAGGAACAAATGCTTCCTCTCCAGCCACTCAAGGACTCCCCATCCTTCTATATGACTTGTGTTTGTATCTATTGGTTTGTCATATCATCCCTGACATTTTGCCACTCCAGCCCAAGCAGTAAAACTTAAAGTCTCAGTGTTTTCAAGTTATGGGAAATAACCCTAATTTAGTTCAACAAAATGATAGATTTAGTAGTTTGGCCCAATTCTGCTCTACTTGCAGGCCATCTTTGAACTTGAATATTGACTATTCCTACCTTAGTGTTCTCAGGAAATTTGTATCTTAGAAAATATTTTAAAAAAGGAACTTTATTACTGCTGTCCAGACTACTATTTATGTCAAGCATACTTATCACACAATTTAGGGCTGAATAGTTTGATGCTAATGCACTGAAATTTTTGGTTCATTCTGACAGCATTATCACTGTAACAACACTTTGTCACAGTGCTTTTGTTGCCTTCTAATTTTTTTAGCAAATGTAGTTGTTATTTAGTACTTGATCTAGGGAGTTCATTCTCCCCTCCTGAATTTATGCCATTATTTTTTTCATTGTGTTGCATCTAGGCTTTTGCTGCCTGGGATACTGTTCTCTGTCAAGGGTATTTTGTTTAGTGGAGGTTTGAGGAATTTGTGTGGGTCCATGTAAAAACTCTCCTCTCCTGGGGTACTCTGAAAAAACTATTCATAGTACAAATACAAACATATATATATATATATACACACACATATATATATATATACATATATACACACACACACACACACACAAGCATCTAAACAGGACAAGTGCCAAATACCAGAAGAGAAAAATATAGCATTCATCATTTTTTGGTGCATGAATTCCAAATGTGAAATTTGCTCTTTTGAAAACTTTGGGAATACCTAAACATTTCAGTTTACATAATTTTATTTCCCAAATATTTTGACTTCTTCAGATTCTAGACCCAGGTTTTTGGTTTATTATTTTTTCCTACTTTTAATTAGGTAATATATGTTTTCAGTTTTGTCTTGAATTATGTGTTCCAGCTTAGAAAACTGTAAAAAACAGAACAGAGAAATCATTGGAAGTTTACACTGCAGTGAAACATTTACTTCATTAAGCATACTTCTGACTTTTCAAAAACAGTGTTTTCAAACAGTTTGCTTTGATTATTTCTTTCTTTCTTCATTACCTAATCTTGATCAGCCAAATTGAATGGCTCCTAGTATGTGCCTTCTCTGCAAATTAATTACAAACCAAACATTATCCAGAGATAAAAGTGGTATGAAAGTTTGCCATTGAAACTGTACCTTATGTCTGTAATCATAAAGTTTTAATATCTTTTCCATTAAAGAAGAATACATAGGCAAGCTGTGTTTACTTGTAAACAAATAATCTTATGTGCATGGTATGTCAAGATGAGTGGAGGTATGCTTCTTCTCCAATCTCATGGACAACATGAGATGTTCACATTCCCAAAAAGTTAAAGTTCACTGAAGTACAAAATGTAAAAAAAAAAATATAAAAGTATGGTTTTGCACTATTTATATAGCTTCAGAAAGGATTACTCTATCTCATGTTAAGGGATAAATTGTATGAAGTCACACACCCCATTTGTAAGATCCCCATGAATATATTGCATCATGTACCTAACTGGATCTGCTTCCAGAACTTATTTCACACTGGTAGAAGCCATTTCCTTTTGCACCTCATCTTTCTCCAAGTAATTAACAACCATCACCTGAACACCCATCTGCATATGTAGTAGGACATTAAAAATTGACTTCATTAGCACCTGGGTAACAAGGATGAATTCCCACCCTAGACCAATGGCACAGCTGCACTGCATTCCTTGAGAGGGCCAGCAGCAGTGCTCCTGTGATCCAAGTGCTAGCAGTTGATAAACTAAGAGGAATGATGATAATTGTCATCAACACTGCATAACAGCTTAGTAAGTGGAATCATGAAAGGCACCAGAATTCTTTGTTAGGACAAGAGTGAAAGCATTTTCAGCCACAGAACATCTGAAATGACAAAAACAAAACTTTTTTCATTTCATTCATCTGAAATGAAAAAAACATGTTAACCTGTGCTTTCCCATGCACCTCCAGTACTAATTGCATAAATTCCATTTCAGAGATGATAAATTGCTAAGTGACCCTGGAAGCGTATTTGTTGTAATAGAACAAAACCTGCAAAATAGTAGATGGACTGCCAGACCTTTCAGGAAGTGAAAAGGCAAATTCAAATTCTCAAGTTCCTTCCCCAGAGAAGAAATTGATCTGATCACATAAGCTTCACTAGTAAATCAATATTCTCAATGCCAAATAAATTTACTGAATAGAACACAGTGAGATAGTAGAGTTTTGTACTCACTTACTGCTGGAGAGAGCTCAACCTAGCCTGAGTTCTGATCCCACTGACACACATGAAGACTCAAGGCACAAGGCTTAAATAAGTCCTGTGAAAACCACAGGTGATGTTAATCAAGAGGGTGTGCCCAGAGCTCCATTACCTTAAGGGTAACTCTCCTGTGTGTGGTACAAAACCCATCCTAATAGTATGGGTGATCTGTGAAAAAAAAAAAAAAGTGCTACTTTAAGAAACATTCCCTGAAGATTATCTGTTTCTCCTGACTGGAATTTTTTTTTTTTGCTAGGTTTGGCTTGTAGATCTGCTGATCTCCCTTGAGTTATGTCAAGCATTTTAGCTGTGTGTATGTACCTTCCCTTTCTCTATAGGGATACACAATTGAGGTCCAGCTGTTCTCTCAGATATTAATAATTTGAGGTAATTATGCATTATACTCAATACAGAAAGATCCAGAAGTCATTAGTCATTAGTGGCTGATGAAGATTGTTATTAAAAGCACATTAGGCAAAAAGGCAGCTAGAAATAAAATATCAAAGTCTCTCCAATTTGAAGGGTGCTTCACTAATTGAGAACAACTTCAGAAACAAGTGTGTGTCTGTGGGGTGTCCCTTAAATGCTGATCTCTGTCAAAAGACTTAATTCTCTGAGAGAGAATCTGGGTGAGCATCATGAGAGGCATCAGTGTGTCTTTGCACTGGAAGGCAACCAAGGGCACAACAGAGTCTCAAAGCTTATTCCAATGCAGTGCTGATGCCTTTCTTCACCTGGTGCCACATGTTGGAACATACATGAAATGTTTTTAACTGCTGTTTTTGCATGTTGCATTTCTAGATGACTTAAACCCATTGCCACATTTTTGACTGATTTCTATAGAAATATAAAAAAGAAACCTGATTGTTGTATTGCAACTGTTTACTTCTTATTTTAACTTTTGAAATTTTTTCCTTTGTTATTTAAAAGTTATTCACCAAACCCCCTGGCTGCCCATTCCTACACAGAGAGACACTGCAGGACTTGCAAAGAAGCTGATCAATAAGAAACCATATTTCAGGTACCCCATCAGATCTATAACTGGCTAAGGAAAGAGTTTTGTGGAAAACATTCAATTCATATGCTTAGCATATGAATTGAATGTGCTATAGAAATAAATATTCATTTATATTCTGAATGGACATTCTGGGTGAATTTAATTATTTCCTAGAGTAAATATTTATTGTGCCTAATTTGGATAAAAGACCTAGTTGGAAAACTTTGTTTCTATTCATCAACTTTTGAAAACAATCTCTGGTTCTACATACACTGCAAATTTAGCAAGAATACGTTCTCTTTTTACTCAGTTGTGTGTCAATGAGTTGGCAGCAAGGTGCAATGTAGTGATGTTTCCATCTTCAGACACTGTGGAGGTGAGGCACATATCAGTAAGCAACACAAGAATAAAAGCAGCAAAATAACAAAATATTAATGCTGTTCAAAGGCAGTAACTCAAAACCATAGGTCATGTTTGAAACTTCATTTAGGTTGGTCCTCAGCAATTCCATATCGTAGAAGTGGTAATAAAATGATATTAGACCTGTTTCTGTTTCTTTTTAGGCTAAGAATTTGGATCTACTTTCCAACAGTTAATGTGGATCTTTTTAGGCTAAGAATTTGGATCTACTTTCCAACATGCTTTATTGTGTCTTCTATTGCTTGTCCCTTAGTGCCTCGCTCTTAATTCTTCAACATGCCTTGCCATAAGGCAGAGATGGGAAGTAGCACATGGAAATATTATTTGTGTCACAAAAATGTAGCAGTGATGAAATAAAATATAAAGCTAATTAAAATTTTGCTTATGAAGATAGGACATTTTATTTGGTAATTTCTTTTCGACTGTTGCAGCAGGATTAGAAATGAAGGAAGGAACAGTGTTTCAATTAACTTCCCTGAAATTGCAAAGGACACTGAGTATTTAATTTGGGCCTTAAGTCTTCTGTGTGTGTCTGACAAGCTGACCAATATGAAGGCCTTTCATGAAAATTACTGTATGTATCAAAGTTTTAAATTATTCATATGACGAAATGAAATGATCAACAAAACCACTGGATAATTAATGAAGTTGTCATCTCGACAAGACTAATAATAAGCTTCTCCTTGGTAAATAATCAGTGATTCCTCTGCTATAATCACAAAAGCAATTCGATTGTATGTTTATAATAGAAATAGAATAGCATAGAAATTTCAAATCTTAAAAGCAGTTGGTTGAGTTTTGCCAATAGTTCAATGATTTTTTTTGATTTCATATAATTGGTTACTAAGTCAGTAGGTAGCTGCTATGCATGTGAATTTCCCAAGGAAAACCAGACATAGTGCAATGTACTTGGAAAATAATTATTTTCCTGATAGTATTTTTGGCAGACATATTAAGAAGAAGCAAGAGCAGTAATAAGATAGCTACTAAATCTAGTACCACTGTAATATGTGGAATGATCAGTGGATTTCTTATTCTTTAATTAAAGATTCTGTTGGTTTAATCATACAGCACTGCAGTAATAATGCTGCACTGGGCAGATGAAGACAAAGGGCATTAGCATAAGGCTACATCAAGTCAGATGCTGCAACACAGTTCTGTTAAGCCTCTATATTGTTGTACCTAAGGCTCCTTCAAACCCCATCTTTAATTCTGACAACAATGTGCTAAATTTTCTTCAAATAGTTTGAAGAACGTGAAAAGCAGTTTGCACCTGTGGGAAGAGTCCTGACAAACATGGCAGGCTAAGATTTGGTCTAAAGACTTTATTTTCTCATCAGTATCTGGAGCAAGAAGAAGTGGCTGGAAAACATCTCTTGAAGATCCAAGGATGTGCAGCTTCTTCCAGACCTTGCCTTCTTTAGTGACCTTTTCCTCCTCACTCATATTCATAGAGTAATACCACAGTATCATTTGTATTTCTGCTTTTCCATCACTCTCTGCAGCATGTACACCTGGGTGAGTTTATCACTTCCCATTGCAGTAAGAACCACCTCCCTGAAAAACTGAGGCTCTCATTGCATTTTTTCAAGGCACAGAATCTGTAATCCACAACACTGCTTATTACACCATTCCAACCTGCAAATGCCAGGTTGGACTGGGCCATATGTACAGGGAACACTGTATATTTCTCTTAGTCTTTGAAAAATAAAATAAATGAGAAATATTCCCAGTGCTCTATTAGTTGGCTATGGACACATATTTTCACACAAAATCTGGATACCATGAACCCTCTGGGCATTGGCATTTCGGTAATGAAGGCATTTGGTTGTTATAGACAGAAAGGATCGGAGAGGAAAAGCAGCATATTCCAAATACTGCCAAAGACAAAACCTCAAACCTGCAATCTTTTTTTTTTTTTTTTGAAGATAGGTTGTTCAAAATGCAGCTTTATGTCTTTCTCATTGATGAAAGTCATGTCAAGATTTTAACTCCTTATACTAAACCACCTAAGATGAAGTTAAAACTGCAGAATCTACACTGCAATCACTACAGGCACTCCAGACGCTCTCTGTGCTGTCCCAGGAACATCTGCTACTTTCTTCTGGGTAAAAATATGTTGTTTGTAACTTCTCTTCTGTCTACCCAGAGGCAGTGAAGGTTTTCCATTCCTTTTTAACTCTTCTGTGGCACGTTTTGGGTCCTGTTCTAGTCCCCACCGAGAGCTGCCCCATGCTGCTCACACTAATTGTGTGAACATTTCCAGACCCCCCCTGCTCTCAGTGTGGTTTATTGATGCTCTGCACAGCAGAATACAAAACAGACTTTTGCAATATTCACACAGAAAATTCGGAGCTTGTTACAACAAGGGAAATCCCAAACCCTTTCTGAAGGAAAATCAGCTTCCAACCAAGAGGGGCTCTAACAAGGGGGACAAGGGACAGGGAGGCTGCTGCACACGCACACAGAGCCCCCAGGATTTTGGTGCCAAATTCCAGTTGGGAATAGGGGTGGGGGCAGAGATGCATTTAGCTTCCTACCTGGGAAGCTGCCATGTGCAGATGAACAGCTATGGACCCACTGCACTGGGAGCAAGTAATGGAAAAATTCTGTCTCTGCCTTGTGGAAATGATCTTGTTCCTCAGATCATCAGCTCAACTTCTATTCTCACTACCAGATTCTACAGCAACAAAGAATTTATTTTTGTAAGTATACCAAAAATAGTAGGGTACATGGATTTATGATGCTCATTCTTTTGACATCTAAATATGCAAATACAGTATAATGCATTTTGAGGGAGGTAAAGCCTCAATGGCAATATCACTGTGCCAGACCTTCTTTGGGGATGTCAGGCCATCTAATTGTAGTGGAGAAACAGTTAAAGCAACTTTTGCTTGGGCATTTCTTTAAGTTTATTTGTGAAAACATATTCCAAGCATGTACGTTAAACACGGTAACTTGGCATTGCATTGGCAAATCTGGTCCTGTATCATTTGGATCCCAGATTTCACAACATCTTACACTCCACTCTCACAAAAAGCCAAAGGCAGTGTTTTTGTCAAGTGAGAAGGAGTGATATTCTGGGAGACAGGCAGCAGAGAATGCATAGCTGGCTGATTTTATTTGGAAGTAGATTGCAGGGATTAGGGTGTGGGGTTTGATTTTTTACCAAGTGCTAAGGGCTAACAAAAGCCACCATTTCGAGTTTGCTTTATTTCTTACACAAAATAATAGTTTCCTGATTGCCATGAGACAGCACACTAAAGTGTGAAAATACTGTAGCAGCTGTGGTGGTGGCAACACATGTCATTTCTGTGCATAGGCTGAGATTTTTCTCATGAGACTCTTAAATAGATGCAATGAAGCATTCAATACACACAGTTAATATCTAACAGTAATTCCTGCATGTGTTCGTGTGCTGTACTGGCAATATCTGGAATGACTGCCAGCTTTTACAAATAAAAGATAGGTATGACAATATCCTGCTAGGATTGAAATATATCCCAATCAAAACAGAAGGACTGATTTTTTTTTTTTTTCCCTCTGGTCTTTGTTTGGCATTCCTTATGGAGAAAGTAATTAATACATTGAGGCAGGAGGAGGACTGTCTCGTGGGATACACAATCCTTTTGTAACTTGATTCAATTATTTTTTTCCTAGCTACAATTCTTCAGTGAATGCTCCACCTTCCCTTCCTTGTGTTTTTATTAACTTAAAGAAAAAAATAAAAAGAAAAGAAACAAGAAAGAATGCAGCAAAATGACAATGACACTGTCAGTGTCACTCTAAACTTCATGCTAAAAATTCATCCTTCTGTGCATTAAGTGAATTCCTGCTGGAAAAGGGCAGCTGATCCTGGGCATTATTCAGCAAGCTCCATTTGTATGTTCTTTCACTGGAACACATGCTAGTGAGATGGATGATTAAAATCTTACAAACCCTAGAGCTCTCCCCAGACTCAAAGTCTGCTTTTGTTCTGCAGCTTTCAGAGCATTTCAGAACTAAATCAAAACAGTTGTGGCAGAAAAAAAATGGAAGCTACAGTGTGTGCTGAGTGCCAGCCTCTCTTAAAAGAAGTGAAAGAGAGGATGCAGGGTGAACACAGGGCTCAGAGCTCACCTAAAATCTTGAGGAGTAACCATGTCACTGACCTCAGGATGTGGCTCTAGCACCACATTTATTTTATCACTTTTTAGGAATCTGAGGTAACCTCTTCTCTGTGCCAAACAGATCTCTGATTTTAAAAAAACTCATGTACAGCTTCTAAGCTGATGAATAACTGAAACTTCTAGCTCTTGAATTTCCCTCTTCAGAGAATTTGCTGTCTACTGCCCTATTCTTCTGCTACAACTCCACTGGCCCCACTGGAGCCAATAATCTATTTGGCTTCAGCTGATTTTAAAACAGATAGAAAATTATTGCTGGCTTCACTTTATACATGTCATCACATATTCCAATCTACTTTGCAGCTAATATTAAATATTATATTTCATTGTCCTAAATGCTTCAATAGTAGTATTCTCCTGTGATTTTTTTGTCATGCCTTTTTTGGTGTTCTAGGGTTTTCTTGAGAAAGAAGAAGCATTCAAATTTTTCAATTTAATAAACACCCAGCAAACCTCTAAGATAGTTTTCCTGTACTAAAGGGCATACAAATAAATGCTAAATCTAAAAATAATGTTCTGTAATGGGAATGAACTGACATTTATCTGATTTAAATTTATAAAAATCCACATAATAGAAATGGTTCTAAAGTTAAATTGGCACCAGTCCATTTACCACAAAGGATACAGACACCTTGATCACACTTTTATTACCCTCTGTAACTTTGTGTATTTCATATGAGTGGAAAAAAACCTTCAGATTTTGATATCAAACAAACAACCAAGTGTGGGTGGTCATACTTCAGAAAACAGTAGCTAAGTGTTTTAGTAAGCTGTTTTAATATTCAGAATTAATCTTTGGAACTGGGCCCACACAACAGAATCTTGTGTGTCTGCTTTGTGAACCTCCAAAACCAGGAAGGCTCTGAGCAAAGTGATGTGCAAGACTGGTTTGGGCTGCAAGCCTTAAGCATTCCTTGGTAATGTCTCAATGAATATTGTTTTTGTAGCCACACTTGTTTAATAAAAAATGCACTTTTATCATCTAGCATGTCTGCAAACCATCTGTGAATTGATTGGGTCTATTGGGGAAAAAAAAAAGAGAGGGAAAACCAAGCTATGAAAGCCCATTTTGAAAAGCCATAAAAATAATAGGCCAAATTTTGCTTTTCTCTGATTTTTTGATCTTAAAAAGCTTCATTGGTTTCAGTGGATCTACACTGATTTTTATCTGCTATGTATCCATTCCGTAGCATATGCAAAACTTCTGATATTTGTCTGCATTTTTCTCTTATAAAGCTGAAATAGATTTAAAAAAATCCAAACCAAATACATCCTCCCAAAGCCACTGAAATTGCAATTACTGCTTTACCTTAAATCTGTTTATCTTTAAAATATAAATTCTACTTTTAAGTTTTAAAATATGGTTGGATTTGTATAACCATATATCTGCCTAGAATCTTGTTTTAATATTTTACTGTTATTTGCAGATGAATCACAGTTAGGAAAGGGAACTCACTAAAGTCTGGAATTTTACCTATTCAGTTTTGGGAGGTTTAGTGGGCAGCTGCAAAATCAAATAATGTTCTTTCTTGGCACTTCAGTCTTGGAAGAAAATAAAACCTTTCAATGTAAGGATGCCAAAGTATACATCACAACCAAAACTGATAGCGATTTTGTAATCATTCTGTCCATTTTATTGGCATGCTGCATTTCTGAGGGGTTTGTGAGGAATGCAACTCCATGACAAGCTGAGCTCTGTCTATGAAAAATCAATTGCTTTGATTGGATTTTTAAAAGGCATTTCAATACGGTACCAATTGCACATCCCTTATGAGGCTTGAAACGCACCAGAGCACAACATTTCCCATTTAGCAGGCCAAGAAAATACCTTAGGCACTATAGAAAAGCATTTCACTGCATTGGTAAACACAGTTTTCAAGTGGAAGAAAGAGGATCCTTGATCTGCTTCCCAGCCATCCTTCCTGGAAGGTCCTGCCCTGAGCATCCACAGCAGCCAGAGCTCACATGAGCTCCCAAATCAGGGTCATAATTCTGCATACAGATGCATAGGTGTTCATTTCCCTGCCCTATTGAAATAATTGATCATTCATTTTTCACTGGCATACACCAGACATGACCCATCTAAGTTTTTGCAAGAACAAGATCAAGGTGTAAATAGTTTGCAGAGCAATACATTTCAGTTTTGACATGGATTTGATGATTAAAGGTAAGCTGAATCCACATTAAAAAATAGTTGGGGGCAAATGAAGTTCAAGTTCTGAAATACCCATTCTAAAGTACATAAAGGAATTGAAACAAGATGTCATAGACAGTATTTGATAGCCAATAAAGGATCAGCATTCAGGTTCTTCAATTCACTGTCTCCAGCTCCTATTGGTACAATAAATCTTGCAAGTATTAAAATATATGTAAAATGGGACCTTATTTTTTTCTTAGGTATTGCACCCTTGAAGTTCACATTTTCAAGTTCACTGCAATCATTTCAAGAAAGGCAGTTACTGAAAGAATAGGTTTTCACACTGCTACAATCCCTTAGAGACTTAAAAAAAATGCCAAGGCACTGGAAGACTCATGACAAAACTGCTGGGACCTGGCTTGTGCAGAAAACTTGCAGAACAAAGTCCAATCCCCTGTTATTGCAGGTGGCCGTCTCATAGAGTCTGTTTAAAAATAGGATTAATCTCCATCTTAAAACTAATTAACTTTTTGCCCCTGTGACTCCCAGTGGGAGACTATTTTCCTACATCTCATGACTCTGCCACTTAAAAACTTCTTTATTTTCAACATGCATTTATCTGCCACCAATTTCTACTAACAACTTCTCTAGTGATATTTTCCCTGAGCTCTTTTCCCATTTTTCTCATTTTCTTTTTCCTGTTGAGGCAGTTATGGAGAGCAATTGTAAAGACTCCTTTTTTAATTTTTCACATTTTCTCTTAGACAATATTTTTCATCTTGTCCTCCTACACTATTTGTGATCTCTAGTTCCTGTAGTAGCTTTACTTTGCATCCCTCCCAATCTAGGTTTTCTGAACCTGGGTGAAGAGGACTGCACACTGTGTTCCAGGGAGAGCCCACCAGTGCCCTGCATCATTCCAGGAATTCCTGTCTCTATTAGTAATATGATAAAGAGTCACATCCTATGGTCACATTCTCAGGACTACATCATTTTGATAGCTAAAATATCCTAGTGATGCTCAGAGGAGCCAAAAACTTCCCTTCCTCAGATATTTCCTTCTTAGCACAGATCATGGGGGTCTTTCCATATAATAACTTTGTCAACAGAAAAACTTGCCAGTAAATTTTTATTTTTAATACTGAAAGTATTAAATAATGCTGCTCCTAACTCCTGAAGAATCCTGCTAATGAATGTGTGATTTTTTTCTAATTTATCCATTATTACTTGGCTTTCATTCCATTTCTAACTGCTTTACAGTCTCTCTGCTAAACTCCTACCTTCTCATGCTTCACTAATTACTTCATATCAAATGCTTTAGTGAATCCAAATAAAGCTTGCACTAAAACTCTATTTATAAAATCATTTTGTATAAGACATTCATACAACTTTTAAAATCTTTTCCCCTCTATGTTTTGTATTTCATATATTTTAATGTCTTTTTGTTCCAGAACCTTAACTACACTGATATGCAACCAGCAGGTCTGTTTGCTTCCATGTCTCTCCTGTTGAGACCTTGGTTCTTCGTGGTTCATCTGCTCGCAGAAGTTAACGTCCCCAATTTTTCAAACTTTGTCCCTCTGAAAAAATTTATCCTTCCATTTAATTTTGGATGAATGAAATAATGACTGCTCAATTAGATACAACTAATTGAGAAGTCATTATTGGCAAACAATTATAGAAAGTAAAATATTTTTTAAATAAAACCTATAGAACTGATTGATAATTTAAGTGAAGAAATCTGTTTCCTGCCACTTGCAAGCTTAACTGTGTAACCATTTCTTTTAATAGTAGCAGGATACAGTGTATTTCAGGAAAGTCAAGATATTTTACTGATGTATTGGAATCAAATGTTTCCCAATATTTGTCTGATTAATAACGTTACAGATGATTGATATCTATATTCAGATCTGTCCTCTGAGAAACACCAAAAACTTTCCTGCCATTGTGTTTCCTCAAAGCAGCCTTGATCTAAAAGTGCTATTATTTTATTCATCCTTCTATTTTATTCATCCTATTATTCATTCTTATATTCATCCTTCCCACTACTCCACACTCAATAATGATGTAGGTTTTATTTTTTACTCACATTTCTTCACTTCTGTCCTCCTTAACAGCACATGAAATTTTATTTTCTCTGAAGACAACCCTACCATGCAACACGATGGGGCAAATCCGACTTGTTCTGGCTATCAGAGCTGAAATTTCTTCTTGGAACAAACAGAACCCAGCTAAGCTCCATTACTTGAGTGTTGTCATTATAGTGCAAGAGTTCTACTGGCATTACATTGCAAGGGTTCCATATTGCTAGAGTTTTGTACCTCCTTGATGTTTCTCGTAGGCAGCTCCTCTAGGCTCTGACTCTTCCTTGTCCTCACAGCAGCCAACCGACTCCAGTTCCCCCCAATCCACTCTTTTATAACACTCTTCTTATTGCTTACAGCTGTGGCCTGTTAACATCAGGCCTGCTCCTAATCTTTAGTAACTGGCTCAGCTGCAACTCTTTAGGGGATAAGATTACATTCTACACCATTTACCCATAGTGTATCCCCCTACACTTGAGGATTTCTGTCTTTTACTTATCCCCTATTCCTTTACTGCCTACCGTGTGAGGACCGGACACCAACTAAAAAAGTGAAAAGACAAATGAGAAAGAGAAGCCCCCATTCTCAGCAGATCCCAGCCCCAAGTTCACTCAGAACTGTGGCATAGCAGTCCTTTAACACAAAGTTGACCTTACTCTCCTGATCCCACCTAAAATCCTGCATCCCAGGTTCAAGCTTTGGCCTTTTGTTTTCAGGCTTTGATCAGAACATAATGATAAGTTTTTCTGGTTCATTTTTCTAGAGGAAATAGGCAGAGCACTACAACTCTCTGTTCTATTTATCCAGCCATTGATCTAGTAAATTTAGTACTTTCTTATCTTTTACGCTCATTTTCTCTTGCATCCTAACCTAGATGCAGAGGTTATGCAGTCACTGTTAAATTCCTCCTCTCATTCCTTAAATTAAAGATGCTCTTATCAACATCACAGAATTTGGCAGTAACACAGTCTTTAGACATCCATCAGAAATTATCAGTTTAATCAGAGATTAGGAGAACTATCTTGTAAAAGAATACAGTGCCATTGGGATTTACCAGTGAGAATTAATTGTATTACCAATTGTTTCAAATGACATTGGGAGCCCTAAACTTTATATTGCTATGTTGAAAAAAAACCTAGTTACACCAAAATATTATGTCCTAAAAAACTCTCAAGTGAATAAGAGGAAACATCAAGCTCAGAAATAGGTTAAAAGCAAATCTTCAGGAGAAAGCATATTAGGAGTGACCATGTCTGAAAGTTACATTCCAAATGACCTCTGGAGAATGTGTGCTGCTCAAAATAGAGTTAAGTGTATGTCATCTAGCAAATGGAACCATTACAGAGAGACATGACACACACAGTGCCACAGAAACATATTGGTAGCTAATTCCACACCCCTGTTTATAGCTCCAGAGGTGAGAAGATCTCCTGTGCAGAGTAAATGTGCCTCATCTTGGCTGAGTGCAGCAAGGACCTCTCATTTTCCATATGGATGTGGGAATGCCTTCCACAAATTCATCCCCATTGCTTGTACCCAGCTTTGCCCTGACCTCCTCAGGGGTGCCTTCAGCAGCACTAATGTGGGGGGCAGAAGTGCATCCTGCCAAGCATCTTCCAAGGAAGGAAAAGGGAGTGTTCCAGGACTGTATCATTTAACTTTGCCTACATTTCCATGCCCCAGGATTTGTTCAAAGGGTGCCTAGTGGCACACTTTGCTGTGCAGTTAATATGACTCTATCTCAATCTGATCTGGAAGGGAAATGCACTCCTGTTCTTGAAGTGGCTTGAAAAACACAAATACAAGAACTAAAACTTCTGTATACTTACGCAAATGTGATGGAAAATGAAAAGAAAGTCTGGATTTTGTTGCTAGAACTAGTGTGCTTGATATATTTAGAAAATAAACAGTGGCTCCACAGGCCACAGTACCCCCAAAAAGGTAAAAAACCATCATCAAGAATAAATAATTGCATATTGGTGGAGATTTGCCCTCAGCAGGCTTGACTCCACATCTCCTCTGGTCACTGCAGTATTTGGGGTTGCTGTGAAGATCATGCAGTTTGTCTGTTTCCACAGAGTTTTGCTCATCCCAGTACACCTACCCCATCCTGATTGTGAACTGGTTCTCGATTTTGTCCCTCTGAAGGGGAGCAGAAATGTCACATTATCTGTAAGGATGACTGAGACATTTGTGCTTCTACCTTCATTCCAGGGGACCCTTGTTAAAGGATCATTTGTTCAGTCCCATTCACTATTCATATATACTGCAAAGTGGCTCAAGTAATGATGTTATAAATATTATGCTCATGTATTCAGGCCATGTTATAAAGGGAAAGCATTTTAAGCCATTGGATGCAAAAAGGAAGAAAAGAAAATATTTCAACTGGCACTGTATTATTGTAAAAAATTTAGATGGAATAATTAAAAAGGAATGGCCTAATCATTTTATGAATAGATTTTCTTCTCATTTCCTGAATGTTAATTCTAAAATAATATATTTGTTACGGACTATTTCTATTCACAGACTTAATTAGAGCACCAATTAAAGTGTGCTGTGGAAAACACTGTGGAAAATGCACCCTCTACTGGCTCCTAAATACATGTTCTAGAATTACAGTTTGGAACTTTTCTGAAGTATCTTCACAGAAAATATGCCTGGAAAAAGGAAATTAATGACTTCACTTACAAAAACATGGTTCCTTGTAAAAGACCAGCAAAAGATATTTTATATACAAGAATTTATGAAAAGACACAAGGCAGAAGAATGCATTTTAGGAATACAAAGTACAATTTTAATGAAGAATAGCATATTGGTGCAAAATAATACCTTGCACATATCTTATTGTGAATACAGCATAGTGAGAATGGCCATGAAAACTGATTGGTAAGAGAAATGCTTCCTGAATCCATGACAGACAACAAAATTGTCTTTGATTCAGTAGCCCTGCAGAGAGGAGGACAGGATTATATAGCCAAAAGAGAAAACTAAATGTGTTTGGATCAAATCAAACAAACACTGATTTTGATTCCTAAAATATAGAGGTATGACCTTTCCACACTTTCCAATTTCAGCAGGAAAACACAATTTCTGCAGGTAGTACAGATCTAGTTTTCTCCCCAGCCTATTGTAAGTCAGAATAATTCACTCCCTGATGGCATGAATAGGAGAGCTAGGTGTATCCACTGCACAGTGTAACAGATTTTTTCCAAAGCAGTAAGCTCATATGTTCACTGCCTGCCTGTTTCCTACCATAGTGCAGGCACCTTTTGAAATCCACAGGCAGTGTACAGCCACCTGAGGTATTTCCCTCTCCAGCTGGTCACCTTGGCATGGAGGGGACAGGTCTGAACCCTTTGCAACCAAGCAGGGATTCTGCTTAAAGGAATACTCCAACTCCAGGGGGAATTTTATTTTTCAACGAGCCCTGGGGCTTATCCTGAAGCAACTCCTTCTATTTGAAAACTTGTGGCTAGGAAAGGATGGCAGGAGGAATCCCTGAGACATGAGTAAGCCCTGCTGAAAGCCAGTGGCAGACTGACTGATGTCACTCTGGAGAGCTGTCCCATTAGGAGCGTGCCCTCCTCAATGGGCTGTGCAGCTGAAGATGCTGTCTAATGGTGTGTTACCACCTAATGATAATGGTCTTCATGGAGCTTCTCTTTAATGATCTGTGTTACTTTATAATGATAATGGCCTTCTTGGAGACAGACTATGGCTTTAATCTCACAACCCCACTGAGGAGGTTGTACTCAAAGCATTACAACTCTTGTCCATGACCTCTGTGAGCAGCCTGCTCATCTGCGGCTTCTCATCAGAACAAGCCTTCAAACAGAAAAGATAAAATTCAAGACAGAGGGCACAAGCCTTCCTCAAATATGGGGAAAATATTCCACAAAAGAGAGATTAATATTGATAAACTCATATGATATTAATATATTATTTATATGCTACACACACACATATATATATGTAGAATGTATATATATATGCACAGATATAAGTATATATATACACATATATATGTATATATATACACACATATACACATATATGTATATATATACACACATATACACATATATGTATATATATACATATATATACATATATACACACATATATGCGTATATATATACACACATATATACATACATATACACATATATGCATATATATACACATATATATACATACATATACACAAATATGCATATATATACACATATATATACACACATATACACATATATGCATATATATACACATATATATACACACATATACACATATATGCATATATATACACATATATATGTATATATACACACATATACACATATATGCATATATATACACATATATATACATATATACACATATATGTATATATATACACACATATACACATATATATACATATATACACATATATATGTATATATACACACACATATATATACATATATATATACACACACACACACAATAAGCTTGTTTTCCTCCACTAGGCTTGCTTCTTCTACCTCAAAAAGTACTTAAGGACTCTTAAATTTCTTTTTGCAACACCAACATGTTATGGCTTTCAGCTGGGAGATGAGAGCAAATTGATGTAAGCGTCACTGGAAACTTGATATTTTGTTTGTTGGAAAATCATGGAGTGACACAAGAAATCTTTTGTGCTGATTTCTCTTCTCCATTGCTCAGTGAATATTTTGGCCAGATGTGGAGGGAGGCTGAACAGTTCCCAGTACTTTACTTTGTAGATTCCTAGTCTCAGAAAGAACAAAATAATTGTAATTAACAGAACTTTTGGGCAGTATGACAATACGAGAGATTGCATAGTCCAACGAGTTTCAAGTGTGCTTAATTTGACATGATGCATGCCCTATCATTATATTTTAAATTGAAAAAAAAAGATAAATCCAGCTCAAACCCTCAAATCCCCCCCTCCCCCCAAACCTATAAACAAAAAACCCCAACATTCATGTCATAACAGTTAATTATATGGAATAAAAATTGCAATTGAGCATTTTCTAAAATCCAGCATCAGGACTGAGACTAAAATCTACCCATTTTCCCTACACTCAAATTTCTATCTTCTGATGTTTGTAGGTGTCTTCCCTCCAACAGAAAACTGAAAAACTCTGATGGTATCTGAAAGATTGTTTCAAAGCATTTCTGTACCAACCACATACAGAAAAAAATCCCCCTGGACAATGTGCTTAAAATAAATGACCTGAAGTAAATAAGAAGTGACCTTAATTCCTGTGCCTGACACATTGCTGAAATAGTGTGGTCATCTAATCATGCATTATTTCAGTTACATGATAATATTTCTCAAACAAGAATATTCTGATTACTCCTTCAATATGCATAAGTGTCAATGGAAATTGTACAGGTAATCTAATAGATCCCACAGTTCAGCCAAGACACTATTGCAATGTGGACATGATTTTCATATTTTAAATACCTTGTCTGCTTATTCAAATAAACAGCATATCTAATTACTAAAAAACATGTAGTTTTCCCTTTAACTCTATAGGAAATATACTGCAATATATATTCATATGAGAAAAGAAAATATGTGTCTTCCATGAAAATAGATACTGTAGTATGCTTTCATAAGAAATTAAAAAGACAGACACTGGAAACCAAAGAAATGGGACAAAGATTCAATCACTAGCCTAGGTACTCTAAGAATTTTTCAGGCTAAACCAAAATAAATTGGGCATCAGGGAACATCTGTTCCATATTCAGTGCAATTCCTTCTCTTAGTTTACTTAAATAAGATTAATTTCACTTAAATTTAGACTCATGTATCAAAGATGACTACACCTGAATTAGTCATGAATGCCAACTCCATCCTTTATTTTTCTTTCTTTTTTGTCTGCTTAAATTTTCTGCATCTAAAAGACAGTTTTTAGCATACACTAACAACTTCAATATAGCAACCATGTCAGAGGAGAAAAAAAAGCACACAAATAACTCCAACCATTGAAAAAGCCAGATTTTCTCACCTTTTTTAAAATTAATCTGTTTTACTCATGAGAAATTCACTTGAAACTTCAATTTCTTTCCTGTTGATACCTCAGGTCAAGTGAGAGGCTAAAATGTTCTGTGTACAGGATAGTTATAACTGCAATAGCCTTCAGACTACCACAAGACTGTAGATCTGACTGTCAGAAAAGCAACAGTAATGTCTGTAAACTGATCAAATTAAATCAAGAACTATTGAGAAAGAATTGGGTATCATTTAATTTTGCTTATTCACTTTTTAGGATTTAATAACATGATTTCATTGATGATGCCAAGAATGAAACTTGATCATTTTGCATAGCTGATACCAATGAAATACCAGCAGATTTTAACAAAGCCAGCATTACTCATTCCAAAACTTCAGCATTTCTACAGCATAGAAACTTTCACTTAGACACCCACTGCAAATAAAATCTGTTTTAATTATATTTTTCCCCTGCTTTTGGTCTATCTTTTGTATAAACCACATCACTCTCTCAGAGGTATTCTCCAATATTCACTGAAAACTATTCAGGAAATCCTCCAAAGAGGATTTTATTATCTAGATAGGTTATTTTCTAAAATTTCTAGAAGATGCAATAATAAGTAGATAAGACATCAGGTTTCTTAACTGCATCCTGAGTTTGAAGAACTAACTCTGTTGTGATCAAATGCCAACTAATTTTGACAGATTTTGGAGATTTTAAGAGACACTATATGCAATTCTGCATAAAATATGTCAAACTTCTTACACATCACAATGAGCCTTTGCTGCTGTAAGCAAATAGCTTCTAAAATTGGAGTTGGCAGAGCAAGAATGTTATGTCTTCTGCTGTTGCCTCCTAGTACCTATTTTATTGCACATCACCAGAGGGAGCTACATTTTGCAAAATTTTAGTACTGTTTTGATGCTCTGAAACATAATTGGTGTCTCAAAATATTTCTTGATCAGAACACAGGTTCAGTATCATTCCCCGCTGGGTCAGAACCAAGATGTGCTTTAGGATATAGATGGTGCAATTGTTTCTCCCAGATTTTAGCAGATAGCCCTACATCAGTGCTGATAGTTATTAAAATGAGTGAAAATATTACTGCTTGAAGGATGCATTTTTCCAGGGAGATGGAAATCAGCTTTTCCAAGGGGCAAGCTGGGTCTGTGAGAGGTGCCTGCCTGCTTGTGATGCCCATGGGAGGTGGAGAGGAGCATGTGGCCACTTGCTCTCATTGCCTGCCCACTTCTAGAGAAAAAGCTGCTGGCCAGGGCTGTCACAGGAAGGCCAAAAAGCTTCATCTCCTTCTGCTTTCACACTTCTGCTGCTCACAGGAAGGTCAGCAGCTGATGCTCCCCATCCCTGGAGAAGGACAGTGAATGGGGTGAGGTGGCACAGAGCATTTCCATAAACTCCCTGGAGGTAACGCAGTCACAGCAAGGGGGTGGTAGGGAGAAAAAATCCTCTTTTCTTCAGGATTGATCTGCTTCCTCTTCCTAGCCTGTGAATAACTCAGCTCTCACATTTCATACAGCTAGTCAGAAGTCCAAGAGGATTTTAGGATTTTCCAGTAAATCACTGCTTTGCCCTCCTCAAACTTTGGGACAAACAACCTTCTGCTGCAAGTGAGGCAGAGGAACAGCACTGAGCTGGGAAAGCTGAGGCAGATTAGACACAGTGGACTGGAAATGTAGGATAAAATTTCTTGTTTGCCAGCACATAAGACTAGATGATATCTGTGATAAACTTGTATTTTTACAGGCCACCAGGGCTGATGGAAATACACGTCTAATTGAGTTAGCACCCATGCACTGGTTACATACAAGCTATTTATGTTAAAACTGAGCTAAATTTTTATTAAAGTTGTGTCATTTGTATTAATTTCTCTATGTCCAACCAAGTGTAATTCTTGATCATTTTTTCTAGTAAGGAAATACTCATTTCTCCTCCTTATGTCATTACTCATTTCTCCTCCTTATTTTTATATATTGCTTCAGATTTTGGTGTAATAAATACAACTCATGCCAAAATATCTCACACAGTAAAGTCTGTAAAATATCAATGTCCAGATCCTGAGGTCAATAAGCATCTACATAATACTTTTAAAGGATTTGGTCTATGAATGTTCCCAAATTAATAATTTTTTCTCAGGTGTCAGACAGCACCCCCTCCTCCCTTCTTTTTTGCATTCACATATCCCCTCCTGGGCTAGTGCAAACCCACTTCTGCTATTAGCCCCCACCTTAGAGTGACTAAGAATTAATTATTTCTACATGGGCTTGTGATTAGTTTACCTTCAAGTTTGATTAAATCCCATCAAAAGTTGAGAGGAAATAATAAATTCTCTCACATGACTCTCCAGTGAATCCAGTTTAGCACCATACAAATATGGAGAGAGAAGTTACTCCCAAATACAAGCACTGGCCCTTGCCTCACAGTGACTCAAAACTGTTTCTCCTCTTTTTTTCTTCTATATGTGCTATGAAGTTATTCTTGATATTTGTATTTCACATCATATGACTGGGAGGAATTAAACATAAGCAACTTGCCAGAAATCAGCACAAATACACCAACATAAAATTGGCACAGACCACTGGAAAATCAAATCCCATGAACAGGCATGACTTGTCATATGAATAGACTAGAAACAGGTTGTAAACTACATTAACAGCTTCAACTATAGAACCACAGAAGGTTAGAAAAGACCTTTAAGATCATCAAGTCTAATTGTTAACCCAGCATTACCAAATCCAGCACTAAACCATGTTCATCATTTCCACATCTCCATGCCCAAGTACTGCAGCCTTTTGGGGCTAAGGAAAAGCCAAGTTGTTTCAGGTCCTTTGAGTACATGCATAACAACTGGCTAGATCCTCCATTAAAGAGTAACACACATCTTAAAACTCTGGCCACCAGAACAGTTCTGAAGGGTCATCAAAATTTACTGTCTCTCTTCTAATCTCCTCTCAACAAAGACCATGGAAGACAGGACTACAAAGAAGAGATTGCATTTGCACGTGTCCCCAGTTATTAAAAAAAATATGTCAAAGTTACTGGAGGAACTGTGTGTTATGGAAAATACAAAGTAGTCTCCACAAAGCTTTACCTTTTCAGAGAGATGAACTCTACAGCAGGTTATACTTAGGCATCATATTCAATATCTTCAAGTCAGGTTTGTCCATGGAGTAGGAGTAATGTTTGAAATCCTATGCTCATGGCTACACAATGTTACCAACACTTATGCCCTATCCTGAGATCTTCAGTGAGCCATGAGCTATTCTGGACTGACAAACACATGCTAAAATAATTCTGTCCTAGAGCAGGACAGACAGAAACCCTAAGAAAATTAGCAATAATTTTCCTAAAAGCCCCCTTAGAAAACTTTAAAATTTTAATCTAAAATTTCCAGTCCCACAAATACACAGACCTTTTTCCTCACAGATGGAAAGAATTAAACCAAGGAAATCAAACTAAGTCAATAATTTAAGCAGCATTAGCAGTAAATTGACAGTTTGCTCAGTAATGAAAACAATCAATTGCCAACTGTAATGAAATGCATTATTAAAATCATAATGAGGGTGTAAATACATAATGCTGCATAAAGATACAATCTGAAGGAGTTACCCAGTATAGGAAATAATTAACCTAGAATAATAGCAGCAATACAAAACAACTGGGACCTACCAGGGGTTGGGGAACAGAGGAAAAGGGAGCACCTGTTGAAATTTTCTCTGTATACTGCTCCTGTGAATGCAGGAACATGTGCCATTTTGGGATAGCTTGCAGGGAAGTGGGCAATCCAGCCACTGCAGGCACAGAGTAAAGACTAAACCTTTCCACTCAGAGCTCAAACTGTGCAACCAGGGCAAAGAAGCAAACTTGTTTTCCCCAGCTGTCCTCTGTGCTGTAAACCATGGTGCTTTCCACTCTATCAGGGTCCCCAAATTTAGGAATTCCTTTTGCTAGTTCAAGGAACTAACACTTTCCCTACTGAGAAGGTATTGGGCAGAGGATAGATGTGCTCTTCTTTAAAATACACATTCTCCTTCCTTTGCCATCCCCCCCAGATTCCAACTAATTTATTGCAACAAAAAGCTATCAAATTCAAGTAGATCATGGAGCAGAGCTGCAGAAAATGCCATAACCAT
Source organism: Agelaius tricolor (assembly GCF_023055355.1). Taxonomy (NCBI): domain Eukaryota; kingdom Metazoa; phylum Chordata; class Aves; order Passeriformes; family Icteridae; genus Agelaius; species Agelaius tricolor. The sequence continues at coordinate 39,282,803 of NW_027269269.1, read as the reverse complement.
GATTATGCTAAAGGTCTGTGTCCTTTGCACTTCTCTGCACAGGAGTGGTTGTGGAAAAGGGGATGCTGGGAAAGAAGTGCTGTAGGAGGCATCGTGAGAGTCTCATTTGGATAGGACAACTCAATCCAGTAGCAGTGTTTATCAGCTAACATAAATACTCACCTTGAAGCAAAAATAAAGATGAGGGGAAAAAAAAAAAAGACAGAAATCTGAGATGAACTTCTGAAGAGGATGATATGGTATGTAGAGGAATGAAAGAAAAAGAGAGCAAAAGTGAGAATCTAAAAGAGGAGGTCATGAATCAGAGAATGGCCTGGGTTGGAAGGGACCTTAAAAATTATCCAGTTCCAACCCCCCTGCCATGAGCAGGGACATCTTCCACTAGACCAGATTGCTCAGATGCTGATTGCTGATGCTGCTTTTAGTGTCATAAAGGTGGTAAGATTTTAAAAACCTTTTGCTGCAAATTGAGACTTAGATAATCAACATCAAGAACACAGCTCTGTTAAAAAGAGCATGTTTCCATTAGTGAGATTAGTCACAGCCCAGTTATACTGATCTGTTTGCCTAAGGATGGTCTAGAAAACTTAGTTTTGGAAAACTACACTGGAAAATGAATAAATAATCATATTCAGTCTAGATAAGCAACTTCCCACTGAACACCAAAGGGTAGTTGAGATACTACAGCTGAGCAATAACTGAGATAAGTTCAGCCTGAAGCCAGTTCAGAAGTAAGAGATGGGGAGGACTGAGGAGGTTAAAAATAGTTAAAACATATTCTACTTGAAATAGGAATAGATGGACAGTTTTATGAATGGACTGTGTTTGGAGAACATGAGACTGCAGGTGGCTCACCACCACCAGCACCCTGAGCAGACACTCTTTCCTAAACACATCCTATTAAAGGCATCCCTTGTGCACAGAACCAGTGCAGTGCCCTGGTAACCTTGGTAGAGCAAGGTATGAGCTGCTGGTCCCAGAGGGACCTGGAGGGTGGGTGTTCACTGTCATTTAAGCCTGCTGGTGCAACCCCAATCAACACAGAAATCCTCACAAAGGGTGTGGGACTTCCCTGTGATCCCATGGCTCCTGTGATCCCCTGGCTCTGCAGTGGGAGGGAGCCAGTCCAGAGACACAGCACAACCATTGCTACCTGATGAATCCCAAAAGAGATTGTGCCTCCTATGCAAATCCAGATCTCTGCCTTTACAAATGTCCTGCCCTACTAATTTCCTTACTACAATCACCTCTGCCTCAGTAATTTTCATCCCAAGAGACAAGGCAAAGGTTCAGTGTATGAAGATAGGCTCCAATACGTGTTGCTGCCCTGGCAGCTTGCCCACCACAGAGAAGACATGAATAATCTGAGACAATAAAAGGGTAATATTATGTCCTTTGAAAGGGGCATCTTTCAAAAATGCTTCATATTATTTATGACCAGATATAAAAAAAAGCCACTAGTTAATACAGTTAATAAACCATGACAAGTTTGCTTTAAATGAGTGGGATATCTAAATCCAACATTATTTATTAGGCAATAGGATTTTTTCTTGGTGTTTATCCATCAAACATGGCACCCTTATTGCACATGCATTATGCAAAGTGTCAAATTAAAGTATTGCTTATAAAAATAAACATTAGTTACTGAAGTGATCCAAATGCTTGATTACAATGCTATTTAGGGAAGCTAATAAATATCATTAATAAATCTTTTGAGCAGAGGTGTGAAAGCATGTAAGAAAAATTTTTGGGGCCTCACCTCCTTGCTATTCCTTTCTCCAAGCAAACAATGAGAGAGAATTCAAGGGTAAAGAAAAACATGTCTCATGAGGGCTAATAAACCAAAGACCACATTAGCTATTGTAGCATCTCTCTTACAATGAGAAAAAGAACATAGTAACAACCAGAAGGAACTCTGCAGCAATCAGAGTGCAGGATGTAATGAATGGAGAATGGAATCTCCCCTTGGTTTCAATCCACACCATTATCTGACTTGCATTTTTCAGCTGGAGCAGGCTCAGTCTCCATAAGTGCCCACTCATTAGGCACTGAGACCTGAAAAATGCTCAGAATGATTCATCCCCACAGGATTCAGCCAGGAATGAAGACAGCCAGGGACCCCAGGAATTTTCAGGAAGAGATCAGCCTTGAGCCTTTGAAACAGATGTTGGAGAAAGAGGCCAATTACTGTGTGTTCACAGCAGAAAGTTTATCTTCCAAAGTTTGGCACTCTGGTACATGTGTTAATTTGGCTTTTGAAGCCAGAGAAGATGCTACAAACACAAAATTAAGCATTCTTCAAACGCTTAAAGCTGACTTGATCACCTTGGGTAAAGTGATGAAGCGGGTGGGGGACAGAAAAAATAAAAGAAAAAATATCCTGTTCTTAAAATTTTGGGTGCAATTTCTCTTCACACTGGGACAAGGAGAAGGAATTTCTCCTGTGGCATAAAGCTTTCAGAGGATATTGAAGTATAAATAATGAACAAAAAATGAATGTTCTGCTGCAGGCATAAACTGAGGTAGGTACCCATTGAGCTTACTGCATACAAACCATTTGCCACCATGATTATTAAATATATTGAACTCTATTGGAAAACAACAAAAGTACTTACACTGGGAAATGGTACAGTCTTCAAGTCAGGATAAAATTCTTTTCTTTGAAGTTATAATAGTTATAGTAAATAGTTACTTCACTCAATAAAGAATTACAAAATTTTATGTCACTGGGAAGATTTTTGTTCACTAAGTTCAGCTTTTTATTTGGAAAAATAAAATGGTATCGATGAACAAGCAAAAAGTTTCACAACAGAGGAAAAAGGCAATATTCCATTGCCAGAAGGGTTACAAATATGCTCCTTTAAAACAACCAAGTAACAGAACAAGCACAGTCTGGGGTATCACCCCAGTGCAGACAGCTAAACATGCAAAGCCTCAATTTTGGGTCTGTTTCTGAGACAGCTGTGAAACTGCTGACTAGCAGAATGTGATCCAATACTGCAGCAGGCAAGTATGTGCTAGCTTAATTTTTTAGAAGTACTTGCACAACTGTATTTTAAATTTCTACCCTTTTTATGTGGTCTCTGTGCAACCACATAAACTGAAAAAGCAAATAAAGTAGCCCTTCTTCACATGCAGGGCTTCTGTAAGCCTTTGAAATCTCTTGAAGGATATAGTAGTAGAGTCCAAAAATTCTTGGATACAAGGTAAGCAAGAGGTTTAATAAGTATTTCTGGCCCAATATCTCAAATTCCAGAACAACATCTGGTCTACATAAGATTACCTGTTTATTGTGTCTTAGATTAAATAATTGGTTCTTAGGCTGAAAATATAAATAAGCTTTGATTTCTTGGCATTTATCCTGCTTTAAACATGATCAGGGAGTAGTTAATGGAGATCCACATTTCATATTGATAAAAAGCCATATCAAAAAAAATCCAGAACACATTGAAGGACTCAATGGATATGGTTATTTGAAACAGAGAACATTGATTTAGCCACAGTTCTCATTAAAATTAGCTGCAGGCAGACCCCTAAAAATCACTGCATATTATAGGAAAACCACTGTGAATCACTCAAGCACAGCAAGGTATTGCAGCCAAGTAGGTATTCCCAAGAGCCCTCACTAAAGAAAAACTAAATATTCTTTTGAAAATTTGAAAAAAGGATAGGTGAACTACAGTGTAACTTGATTGGTTTTAGTGAAGCTCTGTGAACTTCCAACATCTGAAGCACTTTGCCACAATGATGAGCTTCCTCTCCAGAAAGACACGAGCAAGTGTGCAAGGTTATGAAAATATTATTAAAATGCAAGTATATATAGAATGAAATTTGATGAAGGTTACTGAAAGCAATATTCTTTACAGAAACCAAATGACACAAAGCCCTGCTTTACTATCACTATTCCAGCAATGAAAACCTGATTCTGTGTTAAATATTTCTCAGGGATTATCTCAAATCCCTGTTTTCTTGCATAAACCTGCCAGGAAATCTCTGCTTCTCTATTTTACCATAATTTATTAAATCTAATGCAATGCATAACACTATTATATAGCCAGACTTCATATTTTAGAAAGCTATGGGCAGTGCAGGAGGCTTTGTTGAGAATACAAATATTACACAGAGCAGAAAGAAAAGAACATAAATTACTTTCATTCTTCCCCATGGGTTTATTACTTTGTCAAAATGTTCTGCTCAGAAAATTACCCAAAATTTTAAATGATCACACAATGATCTTACAAGTAATTCTTGTCTCACTTTCTATGGAAGTTAGAGAGACAATCAAATTGGGAAAACTAAAAAGGGAGGTTCTAATATACCACAATATACCAGGCATACAGTTGTTAATTCACAAGCTGCATTTGACACTTTTTACTCATGGTTGCCTTAAATTTGGTAAAATTAACTGAGGTAAAATTAAGTGATTTTATCTGAAGACAGATTTTCTACAGATAATACCACAGAATGTGCATTTGTTTCTTACAGTTTAAAGCAAAGCTAAAGAAAAGGAAAAAGGCAAAACAAAGGTCAGCACTATTTCATAAGAGCAAATAATTTGCAAATAATAGCAAACAGTTAAAAATAGCAAAACGTTGGAAAAAAAAATCCTTATATCCTGGTAGTAGCCATACATATCCTATCTCTTAACTGCTATTAACTCCTTTTCTAATTTTAGAGTCCTTTTCAGACTTTCTCCAAACAAAATAAACACAATTATAATATTTTCCCAACTAAAGATTGCCCATGAAACCACTGGTCCAAAATGACACTTGGCTGTTTAGGGTAGAGACAGCTGTCTGGGAGGACAGTACTACACTGCACATGGCTTCACTTGATGTGTGATTTTAAATACTTCCTTTATGGATAGAAAACTGAGGCCTGGCAGTTCCCTGTGCTGAAGTGATGTGGAAAGGTGTGAAAAGCTCTCAAGTCCTCAAAAATTTTGTCAGTGTGGGAGAAAAATCTTGGCTCTACTACTCTGGTGTTCAGTTTGAGGGCTGTCTGAGAAGTTCAGTGCACAGAGTTGAGCTCTGGCAAGACCTTGGCTGCTCCAAGGTTAGTTTCCTTGCAGAAAAAAAAAATAATTCCTCCTTCATTTATCAAACCATTGACCTAAGTGGCATCTGCTCAATCTTCTACAAGGCAGTGCTTGACAAGAATCTGATTCTTTGGACCTGTTCCTTCTTGGCACCAAAATGGTTTTATGATATCCTGGCAGCACACATTGGCTCTAAATCCATTTTGACTCACTCTGGGAACTTCCTCTTCAGAGAATCCTCAGATGACTTCTGAATTGAGCCCTTAGTCACATCCAGCATACCAACACCATGGTCACACTGAGATTTCTAAATTGTATTCATTTATGTCATTCCAAATCCTACCAAAACCAACCTAGAGAATATTAGCACTACAATTGCCATTGCCTTCCAGTGTTGCTGTACTCATTTCTGTCATTAGATTTATATTTTTTTAAGCACATCATTCCCAGTTGGAGATTCTATTCAATTTCTTTTGTTCAGATAACCTGGTTCACATTCTAGACTATATCCATAGTTTAAGAGTGAAAATGTATTGCTAGGTTTATCTTTTCAGCAGCTGTTCTGAGCTTTTTGAACTGAAATACCAAAAAAACTGCATTTCACTGAATTATTTACAATAAGCCCTTCCAGTGCACAGTACCTTAGAGAAATGTAGGAAAACCTTCTAAGCCTACCTGCCTTACTATTTATAATTACTGATATATGAAAAATGTAGCAGTTAAAATTTTCAGGGTCTCATAGAATTTTTTTTACTTCAATATCACATGCTACCCTCTAGGTGTCTTACTAATCCACTTACAATTTTACCCCTGTCATTTGCTTATGGTCAACCTACTGCTGGCTTTTTAAGCATTTAAAATTGCAGAATTTTTTTTTACTTACTGCAGACCTGTGCAGTAAGTAAAAAAAAAAACACAAAAAAAACCAAACAAACACACATGGGGGTAGCACCTATGGAAAATATCACTTGTGTATTTTCTATTATCTTTTTTACAAACAAAAAAACCCCAAACCCTAAATGTTCCTTAAGATTATAAACTTTCACCTATATCACATTTTGAACATTACTGAATTTGTGTATTTTTTTTATTGCTATTCCTCATTCTGGTTGTAAATCTGGTGAGGCCACACCATTACTCTTTCGAGTGCTGCTTCAGGGTGTTCAGACTTGATGTTTAATTGCTGTGCATGACCTAAAACACCTTTGCTAAGGTAACTCTGAGAGGACCTCCCGGGGTCTATAGGAAGCTGCATTCCATCTCACCTTCGACCTTTAGAGGGCAGTGCTCCCTTTGGATACCCACAGATCTTCCAGAAGGGCAGGATGCTCCCAGTGCCTGGGAGAGGTAAAATTTGGAAGCAGCGAAAGAAATTTCAAAGGACAAGACAATTTCTTGCTCTGCTGATATTAGGGAAGGGAACCCATTCATCATGTGCCACCCACTGGGTGAACCCTTTGCATTTTGAAGGGCAGCAGGGGCTTGAGGTCTTGTAGCCTGGCTTTGACAGGGACACTCCTGTGGCTGTTGAGAGAATGCCTACAGTGGAAAGGGTAGAGGAGAGTAGCCATAAAAATGAAATGCATCATACTGCTCCCCCAGCTCAGTCTCATTTTCATGCAGACATTCAAACATGATCAAGGCCAGCACAGCTTCTCTCTGAGCTATCAGCATACCTTGAAGAACCAAAATCAATACTGTTTACAGAGTTACAGATCTTTTCCCACAGCTTCAAGGAAACTTTCCTTAAGGTTTCTTTCTTGCACCCGTTCACAAGGCTCTCGGGCAGCCACACTCTGAATGTCACAGATTTTCACTGCTGAGACCAAAGGTCCTTCACAGGAGTGGCTCCAGTGCCCCAGTGGGTCCCTGCCCATCCACTCACAGTCAGACCAGGCTTCCTCACCAGCTCAATCCCAGGATTTCCATAGCAGAGTCTCAGATGTTTTATTCCATAAAGCCATTTATCCACAGAGCAGTAACACACAAACAGCCTGAGCTGGTTCCTCCAAGGAGGCACCCTGAACAAAGGAACCTCCTTTTATCCTCTCAAACACCAAGCATGCCAAAATCCCTCTCCTCCTCCCCAGCCACCAGCTCCTGCCATGTCTCAGTGTCCCTCCCCTGGCTGTGCCACAGCTCCCTGTGCCCTTTGCTGTGCAAAGGGTGGCAGCTCACAGCCTCTTGTCTCAGGCTCCCACTCACAGCCCCACCAAGTGTATTCCTCAAGAGTAAGGATGTACACATTTCCTAAAGCCTCCCTCAGTGCTATGAAGGGCAACAGTGTGGGGTGAGAATCTGAAAAAGGGCAAGAATTCATATAGTGCAAGACCTGCATTCTCCTTTTATAAGTAGTTTACCTGCCAATGCTAAGAGTAAACTTTTCAGATTTATTTTTTAAAAGGAAAAAAAAAAACAAACACAAAGAGAAAAGAAGGCTCAGGGCTCTGATCCATGTGTCCAAACACCTGCTAGGAGAAGTAAAGAAGAGGCAGCCAGGCTCATTGTCAGTGGAGCCCAGTGACAGGACAACAGGCAATTGGCACTAATGGGAATATAGGAAACTCCATGCCCAGCATCCTACCCTGCACTGAGTCCTAATAAGCCAGACATCATCCCTCTGGGGCTCTTGCATCTCCATCCCATGCCCAGGGCCTGCAGCTGTGCCTGGGGATGGTCACAGGGATGGTCAGGGAGGGAGGGCACTGCACTGCACCTCAAGACCATCTTTCTTGAAGTTACTACCCCATGGCAGTCTTCATCATTTTAGCATACATTGAACAGGGTTTTGTTCCCTGTTCAAGTCATGCTTAAAAATGCTTTAAGTGCATCTTTAGACACGACAGATAAATGTCACAAAGCTCTGCTTTGTCCTTGTGCTTCTTCCTGACATCAGGAACACACAAAACTCTGGTTTTGAAGAGTTCAGCTGAAGGGTCTCCACATGTAGGATCTGGTTGACATCTTGGATTTGACATCATGGCTTGTGTTGCAGAGTTTTACATATAAATGATATTGCTGGTCACTGTAGTAACTTTATATACAATTTTCAACAGGATTCTGATAAAACTGGCCTTTCTTTCACTAGTAGCTAATTAACACACAAATCTGTCTTTTTCCTGTCACACACACAAACTGTATGAAATAATTTAGAGGCATAACGAGAGGTCACAAACTTTGCAACTAAAATGCTTTTTTGACAGCACGACTCTCTTTGCCCAGAAACAAAGAGAGACAAACAACACACATGGTTGTGTGCATGGCATTTTGTGCCTGGTAGACCAGGCTTAGGAAGGTCCACAGGGTCTGCATTGTGGGTGTCAATATCTGAGAAGGTCATCCAAACCCCACTGATATTCCCTGGGACAAACAGGCCTGCCTGGAGAATCCATTCTGGCAGAGGAGGAACCACACCAGCAAGCAGCCAGCTACTTCATGAAATAAAAGGGATTGATTCTCTCTTCTGGCTATAAAAACAGCAGAGAATAGTTTCAACAGAAAGCCTACAAGGTACTATATTTTTTACTATGTTTTTTGTACAATTTTTATACTATTTTCTAAATATCTGACACAGCCCAGTAAATTAAATTTCATCAATAAGAATTACAAGATGTAAGAAACCAGACCTAGTGAACTTCTGAAAAAACATTCATAAGGTACTAGTCATTAGCAATCAATTATCACTTGCAGCTCATAAATTGCATTTCTACTTTTCAAGGATAGGACCACAGGATAACTTGGAGTAGAAGGGATTTTAGGAAGTCTTGTCCAAACTCCTCTTCAGAGCAGGATGCTGGCACTGCCACAAAATACATTGCTTTATCCAGATTAGGTAAGGTAGGTAAGCATTATCCTCACCCTACTTGCTTGATGCGGCATCATGACCTTGATCCTAAATGCATTTGTACCATGATAGCTTTCACATTTGGTTGATATATTTACTTTTTGTACATCCTTTGAATGCTCTTCCTTGAGTTAATAGCCATTCTGTGTGATCCCTCAATGGTTTAAATCAACAGTCATCAAAGGAAAACTATTTTACTGCTATAACTCGAGGCCAAAGAACTGTTTTTAAGTCATGAAAAAGTTGTACTAACATTTAACTTGATAAGCAGCCCCTAGCCATGACCTAGTGTTCAGTCGTAGAAATTCACATATAAAACCAAAATGTATTTTTGATGAAAATCTGTTTACCTGATTAAGTGCAGATAATTTGCTTCTATGAGAAACATGAATTTTAGATCCGTGAGACTATGAACATCAAATCCCTCTTTTTTTTTTTTAAATTCTTTTGACTTAGGTTGTTAAACAAGTTGAAGTGAGGCTGTATATTTCACCTCCCAGTGCAAATTCACTTGTACTCATTGACAGACATAGAAAACAATCCATTTATTCATTAGAGAGTGCCAAAAATAACTCAGCAGTTTCTGTTTTGTTTCTATTAATAGATTTCCTCATTTCATGTTAATCACTTTTCCAGCACTTGGCACCTTGCAAAAAAAATCCAGAACATCTTGAATTATTAGTTGTTTACTGCATTCACAAAGTAAAAATGAAAACATAATACTAATAGCACTTTGTAGCAGTCCCATGTAATGAGATTGGGGCATTTGAATCCTCTGTAATGTACCCTGCCATTTTGATTCATATCATGAATGGCAAAGTAATTTCAAGCACATAGATGCATATTCAGATTTGTGAAGACAATGGTTATTTTAAGCATTTCTTCTTTAAATGTAGAATTGGAAAGTCTTAATTATTATTCCAAATTACCATAATAATAGTTGAATTTGGTTTGCCTACTGTATGTCTTGATTAAGCCTCAAAGGTGTATGCATTTGTACATTTTTAAGGTTCCATTCCATTATTAAGTGACTGACATTTCAATAAGAGGCTTAAATTAAACCATAGCAAAAAATTGAAGCAGAAATGGTAACACTGACTTCCACAATAATCCTGTCCCTAGGGCCTCTTTGAAGAGTGATGCAGTTGTCTCCTAAATTGTTTACTGAAGAGGTTTTCCAGTAATGCAACAAATGAAATCCCATAGATAGCATTCTATTTCCCACAAATACTGAAAAACTGATATGAAAACTTCCAGTGTCATAGTTTATGGTGATCTTGTCCTGAATAAATCCATAAACACTTTATTCTGCCATTCAGTTTCTATGTTGCTGCCTCACATTTGGATTGATGGTTGACAGCAGCGATGTATAAATTATGCATGCCAATTTACTGAACACCATTAAAACCATAGAGTATGGGTAATTTCAATAATTATACATATAAATAGTATTATTAGCTCTGTCAAACTCAGTACCTGGATAGCATGTCAGTATATAATATCTACTAAGGATTCAAAAGGTTCAGGATTTCGCATGAGGTTGGTGACTGGAGAGGTTCCAGCCACCATTTCCACACAGCTCGTTCCTGTAATATGCAACTAGGCACCACTCTAAAGATGCAGAAAAGCTTTAGTGTTTGTTGGAATTCAAAATACAATGAGCTCTAAGAGCTTTAGGCCTGTAAGGCAAAGCTTAGAATTACATGTAGGATTTGATCTGAGACCTCGGAAAAGGCTTCCAAACTTGGTGCTAGAAGCAAGAATGTGGATTTATAGTTTAAAGCAGAGACATGTTAAACTAAGTAAAGGAAAGCTTGGAGTTTTAGAGTTTAAGATAGAGAAAAAATAAAAGTAGTTACAGAGGTAAACAAGGAGTTTAGAATGCAGTACTGTAGGTTTCTGTGTCATAACACGATTGGCTAAGAAAGCTTACACTGTAGCATGGGTCCATAACACAACATATTTAAGGATTGGGTCAAAACCATAAATAGCCTTGTTGGCAGTGTTTTATTGGTCAAGAACTCCCTAAAAGGTCTTGTAACTAAGGGCCTTGAGACCTTCTGAACCATGCAGCAAAGATGTGAACTGAATTCACCCTTCCTACCTATGTAGAAGATAAGAAAATAAATCAAATCATCAAAACCAACTCAGAGGTCCTGTCTCTAACTTAGTCAAAACTCTCCACAAGTGAGTTATCACAGGTGTTGGCTGATCTGTCCACATCTGTGCTGCATTATTAGAAATAAGAAGAACAGAACTGGAAAATAATTACTTTTAGTAAATACTGCACCAGGGGAATTTAAATTACTGTCACCAAAGAACTGGAGAACCTTTTCCTGTATTGCTGAAACTTTCAGGTACCTGTTAAATCCCAAAGCTCCACTCAAGTGATGTGCCTGGAAAATGCTGCTTTCCATCCAGAGAGGAAAACTTCCACTCTATTACTGTTCTCCAGCTTCCCTTCAGTGCTGTCTACAGGCCCCACTATGGTAGATGTGCAAACACATAATGAGAACAGCCACAGAAAACTACTTTAAATGGACAAGGAAGACAAAGGATTGGACAAACATGTGCCACATTTCCATTTTCATCAATTATTTCAGTGCCTGGCATGCTTTAGATGCAGTGCACAGACCTACGCACATGGAATTCTAAATTTGTCAGGAATTTCCAAGTGAAAGTCTTACAGAGACTGCTGCTAAACAACCTGACATCTACTTTCAGAATCTCAAGTCTCAACAGAAGTGGTGGTAACAGCAGGTGTGCCCAATTATTGTTTTAATTTTAAAACTTAACCCAGATACAGAGAGATTAAGTGATTTTTTTGTTCAGTGTGAGTGTATCAGCCTGACCACTGGAAATAATAGTGAAAAAGAGATTTTATGTGAGCAATATTATTAATTGGAGAGTTAAGAAATGAATATCCTCTGCAGTCATAATGTTTGAGCAGTGTTCTACACATTCTGATTGCATATTTACATAAAATGCTTGCACTCATACAGAATCCTGATTTGGCCTTACAATAACCTTTAGAATTCCATTAAAACATTTCTTTACATTATTCACTACAGAAAAAACCATGCTTTTGACCTTTATTTTTTTTTTTGCCAATGCTACCAAAGCCTCAGTTTCATCTTGAGTTATTTTAAGACACTTTATAGGGAACAAAAATAATTTAAATTAAGTAGTGTAGGTTATTAAGCATGGAAAAGGAATGGAAATGTATAGTATGGAAAGGAACACGAAACATAGCATATCATGTAAAGGGAAGGCAAACATAATGGCCATGTATGATGTGTCCAAAACAGCAACCAAGGGGGAAGAAACTCATCAGAATTTACAGATTATCAGCAGTTCTTCCCTCAGTAGGGAAGTACCAGGGAAGCACAGGAAACACTCTTTTTGGTCCTCTCAGTTTATAAAACACCCTTTTAGAAAAGCAGAGAGGATTCCTTATGTTGTGAGACCCTGAGGGGTAAGGATGGTTGTAACCATGATATTTTCTGAAAAATCCTTTTGCTAGGATTTTTCTCCTGAGAAGCTGAGAGGCCTCAGGAACAAAATGTGAACAATAATTATCTGCTGCTGTGGAATGCAACGGGTGGATCTGTGATTGGTCTCATGTGGTTGTTTCTAATTAATGGCCAATCACAGTCAGCTGGTTCAGACTGTCTCTGGTCAGTCACAGGAATTTTTCATTCCATTCTCTGCTTTCCTTTCAAGCCTTCTGATTAAATCCTTTCTTCTATTCTTTTAGTGTAGTTTTAATACAATATATATCATAAAATAATAACTCAAGCCTTCTAAACATGGAGTCAGATCCTCGTCTCTTCCCTCTTCCTGAGACCCCTGCAAGCACCACCACAGATGGTAGTTGATCAAACAGCTTCAGTTCTTTTTCCTTTCTGATATCAGCCCTCTGATGTGCCTGTGCAGAATTGCCTGAATTGTTGGTTATCCCATGCATTGGGAAGCTCTGGAAAGCAGCAAGCTTCTCCAGAAGCCCATTGTAATTCCTCTCTGCTGCTTAAGCAGACAGTAAAACATTTCAAACATTTCCTCCACACTTTTCTGGTCTGCCCCCTCCCCACCTTGTTTTTTGGTTTTGGTTTTTTGTTTTGTTTTTTTGTTGTGATTTTGTTACTAACTCCCAGGCTCAGTTACACTGTCAGAGAGGATCTGTTAATGAATTAAAACAACCCACATGTTGTCATCTGATAGCAATCAGAATTACCACCACCAAATGCCTTCAGCACTCACACCAGCACACCCCACAGAGCTGAACTAGATCAGCCAAGCCCTGCAGCCACCAGAACTGCACTGAATTACACCAGCTCCAGATCTGGCCCTGCTCTTTGGAGTTTGGCCTGTGTGTCATGTTGCATCTTCTGGCAGACTGCAAGCACACTTGCAGAGCCACCTGCAAGGTCTCCTTTAGCAGGACAGAAGAAATTTAAACTTCCTGCATTATAAGGATCTCTCTGCAATGTGTTGAATCAAAACCATTCTCCAATTCTCTATCCTGCCCATGGATGCATTCAAGCACTGCACTAACCAATAAAAAGCTTTAAAAGGCAGCCATGCAACCAAGAAACACTTCTGTCTCTAGTTCCATTGTATGGGGATTATTATTTCAAACTACCAAACTGAAAACAGACCTGCTGGAAGCACCACCTGAAAGGGCTCATGCTTTGGGATGAGCTGATTGTGCTCATCAACCAGAGACACAAAGCACTCTGTAGAATCCAAGGAAGTGCAGAATCATGCCCAGGCTCTGTGTAAATCATGGGACAGATTCAAGCCACCAGTCAGACTGTAGCTTGTCCATTGAAAGTGATGAAAGAGGGATTGTTTTATTTCCCTACAGTTTTCTGGCTGTACCAAATTCTTACTGGAACACTCCTATAGCCCAGATCACAGCAGCAGTCTCACCTCTCACTGACTGTACAACAGGAATATATTTTCAGCCTATTGTTGTGGTTTCCCTTAAGACTTTTCTTGTGGATAGGAAAAGTAATCATACTTCTTCCCTCTTTGCCCAGTTTATTTGGCAGCAATATCAGCACCAGGAACAGTCAGAAGCAAAAGCTGCATCCTCAGAGCTGACAGAGTGCTCCCCACCCCCTAGGAGGTGATTACTGGCATGGCTGTGGGTCACTGCCTGTGCTGTCCCTTCACAGCAGGAAGATTGCTAAGTGCTATTTTCTGTTGAAAAGATTGTCCAATAATTCCATGTACAAGTGTCTGCCTGCAAACTCCCCTGCTCGACAGCACAACCACTTGAACCAGGGCTCAACAAGGCTGCAGGCAACAAAATAGGGGAGATTATTCAGGGATTTGCAAAGTATTTACTGCATTGTTTAGCAGTTTTCAATTTTTGAGTATTATTTTACATTTCTAAAGCTTGATACTTTTGCCACAAAAAGTCCTTTTTGAAAACTTAGAAGAAAAATTTAAGCATGCATGCGCACAATATTCAGCATGCCAATTTTTTCACTTTATTCTACACATAGTCCCACAAAAATAACCCACCCAAATGTTTGTGACCATGTGGAAGCACTCAAGATGAAAAATCCTTGGAATATTTTCCTGAAATGCTCTGACTTAAGTGATTCTTCCTGTTGCTTGTGCTTCTTCTTGTGTGATGGGCACTTGGAATGAAGCCCCACTGACTACTGAAATCTATTGCATTATTTCAGCTCTTGGAGATAAAAGCTGCAGGAGGAACATGTCTAAAATGGCATTTTGAGAGGGCAGGGAATAACTGTCTCTGAGTACCTAGTTTTCCAGGGAGCTCTAGCTAAGTAAATTCTATTTCTTCAGGTAGCTGGAAATCAGTGTAGAAGGAGCAGGTAAACACAAACCCTAGCCAGCAGAAAAAAAATAATGTTTACAAGAATTATTTTAACTTCTATTATTTTATGCATATAACAGGTAGAATTTGGGATGAAAAGAGTATAAACATCACTATTATTCCCAGTTTTTACTAGTGAAGGTGTGTAGACAAAAAACAACAGACAGCAGACATCCCATTTAGAAAGACAGAGCAAGCTGTAAAAAGTCAGACTTAGGAAATAGAAAGGGGAAAATAATAGAGAAATATATATTTGTGAATTTTAAGAGAATAAAAATCGAATTTAAAGCTATAAAATATTGTTTGGTGTTGTGATGCTAACAAACACTCTGGAGTATTGCATGAGGCCACTTCAGGTAAGTGCTGAACACACCTAATTCCCATAGGAAGTGAAGAGACACAACCAGATTCTTATCCCAAAGATGCAGCTAGAAGTTACTCTGGGTAAGAATGCACAAAGATTAGACCCTGTTTTTAGAAAACATGGATATTTCACTTGGCTTGAAGGAGTTTCCCTTGCATGGTAGCTCTCAGGAATACAAAGTCCTAATAAAACTTAGTATTCTAGTTCCACTTCATTTGTGAAAGTAAATGGGAATTTACATTATTGATGAAAATCACTTCATTTATGTACTAAATTAAAATCCAGTAGAATAAAACTGCTATTTTCCTTTCTGTGGCAATTTTTCATTATTCCTTATGAATTTGTAGTCTGAACAAAGTCAGCTGAGTCCCACTGGCACAAGAGCCACCCTGAACTAAATCTAGTTTCTTTCTTGTTTTACTGGCAATTAATCAACAATTATTTGTATGTAGATCCACAGGACACTGAGAGGATAGAGAGAAGCTAGACCAAAGGGAAACCAAAAGACACTGCCTAAGGAATCTGTCTAATGAAATTATCATCATCCCAGAAGGGAACAAAAGGAGCTTTTATCACTGAAGGTCCAAGATGCTTTTCTAGCAAAACATCAACTAATTCAAAACACCTGGATGGTAAGAGAGTTCCTAAATGTTCTGAGTTTAACTCTGGATCTAGGTCTGTACCCAGAGACATCCATTTGGACTTGGACCTGACCATCAATAAACTGGAAAGTTCTTCAGGGTCTGGATAACTTACTCTGATTTTAGAGCTGCAGGTGAATTGGAGTTCTTCTAGCATACAAAACTGTCTAATCCAAGAGATTTGTTTAGGATCTATTTGAATTATGCCTTATCTAAAATCAGAGCAGTGATCAGAACCTGAACAATAAACACAAAGGAAAGCTTCTCACAAATTAATTCCACAAATAGTTAAAAACCCAATATTTTAGGGCATCATAAATGACCAGGAAGGAGGCAACACAATCAAAAAGCTAAGAGAAAAGACCTGAATTGTGCCTATCTCATTAAGCAGAAAGTTATCCTCATATCTTTTGTTTGCTCTCTTCCATTATGTTTTATTTTACTACTACCAGTGCTGGCCTTCCCAGGGTCTGTCAACCTGTTAGCACCTTGCACAACCTTGCTATGCCTCCTTTTATGATCCACCTTTCAAATATATTACCATCTGCCTGAGTTCATTTCCCCTTCATCATGAAGACACTTCTAAAAACGTTCAATTCCTTGAATTTCTGCCCTAAACTTAGTCTTCCTTTGTTCTTGGAGAAACAGGTGGCATCTCTGCCTTCCTGGACATCTGGAAGTACCTAGCACTGCATGAACATGCCATAAACAGTAGAATGAATCATCACAGCTGCCATCACGATGTTAAGGTGCTCTTCTTCCTGCTCCACTCTTTATTTACTGTGTTGACACAACAGATTAAAACCAGATTGACATGAATTCTGACTGCACCTCAATGGCTGTCTTTCCTTTGTCTCCTGTTCAAAACCCCTACAGCCTGTGGTCTCCTGTTTGTCTCTATATTAACAACTAGGACCCTCTTTTGCCCTTTTTGTTTCCAGAGATGATTAAAAAAAAAAAAAAGAAAATAATGCAAATTGAATCTTATTTAAAATATAAGCAGTGACTGCAGTGGAAGAGGAACCCAAACACCCTGGTTGGCATGAAAAGAGAAAACTGTCTAACAACTCACTGAAACAAATCCACGTGCAATAACCTCATGGAATAAAACCCAACCCATATCTTTGAAGAAAGCTGACTGGGAGTTTACATGGACTCATTTTCCATGCATCCAGGGAAGAGTGCTTGTGGAGCAAACAGGAGGTCAATTCAAGCAGCCTTAAACAAAGAGGATGAGCCCTGTGCAGGTAAGTCAGGGGTTAAGGCTGCCTCAGATAGCCAGAGGCTCCACAGCTGCTTCAAGTGTCTAATTGTCAGCATCTCCTCTCACATGCAGATTTATTGAGGGAAGCAGGGAGAATGCACCTTTATCCCCTGGGAAAAAACAGCCTGCACATCTTGAGCTTGTGTGTGTGTCACACCCACAGAAACACACACAGATGCATGCAGGAGGTGCCCTTGTGTGTAAAGCAGACAGACAGTCCTACCCCCTCAATGGATCTATGCCTGACTGGTGTTCCTGCATTGGATTCTTTCATTTTTACAACCAAGATAATATTTGGCAGCCAGCACACCTCAAAAGATTTATGTTGACAGTTACTCTCTGCATGGAAATATGAAAGACTAGGATGTGAAAGACTAGCTACACTTGTCAATAAGTGGACTGGATCAGATTTAAATTTAAAAACAAAAAATATTTATTTTACTGAAAATTGTTCCCCAAAGCATTTTTAAACACCTCTGACTGGGATATTTGCATACTCAGTTTACTTTGTTGAGGTAAAATATGTTTGCTGGTACACACTCATGAGAAAGCAGCTAAACAAAATACATTAGAAGCAATATAACACCACCAATGACCTCAGTCTTGGGAAAAGAATAAAGAAAACTCCCTTTGCAGCTGCAAAGTAGATTTAAGAAAGTGGCAGAACCATGTAAAGGTCTTACTAGAGATTCCTCAGGTGCCCTCTGCAGATTTATTCATTGCAGCTATTTGTCACTGTGCCCTCTGCGATCCTTTGCACAGCACTTGTGAAAAGGAGGTAAGAAAATGTATCCTTTTTAAAAAACTGGTCTCAGAGTAGGTCCATTTCCTCCCTGTCTGTAGATGTAAGCCACTACTGGAGTAGTGTTTGCACTTCAAGATCAGCAGAGGGAAAACAAAAAGCTCATGAAAGGACAGAGTGAGAAAATACCCTCAGAAACAGGAAAGACTACTATAAACATTTGTTAGAATTTTGCAACTGTGGCCAAAATTGACCTGAGAGAATGCTTTTAAACTGCCTCTGAACTCTTGTACCACAGTTCACTTGATTTAAAAAAGAAATGGAATCCCAGATGACACGAAACCTGCTATGGATGTTTGTGTCTTGGAAAAGGGAAAACTTTTTCCTGCAGGGCTTGAATCAATGTTGCCGATTCCCTTTCTCCCATAGCAAGCCACATGCAGCAGCTTTCCCTCCCTCCCACCCAAGAAAGCACTCTCAGTAAAAACTGCAGCTGAGATTTACTCTGTGCAGGAAGGACCCCTCCACCTTCAGGAAAGCAAGGTCTGCTGCTCTTTCTTTTAGGAAAACCAAGGCTTTCATCTTAGCTGGAAAAGGAAGGGAAAGCGTGGAAAGTGTACTTAACATGCAAGAAATTACAGCTGGAAAATGCTTATTAGATCACTTAGCTCACTCATTTTCCAGGGCAGGATATTCTCTCTGGTAATGTAACAGTGAATTCATTGAAGTTCCCCACTTAGTCTCACTAGCCAGAGTTTATCATTCCAGGGAGCACTGCACTGTCAGGAAAAATGGTTCCCTCAGTCATCTTTATCAAGTACTATCCAGAACAGACACAGATAAGGGTTGGACCACTGTGGCACTACACAACAGTGCTTAAAAAAAAAAAAACCCAAGGAAGATGTTTTTGCTTTTTGAATTGAGCTTTTAACATGACATAAAAAACCTCCCCAGACCATCCAAAGGCAGGTACAAGATGTCTGGGTTAATACACAGCTGGTTGTAGCCAGTGTCAAGTTGGATAATCTGCAATTTAACTGTAAAATGAGAAGGAAGGAAAAATGAACAAAAGAAGGACTAAGGAAATAATTTTTGCTGTTCAATTTCAAGGTCTCTTTCGTAGTCCGTGGGAGGAGCTTCTCATAAACCTCTTGATTGCTTCATTAAAATTCTCCCTTATAACTCTCTCTGAAAACAGCATGGCCACTGACAAAACTGCCTATCATAATGACAAATATTATGCTATTTCCCCCCTTCATTTCCTCTTTAATTACTTCCTTTATTTATTGAGAATATTTGAGAAGATTATTCCTCTTCTTCCAACCCTACTAAGGCCACCCTTTGCTTCTGTTTTTGTGCAAATCCCTAAAAAGTAAAGTTCTGGTTACTGAATAGAGTGTCTAAAATCCACAGTGGTACAATATTACTCTCCAATAATATATAATTCTCCCCCCAAAATACTGCTAATTTTTCAGTTTTCCCCAGCATGATGAAGACACCACAAGCACTGTGGAATTGAAATGCTTTGAAAAAGAATGGACTTTAAGTTGTGTACACCAAGCAAAACGTAGCTTTGCTAGGATTAGATCTTTATCCTTATCAAGACCTGATCTCACATTTCCATCAAGTTCCAAAGGTTACTATCAAGCCTTCAAATTGAGCTGGCTACCTAAGTCCACTCCACTAAAAGCATTATTTTCCACAAATGATGAGTTTTTCCTTACACATGTAAGTTAAGTGTTAAAATAAGTGTATCCCCTTCAGTAGTTGTGCTATTACACAGAAAAACACCCAATCAACCAAAAAAAAAAAAAAAGAAGGTGGATCTCAGAACCTCAATAACTTTCCTTGTAGAAGTCCTGCAACCAAAAACTGACATGGAAGACAATCAGAGTGGCCATGTTGTTACTGAAAAATCTAGTTTTCAAATAGTTTAGGACAATGCAGAAGAATTTTCAGGCAATGAAGGAAATGTGATTTTAGTCCCCAAAAACAGGCTTTAGTTTGCTGCAGGGAAAGCACAGCTGGGGCCAACACAGGCAGATGTTTCTTTCCAGAAAGAGCACAGGGTTTAGTGATACATGCAGCAATTTGAGTCTGGAGAGGACTGATTACTCTCCCCTAAAAAGACAAAAAGAGTTTTCCTCTTAAATGCAAAAAAATTGGATATTTCTCAGGGAAAACAATGTTGGGAACACTATGTTTCGTGAATGCATACAGATGCAATCTCACAGTAAATTTACAATAGGAACTCTGTTATGAATTTTGTGGCTTATCTCTAACTTATAGTATTAATTGCTTTTTTTGCTTCTGGTTGCATATTGTTATGAGATTTAAATTAATCCAAGTATTTTTTCCCACTTAAATGGAATGGACTTAATTAATTTTGTAGATCAGATAGAACAAGTGAGTTACATAAGGGTAGAAGCCTGTACAGCATCAATCTCGATAAGAAAAACAAACACAAACAAGAAACATCTCATCACTTTGCTGATAAATTCTCCTCTCTGCTTCTAAGCTTCAGTAAGAACCTGACCAATATAAAAACTGCTTTAGGGTTTCCCAAGGCTCATAGTAGAGCATCACATGGCACTATGGCAAAACTGATGCATCATGACCTCTCCTTTCACAGCCACATATGAGGATACATTCTAACAAACCTCCAGTAAATACCCATATTTAAACTGCATGCTTTCAGAAGCAAGTGGCACAGATGATAAAATCAGATTAAAACTGATATTTCAATTACATTTCAAGATTATATGTGATCACATTCTTGAACCTTTGAGCTTTTATCTTGCATTAACAGATTTATAGCACTGGTAAATTATTCTTTCACTCAAACACCATTTTGTGTACATTAAATCTGAAACATGATCATCCTACCTTTTGCAAGAGAAGAGCAAGTTGTATAGTATCAGTATGAGTGTAAAGTACCTTGTGATTGTTTATCCATACCTTTCACAAGCAATTAGATATGTATGCCTCCTGATAATAGAAATTTTATTTGGTTCTCCTTTTGGGGTTCAATCTCAAAGTGAAATGTCAGGCATCAGTTCTGTTGCCTGGGATATCCCTGGTCCTTGTCCTGGCCTCAGGTGTGCAGCTCCCCCACACAATATGCCCTGCATCTCTGTTCCAGTTAAAAACAAAGACCAAAAACAGCAAATCACTCATAGAGAACCAAATAAACTGTGAGTGCAGACATTTACCACCACTCTCAGTGAAAGCCCAAAAGGTTCAGCATGACCCTGTGCGTCTTCCTCACCCTCTTAGAGGCCTTTGGTTGCCACATACTCTGCCTGCAGGCATTGAGCAGATGTTCAGCAGACCCAGAAGCTTCATCCCTCCTCCTGCAGCAGTCCTGAGGAAATATAACAAGCTCCCCCTTGCTCAAGAAAAGAGTGACATGAAAAGCATCCATAGGGAAGTGGGGGCAGGAAGGGCTACAAGCATTGAATTACTCACTCCACAGAACAGAAAGCACATGAACATCAGGGAAACAGAAGTGGAATGCAATAACCCACTGTCAAAATGTCAGAGGAGTAAGTGGGGCTCAGATGATTTTCTATCAGTTTATGTAGGCACCTTGGTGACCTAGAAATACCCAGAAAGCACAAAGGGAATGGGAGTGCTAAAAATGCTGCAGATCTGCACATAGTCTCAAGATACTCTCACAGTAACTTTCACACAGAGAGAAGCTCTCTAAGATAATTGCAGGCACCACATTGCCTGCTTGCTTCTTGCTCTGTGCTAGAGATAAAAAAGAACTTCAGAGCAGTGCAAGTGCTCATGTGAACTATTGCAAATAACTTCTCCAAAGGCCTACTCCCACACTTAAAGCCAAAGGGAACTGAGCTTTTAGCCACTGAAACATGATCTCTACAGTGATTGACTCAAGGTTACTCCATTTTTTTCTAAATATATCTGCATGCCTTAGGAAAAATAGCACATACACTCATTCCCTAACATCAGGACCATAGCTAGGCTGCTACATCTCCATTTCCAGGCTTTTCAGGGATTCAGGAAAGCATTTACATGAAACATTTTAAGCATACAACAGGCTCTGGTTTAGTTTTGCCTATGCATGTTAAGCTTGCAATCACACCAGTGACATGGGAAAGACCATGTGAGAAAATCACAGAAGAAACAAAATGCAGCTGGATTGGAGATGGAAAAAAAAGAGCTTACAATCTTTAATAAAAGGAAGTTCTTGAAAGCATGCGTGCTCTCTTGTCTTTGGAAGGTAGAAGCCCTACTTGAAAAAAATCCCTAAAAAATTTGGTAACAACAGCAAAAAGAGACAACCTGGGTGTTTTCAGGTTAGATTTAAATTCTACTTTTTCCTCAGTGTTTTGCTCCTAGTAACATTCATGCATGCATTTAAGTTTGCTCAGAGAACATTGATTTTGGAAGCATTTGTAGAACCAGGTGCTTACCACGTCCCACTTTTAAATCACTTCCAAGCACTTTCTGGCATGTAACAGGCAATTATTACAACCCAGAATTGCTCTGGTTTGAAAAAAAAAATAAAATTACAAGATGAAGACCACAAAATGAACAAGTATTTTGTGCGATAGCATGAATAGCTTT
Source organism: Agelaius tricolor (assembly GCF_023055355.1). Lineage (NCBI taxonomy): Eukaryota > Metazoa > Chordata > Aves > Passeriformes > Icteridae > Agelaius > Agelaius tricolor. The sequence goes on along the minus strand of NW_027269269.1, from coordinate 39,260,463 downwards.
TCCACCATCACTGCTAATGTTCTACCATGAAAACAGAGCAAGGGGAGCACACACCAATCCTTCTGCCAAAGTCATGCCTAACAGAGAGGGCTTCCTTGAGAAGGGACACATGACAGATTCTTCCTCATCTCCTGCCAGGAGAGGCTTCTTGATGACTTTAATAGCATCTACATGATGAGAAAGAAGGAATAGGTCTGCTTTCCAGTTCCTTAAACCCAAAAATCACTGGTCCTCCACAGCATCACTTGAACATCACTCACCATGGCTGGCTGGTCTCATGTGAAGCCGGCCCTCTGAGACCTGTTTAATTTTTTATCCCTCTCAGCAGCAGAGCCTTAATGGGTGGCAGTTTTTGGGGAGCAGAACTCTGTTTGCACACATTAAGGATGACATGGGGCAGGATGCTGTAATTCTCCCAGCACAATGCATTTCATAAATTCCACCCACTAAGCATTGCATTACGGTGTGGCTCCATTAGAGACACTGCCTGGTTGTTATGTAGTCAAGGTTTGCAAGCTCATAGGACTATAAAGGCATATAAATTTTATTAGAAAAAATAGATTATATGTAGGACCATGACACCACTTTATAAGCTGTGCTATTTAGACCTGAAGTGATAAAATACATCAATGTCATGTATTGCATTTCCTTTGTGTAGCAATTCTTTTGTCTCTCTCCCTGTTATATCCTTACTCTCTAATCTGTACAAATCCTATTGAATTCTACCAATGTCATTTGGATTGCTTGATCTTAAATTCATTTTATGACATAAGCAAATTCGTATTCTGCTTTTCATCCCATTCTATAAGTCACTTGTAAGAAATTATTGTGGCCCTAAAACTAACCCTTGCGTTCAGCCATAAGTGTTTTCTCTTATTTAAGGATGTTTCATTAATTTTTATCAAGGACCTTTTCTTTGTTTCCTTTTTTTCACTCTAATTATAAAACGGCTTCCCTGCATCTTCCTTTTAAGTACTACTAAGGATTCATTGGGAAAACACAAATATTTTCACCTGCAAACTCTGAAATACAAGGGAAATTAAAAATAGCTTTTTTGTGTGGGAATACTGACAGTCTCAACTTTTACAACTTTTCCATCCCAAATAATTTTAAGTGCATCAAAAATATTATAGGCGGTTGTTGCAAAGCTGTCAGCTAATGCAAAATTACTTATCAAGGTTAAAAAGAAAATCAGCCATCTTCAAAAAATATCTTAATTTAAGAAGAATTCCTTTGGAACAGCATGGAATAAATACAGTTTTTTCATTGCACCTCCCCCTATGCAGTCTTGAAGCGTTATTATCAGCTCCCTCATTTCGCACTTAGAGGCAAATGAAGATTTCTAACTTTAGTATGTTAGAAGATGACACAGAGCTGTCACATAAATTTTTTACTGACACTTGGTGAACCTTTCTTTGCTGGCCACAAAAATCCCTCAAACTTAGGCATTTTCATGTGATGACAACGAAAGCAGCATTTGAACACACATGAGGACAATCAGAGGTTGGAAAACTGGACCAGTTCCCATGCTGGGTTCTAGAACAGAAGAAAAGTTCCCAGAGATAGAAAGAATATGCATTAGCAGGACAAAGGGGAACTGATTCAAACTGGGAGTAGGATTAGACTGGATATTAGGAAGAAATTCTTCACTTCAAGGACAGTGAGGCAGTGGTACAGGTTGCCCAGAGAAGCTGTGGATACCCCGTCCCTGGAAGTGCTCAAGACCAGGTTGGATGGGGCTCTGAACAACCTGGCACAATGGAAGGTGTCCCTGCCCATGGCAGGGGGTTGGAACAAGATGATCTTTAAGGTCCCTTCCAACCCAAACCATTCTATGATTCTATGAAAAGTTAGAGTATTTCTAACTATCCACAAGTAATCGGGTGACACGAGAATGATTGGTTATTCCACAGTAACAAGTACAACAACAAGGAAACCCCCAAACTCTCTTCCATGGACACTGAGGTATGACCACCTAATCATATTTTGCTTTTGTGGCTGACTTCATTGTTTCAGCCCATATAGCCAAAATAATGAAAAAAAAAAAGGCATTCTCAGGGAAGCTTCCACCCAGGCTTGTTCCTCTCAATTCCCCAGGATTTTCAGATTAGTTTTCTTCATCCCCAAACAAGCCTAAATGTGCTACCAGTGGTCTACATCAATGCCACCACTAATGTGCAGATGCTCTCTTTTCACCAGTATCAGTACCATAATCTTGGTAGGTCCTGCTATCATTAGAGTACAAGAGTTCTATTATCATAATATTACAAGGGTTCCATATTGCTAGAGTTTTGTACCTCCTTGATGTTTCTTGTAGGCAGCTCCTCTAGGCTCTGGCCCTTCCTTGTCCTCACAGCAGCCAACTGAGTCCAGGTCCCACCAATCCACTCTTTTATAACACTTTTCTTATTGCCTACAGGTGTAGCCTGTTAAAGTCAGGCCTGCTCCTAATCTTTAATAATGAACCCAGCTGCAACTCTTTAGGGGGCAAGATTGCTTTCTAGACTACCTTTATTTACTTATGTTATATCCTCCTACAGGTCCTGTGCCAGCTGTGTCCCTGTGGAACAGGAGTATGTGTGTGCCTCCCTGGTATGTGTGCACACATATCGTCCATGCTACACCTTTAATGTTACATTAAACTGAGACAGCTGATGACAATTTAGTGAGAATTGCTTTAATGAAGTTAGTACAGGAATAAACACATGCTTCTAGGCACAACAGAGACACCTAAATTAAATGGAAATGGATGAGATTAGTATGTTTACAGGGAAAAAAAAAAGTGAAATGCACATTTAACATTTTTATATCCTGTTTGATGCAAAGAAGATCTCAGACAGACACAACACATAAAACATTTTAAAGCCCATTCAGTTAATAGTTGTGCTTATCTGGCATTCCTTTTCTTTCTTATCTCTCAAAGAGAAAGACTTTCCAGAAACAAGAAGCTGATGGGCTGCTCTTTGTGTAGAGCACTATTCTGTGCTGATGGACACTGACCTGCCAGAGCCTTTGGGAATGCTCCAACTGAAACTGAGAGGCTCAGACTGGCAGCACAGCAAGACAAATCCCTTTCTGAAAACAGCTGGGATACTACCCAAAGAGAGAAAGCAACACCCCTAGAGCCCTGGAGAACAGTGTTTCCAGTACAGGTGTATTTTCCCTCTCTTACAGCCCCATGGAAATCAGCAGTGTCACACTGAACATGACTAAGCTATCTTGGTGGGATGCCTTTTCAGCTTCTCTTAATGCACACAAAGAGAAATTTTGTAAGGCAATGCTAATAATAAGATGAAATGGTCATGTCTGAGTGAACATCAGCATGTAGTTACAAAGGTGCATCTATTTTGACCTCAGCTGTCATGTTGCACATGGTACTCTATGACGAATTGCCTTCAATCTTTTTTTTTCTCCTTCTGTTTCTTTTCCTTCCTGCTGTGGAGTGTTTTTTATTCATTACTGGTGGCAGGCTTGTCCTCATTTTATTTTTTTCCTCCTGCTGAGGTGCAGTAAAATAAATTAGTTTAATACACTTTATAAAGGTAGTTGGTTTAATTTTCCCTTTGGTACAACTGATGATACAACTGCTTTAATAAATTGGTATTTAAATAGTTTGGTTTAAATGTTTTGTGATTTTCTACCTGCTGTGGAAGATGCCAACTGCCTTAGTCAAACATTTTTAGAAATGCTGGAATCAATTTCCTTTCCCCTCATATTGCTGCCCTGAAGATACACACAAGGCACACTAAGGATTTATTTCTTGAAAATATGAAGCAGCAGCTAGCCTGGTTGGTTTGATTGCTTTGATTCTAAACTGTTCAGAGCTTAGAAATAAATTTCAGCTGGGAAATACAACCATTCTCTCTGAAACAGAGCTTTTCATTTCAGAATAGCTGTATCTAGATCTAGTTCCAATTTTTGTAAGGGTTTTGCTGTTTCTACCTGTTGGAGCATTATGTGCATTGAGAGGAGTAAAAGCCTGGCACAAAGAAGTATACAGAAATCCAAGCCCTGTTTCAATGGGGATTTACATGTGCTTAGAATAGAAAAGCAAGGGATTCAGGTCTGAAAGCTTTCCAGGTGTTCAGGCAAAACCTCTCAGTCAAGCAGCTCCATGTGGCACATGCTCAGCCACCACTCAGAAATACCCAGAGCAAGCAATGCCTTCAGTAACAGATAAAATTAACAAAGCAGGTGGAAGAAGTCAGGTACCAATCTAGGAGAAACAATGGCAGCTTTTTAACTCAAATGCAGCTATGAACATTTAACTTCCATCAGCATTTGTCCTGCGGAGAGAAGCGAGGGTACCACAAGTATCCTACGCAGAAACCAATGACCTTTGTAAGGTAACATAGGAGAAGTATTTTTAAAATAGCATAAGAAGAGCAGAGAAAGAGAAAAAGCTATGGTCTTCTTGAGTATTTTTACCCTGAGTCTTTAGATTCCTGTACATTCAGAATAAAACACACAAAGGCAGCACAGAGCTGTGTGCTTCCTTCTGACTAAACAGGAGTGTGCTCTGTGTCACTCCATGGCCTCATTACAGCTCCTTCTGTGTTGGAAATAAAGCCATTCAGTGGAAACACAGGTAATCTGGGAGCTGAGGTATATAATATTTATGCCCAGGCTGATCTACAGACAAGATACCCTGGTGATGAGCTAAGGGATGTTGGCAGTCTGCACCCATGCTCTTCCAGCAGTTAAAAATTAAAATCTGTGACAAAGGAATCCAGGAAGAACTGGAACCAAGCAGAGAAAAAGGAGATCAGGAAGGGAAAAAAAAAAAGGGAAAACATCCATTTCAGTTCTGTCACTTTTTTCCAATATTGTAGGATAATGTAAATTATCAGATGAGACTATGAACCAAAAGTCTGACAGACAAACCTCAGAATGAAAACTTTCCTGAGGAAAAAATTGGAAAAAGTTTAATCACGCATCTCAGCATAAAAATTCATCAAGTTATCCTTTGTTTGGATCCTATTCCAACACTCAGGTCTAAGACACTCGAATACATTTACAGCTGGATGTCAGCTACTTAAAGATCCAAACCATAAATTAATTGGGATGCAGTCTGAGGTCCAAGGTCTGGAGCAATTAACTGCATCACTAGAGTTCAGTTGTCCTGTTTCTGTCAACACCACTTTTTTCTGGTAAATAATGATGTAATTATACAAAACATGCAAAATCCTGATGAACTACTCAAGACCATGTAGTGATAAATATTATTCATATACAGGCATGCAAACATTATGGGCTGATTCCAAGTGTAGCCTAAACTCCTTTAATTTAATGATTTTATGACAGCCATGTTTATTTATAAGAAATAAATAATGCCAGACATGTGTGTGTGCAAATATACAAATGCCATACTCTTAAGCACTTGTTTTAAATTCTGTAGGAAAAAGATACCCCATCCCAAATGATTTAGCAGAGAATAATGACTTAGCAGTTACTGTGGTTTCTTTCACAGAAGTAGAAGAGATTTCTTTCCTGAACATGATTTCTCTTCCCTGCTAACAATCTCCTGAGACATTTCTCTGCTGCCAGTACCAAAAAGTCATGAAGTTGAAAAGTACATTCCAGATTTTTCTATACCATCTGTCACACAGCCCCTGTTCTTGGCCTTCCCTCGGTGCCATGACAAATGTCTGGCACTGATATTTATAAGAAACTGAGCACCCACCCTGTGCTTTCAAGATTTGTGGTCTCTTTGGCTTTCCAAGGGGGAGCATGTGGACCATCACTGCTGTCACTGGGGACATCCCTGAGCTGAGTGCCCCAGTGGGATCCTCCTGGGATGGGCAGGCTCTGTCTCACAGTGGGAGTTGGTTCAGTTTCTTACAGGATGGTCTAGCATGGACTCTGTGGCATTTGGGAAGGGACTTGAAAACTGTTAACATAAGCAGGGGAGGATAAGTGCCATTACACTCAATTAATAGAGGCTAAATACAATTTGTTATCATTAGGTTTCACTCTGTCTAACAAAAACATGTCAACAAAGCAGATGAGAAGTTTTAGCAGCAACACATGCTGTCTCCAGCTCCACCTGCATTTCTGATGTTCCAACTCTTCACCTGCTTCCCATTTCATTCTCCCCTCCACCACTGGTGCGCAGTAAGGGAAAAGAAATTGCTTTCTGCCTTCTGGAGGTGACCAAAAGAAGCCTCTGAGGCATGTAATTAATCTAATCCATTAATGGCATAAAAAGCACACTGCAGATGAGGTCTGGCTTCCCCCAAAGCAGTCAGATTGTCAGGAGTTCCTAAGAGCAATGGAAAGGTAAAAAAAATCCCATGCAACAAATTCCATCCAGCTTCACCAGGTACTCACATTCCACAGATGAAACAAACAGACCTCAGTCAGAAATGTAGCATTTGTGATAATACTTGCATTGGAAGAATAGCTATGATAATGTCCAGATTGTTGGGGGAAAAGTGCATTAAAATCTCAGTGTATAATAACAGTTATTTTCTCCTAACATTACTTTTCAAAGCACTCTGTTTTTCAGCTATTTTTTCCATGAGTTATCCTGTTTCTCCAAATCAGAATTAGCTTATCCCTTGGCTTTAGCTGTGGCTCACTGACTGAAGTATAGTTTTAAAATGCATAAGCACCATAAACAATTTTAAAAGCAAGGTCACCTGGGAAACTGACATCTAGGGTGCACTCTTCTGAAGATCAGATAGCTCAGTGCTCCTTTTGTGAATTCAGCAAAAAGGGCTGATTATGTTTTTCTAATCTGTTCTTTTCTCTAAAGACAGTCAAGCTCTTTGTAGATTAGTGTTTCAACATAGAACAAAATTACCTTAGTGAACAACAGAAAATATGCAAATTAGTTTGTACTAGGAAAGCTTTTGACACCAAAGTAATTAATTTCTTCTTCTGTTTTTTTTATGTGCAAGTGCAAAGCCAAATCTAAAATAGTTTCATTTATCCCGATTTTAAAAATAAGGTGCTTTAAGTGGCATATATGAAAGTTTGCTCTGCAATTCACTATTCTCTCTTCATTCTCTATTCTGTCATTCCAGTTAGCATCACAAAGGAAAGAAAATAATTTTAAATTAATAATATTTTTAGATAATTCAAAACACAATTTATCTCGTTTTTTTCTTTAGAAGTGGTTGAACCAGAAAAATGGAAAAGAATCTAAACTGCCAAGTTTATCACTCATTCTTTTTGTTTAGGACTCCAAGGTCACAATTGGCTTATGGCAACCAGGGAAACTAATATAAACATAGTTATAAATTCAGGTCCACTTTCAAATATAGGTCATATTGCAGCATCAGTTTGTGCAAATATTTATAACACAACATTTTTTTTAATGCAAGAAAACAACTAACTTTATAATCCACCTTCTCAATGCACTGAAAATAATGACATAAAATACATTGATGTCCCTAGGAGAACACTAGAAATTCGTTCTAGAGGCTTTTGTGCACATTTCAGGAGCATTATGAACAGATTAGTGACCATTTATTTAAGTATCATTTGTGGGGGATGCACAAAGTTAGCATCTAAACCAGCAATTGAACGATTGCTCATAAAGTGGATAGTTAAACAAATAATGAAACATAATGCATAAGGCAAGGCAATTTGTTGGGTTTTATTAGCATCTAGTTTTGTTACTCATTCCACCAATGGCTGTATCTTTAATTTTTTCAGTCTCTTTTCCTGGCAGGATTACTGTTCAGCAAGAAGAAACTCATCAGGAGTCTCAGAGGATGGCTGTCAGGCAATATATTCTCAGTCTTCTTATGCAGTAATCACCTTCCCAATTCCTCACCACTCCTGACACAGAAAATATTTACTCAGATAAGGTTTGCAACTGCAGAGGCAGTAAAAGAGCTCACAAAAAGTTACCGCTTTTCTCAGCACAGTAACTCTACAATGCAAATGCTCATCTTTTATTCATTCCTTTTTAAACAACCTCATCCATAACCCCATAATTTCTCTACCTGGGTGTTTCCTATCTACCTGTGCACTTGCATTTTCCCTTGGATTATAACCGAAGTGAGGCCCTTGACTGTGACAGGGCTGCACAGGTTATAAATCAGAGGCTGGTGTAATTTGTGGATTTGCTTCCTTCCAGTGCAGCTAAGGCTGCTTAACCCAGGCAGGCACATCCCTGCCTTTCCCTTCCTTCAGCCTCTCTCTGCCCCAGGCAGAAACAAACTGAAGATGAATTCCCTGTTTAACATACAGAGATAGGGAAATTTGCTGCTAATTACAGTGGTTAGAATTCCTAATGGATAGGAGGGGGGGGGTCTCCAGAGACCACCCCATTCCACAGGCAATTCCCTTAGGTTGTTAAGTTTTCCTGCTCTTTTTCAGAAAATTTCTTAACAAAATTACTAGCAGCCTTTATCAAGCTGATATTGTAATTACTTTTGGGAAACAAATGGTATCTGAGGAAAAAGAAAACCACACTTCCATGCTTAATTTAGTAATGGGAAATTTAGAGAGAGAGAGAGCTCTTAATAAATTCTCATCTCTCACAAATGGGATGAAATAGGCCACTAAAAGCTTCATTTGGGAGGTTAATATTAACAAGCAGAACTGTGACCTTAAAAAAAGTAAAAAAAAAAAAAAAAAGCCTTTAGTCTACAAGTCCTGAAAGGCTTTGACCATTCACAGGGATCTGGGGGAGAGGAGTGTATATGCTCAGCTGTCCACTTCCGACATTTCACTGCATCACCATCCTTTCCCTCTCTTTGTAGAAGGAAAAGACTTCTCCCCTTTCCTTGGAGATGCTCCCATTCTGTCTGAAAAGCTCTCACAGATGATGAATAAAAAACCCCAGTCTGAACTCCTGCCCTAACCTTGCCCTCTCTTCTCATGTTAACAGTAGTGAGTGTGAGGAATTAATTTGTTTTCTTACAAGCCTGGACAAGACTTAATGAGGAAAACTGGAGAGTAAGAATCAAGCCTGTGAGCAAGAAAGGCAGGATGCCACTACAAAGCATAACAGAAGAGTTCTATCTGTCCACACACCCTTGGAGGAGAAACCCTACAGATCTTGCCTTTCCTTCCTTCACCTTTGAAAAACCACATATCCTTTGACTGACAAAATCTCTAATCATTTCCATAACCTCCACCCCTCAACACTTAATGTAGACGCTATCAGACGCTTGGATCCTTAGAATTTTGTTATTATTCCTGTTTGAACTTCCAACTCCTGAGTGGCTGGTGCACATCGTGGTCACAGATTAAGTAGATGAAAATGCAGACTTCTTTACAAAGGGATGCTGCACTTTGTGACCTTATTAAATGACAATTTTTTGTTGAGAGTGGGTCTGAGCAGAGCACTGTCTCCTCCCACTGACATTAATACTCTGTGTTCTTTAACATGAACACAGTCCAGCACTGAGAGTTTTTTACAAAACCCATTCAGAAGTTAATTCTGGATGCTCACACACAATAATTTTGTCAAGCTGTGTTCTATGAGGCTACAGTCACCCATGCAAATTCAACCACCCTGAAATCAGCTGAATGAAGCTGCAAGCCCTCATTCAAGAAAGATGGTGCCAAATGCCAGTTCCTAACCCTTCCTGGCACATATTTAAAATTCTGTCCTCATCAGAGCTATGCTGATTCACAACAGCTGGGGCACTGGCACTTGCTGGTGTTGAGATACACAGGGAGATCTCTGGTAACAACAACTGCATCTCGCTGGTTGTGATAAAATTAAAGTGGGACCACATATGAGCTCTGGGAAAGTATTGACCTAACATTTGCAAGTTCAAAATGCTATAAAAATGCTTTAATATGTGCCAGAATGACACTTAATGTGCCAGTATGACAAAATTTTCCAAAGATCCTTAATGGACATAAGGTACAATTAAAAGATTAAAAAGAACTTTTAACAACAGAAATTACCAGCAATAAAGTGTGCCATTTTAGGGATTTTTTATATTCAGAGCAAAATGTTCCTTTTCCTTATAAACCAACTGTTAACTTTCAGAAATATTGCTTTTGTTAACACAGGAGGATAATGAGTCTTAATTTAGGAGGTTGTTACATAAGTATAACCAAAAAGTAGTCAAAGCATTTGCATAGAAAGTCTGGGTGAAAAATCCTGCACTTAGAAATTCATACTGAAAAAAAAAAAAACCCAGCACTTGTTCATAGACACAGAATGTATGTAGGGCAGCAAAGTGGAACAGAGCAAATTGAAGTGCAGGAGAGAGAGTGATTTTAAGATCTATTGTCAACATATACTGTAATTCTAAATAGTGACAGGTGAATTTCTGGGAGCTTGGTTGGAATATGCAGTAAACCTAAAAGTCAGAGATTGTAACACATTTCCTGAAGTCTTTTGTCTGCACAAGGGGTTGAAATTCTTATACAATTTCCTCCTCTGCTTAATCTAAAGGCTGTGAGATGATTCATTAACAGTCATTTAGCCACTAATTTTTTATAAAATACGTGTTCTCTGCATGCAGCTGGAAGTATAGAAACATTAAAAATAGGAAAAATTAATATTTTTTGCATTAAAAATATTGGGCTCATGTTTTTATTCACTAAATCTTTCAATGATAAAACTGTTAATACCTTTGACTACTGGATAATATATTTGAATCTCTTCAAATTTTGTCTTTAGAAATTTTCTGAAATGCCTTTGGTATAAATGAAATTAGCATCCTAAGTGTCTATCCTTGCTTCAAGAGATGAGATTATGTTTGTAAAATAAATTGTGATTTTTAATCAAAAAGACTTTGGGTGTGATGTATCATTTTAGCAATCAGGGTTTATACCACTATGTCATCGTTGCCATTGAAAATTATTAGAGTAGCATCATCATGGTAAACTATTCTGAAAGTATTTTCCATTAAAAAAAAAACATGATTATCCTTAAAAGTGCCAAAAAATCCTGCCTTACTTTCTATGTTATTAGAATATTGTCAGAATTAATGACTGGGAAATGAAGGAACTGAACAGAAAGAAAGAAGCCTTTGTGCACTGCTTAGTTCTGGAGTTGGGGTATTAATGCCATAATACCTATCACCACATAAGGAATCCAGTAGTCATAAGAACACAACATAAGGAATCCATAAGGAATCCAATCCTGCTTATCAAGGATTTATCAAACTTGTGAGGAGAAATAAGGACATGGGTCTGGTTTACATGAGCAGAACGCTGTAGCATTCATGTAGCATCCCAAATGGCTTGCACGTGGTTTTTTGCTTGTTTCCAGCTACTTCAAATACTACACCATTGTTTAGCAATGGGAGAAAAGCTTGGATCCAAACCCTTACCCCTTGCCTGCAGAGGAATTGGATTCTGTGTGGATAGGTGGATAAAGGGGCCCAAAGTCATTCCTGTGTTTTGCAGGCAGAGTAGAAGTTGTTTCAAATTCCAGTCAGGAACAACTGCTCTGCTTTGAGGAAGCCACAACTTCCTCATCTCTGAAGAAGGCCTCTGTATCTTTATTTATTTATACTTAAACCCTAATAATAATGTCAATCTGAGTGAAGAACTGAGCATTAGGTCTCCTGACACAGGTGGTGAGTGACTGGAAAGCACCAGAAGCATGAAGAAACCCCTCAATCTGTCTTTCTTTTTATAGCCTATTTACCTCCTGTGTTGCCAAATATTGTATGCCTTACTCAAATGGGAGCAGAACTGCTCAGCTGACACAAAGCTTGTGCAGTGACACGAGTTTATAATCCACTATTTCCTACTGAAATTCTCTCTTCTATTCAGTTGTGTTCTATTTGCTGAGCGTGGTTCTGAGTACTGAGCTGCTGAAATTTCTGCCCTTCCAGTGATCACAAAGCCATATCCTTGTCCCTCCCAGGTGACTATTCTTTGAAAATTAAAGAGCAGAATAATTCCTGAGAGGAGAGGGCAGTAAAAGCACAGAATTGCAGCTACCTTGACAAACAAATCCATTTGCATGAACCAGTGTTATTGTTAGCTTGGGCTCGAAGACCTGCTTTCATGATTACCTATCACCCATCCTGAGAGGATCATATCAATCCCTAATTAGCTTTGACACTCTCTGAAGGATGAAAGGTGCTATCTAAATCACAAATTTATTCCACCTTAAAAGTAGAAGTGAGAGTTCTGTAAGTCAGTGTTCAAGCAAATGAAGTATGAGCTATTCTTTGTTATCCTCAGTATGTTCAAAAATCCTCTTTACTTCTTCCTCTTACTTATGAATTTTCTGTATAGCATCATCCTGTATAAAATACCATTAGCATGCTTAAAACCACAGCACATAACAAAGACATAAAATTATCTGGAAAGTAAAGATGGCATTCAGAGTAGTTTCTCAATTAACTGCTTCTATTTTATTGGAAATAAGAAAATTGCAGATATAAAATCCAAACATTACTCATAGCAATAATCACAAGAGAGGAATGTGAACGAAAGGTTAATAAGCTGTACTTGAATTTTCTTTAGAGTGTGTTCTAGATGTAATTTAGGAGATGAAATTTAGGAGCTTTCATTGTCTATGCAGTCCCCAGTGAGAGAAAAGGGCCTCCAAGTGGCACCACACAGCACCCCATAGAATTTAAAGCATCCCCTGTAGTTGACAAAGCTATCCCATTTCATCAGTGAGAGTGCTAAAGACTCCATTAATCACAGTCGTTTGTCCACATTTGTGAGAGTAAAGTGTTATTAAGTAATACATTAAAATTAATATTTTGACTATGCCATGTTTCTATGTGTTAATTATTGTTCTTATGGAGTCCCTAGAAAACATTTTTATCTTTCCCCTTACTGTGGTATTATATATTAAAATACCTGGGGCTGAGTTGAGAGAAGAGAATCCAGAGTAACCTACTGGGGCAAATAAGGTGCTTCTCCTTGACCTTAATGGCAGAGGGATCATCCATCCCAACATGGCTTTGCACATATTCAGGGTAAGGATTTATTATAAAATGTGATCTAATCATGTTCATGCTAAAATAGTATTCCAGCTTATTAGAAAATGCTTCTTATTATGGTAAAATATAATTACTTGTTTTTTTCATTTTTCAAATAGGCGAATATTTTAGTCACCAGTGGTAGATTTTACCAGACAAACAGTCAGATACAAGTAGCAGTATACAGAGGACATCTGTTTAATGTGCTCTTCAGGCACTTTATACACTGAGAAATGGAGAAAAGGTGATTGATTTCCAGAATATGAAATGCTATTAAGGAGATTCTGATCTTCATCATGTGACTTATTTTGCATGACATTAAAACAAATAATCCAATCACACTGGAGCTGTAACAGCAGTCATGTGATGTCCATCATAGGAGATGTGAGGTTCCTATTCCCATAGCAACATCTGTAGCACTCACGCTAATCACTTTAAATTAACCTTGATATGAAAAAACGCCCAAGGGATAATGCTGTTGTTGTGGTAGCTCACATGAGTAGCACAAATTCCTAATAAAACTTCAGAGCAAAAATAAGGGTGATAATGAGATGTCCTGTTAGGACATTATTTTTAATAGGCTTTAGTTAAACCAATACATTAGTGCCAGCATCAGGATAATTATCATAGATGTATCAGTATCATAGACAACGAGCTGTCTTATTGATTACTGCCCTTTCATAACCCACTGTGGTTAATTTAGAGCGTGCACACAAACCAAACTACTCAAAAGGCACAAACCTGACATGGTATCTGAAAACATAACTTTATATTTTAATACTCCACCTCTTAAATGAGAATAAAATAAGACCAAACACGCCTATTAATGTCTTTTGGTAAGATCCACAGATTGCACGTACTAAGGTCCAAACCTCTGTGACTTCAGTACAACATAAGAAGTCTTGAGATTTTGAGCTGAGCTTCTCTCCTGGGAAGTTGTCAGCTGAGAAGACCAGAGCATGAACAGACAGTTTCACACAGCACTTGTTACTCCTTGAGTTAAAGACTTTGGAACTTTAGAGAAAATTTTATCATGACAAGTCTTTGCACACATGAATATAACCTCACATGAGAAGTTTCTGAACAGTCTGCTGGAAGATGCAGACCTGCATATGTAGCAAAGGTACCCATAGCAGAAATACATTTGGGCTCTGGGAGACAACTGACAAATGAAATTAACTGTTCAAAATGCTCAAACCAGACCTGTTTCAAATGCTAAAATCCAAGGTATGCAGATAGGCTGAAGGCAGTAAGGTCCCTCAGCATGCTGGCCACCCTCAGCTAGGGGTGGTGGTGTGGAGAGGATCCTGTGAGCCACTTCAGCCAGCCCTAGAGATCCTGTAGAAGAAGCCTACATGGAGGCACCCCTGGGCAGCTGTCACCCTGGTTTTTTAAGGTTTTCTAAGCCTTCTGATGTTAACATTCTTATAGCGAACTTTCTCACACACTTTCTGTAAACAACTCATTGTTTTGCATTCCTTTATGGAGGAGAAAGTTGATGGACTTGATCTGTCCAGTGTCATTGGAGAGGTGGCACTGCCACCCTCCAATCCACTGTCACTCTTGGACAACTATAAATGTTAGAGTCAGAAAATAAACTTTCCTTTTTTCTTCACCTTGAGACCAGCGGCGTGCACTTGTCTTCTTTCGTGTCCTATAGTGACAGGCAGCCCTGCTACAAAACAAGGCTCCTTCCCCAACCCCAGCCCAGCTTCTGGGCTGCCTTCCCTGCTTTTAGTTTTCTTTCCTGCCTTATAGTTACATGTTAGTGTTTATTCTATATGCATTTATTGTTACTGCATCAAGGTTACAGGCCTGTATTTCACAGTGGCTTTAAAATATGATGCTGTGGTATCTCATTGCCTTCTTTTATGGTGACTAGTTTTAATTAGAGAAGGAAAGCAGCAGCATTATTAGTCTACCAGAGTAATGGTTATACTGTTTTCCATGAGAAAATACAGATACTTCCCAACACCAGCTGGCTGTTAGGTTAACAAGGGAATGCAATACAAGGCGAGTGCCTATAACAATTACAGGAATCCAATGTTAAAATTTTTCTTTTCAGTTCTTCCATATCGTTAGCCTTGGAGCAAGCAAGGCTATTTAATGACTTCTCTTTTCTACCCCAATAATTCCGTCCTGTGGAATTAAAATTGATTTTCTTTTAGCTCATGAAGACCCAGCATTGGCTGTGTTTTCCCTGATGCAAAGCCAAGGGAACGCTGTGGAGCCTGTACATAAACTTTAGTGGACATTGAGTCAACATGTAAATATGCACCCCTGACAATGCCAGAAAATGGGGACAGCAGTATTTTGATTCTCAGCAGGCAATCTCAGTCTAAGGAAGCAGTGCCAAAGGCTTTTCATCCTCAAGCTATTGAGAAAGCCAGAGACGCAGTATGAGCTGGAGTTTCTTGTTGTTAACGAACCATCTCTGGAGCTTAAAACACAAACTTCAGTGCTGAAATTACCCCATCAGCAGCAGTGCCCTGGAGCTGCTGCCTGAGCAAACCTGAGCTGCCAGCCAAAGCCCCCGTGGTGCTTTCTTTCCTCCTGCTGTGCCAAATGACTGCTGATAGAGCTGAAGCCCTCGCTGCCCAGACACACTTCAAACCCCACATTTTCGCTGCTCCCAATCTTCCCGGGTCATGCAGGGAGTCTCAAGAAACTCAGCTCTCCACCAATAAAGTAGCAACACAGAGTGTGAGGGGATTTTCATTCATACTTATCTCAGGTAGGAACCTTTTGTGTATCAAAGTGGTTGTGAGCTGAGATTTTGAGCCATCATAAAGAAATTAGAAAGGATGATCTATCTTTTAAACTGCAGTGTAAAATAAAGATGTACATGATTGGGTAAACATTGAAAGTACTTTGAATGTGGCAGCACACAGGTTTAGACACAATCATTTTGTTCATACCAAAGTATTGTTCAAAATTATGTTGGGAAAGCAAATTATTTCAACCACTTACCACGGACCAGAAAAGATCAGAAAAAAAATTACACTGAAATCTGTGTCTCACATAGGCATTTCATTTTCATTTCAACTTGCTTTTGCAAGAAGTTAGAAAGATAAGTAGAAAAGGCACCTTTTGGAAAATGTTTCTTGTCATAAAAATTAGTGCCCACTATTAAATATTAATGTATAGTACACACTGAAAGAACAATTAAGTATCCATAGTACTTTAAAAATATTCTTCCATACTCTAAGAAATGAGGTAATATTGAAAAACTAACAGAACAAAAAGTAATATTGAAACAAAATCTTGAATAATGGTAATGCATTAATACCAAATCTTGAATACTGCATCTTTTTTTTTCTCTCTCACATTTTCTTCACTACTTGGAACACCTTGACAGAGTTGACATGCAATGCTGCTGTCAGATGTGGATTTTCAATTATGACAAGACCCTTTTGTATTTCCTTTAAAGCTCCATAATTTCTGGACTGAAATTTTGATAAGGTTTTGCTGTTTTCATGTACACAAAAGAAATCACAGGTTTTAACTTAGATTCCATTCCCTGGGCATGAAAAATGAAAAAAAAAAAAAGAAAAAAAAAAGTTTGCCTTCATCTGGCTTATCTTCCATTTTCTAGGGGAAAAAAAATTCCAAACACTTTAGAATAATTACTAATCTTAAAGGAAAATTTTCCAAAGTTCAATTTTTGAGCCTTAATACATATAAATAAAAGATTATGTAGTTGATATATAAAACCAAGCTCTGAGGTTTAACTTGTAAGCTCCTTGGAGGCAAGAACTTGATCACATTTATCTGTAAAGCACCAGACATACTTCCCATTTTCTATGAACAGCAAAGTAGCAGTGGGATCTCTTGGAGGACTTAACAAGGATGCTTTTGTTTTGTTAGATTTCTTCCCTATCAACTTAAGACAAATGAAAGCTAGAAAAAACTCAGTTGCTCCCAGATAACAATGTGCAAGTTCTCACAACAACACACACCCATTAAAATAAAATGCTTTTTGAAAATCAAACCAGTTTACTGTTTGTTTATTTGTTTGAATCAAATGGTTCCTATGATTTGAACCCCTTCTGTGTGAAAAGGGGACATGTGGAGATTGGCACGTGGAGACCAATACCAATCATACAGAAGAATGTGGCAAAAAGATGAACTGTCTTATTTGGCAAAATTAGAATTATGTGCATGTTGATATGGTTTGCAAAATGCAGATACACAAAATTCTTGTTATTAAGGTATATGATCTTTTTGTGCCATTTTCAATTCTCTGAGCATACAAAGCAGTTGCCTTTCCCTCCTTTTCATTACCTACAACACACTTTTTCTGATAGATGACCTTTTAAAAATATTGATAATGCCACCATTGCTATTGTGACCTGCCAGAGGGACTGTGTAATTTGACAAGAATGAGAGATTTGTCCTGACTGACAAAGTAAATAAATTTTGTGAGGAGAACGTGACTGTGTGCTTACTTAGGCTTCAGGCAGACTCTGGAATTTCAAGTGAGTGCTGTATGAAGCAGTGCTCAGAACTTTTGGTGGAGTTCTTACTGGCAAGTCCTTCCTGAGACTGTAGCACCCTGGAAAATATGTCTGTGCCCCCAAACAAATGCTAGTGAATTATTAAACAAAAATAAATTTTGGAAAATCCATCTCAAAGCTGTGTGTATATTCTGAGTGAGTCTGATACTGGAACTGTTTTTTCCTGGGTGGTCAGTGAACTGTTGTCAAGCCATAATTTATATAGCATTAATGTTTGCAAAAGGTGCTCTCTAGGACAAAATATATGCTTTGTTGGCAGTAGAGTGAGAGAAAAGCACTTGTAGGTAAACAAAAGTAGGATAGGAGTAAAATGCAGGTGAAAAAATAGGACAGGAAATCATAAACAGCAACCTTGCACTGATATAACTGATGATGAAAATTTACCAGCCAGGTTTCCTTTCACGGTTTTGTTCTGATTCTCTTACCACCATGAAAGTAAATTGGTGGTCTTGATACAGATGAAATGAGTGGGAAAAAAATCTGTCAGGAGTATCCAGCAACAAAACTAGATAATTTGTCAAGACAGCACAATTTTCAATAAATACACACAACAGAAGATAAATCTCAGAACCTTCTATATACAGGTAATCATGTCAAATTAAGTGCATTTTATAAACCCTTTCCTAAAATGAGACTAATTCTCACTGAGAGAGTAGAAGTTTCAGACCATTACAGTAAGAGAGATGAAATAAAAAGGAATAGCCTCACTCTAAGTCCATCTTTACAAATAACAGCCAAATCATTTCTACATGCTGCTGCTTCTTGCAGCATCAGCTGTGCACCACCCAAGGCTGATCTCTCAGAGAGATGAGGCTTTTTCAGATAATATGTACTAATAAAACCATTCAGTGTTACACTCAGGCACTAGACAATCTGGTTAAGATTTGATTTCTAGATCAAACAAATTGATATTGCACGGCAATTATTTCTGCTTTGTTCTGAACTCTACATGGTGCATAATAATCACATATGCTCTTGCTCAGTATCTTGTCACTCGAGTTAAGTCATCAAAAGGGTGGGTCAGAAATAGTACAGCTAGAGCTGAAAATACATTTGTCTGTGTCACGTTCACACCATATGTGTAATTTTACTATTATTTATTCCACTTTTCTAGTTCTTGCTAAAATGCTTTCTGCAGATGTTGGAGCTGCTGTCAGCAGAAGAGCAGCACAGCCCAAGATCCTTATGGTCCTCAGGCTCTCCCACCACCACCAACTGACAGCAGTTACTAAGTACATGCCAAAATGTTCATTTTATCCCTAATGGGAGCCCCAGCACATGTGTTTCTTTAGCTTCACTTTTCTGCAGTTTCAGTGATCAAAAGAGAATCTCAGTGTCTAAGACTAATGTAGGAAATAAACCAGGAAGGCAGATGATGAGATAATCAAAGGGA
Organism: Agelaius tricolor; assembly: GCF_023055355.1. Lineage (NCBI taxonomy): Eukaryota > Metazoa > Chordata > Aves > Passeriformes > Icteridae > Agelaius > Agelaius tricolor. The sequence continues at coordinate 39,241,681 of NW_027269269.1, read as the reverse complement.
CAAATAAGTAGGTCTCCAAAATGCTTGACTTGCTTCCCTCTGATATGCCAGTGAGGCTATATGAGGTGGTTCAGTAATTTCCAGGGTATTCACAGAAGAATGCCACTTTTTAGCTGCTTATTTACTGAAAAAATGCTTATTTTATGTACGTATCTCAATCTTTGTTATCACACTGGATAACCAAACCTCCAAAATGCTTTCTATGTTTCTTTTGGTGGGCTGACCTTGATAGAATGTCAGGTACCCACCAAGCCCCTCTATCACCCCCCTCCTCAGCAGGATAGGGCTGGAGATAAAAGAACTCACAGGTCAAAATAAAGGCAGCTTAATAAAGAAAAATCAAAGTTCATGTACAAAGGCAAAGGAAAACAAAATAATTAATTTTCAAACAGAATCAGACAAAGCCTATGAAACCCCTGTTGATTTTAAGTACTAATATCACTGCATTTACCCATAGTATTTAGGATCTATGCTCTTTCATAAACATATGTTCTCTCTGACTCTGGGGATTTTTTGTTTAAGATTTGTGTATTGAAGAATTATCTGTGAACCTAGATTTTTGAGAATATTGTCAGAAAAGAAATAGTACAGCACAAGGACCTCATAGACTCTACTCATTCCTAAACAACCCCTACTAAATGTGACTTTGAAGGCAAAATAGGGAAGGTCAATATGGTTTCCTACATGTTCAGGACCTCTGTATTAATAATAATATTTTGAAAAATCAGCTTTAGACTTGGATGAAGAGTATTTTTACTTTTCTAGCAATATTAACATTCAGCTTTTGTAAGAATATTGTAAGAATATTATTATAAAAATATTTTATTTCCTGAGAGAACAGAAAACTCAATTCTCATTAGAATTTCAGGCAGTAACAGAGCAATGAAAAAAACAATGTATTATCTGAACGGTATTTTCAAAAGGATTCAGCAGTGGCCCAACAGACCTCAGGAGACTTCATGTGACTTCAGGAGAAGGTTGTTTGGTCAAACCTTAGAAAAATACCTTACACCACTCTTTTTTACCTTCTCCCAGCAACACACAGGGAATGGAATCCTGACCCTTTCTAATGCTGTGGGAACTTTGCTACTGATTTCAGCACAGATAAAATTATTTTTATCATAGTCCATTTATGCTCATTATGGAAATAAGACAAATATGAGGAAACTCCAATTATTCTACTTATTCACTGCTCTTTTCAAGAAAGACAGAAAATCAAGGGCAAAAAAGTGTTGGAGACTGAATGGAATTATTTAAGAAATCAGAGTGTAGCCTTTTTTTCTACTTATTATTCCTGTTTGGTTGTTTGATGGTTTGGTGGCTGTTGTTGTGGTTGTTTTTACACTAGAGGAAAGAGTATAGATGAAGAAATAGCTGAATGGTTGATTTAGGGAATAGTTGAATGGTTGATCTGTTTTACCCCTGGCCTGTTGACAAACAGGGGCTGCAGGCTGCAGAATAGAATTGTCACAATGCAGGATGTGGTGAGAAGAATAATGAAGAACACATCAGAACACCAGTGTTTGTTTGACTGCAAAAACCTCTTGGACACTCTGCTTGCCCTTGCTCAGGTCTACCAGAGCTGCCCATCCAGGAGTAGGTATCCAGTAAAGTAAAGCAAAGAAAGAAGGGATTCCCACAGGTCAAGATGTGTGGGCAACCCTAGTGACAGGGACAGACTGGTGATCTCTAGGAAGCCCAGGAATGCAGCCCTGGGGAGCTCATCGGGCAGGGACAGGAGGTGTGGGGTGGCATTGACACCAGAGAGCTCATTATCTTAGGATAATCTGTCACTGACTGAAAAAAAAAATGTTTGTTTGCATAAAGTAGGCTTTCTACCAGCATTCTACAAGATGGGCAACATTTGATTTTATAAGGGCTGGAGTTACATCTGAAAACTATGGAGTTTGCTAGCAACTGCCAGAAGAGGAAAGCACTGACACTGCTGCAGAGCTGGGCCTTTTCAGCACCCTTATTTTAAAAAAAAATGTACAAAGCAATCAACAGACAGAGTGGCTCCTGGTATCTTAAACTCATTTCAGATCAGATGGAGACAAATACTTTTTCCCAAACAAAAGGGATTGAGTTGGACTGAGTAATTTTTACAAATTATCTGTAATACACTCATCCTTTATCTAAAAAAACTCTAAATGCACTGGTTACTTGCACAAGTCTTTACTGCAGTACCCTGTGAACTGCAGTTATAAGTTAGCATCTTCCTATTTGTCAAGAATAGCTAAAAAATAAGAATTGCAAGCTAAATGTCATGTAGGCTCACTTTCATCCTTTATCTCAAATTTAACTGGACTTTCCTGGATTTCTCTTACAGAAGAACTCACTAAGGCTGGAAATTTCTCTCTTATACTCCCAATTTTGGGCAAAAAGACCAAACAGTTAAGTTTTTTTTTAAAAAATATTAGAAGTTCAGAAGTCTTGCATGTCACAATCAGTTTAGTACCAGTGACTGAACATCCAGAGTTTGGTGCTCAGATGTTTCTTCATATGCTGGGCTCTTTGATCAAATGACATCTCTGCTGCATCATCTTAAAAACAGATTAATTTCCCTCATTCCAAGGACAGATGTAGCAGAGCCAGGAACCTTATGCAGAATCAGATGGATTTGAGTGCAGCTCACTGGAGACACTCTGGCACCCCCAACAAGTTAAAAATTGCAAGCGAAACTGTAGGACTTTTAACTTTGGTTCAAAGAAAAGAAAACAAAACCTTCATGTCAAAATTGACATTTTCCCACAGAAAATATCAGCTTTAAAAGGAAGCCACAGATCTGCTGTGGAAAAACACAAGTTTTGATTAGCTTTACTAATTACTAATGGCTTAATAAATAAAATTGTAAATTATTATGTCTTATGTTTACTTCACCAAAAATACATCTATATCTGCATCCTAGCAGATGCATGTGCTACTGACCTTTTACTGAACTTTTATGCAGTCCTGGTTTCTAGTGGGACTGTAGAACAAAGTTTATTGATGAGTTTCATATCCTAGAGATGAATTATCAATAGGTATTCCTATTTCTCCTTTTTGAGGAAGCACAGCCTCACATGGCTGTGATTAAAAATGATCAATTAGCCTTTTTTTTTTTTACAGGTTTCTAACTTATGTTTGAGAACTGACTACCCAAATGAAATACCCAAGCAGAACCAGCAAAAATAAATTACTACCTACACTAGTACTGTGGCTATTTTGAGATTTGTAGCACATGAACTACAAATCTCTATAAGACTGTAAAAGTATCAAACCAATCATAGTGATTTGTTTTGCTTATTTAGGACATGAACTCTCTAAATGCCAAGGAAAATGACCCTGACACCCTATGTAAGGGTATCAGCTCTGCAACATTCCTTACTGGACTAAATTCAGTAAAATGATGGGGTATTTTACCAGACAGAACCACACAGGATCTGGGAACAAATTAGGTGTTTCCTTTTTTTCTTTTTTCCCTTGTAACTCTATGTGTCCATAATCTATGCTCTTATTAGGATGCTACTATTTTCTCATTCATGTTACTCTGTGGTTTTCATCATTCTTGGTTTCAGAGTAGCAGCTCCCCATTTGCCTTCTGGCCGTGGCCCTAAATGCCTACTGCAGATGCAGGGAATATCTGAATTGCAATAATGCTCTTGCTCTGCCTCCTTTTGTCCATTCCCCCAAAGACCAACACAAGGAATAATCAACAAGTGACTTAAACCAATCTCTAGGCTGTCTTAAAATAGTCTGATGAGACAGTGGAACATATTTTTTAAATAAATACATATAAAGCTGATAGAAGGGTATTTTCATATGTTTAGTAGGTACCACAGCTAAAAAAAAATCAGGAGAGGAAATCCTACTTTTCCCTCTCTCTTTCCAATGGTAGCATAGCAGTAGGACAAGAAGCTCATGATTTTGCTCATCTCTGTGCATCCTTTGGAGCAAATAAGAATTTTCAGTGAAATGAAAGACAAAATGTCCTTGCTCCTGCCATGCATGACAGAGGGAAGCCTCAAGTAAAGTTAGCAGAGGGCTCTGCATTGCTTCAGTAGAGGTCAGATGCCAGATGGTCCACACCAACCCTTTTAAAAAAAAATTCCTCCTGTATTAACTTTATTTTCTATGTCTATACACATATATATATATATATATATATACACATATATATAGGGAGGAAGAAGAGAGATATTTGAATTTACAAAGTAAAGCCAATGATTTTGGATGCTGTCTTAATATTGCCTTAATACTATCTTTAAAAAAAAAAGGCTTTGATCTTAAAGATGCTACAAGCCTAACAGATTTTATTTTACTGATTGTTAGACATTCTTTAACCTTTAGGAAATAACTCAGGGGTGAGTTATACTAGACTTCCAATTTTTAAAATCCCTTCCATGACAATTGTATGGGATTCCAAAGTTTGTTGCCCTGATTTTAAAAGACACTAAACTCCAAGGTCTGTTCACCTTGTAGACAGAGGATAAAGTCAGAATCAGTTGTGGGTAATAAGCATTTATGAGAAGCAGACCACTAATTTATATGCCTAGAAATGGACAACAATTTAAATTAAATGTAGGTACCAACACTGGAAAATGCCTGCCCTGGATCATGAACATGAAAAAGACTCTAGGGATGCCATTAACTGAATTGACCTCTTGTGTTTATAATGGGCATTAAGGCCAAAAAAGCCAACAACTGCACTTTTGGAAATTTAATTTTGTAAGGACAATAGATGATGATTTTATTATGAACTTGTGATTATTATGAAAACACTGATTGCATAGCCTGTTTCCTTAGAAACTAACCAAAAGGTGACACATTCTGTTGACTTTCTATTACACATTCATAACATCATCCCTCAATTCTGTGTCATAAAGACTTTATGTAGGACATTAATCATGCAAAACCATTAAATTGTTATCTCATTTCAGTGATAATTGTTTACTGCTATAAATGGCTCATGTTTTGTTCCAACGGTTGGACTGTGACTAAAATGTATCCTCAGAGCAGTGTTGGCAAAGAAGATTAACTTCTGCAGAGAAAAGGAGTTATGAAAGTAAGGGAGCATTTTATGACTGTGTATGAGAAAATATGACTCACAAAAACTTGATAATTCAATCACCAAGTGGACCAAATGAAGCAGTGGCAATCAGAAACCTGACCTGTTCACCACTATGGGCACCTGATCAAGAGTTCTAGGCAAAGGTTTTTGCAAAATCCTCATGTTAATAATGCACCTGGCTCCTTTCCCAAAACATAATGAAGAGAGTATATTTTTTTTTCATTTTTATAATTGCTTAAAACAATATCAGCTGAGTGTAATAAAAATTAATTATGAAATATGCATACAATTTTGAAGAAAACACAGACTGAAAACTAAAAGTCAAGCATTTAGAGAAAGGAATGTTCATGAAAAAACAGCAAACCTGCCCCACAGCATAACTCAGCTAATCAGTTATGCTGTGCAACACAATGATTTGTCACCTGCTTTTAGATTTCCCTATTGACTCCTGTGCAGAATAGGAATGGAATCAATTTAAAGCAGTCCTTTATTCCCATGGGTGCCATCACTAATGCTGCTGTCTGTTACTGCTTTCTAAATGGAACCCAATGATATATTTTTCTGTAGCAAAGTGTCTACTTTATGAGCATAATAAATAGCAATGGGCCTTTAATGACAACTTTAGCTTTGGCCATTATAGTACATTTTAAATGCTTAAAAACACTAATGGGAGCTATCCAGTGTTAATTATACTTAAGATATGAGTGCTGTACACAAGAACTACTGCAACATTAAGTAAAACACTTCTGCTAATCCTAATTATAGCCTGTATGGAAGAGATAAGAAAAATCAAGTGCTCCTTTCCAGCAAGTTCCTAAAACAGCAGAGACAGGAAGGACAAATTGGCTGCAAAAGCACTGGAAGCACCTTCTAGTGAAGGAACTGATCCTTATTTACACCATTTATATCAGCAGCTGCTTGCACAGGTTCTGCTGCTCTGGACTCTCCCTGCCATCATGCCTGCACAGGGCTGCTCTGTGCCCTGCTGGAGCCAGCTGGGCTCTGGAGAAACATGAACTAACACAGCCATCAATCTCAAGGATCAGGCTGCAAGCACACAGGGATGAAGGGCAGGCTGAACAGACCAGTCTACAATCACCTTGACTAACTCTGTTCAACTCAGAGGCCTGAATTCAGAGAGAAGTTGCTGGGCTACATTTCCAGAACTGAGGCAGGTTTTCCTGCAGCAGTGCCCATGCCTATGTATCTCCACAGAGGGAATCTAAGATGACCCTTCTTCACTTTAGACAACTCAATAAAATGCCTAAAACTGAATAAGGGATTAATTGGGCCTAACAGCTTGCAAAAGATAGTGCTCCCATCTTAGCTGTGCTTGAACACAGAGAACCTCTCACTGACTGGCTTACAAAAGTCAAGGACTTCATGTCTTGACTTTTTGAAGCATTTCAGTGGGGGCAGAGAGGGAGCAGAAATCAGAAAAATTCTTAAAAAGGCAAGTTAAATTAATTCAGATAAAGTCCACAAATACCTCAGACTTGAGATCTAGTTCTAATACTGCTCAAATTACAATGTCTTATGATACCTTACTAGTCTTATGGTCTTTGATTGTCTTTGTTTTATGGCAAATGAAATAGCCATACTGAGAAAATCATAAACCCCCTCAGAAGGTCATGGGCATCTGACAGAAATAGTTGAAACACACAGAAAATGAACAGTTCAATCAAAGAGATTGTAATGTGTTGCTTTTTAATTCCACAAATTTCAGTTTGATGACTTAGTGTTTTACTATATCTATTTTCAGCCAGCTGAGGACTGAGTTGACATCAGAAAGAGCACAACAAACACATAGAATCTTATCCTTAAAATACTCTGTGCCTTTACAAATTTGCAAACTAGCCAGGAGAGAAAGTGACAAGAGACTTCAGCATACTAATGAATTCCTGACTAGAACACTAGCAAAACCTAACCTGTCTCCCCTGTCTTTAGTGCTCAAATATAATTTTGATAAACTCCTTTTCTGTTCAGACTTTTGGTAACAGTTCTATCTTGTTTACTATGTCCATACTCAGCACTTAGAGTTGTTTTCAAGGTAACAGTCCCTGTTCGTCTTCTTGTTTTACAAAGGTCTCTGAATTTATGAGCAGCTCAGCCATCAGGATGGCCAGGGACTTGGGTTTCAAAATTAAAAGAGCAAATAACATAATCTTCTGAAAGTAACTATGTTGCTTGAAGCTAGTTCAGTCAGGTCTTTATGGCTAAATGTTTTATCTACAAGTTTGCTTGAAGGTAAATTACTGAAGAAGTCTTAAATTTAACTTCAAATAACCATGCATTAAAAATAAATTTAAAAGCAATGAAAATGTGTCTGCTACTGATGGTATCTAATTACTGCAGACATAGATTGTGGTTTCCTGTTTTGTAGATTTTTATTTCTCCTACTGCTCCCACTCTGCCACTTCAAAACCATGGGATTGTCTCCAACGTGCTGCTTTCTAAGGGAAATACAGGCAGAGCCTAAGAGAACAATGGTGATGTGCTGAGGTAACACCTGGCAGGTTCAAGGCAGCAAGACACAAATGCAGCCCCCACTGCCAGAGAGTGTAAAACAATGTGCAACAGGAAAGGCAGCAGCTCTGAGGAGGGCAAAGAGACAATCAAGACAGACACACGTTCTTGCTCTCAACCTGGACCATGTCAATCACTACTCTGACCTCCTGGGTTAAAGCATTGGAAGTCTTACAGGGAACGTGCTGCTGTTTTCACTTAAAGCTTTGAGCACAGCTTGAATGAGCCTGCTGGAGACAGAAAGTGCTAAAACATGGTATTGTTCTACAGAATAGTAATAATAAAAAAGTTCCAGTATCTTGCAAAGTCTGTATAGCATCAGCCTTGATTGAAACTGAAAAACATTGCATCTGTTTAGCATCTTGTGGATTTCTTCACACTGAGCATTCAAAAGAAGTGTCCTTTGAAGAATCCTTATCAACTCAAACATCAGTCTTTCCTAAACTTCAAAACTGTAAAAGCTATTCTTCCTTTGTCATCTTTATGATCTACTTGTTAAATTTATTAGCTTCTTCTTCAGATGGTAACAGATTTTCTTTTAGGGGTTGAGCTACAGCACAGAAAAAGGTGAAAATGTTTTGACCGCTGAAATGTGATATTTCACACTGCCTTGATAAAATGTCAGAAATCATCCTCATAATTTGTAATCCATAGAGGACTATTTTTGTAAAGTCTTTTTGACATGCAGTTTGTTACTGGTCTAGTAATTTCTTTGCTACTATTTCTACAAGCCTGTCAATATTTATTTCGCCACAGTTAGGTAGCTCTTCTCATAAATATGGAAAATATATGTCCATTCCCTAAATCTACATTGACAATCCATAATATTTAAATAGTATTAACATCACCCATTTTCAGTGCAGAGTATATTCAGTGAGCCTGCTGCAGAATGCACAGGATTTAGGATAATTAGCATATGAAGCTACTCTTGCCATTTCGCTCCTCTATTTATATTAGAACTCATTACTGTGCCATCATATTTCAGAAGTAGTGATGCAGAATTTGGATTTGACAACGATTCAGGAATGAGCCAGCCAGAAAATTACCTGTGGGGACTCACAGATCTTTCTATAATATCTGCCCACCTGGGCAACCCTCCAATTAACTCCATTTTCATGTCACTCTAGGGTGCTGCCCGAGTGTTGGAGTGCCAGCTGATCTGTATTGCAAATGGTACAAATTGTTTCATTCATAAGAGACAGAATTCATCCCAACAGAATCAAAGGAGCCAAGGGAGCAGGGGCAGTCCCAGCCTCCACTTGTAACCTTGCCTAGCTCAACAGAGCTGTGTTATAAAACAGTGACTGGGCTTGCTGCACCTTGTTGCCCAGGGCTCCTGGATTTATCCCCTTGTCCACAGGTGTTGGTAGGTGCAAACAGTGCTGGTAAATCAAGGTAACAGACCAAAACATGTAGTGCCTTCAGAAATTTTAGATATAAGACAGTTATTCCTTATGATGAGAGTGATGGGACAATGGCACAGGCTGCCCAGAGAAGCTGTGGGTGCCACATCCCTGGAAGTGTTCAAGGCCAGGTTGGATGGAGTTCTGAATAACCTGGTCCAGTGAAAGGTGTCCCTGTCCACAGCAGGGGGCTTGGAACAAGATGACTTTTAAAGGTCCTTCCAACCCAAAACATTCTGTGATTCTGTGATGCCAAATTACAGCTGCTGGACTGCAGAATCAACAGTTATTTGTCACACTGTGGATATGTATAAGTACACAATCAGCTCCTGGCATAATCATAAATTAGGAGTTTCCTGCTATCCAAGATCTTTCTTGTTTCATTCTCAGTCTAGGTTTGTAATTATTCTTCCTTTTAGTTGTGTCTAACCATTTACAGTGCTGAACAATGAATATCTATACCCTAACTTACACACACACACATACACAGATATGCATTCTGGAGGATTATTTCTATACAGATAGCTTCAGATTGTGAATTAGCACAACTGAAGGGGGGTGAACTTTCTATTCTGGAAGTGCACACAGAGAAGGATGGGATTCTGGCTTTCAAAGAAGAGAAAATGTCTATTCCATCAGTACCTTCACAGAAGGATGCCAAGAAAATAAGGGAGGCAGAAGCTACCAGGGGATTAAGGGAAGAAGAGAGAAAGTTTCTTGTAACACTGCAAATGATGGAGAAGGTAGACTTGAAGGTTCTTAAAAAGAAGACCTCTGTCTACTGCTTGTTTAGACTAAGATCACAGAAACAGGACTCATTACAAGTTTTTTGGAGTAAAGAAGGGTCCCAATTATTCCTAGCTTCTATCTTCAGTTTGCTTTTCTTGATAGCACAGCTGAGGAACAGTAACATGTAGGACCTTATTAACAATAACTCATTGAAAGAGGCAGAAATATAATAGCTATCTCCACCACTGCCTGATTTTGGTGTCACTATCCTGGGGAGAAAAAAATCCACTTTCTTTATTTATATCTTACCTCATATACTTATTACACCACAGCATTGGAGACTTGGTAACACTTGATCCCACACACAAGAAGTAAAGATATCCTGCTAAAACATTTCAAGCATGTCCTTCCAAAAGAACCCATTTCCTTTGAAATACATAAGATATGATCTCAAATTGTATATAAGCAGTACAATTGTGTTGGCCAATTTCAGGCACAGCATCTCTTTTCTAGGATAATTCCTCTGCTGAAATGGTGGAGCATTTGTAGCTTGGGATGGAGTTGCTGAAAAGATGTACCTACACTGCAGGTCAGTAGAGGACTTCACTCTTCAGTGCCATCAATCTCACTGATTTACTTTACAATTTCATGCAAATAATGGACTGAGATGTCCTTTGTCTGGTAGAAATTCTGTGAGAAAAGCATAACAACACCTATGAGGTGTTCAGTGCTCTCAGTGTCTTTATCTGCCCGAGTCAAGTGCAGTTTCTGGCACTGAGCACTATGCAAGAATTTCACAGCATCTTAGGGCACTCATTCTGCACAACCAAATCTCAGCTCAAGTCTTCCCCCTCACACAGAGCATCACTTACCCCTCTCATCTTCTCCTGACCAGTGACACTCTTGTGCTCAGTATATGTTATTTAAATATCATAGAAGTCAGTTTGAGAATTTGCAAATTTCATTTAAATGAAAATCCCAGAAGGAATTATAACATGGGCAGGAGAACATTAAATGGAATAACCACATATCTCTCTCCATTTCAGACCTAGATTTTATTCTAAATTGTGTCTTTTTCCATGCCTAGGATGCACATAGTTCTGGTGGAATGTAATTAGTAAATAAGGATTTTTGTTAATATAGATTATCCCAGAGTCAATGACATTTTAAGAGCATGGAAAAAAGAAAAAGTTAGGCTTTCTCCCTTAATTATCATATGGCTACTGGCAAAGGCAAGAGCAGATAAAAAATACATAATTTATTTTAAAAATTACTTTAATAATAATAAACAACCCTCCTCTGAAGGGATCATGTTAAGGCACATTTTAAATCTCTGCTTTTTATTCTAGGATACTGTAGATCACCACAGACTTTTTCTTGTGGCCATCAGAGAAACATGTCAGAGAGTCTCTTTTCCTGGAACACAGGGCCAAGATAAAAGTGTGAGGCCCATATTTTTATGGGTTTACCATTTTCTAGCCAGTAGGTTTCCCAATAAGGTTGGTCTTTTGTGTTTACAATTAATTAATACAGAAGTTTTGGCATTTCTGACTATTAAAGGCACTATTCTCTTACTTTTGTGGTGGAACCTTGAATATTTTTAAAGTACTTTATATCAAAACACTACTGTGCTACACCAAATTTAGCTCCCAAAATATGGCAGATGAAGACAGAATTCTGGACCCAAGACAACATAAAATTTCATAACACCTAGTGCTCACATTTAATTTTTTTTAATAAAGAACATAAAAGATTACCTGTCCCCATAATAACAATATGACAGACAAGAGTAGCACATATTAGACATTAATACAATACACTATTGCTAATGCATTGAATATATGCTTGACTAGGATGTGAATGCTTGAGTAATTGTTTATCAAACTATACATTAAGATTTTTATGAAACCTTTAAAATGATTGATTACTACACTTTTGAAATGTACTGCATTCAAAATTTTGAAACTGTTAGGCATAGAAGTGGGCTCACAAATTAAATTCACAAAAAGAAATCAATGAGGAATATTCTCATATATGTGAAATCAATCAAAATGTCCACTTTTCCAATGTTGTAAAGGGGGAAAAAAGGAGTATTGATTTATCATTGCAAACTTTCATAACCATAAATCAGGATCAAAGAATGGCTGATACTGGATGGGACCTCTGAAGGTCATCTCATCCAACCCCCCCTGCTCAAACAGGGCCACCTTCATCCCAGGACCTTGTCCAGGTGCCTTCCTAATATCTCCAAGGATGGAGACCCCACAGCCTGTCTAGGCAACCTGTGCCAGTTCTTGGTCACAGTGAAGAAGTGTTTCCTTGTGCTCAGAAGGAACCTCCTGTGTTTCAGTTTGTGCCACTGGTTCTGGTCCTTTGGGACTATTTCTACAAGCCTGTCAATATTTATTTCACCACAGTTAGGAAGCTCTTATTAATATGGAAAATATCTATCTGTTCCCTAAATTGACACTGACAATCCTGGAGAGATCCTGGCTCCATCCCCTCTGCACATTCCCTTCACATATTTATTCACATCAATAGGTTCCACCCTGATTCATCTCCACCCCAGGCTGAGCAGTCCCAGCTCTCACCCTTTCCTCATAGGATGGAGATAGTCCAGTCCTTAAATCCATGCCTAGGGAAAGCACAGCATCCTTGCCTGTTCAAATTTCCATCTGCATTGCAAGGAACTGGCTGATTGACAAATTTGTTTACGAGGATGAAGCCTTAAAAGTCATTCTTTACAAAGTAGTTGGACCTACTCCTTCTTACTCAAAAAGATAATTGCAAGGCCTGATGATTAATTGTTATTTCTATTCATATAAATGGAAATTACTAGGGTGTTTTTTTTCTCTTTTTAATTTTTAAAAGCAGAATGTGGACAACCTTGTGTCTAAGAAGGATCACAAGCATAAACTTGCCAAAGCTCTCATATTGTCTAATACACTTTCTATGTTCCAGCTAAGCTGATTGAATTTTTCTCTATTGGTAACAGTTCATGCAAGGAAACACCACTGTGTCCAAAGAGCAACACCAGCTTTCAAAGATTTGCTCAATTACCCTTTCAACACTTTTAAATATCTGATATTTGTATTTTATAACTAAGATCACAGACGACAAGCTTGAACTGTTATACTGTTTATTCATTCAGAGCTATATAGTTAATGAATTTCCTTTTTTATCTAGTCCCATCATGTGTCCCCCAAGGGAACTGACTGTTTAATTCCCTGGCAGGTAATTATTCACTGCTTGCTGTATGTTTGTTGTGGTTTTGGTTCTGGTTTTCTTCTGTTTCATTACATTTTGCAATGTTGTGTCTCATTGAAAATCCTGACGATTCCCTGAGCTGAAAGTGATGGAGCCATTGAGAGCCTCAAGGCTAAAGCTGATAAATGGATGTACCACAAGAACAAGCTACTCTGAATTTTGGTTATGAGGAGCACTTGAGAGAGAAGATATTGGTCTTTATTAAATGCCCATAAATACCATTAAATACAGACAGCCTTTCCAGGAAAATGAAAATAAGCAATTTTTTGCAGTCAGTTCCCTGATTGAAATACATCTACATATTTTCCTTTTTTATATTTTAACATCCTTTTTCCTCCCTAGGGTGTTTTTTTTTTCTAAAGCTGTGTTGAAATGGCCACACTGGTAAATTGAATAGATTCAAGGCATTTCTGTGATAGGAAGGATATTTAACATGGGAAGGCTGTTCCTTGTTTTATAGCTTTAACAGGTTCCTGCTCACCAAAGCAGAGCAAGTGAAAATGAGGAGGCTGTATTGCCACTGGGCAGCATATTTGACCTCTGAAGGCACTAGGAGAGTACAGCTGCCCCAGTTTGTGTTCTGGGAAATCCCTTCCAAAAATCCAGAGGTAGGCTATATCATCCAAAGCATTGCTTATCTACTTAAATTCCTGAGTGGTCTCTCACTTAAAAAAAAAAAAAAAAAAAGAAGGGATTTTTGCTCCTAAGTGATTAAGAAGTGTTTGAAATTTAAATTTGGTTTAATTGGGGCTTTTGTTGTTGTTGTTGTTTTGGGGTTTTTTTGCTTTTTTTTAATATAATTTGTACACTGGTACCTAGCATTTCATACAGTGGATGCATTTTCCCTTTTATTTTTAATTGCATGTGCAAGAGGAAAACCAGGTTTTTTGCTTCCTATTTCAGGTCACTTCTGGGAAGTATGACTTCTGGACAGTTTGGCCAGCTATTGAATGAAGTTAGATTTCTACATATGCAGTATATTTATATGCATCAGGCATGACTACAAAAGTAATTGCATATCACAGGCTCCCAAGGGGAGTGATCATGGTCCCAGGCCTGACACAGTTCAAAAAGTTCTTGAGGTGTCCTGTGCAGAGCCATGAGTTGGACTTTCATGATCCTTGTGGGTCCCTTCCCACTCTAGGATTCTATATGTTCCTAGAGTGAAACAGTCCTGAGTCTATGCAGGGAAAGAAGCTTTGCCAAAGGTATTTGTTTCCAAAACAACTTTTGTAAAGCTTATCTATGTGGGCACAGAGGCATGGCACTAAAACACACTGTGGCTGCCAGACCGTGCAAACAGCACTGCGATCATTCTTACATTCCAACAGTTCTGTTTGCTCCATGAACCCTGCTGAAAATTGACAGTTATGGTGGAGAATGGATGGAAGGATGGAAGGATGGATGGAAGAATGGATGGATGGATGGATGGATGGATGGATGGATGGATGGATGGTCGGTCTACAGATGGACAGCTAGTGGCTAATGGATAGTACTCATCCATAATGGAGCTTAGACAGCATTTTAATAAATCTGTAGCATGCAGAACCTGCCCCTTCCTGAAGGAAGAGAACAATCCAGTGGCACACTGTCTCAAGTCCATTGAGGTGGAACTGAATGAAATGGTATAACCATCATGCACTGGGCAGACTGTGACAGGTTACAGACAGCTGATAAAATGAAATTAAAAAAAAAAAAGGAACAACCTGGTTCCACTTTATCCTGCAATTAAAGCCATTAGGCAAAGGAAAGACCATTTTGATTTGCACCTTTATGATTCTGGAATGTATCTCCTCATTGTGCTGATAAAATGGAATGTGTTATATATTTCACCGTGACAAAATACAATTGATGTCACGAACAGTTTTAAATTATTGCTTGTATAACGTATGCTTTCAGCAGAAGTGTATTTATTATTGTAAAATTTCTGAAACTTGTTCTAAATTACCATGAAAAGCACCAGAGTGGAAGAAAAAGATTTGTCAATGACAGGACCAGTTATTTGAAAGATTTTAACTTTCAAGTCAATTTCACAATACTTTCAGCTCCCATCTTCTTTTTCTTAGAGGGAAGTGGAATAAAAGGGATAAGGGAAGAGAAATACCCATTACATTTATGAAACTAAATAAAAGCAGCAAAAAGCAGAATGTTATATGTAATAGCAATAAAACTTTAGAAGCGTGTAATTTCACGAAAACAGCATCTGTAAAAAAGAGTAAGATGTAGAGAAGATTTCCATCACCAATACCAACATAAAAAAAGCAAGCCTCTTCCAAACTAATTAGACAATGTTATCTTTTACATTCATAGATGTGTCTGGCAATGATGCATTATGGCCCAGGCTTAAGCACTGGATCATTAACTGAGCAGAAATGTTACATGCATTTGTGTATACAAGATTAAATGCTGTACATTCCTGCAATGTTCCATGTTCTATTATATCATTTTAGCCACTCTTTTATCTCCCTGTCACTTTCAATGAGCTGTAAATTTGATAGCATGTTTACAGATATTTTTCTTTCACTGACTAAACTATCAAAAGCCTGTGTGATGATTGTATCATTTCTTTGGCCCCTTAGGATTAGAGTGTGCACTGTGCAATGCTCTAAAATGCATTTGTATGGAATGCCTACTCAACATATTCTGCACAGCTCTTTGGTCTCCCTTAGAAAGACATCCCCACACCTCCCAGACTGCTTGCTCTTGACTGCAACAGATAAAATAAGACATAAATCCATCAATCCCACATGAAATGATATTTCAAATCAGGCTGAACTGCAACAGCACACAAGGGGAAAGAGGTAAAAAAGAGAAAATGAAAAAGCTTTTCCTAAAAGCGCCTAAATGCTCTAAGAAGTGAAGTGGGCATTTTAGAGATGATTTCCTGCATATTCTATCCAAAGTCAGCACACCAGAGCAGATCTCACAATCTGTGAGATTGTGAATTAATAGCTGTAATAGTGTATAACTCTAATACAGAATATGGTTTTTTCAGCTTAATAGAAGAAAAGAATAACAGAGTATACAATGTTCTCCAAAATCAAATCAGAAATATTTACAAAACACAGACTAGAAGGACATTTTACCACCAATTTTAATGTTTTGTGACTTCTGAGCAACTCAGAAATGAAAAGCAGCACCAAACAGCTACACAGAGAACAAATGATTGCCTTTGAGACTGAGATTGTTCTACTGAGCAACCTGGTCTAGTGCATCATGTCTCTGCCCATAGCAGAAGGTTGGAAATGGATGCTCTTTATGGTCCCTTCAAGCCCAAGCTATTCTATGATTGTATGGAGATTCCATCACCAACACTTTTTCACTTTGTCCCAGGATATCCTGTGGTGATGGTACCAAACACATCAAGGGTCACACTTCAGTGCCTCTGCAGCAAGGAACAGCAATGCCCAATGAAGAGTAAAATTATTACCCCAGGTCTCAGAAAAGCTGCTTCCTAGCCCAGCCAAGCCAATTAGAGCCTTGAGAGCATGAATCACCATTTTCAGACACTATTACAGGAAACAAAGTACTTTTCTGCACAGATCACCTCTCTTCCCACTAGTGACTGATTACAGGACCAACCACAGCAATTCATCTGGAAAACAGATAGCAGAAGGGTATTTAAAATACTTTAAGCTGTCTTTTAAATCAAATTTAAAGCTGGAAATTAAAGAATCAGAATTATACCACTAGACAGACTCACAGACCAGCAGAGAAGTCTCCAGAGAACACAGAGTTTGCCCTTGTTCTGGCAAAAAGCAAGACAGAAGAGAGTTTAGTGACCACTGGAAAGATTTAAAGGCTGAACTTACTGCAGAACAATTAGAAATCTGTGAAACACTAGGGAGAAAAGCAGATAATAATATCTGTCCAGTACAGGTTCAGCAATTTAGTAGGACAGGTACTATTTACAGGGAAAATACTTTTTAATATTTTTATCTGTATCAAAATATAAAGCTGTTTAATCACATTCAAATTGGCTACAGAAACAAACCTCATTGCTGCCTGCACATAAAATTTACTTTATCCTGTCGGGTCCGGCTGTCTGTCTCTGCCCCGACACGGGTAGAGTGGTTCTTTGGTGGGCGCGATGCAAAGGACGAGTCTGGACTCTTCAGTTTTTCGGTCTTCAGGTTGTTTATTATTTCTTATCTACAAAATTTTTCTGTCTGCCCAACAGTGGTCTGATCTGCAAGCAGTCACAGGCACTCTCTGACCACCCACGGGGCGGTCATGTCTTTTTATACTAAAACCTATACAATAGGTTTTAGTATAAAAACCTATACAATACGTTTTATACTAAAACGTATACAATATTTACCTTTATTTCCCAATGCTTTTCACCCATGTTGGCAAGTGCACCTTCACCATAAACCAATCTCTAAGTGCCAACATCATCACAGGAGATGGAGGACAAGAAGAAGAAAGAAGAAGGACAAGACACGCCCTGATCCCTCCATCTTGTCTCCATAACCCCCCTGTACCAAAAACCTTAAAGTCTATATCTCACCCTCTAAATGTGTCTCTTTTACACCTTGTACTCTAAAGTGATTCTCTTGTCCTCAGACTCTTGTTACTTCTGTGGATGGATCAAAATCAAGCCACCAAACACTCTTGGCAACATTCCAGGGTTTTCGAGACCCCCAAGGGTTCTCCTGGCATCTCTGGACATCGGGAACGATGTGCTGAGATCCCACATATCCAAGCTCCAGTTTCCCCTTCAGTGATTAAAATGCAATGTAAATGTATGTCTGTGCTCATTCAAGACAGTTTTCTAATCTACTCTCTCTGCTTAAAAAACACCATTTGGTCCTTTTGCAAAATTTTGAAATAAATTTTTAATTTTGAAAGCCACCTGTTAGCATTATTGAATCACTGACTCTTTATTATAATCAATAAACTTTATAGGCTAACACCAGACAAGCAACAAAATAGAAGTTATTAAAACTTAACCCACCTAATAGTGCTTTCCCAGATCTTATTTCACTGTATGACCTGATTCAGACCTTGGTTGGGTTTTTTGATGCTAAAAGGTGTTAAAAAGAATCCTACGGTCAAATAAATATATAGAATAAAATTAATGAAAATATTGCAGACCAGATTTTTGTCATGTTAGACAATGTAACCCAAATACTTTTGGCATCTTCAAACATTCTCAAGACCACAAAATGAAGAAAAAAAGCTGTTTAATACATTTTTTTTTTAATATCCCTGTAGACTAGATAATTCTGAAGGTTTTGAGTACTAAATTATGAAAAGATGCATAAACAATTCATCTCATCAAGAATTCTTTGCTGATGAGGAAATTTAGTTTTCATCCCCTTAGATTCAAGATGCAGCATCAGGGAGAGAAAAAAGTAGTGAGTTTAAAGGACATGTTTTCTGCCTCACATTGAATACTTCAAAATATGAGCTAGCAGTGAAAGACAAAGTACATTTATTTTTTATCTCTGCATTTCTCTGTTATTATGAGGAGAGATGGAGAAATTACGAAGGAAAAAAAAAGAAACAGTCAACTCTGTAAGTGCAGACACCATTAAGAGAAACACAGGATTTCTGCTTAATTCTTTCAAAAGTTGATGAATAAGGACTAAAAGTACAAGACTTTTCACAGATTCAGAGGTAACACTGATGAGAAATGCACAAACTACTCTTGTTTTCTGTGACATAATTATGTTAATGGATAAACTTGCAGACCCCTTACAACAGCCTGGTGTCCAGAATACAAGACTTCAGCTGATGGGAGCAGGTCTCTGCCACGGTGGGCCACGGTGCCTGCACCCTTCATGCACAGAGGATGGCTGTGCTTCCCAACAGTGTCCTGGGACCAGTGGCTGGACTTGGTGGAGTCCTGGCTGGACTTGGTGAAGCTCTGCACAGCCTGAACCTGCCTCAGCCTCTTGCCTTTCATGGCAGGCACTGAAGGATCGTGGTTCCATGTGCGGCAGGGCTGGCATCTGCCCCTGGGGAATTGATTGCACAAGGGGAAGAGGGCTGGGGCTGGCACCAAGCAGAGACAGGGGATGAGAAGCCAACAGGACAGAGACAGGCAGAGACAGAGGGATGAGAAGCAGGGGCATGAGAGTGAGTCTAACACAGACACCAGTTTGAGCCAAAACTGTTCCAATCCTGAACAAATCCTGAACTGGGTTCTTCAAAGACAAACATGCCCCTGCTGCCAAAGCTTTTTGTGCTGGGTCTGAGCAGACATTGTTGGTGAGATCTCACCCGATTGGCAGGGGGAATGATGAGGAAGACTCCATGATATCAGAAGCTAATTAATTACTTTATTATACTATATCATTCTATGCTGTATTACACCACATCTAAATTGAAACTAAAGAAGAACTCAACTGCACAAAATCTCATGGCTGCCTCCTGACTGACAGTCTGCACGTGCTCTTGGCCCCGATAGGCCAAGGAAACAAAACCCCATCACTTTGGGTAAACAATCTCCATATTGCACTCTACTTTGGCACAACACAGGCACATGACATAAGAATTGTTTTGATCATTCTCTTCTTTGCTTTGAACATAAGCAAATGACATAAGAATTGTTTTGATCATTCTCTTCTCTGCTTCTCTCAGGTTCAGAGAATGTGAATCCCACAAGACAGCACATACGAGTGAACACATCATACATGCTCAGCCTGTGTATTGATCTGTCTGTTCCACACTGCCACATCAAGAGTCCTGGAAATATTCCTTACAATATAATACATTATGGTTTGAAGAGCATGGCTGATTTTCCATTGCCTTGTGTTACCTATGATTAAGTATGTTTAAAACACTCCCAAATCAAGCATTTTAGAGATAGAAATCCTAAAAGCTTAAAAGATTTTTAAGAGTTTGGGAAATGATAGAAAAATTGATCAAAATGCTAGAGAATTCCTGGCTTGGGAATGTAAACTGTAAAGAATTCAGCTGTGAGGAGATCTATGTTTATTCAAGGTAGGGCAGGCTGTTGTGTAAACCACGAGCCTGTTTCTGTACTCCAAAGGGAATTTGAATCAAAGTAAAGTTTGGAGTGCCCCAATTTTCAGCTAAAGAAGTGAGGACTCAAAAGTAAATGCTATGTCTAGATTTATCCAAGTAAATAGGTTCATGGATTTTTCACTACATTCATAATTTATTGGGATTTTACCATTGTCAGCAGCATTTTAAATGCTCTTGCCATCTTTGAAGGACCAGCCAAACAAAATCCTCTTAACTAAGAAGACAGCTGCTGTTTAATATACTTTCTAGACTAGCTAAGTGCAGTTATCTTTTTTTTTTTTCCCTGTATAAACTCAAATTTCCTATAAAAACTTTCCTCAATTTACTCCTATAGGGCTTTGGGGTTGGGAAGTTTATTAGTTTTTAAAGCAGAACTTAAGGATAGGACAGATTTTCTGAGTTCACAGATCTGATGTACTGCTGCACTTTGCAAAACAAGCTATGGTATTTCTGAGACATACACAAAGCAAGGCTGCACCTGTCACCAAGTTTGCAGATGCAACATTCAGCCCTAATGATTACCAGCCTTTATACCTGGATAGGAACAAAGTACCTCCAGTTTCTGCTGTCAAAAATGTTGAGTAATCTCACTGTATATTTTCTGATTTACATATTCACAACAGTGCGTGTAATCGTACTTTGATTAAAACCATCAGTGTAGCACAGAAGCCAGGCTGTTCTGATTTCTACCAGACACAAATCTCTTTATAATACACTGCAATAATACCAATATAATCCTGAATAGCAATGAACTGGCAAAAAGCAAGGAGAGAACTATGCAAACACCATAGCTTTATGACTTTATTTCTATGCAAAAATCTTTTTTATTTTCCCCCAAACAAGAAAAAGGCACAAAATGATAGGAACTAATGTTCCACATAGTGCAACTCCTTTTCTAAAGCAGCAGTCACTCAAGGCATTTAAATGTACATGGCATGGAGCAATTATAAATTGCTATCTTCCCAAATCAAGGCAGTTAGTGTTTAAAGGCCATCCTCACTAGAAATTTCACCTATCTATTACCTTTAATAGCCTCTCCAAGACCTAGCCAAGTTTTGGGTGCACTGACCTATAAAACAAGACCTTCAAAATCCTCTCCAAGACCTAGCCAAGTTTTGGGTGCACTGACCTATAAAACAAGAGACATAACTTCTGTATTGTAAGGAGATAAAATAGGAAATTAAATTTCTTTTAGTTGGCAAACATTTAAAACAGGTAAAGGAAGAAGGTGCTTTAGCCTTTATTTCACTAGAATTCATTGACTCTTTTTTGTGTGGAGCCAATAAGGAGGAATTTGAGCCTTTCATCTTTCATCCAACATATTTATTTCTAGTGCTACTAGCACTGTAGTATCCATGCAGATTTCAAACCACATTTCATCATGTACGTTCCCCACTAAAAATATTAGCATTCAAGGACATTGCATGTCTTTGAAAGAGCTTATTTGAGATTTACAGAAAGGATTTTCAAAAGAAGACTCCTAGCTAGCTAGAATTTAATTCAAGTATTTGGGCCTGATTCACAGTTTCCTGGGGATTATTTAAAGTAACATTGTTGTGCACTGTTGAATCAGTGCATGTGGGCCTTTGTGTAAAGGACAATCAGCCCCATATTTTGTCTAATGATGTGTTTATTACACATTGACTTCTGACACTGTACATTTCTATACTGAACAAAGAGGCTTCCTGCTTTTTGCTTTTACTCCACTGCATGAAGCAATACGTGAAGACATGCAAACCGCTTATGAAAAATTAAACAAGTGCAGCTTTTGATGACAAATAACATGTTACAGCTGAAAAGCAGGTACAAGGCATGACTTTTGCTTCACTGACATGCATTTCCAGTGCCATATGCTGCAGAGGGTTGCTGAACATGCTGCTTCCTTTCAGGACATTACCTTGTTTTGACGGCAAACATGACTTGACAGATGCCTCAGCAGAGGAATTGCGTGATATCTGACCTTTTTGTGATATGTCATTTCTAGAAAGCCTTGCTGCAGGTGCTCCATCATGGGACACATAACAGAGATACACAGCAGAGAGTGACATGATTCAAAGCCTTTTATCTGGTTTCTGACTCTCCTGCATTATATTTGTTTTAGAGCATGTCATCTTCTGGCCTTTGTAAAATGAGATGCCAAATCTCAGGATATAATGTTTAGGACTGAATTATCCTAAAGATTTGTATCTATTCTACTCTGGGAAATATTCTCTTAGGCTTGTTTTTGGTTGCCTAATGATTTAATTCAGGCAAAACTGAGGTTGAGGCTCAATTACTGTGCTTCAGACAGAGATGGATACCTTTAAGCACCTTCAAAGGTCACTTCATCCTGGAGCTGTTCAAGGCCCTGTCTGCCCCCTGTAAACAAATGCAGTGAAAAGCATTTCACATCTCCAAAAGCCACAGCAGGAGGGAAAGAACACTATTACTGTGAACTATGACCACACACTTTAACCCAGGCTTAAGTGGTAGGGATAAGGAAAACTAAACACACTCTTTAGATTATGCCTCCACTATCCACACCCTGAAGCAGATTATTTCTTCTCTGGGGGACATCTCAGCCTTTCTTAAAATCAAATTACACAGCTATAAGGAAGTTCAGGACTAAAAGAATAAGATCACTCTTGTTGTTATCTCAGTACGCATTGGCCTAATTTTTGTTCACACCATGTATAAATTCAAGGCATGGAAAAAAGCATAATTACAGGTTTTGTTTTACCATGGAAAATAGATAATTATGGGTAATTCGTGCCTCAATTAAGCTGAGGATAATTGGTATTCAAAGTAAGAAACACTGCCTGGAGATTATGGGGTAATCTGAAAGGAAGTTACACAATTTATTCTAGTTCACTCAATTTACTGGTTATTTGCTATACATATGCTTTGATCGAAGATTAAAATATTCAAGAAAGTGTGGCACACCTTTATTACATTTAGAAACAGAGATAGAGGAAAACAGTCCTAGAGACAACTGCTCTTCCAGAATTATGAGGTCCCAATCTATTTCTTTAATCTACAAAAGTGTTAAATTAAGTGCATCACCCCAACTGTAAAAGTGCTCCTGAAAACAATATAAAAAAATGAATTTGCTGACTTAAAGCAGGCCTTATAAACTTTCAGGTTCAGGGAGCCCACCCTACCTATCTCTAGACATGAATGTGTAACGTGGTCCACCAGCTTGACTCCCATGAGAAAACATGATGGGATGTGTGAGGAAATTGAGCCATGGGTTGGTAGCTGGCATGGAACACCTCCCAGGGCTTCCAGTGCTGGCATTACAGACAGACAGACATTTCAGCTCTGGAGCAGAAATATCAGAGAATAAGACACACACAGATTTAGCCTACAAAAAATACCTACATGAGCACTGGAATGAGTCATTCCAGTTATTAAAAAGGAGCATTAGTCAAGCCTGTCCTGAGGGTTTAAGCTAAATTATTTAGAAATGTCTCTTATGTCAACAAAACAGAGAAGTGATTACTTCCAGCCTTTGAAAATATGAGATAAGGAGCGAGAAAAGAAAAAGGGGAAAAAAAAAAAGGCATAAACTCCAATGGCTTTGCTGGAAACAGTCTACAAAAAATACATACTGACAAAAAAAACCAAACAATGTGCTTTTCTCTGACCACAATCTCATTTGTGCAAATCAAATCCTGTGAGTATGGCCTGTATTCACTCCTTTTGATGAGCAATTTCAATTCTTGTACAGAGCAGTTGAAGGAAAGTCTCTCTAGCTTTTTAAAGGTGTTTATGGTAGAGCCTTTTAAAGTAAGGGGTTTCACTGTTACTCAGAAGAAAAACATTTGAAATGCAAGCCTGTCATATTGGTGTCATTACTACTGTTTGTTTTTTAAAGAAAGGTTAGACCTGTATACATTCCATGCTGTGTAGTCCATTTGAACACACATTCATCTGTCTGCCAGAGATGGAAGTCACTCTGTGGGAATGGCACCCACTGACAAAATGGCTTAGACAACAGAGGGTAGAAAAGGCCAGACAGTGTAAGGAGTGTGACAGACTTCAACACCCAGAATTTCAAGCATGTACAGTGTGGGGAGCCCCTAACTTGGTGAGGGTGTGCTCAGAGCTTTTGGGGGGTTAGCTACAGAAAGGATGCATAGAAATTTCTAGGCATTACTTAACATTGCCTAAATATTTAATATTGCAGTGCATTGGCTGAATTGGTGACATTGATACTTAGAGTTTCATCACTGCTGGTTAAATATGTGTCATTAGTAAGTCAATAAACTGCTTTGGCACTGATCTGATGAAAAGGATTTTTAACTCAGCAGTTTTAGCCTATGGTGCTATTCACGTTACCCAGAAATTAAACAGCATCTCATGAAACTCTTAGGATGTGGTACAAAACCCTTTCTACTCTTTCACTGGTAGAACATCCATGGTGTGGATGGAAAGGGTAGAAACATGTGGATGTTCCAGGCCAGGTGGTAATATCCATGCTCATTTTGGCTGGGTACAGTTAATTTTCTCCAGAGCAGCTGTGCTTAGGATTCGTGCTGGTAACACAGAGATGTTTTTGTTATCACTGAGCAGCGTCTGCACAGAGACAAAATTTTTCTGCCTCTCACACCACCCCACCAGCAAGTTAGACTGGAGGTGCACAAGGAGTTGGTTGGGGACACAGCTGGGACAGCTGAGCCCAACTGACTACAGGGGTACAATAGCTAAAGAGTTAAGCCAGGAGGGGTAGGAGCAGTTTCTCATCAGTTGGCCTCAGGAATTGTCATGTTTTTGCAGCTATGTTTAACTTACCAGTATAAACAGAGCCCCACTATTAAGAGAGAAAAAATTCTTAACAGCATTAAGGCAAACTTTTAGATCAAGAATTTTTGCCCCTTATTCTTGGAGGCAATCAAGAGCTAAATGTAATTTTCACCTGTCTGACAGGGAATTGCAAATCTCTCCAAGTGCAGAAAACTGTGTTTCATGGGGCTGCTCTTGGTCTCCCACACAGATGGAAAACCCCAAAGGATCTGGTAAAAGAACAGCCTGCAGACTATGGAACCAATCCCAGAAGGAAATTTGTTATATTTAATTAGCCTCATGGTCGTATTGAGAGAATTAACAATATTTTAATAAATTGCCATTGTACTCATGCTGTTTTAAAATGATAATATACAGCACCCTAAGTTCTATCTGAGAAGAGACCCTCAATAAAGAAGACTCATTAACAACACTGCTGCAGAAGTACAGTGGCCTTTAATTATAAAACCACATGCAGGCTTCTGACAGTTTGCTATACACATGATAAACCAAGGACTTAGAGTTTTCTTTTTCAGCCCAAATTTCGAAGCAGTTTTTGCTGGTGCACACGGTAAGTACACTGTGCATTCAGAAATTGCTCTTAATGTGTCTCCATTAAAATGACAACATACATCACCTGTGATGTCTTGCTCCCTAGGGTACCCACTTGGCTCTTTTCAATTCCCTCTACGTATGAAAATTAAAAGTTGATAAAAACAGGTTTTCTGGTTTCCACAATGATGAAAGAAACCTAAGCAGGAAGCACTGGGGTTAATAATAAAAACCCTCATACTTTGGAACTCACCAAAATAAATGGTTATTGCTTCAGTGTAGCAAATGGCACTGTTATGGAGTATTTATGCAGTTTCCTGCAACACAGAGAATTTCTTGAAAGAAATTAACTTCACAAACTGATCTATGTTGCTCATACATTACTGCAGGATCTCAGAGGAAGCAATATTTCACAAGTCTGTATGATATTAATAAATTGTTGTTTTCTATCCCTTCTCATTGCCTTTTTTATTTCCTAGACAAACCAAGAAGAAATAGAACTGCCTGAAATAGCCTAAAATCATCATCCAGGAGATCCAAGAGACACTTGTTTGACAGCTGTGTGATGGAGCAGCTTGTACATCACAGGGCCACAAGTGCTGTTGACAGTGCCAGCACCTGTGCCACAGCCCTTGTGTGAATAATGTAGAGCTCCCTTTCTGTGGCTTACCCAAGGAAAAAAAAAAAGGTGGTGCTTGGAGGAGAACACCTGTAATCACCTGCAGCAAATACTGCCCCCCAAGCCAGCTGTGCCACCAAGACTCTCCTGAATAACAGTGCTGATTTTTGACAGCAAAATGTTCAGTGGGGTTGTGCATGGGGGTGATAAGCAGAGACGTTTGTGTTCCTGTTTGCCAATAAAAGTTTTGTTCTCACCCCTGACAGCCCACAGTAAGATGTGCACTGTCAGACTTCAGCTGGAGTGGCTTGGACTCAAGGACTGCAGCTGTTTTGGCCTGTGCTAAATACAGAAGAGAAAGAAAGGCACCCTCGAGTAAGGCACTCTTTGCCCATTTATATTTTCTTGTTAAAAAAATGTATGTTGAGCTAGAATATTCTAGTCACTCCTCTCAAATCATTAGCAATTATTATCTACCATGACTTTGGCACTATGAACTGAACTAAAGACCTGAGGGAGAATCTAGGGGAAAAAATATATTTTGGCATATATATATTTCCCATCCAACAACTTAGTTTGATTTTGAGAAACGCAGTTGTCTCCAGGCTTCTACAAAGAGATTCCATCCACACATCTGAGTGTGCTGAGGGCAGGGCATAGGACAGACCATTAAAGAAAAAAAATCAGGGACAGATAAACAAACAGGGAATTGGTGTCATTCAAAGAAAAATTTCTTTTTCTCTGGAAGAGCTTGTAGGCAAAAAACTCTCACACACAGCACTTTCCTGTCCATCTATGAGACAGGTAACAGCAGTAA
This sequence comes from Agelaius tricolor, assembly GCF_023055355.1. NCBI lineage: Eukaryota > Metazoa > Chordata > Aves > Passeriformes > Icteridae > Agelaius > Agelaius tricolor. The sequence continues at coordinate 39,214,958 of NW_027269269.1, read as the reverse complement.
TCTGATATCTCTGACAGAGTAACTGCTGAAAACATCTTAAACGCCCTGATGACAGCTCAGGCTGGCTTTCAGGTATCTCCTAAGATAGAGATGAATGCTTTTTGTTGTCTCCCTCAGCTAATTTTTCCCATAAAGCCATCACTCCTGCAGCCCTGTGATATTTAACAGCTTGAAAATGAGCTGAATGCTGGACAATTTGTACCTCACCTTGCACATATGCCTTTGCAGCACGGTTGCAAAGACAATGGCTTATCTCACACCACGTGGGAAGTCAGGAGAGAGAGAGCTCCTGCTTGGCCCAGGAGGAAAACTGAGTCCCTCACACCTCACCACACCGTCAGTTTGGATCTCTGGTGCCAGGCACTGGGGTGGTGGGGGCTGGTGAGCCCAGAGCTTGGTGGGGATCACTGCCTACCAACAGCGATGTACGCAGGAAAATCACACCGAGCTTCTCGTGGATCTAGCTGTCAAGTTGCTAAAAAGCACCTTTATCTTTAAAAAGAAAACAACAAAAAGCTTGAAAAAGCATGGCACTCAGCCTTCAGTGTCTCATGATTACAGATATATTGAATGGAAAAAAAATCTTTTTAATAGAGGCCACTTTCTTTTTGTTGTTAGGCTTAAATGTCTTCACTTTGAGAAAACTTTGTTGAAGGCCCAAGCCTTCAACAGCAATAACTGGATTACTCTGTTTGTGTCATTCAAAATAAACCAAAAAAACCCAAACAATGGCATAGTTTTTGGCTACATGTTTTACAACATGCAAACCCCAGAAATTCCTGTAAACAAATGCAATGCAGTGCTTTTGGCCATGAAAAGTATTCAACTTTAGGATCTTTTCTACCTTAATGATTTTTGATGGGTTATTTTTGTTTTCATCATGCCATTAATAAAAAGTGCTAACTCTTTAGCTCTAATTAGACCACTATCATAGAGCCCATTAATAATTCAATACCCCCTTTATCTATTCCCTTCCCCTTCAGAGCTCTTCAATCAGGGCTTATGCAGCAGGTTGCATTTGCTCTGAAAATCCATTAGCCTTCTGCCTCACTTGTGGGCTTTCCAAGGGACATAAATGGATAGATACATAATTTTATTTATTTATTTGTGTGCTTCTGCTTTTAGGCTAGGTGTAAAACAATGGTGGCAGTGGTGGGGAGTGGGAAGAAGGGGTGCATAATCATCTCTGGTGTCACAGCCTTACAGCTTAATTTGTCATCTTATTTTTCCACATGCAAGATTCTGACAGCATTGATCACCTGAATCTGTTAAACAATTTTTTCATGAGGCTGACACACTGCCCCAGTGCTTGCATCTATCAACATCTGCCTGATTTATTGGCTTAATAACTGAAAATCATTTGGTAGCCCAGCTCTATTTTGCCTGAACACTGACCTGTGACCTTAATTTGCTGCTTTTTGAGTTTCTTTGTTTTCCCATAACAGGTAGCTCACTAATCAGCAAAACAGCTTTATAAACTTAGATAAATATTTAACTGAGATCTAGGAATATGAATGCTTAAATTATTCTTCTTGAAAAAGTATAAATAACCCAGACTAAACAGAACTACTGAAATCAAAGGCATGCTTGCAGAAAGGATGGGATTTGGCACACTTTTAATATTTCATGTCTTTCCCTGTTCCCATTTCAAAATATTGACAAACAGCTGTTATGAATTTCTGAAATAAATAAATGCTTCTCTCACTGCTAAGTCTTTATAACAAAATCCAGAAAGCAAACACAGTGGTTTTTTTCCTTTGAGGTACCAGAGATAAGACTAATAGCAATAAGGTGGTGAAAATTAGAATTGGTAATCTCACATTTGGCAAAAGTTTAGTAGTTTAGCACAACAAAACCTAATTTAGAGTGTGTCCTTACATTTTATGGTTTAATGAAAACCAGCAAAAATACTTTACTGTAGGAACATTTCCAACATTCCCAGGTCTCCACCCATTGATAAGCATGCACATTAAACCCACAGACTTTTGAAAGGAAATACATTAGTTTAGGATTTGTTTTGAAACTATATGAGCACAAAACATATTCACCTATTTTTTTTTTTTTTTTTTTTGCCAAACAGCACACTGGCATTCAGGATCTCTTAGACATCCCTATGAAACAGCTGGATCTAATGTTGAGATGTGACTTTCCAGTGAGAAATTTTACTCACTTTGTGAAAAGAAAGCCAGCAGTTTTCTCCAGTTAATAGCGAAATGGTGACCAGTGTTTGGCAGTCCTTGGGAAAGCATTCTGTGGAGAATGGCCTGAGAAGCTGATTTACAGGGTGGGGATGAATGGGGAGGATAAACACTCTGGACCTGCTTCCTCTCAGACCTGTTTCTTCCCATCTCCCATTTTCCTCCACCCTGGGCCACACTCAGAGTGGGGCACAGCACAAAACAGCCCGAATGATAAAGCAGGGAGTCAACACCTTCATTAGCAATAGGAAAGAGGAGCTTTTTCCCCATGCCAATTTGTCAGAGTAGCAGAACCCTTCTTGTTGTGACAGAAGACTTAAGAGAACTTGTACAAGTCCATGGGAATTGGGTATTTCCAGGAAGGCTGTTTTGTTGGGAGGAAAGAGAGCAATGCAGTTTTAAAGAGGGGAGCCAAGTTGACAATACCAGAGCAAGAATTAAGGAATAAGTCACCCATGGGACCACGAAGACTATGTGGCAAATTTAACCCTCCAATACATAGGTAACCTTTGAAATAACTGTAAAGCTAAGAGAAAAAAAATATCTTTAATTTTAAGACAAGACCAAATTCTTGTAAATCACCCAGGAACAAAACATTAGGTTCTTACGTATGTTTTCGTTTCAACAACACAAAATTCCTCCTCCAACTTCAGAGATCTTAGAACAGGCAAAATAGCAAATGGCTCAATTATTCCTATAAACTGGGATTTCTATCTTAAAGCATGCCTACATCCACTTCAAAGGTTTGATGAGCTTGACAACAATAGCCACTATTTTTAAATATGTTGAACATCTTTCCAGTACTGTATTCAGTGCTTCAATTTCTATTTAATTTTGATTATAAAAGTATGAGAAGGAAATAACAAAGCCTAGCCTGTGTAGATTATCAAAGCAAACAGTGATCTTGGATGTGAGTTAGTACTACAGCCAGCAGACCTGAACACACTTTTCCTCCCCATGGAAGGCTGGCTGGCCCACAGGTCAGTGCTCAAGTCTAGGCAGTCATTTGTTATGGTACTTAAAGAGGAAAAGAAACACTCTTCTAACAGTGACATCTTCAAAATTCTTCCTGTAGCTAATTTCTGTACTAGACAAGTATCATGTTCCTGGTCTGTTGTCAGTTAAATTAAGAGCATGTTATATAATGCCTGTCATCTAGACTGCAAAAATAAAGGAAAACATCTTGATTTGCTTCTTTTAGTTTATGTCAATTGTGTGCATAATACTTGAAGGTTAATAGTGTGACAATGATGGACCAAACCATGCAAAGAATATCTTTCTAACAGTGGACAATTTCCCTGTGAAATGGATTGGAAAGAATGTGATAGTGTACAGAAGACTATATTAAAATTATGGCCCTTCAATCTGATGAAGAGTGGAAACTCTTGCTCAAAGGCACCATTAAAATTGGAAACATCTATCTATACATTGTCTTGAAAACTGCTGTAGACCTCTGCACACATGCTCACGTGGATATTATTGTTTGGGAACTTGGCTACAGCTCATTTTAAGGCTCTTCTTAGACAAGAACTCATAAGAAGAAGAATCTGAATTCTTGCACTGCAGTCATTCAAGCACAGCTTGTAAACAACAACAACAGCAACAAAAAAGCCTGTGTCAAATAAGTTTCCCTGCAGGATTGTCTTTCTTAATAAAAATGCTCTTAGCCAATGAAACTTCTAAAACTTAAATGACAAAAAATTGCTGCAAGATAATCTTAATTGAGATCTCAACCTCTGCACAGTTTTTCTGTACTTAATGGAATCGGAAATATTTGAAGATCAATTAGCAATTATGAGAAGTATTTTTCTCCCCTAAGGCTAATATTTTCTGCAAAAAAGCCCAGGTATTTTCGAGAAGTTTCAAGGAGCCTTAATGTGGCAATGTTGAAAGAAACCTTGTGGGTTTGTCTATTCCAGTGCATCTCCACTTTCATAAGAGCTCTCCACATATGTAACTGAGAAATGACAGAAGGTTTATCCTCCTCCTGAATCTGTAATTACATCTTTCTAAATATATCAAAATGAAATTAGGTTCTCCAAATGCAGAGGCTTTCTCAGGGTAACATTTTTCTCTAATTTCTACAATAACACACCATTCCACCAGTTGGCTGATAAACTCTTATATTAAATCTTCAAAGACTCTGCTCCTCATATTATGGAAATTGAAGTGAAGGTTCAAACTTGAATGTATGACTCAAATAGGATCTAAAAATCTTTTATTAGAAAATCAAGATTTTTTGCTATCAACCAAATACCAAGAGAAACTATCACTGTTATTTACTAGAAAGTGCATTAGCTGTTGGTCTTTGGAGAAAAGAAACCCACATTACTCAAAACATTCCACTGCAGAAGTAGACATTTTTAAGCAAGGATATTTGTGGGCAGCTGCAAAGAGAAGCATTGCTGCTGCTGCTGGACACAGAAGCAGGAGTAAATTCCAAACAGACATGCAGGGTTCTACAAGTCTAGTTCAACATTGCCTAGGACAGTCATATTATAATATTATAATCATCTGGAAGTGGCCTCAAGGCCAGTTGAGTGCTAATGCTGACAGAGAAATCAATTGAGGAAACATTCAGATGAATTTTAAATTCTATAAAGAAACGCAATCAAAATTAAAAAAAAAAAACAAAACAAAACAAAAAAAAAAAAAAAAAACACCTTCAAGCTGTAACACAAACCTAGGAACTTCATCTGGAGTTTCACAAAAGAAAGTATCCCAAAACATTGCAAAAACAGTATTAAGAGATAGGTAGAAGGAGATTTTTTTTCTTTTTCTTGGGCCACCAGCTGAAATTGAGGCAGACTTAAAAGGTGACATTAAAAGTTCAAAGGAATCCAAACACAGTGCCCAGAGCTCAGAGTCCCATCAGCTGCATTCCCCTGAGGCACCTACCATGGAGAGATGACAGAAGTGCTTGTTTCATCAAGTGCTGAAGGGAACCAGAGTAAAACCTCATCTTATGCTGTAAATGGCTTCTTCAAGGGGTGCCTACACTTACAGGCTTTGCCAAAAATACAGATTATCAAAAGTGCTTACAAAGAGAAGGATGGCTGTGCTTTGCAAGATGAACAGAGATGAACATACTCCAAGTGCTACGGGGAGAAGAAGGTGGGGAGAGAAGGGAGCTGTGTGGAGAGGATAAGCCAGAGAGCAGTTTAGAATAATATATAAAGCATAAGAAGAAACATGAACTGTATGTGAAAGAGGAAATCCTAATCAATAATTTAGGAAGGAGGGAATTGTGATCAGAGCAATGCAGCTGATAATGATGTCAACAAGTTGGATGTGTAGAAAGGGAGAATGTTTGAAGTAGTGAACAAGAAATTAAAATGTACTGTAAGAAGTGCTGAGATTTCAGCAGCAAAGATATAAAATAATGAAAGGGGGAAAATCACAGGAGGTTGTGGTAAAGCAAGCAGAACAACCCGAGGTTTTAGCTGAAGCTGAGTGAACAATAGTCATAAGACTTCTTAGCTTTAGCTCATCACTGATTTTGCACTCAGAAAGCACCAAATTTTACTTAAACAAAAACAATGTCGTTTTCAGTATAGAAAGGAGCCATGAAGTATCCATAACTAGTTTTCAGAAACCAGAAAGAAGAAAATGGATCTTTTGTGTATTGATACCTGGGGGCTGTATCACTTACAGACAGATTACAGTGATCCTAGGGCAAAGCATATCACACTTTGTTTCCTATGCTTCCTTCCAAGTAAAACCTAGCTTTTATGGTGGCTTAGCCCACATGTGAGGGTAATAACATGAAGACTTTCTAAAACACTCCATTAAGTAAGCCCAAAGGCCAATGCATAAAAGAGAGCTGATGTTCCCCAAGCATTCAATGTGCTTGGGCTGTTTACAAATGATGTGCAAAACACAGCACAAATGATATAAAGTCAGTGAGTGCTGTGCCCTCGGCACAGACCCTTCCCCTTCTTCCTCCCCAAGCACCTCCAGGAATAAATTGAGAAGCAATAAAAGCAAAGTAATTTCTGAGCTTCTATAGACTGAGGCAGACATTTTTATCATCTTTCTTTTTTTTTTTAAACCATTCTATTTTAGTGTATGAAATACAATAGATTTAATGAATTCCTTATTTCGCCCCCAAATATGAAAACTTACATAACTTGAAAATCTGTATAACCACATTTTATTGCACATGCATTGTCTTACTGAGACACTTTTCTTTTTCTGCCCTAGCATAGTGGACTGTGTAATTCCCTTTACAGTCTGCCTAGGAAAATTCGTCCTTGCTAGAAGTTACTGACCATATGTATCTGGGGAGTGAAAAACCAGACACAAAGACATGTGGCAGAGACAATGAAAATGTAGGTTGTTCTGAGGGTTTCAGAAGAGACCACATAGGCTTTCACAACCTAAAAGGCTGCTAAAAGTTACAGGACTGAAAGTAAAGCTGAAGAAAAAGATTTTCTCAGAAAGGAAACAGCAAACAGGGAGAGAATTTTTCACTAAATCTTCAATTTTCATTTATTTTGTTTCACCCAGATCTGGATTTCTGTGTTTGAATAATTCACAGGTTTATTTTATTTCTAAGTAAAATCTTAACTAGTGTTTGAAAAAGTTCCTTGGGTGTTTTTGGAATGCTTCTGTTAGGAAAAAAATATATACAGGTGAGTCCACCTGACAGCCTTGTCAGAGCATCCCCACCTTTGCCAGCAGCAAGTGATGCAATCCAAGGGAGCAGATTTGCAGGGCAGTGCTGACAGCTGGGCATGGTTAGACTGGCTCCAGCCTGGTCACACAAACTAAGTACCCCCAGTCACTGGAGCAGTCAGGGGTGCTCCAGGACTTTCATCCAGTTCATTTCCATCCAAAGGAATCCCAGTTTACCTGCCCTGGAGACAACTGCACAAAGCAAATAAAAACTTGGCTAATCAGATACCAGAAAAAGAAAAGCAAAAGCAACAAGAAAAATAAAGTTCAAACTGCAAGCATACAAATTCCAAGTGTTTTAGGTATGTAATTAGCAAGAAATAAAAGAAAATTCCTAAAAAAGCCCAGCAAATAACATCTGGTTTTGAATGCATTTGATCATTGCACATCTTGGAAATAAGATTGCAACATTTCCATCACCTATAAATTTTAGTGGAAGAAACTCTCAAAAAACATCAAGGGAAAGAGTAATGTCAAATCTTTATAAGTAACATTAGCTTTTCAATTAGTGCTGATTATTGTACTGTTTGCATGTGATGGGAAACAAGGCAAACATCCAGAATGGGCGTTGATCAGCACTGATGCAAAGTCCATACTGTCTCATTGCTTAAATAATTCATTTTCTGCTTTCAAAATGAGATGAAGTGACAAACTAGACCCATTTCTTGCCACGCTCTATTTAGTACATCACAAATTTTTACCAGCTAGAGTAGTCCACAAGACTGGGATGGAAAAAGCTCTTAAAAAAAAAAAGACTTTCAGTATTCTCACAGAAGTTTCACAGTGAATGCAAACAGATCACAGACTAAATCAAAACCTTTGGAGAGTCAAATTTGTTTTATTTATTATGTAATACTTCTAAAGACACAAGCTAATTTATGTGATGCAGCAGCTGAGGTTACTAATAAATTGCCAGGTAAAGTAGGATTGATGAACATGGTAAAGGCTGACCTCTAAATATTCCTTTTCTGGTGTAAATAAACAAACTCCCAAGCACATCACTTCCCTCTGAATGGAGGGAACAGATCAGAGAGCCAAAGTAAGATGGTTATGCCTTACAGCATCTGGCAAACCACTCCTCACAGACCACAAATAGCAGTAGTCCTAACACACTTTAAATAAAGTCAGTTTGTAAAGAGAGGTAGTATTACAGCAACTATTAGAGACGTGTGACAAGACAGATGTATTCTTGACTACCTTATATTCCTTTATATAAAAATCTAAAAATAAACCCTGAGCATAATGCACACGCCTCTCTGTGTGCATTATTGGATCTCCTTTGTGAATAATGCATTTTCCCTGAGTAATTTAAGTTTATGCCATCAATGGGGCATAATTGAATTGGGACCTGGATTACCCTGCAATGCTTGCAAGGAATCAGCATTAGGTTTCTTCACTTTCTCTCATCTTCTCACATGATATGACATGCCCTTATACTGTCTGAACCAATAAATAAAACACTGTATGTGAGTACTAGTACAACACCAGAAGTCCTTCATTTTTGACTAAATTTTGACATTTCTTCTCTCTCTGCTTAAGTTAGCACTACTGAAACCTGGAATATCTCCATTGGAAGGGCAGTTGCTGAGTTACATCAATAGACAAAACCGCTTCTAGTTTGAAACTTACTTTTATGTGATTGTCCTACACACCTTCATCACAGCAGAACAGAAAAAAATGAAGCCAAACCAAGCAGTTCTGGCAGCCAGAATGAGGATGCATTTGAACTGACAAGAAGTTGCAGCTGTGGTTTATTGTGCCTTGCTTGAGCCCTCTAAGGAATCAGTGGCTCCCCACTGGCACTGTCACACCCAAGGTGAAGGAGCAGACTCAGATCCAGTGGTGTCCTTATGCTGGCACTGTAGTGGTTGCTGTGCTCAAGTACAATATTCAACTTGCCTTGACTTCCTACAGAAACCACATGTCTTGGAGCTCTGAGGAACACACCCTGTTTCAAACCTCCAGATCACCTAATAATCTTTACTTCCTCTACAAAAATATTAAGAACGTATACCACTGTTTACAATTTTCTGGAAGTTTTCTATAATGTTTCTTTTTATTTCAGTCACTGACCCTTCAACCTGATCTTTGCTAGACTGAAAAATATGGTTAAATATGCATCCACTGCTAGAGGGGTTTGGGTTTTTTGTTATTTTGGAGGAAGGATGGATGCTGGTATTTTTTGGGTTTTTTTGGTTTTTTTTTTTTTTTTTTTTGTAATGTGATTACTTCCGACAAGAACATTCAACTTTCCTAATTTGAATTAATAGCTACCTTACACTCATTTTTGAGAAATGTTTACCTTGGAAAATTTATTCATCTGTTTCCAGTAATTTGTAATTGGCATTATATATATATATATATATATATTATATATATATTATGTAGTGAGAGAGATTGTTCCTCTTCAGTACATGGGTAAAAACACTCAAGAATGGCCTTGTTCAGGGAAAATCTGTATCCTCAATGAAGGGCTATAAATAAACCTCACTATAGGTTTATTTATATTCTGAAAATACACTTTTAACATGTGGATACTGGAAATCTCTTCATTAGCAAGAGGAATCAAAATCCAACCTGTAATTGCCAAATTCAACCACTGCCTTTAATTTGGAGAGTCAGATAACAGACCCCATATGACAGGGCTGTTCAATAGACCTAGACAACCTCACACCACCAGTCTAGGAAAAACTAATACAAACACTCTGCAACTGTGGAATGGAGCAACATAATGATGAATAAAACCTTCAAAAAGAAAACCTGTGGAAATGGAATGGGGAACTGGAAGAAAGCAGAAATTTGGTTGGTTTGGGGTATTTTTGTAGTGGTAGCTATTGATGGCTACAAGTCTAGTGCCTGGTACCATAAACAGATTTATAAAACTTGCAGAGTGGTCATAGCAAGAAAAGTTTTGTAAAATTTCTTGGATTAGTAAAGTCTGTCTGGCAGCCTCACCCATAAAGTGGACAATGAATAATAATGTCAGTCATCCATCAGACCAATAACCATTGGCACAATGTACTTCACAGATCCATTATATGCACAGAAACACAAATAAATCTCAGTGGATTTACAAAGATGAACTTTGAAATCGTCTCCCTTTTCCTCCTCATACAACATCCCTGACTTTTTTAACATATTTACTTGATAAACTACTCAGGCTGAAGTTTTTATCTTCAACAAATGCCATGGCAGAAGAGGCTGCCAGTGCTAGAGAGCAGAAAGTGGGGCTCCTACAGCAGCACCAACTCTCAGACAACAGCCTGGCAGCACCATCCACTCTCCCCTTCAGAGGGAGCTCTGCCAGCCACCAAACCTAATTATCCCAAGGTGCTCATTAAGATTCAGGCAGGAGTTATAATTGCTTCATCTCATGTCATTATTACCATTAACTAGTAGCTCTGACATGAAATTTCCTCTCCTTTCTCCTGTTTGCACTCCTCAGGCGGGTGCTGGCTGCTATCAAGCCTTGTCACATCTTGGCCAAAATGTGTCTGTCTAAAGGCTCTTTGAACCTTTGTCTTTCAAAGGAATCCCATTAGCTCTGCCACCAGTCACACTGCTCTGATCTTGCAGTTTGTCAATAACTCCTTGATAACAAGCTGTGGTGCTAAGGCATTTGAACTTGGATGCTGCCCACAAGCTCTCAGAAAAGCAGAAAAAAAGGAAAAAGCTGGAGCAGCAGGATGCAGCAGGATTCCTTCCTTCAGCCCAAGCAGCCAGCACTGTCCATTAGAGGGGAAGGCAGTGGATTAATGAGAACAAGAAAGACACTTCAGGGATTAAGAGGTCTTTGCATGAGGAGAAAGCAATATTTCAGAGCTACTTGGGAAGGTTTTTTCCAGAAAGGGGATCTGTCCTAAAGTTTCCAGTACATAACAACATATGTTACTATAACACTGCATATTCCTGTACTTTTACCTTCATTAAAAGCATTGCTGGAACATTCTTATTTTTTTTCCTCACTAAATATTTTAAAAAGGCAAACTTAGAAATTCAGCTAAACAATGGAGCAATATAGCATCACCTGAAATGCCTCAATGCTCTTCCTGTACACCTTGAGGCTCCCAGGAGAGAGGAGAAATCCCTTTCCCTGCACCTGGTTCACCTGATGTGGCACAGACCAGCCTGTTTTCTTCCTGGCTCTGCAGCCAGCCACCCTTAATGAAGAGCAACCACCATACCCTGCACACAAAGGAAACAGATGCCATCTGCTACACACACTGTAAATCTGCCTTGGATTGCTTGTACCACTTAGGATAACTAATTAAAAACCAGCCAGGATAATTATTTTAAAATCAATGATTTCTAAATAATTGTTTTAAAATCACACAAATGAATCCCCATCTTAAGCAGGCATAAAATTTTGGAATCGGTGTATACATGTGAATGTTTTTATATCAACCAGTTAAGTTTTTGGGTTTTCTTAATTATGTAAGAGATGTTTCATCTGAAGAAATTATTTATTATTTATTAGTAGCCTCTTTTCTCCCCATAAATGGAAACTGATTAATTTTAATTGATCACAATACTTTGTATAAAAGAGGATACAACCTAAAAAAACCTGCCAGAGAGGTGGCTCTGCTCTAGGCACACAGTAAAATAGAAAGCACATGCACCATGCCTGAAAAACTTGATGCAAGTCCTTTCACAATTCCTTGTTCTCCCCCAAACATGAGGAATTATGATGCACAGAGGAGTCCACTTGATTAATTTATACAGATACATTAGTATTTCCTTTGTAAAGGATGATGCATGACCTGCAGAAGTCATCCAGCACAAAGCACAGTGCACCTCCCAGCAATATTTCCCAGCACAACACTGAAAATTAAGCTCTGAACTTCATTCTCTTGGATACCTGAGGATGATGAAATCAAAAAGGCAGTGAGGAACACTAGGTTTCTAATTCCAAATGAAATGATCATTCTACTGATACAATCCCCACTTCCACATCCCACCTCTTCTCTAGCAGTCATCCTTTAACCCATATTCTCAAGTCCAACACAACAACTCGTGTTTCAAGCTGTGTCCATCTTTTCTAGCAATATTACAGGTGAATCCATAGCTAAGTCAGAAAAAAACCCATTACTTGTTGGGTTTCTGAGAACATTTTAATAAGTACATTGAAATAATATTACCCTATTAATTTAAAAACCACTTTATTTTGTTATCTTCATTACAACCATTCAGATGCTACATTGAATAATTTTCTTTCAAGAGAGTGTGGCAAAGCATACAAAACGGTTTTACATTCATGTTCCATTTTTTCCTATCTATTTTTTGAAACAGAAAATCTACTTTCTATATCCTAGTACTATGGCCTTTAGCAAATGCACATGAATATATAATCTTGAGTAATGCATATTCCTAGAGAGTGGTCACACACAGACTTCTCAAAATAAACAACATCTTCAATATTCAACATTGAATATTTTACATTTCAATATAAAACATTTCAACTGTGTAGATATCAGAAACATGAATTTCTCAAAGTTGCAATTATAGTATTTCTCCTGTGTATCAGAAATGATCTGGAAGAATTTCTTTTTAGATAAGTATTTGTTATAAACTCAAAACATATCTTTCTTAAATGTAGCATCTGAATTAAAGGTCTCCAATTTTCTTTGGTGGATTTGGCTCATAGTTTTACCTTAAAAGAGCACGTTGCACATGGCACTAAATTGGGAAAATCTCTTGGATGAGGCCTGTGGTTTCATTTCAGGCTTGCTAGCTTGCTCTGTTACATCTTGTTGGAAATACTGCTACAATAAACATTCTTTACGGGAGATGTTCCATGTTTTATTCTGCACAGCATTGGAATAGACTAAATACACAATTAAACTAATAAGATAACTGCAATTATGACACATCTTTAATTGTATACTGAAAACAATAGCTTTAAAATAAAATGCATAAAGGATTTAAAGTGAAATTTGGGCTTCCTTGTCAAATACTACAAGTTTGTTCTTAGGATTTACTCATTAAAAAGTTATGCATCATTTACAGCTTCTTGCTTTTGTATGACTCATGAAGCAGACCAGCACCATGCTCATACCATGAGCTTTTGCTGTCCATTAAAAAAGCCCTTTCACCCCATGAGTAAGTGGTTTCACACTGTGCCCCAAAGGTTTTTAAAAATTAAAAAAATAAAAGTATGTTTTGCTGGAGAAAAATATGAAAAGTAAAGAAGAGAACCTAGACCTACCCAAAAGGGAAATGACACAGCTGCAATCTGTTGCCTTGCCAGCTAAGTTATTTCATACAAGTGTCAAGTTAATTCAATAATATTCAATAATAACCACGTGCATCATGACAGATTGCATACACTCATTTCCATGTTGGCACCAAAATGGGAAAATTCTTTAAAACCTGGTTTAATGGGAGGTGTCCCTGCCCATGGCAGGGGGTTTGGGACTGGATGACCATTAAGATCCATTCCAACCCCTTAATATTCTATGAGTCTGTGTGTTACTATTCAGGATTAGTCAAACTCTGAATCTGCCCATAAGATTTTGACTGAGACATACTTCAGTTTTTATTAAAAATACACAAACCAACTTTTAAGTGTTTGATCTAGAATACTTATTTTTAAAAGAGTTTAGTCTACAGCAAATAAATCCCAAACATTTGTATATGAATATATGAACGCATTTTTATATGAATACAGACTAAATTGCTGCACGTATAATTTGGAGCTACCACCTGAAATGCTAAATAAATATAAATATAAATATAAATATAAATATAAATATAAATATAAATATAAATATAAATATATAATATAAAGAAGGGATAGTTTTCTGGAAGTTGAAGAAGTAGTATTCATGGGGATAAGAGTAGCTATTGTTAGGAGTAGACCTAGGGTCTACTAGGTATGCTATTTGTTCTGTGTTTAACAAGTTCCTAGAGATTTTGATTCTGCTTTTAAGGGCACTGATACAGAAATAAAATGCAAACAGATTTTCCTTGCACACCCAAACACATGTGCACACTGCATGAAACACAACCAGTTCACTACAGAATATTTTTAAACTGTGCCCTGAAGAAGACATTTCTAATTAAAGCTCAAGTAGGCGTCCTTCTTTCAATTTATTCAAACATGTGATGCTACTCTGGCACACCCCAAGCTTGTGATATATCCTCAGGCTCTATAAAATACCATGCCAGAAAACAGTGACTAGGAAAGCAAAGTAGTGTCCTTTAAAAAAACCAAAGAGAACCAAGATTCACAACAGATACAAAGCCTGTGTACAAGTAATTCAGATGTTAAAATGTTTTTTTAAATACTCTTTCTAGAACAAGTAATTTCTGTGGTGATAAATCTCTAAGGAGGATTTCACTCACAAGGCACCTGCCTGTTCTCTCAGTCCTCAGGCATGAGGAGGGAAATCTGCCAGTTTGAAAAAGGATTCATGTGCATATCCAAATCTGCAGTAGTCATCTCATAAAAAACCCTGACCTCTAAAGGAAGGTGCTTAAAAACACCAACAAATTAGTAATAGGTACATGGCTTAACAGGATGCTGTGGTTTTCCTTCCTTGGGGATTTTGGATTTAGAGATCTGTAGAAATAATTAAGAAAATCATGACTATTGCCATGAGAACAAATGAGCTACCAAGGAACCAACATTTAAAAATCCACAAACTGGACAAATATTAGACAACTTTGCTCTTGGTAAAATTACTTAAGAAAAAATAGATATAACTACATTTTAGAGCTGTTTACAATCAATATAAGCTACTGCATCATGTATTTTGCTCAGAAAGTAGTTACCAAAGTTTGAGTTAAGCTAGATTATGTGTTTTCACAGCAAATATTGGCCTAAAAGAAACATATTCAATGGCTTGAGAGAAGCCAAATTTAGCAAGGTTTATATGGAAAAACTCAGTATTTACAGATAAGCAAAATATTTGACAGCAGGTAAAGTAATTTTACTTGGCAGATTACATTCATGTGTGGAAATGTAAACTTCTAATTTATCAAACAGCAGGAAAGACATGGTATTTTATTGGATTTCTGTTCCAGATTCCAAATCCATATGATGGTTTAATTTCTCTGACTCATAACTGTAAATTCTTATTTGTGGTACCACAAGAACGAGTGTTAATATTCAGAAAGCTTTTTTTTTATTTTGTCTGTCTTCTACACTACCTGGAAACAGAACTGAAATCACAGCAGAAACTGAGCACTGCCTTGGTATATATGTAATGCCATGAATATATCAGAATTTAACAAAGTGTTTGTAATATTGCAATATTTTTAATATTAGAAACATTCTTAGAAATGCTTGCCAAGAACTATGGCTACCAGTGGTTTTTGTCCACTGATGATGTGTAGAGGGAAAGAATTCCCTGTGTCTTCCAGTGAGGGACCTCCAGGGGCTAGAAGCAAGCAACCACAACAATTTGGTAAGAGTCTGAGGTCTCTCAAATTCATCCCAGCAGGATTGGAAGGAAAAAACATGGCAAAGAAAGTCTATAGAAAAATAATAGATTCAAACACTAATTCTGAAAAAAAAATTATTGATATTACAGCTTCACTGCTCTTATTTCAAGGTCTCAGAGTTGCTTGCAGACCCAAGATTTGTGTCACTGAAACAATTCCTGGCCTGTGAAGCATGGAATAACTTCTACAGAAAGTTCACAAGTTCAGTCCCAGACAGATGGCAATGTTCCTTTAAACCATGGAAGCTTCATTAAAGGAAAATAAAGGATTGTGGATTGTTGTTGGGTTTTCTTTTTGGGGATGGCAGTTTTTAGATGTTTTGGTTTTGTAAGTTTTTGCATGTGTGTATATGAAAAAGGGTCTGATTCTGGTATTAACTAACCAGTTTGGGCAGTTTTTTTTTAATCCTTTAACCAGGCTGGACTTTTGAGAATAACTGAGGAATGTGGAAATGGGGTCAGAATGAGAGAGCTCAATAATGTCCTTCCAACCAGGCAGGTAGGAGGGGAAATCAGACAAGGAAACAACAAGGGAAAAAAAAAATCAAAGCAAAACAGGGAATTTCAAAACACCAGAAATGCAGGACACTGGAGGTGAAAAGCCAGAGACACCCACTTGCTATAACTGACTATCATAGGGTTTTATTTAATCCATGAAAGATGAAAATATAATTTCTATACATTTTCTGGGGTTTTAGTCTTTCCTGGAAAAACATGTCTGATCAGTGGACTTGAAGCACAGAAACAGCTTTCTCAGTGCTCCACAGGTATCTGCAACTCTCCAAATGAATTATTTGCTCCTGCATAAAAAACATCCAAGACCATCCCTTGTTCTGAAGGCCTTTTTAAGCAAGATTGTAAAATTATCAGTTTGCTGGCAGTCTACTGCAATATAAATTAATATCTTAGCAATCAATAGTGCCTAAGTTTTAAAGCTTGCTTTGTATTTACTTCAAATAAAAAGTTTTTTTAAACTCTTAAATGTATTACCATTTATGCTTTGAATAAGTCCTTTCTTCTATACTTCAGTAATGGAAAGAAACTGCAAAATGAAATACCTGAGGAATTAATCACACTGATAAGCTTTGTCTTCTCTATGATTGTCATATTTAATTGTATTTACAAATAATGTTAAAGTGGAACCTGTGATTTAAAGGGCTTAGCAAATTTTTATGTTGCTCCTTAAGATAAATCATCAGCTCATTTTAGAGTTTTTGAAATCTAGAGAGAGTTTTGACATTCATTAGGAACGACAGGGGTTACTTAAGCTTTATGTTTACCTATATCCCTGAAAGTTCTTTAGTTTAATGGTATTTTGGAATATGTTTGAAAACCAGTCCTAAAAAACCACTTTATAGCACTTAAAGCACTAGGAAAAAAGAATAATTTTATTCTTTTTATGGATAAAACAACATAAATCCTGATGCACATTGGGCAGGTATTTCAAAATACAAAGTGTAACCAAGACAACTAAAGGAAAGTTACTGTTCTTAGGTATAGTCCCATTTGTGTGTATGTTATAGAAACAAGTACTTAGAACTCATTTGCCTGAAATAGCTCAGAAATTACAGGGAATTACTAACAATTTTGGATAGATGTGTTTATACTCCTTAATATAGGACCCAAAAACCTTATGAGGGCAATTAAAGCAACACTTATAAACACCCAGTTCCAATAGCTGTAGGTTTTTTTATCCTCCCCAAATCAATGACAATGTTTGATTTTGTTTTCACAGGAGTTTACATTTCTCTCAGGCATGGGCAGCTCTCATGCTTTCAGTTTATCTGCCACATTAAAGCATGCAGACTCTGTGCCCACATTCTCCTGCTCCTTGGACATGGACACTGTCTGGCACCCCACAAATGTGGGCTGGTGTTTTCCAGGGAGTTTCAGAAAATGTTTTGCATGGACCAAACACATTGAGTACTCTGTCCTGAATTGATATTCAGTGTGAAGTCTATGGAGGAAAACATGGGTCTGAAGCTCCCCTGGTGCTAAAATAATATAAAACAATGTTCCCTACTCGTTGGAAATGTACAATTTTCCCAAGTTTTAATGATAAGTTTTCTATGCAGCTGGACAGAGCTATAGTTCAGCTGATCTCTGTAATGAAAGTGTGCACATGGATGTGTCATTGTCTTTCAGGGCAGGGAGGTTTCAGCTAACTTAGGGTGGGTGTTTTTTGGGGGGATGAAAAGGGATGAGTCATGACAGCATCTGGACTATGAAGTGTCAGTGGCATCACCAAGCACTACAGATAGATCACAGAAGAACAGAATGGTTTGGGCTGGAAGGGACCTTAAAGATCACCTCATTCCCCACTGATCACACTGTGCCATGGGCAGGGAACAACTTGCACTGGACCAGGCTGCTCAGAGCCCCATCCAACCTGGCCTTCAACACTTCCAGGGATAGGGCAGCCACAGCTGCTCTGGGCAACCTGTGCCAGGGCCTCACCATTCTCACAGTAAAGAATTTTTTCCCAATACCTAATCCAAACCTATTCCCTTTCATTTTGAATCCATTCCTTCTTGTCCTGTCACTACATGCCCTCATAAAACCACTCTCCACCTCTCTAGGTCTACAACCAAAGTATATTTAGAAGCTATGTTATTTCAAGCTTATCTCTTGTGGATGTTCATAGGACAGCACCTACATTTGTCCCTTATATTGAATATTAAGTTATTTCTAATATTTCCCTTACTGAGAGCATTGAGAGTCAGAGCCAGGGTATGATATTGCAGTGTTTGTGTCCAACCTGGCTGTCACAACCCACATTCTGCAGAGCTCCAGCTTTCACCTGCAGTGTGCTGGCTTCTAGCACTTATTCCCTTTAGACTGCTGTCAGCCTGCCTTTTTATTCTAAAAAGGACATTACTCCCCATCACAGCACTCTGCCCTACCTCCACAAAGATCCTTATCTATTTATGGTTGTATACAACAGCACTAAGCCTCAACATTTCCACAGGAACAGAAAAGTAGCATCATTTAGAAAATAAAGAAGATGGGTGAAAAAATCTGCAGTGATTCTCTCAGCACATACAAATAGTTAAAATGTTCAAGTTTTGGTACACAGTGAGTGCCTAAATTCTAATCTGTGAACTTCATAAGTCTACAGCTATTCAGTGTCAGAAACATCTTGTGTGAATTCTCAGCATGATGCTGAGAGATGAATTACAGTTATTAGCTTGACTATGATTTTTAATTATATACATTCTTAATATAATTAAATTTACACTCATATCCATCTAATCAACACTGATTTACTGGAAAAATGATGATTTCAGAATTCAGGTTGAAATAAATGTCCATAGAATTCCATCTATACCCAGCTTTTTCTTTCGGGGTCATCCAGTTCAGGTATGTGAACAGAGGAACTTGTTTTTCTACTTAATTGCCACTGGGGATATGGACAGCTGGTATCTTGAAAAACTGCCTTTCAGATAAGATTGAGAACAAAATGGAAAAGAAACAGTAAAGATTGTGCTGTACTCTTGAAAATAAACCCAACAAGCATCCAGTGAAAGGATAATCCTGTCCCCCCCACAAGCCCTAGGGGACAGTGACACTCATGCCTTGCAGCCTTACCATGGCTTGTAAACTGTTGCTATGTAGAAACTGTCAATTTAAGATATACGTGGCCTTACAAAATTATAAAGAAAGCCTTGCAGTAAAAAATGCAAACAAAAGGTATTTTATAATGGTTCAAAGGCTCAGTCATTTTCTAGCAGTTGCCATTCAACAGTGTGAAGCTTAGTTTTACTGCAATGCATTGCTGGTAAAGGAGTACATTAAAATTAAAAGACTTGCAGTCCTCATCTATTTCTTTATCCTGGACTAACTCACAGTTGTGCTACCATTTGAGGGGAAACCCACAAACAGGTGTGCCATGTTAGATATGCTATACATGGTTTTTAAAAGTGTAGTATTTGAACTTTCTTATGTTATAATGGGCTGTTAATATTGTCCAGGGGGAAAAAATGTATCAGAATTATGTATGGACACAGTAACCTTTAAAATGTTCAAGTACCTAATGTTGACAGACACTTTAATACCTGCTGACATCTAGGCTTGAGCCCATGAAATCCTAACAGCAAAAGATTTGCAACATTCAAGGTCCAAGTGAAACCCCTTTACGTTATTCGGTGACTGACATCTGGAACAGTGGAACTTTGAAAATATTTCCTGTTTATAAGAGAAACAAATTGTTGCTCCTGAAAGAGAGCCAATCTTCTTTTGTTTTGTTTTAATCTTATGGTCCTACTCCCTCAACTAAAAAGATTTAGCAGCATTTTACAGATAAATCCTCTGAGGTCAAATCTGGTCCACCAAAACAAGATGCTGTAATTTTTAAATGGTTGTTCCGAGTACATAAAAAATTCAGGGTTTATTACCACTTAAGTACTCAGGAAGGACACTGTCAATAATAATTCTGAAAATGCTTGTGTTTAAATATATAATGACCTATATAAAAGAATATATCCAGAAACATTAGTTTAAATTATCTAAAAAAATCTTGTTTTAAAGAGGACCCCGAGCTACTCAGAAGAAACTGAGAAGGAGATACACCCTTCCCAACACATTTTTCCACACAGTCCTGGGAAGAGAAGGCAGGTCCCCATTCTCCAGGCAAGGTTTTGATGAAAAGGATGCCTCACCATGTCTGCTGGTGGAAAACTGGTCCCAGGTTTTCTTCAAATCAATCTAATGACCCTTCAGACCGGGGCATAAAGGTGCCCTCAAGGGATAGTCGTCTCTACATCAAATCTAGGAAATTGTTACAGAATGCAGACTGCCTAACACATTTAAGCTCAATGAAATTAAATGGGTCCGTTTTTTATCACTGAAACAAGGGAGTAGAATATTTTTAGCTGTAGTGAGATTCTATCCTAATTACCAATTATTTTTCTAGCGATAGATAACGACCCATCTTTGGGCAGATCTTTGGATTTTCTATCCAAATAATTCTTTAGAAAATGTCTTCTGTTAATTGTCTTCTGTAACATGTTTCAGCATTCTGGACTTAATGAAATCATTAGTGTTAGGTTAATGCAAGAGGGAATGACTCTGTGTGGAAGAATATACTCGATTTTATAAGAATGATCTGATTTAGATATTTTAATGAGTATTTTAGGCAGTGTTCCTGACCATTCAAATATGAAAATTTTTTGTGTTCATTCTCTAAAGCCTACCAGGTACCAGTGTACAACAGACACCAGTAACACACTCTTTTTTATTGTTCCTTTAGACATTATACATATTGAAATTATGTAAAATCAATAATATAGATATACTTCAAAAGGAGCACATTGAAAAGATCCTCAGTGATGATTGTTTTGATTTTGAAAAACCACATTTAGCAAGTAGCAGTAGTACAAGTTCCCTTCCAAAAGAAAGTCCATGTAAATATATGTCATAATCCACTGATTTTTATCTCCCCACATCGTATCCATAAATTGAAAAAGTTATTGCAATCTGAAAAACTTTCATAAAAAAGCTATGTAATTTTTATGTGATTTTTTTAATTGTGTCAGAAAAACTACTATAAGTTACTTGTTAATGCCATGCTAAATATTTCTAGGCATAGTTTTCTCTTGGTTTTCAGAGTTATAGTGATATATCATAGCACCACTGAACAGGAAGCAGAATGTGGAAGCCCATATATTTCCACCTCACACAACAGTATGAAAACTTGCAGCACAAACAAAATTATAGCCTTTAACCAGCTCAGAGGTTTGTAACTCTCACTATGGCCAAGACAGCAAAATGCAGACACATGTAGACACCCCCACTTGGATGAGGACAACTTTATACTTGCTCTCTACCTTAAAATAATAAAAAAATCTGAAAAAATTATACATTATGATCATCCCTGAACCATTAAAATAGATTGTACCAAAAGCTATTGTTATCCAAACTTAAAATTATTTCTATCAGTACTATACAACATTTAGGAAATTCTTTTTTTTTTTTTTTTCACTCAGCAACTATTCAAAGAACACATTTGACATCTCTATAGCCTTCCATCTACTTCATAAATCTGGTCCTTCATCTTGCTTTGCTGTACTAGTGGTAGACTGATATTCTGATCACTGTCCATCTCATGTTTCTCTTCTAGCTAGTTGCTCCATCTCGAGTTGTCATTTTCCAATTCGTGGTCTTCTCAGCACATGAACTTAATCACTTTATTACCATTATTGTTACTTACATAACACTCACTAGTGTGACATTTTATTGACAAGGAAGTAAGGATTAAATTTTAAATACTGACAACCACAGTGGATAGAATATAAATGAAAATGAGAGAAGCATGTGAGTCTCATGAAGGTCTTTTCTTTGATCTCAGTGCTCTTTATCAGCTTGCTTGAGGGGTTTTTTTTTTCCATATAAATAAAATGTAGTCAGAGGAGGAAGAACAAAACACTGATACTATTTCATGCCTGCCACTGCATGCTGTGCAAGCATATGAAAAACACTACAATGTGTTTGGGCCACCAGATGTATTTTAGAAGAGTTGCTCATTACTCAGTCAGGTTCCCATTCCAGCTGTGCACCGAGGGAAATCAGGGGCCAGCAGTTTGGAATGGCTACTTTGAGTCACCTCCACAGAAATGACCCCTGGATATTTATCAGCAGTACTTGTTTCCCACTAGTAAGTCTGTCCCTGCACTCTGGGGAATTATTTCCTGCCATTGTCATGAGCATTTTCTCCTGCCTCCATATAAACAATGGCCATGGATGAATGTGCTCTCCAGCCAAAGGGCAGAAGGGAACTAAAAGGGATTTCAGAGCCTGGTTTGGAAAACCTCTTTGGAAGGGGAGATGGAATTAATGATGCACTTATAAATATATACATGTGCATGTGTGTATGCAGATGTGTAAACACATGAGTACATACCAAATAGTTTTTATTTATGGAATATAAATTATTTAGATTGTGTCCTATGGGAAATGGACATCTAAAAGTTGTCCCAAGGGCAGCCAACAGTTATTTGAAAAGGCCATGACACAGCATCAGCTGACCATATCCTCTGTAAATTGTTTATGTACCTTTAGTAAACACAAAGCCATTTCTATGTGTGTGTTTACATGCAGAATATATACATGCATATAAATATATAATGCAACTTCAAATGCAAATATATATAGTACTGTGATGATGCTAAGGGTTTAGCAGTTGCACCTATCTGCACTTCTCTGCCTAACTTTTTATGAGGTATATATTGATTATTAAGCTTTACCACAGCTAGTATAAATAGCTATGGCAACCAGCCATTTTAAAAGGGCTTTTCTGTTATATATTATTGAACCAACCACTCTTTCTGCACTTTGTATTAATAACTGCAAATAAGAATTCCCCCATGTGCAAATGCAGTACCTCTGGCAAACTGGTGTGGGAATGACAGGCAGAAAGAATGAGTCTGGAGCTGGAAAAGGCAGGAGCAGGCATGAGGAGCAGGATGACTGATGGCAGGTGGATGGGCATGCAGCTTCAATGTGGGAAAGAAGCAGGGAGGGATATGCAGGGGAGAGAAGACCTTGCAAGAGGGTCACAGTCCCAGGACACTTCTCAGCTTCCTTTGCTAGCAGCCCCCTTTTCTCAGGCATAAACTTTTACTCTAGCCAGTGAAAAGAACAGATCCATATTCTTACTAGTCTGGTGTGTGTGCAACCACTCCCTGGTCTGCAACCATTCTGGGCATAAGATACAACACATCCCCATAACACTTTAAAATAAAGACCACTTTTCCAGTCCACACTGTTTGACAATATTCTTGCTATATTTACCTGGAAATGGACATTAAAACTAAGAGGCTGAAACTTCCAGTGCAACCACTACGCCTTAATGCAATTTCCCTCCCAGTCTCTTTGTGAAATGCAGCTGGTGTAAAGAAAGGAAATTCACTGACACAGAGGGAGTCATTCCTCACTCAGCTTCCACTGAATCTTTGCCTCTAATTAAGCATACCTGTCAGTGATCTCAAGGAAATCTCCACAAGTCATCAGTCAAATCTGATTCTCTGTGATAAACAAGAAAATTATGCCACTGAGATTTAAATTCACAACAAAAGCTGCTCTGTAGCTGACTGATATTTCCCTGTGAGCCCATTCCTGCTTGGGCCTCTCAGCTCCCCTTGCACTCACAGATCACTCAGGCACTTGTGAAACCTCCATTTGACTGCCCCAGGTGATTGCTCACATCCTGCAATTATTCCTGCATATGTCACTTTTCTATAGGGGAATTACTGTCCCTCTCTGCATTTCTTTATTCAAGTGCAAGTTCAGCACTCTGATGAAGAGACCTCATGTGAGCCATATGCCAGTTACCTATCTTGCTATTGCATTTTTTTAATTTCATATGAGTGCTCAGGAAATCATTTCACATGAAGTCATGACATTTACTACCAAATGTGGGGCCAGTGACTTAGAGGATGCAGGAACACATTTCAAGCTGAGAACAAAAAGTTTGCTTTGTGTAGCTTTCCCAGGCTACACAACATGAGAAATTTGAGTCAGGAGATTAAAAGCAAGGCTTGGGAGCTTAACAAAACACCATGAATATGTCTCATTATCATTCCAAGATGAAGAAATCTGTCTGGGAGTTTCTACAAGAGAAGGCTCATGGGGTTTGTTGTTTTGTTTTTTTCAGATACACTGATAGTGCTTTAGGAGGGACAGATTGTCAGCTGACTTCCAGGGAGCACAGGGACAGTGGTTGTGCCTCATGCATTTGTGGCCAGGTAAAGATAAGCCAAGCTTATGTTTAAACTCTAAACACACCATTCTGAACAGCCAGTGGAGTTCTTGGTCATCTAGAGGCACCTGAACAGTGGATGCTGAGAAAAGACCTTGGCAATTGAGAAAAGAGTGAGCTGAACTCTCCATCATCCCTCCAATGAAAGCACACAATGGCAGAGGTTAAGAAGAGAAAATGTATGGAAAGAAAACAGCCAGAAAGAACAGCTGTATTTTTTCAGGGTTTCTCCAGAAAGAAAGTTGATATTTGTATATGGCAGAAAATGAAACACCACTTCCTAGAGTGGGCAAAATGCCACATTAACAGATGGCAGAAGTGCAGGCATGCAAGAGAACAAGACTATGAATTGATGCATGGGCATATTTTCCTGTCCAGGAATGTTGAAACAGCAGCTCTTTGAGAACTATTTTGACTCCTAAATTTACAGAACCATGTCATTATCAGCCTAGCTTCAAGTTTGCTTCAAATGGATATAGATGCTATTTCTTGAAAGACATTTTTTGTTTTCAGTTTTTTTGATAACCACTGAAACACTTTACATACTAATATTTATTTGAATGAAAGAGAAGTTGTGCTTTGCTGTTACATTAATATTTTTGATTTGTATTATTTTAAAGTATCTGAGTCTAAACACCACACATTAGGTTTTTACCTGTATACAGGGCCATTTTACACGTGTATCAACTGATTTGTAAGGTATTTTGGAGTTAAGAATTATTTTAAAACCATCATATTCTATCTATATGTGTTTGGCTATAAACTGTTGCTGTATACTCTTGAAAAACATAAGGGGAAAAATCAAGAGATGGCTTGCAGAACTGGTCCAGGGGTCATTTTTTGTCCCCAGAGTCCTCTTACATCTCCTGGCCCAGCTGCCTCCAGCTGGCAGGCTCTGTGTGACCAGGGCTGGCATGTGATCTTCAAACAAGTGATGATGATGGGTAACAACCATCAATTTATGATTGTATTATTTGAGTCTAGAAAATTTAGGCTCCTGATTCAGCTCCGGTATCTCCTCCTAGTAATTTTTTTTTCTTCCTCTTAGAGCTTCTTGAAGAGTCAGCCAACCACTGATATCCTTTAACTTCCTCTCCAGTGATACTGCTCCCACAGCAGGTAAGATTATTGATCTCAAGCTACCTCAAGATTTCCTCTGCAAAACTAATCTTCTTGCTCACTTTGCAACAGGTCTTTCATCACTGTGCTACAGCCACATTAATAATGAATGAATCCATTATGATCAATGGCTCGACAATGAATATCAAATGACTTCTGCATTATTAAGATCATTACAGGACACTAGAGGTAACTGTTCAGTGCCATTCACAGCAGTTTAGCTGTATGATCTCTTTCTCTTTTAATAGGATTTCTATGACTAAAAGACCCCAAATCGCACTGAATATTTAACCTGAGGTTCAGTGATTTTACACTTCATACAATAAAAGATCATGAATCAATAGGGCAGTAATATGTATCAGTGTCTCTTTGAGCAATTTAATATAATCTTGCTGAGTACACAGTGCCTATCACCACCATCAAAAAGTGTTCTCTGAATGTCTGCAGCATGGATATTAACTGTACCAAATCTAACCAAAAAACTACCAACTGAACATAATCACTCCAGTGCTGTCTCTACAAAGCTGTTCCTTTTAACCGTGTTTTTGTTTATTTTCACCCACTTCCCCAGTAAATAATGTGACTGATTAAGAAATGAACACAGAACATTAATCATAGTGCTTAACGAGGTATTTCCTAAAGGTCACCCCACTTTGAAAGACGGAGCTTTCCCATATTCTGCCCATGATTAATGGTCCATTTCCCGTCTCTCCCATGCACACTTGGATCCCCATGCTGCAATTCTCCCTTGCTCCTGGCTCTTGTGTGAGTGGCACTCCTGTCAAAGTGACGTGAGAAATGACTGCATAACCTTTGCTGACATTCAGCAGCTCCCAGTCTTTCAGCTTTCACTCGGCATGGCTCTCCAAGAGGCCCACTTTAGGTTTACAGTTTCCCAGGCAGAATTTGCAGTGACAACAAGAGAAATGATTGCTCCAGATTACATTGCCAACAGAGCTCTGACAAATGTTGCACAGCTAAAAGATCTTGCCCAAGATAAATAGGTATCAGTGAGTACTGTGGCTAGTTCTCACTCATGCAGTCTCAATTCTAAATCTGCGCTCGAGAATCAGCTTTGGTAACAGAACAGCAATGGAATATATTGAGGGGAGAAGGATTTGATGGGGAAGCATGATAGAAGGACTGATGATAGCAAGGTTGAAAACAACCTGGTGTCTGGATTTGACAATATTTTAAACCAAATGTTGTGGTTTAAATGCTGTTTCTGAACAGACTCCTGGAGAATGGGGCTACTGCAGCCCAGACACTTGGGTCTCCACCTACCCATGCATCTGCAATTTGTTCCTCAAATAGGTACAATGAAAAAAAGGAACAGTTTTCTTTCACTGTCAATAGATTTGAGGGGAAGATAAAGACAAAAATACCACCCCTCAAATTTACATTGTTTTACATCTCATTACAAGCTACAAATATTTTGCAATTCAGAAAGTCCATAAAGAGAAATCCCAATGGCTGAGTCAGGTGAGTTTCTAGGTCTCCACACCAGATACCAGCTCACAGGAAACTACCACAGAAAAAGGGATGATCTTTGTTTCTCCAGGGAACAACCCACTCCTTCCCATGGGAAATACTGGGGGTTTTTTTCCCAGACCTTGGTGAATATTCTTATAAGGAAGAGAAATGCTGGAAATTACTGTGATTCCTTCCAACCAGAAAGATTCTTTCCTTCCATACAGAAAGATATGGCAGACCCAAAATGCAACCCATAATAATCTTGTGCTCATAATGGTGGTTACTTACATGGAATAGAGCTCTTTTGATGCAAATTAACTAATTGACTAAAGTAGAGATGAGGCCATTAGCAATAATTTTTTCATCAACCTTTGATACTGAATAGGGTCCTGCAGGATAAGTCTTCCTATTTTCAGGGAAAGAAACATTTCTCTCAAACCCCAATCATCTGTCTCTGCATTTTTATGCTGAAAAACACAAGCACAATTACTAGATTTTTGTTTTCTGCAGTTCTAAAAATTTCTATCACTCTTTGAGGGGAAAAAGCAACCAAATGTACCAAAAACCTCTAGACAATTACTGTGATCTGTGTCTGGGCACATCATAGTTTCTGGTTGACAAAACACCTCACTGGTGCACAGCAAACATTTTAATGACTTTCAGAGCAGTGATTTAAGGGAGTATAAAAAATGGAGAATTATCTGGATTTTCTTTTTTTTTTATGTTGAGAAGTACTCCTGCAGACAACACTTTTTTCACTGATTTTTTTTTTTTCTCTAAATGAAGTATTGCATGCCAGGGCACCTCTCTGTGAGTAGCTTGGCAGACTTTAACTGAACTTTCCATTGGCGCAAAGATATCACAGGCAGAATGCGTGCCTGGGGTTAGGGATATATTAGGGAGTGATAGTCTAGTACACCTGCAATCTCAGCCACATAACTTATTTAGCAATGTAGAGAAGGAGAATCAAGATCTCTACTCCATACAAGGCTTGAATAGAGAATAATTCAGAAAAGCTAGCCACCATTGCTACCATGTGTGGAGGCCCTAATTTTGAGTCAGCTAAAGTGACACCAGACAACACAGGTTGAATCTTGCAATCCATCTGCAGTTTAACCCCTCCACCAAAGTTTAAGTTTATTCCACAAAGGAGGTGATCATGGCATTTATTTTTAAAAAATACCCACAAGGGAATTGGCCATGAGTTATATAAAGAGGATTTAGACAAACACACAAGTGTTTCCCATTTCTCATTGCTACAGAGGAGAATACTTTGAATACTGAATACTTTGGAGCACTCAGATGTTGCGAGTGCTCAGCATTATTAGTGCCCTTACATATGTTCAATGATGAAAAGTTACAATAAAAAATGTCCAAAAGGACAATACAGAAGCTTATACAGCTAATAGTTCATGGTGGGATACTACAAAATTATGTAGTTACTGCTGATATTAGTACATGGACTAGGAACAATTTATTCTCCAATATAATTGGTCACATTCAGAATATTTGTGAATAAAAATTAATCCTAACACATAATTGAAATTATGTGTTAAAAGCAAGCAAACAAAGAAGCCTCCTCAACATAAAATATCCATTTTGGACATATTTTTTTCTGAAGATAATTTCTAAATTCTCAAAATTTAGTTCCACTAAAATACTTCAAGGTTTAAGCACACAGGATTATGACTTGGAATCAGGGCTCAGGAAAAATACAATCAATAGTATCAATATTTATAAATTGAATGGTCTAAAAATTTCTCTAACAAAGACATTTTCAAAAGACAATAGAACTTCCTATATGAACATTTCAAATGTATCCCAGAAACTGCAAAATTAACTGTGAGGAACAAAATTTTTATTTCATAGCATTGAAGTAGTAAAAAACTGGGAAAATTTGAATTTACAATGATTAAAGTGTGAGCGCAGTTGCTGTAATAGACAGGATACTTTTGCTGTCTATACATGGCCAGTTTAATTTCTGACAGAATTTTTGCCACCAAAAGCAAAAGATATTTTTAGTAAATTTGTTCTAGCATATTAAAAAAAATATCTTTGTATTCTAAATAAAGATTTCATGGATCGAGTCTTGCATGCTGTTTATATGCAAGTTTCCTACATTTTGCATTGCTGAATAATTGAGAACATTAGCTCCCAAACCATGAAAAATTCATTTTATCATGATGTATTATTAATCAATTTAATTTACAGTGATCTGAAGAGTCCCACTTTCCGTTATGGTGCTTGAAGATACATTAGACAGTAGCTTGGTCTCTATTATACCACTATGTCACTCTTTCTCATCTGATAAACTTCTCAAAGTGGGTCATACTCCACAAGCATAATAATGGATAAAATGGATAAAAGAGAACCAGTTGACATAATTTATTTGGACTTCCAAATCCTTTTGAAAAAAGTATCACATAGAAAACCACTGAAAATTTAAGTGGCTGGAGAACAGAGCAAATTATTGGAAATTATCAAAAGCTGCTTAGCAGACAGAAAGGAAAACATTGCATTTAAAAACATTTAGGATATGAAGATACTTTACTATTACCATTTAGAGGAAACACACTTTTACTATTTAAAGCTATTTTTATTTTCACTACATAAACATATTATTATATTTCACCAAGTTTCAGCTAGTCTTTTAATGTTTACTACAATTTTATTATAAGATAATCACACAAATCAGTTTGGAAAATAAAAAGCTCTTACTCTTGTTTATAATTTATTTGTCTAGCATTAAAAGAATGCCTTCATTCACTACAGCTTCATGGACATTTCTCTCCAATTTAATGCAAATTAAAAAGGGAAGTATGAATGATATGCAAACTCTCATTATTTTGATTTTTTTCTTTGATATTTTGTGAAAAGTCACTGGCTATTGAAGTCTCTGCTTATATGTCAGGTGACAATAATATCATCTGGCCATAGATATAAATAATTAAACTGCAAGCTAATAATTGAGAACAGCTGACAAACAGTAGAAACATTTAGAGAAACTGCAAAGATTTATCAAGAAGGAAGATTATTAGAAACATCTGCTAAACTTCAAATGCTAAAAAGGTGTCACAGGGCAAACAATCTCTATTTGGAGATAGAAGCCTGAAACCCTCATTCACCTTAGAGGAGTTTAAGGTAGCTGGGAAGGAAAGTGAAGAGTGTCTTTGAGTTGGTGAGCACAAGCATGGGGTCTCTGCTAATCACGAATTTGGAAAAATTGCATGAAAATCCATGTTGTGAACACCAGAGACAATAGTGAAAACCAGCAGGTGAGGTTTCACTGGAGCAAAGCAAGACCCTGCAAAGCAGGCAAAGAGAATAGTCCAGGGCATGCATGAACTCTCCTGCAAGGAATAAACAACCAAGCCAGGGGAACTTTGCATAGAAAGGACTTAGATCTAAAGTGCAGAGGCAAAATAAAAAAAAGGCATTTGTAGATAATAAATAGCAGGGAAAGAACATGGGTTGCTGGTCTCCTGGATTTGTGGCACACAGAAAATACTTTTTTCTTTCTATAGGAGATTTTAATGTTGGAAACTCAGGGCAACAAAAAAACTTGAACTAATTTGTGTAGACAAATAGCATAACACATCCTACTGCCCCTGGAAGTAAAAAGGGCAATATTAAAAAAAAAATAAATAAACAGTATTAAAATATTTGTCCAAATAGGCTAGGAAAAATTTCAGCAAAAGGCTGATAATTAGGCAAAGTAACCACATGAATGAAATTAGGAAAGCATTTCAAACAGAAGTTTCTGGAAGGCTACTCAGAAATGCCAACAGGCTGGAGGGGAGAGGGTGTGCCTGTGCCAGGGAGAAGCCCTGCTGCTCCTGGAGCTGGCACCACACTCAGGTGGCTGGGGAGCACCAGTAAGTGGTCAGGGAGGGGGCAGCACTCTGAGAAGGTTTTATTTGAAAGACAAGAGGGCTACAAGGCAGAAACCTACCCTTTAATGCAGCCCTCCCCCATTCAAAGATGGCTTCATCACAAATTTGTACCTCCTTAAAAAAAAAAACCAAAACGCTGGCATCAAACACACATCGTGTCACATCTCTCCTAACAGAAATAACTGCAGACCCTAAACTTTCTCTAGCTGCTTTTTTAAAAAAAGAAGAACAACATATGGCTAAAAAATATGTGTTGTAGATAGGAAAGCAGGAGTAGGCTAAGCAACTTGTGAAAGCAAAATATCAGCACTCCCTGGTTATTCCCAGGGGATGCTCCCAAAGCTAAACCCCATTTTCAGGAATGCTGGGATCTCAGGCTCTGCAAGGGATGGTCTCATGTACTCACAGAGAAACAAAGCACATCAGCTACTGCTTTCAGCCTTCCAGTGCCTGAAGGGAGCCTACAAGGAAGCTGGAGAAGGGTTTTTGGCAAGGGCATGCAGGGATAGAACAAAGTGGTAAAGGCTTTAAACTGAAGGAGGGGGGGTTTATATCCAGTGTTAGAAAGACACTTTACTGTGAGGGTGGTGGAACACTGGAAGAAGCTCCTGAGAAGTGGCAGATGCACCACTCCTGATAACATTCAAGGTCAAGCTGGACAGGGCTCTGAGCAACCTGAGCTAGCTGAAGATGTCCAAGCTCATTGCAGATGACCTTTGGACTAGATGACCTTTAAAAGTCTAAAGCTCAAAGTATTCTATAATTCTGTGATTTGATAAGAAGAGCAGACTTCAGCACTGCAGTGAAGTATAAAGACTTGTGATTATAAACCAAAACCAAATACAAATCAAATATACTTTCCATGATGTGTACATTCATAGCATTGTATCCCCTCATGAAAGGAAATAGTTTGAAGGGCAGTTCTATGCAAGGCAGAATGGAGTTAATCTCACTGCCTGTTCTGATCTTTGTGCACAGGTTTGTTCACCTTCTGCAACAATAAAGATTAAAATAAAATACTCCATTGGGTAAAAATATTGCAAGCTCATTGCCAAACTATTTGCACAAGCACCTCAGGTGTACAAGCCCATCTCTAAAAAGCATTACATGACACCCTGAAGTTGTTTGCAAAGGCACACCTCTTCCCTGGATTAGATAAAACTGACACTTGTGTTGCTTCAAGCCACAATATTCATATCTGTTGGAGGAATCTACTTGCTTCTTCTTCTGCTGTCACTGTTTGGTAGAAATGTAACCAATAATATAATGATTAGAAACTTTACTCCTACAACAGCAAGCAGAAGTTATCTATTATTGATATACTGAAAATCTCTGGCAAAACTTCCTCACTTTCACCAAAACACAGTGATGTCTAATGATGCATATTAAGCCTCTGCTTCCCAGGATTCCTTTAACTTATATACTACCAAATTATGCAAAAAACTACTGGAGCATTTCAATTATAACTCCTATAACTCCTACCACAACAGACAAACACTGATATATACTTTTTGGGAGAAATAAAGCATCCCTTTCTCCAAATGAAACCCATGAATTTAATTGCAAAAGCAGAAGACAAATTAATTCCTGATAATTGCCAGGAAACTGTTAGATTGTATCATTATATGCATTTCATATCCTTACTTTACTCTGCAGTGTCTGTATTTTATTTGCTATCACACATACAGAATCAAGAATGGTTGTGATGATTGTTCATGACTACCCACAGATGACCTTGAAAACTTCTATGTAGAAAAATCTTTGCTAACACAATAGGAGGAGATGTATTTTCAGCAGTACCATAGCATAACTAAAATTTAGTGGTGATTCTGGGGTTACAAGCTCAAAAAATACTGACATTACCTGGAACAGATTTTTTTTTTTTTTTTTTACAATTCTGTTATATCTTTCCTGCTTGAAAACAAAACTGTTCAGTCCTTGGTGAAATCCTTCACTCTGAAAAAAGCCTGTGTTGAAGTTACATTGCTTAGCAAAGATGCTCCACCTTACCTGCTTTGTAAATCCTTAAGTCATTTGGAAAACAACAATGCCAAAATTGAGCCAGAGCTTGTCATTCTTATTCCTGACCCTGGAAACACAAGCAGTAAGAACTATGATGTGTATACCTAAAACCACAGAAATGTCTATATTTCCAAAATTGTGATAGCTTGGTAAAGAATTCAGCCCTTTTTACCTTCTCCACATCAAACACTGCTACCAAACTCTGCCATAAGAAAACAGAATATAATAAAAAGCAATATAAAAATGGGCTGTAGTGGCAAAGATAAACACCTGTGTCACACAGCACTTTCTTTTGGGAAAGCAGCCTGCAATCAGTGCCCACAAGAAGAGACCATGGCCACATTTCTATCCCCCAAACACACCCTCCCAGCCACAGTCCTCTGTTCATCTGCCATGGATGGATGACACAAAGCAGGGAGGGAGGGAGGGAGGGAGGAAGGAAGGGAGGGAGGGAGGAAGGGAGGGAGGGAGGGAGGGAGGAAGGGACACTTGAACTGCTTCACTCCCACCACTACAGTCATGGGGAGTCCCAGAATTACCAAGGTTTAGGAGGACCTTGAGATCAGAGTTCCACCTTTGACTCATCTCCACCTTGCCAACCAGACCATGGCACTGAGCTCTCCATCCAGTTGTTTCTTCAACATCTCCAGGGATGGTGACTCCAGCACTTCCCTGGCAAGTCCATTCCAATGTTAAACAGCCTTAACTGTGAAAAAATTCCTCCCAATGTCCAGCCTGAACTCCCCTTTTGCAGCTTGAGCCTTTGTCCTCTTGTCCTGCTGACCCCACCTGGCTCCAACAGCCACTGTGCATTGTCTTTGTGACCTCCAAAGAAATCTATCAGTTGATAAGGACCTGGAGCTATCTCCTGGCATGTGCTACACAAGATTTGCTACTACAATTTCAGGGCTCCAGCATTTGCACCAGCTACCCCAAGAGTTGTTTTATTTCCCTGCAAAGAAATATATGCCAGGTATAGAAGCTCCCTTTCCTCCTAAGTTCTGAGCCACCAGTATCACTTGCAGTGTTGTTTCCCACATTTCCACTTTCAGAAGGCAAATGTGAAAGTGGGGAATTCATTTTTTTTAAGATCACCCTTCCTCTCTGCCACTCAGAAGGGAAATTCACATGTGACACATAACATATTGTGAGCATGTTGTATGCCACACACTTCACTGAACAGTGTTGGCATAGAGCATTTTTATGTAGTGCTTAATGTAATAGGAAACAACCCCAAATTATAATCCCTAGGTCCAATAAAGCCCACAAGGCTGGCATTAGCACTGGCTGCATCACCAGCTGCAAACTGTCAGACAAAAGGTGAATGCTCAAAGCACCACAAGCCCCCTCCTCTCATGAGAAATGTACCTGGTGCCAGTCATTCACCAGAGATGCAGTCAGTGACTCAGAAAAGCTCCCAATAAAATATTCTTTCCATGTGCCACACCAACATCTATCATTGTCAGCCCTGTATACTACACAGAGCTATATTTTTTATTCTTCAGCTTAAAAAAACCCATAATGAATCCCAGGCTTTCAGTTGTACAGGATGAAACACCTTGAAAAATTATGTGACTAGCATGCTTCAAAATTAAAAAAAAAATAATCATGTGCTATTAATTGTAGGCTGGTATCAACCATCCCCTAGTCTTGAAAGTCACCTCCCTTAGATTAGACATCTTCAGAGTTTATCATGGTTATAAGATAATATTTTCCAAATTCTGAGAAACTCACTGTTCTCACTAATAAAATGTTTTAAGAACATAGCAGGATGAACATATTCATCCTTGACATTTTTATGTACAAAAACCCAAGTGATTTAGGACACAATCTGAACTATCAGCAGGTGGTTCTATTTGAAATCAAACTGGAAGAGGAGATGCTATTATTTTATACACAAATCTGTATTATGACACTTCCTGCCATCTTCACATCACTGTGTTTTGTTTTGTTTTCCTGTACAGAGGAAAACAAATGACTTCTGTGTCACTCCCAGTGCAGTTTTAGTTTTCTATTACCTTGCAGAACAATGCATAAAGGTCTCACCAAAACAGGGAAGAAAAACAGAATACCTTCAGTGCAGCTATCCCTTTAAAGGCTGTGAATTGCTAAAATAATTGTTCAGAAAGCCTGAACACATTTTCTATCAAACTAAACTTCTTTCTCAAGCATAAAAAAGGTTTTGCATAAAGGATTTAAGGAGAGAAAGATTTCCTCTGCAATAGAATCAGCTTTAAAATATCTGCAGCAGACGAGGAAAAAAAACCTGGTGCATTTCAAAAGATAATTGCTGGGGATAAGGAAGAGCATCCTTCAAGTGTCTCCCAAACAAAGACTCTGCAGCTGAACACAGAGCAAAATGTTTGCATTGGGCATGCTAGGAAGCACCCTGTGGATTACAGAATTGATGAGTGAGCACCTCAAGACCTGTGATTCACTAAGCTGAGTAAGAGAGGAGTTTGGATTTGTTTTTTCTTTTCTCCAACCCACTGCATCTCTTGGTTTCTGGTCTCCCTGACTCTACAGTGTTCAGAAGAAAGTCAAGAAACCTCAAAGGTGGAAGCCCTGTACCACAACAGCTCTACAATTTCCATCAACTTCCTCACTTCTTCCCTGTAGCAAAGATAAAATGAAGTACAATTGCTTTTCAATCTTTGAACAGAGTTGTTTAGTGTAGGATGAAAGAAAAATAAATGGCAAGCCAGATTCTAGCCCAGTTTAGCTTTGCAAGAAGCAAGTATAAAACTAATTGAAATCACTGGGCTATATATATTTTAAGTCAGTGGAGAAGAAAATGTAATACATAAACCACAGGGTTTGTAATTTATTAGAGAGAGCTCACCACTTCCAAGTGAGGTCTATATATAGAAATTTTTATTGGCCACAGTACATTTTACTTGCAGTCAACATTTTAATTTTTATGATGTTTAATATTTAGCCTGATGCAATAAGCTCAGTTTGGGGGATTTTTTTGAAAGCTTCTTTACAGATTTTAGCTGGAATACATTTTATGGATGCAACTGTAAGTAAAAGACTACTATTTTTCAGGGTGAGTCCATTTTTAATGCAATTTTATCTACTGCCTTGCACACACACACACTGACAAAGCTTTATGTATAAATGATGTGATCCTTCACCACCACCATTAGAGTGAATGACTGATGCAGTTTTAGCTGGGCAGAGATGTGGGAGGTTTGATGTACAGCTATTGTTTCTGCTCCTTCTTGTCTCTACCTCCAGACTCCTGGCCAAGCTATGCTGGTTTAGCAGAGATGGGGCTACAAAAGGAGAAACAGGTTTAGTGGAAGGATCACTGTCACAGACATCTTTTATGAAAAATCCTTTCCTTAGGATTTTTTCTCCTGAGAAGCTGAGAGACCTCAGGAACAAAATGTAAACAATGATTATCTGCTGCTGTGGAATGCAACAGGTGGATTGGTCTCATGTGGTTGTTTCTAATTAATGGCCAGTCACAGTCCAGCTGGCTCGGACAGAGAGTCTGAGCCATGAGCTTTTGTTATCATTCATTCTTTGTCTATTCTTAGCTGGCCTTCTGATGAAATCCTTTCTTCTATTCTTTTAGTATAGTTTTAATATAATATATATCATAAAATAATAAATCAGGCCTTCTGAAACATGGAGTCAAATCCTTGTCTCTTCCCTCATCCTCAGACCCCTGTGAACACGGTCACAGATCACAGACAAGGAAGGATCTATCTACATCTAAGGGAGAGAGCAGGGCCTGATGCAGAGCTGTGGCACAAGATATTGCCCTATGCAACATGAAAAAGCTATTGCCAGCACAGCCATCTGGCAGGCTCTAAAAAAATTCATACTCTGCCTCTTCCAAGTCCTCCCCAGTTGCAAATGGAGGTGCTTATGACTACCAGAGGCATAATGCAAGGACCAAAGCTCTGTGCACATCACCACAGAGAA
The DNA here is from genome assembly GCF_023055355.1 of Agelaius tricolor. NCBI lineage: Eukaryota > Metazoa > Chordata > Aves > Passeriformes > Icteridae > Agelaius > Agelaius tricolor. Next base: position 39,178,441 of record NW_027269269.1, on the reverse strand, counting down.
ATTAATTTATCTGTACCTCCTCAGGCTACCAGGATGCCCACTGGGAGATTGTACATTTTCACTTCTTATGGAAAAGGTAGCCGTAGTTTCAGGACTTTGACCTCAAAGTGATTTCTGTAGGTAATTCTTCTGCCCTCAGGTCTTCTCTAGAGAGGGAGATTCATCTATGTAAAAGTTGAATCACAGTGTTTGGAAGAAATCTCTTTTCCAAAAAAAATAGGAGAGGAAAAAAAAAAAGAAGAAAAAGAAAAGAGTAGAAAATTCCCATTTTCTTCCAGATGATCTAAAGGCACTAATTTAAAACCAAAGTTCTCCCTCAAGAAAATCTCTGCTGAAAAGGCACCATGTCAAACTGCAAATGGCAGTTCTGAGCTGCTGAGGCCCTGACACATCTGCTACAGAGATCTCCCCACACAGCCCCAGATCTCCACAGAATTTGCTTAAGCACATTTTCCAATCTAGCACAGCACTGCAGGCAGCTGAGCTTATTTGGGAACCCAGTTTGGGAGAGGCTGGCTGCTCATTCTGCAGCTCCTGCAGGGTGAACAAGTGTGTCTGCTCATTTGCAGAGGGCAGCAAAAGCAGGGGGCTGAGAGAACTGGGTTTGCTACCTAGCCAGAACCCTCCCAAAAACAGCTTTGGGACCCTGCTCAAACACAAGTGGAAGGAATTAAACCAAAATGCTCAACACTTTTGTAAAGCCACATTTCACTTCACCTTCTCGACTGATAGTCAACATTTTCCAAAGCCATCTAAACAGAGCTGAATTCAAATTTCTATAATTAGGCACTAAGTAACTCCTATGTATAATAAACCTAACTTACCAAATTATCCCAACACACCAAAATTGAAGGTTTTTACTGGGCGCCCCCTGTTGTGTAGAGATTTCCAATATACCATCAAAACTATTAAAATAATCTTATTCCTTCATTTTCTACAGCCACACATTTAATTTTTGTTGTTTTTTTTTTAAAAAAAAAAAAGAAAACCCCTTTAAATCCGAATGGTACAGGTTTGATCAGTAAAAAGAACAGATATTTCAAGATCCAGCTTCCCATTGCTCTTTGAGGATCCTTTTTTCTACCCAGTGGCATTCCAACTGCTCATCTAAATGTGCATTTCCCCGATTAGGAAAACAAACACAACAAAATATCTATGATATGCAACCAAAACATGCATCAGACTTCAAACCCCTCCCCACTCCCTTTCTAATCAGGATGGTGAAGTAATTATGTGTATTTGTCAGTATTTGCTTATTAATGTATTAATTGCTGGCCTTCGTGACCCCATTAAAAGCCATCCAAGGACATTAAAACAGCCTATCCTTGACTAAGTCCAAATTCAAGCCTTCAAAAGCTCTGTCTTTCCATACTGTCTGAAGAGAAGTTGGGGCATAATTTTATTTAGAAGAGTTTAGTCTTCCAGTCACATCATTTCTGTCACTATTAGATCCCTGACTATAACAGCATTAAACAGCTTGTTACCACGTAGTTTCCTTTCAATGCCTAGGAAAAATAAAGTCTGTCACAACATATTCCTTCACTCCAAAAATCTATAGCATTATAAGTAAAAAGAAAAGCCTGATAAACACAGCACAGTAAAACAGAATCTTAAGATCATGAATAGTAAGTGACATTAGGAGTTCCACCTTAAAAAAAAATTGGCAATTTTATTGCTGAGAAATACTGTGCCATCTTCTAAACTCATCGCTTTTAAGTTTTGAAACATTACAAAGGAATTAAACTGGATTAAGTTAAATCAATATTCTCCTAATAAGAATTCTTTGTAGTTCTAAATTTCTAAGCTTTACATATTTCAGTAGTTCATGTTAAATGGATATTTGACATTTTGCCAGAGAAAGTTTCATTAAATCACTAGTAGGAAAATCTTGATTATCTCATATTACCTCAGTGCAATGATATAATGTGTCTGGTGCTTTTAAAGATGAGACAGACGAATGGCAGAAAAAATTCCATCACATCAAAAATAAACTGCAGATATTTACAGCTCCTTTAAAATGTAATTTCTCAAACACAGCCTACTTATTTCTACTTTATTTTGCTTTATCATTAAATCATTACCATTTTTTGGATTTTTTGCATTTGCATTGGATTTTTGACCCAGCTGAGTATTGCACTAATCGTTTGAAGGGCAGCAGAAAGACCTCTTTCCAAAAGCCTAATTTAAATTATTTTTGACACCTCATCCTGTCACCTGAAGCTGCCCCTCGTTTTTGCTGTAAGAGATACAGGGCACAGCACTGGAAACCACCTTGTCTCTGGGCTCCAGCAGCTCCATGCACACACAAGTGTCGCTACCAAGAAAACAAGGAACAAAATTCCTGCCTTGGCAATCCCAAGGGAAGCTGGAGCAGCTGAGGACAGCAAAGACTGAAGTGGGTATCCTTCCAGTATGACCACAGGCCAAACATTCTGTCTCCCTGTCCCAGCTCAACAAAACATCACAGCCTCTGACAGCATGGAAGAGTTGTTGTGAGGATAAATACAGTGATGATGTACAAAAATTTAGATAAAGCTCCTGCAGTTTCTCTGTACATATATAAACATTAGTAGTTTCTTGTATACCACACTGCACATTCCTTCTGAAAGTATAAAAAATTACTGCATTTTTCTGGATTTTTGTAATGGTCAGATAAGAGCTCTTTATTTCTCTGGAGGAAGTTGTGAAATAAAGGCTGAGCAATGATCAAAAAACATATTTGATGAGATCCATTGCATGAAAATTATTATTACACATATTTTTAGATATTAAAAGAAAAATAACTGTAAAATTCATAAATTGGTTTCCATGGAAAAAACATTCTTAGTTTCATTAACCTATGAGCAGGACATAATGAATATCCCACATTCCATTAGAAACTAACTATATTCTTAAATACAAATCTCAGTCATTAATAATTGGGCTACAGAAATGTACTACAACAGCTGGGGTTTTTTTTAATTGTGTTTGACAAGACATTTGGAATAATGACTGAGATAAAGAAAAAAACGTGGGTTTTTTGGTTTGGGTTTATTTTTGGTTGGGTGTTTTGTTATTGTTGCATTTTTGTTGGGTTTTGGGGATTTTTTTGTGGGTTTTTGTTTTTTTTTTTTCTGTTGGTTGGTTGGTTGTCTTAAACATAAAACTCTGGAGAGAACATGAAGTGAACTATGCAATCAACTGCTCAGGAGTAAGTCCATGGAGCTGGTACAAACATGGTCTGTGTGCTCTGACAGGAAACTCAACCAATTCAGCTTTGCTTCCATTCTGGTCTTTAGGGATACTGTGTGGCATTTCCCGACAGAAAGCACTTTTCAAAATTAGTCAGAAATTCTTCAGCAAGCTGAAACAACTTCACAACCCAGAAAGGTCCATTTCCATTCCTGACCATATACTCATGGCACCACTAAGGGCCACTTTGCTAACCAAGAACTGTGTGAAATTCTGCTAATGGACGTGGACTCTAATGATATCCTAAAAAGATATAATATTGCTGTTGTTTTCAAACATCTAAATCACTTTATAGTGTCATATGCACTTAGAAGTAATGAAAGTTGGAGAATACCTCAGCTTTTAAGAACAAAGGATTGAAGGTTTACAGGCCCAGTGACTCAAAAAGATGGATAAGCTTGATTTTCAAGAAATTTACCATTGCATTTTCACTATGAAGGACTTTTTAGACTACTGACTGAAGCACCATGATAATGTTGTGTTAAACACATCACAAAGAGCCATTGATAACGTCAGAACACAGTTATTTTTGGTATTTCTCACATTTTCATGTTTTTGAATCAAGAGAGCTGTAAGAAAATTCAGAGTAAAATATTCTAAAAATACCAGCAAGGTTTTCATGGTTCTTATGCTCAGTTAATTTATATGCAGGCATGTTTTTTATACTTTTAATGAGAAAAAGAGAGCAAGACTGAAATCAATGATTCAGATCATCAATGTATAATAGCTAAGAAATGTATTTTCAACCTTATTAATACACATAAATCAATCACTCTTCCAAACAATAAGATTTGTACAGGTGTCTAAACAGGGTTACTAATAAGCCAGTCAAGATTATTATTCACCCTTGCTGTGCAAAAAAAATGAGCTTGTAAGCACAGAGCTGCAAAAAATTTGACACAACACAAAACCTGAGATCCTCGGGAGACTGTTATCCAAATAATCTTACTCTGGAGAAAGCCTGTGCAATAATGTAGCTTGGAGGGGTAACATCAATTTTCTAACAAGTAATTAGGATTTGCATTATTAATGCAACCGATATTCTTGCAAATTATCTCTAAATATATGCAGATTTGAAAAAAAAAAGGAAAATCCACAACATTTAATGACAAGTGCTGTCATTTTTAAGTCTTTCTAATAAAACTATAGATAAGAGCAATGCTGAGCTCACCATCTTGGTAAATTTTAATCATTAGTAATTATAAATTGAATGCAGCTGCTGAAGGTTGTGTAGAACTGGGACAATTAATTTCCAGCCCGTGCTCAATACAATGTATCCCTGAGATGAAGCACAACTTAGTCCATTAAAAACCAAAGTGTGCTGAAATCACTTCTGGAGCATCATCTGCCTCACCACGTTATCGGTCTAAACAAATTAGGAACGGTTCACGTCACCCCCAGTCAATACTGGATGAAAGCAGACTTTACCCACCTTCCACTCAGCCTGGCATTTCCCCACTCTGACCTACTTCAGCTAGATACCAAATTGCTGAGTTAAAAAAAAAATAAAAAACAAGCTCTGAGATATACCAGTAGTAGTGAAAAAGACCCAAACATGGGAAAATTGAACCTTGTTTTTGGTGAAATGAAAGCATGGTTGGAAAAGGAAGTTCCCCTCCTTTAGTCTCCCAGTTTATTGCTAATTCTCTCACTAATTTTACAAAGGATGTGCATGGACATGAACACGGGGAGCACTGGGTTTGCCACCCACTGGAAAGTGAAATGAAAGCAGCTGCAACACTAGAATTTTAATAAAGTGTATCAGATGCTCTCAAAAATCTCATCATATGTCCCTCAAAACTGAGTAAAAGTGAGCTAAGAAAGGCAAGGTTGTAGATAATTATTTCAGCATGCAAGAGATTTTAAAGTGTATCCAACCTTTTGCATTCAATTGATAGAATAAACTCCCTGGATAGCCTGCTTAGAGAACATAGAAATCATACACCTTTTTGTTTGTCTAAAGACCAGTTTAAGTGGTTGCTGAGCTTGAGAGAAGAATCCCAAGGCAAATAGCCTTGAATCTTCACAGCTACACGGTGGCTGAGCATGCACAGATGTGTGGGTAATTAGCTTGTTCCTGTGGTAATCAGATGGAATATGGTGGTCCATCCTAGCCATTTTCTAGACCACTGACCATCCTCCCTCCAGACAGATAAGCTTTGTCCCTGAGGTACAAGGATCCAAAGGAAGCAGGTGGCCTTTCCAGGCAGCAGCCACTCTGTGCAATGAAGTATTTGCAATAAACCAGGAGAAATACCACAAAAACTCAAGTGTCACTAGGCATCCTTTAGACAAAGAACAACTTGAAGCATAGGGGACAATCTCTTTCAACCTTTAAACCCGTGCAAAACGAGAGCAGATTTTGCATCCTCTTTCTTAGTCTCCTGATACAGTCTAAGTACATAAATTTTAATACAAATATATAGGGACAGAGATGAAAGAAAGAAGAGATTAATGACCAGGCCTCCCCCTGAAAAACTGCTCTAACACTTCTATTTGTACACGTCTTCAGAGCCTTCAAATCAGAAAGTGCCCTGACTTAAAAAATAATTTATTACTTTGGTAAATAAGATTAATACAAAGAAAAGCAAAGAGATATTGGCTTATATTTTATCTACAGTAACACAAAATGAAGAAGTAAAAGCCCCTACACTGGATGTAATGCACAGATAGAATAAAACATTACATTAATAAAAAGTATCTTAATAAATGAGTAAGTGCTGCCTGTGATACAATCTTTCTGCAGTAATATTATTATCCATTTCTAAGCACAAGAGTAGCCTGTTTTATCATTGTTGGAAGAAAATGTCATTGAAAGCTACACTATTTGATACATGCCCAGTTAATCATTGTGTTTGCTAGGTGAATGAAACTTGAAAAAAAAGACAATGGAAATGTCATGATTGAAAAAACAAACTTTTGATCCCCACCTATTTATCTCAAAGCTAGTAAGAATTTACATCTTTTATCATAGAAGTCTTATCAGGTTTCACTTCTGCTCCTTTCTACAGAGGACAGTAAAACGTCCTTCTTGCTAACACAAATAATCAAGTCCCATAGGATCATGATCCCTAACTGGAAATTCCAGCTTTGGCTACTGCCCAGCAATGAACAAAGTCACTGTGGCCACAAGCAAATTAACTATCCATAGTAACACCCAAGTGGCATTAACTGACTTCACTGCACCCATTTTGGTGGTTTTTTGCAGGAGCAAAGACCCTCTTATTGGGATGTGACAAATAATTTATACATAGAAATTATGTTTTAGTATATGAAATATCATTTTGTATGTGATGGAACAATATGCTTCATGTTACAATGGCAAAAAAAGCAAAGCAGCTTTTGTGTTTCCACAGACCTTCTTCTGATGAGAAATTAATGTAGCAAGTGAAGAAAAATACTGACTGGCAATAACTGGTTGGTAATCAGTTTGAGAGAGAAGCATCCTTAGCACTGCAGTTAAACTTTATTTCTGCCATATCACGGGCATAGGTGTAGGTACCATGTTAGCCTGGCAATATATCAGCAACATCATGAGGTAAAATAGAGAAGAAACTCCAGTCCAGGTCCACTCGGTATGGAGATGCACAGACATCACACACTTCACTTTCAAAACTTGGAATACCTCTCTGCTTTCCCACAACATTAATATGCACCACTCTGGATTTATTTTCACTAAATTCTCTTTGGAAAAGCACTGCATTTGTCTCAATGAATCCCACATTCATCAGAAAAGTTGCACATTACTGAGCACCATTATGCAACGCATCTACATACAGCAACTTACTCTAAATACTTGAGGAGTTTGTGTTACAGAAAAGCTTCAGACACTACTGTTCTTACTTTTAGAAGGAGTGCTAAGCATATTTTTCACCACTCTGAAGACTTTTAGCTAATGAGGGCACCACTGAAGGAATAGTTTCACCTTAGGCAGACTGAGTTCTGTCATGAACAAACATAGTGCATTATAAAAAAGATGCTTTCCCTGGCCACATCACAATGACAGTCACATCACACACATCAGAAACCTAAGTAAAAAGTCATTACATAAATGCTGTCTCTATTAAAAGATCACACATTTTGGAAGACGCTCTCCAGCCCTCCAACAACCCCCCACACTGCAGCAGACTGTACCAGAGTAAGAAGTAAAAAACCTGACTGTCCTCTTTTTCATCCCTCTTATGGCTCCTTCCTTCTCTTCCCATCCCCACCAAGCTGAGCCTGAGGAACCCAAGGATCCTGCAGAGGTTCCTTTTGCTGCTGGGCTGAAAGAGCACCACTGAGCTCTTCAAACACTATTTTCCACTCTGCAGGTAAAATTAAAAAACAAAACCACACCCCACACATCTCCCTCCATATGAGAACAAGCTAAAAATCCAAGGTAAGTGTAGTTGGCTAAACACAGGCAAATGGAGAGCACCATTTGGAATCACACACATGGCAGCCCTGGTTCAACCCCACACCCATTTTATTCTCTACACAACCCCTCCCTCTTGGACCTTTCAGCTCTGGTCCCACAGAAAAGTTTGCAAATCCATAACTATTCCAGACACTGTGAATTCAAGAGGGTCATTGCAATTTTTGTCACAACCTACTCTCAGCAAATTCCAGAATACCTCAGGGAAAAACAATTACCCTTTTTTTTGTTTTTTGTTGTGAAGGTTTACTTGCTTTGCACGTATCCTGCAGCTAACATCCTTCTCTGTTCTGCATCTTACAACTTTCCTTTAAGATCTTCCAAGTGATTGATGCAATCTATTTATAATTGGAACAATTTTCCCCAGTCTTTTAGAAACTTGCTCATGTTACAAAGGTGAAAAAACCCTAGGCAGAAATCTGGTCAGCATGGGGGTTTTTTCAACATTTGTGAGATTTAAATAAATTTCTTGCTTTTAGGCAAAAAATATAAAATTTATGCTTGGTGCCTTGAACTGAAGAATAAATATTGATCTGCTGAATGGAGTACATGTATCTTTAATTCCAGTGTCTGCACACCCTCAACTACTTTATTATGATTGAACGAAACTCTTACATTTAGAGATTTCTTCCTCATCAATTATATATCATACACTTTATATTTGCTTGCCTTTTCAGTCCTTTCAGTCTGGAAGCATGTTCTGCCATCATGATGCTCCCTGAGGATTTGCATATGTGGTTTTCCCTGGGCTGAGCAGGGTCTAACTCACTCCCTGTAAATCAGGGAGCAGATACCAATTTCCTGAGCAGCAAACAAAGTACTGTGCACTGATCAGGCAGCTTTTTTTCAGAAAGAAAAACAAGGAGGTACCTGCTGAACTGGGGGGTGGGATGTTTATTTTGCTCTTTTATGTTTTATTATGTACTTTATTTTACCTGACTTCAACAGTCTTCACTGGGAAAAGAGAAAACATTTTCTACTTTGAATAAATTCCTCTTGAATGCATCTGAATGCATGCACTAAACAGAGAAAGCATGGATGTGGATTTATGAAAAATCCATTTTAACCACTTTTGGACAAATCAGTGGTGTTCTGTGTCTTAAAACTGGTACTCATCTGCCATTCAGCCCTGACTGGCTCATCATGTGTTTGAATCTGCCAGGTCTGCTGTGGTCAATACTACCATGAAATGTAAGTTTAAATCCTTGTCTCTTTTGGGAAGAGCCCAAAGGAAAAAATCCTTCAAGCTCTGAAAAATCATTTTCTCCATTCACAATTTATACAGAGAGTACACGAAACATAGTTAAGGGATAGGTTATTCTCATTTATGACACCTCTATTTTTGCAAAATTCCTACACTGGAATATTGCTTTCTTGGTATTTTCTGTCTGGAATCATTAGTTCAGTAAACATGGCTAACTCACATTATAACAAGTGTACTCAGCTAACTCCTACACTTTGTTTCCTCCAACAACTTAGATTCCAAACACTGTGTTTTTCCAGAGCGAACATACTGACAAATGACCAAAACATGATTAACTTAGCAAATTCCTGGACTCACAAACAAAAAAGTGAAAAAAAATTCTACAAAATGAATTGTTTTTTACATCAGAATTTCAATTTAAATCCCATTAGTAAGCATGTAGTAGTAATTTACATGTAGTGATTTGCATTTTAAATTATATACTTAGGTGGTGTGAGATTTCACAAAAGCAGAAAAAAACCCATTCATTATGCTATCAGTGTTTTATATATGGTTTTGATAGAAGTGAAGTCTAAACCACAATAAGTTGTAGAGCAGGATGGGGTGTTCATCACCACAGCACAGATGAACATGGTTTCACAGAGCAACGTTTCCATCACTAAAAGATTTTCTTTGTCATAAGTGAAGAAAGAAGTGGTGCCTATCTACTAAACTAAATATCAAAAAGCTAAGAAAGTTTTCACAAAACATCAGCAATTAACCCAACATCAATAACCCATAATTAGTTGGTGTGTTTAAAGTTAAAGGTGAATGACCAAGATGAAAAGGCCTTGGATAAAAGCGGTCCTCAAAATTATCTTTTCAATATTTCTTACATTAGGCATTGAAGTTTAGTTTACTTCAAAAACAAAATTCTAAATTTTACAGTGTTCTGATGAGTGAAAAGAATTTTCTGTTTCAATGAGGATTAGTTAAGTTTGAGTAGCACCATCACAGACAGATTTGGTGCAGGATTCAGCACTCTGCTTCCTTTGACACAAACTGTATTTTCCTCCCAGTAGAAAAGATGTGGCAGCTCCCTTTGCATGGCCCCAAGAGCAGTTCCACAAAAGCCCATGGACTTGGCCATAGCCATGAACTTACTCAAGTTTCTTGTGCCCACCTCTTGCTCTGTGGGGTTCACTAAAGATGCAGGGAGCAGCCCTTCAGTACCTGCATCAGAGGCTTCTCCAGTGCAAGGGAATGGCCAAAGCTACTTAAAACAGCTCTGCTCAGGTCAATAGAATAACTTAGTTATTAAAAGTAATGGTCTTCAAACGTGTGGCACATTTTATGCTGTGGTTGTGCACACCAAGGAGGGGTAGACTTGTGATTAATCCAAGCTGAACCCATGCTTTCAGAGGTTGGTGGGTGAGGAGGGGGCAGTTCTCATTTCTTTACTGCATTAGTGAGAGAAAGAAAATGGGTCCAGCATGGATTTGGGAGACTGCACAGAGAATTCCCACATAGCTTCAACCAAATCACTTATGGGCTAATTACAGAATTAACTAGTCTTTTGGATTGTTGGCAGAACAGATTCCTGTCAAAACTGGATCTTCAGTGCTGTGTCCCTCAAATCCTCACCTATAAAAGAGCATTAAGTCATTCATGTTGAGCATCAACATCATTCATGTTAAGGCTTTCATGTACACATATTTGGGGAGTTTTTACCCAGAATAACTCTAATCTCCTAGAATTCTACAAAAGATCACCCGTGCAAATTGAGCTACCTAAATTTAGGTGGTTTTTTCATATTTTTCAGCATGAGAAGTGAGCTGGCACTTCAGACTGAAAAATCACTTTCGAATAGAGTAAATAGATGCAAGTCCTTGGGTGCTCAGGAATGTAATCAACTCACATATCCCTGAACAAGGATTTAAGTGCTTAACTTCAAACATGCCAAAATCTCAAATGCTCACCTAAAACTTGAAAGGAAATAAAATCAAAATAACACAGGGTTTGATAAAGACATACATGTGTAGAAAGCATTATATCTCACCTAGAAGACTCATTTACTGATCAAAGCAGAGCTCCAAACAGAAATTCTGGTTGAGCACAGGTATTTTAAGGTCACACCCGATCTGTTCTGTTCTGGTGCTTTGCTTTAACTTTCCTGGGTACAGAACAGCAAATAGCTGATAGGAGGAAACCAGCAAGATAATAAGCCTCTAAAATTTAAATCAGTAGTAGACTTTTCTACTGGGAACAGTAGCTTGGACTGAGGTAAAAGATAATATCTTGTAGTTAAAAAGCTAAAAATAAAATACACAGAGATTTAAAGTCATATGATGCTGTACTACACTGATAAGCCTTGAGGAATTAGCACAAATCAAATACAGGCAGAAATGTTATTCAGCTCCCCATGGAGCTATTAATGTAGGATTACTGGAGATAGACAGGAACACTTCTTATCCATCTTTCATGCAAAATGCCAAAATAAATATGACTAAACTTCTTACACAAACAGAGTTTTCTCACGTGATTCTTCAGAGAGTAATAATGACCAAGCCTCCCCAAGAACTTTTCCCAGTTGAAACAACCAATAAATCTTTTAAGGAGCAGTAAGCAATAATCTGTACTACTGAAAGAATCCATGAATATGGACTAAGGTAGAATAATTCAGCTTGAGAACTTTTGGTGTGGTGCGTACATTACAGATTTATAAATAGTTATATCTTTGCCCCCTAAAATCTTCCACATTCATGGCTAAGAATGAATGGACATCTCTGCTGGTTTTGAAAGTAATGATGAGGTTTTTTTCTTTTATTAAATAAAAAAATCAGGATTTTCCCCAAAATCCTAATTTCATTGAATCATAAATCTTGGGGAACATTTTCATATTTACAGCACTTTCTACTAAAAATTTAGCTTTTGAAAATAAAACTGGAGCTGTTTGACTTGTTATAGATGAACAACACGTTAAAGAGACAAAAACTTTATATAATGAATTTTTTCATGCATCTTTTCTGCTATAAACACTTTGAGTCATCCTTTTCTTTTTTTGAGTGATTTTACTGCAGGTTTCAGTATCTCATGAGTAGTATCTCGTCAGCATTAGATACTACTGACTTGAAGACACAACTCTACTTCTATGTTTCTAAATTATCAGCATAACTGAAATTAGCTTTTAAATCTGGAATGGAATATTAAAGCAAAATTACACTATTCCTGAAGCATTAAAAATTATCTATTAAAAATTAAAATACAGTAATTACAAGATAGTTTCATTTTCATATTCAGTTTTCTGCTGTAAATGCAAATGTTTGCCAAGATTTTTTACCTTGTTTGGAACAGCTGTAAATTCCACGTGCCTAATGTGTACTGTCACGTCTAACATTTCATTCATTTTCTTTTATTACCAAATAAATACCTTCTTTTTGGAATTTTCACAGGTTTGCAGTAGAAAGCCTTCTGATACTCCAGGAACTTTTAATGTGTAACTCATTTACAAAATGCAACCCTGCAAGTCCAAAGAGAAGGATGCTCATCCTAAGGTGCACCAAGGACCATTGTCCAGAACACACACTGCTCACAAAGGGCCACACAGTGGTGGCTGTGTGAATCCCAAAATTCAGCTCCATGCTATTCCCAAGCATGGAGACCCAACTACCTTGAAGCTGCTATGCCAGCTTGCATGAAAAATTAAGGAAAACTTCTCAACACAGTAAAACAATTCTTCTTTTTTTTTAATAGCTGGGACTCTGAAATCTTTTAAATAAATAAAGTAGGTATATTAGGCTATCCATATGAGAAATTTATCTCTCTCTCTCTCTACTATATGTTCTTTCCATCTTCCATGAATGATCTTGGCTCCTTCACTCATTTGTATGATGGCATTGATGCCAGGCTCATTGCTCTACCTCTGCTGCATTTCTAGCTGCAATATAAATAAAAGCAAAAGCAGCTTTAAAATAAAATTGACTCAATTCAGAGGTGGAGGCTTGCAGAAACTCATCAGCTGGCAGATCCTAAAACATGCGTGGTCAACTAAAAAATACCAGGGGTGAACCAGTACATTTCGACATCTCCAGGAAGGTGTGCACATACAAATTCTCCCTTGAAGATGATATATGAGTAAATTACAGAGATACTGAGTTGCATAATTTAAATTTGGACAGATGTTTGTGCATCCTAGTGGGATTCTTCACTAACAAACACAGATCCTAACCCAAATCCCGCTAATGTGAATAGAAACTTTCACTTTGCTGATCTGTTCCTTGCTGCAGTCCAGGAGAACAAAATTCAGTGTAAAAATAAAATAAAAAAGAACTTCAAAAAATTCTTTCAAAAAAAGTGACAGAATGAGAAGAGAGGGGATTACAAAAACAAACTTAACTTCTTCTCTTACAAAAATAAATTATTCCCTTTAGTTCATTATCCCTCTTAGGCTGTGCCAAATTTCCCCAGATAGCATTCAATAGTCATTTGATACATTTGATGCTTAATGCTCTCCTCATGTCTTCGGCACTCCAGCTCTGAAAGCCATACTTGTCAGAAATAAACTTAATTGTTACAGCACCAGTATTAATAGTAAGATGGAAAAATGCTTCAAGGAAGGAAACTTGTGCACTTGAAACCACTCGTGAGGCTGTTTGATTAACAGGAAGTTACTGAGGATTGCTGTGAAGATTCCCTTCCCCACAGTTCTTACCCATTTCAAGGATAAACACATAACAATGTGCCTTAAAGATTTTTCTCCTTTATAGACAAGCATTTTTGAGAATGTTTTATGATAAGTGTTTGTTTGCTGTCTTGCCAGAAATGGAAAGAGCAACCAGGCATTCCCAACTGCATGGTTCACCTAATGTCCAAAGCTCCATTACAGATTGCTCTGCCCACTGAGTTATCCATTCCATGCCATGCAATGCAGATGGCCTACACCAAAGGTACCTCTGGAAATCCCCCTAGAGAGCTCACAAAAAACTTCTGCACTAACTCCCAATCTGAAAATATATACAGACATAAAAACCACTCCAAATGCCCCTATAATACTTCTATTCAAGAGTGAATTTCTTTATTTGCAGTGCTGCACCCATAAGAACATTAGGAAATACAACTGTTCTGATGGCAGAGGGAGTAAAGTTGTATTTAAAGCAAATTGAAATAACTGCATAGTTATATTTATCCTCTTTTTTTTTTCCCAGGTAGTACATTATCTCCAATCACCCAAATATGAAAACATTGTTCTTGAAATAATTTAAATCTCATCACCTGAACTTCCTTTTTTTTTTGTAGTCTTGCCTGCATTGAGGATTTATGTATTCACAGAGATAACCCATCACCTTTCTTATTCTTGCATGCATTTAGATGCTAGACTAAAACATTGAAAAGAAAGATAAAGAAAAGGAAAAAAATAGAAAGAACAAATTCAAATCTGATAGGATTTGGAACAGCTTATGCTACTAAAATTTTCAGAACAGTCATAAAATGCTCTATTTCCAAACTGCAAAAAACACTTCCAAAGTTAGAACAAGATTTTGCCTGGAGTCACACAGTCTTTTCCAGAGAGCTGAGGTCCTGCAAGGTCTACAACACAAAATAATAAATAAATGAAATTCACAACTGGAAATGAGATTCCCAGCTGAGGGCTGGTCCATATCTGAGGGACATGGAGCAGCTGCTTCTCTGCTGCCTCGTCTGCACTGTCCCTACCACAATCCCACAGCACTTACAAAAGCATCCTCAATGCTCACACTTTCTCTGAGCCAGCCTACACCAGCACTGGCAGCTTTTGAGTAAAATAAGCCCACACAAAAAGTAAGCAGATAGAAAACCACTTTTAGGATTAGCTTTTAGCATCAGATAATGCTTGGGATGGCTTCACCTGCTGTTGTCCTGAAATAATACTTGCACTGTATGTCAGCAGCTTCATCTAAAGATAGAAGGAAAAACAAATGGTGTTCACAAACTGTGAAATGAACAACGATGAACAAACCTGTCAGAGCACAGCTACTCTGTACCCATCATACTCAACATGTTAAAGAATAATAAAGTGCACTGATAAGAAAGAGTAAACAGAATATTTCAAAATCCAAGCTCATAACTTTCCTTCTTTTATATACTTCCTTTACTGTGACTTATTTTCTAAGTCCTTTTTTTTTTTTTTTTACCTCCTTTATCAGGACAGTTTCTAAGTCTATATTGTGGATTTTTTTTAATGTTACCACATGCCTTTGCTTAGATTCCCCCAAAAATTTAACTCCAAACTTTGAAGTCGAAATGCAAAGGTAGGGGTTGGATGTTTCAATTTATCCCAGAAATTAGGGAACACAGCATTTGATAGTTTTCCAAGATAAATTCAAACTCACATTTTTTTAAACTATAAATTTTATCAGATTTGTCTGTCCCACCCCATATTTTACAAATGTCTACATGCATCTGTATTGCTGCAGTTAATATAAATACACCTCTAACCAAATACACAGCACTCTTATGGCACACACTTAGCTCAACAAAACTGCAGACACAAAGAGAACTTCTAATATTCCAGGGAACAAAAACCACCATGTTTCCAAGGAGAAGAAAGGCCTGCAATTTACTGGTGATGACTTCCTACATAAATGCTGAAATATATAGGGTTGGGAGGTAGTAGTTGGCACCACTATAACACTCAAGGAAGATTAGACACAGATGAATCCCAAAAGATGAAGAACTAATCAAAACGTGAATGTCAGAAACTTGCAGACTTCCCATATGTATTTCACAACTTTTTTAACAGATGGAAACCAGCTATAAACGGTTGTGGCAGAAGGGGGAGGCATTTTGCATTTTCATGCAGAAAAATGAAATGGAAATATATCAAACCACATGATTTCATTTTGTTGCTGCCATGCTTTGCATATTTCCCATTTTCATAAACAAGACACTGCAAACATGCATTTGTTTTTGCTATTTGGAAAGGGATGGGATGGAATTTTCGATTTTGGAGTGAATTGTTTTTAAATACTTGTACACTCATTCTTTTCTTGTAGAAGAAAATAAGTCTAGTCTGTTACTGCTGAACTGTACATGATTATTTTCAGTATCATAGAGTTGTTACATTACCCAAACTCACAAAAATATGAGTAGAAAAAGAACTGAGGAAAAGGATCACTATCATGAAAACACTATTTATATGTAAAATAATAGGGGATTAACAACTGCTTTTCTTTCAAATTTTAACCAAATGTTTCAGTGACAAATTTGACATTTTGAGAGGCAAGACTCAAATATTAGATTTTGCTACTGTTTATGTAGTATAGTTTTTTTTTTAATTCATATCACCAGTCTTTCTGTATCACACACAGAGATTCTGTATAAATATTTTATTTAAATACTATTCCTAGAATAGTAGGCATAATAGTTTATGGGCTAATGAATAGCCCATAGGCTCCATTAAAATAAAAAGAAAAATATGAGAAGTTACAACCAACATTTAAGCCACTTAATTTAAGCCAATTAATTTTATTGCTTAACATGAAACAAATAAACATGAAAAAGCTACTCCACAGCTGCACTGTTGGGGACTACCTAGAAGGCTGATGTATGTGGTACATGCCTTGGGGAGGCTTCTGCCTCCTCCCCAGCCTCTCCCTCATCACTGTCTCAGCACAAGGAGCAGATTTCACAGGGACATTTTCCTTGGAGGAGTACACACACCCTCCTCTTGTCAGCAATCTTATTTTCCTTCTTGTCTTGTGGGGCCCTGAGCAGAGAGGAGAGGCAGTGCTGCTCCCCTGCTGCATGGTGTGGTACCTGACAAAGGCAGATGTGTCCTTGTGAATTCCCACCTGATAAAACCACAGAAACAGTGGGGATTCCAGAGGAACCATGGGCATGATATAATCAGTGCTGCCTGCAGACATTTAATTTGCTCACCTCATATCACCTCACCTCACAGGCTTGCAGCAGGAACCCCCACTTTCCTGAGTATTCCAGTGCTTTGCTCCTCCTGCAATCTGTCATTCATTAGCTGAGCCATTCCCTGCAGAGGATGCTCTCTGATACAGAGTGATGGGTCACACTGGAGCTTGTATCACAGCATGTCAGCAAGAGGAAGTGCCAGATTCTCCAGAAAACTCTGCTTGGTGCTTGGTAAACATGCCTACTTGAAATCCTGACACTCCTCTAATAAAATCTTTTCCTTTTATACATGAAAGTGTCAAAGTTTGGAATTGAGTGATCACAGACAGCTCTGCATTCTGACCATGTTCATAATAATATTTCTCTGGGCAGAAGAGGGAGAAAGAAAGGATGATCTCTGTGCCTTGGGTTTTTGAGCAGGCCTCACACTGCAAACCCCACCAAAGCCATGCAGAGTGTAGGAAAATAGGGCTTTTTATTATAATATATGTACAACACTGAATTTCAACTCAGCTCTGAGCATCTTGTTTTGAAACTTAAATACAGCTCAGAAGCTAATGCTCTTTTGCTTGCTATTTCCATGATTCTCCCCAACATTCCAATTAATGTTTGTGTACCTTTATGTGCACCCATATCCAGATGTATACCGAGATATGAAGGAAAAAAGGGAACAGCAGTGTGTGGTGCTGTCCATCAGACAAACCAATAAGGTAGGAGGCTTTAAAAAATAGTTCCCACAAAGGAAATGAGAAGAAAGTTACAAGATGTAAAGGAGAAATTTATCATCCTTGAGCCTGGGCTGGTGGCTACACATACATGAAGATGATTTGTCATGGAGGGGACTCCAGGAGATGCCCTGCAGCAGGGAGATAACCTGAGCTTGGTGGCTGAGCCTGAACTAGGGGATGGGGGTATCCAAGCTGACTGGGGCTGAGGGAGACCAAGGTTGGTCTTCTGTGGAACCTGCAATGCAAGCTCAATGGGAAATGATGAAAATCTTCTACTGTTAACACCACAAGAGGAGAAGCAGAACAAAAAGGAAATTTTTTTTGCAAAACTAAAGTAATAACTCCGACTTTGTCAAAACCTAGAAGTAAATTTTGCAATTTGTAATTATGCAGGTTATTTTTCTCAAGAAGTTTTGAAATTAGGCTTTCATGATCAGCAGGTACTAAAAAACCTGCCAGCAATAAAAAAGAACATTATTAGACACTCACAACCAAAGCACTTGAAATAAATCTATACACTGTAATAAACCATTTTAAATTATAACTACTTAATCTTTTGTTTGTAGCTTCATACAATCTAAAAGTGGACAGAAGTTGAAAGAGAACAGACTATGAGAACAGAAAAAACCCTGACCCAGTCATTACATCTGCCATGAATAAGGCAGCAAATAAGGGCAGACAGAAACACTTTTGAAAGAATGGAATCAGGAAGAAGACAACTTTTTATCTATTGTCAGGAATAATGATTGCAGTCTCCATGCCTCCATAAAAGTCATTTATTAGTGTCAGATGGCTGTATCTCATTTCATTCCTGATTTGCAAACAGACTGGTATCTATGTGCAGATAGGAGAGGAAGAAGAGGATCAAGTCATAGTTTCTTTGGCTTTTGAGAATACCAAAAGAAAGAAACAAGTTCTGAGAGGCTTGATCTTGTCAGTGAGTCTATAATTAACACTTGCCCAAATATGAGATCAGCATGCATTTTCATCTCTTTGCAGAACATGTAAACCACTTTATACAAAGCAGATTGGGTGATTCCATTATTTTCATCATGTCCTTAAAATAACACCTTTGCTTTTCAGTGCATTTCCCCTCTCTTCATCTTACAGCAGCTGTGTACAGCCAATAATGCATGACACAGTTGAAAAGCTGGGGGTGGATTGTTGAGTTTTTTTGAACATCTAAATTCTTGTTTTTCTGACAAGCCTGCTAATCCCAAGTGCTGTTTTTAGATACCAAAATTATATGTTAAAGAACAGATTCAGGATTTCCTTTTCAAACCCCCGTAAAGAGAAGATTGCACACTAAAAGAAAAAGAAAGAGGGGGGGAAAAAAAGAAGGTAATTTTCATACTGCTTAGTGTTACTTTGTGCATCCATGCATTTTAAGGATGAGAGAAATTTTAAGGGTTTCTGGCAATAACACCATTTGCTGACTTTTTCTCCTGCCACCTGCACCTTGAACAAGGGGTTTGCCAGTGGCCATGGAAAGCCACCAGCCTGGTCAGTGCAAAACATCACCAGGCTCAGGGAATTCAGCCATTCTGGGACCAGAAAAATTGTCACCCACATGAAGGGAGGTGTGTGTTATCTGCATCCTCCTACACACAAAATTCCATCAATTTCCAGAGAATCTCTTTGTTATCAGTGCTGGAATCTTCACACAAAATTTTAGGATGACAGTGAATTAGGAAGTATGAGCAGGCGCAATAAAGAATTATGAGGCACTATGCCAATTTAGCTTTCCACTCATGATTTTCCTCTAGTCCAAACTTTTATGCAAGCAGAAACACAAGGAAAATAAAAGGGATTGTTTTCATCTGAAATAAAAGCTAATAAAGGAAATAAGAGTACTAAAAAGTTTTTAAAACTCCATTCAAGAAGCAATCCTTCTTACATTGTTTTTGGGCACTGTGAACTCCAGACTCAATATGTGAAGAAGCAAACTGACAGCCACAAAATACTGCAGAAACAAAATCTGGAATAAGATTTATCCTGTATTTCACCTTCTGAGAATGCTATTATATTGCTCTTGAGCTTCCTAAAGTCCAATGTCCAAACCTGCCACTTCTCACCCTGAGCCTCATGCTTAACATGAATATTTGGATGGATTTCTAATAACTGCATTATCTGCCCATACTAATAAGCATATGAAGGTTTTTGAAAATTGCAGTAGAGCTTTATTTCACCTAGGCTTAGATATGAGAGGTGGACAGGTATTTTGGGTTGCAGTCACTCTACCTGTTTTGTCAAATATGTTAAAAATGCCTACTGCTTCCTACTGACTGGAAAAGGGACTCCAGGGGAAAGAGTTTAGGGTGTTGACACCTCTGCTGGAGGTACTCAAGGTTGGAAAGCTAAATTGAATCTTGCATGTCAAAAGTTTGGTGTGTAAATTTGTGTTTACAAATAAAGAGGGTGGACTGCAGTATGAAACAGGTTGGGTGATGTGCCTTTAACTAAGAGCCAAAGTATTTTTCTCCATTAGAGAAGAAAGAATGAGATGATTCCTTTTATTAACATTTCTAGATTGCATTCAGCAACTGTAATCTTTTGAATAAATATGAACTCAAACCTATTCTTTTATTTCACCAAGATTTTTACCTAAGGTATTTGACACTATGCATACCAGAAAACAATGCAGCTGAAAAACTCATGTGGATCAAAATAACCAATATATTTGGCCCCAGAATGAAGATTTTCTCAATGAATGAATATGGTACACTAGAAAGTTATTAAAAGTGGCAGGAAACAATTACCAAAGCTTTTAGGAATCCTTAAGGCTGTGCAGCATCTTAAAGTGGGTAGCCCAGTCAAGTACTGAATGGCATTGGGAAAAGTGTTTGGGCAAATAATAAAAATTAAGGAATTCTATACAATCACTGTCTACACATGGTTTAGAATAAAGACATTAACACTTCTTAGATTAGAATCAATAGCAGAAATTTCAGAGAAAATCACAGACCATAATGGAAATTGAAATATTTGAAAAATTCCGAAGTTTTCAAAAGCTCCTCATAGAGAGATTTATCTTTTGATGTCTTTTGAAATGGTCTTTTTTGGACCTCTGTGTTTTCCTTGAAGAAGGACACTGCAGAAAATTATTATTTTTTCTCCAACAAACAACCTGTTGCCTGATTGGAATTAGGGAATTAATTTGACCCATAAACTTGCAAGTTCCTATCTCTGGAGTTACTCTGATAGATAAAACTGAGAAAAGCAAACTACTTGCTGCAGGTTCTAAAACTGCCTATAAGTTAGATGCTTTTATCCCTGGCTGCTGCTCAGAACAAACTGGTCTGTCAGGCACTGCCTAAACTTTGGTTCTTGTACCACAAAATAGGAAAAGCTGAAAAATATTTAGGCCAGTGACCTGCCTGATTGCTTTTTGAAAAACCCTATATAAAGGCACACCCTACTACTATGATATTTCTTCAGAATCTGCAAGTATATGGTTTATGAGATACATACTGGCTTCAATTTCTCCCAGGCAACACATTTCTTTTTTTTTTAAATCATTTTTTTCTTTCAAAGGATACATTGATATGGAGTAGTTAAAAAGAATCAGGTATTCATGTTCTGAACAACTATCATGAGACATAGGAGGAAGCACAAGAATTCACAGCTTTGTGATTAATAAGAGTCTCCAATTCTGGGTGTGTCACTCCTTTATAGATAACACTGATTTTCTTCAACTTTTTACCCTCAGTCTCTGCTATACCATCTCTACTGAAAGACATTTTAACAACCTGCATTAGAACTAAAACAATTATAAGCAGTTATGTGGAGGATTAAACTGAAAAGGAAAGGTCACCATAAATAACATTTATAAATAAATTTCTAAATTTAATAAAGGGAGGAAAAGTGCAGTGAGAAAAAATGCAAGAAGGTAGTTTAATTGTTAGCAAAGAATGAACTCTAAAGAGTTCATCTTCTCAGAAGATAAAACAAGTTTAAAAAGGAAAGGAAAGAAATAAAGGAAAAGGAAAAGACAGGAAATATAATTTGACAGGAGGAGAGATGAAGTTACAAAAAACTTAAAAATATGCATTCAACTTTGTGTTATATTTTTCACATGAGACTATGTGGCATTATTCTTCACAGAAAAGTCTTCTACATTCTAGATCCATAAACAAAAGGCTTATTATTGACAATTAAACATTCTTCTCAAGTTGTTTTATGCTTTTATCTAAGCCTTCCTTCTGGCCAGTTTTCATCAAAAGTAAATCCCACTGATTACTAAAATTGCACTACAGAGCTTTGTAAATTAGCCAGTAAATACTGCAGAGCACACCTCAGCACAGTGCTAAAAATGCTGGGGTTGCAGTATCAAGTTGAAACTTTTTTTACTTGTGAGGATGAGATTCCATTACCTCATTTTATGTTGAGCAGCACCTTAATGAAGGAAATACTCCAGCTAACCCCAGAAGGATTCACAGCTGTGTTTCATGTGAAGGGATTTAGAATCTGATCCAGTGACAAATACAGTATTAAGAAACCTGCACCCTAAAGACAGCACAGAAATATCTGAGCACTCAAATCACGTGTCCAGCTAAAGCATAACAAAAGTACACCCTTTATAATAATAAAAATGCACCTAAATCATTTAACCAGAACTTAATTATAATTTTATTGTATATTTTACCTTCCCATTTCCCACAGACCTTATCACTGTTCACAAGATACCACTAACTTTTGTCCAGCTGAAGTTTTTGTCATTAAAAAGGACCGAGGCAAGATGGCAAGTGCTGAGACCTGAACACTTCCTTAAGTCTAAATGAAGCCTTGATTTTGCTGCCTCTAAGGCAGATGGAATGGAGCTGCTGCTCTGCACCCTGAGCAGGTTCAGAGGGACACAGCTCCAGGGCTGGCCATGGCTCTGGGTGAGCAGGAGCCTGAGCCAAGGCTCCAAGCCCTGCTCTCAGCTCAGTGGGCTGTGCACAGGCTGAGCTCCATCTCCCGCTCTGCTGGCAGAAGCCCTTGGAGTTTTACACAGATAATTACACCACATAATCCCTCCTGTCGATTTTCTGCACTGTCACAGCTTCATCTACATGCTATTTGTGCAGTTTGCTTTGCAGCTATGTGCAGTTGGGCTCTACATGAGCCAGCTGAGGTGAAAAAGCAGCACAAGTGCAGCAGTGAGTTGCTCACCCACCTGAAAATGCAGGCTTGCTCCTCAGAAACCATCTCAGCATCAGCCAAATGAGGTCACATAAACAGCTTTGTGAAATCTACAGAAAGGTGCTCTAAGATTAATTTTTTCATCTTTTTAAAATTTGATTTCATCCATGCAAACACTAGCCTAAGACATTTGAAACACTACTGTTTAGGTAAGAAGTTACAATTACTTTTTAAAGAGTGAACTCATATTTTCAACTAGCACTAGTTAATCTCTCACTAGCTAAAATGTAAATCACTCCATGGGACATTTAAGATGTACGTATATACAAATCTATTCAGTCTTGTACGTACAAAAATTTTGTAAAAATAAATCACCATAAATAAAAATATAAGTATTTATATTATTCTCTTTATGCAATAATTACTATCAATATTTCTAGAAGACATTATTTTCATTTAATCAATTATTTATAAAAAGTAGTAAAGTGGTGGGTCCCTAAAAAGAATTTTTTTTAAAGACTTTATATTGCATGCAGCTGAATTTTTCAGGACAGAAAAAATCCACTTTGTTTCACTTGTTACTGATATTGCATGTTGAAGGAGTTAATCTTATTTCACACAGGCCACAGGCTTATTAATGGAACCAGAAATTTAAAGCACATCATCATCATTAATCATGAAGCACTAGATCTATTAAATCATTTTTGTACACATGAGTGAGACTAAACAGGCAACAGTTTGTTTTATTATTTCATTTTGTTCAGAAAAAAATGATTTTCATATTATAGGGCCAGGTCCTTCACACAAGTTAAAGGATGCAAACCATGTCCTGAGCATCCTCTGGTGAATGTCCCATTGTCGCATATTTTCGGTTCCCTTAAGGAGTTGGAGTCCATCCAGCTCCTCAAAGATTTAGCCCACAGGACAGAGACTTGCTTTACTGTCAAGCAAGACAGATCTAAGTTCTAACTTAGATAGCAAAAATATAACAATCAATGCATCCTTTTTGGAAAACTGAAGGACAGATGGGTGGGAAATACGATAAGGTGCTCAAGCAAAGGTCCTGGGTGATGCCACAAGAAAATTGAGAATGGAATATCCAAGAGCAGTCCCCAGAAAGCTCCTTGCAAAATAGATTTTCTTTTTTGCTGTCACTCAGCATTTCAGAAGTAGGACTGCTGCAGATTTAATTATTATTTAGTTTCAAGTAGCAGGCACAGACCACAGAGGTTCTGAGGAGGTTGATATTTTAACCTTTCACTTGAGGATCTTCCATCCCAAACCAAACTAACTTCTGATACAAATCAGGTAAAACTCATCACTATGCTCAGAAAGGAGAAAAATTCTCTTTCCAACCTGCACCCAGGAAGAAAATTGCTGAGCACTGAAAGGCAGACAGTCACAAGGACCCTCATGTACACCATTCACCTGCTCTATGACCAAGGGAGGCTGCATCCCACACGTCCAGAGAAGTAGTGGCTCTAATTCCAGCTTCAGAAGAAAAACTGTTTGTGCACAGTACCACTTACACCTCACTCTTTTTACATCTAATTCTCATGCCTTAGAAATAGAAACTTAAAAAGGGCTGGTAACAGAGGGAACTGCCACATTTTCTTACTCTAATTTTTATTGGGTTAAAATTTTTAATTCCTATTGAGTTTCACATTATTTCCAGCCACACCATTTGTCATGAATATCATACTTCCCATTACTATTGTGCTTTGCAACACTGAACTGAAAACCAATAAATGAAGCTTTCAGTTCATCTTCTCTGATGCCAGCTTTCTAATCTTACAGTAGCAAGACACAATAAGCAGAGCTGTAGAATAACTGCATCGATCTACTTGTAAAAAAAAAATCCTGCTGATATGGACTAAGTCAATCTCTCTACAGGAAAAACTCACACAGATCCCAAGAGATCATAAATTTACAGCCTAGCTTAAAATTATGGAATTTATAATACACTTGCCATTTATTTAGTGAGAGGATTTTTAAGGAAACTGTTCAGCTGGATTGCTTTTCCATTACTGAAACACAACCATCAACTGGGAAAACAAATACCCCCTGTAATAACTACCATAATACACAGATTGAAAATAATCAGGCAGATCACAAATTGCACACCAGGCTATTAATATGAAAAGGTATCTAAGATTTCTGTACTTACTCAGATTGGTAGGTGCTCTTTTAAAGCTTAGAGTGATGGAGAGTTCTGGAAAGTTTCCTATTGATTGCCTCCTAATTTAAGGAAGCAAGATTATATATGGAGCAAAACTGAAAAAATCTTGTTATTTTAGGGATGAAAATCCTTTGGGGCTTGTTCCAGATCTGGATAATGTCCTTGACTGTAGTGTGTGTGGTGGAAGCAAATAAGGTATAAAATATATATATGAGATATTTCATAAAGAAATATGTTATCCCATAGCAAAACAACGCAAAAGCTATACTACTTAAAGGAAAAAAAGTCTATCTCCAGCTGATTGATTAACTAGAAGTTGTTTTCTTGCTCTGGAAACCTATGCTGAAGTTGACATAACTTCTCCAGATCAATGACATGTATGTAGAACAGTAAAAAAGTCATGCTGTCACTTTTTAGAGGACTAAATACAGGGCAAGGAAGATTTTTGCTTGAAGTATAACACCTGTACATGATGGTTTTTAGTTATATTACATATTCCAATACTATTAAAATATCAGTTGAAAATTATTACCAGACTCACCAACTGTTTTTAACTATCCTGACAAAAGTTTCAAAACCTGAGGCCATTGGATTCAAGTTCCATAACATCAGAGAATCTCAAAATGGCCTGGGTTGGAAACGACCTTGAAGATCACCTTGTTCCAACGCCCCTGTGGTGGGCAGGGACACCTTCCTGCCAAACAACAAAAACAACAAAAATCAAGATGCTCAAAGCCCCATCTAACGTGGCCTTGAACCCTTCCAGGGGTGGGGCATCCACAAACAGCACACGGGGGGGTTCTGGACTCCCAGTGCCCACAGCCAGGGCATGTCCAGCCTCCCACCCACCAGAACCCTCAAATCCTTCTCCCAGGGCTTCTCTGGATCTGCTCATCCCCAGCCTGGATTCATACCAGGCCTTGCCCTGACCCATGGGCAGCACCTTGCACTTGGCTTTGTTCAACTGCTAATTTGGATTGATAAACCTTCGCATGAGAAGTTAGGTAAATTGGACCACTTCCCAATAATACATGGAATATATTGTATTTTTATTCTCTTACTAACTACACTGAGGAGTATTGTTGTACTTTTAAAAGTTAGAAATGACACAAGCTTTCAATAACTTATAGGAAATAGCCACATATAAATTAATCTGGTCCCAAAAGTACATAAAAATATTTAACAATTTGCTTAACATATTCTTTCCTATCTGTAAATGTGAAGTACCTGGGATATCACAAAAAATCCCACTGAAACAATGACAACAAATGTGTAAATATTTGCAAAGAATTGTGCTGAAATACTGGTGTTCTTTACCATTTAATTTTTTTTCTCCTAAAGTAACAAAAAAAAATACAGATCTGATAGTTCAGCTTGATTTCAGGCAGGAAACATTTTGCTTAAGTGGACACAGAAGTCTTGTACTTCAATATAAGGTCATCAACTCTTCCAGAAAAGTACACTCCTGTTTCTTCTTTCATTAGAAACCCTTTCAGTTTATCCCACTGCATGAATTTGCAACAACTGTGCATTCCTCCTTGCTGAAAGAGGTAATTGCTGTGTATAGACCTTTCTTTACAGTGTAAAAGTACACTAAGCCATGTTAACTCTTCAAGAATCATGCCAAAATATGAACCTCTGGACTCCAGCAGTTTGGATGCTATGTTAGAATAGCTTAAAACATTGTACAGTGATTTCCACTAAAAATACCAAAAGCTGTGGGTTAAGACATTTAGGCCAGATGAAGATGTGCAAAGGGATCTAAAACTCACAGTGGGTCTAATTTGTCCAATTAGCAAATACACAAGTGGATGCCTTTATAGGCCACTGACATCCCAGTTCACAATGAATATTTCAAATTAAATAACATTTGGCCTAACTGCAAGGCTCACTTCTGAATACACCTGATTCTCCCCACCATGATGAAAAAGGCCAGAGGGAATCTCACCCTGCAAGAACCTTGGGTCTCCATCCTACTCCATCTCTTCCCTGCTCTCCATACTTTATTCCTGCTCTTAGTTCTCTCTCTCACAAGGCTTCAAGAAGGATAGAAAACCCTCTGGATCTGGGGCTGCATTAGGGACAAACAGGACCAGCTCACTACAAGTGAGGATTGAAAATCTCAGTTCCTCTGTTATTTGTCTGACAAAATCTGCCCAAGAGCAGCTCTGCTCTCTAACCTGTCTCCTCCCTCCATTCCTCAGCCCCATTGCTCCTACCCCCTTCCAAAATTCAACCAAGCTGAACCCCCAGCCCATATCCCCTTCCTGCCCTCAGAAACATTTTGGTAATGCAGTCCTGATTTAGACAATCCAAAATGACCCAACACCTAAGCCAGCAGTCCAGCAGGCAGCACCTTTGAGACCCACTTTGATGTTTCCCAGCTGAGGAAAGAGGGGCAGAAATGAAGCAAGACAGTGCCTGGAGGCCACTCCTGCCTCCTCCAGCTTCCACAGCCTGTAAATCAATTTGCTGTTTCACTTGCAGTCAAACTACACTAGGAAATTTATCATCCCAATGCCCCCCAAAGAAAAATATCTCTTAGGAAAGCACTTAGTAACTAATTCTGCCCTCTTATATGATTGTATATTTTATAGGTTACAAGATTTAATTTTTCTTTTTTTCAACAAGACTATTTGTTTCAAATGATAGATGGGACAATCCTCAGTCCACTAATTTCTCTTGAATTTTTTTGAAAGGCAATGAAGTATATATTTCTTATTCTTTAACTACATGAATTAAGACTTCAGTGTTGTACATTGTCACCGAAAACCTTTTGAGGGTCTGGCATCTTTTGTCTCTATTATTCAATGAATAGATCTTTTAAAAATAAAAAAATTATGCAAAGCTACTAAAGGAACACTCTATAGCCCTTTTTATTTATCTAAGAAGCAAATACTTTCTGACTATCCAAAGTACTTTGCCCATTGTTTGGTATCAATCCCTAGCACAGCTGATACTCGAGGCAGAGATTTTCAAAATGCTGCCTAAGGGATTTAAATGAGGATTATTTTTCTAAGTCTTCATTTTCCTCTTTGAATGAGCACCCTCAGCCTCTACCCCATCTATTTTCCATTCCACATTAACAGATTAGACTTCAAATTCCCTCTGGACAAAAAGATACTGCATCTCAATTCAGACTGTCAAAGTTTTAGAGCCACAGAAGTTAGGAGGAAGCAATGCAGCTGCTAATTAGCAATTACACCCAACCCCTGCCATGTACTTTGGATCAGAAGGATCTCTTCCCCCCTCTCCCAGACAAACAGCAAGAGGACCAGTGGAAATAGCACCAAGCTGCATCAGGGGAGTTTTAGGCTGGACACCAGGAAGAATTTGTTCACTGGAAGGGTTGCCAAGCCTTGGAAAGGGCTGCCCAGGCAGGTGGTGGAGTTACCATCCCTGGGTTTGTGCAAAAAAACCCCAACTGGATGTGGCACTCAGTGCCATGGTCTGTTTGACAAGGTTGTGATCAGTCAAAGGTTGGACTCAATGATCTTGGAGGTCTGTTCCAACCTAAATGATTCTGTGACCCTCCCATCCTTTGGTTTTCTGTGTTGAGGAAAGCACACAACCACATGCTTAATTCAAGCACGAACTCACAGCTGAGCAACTAAGCAAAGATGGTTCCTTGATTTGGTGCCCAAAAAAAAATATTTGCAATATGCAGACATCTAAAGATGCAGATGAAGGCAAAGTGGGGTTTTGTAGGGGAGCCTGGTCATTTCTCTGTGATTCAGATCAATTAGAATTATTCATCTATACACTTCTGAAAATTGCACCCATTTGCCACTTTGGGCACTTAAATAACTTAAGGGAAATGGATGCTTTCCAGTAAATTCAGTCATTGAAAGTACTCAGCATTAAAAGGCATCCTTTGGCTGCTATAATTCTTCCAAATTCTCTGCTAATGGTTTTGGTTATGACTGTGGTCCTTGTCCAGGGAAGAACTGGAGAGGCTGCAGCTCAGTTACCTTAGGAAGGTGATTTTCTCATCCAACTTTACTTGCCTATTTAAAACAGCCATAATGAAACTCTTTAATTACTTCATAGCTCTAAAGTAGCAGATTCTTTTCTACAAATTCTAAATTACTCCAGCGCTTCACTATGTCAGCCACACAACACAAACTTATTTTAGGGCAGGGACTGCCTTTGTGGCAGGTGAGTGTGAGGCACTGATGAGCATAGAGAAAACTCCATATCTGAAGCACTGCCCAAAAATACCCAAAAAACTCACGTGTCCCAAGGATAAGAAAAAACCTTCTGGTACAGGAATGAGAAGATCCCTGCTAGAAAATCAAACTGTGACTGTTTCAAGTTGGTGTTTTCAGTGGAATATCAGGGATGATATTGCTTTTCTTTCAGATGCAGCCTGAGAGGAAATCACTTTGCTAATCAGCTTGGGTTTATATTTGCAATCACTGAAGCAAGCTGCTTTTTTTTCACTTTTGCCACTGCTTACTAAATATCTAAATATGATTTACAGTCTGCTATACTGGTGGCTGTACAACATGTATAGTTTTGTTTTCAGTTTGCAGAAAAAACATGGTGAATCTTGTTCTGCTATGGGTAAACCATACTAAGGAATTACATAAAAACAATATAATTTCAAAGCAGGGGATTTATTTTGGTTTTGTCTGTGTCTGATTCACAGCTCTTATATTTCAAAAGGTTGTAGATTAATTATAGAAGCTATTAATTTAATTAATTAGGTGAAAATGAAAAAAAAAAAAAAAATGGGCCAGAGATTTGAGAAAGGGCTGTCTTCCATGGCCAGGGAACCTTGGAAGAAAAAGAGAAAGAAGGTGACCCATGGGAGAAAAAAAATCACAGTAGGTTGTAATGTATACTCTTATTAGTATGACATTTACTGGCATTTCAGTCATATTTGAATTGTTCACAACTTGCCCTTGCCTTCTCCCCTAAGAATGACTGCCAGTCCTACTACTACAATTTGCTATCTCTGCAATGTGCAATTATATTTTGACACACACCCCTGATCCTTTTAATTATTATTATTTTTTCTAATTGGATGAATTTCTAATATAACCTAAAACTAATGGCTTATAACCATGCATAGTTTGTAGCTGATTGGACAGCATAGGTGATCAATAATTTTAATAATCTTGGCTAGATTTGCATGCCACTATTTTATACAATTAAATATAAAATGAAAGAAATGAAACCCACAAATCTCAGCCAATTACTGAAGTAGATTATCTGTTTTCAAAGAGAATGGGCCAGATGCTCAGCTAATTTAAATCAGCTCAGCTCACTGATATTTACATCAAGAATCTGCCTCAGTATTTTAAATCCCTTTATCTCCAGTATGTAAAATACATAGAGAGCTATTTGGGACAAAAAATGTTCTCATGTGATTGCTAAGTACACTAAAGGTTGTAGTGTATAGCAAGGTATTCCACACTATAGCAGGAAATAAAACTTTCATAATTTTATAGTTTATGAAATAAATATAACTATACATTATCAACACTCATTTTAAGACTATTTACCATTGGGATGCAAATTACAAGTTTATCGTAAATTAATAGATTTTCAAACATAATTTCTGAAATGTACATTTGTGCAAGACAAAGTGTTAAAGAAAATACTAAAACCTTCATGGGAATGTTTAAGACTTCTCCTTAAAAGCCTAATTGCTCCCTTTGGAGACATGATAATCTATTGAGTAAATACTTATTTATAGACTTTTTAATTGGTGGATTACATTAACAGATATCAGGATATATTTTGAAGGCAAGTATATTGACCTTGTGGAGTCCAATGCCTCCTTATATATAGCACATTTACTGGCAGAAAATTCTATACTTCTAATTATTAGTGAAATTGATTTTCACAGCTTCTGCAAGATTGAGTTCACATATATTTAAAGGAAATATTGGCAAACTGTGTCTTTACCCTAATAAACCATTGGGAACAGTAGCATTTCAGTCCTACGTTCAGCAGCCCCTAACCAGTCAGAAACCCAGTTCTGTACCTTATCCTTTATCTCTGAATTGAACCACAATAAAAATGATAACAAAAATCTGTATTAGCATTCAAATTCAGCCTTTTGGAGTAAGCTCAGGAGGGAGACATGTCATTTTAAAAGGGGACAGCAGAGCTACCACTGCAAAACATTCAGACAACTCATTCACCATTTTAAACCTGCTCATAAACGAAGAACAGACAATGACAGTAGTCAAAGCATCAAGACAGAGACAAGTTAAGAAGAGGGGGCTCACAGGACCCAACAACCCAAACACCACAAACCTCAGAATGTAAATGAGAGGAACACAGGGCATAGCCTGAGATGGAAATACATTTTTTTCCCCCCTCACAGTATGTTTCCATGCGGTTATGCTCTACTGCTTTTTCTCAGATGCTCCATCAACAATTTTTTGTATGGGAAGCCCCTTTACTAATTAATTGTACTTTGGTGAAGAACAACTAGGGAATTGGCAATAAAGAGCTATTATAGGAAAGATCTTTATATTATTGTGCTGTAAGAGGCAGAGGCAGCACAATTTGGCACATCACCTAACCTCTGCATTTCTCAGATCTCTATGTAGTTACTAGATAAAACTCTCCCCAGGCAAGAGGACTGTGAGGTTAAATTTACTTTTGCAGAGGAAGGGAATAAAAAAATTATATTGGTAGCTGCTTGGAAGGGCAGATCCCCCTGTAAGTAGGACAAGCAAAAAATATCAGAGACGAGTCTGGACAGTAGGTTCCATCAAAGCTGGTAGAAAAGTTTGCAGACTGGTGTTTTTTCTTGCCTTTCAACAAAGCTAGGATTATAAATGGCATGGTCAAACAGATTCCACCAGCAGGCGGTAGTCAAAAATTAAAGCCCTGATTCCCAGCTTAGTCCTTCCTCAGTAGCAGCAAACACAGGCAGTAGAGGTTATTGAACTGGATAAAAAGGCAGATGTGTTTCTTCCTCCCAGACACAGTGAGTATTATGCATCACTGTCAAAAAGCCTGAATAAAAGAACTTGTCTTGGTGTATAAATCCCCTAGTACCACTCTCACGAAATTCTTGAGTGCAAAACTGGTGTGAAAAGTTGCCACATAAAAGAAAAAATGGTTGGTTACACAGCAATACCTGCTATTGGCCACAACCTTGAAAATCAGCTTGCCAATAGGGGCATCAGCTGTACTTCAAAACACTGCAACTGAGAAACAGTGAAAAGAGTAGGTAAGGGAGAAGCAGGATGAGAAGGAGCATTGACTAAGCCACTGCTCACTCCTGCAGCCACAGCTCAAAGCAGGAGTCTTGGGATTGCTCCTGAGTTGGGTGGCTGTGTGCTCACAAACCATGGTGCTTCCCAAGGCCTCCTTTTCCCTTCTCTTCTCATTCCAAGCACAAGGTACAGAGCATATCAAAAAAACACCAGGACAACCTGGGGGTTCCCACCTTCCCTTCCTCTTGGGCCTTAACTACTCTGAGAAAGGAAGAAGGCAGAAATGGAAGCCAGATTTTACAGCTGCTGGCCAGGAGCCAGAACAGCAGCTAATGTTGCTAAAATCTGAGCCATGGTTTGATTAGATGGTGGAAACACCTCTCCCCATTTTTTCTTCCCCTTGAGGTGACCATATGTCACTCTTTGAGTTGCAAGACTCAGAAAATTATTTCGAACCTCAGATATTGTGTACACACATCATTTATATCACACACACACATACATATCTGCCATATGTCACACATAAGTGTAGGTGATCTTTCCACAAACCAAAGTGAGAAACAAGCAGGCAATCTGTAAAAACCATTTTGTACCCATGGATGGGCATAGCTTCTGTGAACTGATGGGATAATCAGTCTTATGGACAAACATTCCCAAGGCAGCCATTTCTTCCACCAAGCCCATATAAGAAGAGACTTTATAGAATGCAACAACTGTTTGCTTACGACGTGATAAAGAAAAAGACATCCACAGAGGAAAAAGAAATGTGAATATGCAGAGGCAAAGATTTCCAATTAAAATGGCAAGAGAGGCTTAGAGGTAGATAAGATGGATCTTAAAGTTCAGATTTCATTTCCACCTATTGCCACATCTCTGTTCATTAACTCTAGAAAGCAGCAAGTGCTGAACTATTTTGTCTTACGAGTTGCTGATGCCACAAGTTTCTCTTATGTTTTCTGAGTTTCATCTTGTTTTTTTCCTCTGGGTCTAGTTACATAACTTTCAGGTTTTGATAAACACTCTTGAATGTGCTGCTATTAACATGCTAAGAACTACTGGAAAGTGAACATTAACAGAAAAAGAGAAAGGGGATCAATCCACTGCTACAGTCTATATGTTAAAAAAAAACCTCACAATAATTTAGCACAGGTATGGATGCACAC
Organism: Agelaius tricolor; assembly: GCF_023055355.1. Taxonomy (NCBI): domain Eukaryota; kingdom Metazoa; phylum Chordata; class Aves; order Passeriformes; family Icteridae; genus Agelaius; species Agelaius tricolor. The sequence goes on along the minus strand of NW_027269269.1, from coordinate 39,145,330 downwards.
CTCTGGGGGAATGAAGTTACTAACTTATGCCATGCAGATGCTTTCCACTGTTTGATGTTGCTGCAGCTGTACAGCCTCAACCCATCATTACAGCACCTTAACTCTGCAATAGTGTGCCTGTCTTTCTTTCTTTCTGAAAATGATGAGAAAAGACACCCACATGCTTCTTTCTTAATGCCAGCACATAATTTGTGTGTTCTATACTGTCTTGCATGTAAAATTAGAAAGAAAAAAAAAAAAGACAATTATGAATTAGAGAGTTCTTGCATCAAGTCTGGACTGCTTGGGCAAGTCTTTGTACTGTTTTACTTGTCCATTCTTTGCCAAATTTGTTTCTGTTTTACAAACTGTTTGATACAACAGTCTGCTTCTTTTTATAAGGGACCAAGGACTCTTGTGTAGAGATTCACATATTTGTTATGATTTAACTGTTATTTCCACTAGCCAAAATAATTTTTAAAAGTCTCATTTTCTTGATCTACATTTTGGTCTACATGGCTATGTTCTCTCTAAACAATTGCCTTTAAAGCATAGTCAAAATCCAACAGCATTCAAATTCTAAATTAATAGGTACACAAATTTTTGTTAAGAATTTAAGATTACTTCAACCACCTCTGTGTTGCTCTGGAGTGCTGTGCCCAGTTCTGGACCAGCTCTGCTCGGGGGTGCCCAGCAATGGGACAAGAAGCCATGGGTAGGAATTGATGCACAGGAAGTTCTATGTGAACATGAGGGAGAAATTCTTCACTGTGCTGTGACCAAACACTGGGACACATCACCCAGAGAGGCTGTGGGGTTTCCCTCACTGGAGATATTCCAGAACCATCTGGATGCAATCCTGTTCCATGTGCTCTGGAATGACCCAGCTTGAGCAGGGGTGCATGACCAGATCACCAACAGTGGTCTCTTCCAGACTGACTCATTCTGGAATTCTGTGATACTTCTGTACTTCCTAGTGGCTATTGAAACAGGGAAAATCTAGATCTCTTCAAATGCCACATGTAAAGGAAAATCAATGTTTTTATATAAAAAGTTATGTAGTATTTCTACACTGATCATCCTGGAATGATAGTCCTTAGGTTTTCTCCACTGTCACTTGAATTTTGGAGGAAGGACACAGACAAGGCCCATGGGAAAAAAGAAATCCTTCTCCTACCAATGAAGAGGGAACTAAGTACACTGTTTGCTTAAGGATGATGCATTCTGCACTTTCCAGAAAGAGGAAATCCCCTGTGAGTAGTGCATACATTTTTTATTGTTTTCTGATGAATGATACACTGCTATAAAACATCAGCAAAAATCCCTCCCACTGATGTGCTTCCTCTGGCAAGTCTGGTTGTTACACCAATGCTTCCTCCCCATCCCTCAGTGTTTATTTCTGATATTTTCTGGTATTCTGTTTGTGAACCCAAAAATAGAGAAGCAAATAGGAGTGCTAGATTAGAAAAGGCAACAAACTCTTAAATGTAGTACTTAACATGACATTGCTTACAGTTTAACTTTGTGCTGCTTCCAGCAGGCACTGCTGAAAGGGTCTGAGCACTCAGGCATGCAACTGGCCCCATCACAGGTGATAGAGCTGCTTCAACATGATAAATTCTTCTGAAGGCAAGTATAAAAAAGCTTTGGTTCATATACACTGAAACTTGTTATAAGTAATGAATGATTTAGATGGAACACATTTAGCACTGTCTTGGAACGAACATTTATTACAAATATACCACAACATCTAAAGCAGTGGCAGATAGCACACCATCAATCAGAGCAGACCACCAAAACAAATTGTGCCTCATAAACTACTTTAATATGTCACACAGCTTCCACATATACATCACTGATCCATTTGTTACAAAGCCTAGGCTCCTTTTTCACTGACAAGTCAGTGACATTTGGTATTTTCATTTATGTGTGATATCACAATGAATCTAAGGACTCCATTCACCCAAAATTAGGTTCCTGTGAGCACTGGCCTTTAATGCTCCTCAGGCTGGCACAGTTCTGCACACATGGATCTTGGTAATGATGCCTGTCTACAAAGACCCATTTGCCAGTGTACTTTGTCTGTATACTTTAGCAGCATCTTGCTAACTATCTCAAGTCCTCAAGCTGCAATTCTCTCTATATCCATGCAAAATTTATGGCCCATACTGATAAGAGCAGGCAGCAGCACAGTAGCAGTTTTAAAGGGCATATGTTACATGCTGAAGAACAGATTTTTTTAACTCATTTTGAAGAACCGATTGAGGAAGGTGTGTCTACTTTTCTCTTTCAATATCAGCAGAAATGCCTAGAAAATAATTCTACCACAGAACAGCAAAAAATTAACTCATTACATATTTGGTCTGACAGCTTGCACAGGCTTAAAGCTTCTGCATTTATATCTAAGGTCTGTGCTAATGCATAGCTAATATTAAAAAAAAGTTCCTTTTCCAGTGTGAGGATTAATCAAACAGTGTAAACCACCAAAAATGAGCACTTCATCCTCCATCTCAATGCCTTTCTAGAGGTATAAGTGACAAGCCATGCTTCAGAAAAATGCCCCAAGTGCTGAAAATGCAAATTTAAGAACATGGATTTCAGCCAATTTTTAAGAAACCTGTGTCAGAACAAATTGTGCTGAGTGGAGGATTAAGAAGTTAAGAGTCTTGTTGTTTATTAGATTTCCAAAAATCTGTAGCGCATTTCCTACTCAAACATTTCTTCTTGTCTCTCAAACAGGACTGGAAAGCATGCAGTTCACACAAAGTTTGGTGTAAACTGTCTTAAGGGATTTCCAGCTGCATCCCATAAGTTCAGATCACTGGGATAATGAGCTACATGGTCTGATTTCTCACCAGTGAACGCTAAATTCTATTTTGCTACTCTGCAAACTGCTGCTGTATCAGACAGAGAACACATCTGAGGGAAACTGGGCAGGACATGCAGCACCAGCACAGGCTGCCCAGGGCTGTGAGTAAACAAGCAAAGCTCTGCCAGGTGAGTACCAGGGCTGTGGTGAAACCTACTGCACACAGTTTTCAACTCACATGTTTCCTAACAAATCCTCAATTTTACATTTTAAACACAATTCTTCACACATTCTTTACCTGATGCTTCTCCCTAACTAAGCATTCTGTCTGAAGTTTTAAGGAAGTTGACATTCTTACCAGATATTTTTTAGTCTTGCTTGAAAGTCAGTGATACCTCTGTCTCATTTATTTTTAAGTATCAAATGTTACTATTTAAGCCCTATAATGTGTCATTGATCTGCACATTAAGCATCCACTGAAATCAATAGCCTGTTCAGTGCAAAAAATCAATGGTATGGTATAATCCTAAATAAGTATTCTACACACAAAACTCTGTGATGCCACCTTGATTTCAGTCTTTCATGTATGGCTACTCAAGCCAAATATTTATTCATGTTGTACTTGTACAAAGAAGACAAGAAAACTGATAAAATCAGCGGCAAGTGCAGTGGCATTAGTGGTGTGGGTAGTGTAATTAGTCAAAACACTTCTAACACTTTTAAAGGATATTATAGGAATAAATAAGAAAGGCAAGCCATTATGATTTTCCCAAGTATGTGATAATAGTTCTGTATATCCTAGATTTATGCCAAAGCCAACACAAAGTACTAACTAGCTGACACCTATTATGAAGGCTGAATAATTCTGTATCATGTTGAGATCCAAAAAACACTCATCTGCAATATGACAAGCCACCATGAAAATTTTGGGATGTGAAGCCTGAAAGAACCATAAATGGACAGAGAGACAAAAAATGGATCCGTTTAGGTTGTGTTTCACTGTCACTGCCAGCTTTGTGGGCTGAAAGCATCCCCAGTGGATATCCCCAGCAATTCAGCTTTCACAAGGGGTTTCATGAGCAGCTCGGAGCTGCTCTGCCAACCTCTCAGCAGACAGAGGGAGTACACACAGCCCTGGTTCAAAAGGAACATAACGTGTCATGACTTAATAGTGTTTGATTTCTCCCCAGTGGTTTTTAAGGCTAGAGAGTTGACCTCCTTCCTCCCTTGGTGCTTGACTGTTGACATCTCCATGTTCTTTCTTGATTAACCAAACCTCGTCCTCCACTTTATTCCTTAAGCCTGGTTTTTCAAGGAGTGCTCTTACTGCTTAAGAAAAGGAAGACAAAAGAATTGGACAAGGCAGCTCCATAGAACACTTAGTGAGATAGGGGGCTAAAATCCCACACCAGGCTTGGCAGCTGTGATAATGATGTATAATTTAATTGAAGCTATACTGTGAGCCTCAAAAGGACTTCAGACCTTTTCCCATGTTTATATATTATTCAGGCTAATGGCAACCCTGAAATAGAAAAAGCTTCTTATCTCTTAAAACTTTTATTGCAGTGAGCTCAAAATGCACAAAGCTGAGTGCTGGTCTGTCTGCTTTAATGCAAAGTGAAAGGAGGCTGCTTCCAGTGCTCTTTTGCATCTCTGTCTTGGCAAAAAGACAGATGGGATTGGATGCCTTAGAAACCAGGGATGCCATGGCATGCACGAGAAATTGAAAGGTTTGAGTTATTTCTATACTTAAAATATGTTATCTATGTCTGGCCATTATTTGTTTTCACTTTTTTTTTCCCAACACAAGTTCATAGAAAAAATATAAGTCCCATTAGACAAGACAAAAATCTATAGCAATCAATACAAATGGCACTTCCTTTGCATTTTGTGCAAGTTAAATGACAGAACTTGCTGCCCATTTAATGCTGTTACAAAAGCCTGTGTCTAGAGGGGTTTTGAAAACTAACAGGATAATTTACAGAAGGATGACAAGTGGCTTATTAGAAGTTGTGTTGTCTGGTGTGTATTCATCCTGTAGACCAAGCAGCAAAAAAAGGATCACTCTTCAAACTGGCCTTCCATCTATGCTCAACTTACAGGGGAATGAAGGAATAAATCAGGAATCTTGATAGAAAGGTTTTTGCTTCCAGCCATTGTTTATACCATAATGCAAAACTGGAACTCAACAGAATAGGATGCAAGAGCACATGCCCAAATAAAAAATAATAGACCTATAATTAAATAACGTAACCCCAAATCACATCTGTGGAAGACAGTGGTCACAGAAAGCCAGTAAGGAATTCTTCAAATTCTTTTCCTTTCAGAATGCATAGGAAAATTTCCCCCTGTGGTGACTGTCCATAGGTATTGTGGTGATCGATGAATCACAGAGCTCATCTGGTGATTTCTCCCAATGTGCAAAGACAATGTGAGTGCCACTAAACAAATCAGTCACTGCTGAATTTCTGCTGGGGAGATTATGAACAGATACATTCAGAGCTAGCGACTGCCCTTGCCATGAATCAAAAATGTGTACTGCTAAACTGATTTAGGGCCTCAAACTACATTATCTGTAAAATGAAATTACCATGTTCTTTGTTTGGAAAGGGAATTGAAAAGACCAATATAGATCAAGCAAATTTACATGCATAATACATTACATTATCCTGTGTTCTCAACACATCTCACTTTCTCTACATGAGGTGCACTTTTTGAGAGCACATGCAAGCTTTTGTAACATAGATCTTGTTTAAATTAGGCTTTAAGCAAGTTTTTGAAGCAGCTATAAGTGTCATAGAATTCATAAAGTACAATGCATCTTCTGCAATCTGAATGGTACAAAAACTCGTACCAATTACTGTGTTCTTTTGAGCTTAAAGAGCAATAATATACCATCAAAGGGCACCAGAAAGGAAATGAGTAAAGAGCCATATTTTCCCAAGAATATAGCTCATACTGAGCCATATTTCCCCAAGAAGATAAATTAAGCAAAAGCATATTATCAGGAACAAAAACATATCTACATGTTCCTCATGATCTGTTAATTCTCTCTCTATAGGAATAATTCAAGGTAACATTTCTTATTAGTAGTTTTTCTATTTAAATACAGTGAAAAATCTATTAAACTGATTGAAAGAAATTAATAACTCTCTGATAAATAAGCTCTGTAGATAATCATGTGTAAAAGGTCTTCAAAAAATTAGAAAACAATTGACAAGCAGAAAAAAGTGTGTACTGAATGTGAAGATCAAAGGAGCTGAAAAACAACTTAACCAACCCACATGTATTGGTGCCCAGGAGCAGTAATGCAGAATGAGTTCTTAAGACAGCTCAAAGAGTGATGTTCTATAAATCTTGGATTTTAAAATATGTCCTTTAAAAAGAGTGAAGTGAAACCATATTAAATAGAGAATTTACTCTCCTCACGGTAACAGAGCCAATGCATTAATAAGTTAACAAGGAAAAAAAAATAATAAAAGGAAGCGGAAACAGTAGATGTTCCTCCTAAAAGACTGAGAGATTGAAATTCAGTTTTTTGTCATTATTATCCATGAGGATTCTTCCTCAGAGTACCAAAAATTCTGTCTTTTCCATGGTATGTCTGTCTCTGCACCAGGAGGCTCCACCACCAACTTTAGAGAAGTTCCGTCACAACTCTACTGCAATTCCATTCTTAGACTCCCACAGTCCTGGTCTTTAAAATGTATTTTTCCTTCAAAACAATATTCAACAGCATGAAGGACTTGATTAAAAAAAAGCTATTTCTTCAGCTCTCCTCCTATTTCCCTTCTGCTATCTTCAACGCTTCAAAAGCAGAGGATTGCAACTTTAAAAATAAAAATAAAAATTCAGCAAAGCATAGAGTCATTCTTCTTTTTTTTCCCACAGTGACTACCAACAGCTAGAACATTACCCAGATTTCAAGACTGTCACTTTTTAAAGCCAAAAAGTCTAGCAGTGGGAAAAAAACCCAAAATTGCAAAGTTGAAAACCAATTTTTGTCCAGATTTTTAATGAACTTTTTATCCTTCACCATGCTCTGTAACCTTAAACTATTTTAAGTACGCGTCTGTTCTTTTTGTTATTAAACATGTATTATTAATCTAAGTTGTATTGAAATTTATACATAAATTGAAAATTATTGAATTAAGAGATTCTTGACATCAAAGCAACAGAAATTCATTAAAACACGTTCTCTTACTGAACAAATCTATCTCAAGTCCATGGATAATCAGGAAGATAACAAATAGCTCAGCCAGACCCCTTGCAGCATGATGGATAGCAAATACAGACTGTAGACAAATTCTCAAGCTTTACCACAATCACCAGCAGCATGGAATCATCATTACTAGTGGGAACTACATCAGTGTCACGATTTTTCTTCTGTCCTCGCCATCCTGAGGACTTTGCCATGCTCTCATCTGCAGATCAGTTCTTCCCCAACTGATTTGATTTGTTTCTAGACAAGGACTACTCAGTAAGAACTGCCAGGGTGGATTATCAAATAGATGATACCCAGCTGAGACTGAAAAAAGCAGATTCTCCTCTCATTTGAAATGGTATAATTCTAGAAATTTGAGTGAAATTCCTCCTGCCCATAAGAAAGATGCTGAGCACATTCCAGATGCTCCAGACACACCCTGATATACAGAACAACACTACCGTTCTTCTCAAGCAAGTACAGGAAAATAGACACAATCTTATATTGGCAGAAGACACTTAACCAGGGGCATCCCTCAAGGGCTATCTTCTGTGTAATATGCTAATATTTTATGCCAGAAGTAGCAGATTTGGTATCTCCAATGCTTTGCAGAGAAATGCTGAACATAGTGAGTGAAAAACAGGCTCTCCCTGCCTCTTTTCTGGAGATAAATTAAGAACTCTATCTGTGGTTTCTTAAAGTAAGCACTAATGATAGTAAAATGATGATCATGTAATTCAAACTTTCAATATGTCAGTAAGACTTAAAAATGTAAGTAAAAAATGCTTTTTGAAATACACAACCTAAGGCTTGATATTATTTTTATTTGGGAGTGTCTGCCACAGGTTTTCAGTCATCCAGTCCTGCAGCATCTTTCTCTAAAATTTCTAAGGAACGTTAACCTTCATGGGAGAAGAAAGGTAGCGACGTGATCAAACAGCATGAAAGTTGTCTCCCAAATTTTCTATAAGTAAACAGAGTAAAATCCTTCAATATCTCTCAAAACCATTTTCTCTTTCAGAAAATGTTTGGGGGGGGGTTTCTCATTTCTATTTTCCTATATCAAACTTGGCATAAATTTCCATTTCTTCTCCCAAAAAGGTTCTAACCAGTAGATAAACCATTTGCTTCTTTACTCGTATTTACATAGCTAAGAATCCCTTTTTTCTGTTTTTCCAGTGTCAGTCCAATGGACCTACAAACTAGGTTAAACTACCAAACCAGAGGCACTAATCTCAAGCAGGGTGGTAAATCTGTGACTTTTCTCCCTCTAAACTTTCCAAAATCCTCCATTGCATTTTTAATGAACACACAAAGTCCAGCAGGTAGAAAGTTAATTGTTAACTAAAGCAATCAGCAGTGTTTAGGAGAACACTTATCCAGCCTCCCCCATAGGAAAGGCAGTGAAGACTTTTCTTCTCATTTGCACCACCATAGACCTGTCCATGCCTGCAACCACAGCAGCAATTGCCCTGGTGATGTCTCCCCACAAATTATGCGAGTGTGGAAAGCACAGGGTTATACCTAAGGCTGAAAGGAAACAGGAAGGCTGTGAGGGGTGCTGGTATTCAGAGGATGAAGGAGCCCAGAGTAAAGAGGAAGGCTACACTTAGGCATATCAACAGTGATTTTTGTGAGGGCTGAGAGTCCTTGTCACTGGGAGCTTCTGCTGAGTGATCAGCATCTCTGGAAACAAAACTGGATTTTGTCTCTCTCTTGTTTTTTCCATTATTTTAAGTTTGCTCATGCAAAGAGACACAGTAATGGAAAAACACTGATTTTGACAGAAAACCTTAGAAAAAAAAAAATTTTAACACTTCACTTCTCTGGGCAATACAGTTCTGCAACCATGAAGCTGTTCTACTATTTAGCTAGTGAGGCTGATGCAGTTTCAAACCTAATAGGATGAAATCAGTGCTAGGATGAGAGCTAAAATAACACAATTCAGCCAAGAACAAGACTTGAGGATTCAAATACAAAGGACTGAAAGAGTAATTTCTTTTGAAGATACTCTCACTATTGAACAGAAGCTCTAAAACAAGAGCTTTACTTTATTGGTGGTTCAAGCAACATTTACCAAAACTAACTAATCTGCAAAAGCATCATACATCCCTGCCCCCCCAAGTTTTGAATATACTAAGGAAAGAAGTTTTCCTGAGATTATTTAGTAATGGCTCTTGAAAGAAGTAATGTACTCTGAGTATTCCTTAGATCATGCTTTGAAGTAAAAAATCAATAGTGTTTAACTGATGAACAATATTTTCTTTGAAAATTTGTAGAAAGGGGAAGCCAAAATAACATTTTTTCAGCCATTCTGGTATGTGTTTAAGCTTATTCATCAGTTTCAAAGTGCACATCTGATCTGTGCTCTTTCAACACCTAAAGGCAATCTACACACATTCATTTTATTTGTGGACAAAAGTAAAGAGAGTATGCTTGTGCTTGCTGGTTTTCTGATGTCAGTGATGCTTTATGGTTGTTCCAAAATCTGTTCAACACAGAAAAAAAAATAAAATTGCAAATAACCAAAGGAGAGGAACCTGTACACGTGGTGGGTGAAGTGTTATTTAAATATTCCTTCTGGTTTATAACTGTTTGATCAACATACTTTTTAATATGATAGCAAACACTTCAAGCAATACTCCAAGCACAGGATGTGGACATAGGATTCAAAGGAAGGTGCCACCTTATTATTATTTTTTTTTTCCCTGGATAGTCTGGAGCTGCAGGGTGAAGCTATGTGTCAACTTGACCTACGCTAAATCCAGCCATGATCACATTCTCTTCTCTTATGGCCATAGCTCCCTTCTATACCGAGCTCCCCTGTGACCTGAGAGTGTGCAAAGGAAGGGATGCCATCAGCTAAAGGAATGCCATCAGCTAAAGGAATGCCATCCTCTCTTATCTGGCCAATTCCTACCTGGATGGGCTCCCTGAGCACCCAGCAGATGTGCAGGAGCACTGGCACCAGTGGAAGAGTCAGAGGGAGATCCTGCAGACAGGGCTCTTGGAAGCTGGAGACCGAAAACCTGGCTCAGGCTGACTCCATCTGCAACCCCTTCTCAATGGTAGCTGGAAACACTCTCCCAGTCTCTGTTTTATTTGCTGCTGTTTAGTTTTGTCACAGCACTGCTCTAAAGTAGATGTTACACTTCCCCCGCATTATTCCCCTTGTGACTGAAAAAGCCACAGCATTTTCCCTCCCTTGCAGCTGAGAAGAAAACTCTCACAAGCTCAGTTTTCCATTGGTCCCACCTCCATTGCCTCTGCCTGTATGAGACTAAATACAGGTTGCCAAACTTCTATGAAGTATTTCAAATGTCTTCAAAGAGATGAAAAAACAGATAAATATATATTCCATTTATTCCAACAAAATACGTGCAGGAAGCTTCAAGCATCCCCAGAGATCCTCTAAATTCAGATTTTACTCTGAATAAAGTGGTGTAAAAGAAGGTGCAAAAAATGTCTTTGTTTCATGGGATAAGGATCAAATCCAGACTTCAGAGAAAATAGAAGACTAAATAAAACCCAGTTAGTTTCACAGCCACTCTGCATCCAAATAAATACTCTTTCCCCTTTTAGGAATTTTGAAAGCAAAACTATTAGAACGTCCTTTGGTACATCAGATCACATACTGTGTGTAGTCATATGCTTTATATACTTACAGTCAAACTAAAACTGCAGATCCACACTTACAGTACTCAGTTTCTAAAATTAGACCTTTAGATCCTTAGCTATGCACAAGCCACCTCTTCAAATATATCAAGATTCCTCTGAAGTTAAAAAAATTGTGAATTTCTTACTACCCAAAATCAGGTTGCTTCTGTGAAACATAGGGAAATACTTTTAGGACCCTGAGCCTGAAACTTTTGGTCAGCATTTCATAAACTCTTCCAATGTGAAAGAGCACAGAAGCATGCTTAATCTCTCAATATTTAAGAAATAATGTTAGTCATACATCATGGTAAGATATTAAAAAATAATTCATGCAGTTTATCCTTGAAATTACATAAAATAAATTACTTCAATTAGATAAATGGCAAACTATATGAAGTGTTATGCTTAAAATCACATAAAGTAAACAGTGAATCATCCCAGCACAGCTGGCTGTGCTCTACAAGTGCTGCAACTCAACCACCACATCAAAAGCTCCACATCCAACCAGACCCCTCATGCCTCACAATTACACTGAAATCCAGGCTACCTGGCTCCATGTAAATGCCTCCTATCTACTTTCATTTATTTAACATTTAAACTAGTGTTGCTGTACTACATGCACCCTAAATAATGCATGTGCTGATCAATCTATAGGGAGACTGAATCTGAGGCACACAGCTTCGTATCCCCCCCACCAGCAATGCCTTGCCAGAGACACTTAAGATTTCTAACACTGGTACCTTTTGCTATAAAAATGATTAAACTGCAGTAGAGCTGAAATTGGAACTGAAATATAAGGCTGGATCACTTGCATAATAAACTTTGATTTAGTCATTAAAGAGATTATTGCTTCACTTCCCCATAGACAGTAAGGACAGGCACCACCCTCATATAGTTCTCTGGGGTGATGCCCTGTGGCTGCATTTTATTTTTACTTCTACAGTTTTATCATAAGTAAATCAAGTCACTCTGAGTTCTAAAAATGGAAATTCTTTCAGCGAAGCACAAAAGAGATGGGAATAAAAGAGGCTTTGGGAAGAAGGCATTCTTTAACCTGGATTTCCCAGCCCTAGGTCTGCACCTTTCCCTCTGAAGTCTTTTCATCTCCAACTCTTCTCTCCAGTCCTGAAGGTCTTCTCTGCACTTGGGAGGTGTTGCTAGCGCTGTTGACAGATGACTTTCGTGCCAGGGCACCCTGGGGGTGTGCACAGAGTCTCTCTGTGCCCCTGCTGAGGCTCAGCTCACCCCAAGGACCATCCCAGAGTGGCTCAGTCTGCCACCCATCATCTGGGGTGGCAAAAGGACCAGCTCCTCTTTCAGAGACCACCATGCACAGAGTCAGACTCCTCAAAGCTGCCCAGCAGCCTGAATGGGCACAGCTTCCTCCCCTGGGCAATGCCTGAGTTGTTTCCAGGATGAGTGAGGGGTTTATGTCCTCCAGGAGTGGTGGCTGTCCTAATGGTGTCACCCTCTCTCTCTGAACAGTTCTGTCACACAGCTTTTCACACAGTTAGAAATAAATGGGCAGCTTACTTCCCAGTCTACAAATTCTCCCAGATGCCACTGGACAGGCACAAAGCATATCCACACTCAAACCTTCCCCCTTACATATGACCAAGATCTCTGGCAAAGGGAAGAAATTGAAGAAATTCAACAGAAGAATTCAGAAGGGGGTAGGCATTAGCAACACCTCAAATCTGCTTCCTGATTTAAGATAAACACAAAACAATACTTAATCTTCTTTTTCTTTTCTTAGTATTTTGGTCTTCCTATTATAAATCCTTCTTCAACTTGAGCCATGGGGTGTTATTTCAGCTTAAAGGGAAGAAGAAATTCCAGTTGATTTGTACTTCCAGGTTCTGCTTTTAGACTCCAGTTTATCTTGATCATTAGTTTATAAATCCCAGTTTAAAGCACATTTAGAAACTGCATTCCAATGAATCATTCTGAAAGGTTTTCTGGCATGCAGACTTAAAAACAGCTAGAAAAGAAAATGGTATCTTTATGTTTCTCTGGACCCACATACAGGACTCATTTCCCTCCCTGACACCCAACCTTGCAACTAAATCAGGAGCAGTTTTCTAGCCATAATTCCATTCTTTTAGTTGTATGTGGGTGACCATTTTCCTTGGTTTCAGTGAATTCCAAGGAGAAAAATACCAGTTGAAAATAGCTGGTTTTGTCAAAAATACAGAATTATACAGAAGGACCATAGAAAATATCTTCTCAGAGCTTGTAACTTCAGCAATGAAGTTTTTATTGATTCTACCAGAAAATTTTCCAGATTCATAAACTTGTACTGATCATGAGCAGGACCTACACAGACACAAAGCCCACACAGATACCAACACTTTCCAAAGATGTCCATACTTTGCAGCACTTTTGAAACCAAATGTGGTATAGAAGAACTAGAGGATGGTCTAAATCGGCTGTGTCAACCCATCATGCAGCTCACTTCAGCACATGGAATACAGTGAGAGCATATACAATGTGAGTCATCCAAAATCATTCCAGCTGCACACATCCAGCTTCACCCTTCCCCTCTGAACAACAGAGCTGGAAGTTGGTATCCAGATCTCTGGCTGTCTGGAATCTCAGAAAAATAAGAATATAAGAAACCTCTGTTGTCATTTTGGGATGGGCTTCCCAGTGGGCTGCAGTGGAGAAGTCTGCATGCTGACCTCTCACCAAGCAACACCCTGAATTCCATGTGCACTCCAACAAAAACAACTCACACCACTGAGATATGAGCAAAAGCTGATACTTAATGGTTAATGGGAAGGGGAGGTGCACACATTCTGTTTTGGAGGTCAGAAACACTCAGACTACATGACAACAACTGTGTTCTGACAGATCCTGAACTTGCAGCTCTCCTGAGAAAGCAGGCATCCTCTCCAAGTCACACAGCACTCACAGGAATATCACACATGAAGCAAACCACTGGACAGCAGGGATGCTGAGGTTTTTGCTGATTCAGAGCTCCAAGCAAACAAGACAAATTGCTTCCTAGCCTCCTTGAAACAGGTATCTCCCTCATGTTTTGTTTCAGCTGCAAAAAAACACTTCTCAGAACAGCAAAAGCCCATATTAAGATATTTTCTGCAGTCAGGCTCATAGGTTATTTTCTACCCATGATAAAAATTCAGCTCTTTGCCTCTGCCTGAGAGTAGGTAAGAGACCAAAGCAATCCAGCCCTCATTTACCAGATTTAATTGAAAATGGGAGAAAAAGGAAAAAAAGTTAACAGCATTTCTTAAATCCCAGGAACTTGACAGTGACATATATTCCTAAGTCACATACCTCTGAGAAGAGGTCATGCTGCCCAGAGTAAATAACAGCTTGTAATTTGCAACGAGGATACCCAGCAGCAGCACTGTGAGATACATGTGATAATGTGATTTACAGGACCAGGAAATCATTTTCAGATATATGTGCTGCATTAACAATCCAGGTTAAGCGTGCGCTGCAACTTTTCCCTTGAAGGTGCAGTAGGTGGAAGATTAAATGCAACAAAAGGAAATGTCGAGGGGGGAGGGAGGAGTCTCCTGCTGAGATGTTGTGATAAATTATTAAAACTTCTTTTTAATGTTGATGCTACTCTTTAACCTCAGATCACAATACTGACAGCAGAGAAAAAACTGGAAGTGCTATTAAAGCTGTGATAAACACACCATGCTGTGGCAACACTTGTAAGGGGAGAAAAAAAAAAAAGTAAAAAAAATCCTGGGGGTGCCTCCAATCAGCAATACCAAGAAACAACCAGGGAGAAAATATCAAACTATCTACAATCCACAGTCCCTCAGTCCAAATATTTATGAGATACCATTTATGCTCAGTGAGCTATATTAGATTATGAGACCTCAATAACCTGTGCTTTCCATAAACAAATGTCATGCAAGGAAGCAAAACAAAGTGAACTTTATGAAAAGGCACATTTAGTGAACTGCTCACAGCACACACAGGGTAAATCTTCCCAGCAGTTTTCAACAGAAGAGGAAAATGGATTGCTGCCTTCAAAAATCATAAGTGTTTTCTCAACATAGCATTTTTTTTTCGATAAAGTTAATGCAATTTGTCTTTATTAACACATCAACACTGACATAGCCAGTCAGCCAATTAGTGCTGCTGGCACTGCATTTCACAACATCCATGTATTCTAAAAAAAAAAATGTCTGTCTAGTCATTTTTACCACATATACTAACAATTCTGCACTCAAAATAGGCTTCTTGCTTGCTTTCTCTCCTTCTCCAACACTGTAGCCCCCTAAGACAGGGGCAACATCACTTCCAATAAAGCCACAAGAGTCCCAGAGGCTCCATAATGAAAAGAACAATCTGAATTTTCACAATCCAAAAAAGCACTAAATTTTTAAATGGCATGCATTTACTTGTATCAAGGCCCCAAACATTATTCTGCTAATGGTACAATGCAAAGCAAAATTCCTGCAAGGAATACATACCTTACACAGAGCCAGCCAAGCAAACTAACAAGAAAACAAATTAAACTCCATGCTCTCTTTTTAGCATCCTACTGCAAGCCCACACAGCAACCTGAAATCTGAGTCACTTAAAATAGCACAGGTATTCTCCTTAGATTACTTTTAATACAGCTTTTCAGTACCTTACCCAAACATCCATCACAAAACTTTTCCTTTCCACTTACCCCCCTTCCAGTGTTTGCCTTTGGTCCTGCTAAGCTTGCTCAGGGTTGGTCCAGAGAAGAGCAACATCAAAATGAAAAGAAGTTCAAGCATAGTGATTTTCCCCTTTTTCAATGACAAGAACATTTCCACAAGTTATTTTAAAAAAATATAAAAAAAAAAAAAAAATTAAAAAAATCTCACATCTTCTCCCCCACTATGTATTTACTTAGGGAAGAGTGATTAATCATTGAAAAATTAGAGCAAGGAGCAGCTTTGCTCCTCTCAGACGTTGAAGTAATTTTTCAATGATGTAGCCCTGAGGAAAGCCACATTTCTCACTGATCCGATTTCTCCCACACAACATGCAGCCAGCACCGCTGCTACTACAGCAGCTATAAAATAATTTCTGCTCCTCACTTGGGTTTCTGTGGGAATATATTCCTCAGCTTGCAGCGTGAGCTTGATTGAAAATGATAAATACAGTAATGCTTGTGTCCAGCAGAAAAGAGAAAAGATGTCAGGATTGTGAAAAAAGATGAGAAGCAGTTGTACTGACAGCTTTAAGCCTGACTGTCTGATCCTAATAGCTGTGCAACCAACCAAATTGCTCTTTTAAGAGTAATAAGGCTTCAGTGAAAGCTGGTGTCACTGCCACTTGGGTAGGTAGTGCAGGGCTTGAAAATCACCAAGGAACCTGCTGGAGATAACGACTGCCACGGTCCCAGCTCGGAGCGCAGAGGGCTGAGCAGAATACACTATGCACAGGGAGCATTTAATCTCTATTGTGTGCTGGAGATTTCCTGCTCTGCACTGTGCCACTGCTCAGGACTTTGCACTGCCTTTTCTTAAGGCTTTACTTCACATTTCCAACTAAAATGCAAGCTCCAACATGCTAACTGCTTGCAGCATTGCTGAATTATTGCATGGGAACAGCCCTGTGTGATTTTTCATGATTTTTTTTTTTTTTTTTTTTTAAGTAGCAAACAGGAAGAACAAATCTTTAGGAGTAGCTGCAAGCTTTTCACTGCACAGAGCAGCTATGCATTTTATATTTTCACACTGCCTACCCTTAGGATCTCCAAAATCCAGGGGGCGGGAGCACAGGGTAGAGAGGGAAGGAAAGAGAAAGGGGACATTCAGCAGTGCACATATTCTCAAAAGAATAGATTGCAGTCAATTTTCCCTTTAATAGGTGTTGCTGCCACAGAAATAACAGAGCTACTACCTACATCTCCAAATGTTTGTATTTAAGATACAAACTGACTCTGCTGATACTGGATCAGCAAACAAGACTTTCTGTGCAAAATTTTGGATTTTCATGAAAGGTACTCTGAGCAAGATCCCTGACATTCAGACTGCTCAAACAGTCTTGAGATGCCCCGTGCTTGCTTAAGTGTGCCCAAAAGCTTGAATTCATCTACAGTCTGGCATTTTGTTGTTTCTATATAAGCATGCAGTACTCAAACCAATGAGCCACAAAGCTTGTGCTGTATATTAATATAAATAAAAAAATCAATGTCTTTAGAATGACAAAGCAACGATGGTCACAAATTCCCTGAAGTTATCACATTTTCAACCACAGACATGATGCCCTTTTCAGTGCAACATTAAAAAGATGATATTAATGAATCTAAAGCCTTGCTTATTCATCTGAATAAAGAATGATATTTTGGCTGGTGGAGACAGTCATGAACATCTGATATATGTTCAGAGATTTTTTTTTTTTTAAATAAACAGCATGTAATATCACAAACAAGGAAACACTGGGATTTCACCATGACCATATCAATGTTGAAAGATCTTTTATTTTTAAGTTCTACAATATATTTATGGGCTTGTGAGAGGATGTAACATTTGCATTTAGACAGAAAACAAACACATGCTGATGTACAGTTCTTTATCCTTCTGTGCATTAATTTTTAAAAGTTATAAGACAGCCTACCAGATGCTGAGTCTGATACATCAAGGATGATGTTTATGGCTCTTAGTTGCCAAAAAATTAGGTCAGTATCTGTCACGTAGACTCACTAAGCTGTGGCTTCTGTTAAATATCTCCATCAAGCCATTCTTAATCACCAGTCTCATTGCTAATAATTAAAACACCATTTCTTGTATTTCTGTCCCAACTGTTCCTGAAATGAGGCAGGCAGACATGTTTGTTTGGATTGCTAGCACCATGTGATGTGTTGCAGAACTAAAAAAAAAAATTAGGAGTTCACAGAGGTTTCACAATTTTTGCATCCAGACAAGAAAACCTTAAACTAAACAACCCACAGCCCCACCCTCCTCAGGTACCATAAAGTAAATTCACTAACTTAAAAGTTTTGGATCAGAAAGCAAACACTTCCAGTGTCCAAAACGTGTGACAATATCAGTGACACCTCAGAACTTTTTACAGATCATTGTCTTGGCCCTCTGTGCAGCCTTTTGTCACTTTTACCTCCCACGTACTTTCTTCAGTCTCTGTCTTGCTTTCAAATCTTAGAATCTCCTGAAAGTTTGTCACACTATTCTGTTTCTACCCCTACCCATTGCTAAGTCAGGTACTATGGGGAAAACTGCTCCCAATGGTGGCAGGCATCCTTAAAAATACCCTCTTGATCCCTATACTGCCAAAGAATTCAACCCAGACTGGTTGCCTCCTGTTCTCAGCATTATTGAAACCAGTGGCTTTTGGAAGGTATGATGAGTTGCTGTCAGCTTTCTGCCAGCTCTGACAGGAGCCTCCAGCAGCTCAGCAGGATCAGGTACTGCCTGAGGAGCAGCTCAGGTGATGCAGGAGAAGGGCAGGACCACCAAGGAGCTTGAGGAAAACCACCACTGGTGCTGGTCATGGCCATGCATGGCTCAGTCTAACGCCTGAAGTGCCCAGACTTCCACTCTGCTGATGGTTTTCTGAGTTATTTTACAAAAGGTTAAGTTTTTTAATCCACTTAGCATTATATTAGGAGTGAGCAGGCAAACCTTCAAGGAAACACAGAAAAAGTCTTGTCCCTTCTTGTGAAACTTAGTGGGGTTTTGTAATGCTCTCATTTCCAGGTTCATAGGAATTTCAGTTTTCCAGAATCGAAATGCCTCCAGAGGAAAGATATGGCTTTAAGAAAGATCATACAAACTTCGAGGGATGTAACATCAGAAAGACAAAGAAGATAAACCCAACATTTATTTTGCTTTCAAGTATCATAATTTTTAAGTAAATATCATGTTTTAGAGATGTAAAATGACTGATTTGGAATTCTATTTCATGCTTTGAGTGTGCAGTAGTGGAAACAGAAAGAAAAGTAACCAGTCTATGGCTATTAAAAAGCAACCATCTATTATTATTACAGCAAAAAATCTTCCAAGAGCTACAAGAGGCAAAACAACCCCATAAATGTCCCTGAGGACTGTCTAGTTGCTTTTTTGGTTCATTTATGCTTTTTTCCACACCCCTAGGTCCTAGCAATGAGTCCAACATGTTTAAATACTTCCTCTTATTTCTTTGAAAAGTACATATGACAAATTTATTGAGATCATGTAGTGTTTTCATCATTAAAAAAAATCCTCTTCACATTTCCGCATACTATGGTTTTCAAAATACCCTTCATACGACTTACTCCAGGAAAAAAAAGTAATTTCTCAGACCAAAGATTCCTACACTCACAACTGTCCTTGCTGCCTTCACCTTAAGTATACCCATTTCTAATTTAGTGTTTATGAGATGAAGTCAAGAGAAAAGCCTGCAGCATTCAGGATGAATTAGCAGTTGTACATTCTCTCCCTCATTCTGCTCATGAAGCCAAAGGGCAACATCTACAATTAAGCTGAAGTTATGCTTATAAATGTCTACAACATTAATGAATACAGAGGTTCTTTTTAATTAACAGAATTGTAGGATGTTTACTCAGAGGCAGTGTCCACCAACAACCTAAATAACAAACCACTAGTGAAACACTCAGGAAAAAATATATCCAAGTTAGTTTAATCTGTAGTTGGCATAACCAGCTATCTGGTCACCCTTCCCTTCCATATTTTCCCTCTTTTTACTAATCTGTATCAGGCACAAAAGGCTGCTGGTATGAGCACTTGGTCAAAACCCTCAGGCTTGAATAAATAGCAACAACAATTTCACAGAAGCTTGAATATCAGAGCCCTGAGCAACATGGCCTTGTAAAGGTTATATTTTGGAGAGCTCTGCTGCTTTCAGGCTGTAGGAGGCACAGGCAGAAGCCTTGGCTGCCTGCTTCCTGACAGGTTCTTGGGCCCTTGTATTTGGCATCCAGATTCCATTTCACTACAGGGAAGGTTATGGACTTCCTCAAGATCCTTCAGTAACTGCACGAAATAACATTTCCATCCAACCCAGCATTCAGACATTTCTCATTGTATATCCTGGCACTTCTTAATTATAGATTTGTCTTAACGCTCCAAGAAGTTCAGAAAGATTTACAGTCTTAATTCTTCCAATTTCAGAACACTGGACTATCAAAATAAAAAAAAAATCAGAGATTTCAGAAATAGAAATGACTATTTTGATAGTCACGACTAAGATGAGAAGGAATGGAGACAAAAGTTGAAATGTCCATCCCTCCCCCTTAGAAGTTACCAATATTTTATTTTTTCCTACCTCTCTCCTTCTCCATCCTCCCAAAGATCCCAAACAGCCAGCATCTGGCAGCATGAAAATGTCCATGACTAAATGAACTTTGCAAAAGGAATATAATCAACACCAAACACAACAAGATGGAAATATCACATCCTTCATTGAAGGCATTAAGAATATTTTTCTGCTGTCTCCCTCACCGTAAACAGAGGTCTAAGTTGCTGTGGGCCATAATTAATTCAGTTCTTTGTAAGCATGAAAATTGTTTTGATTTTAAATACTTTCAGCTTAGGGCATTCTAAATATCTGTGGAAAGCTCCTTCGGATTTCTGTTAGCCGCGGACACCGATGGAAGAAACATTTTAGGGTACTTGTAACATAATACCATGCCAAATAAATGCAGAGCCTTCTTAAATCAAAAACATATTTGAAATTCCTTCCAATTCACGTGATTTCCAGGAATTAAGACACCAGTGCCTGCCTAGAGCACAGTCTGCACTACCACTGCAGGTATTGTGAAAAGAACCATTTCTACTCCCCCTTCCAAATGGAAGGAATAGAATTTGGTTATCAACATCACCAAATAAGATGCTCTATCACTGCATGCCAGTCCCCAAATACTATGTTCATTTTGGGTTTTGCTGGTAATAAAGACCCACAAAATGGTGTCTCTCTGCCTCCTAACCAACCAGTAGCTTTGTTTCTTGAATAAGACAACAGGCAGGTTTGATGCATAGCAATACACTTCAATAACTGCTTTAGTGCAGTAAAAGAAACACATCAATAAAAAAAGGAAAATAAGTCCAAGATCCACATTTCAATACTGAGGGTTATTTCTTGTTTATGCTTAGAGGTCTAAGGCCTTTCTGATACTCCAAAAACTATATTATGTAGAATGAAGAAGTACATGAAATTTATTTAATAATATTCTGAACTCATCAATCAGGATTTATAGGAGGTTTATATTTAAGTATACTCAGAGTTATAATAATTCACTTTGAATTTACCACTTATTTCAGTCTTAATCACACAGTTTCAGTTCAAAAAGTATAAATTTGCTTGATGGAGCTTGTAGGCAACCAAAAACTGCTTAGACACTTGGTAAACAATGGGGAAAAGCCAACTTCTAGCTTTATAAATATTTTTAATAAAAATATTAACTCAGAAAAATCTTATTCACTATGTCCAACACAAAGATTCTAAATGCTTTCAAGTGCATTAGTGTTACTTTGAAATGTAATTGCTAAGCATGACCTATCAAAAAATGTTGTGTATGTTTAAAAAACTTTACAAACAATTTAATTGTAATATACTAATATATATATATAATTATATTTAACAATATGTAATAAATATTATTTATTTAAAAAGAACACAAATTGCTAAGCAATATACACATGCTGTTTCCCAAGGAGCTGCTTTGGTAAGAAAAATACCATATGAAGTCATAAATCACAACAGGAGGTAAAACCACTAATGAGACACTTTACTGTGTTTTGTGCTGCAGAGTGAAAATGCATTTCTGGTTTTGACAATGGGGAAATGGAAAAAGCAAACAATTCTGGTCTGATTTACTTCTTTTCTAGTATTGGAAAACCCTACTATATATTATCTTATAGTATTCTAATTTGCTCTATTTCCTACTGAGAAATAGAACATTTATCCAAAACACAACTATGAAATTACTGGCACATGATACCTGTCCAACAGGAGGGGGGAAAAGAAATTAATTGAGGGCAAAGCAACTTGCAGCTTGAAAGGATGCCAAGATTTATTTTCACAAAGTGTAAGTAAAGCAATAGTTATACTTTGAGAATAGTTCATCAAATACTTTCAACTGGCATACCAATTTGTTATAATTTTTTTTGTCAAGCCTATTTCTGACAGCCATGATGAAGGGAGAGAAAAGCAGAAAGGCTGGTGGTACCAGTTCATATATACAGGGATCATAACCTACCTTCCATGACACTTAAAGGCTCTGATTTGTCAATGAACAATTTCAGGTTATCATTCATGGGAAAATATATGCCCAGCTCACATCTCATTTATAAAACAGGTCTTAATATCTGAGAGCTTTAAATATTTTTGTGTGTTTTCCAGCTTATTGACGTCTTTGGGAGTATTTTAGACATAATCACTTTAAATTTCACTATGGACAGATTTGAAGCCATAAAGTACTAATATCTGGTCCTCTGCTCCTGCTTCCCATGAATTTTTGAAGTACTTTGGCACTGGAATACCCAGTAGCCCCATTAGGAAGAATCGACTAACACCAGTCAATCAAACGTCTCTGGATGTAATTGACAGAAATTAAACATGGAGAAGACAAGCTAAGTAATAGAATGTTGGTATCTCCAAATAATAAAGATGTAGGAAGAAGACAAGTTCTGCTGGAAAATGGAGTTACATAGGAAATGAAATTTCCGATCTGAAAGAAAGGAGGACCAAGATGCAACAGAGATCATTCAGGAAATACTGCCAGTGACAAGAGATTCATCTGCTTTCTCTGAACATCTATTGATCCAGCTGAGGATGCCTCCAGTGCTGCTCAAAGTGTCACATTTCAGGTGACTTGAAACAATGAAACTCTGACTAATTGCAGTTATTAAAGACATTAGCTTGCTTTTCCTTTTATGGTATATTGAAGTTTCCCTGGGGACACATTCAAGACAAAAGGTGCAGCAGTGACTCCACAGCTCTACCTATGACTTCTGCAGTGCTCAAGTGAAGAAACTCATTAGTCAGCTGGGATTCCATGTAAAAAAAAAAATCAAAAATACCAACCATTACCAGACAAGGGTGCAATGTGTCAGTGTGAAAGCCATGCCAAAATGCCACAGTGCTCATAAACCTGCAGCTTTAAACACTGGGATTATTTTTCTGTGGAGCCCCAGACTTGCAATCTATTTGCAAAAGAAGGCAGAAGGTTTGGCAATTTTGGCTGGGTTGTTTGTACACCACATTCAAGTTAAGAATAAATGTGTACATGGCAAAAGATAGCAACTGTGACACACCTGCTTCCATAGTAGAATCCTAGAATATCCTGATTTGGAAGGAGCCCACAAGGATCATCCAAGTCCAGATCCTAATCCTGCACAGGACAATCCCAAGAATCACAGTGCAAATGTCTGGCACTTTTGAGATTTTAAAAAAAAGAAGAGATTTTTTTTTTATTGCTTATTAAAATATAGCTATTATTTGCTAAATTTTCTGGACATAAAGGAAAAACTAGAGAATTTCTCTAAGGATCTCTGTTTCTGAGAGACAGCAAATATTGCATAATCAGCATTTGTCTGAAATACCAAGATAAACACTATACAGATGCCTGCTAAGCAGGTATCTGCTGTTGCTTTTAAAATATTTGCACAATTGCAATTTATGTATTCAAACTATTTCTGTTTACAGCAATGCAAAACCAATTGCTGATTGAGGCTACGTTCAAGTGCTGCATTCTTCTTTCTTTTCCCATTTTTATTGCAGGTGCAGATATTGAGAAATCTATCTTTATCTATTCTGTAAAATAAGACCAACCCCCCTATTTTACATTGTTCTGGTGGTAAAAGATATTTGCACTTCAGTAATTATAGGCTAAATCTGCCCAGCTGTGTTACAGTAGGAGGACAACCCAAACCATGTGAGAGTCCAGGTACCTGCATATATTGGGTCCAGTCTTGGATTTTTCTGGGAGACAGCCTATCAGGCAAGGAGCTCGTGCACCAGGCAGCAGGAAAAGGTCAAATGCTCACAGCTGAAACATAGGCACAGCTAATGCAACAAACCTCATCTGCCATAACCACTACAGACAATCCTGAATTCAGTCATTCATTCACTGATTGTATTTTTTTTTTAACCTCTATTAGCACTACAGGGCTCACACTAGAGAAACAAACTGGACTGTACATCAGGTACTGCTTGATAATAACATTTCACTGCCAGGGCCAACCCCACTGGCCTATAACCAAGGGCAGAGGGTGCACACACTGGGGTTGGGTATAAATGAGGGCATCATCTGGCATACAGAAGTCTTTATTAACAGCGCTGACTCACATGGCAAAACATCTTAGCAAGGCTATAATCCTAGCCTCAGTCTGTTCAGCCTGATGTTAGCAAATACAACTTATTATTCATGACTGGAGAAAAATTTATATGTAAGTCCTCTTCTGAGATAAGCTTATGCCCAACCCCACCCTGCCAAACCATTGTCAGAGTATCCCATATTGGTCTGAGGCCACACTCCAAGCATGGTTTTGTAATAAAAGCATAATCTCTTCCAATGATGGCTTTTGTCATTAGAGTTAACTGCCTTCCACTCTCATTCAGCACATAAGAATGAATTTCCCTTCAAACAATTAGCATTACTAAGCAACTACATAAACTTTTGCCTGAAAGTGGCTTTCAGAGGAGTTGTACAAAGCCGGTGCCTGGTTAAACAAAAACAAACAAACAAAATCAAACAAAGAGGCAAAGAACTTTTGTTGCTACCAGAGGGTCAAATATGTGGAGCAAAATTAGCGTTGGGCTATTCCTCTCTACCTGGATGTCCTGTGCTGCAGGCTCAGCAGAGGTAGCATTATAAGCATGACTGAATAAAACAATTTATAACGAGGGTTTTGCCTACAGCATCGTAGGGATGTGTTATAGCAGCGCAGTAGGAAGAAATGTGATCTTTCATTGGTTTCACTTCGGTGACCAGGGGCCAGATGACAGCAGACAATCAGCAAGGGCTGTAATTTATCATGGCACTGTAAGACAGAGCAGCTTCCAAAGACAAGCCAGCACAGCAGCAGACCACCACCCAGCAAGGCAGAACAAGTTCTCCTCCAAAGCCCAGGTGTTCAAACAAGTGTGCATGCATTTGCACATGCAGACAACAGTGTGGATCCAATCTCTGCTCTCCACACCTTGCTCAGAGTTGAGTGAAGCAACTGGGAATTTGCATACATATACATATTTCATTAAGGCACCTAAATTATATGAATAAGGCAGTGCACTTCAGTAGCTTTTCCTGCTACACCGATTTTAATAAGGTCATTGCCTATATGTTTAACTGCTAATAATTCTGCTCTCTCCCTCAGCATGGAAAATTCTGACCAGTGCAGAGCCAGTTCCTCTGGCTTCAAACAGCTCACTACAGATACACCTAACAGGAGAAAACTATCTTTAGGTAAAGGATGCAGTGTCCCAACAGGAACAGCATAAATGGCTAAAAGCATCATTCTTGTACCTGAGAAGTGTGTTTTCACTACAAGCCTACTCCTGAGCACCAGAGGCCTCTCCAATGCACAGTGCCAAGGCTAAACTCAAAGCCTGTGCCCTGACAGGCACCAGAGGAAGCCAGGGCAAACACAGAGGGCTGACACGAGCAGACCTTTCATTGCACACGCCTCGAGGTGAACTGGAGTGATTTTGTGCAGTGAGCTGAATCCTGACATCTGTACGAGCTCTCCTTTGGGCAGTGGGATGCAAAGGATTCTCTAAATCAGCACTGGACATTGCAACACTGTGCCAATTCACTTCTCCCTTTCCAGCTGGATTGTGAAGAGTGGCAAGAAGTCACAATTGCTGAGCTGCGATTCTTCCAGAGTTTCTGATCAGTCAAAATCATCAGGTCCTACCTGCATGAGCATTTAATGGGAACAGTCACACATGCAATTGATCTGGTCTCAGATTTAGGCTGAGGAAAGCCCTGCTCTTCCTCTGAGAGGCTGGGCAATTTTTCACCTCTTTATTCTGTTTCATCAACCTCTCCTTCCCCCTTTTACTAAGAGCCCCAGTCATTGTCCTGGCTGACAGCCTTGAAGACCACATGAAATCTGTGAAAGCAAGTGTCATACACTCACTAACTTCTCAGGAATTTAGATCAATCTTACAATCTTCTGCTTAAAACTCACAGTGCCATTTTCACTGCTAATTGTACAATTCAAAGCCCATCCCTCTGAGCTCATATTGAAAAGGTTTTTCTTGTCCAGGTAGAGTTAGCCTTATCAGACACAGCCCCATAAAACTTCCCTTTATCCCTGAAATCAATCGTCACACACTTACTCCCAGCTTTGCCCACATCTACCTTTTGCAATTTAAGTCTCATTCCCTCTGTGAAACAGGCAATAAATCACATCCACTGTATTGAGTGAAAAATAAATCATAAACTTTGAAGAAACAAACAGAAGTTTGTAGAAGACTTTGAAGACATATTACTTGTGATTTGCAAAGCAAGGGGAAATCAGGTGTTGGGAAGGAGCTGGAGTCTTTGGATGCCATCAAAGGGCTCCTAAAATAGGTTCCTCTAAGGCTCCTGTTCCTAAGTGCATGTACAGACGTGTCCTGTGGAAGCAAAATCTGCCCTTATCTATCTTGAGCTTTTAAACATAGTCTCAAGCTTTTATTTTGTCTGATTTTTCTGCTTCTTCTCTGCAAATGAAAATTAAAATTATTTCTTACTCCTTAATATACACACACCATGTAAATTTTTTAAGTGACTTTAGCTGCCTATGAGTTCTTTGACTTTTAAAGCTCTAAGGAAACTCCAATATGTGTAATTAATCCCCAAATGGAATACATCTGTAGAGCAGTGATTTCTTTCAAGCTTAAGTATAACTGGGCCATGCACCCCCTGCATCAAAACCCCTAAAATGAGACTCCATTTTCTTGTTTCTTTGGAACACAAGACCATGAGAAACCCATATCTAAATATGCACAATATTCTTTTTCCATTGTTCTGATATTTTTTTAACAACATTCATAAGTAAAAAAGGTAGTGAGACTGTTGGCTTTTCATGCCATTGCTGTGTTGCTGCAGAACATTTCTAAGTTTGAGAAGGGACATAATATCCTTAAGCTTCGTGAAGTGCACAGACTGTTGCCATAGATTTCTTCTAATTATGTTATCTTCTCATCTATCCCTCCTACAGCTTAAGATATTTCAACATAAAAATAAGTAATTCTGAAATTAATCTACTTCTACAAAATATCAAAAGACATATTTCAAAGAATTCCATATTTTACCAAAACTGATAATTCAAGAAGATAGTTTGAAGTCAAGAATTAAACAGCAGAACATTCTCCAAAAACCACTTTCTTTCTAATCCTCTGATCCTCAGTTTCAAAAAAAAAAAAAAAATTAGAAGAAAACACATTGTCTGTGTCTGAAAACTATTTTTACAATAAGTAGTTTTGAGTTTAAGTGTAGTCTTCCAAAAAAAATTTGCAACTGTTATTCTGACGTAGCCACCTTTTTAGATTCCATTTATAATGCTAAAGATAGAAGTGACAATTATTCTAAGATTATTAAAAAATTAAAAATCCAGTAGAGTACTAGGTTTAAAAATTCTATTTGCATTTCATCTGTCACTGAATTTGCCCTAATTGTCCACTATTGTGATAATGTCTGAGTTGAACAGTGTATGTCTATATGTATGTTAGCACCCAGCAATTAGCTCAGCAATAATTATATACTATTTCTGACCTCTTTGTGCAGCTGGCAGAGGGTGGAGCTTTTTAAATACATCTTCTGCAACTTTAAGTAATTTTAAAAAGCACAAAAATAGAGTTTAAGAATGATAGGAAACAATTACTAGATTTGCCATAATTCCTTATACACGTGGAGAATTTGCATATACATTATGATTGCATGCAGTAATTCTGAATTCTAACAGATATTCCTCAATAGCCTGTGTTCCTTTTATAGCTCATTGACTAATTGTTTGATTTCATAATTGATCCTATGCTATCCCCATGTCCCCATGGGGGACATTTATTTTTATCTTCTTAAAGCAGCTATTTAATAAATGCATTTATATAAAGTCGACAAAGCACTTAATTATTTTTTTAATTTTTCAGTGTGTTTCTTGACTAAAATACCTTTCTTCACTATAATGACATTAAATGACAGACACCCAGTGCCATGTACATCTAACAGTTGGCACAGGACTAAGAAAATACAGGTAACATTTCTCAGTATTGCATTGGTCCAGTGCCTACTTTTTCCTCTGATATTTTATCAGTTTCTCAAATGAGAGATGCTACATGATTAGAGCTATTTATAAATTAAAAGAGATGTAATTTCCCCCAAAGGTGTATATATGCAAGATTCGTAAAAGTTAAATGTCAAAAAGAATTAAAGATAAGAACCTTATTCTAGCAAAATTGTAAAAACCTCTATTTTTGCATTTTTCTCATGCAAGCCACGTGTGGCTCATTAACATTATGTTAGCAAGGTTGTAGGTCAGTTTAGAAATCCAATTGCAAATCAAGGGAAACTGCTTTCAAATGGCACCTGACTTGGCCTTCAAGCCCTAGTAATATAGAACAAATCAGATCAGTAAATTACAAGCCAAAATTAAGTTTATGATTAATAAAGTTCATAAAATGAACTGCAATAGATAACTGGACTTCATCTGGTCCATGGGCTGCTCATGAGGCGATCACAACTCCACAGAGTTTCTTGATGCTGTGCACTTAGCATCCTGTTAAGCTGCTTCACTGATGGATCCTCACTGAACCTGAACCAAAATCGAGTTCAGGTGTTGGTTTTACACCAAGGACACAAACATGTTCCTCAGCCCAGCTGCCAGAGCCATGGCTTGGCACACTCCTCACAAACCCATGGGTGGCACCTGTGAAGTACCTATTTGAGCTGTCAGACCAATGTAGATGGTCTCATGCTGTAGAGGAGATTTCTGTCTCTGACCTAGTGCTCCTCCTGAAGCATAAAAACCCCTTAAAACTCCTTTTTTTCTGTGAGGAAGAGCATTTCTGTGTTCAAATATGAGGCAACAGGCAATCCTAGGTAAATCCCTAGGCTTCTTCTTCCTGAAGTAAGCACAAGTAAAGTAAGCAGAAACCTTGGATCAATATCCCTGTCAAGGACAATTTATAGTCACAATATGGCATTCTGCTAATTTGTCAGCATTAGCAGTAATTCTTTGCAAGAGATTATTATCATATATCAGAATATGGACAGCACTGGAAAATAACATGGCTGACTTTTCAAAATAATGATAGCACTTTCCATGGGGGGAGAAAAACCCCCCCCAAACACAATAAATCCACAGTTATTGTAGAACAGACTGCACACGAGTTGGAGATAATGATGAACAAACTCTTCTCCTGTACCTATAAGACTTCCAGATGCAGAGACTGAAGATAGGTAAGGACAGATTTTGCTTCCTCAGGACACATCTGTACATGCAATTAGGAACAAGAACCTTAGAGGAACCCATTTAAGGAGCCCTTTGATGGCATCCAAAAACTCCATCTCCTTTCCAACACCTGATTTCCCCTTGCTTTGCAAACACTGCTTAACCTATATGTAAATAAAATAACAGTACCATGTGGCCGCTTCAGAAAACAGAGAATTATGTAAGATGAATAAAAATGCAAAACTGTAAGCAGATGTTTCCTGTAAGCTTGCAATAAGGTAATGGTAGAAATACTTCAATAAGCACAAAAACCTTGTCAGATTTTGGCTCTTAACTCCTATCACTGTCAGAGCAGATGCCATTTTCCTCCATATGTTAATCTATCTGCATATTTATGTAGCTTTTATCATCAAAGCACCTGCACAACTTTTAGTTCCTTAAGGCTCCATTCTCACGACACACGAGAGAAGTCTGGGCAGTTTACAAACAAGCAGCTGAGATGCAAACTGAGCTTAAGACTTGGACAGTTTGTAGCTGAAGCCATGATTTAGAGGAGGGCTTTGAGAAACCAATCCCTGCCATTAGCTGCAAAGCATTTTACCCAAAGCCATGCACAGCTTTCATTTAAGGACCCAGATTAACAAGTGCACGATAAACGCAAATCAGACTGTCAGCTCTATAATGAACAATTTAGGAGTTAGTTTATATTCACTGTTGGAGGTGACCTGTTTTAAGATATGTGCTTTACTTCAGCCCAGAGCCTGAGATAAAATGATGTTGCCACCTTATCCTACACAGCAGAGTGCCCTAATTTCAGGCAGACTTACAGCAGGCTGCAGTGTTCAAACAATGCAAAACCTTTTAAAATGGTTAATCGAAGTCTTTGGTATCTTCACACTACAGGACATATTATCAGCGTTTTTTAAGTATGCAAATTGCTGCAGCAATCCTAAAGGCTTATAAGAGCCCATGTGCTGATTATTCCAATGAATAGATTTTAAGGCAAGAAGGGACTTTTAGAATCATCCCTCACAGCACTTGTAGTTAATTGTGAGTAGATGCTCTTGTTTGAAATATCAGCCACATGAGAAAGACTGTAACTGGTACAGTTTCCAAGAAAATGACATTAAAACACTGGTTTTAGAGGTAGTTAAGAGATTTTTCCATTTTAGGGTTTGCTTTAGTATAAAGTCAAAAATTTAAGATATTAATACAGAAGGAGCCAGGTTTACCATAAAAAAAAAAAAAAAAAAAAAGAAGAAATTATTTCCTGTGAGGGTGGTGAGGTCCTGGCACAGTTTGTCCAGAGAAACTGTGGATGCTCCACTCCTGGAAGTGTTCAAGGCCAGGTTGGATGAGGCTCTGTAGAAAGCCATATTGTTGGTACTACACTTGTATGTCACCCATTATCTTAACTTTGGCAACCAGAAGCTCATGCATACAGCTCCATTTCATTGTCTTAAATTGGATATGATGGCACTTTCCAGTCAGAAGGAAATTATGAGCATGGCAGAGCAATCCCATCACGAGTCACCTGTGACGTAGATTGCTATGCACCTGTGCATTTCCCTATGTCTCCTCTCCCTAAGAAATCTGTGTTTTCCATCACCTTTTTACAAATTGGTGGGTAGAAGAGAACATGACTGCTGGTATGCCCCTAGAAATCCAAAGAGTGAGATAACAACACAGTGTTCAGACCCTTTCATCTCCCTGGAGACCTTTAAATAATACTCCACAACTAAAACACCACAAGATGTATTTTGGAGCAGGCACATATATGATCTATCAGACAAACTATTGTCAAGTGCCAACTGTTCTAACCAACCAAGAAGGGTTCTTTTGCATTTAAAGGGATTTTAAAACATCTTTATATTTTAATTGGAACAAATACTACACTGTGCATTTATTATAGAATCATATATATATATATAAAGAAATTTATATATAAAGACTTTTGGAGGGAATACCAGAGAATTTTTGTGGTATTAAAAATTTCCATGTATCAAAGACTAAATTTATTTTTTTTATAAATAGTAGCAAAATTTCACACACTGTAATCCTATATATTTTTGCCTAGACCTTGTACACTTATTTTATTTTATTTCCTTTTCTGAGAGGAGACAAACTGAATTCTTGTAGAGTAAAAACATTTGAAACACTCTAAAATGCAACATAATGCACTTAGGTATAGTGGCACACAGGATATTCGACTTCACTTTAGGTCTGAAAATAAATGTATACTTAAGTGAACATTCCTTAAAAGCCCACAAGAATGCCAGGCCTTGATGCTAAATTTGTGTATTAAAAGGCAAGTGAATAAAGTGGGTTTGTGCTCTCCAAAGGTTCAGGGGGATGCTGTGACACCATGAAGGTAACAGCTGTCCCCCTCCATCCCTTCCTTGCCTTCCAGCCCAGCAGCACTGAGGGCAATGAGCCATACCAGGCTCAGCTCTGCCCCTGCTTGACCCCACCAGGGCTGTGCTCAGGGCGGCAGCAGCAGCAGAGAACAACCAAATGTGACACCAGAGGAGGTGCTGAGGGCAAGGTCTGGCTGCTGATCTGACCACTCACTTGTGGTCAGATTTTGCCTGGCAAGAATCCCAGGCAAAAATACAAGCAGGGAATTCAAGCAAGTCAAAGCAAAGAGAAGGTTTTCGCCAGGTAAGATCTGGAAATCCTTAATTCCTCTGGAGTTAGGTATCACTATAGGTGACTTCACCACATCATCTGTCGCAGGAGGTCCTCACTCACAGTCAAATCTGAAAATACCAGTAGCAATAAATGCAACTAATCATTAACACACCCAAGACCTTATGGCAGTGCATTCATTAAGCACTGATAACCAGTATTAAATTGAAAATATTTAATAAAGGAAAGCTAAAATATCCCACAAGTGTCCCCGATATCTTGCTTCCACAGTTATCGAAAATTTGCTGAGTTACAGCATAATTTATTTTAAACACAGATTAATTTTTTTAATATATTTTCTATTCCTATGCATGGTATTACTTTATGGTGTACATTTTCTTATCAAGGAGAAACTGAAGCCCTTAGATTGTTGGCAATACATCTTAAATGACAGCAGGAACCATTATTATTATTTATACTCTGAACAGTAATCACAGTTTAGAAACCCAGACTGGTGCTGGATTGCACAAAGATTGAACAAAACCAGAAATAGCAAGACTCCACCCCAAACCCCTGGCAGATTTCAACATTTGCATGAGAGGTCTAAATTAGGATCCTCCTAGCCCAAACCTGCTTTTGTAATCAATGCTGAGAGGAGGACCCTGCTGGGGCACTACTCAGATCTCCAGCAGCCTGAACTTCTCAGTCTCTTTGTGATCATGGGGCTGCAGCTCCTGTACTATTTTTTAACTAAACAACATCTTTTTCATCTTCTCTATACTCATACTGATTCCTTCTGTCCCCAAACTCCCACTAGACTTACAGCAATGATTTCTGGCCAAAAAACCTCTTGCTCAGCATTGCCTCTCCCATGCAAGATCAACACCAGTCTGTCTTGCCCATCCATAAAAGTTTGCAGCTATTTTCTTCCATTTATTCTCCCTCTACCCTGTTAATCATAGAGTGGTCTGGGTTGGAAGGGACCTTCAGGATTATCTGGTTGGAACACCCTGCCATGGTCAGGGACATCTTCCATTATCCCAGGTTGCTCAGAGCCCCACCCAGCCTGGCCTTCAACACTTCCAGGGATGGGGCAGCCACAGCTTCTTTGGGAAACCTCTGCCTGTGCCTCACCACCCTCACAGGGAAGAATTTCTTCCTGATGTCCAACCTAAACCTACTCTCAATTTG